>NC_136412.1:329699120-332396620 GCF_051521515.1 Lactuca serriola
TTCAAGTTTATACCAATTATAGTTATGGGCTTAGACACCTAATCCAATAGTCTCACACTTGGATAAGTCTAATAAATATAATTTCCAGTATAACTTCTAAACTGATCAGCAAATTGTAGCTTCCAAAAGCCACTATCGAAATCTAACCCAGTCAGTTATATGTCCTAGGATAAGTGATCGTATAATCCTCCTTTCTGCAAGATATCATTTGGATATGAGACGGGGAACAAAATCAATCTCATTTTCCAATACTTTTTCCCTGATTTTGAATTTGTAATCACATAGAACTTCTAATCGAACACATCAATTAAGTTCTTGTTGGGCCCGACACTATAAGTCAACAAAAAATCACCGAGGGGCCCAAATATATAGCTTTTTCCCATTAAGGAAAAATGAACAAATAAACTTCGACTTATATGCTTGCACCATTTACTAAGCTAATCATGCACATCAATATGTTTTATAAAATCAAGTTACTGATGTGTTTAAGTATCATCAATGCACAAATGACTTGTAAACTACAACTGATATATCTCTGTTTTAAGATTATAAGATATTATTGTCTCAAAATTATTCGTGATAAAACCATGAAGTAATTCTCTGAGCGTGCGTTAATCCAATACTTAGACAATCTACAATCTAGTTCATGACAATCTTAATTCATTACTTACTTCCAAAAGTATGAACGACCGTGGAATTGGAATAATCGAATTATTCGGGAAGTAAAACATGCAAAATGAAACACGATAATAAAAAATTGATAAAAGGTAGTAAACAAACTTATAAATAATTCTATATTATTTAATCATGAAAAGTCAATTACATTTACTTTGTTACAAGTTCCAAACTAACTATCTAACTATTAAAACTAATATAATCTCTCAGACCAATGCCCCTAACATGTTGAATGTGTGTCAACCTACTCAGACCCTTTGTGAGGGGATCTGCAAGATTCTCTTCAGATGACACCCTCTTTAAAATGAGGTGACCTTGTTCTACTCTATGTCTGATGAAATGATATTTTCCGTTGATATGTCTTGATCTGCCATGATCTCTTGGTTCCTTTCTCAAGGCAACCACTCCTTCGTTATCATAGAAAATTTCCATTGCATCCTTAATGGCTGGAACAACTCCAAGGTCTTCGATGAAGTTTTTCAACCAAATCGCGTCCTTTGATGATTCACTCGCTGCTATGTACTCTGATTCACATGTAGAATTAGCCACCATCCATCTCTTGTTTGGAACTATTCTTGGTTACCGCTCGTCCATTTAAGGTAAAAACCCAGCAAGATTGAGAATGGAAGTTGTCTCTGTTGTTTGAAAGTTGGCGTCACTATACCTAGTTACTGTCAATGTATCATTTCCACCAAGTATAAGGACCTAGTCCTTAGTCCTTCATAGATACTCGAGAATATTCTTAACTTCTATCCAATGAGCTCTACCTGGATTTTCCTGATAACGAGTGACCATACTCAAAGAAAATAACACATAAGGGCGAGTACATGTCATAGGATACATGATAGATCCAATGGCAGAAGCATATGGAACTCTACTCATTTTTGTTATCTCAGCATCGGTACTTGGGCTCTAAGTCTTACTCAGTTTGGTATTACTTTGTTTAGGCAAGTCTCTTTTCTTGGAATTGTCCATATTAAAACATTTTAGTAACTTTTCCAAGTATATACTTTGACTAAGTTCAGTTAGCGTTTTACTCCTGTCTCTCAGAATTGTTATCCGCAGAATAAAATCAGCCTCTCCCAAATCCTTCATAACAAAACACTTTCCAAGCCAAGACTTAACGTCTTGCAAAGTTGGAATGTCATTTCGTATAAGAAGTATGTCATCAACATACAATACTAGGAAGCTTAATATACTCCCACTAGCTTTGACATATACACATGATTCATCTTCACTTCTAGAGAAGCCAAAGTCCTTGACCTTCTCGTCAAAGCAAACATTCCATATGTGAGAAGGTTGTTTTAATCCATAGATTGATTTCTCAAGCTTACACACTCTATTGGGAAACTTTGCATCAAAAAAACCTTGTGGCTAAATCATATAAACATCTCCAGCTAACTTCCCATTAAGGAAAGCGGTTTTGAAATCCACCTGCCAAATTTCACATTCATGAAATGCAGCTATGGCGAGCATTATCCTAATAGATTTTATCTTAGCCACTAATGAGAAGGTCTCATCATAGTCAACCCTTTCAGTTTGAGTAAAGCCCTTCGCAACCAGTCGAACCTTGAATGTTTGTATCTTTCCATCCATGTCGGTCTTCTTCTTGAAGATCCATTTGCATCCAACTATCTTACGAACTGGTACATTGTCAACAAAATTCCAAACTTGGTTCTCATACTTGGACTTGATCTCGCTGTCCATTTCCTTTCCCCATTTGGCTGCCTCAGGGCCTGCCATTGCTTCCTTGTAGTTAGTTGGTTCATCTAAATTTACTAGTGTACTATCACTGATAAACTTATCACCATCTATAGTAATATGAGAACCATATAATTCAGGTTGCATTCTAATGCTAGTGGAACGCCTAAGAGGTAACGAATCGTCAAATGGTTCAACTGGAACCTCTTCCTCAGGTTGAGCCCTAGCGTCTTCAAAGGTTCCTTCATCGTTTGACTCTTGAATCTCTTCAAGATCATTGGTACTCCCACTGTCCTCTTTGTATATGATTTCTCTCTCTCTCTCTCTCTCTCTCAAGACCCCCCTTCGTGCAATAAAGACCAAGTTATCACTAGGTCTGTAGAACAAATATCCAAAGGATTTCTATGGGTAGCCGATGAATATACATATCTCACTTCAATGTTCAAGCTTGCCGTGAGTTTCTCATCTAATGAAAGCTTCACAACCACAGACCTTGATATGTGCTACCGAGGGAACCTTCCCTGTCCACATCTCGTGAGGTGTTTTGGCAACATTTTTAGTTGGGACAAGATTAAGAATGTGGGTGGTGGTCTCTAAGGCATACTCCCAGAATGAAATTGGAAGAAAAGTTCGACTCATCATGGAACGAACCACGTACAACCCTGTTTGATTGTACCCCTCAGCGACACCGTTAAGTTGTGGTGTCCTAGGTGGTGTCAATTTTCAAACTATTCCACATTCCTTGAGATAGTCGTGGAACTTGATAGTAAGATACTCTCCGCCTCTATCGGATCTAAGCATCTTTATCTTCCTGCCCAATTGATTTTCAACTTCGTTTTTAAACTCTTTGAACTTTTCAAATGTTTTTTATTGATGCTTGATTAAATAGATATAACCATATCTCCTACAATCAGTAGTAAAAGTCACATAGAATCGATTAGCATCCCTTATGGATTATCAGAATAGCCCACACACATCCGTGTGTATGAGATCCAACAAACCTTCACCTCTTTCACAAGATCCAGTGAAAGGTGATTTTGTCATCTTACCCAAAAGACAAGATTCACATTCATCATCTGATCTTAGGTCAAATGATTCCAACACTCCATCCTTTTGGATTGGCACTATGCGTTTCTTGTTAATGTGTCCAAGACGACAATGCCACAAGCACGCTTTGTCTATACCATCAGACAAATCAATTTGAAATACACTATTGCCTAAATTGTCTACACACATCATAGTTTCATACACACCGTCACAAGTTAAAGCTTTAAAGTAAAAAAAATACCATTTTTATAAGCAGAAATAGAACCATTCTCATCATTAAAAGAATATCTAAAACCTTGTTTAAACAATGCATGAAAGGAAATAATGTTTCGTGTCATTTCTAATAAGTAGCAACAGTTTATTAAATCTATTTCTAACCCATTACTAAACACTAAGCCATAAACTCCAATCTTGGTGACAAGTGAAGATCGCCTATTCCCCGTGATTAAGTTCATCCTTCCTTGCTCCACATCCTCACTACCTTTTAGCTCATGCAAATCAGAAAAAATGTGAAATCCACATCCTGTATCAAGGACCCAAGAACGAGAACATGATGAGTTATTAGATAAGATAGTGTATATACCTGCCGAAGTTGGCTTCACGTTGCCATCTTTAATATCTTGCGAGTATTTTGGGCAGCTTCGTTTCCAATGCCCTTTGTCATTGCAATAGAAGCAAGTGGCCTATTTGGGATCAGATACATGGGAAGCATCAGAAGTGGATTTTCCTTTGGGTTCATTGCTTGATGAACAAGCTTGATACTGTCCCTTCTAGTTTTTATTAGGAGCACCTTTCCTCTTTTTTCCTTTCCCTTGACCAATGGCCAGGATGGGAGCACTAGCAGGAGTGGAAGCAACACCTTTTCCCTTCATCCCAGCTTCAATTGTTCACAAGAGGTTGTGCAATTGATACAAAGTAGTTTCATTGTTGTTCAAATGATAAGACAAAATGAACTAATCATAACAACTTGGCAAGGAGTTCAACACTATGTCGACTAATAACTCTTCATCAAAATTCACATTAAGCTTGACAAGCCTGTCCATGTATCGTTGCATTCTTTGAATGTGCCTGCTAACAGATTCTCCCTCCTTCATCTTGCTAGCTATGAGGGACTTTACCGCCTCATACTTTTCCTAACGAGCTCGCTTATGGTAATTTTCCATAAGGTCCTTGTTCATCTCGTACGACCAGTAATCCTCATAGTATCTCTGCAATTCAGGGGTTATTGTGGCTACCATGTTGCAAGCAACTTTTGTGGCATCATTGTAGTGTTTCTTGTAGGCGACCATTTCTTCAGGAGTGACCTTCTCTTCGTCGATCTCATCTAATCATCTATCAAGGATATATTCTTTGTCCTCGAAATGAAGGGCCATCTTTATGTTGCGCGTCGAATCATTGAAGTTGGTGCCATCCAACTACACCTCGTAGCAGATGTTCAACAAGGAAAAGTTATAGTTGGAGGAGGAGGAACCAGAAGCATCATTTGGACTAGACATTTGTAAAAGGAAGTTAGTTTTTAGTTAGATAAGAAAAATCCTCAATATAACATCCAAAATAAAATATTAAGGCTAGGATCCAATTAAAAAATTCACAACTAAGAAAAGGGATGCCGTAACTAATTGTAAATTATGAAAAGGTAGGTAAATGACGATTTACCAATTTTACCACAAGAAAATGAAATTTGAACGAATTAAGTTTTAATGAAATTCCTAGACCTTTTGAGTTTCATTAAAACTCTTCAATTTCATGTTTAATCTCAATTAGTCTCTTGCATTTGTGACTCGGATATCGAGGATCACAAACAAGATGTGAATAACCGTACAAATTAGCTTGGCACTCTCGACGTCATTTATCATCTCATTTTAATGTGTCGGTTAACCACACACGCTCCATTAATCAATGATAATTATCAAGACACCCACTGCCACTATTTATTAGTCCCTATTAGTGTTCCGGTTAACTTCACACGCTCCACTATTGATTTATAAAGTGCAATGTGCAATTTTATGGGTTAGCATACAAATTAACGTTTTTCCTAAAGTAACTAAGAATCATAATTTTAATAAAAGGTTTAGTTACTTTTTAATTCATTATACTTATTAATGAGAATTAATTTGTCCTATCAAACCTGTTCGACAAACGACCATCCACTAATCAAAGAAGCGGTTGGTGAGAGTGGACACCCATTCAACTACCATTTTATAGGCAGTTTCCTTATACCCCCTTATAGACTAGCTTCGTGAATGAGGCGTACTAGCAGTTCGACTGACTTAATCTTGTACATATAGTAATAATTAAACCTTTAATTTTACATATAGTATAAGGTGTATTTTAAAAATTTTCAAAATACAAGGTTTAAATATTAAATTTCGAAAATTGAAAATTAATTTTAGATTTAAAATTAAACCAAATGATTTAACAATAATCTATTAATTAAACATTTAATTAATTATATTAAATCATATAAGGATTACCTAGTTAAATTAATCAAATAATTTAATCCTAATCCATACCCCTAATTTTCAAAAATATGGGTAGGGATTTATCCAATTTTATAATTATGTTATTTAATTAGATAAACTGACAATTACCAAAAATAAGAAAATCCCATGGGTACTTACCAATTTTCGAAAATTGCATGCTTGGGGAGGAAGGTAAGGATTTCAAGCCTTACATTATTTGCGAAATCTTGAGGGGCAAGTAACCCCCTCTAAATCGAAAACTTGAGAGGCAAGGTAAGGGTTTCATCCCATACCAAAATATTTCAAAACTTAGGGTTGAAGAAACCCTGATTTCGAAATCTTTCGCCTAAATGGTTTAATTTCCACAAACCCTAATTTGAACAATTCATCAATTATAACCATTCAATAGAAAACAAACCTCGCTTTGATATCACTTATGGGTTTAGACATTACAAAACATACTTAAATCCTTAAGTGTGCATGCAACCTAAAAAAAACAACTATGTTTCTCTATTGAACTTATAACTATGAACATCAAATAAGAACCCTAAGGAACTCTAGGTATTTTTGAAATCTAGTAAGAAAGAAGAAAAACATACCTTCTGATCCTTTAGAAGCAAGCACCACAATTGTCGTGCCTCTAGTGGTTCACACCCAAGCTAGCAATGAAGATGACGAGGAGAGAAGGGAGAGGTAATTTTTGGTTTCTCTTGGAATAGGAGTGACCAAAATTTAAAAGGCTTAAGTGCCTTTATGTAGTGCAAGTAGGAAACCCTAGATAAGCCCCAAACCAATAAAATAACATTATCTTATTTTTGGTAATCATCTAGCTTCCTAATTATCCTCTAAGGATAATTCTAGATCCCCAAAAGACTCCCCAAAACCGCCCACCTCTATGCTGGAAGGTTCTGGAGCCTTTTGCTCAACTATTTAATAATTACAATTTTAGTCCCTACACTTTTAATTAATTCTATTAATCCCAAAATTAATTCCAATTAATTTCTGATTAGTTATTAATCAAATATTACAATTTCTAGTTAATATATTATTCACATAATATATTAATAAATTATTTATTTCAATTTATTAGTTAAATAATAAATCAATCTCTCTCTCCAAAAATCATCATGTCCAATTCCTAGGTTTGAGGGCAACCCAAAAGGACTGTGATTCTATCAATTCAAGTTTATACCAATTATAGTTATGGGCTTACACACCTAATCAAATAGTATCCCACTTGGATAAATCTAATAACTATAATTGCCAATATAAACTCTAAACTGATCAACAAATTGTAGCTTTTGAAAGCCGCTGTTGAACTTTGACCCCGACAGTTACGTGTCCTAAGATAAGCGATCATATAATCTTCCATTCTGCAAGATATCATTTAGATATGAGAAAAGGAACATATTTAATCTCATTGTCCAATACTTTTTTCCCCAATTTTTGATTTGTAATGACATTAAACTTCTAATCGAACACATCAATTAAGTCCTCTCCGAGCCTGACACTATAAGTCTACACCAAATCATCGAGGGGACCAAAGATATCCCTTTTCCCATTAAGGAAAAATGAACGAATAAACTTCAGCTTATATGCTTGCAGCATTTAGTCATCCAATCATGCACAACAATACGTTTTATAAAATCAAGTTACTGATGCATTTACGTATCATCAATGCACAACTGACTTGTAAACCACAACTCATATATATTCGTTTCAAAATTATAAGATATTATCTTGTCATAATTACTCGTGATAAATTCCATGAAGTAATTCTCTGAGCGTGGGTTAATCCAATACTTAAATCCCCATTTGAAAGTACTCATGAATATTGCAACAATACTATTGCTATGTATAAAACCTTCTAGACAATCTACAATATAATTCATGACAGTCTTAGTTCACTACTTACTTCCAAAACTACGAACGACTGTGGAATTTGAATAATCGAATTATTCGGGAACATGCAAAATTAAACACAATAATAAACAATTGACAAAAGGTAGTAAACAAACTTATAAATAATTTTCTATTATTTAATAAGCGAAAGTCAATTACATTTACTTTTTTTACAAGTTCCAAACTAACTATCCAAATATTAAAACCAATTTCATTTCTCAGACTGATGCTCCTAGCATGTTGAATGTGCTTGAACCTAATCAGACGCTTTGTGAGGGGATCTGCATGATTCTCTTCAGATCACATCCTCTTTACAATGAGGTGGCCTTCTTCTACTCTATGTTTGATGAAATGATATTTTCTGTCTACATGTCTTGATATTCCATGATCTCTTGATTCCTTTTTCAAGGCAACCGTTCCTTCATTATTGCAGAAAATTTCCATTGGCTCCTTAATGGTTGGAACAACTCCAAGGTCTTCGATGAAGTTCTTCAACCAAATTGCCTCCTTTGATGTTGCGCTTGCTACTATGTACTCTGATTCACATGTAGAATCAACCACCATCTCTTGTTTGGAACTATTCCAGGTTACCTTTCCTCCATTTAAGGTAAAAAAAACCCAGCTAGAATGAGAACGGAATTTGTCTTTGTCTGCTTTAAAGCTGGCATCACTATACCCAGTTACTCTCAATGTGTCATTTCCACCAAGTACCAACACCCAGTCCTTAGTCCTTTGTAGATACTTGAGAATATTCTTAACTGCTATCCAATGAGCTCTACTTGGATTTCCTTGATAACGGTTGGCCATATTCAAAGAAAGGCCACATCAGGGCGAGTACATGTCATAGCATACATAATAGATCCAACGGCAAAAGCATATGGATGTCTACTCATATCTGCTATGTAAACATTAGTACTCGGGCTCTAAGTCTTACTCAATTTGGAATTACTCTGTATAGGTAGTTCTCTTTTCTTGGAATTTTCCATACTAAAAAGTTTTAGTTCCTTTTCCAAGTATATACTTTGACTAAGTCCAATTAGCCTTTTACTCCTGTCTAACATAATTCTTATCCCCTGAATATAAGAAGCGTCTACCAAATTCTTCATAGCGAAACACTCTCCAGCAAAGACTTAACCTCTTATAAGAAGTATGTCATCATTATACAATACTAGGAAGGTTAATATACTCCCACTAGCTTTGACATATGCACATGATTCATCTTCACTTCCAGAGAATCCAAAGTCCTTGACCTTCTCGTTAAAGCAAACATTCCATCTACGAGAAGTTTGCTTTAATCCATAGATTGATTTCTCAAGCTTACTCACTCTATTAGGAAACTTCGCATCAAAAAACCCTCTGGCTAACTCATGTAAACATCCTCAGCTAATTTCCCATTAAGGAAAGCGGTTTTGACATCCATCTGCCAAATTTCATAGCCATGAAATGCAACTATGGCGAGCATTATCCTAATAGATCTTATCTTAGCCACTGGTGAGAAGGTATCATCATAGTCAATGCTTGGGGTTTGATTAAAGCCCTTCGTAAGAAGTTGAGACTTGAAAGTGTGTACCTTTCCATCCATGTCGGTCTTCTTCTTAAAGATCCATTTGCATGCAACTGTCTTACGACCTGGTACATTATCAACCAAATTCCAAACTTGGTTGTCATATATGGACTTGATCTCATTGTCTATTGTTGATTTGACTTCCTCAGGGCCTGCCATTGCATCCTTGTAGTTAGATGGTTCATCTAAATTTACCAGTGTACTATCACTAATAAACGCATCACATTCTACAGTAACCATATAATTCAGGTTGCACTCTAACTCTAATGGAACGCCTATGACGTAATGACTCACCAGCTGGTTCAACTGGAATCTCTTCCTCAGTTTGTGGCCTAGCGTCTTCAAAGGTTCCTTCATCGGTTAACTCTTGAATCTCTTAAAGATCAATGGTACTCACACTTTCCTCTTTGTATATGATTTCTCTCTCTCTCTCTCTCTCTCTCTCTCTATCACTCTCTCAAGACTACCCTTCATGCTACAAAGACCACGTTCTCATTAGGTGTGTAGAAAAAATATCCAAAGGACTTCTGTGGGTTGCCGATGAAAATACATCTCTCACTTCGGGGTTTAAGCTTGTCGTGAGTCTCTCGTCTAACGAAAGCTTCTCAACCCTAAACCTTGATATGTGCTAACGAGGGAACCTTCCCTGTCCACATCTCGTGAGGTGTTTTGGAAACCATCTTAGTTGGGACAAGATTAAGAATGTTGGCGGCAGTCTCTAAGTCATACCACCTAATGAAATTGGAAGAGAAGCTCAACTCATCATGGAAGAAAATCTTGATAAGCGTTTCCACGTATCGTTGCATTCATTAAACATGGTTGCTAATAGATTCTCCCTCCTTCATCTTGCTAGGACTTTACCGCCTCATACTTTTCCTGACGAGCTCACTTATGGTACTTTTCATCAGGTCCTTGTTTATCTCGTACGGCCAGTAATCCTCATAGTATGCCTGCAATTTAGGAGTCATTGTGGCCACCATGATGCAAGCAACTTGTGTTGCATCATTGTAGTTTTTCTTGTAGGAGACCATTTCTTCAGGAGTGACTTTCTCTTCGTCGATCTCATCTTATGGTCTCTCAAGGACATACTCACTTTCCTCAAAATGAAGAGACATTTTCATGTGGCACATCTAATCATTGTAGTTAGTGTCATCCAATTGTACCTCGGATAAACAAATTAAGTTTTAATGAAATTTCTAGATCTTTTGATATTCATTGAAACTCTTCAATGGCATGATTAATCTCGATTATGCTCTTCCATTTGTGACTCGAATACCGAGGATCACAAACAAGATGTGAATAACCATACAAATTAGTTTGGCACTCTTGACGTCATTTATCATCTCATTTTAATGTGTCGATTAACCACACACACTCCATTAATCAATGATAATTTTCGATACACCCATTGCCACTATTTATTAGTCCCTATTAGTGTTCCGATTAACTTCACACGCTCCACTAACGACTTATAAAGTGCAATGTGCAATTTTATGGGTTAGCATACAAATTCACATTTTTCCTAAAGTAACTAAAAATCAGAATTTTAATAAAAGGTTTAGTTACTTAGTAATTCATTATACTTAATAATGAGAATTAATTTGTCATATCAAACCCGTTCGGCTAACGATCCTACACCAATCAAGGAAGAGGTTGGTGAGTGTGAACATTCATTCAACTACCATTTTATAGGCAGTTTCCTTATACCCCCTTATAGACTAGCTTCGAGAATAAGGCGTACTAGCGGTTCGAGTGACTTAATCTTATACATATAGTAATAATTAAACATTTAATTTTACATATAGTGTAAGGTGTATTTTAAAACTTTTCAAAATACTAGGTTTAAATATTAAATTTTGAAAATTAAAAATTAATTTTAGATTTAAAATTAAACCATATGTTTTAATAATTATCTATTAATTGAACATTTAGTTAATTATATTAAATCATATACCAGTTATCTAATTAAATTAATCAAATAATTTAATCCTAATCCATACCCTTAATTTGTGAAAATATGGATAGGGATTTTCCAATTTTATAATTATCCTATTTAAGCAGATAAACTGACCATTACCAAAAATAAGAAACCCTATCAATACTTACTAATTTTCGAAAATTGCATTCTTGGGGAAGAAGGTAAGGATTTCAATCCTTACCTTATTTTCAAAATCTTGAGGGGCAATGAACCCCCTCCAAATCGAAAACTTGGGAGGCAAGGTAAGGGTTTCATCCCTTACCAAAAAATTTCGAATCTTGGGGTCCAAGAAACCCTAATTTCGAAATCCTTATCTTAAAGTGTTAAATTGTCATAAACCCTAATTTGATCAATTCATCAATTATAACTATTCAATAGAAAACAAACCTCACTCTGATACCACTGATGGGTTCTAGACATTACAAAACAAATTTGATGGGTTTTAGACATTACAAAACAAACTTAATTTCTATTATGTTATAAACATCTTCAAAGTGCAAGACTTAGTGCGTGGCCAAGTTTGAAAACACAAACCTTGAAGTAACTTAAGATCAATGTTTGTTGCTAATATTTGTTTTATTCAAGTCTGGTAAGCCAGTCTTGTCTTGAAATATGAAGATCAATAAAGTATGCAACAAAATATTTAATTAAAATGAAGTGAGTATGAGCAAAGTAAAGATAACTTAAGAACAAGAAGAATGATGGAGAAAGGGATTTGACTTGCAAGATATTGTGTATTTGATGTGAAGAGAGTATTGCTTCTTCAAGGTTACAATGCATGGATAAATCATCTCATTAAATAGCAAGGGAGAGATAATAAACTAAATACATGACTTGCATAGAGAATGTAAATCTGATAAGTCAGAAAAGCTGACACACACGATTTACTCGATTCTGTCCCATAAGCTGTACAATCAATAAAATTGACAAGGAGCATTAAATCCTTGTACGGAATCTGAAACATCAAAAACTAGGAATGTCTCAGATAAGTCTTCATCTTGGAAGTAGCTTGACTTCGGAACTCTTCACATCTCAGAATGAACTAGACTTCGGTTCTGGTTTAGCTTCGGATTGCTAGAGGTTCACTTTTATGTATTAACAATCTCCCTAAGTGAACTTAGCAATCAATCAACTCCTCAGTTGGCTTCATCAAGCACAAAGAGATAGGCACGGTGTAGCCATTTTCAGACCTCCAAATTCCATTTGAGATGTTCGATGAACTTCTTCTTTACATGCTCAGGAGAATCACTTTTTGTAGTGCTGCAAATGAGCTTCTAAAGGATCTTTGTTGGAAGAAGATGATTCTCAAGAACTCTAAAGAATTTTTTAGGTTAGACTTCTTTTTAAGATAAACATAGTCGAGTTCTTGTTCTTCAATGGGGCCTTCTGCCAAGATCTGTGCTTCAGGCAGTTCAAAACTGATTTTTGCGAAAACATTCTCGGTTATAAATAGGTGAGCAAATTCAATGTCGGACCTGCATAACTCCACAACATAGTCCTTCAAGAAATTGGTTGCAACACTGTAAGCTCCGATGCTCGAGTGAGTTGATTAGCAATCTCAGAAACAAGCAACAATTGTGAGAATGTCATTTGGGTTGATTGAAGGAAAGTCGGCATCCGTGATAGTGATGGTTGATTCTTTATTCTGAGAGACATAATATCTAGATGTCATACAGTTGATATCAAACTTGATTTGAACCTTATTACCGTATCCAACAATCTTGGTAATCCTCTTCCGAGACCACACTTCTTTTTGGGGACGTGTGTTGATGGAGTAGAAAGTTTTCAATATCTCATGCTTTGTCCTGAGGATTATTTGAGGATCATCATTCGTATAAAGAGGAGCGTACTTGATGTAAAAGTGACTGTGATGAGAGATTGGCAGATCAAGTTGGTCGCATCATGTGTTGGAAGATCATAATACATGTCGGGAAAAAAAATTATATCATGAATAACTACTTCTCGAAAAAGATGAGATATGTCTAGCATCAGATCCAGACTGTCTTCCCCAAGTTGTCTGATTAAGTAGCAATCTTGTTGCCTTTGTCTTAAGGAGGTACATTCAATTCAGAGATGATTTGTTGACCGGATTTGGTGATGATGAATTCTGGTAGAGGAGGAACCAGAGGCTCTTCAAGGAGATCACCAGGTTTCCGGGTTGGAGAACCTTCATCGATTTGAGTGATCCTTAGAGTAGGGATTGGTGGATGCATAGATTGAGTAGCTCAGAATGCGTCGATGGTTAGCTTTGTCTTGATTTTTTCCATATCTCAGCTTCGTCTCAGTGTTTCCGCTAACGATGATGCCACGTAACCAAGGACCATTTCAACTTACCAGCATCGAAAAGTACCTTCACATGTTGTTCCCTGATAGCTTGGAGTCCTAAAATCTCGTTTACAATTAGCTCTTCAACTTCTTCATCACCATACTCAAGAGGTTCAAGAGTTTCAACCTCGAGTATATCTTCATCAGACGACTCATCTCGAAGCGCAAATTCTGAGACAGGTTTCCATTTTCACTAGCTCCCTCTCCCTATCTTGCATTGGAAGGCCCTACATCCAACACAAGTCTGTTTTCTTGTTGAAGATCACTCAATCGTTCGAACACTTTTTGAAAGATCATACTGATCTGTTTGGAGAAAGCATCGAAAGCTTTGGTTGTGGGAGCTTGAGATTTAATATGGGAAAATGTTTCATAAATAATTATGAGCATCTCATCGAATTTATAATTCGGAACGTCAACAATATTCCAGGTGGCTCAGATCATCTTGATGAGAACCTGTTGCATAATGATTTTCATTTCATCCTTTTTCCGAATTTCATTTTCTAGCCTTTGAATTTTTTCTCTTGACGCAGATGAGTCTGCTTGATGAGTTCGTTGGTAGCACTAATCTTTTTGTCATAAATCTTGAGCATGGTGGTGGTGGTGCTGGAGATGTGGTGATCAAGGCTATCGTTATACTTCCGTTTGACTTCTTCCAGAGTGTGCTTGAATCGAAGGGAAATGAGTTGGTCGAGTTGATTTGATCGATCGAGTTCGGAGGGGCGACATCTTTGATCTCAGAGAGAGATTTGAGAATGAGTTCAAGCTTGGAGTCGAGACTAGTAACCTTCTTATCTATCTTGGAATCAAGTTGTGCAACAGTCTTGTTGAGAGAGTCGACTTTGGAAACAACAGATGTTATATTGTCTCAGAGTTCTAACAAGGCAAAAGGATATGCAATATTCTCATCCGAAGATCATGTGTCCAAGGTAAAACTCTCAGACTTCTTATCATCGTCATCATTATCAGCGTCATCTTGAGGTTAGAAAGGCTCCTGATTATCAATTATATTGGCTTGATCTTCATTGCCTTGATTGCCTTGTGTGTTGGCATCAACATCTACTTCTTCTTCTTTGGATTCTTCCAACGAGGAGAAAAGACTGAAATCATACGATGGTTTGGAGGAGGAAGGCTTATGTAACATTTTCAAATATGTGAGGATCAGAATGGCACCAACATATGTGTTATCATCATCAAACATTACATCATCTAAATGATCTTCATGGGAGGGAGGGTTAGGAGTTTCATCACTTGTGAAGATCATAAGAGGATCAACTGAAACAATTGTGGGATCTGGAATATCTCCTGTAGTGGTTTCCTGAGCTCCTTCGGAAGGACGGAATACTTGGCCAGTCTCTTCATTAGATGGAAAAGTGAATAGAAGACGACTTTGAAGAACTCTTTGACACATTGAAATAAGTGTATACGCCACTTGTTCTCTATTTAGCCCCGAATGTCTAGAGTGAGCCCTGTTAACAAAATCAGACTAGTCTTTGTCAAAAATACCTGATCTTCCTTTACTTGAGCCAAGTATCAGACCGGTTGGGGCTTTCAAAGTAGGAGAGACAGCTCCAACTTTAGAAAGCTTCGAATCAGAGATAGGGGCCCCTAATTGTGCATGTGTATAATCGAGTGGGATTTCCAAAAAGAATCGTGGGTGTTTCCTAGGGGTTTAAGGGACTAATTTCAATACCAACACAATCTTTTGGGGAAGATGGGGGTAGATTATCTGTTGATTACCCGTGAGTGTGTGCATGTGATATTGAAACTCCGAAGGGTACTTTGGAAGAGTAGACGGGGGGGGGGGGGGGGGGGGGGGTAGGCAGAAATGCAGAAACAGATTGAATTTCAATATGTGAATCCTATTGAGAGGATCCATTGGCTTTGGTTCTCTTTTGGGTTCTAACTTTTGAGGGAGAGCCCTTTAGTTTAGCCATTTTCTTCTTACGGACACCAGTAGAAACTCGTTTCTTCACATCCGAAGGCTAATCATCTGAGACTAGGGTAGATTGTGTATGTTCATACAAAACCGAAGTCTCAAGATGGTGTTTGAGATATAGTGAATCGGATGGAACTGCAGCCAACATATGTTGTTGAAAAGGATGAATAGGTTCGAAAGCAGATTAGTTCGGTAACATATACGTTTTATAGCCGTAAAGGAACAATATACCTCTTTGAGATTGAAATTGAGAGGATGGCTTATAATCTTTCATCCTACAACTGTTGAAGTGCCAGAGCCCAAAATCTTGGACGTGAGATCTCGTTAGGCTTCCTTTTGATTCCAAACTTCCGAAAGTCCTGCTAAAGCACCTCGGTTCGATCAACAATGTCGTTTCATTCACAATAGATATTGTACACAACGTACAACCAGTCCTTGCTCATGATTTCAGTACCACCATGCTTTCCAGACAATCCTCAAAGGATTAGGTGCATTAGAACAATCCAAAGGCTAGGAATAGAAGACTTCTTGAAATCCTTTTCCTTGAAATACCAATTATACCCAATTTGATTGATAACTGTCTAAAACTCTTCGGTCGTGGGTTCTTGAGCACAAAAACCCTTGGGGTTTTCTGGAATGCCAATTGCCTTGAGGAAGGTGTCCTTGTGGAGAGGAACGGTTTTTTCGTAGGAGATTTTCACTTCCAGTACATCTTGTTCGATCTTGATCCATTCAAAGGCTTTGTGAAGAATGAAAAGAGGAAGTTTAGGGTTGGGGATTTTGGTGAGAGGAACTACTATAGGATGATGGTCCATGAACTCGATCATGATGCAGGTGGATTCATCATAATCCATGGAATCTAGTGAGAATAATTGAGTGGTTTCCCTAAGGATAAACTCAGTGGATGAAGATGAGCAGAACCCTTTGAATATTTCTTCCTTGATGTAGGTTTGGAAACTTGAGGAATGTTTTGGGAAGATGTCATTGATGAATGTTTAAGAGCTTGAAGAACAAAGTACAGAGAGAAAGGCTCTAGGTAGAGGCTAGCTAAAGTGAAATATGGGAACAGTTAGGATTCAAAATCCTTTTATAGGTTGGATATTCCGGGTCGGGTCAAAGAAATTAATGATGACACCTGAACACGATATGGGTTGCATTTAATGCATTCCCAAAAACGACATCTTAAACAACTTAGCACACAAAAGATGGGACGTCCATTTGTTTTAAAAGAGAAAATCGTCGTTTCAGTTCTGATTTGTAATGCTCTTTATTGGAACGTGTGCCAAAGCACGTTTATTGAGAATTAAAGGGTAATCATCAAGTAAAATTACCATTAGTATATAAATGATAAAACGTTTCCAATTAAAAACGTTAACAAAAAAATTAAAATTCTTTTACAACTGAGGATCTCGAAACAATTGGATTCCGAGATGAGATGTCATAAGATACTTCGGAAAGAATATGAACACATCATTAGTATATAATATAGAGTTCAAGATGGCACAATCTCAAACTTAATATCAATATAAAAATTCATGAAGATCTTAGAGGACCAGTTTCAAAAGATTGAGATTCTGAGAATTAAAGGAACAGAGCTCGAAAGAGGATAAGAGATGAACTCACATTACCGTTTTGGATTTGAATTCCGACATGAACTTCATAACACACTTGATTTTGACATAAACTCTGAGATGAGATGATTTCAAGTACACGGATGTAACTATATCGGTCAGAATCTTCAAGAGATGAGGAAAGTTGAACAACTTAAAAACAAGTAGAATAGGTTAGACAAAAAGACACATCTGATGAACCTATATTTTTTGAGAGGAAACGATTCCGAGGAGAAATGAATTTGACTTTGGAATTATTTTACATTCTAATGTTTCCATCAGAGTGTACAATCCTCTTGGAAGAATTGTGGATCAGACATCATCATTCCCATTTTGTCCAGAAACCCAGGTTTTGTCTAATGTCTTAGTTAAGACATCATCAATTTCATCATCAGATGAAACAAAAATGAGTTTGATGCTTCCTTTTAAAATATGATCTTTAATGAAATTGTACCGAATATCAAAGTGCTTGGTCATGGAGTGCTGAATTAGATTGTAAGAGATCGCAGTTGCACTTTAAGAGTCACAATAGATTGGAATTTGTTGAAATCGATAACCATAGTCCAGAAGCTAAGATTTCATCCAAAGAACTTGCAAAGGTCATGAATACTATTACAAGCTCGTCTCTTATTTCACTCAGCATCTTAACTAGTTTCTAGAAGCCTTAGTTATGCTATATGTGATGAATATAAATTGAGTAGGTCGGGTTTGGGAAACTTGGTGAGATGCATAGGGTTTTCAATCCCATAATATTTTAATGATAATAGATAATATCATTCATGCAAAATGAACATGCCCAGAGAGTATAAGTATAAAAATCTGATGTATATATCCATAATATAGTCTACCCATCCCAACCGATTCCCATGAATCTAAAATTAACGATCATCAGCAAGAATCACCTTACCTGATGAACCGTTTGAGCAACTATTTGACTACATAGCTAGGGGAGTCCTTGGTCGTTGTAATTCATGTTAAAGGTAATCAATATTCATAGTATTTGATAAATATGTTATCATGTTTTATCTACGCATGTAGGTTATAAGTCTACAATATCAACACAAGTCACTAGACCGACTAGAATAACCAAGTGTTGTTATCTATTTTGGTTGATAACATAGACATACCTACTAGTTCGATGATCTAGACCCATCATTTCTGGTCATCTAAGAAGATGAGGACTACTACACACCGCATTGATCTCACACACTACCCCAGGATGAGACCTATTCAATATCTAGCTTAATTTGGACTAAAAATCTTTTACAAGCCTTATTTTATAATTAAACAAGACTAAAAGCAACTGAGTTCTAACACAGTTCCTATTCAAGTAGTACTATCATAGTTTACACAAATAGCGTAAAGTATAATTAATACAATTAACATTTAGTAACTCTTCTAGAGAATAAATACTTTTATTAAATTATGCTCTTGAAAGTAATTACGAACTCACTTGACAAGAGTAGGTGATTTGAGGTTCGGGCATCGCTTCGCCTAACACCTTATCCTTTCAAAAGACCTAGATTTAAATAACGTGAATTCTTAGTCTAGTTTCACAATCCTTATGACTATAATAACGATAGTCTAGATTCCTCAATAATCCCAATGTATACATCGAGATCTATCAAGTAAGGAATAACCAGGTAGGATTATATCAGAGATAGGGTCCATTTGGTATACAAAGTATACTATTTAGAAATCCAACTTTAAACATCACACTAGGTCCAGCCTAGACATCACTCTCGTAAGTAGATCAGTCAGTATTATAACTTGGAATCACTGATAAATATTATTTACAGTTTCATAATAACGACTATGAATATAAATAAACTAACACTTAAAGTATAATAAGTGCAACTTAACCTACAAAGTTTTCTGACAAGAACTGGTAACCGTGTGGGCATAATTCTGACCCTAGAGCCTCTATTTCTCCGGCTCTCTGATGCCACAGGGCCTCGCTAAAGTAGTCGGGAACTAGGGAGTCTTGGTTCTAGGGGTGGAAAGGATTTCCAATGGATTTGGGTGAAGAATGTGTGAGAAAATGAGCAGCAAAGCAACATATTTATAGGTTGGAAAGAGAGGTCTGTGATACCCTTGGTCTGGTGCGCATCGCACACATTTTCGGGGCCGTTGACATGGTTCTATTAGAATGCTACCACGTGTCACAAAACAGGTTGGTCGTGTCGATTGTCAGTGTCGCACACTGGTGAACTATGTCGCTTTGAAACTCCAAAAAATCATAACTTCCTTATACAAAGTTAGATTTAGGCGTTCTTTATATGAATGCTTTCACTTTTTCGATCACAATGATTTTTCTTTAGATTATTTATCTTAAATAATCTTTTATTTTAATATCTATTTTGCCCTATTTATTAAGTTTTGACGTAAGTTTCCACACAAGGATTATATATACATAATATCTATAAAATTTCAAATAAACATACACATGCATGTATATATATATATATATATATATATATATGAATATTTCACTTTCATTTATTCTTCGAAGATTACAATCGTCGAATGGCATAAATACATATTCATAACTATGTCTAGCGAGAATTGCGGATGTTACATTAAACCAGAGTATGTATTGTTTACTTTTATAATCATATATGGTTATAATCATAAGTGAGTATAATCATTTAACCATTTTTTATTATAATCCTTTAATAATTTGTGATTATAATCAATTAATGACATGTGATTGTCTATAAATATTGATATGTTTTTTTACAATACGTGATTATACAAAAACATATCAGTATTTATAGACAATATTAGACAATATTGAAGGAATAGTTTCATACAAATTAATCATATGTTATTATAGTCATAAATGAGTATAATCATAAAATCATTTGTGTTTATAATAATTTAATCATATATGATTATATATAAATATAGATATGTCTTTGTATAATTATATGCGATTATACAAAAAAACATATCAATATTTATAGACAATATTGAAAGAAGAGCTTCATATAAATTAATCATATGTGATTATAGATTAGATCCAAAATACTTTAAAGTGTACAAATTGCATGTAAAAGACTTATAAAATAATAAATACATAAAAAATTGTTTTTCAATACAACATTCTTAACATAAAATAATGTTCAATACCCTCTTGTTCACCAACATTGTTTCACATCAATTATGTATATAGGTAATACATGTTAATAATCATATGTGATTGTACAAATAAAATTTTAATAATTATATATAATTTATAAATATATACACATATTTACCTCATTTTTTAAGATTATGCGCTTCTTCACCAGTTTTTCCTTTACCTTTACCAACATTCTTCCCCTCCACATTATTGTTGGATATAGTGTCTAAGTCCATAACTATATTTGGTATGTACTTGACCCGACCCGGCATGGTCCATTTGGGTTGCACTTCACCCAAACAATTTATGGATAATCTTTTGAGAATAGTATGAGTTATTATTTATTAATATATTATAAGTTCTAATATATTAATATAAAATCATATTATTTAATTAGTATTGATCTATAATTAATCTAGAATTAATTTAGAGATCAAAAGTATTACTAATTAAATATGGGCTCTTGTATTTATATAGTGTGGGCTAATGCTTATTTGGAATGGGCTACGCTTGCATGGAAAGTCCATGGATACTCCATGGAGCTTTAACCCATGGATCTCATGGAAATGAAAAGACATGGGTATTAGGGTTTACATGGATGTAACCCTAATCCACCACACTATATAAAGGAGGCTTTGGTTCTTGAAATCACACTAATTGTGGTGAGTAAAGTAAGAGGGCCGATTTCAAGAAGGTGATTACTATTCTCTCAAAGTTCCAAAGTTTGTGGTGATTTGTGATTTCCATTTGAGGCATCCAAACTATTGGTGCTAGGCTCTAAAACTCCAAGCAATCAACTACAACTACAAGGTATTCTACTAGCTTTATTTGATTCAAGTTCCCCATTCCATGCTAGATAGGATAAGAACATTGGAAAAATAATTATTTGCATGTATCTTAGTCAAACATAGATCCAAGGTTTCTAGGGTTGCATGTACACCATAGGAGTGTTAGAATGCTCAAAACCCATCAGTGGTATCAGAGCCTAGGCTTGTTTACTTGATACTTGATACAAATAGCTTAAAAATCGATTTTTTTGTTCACTGCCGTATGAAATCGCCGATTCCATGGGGGGACTCGATGAGTCCATGAAGAAATGCATGCTACTCGTCGAGTTTGTTCATGCACTCGACGAGTAGAGGCTGTCGTGCTCAATTTTTCGAGTTTTGCTATTGGAAATGGACTAGAAACATTACCCTAAACTGTTTTGGTGTTATAAAACTTGTTTTAAATGTTGTAACGTTTATGCTAATCCATTTACGATGGCTATTATCAAAAATTACAAGTTTTATGAGTAATTTATGATTCTTGAAATGTTCATATTCATGTTCTTGAACTTATGAAGATTAGATGATTGTAGGAATTGTTTGTAACCTACTTGGTAGTTTAATTCATGGTCATTATGTGTTTTAATGGAGTCCATAACTTGTCCTCAAGTTCTGGAAAACCAAAGGTCACACTTTAATAAAAACCATTAAAAGAACACAAGAGTTAGAAAAATGAAGAGTCTTCATTTTAATACCCAATTAAATTCATAAGTTATAAGAAATGAAAAGTTTTGAAAGTTTACAAAACTTGCCCTCAAGTTTTGGAACAAGTAAAGTCATGATTAAAACTTTAGCTCCAACCCTTCGAATTTTAAAAGTTAAAATTCAACCCTTATACTTTATAATATTATAAGTTAATATATATATATATATATATATATATATATATATATATATATATATATATATATATATATATATATATAAGATCAAGTCATCTTACCGCTAGTACGCCTCATTCACGAAGCCGATCTATAAGGGGGGTATAAGGTTGTTGCCTATAAAATGGCAACTTAATGGGTGTCCACTCTCACCCACTGCTTCCTTGATCGGTGGAGGGTCGTTAGCCGAACATGTAGGACAAGGACTTATAAATTCTCATTAAAAGTATAATGATAATACTAAAGTAACTAAACCTTATTAAATTCCCAATCTTAGTTATTTTAGGAAAATATGAATAAGGTGCTAATCCATGAAATTACACTTTACACTTTGTTTAAGTCGTTAGTGGAGCGTGTGTAGTTAACCGACACACTAACTTGAACTTAACAAGGTAGGTAAAGGGTGACTTAATGTTTATCATAGTATCGATGGAGCGTGTGTGGTTAACCGGCACATTGATTGAGGGGTAATACATTAAGGGTACCAAGTAATTTGCATGGTTATTTCACACCTTGTTTTGTGTTACTCGGCATCCCAGTCACAAAACTTGAAGGGAATACTCGAGATTGAAACATGCCATTGAAGAAAGTTCAATGAATCTCAAAGAACCTAAGATTTTCTAAACCAATTAAAACCTAATTAAATATTTCATTTTTCATGGTGGAAATTGGTGAATCGTCATTCACCTACCTTCAAATATCTTATAGCTTAGATTACGGAAGCCCTCTTCTAAGTTATAAGATATTGTGTTGGGTCCTAGCCTTAATACTACATTTGGGTGTTTTATTAAGGACTATCTCTAAATCTAATCTAATCTATTCCCTCTGCTTTTCAGATGTCTTCCAATAACAACGCTTCTGGCTCAAACCCTAATAGCTCCTTCTCTCTCATGAATCATTGTGGGAGAGTCATCTTTGATGGATCCAACTTTACTGATTAGATCAGAAACATCAGGATGGTCACTCGATATGAGAACAAAGAATATGTTCTCGACAAGGAGCTGAAGGTACCCGAGCCAATTGCTACTCCTGAAGAGCTTGCTGAATATGAGGTACATGAAAGAGATGCTACAAAAGTGGCATGCATCATGATCGCCACCATGACAGCCGAGCTCCAAAAGTCCTAGGACTATTATCCTTTTGAGATGCACCAGGACTTGATGGACCGCTACCATCAAAGTGCTCGTCAAGAGCGATATGAAATAATCTCCTCCATGATAACAACCCGAATGAAGGATGGTGAACCCATCACGGGCCACATGCAGAAAATGCAAAGGTATGTGGACCGTTTACTGAAGCTGAATGTGAACTTCCCCGAGGAGTTAGAATTAGACATCATTTTGCACTCCTTACCATCGTGTTATGATCAATTCCGCATGACATATCACATGAACAAGGAATAAGTCACCCTCAGCAAACTTCAAGGACTCTTGAAGACCACCGAAAGTGGTCTAAAGGGTAAGTCGATTGTTACCACTCCTACTCCTACTCCAACTACGGCCAATGTCTTGGCAATTGGGCATGGCAAAGGAAAGAAGAGAAAGAACCCTTCTAAGGATACCAAGGGTAAGACCCTTGAAGGCTCCTCTTCAAGCAAAACCAAGAAAGGTTTTTTCACTCCTTCTGCTAACCCTAACGAGGCTGAATGCTTCTATTTCCATAAAAAGTTGCATTGGAAGCGAAACTGCCCGAAGTACCAACAAGATTTGAAGGATGGGAAAGTAAAACCCAACCATGCAGGTATATACACTATATTGTCTAATAACTCACCTCGTTCTAAGTCTTGGGTAGTGATACAGGTTGTGGTATTCACATATGTTGTGATTTGCATGGACTAAGAAGAAGTGAGAATGTGGAGCAGGGAAAGATAAACTTGATCATGGGAAATAGGAAAGCTTCACCTGTCACCAAGATAGGAGTTTATTCCTTAGTGCTAAATAGTGGGTTTACATTAGATTTGAATAAGTGTTATTTTTCGCTAGAAATGGCAAGAAATGTTAATTCCTTTCATGCATTGTATAAGCAAGGTTTTACCTTTTATTTTGATAATAATAATGGTAGTATTGATGCTTTCTTTAATAATGTTCTTTATTTTAAAGCATTACCTTGTGATGGAGTGTATGAAACTGTATCTGTTGTAGATAATCTTGGAAATAATGTATTATGTATTGACTCTTCCACTAGCTTAGATAAAGCATCTTTATGGCATTGTCATCTTGGACATGTAAGCAAGAAACGCATAGGCCAACTCCAAAAAGATGGAGTCTTGGAGTCATTTGACCTAAAGTCAGATGATAATTGTGAATCTTGTTTGCTTAGTAAAATGAAAAAGTCACCTTTTACTGGCACTTGTGCTAGGGGTGAAGGTTTGTTGGACCTCATACACACAGATGTATGTGGACCCTTCATAACCGCCACAAGAGATGCTAATCGGTTCTATGTGACTTTTAATGATGATTATAGTAGATATGGATATGTCTACTTAATCAAGCATAAGTCAGAAACCTTTGAGAAATTCAAAGAGTTTAAGTAAGAAGTAGAGAATCAGTTAGGCAGGAACATTAAGATGCTTCGATCCGATAGTGGTGGTGAGTATCTTAGTACTGAGTTCCTTGACTATCTTATGGAATGTGGGATTGTCTCACAATTGACACCTCCTAGGATACCACAGTTGAATGGTGTAGCTGAGAGGCGCAATCGGACCTTGTTGGACATGGTTCGTTCCATGATGAGTCGATCTTCGCTACCAATCTCATTTTGGGGGTATGCCTTAGAGACTACCGCCCATATCCTTAATCTAGTCCTTACAAAGAAGGTTGCCTAAACACCTCACAAGGTGTGGACTGGAAAAGTTCCCAATCTAGACCACATCAAGATTTGGGGTTGCGAGACTTTCGTGAGACGCGAGACTCACGATAAGCTCTAACCCTGAAGCGAAAGGTGTATTTTCATCGGCTATCCACAAAAATCCTTTGGCTACATCTTCTACAGACCCAGTGATAATGTAGTTTTTGTAGCAAGAAGAGGATTCTTTCGAAAGAGAGAATTCATGAGCCAAGGAGACAGTGGGAGGAAAATTGACCTTGAGGAAATTTAAGAGTCAAGTGGTGAAGGAACCTCAAACCCTAGCCCTCAACCTGAGAAGGAAACTCCTGTTGAGTAGACTGAAGAATCTATACCTCTAAGGCGTTCCACCAGAGTTGGGAATGCACCTGAGCATTATTATGGTTTCCATATTACTGCAGAAGGTGAGACACTTATCAGTGATAACACATTGGTAAATCTGGATGAGCCTAATAGCTACACAGAAGCCATGGCAGGCCCTGAGGCTGCTAAATGGAAAGAGACTATGGATAGCGAGATACAGTCCATGTATGGCAATCAAGTTTGGAACTTGGTTGACAATGTACCTGATCATAAGATAGTTGGGTGAAAATGGATCTTCAAGAAGAAGACCGACATGGACGGTAATGTACACACTTATAAGGCACGACTGGTTGCAAAGGGTTATTCTCAAACTCTGGGAGTTGATTATGATGAGACCTTTTCACCAGTGGCCAAGATTAAGTCTATTAGGGTTCTGTTAGCCATTACTGTATTTCATGACTATGAAATATGGTAAATGGATGTCAAAACCGCTTTCCTTAATGGAAAGTTGGCTGAAGATGTTTACATGGTTCAACCGAAGAGTTTTGTCAGTACAAAGTACCCCAATAGAGTGTGTAAACTCGAGAAATCCATTTATGGATTGAAACAGGCACCTCGCAGATGGAATCTTTGCTTCGATGAGAAAGTGAAAGACTTTGGCTTTTCAAGGAGTGAAGATGAATCTTGTGTCTATGTTAAGGCTAGTGGGAGTATAGTCAGTTTTTTGGTACTGTATGTGGATGACATACTACTCATAGCAAATGACATCCCAACCCTGTAGGAAGTAAAGTCCTGGCTTGGGAAGTGTTTCGCTATGAAGGACCTTAGTGAAGCTGCATATATCCTAGGGATAAGGATTTTGAGAAACAGGAGTAAAAGACTAATTGGACTTAGTCAAAGCACCTATGTGGACAAAGTGCTGAAAAGGTTCAACATGCATAACTCCAAGAAAGGTGAGTTACCCATCCAGAGTAACGCCAGATTGAGTAAGACACAAAGCCCTAGTACTAAGGCTGAGATAGCAGAAATGACTCGAATACCTTATGCCTCAGCTGTAGGATCGATCATGTATGCTATGATGTGTACTCGACCTGATGTAGCCTTTGCTTTGAGAATGGTTAGAAGGTATCAGGGGAACCCTGGCAAGGCACACTGGACTGCGGTAAAGAATATTCTCAAGTACCTGAGAAGGACTAAGGACTGGGTCCTTACCCTTAGTGGGAGTGATGACTTGAGAGTTGTAGGGTATAGTGATGCTAGCTTTCAGACTGACAAGGATAATTTCCACTCTTAGTCGGGCTGGGTCTTTGTGACATCCCCAATTTCACGGCCAGAAAAGACCGATTTGTTTATGCTTTGTTTTTAAAATCAGAGTAATCGTTTAAAGAAAACGGTTGCGGAATTTGTTCCCAAAACAAGATATGATAAAAACTTATCAAAACATTTCTCAAAGAGAATGTATTTTCATTAAATAATAAAACCTCGGGATGTCATGTTCCGATACACACACATAAGCATAAACAGAACATACATTCATTTACTCTAGTGATTTACATCTCCTTTAATCTCTCAGTGCAAAGCAGCTTCGTATCGATAACTGTGATACAATTAAACTGAGTGGGTCAGGCTTGGGAGCCTGGTGAGCATATAGGGTTTTCAACCCACAATATTATATCATATATATATATATATATATATATATATATATATATATATATATATATAATCATCAAACAATCAACCCAATTACCCATCCCCATTATCTTCTTTACTCTTAAGGTTTTACCCTAAGAATCAACTATCCTTTATTCATTCATTCCTAAGGATTGACCTAAGGAATCAGCACGAAGTCCATTGCTGCCAAATTTTATATATCAGGTACTAAATCCATAGCTATCAGACGCTAACTCCATAGTCACCAAGGTTCACTTAACAGGCGCTAAATCCATAGTCGCCAAGGTTCGTCTATACGGTACTAAATCCATAGCTACCAAGGTTTATCTTGTTCATTGACAGTATCATACTCGAGATCCCTCTCACAATACATGCCAATGGATTACTAACAGGATTATCTTGTTTATTGACAATATCATACTAAAGATCCCTCTCGCAATACATGCCAATGGATTACTAACAGGTTTATCTTATTTACTGACAGTATCATACCTGAGATCCCTCTCGCAATACATGCCAATGGATTACTAATAGGTTTATCTTGCTTATTGACAGTATCATACTCGAGATCCCTCTCGCAATACATGCCAATGGATTACTAACAGGTTTATCTTGCTTATTGACAGTATCATACTCGAGATCCCTCTCGCAATACATGCCAATGGATTACTAACAGGTTTATCTTGCTTATTGACAGTATCTCGAAGTATCATACTCGAGATCCCTCTCGCAATACATGCCAATGGATTAATAACAGGTCTATCTCTTTTATTGACAGTATCATACTCGAGATCCCTTTCGCAATACATGTCAATGGATTAGTAACAGGTTTATCTCTATTCCTGATCCCTACTCACGAATCTAAAGCTAACCTTTTGATCTTATTATCCAACTCATCTTTTATCCTACACCAACTATCTCATCTACCCATGTCCTACCCAACATATTTGTAGATACAAAATACATATACAGATTAACTCATTTAACACCTATATAAAACATCCATTCCACACTCATCTCAAATAAACAACAATGTATAAACACATAGCACATATTTCATAGCAAATACTTGATATATATGTGTTAGAAGAAAGTGATCACATACTCACCCAAAACATATAATTAATACATTAAAACAATACTTGTATTAAAATCGTGTTATGAAACAGACTATACACTCACACATATAAACAACTTTATATTATACACATAACACGTATTTCATAGCAAATACTTAATATTTATGTGTTAGAAGAAAGTGACCACACACTCACACCAAACATATACTTAATACATTCAAACAATACTTGTATTAAAATCGTGTTTATGAAAGGGACTATACACCCACGCATATAAACAACTTTATATTATACACATAACACATATTTCATAGAAAATACTTAATATTTATGTGTTAGAAGAAAGTGAACACACAATCACTTGATCAGAAGATGATCAGACAACACTACAGCTCTAAGAGTAGTATTCTTCGGTGAAACCGGGACATCTTCACACACCGGGTTTCTCGCGGGCAGAGCTTCGGCTCGAAAACTCTTTTCTTCTCGGGATCTTCCGGGCTTCGGGACTCGCTTCAGGTCTCGGGGTTGATACCGGGACTTCGGGATATTTCTTGCACATAAATCGAGGTAAAATAGGAGAAAGAGGAGAGAAAATAGCAACCCTAAACGGCTGGCCCTTCAAATCTATTTATAGGGCAAAACTGGCCCTTGCCACATCATGGCACCTTTTTCCACGCCGTGGGCTTGGTCTTCACTGCATGCGTCATCGCAAGTTGCGTCTGGGGGACTCCCGGAGGTGTCAGAAGACTGGCCACGTCGTGGTCTCTGACACAGCTTTGGGGTTTGCGCCCTGAACTTCAGAAATTCATAACTTTTGCATACGAACTCCGTTTTCGACGTTCTTTATATCGACGCGAAGGTGAGATTATGCTCTACAATTCTCGTTTAGACTCCATTGTCTAATTTTGACTTTATTTTTAATATATTATAATTATATTACTTATATATTATTTTTAGTAGGCCGGGATAGGAAAACTCCGTTATAAATTCATAACTTCTTCATCTGACGTCCGTTTTCGTCCGACTTTCCGTCGTTGCACTACTATCGATGAGATATTCAATTCTCATTTAGATTTTTTTGGATAAATATCGCTCTACGTAAATTCATTATTTACGTCGCGTTGTGTTGTGTCGATTCTGTCGCGAAACTTCGACAGGTCATAACTTCTTCGTTATAACTCGGATTTCGACGTTCTTTATATATTCGGAAACCTCGTAACATAAACTACATCTTAGTTAATATTACTCCTTCTAAATAATATTTCTCAAAAAAATTCATGTTTGACGCTTATCTTCTCTAAATTAACTAGCCCAGATCTACGGACGTTACAATTATCTCCCCCTTAGGATGATTACGTCCCGGAATCATCAATGAAATAAGACTTGTATAATGATTCCATATGTTATCTTTCTTTCCTAAGTAACAACCGTGATGCTCAATCTTGTATCTGTTCTTCGTACTATGTTGGACTTCTACTCCTGATCTTCGAGTTACCAAATTAATCCTTATTCAGGACTCCTTCTTCTTCTTCGGACAAATTCTTTCATTTATCTATTATAACAGAACGATGGGTCATGTTCTAACGACCTCTCATCATATTCGGACTCAATATGATATGACCACTAGGGTTGGAATAACAACCATCTTACTAGTCATTACCGAAACAATGGTAATGACATACTTGAATAAAACAGAATCAATTACTAGCTTCTTGGTAACCTTGTGACTTTCCCTGATCCAAGCGTGAGTCATGTGCTTCCAATAGTATAGATCTCTACTACTATTCACACCTACTCATACTCGTCCCAAGTATTGTCTCGCAATCCCCAAGTCCTAAAATCACAAAACAATTTAACACATACTAATGTGTCCAATTAATCATAAAAATTCTCCTAGACTCTACTAGGACTTCTTCCATGCGTATCTTCTATCATCAATCATACTTCAACTCGATTGGTGATGGAAATTCTAGATTATGGGACAACTTCAAGAATTACACCAATCGTTCCATCATCCTGCCAATCGAAGGTGTACTTCAGACGTACCGTACTCCTCTAAACGTTCCGTTATTTTATCAAACATAAACTAAAGGCAAGACACCACTCTTACGATATCTTCCGATAGGTGTCATTCACTATCATAAGCCTTTCATTTCCTCCATTTACTCAATTCTCTACGAGTCTTCACCCTGACCTATTGTATACCCAAGCAGACGTTCAGTGCACCGGGCGAGAATTTAAGATAAGAAAGCTTTATTTACGATAGACGTATAAATCTCCTTATCACTCCGAAATGTTTACATGCTAGTTCTAATATTGTATCAAACGCTTAGAATCCTAAACACATAAGGTCTCCAGCTCCGGTTGGCAACAGACCATAGATCCGAACAAATAATAGCATATATGGAAAACATATAACATTTAGCACATAAAAGCATTTTAGGCATCATTCCTAAAATATACTAGTGCTCGTGTCTTAAAATATGGTAGACACTCATCTCACAATCATCGCTTAGCATACTAAGTTTAAGTCTAGAAATCCTACAAGTTCCTAGTTCGCTTAAACTAATGCTCTGATACCAACTGTGACATCCCCAATTTCACGGCCAGAAAAGACCGATTTGTTTATGCTTTGTTTTTAAAATCAGAATAATCGTTTAAAGAAAACGGTTGCGAAATTTGTTCCCAAAACAAGATATGATAAAAACTTATCAAAACATTTCTCAAAGAGAATGTATTTTCATTAAATAATAAAACCTCGGGATGTCATGTTCCGATACACACACATAAGCATAAACAGAACATACATTCATTTACTCTAGTGATTTACATCTCCTTTAATCTCTCAGTGCAAAGCAGCTTCGTATCGATACCTGTGATACAATTAAACTGAGTGGATCAGGCTTGGAAGCCTGGTGAGCATATATGGTTTTCAACCCACAATATTATATATATATATATATATATATATATATATATATATATATATATATATATATAGAATCATCAAACAATCAACCCAATTACCCATCCCCATTATCTTCTTTACTCTTAAGGTTTTACCCTAATAATCAACTATCCTTTATTCATTCATTCCTAAAGCTTGACCTAAGGAATCAGCATGAAGTCCATTGCTGCCAAAGTTTATCTATCAGGTACTAAATCCATAGCTATCAGACGCTAACTCCATAGTCACCAAGGTTCACTTAACAGACGCTAAATCCATAGTCGCCAAGGTTCGTCTATACAATACTAAATCCATAACTACCAAGGTTTATCTTGTTCATTGACAGTATCATACTCGAGATCCCTCTCGCAATACATGACAATGGATTATGATGTGTGTGAAACAAACTAGTTTTAATCCTACTAACTTAAACACAAAGATGAACACACAAAAGGCAGTGTACCTATCGATTAGAAGTTTAGTTCAGGTAAGTAGGGTATCGAACACAGGGAACGGTAAACAATTAAAAGAAATGCTAATATTATCTAAATAAAACAAGTAATAGAAAGGGGTTTCTCTAGTTTTGCAAGACTAGAAACTTAAGCAATTAACTAAAACTTAAACTATGAAACTAAGAGCTAAGAAATAAAAATCAACTAAATTCAATATTAAAGAGCACTTCTGTTTAGGTTTGGCTCATTTGTTCCCATGGATGATTTCAATGTATCGGATTAATTTTTCATTGGCTACCGACTAAGATGATTAGTTTCACGTTCGCTATTACTAACCCTTAGGAAACAAATTAACTCAAGCAGTGGCCAGTTGTCTAAATTAACGGATTTCCTAGTTATTGATTCGGGTTAAATAAGACTTGTAGTGGTTAACTAAATTGTCCCTTCAATTAACCTCTTGTCGATGTTCATCCAACAAGCTTACACATTAACTTACCTATCTTCTAGTTAATTCTAGTTTCACGTTCGTTATTCCTAGACATATAACTATGTGGTCACAATAAATCATATGAAATTAATAACCAAGACATGTTCATACAACTTAATTACTAATTTATTAACAGAAGAATAGTTATTGTTAACACATAAGGTTCTTTAACAAGCTTAATAAAACATAATCACCAATTAAAATTAATCCTACTCAAATAATCAATCCATGTTCACAAAATTGTCTACCCTAACAGAAGAATAAGTTTTTAGCTCATGATTGCAGTAAACATAAACTCAAAAACAAAATCAAAGTATGTAAACATGATTCAAATCAAAAAGTTACTAACAATAAACCAAAATTGTCTTGATTCTCTTCACAATTGAATGTAGGGTTGATTCTTCAGTTCCTCACGACCTAGCAGCACTTCCAATCGTTTCTCAGCCTCCTAGGGTTTGTCCCCATGTTATGATATCGATCTGAAAGTCCCTTTATATAGATTTTCACAAAACAGAGGCTACTCGGCGAGCCCAGTGACCTACTCGGCGAGTCCGTCACTTAAAACCCGTGCACGGCAAGTCAGCGCGTCCAGAATCGCGAAAGTTCGATACAACTCGCCGAGTAATCGACCCTACTCGCCGAGTACGTTTCGAATCAGCATTTTCTCAAAACACGAAAGTCGTCCGAAATTGTGTCTACTTTACAGAACATTTTGAATCTCGTCAATCGGAGTTACGTTTCATGAGATATGACGAAAACACTGACGAGGGGTCAAGCTGTCCAGCAACATCCTTCTTTCTTCAAAATCCAAGATCCAAGCGTCCAATCGTCAGTTCCGCTTCCTTTTCCATCCGAGCATGTCTTTGTTACTGAAAATGAAATATTTAAGCTAATTAAGCACCTTTTGTTCATTAAATGAGATAAAAACAACATAAAGTATTAAGATAAAGCATGGATTTTATAACTAAATATGCCCATATCAGATTACTAACAGGTTTATCTTGTTTATTGACAGTATCATACTCGAGATCCCTCTCGCAATACATGCCAATGGATTACTAACAGGTTTATCTTATTTACTGACAGTATCATACTCGATATCCCTCTCGCAATACATGCCAATGGATTACTAACAGGTTTACCTTGCTTATTGACAGTCTCATACTCGAGATCCCTCTCGCAATACATGCCAATGGATTACTAACAGGTTTATCTTGCTTATTGACAGTATCATACTCGTTTTTCTCCTTTTTTCTGGTGTTGCATCTTTATTTTGCAGGTGTTGTAGAATACTGGAGCTTGAAGTCGATCAAAGGCACAAGCTAAGCTGGAAATTATGGTTCTGGATAGTATGGACGAATTTACCCCTGTCTAAGCATGTCTGATTTGGAGAGCTCTACACTACACTGCAATTGCAAAACTGATGAAGCTGATGTGATCTGATAATTGAATGCGAAAAAAAAGGGTGGGGGGGGGGGGTCTGAGGTTTTGGGTGGGAGCTCATTGGTTTCTTATTGGTGAATTTGGTGTCTTGGTGTTGTGCCTAATTACAACCAGTGTGCGTTGGGCATGAGTCACTTTCATGGGGTAGACATACGTTAGGAATCGGCTGTGATTAGGTTCTTTTCGTGATGTTTTCTTTTGTGTGAAAATTGGGACGTGTGATGGTGGACATCATAATAAACTATTGGTGTGTGTTTTTCTCCTTTTTTCTGGTGTTGCATCTTTAATTTGCAGGGCTGTAGAATATTGGAGCTTGAAGTCGATCAAAATTAACACACGCATCGCTGATTGAAGCCTTCCAAAGTCGACACTGATCATGCCTTATCACAGACATAAGCTAAGCTGGAATTTATGGTTTCTAGATATTATGGACGGAATTGCCCCTGCCCAAAAATGGCTGATTTGGAGAGCTCTGCACTACACTTTGACTGCGAAATCGATGAAGCTGATGAAGTTGCTTTCTCAATCAAGGAATATATTACCCCAGATGGGCAAAGAGGTTGTATGAAGATTGAAATGAGTTGACTATAGGGAAGTACGAAGTACAAAGTTAATATTGTCATTTAGAGCTACAATCGTAATAAAGAGATATTAGTCTTTAGGTTCTTCAGCCTTCAATCTGATGTGTTCCCCACTTGGTTTGGTGCCTTGGACTGGTGCCTTACAATTGTTTAGTTTAATTTATCTTGGAGCTTATAACTATTTTATTCTCGTCTCATTTTGTACTACTTCCAGCTATGCGTTGGATTCTAATTTATATCTATATATATTTTCGTTTCAAAAAAAAAAAAAAGATGGCAGAGCTTTTGATTGACTGCAATCCTTGTTTTCTATAGATTGGTTATATAGTTCATTATATAAATAATTTGTTAAACCTTTAATATTAAATGAACCATTGTTTCTTGCTTTTGTTTTCTTCGATGAGATATCAATGTAAAAATAACCATGAAATCCAGAAATCCTGACCACTTCTTCCCATAAGTAATAGCAACATTTGATTTTCTACAATATATGTTAAACTTACAACACGTGTATATACATAAATATATTTGTATATACATCAAATATGCATTAAATTTTTTTTTAACAAAGTCGAAAAATATTTTCGTAAAGTTTTTTTTTTTTGGTATAATTCACAAAAGAACTTTTGGTGCATATATAAAATTTGATTTCAAATTTTTTTTGAAAAGAAAATTTCTTTAGTTCCTTTTGGAAAATTTAGTTCTTTATTAAATATATTTTAATTAAGTAGCCCATATATATTTACTAGACTAGAAGTATAACCACTTACAAAAAATAAATAAATAAAATAAAAATATAAGAAAAAACATGATTGGTTTATATATAATAACACTTAAAGCGATCCCTTCCTGTAAAGTACATCCCTGGATATAACCTACAGGTTTTTCAAATCTTTGACTTGATCAAGTCAAGTAGAGAACAACCTTCCAAATAATTATCATACATAATTAATAACTAATTAATCTAATCTCTAAATCAATCTATAAAGTATTTTTAAATCATAGTTTTATTCCTAGTCATACACATAACATATGATTCCCTCTGCTTCTCATGTCACGACGGAGATCTATAATTTTTGTCTTTTTAAAGAAGTTATAGCTTTAATATTAATAGATAAATTAAATAATTTGATATTTTTGTTCCTACAAATCCACATATCCAAATTATGATATGTGTTATATTAGTATATATAAAAATTTCATTAAATGAACATTAAATGATAGAGATGTCACTATTTAATTTGGTAGGAGAATTTGTAAAAAAAAAAATAAAAGGATATTTAATTTCTCATATTAATATTGTTCGTTATATATATATATATATATATATATATATATATATATATATATATATATATATATATATATATATATATATATATACTAGTTACATTCAAGGTCCATGCTAAGCACGACCCGCGAAAGGTTATTTGGGTATTTCTTTCCATTTTCTGAATCTTGAACAAATGTATGATGTTGCTACGATGAATTAGGAATGAAACGTATGTTGTTGTTAGTAGTATAAACTAAAGGTAATGATATGTACAATATATTTTTTAATCATATACAACAAATTATACGTTATACACTAGTTGTGAGACCCATGTATTACATGGGTTAATTTTTTTTTTAAAAAAAAAGTCGAATATAAAGGTTAAAATATTTGAGAACTTTGAATTTATAAAAAAAATAAAAAAAGAATAATGAATTATTATAATTGAAATGTTTTTATCTTTTAAATTTAAACAAATAATTTAAATAAATAAACACAAGTAACTATGAACTTTAATTTGAAAATTTTGAAATTAAAAGGTAAGTTCATTAATAAAATGATATTCGTTTATTACTATATTTATTACAATTATTATGTTAAAAATATTATGTAGAATTTAATAAAATAGAAAAAACTCATAAAATGACATGTGGGAAAAAAAATAATTCAAAATAACCACAAAATGACATTTGGAAAATTGAATGAGAATTTGACATGTGGCAAAAAAAACCTTCATTTATTAAAGTAGATTTGTACAGTACAATTATGTAAAGCATAAATTGTTATGTATGACTAAAAAAATATTAAGTACAAATCACTACCCACTAAGGGTAATGTTATTATTGGCTAAGAAAGAAAAATGCATTGCTATTATAGGTAAAGAAGGGAAATAACATTGTGTAACACTCCGTTTATAAAATAAATAAATAAATATATAGAAGCCCTAAAATGAATAATAATTGAGCGAGACGTTAGTTTCGAGGAGTTAAAAGTCATAATTACAGAAGTCGGGGTGCGATTGGTTTATTAATGTACTTAAATTGAAAATATTTGAAGGCTTAAGGGTTTATTGGTAATTTATGGATTTATTATGAAAGGAAATCATAGAATCATGGGTAAAAGGGTAAATAATGGATTAAAAATGAAAAGATCCCATGGGGAGGGACCATAATTGTAATTATGGTAAAGATTTCATATGGGCGGGTATATATGTATCCTTATTTCGCTGGAAACCCTAACCCTAGGAGCCCTTAGAAGCCGCAAATCCACCTTATATCCCTTCCACCGATCGCCACCTTCCCTTTCTTTATATCCTGAGCCGCCGTCATGCCACTTCCGATCAACGACGACAACAGGGACCACCAGCATCCACTCTTTAGTTCGACTGGCACCATCGTCCGTTGTTCTGACCGTTCAGGGGCCCATCGCCGCCATTCCTTCGTCATCAAAACTGTTGGTCTTTTGCAGGGGCAACAAAAGTCTTTTTCACAAAAAGAGGGAACTGGACTCAGGAAAGTAAACTAAACAGGTGACAAAAACAGATGAAAGATAGGAAGGGCAAAACTGGAATTAACAGCCTTCTAGGAAAGCTGCACAACACAGAGGACAGAGTGAAGGCACAAAGGATATTTGAGGCAAAGTATCTTTATTCACTGATTGGAAAATGAGAAAGCAAACTTTTGGGATACAAACAAACGTACACATTGCCTAGAATTTAAACAAAAGAAAATGCAGAAAAATAGGAACTACCAGCTACTTGCTAAAGACCAGGGGCATATCTGTCACGTGGCCTTGATTTATTCTTCCTATTCAATTTTAATCATGCAACAAATTAAATAAAACTTCTGAATTATTTTTAACACTTTCCCCTTTTAATTCAGAAGTTGGTAATAGGCTTGACTCCAATCAGATCTCTCATTTCTTCATGCTTCACTTTTGCCATTGTCTTTGTGAGGATGTCAGCTTTCTGTTTGGTGCCACACACATGACTTACCAATATCTCCCCATTCTCAACACATTCCCTAATAAAGTGATATCTTATGTCAATGTGTTTACTACGCCCATGGAACACCAGGTTTTTCATCAATTCAAGAGCTGACCGATTATCAATAAACAGAGCTACAGGTGGCACCTTTTGCCCAGTTATTTCAGTGAGAAGTCTCCGAAGCCAAATACCTTGGCAAGCTGCCATGGTTGCTGCTATAAACTCTGCTTCACAGGATGACAAAGCTACACTACGTTGCTTTTTTGAGGCCCGTGTCACTAGATTGCCATTCATATGGAATGCTGTTCCACCTGTGCTTTTTCCATCATTCATATCTTTTCCAAAATCACTATCAGAATACCCTGTGAGAGTGACTCTGTTTTCTCCTTTGGTATAAGTCAAACCATAGTTGAGAGTGCCCTTTATGTATCTAAGTATCCCTTTTACTGCTTGTAGATGTTTGACAGTTGGTTTCTCCATAAACCGGCTGACTACTCCTACTGTGAATGAGAGATCAGGGCGTGTGTGGGTGAGATACCTGAGTGCACCAACAATGCTTCTGTATTCAGTGGGATCAACCAGTTCTCCTTCTTCATCCTTAGTCAATTTCAGCTTGTGTTCCATTGTACATCTTGTGGCATTGCAATCTATCATTCGAGTTTTGTTTAGGATGTTCTTAGCGTAGGCTTCTTGTTTGAGTGTTATTCCAGCATCATCTGACTTCAATTCCAAGGTAGTATGTTAGCAAGCCAAGATCACTCATTTCGAATTTGGCTCTCATCTCCTGCTTGAATTCTTTCACATCATCAGGGCAGCTACCAGTGACCAGCAAATCATCAACATAAACACCTATTATCAAGATCCTCCCTTGCTTCTTTCTTGTGTAAACTGAGTAATCTAGAGAACATCTCATAAATCCCAGTTTCTTTAAGTATTGGTCTAGACAAGCATTCCAGGCTCTGGGCGCTTGTCTTAGTCCATACAGAGCCTTTGAAAGTTTGTAGACTTTGCCTTCTTCGTTTCTTCTTTCAAAGCCTTCAGGTTGCTTTACATACACTTCATCTTCTAGTCTTCCATTTAGGAAAGCCGATTTCACATCCAAGTGATGTACCCTCCATCCGCTCGAACCTGCAAGGGCTAAGATTACTCGAATCGTCTCAATTCTTGCCACCGGAGCAAAAACTTCATCATAATCGACCCCCTGTTTCTGCACATAGCCTTTTGCCACAATTCTCGCCTTATACTTCAGAATTTTCCCGTTAGGGTCTCTTTTCACCTTGTAGACCCACTTTAACCCAATTGCTTTTTGTCCTTTTGGAAGATCAACCAGCTTCTAAGTGTTATTCCTTTCGATTGAGGTCAACTCTTCTTTCATTGCATTGACCCATCCAGTCTTTTCTTTTGCTTCTCGATACGAGTTAGGTTCTTCTTTATCTTGGAGCATTAACAGTTCTTCAGGGGGTTCAATTTCTTTTGTTTGATCGTACAGATCTGTGAGAAGTCGGTATCGTTTTGGGGCTCCTCCTCCTGTGGAGCTTGAATTCGTGCTTAGTGTTCCGACTTGCGTACTCGGTGTAGCAGGTGACTCGTGTGAGGTGGGTAAATTGGGCGTACCCGACTGATTTATGGGTATGCTGTGTGGGCTTCCATGGGAGTCCAATGGAGAATTGTTGGGCTCACCTCCTACGAACCAGTCATTATCACCATATGACGAGTCGGACTCAAATCGTGGAGACCCGATTTCATGTTGGGGAGTATGTGACTTTGAGTCCAGATCATCGCCTTGAAATTCTTCCAAACTAAAACCTTCGACTGTAAAGCTCATACCTGGTATCGAATTAATCTTGATTGACTTCTCCTATGCCCACGTTTTATTTTCCTCAAACACTACATCTCTGCTCACATATATCATTCCTGTGTCAGGATCCAAAAGACGATGAGCCTTTGATCCCTTTTCAGTTCCAAGATACACGACTTGTTTTCTTCTATCATCCAGCTTCTTCAAATGACTCTTGGCTATTTTCATGTGCGCAGTACACCGAAACACCCTTATGTGACCCACATGTGGCTTTCGACCGGTCCACATCTCATAAGGTGTGGTGTCCTTTAGAGCTTTTGTGCTTATTCTGTTTAAGATGTAGACTGCATGACTCATAGCTTCTCCCCACAACACATCTGGGACACTCATCGTCTTTAAGGAGCTTCTAACCATCTCAAGCACAGTTCTGTTTCGTCTCTCCACAACGCCATTCTGTTGTGGAGAGTAAGGTGAAGTAAAGTGTCGATCTAGTCCTGTTTCTTCGCAGTACGTGGTGAATTGGTTGGAGAGGAACTCCCCTCCTCGGTCTGTTCTAAGCACCTTCATTCTCTCTCCTGTTTCTATTTCAACTTTTGCTCTAAAAATCTTGAACATTTGAAAAGCATCTTCTTTTGATTTCAGCAGGTACACCCACATGACCCTGCTGAAGTCATCTACAAAAAACATAAAGTACTTATTGCTTGCAGGTGTTGGTGGTGAAACTGGTCCACACAGATCTCCATGGACAAGCTCTAACCTTCTCTTTGCCCTAAAGTGTAACGACACAAAAATCACAACTAAAAATTTCTTTAAAAACATTACTAAAATCATATTTATAAACATTGTATCATAAGTCATAACATAATTTCTCGAGTATTAATTCAGAACATAATATCATTATCAGAGTCAAACGTTCCCCTGCTAACTGACTATGGTGTGTGCACTGCAATCTTCCTGAGCTCCTCTTTTGAAAACCGAGTACCTGAAACCAAAACTGAAAACCGTAAGCACGAAGCTTAGTGAGCTCCCCCAAACTACCACATACCACACAATAACATATAAGCACATACTGGGCCTTGCCCACTGCATCGAACCGAAGTCCGGGCTAACTGGGGCCTTGCCCCCTGCATCGGACCGAAGTCCGGACTAACTGGGACCTTGCCCCCTGCATCGGACCGAAGTCCGGACTAACTGGGACCCCCGTCCCCTACATCGGACCGATGTCCGAAGCTGACTGGGACCCCCGTCCCCTACATCGGACCGAAGTCCGAAGCTGGCTGGGACCCCCGTCCCCTACACCGGACCGAAGTCCGAAGCTGGCTGGGACCCCCGTCCCCTACATCGGACCGAAGTCCGAAGCTGACTGAACATAGCATAAACATATCCACTAGCATGAACACACATATACTACATCGGGCCGTAGCCCGGATCACATAACACATAAATCCTGTCTGAGCCACGAAGGCATCAAACATGCTAACTACTGCATCAAATCAAATCTGGAAACTACTACTAGCTAAACGGGCCGGCATTGTGGCCTTAGACCCGTTCCTACTGGAAGGAAACTCACCTGAGATTGCTGAACTAATGCTGCTAATCCTTTTGACTGCTTCCTGACCTCTGACTCCGAACTGCTGCTCCACTAGCTCCTCGAGCTACCAATGCCAAAATAATACTTAGTCCAACTGACCTCCAAAGGTCAACTAGGTCATCTCTGGTCAAGGTCAAAATCCTGGTCAAAGTCAACCTTCCAGGTCAACCCTACTCACCGAGTCCACCTAATAACTCGTCGAGTTCATATGCTCAGGATCTTTCTATTCGCGACTCGACTCGCCGAGTCAGTCCATGACTCGCCGAGTCAACTATTCCCGAGTCCTGACCTGTCCAACTCGCTGAGTCTCCACCCGACTCACTGATTCGAGTTTCAACTCGAAGGGTTTGGGGTTTCACGACCTAACTCGCCGAGTCCAAGAATAGACTCGCCGAGCCCAAGGCAATCTTCAACCAACTCGTCGAGTTGTTCTTCTAACTCGCCGAGTTCATGCCTAACTTCATCCGATTCGACGAGCTGTTCATCCCACTCGTCGAGTTCCTCCTCATCTTCAAGCTACTCGCCAAGTCCACTCGAAGGACTCACCGAGTCTATTCAGTCCTTAATCCATGCAGTGGCTTTTCGAGCCAAACAGGGCTTCCAACTCATAGATCCATACTTCTAAGGCCTATCCCCCACGTAAAGTGGCAAACTTTACGTGTAGATCAAGAGATCTAGGCTTAAAACAATCCAAACTAGGGTTTAAGACAAAGAGGCTTCACTATCAACCCAAGAACAGATGCTTTATGACTTTCTAGGCCAAGATACACTCAGATCTGAAGTAACAACTTCAGATCTAGGCTTCTAACTCGAAATAGTTCTTAAGCATGGCATAAAATCCCCAAATCACATAGCCAAGGTTGATCTATTAAACAAAAGAGGGAAGGTAACGATTTATTACCTTTAAATGCTCAGAAATGATCCACCAACTCTGGATCTAAGGCCCCCTTCTTGCTCCACAAAGACTAACTTCTCTCTCAATCTCCAAAAGCTTCACTAAGGGTAGATCTTGCTCCAAAACGATTATGGTGGCTAGGGTTTAGTGATATGTGCTAGAGAGGCAGTAAAGGAACCCTAAGGGAGAGAATGAGACGTTTAAATAAGCTCCAAGTCCCGGATTTAGGGTTTTCCTTGCTCAGACCAGACTCGCCGAGTCACCTTGGCCGACTCGCCGAGTCGGTCGCTTATACCTCAACCCGGATCCCGCTCCTCTCCCACGAGTGCTACGACCACCATTACCTCTGCCTCTTCCTCTGCCTCGTGCTCGTGAGTTCCCAAATCCTCCTCGATTCGACTTAGATTTGGAATCTCCCTCAGTCTTCTTCTTGTTCCTTTCTGACCACTCTTGGTGAGTTAGCAGCAGTTTCTTTTCATCATTCTCCCCATATCCCTTCATTCTTTCTTCATGGGCCTTCAGTCTCCCAATTACTTCCTCTATTGTCATTGTCTCTAAGTCTCCAAACTGTTCAATTGTTGAAGCAATTTGGAGAAACTTAGATGGCACAGCCCTTAGTAGCTTCTTCACCACGTAGGATTCTTCTACTGTGTCCCCCAAAGTATGCATAGTGCTTACAATATTGATCACCTTTGCAGCAAATTCATCAACACCCTCTGTCTCTTTCATATTCAGTGCCTCGAATTCTGTTTTCAAAGTCTGAATCCTTGCAGTCTTTACTCTATCTACTCCCATGAACATTGTTTTCAACGCCTCCCAAGCCTCTTTGGCTGTTTTCTTCTCAGCCAGGGACAGTAACAGGTCTTCCGGTATCCCTTGATAGATGGCTGCTAGTGCCATCTTATCCTTCTTCATCTCGACAACTGTGTTTGATGTTTTGGGTTCCACTGCATCCCACACTCCCTAGGCCTGCATGAAAACTCTCATCTTGATGGCCCATGCAGAATAATTGCTTCTTGACAGCATAGGGTAATGGAGGGTGATCATACTCTCTTTCTCGCCATTTCCGTTGTTTCCTGTCATCTCTTCACGAGGTTGATACTTTGGCATGCACTAGGTTAGGCTATGATACCACAATGTTGGTCTTTTGCAGGGGCAACAAAAGTCTTTTTCACCAAAAGAGGGAACTGGACTCAGGAAAGGAAACTAAACAGGGGACAAAAACAGATGAAAGACAGGAAGGGCAAAACTGGAATTAACAACCTTCTGGGAAAGCTGCACAACACAAAGGACAGAGTGAAGGCACAAAGGATATTTGAGGCAAAGTATCTTTATTCACTGATTGGAAAATGAGAAAGCAAACTTTTGGGATACAAACAAACATACATATTGCCTAGAATTTAAACAAAAGAAAATGCAGAAAAATAGGAACTACCAGCTACTTGCTAAAGACCAGGGGCATATCTGTCACGTGGCCTTGATTTATTTTTCCTATTCAATTTTAATCATGCAACAAATTAAATAAAACTTCTGAATTATTTTTAACAAAAACGCCACATCAGCTTCATTGTCGGAGTCGTCGCGTGCGTCGGAGGATCGCCAAGGCTGCTGGAAACGATTTAGGGCGGTGTTCCCGATATTATCAGACGTTCCTCTTCTTTCTTCTTCTTTTGGTTCGCGGTTGGGTGGCTACCTGAGCCTACGACCGCCGTTGTAGCGTTGTGGAGCCGCAGCGTTGTCGTCAAGCGCCGCCATTCCCGTGACTCTTGGTTATTGATGTTGTCGTGAACGAAGATCGAGAAGGGGCCATCTTTAGTCGTTGCTACTACCGTTCGCTGCAAACCCTAGCCGCCACCTCTGCTGCCCTCACTTTTCGTTGTGCCGCTATTGTTGCTGTTGGACGTCATGTTGCTGCCGGACCTCCGTGAGCCCCCTAGAGGTGGGTGGCTATGTTGCTATTCCAGGCGTAGTGTGTGTTTATTGTGGTGTGTGTAGATGTATTTCCTTCATTAGATCTTTTTGTCTAGCCAGAAAATCAAGATCAGCCGCCACCACCACCGTGAGGTGGTGGTTGCCGCCACAAGCCACCGCCGGCCACCACTAGGGTGGCTATGTGTGTGTGTGATAGAGTAGTTAGTGGGTGCGTTTAATTATGGATTAAAAGTTGTAATTGTAATTAGCAAAATGAATAATGAAAAGAACCATAACCACCACCGTAAGGTGGTGGCCACCGCCGTGAGCCGCTAATGAGCCCCACTACCCGAGGTGGTAGTGGGTTGTGCCCAACTAGCAAAATCCTAATGGGCTTAAAGATTAGTTTTGGGCCTATTGTGCCATGTGTGGGTGGGAAACCCTAATTAGGGTTTAGAAAACCATAATTCTTGATATTTTGGGCTTTGGACTTATTTGGCCCCACTTTTGGGCTTTGGGGATTGGATTGTGTATTAAGCTCAACTACACCATATGATTTATCTAGCAGAGTAAAGGTCTTAATGGATTAAGCCCTTAATGGGTTAAGTGAGAATCACTTAACCCTAATCGTCATTTTATGTGAAACCCTAAGTTCACTTGGGCCTTAAGTTGAGCCTTTCTATTGGGTTTTGGTAATTGGGCCAATAATGGGCCATCCGAGAATGATCATGTGGACTAGAACAATTAGATGGGCTTTAGGGTAAGGCCCATAGGAGGTTGTGGGCCTAATTTGGAAAATTGGGCCATAGATGGGCCATAGTTTGGGCCTAGATGGTCGTATGATATTAAGCCCTTAGAACGAGACATGTTGGACTAGACTGAACAACTGGGCCTTAGATGAGACCATGTAAAGGTTTGGGCCCAATTTGAAAAATTGGGCCATATGTTGGGCTTTGAGTCATAGTTAGACTTTTGGGCCTTTAGATTGGGCCTTGGGCTTGAATCAAGCCAAGTTAGGGATAAAGTAGTATTTATCCCAAGTATTTACATATGGTTATGCAGTGTTGTAAAACTCACCGAATTAGCCGATTACTCCTCCGAGTACTCGCTACTCGGCCCCTTACTGAGGCGAGTTACAGAATCCCGAGTACCCCTCGATTGGCACCTTACTGAACTAAGCAGTGTTGTAAAACTTGATCAACTCGGTGATTAATATGTAAAATATACTTGACGATTTATTATTTAACACATACACATGTGATTATTACTAGATATATATCTTAAACTTTTAGCAATTATTCATGAAGTGACACCATTATGTGTTTTTCAGTTTTTGTGTATTCACATGTATCTAATTTTGTTATATATTTCAATCAACTTAAGATTTTAACTTATGGTTTTGACATATATAAGTTTCTTAAAACTATTTCTACATGAATTACCGAATCCGAGTACTCCCTGAGTACTCCTGAGTACTCGTTACTTGGTAGTCGGCCGAACCGGTACCGAGTAACGAGTTCTACAACCTGGTGGTTATGTATGGGAACCCAATTATTAATTGGGTGCTATTTTGATATTGACAAATTCGGGAATCTATCATCCAGCAGCTAGGGTTTTGTCATTAGGACTTCAGCAATGAAAGCTGAGTTTTCTTCCAGTAGGAATGGGTTTACGGCCACAATGTCGGCCCGCTTAGATAGCAGTAGTTCCGGACTGCAGTCCGATGTCGGGATGGTCCCGAGAAGTAGTTCAGTATGCTTGATGTCTTTGTGATTCAGGCATGTCTATGTGTTATGTGTTCCGGACTGAGGTCCGATGCAGTATGCAGTATATGTGTTATTGTTATATGTTATGATTATGTTATGTTATGTGTTCCGGACTTCGTTCGGATGCAGTGGACAAGGCCCTAGCCAGTTCCAAACTTTTGGGCCTTTAGATTGGGCCTTGGGCTTGAATCAAGCTAAGTTAGGGATAAAGTAGTATTTATCCCAAGTATTTACATATGGTTATTTGTGGGAACCCAATTATTAATTGGGTGCTATTTTGATATTGACAAATTCGGGAATCTGTCATCCAGCAACTAGGGTTTTGTCATCAGGATTTCAGCAGTGAGAGCTGAGTTTCCTTCTAGAAGGAATGGGTCTACGGCCACAATGTCGGCCCACTTAGATAACAGTAGTTCCGGACTGCGGTTCGATGCCGAGGTGGTCCCGAGAAGTAGTTCAGTATGCTTGATGTCTTTGTGATTCAGGCATGTCTATGTGTTATGTGTTCCGGACTGAGGTCTGATGCAGTATGCAATATATGTGTTATTGTTATATGTTATGATTATGTTATGTTATGTTCAGTCAGTTCCGGACTTCGGTCGGATGCAGTGGACAAGGCCCTAGCCAGTTTCGGACTTCGGTCTGATGCAGAGGGCAAGGCCCAAGTCAGTTCCGGACTTCGGTCCGATGCAGAGGACGAGGCCCTAGTCAGTTTTGGACTTCGGTCCGATGCCGGGCGAGACCCTAGTCAGTTCCGGACTTCGGTCTGATGCAGTGAGCAAGGCCCTAGTTAGTTCTTTATATGTTATTGTATGGTATGTGGTAGTTTGGGGGAGCTCACTAAGCTTTGTACTTACAGTTTTCAGTTTTGGTTTCAGGTACTCAGTTTTCAAAAGAGGAGCTCGGGAAGATTGCAGTGCACACACCATTGGTTCAGCCTGGGATGTTTATACTCTGATATACTTGACAGTTGTTATAATATTTTGAGATACATTGCTTATGATTTTTATATGAGGTTTATCGACTATGATTTTTATTATTAAATTAAATGAAATTTTCAGACTGTATTTTTGGGATGTTTCACATTGTTATTATGGTAAAAAGCAAACTAGATCACTTATATTGGCAAAAGTGTAAAAATCTATTGCTACTTCCTTCAATTCCAAATTTGCCCTTATTGCTCGGCCAAGGAATCAGACTTTTCCACCATTCCCATGTTCCTTATATCAGGGGTTAGTTTTAAGTTGTTGCTTTCTAGTGGAAAATGCAAGTGTGTTGCTATTATGTGTAATAATAACTTAAGTATGCTGTCTACAAAGGTCCTTTTTAAAAGAACATTTTTTATTCTAGTAAACATTGTAAACTCCATTGCTAAAGAACAATACAAATACACATCAACACACATAATATGGATGTGGTTGTATGAATATGTTTATTGCAATCTGTTTTAATCGTTTTACATAAAAATATCCATATTAGTAAAAAAGTTCTTTCGTAAAGCTAGAAATAAAGATATCAATATCTTGGCATGCAATAATCTTGTAAAAAAAGTAAGTCAAAGAAATTAGTGGAATAAAAAATTAGTAGGGCTATAATTTCAAGTTTAATAAAAGAGCAAATTCAGGAAACAACAATATACTTACATTTATTTCACCAAATACATAGCAATTTCCAGCCTATAAAAAGAATGAAATAATTCTTCTTCTTTTCTCATGTTTATTCAGGATTGTATGAAATTTGAGATCTTTTTAAAGCTTCTTGCTAAATTGGAAAAACACAACAAATTATTTTGATTGAAAGCTAAACTGATTACCATCGTTTAAGGTCACGAATATCTATAAATAGGGTAAGACCTGTCTAAGCTAGTTATTTTCTGATGGACAGCCTGTAGAGAATATACTTTTCCATGAAACTTTTTCCTAAAAATATGGAATTTTGCTTTTAAAAAAGACGTAAAGATTAAGAAATGAGGAGCTAAAATGAATACCACCTATAAAATTGTAACAAATTATCTCACTATTCTTTTAATTCTAATTTTCATCCATGATCGGGATAACAACTAAATTAAAAACTCAACAAAGAGAAATAACAAGCACATACCTCCAATAGCTAATCCACTCTCTTAAGATACAACCACTTTACACCTTAGAATTCTAACAAATACCGTCACTAACACCACTTTACACCATCAAGTCTCCATCTTTAAAATTATTCATTAATACAACCTCCACCACAATTTAACAGTACTACAACCATACCGATAGAAAAACCTCGATCATAACTTAATTAAAACCTAGAAACAATAGAAATTAAAACCTAGAAACAATAGAAAGACAATGTATCTTTTCATTATTAAACTACACACAAAATTTTGTGCACCAATATCCTTAATTAGAAATCAAGATGAGATAAGATACAAAAAATTATAAAAAAGTAACGATACCTCATTGTGAGAAATCTGAAGTGCACATATGATCTTAAAAAACCTAGGGATTTATGAGACGGGCAATAACAGAAAACATGACACCAACCTTTTTCTTCGATCAAGTTCCTTGCCCTAATTCTAAAAACTAACAAAAATTATTTCGAAGAAGGAAAAGAGTTAAACACAAAAATATGTGATTTCCAAAGCAGCGTCGGTCACCACCTACACCTCTTGAAACCGTTTTGATAACTTCACTCAGATGATAAAAACCCTAGCGTGCGGAAAACTGTTAAGAGCAACAATTATGAAGAAAATTAACATATATAACTAGGAGTGAGAAGAAAAAGAGATGAAGGAGTTGTCGTCGTCATTGAAGTCACCCATGTTTATCCCTCCATTTGAGGACGAACCAGTTGTAATTGTAACAATTAGGGGATGACAGAACGAGAGAAAAAGCAAAATCGGGGAGAAAATGTACCGATCGATGTGTATGGTAGAACAAGAGGAAAGCAGTGTCCGAAAGGGAAGATTGGTAGCAGTCAACCAGAGAGGTGAAACGTTGGGAAGCAATATCTACCAACAGTTGTGACAATCCTAAATCCTAAAAACAAAATTGAGAAGGAAAAGTAGAAATTAAGTGAAGGATAGACACCTTCACGCACCATACGCGCTCCAAAAAATTAAGGTTTTCATATATATATATATATATATATATATATATATATATATATATATATATATATATATATATATATATATATATATATATATATATACTAGTTTATAACCCGTGAGAACCACAATTATAAAACTAATTAAACTTTCATAGTAAAACTTAAAATTATTAATCAATTATTTTAAATAAATTATTAATTAAGAGATATTTTTTTAAGTATATAAAATATAATCGTTGGTTTAAATAAATACATGAAATTATATCACCTTATAATATATATCAGTTTTATTTTATTTTGTATTCTAATGTTAGTAATTTAATGTATTTAGAGTGTGAAATTTAAAATTTGAAATGAATAATCAATTATCAAAAGTTAATTTAATGTAATTAGAATTTTAAATTTAAAATTTAAAATGGAGAATTAATAGGTTGACATGTGGCATATAATATTAATGAGAATTTCTAATATTATAACACTTGTCAATAGGAGAATAAACTTGTTTATTTATTAGACTAGGAATAATATATATATATATATATATATATATATATATATATATATATATATATATATATATATATATATATATATATATATTAGAAAAGTTTGAGGCCCGTGCTAGGCACGACCCACAGAGGGTAATTTAGGTATTTTATTTATCATAGTCTAAAGTAAAATGTGCTAATAACCAAAAATTAAAGATTTTATTATGTTGTTTTGAATCTTCAATGTTTATACATACATGCTTCAATGTGATGTCGTCTGCAAAATTTGCGTAAGTTATATAAGTTTTGGTGTTAGAAAAAGGTAACAAATCTAAGAAAAGCAACTCACTTTTGTTAATTGTTTGTGATAACATCGTACTTCCATTTATTTGAGTAAAGTGTTTTCAATATATATATATATATATATATATATATATATATATATATATATATATATATATATATATATATATATATATATATATATATATATATATATATATATATATATATATACAAGAACTTACTTTTATATACACATTTGTAGCTTCAATCATACATACTTCTTTATGGATCCTTCTTATAATAGCGCTTTTGCCTATAAATTTTCATAGAGAGTAATTTGGGTAAGAAAATGAAAGTATAGTGTCATATTACATCAGTATTAATTAATGACACAAAGATTAAAGGTGCAAAGCTGTAATAGAAAAATAGAAGTATGATGCTATAGTACACAAATAAACGAAACTACATTGTGATTTTGGGTGTTCTCCATAACTGTAATTGGAAAAAGTTGATAATATAATGTTGTAATTGGGTTGAACTTCATTGCACAATGCCTTGATAAGGTAAAAGGTAGGAAGGTAGAGCAAAAAAACAAAAATGAATTTTATATTACATACACAGACAAAGACACATCACTAATTCTTGTATTTAGACCAAAGACCTTCAAGTTTTATTTTGCTGGTGATAGTTGAGATCTTTCTTTATACTCATAAGTAACAAAGAAACTCGCACCATTATATACCACAACCCACAACTACCTCTTAATAAGAAAATACAAAGGGCAAAAATAATCTTAATATTTTGGCCTAATTAACGAAAAGGTTCCAAATTTTTTCTAAATAAAATAACACAATGCCATAGATGTTTTTGAAAAAAAAAACTTTTTGTCCAGTTTCGCATATTTATCTAGCATCCCGACTTTTTTTTTCCGTTAATTTCACATATTTACTTTGTATCACAACCTTTGGAGGGTAATATGGGTATTTCCTTCGCCATTATCTAAATCTTTGAAGAGAAGTAAGTACATTGTTATTATGGGTGAAGTATTTTAATTATGTTTCTATTATTAGTAGAGAACAAAGATATGTGAAGTTTATAATAAAAAAGATATGTGAACTTTATAAATGATTTATTAATAATGATATACATTAATTCTAGAAATTAATAAGTCATAACTGATTTGTTAATAATATGGTTATTTTCAGAAAAATCATAATATTTTGATCAAATTAATAGAAAATGTTTGGATACCAAGTAAATATGTGAAACTATATAAAAAATATTTTTTTCAAAAACATTTTCGCTATTTTGTTTTTGGTAAAGAAAAATTGGTACATTTTCGTTAATTAGATATTTAAATATATAATTATATATTATTGCGCAACACGCGGGATAACCTTTCGTTTTTAAATAAACTTTTCATTTACTCTATTTTATAAAAACCAATAGACAATTGGTGTAATTTACTTTAAATATAAAGAGAAAACTACATCTAAACACTATTTAATTCAAGTCATTATACATATTTTCGGATCTAAAAAGTCAAACTAAAAGTAAACTAAATAAGCTCATTTGTGTACATATCCTTCTTTACATTTAGAGTTCGGAAAAACAAAAGTGAAAGAAAATATAAGATCCCAATTATTTAGCCCTAACCAAATTATGTCTATTTGTAAGGGAAAGAGTGAGATTATGATCATATCTAACCAAAACCGAAGCTGGTGGGTGAATAATTTGGTTGTACACAAAATTGACATTCCCATCTATTCGTTTCAACTGAAAAACACACACAAAAAAAACATTCTATATCCACACACACAGATATAACATATGACCAAAAAAATAATAATTAATCACAATATGATTAATGATTTACATCAACATAATATTTGATAATTTCACATGAAAATTACCTAATTTTGATTCTCTGCAATCATACATTGAGCCCAATTATATAAACTCAGCAAAAGATCTTTAAACATTGTTCTAACTTACCATATTATCATATATTCTAGGTCAATGTTTTTGCAAAATCAAAAAAGCGAACCCCTTTGTCCTCTTGCATTTCCATCACAGGTATGCATCTGTAGAAAAATCAAGTTGCCTCCCAATAGAACTATCTAATAGAATAGGGTATTTGTTTTTACTTTCTAATCCTCAACTATCCATGAGCCACACTTCCCTGAATGATATGTAAATGCAAAACAAAGACATAAAAATACTTTAGAAACTGAAAATAGTTTTACACTACTGCCATTGACATAAACATAGACTTGGCAATTCGTGTATTCATGTCATGAAAACGTGTCAGCCACAAATTTGACACGATACGATTACACAATGAGAAATAAGCTTTATCTCAATTTTCAAGATGTATTCGTGTCGTGTCGTGTCTCTCACAGACTCGTGTAATCGTTTCTAGAATTGTCAGGTCTACATAAACATACACCACATGAATTTTATTTTGTTGAGAAATGATTTTTATAGAACTTATTTCAATCCAAAACATCAAACAGGAAGAGGTGATGCATGACATATACATACACCACATGACTTTTATTTTGTTGAGAAACATTCAATAAAGTAAACATTCGAATTAGTTTAAGAAAAATTTGCAGGAAGAAATACGGTGTCACGAAATAAAGATCAACTATTAACAAAGAAAAAGAAAGATGGAAATTAGCTATCTTGCTATAACAATACATGCAATGCAGTTAGGGATATCAACGGGACCAAAAGGGAGCGGAAATAGTTGCCCCCGCCCCCGCTCCAGAAATCAGTTGTTGCCCCCACCCCTGGAACCCCTGTTTACATAGCCTCCGGTCCCGCCCCTGGTCTCGCCTCCGTTCCCCTGGTTTATAGGCTTAAAATTCATTTTTTTTTGCTAAAAAACTACTTTGTTTTATGCTAAAAAAAACTATTTTTAATAACTTTAAAAGCTTAAAACCTAATCTTTTAGAAACTAAAAAATTTTAAAATCCAACATTACAAAACGACAATTTCAACAATCTTACTCTAAACTAACAAGTGAAAGACATATAACGGCTAGGGTTTCGTATTATTATCAAAGAGAAGTACAAAAACAATGAAAGGGAAAGACATAATATATAGACAAGCTAATTAGGATTTCCAAGCGAAAAGGCCCAATCATAAAACCCAATACAAAATAATGCCCAAAATCTTATTAGGCTAATATCTCCCCTCAAACTCACAATGCAACAACAATAAGCATTGAGAGTTTGTCAGAAAGAAAATGGAATCGAGGAGCAGTCAACGGCTTTTGTAAGAATATTAGCAATTTGCAAAGAGGAAGGAACATAAGGAAGGGAGATAGTGCCCTTATGGAGATGATGACGTGTGAAATGAAAGTCAATATCAATGTGCTTTGTGCGCTCATGAAACACTGAATTCTTGGCAATCATTATCGCACTCTCGTTATCACAATACAAAGGGGTAGGCTAAGAGATGTGAATGCCCATATCTGCAAGAAGCCATCTTAACCAAACAATATCACAAGTGGCGATAATGGCTCGATACTCAAATTTTGTAGAGGATCGAGAAACAACATCTTGTTTCTTGCTTTTACATGATATCAATGAATCTCCAAGAAAACCACAATACCCAGTAGTGGACTTACGATCATAAATTTCACTATCCCAATTTGCATCACTATAGGCACACAGCTCAAGAGAGGATGAAGATGGAAAAATAAGAGTGCGGAACAGAGTACCACGTAAATATCTCAAAATACGAAGAACAGCTCCCCAACGAACAGTAGTAGGAGCAGTGACAAACTGGCTAACCACATGAACTGCATACGTAATATCCGGTCTAGTGACAGTCAGGTAAACCAAACTCCCAACAATGATATGATAAAAGCTTGGATCTAATAATGGGACACCATCAATTGGAGAGTACTTTGCATTACTCTCTATAGGCGTATCAACTGTTCGATTATCCGTGAGTCATGCACATTCAAGCAAATCTAAAATATACTTCATTTGAGATAAAAGATAACCCTTTGGAGATTGAGCAACTTTAATCCCCAAGAAATAACGAAGCAATACCAAGTCTTTCATAGCAAAACGGTAAGCCAAATCACGCTTTAAAGACTCTATACCATCATGATCATCACCAGTAATAATCATGTCATCGACATATAAGGAAAGAATAATCTGACCTGCATTCGTACATTGATCAATAAATAGACCCAAGTCATGGTTACTTGGTTGAAAACCAAGAGAAGTAATCACGATAGAAAATTTCTCAAACCAAGCACGAGGGGCTTGTTTGAGGCCATATAGAGCATTCCGAAGTCAACAAAATTCACTTGGTTGGTGAGCAATACCAGAGGGGGGAGACATGTATACTTCCTCATGAAGATCACCATTCAAGAAAGCATTCTTGACATCCATCTGATACATCTTCCATTAGCGAATGGAAGAAACTGCAATCAAGGTGCGAACAGTCGCCATTTTTATAACAGGAACAAACGTCTCCTCATAATCCATACCATATTATTGTGCGTACCCTTTCGCAACAAGTCTACCTTTATAACGCTCAACGGATCCATCAGAATTTGTTTTGATTTTATAAACCCAATGACAACCAATCATGTGTTTTCGGAGTCGAAGCGGAACCAGATCCCATGTATGAGTCTGATAAAGAGCTGCAAGTTCCTCAACCATAACAGTCTGCCAAAGGGGATCAGAAACGACCTCTTTGTAGGATGTTGACTCAGAGAGACGATGTACATTAACAATAAAATAGGAAAAATCCAGTGAGTAAGAGGAATAGATAAAGTCAGGAAGCTTTGTGGACTTCTTATTACGATATGGCCTCGATGGAGGGGGGTCTTGATGATCAGCCGCATGTGGTGGATCTGCAGAAAGTGGTGGATCGTCAGTGTCAATGCTAAATGGCTCAATAGTACGAAGCTCCTCTCGGGTTGCATCATGTGACTGAACAAGAATGCTATAGAATGGAATATGCTCCAAAAAGGTGACATTGCGAGATATATAAAGTTTCTGATTTGAAGTATCATAGCACCGATAACCTTTTTGACCAATACCATATGTGACAACCCAAACTTATTGCCGTTACATATTCCGTCTTCACTAACGGAATTCGTCGTTATATATTATTTTATGTAATATTTGGAGTCGTCAATAAATAAATATCTATTTATTTATATTTCTTGATATTATCATAAGTAATTATAACTTGTAAGTGTTAACCCCGTTTAACTAAATAGAGTTATATTACTTTTCAACCACTTCACCCGGGTAAAAAGTTTTAACCCCGTTAAACTTTAGCATCGGGTAGCCGTGTACCGGGTGCAATACCCGAGGCATATAAAATGGGAGTGAACACCACTTGAACACTCTTTACCACCCTTTCACTCTCTCTCACTACTTTCTCTCTCTAGACTCGATTCCGACCTCGAAAACCGCGAATTCCGGCCTCCTAACGTAAGGATTTCTTCCCTATCTTATTCACAACGTATTCCATTGCATTTTGAGGCCAAAAATCATCAGATTTAGTGGAATAAAGGGATTTTACGGCCTAGGAAGCCCCTTAGGCCGTAAACACCCCAAAACTTGGCCAATGTCCCGTTTTTACTTCCTATAAGCTTGTACAATAATTAAGGGGTATACCTAGATAAGTTTGGACATGAAAACTTAGGATTTTAGAGCCTAATAAGGAGTTTACGGCCCAAGCCTATGCTTAGGCCGTAAACACCCAATTTCCTTGGTAAAAAGTCCCAAAAACTCATCTAAGGCCTTCTAGAATTTAGTTATAAATTAAGGGGATGCTTAGGGCCATTAAACAATCCATTTTGGGGAATAAAATGGAGTTTACGGCCCAAGCCTAAGCTAGGACCATAAACTCCCCAAAATACAACCAAATGAAGGTTTTAACCCTCCAAATTGGTCCTAGGCATTTACTAGAAAATTAGGGAATTGAAATAAGGCCTTAACTTGCACTTTTGGAGGAGGACATGAGTTTACGGCCAAGCCTAGGGGCTTACGGCCGTAAACTCCCAAGGAGTGGCCTTTGGGCCATAAACTCCAAGGGAGTAAACTCTTGGACTCCCCCGTAAACCCCTCTTGGCCTTGTACTACTCCCGGGAACCCCTTCTAAGCCCTAAGACCCCAAATCAATGCTAGAATGCCTAAATACTTTAATGAAAAGCATAAAATGATTAATTTCTTGTAAAATACATATTTCATATGACATTAGGGTCTTAAAAGGTGCACAAGTCTTTATTTGGTACAAAACGCTCAACCGACACTTTCACCCGATTAACCTGATTTACGCGATTTCAGGTGACTTCATACCCCTTTAATGAACCTTTCAAATGTTTTATATGTTTTAGGGGGGATACAAGTCAATTATTCATGTTTATGGAAATTAATCACATGTGATTCACTATCCGTAGTTCAAATCACATGTGATTTACCAGTATGTTTTATAAAAAGGATTTTCGTTTTCAAAACTATTTTGGATAAATAAACAATTTTCTAAATGTTCCCTTTTGACAAGATTTTTATTTAATAAATTCCTTATAAAATGTAACCACACCAATATATTTATATAAGTAAGACTTGAAGGACTTAGGACCGATAGCTCGCCTTATTTCCTGTTCTTGTTTGATTGTGGGCTTAGGGTAGTTGTTATCCGTCCGACTGTCGTTGATTTCTTAGTTATATATCATATATATTAGTGTTGGATACGAGTATTTTCATTTCATTCGATGTTTAAACCACTAAACTGACAAGAATCATACACACTAAGTTCTAATGCTTTTTATACAAAATCTCACACTAAACTCTTATGAACTCACCAACTTTATGCTGATATTCGTTTTCAAAATAACTTGTATCCTCAGGTCAAAGATAGACAGGTACAGGTGCAACATTTTGGAGAAGGTGGAGCATACAAGATCTATCTCTTATTTTTGTATTATTTTTGGTGTTTGCTAAACATTACAAAACACACTTGTAATTAAACTCACTATGTAATGCAATGGTTGTATGTTTCTTGTTTTTACTATTATGCAATTGTGATGATATTGTACATGACGTCCTCCACCCCGAAACGTATTCCGCCGTTATCGGTTTTGGGGTGTGACAGATTGGTATCAGAGCATTGTTTATAGTGAATCAAGTATATCAACCTATAAAAGATATACGAACTATAAACACTTCGGGACTAAAACACTCTGACCAAGAATATATACTGTTAAGTATCTGAGAGATTTAACTAAGTATATATATACACACATCACTATAAAACACAGAAGTCAGTGTCACCCTAAAACAGAACAAAAGTATTAAGATTGTTGGATAGCACAATTGGGCTTAGAGACATATAGTCACATTTGGGGGGATGTAGCCTGATCAACTACGTTTTCTTGGGAGTGACTAGCATGTGCCTAAGCTTGGTTGTGGTGTTACAACAAGTCTAAAAACTTACCAACACTACCACAATAACGTTACCATAAGAATACTATAGGAGTATTCTGTACCTCTAAAAACATACGTATGTGATAACTAAAAGGGGTCGTTACTGGTAGGACAATAGTTGCTAAGTGGATACGCCACGGTTACATGTGACCAGGGCGCTATAGACTCAGAATCTGTAGCCTTTGCTTCATTCCCTGTTCTTGTTTGATTGGGGGTCTGAAGTTAGGGTTGCTTATTCGAAGGACTATCTTGCTTCGGTTGCATGTAATTGGTATGCACTATGCAAGTATTGGGTCGACTAGTAATGATTCATCTTATTAGTATCTTAGAGTAGTATGTCTATTAACCTTTCTATCCCCCTTTCTCGCATAGATAGCATGGATGGCTTCCACCATCTCGGTGATCCGTACTATCCAAACCAGGGCAATGGAGGATGGCTCGATGAGGAGTCAGACGATGATCACCCGATCCCTTTGGATGATCATCATGCTGAAGGTTTCTCGGATAGCTCGAGCTCCGAACCAGAAGTTAACAACCAACCTCCTGAAGCTCCGAACCCTAACCCCCGTCCGGCATTTCAGGGTCCCACTCCTATGTGGGCCATATCCTTGCACCGATGGAGCGAGGAGTAGGGTCAGCCTTTACCTTACAATGGAGACCGAAGCTTCTACAACATAAGCGAAGGAGGATCAGCGGATCGGGTTCTCCCCATCATGATCCGAAGGATTGCCAGGAATGTCGAGCAGGGTCAAGCTGCTATAGGACGAGTTGTAGAAGTGGATGCCAACTCGAATATCAACACGGTTTGCATCCGCCAACTTAAAGAAGCCATGGACAGGACAAGGAGGATCAACGAGGCTCTGCAGCATCAACTGGCTACATCCCGAGCCGAAGTTAGGGAACTCCGAGCACGCCAAAGGACTCATGATCGACACCTTCAAGAAGTTATGCATCAGCTAGCGGATCTGAGGATTCGCCCAGCAAGTAACCGTCGCCAGTAGAAGACGTCTAGTTACCTCACTCTTTTGTTTAAAGGACTAGCCTTTCCTCTCTATGTTCTGTGTATCCCTTTTCTGTAAACTTTTCTAGCTTAAAGATACTCTAACTAGACCTCTAAACTACCAACGTTTTCTTTATGGTTTGATGTAAGACCTACTGATAGGTCAATTTTCATGAACTTGTGTTACATCATTAATACCAGTATATTGGCAGTTGATTACTCTATTGCTATGACTCTTATTCTGATCTTGGGTTATGTTGATTTAATCCACGAAACACTCTATTCACATTTGCACCAGGCTCTTACTATTGCTATCATTTCTATGATCTTCCAGTGAAAGATGCCTCCACGAAAGCGTCCAAACAAAGGAAGACCAGCAACTCAAACCCCTCCTCCACCACCTCCTCCTCCGCAGTTCGATCCAGTGCTGTTCCAAACAGCTGTGACCCCGGCTGTGACAGCATCCATGGCCCAAATGAACTCTGGGGACGCGAGCAGTGGAAATTCTAGATTTGGTGAAGTCCATCAAAGAGTGCAGGGATGCACTTATAAGGATTTCATGAACTGTAAACCTACTTTCTTCGACGGTACTGGAGGAATTATAGCGTTATCCCAATGGTTCGAAAGAACCGAAGCTGTGTTTGAAATGTGCTCTTGCCCCGAAGAGAGCAAAATCAAGTTCGCTACTGCCACCCTCACCAACAGGGCCCTGACATGGTGGAACGGCCATGTCAGTGCACTCTCCTTGGTTTCAGCCAATGCCATGGGCTGGGACACTTTAAAGGATCTTATGAGGAAGGAATACTGCCCTAGGGGCGAAATCCAGAAACTTGAGGAGGAACTCTGGAACCTTAAGATGGTGGGGGCCGATATAACAGCGTACACGGCCAGGTTCCGCGACTTGGCGGCTATGTGTCCCAACATGATCCTGTCATAGAGCAAGAAGATTGAACGGTATATCTGGGGTTTAGTGCCCCCGTATCGAGGAAATGTTCTAGCCTCACGCCCTACCACCTTCGACAGCGCCAAGGAATTGGCCCAGAGTCTGATCAACCATGAAGTCTCTTCCACTCCAGCAACAGCAACCCCCACTACCACTACACCACCCGGTTCATCTGACAGAAAGAGGAAGCGTATGGATAGGAAGAAAGGCAAGAAAACTCAAACCTCCCCCAAGGACCAGCAAATTGTGGCGGTCCATGCTGCCACCACTCCAGCCGCACCTGCCCCGCCAAAAGCTTATAGCGGGAATCTGCCCAAATGTCCCAAATGTCCTTTTCACCACCACGTCCCCTGCCGTGAATTGCAGTGCTCCAACTGCGGCCGGAAAGGCCATACTGTCCGATTTTGCAAGGCCCCTCCCAAACCTATCTCGCAAGTTCCCGGTTCGGGAGTGACCCCGACGTGTTATGGCTGTGGTGAAGCTGGTCATTTTAAGAAGAACTGTCCGAAGGCTACAAATGCTGGGGGAACTGGAAGGTTACTCGCTATCGGTCACAATGAAGCGATAATAGATCCCACAGTGGTCACGGGTACGTTTCTTCTCAACAACTCTTATGTATGTGTCTTATTCGATAGTGGTGCAGAAAGAAGCTTGATAAATCAAAACTTTAAACACTTACTCAAACAAACTCCTCAACCACTAAAAGAAACATTCGTCGTAGAAATGGCTAACGGGAAGACTGAAAGCTCTAACGAAATCTACATAGGTTGTACCCTCACATTAGACGATCACCCATTTCCAATCGATCTTATACCAGTCTCAATCAAAAATTTCGATGTCATTGTTGGTATGGACTGGTTGAGTCTTCATCGCGCCGATATCCTATGCTCCGACAAAGCCATTCGCCTGAATCTTCCAAATCATGAAACCCTATTGATCTATGGAGATAAACCCGGTACGAGGCTTCGTATCATCTCCAGTATTCAAGCTCAGAAATACTTGCGTAAGGAATATCGCGCCTTTCTTGCTCACGTCGTCGACATTAGCCAGAAATCGAAAGATCCAAAGGATATTCCCGTTGTATGTGAAAGATTTAACTAAGTATATATATACACACATCACTATAAAACACAGAAGTCAGTGTCACCCTAAAACAGAACAAAAGTATTAAGATTGTTGGATAGCACAATTGGGCTTAGAGACATATAGTCATATTTGGGGGGATGTAGCCTGATCAACTACGTTTTCTTCGGAGTGACTAGCATGTGTCTAAGCTTGGTTGTGGTGTTACAACAAGTCTAAAAACTTATCAACACTACCACAATAACGTTACCATAAGAATACTATAGGAGTATTCTGTACCTCTAAAAACATACGTATGTGATAACTAAAAGGGGTCGTTACTGGTAGGACAATAGTTGCTAAGTGGATACGCCACGGTTACATGTGACCAGGGCGCTATAGACTCAGAATCTGTAGCCTTTGCTTCATTCCCTGTTCTTGTTTGATTGGGGGTCTGAAGTTAGGGTTGCTTATTCGAAGGACTATCTTGTTTCGGTTGCATGTAATTGGTATGCACTACGCAAGTATTGGGTCGACTAGTAACGATTCATCTTATTAGTATCTTAGAGTAGTATGTCTATTAACCTTTCTATCCCCCTTTCTCGCATAGATAGCATGGCTGGCTTCCACCATCTCGGTGATCCGTACTATCCAAACCAGGGCAATGGACGATGGCTCGATGAGGAGTCAGACGATGATCACCCGATCCCTTTGGATGATCATCATGCTGAAGGTTTCTCGGATAGCTCGAGCTCCGAACCAGAAGTTAACAACCATACTGAACCAGAAAGAACTCAACATGAGGCAGTATCGATGGGTCGAACTACTTAGTGATTACGATTGCAAAATCCGATACCACCCGGGGAAAGCCAATGTAGTAGCAGACGCCCTGAGTAGGAAGGAGTGTTCTGGACGAAAAACCAGCTCATTGACAATGACTATCCGTTCGCATCTATCCGCGCAGATCAGGGAGGCTCAGCTGGAAGCCTTAAAGCATGAGAATGTGACGGGAGAATCCCTGCGCGGAATGGATAAAAGTTTGGAGGTCAAGGGTGACGGAGCCTACTACTTCATGGACCGAATCTGGACCCCGCGCCATGGAGGTTTCAGAGACTTGGTCGTGAGGGAATCACACAACACTCGCTACTCCGTCCACCCAGGTTCAGATAAGATGTATCTGGATCTCAAAAAGCTATACTGGTGGCCTAACATGAAAGCGGAGATCGCTACCTTCGTGAGCAAGTGCCTTACTTGCGCGAAGGTCAAGGTCGAATATCAAAAGCCATCAGGACTCCTCCAACAACCAGAGATACCGAAATGGAAGTGGGAGCGGATTACAATGGACTTTATAACCAAGCTACCCAAGACAACGGGTGGGTTGGATACCATTTGGGTCATCGTCGACAGATTGACCAAGTCTGCACACTTCCTACCCATCAAGGAAACAGACAGGATGGAGAAACTCACAAGAACATACATAAAGGAGATAGTGCGACTGCACGGCGTCCCTATATCTATTATCTCGGACAGAGATAGTAGATTTACCTCTAGATTTTGGCAATCATTACAAAAGGCGCTAGGGACGAGGCTGGACATGAGTACAGCCTACCATCCGCAGACTGACGGACAACGTGAGAGGACGATCCAAACTCTAGAAGATATGCTGCGAGCTTGTGTGATCGACTTCGGTAAATCGTGGGATACACACTTACCTCTTGTGGAGTTTTCCTACAACAACAGTTATCATACGAGCATCAAGGCAGCTCCATTCGAAGCCCTCTACGGCTGGAAGTGCAGATCCCCTCTGTGCTGGGCTGAGGTGCGTGACACTCAATTAGCTAAAGGACGAGTTCCTGATAGCGCTCTCACTGGTCCGGAGATTATTCGAGAAACGACCGAAAAGATTGTATAGATTCGCAAACGATTAAAAGCCGCTAGGGATCGACAGAAAAGCTACGCAGACAAACGGAGAAAACCCTTGGAATTCCAGGTGGGAGACCGAGTCCTTTTGAAGGTCTCGCCCTGGAAAGGCACGATACGCTTCGGAAAGCGTGGAAAGCTGAACCCGAGGTACATAGGGCCATTCGAGATTCTCGTTAGAATCGGCCCTGTAGCTTACAGACTCAACCTACCCCACGAGCTAAGCAACATACACCCTACCTTCCACGTCTCAAACTTGAAGAAATGCCTGTCCGATGAGACTCTCGTGATTCCCCTCGACGAGATCGAGGTTAATGAGAGCCTCAACTTTGCGGAAGAGCCTGCGGAGATTATGGATCGGGAAGTAAAACGAACGAAGCAAAGTCGCATCCCATTTGTGAAAGTTCGGTGGAACGCCAAGCGAGGATCGGAATTCACTTGGGAGCGCGAAGATCAAATGAAACTCAAATATCCCCATCTCTTCGATTAGTAGTATTGTAATACTTATCTTTATGAATTCTAAATTTCGGGACGAAATTTCCCCTAACGGGGGGATGATGTGACAACCCAAACTTATTGCCGTTACATAATTCCGTCTTCACTAACGGAATTCGTCGTTATATATTATTTTACGTAATATTTGGAGTCGTCAATAAATAAATATATATTTATTTATATTTCTTGATATTATCATAAGTAATTATAACTTGTAAGTGTTAACCCCGTTTAACTAAATAGAGTTATATTACTTTTCAACCACTTCACCCGAGTAAAAAGTTTTAACCCCGTTAAACTTTAGCATCGGGTAGCCGTGTACCGGGTGCAATACCCGAGGTATATAAAATGGGAGTGAACACCACTTGAACACTCTTTACCACCCTTTCACTCTCTCTCACTACTTTCTCTCTCTAGACTCGATTCCGACCTCGAAAACCGCGAATTCCGGCCTCCTAACGTAAGGATTTCTTCCCTATCTTATTCAAAATGTATTCCATTGCATTTTGAGGCCAAAAATCATAAGATTTAGTGGAATAAAGGGATTTTACAGCCTAGGAAGCCCCTTAGGCCGTAAACACCCCAAAACTTGGCCAATGTCCCGTTTTTACTTCCTATAAGCTTGTACAATAATTAAGGGGTATACCTAGATAAGTTTGGACATGAAAACTTAGGATTTTAGAGCCTAATAAGGAGTTTACGGCCCAAGCCTATGCTTAGGCCGTAAACACCCAATTTCCTTGGTAAAAAGTCCCAAAAACTCATCTAAGGCCTTCTAGAATTTAGTTATAAATTAAGGGGATGCTTAGGGCCATTAAACAATCCATTTTGGGGAATAAAATGGAGTTTACGGCCCAAGCCTAAGCTAGGACCGTAAACTCCCCAAAATACAACCAAATGAAGGTTTTAACCCTCCAAATTGGTCCTAGGCATTTACTAGAAAATTGGGGAATTGAAATAAGGCCTTAACTTGCACTTTTGGAGGACGACATGAGTTTACGGCCAAGCCTAGGGGCTTACGGCCGTAAACTCCCAAGGAGTGGCCTTTGGGCCGTAAACTCCAAGGGAGTAAACTCTTGGACTCCCCCGTAAACCCCTCTTGGCCTTGTACTACTCCCGGGAACCCCTTCTAAGCCCTAAGACCCCAAATCAATGCTAGAATGCCTAAATACTTTAATGAAAAGCATAAAATGATTAATTTCTTGTAAAATACATATTTCATATGACATTAGGGTCTTAAAAGGTGCACAAGTCTTTATTTGCTACAAAACGCTCAACCGACACTTTCACCCGATTTACGCGATTTCAGGTGAGTTCATACCCCTTTAATGAACCTTTCAAATGTTTTATATGTTTTAGGGGGGATACAAGTCAATTATTCATGTTTATGGAAATTAATCACATGTGATTCACTATCCGTAGTTCAAATCACATGTGATTTACCACTATGTTTTATAAAAAGGATTTTCGTTTTCAAAACTATTTTGGATAAATAAACAATTTTCTAAATGTTCCCTTTTGACAAGATTTTTATTTAATAAATTCCTTATAAAATGTAACCACACCAATATATTTATATAAGTAAGACTTGAAGGACTTAGGACCGATAGCTCGCCTTATTTCCTGTTCTTGTTTGATTGTGGGCTTAGGGTAGTTGTTATCCGTCCGACTGTCGTTGATTTCTTAGTTATATATCATATATATTAGTGTTGGATACGAGTATTTTCATTTCATTCGATGTTTAAACCACTAAACTGACAAGAATCATACACACTAAGTTAACTATAATAGGTATAGTTAAGGCCACTATTACTCGCTATAGCTACTACTCTACACACTATAATACACTCTATTATGATACTATACACTAATAAGAGAACACAATACGAGTTATACAAAAGACTACTACACTATAATACAAGAGAAAGCACTAATCAAGAGATAACACACTAACCCACTACGAGATACTCTATTCGCTACGCACTACGCCCAGAGTCTTCTGATAGGAAGACGACGCTATATGTATAGATCTATACGGGGCAGACACTATTACATCCCGACTGTTAACTTCAGTCCGAGCCGCACAGGTCCAGGGATGCCACTACTTCACTACATTGTGCATGACCAGGAAGGTCATGGGGTCCTCTAATTCTCACACTATCGGTAACATACAAGAAATACACTATAACCACACTAAAATACTAAACTAAAAGTTAAGTTAATATCCCGAAGTAATCAAGACTCTAACACTAAAGGAATTTGCACCACTATTATTGACTTCAGGCATAAACTATCATATTGCATTACTTATTGGAGATTTAATATTATACTTTTACAATAAATGGATTTCAAAGATGAAAATTTCATGTTTCTTAAAGGTTTTCATTCACAATGTATTTCTGGAAAATATAGGATTTTCTAGGTTTTTCTACTACTTAAGAATGTAAATTGCAGCTTTTCATACTATTGGTTCTAATGCTTTTTATACAAAATCTCACACTAAACTCTTATGAACTCACCAGCTTTATGCTGATATTCGTTTTCAAAATAATTTTTATCCTCAGGTCAAAGATAGACAGGTACAGGTGCAACATTTTGGAGAAGGTGGAGCATACAAGATCCATTTCTTATTTTTGTATTATTTTTGGTGTTTGCTAAACATTACGAAACACACTTGTAATTAAACTCACTATGTAATGCAATGGTTGTATGTTTCTTGTTTTTACTATTATGCAATTGTGATGATACTGTACATGACGTCCTCCACCCCGAAACGTATTCCGCCGTTATCGGTTTTGGGGTGTGACACCATATCCTAGAAAAACACAAAGATCTGATTTTGAAAATAACTTATCTCTATCTACATGAGGTTTCAAGACAAAACATGTACACCCAAACACTCATAATGAAGAATAATCTGGGAGTTGTCCAAATAAAAATTTCATAAGGAGACTTCCCCGAAGTGTAGGCAGTAGAAATGTGATTAATAACATAAGTGGCGGTATGAACAACTTCTCCCCAAAACATATTGGGAACTTGAGCAGAGAGTAGTAAGGATCTGGCAGAGTCTAGGAGATGCCCATGTTTTTTTTCTGAAACACCATTCTGCTGAGGAGTGTATGTATAAGATGATTGATGTATAGTGCCATCAGATGCCAATAATTGTTTAAAATCATTGGAGGTAGATTCTCCTCCCAGATCACACTAAAAACATTTTATAACAGCAAAGTGTTGAGTCTTGGCAAGAGCTCTGAATTCACTATACATGATGAAAATGTTTGACTTGCGCTTCATAAAATAAACCCACGTATAACGAGTTTAATCATCAATGAATGAAACATAATAGTTAGCTCCTGATTTGGAGGTGATCAGAGAGGGACCCCACACATCATAATACACAATATCAAAGGGTGCAATAGAATGAGTGACACTTTTATTAAACGGTAAAGCAGAAAATTTTCCCAGTTTACAACCACAACAATCAGAAATACCATTTAATTTCAAAGAGCCTAACACACCAGTAGAAACAAAAAACTGTAAACGAGATGGCGACACATGTCCCAAACGAGAATGCCAAAGATAAAAAGGAGACGATGAAGGGTTTAAACGAAAAGATGACAAATCGACACTAGATGTCGCAACATCAGCAACATGTAGCTGCTCCAAGACATAAAGCTCCCCAAGTCTATGGCCTATCCCAATCACCCTCCGATACCGAATTTCGTGTACACAACAGAATGAATCAGAAAAGAAGACCTAACAACCAGATTTACACAACTGACTGAATGATGCAAGATTAAAAGAAAGTGTATGAATGTGTAACACTAGTCAAAATAGGTCAATAGACAATCACATGTGATTATGCCAATCATGTAATGTGATTATGTTAACCTAGTAATGTGGTAAGAGTGTTATGTAGTTCATGATAAATTCTAATACAAATATGAACTTTCTTTATGATTCAACTCAAAGTATATGTCCATACGATTCCAAAAATATAGAGAACGTCTGAATCTGACTTCGCATGAAGAGGTTATGATAAACCGAACACTATAAATCTCTATAATAAGAGGAATTTAAAATAGAACTATAATTCGCTATCTAAGTCTAAAAGAGAGTTTTAGTACTCATAAATACCTACGCGTGCATATAAAGAACGTCAAAAACGGAGTTCGTATGCAAAAGTTATGGCCTTCCGAAGATTCAGCTTTCAAAAACCCTAAGCTAACTAAACTCACGACGTGAACAAGGGTTTATTCACGATGTGAGGAGTCATTTTGCCACATTTCGGAATCTAAAAGGTGTGATGAGGCTGTGAGGGGATAGGATCCAAACTCACGACGTGAACAAGGAGTTTTTCACGACGTGAGGAGTCACATGGCCACCTTCCGAAGCTAGGGACGCAAATGGAAAGTCTACGGGGTGATCATGCAAGACTCACGACGTGAGCCTTATGAAACTCACGACGTGAGAGTCCAAAATCCTTACTATAAATAGCAGGTCCGACTTCAACTATTCCTTACACCATTTCCTTATCTCCTCTCTCCCTTGCTGAAGCCATCTTGCATCCCGAGCCCCGACGGTCTCACACGCTGACCGTTTTGTTTAGATAATATAAAATCACGCTACTAGGGTGAGTTTCACAGCCCCACTTTCTAATATTTTGGGGGAAAACGCATGCTAGTTATTGTATATATGTTATTATTATGTCTATATGATAGTATATAGTTATGATAATCGAGATATGATTGTTCTAAATATAACATTTTGAATACATACAGCTATATTAACTTATCAGTATGTTAATTTACTAATGTAGATCTTGAGTTGTACTTAGGATTCTACATATATGTTGTGTGCGATATAATACCGAAGTAATATTCGAAAGTTCTAAATGTTAAGTTATATAGTATGTTGCTATTAATAGTTTTATGTCAAGATAAAACTGGATATGTTATATGCTGTTAGTATTAGTTTTATGTCAAGATAAAACTAGATATATTATATGTTGTTATTGTTAGTTTTATGTCAAGATAAAACTGGATATGTTATATGTTGTTATTGTTAGTTTTATGTCAAGATAAAACTTGGTATTGTTATTGATAGTTTTATGTCAAGATAAAACTAGAAACTTTATATGTTGTTATTATTGGTTTTAGGTCAAGATAAAACCTGGTTTTTACTTCAAGATATAGCTGTTATATTGCCTAAATATTATGAAGTTAGGAGTAATGTTTAAAAGCATAGTCTAGTAACTTAAGGTTTTAGACATGAAGATGCTTTTGTTGTTAGAGCTATAAGAAGTCGTCAAAGTCTACATGAGTAATTGTATTCATCAACTAAGATTAGGGATCTTAACTGAAATCCTCTGAACTGTAACTATTAATCCCGTGTGAGCGAGGAAGTTGTGTATAATTAGTATAGGGGCTGACCACCCCACTTGTGACTGTTAGCTACAGTCAACCAAAAACAAGTGATGAACTATCCTTTTATTTGTTATTATTCCGGCGTCGATGAAGCGTACGATATTGTTTCTCATGGTAAGTCATGAGTGTGTTTGTTTCTCATGGTAAATCATGAGTGTATTCTATCAGAGGTATTATGTCATAGCAGCGGTTACAGGCTCATGGTGGCAAATTGTTAGAAACATTATACCTTGTCATATACAAGTATTAATGTTAAGTATAAGTTTTCCCCTACTTATACCTTAAGATTAAGAAATGTTTAGGTATAACACTTCATTGATAAGTATACTATTATACCTAATGTTGGAGAGTCAAAATGATACTTTCAAAACTATACTTTTGAATGTGTAAAAATGTATTATTTTATGCAGTCAAAACTTGTGGACTCACCAACTTTATGTTGACGTATTTTAAAATGCATGTGTTTTCAGGAACTTGAAAAGCTGGTATGTATTCGAACAGGAGAAGTTTTACTATTATCTTTATGTTTATTAAGAAGTATGTCATAGTCGGATATTATGTAATAAATACTAGGAAAACAATAATGTAACTTTTAATCTTCAATAAAGGTATGTATTTTCTTTAAGTATTGTTCAATGTATGTTATATAACTGCGATACGAAAAATAACGTTCACTACCCGGTGTTTCCGCCGACGGTCGGGGTGTGACAGATTGGTATCAGAGCTATTAAATATAGTGAACTAGTACTTTCTTAGGAAAGCACGTCTATAGTTTAGGACTTACTCTATTACGTTTAGGTATATCCCTTAGCCTATAAATAAAAAGTATTATTAATTATACTACTGAAGGACTACTTATGGGAGCGGTGACAAGGATAGACATGTCGATTTGGGTTGTTGGATTTCAGAGCAGCTATATGCTAAAATGATCCTGCCCTTTCGACAGTCCTGACTGGCCGGAGCCTTATCAGATCGACCTGAAGTAACAAACAATAGTAAAAGCGTGAATACAATAAATAAGAATATAGAGTCATATATAAAGACTCAGACCCGCAATGAGAATACACCTTAATACCCAGAATGTTTTTGATCTCAAGGATTCAGATCAAATATTCCAACTAAAGTTTATATATGCATAGATCCTATCACAACTAGGTGTAGGTGCGCAACAACATTTTATTATGATCAGATCATATGAAATATTTAATTTGGGAGAAATTTTTGGTGGACTAAACTCTTGGAGATCCAAAATGTATAGGAATCCGACATGGCACATTCACGAGAATGGATAATCATCGAGGATACAGATGAAGAAGAGGAACTTTCATTCCCTATGATGTTAGGCGATCCTTACTATCCTATAACTCCAACCACCTTTCATCCAATACCTTCTGAAGATGGAGCACCTTTACCCTCCAACGAATGGGAAGAGAGTGAACCAATGGAAGAAAGCGAATCCATGGAGGAGACAGAGTCGGTGGCATCATCTCTACCACCACCAAACACTCTTTACCGTAAAGTTCCAGGAGGAGTAAAAATGAAACGCACTGCACGTAAATCTATACCGATATGGCAAAAGCTTAAGAAGAGTCAGAAGACAACATCTTCAGGAAGTCATAGAGTTCAAGATGAACCTGCACGGCTCGCACAAACAGTTGATAAATGGGTGGCGGAAGAAAAAGCTGCCAAGATGTATGAGACTAGTCAGTCATCTCGACTACATCTCCCACATTCTTCTGAAGATAACACTTTATCTCAATTGTTTGAGAAAAGTGTGAAAATTAAAGATAAGATGGAAATTGTTGAAGGGAGGGCTATTCATCTCTCTAGAAGAGTGCGAAGGCTAGAAGGACAAAGGACACAAGATCAAGAATTAGTGATGGATGTCCATCATTGTATAAATTTTGCTTATAATGACATGATTACTCACGATGCCAGGATTGCAGAGTTAGAGCTCTACAATCAAACCTCAAGAAATGAAGAACACACGGGAAGTCTTGAGCAGAGAACCCAAGCACTTGAAGAGCAAGTGGTTAATGTCACTGACGTGCTGGGTCATCACTTAGGTTTCTGGTAGATAAGCTACAACTAGTGGTTATGTAAATAGAGAAAATCAGACTAGTTAAGGCGAAAAGAGGAAAGTTTATAGCAAGGATGTAGAAAACCTTGCAAATTTTGCAATGTTTATAGAAACTTTTCTCTTATAAACCTAAATAAACTGATGTAACCACTGGTAATAATATGAAGCATACGTTATAGTAATCATTATGTTGTCTATTATGTTTTACGCTGTGAATAATAACTAAAGTATTTAGTACTCGTGAATTAAATGATCAACAAAACTCATAAAAATTCTTAATATTTATAATAGGAACTAAAAAAAATGCCTAGAAGGAGTTTGAGAATAGTATATTTATGATTTATATTAATATATTATAAGTTCTAATGTATTAATATGTAATCATATTATTTAATTAGTATTGATCAAGAATTAATTTAGAATTAATTAAGTGATCAAAAGGAACTAATTAAATATGGACTCTTATATATATATATATATATATATATATATATATATATATATATATATATATATATATATATATATATATATATGGAATGGGTCAAGTTCATTTAGGTTGGGCTAAGCTATCATGGATAGTCCATGGATTTTTAACCCATGGATCCTATGAAATGAAAGGTCATGCGTATTAGGGTTTACATGGATGTAACCCTAATCCTCCATACTATATAAAGAGGCCTTTGGCACAAGAAATGGCACTAGTGTGTGAGGACATAAGAGTGGGCCAATTTTAGTGTGCATACATATTCTGTCAAGTTCTTACAAGGTGTTTTGGTGATTTGTGATTCCACTTGAGGCTTCCACACTATTGGGGCTAAGCTCTTGAAGCTTGAAGACATCAAGCTACATCAAAAGGTATGTCATATAACTAGAACTTTGTAGTATAGGTGCTTCATAATATGCTAGTTAGGATGAAACCTTGGAATATTTAATATTTGCATGTACAATATAGAAATCATAGATCCAATGTTATAGGGTTGCATGTACACCATATGAGTGTTAGAATGCTCAAAACCCATCACTGTTGTGGTGCAACAGCTAGCGAGGGAGTTTCTGGATATGCAACATAGGACTGAGACCGTGGCGGAGATCACTGCCAAGTTCAAAGGGAGAGCCCTATTGGTACCTCAGGATGCCGCATACGAGGAGATGCAGAAGATGCAGTACCATTACATGTTGAGATCAGATATTTGGGAGTTTGTTAGTTTTTTCGCTTGCCCAAAACTGGATGACATTATATCCAAGGGTTGGGAACGGGATATTGATTTGGAGCATATATTGAAGAGGAAGGTAGAGCATGGGCAGATGATGGGGGTTTTAGCAAAGAAACTCAAGGGCTTTGATTCAAAATCGTAGGACCAGTAGGGTTGGTGTCGTTGTGGCAAGTGCGGCAGGGAACATGACGCAGTCTACAGAGCGTGTGGTTTCGGCTGATAAAAGTGTGGCAAGGTAGGGCATTTCAGCAGGGCTTGTACTGTTACTACCACCACCACCCAGACATCATATCTAATTTGCTTCTATTGCAATCATAGGGGCCACAAGAAGGTAAATTGCCCGAGTTTAGAATCAGGAGGATCAGTAGCAACACCTGCTTTGGCTACTCTGAGGATCACTGATGACCGCTAGGGCAAGGCGGAGGTGTCGTTTGTTTGGATCATGGCATTTCAGCTGACAACCGAGGAGGCTCGTGCAACACCCGATGTGGTCACTGGTATGTATTTTTTTTTCCTTATCCTATTATTTATATTATTTGTCCTACTTATATGTTTGTATTGTTGATTAGGGTTGTTCCTTGTGAACGGTATTCCTGCGTTGGTCTTGTTCGATTCAGGGGCTACCTGATCTTTTGTATCCCTTGCGCATAGCAGGAGATTCGATAATGTCCCCGGAGAGTTGGATTATCCACTAGAGGTTAAGATTGTGGATTTCCATCTGGTGAAACTATCAAGGGTTCACTGGGGATGCGCTTTAGAGTTATTCTGTGAGAATTATCTAATTGACTTGGTTCCAATACCCATATGCGAGAGCAAGGTCATTGTAGGGATGGATTGGTGAGCCCTAATGGGGGAGAGTTGGTACATGATTGATTACGGGATTCAATTGGTTCGTTTTTGGACTCCACGTGGGGGGGGGGGGGGGGAGTTAGTGATCCACGGTGAGGGTGCTCAACATGGACTGATGAAACACCCTAACTTTCATACTAAAGACATTTTTACTCCAAGTTACTCTAAAACATGCTACATGCATATTCAAAAATAATATTTTGCATTGATAATTTGATTACAAAAGACTGGATATAAATTGACTAAGTTTTAGTATATTACAAAGTGTTATATCTATTACATAAATACCCATGATATTATAGTTTTATACATGCGTAAACTCAAGTACAAAACTAATAGTATAAACTATTATAAATCTTCCAACAGTATATGACTATACTGGATTTTCATTTCCTGCAATTATTAAACACTGAAAGGGTAAGCAGTGACGCTTATTGAGTTCAATAATAGATACAATATAACGTTATGCCATATATATACTTTAATATGGCAGAAGCAAAGGGTTACAAGCAACAACAAATGCATATGCAAAATGCGACAAGCTTTCCATATCAATCGATGATTTGATTCAATGATATACAATCAATGAGACATAACAATTTCAATACTTGATATACATCAATAACACTTTGGCACAAATGGCACAAAATACATACGATTTCTGATTAAACATTTTGGTAGATTTCAGGCTTTTAACCCTATCTAACCTTCTGCCAATGATATAGAATAGAAGTCATTCTCTTACAAGACATGCTTTACATGGCCAGAGGCTACATACCAGCACCACCGTGAATCTAAGTACTTTCACTGATCCCATGGTCAAAGGTACAACTTTGCTACCATAATAGCGGAAATAAGAACACGAGATGATAACACGGAAAAGCACATAACACATATAACACATAACATACAATTGTTCCTATATATTGAACTCACTGTGAAATAACCGAAGGAATAAATGATAATTTTGGTAGCACTTCGGCTCTAAATATGACTTTCTGTGACGAAACCGGGGATTTTAGTTGAAAACCGGCCTTACTCGGGCAGAGTTTCGACTTGAAAATATCATTTTCTCAGGAACTTCGGGGCGTCGGGACTTGCTTTGGGCGTCGGGAATGATACCGAGGCTTCAGGGGGGTTAAAAGTAGCTAGATAAGGTTTTTAGAGTGAAGGATATTGAAAAATGACAACCAAAATACGAGCAGCCTCGCATCCCTTTTATAGGGTCCGAAGCAGCTCACTACGTGGGGCGTAGTCTCGCTGTACGCGGGGCGTACGAGGCTATGTGTCCGATTCTCGGAAGGGACGACACGTGGCTCGGACGTGTCTGCTACATGGCCATCATGCGAAGATCAGAGATGTAGTCAATCCGAGGTCCTTCCATGCGAACGTTGGGCGTAAGCCTCTACGAGGGGCATACCTCCTCGGATAAGCCTTCGAATTTTCATTTATTTTTATTTAAAAACTTCAAAAGTTCATATATTTTGCGTACGAGCTCCATTTTTGACGTTCTTTATATCCACGCGTAGGTGAGATTATACTCTACAACTTTTGTTTAGACTCCGTCGGCTAATTTAGAATTCATTTTTAATATTATATTTTTAACGGGTCGGGACAAGAAAAGTCCGTTAAAATTTCATAACTTCTTCATCCGATGTCTGTTTTCTTCTGTCTTTTTACCGTTGTACTACTATCGAAGAGACCTTCGATTCTCATTTAGGTTGCGTCAGCTAAAAATCACTCGATCTTTATTTCAAGTTTTTAGCTGTCTACTGATATTCTAAAACTTAGAAAAATCATAACTTCCTCATACGAAGTCAGATTTGGACGTTCTTTTAATGAAAATTCTCGGTTTAACGAATACTACGACTTTCATTTAGATCACTAAAGCTAAAAAGTATTTTATCGAAAACTCACTTTTTGCGTCAAACGATGTCGTGTCGGTTCTGTCGCGAAACTTCAATAAGTCATTACTTATTCGTTATAACTCGGATTTCGATGAGGTTTTTGTCTAAACGTTTCTAACGAGATTCTTTATAACTTTCAATAATATAATTTTAATTATTTTGAACTTTATATTTTCGTTAATTTCCAATATTTGACTTTTGATTGGAATCTCATAAGACTTTCAATATTTTTCCGAGTGATTCTAAACATAGTTTTACTTCATTTCTAGTAAAAACTATCTGTTAGAACTCAACGCTCAAAATCATATAATATTTCATAATATTATTTACTTTTAAAAAATGACATAACATGATAACCGAACATGTATGTTACAAATACCTCCTCCTTTTGAGGATTCCATCCCCGAAATCACAACGATTTAAATAACTGGAGATATTTCTCTCTTATCTCATTCTTACATTGCCAAGTATAATTTGGGCCTCGAACCTAATCTCTGAGTTAAAGAGAAATCAATTCTCATTGCATACTCTAACTCCTTCATGAATTTGGGTTATAGACTCAACCCAAGATAAAGTCTTCACTTTTGCTACAACAACAATTCGAATGGTCATATTCTAATGACCTTTGATTTCATAAAATAAAAGACACACAACTAATCATACTCTTATTTCTATTAGTCAAACACTATCATAGAAAAAACCTTCCTTCATGTTCTAATGTGATATAATATCTTCATAACTAGTAGCATTTCTAGCTAATAGTTGCTTAATCTTTAATGAAAACTGTTATAATTTTATCGACTACCTCGACCATCTCCTTCTTCAATCTTCCAACTGAAGTTTTGTCACTACACAAGACATGGTTCTCTGAACCAATCAATTCATTTCACAGATCTATATTAGTCGGACTCGATTCTTTATGACCATTAAGGTCTGAATTAAAACCATTTTCTTAGTCATCACCAAAACGAAGGTAATGACATACTCGAACAAAAATGGAATTAATTTATAGTTTCTTGGTAACCTTGTGACTTTCCTTATCCAAGTGTGAGTCATGTGCTTCCAGTAGTATAGGCCTCTACTACTATTCACACCTACTCATACTCGTCCCAAGAATTGTCTCGCAGTCCCCAAGTCACCATATCAAGAATTTTTACAAAGGAACTTATCACACATGAATGTGTTCAAACAAGTACATACGAAAATTTCTCCTAGACTCAACTGGGAATTTCACGTTTTTATCAAACATATCTTGGATTTCCTATACCCGTCTTCTAGGATTCTTCTCATGCGTGTGCTCGATCTAGCATATTCTAATACTTTTTCATAGGTCGATAGAAATTTTACTTCCAATTCTTCATATAAATTCTTTCTCAGGTAATGTCTACTCTACAAGACACATTATACCAGAATTTACTCTAGCAGCATGGGGAAAAATGGTCTCCAATTACTTGCATCATCTTCTAACTCATGTAAACCATGATGCACATTTGTTCATTTCATTATCCTTTCATGACATCGTCATTCCTTTATATGTGAAAAATTTCTTCTCATGGGTGTATCTTTTAAGTCTTCTTCATAGGATTCTATCCAAAGAAGCCCGCATTATAGCTGCATCTCAGCATGTTCTACTAGCTTCAACTTGGTTCTCTGTCATTCCTAACTACAATATCTCTTCTCATACAATACTATGGGTGTATTGCTTCTTCAACTAAGCATTCTACCTTACTTAAACAAGTAAGTTACTTAGCCTTTTACCATTAAATGACTTAATTCACCATCCTAATCATGTATGTTAAAGTCGGATTAACACAGAATGGAACTTCCATAAGGATGTGATAGAAGTCAATCGTCACTCAGTATTATTAAATGCTAAGGTGTTGTTTGTTTTTTGGAAAAAAACCTCTTCAAACCTCTTATTGTTGCGCGGTGTAGCACACGCGCAACACTTTTCATCTCGCAGTTGTTTGTTTTTCAGAAGTCTTCGGATTAAAAAACCTCTGCGCGTGTTCTTCTTGGCGTAGCACTTGTTTTGCTTCTTCCTACCTCTTCCAACCTCTTCTTCTTTTTTTTCTTGCTAAAATATTGATTATATATTGTTGAAATCTTATTTCACATTTTTTTCATTTTTTTGTTTATTCTTGTTGATTTTTTTTTCTTTTTTTAATATTGAATAATAATAATTTCTTGATAAAATATCATTAATTTATGCTAAAATATCTTTATCTTTTTGTTAAAATATTATTATTTTTTGCTAAAATATCATAACTTTTTGTCGAAATGTCATACATTATTAAATTTTTGGTATTAAAAAGTATTTTTGGATTATAAAATCAGTTTATTTTAATTTTTTAATATCTGCAGCAGCATGCAGATGTAAAAAAACAAACACGCTTCTTATTACAGTATCCAGCCGTTTGGTCCACCTCTTCTACTGCAGAGGGTTGCAGAGCTGGTCCGCAGACTTTATGGATTTTTGCTTCAAAAAAGCAAACAACACCTAAGTCTGAACATCTTGTATAGGGTTACTACTTGAAATACATACTACATCAAAATGTTTAGGCAAAGTCTTAGCCTATTAAGTCTGAAAACTTCATTAGCCTTTCCTTTGATCTTCATTTAATTCTTCTAAATCTTGCACAACATCAATTGTGATACTGCCGAAGTATTGATCACCATCTTTGGTTCTTCTAACTCTATAAATAATCACTGCTTCAATCTGGACAACGGTGGAACAACTTCATAGATTGCACCAACACATTTATCTCGTCCAAATGTGTTTCAAATGCACATCATTCTTCCAAAGATGTTATTATTTCATCAAACATACTTTAAACGTACAATACCACTCTATAGGTATTAATACACTATTTACAATAACACTTCATAAATATTATTTTACGATATCCTCAATCGTTTATCTATAAAATTATCGATGTCAACTATCATAAGTCTATTTGTTACTTCGAAAAGTTTCTTATCAGTTATAACACGGAAATTTTAGAATCTGGAATACTTAAAATTTCTTCTTCCAAACTAAGGTCGGCAACAGACCTTAAACTTTCTCAAGTAATAGCAATATAAGCAAGCAACCTAAGGCATGCTATATTCATTTATCATTTAGCACCTATTAGAATATAAGGCATATCTCCTCTAATATTCTATTGCTTGTGTCCATTATTCAACCTAAAATATACTAGATACACATTGTATCATCATCCCTTAGTAATCCATGTTTAAGTCTAGAAATTCTCAAAATTCCTAGTTCACTTAAACTAATTCTCTGAAAATTTTGAAATAACTTAATATCTTAAAATACTAGGGTATATCACTACCCAATACCCCACTTAAATCATTCTTATGGTTTTTATCCGTATACTTACAATGAATCCGTTCATATATTGAACTTCCAACGGTTTAATTCTAAATACCAATATGTGGTATTTAGTTCACTTAAACTACCGCTCTGATACCATGATTGAAAGACCCTAACTTTCATACTAAAGACATTGTTACTCCAAGTTACTCTAAAACATGCTACATGTATATTCAAAAATAATATTTTATATTGATAATTTGATTACAAAAGACTGAATACAAATTGACTAAGTTTTAGTATATTACAAAGTGTTATATCTATTACATAACTAATGGGTTTTGGTCATAAAGAACATCCTATGTGCTCATACAAACCCTAATGCTTGGATCTAGGTTTCTCTATTGTACATGCAAGTTATCCAAGACTATAAACCCTAATTCTAGCATTCAAGTAATCATATTAACATGAGAATAGGTTTAAGATATTACCTTGATTGTTATGTAGCAATAACAATCCCAAATCCTTCTTGTATTGACTTTAGAAAGCTTAGAGTCACAAATGTCACTCCTCTAATGGTTCACAAACACCAAGACCAAGAGGATGAGGAGGAGAGGTGAAGGAGGCTGCCCTAAAATGTGTACAAACCCTAGAGAAGTCTTAGCCACGTTTTTGGGTCATAAGGGATGTATATATAGTTAGGCTATTAGGGTTATATAACAAGGAAACCCTAATTTGGATGCTTAACCCCTAAGCAACCCATGGATCCCTTTCCTCAAGGCCTTGGACGATTTCCTCATGGGTTTCCTCATAGAATTCGTCCACTCCTTAATATAAGACAATCCATGGCCCAAATTGCAATTATCTTATAATTACAATTCCAGTCCCTTAAGTTTAGTTAATCTCTTTTAGTCACAAAACTAATTACCAATTAATTATTGACTAATATTAATTAAACAATATGATTTCTCCTTTAATATATTATTCTCATAATATATTAATAAATCATATTTAATCCTTTCTCTCCATAATTCATCCTATCAAGTTGCTTTGGTGAAGGCAACCCAAAAGGACCATGCACCATCGGGTCAAGTACATACCAAAATAGTTATGGACTTAGACATTAATCCAACAGTCTCCCACTTGGACAAGTCTAATAACTATTATGCGTATGACTTCAGATCCTGATCTGCAATCGTAGCTTTCCAAAGCTGTTGTCAACTCTGATCCTATCAGATACGCGTATCCTTTAGATAAGGGATCATATATTCCTCCATTCTAGATATCGTATAAGACATGATTTCTAATCATTCTCTATGTACTATTTCTCGACTTCCGATTTATGACGACTGACTAATTGAACAAATCAAATTAGCCCTAGCCCGGCTGAGCATTTACGTTTGTCATCACAAAATCATCGAGGGGCCCAAAGATATTGCTTTTATCCTACTTTGGATAAAAGGAATGGATAAACTTTGATACAATGCTTGCTTGCACTCACTCACCGAATCACACACAACAATATGTTTTATAAAACCAAGTTACTAGTGCGTTTACATATTATCAATGCGCAACCGATTTGCAAGATACAACTCACATATCTCGGTTTCAAGAATATAAGATGTTATCGTCTCACCAATCACTCGTGATACAATTCATGGAGTGATCCAAGTGAGCGTGGGTTTAATCCAATGCTCAAATCATATTCATAAGCACTCATGAACATTGCAGCAAACATTTGCTTATGTCTAATACTCTTTAGACAATCCACACACCAATTCACGACAGTCTTCGTTCATATCTACTTCCAACATATGAACGACTGTGGCCCGTTCGAATAATTTGATTGTTCTTAACCAATTAAATTATTCAGGAGGTCAAAACATGCAAAGTGAAACACAAGAATAATACTAATCCCATATGGCCTCAAACCTTTGAGCATAAATCAAACACCTTTTATTTATCACCATATCGATTACTCATTATTTGCCGTTTCGGGTAATCAACTTCTTACTTGAATTATTACAACACTTGTCCCATGCTCTTAGCATGCACACAATGTTTACCTATGGTTCTTACTTTGTGAAATAGATCAAATTTGAACACATTTTCAATCATTCTCATTTCACAACTCCAAATCCTTTTTCATAAGTGAAAGAATATCAAATTCTTGCTACTTATAGAATATACTAGATTCTAACATTTTATGCAATGATCCTTTCGTAATGTCACTGCACCAAAGTCACAAAGACTATTGCCAATGATATTACAAAGTCCTCTATCGGAGATTGTTACAAGCCAACTCCTTAGATATGATGTCTCTCATTCAAAGTACATTCCTTTGAACATCCTTTTGCATAAAAGTTTCTAATCTAGACATAGATTTTTCAATATTCAATTTCCAATATGGACACGCTTCCATATTTTCCATATGACAACTTATTCTTAATAGAATCTTATCTATTCATAATAATGTTGATATGGTCCATCCAATATGGAAACATTTCCATATCTTTCAATACTATACTTCCAACTACTCACAAGCGACCAATCCTCGGCGAACTTTGGATTGTCCTTTGATAGTTGTTTAATTATCTTAGTCAAAACCGATTCTTGTCCTTTTTCCCTCTAAATGCGCTAGACATTTGGAAAATTTTAGAATGGTCAAATATTATAGCATTTGCAATCGATCCTATACCCGAAGCGTATGGGACACAATGCACAATGTCTTACATAAATATTTTATTTGCTATGTTCTCAAAATTCGAATTGTGAAGAGGAATGTCGTAATCATAATCGAAATTTTAAGAACATACTATGTACCCTTGACTAAATTTATTAACATTCCACAACCTAAGCCTTTAGATTTGAAATGAAGCATAATATTCTCTCCCTTAATTATAGCAAAACAACTTTACAACCCTTACGACTTTGCAAGGTATAACTCTTGTTTTCTATAATTAATATTGCCAACTTGCAATACGTGCCTTAATAATCATACAATCATAACATTTATGCTCCCACTATCATGATGATTATTATAAACATAACACTTATGCTCCCACTAGCTTCGACATGTATTCATAAACATCTTAACTTTCAGAAAAACAATACCTATTGAATTTCATAAGTCCATGTTTCTAATACTTAATGTTTTGATAACCTTTTATCAAGGCTTTTTGAACTTATACACCTTTGTCTTAGATAGTTCATATGTGTGTCTAAACAATTAAGACTAATTGCCAAACCTCACAATTCAAATCATGGAAAGGGATACCGTAACCATAATTGAATTTGAGAATGCAATTTTACAATCACTATCTTCTTAAAATCTCTATTAGTGAAAGCATTTCCTCACAGTCATTTTCATAAAGGAGGGAATCTTATGACACTTAGATTTTAATGGTGTATATGTTCCTATCCATGTGAACTTGTCAAAGCCAAAGTTTACGACAAATTCAAACTCATATGGACCGAACTTTCTTAATATTGATTTCTTGCCTTATGGTAGCACAGCTGCCCACCATGTCTTCCAAGTAGTTAAGCAGTTCACCCTTTCCTATCAAGGTCCTTGCCTTTTATGCATTTAAACGAGAACTCATAGGACTCACATGCATAATTAACTTAACTGGAATGGCACAGAAACAAAATAATGTCAACATGATAGGTTGTAAACCTCAACTCGTGTGCTAGTGATGATCAATAAGGTTTATTTGATTTGTTCTTGAAACCTTTCAAGACCATTAAGACTCCCACTGACTCCTTGACATATAAAATTCTCTTGTCAATAACCATTTCTTGACAAACAAATATTCAAGAGTTAGTGTAGCTTTTATCAAAACACTTCATAAATTGGTCCTAGTTGGTCTATGTCTTATCCAAGACATCACAACTTTCCACATTTGATGAATGTTATAAACCTTCTTAATACTTTTCACTCAATGTCACAATCTTAACTCTAAGACTTGTTTTGGAACGAAGTATGATTGACTTCTTGATTTAACCATTTCTTCAATTCTTGATTCCTCTTCTTAGACATACAATTGTACTAGGACTCACTTAGAGGATCAATTGAGATATGGTTCTTAATCATTAAGACCTATCATAAAGCATAAAAGGTACTCTCCCTTCTTCTTAGAATGGAGAAACTTTTATCTTTCTGCCTACTTGATTCTTCTTATTCGTTCTGCTATTGATTTAAACTTTTTCAATCAATTCAGAATTACACTTAATCTTGTAAGTATAATCATATTTACTAAACCTTTAGTAAATCATGACGAATATTTTTTTGTTATTCTTATGGTGGACTTGATCAACACGCAACTTTGTGTACTCGATCTCCTAGTCCTTCACTTGACACTTTGTCAATGAATTAGTCTAATTTCCAAACATGAAATTTCTCATTCATCGTGCAACCAAGTTGCATGATTCCAAGTTTCTGTCCAATTGAAACTTGGGCGATGAGAAACTCTCCCTATTTGGTAAATTCTTGACTTTTCCATAAACACCTTAAATAAGAATCATATCCATTTTGTTGTAGAAATATTCAAACATCAATTTTCATAACGATTTCATTGCAAGGAAATAAACAAACAAAATAAATAATTCAAACCAAAGTTTATTTTATTTATAAAAGCAGCGGAAAACATTTGTCCTTACAATGCAAAATCAACTGAAAACTATGTATTCAAAAAGAAAATTCCTAATAACTTTATCATACCTATCTAAGCTCAAAAATCTAATCTTTAAGTCCATGCGATCGAGATCCATTTCTTTGTGATTAGATTCATCTTGCTCTCTCACCAAGCTTCCTTTCTTTTCACCGATCTTGCAAAACATTCAAATGCAATCTTATCACATCATGTATCAAGAATCAATGAATAGGAACTTAACGGAGTTAGATAGTGGATTTTACCTGAAGCACAGCCATACTCTTTGACTCTCCCATCTTCTGGAATCTTCAGGCTCTTAGGGCAGACTTGTATCCAACGCCCTTTCTCTTGGCAGCAAACGCAGGTCGGTTGACTTTCCCAACAAATACGCTCCATTGCTTCGCCAAATCATTTCTGATTCAGCAGCAATGAGCATGTAAGTTAGGTCAATGAGGTTGTCGTCATGATCCATCATATAATACTTTCTTTTGAACTCATTATACGATTCAGGAAGTGACTGCAAAACCCAATTCACAGCCAACTCATCCGGGAATGACACACCCAACATTATCAACCTATCAATGTGTGATTTCATTTCTAGAACGTGGGCACACACGGGTTTACCATCTTCATGTTTCATTTCCAATAGGGCTTTAGTGATATTGAACCTTTAAATTCTTCGATCTTGTGGGTTAGGGAGAACAATTGGAGGAGGTGGAGGAAGTGAAGCATGATTTCTTGTTCCTCGATCGAATCGTGGAATACCATCTTCATGTGGAATGCTTGTTCCACGGGATTTGGGAAGACCATAGCTGTCGAACTTAGACATCTACAAAACGGGAGAAAACGAATTCAAGTTAGTTGATTGATTGAGTCCTTAGTAAATCACCCAAATGAGATACTAAGGCTAGGACCCAACACAATATTCTACAACTCGGGAGAGGGATGCCGTAACCCAAAGTGCAGAACATTTGAAGGTAAGTGAATGACGATTCACTAATTTCCACTATGAAAAACGAAAAAGAAATTTAAGTTTTAAATCTATGAAAACTCCTAGATCCTTTGAGATTCATTAAACATTTCAATGGCATGTTTAAATATCGATATGCCCCTCTTGTTTGTGACTGGGATGCCGAGGATCACAAAGCGGGTGTGAATAACCATGCAAACTACATGGTGCCCCCACATGTTACAGTCACCTATTCGATGTGCCGGTAAACCACACACGCTCCAACGAACTATGACAAACATTGAGTCACCCTTTGCTACCTTTGCTTAGAACCATTTAGTGTGCCGGTAAACCACACACGCTCCACTAACGTCTTCGCAAGGGCACAAAGTGTAATTTCATGGAATTGCATCAATTCACTTTTGCCTAAGTAACTAAGATTGAGAATTTGAAAAAATATTTAGTTACTTTAGTAATTCATTATACTTATAATGGAAGGTTTCTTCCTATCCTACCCATTCGGCTAACGACCCTCCACTAGTCAAGAGTGCGGTGGGTAAGAGTGGATACCCATTCAATCGCCATTTTATAGGCAATTTCCTTAAACACTCCTTATAGACCAGCTTCGTGAATAAGGCCTACTAACGGTAAGACTGACTTTTACTCATACATATATATAATGTTAGACTTTTAATGTTATATATAGTATAGGGTGTATTTTACACTTTTAAAATATTAGGTGGTCAAATTTAACAATTATACTTTTAATTCAATTAAATTGTAAACCAAAACATTATGGATTTATTAAGCCTCTTTTAATTATACACCTTAATTAATTAATAAAACCATAAGGGTGTGATTTGAATCTTTTTCAAAACAATACTAGGGTTTTAGAATTTAACATTCCTAAATTAAACCTTTAATCAACTTTTAAATTCCAAAACTTGAGGGCAAGTTTTGAAACATTTCAAAACATTAGGGTTTAGAATTTAAATATACATCAAAATTAAACTATTAATCAAAATTTAAATTCCAAAACTTGAGGGCAAGTTTTGAAACCTTTTTAAAAACGTTAGGGTTTCAACTATTTAAATTTCAAAACAACAAAACTTTTGAGGTCAAATTTAAACTATAAAACCTAAAGGGGAAAATATGAAACATTTCATAACATAAGGATCAAATAACAAATAATCTAAATTAACATTTAATCATATAATTATCCATATTTGATTTATTTAATGATTTCTTGCAAAACAATTTACCAATTTAATCAAAATAATTAATCAATTACCACATAAGGAAACAAATATTTTATTAATTGATAAATATCTTCAATTAGATCAAGAATATAGTCATATATATCAAAAAATCGGATTTATATTGATCTAATATGATAAGGCAAGTATCCTCAAGCAAAAACAGCAAGAAATCCCGGTTTTCCCTCATTCTGACCAGCCGACTCGTCGAGTCAGGCATGGACTCGTCGAGTCAGCATAGACTCGGCGAGTTCATCTAGAGACTCAGCGAGTTCAGCAAGCAGAACCCCAAAAAACGATTTTTTTCAACATACAAGGCATCAATACAATAGAAACCAATCTAGGCTCTGATACCACTGATGGGTTTTGGTCATAAAGAACATCCTATGTGCTCATACAAACCCTAATGCTTGGATCTAGGTTTCTCTATTGTACATGCAAGTTATCCAAGACTATAAACCCTAATTCTAGCATTCAAGTAATCATATTAACAAGAGAATAGGTTTAAGATGTTACCTTGATTGTTATGTAGCAATAACAATCCCAAATCCTTCTTGTATTGACTTTAGAAAGCTTAGAGTCACAAATGTCACTCCTCTAATGGTTCACAAACACCAAGACCAAGAGGATGAGGAGGAGAGGTGAAGGAGGCTACCCTAAAACGTGTACAAACCCTAGAGAAGTCTTAGCCACGTTTTTGGGTCATAAGGGATGTATATATAGTTAGGCTATTAGGGTTATCTAACAAGGAAACCCTAATTTGGATGCTTAACCCCTAAGCAACCCATGGATCCCTTTCCTCAAGGCCTTGGACGATTTCCTCATGGGTTTCCCCATAGAATTCGTCCACTCCTTAATATAAGACAATCCATGGCCCAAATTGCAATTATCTTATAATTACAATTCCGGTCCCTTAAGTTTAATTAATCTCTTTTAGTCACAAAACTAATTACCAATTAATTATTGACTAATATTAATTAAACAATATGATTTCTCCTTTAATATATTATTCTCATAATATATTAATAAATCATATTTAATCCTTCCTCTCCATAATTCATCCTATCAAATTGCTTTGGTGAAGGCAACCCAAAAGGACCATGCACCATCGGGTCAAGTACATACCAAAATAGTTATGGACTTAGACACTAATCCAACAATAACTACCCAGGATATTATAGTTTTATACATGCGTAAACTCAAATACAAAAGTAATAGTATAAACTATTCTAAATCTGCCAACAGTATATGACTATACTGGATTCTTATTTCCTACAATTATTAAACACTGAGAGGGTAAGCGGTGACGCTTAGTGAGTTCAGTAATATATACATTATAACGTTATGCCATATATATACTTTAATATGGCAGAAGCAAAGGGGTACAAGCAACAACACAGGCATAAGCGAAATTCGACAAGCTTTCCATATTAATCGATGATTTGATTCAATGATATACAATCAATGAGACATAACAATTTCAATACTTGATATACATCAATAACACTTTGGAACAAATGGCACAAAAGACATATGATTTCTGATTAAACATTTTGGTAGATTTCAGGCTTTTAACCCTATCTAACCTTCTGCCAATGATATAGAATAGAAGTCATTCTCTTACAAGACATGCTTTACATGGCCAGAGGCTACATATCAGCACCACCGTGAATCTAAGTACTTTCACTGATCCCATGGTCAAATGTACAACTTTGCTACCATAATAGCGGAAATAAGAACACGAGATGATAACACGGAAAACCACATAGGACATATAACACATAACATACAATTGTTCCTATATATTGAACTCACCGTGAAATAACTGAAGGAATAAATGATAATTTGGGTAGCACTTCGGCTCTAAATATGACTTTCTGTGACGAAACCGGGGATTTTAGTTGAAAACCGGCCTTACTCGGGCAGAGTTTCGACTTGAAAATATCATTTTCTTAGGAACTTTGGGGCGTCGGGACTTGCTTCGGGCGTCAGGAATGATACCGAGGCTTCGAGGGGTTAAAAGTGGCTAGAGAAGGTTTTTAGAGTGAAGGAAATTGAAAAATGACAACCAAAATACGGGCAACCTCGCATCCCTTTTATAGGGTCCGGAGCAGCTCACTACGTGGGGCGTAGTCTCGCTGTACGCGGGGGCGTACGAGGCTGCGTGTCCGATTCTCGAAAGTGACGACACATGGCTCGAACGTGTCTGCTACGTAGCCATCATGCGAAGATCGGAGACGTGGTCAATCCGAGGTCCTGCCATGCGAACGTTGGGCGTAAGCCTCTACGCGGGGCGTACCTCCTTGGATAAGGCTTCGAATTTTGATTTATTTTTATTTAAAAACTTCAAAAGTTCATATATTTTGCGTACGAACTCCATTTTTGACGTTCTTCATATCCACGTGTAGGTGAGATTATACTCTACAACTTTTGTTTAGACTCCGTTGGCTAATTTTGATTTCATTTTTAAAATTAAATTTTCAACGGGTCGGGACAGGAAAAGTCCATTAAAAATTCATAACTTCTTCATCCGATGTCCGTTTTCATTTAGATCACTAAAGCTAAAAAGTAGTTTATCTGAAAAGTTCCTTAACCCAACGACTCCAGAAAGGTTTATAACACCAAATCTATCATAAAGGTGGAAGCTTTATAGACATGCATGTCCAATACATGTCTAAGATCCATCTTAGGTCAAAATATGGCCCTAAAGGCCAAAACTTAGGCAAATGATAAGATCATCCATCAAAGATTAGATCCATAAAATATAATACTCTTGGGACCCAGGAGAGTCATGAAAGTTGCCAACTTTATGAGTTCCTTCCCTCCAAACTTGCTCAAACATGAGGAACATGGAATAATATTCAAGACAACCACCAAAAGTTATAAAGCAAGGAACTTGGACACTTACAAAGGTCCAGAGACAATGAGAGATGTTGATGGTGTTGCTTCCTTGCAAGATCTAACAATGGAGCACCTTCTTCTCCTTCTTATCTTCTTTTCCAAGATAAGAAACCTCCAAAAAGCTCAAGAATCAAACAAAGGATGGAGGCTAGGGTTTTCTGAGGTGAAAGAGGGTGTGGAGGCTGATAATGAACCCTAAAATGGGTTTGGAGATGTTTAAATACGAAGGGAACCCTAAAAGAATGATGAGATTGGGCCAGAACAACTTCCACATTGTGGAAACTCTTGGCCAAACCGTGGCAGCTCAATAAAATACGCATGCCATTTATTCAATGCCACACCATGGGCATCTTTGCTCCATGTCGTGGCACAAAGTTTTTTCCAAGAACTCCATCTTTAGTCCTAGAGAGTAAAAGCTAAATCATACTGGGACACGGGTGTTACAGTTTATTTCTCAAAGATCTAGTTTTTTCATGTAACACCCCGAGTTCAGAAGTGCAAAGTTCAGGGTGCTTGGTGTAATTAAGGAGGATAGACTCGGCGAGTCCATGGATAGACTCGGTGAGTCGAGTCGCGATTTTGGTCACGAGTTTAGTGACCAACTTGGTGAGTCGGCGGCTGGACTCGGCGAGTCGGTGCTGGAATGAGAAACCCTATTTTACAGGGTTTGCACCCTATATAAGGAACCTTATGTTTTCCCCTCAGCCTCTTTGCTGACCATTTGAGATCCAGAAAACCCTAATTCGTGAGGAGACCCCATTGTTGAGTGAATTAGAGCTTGGGGGAGGATCTTTGGTGCTTGAAGCTTGAAGGTTGGAGGCTTGTATTAGGAAGCTTGGGGAGATCATAAATCTACAGTTGGTTGGGCTCATTTCAGGGGTAAGGAACCATTTCCTTAAGCTATTTCTTCATGGATTCATGTAGGGTGATTGAATATGAGATCTAATTCGAGATAGAAGCTTGGATCTAAGGATGCTACTTCAGATCTAAGCTTGTGATGGTCCTATATGTCATAAAGTTCCTGTATAAGAGTTGTTGGTGAAGCTCTTTTGTCCTTAGCCTTAACCCTAGAGCATTTTGGGCTCATAACTCCTAGAGTTCGCGTAAAGTTTGCCACTTTACGTGAGGAATGGATTGTAGAAGGGTAGATCTAAGGATTTGAGCCCCTGCATGGCTTGGAAAGCCTCTGTATGGAATGAGAACTGAAGAGACTCGACGAGTTCCATGGGTGAACTCGGCGAGTTGGATGAAGATAGGCAGGAACTTAACGAGTTGGAAGAACAACTCGGTGAGTCTATTGAAGATTGCCTTGGACTCGGCGAGTCTGTTCTTGGACTCGGCGAGTCTGGTCGTGAAGTCCTAACCTTTTTGGTTGAGCTACGAATCGGTGAGTCGAGGGACGAATCGAGGAGTTGAGCGAGTAAGGACTCAGAGTTTGTTGGACTCGACGAGTCTTGGGGCGACTCGGCGAGTTGAGTCGTGGATTGGAAGTTTCTGAGTATAGGGACTCGACGAGTCAGCGGGTTGTCTCGGCGAGTAGAGTCAGTCAGGAAGGTTGACTTTGACTGAGAACTTTGACTTTGACCAAGAGTTGACCAGTTGACTTCCAAGGGTATTTTGGTAATTATTGGTATTTATTGAGTTCAGTCTTTTGGTATTGATCAGTGGTAGAGTTCGTGTCGGAGGTTGGAGCAGCGTGATCTTATCTTTCCAGTCTGCAGTTGCGAGGTGAGTTATCCTCACTATATCAAGAGGGTCTAAGGCACCAAGGCCGGCTCTTTATCGGATGGAAATCCGGGTAGTTGTTACGTTATTGCTTTGCTATATGTTTGCATCCTGGTAGTTAGGATGGTGTATGTGAGAGATCTGGTTAAGGTCGGAATCCTGGTATATAGGATGATATTATGTTAGTGACCGGTTAGGTCAATATCCTGGTTAGAGTATGCTATGTATGTGACCTGCTAGATCGGTTGGTTAGTGATGAGTTGATATATGATTATATGTTTATGTGCACATGGTTGGTTGACTGGGGTTGGGTTGAGGTGGGTCCTGCTTTGTGCTGTAGGCCAACATACCCAGGGCGGACCGGATATTCTGAAGGCCCAGCGAGCGGTCCGAATAGGCTGTAGGCCCCACGAGGGTGGACCAGACGTGCCGAGGCTCGGAGAGTGGACCAGGCCGACTGAAGGCCCGGTGCGGGCGAGCCAGTCATACTGAAGACTCAGAGAGTGGACCAGGTGGGTTGAAGGCCCGGTGCGGGCGGACCAACCACACTGCATACTCGATGTATATGGCTAGACTCGGAGGGTGGACCAGGTGGACTGAAGGCCTGGTGCGGCGGACCAATCACACAGTAGACCCGAAGTGCATGGGTGTTCTGTTATGATATGACATGTTATGTGTATGGTATATGTGGTTGGTATTTTGGGGGTATCTCACTAAGCTTCCGGACTTACAGTTGTGGTTTAACGTTTCAGGCACTTCAGGAGACTGTGGCAAGGCAAATGCGTGATCGTACCGCTCCTCATGCTTATGTTTTATGATATGGTTCTGGGAATACTCTGATAATAATTGTATTGAAACCCTTTTTGTAATAACTTAATGAAATTAAGTTGTTTTTGAAAAATTTAAATTGGTTGAAATTTTTAAAGCATTACATTTCATATGACCAACTTTATGTTGCCTTATCGACAATTCAAAGTAGAGAATGATTAAAAATATTAATTTTAGATAAGGATGATAAACTCACAAATAAAATTTTAATGATGTTTATAAAGAGGCTTTTAGAAATTTATAAACAATTTGTGATTTTATGTTTTGTATCATCTTTTACTTAATTATAGTTAGGGCTGTAAATAAACTGAATATTCAGCGAACTTTTCATGAACCGTTTGACAGGAAATTTGTTTATGTTCATTTATTTAGTAAATTAACGGACATGAACATAAAAATTCTCGTTTGTTTAATTAAATGAATGAACATGAACAATGGTATTGTTCGTTCAATTATCTTTATAACCGTTCGTTTATGTTTATTAATTTAAGTTTATTTTATTTTCATATATGTTCAATTATCTATTATATGTTTGTTTATGTTCATATATGCTCATATATATTCATATATGTTTAGTTATGTTTGTTTATCTTTGTTCATTTATGTTCGTTTAGCATGTTCACGAACATAAATGGACGAACATTAACAATGTAATTTGTTAAACGAATGAATATGAACAAGAAAACTCGTTCGTTTCTTCGTTTACGCTCGTTTGGCTAACTTAAATGAACGAATATGAACAACCCTTGTTTCTGTTCGTTTAGTTCATTTACAACCTTACTTATAGTAAATCACACTCCATCATTTTATTATCATTATGTTTAATTTGTTATATATCACTGTCATTTCCATGATTTATTGTTGTTTTTTTTTTGCTATATTCAAATGTATATACCATTGCACAAACTCATCTTTTATCAAATATCTAAACATACAAAACGAAAATTGGATATTCATAACAGTGTATAAATTAATTTTAAAATAAAATTATAAATTTACTGACAAAACATTTATCTTTCTAACTAATAAATTTATTACAAATATTTGGATAGTTATTACGATTTCAAATTATATGCTATCTTTTTTGTTTATCAACTATTGTTTCTATTGGCTTAAACATAGTTTAATGGAATAAAAAAAAATGGCCATCCTTAATTTATTTTTATTACTCTAGTTTTCAAGAAAGAATAAAAAATTTTGGGCCTTAACCCATTTCACTTTAGCTTTTTAGGTGTATATATATAAGATTATTTGGGCCCTCCGAAAACCAGCCCGTAACCAGCCCATAATCTTCATAACCCAATTACAAGAGGGGCTTCTAAGTTCTACACGAAGGAATTTAAACAAAAAAAAATGCTAATTTTTATTTGAATTTCATTCATGACAATTTCACAAAAATTCAAGTAAGAATACTTGTGAAAACAAAAAACATTTATTTCCATTAAGTCAACATGAAACTTGAACTTTTTGAAAAATCTTATGATTATTAGTAATACTACTTATATTATATATTCCGCTATGCCAAAAATCTTAAGATGGACCGTACAAGCTAGTTGAAAAGGAGAATTTGTAAAATGGAACTAATCATCTTTTAGTTTCTTTATTTTGAATAATTTTACTTTTTATATATTAATTATAAAAAAAAAAAAGCATTTTGGTGGAAAAAGAAAAAGCGAATGGACGGTTATATAAAGATTTACAACGGAAAAGTTCTACCATATTCGATAGTAAGTTTAGTTCGTGTATTATTAGTTTGTATGTTTTAATCCGATCGTTGATCTTTTCATCGAAAAACCAAGGATAATTTTTGCTTTTGTTTTGTTTTTCTTTTTGTGAAAATAACGTTATTATTAAGAATCGTTGTAAAATACTATACCATGGTAGCGAATAACGTTATCTTATGTACTATTTTTATTTTATTTTTTGAATGAATTATTGCGATCATCCATCTGGTTTAATCAAAACTGGATATGTTGTCCATGTTCTGCATGGGCCGTGTGCGTCTGATTTGAGTGTCGTTTTTGTTTATAGATTAATAGGTGTCGTTGTTGATTCTTTTAGTTGACTTTGGATTATTTTCATACGGATAAACAGTAAGAGACGGATAGATAGAGGGCAGGAAAAAAACAAAAAAGTTAAATATGATGACCTATATAGAAAAAATTTACAAAAAGAAGAAAATGACAGACAAAGAAAGTGCAAGATGAAAACAGTAAAAAATGTGAGTTTCACTATTCCTAACTCGTTGTTGACTCTTTTAGCGAAAAAACTCGGGCTTTGCCTCGGGCCATTTTTTGTGTTTTTTATGAAAAAATGTAAAAGTTTTGACTGTAAGGACCAAAAGTGTCAAAATGGCTAAAAAATTAAATGGGTTGGAATTAGCAAGTTTTTAGAAAAGGGACCAAAGTTTTCAATTTCTTAAAGTTTTGTGGCTAAACTTTGAATATTAAAAAGTTCCAACAAAAAATGTAAAAATTTTGATTGCAATGACCAAAAGTGTCAAAATAGATAAAGAATGAGGGGCAAAGTTGACAAAAAACATGATGTAAAAATTTTGACTGCAAGGACCAAAAGTGTAAAAATGGCTAAAAAATTAAAAGGGTTGAAATTATCAAGTTTTTAGAAAAGAGACCAAAGTTGTCAATTCTTTAAAGTTTTGTGGCTAAACTTTGAATATTAAAAGGTTCCAAAAAAATGTAAATTTTTTTATTACAATGACCAAAAATGTCAAAATGACTAAAGAATAAGGAGCAAAATCAACAAAAAAAAAACATGCTACTTTTCTATTCCTAACTTTGAACATCTTTAATATATATATATATATATATATATATATATATATATATATATATATATATATATATATATATATATATATATATATATATATTGTATAAATATATAACATGATCTTGGCCATTAGATCAATAAAAAACCAAATCATTCTTGAAACAATACGATTATATTTATTATTATTATTTCTTTTAAGAATTCAAATTTCAAACCTTTTTGTATATCTTTGTTTAAGGAAAAAAATAATAAAGTTCGGATTTTTAGGAATTATTTTTTTCTTTTGTAAAAAAACAAATTTGGAAAATTGTCTTTAAAAAAATACATATATTCTTGAGAGAAGAAGAATAAACTTCATTCTCGATAGAATTGCAAAAAGACTAAGTTACATTCTTGATGCATTAAATATTTATGAAAATTGTAAGAATTACATAAAAAAAATATGAAGAATCTACTAAAAATATAATCATTCTCAAAATAATACATTGATTGGTGAAAGAATATACTTTCATTTTTCGAATTTTAATTGGGTATCAATTCTAAAAAAGTATGTACATCTCATCAACCTCTCTTTTGTTTTTGTTTACTAGCAAATTTAATGCATTAATTCTTTCATCTATGGTTCTTGAAAAACTTCTTTAGCTTTTGGTATACTCATCTGTAAAATATATCATGTGTCAAATGAATATAAAGGAAATGTTAGGTACAATCACTCGTACATTGAAGTTTGATAGTTATAACTGGTTAAAAATAACTAAATCCTCGCTTGGAAATTTCAACAAACACTTGGATGGTAAGATCATAAATTTCATATAAAAATATAAACAAATATGAACAAACTCATTGGAAAATGTTATATCATGTGTCAAATGAATATAAAGGAAATGTTAGGTACAATCACTTGTACATTGAAGTTTGATAGTTATAACTGGTTAAAAATAACTAAATCCTCGCTTGGAAATTTCAACAAACACTTGGATGGTAAGATAATTAGAACATCTAATTTTAATTTAGGCATTTACTCAAATAGGAAAATCATAACCAATTAAACAAATAACCATCGTAAAATTTAGATGATTGGATATACAAATTAAATAAATAACAAAATCTTCAAGAATCGAGATAGTAAAAGGTCCTCAAAACTTGCAAATATCATGAAACATTCCACTAACAATGATAAATGGAAAAATGGTATTTTTCTTTGTAGAATTGGTGGTCGATTAACCAAAATGTATAGGCAAAAAGAAAAAATTTGAACTTTTATACAAAATCAACACAATCTATTGCAATTCAAGGAAAATATAACCAATCTTGAAATAAAATAATTAAAAAATTTAGGTTAGAAAAAAATCGACGATTCTAGAAATTGTGTGTATGTGTGTGTGTATAGTTGCCTGGTAAAGAATAGGAATGAGTTATACCTTGAGTATCAACTGAAACTTCGTTGAATGTCTAGGAAGAACCTTTCCCTTTGATTTTGAAATTATGGTCTGGAATCTAGTAAAAGAATGGTGGTGGAGGATTTTGGTTTGTAACACCACGATTCTCAGATATTGATTTATGGTTATAAATTTTCATGATTCAAGGTCTACTCGACGAGTTGGTTGCCCTGACTCGTCGAGTAGCAGCAGGTTGGTCAACGTGTTTAAATGACCTACTCATCGAGTCCAAGAAGGGACACGAAGAGTAGGAGCAGGAGGATGAAACCCTAATTTCTGGGGTTTTGCATCCTATTTAAGGGATCATTAGCCTCTTTTGGCCTCCTTACAGTCCCTTGAGAGCTCAGCAAAACCCTAATACATGTGTTTGTGCTTCGTTGGTGTGGTTTAAGCTTTGGAAGAGGATTCTTGGTGAGAAAATCTTGGAGAACAAGTGACTAGAAGCAAGGAACGTGTGGGAATCAGAAATCTACCTCAGTTAGCATCAATTGATGGTATCAAGTCGTTATCTTGACCTCATTTCCTTCTAGATCTCATTTGGGTGAAGTTTAGGTCTTTTCTAGCATATAAGGAAACTTTTCTTATGTATGAGCTAATATCTAGAGTTGCAACTTCAGATCTGGGCTCTCTTGGGTCTCTAAGTTCATAAAGCTGGTGAGATTTAGTATAATACAACATCCTATGGTGCACATACAACCTTAAATACCTTGGATCTATGTTTTTACTAATTATACATGCAAATGGTTTCCAATACATTAAACCTATAACTAACATGCATTCTCATATACCAAATAAGATACTAGTTAGAGTAACATACCTTTTGCGTTGTAGCTTGATTCCATGGAGCTTAAGAGCCTAGTGCCTCAAGTGTGACACCTCAAATGGTTCACACAACATCACCAACAACTAGTAATAACTTGAGAGAAAAGTCCTTATGCTCAAATCGGTTAGCCCTCTCATGTGAAACCCTAAGGTCCGATTTCTTGAGCCATGGGGTCCTTATATATTGTGGCTATTAGGGTTACACCATGTAACTCATGTATTTCCATATTCTTCATGCTCCATGGGTTAAAACCTCCATGGAGTATCCATGGGTTACTCCATGGGTTTAGCCCAACATGAAGAACTATGGATCATAAGCCCACATATATAAGAATGAATGATTTACACAATCAATCCCCATATATTTAATTTTTTTCCTTTTGATCAATAGATTAATTATAAATTAATTCTTGATCAATACTCCATCCGTCCCAAAATTATAGTGTATCTTTCCTTTTTTGTCCCAAAATTATAGTGTATCTTTCCTTTTTTGTTTGTCCCAAAATAATTGTCCACTTCTAAAAATAAATAACATATTTACCAAAATACCCTCTCATTATTACTTAACTAACTAAACATTTAATTAGACATTAAATGCAAAGTAAGGACAAAACTGTCATGTTATTAGGGGTGTTCAAAAATATCTGCATCCGAAATATCCAATCCGAAATTATCCGAAATTTCGGATATCCGGATTTTCGGATATCCGATTTTTCGGATTCGGATACAGATAGTGAATTTATAAAGTTTCGGATATTTCGGATATCCGATATCCGAAAAAAATAATCTTTCTTTATTTTTTAATATTTTAAAATGAGAAATTAGAAACATTGACATGCTTAATGGACTAATGTTCCCCACCATTTTCAACTTTTTCGTGACCATTCTTTCCAAACTTTTATTGCAAACCTTTCCATTTACAATCGTTATATATTTGTTTGTTATAATCATGGTTCGTTGGCTTATAATCAAAAACTATTAAGTAAATGCTACATATATTTATTTGTTGCTATCGATATTCATCTATGTCGCAAGATTTAACATAGTTGCTATTATTAATTTTAAGAGTTGCGGTGATTTTACGAATCGGATGTTCAGATGTGGATATTTATTTAAAATTAATGAAATTCGGATATCCGGTTTAATATCCGAATCCGTACCCGAAATTCGGATATCAAAAATCAACTATCCGAATTTTCGGATATCCGGTTTTGAACACCCCTACATGTTATTATATAAAGTTAGTGGTAATTAATGATTTTCTTAATCTGTGTGTTTTTTGTCTGTGGACAATAATATTGGGACGGAGGGAGTATTAGAACTTATAATATATTAACAAATCATAAATATCCTTTTCTCACAAAAGTCTATCCAAATTGATCCGATGCCATGCAACCCAAATGGACCATGCTAAATCGGGTCAAGTACATACCAATTATAGTTATGGACTTAGCCATACGCCAATGCCCCTTCCTTTAACAATAGAAACATATGGACCCTTTGGGAATGGTACATGGGACTATCTCAGACTTAGCCTTTCTCTTTACCATTTGGTCAACCGAGTTAACTATGGTCGATCCCTTTCCATTGGGAAGAGAAAACTTTTCTGGATATCCAATGTTACCATTGTCAATGTCCAGGATAGTTTGGAAAGTTGATCTTCTAATAAAATTTGCTTTACTAGTGTTCCAAATCATTGCTGATTCAGCAGCACCAAGCATATAGATAAGATCATTAAGGTTCATGTCTTAGTCTATTTCATAGTAGTCCTTAAAGAACTCAGTATGTGACTTAGGAAGTGATTGAAGACTTAGTCAACATCCAACTTCCTCAAGACTTTGACACCCAACTCTCCCGGCTTGTCAATATGTGACTTCACCTCTAAGATGTGAGCACACATAGACCTTGCTTGCCAATAGGGCTTGAGTGACATTGAACTTGTGGGTTAGGGAGAATGATTGGAGGAGGTGGAGGAAGAGAGGTATGATATCCGTGAGATTTTGGATGATCATAGTTGTCTAAACCAGACATCTACAATTGGAGAAAATCAAGTTAGTTGATTTAAAGTCCTTAATATAACACCCAATATGAAATATAAAGGCTAGGACCCAACACAATATTTTATAACTTGGAAGAGGAATGCCATAATCCAAGCTATAAAATATTTGAAGGTAGGCGAATGACGATTCACCAATTTCCACCATGAAAAACGAAATAACTTATTAGGTTTTAATGGATTTGAAACTCCTGGATCTTTTGAGATTCATTAAACTTTTCAATGGCATGTTTCAATCTCGATTGTGCCCTCTACAGTTTTGTGATTGGGATGCCGAGGATCACAAGACAATGTGTGAATAACCATGTAAATATATTTGGTACCCTTAATATTTATCACGTAATCGATGTGCCGGTTAACTAGACATGCTCCACCGATCCTATAGTAACTAAGATTGGGAATTTATACAAGGTTTAGTTACTTTATATTTATCATTATACTTATAATGAAGGGAGAATTATAGTCTTTGTCCTACCCATTCGGGTAATGACCCTCCACCAGTCAAGGAAGCGGTGGGTGAGAGTGGACACCATTTAAACTGTGATTTTATAGGCAGTAACCTTATACCTCCCTTATATATATATATATATATATATATATATATATATATATATATATATATGTATGTATATATAAAACTTATAATACTACATATATATATATATATATATATATATATATATATATATATATATATATAAAACTTATAATACTACAAAGTATAAGGGTTGAATTTTAACTTTTAAAATTCTAAGGTTTTACCTCGGAATTAAAGTATTCATGCGAGAAACTTTACAAATTCCAAAACTTGAGGGCAAGTTTTGAACTATTCAAAAACTTTTCAATTCCATAACTTATGTGTTTAAACTTTAAAGTAGTTTTTTTAATAAAAAGTTCTTCAAGTTCCATAACTTGAGGATAAGTTATGGAAGACTTTAGAACATTTAAAAATGAGACTCTCCATTTTGATAACTTATGGAAATCTTATGAGTTTTAAGAATCTTAAATATGACTTTTCATATAACTTGATGACAAGTTACAAAAACACATTTTATGAATAACTTTTAGATCAATTTGGATTGAAAACATATTATCACATAACTTTTATGTTAATCTAAATCAACTCATAAGAACAAGATAATTCAAATCAAACACTTTTCATGTAATTTGCCTAATCATTAAACTAATACGAAACATGAATCTATTGACAATTATATTTTGAATTGGATTAGAATGAACATTACCACATCAAAAACATGTTTATAGGTTCAAAAACAGCTTAAGGTAATGATTCTCGACCAATTCCAGCCTTAAAACATGAAAATCTACCAACTAGAAGGCCAACTCGTCGAGTTCTATAAGGAACTCGTCGAGTTCATGCTTTAACACATGAAATCCTCGATGTTTTGGCCAGAACTCGTCGAGTTTTCAGTCTAGGCAGTTTCTTGGTTTTGAAAAATAAGTTGCATCAAGTATAATTGAAAACAAGCCTAAGCTCTGATACCACTGATGGGACTTAGTATAATAAAACATCATATGATGCACATACAACCCTAAATACCTTAGATCTATTTTTTCACTAATTATACATGCAAATGGTTTCCAAGGCATTAAACCTATAACTAGCATGCATTCTCATATACCAAATAAGATACTAGTTAGAGTAACATACCTTTTGTGTTGTAGCTTGATTCCATGGAGCTTAAGAGCCTAGTTCCTCAAGTGTGACACCTCAAATGGTTCACACAACATCACCAACAACTTGGAATAACTTGAGAGAAAAGTCCTTATGCTCAAATCGGTTAGCCCTCTCATGTGAAACCCTTAGGTCCGATTTCTTGAGCCATGGGGTCCTTATATATTGTTGCTATTAGGGTTACACCATGTAACTCATGTCTTTCCATATTCTTCATGCTCTATGGGTTAAAACCTCCATGGAGTATCCATGGGCTACGCCATGGGTTTAGCCCAACATGAAGAACTATGGATCATAAGCCTACATATATAAGAATGAATGATTTACACAATCAATCCCCATATATTTAATTTGTTTCCTTTTGATCACTAGATTAATTATAAATTAATTCTTGATCAATACAAACTAAATAATATGATTTCATATTAATATATTAGAACTTATAATATATTAACAAATCATAAATATCCTTTTCTCACAAAAGTCTATCCAAATTGTATCGATGCCATGCAACCCAAATGGACCATGCTAAATTGGGTCAAGTACATACCAATTATAGTTATGGACTTAGATACTAATCCAACAAAAGCTTCCAACTTTTGCAAGGATGAAACTCTCCTCAAGTGTAAAACTCCATTGCAAGCTTGGTTTTGTCATTATAAGACTTTAGAGCCTTGCATGCACGTAAAGTTTGCAACTTTACGTGACAAACATGCATTGGGAAGCTGGATCTGCAATATGGAACCTTAAGATGGCTTAATAAGCATCTGTATGGATATGGACTAAAGGGACTCGACGAGTTGCATGATCAAATCGACGAGTTCGATGAAGATTGTCGTGGGCTCGACGAGTAAGTAGAGTGACTCGGCGAGTCAGCTAGGGTTTTCCTAACCTTTGGACATGCATGAACTCGGTGGGTTGTAGGGAAACTCGACGAGTTGGCCAAGGAGTTTACGGCCACAAACATTAGGAACTTGACGAGTCACTCAAGTGACTCAGCGAGTTGATGAGTTATGCAAGGAACTCGGTGGGTGGCTGGTTGTACCCGACATGTTGAGGTCAACTTAGACTGTTGACCTTGATCGTTGACTTTGAATTTGACCAAGGGTTGACTATTTGACTTCTAGGGCATTTTGGGAAATTGGAAATTTACAAGCATGGTTCTTTGGTGAACATAGGTGGTGGAGTTTGTGCCGGTGATCCTGGAGTTTGAGCTTATCTTCAAGTTGATAGTTGCGAGGTGAGTTATCCTCACTATATCAACAGGGTCTAAGGCACCAAGGCCGACCCTTTATGGATTGTATCCGGTTATGGCATGATATTTTTATTGGTTACATCCTGGTAGTTAGGATGATAATATGCTTATGCTTAGTGACCTGGTTAGGTCAGAGTCCTATTTATAGGAGGATGCTATGTTAGTGACCGATTAGGTCCGTATCCTGATTTTAGGATGTTGCTATAATTAGTGATCTGTTAGATTGGTTGACTGTTATATGATATGGGTTAGCGTATGATATTTATGTGCACATGTTTGTTTGATTGGGGTTTGGGTTGAGGCGGTCCTGATTTATGATGTAGGACAACATACCCAACGAGAGGTCCGGATAGGCTGTAAGCCCTGCAAGGCGGTCCAATCATGCCGAAGGCTCGGGAGCGGTCCAAATAGGTTGTAGGCCCTACGAGGTGGTCCAATCAGACTGAAGGCTCATTATGCATGTTGTTATATTTTTTCGATATGATATGATTATGGTTATATGAGGTTGGTATTTTGGGGGAACTCACTAAGCTTGCGGGCTTACAGTTTCAGTTTATTGTTTCAGGTACTTTTGGTGATCACGGAAAGGCGAAGGCATGATAATACCGCTCCTCCTATTGTTATGATTTGATACTGGGATACTATGATATTTATTATTTTGGAAACAAACTTTGTAATGTTAAATGGTTTTAATTGTTTTGGAAAAGTTTAAATTTGGCATGATTTTTATGGTTGTTACATGTTTCTTTCTGAAATCCGAAATTAATAATAAAATAGATGAATTCGGCGAGGCTTCGTAATTGAATAGGGGGCATATGAAGGTGAATCCGATTATCTGTGGAAATGATGACGGTTGGAGATGGTTGGGGTGGTTCGACGATGATGATAATGTGATGTAGATGTTCTTAGCGCTAGGTTTTAAGAGATGGAGTAAAAAACTGAATATGTGATTTTTTTCTACTACCATAAATATAGGATATTATTTTTGGTTAATTAATATATATAATTAATTGATTTAGTTGTTACTTTACCAATACTCATATCTAGGTTTTTGAAATAATTAGTCTAGAACTAGTTTCACATTTCCACAATAATCGTTATTTTACAAGTGATCCTAACACACACACACACACTCTCTCTCTCTCTCTCTATATATATATATATATATATATATATATATATATGTATAGAGAGAGAGAGAGAGGGAGAGAGAGAGAAGGTTTCACTTGAGAAAAAAAAGTTGAAAATGAGGGAATCAATCTCAGTCAACATTTATTTTGCCGCAAAACGTTTAGGCATACCGGTGGAAATGGGTAACATATACACATGTGTTTTTCAACCAAACATGTTTCCTTAAACTATGATAATCATTACCTTAATATACACAAAAAACACACTTTTTTTGTTTTTTTATTGTTATTTTTAAGAAACTATTTTTATCGAAAAATTATTCTAACTGTATCGAAATTCATAATTTTTTATTATCTATAAATAGACATCCATATTGAGATCGTTTTAAGATAAAATAAAAAAATTATGTTTTTAGAGTTTTAGTTCTCGTTATTCATAAGTGAATAAAAATGTATCAGATTTTTATTACAGTATATTCGTTATTCACTTATGAATAAAACATATGTTTATTATTATTATTATTATTATTATTATTATTATTATTATTATTATTACAGTTTAAATATCATTCATATATGAATATAACACGAAATTTAGTTTGCTTACCTAATGTTTATTTTTTACATCATCTTTCGTCACATGCTATACTCATGTATGAATAAAACGTGTATTAGTTCTCCTCATATGTTATATTCATACATGAATAAAACATTTATTAGATTTTTTTACAGTTCATTTGTTATTCATATATGAATAAGTAGTATGTTAATAAAAGTCGAAGTTTTTTGAAAATTTGAACTACTTATTCATATATGAATAACAAATGAACTGTGACGAAATTATAATAAATGTGTTATTCATATATGAATATAACTTGTGAGGAAAACTAATACACGTTTTATTCATATGTGAATATAACATGTGACGAGAGCTGATGTAAGTTGTACAAAGTCTATTATATGTTATATTTATATATGAATGATACTTAAACTGTAAAAAAATTAAGCATACTTTTTATTCATAAGTGAATAACAAATGTATTATAATAAAAATTTGATGCATTTTTATTTACTTATGAATAACGAAAGCTAAAACTCTAAAATAAAATTATTTTATCTTAAAACTATATCAATATGGATGTCTACTTATAGAGAATAAAAAATTATGAATTTTGATATATTTAAATCATTTTTCGATAAAAATAGCTCCTTAAAAATTTTAAAAACAATGAAACTTCTAGATCTCTTGAGATTCACTGAACAATCAATGATCTGTTAGTCTCAGATTATGCTCTTTAATTTGTGACTTGGATGTCAATGATCACAAAAAAGATGTGAATAACCATGAAAACCCGCTGGCCATCCACGAGGTCATTTATGATCTCATATTAATGTGCCTCTTAACCACATATGCTCTATCAACAACCATAAATTTGAGTATGTGCCATAATTTCATCTTTGTACTCCCATATTAGTGTATCAGTTACCCGCACCTGCTCCATTAACGATTTGCAAAGAAAGGATGTGCGTTTTCATGGATTAACATACAATTTCAATATTTTCTAAAGTAACTAGAATGATATTTTTTTAGTAGGTTTTAGTACTTTATACTTTATACTTTTAATGTGATTAGTTTCCTATCAAACCCGTTCGGATAACAACTTTCCACCTCCACCACAAAAAGAAGCGGTGGGTGAAAAGGACACCATTTAACTTTCATTTTATAGGTCATTTCCTTATACCTCTCTTATAGTGTGGCTTCGTGAGTGAGACTTACTATTGATTTGACTAACTTTTAGGTTATACATATCTATAGGGTGTATTTTAAAACATTCTAAATTGCAAGGTTCAAATCATATTTATTCAATTAACATTTAACTAATTAATATTTGAACTAATTAAGATTTTAATAATTATATTTAATTAAACTTTTAATTAGTTAAAATTAAATCTTATTAAGGATAGTCATATTATCTATTTATCTTATAATTAGATAGTTACATTTTTAAAATTTTCTTTTTATTCAAATTAGGAATTCCAATTATCTTGTTATTAAATTCTGATTTTACACGTTTAAAATAATATTAAATAACTAATAATTATCCTATCTTTTGAATATGGCAAGGAAATCCCGTAATTCGATTTTAGGCAGTCGCCACGTTGTGGAAGAGTACTACCCACGATGTGGCTAGAGCATATTTTTATTTTTTATTAGTTTTTCTGATTTCATCTTTTATGCACTACTAATAGAAAAAGTATGGATCTGATACCACTATTAGGGTTCGTAGGTTATAATTAATTTGTACATGCGGAATTTCACTTAACTTTTATGGGTACAAGCAACCTAAATTGGATCTATGTATATTTCTCAGTTAATAGCAACATAATTATGAAACAAAAACTATAAACCCTATGAATCAAATTCATGAATACAACCACATAACTTTTTGCTTAGGTCGATTTAAGCCAATCGGAAACCCTTTGTAGTATCCTTGAAAAACTAGCTCCAAAAGTATAACAAACTCTAATGGTTCACACCCAAAACTCAAGAAACACTAGGATTAAAGGAGAGAGAGGAGATAAGGAGGATAATTTCGTTCTCCACCTTTTAGGTATGAGAAGTCACAAAAATCAGATGCCCAAGGGTCATATTTATATTTTAGTTAACTTGTAGATGACTCAGATTTGAAGAATATATTTAATCCCTAATTTTAATCATTTCCTTATTTGCTACCATGAGGCTTCTGGAAACCCTAAAGAGGCTCCCAAAACCGTCCATGTAACGTCTGCAACTTCGGGCTAGTCAATTAAGATATAATAAGCGTTAAAAATGACTTTTTAATAGAAGGTTATTTAGGATAAATAATCTTAACCAAAGTTATAATATACATGACAAGGATTCCGTACGTATCAAGAACACTTAAATTTGTCTTCGTATGGAGAAGTTATGCTTCTTCGAAGTTTCACGATTAGACCGACACGACTCTACTTATTAAAAAAGTGAATTATGATAGACTACATTTTAGCCTAAGTAATATAAACTGAAATCATAGTAGTCATAAAACCGAGAACGTGCATATAGAGAACATCCCAATCTGACTTCGTAGGAGGAAGTTATGATTTTTCGAAGTTTCAGCGAAGTAGTGTGAACACAGAAATCGAAATTCAAATCAGATGATTGTTAACCGAAAGAATCTTAACGAGAATTGAACATCTCATCAATATAAACACGTCAATATAATGACAGTTGAGAACGGAGTTTGTTTGAATAAATTATGAATTTCGCACGGACTTTAATAGTCTAAACCATTCTAAATCTGAATTTTTGTTAGAGCAAGAATTAGATGTTGAGACCTTAATTAAAGTTGTAGAGCTCATCAGTAGTATTTCGGGGATATAAGGAACATAAAAAATGGAGCTCTTATGAAATAGTTATGGTCGTCCAAAGATCTATGAGAAAATGCCTCGCTAATGACATGGAAATACCGGAGTGCGCCACGTGGAAATTCGGCTGCCCACTCCTCCAAGATTTAAAGTGACGTGGCACCATGAAAAGCTGACACATGGCCTATGGAGATTGTGACATGTAGCAAAGTTGTAGAAGAAAGGATGCTGACTAGCCGACACTCAACACGTGGCAGAAGGCAAGAGGAACCAACAATATCCAAGGGCGCAGTGCGCCTCATGGTCTTGCATGGCGTGCCTTCCCTACACTATAAATACACCCTTCATTTTTCATTCTTTCCACACAAAGTGTCAATCCCATTCTCTCTAGAATATTACTTCCTCTTAATTCTGAATTTTTGGGGTTTCGTTGGAGTATTTAGCCGGTTTATGAGGGGTTTAGGAGTCCGACAAATAGAAGCTTTTCGTTTTCAAAGTTTTGTTTGCATAATTTTCCTAGTTTTCTCTAAAACATTCGTAAGTTAAGCTACACTATTTTGCTTTCAGAGTAACTTATATTTATAGTCATAAGTCGTTATTATGAACTTACAAATAAGATTTATTAGTAAATCCAAGTCAGTATACTTATTGATATACTTAGACTTAGAAGGATGATGTCTAGGTTGGATTTAGTGAGGTGTTTAAAGTGGGATTTCCAAACAATGTACTATGTATACCAAAGGGACCCTACCTCCGATATGATCCTACTTGGTTGTTCCTTACTTGATAGATCTTTATGTAGACATTGGGATTAGTGAAGAATCTAGACTATAATTAGTTGATGGGAATATAAGACTAAGATTTAGTAACGTGAACCTAGATCACGTCAAAGGAAAAGATAAAGTAGCAAGGTGAGGTTCTGCCCAAATTCCAAGGCATCCACTTTTATCAAGTGAGTGCATAGATACTTTCTACTTACACATAAATATATGTATTCTAAATGATTAAATGTTATGTGTGCTGTTTAGTTGTCTTTAATATATATATATATATATATATATATATATATGCATAATATGATATAGCTATTACTTGATTAAACTATATATAAATTATTACATTTAAAACATGATTAGGTAGTGAAGGGTTGTGTGAGATAATAGATGAGAGGTTGTGATAGGTTAGTAATGGGCTGAGTAAAATAATAAATGAGAGGCTGAGGTAGGGACTGTGCGAAATAACGAGTTGTGACCCGCTTTGCTATGACTAAAGTTTGTGTGAGATGATAGATGAGAGGCTGTGATAGGTTAGTAAAGGGCCGAGTAAAATAATAAATGATAGGCTGAGGTAAGGACTGTGCGAACTAACTAGTTATGACCCGTTGTGCTATAACTAAAGTACTATTATATTGTTGTGTCTAGTCACCTAAGAATATATTAGTTGGTAAAATGTTGAGTTGTAACCTGCTGTGATATGACAAATGTATTATCGTACTGATGTGTTATATCCAAAGTACTATTGTACTGTTGTGCCTATATGTTTATGCAAGAATAGATGACAACCGTTGTTGCTAAGATCCTTTTGGAAGGATCCTTCAAGATCATTATTTAAAGATTAGTAAGTGAGGACAATGGAAATGGGTAACCGGGTTATTTGTTTGCTAAAAATGTATAATTAAAGATTATAATATTGTGGCGAGGGACTTATTTCCTTTCTTTGCTTGGAAAACTCTATGTACTTACCAGGTTTCCCAACCTGGCCCACTCAACTTCTCTGTATCACAGGTAGCGGTACAAAGGTACATGCCTGATGAGAGATTCAAAGAGATGTATATTGATAGTCTAAGTTACTATAAGACCTGTTTATGCTTATTTTTGTATCGGTTATGACATCCCAAGCTTTTATAAATTAATGAAAAGCATTTCTTCAGAAATACTCTTATGGGACAAAATTCCACATTTATAATTAAACTCTTTTTAAATAAGCACAAATACAAAGTTTTAAAATGACCGTGAAAATGGGGATGTCATAGTTGGTATCTAAACATTAGTTCAAGCAAACTAGGAATTTAGAGAATTTGTAGACTTAAACTTAGAATGCAAAGCAATGATCATGAAAGGTGTGTCTATTATAGGTAGTACACCTGAATTGACGCAATAACTAGCTTGCTTTAGGATAGATGCCTAATTTTCTTTTATGTGCTAAATGGTTTGTATTATAGCATGCCTTTGGTTGCCCATCTAAATTGTTGATATTAGGTTTAAGATCTATTTCCGAACCAAAATTAGGAAATTTTATGTGTTCAGGTTTCTAAACGTTTAATTAGGTTGTTAGAACTAGAATATAAATTTTCAAAGTGATAAGGAGGATCATGCATCTAAAACTTCTCTATCTATATTCTCGTCTCGGTACTCTAAGGATCGCTTTGGTGTACAAAAAGTCATGGTGAGAACACAAAGTGAATTAGGAAACAATAATGAAAACCGATAGCCTGAGCCTCATATAATCAAGCGTGCACTAGAGGCAGTACCCGCACCCGAGCCAATCACAATGTACATGCAATGTTAGATCATCAGATGGAAGAGAGAAAGTGTTTACCTCAACGGAATAGGGACGAACTTACTGCACCCATCTTGCAGCGTGAGCTGGAAGAGGAACAGTCGGAGGAGGGAAATTCCAGCTGAACTATTAGTCAAGTTGAACCCCGATTGGTAAGAAAAAAAATATATGTGGAGGGATTAAGAAATATGGATGAAATTAGAAGGACTTCATGGCATCCAAAATGCCAGGTCTTTCCGGAAACCCAACACCAGTGGAAATTATGGATTATATCTCCGAGATAGAGATGGTGTTTGATAGTTGTGACTGCAACGACTGACAGAAGACCATTTTAGCAGTCATACAACTGAAGACTGACATGTTGAGATGATGGAAGCTATTGGCAGATTCTATGCCAAAAGGAGAAGCGAAGAAGATGTCATGGGAAGGCTTCCTTATGCAGTTGAAAAGAGAGTACCGCTCTGAGCAAAACCTTCTAGTAATTAACAATGAATTCTAGCACTTGAAGAAGGGAAAATGAGTGTCAACGAGTATGCTGCCACATTCACTGAGAAGATGAAGCTTGTACCCAATTTGGTACCCACATAACTCTCCAAGGTCGACAAATTTGCTAATGGACTACCAATAGACTCAATCTCAATCTCCCTCCTCCGAGCAAAAGATTGCAACTCCGAGTGAGAATTATATCTCTAGGTTGATACAAACTCATGGATCTTTTTCTTGAGCGTGCTCATGTAGCGGGGCATCTGGACATGCTCTGAAGCAGCATACTCGAGGCTGAAAAGGGTTCTCTCAGTAAACATCTTGGTGACCATTTAGCACTCATTTGAAGTAAAAATCTCACAACTTGCCTCAAGTATCCTTAGATCTATGATAATGGAGTTTGGACCTTTTTGGTCCAAAGAATGGAATTTTATGATCCAAATCTGTTTCTAGGCTTGGGGTTGCCACCCTTAGTGCCATATGAGTCCCAAGAACAGAAAAGTTTCCATCTTGAAGGTCCTCTTGTTGCTATGCATGAGTTCTAGTCATTTCCATGGAATATAGTTGTCATATTTCGAGATTGGGTCCATTTGGTGGGTTGTAAGTCACCAAGTAATTGACTTTATGGATTAAGACACTTTAGTGGACTCAGATTTGTGTTTAGAACTTAAGGTCTTAAGGGAATAAGCCCCTTCGGATTTTATGGCTTAACATGGTAGTATGTTGGGCGTACAAGCCCGAAGGCACAACATACAAGCCATGCAGCCTGTACGCTTAGCGTATAGAGGAGTACACCCCACGTACTCACTAGATTCAAATTCTTCGTTATTTGGGCCTCGGTTTAGGCCAACCTCTGGACTTCTTAGCTATTGGGACTTAGTGGGCCATCAGAAGTCAGTTATTGGGCTAAGGACGTGTTTGAGCTTAAGGGAAGGCCCATTTGAGGAATTGGGCCCAATTTAGAAAATTGGCCCATTAGTGGGCTTGGAAAGGCTGTATAGAAGTAGACCATGGATGTTATGGAATTGGGCCTAGGTTATTGTCCAAATTAGATCAGGGGCTAAAATGGTCATTTTACCCTAAGAAGGGTTATTGGATTTTGATTAAGTATTATTGTGATAATGATAGCCGGGGAGTCGCTAGAGAAGCTATTAGAGATTCCTTACCGTGAGATTCTGTATTCAGCTTTATGAGGTGAGTTTCCTCCTGGTTTGAACGGGTCGAAGGCACCAAGGCTGCCCATGTATGTTATGTGTTTTGAGTAGTAGTTGAGTGTGGGGGAGGCTCGTAACTCATAGCATTACTTGAGTATAGATATGGATTGACAAATTTGATTATACTTGTTATCTGTGTGATACTTGTATGTGCTTTATAGATAGTTGAGTGTGGGTGAGGTTCGTATCTCATAGTTAGCTGAGTGTGGGCGAGGATAGTATCTCATAGTTAGTTGAGTGTGGGTGAGGCCCGTATCTCAGATTTAGCAAAGTGTGGGCGAGACCCGTATCTCCTAGTTAGCCAAGTGTGGGTGTGGCCTATATCTCCTTGAGTGTGAGCGGGACCCGTATCTCCTAGTAGCATGATTATGTGTATGGTATGTGGTAGTTTGGTAGAAATTAACTAAGCTTCGTGCTTACAATTTTCAGTCTTGGTTTTAGGTATTTCCGGTAACAAGGGGAAGAGCTCAGGATGACTGCATTGCACACACCATGATGTATAGCCTGGGATGTTCACTCTAATGTTTTGATATGATACTCTGATTTGATACTATGACTTGTGTTTTTGGATGGAATGATTTTGATAAATATGGTTTATTTAATACATAAATATGAAATTTTTGGTCATGATTTTTGGGATGTTTCAAGTTGGTATCAGAGCCTTGGTTTGAGGGATTTGGGCTTACTCTCGGGTATGTCTGAACTCAAACTGAGGATTTGGTATAAATTTTTTAAGAGAAAAACCATTTTTATAAAAAGGATTTTGAAAAGAGAAAAAGGGTGTGGTGCATTCAATTAGTCGAGCTCAAGTAAGTTCTCCCAAATTACCCATACATGTTTGTTTTGTTATGATATTCTTATGAGAACTGCATGCTATTTTAGGGCTAAGGATCTAGGAAAGATTCCTTTTATGCCTGTTATATGTGTATGAGCTTTATGAAATGCATGCTAGTACTGATTAGTTAGTGATATGATGGCCTTATTAGGATATGCTTGGTTTTGTTTACTCAATGCCCGAATGTTGCTTGCTTTGTGCTTTTAGGAGTTCTATTTATCTTTAACTAACTAGTAAACGAATATGTTCAGTTACATATTACGAGGGCTAAATAATTTTAGAAGGTTAGGTTTATCTCTATTTCATAGCTGTTGTTTGAGTCTAACCGTTGTAGGGGAGGACCTCTCATTCGAAGAATTATCTAGTCTTAGTGATATGTAATGGTATTCGCGATCTAGTTAGGGGGAGATAGCTGGGACTTCTTATGCAGCTGATCTCGGAGAGTGGGTCGGAGATTACCCTAGGTCACGCCTAGGATGAGACTAGCGTGAAAAGCAGTAGTAGTAGAAAGGACTTGGTGGAGTTGAGGCAATTCTTGAGGAAAATACGGATAGATGTAGAAGGTAGTATGGGCCCGTACTACTGAAAGCAGAGGATCCGTACTCGAGTCAGTGAAGGTTGAGATGAGTCCAGGGAACTTGTAGTGTGTGTGATCCCTCGAGTTATGATGAGTATTCGAATGTTTGTTATGGTCTATTTTCAGTATGGTGACGCTACGCACTAGACCAGTTGGCAGCTCTGGCGCCTGTAAGGGATCAGGCTCGGGCTCTGGAGCCGGGCAGCTCCATGATCATATGAGGGATTTCATTTCATCTGAGATCATGAGACGTATATTGGACCAGACTCTTGTGATCTTTGGTACGGTCAAGGAGGGCATCATGGAGATTCTTGATGAGAGGTTGAGTGCTTTTCGCACCAAGATCGCTACCATAATAGGGGAGTGCACGATGAAATTCAAAGAGTTCCGAGCTTGTGGAGCTCCAGACTATCATAGGGCTCGGGACCCCATTGCTAGCAGCAGGTGGTTGGCTGATGTCGCCAACGCCTTTCGCACCAGTCATTGTCTCGAGGAGGACAAGGCCCAAATTGCTTGAAGGACAGGGTGCGTGATTGGTGGGAGGAGGTTAGACATGTTGGATTAGGTGTGTAAGCCCATAAATATATTTAGTATGTACTTGACCCGGTTGTAGCATGGTCCTTTTGGGTTTCCTTCACCAGAGCAACTTGACTGGATGATTAATGGAGAAAGAGGTTATTATGGTTTATTAATATATTATATGAATAATATAATATATTAAAAGAGAAATAATATTGGTTAATTAATATTGGTCAAGAATGAATTAAGAAATTAATTTTGTGGTCAAAAGATATTAATTGAACCTAGGGGACTGGAATTGCAATTATAAGATAATTGGATTTTGGGTTGAGGATCCCTTAGGAATGGGATGCACGAAATCAAGGAGGGAAGCCCACCTTATATTCGTCCAAGGCCTTATTCTGGAAGGTTCCTTTGGACTGCTTAAGGTCTAAGCAATCCAATTAGGGTTTTGATTGAAACCGTAGCAGCTCACCTATATAAAGGACCCCAGGGCTTTACAAATCGGCTACACCTTGAACCCTAGAGATCAAGAGCCGATTTTGAGCCTCATTCCTCTCTCTCCAAAGATCATCCAACTTGCTTTGGTGTTTGTGATCGATTAGAGGTATTACACTTGTGATACTAAAGCTCTCAAAGGTTGAAGATTCTTACTACAATTGAAAGGTAATCATCTAAACTTGTTTTAGTAATTGTTGTCGATTTTGTATGCTAAAATTAGGGTTTACAAGCTTTGGATGATTTTCAGGTACAATTAGAGAAACCTAGATCCAAAGATTTTGGGTTTGCATGTGCACCATAGGACTAATGTAATGCTCAAAACCCATCAGTGGTATCAGAGCCTAGGATGTTATTCAATTGTATTTGATGTAAAGGTTAAATTTTCGAAGCTTGAAATTTCATTTTTTGGATTCTGACTGGACTTACAACGTGACACAGAGCCTGTCACGACGTGACTTCAGCTCTGTTGCTGAATCGCGAAATTTTTGCCCTAACTTGAGTTGGATAATTACCATAAATTGTTTTTTCAAATTAAAATCAAAATTTTCTGATATGGTAATTGATATCCTAATCAAATTAAAGAATAATTATCAAATTAAGATAATTACTTGTTTTATATGATAAATGTTAAATGTTTGTATTTTGATTTGAATTATCTTGTCAAGAAAATGATTAGGTCAAATTATGTGATAAATATTAATAATATGATTATTTAATTATTTTTCAAATTTGATCTAAAAGACGTTTTGAAAAGTTTCAAAACTTGCCCTCAAGTTTTGGGATTTAAATTTTTAATAAAAAGGTTTAATTTTGAAATATTTAAACCCTAGAATTTTACAAGTTTAAAATCCAACCCTTATATTACTATAATATTATAAGATTAATAATTATATGTATGTATAAGATTAAGCTAGTATTACCGTTAGTAGTTCTCGTTCACGAAGCCGATCTATAAGGGGGTATAAGGTTGCTGCCTATAAAATGGCAGTTTAATGGGTGTCCACTCTCACCCAATGCTTCCTTGATTGGTGGAGGGTCGTTAGCCGAACGGGTAGGATAGGGCAACTAATTCCTCATTAAAATTATAATGATTAATAAAGTAACTAAATGTTTTTTTATAAAATTCCCAATCTTAGTTACTTTAGGAAAAATGTCAAATGATGCTATTCCATGAAATTACACTTTGCACCCTGCCAAGTCGTTAGTGGAGCGTGCGTGGATAACCGACACACTAATATGGACTAGCAGGGGTGGCAAAGGGTGGCTCGATGTTTATCATAGATCAATGGAGCGTGTGTGGTTAACCGACACATTGATTAGGAGGTAAATGACATCGAGGCTACCAAGTATATTTGCATGGTTATTGACACCTTGTTTGTGATTCTTGGTATCCCAGTCACAAACTTGAAGGGAATATCGAGATTTAAACATGCCATTGAAAAGTTCAATAAATCTCAAAAGATCTAGGAGTTTCAATACATTTAAAACTTAAAATTGTTTCGTTTTTCATGGTTGAAATTAGTGAATCGTCATTCACTTACCCCTTCAAATTATTTGCAGTTTGGATTACGGCATCCCTCTTCTAAATTGTAAATAATGTTGTTGGATCCTAGACCTAGTTTCTCATTTGGGTGTTTAATTGGGGATTCTTATCTAATTAAACTTTGTCTATTTTCTATTTCAGATGTCTACTTTGAACAACAACAACGCTTCAGGCTCGACCCTTTCCGCTCATTCTCACTCATGAATTTGTGTGGGAGGGTGATCTTTGATGGGTCCAACTCAAATGATTGGATCTGAAATATCCGAATGATCACCCGTTACGAGGACAAGGAGTACATTCTAGATAAGGAGTTGAAAGAAGTCATTGTCAATAATGCTACTCCCAAAGAGATTGCTGCCTACGAGGCTCACGAGCGAGATGCTAGGAAAGTTCATTGCATCATGCTCGCGGCAATGACCACCGAACTCCAAAAGTCCTACGAGGACTACTACCCCTATGAGATGCTTCAAGATTTGATGGATATGTACCATCAAAGAGCGAGGAAGGAAAGGTACGAGATCATCACTGCGATAATCACTACCAAGATGAAGTATGGAGAGTCCATCACGACCCACCTGTAGAAAATGCATAGGTATGTGGACCGTTTGTTGAAGTTAAATGTTAACTTCGATGAGGAGTTGGCCATAAATATCATTCTACACTCCTTACCTCCTTGTTACAATTAGTTCCACATGATCTACCACATGAACAAGGAGGAGGTCACTCTAAGCAAGCTTCAAGGCCTTCTAAGGACTGCTGAGAGTAGTCTGAAAGACAAGTCTGTTGCATCAATTCCTACTATCGCCCGCGTATTGGCAATTGGTCAAGGGAAGGGTAAGAAGAGGAAGGCTCCTTCTAAGAGCCACAAGGGAAAGTCCCACGATGGTACCTCTTCTAGTGAAACCAAAGTTGGTCCCGCTGCACCTACCTCCAACCCAAAAGATGAAGAGTGCTACTACTGCCACGAGAAAGGGCATTGGAAACAAAGTTGCCCGAAGTACTTGCAGGATATAAAGGATAGGAAGATAAATCCATCCTTCGTAGGTATTAATACTATTCATTCTAACAACTCATCACATGCTATGTCTTGGGTCCTCAATACAGGATGTGGTTTTCACATTTGTTCTAATTTCCAGGGTCTAAGAAGAAGTAGGGATGTGGAGCATGGGAAGATAAACTTGATCATGGGGATTAGGAAAGTGTCGCATGTCACCAAGATTGGAGTTTACTCTTTAGTGCTTAGTAGTGGGTTAGGTTTAGTTTTGAATAATTGTTGTTACTCGTCAGAAATGACACGAAACATTATTTCTTTTCATGGTTTGTATAAACAAAGTTTTAGATTTTCATTTGATAATGAAAAAGGTTCTATTAATGGTTCTTTCTATTTTGAAGCATTGCCTTGTAATTGTATATATGAAATTGTGATGGTTGTAGAAAACTTAGGAAATGATGTGTTACATATCGATTCTTCCAATAGTTTGGACAAAGCATGCTTGTGGCATTTTCGTCTTGGACATGTCAACAAGAAGCGCATAGCCCAACTCCAAAAGGATAGATTGTTGGATTCATTCGACCTTAGGGACGATGACGTGTGCGAGTCTAGTTTCCTTGGAAAGATAACAAAGTCACCCTTCACTGGCACTTGTGAAAGGGGTGAGGGTTTATTGGATCTCATACATACTGATGTATGTGGGCCCTTTAGATCCACCACACGGGATGCAAACCACTTCTATGTGACTTTCACCGATGATTATAGCAGATATGGGTATATCTAATTAATCAAGCACAAGTCAGAAACCTTTGAAAAATTCAAAGAGTTTAAGCAAGAAGTGGAGAATCAGCTGGGCAGGAAAATTAAGATGTTGTGATCCGATCGAGGTGGTGAGTACCTTAGTCTTGAATTCCATGACTACCTCATTGAATGCAAAATTGATTCGCAATTGACGCCACCTAGGACACCACAGTTGAATGGTGTGGCTGAGAGGTGCAATCGAACCTTTTTAGATATGGATTGTTCCATGATGAGTCGTGCTTCGTTACCTATCTCTTTTTGGGGGTATGCCTTAGAGACTGCCACCCATATCCTTAATCTAGTCCCGACTAAGAAGGTTGCCAAAAAACCTCATAAGATGTGGACAGGGAAAGCTCCTTCGTTGGCACATATCTAGGTTTGGGGTTGCGAGGCTTTTGTAAGACGAGAGACTCACAACAAGCTCAAACCTCATAGTGAGCGGTGTATTTTCATCGGCTATCCACATAAGTCTTTTGGATATCTCTTCTATAGACCGAGTGACAAAGTTTTCTTCGTTGCGAGGAGAGGGGTTTTCCGAGAGCGAGAACTCATATCCCAAGAGGATAGTGAGAGGCAAATTGATCTTGCACAGCTTCAAGAATCAAATGGTGAAGGAACCTCTAACACTAGGATCAAGCCGAGGAGGAAACTCCAGTTGAACTAATTGACGATTCCTTACCTCTTAGACGTTCCAGTAGAGTTAGTGTTCCACTAGAATTATATGGTTTCCATATAACTGCTGAGGGTGATACGTTTATTAGTGATAGTACACTGATAAATTTGGATGAACCTAACAACTACAAGGAAGCCATGGCAGGCCCGGGTCTACAAAATGGAAAGAGGCTATGGACAACGAGGTTTAGTCCATGTATGACAATCAAGTTTGGAACTTGGTTGACAATGTACCAGGTCGTAAGACGGTCGGGTGCAAATGGATCTTCAATAAGAAGGCCGACATGGATGGGAAAGTAAACACGTATAAGGCGCGATTGGTTGCGAAGGGCTTTACTCAAACTCCCGGAGTTGACTATGATGAGACCTTCTCACCGGTAGCGAAGATTTAATCTGTATGGGTTATGCTAGCCATAGTTGCGTTTCATGAGTACAAAATATGGCAGATAGATGTCAAAACCGCTTTTCTAAATGGGAAGTTGGCTGAAGATGTTTACATGAGTCAGCCAGAGGGTTTTGTCAATGAAGAGCACCCTAATAGAGTGTGTAAGCTTGAGAAATCCATTTATGGATTCAAACAAGCATCTCACAGATGGAATATTTTTTTCGATGATAAAGTCAAAGAGTTTGGTTTTTCGAGTAGCGAGGATGAGTCTTGTGTATATGTCAAAGCCAGTGGGAGTATAGTTAGCTTTATCGTTTTGTATGTGGATGAACTACTACTCATAGGAAACGATGTCCCAACCTTGCAGGAGATTAAGTCTTGGCTTGGGAAGTGCTTCGCTATGAAGGACCTCAGAGAAGCTTCTTATATTCTTGGGATAAGGATAACGAGAAATAAGAGTAAAAGACTAATAGGACTTAGTCAAAGTACTTACTAGATGCCGAGATAGCAAAGATAAACATAGTACCTTATGCTTCCGCAGTTGGCTCAATCATGTATGCTATGACGTGTAGTCGCCCTGATGTGGCCTTCGCTTTGAGCATGGTCAGCAGATATCAAGGGAACTCTGGTAGAGCACATTGGACCGTAGTCAAGAATATTCTTAAGTACCTTCGGAGAACTAAGGAATGGTTTCTTATCCTTGGTGGGAGTGATGAATTGAAAGTGCGAGGGTATAGTGACACTAGTTTTCAGAATGACCGGGATAATTTTCGCTCGCAGTCGGGATGGGTCTTTATCCTAAATGGAGGAGCAGTGACTTGGAAAAGTTCCAAGAAGGAGACCGTAGCTGATTCAACATGCGAATCAGAGTACATAGCAGCGAGCGAAGCGTATAAGGAGGCAATATGGTTGAAGAACTTCATCAGATACCTTGGAGTTATGCCAGCCATAAGGAGCCTATGGAGATTTTCTACGATAACGAAGTTGCGGTTGCCTTAACCAAGGAACCGAGGGATCATGGCAGATCCATTAATATCGGCAGGAAATATCATTTCATTAGACATCGGGTAGAAGAGGGACTCCTCATAGTAAAGAGTGTATCATCAGAAGATAACCCAGTAGACCCCCTTACGAAGGGACTGAGTAGGGTTAAGCACTTACAGCACGCTAGGAGCATTGGGCTGAAGGACGATATTAGTTTTAGTGATTAGATAGCCATAGAAACTTGTAATAGATAAATTGTAATTGACATTTTGATGATTAAATAAAGGAGTATTATTTATAAGTAATGTTACTGTCTTATGTCAATTATTTACTATTGTTTCACTTTGGATGTTTTGACTTCCTAAATAATAAGATTATTTAAACTAGCCACAGTCGATCGTACGTTGGAAGTAGGTATGAAAGAAGACTGTCATGAATTGGCTTGTAGATTGTCTAAACGTTTAGACATAGCAAAGGTTTGCTGGAACTTTCAGGAGTGCTCTTGAAATTAGATTTGAGTGTTGGATTAACCCGCGCTCACTTGAATCACTTCATGGAATTTATCACGAGTGATTGTGAGACGATAATATCATATAGTTTTTAAACCTAGATATATGGTTTATTGTTTTTGAGTTGGTTGTGCATTGATAATGCGTAAACGCATCAGTAACTTGATGTTATAAAATGCATTATTATGTATGATTTGATTAGTAAATAGTAAATGCATATAAGTCGAAGGTTATCGGTTCCTTTTATCCTGCGAGGGTAAAGGCGATATCTTGGGCCCCTCCATGATATGGTTTGACTTATGTGTCAGGCCCGGTTAGGACTGAATTGATGTGTTCAATTAAGTTCTATGTCAGACGAATCAGAGATCGAGAAACAAACTGCTGTACAACAAGTATGACTATGTTCCATATGATTATCCGCTCGTTATCTTGAGAACGGAGGACTATACGATCCCTGATTTAAAGGACATGTCAGAGTTCGACAATGGCTTTTGAGAGCTACGATTGCTAATTGGATTTTGAAGTCGTACTTGCGTCTATAGTTATTAGACTTATCCAAGTGGTAGACTGTTGGATTAGGTGTCTAAGCCCATAACAATATTAGGTATGTACTTGAACCGGTTGTAGCATGGTCCTTTCGGGTTGCCTTCACCAGAGAAACTTGACTAGACGACTAATGGACAAAGTGGTTATTATGGTTTATTAATATATTATATGAATAATATATTAAAAAAGAAATCATATTGGTTAATTAATATGGGTCAAGAATTTAATTTTGTGGTTAAAAGATATTAATTGAACCTAGGGGATTGGAATTGCAATTATAAGATAATTGGATTTTGGGTTGAGGATCCCTTAGGAATGGAATGGACGAAATCAAGGAGGGAAGCCCACCTTGGATTCGTCCAAGGCCTTATTCTGGAAGGTTCCCTTGGACTGCTTAAGGCCTAAGCAATTTAATTAGGGTTTTGGCTAAAACCCTAGCAGCTCACCTATATAAAGGGCCCCAGGGCTTCACAAATCGGCTACACCTTGAACCCTAGAGATCAAGAGCCGATTTTGAGCCTCCTTCCCCTCTCTCCAAAGATCATCCAACTTGCTTTGGTGTTTGTGATCGATTAGAGCTATTGCACTTGTGATACTAAAGCTCTCGAAGGTTGAAGATTCTTGGTACAATTGAAAGGTAATCATCTAAAATTGTTTTAGTCATTGTTTTTGATTTTGTATGCTAGAATTAGGGTTTACAAGCTTTGGATGATTTGCATGTACAATTAGAGAAACTTAGATCCAAAGCTTTAGGGTTTGCATGTGCACCATAGGATCGATGTAGTGCTCAAAACTCATCATGAAATGCCATTGGAGTTGGCCCTTCTTGTTCCTCAGTATGTGGCAAATAAGGAGATGAAAAAGGCCCAGTACCATGAGATGTTGAGGAGTGACATTCGACAGTTTGTGAGCCGATTCAGCTGTAAGAAGCTGGAGGATATGATAGCGAGGGTTCGGGAAAGAGAGATTGATATAGAGATGGAGAGGAAGAGGAAGCCAGATTCGGTGTTTGGAGTGGAGGGCTCGGGCAAGAAGTCCAAGGTAGATTCTTGAAGGAAGGGCCAGCATGGACGAGGCCATTGCAGCAAGTGTGGGAGGATGCACGAGGGTACGTGCAGGGCGGGTAGTTCGGGTTGCTTTAAGTGCGGCAGAACTGGTCATGTTAGCAGGGACTGTACTGCTACCACCACCACGACGACAATATCTAATCTGATTTACTTTCAGTGCAATCAAAGGGGCCACAAGAGGTCCCAGTGTACGATTTTAGTAACAACAAGACAGGTGGCGGCACCCGCTCCTGCTACATTGAGGATTACCGACGGCCGTCAGGGCCGAATGAAGGTGCCAATTGCAAAGAGCAGGGCCTTCCAGCTGACAGCAGAGGAGGCATGTGTAGATCCCGATGTTGTGACATGATCGTTCCTGGTGACCAATATATCTGCTCTTGTATTATTCGATCCAGGGCTACCCAATATTTTGTGTCGCCGTGCTCAGCAAGCGATTTGTAGGAGATCCAGGGGAGTTGGACTGTCCACTTGATGTTAAGATAGCGGACGATAGGACCGTTCGGGTTGCGAAGGTTCATCAGGGATGTACATTGCAGTTGTTTGTTGAGCAGTTTTCCGTGGATTTAGTCCCCATTCCCCTGCGAGGGAATAAGGTTATCGTAGGTATGGACTGGTTGAGTCCCAATGAGGTAGTTATCAACTGCGAGTAGCAGCTAAAGCGAGTTCGGATCCTAAGTGGGGGAGGGTTAGTGATTCAGGGTGAGAGACCGCAACATGGGCCGACTTTGTGTTCAGCAGCGAGGGCTAGACGCTACCTTCAGCAGGGTTGCGCAGGTTACGTTGCCTATGTTGTAGATACCCGAGTAAGGGTAAGACGGTCGTGGATGATGTACCGATCGTACGGGAGTACCCGGACGTCTTCCTAGAGGATTTTCCTGGGGTACCACTAGAGAGGCAGGTAGAGCTCAGGATTGACCTAGTTCCTGGTGTGGCTCCGATAGCCAAGACACCATATCGGTTGGCTCCTCCAAAGATGCATGAGTTGTCTACACAGCTACAGGAGCTATTAGACAAGGGATTTATCAAGCTGAGTAGTTCTCCATGGGGAGCCTGATCCTGTTTGTGAAGAAGAAGGACGGGTCACATCGGATGTGTATAGAATACCGAGAGCTGAATAAGGTAACGGTGAAGAATCGTTATCCCCTCCCGAGGATTTATGATTTACTCGACCAACTTTAAGATGATCTTGGTTCTCCAAGATTGATATGCGATCGGGTTATAACCATATACGAGTCAGGGATGACGACGTGCGGAAGACAGCCTTTCGGACTTGCTATGGTCACTATGAGTTCATGGTGATGCCGTTTGGTCTCACAAATGCTTCTGCAGCGTTCATGGATCTCATGAACCGCGTGTCCAGACCGATGCTGGATCGATCTATGATAATTTTTATCGATGACATCTTCGTTTACTCCAAGACTCAGGAGCAGCATGAGGTGCACATAAGGAAGGTGATGGAGACACTGAGGAGGGAGAGCCTTTTCGCAAAGTTCTCCAAGTGCGAGTTCTGGTTGAGCGAGGTGCAGTTCCTGGGGCACCTTGTCAACCATAAGGGTATTCTGGTCGATCCGACCAAGATAGAGGTTGTTATGCAGTGGGAGGTTCCGAGGTCTCCATCTGAGATTCGAAGTTTTCTTAGTCTGGCGGGATATTATTGGAGATTCATCCAAGATTTCTCCAAGATTGCTGTTCCTTTGACCCGACTGACTAAGAAGTCGGTGACATTTCGTTGGGAGCCTGAGCAGCAGGCAGCCTCCGAGACTCTCAGACAGTGGTTGTGCGAGGCACCGATTCTGACTTTGTCGGAAGGCGTAGTCGATTTCGCAAAGTTCTCCAAGTGCGAGTTCTGGTTAAGTGAGGTGCAGTTCCTGGGGCACCTTGTCAACCATAAGGGTATTCTAGTCGATCCGACCAAGATAGAGGTCGTTATGTAGTGGGAGGTTCCGAGGTCTCCATCTGAGATTCGAAGTTTTCTTAGTCTGGCGGGATATTATCAGAGATCCATCCAAGATTTCTCCAAGATTGCTGTTCCTTTGACCCGACTGACCAAGAAGTCGGTGACATTTCATTGGGAGCCTGAGCAGCAGACAGCCTCCGAGACTCTCAGACAGTGGTTGTGCGAGGCACTGATTCTGACTTTGTCGGAGGGCGTTGTCGATTTCATGGTTTACTGTGACGCTTCGATAACGGGTATGGGTGTAGTGTTGATGCGGCGGGGTCACATGATAGCTTATGCTTCGAGGCAGCTGAAGCCTCATGAGGCGAATTACCCGACGTACGATTTGGAGCTGGGGGTTGTGGTTTTCGCCCTCAAGATTTGGCGACACTACCTTTATAGGGTTCATTTACCATTTACACAGACCACAAGAGCTTGAGGTATCTGCTGTACCAACCAAATTTGAGCATGAGGCAACGTCGGTGGTTAGATGTGGTGAAGGATGATGAATATGAGATCCTTTATCACATGGGTAATGCCAATGTGGTGGCCGATTCTCTTAGCCACAAGGCATTGGCGGCTCCGATTCGAGACATATGTCTGAGGATGACAGTGATTACTCCGTTGCTGGAACTAATTCGGGAGGCGTGGGTCGATGGTATGAAGTAAGAGCGTCAGAAGTGTGAGCGGATCGTAGGCTAGGTGGCCTCATTTGATTATGATAGCCGTGAGTTGTTGACCCTGCATCGGATGGTCTGGGTTCCTTACTAGGGTGGTGTACGCCAGGTTCTGATGGATGAGGCTCACAAGTCGAGATTCTCCATCCATCCCGGGGTGACGAAGATGAATCAGGATCTTCGCCCTGATTATTGGTGGCCCATCATGAAGCAGTACATAACATGGTAAGTGGAGCGGTGCTTGACTTGCAAGAAAGTCAATGCCGAGCACTAGTGACCTCACGAAAAGATGCAGCCGTTGGAGATTCCCGTGTGGAAATGGGAAGACATCATAATGGATTTCATCACGAAGCTTCCTAGGACCGCACGTGGAGTGGATTCGATTTGGGTCATCATGGATTGGTTGACCAAGAGTGCCCATTTCATTCTGATCCTGGATAGTATATCGGCTGAGAAGCTAGTCGAGATCTATGTACGCGAGGTGGTGGCATGTTATGCAGTGCCGGTTTCGGTTGTGTCAGACTGAGATGTTCGCTTCACTTCCAGATTTTGGAAGCAGTTTCATGACGAGATGGGTACTCGTCTTCATTTCAGTACCGCTTTTCACCCTCAGACGGATGGGCAAAGTGAGAGGACGATTCAGACTCTAGAGGACATGTTGCGTGCATATGTATTAAATTTTGGAAGGAGTTGGGATACGTATCTTCCGTTAGCGGATTTTTTGTATAACAACAGTTACCATGCTAGCATAGATCGACCTCCCTTCGAGATGCTCTACGGGAGGAAATGTAGAACCCTAATCTGTTGGGGTGAGGTTGGTTAGAGAGTCATAGGGAGTACTAAGATGGTACTTAAGACCACAGAGAAGATCCAGCAGGTCCGAAGCAGGCTCCAAACTGCTCAGAGTCGGCAGAAAAGCTATGCCGACAAACGTCGATCAGACCTAGAGTTTTAGGTAGGGGATATGGTCCTCCTGAAGGTGTCACCTTAGAAAGGTGTCATCTGGTTCAAGAAGTGGGGCAAGCTAGGTCCCAGGTACATCAGTATGTTCATGGTTTTGGCTCGGGTGGTCCGGGTTGCTTACCATTTAGATCTTCCAGCAGAGCTCAACCAAATCCATAACACTTCTCATGTCTCCCAGCTACAGAAGTGCTTAGTGGATGACTTTGCAGTTGTGCCTTTAGAGGATATTCAGGTTGACAACAGCCTGAACTACATCAAGAGACCAGTAGCCATTCTCGAAAAGAAGACGAAGAAGCTGAGGAACAAGAGGGTAGAGCTGGTAAAGGTGCAGTGGCTACACTGCAAGGGGTCAGAGTGGACTTAGGAGCCCGAAGAGGAGATGAGGGAGCACTATCCAGAGTTGTTGAAGGCACCGGACTTTGAGGACAAAGTCTGATTCAAGTAGGGGAGAATTGTAACACCCGTGACTTGAGGTAATGATAATTATTTAATTTCATTATAAATAATTGTTTGGACTATGAGATTAATATTGGATTGTTGAGTTGGGCCTTAGTGAGTGGGCCATTATAATTGGGCTGCCCAGAGACGTATGTTGGGCGTAAGCTTGGCGTACGCGGGGCGTAGTGGAGCATTGGATGCAGGGGATCGATATGCGTACGCGAAACATACACGAGCAGACTCAAAACCCTAATTTTTAGGGTTTAAGCCATATAAATACCACATTATGTCCCAAACCCTAGCCTCCTTACCAGCCACCTTGACTCAGAAACCCTAGAAACCTTTCATTCATCATCCTTGTGTGATTTTGGTCTTGTGGATCTCATTGCGGTGTATTGAAGCTTGGAAGGATAAAAGAAGAAGTTGAAGAAGAAGAAATTGAGTAGCTTGCGCTCAAGGATCTGAGATATCATCAACATTTAGCACTCATTTGAGGTAAAAAGCTCACAACTACCCTCAAGTATTCTTAGGTCTATGATAATGGTGTTTTGGGCCTTTTTGGACCCAAGAATGGATTTTTATGATCCAAATCTGTTTCTAGGCTTGGAATTGCCACCCTTAGTGCCATATGAGTCCCAAGAACAGAAAAGTTTCCATCTTGAAAGTCCTCTTGTGGCCATGCATGAGTTCTAGTCATTTCCATGGAAGATGGTTGTCATATTTCAAGTTTGGGTCCATTTGGTGGGTTGGATGTCACCAAGTAATCGACTTTATGGATTAATACACTTTAGTGGACTCATATCTGTGTTTCGAGCTTAAGGTCTTAGGGGAATAAGCCCTTTTGGATTTTATGGCTTAACAGGGTAGTACGTTGAGCGTACAAGCACGTACACGCACCGTACACACCATGCAACCTGTACGCTTAGCGTATAGAGGAGTACGCCCCGCGTACTCAGTGTATTCGAATTCTTTGTTATTTGGGCCTCGGTTTGGGCCAACCTTTGGACTTCTTAGCTATCGGGCCTTAGTGGGCCATCAAAAGTCATTTATTGGGCTAAGGACATGTTTGGGCTTAAGGGAAGGCCTATTTGAGGAATTGGGCCCAATTTAGAAATTTGGGCCATTAGTGGGCTTAAAGGAAGGCCCATTTGAGGAATTGGACCATGGATGTTTTGGAATTGGGCCTAGGTTATGGTCCAAATTAGATCAGGGGGGTAAAATGTTCATTTTACCGTAAGAAGGATTATTGGATTTTGACTAAGTATTATTGTGATAATGATAGCCGAGGAGTCGTTGAAGCAACTATTATAGATTCCTTAGTGTGAGATTTTGCATTCAGCTTTGCAAGGTGACTTTCCTACTGGTTTGAACGGGTCGAAGGCACCAAGGCCGACCCATGTATGTTATGTGTGTTGAGTAGTAGATGAGTGTGGGCGAGGCCCGCGTCTCATAGATAGCTGAGTATGGGCGAGGCCTGTAACTCATAGCATTATTTGAGTATAGATATGGATTGATAGATTTGATTATACTTGTTGTCGGTGTGATACTTATATGTGCTTTATAGACAACTGAGTGTAGGCGAGGCACATATCTCATAGTTAGTTGAGTGTAGGTGAGGCCCGTATCTCATAGTTAGCTGAGTGTGGGCGAGGCATGTATCTCTTAGTTAGCCGAGTGTGGGTGGGGCCCGTATCTCCTAGTGCATGATTATGTGTATGGTATGTGGTAGTTTGGGGAAATTCACTAAGCATCGTGCTTATAATTTTCATTTTTGGTTTCAGGTACTTCCGGTAGTAGGGGGAAGAGCTCGGGATGACTGAATTGCATACACCATGATGTTTAGCATGGTATGTTCACTCTGATGTTTTGATATGATACTATGACTTATGTTTTTGGATGGAATGATTTCGATAACTATGGTTTATTTAATAAATAAAAATGAAATTTTTGGTCATTATTTTTGGAGTGTTTCAGCATTAATTGCAATTTGCCAATTTTGAATCATGGTTGCATGGAATAGAGGACACACCAATTCCATTCCTTCATAATGGGAAGTTCCAGCCAAAACCGTTCCTTTCCATTTGGGATCCGAATGTTTCCTTTTCATTCGACAAACATTCATAAAGGCGATAACTGGAATTAGATAAGAAGTCTAATTCTATTACAGATTCCTCATTTTAGAGAATTTTTAATAATCCCATCAATTTTTTCTGCTCCATACTTTTCCTATGATAAATCAAGTTGAAATTATCATAAGAAATAATTAAGGATCCAAGCACAAAATCTATTGAAAGATTATTGTTAAGGATAACATTGAGATTCTTTAGTTTGTCCATGCAACTCTCATTGATTGCGTACAAACCTCTTTTCTTCAATTTAAATGCAATTGGGAACTTTTTGATGATTTCCAGATGACTCTTTCCTTTCCTTTTGGTGAAACACTTCACTCAATTGCAAATCCATTTCATATGTTCACATCTACACAAAATCCTTTTGGAACATCGAGGACATAGACATAATGATGAAAGGGACCTTATTTAACAAATCTACATTTTATAGGAATAAAAACTTATCTAGAGTTGACGTGTTAATGATTTAAGAGATATGCTAATTATGAACATCTTTCCTAATATCAAAATCAAGGAAGATCCCATAACAAATGAACAATTCCTGATAAAGAACAAGTTGAAGCTATAATTAGAAAGTGAGTGAGGAAGTGGGAGAGGAGTCCATCTAACCTAAAGGAAAATTTTTAAATAAGTCTATTCAATCATTAATTATTAAATCAATTTTTAAATTAAGGCTAGGATCCATATGGACGATTCCTAATATGAAGAGGAATGTTGTAGTCACTCTAGAAATCTACATCAGGTAGGTAAAGCATTTTACGAATTTTATTCACAATGAAACTCCTACATCTTTTGATATTCATTAAATGATCAATGATGTGATAGTCTCAAATTATGCTCTTCAATTTGTGACTGGAATGCTGAGGATCACAAACAAGATGTGAATAAACATTCAAACCTACTTGACATCCTCAAGGTCATTTATGATCTCACATTAATGTGTTGGTTAATCACATGCGCTCCATCCACAACCATAAATTTGAGTATGTGCCATTATTTCATATTTTAAGTCCCACATTGGTGTGCCGGTTACCCACACACGCTCCACTAACGACTTGTAAAGAAATTATGTGTGTTTTCATGGATTAGCATACAATTTCACATTTTTTCCTAAAGTAACAAGAATGAGATTTTATAGAAGGTTATAGTACTTTATATATTATATTTTTAATGTGATTAGTGTCCTATTAAACCCCTTTTGGCTATCGACCCTCCACCACACAAAGAAGTGGTGGGTGAAAAGAACATCCATTTAACGGTCATTTTATAGACTATTCCCTTATACCTCTCTTATAATGTGGCTTCATGAATGAGACATACTATTGATTTGACTGACTTTTAGTTATGCATACAGTAATATACTTTTATACACATGCATAGGGTGTATTTCAAACCTTTTAAATTATAAGGTTCAATTCATATGAATTCATTTAACCTTTAATTAACTAATATTTAAACTAATTAAGATTTTATAATTATCTTTAATTAAACCTTTAATTAATTAATATAACTCTTAATAAGGATAATCATATTATATAATTATCTTATAATTGGATAATTACCTTTTTAAAAACTTCCTTACATTTAAATTAGGATTTCATTATCTAGTTATTATATTCTGATTTTAGACATTTAAAATAATACTATAGATAACTAATAATTATCATATCTTTTGAATAAGGCAAGAAAATCTCAAAATTTCGTTTCAGGCAGTTCCCATGGCATGGCAAAGGGCTGCCCACGTCGTGGCGACGATAGATTGTCGATTTTATTTGTTTTTTCTGGTTTCATCTTTTATGCACTACTAATAGAAAAGCATGGCTTTAATACCACTATTGGGGTTTTTATCTTACAATTAATTTGTACATGCAGAATTTCACTTAACTCTTAAGGATACATGCAACCTAAAATGGATGTATATCTTTTCTCAATTAATAGCAACAAACTTATGAAGCAAAAACTATAAACCCTATGAATCAAATTCATGAATAGAACCACATGCCTCTTTCTTAATTCAAAACAAGCTAATCAAATACCTTCTCTAATCTCCTTGAAAAACTAGCTTCAAAAGTATGCCAACCTCTAATGGTTCACACCCAAAAACTCAAGAAATTCTATGATTGAAGGCGAGAAGGGATAGGGGGAGAAGAATTTTGTTCTCCACCTTTTAGGTATAATAAGCCACGAAATTTAGATGCCCAAGGGACCGATCTATAGTTTAGGTAACTTGCAGACGAATCTAGAGTTGAATGATTAAATAATAGATTTGATCTATAATTCAAAGCATTTCTCTATCTGCTAACAGGAGGATTCTGAAACCCTAAAGAGACTCCCAAAACTGTCCATGCCTTGGTAGGTTATATAATTGCCTCTTTTATTCAGTTATTGAACAATTACAATTCATCCATTGCACCTTTAATTAATTCCAATTAGTCCCAAATTAATTTCAGATTAATTTTGATTAATAATTTTTCAATTTTGACTATCTTTAGTTAATTCCTAATTAATTATTAACTATTTCTAACTAATTTATTATTCACATAATAAATTAACAAATTATTTATCTATCTTCTTTGATCAATACAATCCATTTATTGGTTATGAGGACAACCTAAAAAGGACTTTACTTTTATTCATCAACATTATACCAATTTAGTTGTGACCTTAGACACCTTAATCCAACATTATTACCTGGAACATAAATCCCCCACCTACTCATTTTTATGTGATAAGTCTTAATTGATTTTCATTACATGGTGGTTTAAGTACCCATTAATTGCTATGTGACCTAATTTTGAATTCATGAAAACTTATTTTCTTTGAATGTTTTGATAAATGAAGCCAAAGATCTTGAAATCTTAGAAAATGTTTTTATCATCCTATGTGTGCATATTCATACTAGCATGGGTGTGACTTGAGATCTTGAGTATCCAAGTGGACATTTTTTTATTGTTGTTATTGTGAGTATATTTCTAGATAATCCTCATAGGCACGAGCAGAGGCTTGCTACCCCTCGTGTGGTGTAGGTTAGATGGCACCTAGCTCCTTGTTTGTGGATGTAAGAGAAGACTTGACCATTTTTTTTTGTCATGTGTTCTTCATATATGACCATCAAATTGTGATTTAGTCTTTGAGATTAAAATGGGTTTGGGTATAGGTGCATTCATAGCAGTGCATTTAGCATTAAAATCTATTCATCTTTTGACAAGGTTTGAACATATGTTACCGCCCCTTTTCAACTAAAATATTATTTATAAGTTTTTTGGGAGGATCAATGAGCATAGTGGAATTTCTTAGTAATGTCATTTCGTCATTTAGCCAATTGAGTACTCGTCCATAAATTGGAGCTTAATGACCAGTTGATGCCAAATCATTGAGAAATCCCTATAGATTAAGTTAAATTTATTGATGTGGCTTAATGATTTCATATTGGTATTGTCATTTTTGGTTGATGAATAATTAAGTACTTAATGGAATTGGAGTTGTCTTAGAGAATGGAACAAAACAAGGGTTTGGAACCTATCTGCATAGAAAGCGCGACGCGGACACTCCGTGGCACGACACTCTCTGCTGAACATATTTCGTTTTTATGCTGATTTGTCCCTCAATTGAACTTAAATCCAGTTTTGTACCTTCCTTATGTTTTGGTGACTTATAATCTGAATTTTGACAGTTATAAATCTCAGTCTTAGGTTATTTTAAACAATATAGTAATGTACTTTCAATTCATATAGGTAGTGATTGAGGGTGGTTAGTCATTGAAGAAAAGTGGTGTAAGAAATTAGGAGCTAAGGTGAGTTAACGGATCATACATCCCCCCACCCACTCATTTTTATGTGATAAGTCTTAATTGATATTCCTTGTATGGTGCTTGAAGTACCCATTGATTGTTATTAGACCCAACTGTGTATTCATGAAAGGTTATTTTCTTTGAAATGTTTTGATAAATGAAGTCAAAGAGCTTGAAATCTTGTAAAAATGTTTCCATCATCCTATATGTGCATATTCATACTAGGATGGGTGTGACTTGAAATCCGGGGTATCCAAATGGACATTTTTTTTATTGTTGTTGCAGTGAGTAGATTTTTAGATAATCCTCACATGCACGAGTATAGGTTCATTACTCCTCGTGTGGCCTAGGTTAGATGGCCCCTAGTACCTTCTTTGTGGCTATAAGGCAAACTGTACAATTTTGTTTGTCATGTGTTCTTCACTTCCAACCATCAACTTGTGCATTGAACTTTGAGATTGACATGAGGTTGGGAATAGATGCATGCATAACATTGCATTTAGCATTAAAATTTTATACATCTTTTGACATGGTTTGAACAAATATTTCCGCTCTTTTCAACTCAAATATTATTTATAAGTTTTTGGGATGATTAATTCGAGTATTAGGATTGGTATTCCTTAGTCAAAATGATTGGATCCTGAGGTAACTCACTAGAAATTTTGATGTCTAACTTATTTTGGATGTATGTTCAGATTTAGATGTTTGGTGCTTAGAAGATAACATGGATTTTAGAAGACCCCAACTTATGGGGATTTGTTATGGTATCTAACGAACAACCTCACTCCTTGAATCTTTTATTAAACTTTTTGGACCATTAAACTTTTCTGCATCAAGTTGAAACTTTTGAATTTTAACAGTTTAAACTTTGTTTGAAAATGATTTTACAGATGGTCCCTAGCGAGGAGCGTTACAGTGGTGGTGTCGGAATATGTGGGAGACACTAATCATAAATCATATTAATTTATTTTCTTTATTCTATGAATAATAAATAAATACTAAATATACCAAAATTTTATAAAACATAATATACTCTTTTCATGTAAGCCAGGGACGACAAACACAACAAAATCATACCACAATGATGGTCTAATTGCAAAATAAAGGAAGGGACCAGGCATACAATTTTTCCAAGCCACATAGACGATTTTAATTTACTCCCATCTTTTAATTAATCCAAACTGCTTAATTTGATTTTCTATCATAATTTTATTTTATGATATTCTTTATAAATCTAAAAATATTATTGGGAATGTATCGTTTTTATCTACATAACGATCTTAAATTGTTTAAATCTAGTGTGCATATATATATATATATATATATATATATATATATATATATATATATATATATATATATATATATATATATATATATATATATATATATATTTGAAATGACATATCTTCGATCTTTAGATTTATTTTTCTCTATATCAATATAAGGTAAAAGATTTTATTTTATTGTTATAAAGTACGTTTTTCATACATCATTCCGCTAAAATATGAAATTCTATGGTCGTTTAAATTCACATCAATTTAATAAATTGTATGCTATTTTTCAATGAACCACATACCCTAACTAACTTTTGATTTTGAAAGTCATGTTCTAATCATCATAAATCACCAAGTTCAATGATATATTCTTCGTAATTTGTTCTAATACAAATTATCACTAAAATTCAGAATTTGACCAATTTATTATTTATTCGTATAAAATACGAAACAACTTTACATAAGCTAATAACATAATCATAGGGTAACAATATTGGCTCCGATCACTGATTGAATCCAATTCCATAATATTAATCTAAAAGTACGTTGTTATTTTTCCATTCAACCATTTACATAGTTTTTCGTTGTATCGCGCGAGATTGCAATCCCTAGTTTGTTTACTGTTTTCAAGTTTTAAGAGTGAAATGTTTTTATTAGACTATGAGTTTTAAGAGTCAAATATTTATCTATCGGTGGTTATCTTACACATCTCAAATTACATATTGGAAGCCTTTGATATGTATTTTATTTCAATTTTTCGAGTTCCTTTGTATGCACCCGAATTGTTTGGGGTGGTGAAATGGATAAACATAAATGAAAAAGTTTTAGCTTCATTGAGGAATTGGTAGCTTGAATACTTTCCATCGAGAATTGCTTTTGAAATGGCATTGGGAGTTCTTAAACAAATCAAAAGCTTTATGGGCTATGATCATTTCGACCACTCACATGGTTAAATACACCTTTGAAGTTAATGGTTTTGTCACTAAAAACCAAGGTGTCTGAAAAATATACGTGATTTTTTGGAAAATCTCAAATTAAGAAAACTTTGATTTGGAAAGTTTCTTAATGAAAAATGTTTGTCAAGGTAACAACCCTTTTTCTTAACATAATATTTAGATGGGTGCATCACCTTTTTTTCTCGTAAACTTCATCGGTTATACGCATTGGAATTGGAAAAAGATCGCAGGATTTCAAATTGTATTACGAGTAGCTCTTGGTCTTGGTATTGGTGTTGTAATCCAAGATGCAAGGTCGAATATGTTCGATGATTTTGGATTTGGATGAGACAAGTCAAGTTTCAATTTTGTCGGCTAAACATTATATCAATGTTTTCTATTGATATTGGAGGCTTGTATATTAGATGTAACAATTGGATTTCAATCGCAATTAACCTCTTAGGGTGGTAGGTATTTTGTAATCGTCTCCCAACCAAGGTTAGTTTAGATGCGAAGGGGTGGACCTTGATAACATTATTTGTTCACTTTATATTCTGATTCTTATAGAGTGTAAACCATCTTTTTGTGTCATGTGACGTGGTTAAGACGATTTGGCGTTTAGTTGTTCGTTGGTATAATGTTAAAGTCCTGTCTTTTACTTTGGTAAAAGATGGACATGTTGAGAGAATCATACTCTATTAAGGTCAGAAAAAAAAGATTTTGATGTAATGATTCATTCTACATTTTAATCCATTTTATCGCTTCAAAATGCTTATATTTCCAAACGTCAAAACCAAGGAAGGAGCTTCTTTTTTTTATTCTATTGCTGTTAACTGTTAATTGGATATGGAGTAGATGTCGGTTTAGAAAGTTTGATTGGATATTTTAGCTTAAAAATCCATATATGAACTTTAATCCTTATAGCCCTAACGCTTTGCTAGTTTTGGATAAAAATGTTGTCTTTCAAGAAAAAATAATGCAAAGGCAAAAAGTTATGCTGCGGTAGTTACGGGGCTAAAGTGTGAGCTAGCTGCCGACTCAAAGAATTAAGCAATCTTAATTAATAATTAATTAATTATATGATTAAAGATAAAAGGAGAAAAGGCAAAGGGCTTCTTAATCAGCCCAAGACCCACAGCTTTAAACGCGTGATTAAATAATTATTGGTTTCTTCTGACCCCCACCCATGACCCAACATCCACTTATTTTACCATCGGATAAACCTCTTGTGCCCCACAAACCCACCTTGGACCTACAGCTTTATCCATTAACAAAATTTATAATGTCTAGTAAACATGAATTTGATTCAGATATTTGAATGGGCCAATCTAAAAACAGCAAACTGCATCTTAACAACTTAACTTGTATAATGAAATGTTATTGTAAATTTATTACATTAAACGACTAATTTAGTAAAATTTTATGCATATTTTATTTGGTGAAGCCCTACACCCGTTTAAGGATATGCTTTTTTAGGGCGTGTTTTGACAAAATTACCTGGTGTTTGATTGTTGACCGGTAGTTGGTAGTTTTTAACGAAGAGTTGGTAGTTGGAAATGTAACTTTTATTTGTTATATAATTGTTTAATATGAGTAATTGAAAACTTTTGAAATGTATAAAATTATATAAAACACCAATTTTTTAATAAATTTATAAATATAAATTTAAGGGTATTTATGGAAATTGATTCTAAAAGCTCAAGAGTTTTTTTTTTCTTAAACGCCTTTTAGATTTTAAATGTTTTGTTTAAATTAAAAGCTAGAAGAAGCAGCGGAACCAATTAATCCGTAGGGGTAGCAGGTGCTACCCCTCATTTTCTCTCCACATGTATTGAAATTTTGATATTTTTATATACATATACATATATTACAAAGTGTGCATGTAACCCCCATAAATTAAGGCTAGAGGTTTAAAGAATAATAATAATAAATATTCGTTTTATCAAACATTTAAAGATCATCTATTTGGATAATTATTTTTCGTACACGTTACGGGCTATATAAACATTTATTTATTTTATACACGTTATGTGGACAAGTATTATGAGTATATACTACTTGTATAAATATTTATATAAATTTATCGAGGAGCGATAACATAACGTTTATAAATAAAAGATTATTTAATGTAAATAATCTTGACGAAAGTTATAGTGATCATGATTACAAAGACGTGAATATAAAAAATGCCAAAATTTGACTTCGTATGAAAAAAATTATGATTTTTCAAAGTTTCTCGTTCAACCGGATACAAGAATGTGTGTTATAAAATATGAAATGGAGGTTGGTTGTGATGGGTTTTGAGCATTCTAACACTTCCTAAGTGTACATGCAACCCTAATAACCTTGGATCTATGTTTGTCTAATTATCATGCAAAGTTGAATTCCAAGGTTATATATTCCTATCTAGCATACATGGGGAACATTTTTATCTTGAATGAAAGATAGAATAACTTACCTTGTTGTCGATTATGATCTTTGAAACCTTGTGAGCCTAGCACCCCAAATGTGATGCCTCAAATGCTTCACATAACATCAAATGCAAATGAGTAAACTTTGAGAGAATCTTACACTTGCAAAATCGGCTCTAGCCCTCTTGTTTCTTAGTGTAACCGATTTTGGTGGAGGAGATGGTCTTTATATAGTGTGACATATCTAGGGTTACACCATGTAAACCCTAATGTGTCATGGCTCTTCATTTCCATGATCCATGGGTTTGTAACTCCCATGGAGCATCCTATGGGTTTAACCCAACATGATAATCCGTGGAGCCTCTTAGCCCACTATACAAGTTATGGATGATTTACATAATCAACCCATATATTTAATTAGTTATCTTTTGATCACTTAATTAATTCTAAATTAATTCTTGATCAAACTAATTAAATAATAGTATTAATATATTAGAACTTATAATATATTAATAAACCACAAGTATTATTTCTCTCATTTAGTATATCTAATTTCATGGTGCCATGCAACCTAAATGGACCATGCCGGACCGGGTCAAGTACATACCAGAAATAGTTATGGACTTAGACACCTTATCCAACAGTCTCCCACTTGGATAAGTCTAATAACTATAACTGCAAGTATGACTTCAGGAACTGATCAACAATCGTAGCTCTTTCAAGGTCTCTCGGAACTGAGAAGATGATGATACGCCATTTAAGATAAGTGATCATATAATCCTCTGTCCTAGATATCAGCCAGACAAATACATGGAACAATGTCTTACTTATTGTCTAGCAGTTTGTTTCCCGATTTCCGATTTGTTTGACAAAGAACTTAATTGAACACATCAACTTAGTTCTGACCGGGCCCGATACATAGGTCAAAACAAAATCATTGAGGGGCCCAAATATCAGCTTCTAATCCAAGAAGGAATAGATAAACTTCGACTCATATGTTTGTTCTACTACTCATTGAATTATGCACAAGAGCACGTTTTATAACATCGAGTTACCAATGCGTTTTCGTATAATCAATGCATAATCAAATCATAAGTAACAAATCATATCTCTAGGTTTGATGACTTATATGATATTACCGTCTCACGATCACTCGAGATAAATTCCATGAAGTGATTCCAGTGAGCGTAGGTTGAGTCCAATGCTTAGAACTTATGAGCACTCATGAGTGTTGTAGCCATGTCTAAGAACTTAGACCTCTGCAACCAATCATGATAGTCTTGATTCATACCTACTTCCGACATATGACCGACTGTGGAGGTTCGAATAATATGATATACCAAACATAATTATTCTGGAAGTCAAAACATGCAAAAGAAATATAGTAATCAATCGACAAGAGATAGCAACACTTTACTCATAAATAAAACACCTTTTATTCATCATCTAATGTCAATTACACTTTACAAATTTCAAGGTCATCTAACCACTAAATCTATTATCATCCTTCAGCCTTATGCTCCGAGCATGCTGGAGATGCTTAACCTGAGTCAGTCCCTTCATGAGGGGATCTGCTGGATTCTCATCCGATGACACCTTCTTTGCCACGAGGAGTCCTTCTTCTATTCGATGTCTGATGAAATGGTTTTTTTCTGTCGATGTGTCTTGATCTCCCATGATCCCTTGGCTCCTTGGCTAAGGTAATTGCACTTTCACTATCACAGAAAATTTCCATTGGCTCCTTAATAGCTGGTACAACTCCAAGGTCTCCAATGAAGTTCTTTAGCCATATCGCCTCCTTTGGTGCCTCGTTAGCTGCTATATACACTGATTCGCAAGTTGAATCAGCCACTGTCTCTTGCTTGGAACTCTTCCAAGAAATTGCTCCTCCGTTTAAGGTAAAGACCCAGCCTGACTAAGAGCAGAAATTATCCCTATCAGTCTGAAAGCTAGCATCACTATACCCTACAACTCTCAAGTCATCACTCCCATCGAGGGTAAGGACCCAGTCCTTAGTCCTCCGTAGGTACTTGAGGATACTCTTTACCGCAGTCCAGTGTGCCTTGCCAGGGTTTCCCTGATACCTACTAACCATGCTCAAGGCAAAGGCAACATCAGGTCGAGTACACGTCATAGCATACATGATCGATCCTACAACCGAAGCATAAGGTATTCGACTCATTTTTGCTATCTCAGCCTCAGTACTAGGGCTTTGTTTCTTACTCAATCTGGCGTTACTCTGGATGGGTAACTCTCCTTTCTTGGAGTCCTGCATGCCAATTCTCTTCAGCACCTTATCCAAGTAGCTACTCTGACTAAGTCCAATTAGTCTTTTACTCCGGTCTCTCAAGATCCTTATCCCTAGAATATAGGCAGCTTCTCTTAGGTCCTTCATAGAGAAACACTTCCCAAGCTAGGACTTAACTTTCTGCAAAGTTGGGATATCATTTCCTATGAGTAGTATGTCATCCACATACAATACCAAAAAGCTAACTGTACTCCCATTAGCCTTGACATATACACAAGATTCATCTTCACTCCTAGAAAAGCCAAATTCTTTGACTTTCTCATCAAAGCAAAGATTCCATCTGCGAGATGCTTGCTTTAAACCATAAATGGATATCTAAATCTTATGCACTCTATTAGGGTACTCTGTATTGACAAAACCTTCTGGCTGACTCATGTAAACATCCTCAGCCAACTTTCCATTAAGGAAAGCTGTTTTTAAAATCCATTTGCCATATTTCATAGTCATGAAATGTGGCTATGGCTAACAGAACCCTAATAGACTTAATCTTGGCCACTAGAGAAAAAGTCTCAGCATAATCAACTCCCGGAGTTTGTGAGAAACCCTTTGCAACCAGTCGTGCCTTATAAGTGTGTACATTATCATCCATGTTGGTCTTCTTCTTGAATATCCATTTTCACCCTACAGTCTTACGACCTGGTACATTCTCAACCAAGTTCCAAACTTGATTGTCATACATGGACTGTATCTCGCTGTCCATTGCCTCTTTCCACTTGGCTGACTCAGGGCCTGCCATGGTTTCCGCGTAACTATTAGGTTCATCCAGACCTATCAGTGTCTCATCACTGATAAGTGTGTTGGAATAGTGTCTAAGGTTGCAACTATATTAGGCAAGTATTTGACCTGGTTGTGCATGGTCCTTTTGGGTTGCCTTCACCATAGCAACTTGATAGGATGATTTATTAAGAGAGAGTAAATATTATTAATATATTATGGGAATAATATAAAGAATAATATATTGTTATTTGATTAATATAAGTCATAGAATTAATTGGAATTAATTTGATGACTTAAAGAGGTTAATTAAATAAAGGGGTATAAACTGTCAATTGTTTGATAGTTAAGCTTTAGACTATAAATCCTTATAGATATATAGTGGACGGATTCTAGAAGCTAGGATAGCTTCAAAATCGTCCATGACTTATCTAAGGAAAGGATTTGGATAGCCTTAAGAGAAGATTATCTAATTAGGGTTTAGATTGTAACCCTTAAGGAGTCTACAAGTATAAATAGATCCCATGGGCAAGGGAAATCGGTACCTCACCTAAAGTAAGAGAACCCTGGCCGATTTCCTTCCCTCTCCTCTCTCCTAAATCATCTTCCTTGCTATTGGTGTTTGTAAGCCATTAGAGGAGTGACAATTGTGACTCTAGAAGCTCCAAGACAACAAGATCAACAAGGAATTCAAAGGTATGGTTCTAGATCTGTTTCAATGTTGTTATTTAACCTAATTAGCCATTAGAAGTCTTGGATTCAAAGCATGTTTAATTAGAAAGCCTAGATCCAAGCATTAGGTTTTTGCATGCGCACATAGGAAAGTTCTTATGGCTAAAACCCATCAGTGGTATCAGAGCCTAGCTTGGTTTTCTTTAAATTGCACCCTTGCTAAGAAGTTAGTGGAGCGTGTGTGGTTTACCGACACACTAATTGGTTCTAAGCAAAGGTGGCAAAGGGTGATTCATTGTTTATCATAGTTCGATGGAGCGTGTGTGGTTTACCGGCACATCGAATAGGTGATTGTAACAATGAAGGCACCATGTGAATTTGCATGGTAATTCACACCCGCTTTGTGATCTTCGGCATCCCAGTCACAAACAAGAGGGGCATATCGAGATTTAAACAAGCCATTGAATAGTTTCAATGAATCTCATTCGAACCTAGGAATTCTCAATACACTTAGGACTAATAGTTAAGTTTTGTGATGGAGAATTAGTGAATCGTCATTCACTTACCTTCAATTTATTTGCATGTTAGATTACGGCATCCCTTTTCTAGTATGTAAATGTTATTGTTGGATCCTAGCCCTAATTTTCTTATTGGGTGATAATTAGGGATTCTTATTCTAATCTATCTTTGTCCTTTTTTCTTTTGTAGATGTCGAACGCAAACAACGCTGCTGCTAGTTCTTTCACGTTGATGAGCCTTTGCCAAAAGGTCACCTTCGATGGAACGAACTTTAGCGAATGGATAAGGTACATTCGCACCATTGCTCGCTATGAGGATAAGGAGTATGTCCTCGATGAAAAGCTCGAGAAAATCAACCCCGAAATCGCTACTCCGGCCGAAATCACCGCTTTTGAGACTCATGAGTGAGATGCAACGAAGGTACATTGCATCATGATTGCCACCATGAATTCCGCATTCCAAAAGTCCTACGAGGACATGTACCCGTACGAGATGCACCAAGACTTATTGGAGAGATACCACCAAAACACGAGACAAGAGCGTTATGAGATTTTCACTAACATGATTTCCGCTAAGATGGGTCATGGAGAATCTCTTACCGTGCACTTGCAAAAGATGCAAAGGTATGTCGACCGCCTTCGTAAGTTAAATGTTGACTTTGGAGAAGACTTGGCGATCGACATGGTGCTTCACTCTTTGCCTCCAATGTACAACCAATTTAGGATGACCTACCACATGAACAAAGAAGAGGTCACCCTAAGCAAACTCCAAGGTCTCTTGAGGGTTGCTGAGAGCAACTTCAAAGACAAGTCTGTTGCACCGACTCCCAATCCACCTGCTGCTCCTGTCTTGGCTATTGGTCAAGGAAAGGGAAAGAAGAGGAAGGCTTCATCGAAGAACTATCGCAAGGTCAAAAACCGAGATGGTGCCTCTTCTAGTGGGACCAAAGTTGATCCCTCTAAACCCTGTCCTAACCCGAAGGAGGCAGAGTGCCACCACTGCCAGAAGATAGGACATTGGAAGAGAAGCTGCCCAGAATACCTGCAAGCAATCAAAGAAGGAAAGATCAAGTCATCTTTCGCAGGTATATACACAATTAATCTAACGATTCTAATCATGCTATTTCTTGGGTTCTTGATACCGGTTGTGGTTACCACATTTGTTCTAATGTGCAGGGACTAGGAAGAAGTAGGGATGTGGAGCAAGGAAGGATCAATCTAGTCATGGGGAACAGAAGATCGTCACCTGTGACCAAGATTGGAGTGTATTCTTTAGTGCTTAGGAATAATTTGTGTTTAGATTTGAACAATTGTTGCTATTCGCCAGAAATGGCTAGAAACATCATTTCATTTCATGGTTTATATAGACAAGGATTTAGATTTTCTTTTAATAATGAGAATGGTTCTATTTTGGCTTATCTAAATGGTGTCTTTTACTTTGAAGCTATACCATGTAATGGAATATATGAAACTATTATGATTGTTGATAACTTAGGAAATGATGTTTTGAATATAGATTCTTCCACTAGTATGGATAAAGCATCCTTCTGGCATTGTCGTCTTGGACATGTCAACAAGAAACGCATAGCCCAACTCCAAAAGGATGGAGTGTTGGAGTCATTCGACCTTAGGGAAGATGACACATGCGAGTCTTGTTTACTTGGAAAGATGACTAAGTCACCCTTCATGAGTACATGTGAAAGGGGTGAGGGTCCATTGGACCTAATACATACCGATGTATGTGGACCGTTTAGATCAACCACGAAGGATGGGAACCGCTTCTATGTGACTTTTACCGATGATTATAGTAGATATGGGTATATCTATTTAATCAAGCAAAAGTCAGAAACCTTTGAAAAGTTCAAAGAGTTTAAGAATGAAGTGGAGAATCAATTGGGCAGGAAAATCAAGATGCTTCGATCCGATTGAGAAGGAGAGTACCTAAGTCTTGAATTCCACGATTATCTCAAGGAGTGTGGAATAGTTTCGCAATTGACGCCTCCTAGGACACCGCAGTTGAATGGTGTGGCAGAAAGGCGTAATCGAACCTTATTGGATATGGTTCGCTTGATGATGAGTCGTGCTTCACTACCTATCTCTTTTTGGGCGTATGCCTTAGAGACTGCCGCCCATATCCTTAACCAAGTCCTTACTAAGAAGGTTGCCAAAACACCTCACGAGATGTGGACAGGGAAAGCTCCCTCGTTGGCACATCTCAAGGTTTGGGGTTGCGAGGCTTTCGTAAGACGAGATACTCACGACAAGCTCGAACCTCGAAGTGAGCGATGTATTTTCATCGGCTACCCGCAGACATCCTTTGGATATCTCTTCTATAGACCGAAGGACAATGTTGTCTTCATTGCAAGGAGAGGAGTTTTCCGAGAGCGAGAACTCATAAGCCAAGGAGACAGTGGGAGGCAAATCGAACTTGAAGAGATTCAAGAGTCGATAGATGAAGGAACCTCTACCGCTGGCACTCAACCCGAGGAGGAAACTCCGGTTGAACCGATTGACGAATCCTTACCTCTTAGACGTTCCGATAGAGTTAGAGTTCATCCCTAGTTTTATGGTTTTCATATTACTACCGATGGGGACACGTATATTAGTGATGGTACACTAGTAAATATTGACGAACCTAATAGCTATAAGGAAGGCATGGCAGGCCCGGAGTCTGCAAAATGGAAAGAGGCAATGGATAGCGAGATTCAATCCATGTATGATAACCAAGTTTGGAATTTGGTTGATTATGTGCCCGGACGTAAGACCGTTGGGTGCAAATGGATCTTCAAGAAGAAGACCGACGTGGATGGAAAGGTACACACATATAAAGCACGATTGGTTGCGAAGGGCTTTACTCAAACTCCCGGAGTTGACTATGATGAGACCTTCTCACCAGTCGCGAAGATTAAATCTATTAGAGTGATGCTAGCAATTGCCGCATTTCATGATTATGAGATTTGGCAAATGGATGTCAAGACTGCTTTTCTTAACGGAAAGTTGGCTGAGGATGTTTACATGGCTCAGCCAGAGGGGTTTGTGGATCCGAAGCATCCGAATAGAGTGTGTAAGCTTGAGAAGTCCATTTATGGACTTAAGCAAGCGTCTCGCAGATGGAATCTTCGCTTCGATGAGAAAGTCAAAGAGTTTGGATTTGTACGAAGCGAAGACGAATCTTGTGTATATGTCAAAGCTAGTGGGAGTATAGTAAGTTTCCTCGTTCTATATGTCGATGAAATATTACTCATAGGAAACGACATCCCGACTTGTAGGAGGTTAAGTACTGGCTCGGGAAGTGCTTCGCTATGAAGGACCTTGGAGAGGCTTCTTACATTTTGGGAATAAGGATAGTAAGAGAAAGAAGTAAGAGACTAATTGGACTTAGTCAGAATACTTACTTGGATAAAGTACTAAAACGATTTAGTATGGAAAACTCGAAGAAGGGAGAATTACCGATACAGAGTAATGCCAAATTGAGTAAGACTCAAAGTCTGAGTACCGAAGTTGAGATAGCAGAAATGAGCCGAGTACCATACGCTTCCGCAGTTGGCTCAATCATGTACGCTATGACTTGTACTCGCCTTGATGTAGCCTTCGCTTTGAGCATGGTTAGCAGATATCAGGGGAATCCTGGCAGAGCACATTAGATTGCGGTGAAGAATATCCTTAAGTACCTTCGGAGGATGAAAGAATGGTTCTTAGTCCTCGGAGGGAGTGATGACTTGAAGGTGCGAGGGTACAGTGACGCCAGTTTTCAGACCGACAGGGACAACTACCGTTCGCAGTCGGGCTGGGTCTTTACCCTAAATGGAGGAGCAGTGACATGGAAGAGTTCCAAGTAGGAGACCGTAGCTGATTCAACGTGCGAATCAGAGTACATTGCAGCGAGCGAAGCGTCGAAGGAGGCAATATGGCTAAAGAACTTCATCGGTGATCTTGGAGTTGTACCTGTCATAAAGGAGCCCATGGAGATTTTCTGTGATAACGAAGGAGCGGTTGCCTTAACCAAGGAACCGAGGGATCATGGTAGATCAAGACATATCGACAGAAAATATCACTTCATTAGACATCATGTAGAAGAAGGACAACTCGTAGTGAAGAGGATATCATCAGAAGATAACCCAACAGATCCGCTTATGAAGGGACTGAGTAGGGTTAAGCACTTGCAGCATGCTAGGAGTATTGGGCTGAAGGATGATATTAGCATAGATTAGATAGTATTAGAAATGTGTAATAGATAAATGTAATTAACATTTGATGATTAAATAAAGGAGTTTTATTTATGAGTAATGTTACTGTCATATCTTAATTGTTTAACTATTGATTCACTTTGCATGTTTTGACTTCCAGAATAATTGAGTTTATTAGGAATAATCGAATTGTTCAAATTGTCCACAATCGTTCATATGTTGGAAGTAGATATGAATGAAGATTGTCATGAATTGGTGTGTAGATTGTCTAAATGGTTTTAGACATAGCAAAGGGTTGCTGCAACGTTCATGAGTGCTTATGAACTAGTTTTGAGCATTGGAACAAACCCGCGCTTGCTGGAATCACCTTATGGAATATGATATAAAAGGTGATCGCAAGATGATAATATCATATAGTCTTAAAACCTAGATATATGGTTTGTTATTTGTTAATTGATTGTACATTGATAATGCGAAAACGCATCAGTAACTCGGTGTTATAAAACGCATTGTTGTGTATAGTTGATTAATGAATAAGTAAATGCATATAAGTCGAAGTTTATCTGTAACTTTGATCTAAGAAGGTAAAAGTGATATCTCGGCCGCTCGATGATTTGATTTGACTTATGTGCCGGGCCCGGTCAGAACTGAATTGATGTGTTTGATTAAGTTCTATGTCGAATAAATCAGAGATCGAGAAACCTAAATGCTTGACTAACCATTCCATAAGGATTGTCAGCATGATATCTAACAGAGGACTGTACGATCCCTTATCTAAAGGACAAGATTGATTAGATCAGAGTTTGACAGCGTCTTTGAGAGTTGCGATTGCAAACCGAACTGTACTTGTGCATATAGTTGCTAGACTTATCCAAGTGGGAGACTGTTGGAATAGTGTCTAAGGCTGCAACTATATTAGGCAAGTATTTGACCTGGTTGTGCATGGTCCTTTTGGGTTGCCTTCACCATAGCAACTTGATAGGATGATTTATTAAGAGAGTAAATATTATTAATATATTATGGGAATAATATAAAGAATAATATATTGTTATTTGATTAATATAAGTCATAGAATTAATTGGAATTAATTTGATGACTTAAAGAGGTTAATTAAATAAAGGGGTATAAACTGTCAATTGTTTGATAGTTAAGCTTTAGACTATAAATCCTTATAGATATATAGTGGACGGATTCTAGAAGCTAGGATAGCTTCAAAATCGTCCATGACTTATCTAAGGAAAGGATTTGGATAGCCTTAAGAGAAGATTATCTAATTAGGGTTTAGATTGTAACCCTTAAGGAGTCTACAAGTATAAATAGATCCCATGGGCAAGGGAAATCGGTACCTCACCTAAAGTAAGAGAACCCTGGCCGATTTCCTTCCCTCTCCTCTCTCCTAAATCATCTTCCTTGCTATTGGTGTTTGTAAGCCATTAGAGGAGTGACAATTGTGACTCTAGAAGCTCCAAGACAACAAGATCAACAAGGAATTCAAAGTTATGGTTCTAGATTTGTTTCAATGTTGTTATTTAACCTAATTAGCCATTAGAAGTCTTGGATTCAAAGCATGTTTAATTAGAAAGCCTAGATCCAAGCATTAGGGTTTTACATGTGCACATAGGAAAGTTCTTATGGCTAAAACCCATCAAAGTGTATCACCTTCCGCAGTAATATGGAATCCATAGTAATGCTCAGGTGCATTCCTAACCCTTGTGGAATGCCTCAGAGGTACAGACTTGTAAATTGGCTCAACAGGAGTTTCCTCCTCAAGTTGAGTGCTAGGGTTTGAAGTTCCTTCATCACTTGACTCTTGAATTTCTTCAAGGTCAACTTGCCTCCCACTGTTTCCTTGGCTTATGAACTCTCTTTCTCGAAAGACAGCCCTCCTAGCTACAAAGACCACATTTTCACTAGGTCTGTAGAAGTGGTAACCAAAGGATTGCTGTGGGTAGCCGATGAAACTACACCTATCACTTCGAGGTTCGAGCTTATCATGAGTTTCGTGTCTCACGAAAGCCTCGCAACCCCAAATCTTGATGTGGTCTAGTTTGGGTACTTTACCAGTCCACATCTCATGAGGAGTTTTGGCAACTTTCTTTGTAAGGACTAGATTAAGGATTTGGGCGGCAGTCTCTAAGGCATACCCTCAAAATGAGATTGGTGGCGAAGATCGACTCATCATGGAATGAACCATATCCAACAAGGTTCGATTACGCCTCTCAGCTACACCATTCAACTGCGGTGTCCTGGGAAGTGTCAATTGTGAGATAATCCCACATTCCCTAAGATAGTCGAGGAACTCTGAACTAAGATACTCGCCACCTCGATCAGATCGAAGCATCTTAATGTTCCTACCCAATTGATTCTCGACTTCCTGTTTAAATTCTTTAAACCTTTCAAAAGTCTCTGACTTATGCTTGATTAAGTATACATATCCATATCTACTGTAATTCATCAGTAAAAGTCAAATAATAACGATTAGCATCCCTTGTGGTATGTTTGAAGGGTCCACACACATCCGTGTGTACAAGATCCAACAAACCTTCACCCCTCTCACTAGAACCTGTGAAGGGTGACTTTGTCATTTTTCCAACTAAACATGACTCGCAACTATCACCTGCTTTAGGTCAAATGACTCCAAGACTCCATCCTTTTGGAGTTGGCCTATGCGTTTCTTGCTTATATGTCCAAGACGACAATGCCATAATGATGCTTTATCCAAGTTATTATCATTAACAGAAGCAATACACAACACATTATTTCCTAAGTTATCAACCACAGATACAGTTTCATACACACCATCACAAGGTAATGCTTTAGAACATTATTAAAGAAAGCATTAATCGAACCAACTTCATTATCAAATGAAAAGGTGAAAGCTTGTTTATACAATGCATGAAAGGAAATAATATTTCTTGCCATTTATGGTGAATAAAAACATTTATTCAAATCTAAACTAAACCCACCACTTAGCGATAAAGTATAAACTCCAATCTTGGTGACATGTAAAGCTTTCCTATTCCCCATGATTAAGTTTATTCTTCCATGCTCCACATTCTCACTTCTTCTTATCCCCTGCAAATCAGAACATATATGAATACCACAACCGGTATCAAGGACCCAAGAGTTAGAATGGGGTGAGTTATTAGATAAGATAGTGTAAATACCTGCATGGTTGGGTTTAACTTTCCCATCCTTCACATCTAGCTGGTATTTTAGGCAGTTCCGCTTCCACTGTGACTTTTCATGGTAATAGAAGCATTCAGCCTCTTTTGGGTCAGAAGAAGGAGTGACGAAACCTTTCTTGGTTCCACTTGAAGAAGATCCATCAAGGCTCCTAGCCTTGGTACCCTTCGAAGAGCTCTTCCTCTTCTTCCATCGACCTTTCCCGATTGCCAAAACCGAGGCGAAGTTTGGAGTAGGAGTGTTAACAATCGACTTACCCTTGAGACCTGTTTCTGAGGTCTTGAGGAGTCCCTGAAGTTTGCTGAGTGGGACCTCTTCCTTATTCATGTGATATGTCATGCGGAATTGATCATAGCACGATGGTAAGTAGTGCAAAATGATATCTATTGCAAGCTCCTCAGGGAAGTTCACATTAAGCTTCAGCAATCGATCCACATACCTTTGCATTTTATGCATGTGGCTCGTGGCGGATTCCCTTTCCTTCATCATGGTTGTTATCATGGAGCAAATGATTTCACACCTCTCTTTTCGTTCACTTTGATGGTATCTTTCCATCAGATCTTGGTGCATTTCAAAAGGGTAGAAGTCCTCATAGGACTTTTGGAGTTCCGCTGTCATGGTGGCCAACATGATGCATGCCACTTTTATAACATCCCTTTCACATTTTTCCTAAAGTAACTAAGATTGGGTATTTAATAAAACATTTAGTTACTTTATAATATTCATCATACTTTTAATGATAATTTTTATAAGTCCTTGTCCTATCCATTCGGCTAACGACCCTCCACCGATCAAGGAAGCGGTGGGTGAGAGTGGACACCCATTAAGTTGTCATTTTATAGGCAACAACCTTATACCCCCCTTATAGACCGACTTCGTGAATGAGGCGTACTAGCGGTAAGACGACTTGATCTTATACATATACATATATATATATATATATATATATATATATATATATATATATTATTAACTTATCATATTATAAAGTATAAGGGTTGAATTTTAACTTTTAAAATTCTAAGGGTTGGAACTATAGTTTTAATCAAGACTTTACTTGTTCCAAAACTTGAGGGCAAGTTTTGTAAACTTTCAAAACTTTTCATTTCTTATAACTTATGAATTAATTTAGTAATAAAAATGAAGACTCTTCATTTTTTATAACTCTTGTGTTCTTTTAGTGACTTTAATAAAAGTATGACTTTTGGTTTTCCATAACTTGAGGACAAGTTATGGACTCCATTAAAACACATTATGATCATGAATTAAACTACCATGAAGGTTACAAGCAATTCCTATGATCATCTAATCTTCATAAGTTCAAGAACATGAATATGAACACTTTCAAGAATCAAAAATTACACTTAAAAACTTGTAATTTTGATAATTGCCATTGTAAATGGATTAGCATAAACATTACACCATCTAAAACAAGTATTAAAACACCAAAACAGTTTAGGTTAATGTTTCTAGTCCATTTCCAGCAACAAATGTCGAAATTCTGAAAACTGCAGCCTCTACTTTTCAAGTGCAAGAACATACTCGACGAGTAGCTTGCATATGTTCATGGACTCGGCGAGTCCCCCCATGGACTCGGCAAGTTCATATGAGCAGAAAATAGAAAAATGATTTTTTTCAAGCAGTTTGCACAAAAAATCAACAAACAAGCCTAGGCTCTGATACCACTGATGGGTTTTGAGCATTCTAACACTTCCTAAGTGTACATCTAGGGTTACACATCTAGGGTTACACCATGTAAACCCTAATGTGTCATGGATCTTCATTTCCATGACCCATGGGTTTGTAACTCCCATGGAGCATCCATGGAGCATCCTATGGGTTTAACCCAACTTGATAATCCATGGAGTCTCTTAGCCCACTATACAAGTTATGGATGATTTACATAATCAACCCATATATTTAATTAGTTATCTTTTGATCACTTAATTAATTCTAAATTAATTCTTGATCAAACTAATTAAATAATACTATGAATATATTAGAACTTATAATATATTAATAAACCACAAGTGTTATTTCTCTCATTTAGTCTATCCAATTGCGTGGTGCCATGCAACCCAAATGGACCATGTCGGGTCGGGTCAAGTACATACCAGAAATAGTTATGGACTTAGACACCTTACCTAATAGGTTGTCCATTAGGCAAAACAATCTAAACGAAAGTTGGTATCCTCATAAATACGAGTCTGTCAATATAGAGAACGTCGATACATGAGTTCGTATGAAGGAGTTATGAATCTCGCAAGGTCTTTTACAATGTAATTCTTATAGACTGTGAAATTAAACTAGAATGAGAATTAGTTGTAGTTGTAACATCCCAAGATTTTGCAGGTATTTCTGAATCCTCTCTTCTTTTTATAAACGTTATAAATAAAAGATTATTTGATTTCGTATGAAGAAAATAAAAGATTGTTTAGTGTAAATAATCTTGACGAAAGTTATAGTGATCATGATTACAAAGACGTGAATATAAAAAATGCCAAAATTTGACTTCGTATGAAGAAAATTATGATTTTTCAAAGTTTCTCGTTATACCCGATACAGAAATGTGTGTTATAAAATATGGAATGGAGGTTGGTTGTCCATTAACCAAAACAATCTAAACGAAAGTTGATATCCTCATAAATACGAGTATGTCGATATAGAGAACATCGATAAATGAGTTCATATGAAGGAGTTATGAATCTCGCAAGGTCCTTTACAATGTAATTCTTATCGACTATGAAATTAAAAGAAGAATGAGAATTACTTGTAGTTGTAACATCCCGAGATTTTGCAGGTATTTCCGAACACAAGTCCCGAGCATATCTTCGACCAAAAAGAACTCAACATGAGACAACGAATATGGGTCGAACTACTAAATGATTACGACTATGAAATTCATTATCACCCTGGCAAGGCTAATGTAGTGGCAGACGCCTTGAGTCGTAAGGAGCATGTGAAACCAACACGTGTGAGCACACTGACCATGACCATTCATTCCAATCTAAGTACGCAGATACGTGAAGCTCAACTCGAAGCTGTAAAAGAAGAGAACATTGCAGATAAAACCCTATGAGGAATGGAAAAACAATTTGATCTTAGGGATGACGGGACTAGATATTTCATGGACCGAATCTAGAAGCCCAAATTCGGATTAATCAGGAGTCTAGTCATGGAAGAAGCTCACAAAATGAGATATTATGTCCATCCCAACTCCGACAAGATGTACCAGGACCTAAAGAAGTTGTACTGGTGGCCGAATATGAAAGCAGAAATCGCTACATACATAAGTAAGTGCTTGACCTTGTCAAAAGTTGTCACACCCCCAAGCCGGAACGGCGGAAACGTTCAGGGGCGGAGGACGTCATGCTCAGTATCAAACCACATGCATCATAGTAATCAAAGTAACAAACAATCATTGCATTAATATTAAAGTGTTTACATTATATTTGATTCACAAAAGATTTACTCCAAAAATAAATAACAAAACAAAGACATGAAGCTACTATGCTCCATCTTCTGAGCGTATACCTGTCTACTAGTTTCCCGAGAATACAAGTTATTTTGAAAGAGTAGATCATCATTTAAGCTGGTGGGTTCATAAACATTTTTGTTATAAAAAGTAGACTCTTAATTCTTTAGGAAAGTTCGCCTGTTCCTCCATAAAATCCTATATTTTCTGATGTGATAAAATGATAAGTAAAAATGACTTTTACAATTCCTTCTATGAGTACTTAATAAATACAAGTTATATACAATCCAGATCAAACAGGCAATCGATTGTGTGAACTTGCCCTAAGCTCATAACCAAACAAGGAATAGGAAATGAGGCGGAAGTCACATATATTTTCTTTAGTAAAATGGTAACCATAATAGTTCCTTCTATAATCACTTAGTTGATACTAGCTATATATAATCTAATATCGAACGGACGGTTAAATGTGTGAATCTGCCCTAAGCCCACGACCAAACAAGGAACATGAAGTAAGGCGGAAGTCACACATTCCACTTCCTATCGGATATTAATTATATATAACCCTGATGTATAAACTAAAGAATTATAGAATTAACCATTTAAGGTCCTTTATGTTATACTGGTTTAATAATACGAATTAGACCTTTTATAGATAAGTTGCTAGTTTCACTAACTCTATTGTGAAACATTGATTTCGGTAATAAATGTTATTGTTTTCAGAAAGTTCTATCGAAAACTGTTTGACTTAAAAGAATGATGTTTACCATAGAAAATCCTATATTTTCTATAAAACCGACTGGGTGTCTATGTTGTTCCAAGATTGAAAAGCACAAGTATACTCAATATACTTACTTCAATGATATCTAGTTTTGTTGATATGTTAAACTGAATAAAGACTTGTTTACCCTGAAAACCTGATACGACGATACTACCCTCCTATGATCACTTAATACATACGAGTTGGATATAACCAAGACTGAACAGACAGTTGAATAGGTGAATCTGCCCCAAGCCCACAACCAAACAAGGAACAGGAAGTGAGGCGGAAGTCACACATTCCAATGTCTATCAGATTTTGTTTTTATCTTACCATATGGTACATACTGAGTAATCACATAGTTAATATCCCTTAAGACTGTTTAAGGAAAGTATATTACTAAGTAAATACATCGTTGGTATCTATTGTGAGTTTTACGACCATACTAAATTGACTAGTGTAAAACACGATGTATTGTAGGCGTCGAAAAATATGACATTTGTCACCCGCAGACCTACCGGTCCCACTATAGCTAACAGCAAGGTGCGGGATTGTCAGTCCCGTATAGATCTATACAGAAACTCACGCTCCTCCTCCATGAGACTCTGGTCGTAACGGTAGACTTCTACTGGTACTTATGTGAGTACTCAAAGACGTGTCTCACAAGCTAGATTAACGACTTTACAAGTAATACCGTGGAAAACCATTTTTATAATTAACAGATAAGTTTGCGAAAAGATTTCCTTTATTTCATAAACTAACTTATAGTTTAAGCTTATTTCTATGATTTAACAAGTTTCATGCTTTAAATACATTTTAAAGGTAAGGAAGATAAAATAAGCAATTGGTATTGTTCAACACAAGATTTCTTGTGTTATACTTGTATCCCCCCCCCCCCTTAAAACATTAAAAAGTTGGAAAAAGATATGGGGGTATGAACTCACCTTATGGGGTGATTCAATTGAAGATTCGATATAGGATGATAGGTTCCACTAACGAAGTCCCGAAACACAAATGAGTCATAGTAAGCATATTATCACACATATATGTATATAGTTAGTGAATATAAATACAAAGGTGTTTAGGAAATGATCAAGGATGCAAGAATAACTCACTAAACGAGTGTTAGAAGAAAGTTAGGGGACTGAAATGGTGTTCACGACCCTAAGGAGTGATCACGGCCCAAGAACACATAAGTGTTCACGACCCATGTTGAAGGGTTCACGACCCTATGAGTGGTTCACGGCCCAAGAACATGAAGAACACTTGAAGATTTTGGTGTTTAGCAAGTGTTTGAAGGCCCTTTGTTGTATCCCAAGAAGATACAAAAGAAAAGGGGTGTTTAAGGGAAGAAAAAGGGTTTCTTGAATATGATACTTGAGAGAGAATGGGATGAGATCACGACCAGAAGTTGAATAATGAAATAAAAATGAAGTAAACTCATATATATAGGGTCTAGTTCACGGTTTGAGGTTCACAGTCCGAAGTTCACGGCTCGGAGTTCACGGCTCGGTGTTCATGGCTTCGGAGGCTCATGGCTACGAGGGTTTCGTGGTCCATGCGAGGGTTCTCGATTCCTAAGGCTTTTCTCTCCAAACTAAAACACACTTAGTTACAAGGCTTCAATACTTATAATCCAATTATCCATCTATTTTAAGATAATGGAAGGAATAAGTTTGACCAAAGTTGACTTTTATAATAATAAAATATTCGGGTTGTGACAAAAGTTAAAGTCGAGAGCATCAAAAGCCTTCAGGATTAATCCAATAACCAGAGATACCAGAGTGGAAGTGGGAAATGATCAATATGGACTTTGTCACTAAATTGCCCCGAATATCGAGTGGTTTTGACACTATTTGGGTAGTAGTGGATACATTGACCAAGTCCGCCCTTTTCTACAAATCAAAGAGACAGACATGATGGAAAAGCTAACCCGAACCTACCTTAAGGAAATCGTTAAACTTTATAGGGTGAAAATCTCTACCATTTTTGAAAGAGACAGTAGATTCAACTCATGATTTTGGTAGTCCCTGCAAAAGTCCTTTGGTACGTTCTGAGAAATAAGTATAACTTATCACCCACAAACAAATGGTAAGAGTGAATGAACCATCCAAACCTTAGAGGATATTCTCTGATCCAACGTATTAGATTTCAGAAACTCATGGCATATTTATTTATCCTTAATTGAGTTTTCTTATAACAATAACTACCACTCCAGCATAAAAGCCGCACCATTTGAGGCTCTATACGGAAGGAAATGTTGTTCACCGTTATGTTGGGAAGAAGTTGGGGATACACAATTGGCCAAAAAACATTCTGGAGATACTTTACAGACCGGACCAGAAATAATCCACGAGACGACCGAAAAGATCGTATAAATCAAAGAGCGATTAAAAACTACACGTAGTCATCAGAAAAATTATGCGGACGTAAGATGTAAACCCCTGGAATTATATGTAGGACACTGAGTTATATTAAAGGCCTCACCTTGGAAAGGAATGATTAGGTTCGGAAAGAGGGGTAAGCTGAACCGATGATACATAAGGCCTTTCGATATTCTTCAAAGAATTAGCCCTGTTGCTTATCGTCTCAAATTGCCTCAAGAGATGCAAAAAGGACACAATGTTTTTCATGTCTCAAATTTGAAAACGTGTTTCCCTGATGACCTCCTTATCATTCCTCTCGATGAGATCGAGTTAAACACTGAACTGCACTTCGTTGAAGAACCAGTTAAGATTATCGACCATGAGATCAAGAAACTGAGACAAAGTAGCATTCCTATCATAAAAATGCGTTAGAATTCTAAAAGAGGACCAGAGTTCACTTGGGAGCGAGAAGACCAAATGAAGAAGAAATACCGCCAATTGTTCGAAAATGTTTCACCTATCAGTTGAATTTTGAGACGAAATTCTTTTAACGAGGGAAGAATATCACAAATGTAAAAATTAGGTCAATGTGCGTCGATCAATGACCGTAACCAATGTTAACAAAAGACTTAATGTACGATATTTTTACAAATATAAATAAATATTTTAATAATAAGGGTGGTTTTATATACATTACCATTCATACATGACTTGATATACGCAAATAAAGTCAATAAAATACGTCCATGCATGTTTTTGTAGTGAAGGAATTGATTTATAAAAGTACCTAAGTCCATACAAGTATTATATGTAATAACAAATGGACCTTAGCATCATATGGCAAGTATATAAAAAATTAAATGAATTATGAAACATATGTGTGTATGTATATGGGTAGAAATCATGAAATTTAGCACTTTAAGTACACAAAAGTCCATTTTTGACATACTATAACTCATTTTAGGGCAAGTACCTTCCTTATTTCTAAGTACATCTAGAACTAGATATAAAAGCCCAAGGTCAACTCTTATGAACCTATCTTCCTTCTACTTGCGTGTTTAAGGCTTCCAACCACCAAATCCCATCTTTCCATTATGGGTACAAGTACACTCATGTAAGAAGGCTACTTCCAAGTTTCAATTCAAAGTACAAAGTAGTTGGAGCCTCCAACACCCTAAACCCAACCCCCCACATTTTCTTATTCTTTCTCTTCTATAACACTTCAAAAATTATGCAATAAGAGTACAATAATGATTACAAGTTTAAGGCTATAAATTCTAAAAATAAACTAAGGTACACCCACTACTAGAGAGAAAAGTTTGAAGCTATAAAATGGCTTACTAAGGCTGACAATGGCAGTCCCAAAACACCCACCAAAACCTCCTTTCTCTCTACCTTTTCTATCCTAATTTCGAGATCACCAAGAACACCTCCACCAGAGGTGTTTGCTGGCAACTTTCCGGCGAGAAAAGAGGCAATAGCCTCTTGAATTTCTTTCCCTATTTAACCATTTTTTTAGAAAACCAAACACCCTCTATGTGATAGACTTTTATTGCCAAAGGTTTCCCTAGCCATTTCCTTCGACAGCCAATGTGGTTGTTTTGGTGAGCTTTTCTTCCATCCTGATATCTAAAAATCTTGTTGTTTTGTGCATCTTTGTGAAGTCCAGTAAACTAAAACAACATTTTTTTATTGTTTGGTAAAGCAACCGGCTCTTGAACGAAGCAAGAACCTCACCGAAACTTCCGTCTAAACTCGAGAAGCACATGCTCAATTTGAGTCTTTATGGCTCCGTTTTACATTTTTTAATTGTGTAACACTTGAATCCGGGTAAGTTTCTTCTTGGTCCTTATTGTTGTTTTTATTGCATTTTTGGTCCTTGAGTTGCATGTGGGGCGTACCACATGGTACGCTTAGTGTACAAGCTATAAAGTGAGTATGCGGGGTGTAATATGGTACGCATAGCATACTTATTCGAGGCGGGATCGGGACTTCGGACACGTACGATAGGCGTACATCCTTTTATGCGATGAGTACGTGCGAGATGATGAAACCCTAATTTAGGGTGTTGAACCTTATATAAAGGACTTTAGTCCTTATGTCTAGCCTCCCTACCAGCTTCCATTACCACAAAAATCCAAAATTCAATCCTTATGTCTCTTGGTGGTGTTCTTGATCTAGTAGAAGTTCTTGGTGTTCATTTTTGGTCTTTGTGAAGGAAGTGGTGAATCTTGAAGTTGTCTTGCTTGGTGGAAAGGCCTTGGATCCAAAGTCATCTCCTCTTGTGCAAGATTTCTAAGGTATCAAGTTTGCACCTTGAATTTTATATGTGTAGATCTCTTGATTTTGTGCTTTGTTATGCTTTTGGTCCCCTTTTGGGTTGATATGAGAGTGAAATCGTTTTAAGGGCTAGTTATTCCAGATATGAGTTTGTTTTGGACTTCTTGAGCATAAAGGTGCAAGATTTATGAGTTAGTTGGTCAAATGCATGCATTATGCCACTTATTAAGTCCCTTTTAACTTAAGAGATTCATTAAGACATGCATGAATGCAAATTTGGCAACTTTACGTGGTTTTCTAGCTTAAGGAATTCAGATCTATGTTTTGGGGCTATGTCTTAACGGATTATGGGCTGAAATGAAGTTTTGGCTTAATGGTTGTGTACGCTAGGCATACAAGCAGGTACACTTAGCGTACAAGCCCTCAAGTGAGTACGCAGAGCATACATGCTGAGTACGCCTCGCGTACTCAGTCAGGTGGGCTTCGTATAGTTGGGCTTCAGATTTGGGCATTTCTTTGGGGTTACTGGCTTGTGGCCTTGTTGGGCCACCTGAAAATAAGAGTTTGGAGTGGGGAAAAACTAGTGGGACATAGGGTAAGGCTCATGTAGGGAGTTGGGCCCAATTTTAAAAATTGGGCCATAATGGGGCCTTGGTTGGTTATTTTGCTTTTGAGCCTTTTAGGTTGTGAGTTTGGGCCTTAGTCTAGGACCAAACTAGGTTAGGGGTAAAATGGCCTTTTACCTAAAGTATGGATTAAGCTTATGATTTGGAACCCAAATGTTTATTGGAAGTTGTTTTGGTATAGTTTAGCTCGGGAATTCGCTAGATCAGCAGCCAAAGATTTCGCAGGGAGATTCATCAGTTGAGGTGAGTTTCCTCACCATGTTTAGCTGGTTGAAGGCACCAATACCGAACCATGATCTGTTCTGTTAGATTACTCGTTGTCTATATGACACTAGTATGTCTATGTGCTTGTGTGTTACTGGGTGGGGCCCGATGATTATCGTGGATGCTATTATCTGGTATTAGATATGAATTGTATGTGGGCAGGGCCTGTTTTGCAAGTTAGGGTGGGGCCCGTTATACTCATTGGGTGGAACTCGTTATACGAGTTAGGGCGGGGCCTGTTATACTCATTAGTGAAGCCCGTTCTGTGAGTTAGGGCGGGGCTCGTTATACTCTTTGGGCAGGGCCCGTTATGTGTTTTATGTTTGGTATGTGGTATCTTGGGGAACTCACTAAGCTTTGTGCTTACGATTTTCAGTTTATGTTTCAGGTACTTCCGGTTCCAACGGGAAGACCTCGGGATGACTGCATCACACATACCATATGGGTTCCACTTTATATACATTACTTTGATCGATATGATGTTTGATACACTTATTTTCATTTGGTTTGCATGGATCATATTTTTTGGACGTTACAAGTTGGTATCAGAGCCTTGGTTTGAGGGATTTGGGCACACTCTCGTGTGTGTTTGAACTCAAATTGAGGATTTGGTAAAGTTTTTCAAAAAGAAATATATTTTAAGAAAATGGTTTTCCTAAAATAAGAAAGGGTGTGGTGCATGCAATCAGTCGAGCTCAAGTATGTTTTCCCAAAATATCCATACATGTTATGTGATATGCTTTGATTTGTGAATTTGTGAATCGCATGCTAGTTAGGGGTAAGGATTTGCTCAGTTTTGGCATGATAGAATGCTAGGTGAGATAGCTTTGTATGCTTATTGTATGAGCTTGTAGACTTGCATGCTAGTATTGATGAGTCAGTAATATGATAGCCTGATTAGGTTATGCTTGGTTTTGGTCACTTGATGCTCAAATGCTACTATCTTCATGCTTTTAGGAGTTCTAACTAGCTTCAGCTACATGTAAACGAATATGCTAAGTTAAATATTATGGGAACTAAATAATTTTAGAGGATTAGGTTTTAACTATATTGCGCAACTCTTGTTTGAGTCCAACCGTTATAGTGTGAGACCTCTCATTCAAAGAATTATTTGGTTTTAGTAATATGTAATTGTATTTGTGAGCTAGTTAGAGGAAGTTAGCAGGAGTTCCTTCTATAATTGATGGCGGAGAGTGATGTGCAATTTTCCCCACAAAACCTAGGATGAGATCTAGTCCTAGGAGCCTTATCCGTGAGGGGAAATTGTATGGACATAAAGTGACTTGGTTTAGTCAAATCAATTCTTGAGGAAAGTACGGATAGATGTGGAAGGTAGTATGGGCCCGTACTGCTGGAAGCAGAGGATCCATACTTGATTCAAAGAAAGTTGCGATGGACCATGGAACTTGAGGAGTTTGTGATTCCCTGATATATATTTTGATGTTTATTCTGATGGTTTATATGGTCTATTTTCAGTATGATGACATTGCGAGGCAGACTTGTTGGCAGTTCTGGCACTGGGGAGGGCTTGGGCCAGGATCTGGAGTCGGGCAACTAGATGACCAGACGAGGGAGTTCATATCGTCTGAGATTACGCATAGTTTCCTTGAGCAGACTCCTGTGATCTTTGGCTTGGTCAAGGAGGGTATTCTAGAGATTCTTGATAAGAAGTTGAGCGTCTTTCGCGTAGAGGTTGTGGCTTTGGTTGGGACACGTTCTTTGACCTTCAGGGAGTTCCGGGCATGTGGAGCTCCAGATTATCACAAGGCGAGGGACCCGATTGCGAGCAGGAGATAGTTAGCAGATGTTGCTAACGCCTTCCGTACCATCCATTTTCCCAAGGGGGATAAGATCAGACTAGCATCCTACCTTCTGAAGGACTAGGCACGAGACTGGTGAGAATGCGTAGGACGTGTGGCGGGTGAAGATGATGTTGATGTGATTGTTGGGTTTTATATATTATAATACTCCTATGGTGCACATACAAACCTAATGCTTTGGATCTAAGTTTTCTCTAGTTATACATGCAATTTTTTTCCAAAGCATGAAGCCTAACTAGCATACACCATTGATATTTTAAACATAAAAACAAGTTAGATGATTACCTCTTCGTTGTAGCTTTTGGAACTTGACCTTTCAAGAGCTTATCACCTCAAGTGTGATGCCTCAAATGGTTCACAAATCACCACCAACAATTAGAGGAAAATGAGAGAGAGGCTAGGAACCACCAAAATAGTCTATACCATTCATAGAATACCAGTTTTGATTTTAAGGCTTAGGGGTTTCATATATAGTGTAGAATTCCAAGGGTCACTTGTAAAACCTAATTCATACACTTAGGATTTTGATCCAATAATTCATTTGGACTAACACTTCATGGACTCTCACATAAGCTTAGTCCATCACAAATCAATCATGGATCATTAGCCCAAACTATATGTATCACTGATTTACATAATCAACCCCTGTTAATTTAATTAGTCTCTTTTGATCACTAAATTAATTCCAAATTAATTCTTGATCAATACCATTTTAATAATATGATTTCTCAATTAATATATTATTCTTATAATATATTTGATAGGATTAAAACTTAATCTTGAAGATCGATTAGATCTTAAACAGGTAAAATAAAGATTAAACAGCAAGAACACGAAAACAATAAACAACTCAAGAATGAATCAAACGTGTCGAATGATTATAAAACAACCCTCAGAAGAGCTCGATCAAGAACATCAACTGTAGAGGGTTAAAAGGTTTACAGGAACGATAAAGAAAATCAAAGCTATCGTAATTCTCTCTATTGTATTCTGGATCGTTAACCTAATATGCATGCAAGCATATTGTTATATAGTAAACCTAACAGGCTCTCGGTTGGACAGGCCCAAACCGGAGTACAAAATAATTGGACTATTAACCGAGCCCAATGACGCAATACTAAACGAATCTGCAACCCAACAATCTCCCCCTTTGCGTCAATTGGAGCGAGATCTTCACTTCTTACTTGGGCCAGCAGCAGCGGCAGGTACCTTCTTCTTTACAGTCTGAAACAGACGAGAGATAAGAGCAAGAATCGTCTGTCTAAATTGGATGTACCACTGAATCATATCGTTGAAGTATTTGATATCATCCGTTGCATTCTCTTTACACCGATGGATGATCGACAGCACATGCTCTAGACAAGCAGTGGTATAAAGATGTTTATCCGCTAAGGAAAAGAGACATTTCTGTCCTTCTGCTCTAGTGAACATGACCGAATTACGCCTCGGGTCAATCTTGCCCATCTTCATCTGATTGAGATCACTGGCTGAGCCAACAGGAGATACCTTCGGTTTCTTCTTAAAGACATTGGCAATCTCCTGATCCATCAGGGCTACCTCCATGATATAACATACCAACATCCTTTTGAGATGGTCTATAATCGGACCATATTCAGCTTCATTCGTCAAGAAGATGTTATGCAGAACAATCCAGTCATGGGGGTTGAGGTTCGGTAGATCTGCTAAAGATATAAGATGTTCGGTTCTTGCAGACCCTCTGATCACCCTGAACTGAACGTTAATGAATCTCCCTTCGGTATATGGCTTCAAAACCCGAACATTAACGATCTTCTGAGCGCTCCATGTTTGGTACTGTGGTTGAGCAGCCTTCAGATAGAAATCGATTAACTCCCGATCAACCTCAGGATTAGGATGAGGGACTTCAAAAATGTTGGAGAAGGCGTGGAAGATAAATGCCTTTCGGGTTAAGGGCATGTCAAACTGCGAGTCGACAAAATTATAGCAGTCGAAGGAGATCACCGGTTCGAGCCAAAGGATGCTTGGAGTATCGATAGCCTCCTTAATCATTCTCTCTCGAGTCCAAGCAGGGAAAAGAGTCTTCCTGCTCTCGAGGATATCGTGGGCTTCTTTCTTCTTGCGTTCAGCTTCTTCAGCTTCTCGCGCCAAACGAATATTATCATTATCAACATTGCGACTATTTTTGCGTTTCAGCAAGTCAGCAATGGTTTCTTTATCATCTTCATCTTCTTCCTCAGCTATCTTCTTTCCTTTATCCTTCACACCCGAACCCGAAGTTTGACCAGTAGGAGGAGGTTCGGTTGTGTGAGCAGCTTTTGAGGAAGGAGGTGGTTTCGATCCGGACTTCACTTCTCCCCCTTGTTTCGAAGTGGACACAAAACTAGGTAGCCCTTCTATTTTGCTGAGGAGGTCCAGGGCAGGAGCAAGTTTTTCAGCAAGAGTTTGCCTCACCGAATGGTTGAGAATCGGATCGTGTGCTTCCAGGATGTTGGATAGGGCGGAGTGTACATCCGAAACACATGTTTTGATAACCTCCCGTTCGGATCGAAGAGCTTCAATTTGTTGCTGAGAGTTAGAAAGCTGAGCGCTCTTGACCTTGAGGGCGGTGGTTTTGTTTGCAAGAGCGTCCATCAACGAGTTTTCTGCAGCGAGATCCTCTTGGAGTTTAGAGAGGCGCTCGTCAATGGAGGCACGAAGGGCCGAGTTGTCGTCACTAATTGATTGGCGAAGGGTAGCGAACGACTTCAACTCCGTGGAGACGAACGTGGCCAATTGTTGAACGATTGGTTCCAACGTTGTCTTTGTGGCATCGGCGCTCTCCTGTAAGGATTTTAACAGGGAAGAAGCGTCAGAGAATAGTTTATCGACTTTTTCGGTCGCTGCCTAACAAGCTTTTGTCGAGGCGTGAATGGCGGCAGTGGCTGAAGTGACGGAATCATGTTGAGCCCTAGAAAAGGCATCAACAATCTTCTGAAGAGCAGCTTCCGAGAGAGAGGATTGAGAATTGGAGGATGAAGCAATAAGCAGGTCAACTTTCTCATGCAGCTCCTTAAGATGTTTCTTCATTACTGGAGCCTCCTCATCATCGTCGCTTTGGACCTGAAACGGACTGAAGTAGACCGAATCAAATTGCATGTTCTCCCCACCAAGGAAGGGGTTATCTCCGTCAGAGGCATGACCAGGAGATGGAGGTGGTGGAGAAGCTGGTGGTGTTGTGGTATGGGTAGGTTCTGGATGGGTTGTTTCGGGTGTAGGTGTAGGTGTAGGTGTAGTTTCGGTTGGTTGTTGGGTTTCGGTTGTGTTTCTGGTTTCGGTTACTGGTGGTGGTTCGGTTGCATCGGTATGAACCCCCGTATCAGATACGTTGGTTGTAACCTTTGCAGTAGTTGTTGTTGTTGTATCAGTGAAAATGGGTGGTGGTATAGGGAAAGAGGTTGGAGGAATGGTGGTAGTGGGGGTTATGGTGGGAATGGAAGTAGGGATTGTTTGAGTGGGTGAAGGAATGGGTGAGAGCCGTCCGAATCCGAACTCTCGCCTTCTGAGTCACTCGAAGAGGAAGCGATTATGAGTTTGCGCTTCGGTTGAGTCTTTCGCCTCTTCGGCTGCGGGTTTTGTGCAGCTGTGGTTGGTTTCCGCTTCCTGGGAGAAGGACCTTTAGCCCCTTTGGTCACTTGCTTCCCTTTATCTGCCTTTTTGCCTCTTGAAATGGGCTTATCAGCATCGTGTATAGACTTGAGCATCTCCTGTGTGAGCTCCCTCGGTCCAGACTGCTTGAACTCCTTGATAGTCCGGATGATCCTGCTGTCACCTGGAACATCGCCGTACATGGTATCCGGAATAGAGCCAATGAATGAGAACTTTGATGCATCTGAGACGATAATCTTCGTGGTATGAAAAGTACCGATCGAAGACATCGATGCACCGGCAGCAGTGGGGACATCAAATTTATCCATCGCCCATTTTGTGATGAGAGCCCAAAACCTTGCATACGACACCTCAGAATGTCGTGAAGAAGAAGAGAGGCTTTGGATGAGTTGTTGCCAGAGAACCAACCCATAATCGACATTGATCCCGTTGTAGACGCCGTACATGATCGACAGGAAGAGTCGACTAGAGCCATCGGATCCTGAGCTCCGTTCAGATAAACCTTTAAAAAGAACAGTGAACATACCGTTCCACTGTGGCGGCAAGCAAGACTTTTTAAATTTCGCGACCGAGGTGAGCACCTCCGTGTACCCCATGTTGTAAAACATACTATAGAGATGGCCAATCGGAATCGTCTCCGGATTAACCCTGGAAGGGTCAGCAGCAAACCCTAGCAATGCGCCAAATCGTTGCTTTGAAATCGAGGTCTTGTGATCAGAAACCTCGAAGAAAACCCTATCGACTGCTTTATCGTAATGTGCAGTCGCATATACCTGCGAGAGGAGCTCCATAGGCACAGATTCAACCCTAGAAAGTGCAGGAGCGATCGGCGAGTACTTCAGGCACTCAATAATCGGGAACATGTAGGAAGCGTACGCCTGAGGGGTTAGATCGATCACCAAACACTGTTGAGGGCGAATGGGAAGGATGTGTGAGGTAGCATGAACAGATGATGATTCTGCCATTGTTGAAGTTGGGATGAAGAAGATGAACAGTAAGGGTTTAAGGGAATTTTCGCTCTCTTGGGAATTCGGATGCAGTAAAGAGGTAAATGGGAGAGGAGACTGCCTTTTATAGTGGATGTAAGGAGAGAGAAAAATCTGTTCAAATCTTCTATCGAAATACGAAAGGTTTTTCCGGAATGACAGATGCGTGACAGTTAAGGTATGCGATGATCACGCATGAAAGAGAGTGTCAGATTCCTTGTAACACGCCGCCCAACAAGCGCCATTGCAGAAGAAACCGTTTCAAATTCACACGCGCCTGTTTGTGCCAGAGAGGAACCGCTTCATCTTCGCACACGCGTACATAACGTCAGTTAAAGAATGGGCGTTTTAAATTTGCATGCGTCCCTTTTTACCGCCGTTTGAAATTCAATCCTTTTATCTCCCACCCGAGTCAACAACCCTTCATCTTATCTTTTGAATAAATCTCCCACGTGGATTATTTTTGACCACAACTTGTAAATAACCTCCAATTCAGTAAAACAGCCTGTAATTATTAGTACCAGAATTTTGGAAAATCAAAGATTTTTGTGCTAAGAGTGTAAAAAAAAAAGAAATAAAGCAACGCTTTTTAGGAATAAATGTGATGTCAATAATGACACGAAACAAATGATCCCGGGCACGAATCTCTTCCTTCAAGGTCAAGAGAGACCTTAAAGTGTTGATATGGTTTCCCGTTGAATGACGATCAAACACTTATTAAGAAATGTTGAAAGGCTTCTTTTAATTAGGCTACTTAAGGGTGGCTTTCGCTTTGATGCAACAATTCTAATCTTGAAATAAGAAAGAAAGTGAACAAAGTACTTGTGAGACCGGTATAGTCTGTTGAACAAGTAGGTAGGAATTAATTTTAAAGTGGCTTGGAAAATATGAAATCTCAACACAAAAAATGTAAAACTGGATCCCAAGGGAAGAAATGTTATGGGGTTTAACAATTTCATAGGAATCACACAAAATAAAATTTGAGATTTCATCAAGGGACATCCGTCAATTCTTTGGTGAAAACTTGAGCAAATTAATTGTTCACCGTCAATTCAGATTTGGTGTTGAATTTTGGGTTTCACTCAGCTCGTAGTGGCACGAACCTAAGATCATAAACACAGTTGTTGTGTAACCATAAACCTCAGTGGTAATTTCTGAGAGTCTCAAGGGTTACATTGATGAAACGAATGTAATGGAGAAATGTAATGGAGATGGTGTAAGAAATGAAAGTACCTCAGCTGCAAAAATAAGGACCAAGCAGAAAACTCTTATCTCATATGAGAAGAGAGTGAGGTAGCTCACGATTAGAATAAATGTGGTAGCCTAATTGGGAAGACAAGGTTTGTTTATACCAGGTCATTAAGGCTATTATTCAAAATCTTATGAGGCTTGAGACACAAACAGCAACATGCTTCTAGGGACACTTAACTAATCAAGGAATTTTTATCCCCATAGACGAACGAACACACAAATAAAATAAAAAAATATTTTTGGAGTTTTTGATATAAAAAAAAATAAAATAAATTAAATTAAAATAAAAAATAAGCAAGAAAAAAAATAAGATTTAGAAAGATTAAAAAAAAACTTTGGAAAAATTTGGTAACCGAACCCGAACGTTCGGTTGGTTTCGGTTGAGAAAAATTTTGAAAAACCGAACCCGAGCGTTCGGTTGGTTTCGGTTTTGAAAAATTTTGAAAAACCGAACCCGAGCGTTCGGTTGGTTTCGGTTTTGAAAAATTTTGAAAAACTGAACCCGAGCGTTTGGTTGGTTTCGGTTTTGAAAAATTTTGAAAAACCGAACCCGAGCGTTCGGTTGGTTTCGGTTTTGAAAAATTTTGAAAAACCGAACCCGAGCGTTCGGTTGGTTTCGGTTTTGAAAAATTTTGAAAAACCGAACCCGAGCGTTCGGTTGGTTTCGGTTTTGAAAAACTTTTAGAAACCAAGGAATTATGACATTCAAGTAGGTAATACTTTAGACGAATAGATAAACAACTATGTACAAGAAATTTACAACCCAGAAAACTACCTTTGAAATGACGAGCGAGTGCAGATGATGCAACCGAACCCGAACGTTCGGTCAATTTCGCTTCTTACGATTGATGTTGAGAGGTAGTTTGAGGTACTGACTCTGATTCCATCATACCTAGCCCTTGTAATATTCTGTTGAATAACGCTTCAGGAAGAGCTTTGGTAAAGACATCAGCCAGTTGATCAGTGGTTCTAACAAAGTGTACTTCGACGTTTCCATCTTCCACATGATCTTTGATGAAGTGATACCTCAGTGCTATGTGTTTGGTTTTGGAGTGTTGCACTGGATTATGACAGATCCTAATTGCGCTTTCAGAGTCACAATATAGTGGGATCTTCTTCATATTGAGTCCATAGTCTCGAAGTTGACTCTGGATCCAAATCACTTGAGAGGTGCAGGATGCAGCTGCTATGTATTCAGCTTCGGTAGTGGACAAAGACAAGCACGTTTGTTTCTTTGACTGCCAGCTAACCAACTTCCCTTCAAGGAATTGGCAGCCACCAGTTGTGCTTTTTCTGTCGAGTCCACAACCTCCAAGGTCTGCATCTGAATAGGCTTGAACGAAGAAGCCTGAGTTGGAAGGATACCATAGACCTAGAGAGGTGGTTCGTTTGAGATAGCGTAGAATGTTCTTCACTGCAAGCATGTGAGGTTCGCGTGAATTTGCCTGGAATCGAGCACAGTAACAAATAGAAAACATTATGTCAGGCCTGCTAGCAGTGAGATACATTAGTGAGCCAATCATCTGTCGATAAAGCGTAATATCAACAGTCGGTTTGTCCAGGGATGGGGTGAGCTTGGTGCCGAATGCCATTGGGACTTTGACTTTGGAGTCTCCCATCATGCCAAACTTTGTTAGGAGGGTCTTCGTGTAAGCTTCCTGATTGATAAAGATGCCTACGGGTCCCTGTCTAATATTTAAACCAAGGAAAAAGTTAATAGGACCCATTGAGCTCATTTCAAATTTAGTCTCCATCAACTTTCGGAATTCAGCTGTTAGGCTAGGATTAGTGGAGCCAAAGATGATATCATCGACATAAATTTGAACGATCATAAGGTGGTTACCTTCCTTCTTGCGAAAGAAGGTTGGGTCAACCGAACCTTGTTTGAATTTGGACATCTTTAAGAATTTAGTCAGCGTTTCATACCAGGCTCTCGGAGCTTGTTTCAGTCCATACACGGCTTTATCCAGAATGTAGCAATGATTTGGATATTTTTCGTTCACGAACCCAGGAGGTTGCTCCACATACACTGTTTCTTCGAGTTCTCTATTAAGAAAAGCACACTTGACGTCCATTTGGAAAACTTCAAAGTTTTTGTGGGCAGCATAGGCAAGGAATATTCTGACAGATTCAAGCCTAGCTACAGGAGCGAAAGTCTCTTCATAATCAATCCCTTCCTCTTGACAATATCCTTTCACTACTAGACGAGCTTTGTTCCTTATGACGTTTCCTTCCTTGTCCATTTTGTTCCTAAAGACCCATTTGAGACCAACAACCGAGGCTTCTGGAGGAGTTGGAATGAGGCGCCAGACTTTGTTCCTTTCAAATTCGTTCAGTTCGTCTTGCATTGCTTGAACCCAATCGGAGTGATCAAGAGCAGTGTTAACTGTCTTCGGTTCAACTTTTGATACGAATGAGTTATACATGAAAAATTCAACTTTGGAAAATAAGGATGTCTGTTTTGCCTTGAGTTGTGATCGGGTTAGAACCTTTTCAGAAACATCACCAACAACTTGAGAGATAGGATGATCTCTGGTCCATTTGGTGAGAGGGGGGTAGTTTGGAACAAAGGTTGGATCCAGTTCAGCATTGATCATTTCTTCTGGCTCGGATTTGCTTTCGTAGTCGAATGACATATCAGCTTGCTCCCCCTCGATAGATGGGCTTTCAGGAATACTTTGAGAATCTTGAGCTTCAGAGGTTTCTTGTGGTGCTGGGCTTTCAAGCGTTGATTCACCTTCGGATGGTGAAACACTCTCGGTTAGCAAAGTGCTTTCGGTTGGCAAAGTGCTTGGCTCCCCCTCAACTTGTGAGCTTGGCTGGGATGATGATGGTGGATTCTCCCCCTCGACTAAAGCATTGGGTGATGGAGGTTCGTCAGAGTTTGATCCTCCTTCATTTATTCTCCTGGCAGCTTCTTCGACAATTTGCCTCATGTGATCTACTTTATTATCTGTTGCGCCTGCTTCTGAGAGAGTGGCTTTCTCTGGTTCGTCGAATAGCTCCAGAAACTTCTCGTATAGGTTAGCGATCGAGACCGTAACCTGGCCAGTTAGAGGAAAGATTTCCCCTGCAGTGTTTTCACTGGCCTTTAGCTTTTTGACATAGCTATCATCGAAGGTCACGTAGTAAGTCTCTTCAATTTTCTTTGAACGCTTGTTTAAAACCCTATACGCTTTAGAAGTGAGAGAATATCCCAGAAAGATTTGCTCGTCGTCTTTGACATCGAACTTGTTGCGATGTTCCTTAGAGTTAAAAATGAAACACCGTGAACCGAACACATGGAAAAATTTCACATTGGGCTTCCTGTTGTTGAGAATCTCATAAGGTGTGAGCGTGAATCGCTTGTTGAGATATGACCTGTTCTGTGTAAAACAAGCAGCAGAAATAGCATCAGCCCAAAAATAAAGAGGTAAGAAAGCGAAACTTAGCATGGTTCGGGCGGCTTCACACAAAGATCGGTTTCGTCTTTCGACAATCCCGTTTTGTTGAGGAGTGTAGGGAGCTGAGAAGTTGTGACTAATTCCCTTTTTCGCCAGGAATTCTTCGAATTCTCTATTTTTGAATTCCAGACCATTGTCGCTTCGGATGTTGCGAACGACCTTCTTCAGCTGTACTTCAATCTGCTTGATAAACACCTTTAGCTTGTGAGTCGCTTCAGATTTAAGCTTTAGAAAGAACACCCATGTAAAACGTGAAAAGTCATCAACAATAACAAGTATATACTTGCTACCACCGATGCTTTCGAAAGATGAAGGACCACATAAATCAATATGAAGTAATTCAAGTGGTTCAACAACTTTAGTGTTTGTTATAGATGGATGACTTTGACGACTTTGCTTCCCCATTTCACATGCAGCACACAAATGGTCTTTATCGAACTTGAGCAGTGGAAGACCTCGAACGTGACCTCCAGTGACAAGTTTGTTGATGTCCTTAAAGTTAAGATGAGAGAGCCTTCGGTGCCACAGCCAGCTTTCGTCAAATTGTGCTTTTGATAACAGGCAAATAGCTGGGTTTCCTTTGATGGGTTTGATATTTAGAGGAAACATTTCACCTTTGCATTTAGATTTGAGAATAACTCTTTTCGTCTTCTTCTCAATTATTTCAGAACCCTCATCATCAAACGAGACTTTGAGACCGGTACCTCCAACAAGCTGAGATACACTGATGAGGTTGTGTTGTAGCCCTTCCACGTATGCCACCCTCCTTATAGTGAAATCACCATTGGTAATCATTCCATAGCCTTTTATGGTGCCAAAGGAGTTATTTCCAAATTTGACGTTTCCACCATTGGAAAGAGACCAGTATTCCATGAGTTCATCTTTCCTCCCTGTCATGTGACGCGAGCAGCCACTATCAATGTACCATTCTTTGTCAAACTGCTCGTCACTTATAATCTGCAAAAATTAAGCAGATTTAGGAACCCAAAGTTTCTTGGGTCCACGTGAGCCTTTCACAGGTACAGGAATAGTAAGAGAGATGTCAACAAGATATGTTCGTTTTATTAATGTTGTTTCATCTTTCTTTTTGATGGTAAAAACTTTGATTTTATTAGTATTAGGTGCGTTCGGTTTAGACTCAGGTTTAGACACCGAAACCTTCTGTTTCCCTTTTTGTTTAGCTGAAGATTGAGATTTTCGAGAAGAAACAGAATGGAATTCAGAACGAGGTGGAGAATAATTGGAAGAATTAGAAGAAGTAGATGAGTGAGATTGAGAGGGCTTAGATTGAGATGACTTCTTGGCTGGAGACTCTAGGTGACCCTTTTGCTTTTGATCATTGGTGGGACTGACCTTAGAGTTTTGATCTCTTTTGATTTCAGAACCGAACCTTTGCTTTCCGTTGGTTTCGTTCTCTGAACCGAACCTTTGCTTTCGGTTGTTGTGGCTCTCGTGCATTTCAACAGGATTTTTCTCATGCTTCAGGTTCTTGTCTTGATGTGAAAAATAAGCATTCTGGGATTGCCAGAACTGTTTTCTTTCAGAGAGATTCTTCATGTATCTCTGATTCCTTTGACGTTTCTGATTCCTCATCTGCTTCGGTTGATGATGGATGTTAGCTTTCATTTTTGGTTTCTCTTTGGCTGGTTCACTTTGAACTGAGGAAGTTTCACTAGATGGAGTATCTTCTTTTGCCGGACTTCCATTTTCTTGAGGAATGTCTTTCGTACCACTACTACTTGGCACATCAAAATTATCTGGCTTGTTCAAGGGTTCTGGTACATATCTACCTTTACTTTTCCATGAGGTCCTTTCAGATAACCCTACCGTTTCATCAGCATTATCGATTGGAGCGGACCAGAAAAACTCATCGCAGCCATCAGCATTGTCTTCGTTTACAATTGTTGTGAGTTCAGCAGTTTGATGTTCGGTTACTCCTGTGACCTTGTACACTTGATTTGGAGTGGTCCTAACCTTTTGATATACAACGACTTTCTCTGCTAAGATCGGGGACTTTTGTTGGGACAATCGAGCGAACTCCACTGAATTTTCTGAAATTAGATTCTTGTGGTTTTCAGGTTCGGTTTTCACAAATTCTGAACAGTCAACCGTGTCCTCTACAGAAATTTCACTCATATTGTCATCCTCATTAAGCTCAGATGCATTTTCAACATCAATTTTGTTTTCTGAGCTCAAGTTGGAGTCTAAAGAGTCAAAATTTTGTATGGTTTCGGTTCTTAGTTTAAGTCTATCATTTTCATCCAAAAGGTTTTTAAGCATGTCCTTATGGTCCTTGGATTTAATGAAAGATTCTATTTTGTCCAGTCCATACATATAGGTCGGATTGATGTCATCAGATGATATCACACTCTCACAATTATAAGCTTCAGCATCAATTTCATCCTCCTTAAACTCAAGGAAGGGCAAAATCATGCGATGAATCTTTTGTCCTATTTCACAATCCAAGTGAAGCTGAGTAATATTAGTGTAAAGACGTTTAGCAATCAAACAAAAAACATTTCGCTGTTTCAAAAGCTTTAAATTGTCTCTTTGCAAATAAATGTTTTCGTCTTTTATTTTGACTAATTCTGACTCCTTCAATTCGATCCACATGCACCGTTCCTCACTCTTCGAAGACACCCTGCTTAATTGATCAGTTAGGTTAGAATTGGTGACTCGAGTTTGAGTTAAACTACTATCTAGATGAGAAATTCTTGAATTAACGCTTTTTAGTTCTTTTTCATATGAGCATTGTGGGACTTTAAATGAAACAAAAACCGATTGTACCTTCTTGATCAGTTCATCGAGCTCGTTGAACTGCACGCTGAGCGGTTTGGCTGTAAAGCACATATCCTGCTGCTCCTTCGGTTCATAGCTTCCACCATCAGTGTTGAATCCCCTCATCTGAGATACGTCGAACACCATCAAGCACCTTCCTCCATTGCTTTCTTCTTTAGCCACGCAAGCTTTTCCATGAGAAGGCTTCCTCACTTCATCATCTTCAGAATCGGTTGACCAAACTTCCACGCCACCGAACTCGTCATCAACAACCGAACCTTGCACAATTAGAGCATTCATAGAAGAGTTAGCGGTAGATTTCTTCTTCCTTATCTCATCAAGCTTTTTCTGCAGCAAAGCTTCCTCATCCTTTTCAGCCATCTTTTTGAGGACACAATCCTTTGCATAGTGGTTCTTTCCCCCACAATAGTAGCAGCTTACTCCAGAATCACCTTCTGCCTTCGGTTCCTTCTTAGACTCTTCAACCTTCGGTTCATCTTTAACCTTTTCTGAACTATAACTCCCCTGCCAGTTCCGGTTTTTGTTGTTGGGGAATCTCTTCTTGATGAACCTCTTGGGGTTAGATACCATCATAGCATAATCTTCAGACGTGAGGTCATAATCCTCCAAGTTAAGGTCTTCGTCCTCCATTACAACTTTACTTTTGGACAAGAGAGCCAACGAACCTAGGCTTGAAACCACATTCTTTTCCTGCAACACAATCTTCTCCTGAGATTTGAGAATACCCACCAGTTTCTCCAAGGAATATGATTTAAATTGTTCATGGGCTTTAACTGTGGACACAACTGCTCTCCACTCTGATCTGAGACCATTTAAGAACGTAACCTTCTGCTCTATAAGCTTCCTTTCGATGTCATGTTTGATCATCTTGCTGAGAAGATGATTGAAGCGATCGAACGTTTGGGTCATAGTTTCTTCGGCTCCTTGCCTGAATTCACCAAACTCAGACAAGAGTAAGGTTTGAATGGAGTGTTCAAGATCCTCGTCTGTAGAGTACAATTCACGTAACCTGTCCCAAATCTCCTTTGCCGTCGTGCATGAACTCACCAGTCTAAAAGTGTCGGACTGAAGTGCGAATCTGATCAATCTTAACGCCTTGATATTGCACTGAAATTTATCTTTTTCATCTTGCGCAATATCTTTAACATCTTTTAGAAGATCATTATACTCTTTTTGAGTTTTAATAATCCTTGAAGTTGCAGAATGAGAAAACGGTCCAGAAATAATTGCTTCCCAAATGAGGTATCCATTATCCTCAGATCCTATAACGTAATCTTCAAAGTGATGCGCCCAGACTTCATAATCATGGGTGTACAGGATGGGAATCTTCGTGGTAGATCCAATGCTGTTCGAAATATTGATGGGATTCGATTGCGACTCGTCCATAATGATCGAATAACTTGCTTAAAGATCAGACTTGTAATAAATTAGATTAGGGAAAACAATAAATATCAAGATACGTCAATAATGAGATGACGGCTCAATAAATACCAGTAATTGCGGAAAACCCTAATTGAAACCTTTTTCACAGAAAAGAAGTGTATCGATTACACAGCCTCCTGCTCTGATACCAATTGATAGGATTAAAACTTAATCTTGAAGATCGATTAGATCTTAAACAGGTAAAATAAAGATTAAAGAACAAGAACACGAAAACAATAAACAACTCAAGAATGAATCAAACGTGTCGAATGATTATAAAACAACCCTCAGAAGAGCTCGATCAAGAACATCAACTGTAGAGGGTTAAAAGGTTTACAGGAACGATAAAGAAAATCAAAGCTATCGTAATTCTCTCTATTGTATTCTGGATCGTTAACCTAATATGCATGCAAGCATATTGTTATATAGTAAACCTAACAGGCTCTCGGTTGGACAGGCCCAAACCGGAGTACAAAATAATTGGACTATTAACCGAGCCCAATGACGCAATACTAAACGAATCTGCAACCCAACAATATTAATAAATCACAAATAACCTCTTTCTCAAATATCCTTCCTATCAAATTGCTCTGGTGAATGCAACCCAAAATGGACCATGCTACTCTCAGGTCAAGTACATACCAATTAAGTTATGGTCTTAGACACCTAATCCAACAGTCTCCCACTTGGATAAGTCTAATAACTATAACTGCAAGTATGCTTCAAAAACCGACTAGCAATCGTAACTCTCAAAAGCCGTTGTCGAACTCTAACGCGCCCATTAGATAAGGGATCATATATTTCTCCATTCTACAAGATATCGTATGAACTGATAGATGGATTATAATCATTCTCTTTTTTCATGTGTTGTTTCCCGATTTCCAATTTATGATGAAAGACTAATTGATCAAACCAAATCGGTCCAGGCTTGGCCAAGCACTTAGGGTGTCATCACTAAATCATCAAGGGGCCCACAAATATCGCTTTTATCCTCTTAGGGTAAAAGGAACAGATAAACTTCGATTCATATGCTTGCTTAATTTACTCATCAAATCACATATAACGATACGCTTTATAACACCAAGTTACTGGTGCGTTTACGTATCATCAATGTGTAACCAATTTGTAAACTACAACTCACATGTCTTGGTTTCAAGAATATAAGATATTATCGTCTCATAATCACTCGTGATAAATCCATGAAGTGATTCACGTGAGCTTGGGTTTAATCCAATACTCAAATCTTATTATAGGAGTACTCATGAACACTGCATCAAACTTGTGCTATGTCTAAGCACTTAGACAATCTACAGTCAGATCCATCACAATATTACCTCATTACTTACTTCCAAAGTCTGATTGACTGTGAATGTTTGAATAACCTAGTTATATGCAAAGTGAAACACAAGAATAATCGAATCCAATATGGTTTCAAAACTTTTGAATATAAATAAAGCACTTACTATTTAATCACCATATTGATTACACATTATTCATTATATAATGTTTCGACGAATCAACTTAACACTTTAATTAAAACAATAGTCATCCCATGCTCCAAGCATGTACACTACGTTTACCTATGGTCCTTACTTTGTGAAATAGATCAATTTTAAACATTTCCAATGATATTCATTTCACAATTCCAAATCCTTATCGTAAGTGTAAGAATACCAAATTATCTCCATTTACTGTATTCTATTAGATTCTAAACTTAAATGCAATGGTCCTTTTGTAATGACTATACACAAAAGTCACAGAGACTTTGGAAAAATATATTATGGAGTATTCCAATGGATAACAATTCCATGGAAATGAAGTCTCACACTCGAAGTACGTTCCTTTGAATTTCCTTCTTGCACTAAGTTTTCTAATCTTACACAAATTTGTGATTAACTTCCACTGATGGAAACATTTCCATATGCCCATTTTGACAATCACTTCTGAACAAGAGTTACCTCTTCTTAGAACATGTCAATATGGTCCTTCCAAAATCATACTATACTTCCAACTATCCATAAGTAACCAATCTTTGGTAAACCTCAGATTGTTGTCGACAATTGTTTAACAACTTTAGTCATATCTCGTTCTAGTCCTTTTTCCCTCTTAATGCCCCAGGCATTTGGAAAATTAGAACAGATTAATATTATAGCATATGTAATCGATCCTATATCCGAAGCATATGAGATACGATTCATAATGTCTCACATAAAGACATGATATTTTACCACTCTCTTGCTACAATATTTCCACATATATAATTTCCTTATGTTGAATCATTTCAACATAACATTCACATATGTCCATGACTAAATTTAAATTTCAATCTAAACTTTTATATTTGAAATGAAGTATGAGTATTTTCTCCCTATGACTTACTATAGCGAAACAATATCCAAACTTGCAACTTTGCAAATTTGTAACCTTTGTTGCCTATAAATATTGTTACAACCTTGCAATACTTAATAAAATAGTTGTGCTCCCACTAGCTTAAAAATTATACTCTTCCTAGCATAACAATTTTGCTTACTCGAGCACAACACTTATGCTCCCAGTCGCCTTGACATGTATCCATAAATCAGCTGGACTTTTAGAAATCAATACTTATTGACTTTCATACCAAAGTTTAGATTTCTGATATGTGATGCTTCGATAAGTCCTTGTCCATACTTTTCAAACTCATACACCTTTCAGATTAAATAGCACAAGTGTATGTTTGAACCTTTCAGAAACTTATACTTAATAAGTCTCGAATGTTCAAACTAATTGTCATTTCTCACAATTCGAACTATGAAGAGCGATGTCGTAGTCATACTCAAATTTGAGAACGTAATTATCACAACTGCTAACTCTAACCCTTTAAAATCTACTTAGTGGAAGCATTTCCTCACAATCATTTTCATGAATTGGAGAGAAATCTTTTGCCACTTTAGATTTTATGGTGTATGTGTTCCTATCCATATGAATCTGTCATTTCCAACCATTATCATAAGACAAGGTTTTATGACAAATCCAAACTCATATGGACTGAACTTATTTAATCTAAATTTTTTACCATGTGGGAGCACAAGAGTCCGACCATTGCTTCCATGTTATTGAGCAGCTCACCCCTACAAATCAATGTACTTTTCATTGATTAAGGTGCTTTTCCATATGCAATCAAATGAGAACTCACATGCATAATCAAAATAACTGGATTAGGCACAGAAATAAGAATATGTCAACACTATAGGATATAAACCTCAAGTCGTGTGCTAGTGATAAAAAAATAGGTTTATTCTTGATTAGTTCTTGGAATTATTCAGAACCATTAAGACTCCCACTGACCTCTTGACATATAAGATTCTCTTGTCCATAAACATTCCTTGACAAACAAATATTCAAGAGTTAGTATGAGATCCTATCAAGACAACACTTCATGTGGTTGGTCTTAGTTGATCTTTGTTTTATCCAAAACATCACAACTACCAATTTCAAATACGCAAGAATAAGAAACATTTCTATTCCATATTTCATGGGGCGTTATAAACCTAATTAAGATATGTCAATCAATGTGTAATCTTGGAGTATGACTCTAAGACTTGATACTGGAACGAAGTATGACTCATCTTCTTAACCGTTTCAAAATTTTATGATTCCTCTTCTTAGTCATACAAGTACACTAAGGTGTCCTTAGAGCAACAACTGTGATATGGTTCCCTAATCACTAAGATCATCATAAAACATGATACATGAGTACTATCCTTTCCTTCCATATTGGAGAAACCTTTTATCTTTCTGCCTAATTTGATTCTTCTTATTCGCTCTGCTATATATTGAAACTTTTCAATATATTAGAATTATACTTAATCTTGTAAGCACAACCATATTTACTGAACCATTAGTAAATCATGAAGAATAGCCTTTATCATTCTCTGTGATGGATCTGACCAGTGCACATCAATGTGTACTAGATCCTTTTATCTTTCATTTGACTTACATACTTATGTAAACAAGGAATTAGTCCCAATTTCTCAAGTACCAAGATTTTCACACATCACATGATTCAAATCATATGATTCCAGGTTTCTGTCCAATTGAAACTTGGGCGATGAGAATCTTTTCTTACTTAGAAAATTTGGACACTACCACAATTGATATAGCTAAGAATCAAACCATTTTCAATATTGCTATTATTAGAAACATATAAACAACAATTTTCATAAATGCCATTACAAGGAAATATAAAATAAGATAAAATTAAAATTTTTCTTTATTTTTAAAAATGTTCGGAAAACTTGTCCTTACAATGCAAATATAATTGAAAACTATGTTTCTAAATATATTCCTAGGTAATCTATCATAACTCCTAAGCAATAACTTAAAATTTTGATTATCGAACCATGCGATTGAAATCCATCTCTTCGCGATCAAACTCAGCTTACTCTTCCTTTAAGCTTCCGTGATTTTATTTGACCCTACAAAACATCAAAATGCAATCTTATCACCTCATGTGTTAAGAATTTGTAAATAGGAACTTATTATTGTTAGATAGTGGAATTACCTAAAGTAGAGTCATACATTTTGACTTTACCATCCTTGCGATCCTTCAGGTAGATATGGAAGCTTCGCAACCAATGCTCCTTCTCTTGGCAATAGAAACAAACAGACTCTCTTGGAATGGTGCATGGGACAATCTCAAACTTAGCCTTTATCTTCACCATTTGGTCAAATGGTTTGACCTTTGCCAATCCCTTTACACTGGGAAGATAAAGCTTTTATGGACTTCCAATATTGCCATTTTCAATGTCCATGGAATTTTGGGAAGTAGATCTTCCAATCAAATTTGCTTAACTAGTGTGCCAAATCATTTCTAATTCAGCAACAATTAGCAAATAGGTAAGATCGATAAGGGTCATGTCCTGGTCTCCCATATAGTAGTCCTTAATGAACCCGCTATATGACTTAGCAAGTGATTAAAGAACCAAGTCAACAACCAGCTTCCTATAGACATCGACACCTAACATTCCCAACCTATCAATATGCAACTTCATCTCCTAGACGTGAGCACATGGTCGTTGCAGCAAGTGCGGCAGGTCGCACGAGAGGACGTGTAGGGTGGGTGGATCTGGATGCTTTAGGTGCGGCCGAACTGGTCATATCAGTAGACATCGTACTGGTACCACCACCATCACCCCAATATCTGATCTTATTTGCTTTCAGTGCAATCAGATGGGCCAAAAGAAGGCCCATTGTCTGATTTTGGTTGCAGTAGGAACGGTGTCAGCAACCGCTCTTGTGACTCTTCAGATTACTGACGGCTGCCAAGGCTAGGTAGTCGCGCCTGTGGCAAGGAGCAGGGCTTTCTAGGTGACGGCCGAGGAGGTACGTCCAGTTCCCGATGTTGTGATGGGTATGTATTTTCTCCCGATCTCTTTATTTATATTGAATTTCTTGCTTATGTTTATATGTTTTATTTTAGGATCATTCCAAGTGAACGATATTTCTGCTCTTGTATTGTTTTATTAGGGGGCTACCCGATCGTTTGTATCTCTTGCGCTTAGCAAGAGATTTGTTGGAGCTCCGAGGGAGCTGGATTGTCCTCTAAATGTCAAGATTGTTGATGATAGTAATGTTTGGGTTGCGAGGTTTCATTGGGATTGTACTCTCTAGATATTCAGAGAGCAGTATCCAGTTGATATGGTTCTCATTCCTCTATGTGGGAACAAGGTTATCGTGGGCATGGATTACTTGAGCCCTAAAGAGGCAGTGATTGACTATGCAGCAGTTGGTTTAGGTTCGGACCCAAGTGAGGGAGAGTTGGTGATACATGGGGAGAGACTGCAGTGTGGGCCGATTGTATGCTCTACAGCGAGGGCCATATGCTCTTTTCATTAGGGTTGCCCAGGTTATGTCGCCTATGTCATGGATACCCAGGATAAGGGTAAGGCGATTGTAGATGATTTGTCGATTGTGCGGGATTACCCGGATGTATTCCTGAAGGATTTTCCAGGGGTGCCTCTGGAGAGGCAGGTGGAGTCCAGGATTGATCTAGTTCCAGGTGCAGCTCTGATAGCCAAAGAACTGTATCGGTTGGCTCCTCCTGAGATGCAGAAGTTGTCTACACATCTGCAGGATCTGTTAGACAAGGGATTTATTCGGCCGAGCAGTTCGCCTTGGGGAGAACGGATTCTGTTTGTGAAGAAGAAGGATGGGTATCATCGTATGTGTATTGACTACCGGAGCTGAATAAGGTAACGGTGAAGAATCATTATCCCCTCCCGAGGATTGATGATCTTTTTGAACAGCGTCAGGGTGCCACTTGGTTCTCCAAGATTGACTTGCGATCGGGTTATCATCTGATGCGGGTCAGGTATGAGGATGTACAGAAGAAAAATTTTTGGACTCAATATGGTCATTATGAGTTCGTGGTGATGCCTTTTGGGCTCACCAATGCTCCAGCCGCGTTAATGGATCTCATAAACTACATGTGCAGACCGATTTTGGATTAGTCTGCCATTGCATTCATTGATGATAGCTTGGATTATTCCAAAACTCAGGAGCATAATGAGGAGCACTTGAGGGAAGTGATGGAGACATTGCAGAGGGAGAGACTTTTCGCAAAGTTCTCCAAGTACGAGTTCTGGTTGCGCGAGTCACAGTTTCTGGGGCACCTTGTCAACTTGAAGGGTATTCTAGTCGATTCGGCCAAGGTTGAGGCCGTGATACAGTGGGAGGTTCCGAGGTCTCCATCTGAGATTCGAAATTTTCTTGGTTTGGCTAGTTACAATCGGAGATTCATCCAGGATTTCTCCAAGATAGTTGTTCCTTTGACCCCGACTTACCAAGAAGACAGTTACTTTTTGTTGGGGGCCTGAGCAGTAAGCAACTTTCGATACGCTGAGACAGCAGTTGGGTGAGGCGCCGATTCTGACCCTGCCAATGGGTGTGGATGAATTTGTGGCTTATTGTGATGTTTCGATCAAAGGTTTGGGGGCAGTGCTGATGCATAGGGGTTGTGTGATCGCTTACGCCTCAAGGCAGCTGATGCCTCATGAGGCAAATTATCCGACGCATGATTTGGATTTCGGGGACATGGTTTTCGCCCTTAAGATTTGGCGGCATTACCTCTATATGGTTCGTTCTACTATTTACACGGATCACAAGAGCTTGAGATATTTGATGGATAAGTTGAATATGATTATGAGGCAACATCGATGGTTGGATGTGGTGAAGGATTATGATTGCAAGATCCTTTATCACCCAGGAAATGCCAATATGGTGGACGATGCTCTTAGCTGTAAGGCGTTCGCGGCTCCAATCAGAGATTTATGTCTGAGGATGACCGTGATTACTCCGTTTTTCGAGCGGATTCGTGAGGCACATGTTGAGGCTATGAAGGAGGAGCACCAAAAGAGCGAGCTTATAGTGGGTCAGGTGGCTTCCTTCAATTACGATAGTCGTGGATTGTTGACTCTGTATCGACGGGTTTAGGTTCCGTATTGGGGCGGTGTACACCAAATTCTGATGGAGGTGGCTCATAACTCTAGGTTCTCCATCCATCTCGGGGCTACGAAGATGTATAGGGATTTTCGTCTTGATTAATGGTCTACGTGCATAAATACGGATGTGGCTTGGTATGTAGAGTGGTGCTTGACCTGCAGGAAGGTCAAGGCCAAGCATCAGCGTCCTCACGGCAAGATGCGGCCATTGGAGATTCATGTTTGGAAATGAGAGGACATCCCTATGTATTTTATCACGAAACTTCCTATAACTGCATGTGGAGTGGATTCAGTTTGGTTCATCATGGATCGTTTGACCAAGAGTGAGCATTTCATTCTGATTCAAGAGAGTATTTACGTAGAGAAGTTGGCTGAGATTTATATCCGGGAGGTTGTGGAACCTCATGGTGTGCCGGTATCTGTTGTTTCCGATAGGGATGTCCGGTTCACTTCTAGGTTTTGGAAGAGATATCATCACGAGTTGGGTACTCGTCTCCATTTCAGCACAACTTTTCATCTGCAGACTGATGGGAAAAGCGAGCTTTTCATATAACAACATTTATCACGCTAACACTGATCGACCTTCGTTTCAAATTCTCTACAGGAGGAAATGAAGGACCCCAATTTATTGGGGTGAGGTGGATCAACGGGTTATAGGGAGTACCGAGGTGGTACTCAAGACCACTAAACTGATTCAACAAGTTTGGAGCAGGCTTCGGACAATTCAGTGTAGGCAGACGAGTTATGCCAACAGGCTCCGGTCAGACTTAGAGTTTATGGTGGGAGATATGGTTCTGCTAAAGGTGTCACCTTGGAAAGGTGTCATCCGGTTCAGAAAGCAAGGCAAGCTGGGCCCCAGGTATATTTGTCCCTTTAGGGTTTTGGCTTGAGTGGGCCGGTTTGTGTATCGTTTAGATCTTCCAGCCGAGCTCAGTCAGATTCATAGCACATTCCATGCCTCTCAGCTACGGAAGTGTTTAGCGGATGATTCCACAGTGGTAGCATTGGAGGATATTCAAGTGGATGACCGTCTGAATTATATTGAGAGTCTGGTGGCGATTCTAGATTGGAAGATTACGAAAACCTTGAGGAACAAGGTTGTTGAGCTAGTGAAGGTGCAGTGGCAGCACCATAAGGGATCGAAGTGGACTTCGAAGCACGAGGATGAGATGAGAGAGCATTATCTGGAATTATTTGGGGAAGTAGACTTCGAGGACGGAGTCTGATTCAAGTAAGGGAGAATTGTAACACGTGAATCATGGTAAGATTCTTCTTGGCCGTTATTGTTGTGTTTATTGCATTTTGGTCCTTGAGTTTAAGCGGGGTGCACCACATGGTACGCTTAGCGTACAAACTGTAAAATGAGTATGCGGGATGTACCACATGGTATGCTTAGCGTACTCAAGGGAGGTGGGATCAGGACTCTGGGCACGTATACGGGGCGTGCATCCATGTATACGGGGCGTACATGCGAGATGATGAAACCCTAATTTAGGGACTTGAACCTTATATAAAGGCAATAAGTCCACATGGTTGGCCTCCTTACCAGCCTCCATTTCCACAAAACCTTAAAGTCGATCCTTAAGTCTCTTGGTGGTGTTCTTGAGCTAGTAGAAGTTCTTGGTGCTCATTTTTGATCTTTGTGAAGGAAGTGGTGAATCTTGAAGTTGTCTTGCTTGGTGGAAAGTCCTTGGATCTAGAATCATCTCTTCTTGTGCAAGCTTTCTAAGGTATCAAGTTTTAACCTTGACTTGTAGATGTCTAGATCTCTTCATTTTGTGCTTTGTTATGATTTTGGTCCCTTTTTGGGTTAATATGAGAGTGAAATCATTTTAAGGGCTTGTTATTCTAGATCTGAGTTTGTTTTGGACTCCTTAAGCATAAAGGTGCAAGCTTTATGAGTTAATTGGTCACATACACGCATTAAGCCGTTTGTTAAGTCCATTTTTAGCTTAAGAGCTTCATTTATACATGCATGAATGTAAAGTTGGCAACTTTACGTGGTTTTCTAGCTCAAGGAAGTCAGATCTATGTTTTGGGGCTATCTCTTAAAGGATTAAGGACTGAAATGAAGTTTTGGTTGAATGGGTGAGTATGTCAGGCATACAAGCAGGTATGCTTAGCATACAAGCCCTCAAACGAGTAGGTTGCGCGTACATGTTGAGTACGCTTTGCATACTCAGTCAGGTGGGTTTCGTATAGTTGGGCTTCAAATTTGGGCATTTCTTTGGGCTTAGCGGCTTCTGGTGTTGTTGGGCCACCTGAAAATAAAAGTTTGGAGTGGGGAAAAATTAGTGGGCCTTAGGGTAATGTCCATGTCGGGAGTTGGGCGCAATTTTGAAAATTGGGACTTAATTGGGCCTTGGTTGATTATTGGGCTTTTGGGCCTTAGTATTGGACCAAGCTAGGTTAGGGGTAAAATGGTCTTTTTACCCCAAGTATGGATTTATGGTTATGGTTTGGAACCCAAATGTTGATTGGGTGTTGTGTTGGTATTGGTTAGCTCGGGGATTCGCTAGACCAACAACCATATATTTTGTATGGAGATGCATGATTTGAGGTGCGTTTTCTCACCATGTTTAGCGGGTTAAAAACACCAATGTCAACCCATGATTTGTTCTGTTAGATTACTCGTTGTTTGTGTAACACTAGTATGTGCATGTGCTTGTGTGTTACTGGGCAGGGCCCGATGATTTTCCTGTATGCTACTATATGTTATTAGATATGAACTGTGGGCGGGGCCCATTATGCGAGTTAGGGCGGGGTCTGTAATACTCATTCGGTGGGGCCCGTTATGCGAGTTAGGGCACGTCCCGTTATACTCTTTGGACGGGGCCTGTTGTGTGTTTTATGTTTGGTAGGTGGCATCGTGGGGAAGTCACTAAGCTTTGTGCTTAATATTTTCAATTCATGTTTCAGGTACTTCTGGTTCCAAGGGGAAGAGCTCAGGATGACTGCATCGCACACACCATGTGGGTTCTGCTTTATAGATATTACTCTAATCGATATGATGTTTGATACACTTATTTTCATTTCGTTTGTATGGATTATGTTTTGGAATACAATTTTATTAAATTAAAAATGAAATTTTTGGATCATATTTTTAGGACGTTACAAATTGTTTTGAGGGAAGATACATACTTAAGTATTGTGACATAAGTTGATGACCAAAAGATTTATATTTTACATGCATGCAAAGTTGATGATACATACTACAACTAGTAATAGTTATATATGTTACAAATAAATATTTTTACCACTAAATTTTATTAAAAATATTGTAATTAGTATTTGATAAACAAAAGAATTTTTATAAACTATTAGACATATTTAAAGATACTTGCGAAAATAAAAATGTTGGAAAAGAATAAGTTAATGAAAGTAATGTTATACGATTTGTAGGGATGGATAAAAGTGTCGTTAAAAACTTATGTTGTAATTTTTATTAGTTGAACATTTTATTAAGAATATCTTGTCAACCTCATTGAAATGATATGTATAATCACATGACTTGTATATATTAGGTTAGTAAGCTTAATTGTCATACAGTCTTAATATGAAAGCTTTAAACGAAAGGATAAAATATAAATATACAAATAAATTATAAACTCGTATTTAGCGTATGAAAATAACCCACAACTATATATATATATATATATATATATATATATATATATATATATATATATATATATATATATATATATATATATATATATATATATATATATTATTGTATAATACGAAATCTCATCGATAAATAATGTGTATGTATTTTTAAGACTAGGTTTACTTACGATCAAAAACAATATAATTTCAACAACAAGTGAAAGTTAAAAATACAATAATGATGGGTTAAGATGACAAACGGTCAACCGACGTAATACTAACATATATGAGTTATTCAACTACGCGAACGGAAAGTCCTCCTTATTGGTTTATGTAAGAAACTACTCAAGTTATTATCGCAACATTATTCAAACGCTAAGTTAAATTCATTATTTAACAAATTTCACTAAGTCTTAAAAATCTTAATAACCTAAGATTCGCGTTAGTGACCCTGGCAAACGACGGATTTGTGTGCCAATGAAATGTTGTCATGGAATTTATGGATTTGTATCTCATGTGTGTTTGTGTGAGTATTTTATAAAATGGGTGAAAAAGGGAGTTTTGTGATGGGGTGTTTTTCTTTCGTTAGGATCTAAATCCTAGAATCGAAGCCTACCGCTATAACCGTTAATCCATGAGGGGTCTTACATTGTAGGTCTATGTACAAGACATAGATTTATAATAAAGAACTTCGATGTAGATCTATTTCTTATGGAAAGATTTATGTGAATTGATATTTTTCGTCTGTAGTTGCTAGCTACAACTTCGTCTGACGAGGCAACAGTCGTCAAATATTTCTTTCTTTGTTACTATACAACTATTTGAAACATTAGTAATGATCCCGATTCCTCCTTTTTGTTGTGCCTGTGTGGATTGTGGAACGCCTATAGTGTCAGTTATAGGCTAATTGTTAGAATGAAGATTTGTATTCTGGAGAAGCATAGGTCTAGGGTAAGTTAATCCTCCCAAAATTTAGGCCGAATGTTTAAAATTGTTCATGCCGATAACCATGTCTTGTTATGGCATAATTCTTCATAAGCGTATATGTTTCGGTAATACAACCGTCACGAGAATATCAAATACTTGTCGTTAAAATTACATGATTTGTAAGATTATGCATTATTAATTACCGGTTGTCGAAAAAAATCATTTTTGAATTACTAAAATAATCGAAGTCAAAAAAAAATATGTAAGCCTCACCAACATTATTGTTGATGTATTTTCAAAATGTATGTAACTCTAGGTGTTCAAAATGACCAGAAGAACTCTCACCAAAAGTGAGAATGAAAGACTGACTTTGGAAATAAATAGTCGGCTCTATTGGAGCCTTCGGTTCTGTTATTATCTTGCAGAAAGTTGTATTCCACGTTTATCTCTTCTGAATTCATTATACAATGTATTTCGTCACATTCGAATTCTAGAAGAATGTAATGCTTTGTAAATCTTGGTATTATTTCAATATATGTTGTTGACTGTGATACAAAATGTTTAGTCTCAACCCTGATGTTTCCGCCGTTGGTCGGGATATGACATCTCGGTTGTAAAATATTATTAATTAAATCAATTCGATTACAATATCTTTTGACAGATATTTGAGGATTAATATTAAGATAGTATATCTACCTTCAAATATCACCTTTGGTTTACCGACTTCTTACACATTTATGACATAATTATTTTAATCTTAAGACAGACAAACCTAATTAGTATCAGCTTTATCATAACTTTAAGTTAAATAAACCAAGTTTATAGGTATATGTGAATATATCCAAAAATAAAATCAAGCAGATAGGTAATGGATAACTTGATTGAATTGAACTTTAGAACATATGGTTGTGTGAGACAAGTACAACATAATGATGCTCATAATCTGGGTCCCAAGTGACAATATTCCAAAATCAAATACTAGTTAGCCTTTGAATTAGAAACGATAAACCATAAGCTAAAGTCGTTAGTCAACTTTCTCTAACATGCCAACAACTCACTCCCCAAGTCCCCGTAGTTGAAAAAGTAATTTTGTAATTATGACACAATGATCCTTTTTTAAAAGCAAACCCTATTCACTTATTTTAAAGTTTTCAACATCATCATAAGATAGTTAAATAAAAATATTTAATTCTTTTACTACGACTACAAATATGCAAAACAAATTGATATATATATATATATATATATATATATATATATATATATATATATATATATATATATATATATATATATATATAAGTTTAGGTTTATTTGAGACCATATTAATTTTGTGAGATAATGAAACGCAATAAAAAAAATTTAAAAATGCAAAATGAAAGGAAAATCCAATAATTCTTTTTTTAATTATTATTTTTGTCATTTTCTTTACCTAAAAAATAATAAATAATAAATAATAAATAAATTTTTTTTTTAAATACATGAAATATTCTAACAAAATATTACACTGTAAATTTTCGAATGTGATTTTTAGAATGTTAGAATATTCTAGTATTCTAGTAGATTTGTCAGATATGTAAAATATTCTAATATTTTACAAGAATATTCTAATATTCTACGAGAATATTCTAATATTCTACTAGAATATTTCACAAATATTTCAAAAAAAACGAAAAATTTTTTTTGGATAAAAAGTGACAAAAATAATATTTAAAAAAAATTCGAAAATTTTCATTAATTTTGCATTTTAAAAATGCTTTTTCTATCTAAAAAATATGTGGCTAGGATTGCGTCTCCCCGTCACACAAAATATATTGGTCTCACATTAACCTAACCCTATATATATATATATATATATATATATATATATATATATATATATATACATATATATATATATATATATATATATATATATAAACTTTTTAGAATATTTACATATATTCAACATATTATACTTATTATAACATCATGAAAGGTGATTTATTATTTATTATTTTGCTTATTTTTGTTTTGAATAATGCATTTGAAACTCTAAAGACCATTTTTCTTGAACCTAATGCATTTGAAACTCCCAAGACTATTCAACTTATACAAATTAATTTATGATTAATATAATTTGTAACTCTTAAAAATCTTCAAATCATTCTATTTAATTGATGAGTTAAATGAAATATTTAGCGTATATAAGAAATTTGTAGATTACATATTGCATGAATGCCAATACAAAATGATAGATTATATTTGTAGGGTTTGAAGAGTTGTAGGAATGATTCCATTGATGTAACAAAAGCAATTTCAATTTTTCCAAATATAAATTCATCTAAACTCAACTTGGGTGCATGTAAACTTTTAGATATTAACCAAGATTCAAATTTAGGTATGTTTGAAAATGTATGCTTGAGATCATTTTTTAAGTTTACGTGTTATGCATCTTTCTATAATGACATGATGATGAAGTGGGATAGATAATTACTTTTCATGAGCTTTTGGTAAATCACCAATCAAGCTATTTATAACTTAGAGCAATTAACTTTGTTAACATGTATGTATTTTTATGTTGTCTCTTTCTTTTTTATGTTAAGAAAATATATTTTACGTACAAGAGAACATTATTCAACATGTATTTTGTGGTATGTATATACTTGTCACACCCCAAAACCGGAACGACGGAAAAGCAGGGGCGAGGCTACACTTGTATAAGGTGGGTCACTTGACCCACCTAAAAATTTCTTTTTTACAACATCTTATATATAAAAATTATATGGGAACTACCTTTAATATTTAAAATGACCCATCTTGTCTTTAACTTGTTTACCAATAATATACAAATCAAGATATCTATAAGCCCATATTTTATTTCAATAGCCCAATAAAACATATAAATAAATAAAAGAAAAAAAAGGATTTATTTATTTACAATTGGTTATTTGTGATTAATACATTAATAGTTCTTAAGCTTAATTCTTTATTTATTTGCAATTGGTTATCTGATTCGATCCACTACTACTATTTTTTAACTCTTTCATTCACATTGATTTTACTTAAATAGTGAACCATGTGGTTTTCTGTTCTAGACTCGCCACTGCGGAAAAGTTCTGGGGTGGATGACGTCATGTCAAGTATCACAACACATGCATTATAGTAATCAAAGTACAACAAAACATTGCATTAATAGTAATAGTTTTACATGGTTACATTAATACATCAAAGTAATACAAATAATAGAATAAATACTGCGCGGTACTAAGCTATCTTCATCAACAGCTCCGGGGATGTACCTGTCTAATGCTAACTTGAGAATACAAGTTATTTGAAAAGCGAGTATCAGCATTTTTACAAATGCTGGTGAGTTCATAAGCATTTAGTGACGTTTTCATTCAAATAACTTTAATAAAAGTAGTAGTTTAAGAGATTTCAGTGTATTAGAGTCCTTTCCAGAAAATCCTATATTTTCTTTAATAAAAGCAGCATTCTACCAAGACTGGTCAGTGTTATGTGGTAAAAAGTGGTTTTCCCTTAATTGCTATAATCATCAAAATACTGAATTTGATTATTAAAGAAAGCAAGAGACAACAGGGAAATAACATACGCCTCAGCAGTGAGGACTGCTGACTAAGGCAAGGGAATCCTAGACTCCAGGAGAGTATCGAACGAACGACATGCCTGGTTCAGTCTAACCAATAGAGACACAGACCCCAGAAGGTACCAAATGAAAGGTACAGTTGGTAAGGTCCAAAACAGTGAATACAGACCGCAGACAATATCAAATGAAAGATACGTCCAGCCAGGTCTAAAACGGTGAATACAGACCGCAGACAATATCAAATGAAAGATGCGTCTAGCCAGGTCTAAAACAGTGAATACAGTGAATACAGTGTATACAGACCCCAGACAGCATCAAATGAGAGATACGTCTTGTAAGGTCAAAACAGAGGAGACAGACCTCAGACAGTATCAAATGAAAGATATGTCTTGTAAGGTCAAAACAGTGTGACTCTGAAATCGAATTACCAACATACAGTGTAAATTGCTGGCGAAATACCGTTACCTTAAAGCCAATGAATTATAAGGTAACCCGGGATACTCGTAACCATACTGACTAGAGTACCAGACGCCCTACAAGCGTCTAAATTGTGACATTTGTCACTCGTTGGCTTGGTAGGCCGGGACTGTAGCTAGCAGTCTGGGTGCGGGGTTGTCAATCCCGTATAGATCTATACACACAATGTCCGCTCTCCCTACAGGAGATTCTGGTTACCAACTAGACGATGGAGAAGGCCGTGTCCTGAAGATGCATCCCAAATAGTGGATAGAGACTTCCAAATGGTGGGTAGTGTGTAAGTGTTGAACTAGAGGTAGAGACTTCCAACTAGTGGGTTTCTAATGTAAGTGTTGAACTAGAGGTAGAGACTCTTAACTGAATTGACTGAAGTAAACCCGTATGTCTATGCTTGTGTACATAATATATAACTAATGAATCAAACGACCTTCAGATGGACATCCGATCCCACCAGACCATATCTTAACGAAGAAAAGGAAATAGGGAGGACAAGCCTTCCTATGTCCTTCAATCATTATTTATATGCATCTACACAAGCACAAACATACATCTAACTACGCTTGATTGTGTATCAAGTGGTATCATACAATGAAGTATAAGTGTACAGTGGAACATCCGAGTCGTGAAGTATAAGCGTACAGTGGAACATCCGAGTCGTGAATTATAAGCGTACAGAGTGGGATAATCGAATCGTGAAGTATAAGTGTACCGAGTGTAAGTGTATCACGAAGTGGAAACGACGATAAGTGAAGTAAGAGTGTCTATCAAGTGAAGCGACTACAAGTATAAGTGAAATAGAGACAATACCAAGTATAAACGCATCACAAAGTGAAAACGTTATCGAGTAGGAGTTTAAAAATAGGTATAAGTGAAGCAGCAGTAACTAACAAGTAAAAGCATACGTCGTGAAAGTGAACCTTGATGAAAAACCTTTATACTCGGGAAAATCACAATTTGTATTCTTTTGTAAAATAAGTTTGAAAACCTTTGGAAATCTTTCATAAACCAGTTTAAAATGAATTTAGATAAAACAGTGTAAGTAAGAGTTTTGAAACCAATAAAAACCTTTTTGAAAACCAATATAGTGTCCTACTCGGTTAAACAGTGTACAATGGTAAAATCCTGTGCATGCGGGTTATCAATCACATGTGATTGATATGATAACTGGCATGTTTAACTTGTATTCCCCCCTATAAAACATGTAAAAACATTACAAAGGTTCATTCAGGGGTATGAACTCACCTGGTGTAAGTAGGTCCGACGAAGGTGCCGTTTGGGCGTTCGGTGCCACGCAAGGACTCGAACACACTCAATGACCTATTTAACATATGATAACATATGTTCACATACAATTAGTATATTTAATACTAATTAAACAAGTATACGCACTCAAAGGAGCGGAAAACACTTTAGGTAAGTGTTTGGGTGTCCCGGGTAGTGTCTAAGGGTGTGTATGGCTAAGGAATGGAGTTTACTCTCCAAGAGTAAACCCCTATCACCATGTTTTCGGCCCAGGGACTACTCACCATGAGTTTACGGCCGCAAACTCATGGTGAGGGTATCTAGTGTGCTAAAGTGTCTCATATCCATGGTAGATTTATGTTAGGCTCAAATATCAATTGTGTAAATGGGTTTAAGGCATGAAATGACCCCTTTGAGGAGTTTACGGCCATAAGCAAGGGAGCTTATGGCCGTAAGCTCCTATACATACCTTCTTTTGGTGTTTTTAAAGGCTTAAGTGGTAGAGGGTAATTTCCTAAGCATTTTAGTAATAGTCTAAGGCCATTTGGGGGACAAAATTATTGTTTTGGGGATGTTTAAGGGTGTTTACGGCCCTGGTACATGCCTGGGCCGTAAACTCCTGTTGACCCTTCATTTTGTTGTGTTTAATTGGTCCAAACCCCAAATACTAAGTCCCTAAATTATGTATGAAGCCTAAGGGTGTTTTAGGAGTGTGTTAGGGGCACTTTTGCATGTTAGTGAGGTGTTTACGGCCTTGGCAAGAGCCTGGGCCGTAAACTCCATTTCACACCCTCATTCTTTATGTTTAAGTGATCTAAACCCAAGAGGATAAACCCCCAATTTATGTATTAAGCCCTAGGGTGATTTTGGAGTGTATTTGGGACATTTAGACAAGGTTTAGAGGTGTTTACGGCCTAAGCAAGTGCTTGGGCCGTAAACTCTCTTTTATGCCCCAAAATGATTGTTTTAAATGTGCAAACACTCCTAGGCTAATTCCTCTATTTATTTCCCAGCCATTAGAGACAAGTTTGGGTCATTTTGGCCTTGTTTAAGGGGTTTACGGCCTAAGGAGGGGCTTAGGCCGTAAACTCCATTCTAATAGCTTCTAAGTCCAGATTTTTAGCTATAAACACAAATCAATATGTTTAGATTAAGCTAGGGTAAGCGGACTTACAATTTGGAAGCGTTTGGTTGCGGATTCGGGGCAAAAACGAGTCTAGAGAGAGAGTATAGAGAGAGTGTGTAAAAAGTCTCCAATGGACTCCACTCACCCTTATATAGGGTTACGAGTCGGGGCTCAGTGGAATTTTACCCGATACTGCCGTTAAACGGGGCTTTTGGTCGCACCCGATTTAGGGGTCGTAATAATAAAACTTAACACTTTCCAAATAAATGGAAATGTGTGATGCGTGTTTTTATTCCCTTTTATCACGATTTAACGGCCTATTAAATAATAAACAACTGAAATGTTTATTTAATTGACGACCTCTAATTAACGGAACCTTTATAAACTGGAATATTCCGTTAACGGTAACGGGACAACTTGGGTTGTCACAATACTATATTAGTTTCTATTGCTTATTTTGTAAATAACATCGATGTAGTTTTTTATAATTGATTTTGATGAAATGAGTTTACAATTATTATTCCAAATTGTTGGTGATAATGACAAATTAGAACGAATGATTTTTAATATGATATGACTTTATTGTTGAAAACCAATAATTAAGTGTGTTATAAAAATGAATTCTTTATGTTCTACCAAAACTTATATGGATGTACCCAATTTTAAATGTTTTTAGAATAATAAAAATAAATTATCTTATTACATTTGTCAATTTCCTTTTTTTTCTATTCATTCTTTATCGTACTAGAAAAGTAAAATAAATAAGATATTGATATTTTCATAAGAAAATATAAATGATCAAAAGATACCTCAATTGTAACACTCCTCCTCCCCTATCTTGTTCTTAACATATTGTTTTTAAGATTGGTCGCAGTACATAACAATTACTATAGTTTTGAAATTCAAATTACCATTTTCTTTGGACCGTTCATTTTCTTCCAATATTTCATAGATTTAAGGAAAAAATGAAAGTACAATAAAAAAGTATGATAGTTTTTTTAAATATAATAATGAAAAATTCCAAATAAGTAGTTTTTAAATAGTAAAAAGTAATAATTATTTAAAATAACGTAAAACTAAATAATAGATAATATTATATTAATAAATTATTGTTATTTGAAATAATAATAATAATAATAATAATAATAATAATAATAATAATATAGGAAATAAAAAAAATATTCAAATAAATTATTTATAAATTAGTTAAAAATAATAATTTTATATCAAAACTTAATTAAATTTGATTTAAACACAATTTTTTATATCTTTCTTATCATATACTCAAAATTATTATAATATTAGTTACAACTTAGTATAAAAATTATTATTTCAATGATAAATACTTATAATATTGTTTTTATAACATATAATTGTTAATATTTATATTACATTATTAGGCACAAATCAAGAGTTTAAAACTCACATTACAACTCAATAGTTTTTTTTTTTTTTAATTTAAATGTAATTAAGATTTCAAATTTAATGTAATTTGCTTTTATATTTTCCACTACATTCAAAACTTTTTTAAACTTACGGTTATTGATGTGCAATGTTTTTTTTTTAATTTTCCACTTATTTATTATACACATTGTAGCTGTATTAGTACTATATAAGTAAGTTTTGAATAAAAATCATATGTTTGAAAAGATTTATAATTCAAAATGAAAGAGTTGAAAAAAAAAGTTTTGTCGTATCAATGGTTATTTCAACATAATTTATATATAACAATGTTTCTATATATCAAATGTATGTTGATTTATAAATATTCATTTTGAATGATTTAAAAGTGTTTAATATGTTTTGTTTGATGTAAATGTTATAATGTTGTAGTGTTTTTATTTTATTAAAAGCTATAATGTTTTTCATACTATTTGTTATTTGTTTTATATATAAACCGACATACGTTTTATATATAATTTCCACAACTTAAAATGTTTTATAAAATCATCAAAAGTTTTAGTATTTATTTTTTTGACACTACTTTGTGTTTTTATACTTTGGAATCAATATATGTTTGATATATAATTTACACAACATAAAACGGTCTATAAAATCATGAATTAATAAGGGAAATAACTAATAGTATAAATTTATTAAAGTTAATAAAACTAATATATTAACTATAAAGTTTATTTTGCTATTGATATTGGTTTTACTAATATATTGATTTTCCATACAAAAAGTCTTAGCGGCGTAACTTGTTACCCGTTTGCCTTCTCATTCGTTGTATGATGATAACTAAAAAATATAAAATATAAAATTACTAAAAAAATAAAAAATTATATTCACGCGCAACGCGGATACGACTAGTATATAATAAATGAGGCCATTCTAAATCATGTGGTTAGAGATATTTTGTTCTCTCAAACCATATTTATTTGAAACATAAATGACCTTTTATATTCCTTAATTAATAGTATTTATAATCTTTATAAAATTTCAACAATGTTTTGCATACTCTCATTATATATGTAGCCATGGTTGCAGAAATCGGGATTAATCGACGATTAATCGTGGATTAATCGCTTGGCGTTCTCCAACCGTCGAGGATTAGGGCATTAATCGGAAATTTATGATTAATCGGGTTTGGCGGGATTAATTGGCCTTGGCGGGATTAATCGGCCAACAAAACTCAAAAATGTCGAAAAAAGTAAAAAAAAGGTCAAAAAAATTTTAAAAATTAAAAAAAAAATTAAATCAAAAAACCAACATTTTTTTACTCCAAAATTTTCAAATTTTCAAATTTTCAAAATTTCAAATATTATACAAAAATGTTCATATTTTCGTATTTCTAAATTTCCAAATTTCCAAATTACACTTTTTCTGATTTCCTAATTTTGAAGTACTTGTTTTTCTTAAGATATATTAATATTTAATTAATTTTAATATTTTATTAACAATTTGGTCTCCGATTAATCCTAGATTAATCTCCGCCAAGACCGATTAATCCCTTAACACCAGTCGACCGTCGAGCTACCGTCAAACGATTTTTACAACCTTGTATGTAGCTATATTAATACACTTTTGTTACAAAAAGTCTTAATGTGGTTGAAGTTCTTGTGATTCAAAAAGCTTTTATATAATTTAAGTGTTTATGATTCAAATTTTGTAAGAAACTAGGGTTTGTAGTGGAGACTTGGATACCAACTTGGATCGTATGAACACTTTCCGAACTGATATTTCTACCATGTGCCTGGGTTACAAGAAATTCAGCCTAGGATAATCCAAGAGGAAACTTACGATTCTAGGCATAGAAATTGTAAGACAAATTTCTAGAAAGATTCTGTGAGTGTTTGAAGAAAAACGAGAGCTAATTTTTGGGTGTACCTTCTCAAAAGGAAGAGTCGTTTATATAATAAATGAGATTAGGGTTTCATTAGGGTTGGGCCATCATGAGTTGCTTTTGAAGCAAGTCAGGGTAATCCGAATTTTAATGAGGATTTAGGGTTTCCAAATCTAACGAGTTTTGTTAGTTTTACCATAATCAGCCTCAAGAATTTGAATTTCCCACTATGTTCCCATATGTAAAATTTGAAGAGTTTTAGGGGCACTACCCCTCGACCCCGCCCGCTGACCTGGTAGTGGGACCCCAGCCAGGGGATCTGCCCCTTGGACCCCGCTAGGGGCGCTGCCCCCGAACCCCCGACTTGTTGTCAAACCGTCTTCTAATTTGATCTTATACATGTGTGCACTCTGCACGAACCCGTAAATATATTAGACTAAAAATTATGAAACCCATTAGCTCACATGTTAGTTCCAGTTACATAAAATGACATGATGACACTAAGATCACCAACAATCCTCCTCCATTTTATTATAACCCTTGAACAAACATAACCTTATCAAACAGACCAAACTAGTACATATCAAAAAGATTGAATTCCACTTAGTATCATACATTTGCAAATACTCAAGAATCAGAGTGTTCTAAGAGTTGAACCTATCAACCCATTTGAATACTAGAAAGTAAAATACAAACTAGTTTATTGAATTTCTAGCAAAATACAACTTGACACTATGATAAAGTTGTGTGTCCCAATCCTAACATGATCTTATCAAGGTCAAGTCCACAACCTTTTGAAATGTGGCTACACTTTAAAATCACTTAGGTAACTCTTTTCCATGTATCTGCAGATACATTTATCAAAGGAGTTATTAAGAAGTTAAACTTCAACTTGACTAACTTGCAGAACAGAACACATACCTGGGATGAATACTTCCTGTGTTCCAATCTATAAGTATGAGCTTTCCACGTTTAATTCAACTCCTAACATTATATTAGGATGGAATTGGGTGTCTCGTCATTATAGAAGTAAATGGAATTTAATCCCATCCCGATTACAGACTTGTGCACTAAGTCTCTTGTCAGACCTTTAGTCAAGTAATCTGCCAAATTTTTTTGCGATTTCACAAACACAACCGAAATCACACCATTCATGATTAGTTCTCTAATCATACTATGTCTAACACCTAGGTGTCTAGACTTGCCATTATAAACCTGGCTATATATCTTAGCCAAAGCGGCTGCACTATCACAAAGTATAGAAATAGGTGCGATCAGTTTAGACCACAAAATGAATCTCATGGTCTAAATTCCTTAGCCACTCTGCTTCTTTACCAGCAGCTGCTAACGCGATAAACTCAGATTTCATTGTCGAGTTTGTAATGCAAGATTTCTTCTTGGAAGCCCAAGAAATGGCACCTCCCCCAAGCAAGAATACCCAACCAGATGTTAAGGAATGGTCCTCCATCTTGGTTATCCAACTTGCATTCGAATGACCTTCTAAAACTGAAGGACTCCCCAAGTAACTCAAACCATAATCCAACGTTCCCTTAAGATACTTAAACACTATATTTACTGCTTGCCAATGTTGAGCACTAGGATTACTAGTATACCTGCTCAACATACCCACAACAAAAGAAATATCAGGTCTGGTACTTGTCATGGCATACATCAAGCTACCAATAGCCTTAGAGTATTCCAATTGTTAAATGGAAACACCATTATTTGCAATTAGTTTCACACTTGGATTCATAGGAGTACTCACAGGAGAACAATCGATAAAATTAAACCGCTTGAGAACCTTCTCAAGATAACGACTTTGAGTCATTACCATACCTTTTTTCATCCTTTTAATTCTTATTCCAAGAATTACATCAGCCTCTCCTAAATATTTCATGTAAAACGTGGATGATAACAATTTCTTTGTTTCATACACTTGATTTTGGTCAGTACCAAAGATCAACATGTCATCTACATATAAGCAAATGATCACTACGGCTCTAGTAGCATCATCAAATCTACTATAAACATATTTGTCACATTGATTTGTCTTGAAACCAGAAGACAAAATAACCTCATCAAAATTTTGATGCCATTGTGTAGGCGCTTGTTTAAGCCCATACAAAGATTTGACAAGTTTACAAACCATATGCTCTTTACCGGGAATAATGAAATCTTCTAGTTGTTTCATGTAAACTTCCTCATCAAGATCACCCTCTAAAAAAGTTGTTTTCACATCCATTTGGTGAATAACCAGATTGTGGATAATTGCCAAGGCAATCAACAATCTAATAGTAGAAATACGTGCAACCAGAGCATACATATCAAAATAGTAAACACCGGGTTTTTGTATAAAATATTGAATGACTAACCGGGATTTGAACTTGTCAATAGTCCCATTAACATTCATTTTCTTTTTGAAAATCCATTTGCAACCAAGTGGTTTATAACTTGGAGACAAATCAGACAACACCCATGTGTTGTTCTCAAGAATTAATGAAATTTCATCCTTAATTGCTTCCTTCCAAAAGGCATAATCACAAGACTCCATGACTTCTTGATATGTCTTAGGATCATCTTCAGTACTATAGAAATAAGAGTATTCAAGATTAATTTCATCCCTTGAACCTTCCACCAAATATAGTTGGAAGTCGGTTCCGAAAATTTTCATAATTTGGCCTCTTTTGCTTCTGCGAAGCTCTTGTGGTTGTTTTATATTACCACTATCTTGGCTTTCTGCATTTTGCACTTAATTAGTACCAAAATTCAGATCCTTAGGCCTTTGAATTGACAACAAATGCATTTCATCAAAAATTGCATCTCGTGATTCGATAATGATGTTAATAAAAACCGAATCATTAGGTTCTATTACATAAAACCTATATGCCTTGGAATGTTCTGATGGGTTTTGAGCATTCTAACACTCCTAAGGTGTACATGCAACCCTAAATACCTTGGATCTATGTTTTCTCTATTATACATGAAAACTTTCATTTTCCAAGGTATTACTCTAGCTAGCATACAAAACTTTGATACTTGGGTAATAAAACAAGTTAGATAACATACCTGTTGTTGTAGCGTGTTTCTGGGAGCTTTAAGAGCATAGCACCAATAGTGTGAATGCCTCAAGTAGAATCACAAATCACCACTAACACTTGGAAACTTGGAAGAGGACTCTCTAGCTCACAAAAATCGGCCACACACTTGCAAATACTCTAGGTGCCAATTTCTTGAACCAAAAGGCTTCTTATATAGTGTGGTTACATTAGGGTTACACCATGTAATCCCTAATGTGCATGACTTTCCACATTCCTCCTGATCCATGGGTTTTTACCTCCATGGAGTATCCATGGGTCACCACATGGGCTAAGCCCAACATAAGGAATCATGGATTATTAGCCCATATTATAAGAATGAATGATTTACACAATCAATCCCTGTATATTTAATTTGTCTCTTTTAACCACAAAATTAATTACAAATTAATTATTGATCAATACTAATTAAATATATGATTTCATATTAATATATTATAACTTATAATATATTAATAATCATACATATCCTCTTCTCAAAAGTCAAAATTGTTCTGGTGACATGCAACCCAAATGGACCATGCTAAATTGGGTCAAGTACATACCAAATATAGTTATGGACTTAGACACCTTATCCAATAGTCTACCACTTTGGTAAGTCTAATAACTATAGCTGCAAGTACGACTTCAGGAACCGACCAACAATCGTAGCTCTTAAAACTTTGTTGAACTAGAACGCGCTATTTTAGACAAGTGATCATATAATCCTCTGTTCTCAATTAATCAGCCAAACAAATACATGGAACAACGTCATACATATTGTCCAGCAGTTTGAATCCCGATTTCCGATTTGTTTGACATAGAACTTAATCAAACACATCAATTGAGTTTTGACCGGGCCCGACACATAAGTCAAAACAAAATCATCGAGGGGCCCAAGATATCACTTTTAATCCTCTAAGGACTAAAAGGAATAGATAAACTTCGACTCATATGCTTGTACTAACTATTCGCTAAATCGTATACACAATAGCACGTTTATAACAACAAGTTACTGATGCATTTTCGTACTATCAATGCACAACCAACTCATAGTCAACAACTCATATCTCTTGGTTTGAAGACTTACATGATATTTGTTGGGTTTTAGTATACTACAACATCCTATGGTGCACATATAACCATAAATACCTTGGATCTATGTTTTCACTGATTATACATGCAAATGGTTTCCAATGTATTAAACCTACAACTAGCATGCATTTAACCACATAAAATACTAGTTAGGACAACATACCTTTTGATGGAGCTTGAAGTCTTGATGTATTTGGCCTTAAAGAGCTTAGCCCCAATAATGTGGAAGCCTCAAGTGGAATCACAACACACCATGGACAAAGGATGAACTTGAGAGAGAATTCCATGCATCCAAAAAACACCATGAACTCCAAGAATACTCATGTAGACGTTTTTTTAGGTTAATAACATCTATTTGTATGTTGGATTTCAATAGTCATGGGTATAACCCAAATCCATACCCATGGGTTTTATGATCCATGGTTCATGTGGCCCAACTCTTTATGTATCCATACATAAACTTGGTCCAACATGGATCATAAGCCCAATACCTTGGATCTATGTTTTCACTGATTATACATGCAAATGGTTTCCAATGTATTAAACCTACAACTAGCATGCATTTAACCACATAAAATACTAGTTAGGACAACATACCTTTTGATGGAGCTTGAAGTCTTGATGTATTTGGCCTTAAAGAGCTTAGCCCCAATAATGTGGAAGCCTCAAGTGGAATCACAACACACCATGGACAAAGGATGAACTTGAGAGAGAATTCCATGCATCCAAAAAACACCATGAACTCCAAGAATACTCATGTAGACGTTTTTTTAGGTTAATAGCATCTATTTGTATGTTGGATTTCAATAGTCATGGGTATAACCCAAATCCATACCCATGGGTTTTATGATCCATGGTTCATGTGGCCCAACTCTTTATGTATCCATACATAAACTTGGTCCAACATGGATCATAAGCCCAACACATATAAATATATCTAATTAACATAATTAGTCCCCATAGATTTAATTAGTCTTTTTTTATCACTAAATTAATTCCAAATTAATTCTTGATCAATACTAATTAAAACATATGATTTCATATTAATATATTATAACTTATAATATATTAATAAATCATATATGACATCTTCTCTTAAAAGTCCATCCTAACAAATTGCCCTGATGATATGCAACCCAAATGGACCATGTTATTCTCGGGTCAAGTACATACCAATAATAGTTATGGGCTTAGACATCTAATCCAACAATATTATTGTCTCATGATCACTCAAGATAAATTCCATGAAGTGATACGAGTGTGCTTGGGTTTTATCCAATACTCAAAACTTATGAGCACTCATGAATGTCATAGTAACGTCTAACCATTTCAAACAATCTACAAGCCAAATTCACGACAGTCGTGATTCAATACCTACTTCCAAGGTATGATTGACTGTGGACAGTTTGAATAATCTTATTATTCTGAAAGTCAAAATATGCAAAATTGAAATAATAGTAAATAATTGACACAAGATAGTAACTTTACTCATAAATAAACAAAAACCTTTATTTAATCATCAAATGTCAATTACATTTTATCTATTACAAGTTTCAAAAATAACTATCTAATCATTAAAACTAATATCGTCTTTCAGCCCAATGTGCCTTGCATGCTGCAAATGCTTAACCCTATTTAGTCCCTTCGTGAGGGGATCTGTTGGGTTCTCTTCTAACGATACCCTCTTTACTACGAGGATTCCTTCTTCTATCTTGTGTCTTATGAAGTGACATTTTCTGTCAGTGTGCATGGATCTGCCATGATCCCTTGATTCCTTGTCTAAGGCAACCACACTGTCATTGTCACCAAAAATCTCCATAGGCTCATTTATATCTGGTACAACTCCAAGGTCTCTAATGAAGTTCTTCAGCCATATCGCCTCATTCGTCGCTTCACTTGCTGCTATGTACTCTGATTCGCACGTTGAATCAGCTACAATCTCCTGCTTGGAACTTTTCCAAGTAACTGCTCCTCCATTCAGGGTAAATACCCAACCTGACTGAGAGTGGAAATTATCTCTGTCGGTCTGGAAGCTGGCATCACTATACCCTGTCACTCTCAAGTCATCTCAACTACCGAGGACAAGAACGCCATCCTTAGTCCTTCACATGTACTTGAGAATATTCTTTACCGCAGTCCAGTGAGCCTTACCAAGGTTCCCCTAATATCTGCTTACCATGCTCAAAGCAAAGCTCACATCAGGACGAGTAAAAGTCATTGCATACAAGATCGAGCCAACTGTGGAAGGATATGGTAATCAACTCATCTCAGCTATCTTAACCACTGTACTCGGACTCTAAGTCTTACTCAGTTTGGCATTGCTTTGGATAGGTAAATCACCTTTCTTGGAATTCTGCACGTTGAACCTCTTCAACACCTTGTCCAAGTAGGTACTTTGACTAAGTACAATTAGTCTCTTACTCTTGTCTCTCAATATCCTTATCCTAAGGATATAAATAGCTTCTCCAAGGTCCTTCATAGCGAAACACTTCCCAAGCCAGGGTTTCACCTCCTTCAAGGTTGGGATGTCATTTCCTATGAGTAGTATGTCATCCACATACAGTACCAAAAAGCTAACTATACTCCCACTAGCTCTGATATATACATAGGACTCATCATCGCTTCTCGAAAAACCAAACTTTTTGACTTTCTCATCAAAACAAAGATTCCATCTACGAGATGCTTGTTTCAATCCGTAAATGGATTTCTCAAGCTTGCCCACTATATTAAGGTACTCAGCATTGACAAAATCCTCTGGCTGACTCGTATAAACATCCTCAGCCAACTTTCCATTAAGGAAAGCAGTTTTGACATCCATTTGCCATATTTCATAATCATGAAATGCAGCTATGGCTAGCATAACCTTAATAGACTTAATATTAGCTACTGGTGAGAAGGTCACATCGTAGTCAACTCCCAGAGTTTAAGTAAAGCCCTTCGCAACCAGTCGCGCTTTATAAGTGTGTATTTTCCCATCCATGTCGGTCTTCTTCTAGAAGATCCATTTGCACCCGACTGTCTTACGACCCGGTACATTGTCAACCAAGTTCCAAACTTGATTGTCATACATGGACTGATTCTTGCTGTCCATAGCCTCTTTCCACTTTGCAGACTCGGGGCCCGCCATGGCTTCCTTGTAACTGTTAGGTTCATCCAAATTTACCAGTGTGCTATCACTGATAAATGTATCACCTTCTGTAGTAATATGGAAACCATAAAACCCAGGTGTATTAATAACTCTTGTGGAACGCCTTAGAGGTACAGACTCGTCAATCGGCTTAACATGAGTTTCCTCCTCAGGTTGATCGCTAGTGTTTGAGCTTCCCTCACCACTTGAATCTTGATGCTCTTCAAGGTCAATTTGCCTCCCACTGCTTCCTTTGCTTGTGGATTCTCTCTCACGAAAGACTCCTCTCCTTAAAATGAAGATAACATTGTCACTTGGTCTGTAGAAGAGATAACCAAAGGATTTCTTTGGATAACTGATGAAAATACACTTCTCACTCCGTGGTTCAAGCTTTTCGTGAGTATCGCGTCTTACGAAAGCCTCACAACCCCAAACCTTGATGTGTGCCAACGAGGGAACCTTCCCTGTCCACATCATGTGAGGTGTATTGGTAACCTTCTTAGTAGGGAATAGATTAAGGATATGGGTGGCAGTCTCTAAGGCATACCCCCAAAATGAGATAGGTAACGAAGCTCGACTCATCATGGAACGAACCATGTCCAACAAGGTTCGGTTGCACCTCTCAGCCAGACCATTAAGCTCTAGTGTCCTAGGTGGCATTAATTGTGAAAAAATTCCACACTCCTTAAGATAGTCTAGGAACTCGATACCAAGATACTCACCACCTCGATCGGATCGGAGCGTCTTTATCTTCCTGCCCAGCTGATTCTCCACTTCTTGCTTAAACTCTTTGAATCTTTCAAAAGTTTCCGACTTATGTTTGATTAAGTAGATATAACCATATCTGCTATAATCATCAGTGAAACTCACATAGATGCGGTTAGCATCCCTTGTGGCGGTTCTGAAATGTCCATACACATCTATGTGTATGAGGTCCAACAAACCTTCACCCCTCTCATAAGTACCAGTGAAGGGTGATTTAGTCATCTTTCCAAGCAAACAAGATTCACAACTATCATCTGACTTTAAGTCAAATGATTCCAAGACTCCAGCCTTTTGAAGTTGGCCTATGCGCTTTTTGTTGACATTTCCAAGACGACAATGCCACAAGGATGCCTTATCCAAACTAGTGGAAGAATCAATATGTAATACATTATTTCCTAAGTTGTGTACAACCATCACAGTTTTATATACACCATTACAAGCATGGGTGGAACACAAACATTGCAGTTGGAGGGGCTGAAACCAAACTTCATATATAAACATTTTTTATTTGAAACCGGTTCTTCATAACATGAAAATTAGCCCTAGCAGTATTTGCATCAGAAACAATTGGCGATAATTGTTCGGAATATTATGAATAACATCCATGTTTTTCTAGAAAACCGTCAATATTTGATTTTATTTTAATTATTATATAGTAAAAAACACAATTAACTAACAATTAAAAAAACAAATGATAGAACAATTAACAATATATTTGTCAAACTTATTATTTTTAATTTATAACTATAACTCTTTTACAACAATTATAATTATACTTTAATGAAAATATAAAGCTAACTAATCATTAGTAAATATAAAAAATTAACAGATAACATATACATCTTTAACAAATCAAACAATCTTAATTTTTAACTGAATTTTTTTCATAAGATTTATGTTTGTAATAATTTTATCTGTTTAGCAATATAGTAATCTATAAAAGTATAAAACAATAGAAAAAATAATGAAGTTTTGTTTTAGGCTTTTAAAACCACTGTAAATAAATAGCTACGCCTTACAATCCTAATCTACAGCCTAATCTACAGTCCTAGTCTTCATTTGTCTTTCAACTTTTAAATATAATATCTCATAGTAAAAGAAAGACAAATAAATTAGATATAGAAACAAAGACAAACTTACAAGTCCGACGCTGAGGACTTTGGAGTGGAGAGGCAAAATAAGAACGACAGTCGGAGTAGCAAACGGCAAAGAGGAAGCACCAGCAAACGGCAAAGAGGAAGCACCAGCAAACGGCAAGCAACAGTCGGCTAACAACAGAGAGGAGACTAGATAGATAGATCCGTATTCTTTAGTTTTAGGGGTGACCGCTTTTTTATGGTGATAAGTTCTTTAGAGTTTTTGTTTCCAAATCAATTGGTATCCTAATATGATTAATTTCGATTTTTTGAGTAATGTTCGTTGTTTTTGTTAATAACTTATCTAGTTTCCTAATTTATTAAATATTACCTTTTGATTTCTTGTTTACTTATAACGAATGAACGAGGGGCCAGAGAATACTGAGAATATAAAAACCAGTCCTAAGCATAAACTCTAGGTATTATAAGTTAAAAAATCAGGGGGGCCATGGCCCCCTGGCCCCTATAAAGGATCCGCCACTGGTTACAAGGCAATGCTCTAAAATGAAAAACACCATTATAATAATCATTTATTGCACCAATTTCATTATCAAACGAAAATGTGAAACGTTGTTTGTACAAACCATGAAAAGAAATAATATTTCTTGCTATTTCAGACGAGTAATAACAATTATTCAAATCTAATTTTAACCCACTACAAAGCAATAAAAAATAAACTCCAATCTTGGTGATAGGTGAAGCTTTCCTATTCCCTATGATTAAGTTTATCTTCCCGTGCTCCACATCCTCACTTCTTTTTAGTCCCTGTAAATCAGAACAAATGTGAATACCACAACTTGTATCAAGGACCCAAGAATTAGTATGTGGTGAGTTATTAGACAGTATAGTGTAAATACCTGCACGGGTGGGTTTTACTTTCCCATCCTTAACATCCAGCAAGTACTTAGGGCAACTTTGCTTCTAGTGCCCCTTATCATGACAATAGAAGCACTCTGCTTCTTTTGGGTTGGAGGAGGGAGTAGCAGGATCGACTTTGGTCTTGCTAGAAGAGGACCCATCAAGAGACTTTCCCTTGTGAACCTTGGAAGGGGTCTTCCTCTTGTTTCCCTTGCCTTGCCCGATTACCAGGACTGGGGCAGTAGCAGTAGGAGTGGTTACAACAGATTTACCTTTGAGACCACTTTCGACAGTCCTCATAAGGCCCTGAAGCTTGCTCAAGGTGACTTCCTCCTTGTTCATATGATAAGTCATGCGGAATTGATCATAACATGGAGGTAAGGAGTGCATAATAATATCTATAGCCAACTCCTCATCAAAGTTCACATTCAATTTGAGCAGACGATCCACAAACCTTTTCATTTTCTGCAAGTGGCCCGTGATGGGTTCACCATCCTTCATCTTTAATGTAATCATGGAGCAGATGATTTCATATCGCTCTTGATGAGCACTCTGATGGTATCTTTCCATCAGGTCCTGGTACATCTCAAAAGGGTAGAAGTCCTCATAGGAATTTTGTAGTTCAGGAGACATGGTGGCAAGCATGATACAAGCTACCTTGGTGGCATCTTTCTCATGTGCCCTGAAATCAGCAATTTCCTGAGGAGTGGCAGCAGACTCATCAATTTTCTTCAGCTCCTTGTCGAGGACATATTCCTTGTTCTCATAACGAGTGACCATCCTTATGTTCCTAATTCAATCATTGAAATTAGTTCCATCAAAGATGACTCTCCCACAAAGGTTCATGAGAGAGAAGGAGTCGGTAGGGTTTGAGCCAGAAGCAGCATTGTTGGAAGACATATGAAAAAAGAAGAAAGACAAAGTTTAGATTAGATATAGAGTCCTTAATATAACATCCAAAATGAAATATTAAGGCTAGGACCCAACACAATATTTTTCAATTTGGAAGAGGGATGCCGTAATCCAAGTTGCAAAATATTTGAAGGTAGGTAAATGACGATTTACGAATTTCCACCATGAAAAACGAAATTAATTATTAGGTTTTAGATGAATTGAAATTCCTAGATTCTTTTAAAATTCATTCAACTTTTCAATGGCATGTTTAAATATGGAGTATGCTCTTCAAGTTTGTGACTAGGATACCGAGGATCTCAAACAAGGTGTGAATGACCATGTAAATATACTTGGTACTCTTAATGTCATTTATCACCTAATCAATATGCCGGTTAACCTCACATGCTCCATCGATCTATGACAAACATTAAGCTATCATTGGCCACCCTTACTAGTCCATGTTAGTGTGCTGGTTAACCACACACACTCCACTAACGACTTGGTAAGGTGCAAAGTGCAATTTCATGAGTTAGCATCAATTTCACATTTTCCTAAAGTAACTAAGATTGGGAATTTATAAAACATTTAGTTACTTTATATCAATCATTATACTTTTAATGAGAATTATAGTCTTTGTCCTACCCGTTTGGCTAACGACCCTCCACCAGTCAAGGAAGCAGTGGGTGAGAGTGGACACCCATTAAACCACCATTTTATAGGTAGTAACCTTATACCCCCCTTATAGACCGGCTTCGTGAATGAGGCCTACTAACGATAAAACTGACTTGTTCTTATACATACATATATAAATATATACATATATATATATATATATATATATACATATATATATATATATGTATATATATATATATATATATATATATATATATTAAACTTATAATATTATAATAGTATAAGGGTTGAATTTTAAACTTTTAAAATTCTAGGGTTTGGAATTAAAGTTTTAATGTGTGACTTTACAAATTCTAAAACTTGAGGGCAAGTTTTGAAACTCTTCAAAACTTTTCAACTTCATAACATATGAGTTCAATCGTCTTTTAAAATGAGACTCTTCATTTTTATATAACCTATGACTTTTAATGATTCATTTAAATGAAAAACTTTTGGAAATCCATAACTTGAGGACAAGTTATGGAGTCCACTAAAATCATCAATATCATCAATTATAACAAGAATTTTCAAGTTCTTGATTAAACTCATATGAACAAGATAATTTAAATCAAACAAATTCCATGTAATTATACTAATCAAATAAATTAATACAAAACATGAAATTTTGACAATTATCTTTTGAATTGGATAAGTGTGATCATTACCACATCAAAAATAGGTTTATAAGTTCAAAAACATTTTAGGGTAATGATTATAGTCCAATTTCAGCCTTAAAACTCGAATATCTGCACTCAGGGGCTCCAACTCGTCGAGTGTATGAACCAACTCAACGAGTTGGTCAGGATTGTGAATGGACTCGGCAATTCCCTTAGTGGACTTGTCGAGTCCACTGTCCAGACAACAGATTTTTGATTTTTAAAGCACCTCTAAGCATGTAGCATCAAGTATAATTGAAAACAAGCATAGGCTTTGATACCACTGATGAGTTTTGAGCATTCTAACACTCCTAAGGTGTACATGCAACCCTAAATACATTGGATCTATTTTTTCTCTATTATACATGCGAACTTTCATTTTCCAAGGTATTACCCTAGCTAGCATAAAAAACTTTTATACTTGGGTAATAAAACAAGTTAGATAACATACATTTTGTTGTATCTTGTTGCTTGGAAATTTAAGAGCCTAGCACCAATAGTGTGAATGCCTCAAGTGGAATCACAAATCACCACTAACACTTGGAAACTTGGAAGAGGACTCTTTAGCACACAAAAATCGGCCACACACTTGCACAGACTCTAGGTGCCAATTTCTTGAACCAAAGGGCTTCTTATATAGTGTGGTTACATTAGGGTTATACCATGTAAACCCTAATGTGCATGACTTTCCACATTCTTCATGATCCATGGGTTTTAACCTCCGTGGAGTATCCATGGGTTACCACATGGGTTAAGCCCAACATAAGGAATCATTGATCATTAGTCCACATTATAAGAATGAATGATTTACACAATCAATCCCTATATATTTAATTAGTCTCTGTTGATCACAAAATTAATTCCAAATTAATTCTTGATCAATGCTAATTAAATAATATGATTTCATATTAATATATTATAATATATAATATATTAATAATCATAGATATCCTCTTCTAAAAGTCCAAATTGTTCTGGTGAAGTGCAACCCAAATGGACCAGGCTAAATCGGGTCAAGTACATACCAAATATAGTTATGGAGTTAGACACCTTATCCAACATGTTCAACATATCCAATGAATATACAATCAATTCCACGTTCTCCCAAAATTTTCCTTTTGGGCTCGGTGAGTTTTACAACTGCCCGACATCCTCAAACCCGAAAATAACTCAAATTCGGCTTTTTCTTGAACCAAAGTTCATATGGGATTGTTTTGTTCCATTTATTTGGAACCCTATTTCATAAATAACAGCCTGTTAATATTGCATCTACCCAGAATCCTTCACTCAATCCCGAGTATGACAACATCGATTTTACCGTTTCCTTTAAAACTTGATTTTTGCGTTCAACAATACCATTCTGTTGGGGTGTGTAAGGCGTCATGGTCTCATGAATGATACCCACTGATTGGAAGTATATGGGATCCATATATTCACCTCCCCTATTAGCCTTGAGACATTTAACCGGAATGCCCAATTGCAATTCCACCTCGGTTTTGTATTATTTTTAATTTATCTAAGGCTTCATCCTTAGAATGTAACAAATACACAAAGCAAAAATGAGTGTAGTCATCAATAAAAGTGACTACATTCTTTTTATTTCCCAAAAAAGGAGTGGAGTGAAAATCACACAAGTCATTGTGTATAAGTTCCAAAACAGTTGAATTTCTAATAACACTAGGAAAAGGTTGTCTGGTCACTTTTGTAAGCATGCATGTTTTACATTTATCGGATGTCATATCAAAGGCTGGAATTAATCCATCTTTTGACATCTCATGAATCCTTCTAAAGGTGACATGACCTAATCTTACATGCCAAAACAGAAGATTTATCAACATTAGAAGTAGAAGATACATCCGTTTATCCTTGCATCAATGATTCGTTGCCCCAGAGTCGATCTACCAAGCAACATCATCATCCTATACATAGAATGATTCAAGAATGAATGAAACATAGTAAACATAATTGTGATTAGAATTATCAAAGTTAGTCAAAAACTGATCTCCTTTAACTTGGGTCGAAGACCCGTTCACCTTCCCATTGGCTCCACTGTTTCCAGCACCATTGTTGCCAAAATTTACACGACAATAATGCTTTCAATGCTTAACATGATTGCACCTCCAACAAACCAGATCCTTTTTCTTTTTGTTGGAGTTGCTTGGGACATGTTCCTGCTTACGTTTTCCATGTCCTTTGTGGTTTTGATTCTTTGGTTTGTTTTCAACCATATGAAACGAGGGATGTCTAGATTCAACTTTTCCTTTGGGTTTTTCAGATTTGTCACTTTCCTTCGCACGAAGAGATTCTTCGATATGAATGTCACTAGCAAGTTGGACCAAAGATAGTTCCTCCTTTTGATGTTTTAAGTTATGTTTGAAGTCTTTCCAGGATAGATGTAGTTTGTCAATGATGGTTGACACAACATAGATTCATCTATATTCATACGATGTAGTTTAAACTGACTGTATATGCCAAGGAGCTCATTGTATTGTTCAGTAATAGACCTTGAATTGTCCATCTTATAATTGTTAAAGTCACTGACCAGAAACTTCTTGCTAGAAGCATCCTCGGTGATATATTTCAATTCAAGGGTGTCCCACAACTCCTTGGCACACAAGGCTTCACTATGGATATCAAATAAAGCATTAGATATACCATTCAGAATGTGACCTTTGCAGTTGTAGTCATCGTTGTCCCACTTCTATCTCCTCGTTATCTCTTCAACTGTCTCAACAACTCCTTCCTCAGCCTCCGCTGGTCTTGGAGTAGTCAGCACATATGCAGCTTTCAGAGTAATCAGCATGAAGAGCATCTTCTTCTTCCAACGCGTGAAGTCAACGCCTTCGAACTTCTCCCTCTTGGCAAACTTAGTGGTCATCTCGCGGATTGAGTCACCCATATCCAGGAATAGAAACTATCATTTAAAATGTAAGAAACTAGGGTTTGTAGTGTAAATCTAGATACCAACTTGGATCGTGTGAACACTTTCCAAACTGATAATTTTACCTTATGCCTGGCTTACAAGAAATTCAGCCTAGGGTAATTGAAGAGGACACTTACGATTCTAGTCATAGAAATCGTAAGCTAAATTACTACAAAAGATTATGTGAGTGTTTGAAGAAAAATGAGAGCTAATTTTCGTGTGTACCTTCTTAAAAGGAAGAGTCGTTTATATAATAAATGAGATTAGGGTTTCATTAGGGTTGGGCCGTCATGAGTTGCTTTTGAAGCACATCAGGGTCATCCGAATTTTAATGAGGATTAAGCTAGGGTTTCCAAAACTAACGAGTTTTGTTAGTTTTACCATAATCAACCTCAAGAATTTGAATTTCTCACAAAAAGCATTTATTTATTACAAGCGGTTACGATCAAAATATTAAGAGTTGAAGAAATGGTTTATGTCGTATCAATGGTAATTGTAATATGATGTTTTTCCTTCAACCAACACAAATGAATATTTTATGTTCTTTCTTTACATTTGTTTTCTCATGTGATCTTTATATGTGATTTGTGTTTATTACTCAATCTTAAACATGACTCTCCAAACATCAATGTTTTGCTTAGAACATCTTTATGATTCATCTTTGTCAAGAAAAATATTTTGATTACAGGTTAATGAAGAATTTTCATCACATTTCTATGGTTGAATGGTATCAAAGGAAAAAAGAGGTGTCAGAAAACGGATATAGGTTTTGTTTGTTTGTGCAGACTAAACAGGTGTGATTTTTTTATTTGGATTTAAATGTATATTTATGTAATATTTTTATTTGTTTGTGTTCTCTTTAACAGCATATTTACAACAATATTTAAAATATACGATCATTTTTAACATTAGATATGTAACTGACTGAAATGTCGTGATACGTTCTTCATATGAAAGTTTTGTTTTTCCATCTTACTACAACAATAATTACATATGACAATTATGAAATATAGATTATATGTGATTTGTTTAGCGTGTACATCCACCTATGTATTTTATAAAATTAAAAGTAAATATCTTTATGCTTAAGAATTGAAGTGATTAAAATAATGCATCAAACCTAATTATTTATATGGCAAAATATTATTTATACAATAATAATAATAATAATAATAATAATAATAATAATAATAATAATATATTTCCAAATACTACATTCATTTGAAACTCCCATTATAACTTAACAGTTTTCTAATTTATGTATATTTATTATTTACAACTCAAAAGTTTTTTAACTTATGATTATTAATTATTAATCACTAATAATTTTTATTTAACTCCCACTAAACTCAACAGTTTTCTAATTTATATATATTTATTACTTACAACTTAAAATTTATAAACTTATGATTATTAATTAGTAATCATTAATAACTTTTATTTTACTTTCATTTATAAGGTTGTAAAGTTTTTCTCATTAAAAATATTCATGTATTTGAAGATATTTTTGATTTAAATATGAAGAGTTAATACAAATGTTATAATAGATGTTTTAGTGTTTTTATGTTATTAAAAGTTATAGTTTTTATTTTTCATATTTTTTTGTTACTCGTTGTATTTAGATCTTTTTTATTACAAATGTTATAATGAATGTTTTAGTATTTTTATGTAACTAAAAGTTGTATTGCTTTTTTTTCATAGATCTTTGTTATTCGTTATGTATAGATCATCATACGTTTTATATATAATTAACAAAATTTTAAATTGTTTATAAAATTATCAAATAATGGTATGCGTCGCAATAAATTAAAAGTTAAAACTATACCATTTAATAAAACTAATAGTTAACTATATGTTTGGTTTGCACATAACATTGGGTTTCAACGAAGAAATATTAAATAATAATTTGGTAAAAGTTATTATTTTAATTTAATAATTGTATTATCACACAACGCGCGGAGATTCGCTTTGTGTGTGTGTGTCTATATATATATATATATATATATATATATATATATATATATCTTATAAAGCTAACATTTTTCCTTGAATCTCATGTATTTGAAACTTCCAAGACCAACTTTCCTTGAACCTCATGCATTTGAAACTCCCAAGACTATTCAACTTATACAAATTAATTTATGATTAATTAAAATATTATGATTTGTAACTCTTAAAAATCTTCAAATCATGATATTTAATTGATGAGTTAAATGAAATATTTAGCCTATATAAGAAATTTGTAGATTACATATTGCATGTCTATCAATACAAAATTATAGATTATATTTGTAGGGTTTGAAGAGTTATGTGAGTGGTTCCATGGATGTAAGAAAGCAATTGCAACTTTTCCAAATATAAATTAATGTAAACTCAAATTGGGTGCATGTACAGTTTTAGATATTAACCAAGGTTCAAATTTAGGTATGTTTGTAAATGTATACTTGAGATAATTTTTTAAGTTTATGTGTTATGCATCTTTCTATAATCACATGATGATGAAGTGAGATTGATAATTACTTCTCATGAGCTTTTGGTAAATCAACCATTAAGTTATTTATCAGTCAGAACAATTAACTTTGTTAAGATGTATGTATCTTTATGTTGTCTCTCTCTTTTTATGTTAAGAAAATATATTTTATGTACAAGAGAACATTATTCAACGTGTATTTTATCCAATGTATATACTATGTTAGTTTCTATCGCTTATTTTGTTGTAAATAACATCGATGGAGTTTTTTATAATTGATTTTGATGAAAGGTGTTTACAATTATTGTTCCAAATTGTTGGTGATAATGACGAATTAAAACGAATTTTTTTATATGATGCAACTTTATTGTTGAAAACCAATAATTATGTGTGTTATAAAAATGAATTCTTTATGTTCTACAAAAACATATATGGATATATCCAGTTTTAAATGTTTTTATAGTAATAAAAATAAATTACCTTATTACATTTGTCAATTTCCTTTTTCTCTATTAGTTATTTATCGTAAAGGAAAAGTAAAATAAATAAAATATTAATATTTTCATAAAAAAAAATATAAGTGATAAAAATATATCTCAAGTGTAACACTCCTTCTGCTCTAATCCACTCTTAACATGTTTTTTTTAAAGATTGATCGCACTGTATAACAATGACTATAGTTTTAAATTTTAAAATTACTATTTTTTGGACCGTTCATTCTCTTCAAATATTTCATAGCTTTAAGGAAAAAATGAAAGTACAATAAAAAAAAATATGATAGTTTTATTTAAATATAATAATGAAAATTTTAAAATTGGTAGTTTTTATTTAGTAAAAAGTAATAATTATTTAAAATAACGTAAAACTAAAGAATAGATTATATTATATGAAAAATTATTGTTATTTGAAATAATAATAATAATAATAATAATAATAATAATAATAATAATAATAATATAGGAAATAAAAAATATTGAAATAAACTTTTTATTAAATTAGTTAAAAATACCTATGGTTTAAAAAATTGCAAATCAAAAACTTAATTCAATTTGATTCAAACACAACTTTATATATATTTCTTATCGTATATTTAAAATTATTATAATATTAGTTACAACTTAGTATAAAAATCATTATTTCAATGATAAATACTTATACTATTGTTTTTATAACATATAAATGTTAATATTTATATTATATTATTGGGCACAAATCACGAGTTTAAAACTCTCACTAAAACTCAATAGTTTTCTATTTAAATGTAATTATGATTTCAAATTTAATGTAATTTTCTTTTATATTTTCCCCTACATTCAAAAGTTTTTTAAACTTTTGGTTATTAATGTACAATGCTTTTTTATTTTTCATTTATTCATTATACACATTGTAGCTATTTAGTTGTGTATAAGTATGTTTTGAATAAAAAATCATATGTTTGAAAAGATTTGTGATTCAAAATGAAAGAGTTGAAAAAAAAATAAGTTTTGTCGCATCAATGGTTATTTCAACACAATTTTTTTATAACAATGTTTCTATATATTAAATATATGTTGACTTCTAAATATTCATTTTAAATGATTTATAAGTATTTAATAAGTTTTGTTTGATGTAAATGCTATAATATTGTATTGTTTTTATTTTATTAAAAGCTATAGTGGTTTTTTATATTATTTGTTATTTGTTTTATATACAAATCGGTATACATTTTATATATTATTTCCACATCTTAAAATGTTCTATAGAATCATTAAAAGTTGTAGTATTTATTTTTTCATACTACTTTGTTTTTTAATACATAGAAATCAATATATGATTGATATATAATTACACAGCATAAAAGGGTCTATAAAATCATGAATTAATAGTGGAAATAACTAATGACATAAATTTATTAAAATTAATAAAACTAATATTTTAACTATAAAGTTTGTTTTGCTACTGACATTAGTTTTACATGTATAAATATTACATCACAATTTGTTAAATGTTATTATTTTAATTATATTTACGCGCAACGCGCGAGGATTCAACTAATATATATATATATATATATATATATATATATATATATATATATATATATATATATATAACATTTTTTTTCTTTCATTACATGCAATTGAAACCTCTAAACTCTTTATATTTCATTCTAGTATATCTATCTTATTAAATCAAATATTTTATTAAATGTGAAATATTATCATATTAATGACATTTTTTTGAATTATCAATATCATATACTTTATAAACTTCAAATTATTCAACGAGTATTTTATAAAATTAGTTTAAAAGGTTTAAATGTAAAATTAAATCAACATATCAAATTAACTAAAAATATCCAAAACTAAGTTTTTATAACAATTGGAAATTTTTTAAATAATAGTTTTTAAATTAAATAACAATAACACAATTTAAATTTAGCAAGACCTCATAATTGCAGTACATTAGTATAAATAAATGTTTAAGTAAGTAATTTCTAAAGTAATTAGACATAACGCTAAAAATAACATTAAATCTAAATGTATATGTACTTTTACCTACACGTAAGTTGCATATAGCGGTAACGAAATAATATAATCTTAATAGATGTTATAATATGGTTTAAAATCTTTGCAAATTTATATAACTTAAAATTATTTAAAGACTATCTTATAAAATTAATTTAAAATGTTAATGAAAGAACCTCTTTCATACTTAACATTATTACTCCAAGTTATTCCAAAATATGCTGCATGCATATTTATAAACAATATTTTACATTGATAGTTTAATTATAAAAGACTGGATGCAAACCGACTAAGTTTTTAGTATATTACATAACTATCCAGGAAATTATAATTTTATACATACACGATCACTAAATACAAATGTAATATTATTAACTATTCTAAATCTTCCAATAGTATGTGTCTATACTGGATCCTTATTACCTGTAATAGTTAAACACTTAGAGGGATAAGTGGTGACGCTTAGTGAGTTAAAAAAAAAAGATACATTATAATGTTATGCCATATATATACCAATATGACAAAAGCAAAGAGGAACAAAGAACAACAAAGACATATGTGAATCATGTGACAAGTTTTCCATGTCAACAAATGATCTGATTTAAAGATTTACAATCAATGAGATACAACAATTTCAACTTTATATACATCAATAAGACTTTAGCCCAAGTGGCACAAAAAATAAACGATTTATGAATAAACATTTTGCTAGAATTTACAGGCTTTCAACCCTATCCAACATTCTGCCAATGCCAAAGTGATGCTTACTCATTCACTTCGTCAAAGGCTACATACCAATACCCAAGTGATGCTTAGTCATTTACTTCGTGGTCAACGGTATAACTTATTATCATAATAACACGGGAAAGCATATTGCACATATAATACATAACATACAATTGTTCCTATAATTTGAACTCACTGTGAAATAACCGGAGGTTAAAATAGTAATTTGGGCATCACTTCATTTCTATAATTAAGTTTCTTCAATGAAAAACCGGGAACTTTATTGAAAACCGGGCCTTGCGAGGGTTGAGCTTCAAACCAAAAAAATAAATTTCTTGGGGTCTTCGGGTACTTTGGGACGTTTTTCGAGTGTTAGATATGATCCCGGGGCTTCGGGCGTTTTAAAATAGCTTAATAGAGGGTTTAGGGGTGAAACTTTTGAAATTTGGTAACATTAACCGGGAGGGTTCGCACCTCCCTTATATAGGTGTGAGGCTCGGATCCGAAGGAAGAATGGAGAAGCAACGCAGCAGCTTTGTAGGCGAGGGGGAGGGCATGCGTCGGAGGCTCACAGGCGAGACATGGCTCGCTTCGGACACGCCACGTATGTGACACGCGTCAGAACCTGCTTGGGCCGCACTTCGGATGTGTCGTTGGGTCGGACACGGGGCAGGCTTGCAAGGAGTGGGGCAATGAGGCCGAACCCGGGCGATGCACATGCGAAAATTCTCGGATTTTGTGTCCAAATCTTAAAAAATTCATAACTTTCGCATACGAGCTCCATTTTTGACGTTCTTTATATGCACGCATAGGTGAGATTATACTTTACAACTTTCGTTTAGACTCCGTTGGCTAATTTTGAATTTATTTTTAATATTATTATTTTTAACAGACCAGGACAGGAAAATCCGTTAAAAATTCATAACTTCTTCATCCGACGTCCGTTTTCGTCTGTCTTTTTACCGTTGTACTACTATTGACGAGACGTTTGATTCTCATTTAGGTTGTGTCCGCTAAAAATCACTCAATCTTTATTTCGAGTTTTTAGCTACATACTGCTATACTGAAACTTAGAAAAATCATAACTTCTTCATACGAAGTCAGATTTGGACGTTCTTGTTATGAAAATTATCGGTTTATTGAATACTACGACTTTCATTTAGATCACTAAAGCTAAAAAGTAGTTTATCGTAAACTCACTTATTACGCTAAATAGTGTTTTGCCGGTTTTGTCGCGGATCTTCGATTGGTCATAACTTCTTCATTATAACTCGGATTTCGACGAGGTTTTCGTCTAAATGTTTCTAATGAGATAATCTAAAACTTTCAATAACATTATTTTTACTTATTTCCAACTTTATATTTTCGTTAATTTCAATATTTGACTTTTGATTGGAATCTCGTAAGACTTACAATACTCTTTTGAATGATTCTAAACATAATTTTACTTCAATTCTCATAAAACTCTCTTGTTAGAACTCAATGCTCAAATCCATATATTATTTAATAATATTCATCTTAAAATTAAGAAAACACGATAACTAAACGTGTATGTTACAAATACTTCCTCCTTTTGAGGATTTCGTCCTCGAAATTAAAACGATTTAAACAAATGGGGACATTTCGCTCTTATCCCATTCTTATTTTCCCAAGTATAATTTGGGCATCTATGGTGTTTCCACTTGACAAGTACCAACTACACTTCTTTCTTACGCAATTCAGTCGTTCTTTCGTTTACGATTTCTTCAGGCTCTTCTACATATCTCAACTTATTATCTAGTTTCACCTCGGATAACGGAACCGTTTCATCATATATTCTTAAACATTTACACAGATAACTCACATGAAATACATCATGAATACCTGCCAAATCTTCAGGCAACTCCAAGCGGTATGCTTGTTTACCAATTCTCTGTATGACTTTGAAAGGACCAACAAATCTAGGACTTAGTTTTCCTTTCTTTCCAAATCGTATAATGCCTTTCAATGGGGATACCTTCAACATTACGAAATCACCCACCTGGAATTCTATGGGTCGTCTCCTCCTTTCTTCATAGGACTTTTTTCGATCTTGGGCTGCTTTCATTCTTTCTTGTACAATTTGAATCTTGTTAGTGGTATCTTGAATCAATTCAGGGCCTCCAAGGATTTTCTGTCCTACTTCACGTCAACATAATGGAGTACGACATCTACTTCCATAAAGTGCTTCATATGGTGGAATTTTGATTGAAGCGTGGTAGTTGTTATTATATGAAAACTCAATAAGAGGTAAGTATTTGTCTCCATTACTACCGAACTCCAAGACAAATTCATGAAGCATATCTTCTATTGTTTGGATCGTTCTCTCCGTCTGACCGTCTGTCTAGGGATGATAAGTTGTACTGAGAGCAACTCGAGATCCCAATTCACGTTGCATACTCGCCCAAAAATGAGAAGTGAAGCGAGTATCACGATCGGAAATAATCTTTAGTGGCACACCATGTCTCGCCACAATTTCATCCACGTACACTTGTGTGTATTTCTCCATTGGGGCGGTTTCAAGCATGGCATGAAAATGTGCGCTTTTAGTCAATCGGTCGACAACTACCTAAATACTATCATTCTGTCTAGTAGTCTTTGGCAATTTGGTAATAAAATCCATGGATAGCTCTTCCCATTTCCACACGGGAACACTAAGGCTTTATGGAATTCCGTAAGGCTTTTGGTGTTCTGCTTTGACTTGTAAGCATACTAAACATTCCTGTACGTATCTTCTAATGTCTTTCTTTAATCCAGGCCACCAATAATCAGCTTTTACATTATAGTATATTTTACTTGTACTAGGATATATTGATATTTTAGACTTATGAGCTTCATCTAAAATCTTCTGTCTTAATCCACTAATCTTTAGAATCCATAGCTGATTCTTGAATACCTTCAATCCTCGTGGATCATCAAGTAAAATATCAGCATAATGTGTCATCCCTTCTTTCTTCTCATTTTCTGGCTTTAGGTCCTCTACTTTCCATTTCTCTAGTTCATCTAGAATAGTGAACTTTACTATAGTGAGAGTAATAGCATAACACAGACTATTATTATAAACCTTTATGCTAAGTGTATCGGTAACTACATTGGCCTTTCCAGGTTGATACAGGATTTCACAATCATAGTTTTTGATCAGCTCCATGGCTCGTTGTTGTCTCATATTCAAAGTTTGCTAATTGAATATGTACTTGAGACTTTTTGTGGTCGGTAAATAATTGGAATTTTGTACCAAAAAGATAATGTCTCCAAAGTTTTAGGGCAAATACCACTACAACGAGTTCAAGGTCATGAGTAGGATAATTCTTTTCATAATCTTTTAGTTGTCTTGAGGCATAGGCTATCACTTTACCATGTTGTGTCAACATATAACCGAGTCCAAACCTTGAAGCATCGCTATATACGGAGAAATAATTATCACCTTCTGGGAGTGATAAGATTAGAGCATAAGTCAAAAGATCTTTTAAAGTTGAGAAAGCCTTTTGTTGGGCTTCACTCCATTCGAACTTCACTTCCTTTTGTGTAAGACTCCTGAGAGGCATAGCTATACGTGAGAAATCTTTAATGAATCTCCAGTAATATCCCGTGAGACCCAAGAAACTATGAATTTCAGAAGCATTACGAGGCACTTCCCAATTTTGAATGGTTTTAATTTTGGTAGGATCTACAGATGTACCTTCACCAGAAATCACATGGCCGAGAAATTGGACTTGGAGAAGCCAAAATTCACATACCGAGAATTTAGCATATAGTTTCTCCTTTCGAAGAAGTTCTAATACTTCACGAATATGAATGGCATGATCAGCTTCAGACTTGGAATAGATTAGAATATCATCAATTAATACGATGACAGATTTATCGAGCATTGGACGACACTCCCGATTCATCATATCCATGAATACAATAGGAGCATTTGTCAGACCGAATGGCATGACAAGGAATTCATAATTCCCATATCGAGTACGGAAAGAAGTCTTCGGTATAACTGGCTTGTGTACTTTTGACTGATGATAGCCAGATCTCAAATCAATCTTTGAGAAATAGCTAACACCCTGAATTTGATCAAATAAATCGTCAATGCGAGGTAATGGATACTTCTTCTTGACATTGTTTGATTCATTCCATTCGAACTTCACTTCCTGAGGTGTTCAAATAAATTGTCAATCGAGCTCTTCTGAGGTGTTGAATATTAATCATTTGACATTGTTCGATTCATTCCCGTGTTCTTTACTTCATCAATATTGTTTATCTATTTGGCATCCATCGATCTATTAGTTCAATATTCTCAACAGAAACAGAAAGAACACTATGATGAGAAACTAAGAGAACATAGACCACACTATACAGAGAGAACATACTATCTACTAGAACAAAGAGAAAATACTATACACTAGAACAGAGAGAATATACAATACAATAGAGCATACTATACAAACACTAGAGTACTATAACATTAATGTGAGCAACTACTTCATGGCAAGGCAATCTATTGTTGTGTCACACTTTGTGTTGGGTTTTGAGCATTCTAACACTCCTAATGTGTTCATGCAACCCTAAATACCTTGGATCTATGTTTTCACTAATTACATGCAATGGTGTTTCCAATGTATTAAACCTATGACTAGCATACAATTGACATATACCACAAATGAAACTAGTTAGGATAGCATACTTTATAGTGGAGATTGAAGTCTTGATGTATCTAGCCTTAAGAGCTTAGCCCCAATAGTGTGGAATCCTCAAGTGGAATCATAAATCACCATCAACAACTTGGAAGAACTTGAGAGAATATTGAGCTCACTAAAATCGGCCACCTTTTCTTTCACACACACTAGCACCGATTTTGTGAGCCAAGGACCCCTTTATATATTATGAAGGATTAGGGTTACATCCATGTAAACCCTAATACCCATGACCTTTCATTTACATAGGATCCACGGGTGAAAAGCTCCATGGACTATCCATGGACTTCCATACACTTTTAGCCCATCCTAAATAAACCTTGGCCTATTCCATATATATATATATATATATATATATATATATATATATATATATATATATATATATATATATATATATAAGAGTCTATATTTAATTAGCCTCTTTTGATCACTAAATTAATTCCAAATTAATTCTTGATCAATACTAATTAAATAATATGATTTCATATAAATATATTGTAACTTATAATATATTAATAAATCATAAATATCCTTTTTCTCATAAGTCTTTCAATACAAATTATTCCGGTGAAGTGCAACCTAAATGGACCATGTCGGGTCGGGTCAAGTCATACCGATTATAGTTATGGACTTAGACACAAATCCAAATTTTTATAACCAGAGTCTCCTGGAGGGAGAGCGTGAATTTGTGTATAGATCTATACGGGACTGACCATCCTACACCTTGATGCTAGCTACAGTGGGACCTGCAAGTCTACGAGTGACGAATGGCATACCATTTCGACGTCTTTGATCGTCGTGTTTTACTAGTCAATCAAGTATGGTTACAGCCTCATCACATTTTACCTTAATCAACAAACTGGCTTAAGGTAGTTAGTACATTGGTAGTTACTTATATACAATACTACAATACATCGTTATTTTCCTATTACATTCACATTATGATCTTCTCACATAAACGATAATGTAAACTATATCTGGGTAATGATAGTCATACTTGGGAAAGATACACACTTTTACAAAAAAAAAAAAAAAAAAAAAAAAAAAAAAAAAAAAAAAAAAACATACAGAACATTTGGGCCTTGGTAGAAGGCTACTTTTTAGTAGATAATATAGGATTTTCTAGGAGATACAAACATTTACTTCAAACACTTACAAACATTTTCAAACACTTTCATACAAACAATGACACTAAAATACTTATGAACTGACCAGCTTTAATGTTGATCTATGCTTTCAAGATAACTTGTATTCTCAGGTAACCAGTAGACAGGTACCGATGACCAGGTTTTGAGAAGACGGAACTTTCAACACTTGTCTTTATTTTGATTATTCATTTTTGGTGTCTTACAAACTATACATAGAACACACCTGTATTAAAATTATATTATTAATGAAATGGATGATGTTGTTGCATGTTTACTATTATGCATTGTTATGATACTGTACATGACGTCCTCCACCCCAGAACGTTTTCGTCGTTCCGGTTTTTGGGTGTGACAACTATGACGCAATTTTTTTTCGATGCGACTACGAGTTAGCAAGCTTGTACGGAACCCAAGATTTCATTGGCAAAATTGAATACGTGTTGCCAGAATCCGAATTGCTAGCAGAAGGTCTCATTGATGATCCGGTTCTAGGTTTTGTTTAAAAAACTAGAAAGACAAACAAAAAGGACTTCTTCTGAGTCCTTGATAAACACCTAGTTCCGACAAGACCCCTCAACAAGTTCATCAATCGAGCATCTAGGTCCGAAGCCCCTGAGCCTGTCAAGGAAAAGTTTATAAGGGAATTGAAATGGTATATCGAAGTCAGAGATTGGTTATATCGTGCTTACACCTTCATCAAGGAAGAATCAAGTAAAGATGACCAGATTGCTAAGTTCACTTAGGGGGAGATTGTTAGAACCTGAAAGTGAACCTCTAGCAATCTCAATCCTTTTGAAGATCCAAAGTCAGTTAAGATTCTGAAGTGATAAGTTGATGCGGAATAAGTTGGAGTCCAGAGGTTAAGCCAGTCCGGAGCAGATGAGTAGAAGGCATTCCGGAATGAATGATTAGGTCTGAAATGTTCGTGTTTCCGAATCAATACCTTTTTCATTGTGCATTAATTAGTTTTGTCACTTAATATGATTAGACATTTCATAGGACTTAGTCTGGTTGTCAACTTAGACAGTCAGAATGTCATAAATATCTTTTTTATTCAGTCCTATGTATGTATCTCAGTTTGTACCATGTATCATGATCTCCTATTTATAGGAGCTATTAATGCAAATCTAAGTGATGGATTGTCTAAAAACTTCTTAGCAATACTTCATTTACTTCACTCTCTTGCTCTTTACAACATTCTCTTTGTTCTTCATTTATTAACTTTACTTTGATCTTAATTCTCATTCTTTATTTATGGCTTGAATATTTGTTGAATACATTAACTCAGACTTGAATGGTCTATCCAAACTTGACTGGAACATTCATTAGCAAGCAGACATTGATCTTAAGTATTAACTCAAGGTTTGAGTTTTTCAAACCTTGTCCCTACGCATCAGATCAATTTGTTCTCACAAGTACATTAATTTAAAAAAAAATGTCAAATAAGCAATTCCTAAACTAATTAATCATACCGTTAAAATTATCATTAAATCAACATGTATATTTACTTTTTACACACATGTAGGCTACATGTATCGGCCAATAAATAATATAATTGTAATAGATGATATAATATGGTTCACAATCTTTACACTTTTATGTAAGACATTAGTGTAAGAAGCTGTTATTTCGTAGTTACTATTAAAAACATTTTATTTTAATGTGTACGTTCTAAAATTTTAATTATTTAATTTTAGTATTTTACTTTACGACGCGCATGTATTCGCCTAATATATATATATATATATATATATATATATATATATATATATATATATATATATATATATATATATATATATATATATATATATATATATTAGGCGAATACATGCGCGTTGCGCAAAGTAAAATTAAATAATGAGAGAGAGAGAGAGAATGAAAGTGAAAAAGAGGAAAAAGAAAAAAAAATAGAGAAATTACAACGTCCCAAAAATTATTGATAGATTTTTTTTCATTTTAAAACCATCAAATCCATACATCAAGTGTTTCAAAACCACTCATACTAAAAATGTATTTGAATAATCAAAATAAGATAACAAACATGGGTGCGAAAATCATTAAGGGACATTGTGCAGTCAAGCTGGGCCCAACCATTTGGATCTGAAAGTACTTGAAAATGTGTAAACCACAAACCGTAAGCAAAAAAACTTAATGAGTTCCCCAAAATACCACATACCATACAATGGGCTCAACCCAACATACAAACGGGCCTAGCCCAACATACTAACACGCCCAACCCAGTATATCAACAGGTCCAATCCAACATATCAACAAGCCTAACCCATTATATCAATGGGCCCAACCCAATATGTAATGGGCCCAGCCTAACATACAAATGGGCCCAACCCAACATAGAAACAGGTCAAGCCCAACATACAAACACGCCCAACCCAACATACAAATGCAAGAGTTTTAAAGACAACTAAGATCCTACACATCATAATAAGAATACTCACCTCAATCTGCAAACAGACATATCTCACCCTCGAGCTGCTAATACTAGAACTCCTCACACTAATTATATACACAATAAAATCCTAAGAGGAAACTAAGGTAATAATCCATATTTAAAGGTCTTGGTTCATAGATAACTCTCTTTAAGGGTAAAAAGACTATTTTCCCTTCCAAGACTAGGACCCACTCCATTTAACAATTAATCTACTTCGTCAAAAATCAATCGCATGGTGCTACGCCCAGCATAAAACCATACTCCACGCTCAACATAGCGCTTAAGATGGGAATACGGGGAAAATACAGGCTACTCTAAGTGTTTCTAAAATTATGCTCAACATAATCTCGTTGATTCACCAACTTCCAATTAAGCTCTCAATACACAAAGACCAACCTTCCAGTCCTCATATCTGAATCAAATTAATGTCCTAAGGGGTAAAGTCTTTTTCTTTACTCATTTTCATGGCTAAAAAGAGCACAAGGCCAAACCCTAAGTCCAAAAAACACTATAATGCTCAATAGCTCATACATGGATGGATGTGAGCGACCAAGTTCTCATTTTTAGGACTTTGCATTCTCAAAAATTTCTAGAAATGATACTGAAAAGGTTTGGAGTAGCTCATACCCATTAAGACCAATGTTATAGGACACAAATTATATAAATTCTTGAGATAACTACATCTAGCATAAAAGAACATCAAGATTGAAGCTTTATACCTCTTGGAGGTGGATGATGAGGTGCAAAATCTAGATCTACAAAGCTTGGAGCTCCCAAACGCTTTTCCAATAGACTCCTCCTTTAAAGATGCACACACAAAATTACTCTAAGGCTTCATAACTCTCACAAGGTGGCTAGGGTTTCAAGATGACTAAATATGAGGGTGAAGACTGAGCATGGAGAGGCCCTTAAGGAGTTAGAGCCTTTAAAAAGGGCTCACAATCCCATAATTTGGGGTCTTATGTTGTGAACCTACGCTCAACGTAATTAGTTATGCGCTCAGCATAGGGCATTAAACCCTTGCATGGGATCTTCTTCTTACGATCAGTGTATGAGGCTATCCTACGCTCAACATAGGGTACCAAAAATGCAAAAATGGAAAATTTGAACTTTGGGAATTGTACCTGACGATGTGGATCTTACAGATTTAATAGACAACCAAAGGTTAACATTTAACAAGGTTCAATGAACCAACCATATTAAGACATCTATACAACATATGGTGGACTTCTATTTATCAGATTACAAACAAAATTAACTTATTAGTTTTTGTTTTTATTACCGTTTATGTTTATCGAAAGAAACATAAGATATATATAAATTTCATAATTATTTGTCCTCTTTAAATAGATATCCTTAACGATATATAAATAATTATTTTTTTAAATTTTCAGCTCAGGTTCACATGAAAATTTGAATTGTAACTATTCTTTAGAAGATTATTCATGTGTGGATGGTTATTGTATATATTAATTTTTAACAATTACTGATTATTCATAGATTATTCGTTAGCATATAACTTTCTAAAGGTTAATACTCAATAATCTTTACACCGACTCCAAAAAGAGCCCTTATGGAGAAAAAATATATCCAACATATATAAAGTCATATGACAATGTTACACTGATGTAAGATACGCTAATAGGATCCGATTCCTATATCTTGCTCAACGTATGGCAGCAAAAATGAAAAATGGCAAAATTGAACATAGGGAATTGTACTTGAGGATACGGATGTTACGAATCTCCCCCACTTGAATCAGACTTCATCCTCGAAGTCCGCTGCTACAAATAACTCTGGGTAATGCTCTTTGATGTGCACAAAGTATACCTACAAATTTTACATTTATAACCTAACAAAACTTAACTAACTATGCACTTATAGGCACTGTACCTAGTCGGATTATATAATAGTAAAGTAAGTCAAGTGTCGATCACAGGGAATGATATTTAATTAATAAAATAATTATTAAAATTTAAACTAAGAAAAACTACTAAATGGGGGTTTTATTTGATTTTACAAGTTCATCAAAACTTAAATTTAAATACCTAATTAATGACTAGAAATACAATTTAAAACCAAGAACAATAGATACTTTCGTTTAGCTTCGAATCTTTCATGTTTCCTATGGTTGATTTCAAGATTATGGTTTAATTCAATTAGTTACCAAATAAAAGTTACTAGTCATCATGATTAGACTAACTAGCATAAGTCAATTCAATAACTTTAACCCCGATAATTATGCAAGTTAAGGACACCAAATTGATTTTAAAGATAATTTGGACTCTAAATGATAAAAATCTATATACTACTATTCTGTTATCAAATTTAGTAATCAAACAAATATTATGATCAAATATTGCTCTCTAACACACAATTAAGCAACTAACTTATTACCTATACTAGGATATGGTTAATCTCTATCTCTAGCAATTTGATGGTCATAAACAATTAGGCAAACTAATTTCAAGCAATTAACTGTAGTTTAACTACACAATCTTGACGTAAGGGAATAAAGATAGAAACTTTAACAAGCTAGGTTTAGATCTATCAAAAAATACTTACAGAAAAACTAACATCATAGATCCATCACTTATGAAATCAACACATAGTATTTAGGCGTTCATCTAATCTAAACAAAAGCAACGGTTATTAGCCCATAATCATATCTAGAAAACACATAAACAAAAGGATAACTAGGCTAAACATGATTAAACAAGGCAAACTGAATGGATATGTGTGAATCCTTGCTCCAATCTCTTTATCCCTTGTTCTCTAATCAATTTGAACCTTCCAATGGTTCTTGGAAGGGTTTTTCTTCGTCAATTATCGCAGTCCTTAGGCCTCTAACCTCTCAATATGACCTAATGATCAAAATATATATACTTGCCAAATTATTGTTGCCATGATGTGCGAATAGGTGCCACGCTGTGGGCATCTTTTAAATCCCGTATATGGCAAGTAACCGGAAGCTTCTATGGCAGGAAAGGTGGCCACGTCGTGACCTTTAGATTGCCATGTTGTGGTGGTAGGATTTCTTGTCTCACACGAACTCGTAGACCAACACAAATAATTTTAAACCACCCGTCATGGTAATTCCTTTCCCACGATGTAGGAACTAGAATTCACTTTTTCGCACGAACACAAAACTCGTCCGGAAATATATCTAGTTTCCGGAACATGTTGATTCTTCTTAATCGGAGTTATAAATCATGAGATATGGCCAAAATAATGACGAGGGGTCAAGCTGTCTAGCAACATCTTGTTTGTGTCTTTTTCAACTCCTTATCCTCCAAGTATCGAACTTTTTTCGGTATCAGTCCTTTTCTTCAAGAATGTCCATTTTTTGCTGCAAAACACAAATTAAAAATTATAAGTACCAAATATATTTGCAATTAACCAAATTTTATCTTAAACTGTATAAAAATAATGCATAGAAATGTGTATAAATATGGCACTATCACTCTTTCATCACCTCCTCGGGCTCCCATGTCCACTCTGAACCCTTCCGGTGTTGCCATTGTACCTTTACCAAACTCACCACCTTATTACGCAAGGTCTTTGTCTTCCTATCTAGGATTGCAATCGGTTTCTCCAGATAGTTCAGACGCTGATAAACGTGAATATCATCCAAGGGAACCATTGCAGAGTCATCAACCAAACAGTACCACAACTGAGAGGCAAGGAATGTGTTGTGGATCTAGTTGAGCTCATCAGGAAGATCCAACCGGTACGCAACCTTGCCCACCTGGGCAAAAATATGATGGGACCAATATACCGGGGCCCAACTCACCCCGCATCCAGAACTGGATGACACCTTTCCAAAGTGATACCCTTATAAGAACATAATATCCAACTTGGAACTCGAGGTATGAGCGTCTCCAATCGGAATAACTCTTCTGGAGACTATCTGCTGTCTGCAACCGATCTATCACCTTCTATGTCATCTTGGTGGTCTTGAGTACAACCTCAGTACTCCATAGAACCCGATTCCCAACCTCACCTCAAAAAACCAAGGCCCAACATTTCCTCCCATAAAGCATCTCGATGGGAGATCGGTCGATATTGGCGTGCTAACTGTTGTTGTAACAAAACTCGACCACTGGAAGGTAAGTATCCAAGATCCCACCAAAATCTAACGCAAAAGCCTTGAGCACATCCTAAATTGGTCTGGATAGTCTGTTTACCCTGTTCGTCAGTATACAGGTGATATGTGGTGCTAAAGAGTAATTAAGTACCCAACTCCTCATGAAGCTTCTTCTAGAATCTGGAAGTGAAACAAACATCACGGTTTGAAACCACTGAAACCGGAACCCCGTGTCGAACAACAACCTCTCGGATATAGACATCGGCCAACTTTTTGGTGGAAATAATCTCAATGATAGGGATTAAATGAGCACTCTTGGTCAATCTATCAACAATGGACCATATATAATCAACCCCAAGTGCCTTCCTTGACAACTTCGTGATTAAATCCATAGTGATTTCCTCCCGTTTCCACATGGTAATGGGTAATGACTGCATATTGACGTGGGACTCTAACATTCAACCTTGACTTTCCAGCAAGTTAAGCACCGCTCCACAACCCATGCTATCTCCCACTTCACGCAGGGCCACCAGTAGATCAATCTCAAGTCTTTATACATCTTCATGGATCCCGGACGGACCAAAAATTTCAACTTATAAGCTTCCTCCAGTAACGGCTGCCTAACTCCACGAGCAACCAGTACCCAAACATTGTCGCACCGGGTCAGTAATCCATGACTATTCCTAACAAAAAGCGAAATCTTGTCCATAATACTCTCTTCCTTCCAGTATTCCCTCTTCAACCCTTCCACTTGAGATTTCTTGATCAAATTCAACAATGGTGAAACAATCATCACCCTCAAACACAGATCCATGATGGGTGTACTTGTTGTCTTGTGAATCAAGGCATCGGCCATAACATTGTCCTTCCCAGGGTGGTAAAAAATCTCGTAGACATAGTCCTTCACCACATTCAACCACCTACACTACCTCAGATTCAAGTTCAATTGATCCATCAGATACCTCAAACTCTTAAGGGAAAAAACCACAACCCCTAACTCCAAATCATGTGTAGGGCAATTCATCTCGTGAGGCTTCAATTGCCTAAAAGCGTATGCAATCACATGACCCCGCTACGTAAGTACTACTCCAAATCCTAAAATCGATACATCGTAATTAACCATAAAATCATCCATAACCTTAGGAAGATCCGAAATCGGAGCCTCATACTACCTCTGCTTCAAAATCTCGAAGGCAACCTATTAATCAGGTCCCCACCGAAAAGTAATGTTCTTCTTCGTCAAGCGGGTCAACGGTAACCTTGGAGAAATCCTGAATAAACCTTCAATAATAACCCGTTAGACCAATAAAAAACTTTGGATCTTGGATGGTGTCCTCATAACTGATGGGTTTTGGCCATAAGAACATCCTATGTGCTCATAAACCCTAATGCTTGGATCTAGGTTTCTCTGTTGTACATGCAAGTTATCCAAGACTATAAACACTAGATCTAGAATATGATAACCAATATAACATATAAGTAGGGTTTAGATCATACCTTGATTGTTATGTAGCAATAACAATCCCAATTCCTCCTTGTATTGACTTTAGAAAGCTTAGAGTCACAAATGTCACTCCTCTAATGGTTCACAAACACCAAGAGCAAGAGGATGAGGAGGAGAGAGGATGGAGACTGCCCAAAAACATGTGAAACCCTAGAAGGATGCTTAGCCACGTTTTTGGGTCATAAGGGTCATATATATAGGAGGCTATTAGGGTTATCTAACAAGGAAACCCTAATTTGGATGCTTAAGCCCTAAGCAACCCATGGACCCGTTTCCTTAAGGCCTTGGACGATTTCCTCATGGGTTTTCCATAGAATTCGTCCACTTCTTAATATAAGCCAATCCATAGCCCAAATTGCAATTATCTTATAATTACAATTATAGTCCCTTAAGTTTAATTAATCTCTTTTAGTCACAAAACTAATTACCAATTAATTATTGACTAATATTAATTAAACAATATGATTTCTCCTTTAATATATTATTCCCATAACATATTAATAAATCATATTTAATCCTTTCTCTCCATAATTCATCCTATCAAGTTGCTTTGGTGAAGGCAACCCAAAAGGACCATGCACCATCGGGTCAAGTACATACCAAAATAGTTATGGACTTAGACACTAATCCAACAGTCTCCCACTTGTATAAGTCTAATAACTATTATGCGTATGACTTCAGATCCTGATCTGCATTCGTAGCTTTCCAAAGCCGCTGTCAACTCTGATCTTATCAGATACGCGTGTCCTTTAGATAAGGGATCATATATTCCTCCATTCTAGATATCGTATAAGACATGATTTCAAATCATTCTCTTTGTACTATTTCTCGAATTCCGATTTATGACGACTGACTAATTGAACAAATAAAATTAGCCCTAGCCCGGCCGAGCATTTACGTTTGTCATCACTAAATCATCGAGGGGCCCAAAGATATCGCTTTTTATCCTACTTTGGATAAAAGGAACGGATAAACTTTGATTCAATGCTCGCTTGCACTCACTCACCGAATCACACACAACAATATGTTTTATAACACCAAATTACTGGTGCGTTTACATATTATCAATGTGCAACCGATTTGCAAGATACAACTCACACATCTCGGTTTCAAGAATATAAGATGTTATCGTCTCACCAATCACTCGTGACACAATCCATGGAGTGATCCAAGTGAGCGTGGGTTTAATCCAATGCTCAAATTCATATTCATAAGCACTCATGAACGTTGCAGCAAACATTTGCTTATGTCTAATACTCTTTTAGACATTCCACACACCAATTCATGACAGTCTTCATTCATACCTACTTCCAACATATGAACGACTATGACCCGTTCGAATAATTTGACTGTTCTTAACCAATTAAATTATTCAGGAAGTCAAAACATGCAAAGTGAAACACAAGAATAATACTAATCCCATATGGCCTCAAACCTTTGAGCATAAATAAAACACCTTTTATTTATCACCATATCGATTACTATTCTTTGTCGTTTCGGGTAATCAACTTCTTACTTGAATTAATACACTTGTCCCATGCTCCTAGCATGCACACAATGTTTATCTATGGTTCTTACTTTGTGAAATAGATCAAATTGAACACATTTCCAATCATTCTCATTTCACAACTCCTAATCCCTTTCCATAAGTAAAAGAATATCAAATTCTTGCCACTTATAGAATATATTAGATTCTAACATTTTATGCAATGATCCTTTCGTAATGTCACTGCACCAAAGTCACAAAGACTATTGCCAATGATATTACAAAGTCCTCTATCGGAGATTGTTACAATACAATTCCTTAGATATGATGTCTCTCACTCAAAGAACATTCCTTTGAACATCCTTTTGCATAAAAGTTTCTAATCGAGTCATAGGATTTCAATATTCAATTCCCAATATGGACACGTTTCCATATTTTCCATATGGCAACTCATTCTTAATACAATCTTATCTATTCATAATAATGTCAATATGGTCCATCCAATATGGAAACATTTCCATATTTTCCAATACTATACTTCCAACTACTCACAAGCGACCAATCCTCGGCAAACCTTGGATTGTCCTTTGATAGTTGTTTAATTATCTTAGTCAAAACCGATTCTTGTCCTTTTCCCTTTAATTGCTCTAGTCATTTGGAAAATTTTAGAATGGTCAAATATTAAAGCATTTGCAATCGATCCTTTACCTGAAGCGTATGGGACACAATGCATAATGTCTTACATAAAGATTTGATACTTTATCAATCTTCTGCCATAATGTTTTATTTGCTATGTTCTCAAAATTCGAATTGTGAAGAGGAATGCCGTAATCATAATCGAAATTTTAAGAACACACTATGTACCTTTGACTAAATTTTATCAACATTCCACAACCTAACCCTTTAGATTTGAAATGAAGCATAATATTCTCTCCCTTAATTATAGCAAAACAACTATTCAACCCTTACAAATTTGCAAAGTATGAATCTTGTTTTCTATAATTAATATTGCTACCTTGCAATACTTGCCTTAATAATCATACAATCATAACATTTATGCTCCCACTATCATGATGATTATTATAAACAGAACACTTATGCTCCCACTAGCTTTGACATGTATTCATAAACAGCTTAACTTTCAGAAAAACAATACTTATTGAATTTCTTAAGTTCATGTTTCTAATACTTAGTGCTTTGATAATCTTTTATCAAACCTTCTTGAACTTATACACCTTTGTCTTAGATAGCTCATATGTGTGTCTAAATAATTCAGACTAATTGTCAAACCTCACAATTCAAATCATGGAAAGGGATACCGTAACCATAATCGAATTCGAGAATGCAATTTTACAATCACTATCTTCTTAAAATCTTTCTTAGTGAAAGCATTTCCTCACAATCATTTTCATGAAGGAGGGAATCTTATGACACTTAGATTTAAATGGTGTATGTGTTCCTATCCATTTAAATTTGTCAAAACCAAAGTTCACGACAAATTCAAACTCATATGGACCGAACTTTCTTAATCTTGATTTCTTGCCTTATGGTAGCACAGCTGCCCACCATGTCTTCCAAGTAGTCAAGCAGCTCACCCTTTCCTATCAATGTACATTTCATTGATCAAGGTCCTTGCCTTTTATGCATTCAAATGAGAACTCATGGAACTCACATGCATAATTAACTCAATTGGAGTGGCACTGAAATAATGTCAACACGATAGGTTGTAAACCTCAACACGTGTGCTAGTGATGATCGATAAGGTTTATTTGATTTGTTCTTGAAACCTTTCAAGACCATTAAGACTCCTACTGACTCCTTGACATATAAGATTCTCTTTTCAATAACCATTTCTTGACAAACAAATATTCAAGAGTTAGTGTAGCTTTTATCAAATCACTTCATAAATTGGTCCTAGTTGGTCTTTGTCTTATCCAAGACATCACAACTTACCAATTTCAAATGTGCAAGAATAAGAAAACCTTTTTCCATATTCTACATTTGATGAATGTTATAAACCTTCTTAATACTTATCACTCAATGTCGCAATCTTAACTCTAAGACTTATTTTGGAACGAAGTATGATTGACCTCTTGATTTAACCATTTCTCCAATCCTTGATTCCTCTTCTTAAACATACAATTGTACTAAGACTCACTTAGAGGATCAATTGAGATATGGTTCTTAATCATTAAGACCTATCATAAAGCATAAAAGGTACTCTCCCTTCTTCTTAGAATGGAGAAACTTTTATCTTTCTGCCTACTTGATTCTTCTTATTCGTTCTGCTATTGATTTAAACTTTTTCAATCAATTCAGAATTACACTTAATCTTGTAAGTATAATCATATTTACTAAACCTTTAGTAAATCATGACAAATATCTTTGTTACTCTTATGGTGGACTTGATCAACACACAACTTTGTGTATTCGATCTCCAAGTCCTTCACTTGACACTTTGTCAATGAATTAGTCTAATTTCCAAATATGAAATTTCTCATTCATCGTGCAACCAAGTTGCATGATTCCAAGTTTCTGTCCAATTGAAACTTGGGCGATGAGAAACTCTCCCTATTTGGTAAATTCTTGACTTTCCATGAACATCATAAACAAGAATCATATCCACTTGTTGTAGAAATATGCAAACATCAATTTTCATAACGATTTCATTGCAAGGAAATAAACAAATAAATAAGTCAAACTAAAATTTATTTTATTTATAAAAGCAGCGGAAAACATTTGTCCTTACAATGCAAAATCAACTGAAAACTATGTTTCAAAAAGAAAATTCCTAACAACTCTATCATAACTATCTAAGCTCAAAATCTAATCTTCAAGTCCATGCGATCTAAATCCATTTCTTTGTGATTAGATTCTTCTTGCTCGCTTACCAAGCTTCCTTTCTTTTCACTGATCCTGCAAAACATTCAAATGCAATCTTATCACATCATGTATCAAGAATCAATGAATAGGAACTTGACGGAGTTAGATAGTGGATTTTACCTGAAGCGCAACCATACTCTTTGACTCTCCCATCTTCTGGACTCTTCAGGCTCTTTGGGCAGACTTGTATCCAGCGCCCTTTCTCTTGGCAGCAAACGCAGGTCGGTTCTCCTAGAACGTCCTCGGAAGCATGGTCGGTTGACTTTCCTAACAAATACGCTCCATTCCTTTGCCAGATCATTTATGATTCAGCAGCAATGAGCATGTATCTTAGGTCAATGAGGTTGTCATCATGATCCATCATATAATACTTTCTTTTGAACTCATTATATGATTCAGGAAGTGACTGCAAAACCCAATTCACAGCCAACTCATCCGGGAATGACACACCCAACATTATCAACCTATCAATGTGTGATTTCATTCCTAGAACGTGGGCACACACGGGTTTACCATCTTCATGTTTCATTTCCAATAGGGCTTTAGTGATATTGAACCTTTCAATTCTTCGATCTTGTGGGTTAGGGAGAACAATTGGAGGAGGTGGAGGAAGTGAAGCATGATTTCTTGTTCCTCGATCGAATCATGGAATACCATCTTCATGTGGAATGCTTGTTCCACGGGATTTGGGAAGACCATAGTTGTCGAACTTTGACATCTACAAAACGGGAGAAATCGAATTCAAGTTAGTTGATTGATTGAGTCCTTAGTAAATCACCCAAATGAGATACTAAGGCTAGGACCCAACACAATATTCTACAACTCGGGAGAGGGATGCCGTAACCCAAATTGCAGAACATTTGAAGGTAAGTGAATGACGATTCACTAATTTCCACCATGAAAAACGAAAAAGAAATTTAAGTTTTAAATCTATGAAAACTCCTAGATCCTATGAGATTCATTGGACATTTCAATGGCATGTTTAAATCTCGATATGCCCCTCTTGTTTGTGACTGGGATGCCGAGGATCACAAAGCGGGTGTGAATAATAATGCAAACTTAAATGGTTCCCTCACATGTTACAGTTACCTATTCAATGTGACGGTAAACCACACACGCTCCACCGAACTATGACAAACATTGAGTCACCCTTTGCTACCTTTTCTTAGAACCATTTAGTGTGCCGGTAAACCACACACGCTCCACTAACGTCTTTGCAAGGACACAAAGTGTAATTTCATGGAATTGCAACAATTCACTTTTCCTAAGTAACTAAGATTGGGAATTTGAAAAACATTTAGTTACTTTTGTACTTCATTATACTTATAATGGAAGGTTTTGTCCTATCCTACCTGTTCGGCTAACAACCCTCCACTAGTCAAGAGTGTGGTGGGTAAGAGTGGATACCCATTCAATCGCCTTTTTATAGGCAATTTCCTTAACCACCCCTTATAGACCAGCTTCGTGAATGAGGCCTACTAACGATAAGACTGACTTTTACTGATATATATATATATATATATATATATATATATATATATATATAATGTTAATAATGTTAGACTTTTAATGTTATATATATAGTATAGGGTATATTTTACACTTTTAAAATACTAGATGGTTAAATTTAATAATTATACCTTTAATTGTAAACCAAAACTTTTATGGATTTATTAAACCTCTTTTAATTATACACCTTAATTAATTAATAAAACCATAAGGGTGTGATTTGAACTTTTCAAAACAATATTAGGGTTTTAGAATTTAACATTCCTAATTAAACTTTTAATCAACTTTTAAATTCCAAAACTTGAGGGCAAGTTTTGAAACATTTCAAAATATTAGGGTTTAGAATTTAAATATACATCAAAATTAAACTATTAATCAAAATTTAAATTCCAAAACTTGAGGGCATGTTTTGAAATCTTTTTCAAAACATTAGGGTTTCAACTATTTAAATTTCAAAACAACAAAACATTTGAGTTCAAATTTAAACTATAAAACCTAAAGGGGAAAATATGAAACTTTTCATAATACAAGGATCAAATAACAAATAATCTTAATTAACATTTAATCACATACTTATCCATATTCGATTTATTTAATGATTTCTTGCAAAACAATTTACCAATTTAATCAAAATAATTAATCAATTATCACATAAGGAAACAAATATTTTATTAATTGATAAATATCTTCAATTAGATCAAGAATATAGTCATATATATCAAAAAATCGGATTTATATTGATCTAATATGATAAGGCAAGTATCCTCAAGCAAAAACAGCAAGAAATCCCGGTTTTCCCTCATTCTGACCAGCCGACTTGTCAAGTCAGGCATAGACTCGTCGAGTCAGCATGGACTCGGCGAGTTCAGCAAGCAGAATCACAAAAAACGAATTTTTTCAACATACAAGGCATCAATACAATAGAAACCAATCTATTCTCTGATACCACTTATGGGTTTTGGCCATAAGAACATCCTATGTGCTCATACAAACCCTAATGCTTGGATCTAGGTTTCTCTATTGTACATGCAAGTTATCCAATACTATAAACCCTAGATCTAGAATATGATACCCAATATAACATATAATTAGGGTTTAGATCATACCTTGATTGTTATGTAGCAATAACAATCCCAATTCCTCCTTGTATTGACTTTAGAAAGCTTAGAGTCACAAATGTCACTCCTCTAATGGTTCACAAACACCAAGAGCAAGAGGATGAGGAGGAGAGAGGATGGAGGCTGCCCAAAAACGTGTGACACCCTAGAAGGATGCTTAGCCACGTTTTTGGGTCATAAGGGTCATATATATATATATATATATATATATATATATATATATATATATATATATATATAGGAGGCTATTAGGGTTATCTAACAAGGAAACCCTAATTTGGATGCTTAAGCCCTAAGCAACCCATGGACCCTTTTCCTTAAGGCCTTGGACGATTTCCTCATGGGTTTCCCATAGAATTCGTCCACTCCTTAATATAAGCCAATCCATAGCCCAAATTGCAATTATCTTATAATTACAATTCTAGTCCTTTAAGTTTAATTAATCTCTTTTAGTCACAAAACTAATTACCAATTAATTATTGACTAATATTAATTAAACAATATGATTTCTCCTTTAATATATTATTCCCATAACATATTAATAAATCATATTTAATCCTTTCTATCCATAATTCATCCTATCAAGTTGCTTTGGTGAAGGCAACCCAAAAGGACCATGCACCATCGGGTCAAGTACATACCAAAATAGTTATGGACTTAGACACTAATCCAACAATAACCTCCCGCATAATCAATGCCTCAATCTTGACAGGGTCGAACGGTATGCCTTTTCAAGTTGATGATGTGCCCCAAAAACTCATCTCATGTAACCAGAACTCATATTTGGAGAACTTGGTATAAAATCTCTCCATCCTTAAGGTCTCAAAAACCTCTCATAGTTGATCCTCGTGCTGCTCTTTGGTCTTAGAGGAGACCAAAACATCATTGATAAGCACAATCATTAACCAATATAGCTTCGACCTGTACACCCAGTTCATGAGATTCATGAATGCTACCGGTGCGTTAGTGAGCCCGAATGGCATCACCATAAACTTGTAATGACCATAACGTGTCTTGAAGGCCGTCTTTTGCACATACTCATCTCTGAACCTCATCTGATGATAAAACGATCTCAAATCAATCTTGGAGAACCAAGATGCACCCTGAAGTTGGTCAAATAAATCATTGATCCTTGAAACTGGGTAATGGTTCTTCACTGTCGGCTTTTTCTACTCTTGGCAATCAATACACATCTGATATGAACCATCCTTCTTTTTCACAAACAGAATCGATGCTCCTAACGATGAACTACACGTTCTAATGACTCCTTTGTCTAACAACTCCTGCAGCTATGTAGACAACGCATGCATCTCAAAAGGTGCTACACAACAGGGAGCCTTGGCTATCGATGCCGCACCCGGAATAAGATTAATCTGCAAATTAATCTGCCTCGCAGGAGACACTCCTGTCAACTCCTCAGAAAATACATTAGGGAATTCCCGAATAATAGGTACATCATCCACAATTTTCTTACTCTCATCTCGCATCCACAATATACCTCCTAGCTCTCAAAACTAAAGAAACTACTGGACAGTGAGCACCCTCACCATGAATAACTAGCTTTTCACCACTTGGGGTTCAAAATCTTACCAACTAGTGCTCACAATCAATCATAGCCTCATTGGGGCCCAAACAGTCCATACCCATAATAACCTTCGACCCTCATAGAGGAATAAAAACCAAATAAATCGAATATATCTCATTGAACATATTTAGAATACATCCCGGATGAACCCATGAAGCACTACCTAAATGATCGTCAGCTATCCCACCTCCAATGAAAAATCCAAAGCACTTGGAGCGTTCCTAGACTTCTTGCTAAGTGCAAGAGACACAAGGAAAACATTAAAAGATATGGTAAAGATACATACCGGTAACCACGTCAGGAGCTGCTCCTACCTCTTTGACTATCAACTGGAATGCCCTTCTCTTTACCATATGAGTCTCCACCTTGCCCTGGAGGCCATCATTAATCCTCAAATTGGCTAGTACAGGTGTCTCCACTGCTCCTCTTGTCAATCTCGGGAAATCGTCCTTCTTGTAGGCTACCTAATGGCAATGGAAACATGTTAATGCTCCACAAGTGTAATCCCTGCTAAAATGGCTCATCTGAAATAGCTCCCTCCCTTATCACAACAACTCCCCTCGTAAGACCTCCCACACTTGGCACAATGACCCCGACCATGATGACCTCTCGATCTCGAATCAACAGTCTTGGGCCTCTTCACCTGACCTTCTGATGTTTGTGTCTGAACTGGCCTCCACTTCCTCAGAAGCTCCAAATCAATCTCCCGCTATCAGGCTCTGGCAATCATATCATCTATGGTCTTGCAACCTGGCATGCTCAAAAGCTCCCGAACATCGTCCCTCAACATATCATGGTAGCTTGTGTTCTTCATTTCGTCATCTGCAACATACTGCGGAACCAGTAGAGCTCTATCTCGGAACTTAGCGGTGATCTCCGCTACTGTCTATGTATTATGTAGAAGGTCCTAAAACTACCTTGTCAACTGTTGTACCTCTATAGTCGGTGCAAACTCACCTCTGAACTTCATCATGAAATCATCCCATGTCATGGCCGCCACAACCCCTGATCCTAAAGCATGGCCAATCTCCTCCCACTAGTCACGAGCATGGTTCATCAGAAGGTAAGATGTGAATCCCACCTTCTACCCCCTAGGAAGAAGCTTGTTTGCTGAGCATTCTCCATGTCATTAATTCGATTTCAAGTAGCAATAAGGTCCTTATTCCTGAAGAACTGTGGGGATGCAGAAGCCTTGAACTCCTAAAATGAGAGAGTTTGTGCCCCTAATTGACCTGCCGCAATCTCGGCCCAAAAATCCCCAAGACGATCATCCAAAATCTTCATAATCCCCTCCTTTATGGTACCAAAGATCACAGGAGTAACATCTAAGACACTGCGAGTGATCTCAAACGTGATGAACTTGTATATCCTCTCATCAATTAGTTCGACACTAGAGCCAAAACCTGAACATGATCCAGAATCTCCTCCTCGAATGCTCACCACCATACTGAAATACAAATATACAAATTATCATAATATACTCGAGGGAACTCTCATACCACAAGCTCCTTAGAATCTTTGTGATTTTCCTTTATTCGAGTATGGATCCCATGCTTTCAGTAGTACGGGCCCAATACTACTTTCAACACTTATCTGTTATTTCATTAAGAACCATCCCAAAATCCTCTAAGTCGCTCTACCAAAGCTACTCACACTATCCCTATGTTAAACTTCATACATATCCCCACTGTAGTACTCCCTAGGCTCTCCTAGGAATCCTCGCCTCACTAGCCTCTGCAATACTATGATCTTTTACCAACACTGTCGGTTGCCTTATGCATGCAAATTGTATATAATACGGGATCAAATAGACGGTCAAATAAATGATTCTACCCTAGGCCCACAACCAAACACGGAACAGGAAATAAGTTTAAGTCAATCATTCTATGTCTATATTATGCTAATCGTATACGATTGTTTAACATACACTTAGAAACTAACTCTGCCAATATAGATTCCAAGTAAGGCATAATATCCAATTCCTCTTACACTACAAGTCATCACACCAATCAAGAAATTCTATCATGCGATTCCTGAAATTATCCTTAGCCTTACTTTAGCATGCAATTCATTTAACAACATTCTAATAAAACTTAGGTATGAGTATTTTGGGAATCACTTACTTGAGCTCGAATGATTGAATGCATCACACCCCCTTTATTTGTAAAAACCTTTTAGAAAACTTATTTCCTTTTTAGAAAAATTATTAATTCCTCAGTTTGAGTTCAAACACACCCGAGAGGGTTCCTGAATCTCTCAAACCAAGGCTCTGATACCAACTTGTAACGTCCCAAAAGTTACTGATAATTTTTTTTCATTTTAAAACCATCAAATCCATACATCAAGTGTTTCAAAACCAATCATAGTAAAAATGTATCACAATCATCGGTGTAGAAGTTATTCAGGGGATGATGTGCAGTCAATTCGGGCCCTTCCCTATGGAAATGGAAGTACTTGAAAATGTTAAAACCGCAAATCATAAGAACAAAGCGTAATGAGCTCCATAAAATACCACAAACCATACAATGGACCCAACCCAACATACCAACGGGCCTAACCTAGTATATAAATAGGCCTAATCCAAAATATTAAAGGGCCTAACCCAACATATCAACATGCCCAACCCATCATATCAATGGGCCCACCACATTATGAAAATGGGCCTAACCCAACATACAAATGGATCCAACCCAACATACAAGCGAGACTAACCCAACATACACATAGGCCCAACCCAACATACAAATGGGCCCACCCAAACATACAAATGCAAGAGTCACAAAGACAGCTAGCATCCTACATAGTATAGTGAGAAGACTCACCTCAATCTACAGACATATAGATCTCACAATGGAGTTGCTGATACTAGAACTTCTCACACTGATCATATACACAATAAATCCCTCATCAGAAACTAAGGTAATAATCCATATTCAAGGTTCTTGGTTAATAACTAATTCTCCTTAGGGTAAAAAATACCATTTTCCCTTCCAAGACTAGGACCCACTCTACTTGACCAATAATCCACTTTGTCAAAAGTCAATCTTCTGGTGTTATGCCCACTGTAACACCATGCTCTACGCTCAGCGTAGAGCTTCAGATGGGAATACGGGGAAAATCCATGCTACACTAAGCGTAGCTAAGATTATGCTCAGTGTAATCTCGTTGATCCACCAACTTCCAGTTAAGTTCTTAATACACAAAGACCAACCATCCAATCCATATATCTAAATGTAGTGAATGTCCTAAGGGATAAAGTCTATGACTTTACTCTTTAGCATGGATAAAAAGAGCACAACTCCAAACCCTAAGTACATAAAACACTCTAATGCTCAAGAGCTCATGCATGGATGGATGATAGTGGCCAAGCTCTCATTTTTATGACCTTAAATGCTCAAAAATGTATGGAAATGATACTCAAATGGTTTGGAGTAGCTCATACCCATTAAGACCAAGGTTATCGGACAAAAAGCATATATCCTCATGAGATAACTACATATAGCATTAAGGAACATCAAGATGGAAACTTTATACCTCCTGGAGGTGGATGATGAGTTGCAAAATTCGGTTCAACAATTCTTGGAGCTCCCAAATGCTTCTCCAATAGACTCCACCTTCAAATATTCACAAAAAATCACTTTAAGGCTTCAAAAATCTCACAAGGTGGTTAGGGTTTCAAGCTGACTAAATATGAGAGTGGAGATTGAACATGGAGAGGCTCTCAAGGGGTTAGAGCCTTTAAATAAGGTTCACAACCCCAAAATTAGGGTTTTAATGTTGCGAACCTACGCTCAAGGTAATTAGCTCTATGCTCAGTGTAGGGTATTAAACCCCATATGGCATCCTCTTCTTACGCTCAGTAGAGGAGGCTATCCTACGCTCAACGTAGGGCACCAAAAATGCAAAAATGGAATAATAAAACTTAGGTAATTGTACCTGAGGATACAAATGTTACATAAATAATAGATAGCCAAAGGTTAACGTTTAACAAAGTCCAATGAACCAACCGTATTAATATATTTATACAACTTATGGTGGCTCTATTTATCATATTACAAACAAATATAACTTAGTAGGTTTTATTTTTATTAGCAATATTTTTTATTGACAGAAACATAATATATATATATATATATATATATATATATATATATATATATATATAATTTCATAATTATTTGTCCTCTTTAAATAGACATCCTTATCGATATATAAAAATTATTTTTTAAAGTTTCAACTCATATTCACATGAAAATTTGAATTGTAACTATTTTTTAGAAGATTATTCATGTGTGGATGGTTATTGTATATATTAACTTTTAAGAATCATTGATCACAACGATTATTCATGCGTGGATGGTTAATATTCAATAATCTGTACACCGACTCTAAAAAGAGCCCTTATGAAGAAAAGATATATACAATATATGTAAAATCATATGATTACATCGCATTGATGTAAGATACACTAATCGGATTCGATTCCTATATCTCCCTCCCCCGTATCTCACACTTGTTTCCCTTATTGATTATAAAATAAATTATTGAAGAAATCATTTTCTTTATACAAACTCTTTCGGTGCTAATATTATCGTCATTGTAGTATAAAAGAAACATCACCATGACCCAAAACTAGTTACATTTTTAGTTTTTAACTAGGATTTTACCTATCGCACGTTGCGGCAACAGTAATGGAATTAAGAAGTACTAGAAAATAGTTTGCTACATTTTGAATTAAAACTTATGAGGACTTACGTTGAAAAACTACAAAAGTCACATACCAAAGTCATGCCAAGAAAAAAATTTGAATAGAAAGTTACAAAGAATTAAAGTTGGTAAACCACAAAAGTCAAGGGTCAAAGCCTTGCCAAACAAAAACAATCAGAATTGTATTACACGTGACACGTATATATAAATAAGTAAGTTTTTTTAAGTTAATGAACGAAAGTTTAGATAATTAAAAATGTATTATATGTGAACTAGCTGATGCATAGAAAGTGTAAAATAAAATAAACATGAAAATTTAAAAATTAAATTACGTCGAAATGTTAAGAAAAACTCGAATTTATACCGACGTGTATATAAAAACAACACGTAATCTTTTTTAAATTAATGAATGCAAGTTCTAAATTTACATTGAAACGATACCACCTCTAATTTATAACGACATACATATAAAATAAGCACGTAAGCAATTAGTTTTTTGTTTAAGTTAACGAATGAAAGTTAAAAAGGAAAATCATATATATATATATATATATATATATATATATATATATATATATATATATATATATATTATGGTGGTAAACAAGAAAGTTTGGAATGTCGATAGGTCAAACTGGTATTTTACAAAGTTAAGGGGTGATAATTGTCGATGAATGTAGGTCAAACACGAAAGTTTAGAAAGGGGGCAGGGTTAAGGTGACACATCCCCAATTTTGGCGGCCAAATAATTTTTATTATTTACGCTTATTTAAAAAAAAAAGTATTCCTTTGAATAATATATTAGTACGGAATTTTCCCCAAAACATTTTTTTTGTATGATGAAATCAAAACATTTTCGAAGAAACTTTTTTTCATTCATATTAAAACCTCGGATGACATAACTAATAGGGAAACATAAGCATAAACTAATCATTACAGACCTTACAATTGTTTACTATACTAATGACCTTAAACTCCTTTATCACTCAAAATATTTAAAACCATTATACATGTGCCTTCGTACCATTATATGTGAAATAAAGAAACTAAGTGGGTAAGGCTAGGGAGCTTGGTGAGTGACTATGGTTTTCAATCCATAATAATATAATTAAAATCTTTTATATATATTTTACTCCAAACAATTAACCTGATTACCCATTCTCTTTATTCTTACTCCCTGATCCTGAAATGATGATCTCAAGAGACTTATCATAAATGATCACTTTAAGCAACAAGTAGACAATACCGTTGCGGGGATTCTTTAGCAATATATGTCAATAAGGCAACCATGGGGGGATAGAGTACCCGGATGAACATCATTTCCTTTTCCCTAGAAAGTATGATCATTAACACCTATAGGTGGCATCTCTGCTAGTGTTCCAAAGACTGTCTAAAATAGTCAGTGATCGTTATCTATACTCTGCTAGATGACTAGTCTCAATAGTACAATAGTACAATGTTAGTCATGGCCTCACACTATTATTTTATTATTCACAACCCTTTATTACAAAGTAATTTAAGTATGATACTAAAATAAATAATTATTACAACATTTCAATTAAGCAACCAATATCCTGTCAAGCTACTTTATCTAATGTATTTGTACAAATAAATATTGCATATAACAGTTACATATTAAAATATTTTGTATCTATGTGTAAGATGAAAGTAAATACGCACTCACTTGTTAAAGGTGAATGATTGGAGTGAAAATTATTTTGCCTTAACACCTTAGTTTTCCCTTTTAAATGACATACATAAAATCATTACTAAATCTTAGTCGTCGTTTTATATTTTTTGAAACTATAATAAAATTATTTTAGGTTCCTCAATAATTCCAAAGAAATATCGTGTTCTATTAAATAAGGAATGACCTGGTAAGATCATATCGTGGGTAGGATCCGTCTGATATATAGAGTATATTGTTTTGAAAATCCACTTTAAACACCTCACTAAATTTATCCTAGACATCATTCCCGTAAGTAGATCTATCAATATAACGACTGAGATTAGTGATAAATCTTACTTATTATTTCATAATAACGACTATGAATATAAATGTAAGTTACACTTAAAACGTAGTAAATGATATTCATAAAATATATGTCCAATTTTCGCACATATTATATATATATATATATATATATATATATATATATATATATATATATATATATATATATATATATATATATATCACGTTCATATAAACTCATATGTATTTGAATCATTATGCTTCATTATTTATAAAATTTAACAATCGTCAACCTATGTAAATACATATTTCTCTAAGAAATGTCTAGCGAGAAACACGGTTGTTAGAGTTAACTGTTGACACTTTTAGTTTTCCAAGTAAGCTTCAGCACTGCTGTATGTTTTCATCGTACAAGCAGTAAGTCGACCATCTTATGTCGTAATTTCTTTGTCAGGTGGCCAACAATTTCATCAAGCTCTTCAATCAATCTTTTTCTTTCATCGACTCGTAATTCCGAAAGTGGAATCACGTCGGATACTTATCCCAAAAACTTCCTCAAGTGATCAACATGAAAGGTGTTCTGAATACCTTCTAATTCACCTGGAAACTCCAGTTTGTACGCTTGGTTCCTAATTCTCTGAAGTACCTTGAGCCGTCCAATAAACCATGGACTCAACTTTTCACGTTTTCCAAATCTAATAAGTCCTTTCAAAGGAGAGACTTTAAGTAATACCAGGCCTCCGACTTCAAAAGTCATCGGTTGTTGGTTTTTATCTAAATAACTCTTTTGACGGTTTTAGGATGCTATCATTTTGTCTATGATTATATTCAGTTTCTCGGCGGTCTGATGGAAAAATTCAGGCCCCATAAATTGTTTCTCTCCGGCCGTGAGCCAACAACATGGCGTACGATATTTCTGTCTGTATAACGATTAAAGAGTGATAAGGTGTCATCTTAATGCTCGAATGGTAACTGTTGTTGTAGGAAAATTCGACTATTGGTGGATGCTCATCTCAGTTACCCATGAACTCAATAGTGCATGTTCATAACATATCCTCCGGTGTTTGAATCATTCTTTCACTGTGGCTATCTGTCTGCGAATGGCAAGTTTTACTCAAACATAGTTTTGTGCCCATCTCTTTGTATAATCCCTTCTAAAATATTGAACTGTGGCACAATTTTCAAGGGAAGACGATGAGCTTTTACTATCTCTTTCACATAAACTTTAGAGAGCTTTTCCATAGATATCTCTCGTTGTCTGCTATGAAATGTGCACATTTTGTCAATCGGTCTACAATCACACAAATCAAATCATGACCTCCCTTCGTTTTGGGCAGTTTGGTTACGAAATACATGGTAATGTCCTCCCATTTAACCATGGTTACCGGTAACAGTTCCAAATTCCCATAAAATTACTAACGTTGAGTCTTAACTCATGCATAGGTTACATAATTAGCGACGCCAAGTTTCATCATTTTGTAAGATCCATCCTTGAGAAGATCTCTTATACCACCCATCTTTGGTACCTAGATTATGTTCTGGAATACCTTCAACTCTTGTTTGTTCGTTCCACACACTAATATCTTGCAAAACGTTCTTCTTGGTTATATCCTTCAAAAATGTCAATCTAAGCCTTCTTGATACTTTCCATAATTGTCAAGATAATTTTAATTCTTAAAGTCCTTGAGTAAAGTATTTCACTCAAGGTTCTACGGCGCCACTTTACCAGGATGGTAAAGTATTTCACAGTCATAGTCCTTGAGTAATTCTACCTAGTGTCTTTGTCTCATGTTCAACTCTTTCTGATCAAAGAGATATTAAAGACTCCTATGATCAGTGAAAATTTTATAGTTTTTCCATAAAGATAATTACTCCATATCTTTAATGCAGAAACTACAACTGTTATCTCCAAATCATGAATGGGGTAGTTTTGTTTGTGGATTTTCAGTTGTCGTGATGTATATGCTATTAATTTATCTTTTTGGGTCATAACACATCCTAACCTAACTCCAGATGCATCACTGTTAGAATGTTATTGTAGACGTCTTAAACAAATAATAAATTCACTGCTTAGTTGCACTAATGGGTAGCACAGGGAATCAGGGTCGAATCCTTAGCAACACAGCCAAATGGCTAATGTCTCTTTGTGTAAGGCACACACTAGTCATAAAATAGAAAATGTAAAAATGGGGATTTTTTATTATTAATTAAAACTAAAATAGCAGTGAAATAAAGTAAATAAAATTCAGTAATAAAAAGCGAATTTAGTTCTACTGCAACTTTTTTACTCATGCAATCAACACAAACTTGTTTATTCAAAATGTGTTTTATCTAAGCTGGTACTGAGAACAACTAACAAGCTATAGTACATTCTCTTTTAACTAGTTAATTAACGAAAACAAGCATTTCCGTTAACCCTATGTTTTTACAAACTTAATTAAACAAGATCTTAATAAAATCAGAATAGCGGCATTATGATCTTTGTAAAATTCCCAATAATATTAAACATTTCTCACAAACTCAGAAGCATAAAAATATGAAATTTAAATTTATAACATAGTCAAATCCCAACACGAAATTGATCTGTTACTTGTTACTAGTTGATTAAAACGATTACAAATTTTAACAACTAATTAACTAGATTGATTAAATCCTAAATTAGGTGATCACACTAAAAAGAATCTGAAATCAAACATACATTAAGATGAAAACTGAAATATCTAGAGAGAATAACATAATAAAAACCAAGTCTAATGATTGATTACATAAAAAGTATTGATCTTACAGAACTGAACTCTAGGATTAATCCAGACATGGCTAAAAATAAGTCTAGATCAATAAAAGAGGTATTAAATGGCTAAACTAAATAAACTAATTGAATGAGATGATCCATGGCCTTCAGATCTTCAGGAATTGATGAAAAAGTGCATAAATCGCCTCTAGAAGTCGTCTTTGGTCATTCGGGAAGGTGTAGTGTTTAAATTGATCAGACGGGAGGTCTTTATATACGAGCCAACAACAAAAAACACGATTTCTTCAAAAACATGACTGTTTTTTTTTTTGGGAAAAACACGACCGTGTCAGTCCTTTGAAGTCCTAAAACTTGATTTTTGGTATGGAAAAGTTGTAAAGGTGAATCACGATCAAAAGCACAATCGCATAGGGAAAAACATGATCCTGTAAATCATAAAACACGCCTTTCAGATGTGAACCCTTCAGTTTCAATAAATCAAACCCATGTTCCAGCTTCCTCATGTATTTTAGCTCCATTAAGCTCCAAATATGCTTCCAAATCATTTCTCCACTCGAAAGATCTAAAAACGACATAAAAACATGTGCAGTATGAGAATTCAGACTAAATACTTGAGTTGAACATCATTTAAACTAAAGCACACACAAATTCATAAAATATGATGCAAAACACTTATAAAAACTAACATAAAAGATGCATAAAATGGTATCTATAAATCATTGTAAATCGCAAAGTCTTCAACTCCATCGAGTAAATTAAGGATCAGTGCTTCACACAACAGCTTCTTTAGTTTCTTAAAAAGGTATTTCATTCTTCTCATTCCATGTATAGGTGGCCCCTTTGTGGGACAATGTTGTCAATGGTGTATCAATTGAACAAAAGTCTTGGATAAACCTTCGGTGATATCCAGCTAACCCTTAAAACTTCAAATTTTAGTGGGACTTTTTGGTCTTTCCTACTTCATTACTACTTCAATCTTTTCTAGTTTAACGTATATACCTTCCTGGTTAACCACGCGACCCAAGAATTGAACCTATCCGATCTAAAAGTCACATTTAGAGAACTTTGCATACAACTTCTTCTTCTTCAAAAGTTATAATACTTAACCCAAGTTCTTGCCATGCTCTTGCTTGCTCCTGCGTGCTCTTTAAGTATATTAGAATATATTCGATGAACACTATTACAGATCTATCAAGGAAAGGTTTACAAACTCGATTCATCAGATCCATATATGATGATGGAGCATTGTTTAGTCCAAATGACATAACCAAAAACTAGTAGTGTCCATATTTTGTTCTAAAAGTTATTTTTTATATGTCTTGTTCTCTTGCCTTTAGTTGATGATACCCTGACCTGATATCAATCTTCTAAAAATAGGTTGCACCTTGTAGCTGATAAAAAAAACATCATCAATTCTAGGCAAATGGTATTTATTCTTGATTGTTGCTTTATTCAACTTTATATAGTCGATGATCACTCTGATGCTCCTATCTTTCTTCTTCTTGAACAACACAAGGGATCCATAAAGTCATGAACTAGGTCTAATGAAACCCTTTTCTAACAATTCCTAAAGTTGTATCATAAGCTCTTTCATCTCTATTGGTGCTAATATGTATCGTGCTTTTGTTATTGGTGTTGTTCCTTGCAACAAGTATATTCAGAACTCTACTTGACTATCAGGTGGTAGTCCAACAAGATCTTCTGGAAATACTTATAAAAATTCACACACTATTGGTATTCTCTATATATCCCTCTTATATTTCTTTGCATCGGTCACAAATGACAAGTATGATGTACATCCTTTGGCCAAACACTTCCTGGCTTTCATCATAGTCATGATCCCAAAACTTACTCAGCGTTTGTCTCTGTACACCATAAATGGTTCTTTTCCAGGGGGATTTACTCACACCATCTTCTCTCTACAAAGTATTTCAACATCGTTTGCACTTAGCCAATCCATTGCTAGTATGATGTAGAATCCATTTAAATCAATGGGCAATAGTGCCTCATGGTACTTATTCCCAATTAAGTCAATGAATATGTTTCTCATAAAATCATTAACAGATACAATCTTACAACTAGTAAAGTTTACTAGTAAGCTAGTTTCTAGTTTGCATAGAGGCAATGCAAGTTTTCTACCAAATTTATGAGAAATAAAGGAGTACTTTGCTCCCAAATCAAACAAAATATTGGCAGCCAGTTCATTTACTAGAAATGTACCTCAAGCGACATTTTCTTCTTCTTTCGCTGACTCAAGGATCATATGGAATGCTCGTGACTTTGGTTTTGGCATCAAATTTGGATTTGTAGCGCGTTCCTTCTTCGGGTAGTCCTTCAATAAACTCCCTTCTTCTCCACACTCGAAACATGCTTTCTTGTTAGCGTTACACTCGTGTGACATCCCTTAATTTTTTAGAACCAATTAAAACTTTTTCTTTACGCTTTAAGCTATTGTGTTGCGGAAAATCCCAATTAATTAAAACAATTTGAGATAACGTAAGTTATTTCATTTTATTAAAACACCATGGATTTCACCATTAATATCTAAACATAGGCTACAACGTAAAAATAGAAAGGTCCTAAAATACTATTATAAGTACATCTCTTATTTCACTCGACAATGCTAGATTCCAGAAGCCTTAGTTCTACTATCTGTGATGCATAAAATTGAGTGGGTCGGGTTTGGGAAACCTTGTGAGATGCATTGGGTTTTCAAGCCCATAATATTTTAATGATAATAGATCATAATATCATTCCCGCAAAAAATTCATTGGCATATAGTATGGTATATTAACTCTGAAATAGTTATCCTTAAGACAATCTACCTAACCCTACCGATTCACATGAATCCTAAATCAACGATTATCGAGAGGAATCACCCAACCTAATGAATCATTTCAGAAACTGCTTGACTACAAAACTAGGGGAGTTATTGATAAATATGGTATCCCATTTTATCTACATATGTGGGCTGTAAGTCCACTCTAGAAACTTAATTCACTAGATCGCCTAAATAGTTAAGTGTTGGTTTCTACTATGGTCGATAACCTAGACGTACTTGCCAGTTCTCTGATCTGGACCAATCATTTACGGTTAACCAAAAAGAGGAGGACTATTACACTTCGTTTGATTTCACACTCTTCCCAAAAATGAGACCTATCAGATACTTAGCTTAATTGGAACTAAGCACCTTTTATAAGTCCATAACTAACCCAAACTATATCTAAAGGCAAATTTGATTCTAACATAGTTCCTAAAAAGAAGTTTTGTTATAGTTATACAAGTAGAAAAGAGTATAATTAATACAACTAGCATGTAATAAATACTTTTATCAAAATATTCTTTTGAAAATAACTATGCACTTACCTGGAAAAAATAGGTGATTTGAGGTTAAGGCGGTGCTTCGCCTTAACACTTTATCAAAAGACCTAGAAGTATATAGCACTAAGTCTCAGTCTATTTTCATATATCTTATGAATATAATAATGATAGTCTAGATTTCTCAATAATTTGAATGTCTACATCAAGATTTATCAAATAATAAATAACCAAGTAGGATCATATCAGATGTAGGGTTCGTTTGGTATACACAACATACTGTTTTGAAATCTCACCTTAAACACCTCACTAATCTAGCCTATATATCACTCCCATAAGTAGATTAATCAATATAATGACTTGGAGTTAGTAATAAATTTTAATTATAGGTTCATAACAATGACTATGATTATAATTATAAGTTACACTTTAAGCAGAGTAAGTGTAGCTCCACTTATAGAGTATTTTAACGAGAATGAAGAATGATGAGGGAATAACTACGACCCAAGAGATTCTAATCAACACCCCTCTAACGTTGCAGGGCCTCGCTAACATAACCAGGAACTAGGGAGTAAAGGGAGTAAGGGATAGAAAAGGTTCCATAGATAATGGAGGAAAGGTCTTGATATATGCATACTTAACCATATATTTTGTGCATTATCTTAATATTTTTAGCTACAATTTTTCTCATTATAGGAAAAAAGGTGCTTAACTCATTTAAATTATGTTTTGTAGCAGTGAAGACATGCTCAAGATGAAAAGGAAGCAAATGCGAAGCTGGAAGCAGGAATATTTGACCAAGTCAACATAAGTCAAAGAATTCAAGAATTTTGAAGCCCACAGTGTGGGGCATTCTTGCCATGCCGTAGTGATTTGGATTTTGTGATCTGATCTATTCCTTGGAGAATACGCGTTTTAAGTGATCGTCATGTCGTGGGGACTATTTTCCACAGTGGGGGAGGTGAATTTTGGCAACTTTATATTGATCGTTTTGGCTCTCAACCCTAATTTATGCTAGAAGTTATTGGCCATTATTGAAGACCAGAGGCACCCCTTGGAGGTTTCGGATATCTGAATTTGTTTGGGCTTAATTTTTGAAGAGATTTAAAAGAGAACATCATTAAATCTATTGGATGTCTAGTTTTAATCATGTCTAGTCTTATTTGTTTTGATTCTATGTGTTTTTCTGCTATGATCATGGGCTAAAACCCCATTCTACTTTAGTTGTTATTTTTGTTCCCTGTGTTCGATACCAACTTACTTGAACTATCCTATTAATCGATTAGGTACACTGCCTATCACATTATAGTTAGTCTAGATTATTTGGTTTTAAAACTTGTACTTAAAATACACATCAAGTTTTCGGTGCAATTGCTTGGGCACGACTTAATTTTAGTTAATCTTATCTTCTATTTGTTCTCGATCCTTTTTGTGGAGTTTATTTCAAATAAAGTTATATTTCTTTCGTTTTATATTTTTCTTGTTTTTAATTTTATGGCCATACAATGACGATGTTGTGGCCATCGTTCAGACAATTTAGGTTTTTATTATTTTTGTTCTTTTTATGTGTTTGTTTTCTTTTTTGTTGTAGTAAGTTTATGAACCGAACATCTTCATCTAACACAGTACTTGGTTTGGAAGATCCCGAGTCTATTTTTGCAAAAGCAACAAGGAACGGAGAACAATAAAGACAAGCAAAAGGATGAAGTAAAACCAAACGAGGTAGAGAGAGAATACGTGCTCGATTTAGAATCTAAAAAAAGCGAAACAGAAGATGAGATGGACGACACAACGTACATGAACATGGAGGAGTATAAGAAACGGATGCGTGATAACGGGCCAAGTCTTGTATATCTCGAATATCCAAGCACCACTTATTTTGAACTGAAGGGGAACATCTTAACTATGCTAAAAGACATCCCATTCTATAGGAAAGACCACGAAGATGCCTACACGCATATCGACGAGGTGAGTGACATTGTTAACTACTTTAATGTTCCCAATGTTCCTCATGAAACATTTTTGTTGTGGATGCTTCTGATAACTTTAAGAGGAGAGAAGAAGGATTGGCTTAGAGCATTTCTACCCTAAGCTATCACCATATGGCCCACACTTTGTGAAGAGTTCATCCAATAACTTGGCTCACCATCGAAGGTTGCAAAACTGAAGAAGGACATATCCAACTTTGAACAAGAGGGGGAATCCTTATATGAGGCATGGGAAAGGTACAAGGGGTTGCGAAGAAATTTTCCACAACATGAACTCAATGTTCAACAAGAGGTATCAATATCTTTTGATGGGGTAAATGTGGCCACTCGACAACTCCTTGACTCTCAAGGATCGCTAACAAAGAAGACTCCGGAAACAATTAAGGAGCTAATTTAAGATTTTTCCAAACACTCAAGGGAGTATCACAATCCTCTAGAAGACACGACAAGAGGATATAAAAGTGGCAATGCGGCTTCTGAAGATTTGGCAGCGGTAATGGAAAAGTTAGAATGAATGGACCGGAGAATGACAAAGATTTATCAATCCATCCATGCAATTCGAGTTGGGTGTGATGATTATGGTGGTCCACACTTAACCAATTAATGTAACCTCGATGAGAATGGAAATCGGAAAGCTCAAGCTTGCTATTTCAGCCTCCGCTTCCTTATCCCTCTCGAGCAATGTAAAGCCCACTGGAACCAGAACAAAAAAATCATGGAGAAAGTGTTATCTCTCTCTCTCTCTCTATTAATTCCCCATTCCTCATATCCATGACTAAACTTCTTAAATTTGCTAAAGATGTGATGACAAAAATCAGAAGTAGTTGGAAAAAGCATCCACCATTGTCCTTAACGAACTATGTTTTGTCGCCATCATTGAGGGATTACCAACAAAAATGGGAGATCCGAGTCGGTTGACTTTACCTTGTGGATTTAGAAATTCCACTATTATAAATGATTTAGCCGATTCGAGGGCTAGCATAAATCTCATTCCCTATTCCTTTTACAAGAAACTCGCATTTTTGGGGCTAAAAAACACAAGAATGACAATTCTAATGGAGGATCACTCAATAACTCATCCACGTGACATTGTAGAGGACTTACAGGTGAAGGCTACAAAATTCATTTTTCCAATGGAATTTGTAGTCTTAGATAGGAAGTAATTTGAAGACCTTCCCATTATCTTAGGAAGATCATTCTTGTGTACCGCAAGAGCCCTCGTTGACATTCATGACTCTAAGCTTACACTTCGAGTAGAAGACGAAGAAATAACATTTGAAATGAACGAAAGTGAGTCATGATGAACCTTTAGATGAGGTTTTAAGAGTGAAAATTTTGGAAGGGGTGGTGGAAAACAAAGGAGTGGAGGAAAGTCTCAAGGAGTTTGAGGATATAGAAAAAATGATGGAGGAAGAGATCAAGGCATGAGAGCATCCTAAAGGTGAAGAATTCAGTCTTACCAATCCAAGAGCCTCAATCCCCATGGTTTTTGAAGTTTTTGATTTCGTAACACCAAAGGCTCAAATAGATGAGGCAAGTGAAGAAATTTTTTTTGATTCGATTGATGATAAAGAGTTATGTGAGCAGGAGGTGGATCAGAATAATGATGAGCAAATGGTTATCAATTTGGAAGTGGAAGCAAGGGAACAAAAGGAGGAAGAAAGGAAGACGCAATTTTCTAGAAGAAAAAAGGATGAAACACAAACATGAGGAACACGCCAATAGAAAGAAAAAGGGAAACACAAAAGGCATATATAAGGCGAGTGTAGGCTTACAAATGAAGGTGGAAGGAGCAGAAGGAGAAAAGGGAGATCCTACTCCCACGCACAAAAACATATAGCGGGATGGATTCCAGCTCAAGACTCCTCAAAAAGAAGCACTTACGGGAGACAACCCGCGGTTTGCATTTTCTTTTCATTCTAATTTTGCGGTTTTTTTATTTCTTTGTTAATTAGTATTTTCACTCTTCTGTCATCATCTACTGATTATTGTTGTGTGGGAAAGCAACACATAAGTGTGGGGTGTGGCAATGTTATAAAATAAATTAAAATAATTTTCTTGTATGCCTAGTTGCCATCGCATGGAGGAGTTGTTCCACATCGTGGTCATCTAGAAATGTTCGTAATTTTGAAGCAACTCTGATACCACAAATTAGGAAACCCAACGACATGGAATTATTTTGCCATGACGTGGGGATAATTTTTACTCAGTAAGTTGTTTTTAACCTTAAAGGAAAAAATTCAATCATTTTACTAAAAGGAGAAACACCCTCACGCTGTTGCTCTCTCCCTCACGATGAACTCCCTCCCAATCTTTCAATTTTGGTGATTTCTACAAATCAAGTTATGATCATTCACTCGAAATCAGTTAAATAAGGTTAGACTACTATGTATTGAACACCAATTTGGTTATTGGTTCGATTTTTAAAAGTTTCTTAAAGTTAGTGTTTAAGATTTTTGAACTAATTTAAGGATAATCTGAGTTAATGTGATATGAATAATGAACCTAATAGTGATAAATGATAGCCTTAACAAAACCCTTGTGTTTGATTTGGATTAAATGGCCAAAACTGCCTGATTGAATGCTATTCTTTGCATCTGTTCATTCGCCAATGTGTGACAGTTTATTGTCGTGGCATGGCGACTGTATAGTGAGGAAGTTTCTTGCTTTTATTTATGAATTTTGGTTGGTTTGTTTTTTTGTTAACTAATTTTGTAGGAAATGGGACCTATGTGACCACCTTGCCAGCAAGAATCCCATGAAACCCACCGTATTTTGCTTGGTATCGTTTTCCCAAGGTGGTAGAGCCAGGGGTGCTTATGGAGTGGAGAAACAAACTAGCTTGGTTAAGGTTGAAATACATTCATGTGCCTCCAATGATTGATTGGGATTGGATAAGGGAAGTAAGACTTGAAGAAGGAGTGACAATCTATCTCACCAAAATGTTCAACTACCGTGGGGTTCGACTAACATGCATTGATTGGAGGAGATTATTTCATCTTCAAGAGCCGATTTTTATGGAAATATGTGTCAAGATCTTTGCTACTGCCCAATTTAGAAAAAGAAATAACGATGATGACAAGGGAAATTTCACATTTTGTCTAGGGGAGGAGGCGAGAATGTAGTTTGGTAGAGCTTGCATGGCGGTTGGACCTTTACAACCAATCTGAGGCCATGAGTGAGGGGTTTCCTATGTTTCTTGATCATTGACTTAAATTTTTTTCCTCCAGGTGTTATAAATTCAAAGTGGTGGACTTCCATTGTGAATGGATGTTATGACCCAAGTTCTGCTTATGAAGGGCGCATCCTTTCACCCATTCACAGATTCATCCATCGACTGGTCACATTCTCCATAAACCAAAAGAAGGAACAAGGCCGTGTATGTAGTCTTGATATATTTTTCTTAGGGAGTATCATTACTCCCAATGTGTTCTACCATTTTCCTTATTGTAGAATTTCTGACAAACAAGATGGGAAGAACAGGGCAGGATCTCCTATCTATAGGGGAATATTGGTGACTAAGTTGGCTCGTTCCTATGGAAATTTCAATGCACTTAAAGCAAACTTTCTCAACTTGGTGCATAGCCGCCTATTGCAACCATGTTTATTCGGGAATGCACACATTATGATGGATTTAGGGGGTGGTAACTGCATGGTGCCTAATGATGATCCAGTTGAAGCACCATAGGAGGCCCAGAATGTGAGGACAATGATGGAGGGTCAGGAGCCTAGAGATGAACCCATGAGATATGAGCTACCTATGGATCCATATTATGTTATAGCTAGACAATATGATGATAATGTTGGCAGGGGATTGAATTATGTGGGGTATAGTTTGGAGGCAATTCAGCATCATCTTATGGTTACACCTTCGGCTGGAGCACCAACTCATTATAGTTACATTCCTACTTGGGAGGAAAGATGGGCTGAGTATAGAGGTAGTATGGGTGTTAGTGGAGCTGGAGATCAAGATGATGAGGATGAACAATGACTATCATTATTTCGTTTTTTTTTGTTTGGTGTGTTTTAGATAATTTATATTTGTAGGATTTAAGTAATTTATGATTCGCATAATTTTAATTTTTGTAATTGTTTTTCCTTTTTACTACTCGTTTGTTTGTGTTTTTAGATCATGAAAAAGTTTGTTTGATGAGAGAATACTTCAGCAATTCCCGAGAAACATGACTAGAAGAAAAAGTGTAGGGTGAGGTTTGCGACTTGAAGAGAGATTTTGAGCGAAAGAAGTGCTTATTAAGTCACAATAACTAGAAGAATATGATTTTACATCATAATTGAGGGGTATACCGTTTTTTATTGCCTTTTCTCACCAATTATACGAATGGAAAGAAGGCATTATTATTCTAAACATGCAGCACCACGCCATGGCTATTCTATGCACGGCAGGGCAAAGGCAGAATTCGCGATCAAATTCTAGTACCATAGAAGACCACGACATGAAATTACTCACCACGATATGGAGGATGTTTAGTTTGACTTTTTGAGTTGTTGTTTCATCACTAAATTAGGAGTCTTGTTTTATAGGATTGTTAAAGATCATTCCTATTGCGGTCCAGCATCCTGTTTTCCGGCTATTTCACGAGATGTCAACCACACAACACTTGATTTCGACCTCGCCACTTACCAGGAGAGTCTGTTCCACTTTCTCCCTCTTTACTTTTATGTTCTTTAAGTTTTCATGCATGCAACGGGGACATTGCATGAATTAAGTGTGGGGGTAGGGGGTCGAATATAGGAATGCAAGCATATTGATTTAGAAAAAATGACTAGGATTAAAAAATCTTAGAGACTTGAAATAATGGTCTAAATTTGAAATATAGTACAAAAATTGTTATATTGTTGTGTTGGGACCTAGGTCGTTAGTGTTGTGTGGGACGATCTGATGCGAGCTTCGATGTTTATTTGAGACAATATATTTTCTAGTGTATTCGTGGTTTCCCTATCCTAATGAAATCATGTGACAAAAACACAACCTTGAGCAGTTTGAGGGATGTAATAATTTTTTACTTGGGAAAACCTAGACCTAATAAAAAACTTTCCAGTGACTGATTTATCTCATGGGTCCTTTCTATCAAAACAAGGCGAGTCACTTTTCCAAATTTATCTATTTATTTTTCTGCATTGTTGAGTCTAATTATTATATAAAATAAAGTAACAGTTCAAGAGTGAAGTCAATTTGTGGCCTTTGGAACTTGGCCAGTAACCCCCTCGGGATATTTTATATATGTCCACCTTGTTACATTAACGTGGATAAAAACAGGAAGAATGCTGCTACACAGGTTTCATCGCAAATCATGGGCTCAATTAGTGGCCTAAGGGATTTGGAGTTGCCCAATAAATCTTTTAGAAAGTCACGAACTATAGTATTAGTAAAATTGCAACTAAGTTAAGGTTTAAGTTATTTATTTTCTTATGTGTGATAATTGAAAGTTGCAACAATAAAAAGTGTAGTTATATTTTCAGGACAATTATTTTATATAGTAATTAATGATAATAACTATAACTATGTTAGAGAGCATATTTGATCCATAATTTGTGTTTGGTTGCTTGACTTGATCATAGAAAAATAACTCTTAGAATTATCGTGAATAGCCAAATTTATCTTTATATCAATTTTGTGTCTACTTGTGTTTGATCATTACTTAGTAAGTCATAAATTGGTAACAACTAGGAATTTGATCATAATATTTAGTTTTATAATAATTTGGCAACCAGCATAAGTATTCTAATAGAAATCAACCATGAAAAAGAGGGAATTCGGATCCAACGAAAGTACTCTTTGATATTGAACTCAAATCGTTTTCTTGTTTCTTCCTTCATTTAATTTACTTACTTGTTAAGTGTTATAAGTTTCTAGACTTGTAAAACTAGAAACACCCCCCCCCCCCCCCCTTTATTTATGTAATTTACTCAGATAATTTTAATAGGTAATTTCAGCTATTTTTTTTATTCTCTGTGTTCAATATCCGACTTACTTGAACTATCCTATTAATCGATTAGGTACATTGACTATCGCATATTAGTTGGTTTTGAAACTAGTACTTAAAATACATATCAGGTGTGAAGATTATGGTTGAATTTTGAATTATGTATATTAAAAATATGTATCTTCTTCATACGAGATTCGTTTTTGACGTTCTTTATATCCACGTGTAACTATAGACAAGATCTACAATGTTCGTTTTGACTCCGTTGGCTAGTTTTCAATTTAATTTTAAAGCTATATTTTTTACAGGCTTAGACTGTTAAAGTCCGTATAAAAATCATAATTTTCTCATACGATATTTGTTCTCGACTGTCTTTATGTCGACGAATTGGTATTGAAGAGGCCTCTAACTCTCGTTTAGATTTCTTTTCTTAACAATAGATCGATTTAATTTCGGTTACTGATCTGTATTCTGCTATGTTGAAACATCGAAAAATCATAACTTCCTCTCACGAAGTCAGATTTGAGCATTATTTATATGCATGAGTTTGTTTTTCCGATTACTACAACTTTTGTTTGGATTATTTATCCAAAATAATCTTTTATTTTTAATTTATATTTTAGCCCTATTTATTATGTTTCGACGTAAGATTTTACACAGATATTACTTACACCTAATATCTATAAAATTCACATAAACATATATATATATATATATATATATATATATATATATATATATATATATATATAAAATTTACCTTTATTTATTCTAAAGAATTTACAATAGTTAACCGATAAGGTTACATATTTCATAACTAAGCCTAATAGGAAACGTGGGTGCTACAACTCGTTAGCATAGTGACCAATTTTTCCATAATTGTAGTTGTAGTAGGTCAGCTATCTGTTTCATCTCCCATAATGTTTCTTCTTACACTTTTCACACCACTTCACCTCGTTGTTACCCCAAACTTCTTGTCGTCGGGGCTAGATCTCGAGAACCTACTTTTTATTGGACCTTGAAGATCCATCAAACCTCATTTTCTTTCCCGTACCAGCTTTTTCCAGATGCTTCTCCCTAATCTGAATCTCCACATTCATAGCCGCCTAGATGGTTGCTTTCAAAGTAGTTGCTAGCTTCACTGTTGGACCATAATATGCTAACAGTCCATTAGTGAACTTCTCAATCTTGTATAGTTTAGTAAGGACCAAGTATGAAACGAATTTCATATTCTATGTGAAAGAAAAAAACATACTCATTGACGCTCATCTTTTCTTTCTTCAGATTCTGGAACTCATTAATTATTTATAGGAGGTCTCTTTCTGAACAGTACTCCCTCTGTAAGTGCTCCAAGAATTTTCCCATATCATCTTTATCGCTTCTCCCTTTAGCATAGTCTCAGCAAACATCTTCCACCAACTTAACACTTTGGTCTATAGTTTTCTGACCGCAAAGACGGTCTTCTATCTGTTGTTGCAGTTGTAGCTCTCAAACACCATCTTTATTTCAAATATCCAATCGATAACAGTCACTGGTTTTGGGTTCCCAGAAAGACTTGGTGGCTTGGACGCCATGAAGTCCTTGTACTTGCATACATTCCTATCAATCCCTTCATCTGGATTGTGCCTCCTTACTACTCATGGTTCAGCTTCATCAATGGTTTTGTTATCTTCTTTCAACCGATCTTCATTTATATCTGGTTAAACAATTGGAGAAGTGGGTTCCCTTCTATTCTCCTTTAGAGTTTGTCTTGCTTCCTCCATTTGTTGATATAACATAGCCTGGATCTTAGCTTGGAGCCTCACCACCATGATAGGTTCATGTGTAAGAATAACTTCCGGTGCACGTCCAATTACATGTTGAGGTTCAGGATGTCATTTCCCATTTTCGTTTCCTAGTCCACTACGTGTTCTTAACAGGATGCTCTATACACTAAAACAATTGTTCAATATACAGGAACACTGATATATTATGATAGGGAAGGTTTTATTTATGTTAGACGTATAATTCATCCGTATTAGCCTAAAAGATTACATACCAGTTCTAATACAATACTTTATATGTTTAGAATCATGTACACATAAAATTTTCTCTTTCAAATAAAGTCCGGCAATAGACCTTTATATCTTTTCAAGTAATAGCAATCTAGGTAAGCAATCTAAGTCATGCTATATTATAAATCATTTAGCATATAATAGCAAAAAAGGCATTTATCCTAAAGTAAGCCAGTACTTGTGTGAATCTTGGAATACAACCTAAAATATATTAGACACACATATCACAATCATCACTTAGCATTCTAATTTTAAGTCTAGAATTTACCGAAATTCCTAGTTCGCTTAAACTAATGCTCTGATGCCAAATGAGACATATCCAATTTTCACGGCCAAATAAATTTTTTTTCTTTATACTTATTTCAAACAAAGTATTCCTTTAAAACATATAATAGTGCAGAATTTGTCCCAAAACATTTTTTCATGTAAGATGAATTCAAAAACATTTTTAAAGAAACGTTTTTCATTGATATTAAAACCTCAGATGTCATAAATGATACACAAATATAATCATTAACTAGTCATTACAAGTCTTGAAGCTGTTTATTATACTAATGGCCTTAAACTATTTTAGGACTCAACTGATTTAAAATCATGGTTGTAGAACTCGCTACTCGGTACCTGTTCGGCCAACTACCAAGTAGCGAGTACTCAGGGAGTACTCGGATTCGGTAATTCATGTAGAAATATTTTTAGGGAAATTATATATGTCAAAATCGTAAGTTAAAACCATAATTTGATTGAAATATATAACAAAATTAGATACATGTGAATACACAAAAACTGAAAAACACACAATGGTCTCACTTCATGAATAATTACTCAAAATGTAAGATATATATATATATATATATATATATATATATATATATATATATATATATATATATATATATATAGTAATATTCACATGTGTGTGTGTTAAATAATAAATCATTAAGTATATTATACATATTAATAAACGAGTTGCCCAAGTTTTACAACACTACTCGCTTCAGTAAGAGGCCGATCAGGGAGAACTTGGATTATGTAACTCACCTCGGTAAGAGGCCGAGTAATCGGCGAGTTTTACAACACTTTTTAAAATCATTCTCCATTTGCCTTCTTACTGCTACCTGTTATATAAAAAACCTGAGTTGGTCAGGTTTGAGAACCTGATCAGTACATAGGTTCTTCAACCCACAATAATATAATTATAATCTTTTATATATATTTTTCTACAAACAATTAACACGGTTACCCATTCCTGTTATTCTCACTCTTTGATCCTGAAATGATGATCTCAATGGACCTATCCTAAAGGATCAATGTAAGCAACGGGTACAGAATACCACTTCAGGGATTCTTTATCAATATATGTCAATCAGGTAACCATGGAGGGATAGAGTACCCGAATTAACATCCTTTCCTTTTTCCCTAAAAAGTGTGATCATTAACACCTACAGGTGACGACCCTTCTAGTGTTCCACAAGACTATCTAGAATAGTAAGTGGTCGTCATCTATACTCTTCAAGATGACTAGTCCTAGTAGTATAATAGTACAATGTTGCTCATGGTCTCACACCATTATTTTATTGTTCATAGTCCTTTACAACCCAAAGTAATTTAAGTATAATAATAAAATAAATAATTATTCCAACATTTCAATTAAGCAAACAAAATCCTGTCATGCTACTTTATCTAACGTATTTATAAAAATAAATATCACATATAACAGTTATGCATTTAAATATTTTGTATCTATAGGTAAGATGAAAGTAACTATGTACTCACTTGTTAAAGGTGGATGATTGGTGGAAAAGTTTGTCCTTCGCCTAACACCTTTGTTTTCCCTTTTAAACAGCCTACATAAAATCATTACTAGGTCTTAGTTGTTGTTTTATAATTTTCTAAACTATAATAACAATATTTTAGGTTCGTAACTCCAAAGAAATATCGAGTCCTATTAAATAAGGAACGACCAGGTATGATCATATCGGAGGTATGATCCATTCAATATTTAGAGTATATTGTTTGAAAAATCCACTTTAAACACCTCACTAAATCTAGCATATATATCATTCCCGTAATTAGATCGATCAATATAACGATTGAAATTACCAATAAATCTTATTTATGAATTCATAATAAAAACTATGAATACAAATATAAGTTACACTTAAAACTTAGTAAGTGTAGCTTAACTTGTAGAAATTTCTGGTAAAAGTTCGGAAAGTTCACAGGCAGAACTTCTATTCCGAATACTACTTTTTGTGGGGCTTTTTGATGCTTCAGCGCTTCCCAAAAGTGGTTAGAAGCTCAAAAAAATAGAGCTAGGGGTGGGAGAATTCCAGAGAGATTTTGGATGGAAGAATGTGAGAAATATGGCAAAATTTTAAACCTATTTATAACTGTCCATCGGGGACGCGCCACGCCATGTCGTGACGTGGCTGGCTCCTCTCTGTAAATTCTCGAACCTATTTATAACTGTCCACTTGGTGGAGCCACATCATCAAGCACAAGAAAATTCCTGAACCTTCAAAAACTCATATCTTTCACATACGAGTTCTGTTTTCGATGTTCTTTATATCACAAGTTTCATATCGACTAGTATTACAGCTTTCATTTAGACTTAATTGGCTAGTTCACACTCTGTTTTTAATTTATAATCTATGAATGTTATACTATAAAAGGTTTTACGGAATTCATAACTTCTTCTCACGAACTTCGTTCTATATATTGACGGATTCATATTTTTGAGTACATAAATTCTCGTTTAGATTGTTTTGACCAAAAAACAACCGATCTCCATTTCACTTTTTATGACACATATTGATGTGTCGAGTTGAACGCGAAACTTCGAAAAATCATAACCTACTCATACAAAGTCAGATTTTGGCTTTCTTTACATTTACGGGATCGTAATCACCATTACTACGACTTTTGTTTAAATTATTTATCCTAAACAATCTTTTATTTTTAAATGTTTATTTAGCCATATTTATTAAGTTTTTAAAATAAGTTTTTATACAAATAATATATATACATAATATCTGTCTAATTTCCACACATGTTAAATATATAAATCACATTCATATAAACACATATGTATTTGAATCATTCATTTTCATTTATTCATAAAATTTTACAATCATCGACCGACGTAAATACATATTTCTCTAAGAGTGTCTAGCAAGAAACACAGGCGTTACACAATGTGACATTTTACAAAGATTAAAACCGATGAGGTCAAAGTGATATTTTACAAATTTAAAGGGTGGTAACAATATGAGAATCAGAATGTATATACTACAGGGAATAAAACGAAAGTCTAGAAAATGAAGATGTGAAATTGACATCTTACAAAGTTTATAGACCGGAGTGAAAGTGACATTTAAAAAAATAGAGTGGTGGAAAACATCATTTTAGAAAGTAGAGGCACTTAAGTTGAGAAACCACAAAATTCAGGGACCAAAGGTACTAAATAGCAAATAAAAATAAGCATGAAAACATACAAAAAATTTACGTTTAAACGTAAAGAAACTTGAATTTATACCGACATGTATATAAAAAGAAACAAGTAAGGATAATTGTTTTAAGTTAACGAACAAAAGTTCAAATAATTCAAAAGGTATTATATGTAACCCGGCTTATATGTAAGAAACATATGTAAAAATAAGCATAAAAATAATATATATATATATATATATATATATATATATATATATATATATATATATATATATATATATATATGTCGAAACAAAAATAAAATCAAATTTATATTGAAACGTAAATAATTTTTTTTTAATTGATGAACGATTTAAATTGATGAACGAAAGTTTTAAATTTATGACGAAACGTTGAGCACCTCCAATTTATATTTATACGAAAACCTACATAAAAATAAGTACTTAAGTAGTTTTTCTTTTTCAAAGTTAATGAAAAAAAATGATAGCAATAAAAACTTAGCCCTAGCTATATGAATCGTTAAGTTTAGAAAATAAATGGGATGAAAATGGTATTTTATAAAATTTAAAGTTAAAGAGATTAAAAAGATAGTTTAGAAAATAAATGGGATGAAAATGGTATTTTATAAAATTTAAAGTTAAAGAGATTAAAAAGATATTTTAAAAGATAAGGATGTAGAAAATATCATTTTACAAAATAAAAAATTAATAACAATAAAAACTTAGCATAACGACTTAAATTGCCAAAACTAAAGTCATGTCCTACCGAATTTGGTTTCTAGTATTAGGTAATTATTAAATGAGTAGAATATAATAAATTGTGATTTAGTAGAAACATGAGTATGTTTGGCGTCGAACGTTTTGAATCGTTTTTAAGTTTCTACCGTATGACAAAACGTTTCGTTTTAAACAAAAAATCTCTTTTGGCAGTAGAAGCTTTTGACATTTAGTTTAAATAAAACGTTTCAAATTCAAAAGCTATAACACATAACGTTTAACAAAATGTATTCACTACTCGCTTCCAGCTAGTTTTACAAAAGACGTCAGTATTTTTTTTCTAAATACTACACCAAATACGTTATCTTTCTCAAAATTAATTATTAAAACTAAAACTCCATCATCAAACCCATTTTTTTTTGCTTGAAAGCTTATTCTAAAAAAATAAAAGCTTAAACTCTAAAAATCTTCTGAAAATTACATGCCAAACATACCGTAAGTTAAAAACGATCTTTATATTTTATACATTTGACTCACCTATGATAAAAAGAAAAAAAAATCAGTTAAATAAAAGCATATGATAATCTTTAATACACGAAAAAGATGTTATTTATGAATTTGAAAAATATTGTTTAGCAAAAAGATTTCACCTTTACATGTCAAAATCGGGATTAGTTTAGAATTTTCACCTTCTTTTCCAAAGTATCATCATTACAACCACAACGCAGCTGCTTTTCTTTGTTTTTTATTTATTATGTTATTAAGCATACTATTTAACTTTGATTCATTAAGTTTACAAGTTTTAAATTTATTTTCATATATTTAGGCTGCAAATTAAATTAAATTTATTTATTTAGGTGAATGTATTTTTAAATAAAATTACTAATATTGTTTTTTTTCCTTTTCTTTTATATATTGTTTGGTAATAATTTTAGATACTTGGTTAAAAAAAAACTGAACTTATTGTAGAATTAGAATATAGTTATACGAGACAATGTGTTTCCTTATTACAAGTTGGTTAGAATCGCAAAAGAAAATGACAACATCAAACAAAATATATGGCCTTCCATCTAAATTGTATAAACCAACATGCTTTTGGCAATTGGCATAGTGGTGATGCAATGTGCGTGAAAAAACATTTTGTTGATTTTATAGAATAATAATGATTGTTAGATGACTAAACTGCGTAAATGGTCCTCGTGGTTTGCTCAAAATTATCATTTTGGTTCAAAAAATTTTGGATTAGCACCAGAGGTCTAAAGTTTTCATTTGTTGCTTGTTTGGTCCAATCTGTTTTGATTTTTTTCAAAATGATGTATTTGCCCCTGTTAATATGATTTTGTTTTTGTTTTTCTTATTTTAGATTTAAAAAAATAACAAATAAAATAAAAATAAACCTCTCTCTCTTTCTCTCATTACTTTCACCAACCTTCAACCTCAACTAAACCTTTCATCATCTATCACCACTTAACGTCGCCCTTCTCCATCTCCATTCCCGCCACTGTGACCACCACCAAACCACCATTCCACCTTATACTACCACTAGTCACAACCCAAAAACACCACCCTCATTTCTCTATCACAGGCTACACTACCCATCGGTAGCTCCAAATCTCACCACCTAGTTGCTATTCGCCAAATCTCTAAAGCTCCGACAATCGCGCGTTAGAGTAACTGCAACCATGATGACCCCCGTCGCTATTACTGGAACGATGACAAATCAATTCAAACACTATCACCCGTCGCTGCAAGTTTTGGGTGGAGCTCGTGACACCTTCTGACACTCTCGATTGGGTCTCCGGTGATGCCCGCAACTTGCCGAAAACCTTCCCTATCCTACTCTTACTTGTCAGTCCACATTTCCCCCTCTTGAAATTCAACTTTCAAAATGCAAACCCACCATTCATTGTGTACTAATTTTGCAGCATGGTTTGTCGGGAGGAAGCCAAGATGAATATGTATGGCATATGTTGGTGAGAGCAATAAAGAGAGGGCGGTACGTGATGGTATTCAACGACCATGGCTGGGCTGATAGCCCTCTTGCCGCACCTTAGGCATGTTTATGTTTAGGTTTAACAGATTTAAGTACTTGATCTATTGAAAAACATTTATCTTCAAGTAATTTCAGAGATACAGGCGATTGAAACCCTAAATGGAGGTGGATCTGAAAAATCGTTTGAGCTGCCATACGATGATTGTCTCTCTCCCATATCTCTCAGAAAGTCATTTGGTGACCTCCCCGGATCTTGGTCTAATGTCGTCTCCTTTGACTCCAATGAATGCTCCGACAAGTGAGAGTTTGAAGGTGGGTTTCAAGTTAAAGACATTGTGGTGGATTTGGGGCAGGATGATTCTCATGGATTTGTGTTCACACAGTAAACACATACTAAGATACGAGAGAGAGAGAGAGAGAGAGAGAGATTTAATTTAATTTTTATTTATATATATATATTTTTGTTTTTTATTTTTTTAAATCAGAAAAACAAATAAGAGAGAGAGAGAGAGAGAGATTTATTTTATTTTTATTTTTTAAATCTAAAATTAGAAAAAAAAAAACAAATAAGAGAGAGAGAGAGAGATTTATTTTTATTTTTTATTTTTTAAATCTAAAATAAAAAAACAAATAAGAAAAAAAGAAAATCATATTAACAGGGGCAAATCCGTTATTTTGAAAAAAAATCAAAACACATTGGACCAAACAAGCAACAAAATGAAAACTTTGGACCTTTGGTGCTAGTCCAAACCTTTTTGGACCAAAGTGACAATTTTGAGCAAAACACATGGACCATTTGTGCAGTTTAATCTTGTTAGATTTGATGAACCCTCGATTTTATTAATGATCAATAAACTTCATTTCAAGAATCAACGAATGAGTCCTTAAACAGCATAATCCTAGCTGCCTATGAAGAAATAAATTAAAATTTTTCCAAAACATAAAAAAGAAAATTGCCGAAAAAATAATAAATCGTGATTTTGAACCTCAAGATTAAGGACTCAGCCTAATATCCACCGGGCTCGTGGCATAGACATGAGTTCTTCTCAGAATGTCATTTTTGCCTTAAAAAGTCTACTCTTCCGTCCCAAATTGGCATTGCCGAAAATGACTTATTAAGGTAATTAACTTTTCGATATATTCATATCTGGTTACTATCTTTTTTTTTTATACATCTAGGTAACAAACTTGTTGGAAATATACACATATGACCATTATGACCTGCTATAACAAGTTAAATCTTAGATGTGAACACTTTCAACAAGTTCATTACCTAGATGTGTACAAAAAAATAGTTACCCAAATATGAACAAAACGAAAAGTAAAAATAAATTACAGGAATGGTCTCTATGGTTTAGGGGAATTTTTGTTTTTGGTCCCTAACTTATTTTTTTTAACTTGGATAGTCCCTACTGTTTATTTTTGTTGCGCGTTTGGTCCATGTCTTACCTAAAAAGACTATTGTGCCCTTATTAATTTGTTTTTTAATTAATATTCTTATTTATGTATTTATTTTTACATATTTAAAAAAAATTAATAGACCTCACATATTTATATCTCCACGGATGATCCCTATTATTTATTTTTTAATTAGTTTATTTTTTTAACTCGGATGATCCCTACTGTTTAATTTTGTTACGAGTTTGGTCTCTGTCTTACCTAAAAAGACTATTGTGACCTTATTAATTTATTTATTTTTAATTAATTTTCTTATTTATGTATTTATTCTTTATATATTTAAGAAAAATTAGTAGACCCCACCTATTTGTATCTCCTCACCATCCCATCTATCATCCTCATCAACTTCTATTTGTTTTCCATCTTTAGTGATATTGACTTATTTATCATCCCTTCTTTGTTCGGTCCTTCAACTCCGTCGAATCAACACCACAACCCACTAAAGATGAAGAGACAGTAGGTTATGGTGTTGGTTCACCAGAGTTGAAGTACCAAAAAAACAAGGATGATGAAGATGTCGATGTTACTAAAGATGGAAAATAAATAGAAGTTGGGGAGGATGAGAAATGAGATGGTGACCGGTAAGACCCAAATTAAATTTCTCAAATGTGGTTTTAGGTTTGTAGTAAGGAGATACAGATATGTGGGGTCTATTAATTTTTTTAAATATATAAAAAATAAATACATAAATAAGAATATTAATTAAAAAATAAATTAATAAGGGCATAATAGTCTTTTTAGGTAAGACATGGACAAAACACGCAACAAAAATAAATAGTAGGGACCATTCGAATTAAATTTCTCAAATGTGGTTTGAGATTTATGGTGAGAAGATACAGATATGTGGGGTCTATTAATTTTTTTAAATATATAAAAAATAAATACATAAATAAGAAAATTATTTAAAAAATAAATTAATAAGGGCACAATAGTCTTTTTAAGTAAGACATGGATCAAACGAGTAACATAAATAAACAGTGGGACCATCCGAGTTAAAAAATAAGTTAGGGACCAAAAACACAAATTTTCCCAAACCATAAGGACCATTTGTGTAATTTATTTTTACTTTTCGTTTTGTTCATACTTAGGTAAGTACTTTTTTGTTGTACATATCTAGTTAACGAACTTGTTAAAAATATTCACATCTAGGATTTAACCTACTATAGCACATTATAATGGTCATATGTGAACACTTCCAATAAGTTTATTACCTAGATGTGTACAAAAAAAGATAGTTACCTAGATGTGAACATACCGAAAAGTTAATTACCTTAATAAGTCATTTTTCCATTCATGAATAGTTTTGAAGAGATTAAAAAGTGTGTATTTTTGTAATAGAAAATTCAAAATTATATAAATTCATACTTATTATGTTCTCCATAACTAAAATAGGTTTAACTAGAAAAATCAAAATTATATAAATGCATACTTATTATCTTGTTCATAATTAAAATGGGTTTAACATGTATTAAACTCCATTCTTTTATTGGTTCGTCGCCAGAACGACCAATAAGTGATAGCGAATAATATATATACAAAGTAATCGCTTTTCACTTTTATATAAAAAAACGAAAACATAATTTACGAATAAAATTGAAACAAATTGAAACGCTAAACTAATTTACTCTAAGATATCACATATGTCAATTGGAAGAGTCACTCATTACCACTATACCAAAGGTCTCTCGTTTATTTTGGTAAGAAAATTAACAAACGAATTTCGCAACCAAATTAGTAAGTGTGGTGTGATGTTTGAAATAAGGTGAGTGAAAGTAAAATGCTTAAGATCTTGAAATGTGCCCAAGATATTGGTTGTGCCCAATATCCTGGGTAAAAAATAATTAAGTTTAGAGAACTATTTATTAAAAGTGTGTTACTTTGTAATGAAATTAAGTGTATTTGGGATTAAAATAGTGTTTAAGTGATTATACAAGTGAATTAGTGTAATAAAACTTAAGAAACTCAAAAAGGCACCAAGATAGCATAAATAATGAAAATATATTAACAACCAAATAAATAGTAGATAAAGTGATGACGATCAAATAACAATAAGTAAATCAAAGTAAATGCAAGAACACATCAAATTCCGAGGAAAACCTTTATTCCGACCTCGGGAGGTGATGAAATCACCTGCCTTCAAACTTATATTAAATCGATATAAAATTTAAAGTGCTAGATGATCTTAGAAATGATGTAAATGTGCTCAAGTGTCGAGAGAATCAGAGAGAAAGTGGCAGTCATAGTGTGTGTATATATTGATTAGTTAGGCTTTATATACATAACAATAATAACTAAAATTCCAACATTTTTGGGATCTTCCCTGATCCTTGCTTGACCCAATTTTTACTATGGTCTTCAACGTTCATGAGGCATTGGCCACGTGTGTTTGGACCTGGTCTATTCTTTTTTAGTCAAGCTCTAAATTCATGCACAAGATATCACAAGAAATACCCACACAGTCCAATATATTTATTAAATCCAATATGTAGGATTGCCCAGGATGTTACTAAAAGTTAAGATATAAAAATAGTAAGCTGAAAATTCTACCCATAACAATTGCCGCCATAAATCTTCAATCCAGGATCAAGGAGATTGGCGATTTCTAGATTTGAAAATTTTACCGTTATGAGCTAAAAGGTCAGGATGTCTATTCAATTTCCTAGGAACCTTGAATTTTGATTAGTCCATAATTAGGGTTTGTGCATATGAATTGCATATATGTTTATTTAGTCTTCACGCAATCATTCACCTGCATAGGTAAATCTTCTTTATCCTTGTTTCTACTTTAATTTCATGGATAAATCTCTTATCATATTAGATCGTAATAATGAGGGCCTTATCAATGAGGATTTTGTTGATTTGAACAATTTTTCTTGTTCAAGAAATAATATTTGTACCTTCGATAATTTGGAGATGTAGGCCCAGGCGATCAAGAGGGAAATCCCCCCCCCCCCCCCTCCAAATAGTTTTAAAATCATTTTATGTGAAATTGAAACTTTATTTTGTTTCTCCTAAATGGATTTGCTTTTACCACCTTTCTTTATGCATTGACTTGTCTTTTCCTTTTAGTGACCTGATTTCTAATTTTTTTTTTATATTACGCGCTTTCCATTCGTGTAAGACATGTCGATGGTTTGGCGTATTTTATATTGGATTGATCATCTTAATCAGGCTGAAGGTCTGGGTCTTGGTCTTTCTGGAATTGGAAGTGTCTATAATCTTCAAACTTTCGATTCTTCTCACATTATTTTCAAAATTAAAGCTAGAAATCCTTACTTGGTTCTTAATACGTCTTACCACAAGGTCGGATGGCAAAGGAAGTATTTTTATGTTAATAGGAAATCTTTAGAAAATGGAGATTCTTTTCCTGTTGACTAGATTCTAAAGGGTAGGACTTCTAATTTCTTTTAGAACTTCAATTTGTAATGACCTTATCTTTGATTTTCTTCTTTCTTGTTGTACGAGGTAGTTCCATTATTATAAGATTTATTTCCGGCTTGTGAAGATACTGGAGTGAAGATCCAAAATATTTTAATATTGTCTTTGGAAAAGAGAAGTGTTAACAAATAAAGATCCACATGTTTCACCATTAGGTCACATAACTACTCCTTCGAGTTTTGAAGCTAATTTTATGGATTTTGATGATCCAAATCTTGACATTATTGGTTCATTTGAAGATTTTATGCCACCACCTATTGCTTCTTTTGGAGATGAAAGTGTTGATGAAGTTAATCTTTCTACACTAATGACTCGTGGGGAGTATCATGCTCTAAATAAGAAGCTAGATAGCTTGCTTTTTCATACTCGTACTTTCTCTACCACAAATTTTGAGAATGTGCTATCTTCACATTAAGCGCTCATGGAGGCTCTCACTTTTGAGAATGCAAAAACGTTTGTTGCTCAAAAAGAATTTATCTAAGCATCAAATACCGAGATTGATTCAAATATTTTTATGGTGAAAGATCTTTCCGAGAAGGTGAATACAATATTGAAAGATTTTCAAGAAAAAACTAATACAAAGTTCTCTGATGTGGTGAAACATCTCTAGGATTTCGAGAATTTATTGATGTTGAGAAGGAATCCTTTTCTGGTATACGATTTGCTCTTCAGAAATACAATGTAGATCACAATACTTCTGTGACAAATTTTGTTCTTTCCTTACAAACAAATTTTCAATGTGAAAAAAAGGTTATGGATGTTCTTGCTGAGATGACTCAAAAGAACAAAAGTTATTAAAGAGAGATTAAATGATTCTATGACTTTGAATGCACAAATGAACCAATAACTTTTATTGGTCAAAATTCATAACTTTGAAATCAATTAGCGATAAGTGAAAATAGTTAAAGAGAAAGATGCTTCATATGTTGATTATGTTTCACAAGTCATGGATGCGAAATTCAATGTTATTCTTCCCAAAATCAATACACTTATGAATGTAAAGCTCAATCCCATTCTTGCCAAACTCAATCAGCTCGCAAATGTTATGAGTAGAAATGTTACTTCGCAACAAGGGGGAAAGGGAGCTAAAAATGAAAATACTAGAGAGGGAGATCAATCGATGAATGTTGAAGAACTAGTCAATACTGAAATTATGATTCCAAAAGTAAATATCAAGAGTCCTTATCATACTAGGAGTATAGAGAGGTCTATTACTGCAAAGATTAGTTTTGAAAAGCGAACCTTAGAAGATAATTTGAAGAATTTTAAAGAGAAATCTAGTGTTGAACAGAAGGTTAATGTAGCTTATGGGTCAGAAAGGGAAGGTGGATGTGATTTTGGAAGAAGATATTAATCATGTTCTTATAGAAGAAGAAAAGAAAGCTCAAGCTGCAAGAGATAAAGAGCTTAATGAGTTGAAGGATCTCAAAGAAACTCTTGATCAACAAGATGCAGAAAAAAAATGCAGATGAAATTGAAGCAACTTAAAGAGCTTTATTTCTGAAATTGACAGTTAGTCACATGGAGAAAGAGGCGATTAAGAAAGTAGAACCTTTTTGCTGGAATCAATCACATCATTTTCGATGAAAAATGACCCTAAATGTTAAATGGAATTCCCAATGACTGTTAAATAAAGTGGTTGATGATTTGTTGGGAAATCAACGAGTGAATAAGAAATTATTCAATTTCTATGCAAAGCAATCAAAGCCTCAGTATAAAACATGGAGTTTGAACATGATTGTTGGTCTGAAAGTTGGAAAACCTTTTGAGGCAGAAGGATTTGCAAAAGTATCTTTTAAAGAATATGGAGGAAGGAAACATGAACCATTTAATTTTACTCTTGCCGATCTTCCGATCATGAATCCATATGATTGGATTATTCTTCTCAACATCATTTCTCGAGATCCTATGAAATATGAGCCTATTTACCATATCTTGCGGAGAATGATCAGAGGCTACATTCAAGAGGTTTCAGAAATGGATATAGAGATTTCCAAAGTTCTAGACTGAAAACCAATTCTAATACCATTTCCACAACCATAAGACTTAGAGATCCTGAAAGTTGGTCTTATTCATAAAGAACCATGGGGAGTGGTTTACAAAAGTATGAAAATGGAGAGATGTGAAATTGCATGATGTTTTTGTGATACAAACATTTGTATCATATAGCTTCTCTTTCAAATGTTCTTTTTTATGCGGAAGCTTGTAAATTGAACAGTGCAAATAATGTGAAGTGCATCTCGGATATGATTCAATGGTGGATAATGGTTTAGATGATTTTATTAAAGATTATTCTAAAGGTGTATGATGAGAATAAATGAAGACAACTTTTGCTACTTGACACAAAGGGGGATATTGTTGGGTTTTGGAAAATTAGGTTGCGTCAAATCTTGTAAGCGACTAAGTTTTTAGTCCGGTTTGTAATGTTGTAAAGTCTTCATTTTGTATGCGAGATATTTTGTTTATATTTTGCATATTTTGTTTATGGTTAGGTTCACAATTCTAAACTATTGACTCATAATTTCCTTTCTGACTTCCTTTCATGCCTATATATAGGGAAGTTAGTTAGAAAAAAGAGTATCTTTTGCTTGAATAGTTCCCTACTTTTGTACCAAACTGTTCTTTTGCTCTCTAATGACACAATGATCCTATTTACCTTTCTACCTTCTTAATATTTCAATCAATCTTGACATTATCCAATTAGAATCTATTCATTCCTAAAATTCTTACAACTGCCAACCTCACCCGGCCATCAAATCAAGCTACCTATACCAATGAAAGGAAAGATCAACAATCAAAGAAACAAGTGTCAACATACGGTAAGTGAGTCAATCATAAGTATGGTGTTATGGAACGTACATATCGCAAATGGTTCAAATGAAACATGATACAAACATGCATTCAAACACTCACATAGCATGTCATCGGATACATCATATAAACATGCATTCAAACACTCACATAGCATGGCATCAGATACAACATATAAACCTTATAATAATGCTTAAATATTATTCTTCTATAGAACCTTTAAATTTAGTTACACTTCATTGTTCATCTTTGTAACTAGTTATTACTTCATTCATCATTATAATATTGTAAGATAATATCATTCCCCATTTTCATCATTAATAATTACACTCCTCTAATCACCTTTGTAATTATTATCATAATACTCCCTATTTATAGGTCTAAATATTCATTAGTAACCCCAAGGTAGGTATCTCGTTCGCTACTAACGTGACCGACTTGACCCAATGCAATAAGTGAGGCGCGGATCTCCCCTATGCATTGCCCTCGGTTGTTGTTGTGTTCACTACTCCGGCGTTTCATATACTAGTACATGTGTTGTCATTAAGAATCGATACAAACGGTGTCAATTTCATCGTACCACACTTCCCAAATCCCACGTGATGTTTGCGCCGACGTTCCATCAATCATGAACATCACTCCAGTACTGCCAAACCTGGACCATTCCCCGAGTGGTTGTCTTGAAAAACCACTCGACATCAGTGATGACTTAAGCTCTTATCCCATAGGTATTTCTCAACCTGTTAGGCCATCAGAAAATCCGGATAAAATACGCACCTAACTCTAGGTTGCTACCCTTTCCACCCTAAGTGTATTCCTTTTTTTAATTAATTTGTTATTAATTTCTAATACAAGGGTTACACATTAAACCTACCTAAGTAATTATGCACAAATATGAGTCTCCAAAACCTCCTTCAAGTGCTCCTCATGCAGCTTCTGGGTCTTGGAATAGACCAAGATATCATCAATGAATACAATCACAGACCGATCCAACATTAGCTTGCATATACGGTTCATGAGGTCCGTGAACATGGCTGGAGCATTGGTGAGCCCGAAGAGCGTCACCTAGAACTCGTAATGACCATAACGACTATGTAAGGCCGCCTTCTGAATATCCTCCTCTTTGACCCTCATCTGATGGTAACTCGAACGCATATCAATCTTGGAAAACCAAGATGCACCCTGAAGTTGGTCAAACAAATCATCAATCCTCGGGAGTGGATAACAGTTCTTCACCGTTAGCTTATTCAGCTCCTGATAATCAATACACATCCTATGAAACACATCCTACTATTTCACAAATAGGACCGATGCTCCCCTTGGCGAACTGCTCGGTTAGATGAACCCCTTGTCTAAAATCTCATGCATCTGTGTAGACAACTCATGCATCTCTAGAGGAGCTAACCAATATGGTGCCTTGGCTAAACACTACCTGCCTTTCTAGAGACACCCTAGGAAAATCTTCTGAAAACACATCTGGGTACTCTCTCATAATTGGCACATCATCCACGTTCACCTTACCCTTATCCCGGGTATCCATAACATAGGTGACAAACCCAAAATAACCCTGCTGAATACAACGTCTGGCCCTAGCTGGTGAACATAAAATCGACCCACGTTGAGCTCCCTCTCCCTCTCTCTCTCTCTCTGTATCACCAAATCTCCCCCGCTTGTGGTCCGGATACACACCAACTGATGCTTACAATCGATCACTACCCATTGGAGCTCAACTAGTACATCCCTACGATAACCTTGTTTCTATGCAAAGGAATGGGAACCAAATCAATCAGATATTGCTTGTTGAATATCTAAAGAACACAACCCGATGAACCATCGATACTGAGACAGATCGATCATCTGCAATATCTACGTCTAAAGTACAATCCAGCTATCCCGGAGCTCCGACAAACCTCTTGCTAAGTGTAAGCAATACAAAAGATCGGGCAGCCTCCGAATCAAACAATACCAAAGCAGAAATACCATTCATGAGGAACAATCCTAAAATAAAACACATAAATATAAGCAGGCAATTGAATACAAATAAAGAGATAAGGAGTAGATACATACCCATCACCACATCAAGTGCTATGCAAGCCTCCTCGTCCGTCAACTGAAAAGACCTACTCTTCACCATAGACACATCCGCTTTGCCCTGTCGGCCATCGGTAATCCTCAGCGTCGCTGGAGCGGGTGCAGCCACTGGTCCTGCTGCTGCCAAACTCGGAAAATGGGCCTTATTATGGCCCTTCTGATTGCAATGGAAGCAAATAAGATCAGATAATAGGTTGGTGATGGTGGTAGTAGCAGTATAATCCCTGCTAATATGACTCGTCCAGCCGCACTTGAAGCAGTCAGAACCACCCACCCTGCACGCCCTATCGTGTATCTTGTCGCACTTTCCACAGCGGCTCCGGAACTGTTGGCTTCTCGGTCTAGAATCAAATACCTTGGGCCTCTTGCTTGATCCCCCTGAAACCTAAGCCTGATCCAGCTTCCTCTTCCTCTCCATCTCAAGGTCAATCTCTCTCTCCCCACCCCCCCTCTCTCTAGCTCTCGCAATCATATCCTCTAGTGTCTTGTAACTGGATTGGCTCACAAACTGTCTAATGTCACTCCTTAGCATCTCATGGTACCTCGCCTTCTTCATCTCCTTGCCCACCATACACTGTGAAACTAACAGTGCTCTCTCACGAAACATTGCGGTGATCTCAACTACCATTTCAATAGTCTAGTGAAGGTCCTGAAACTCCCTTGCCAGTTACTGCAACTCAATCACTGGTGCGCACTCATCTTGGAACGTGGTCGTAAAATCATCCCATGTCATTGAACCAACATCCGCATCACCAACGGAGCGCCAAACCTCATCCCACCAGTCTCGAGCTCTATCTTCCAGAAGACAAGAAGAAAGTCTGACCTTTGCCCCATCAGGACAACTGCTGGTGTGGAAGGCATTAGCGACATCTGCTAACCAATGCTTGCTCGCAATCAGGTCCTTCTCCCTGTAGTAATCCGGAGCCCACATGCCCGGAACCCCCTGAAGATCTGTGAACGTATCCCAATCAAAGCCACCATCTCAGAGCGGAAAGAGCCCAAACAATCCTCCAACACCTCCATGATACCCTCCTTGATCGTACCAAAGATCACATGAGTCTGATCAAGTGTGTTGCAGGTAATCTCAGACAAATTGAACTCCTACGTCTGATCATCCAACTGTCTGACTCTAGAACCTAAGCCTGAGCCCTCACCCGCACCAGAACCATCAACCGATCTGCCTCGAACAGTCACCATACTGAAAATAGACCATATAAACCATAACAATACGCATCAATATATATATATATATGTATATATATATATATATATATATATATATATATATATATATATATATATATATATATATCAAGGAGTCTCTTACACTACAAGATCCCTAGATTCATTGCAGTCCTCCTTGAATCGATTACGGCTCCTCTGCTTCTAGTATTATGGGCCCATACCACCTTCCACATCTATCCATACCTTCCTCAAAGATCGCTTTGAATCCTCCAATTCACTCCTTATCCATACAAATAATCCTTCACAAGACAAGGCTCCCAACACTAAATCCCTTCCTCTGTTTCCCTAGGGCAATCACCACACCACTCTCCGCCATAAGCTGCAGAAGGAACTCCTACCAACACCCTCTAACTAGCTTACGAATACAATTACATATTACTAACACTAGATAATTCTTCGAATGAAAGGTCTCACACTACAACGGTTGGACTCAAACAAGAGCTGCGTAATAAAGTTAAAACTTAACCTTCTAAATGTATTCAGTTTCCATAAGATGTAACTTAACATATTTGCTTACTAGTTAGCTGAAGTTAGTGAGAATTCCTAAGAAGCACAAGACAAGCAACATTCGAGCATTGAGTAATCGAAACCAAGCATAACCAAATCAGACCATCCTATCACTGACTGATCAGTACTAGCATGCAAGTCTACAATCTCATACAATAGGCATAAAAAGGCATCTCTCCTAGCATTCCATCATGCAAATCATGAGCAGATCCTTAGATCTAACTAGTATGTGATTCATAGATTCATAAACCAAAGCATATCATAATTCATGTATGGGTATTTTGGGAAAACTTACTTGAGCTCGATGGATTGCATGTTTCACACCCTTTTCTTTTATTAGAAACTATTTTTATAAAACACTTCTTTTTGAAAATTTTACCAAACCCGTAGTTTGAGTTCAGACATACCCGAGAGTACATCTGAATCCCTCAAACTAAGGCTCTGATACCAACTTGTTGTTGGATTTGGTGTCTAATCCCATAACTATAACTGGGATGTACTTGACCCGATTGTAGCATAGTCCTTTTGGGTTGCCTTCACCAGTGCAATTTGATAGGATGGACTTTTGAGAATAAGGTTATTTATGATTTATTAATATATTACAAGTATAATATATTAATATGAAATCATATTATTTAATTAGTATTGATCAAGATTTAATTTGGAATTAATTTTGTGATCAAAAGTGACTAATTAAATATATGGGGATTGATTGTGTAAATCAATTATTCTTATAGTGTGGGCTAATGATTCATAGTTATTTAGGATGGGCTAAACAATTCAGATAATCCATGGATAGTCCATGGAGGTTAACCCATGGATCCTAAGTAATATGAAAGGTCGTTAGGGTTTACAAGGTGTAACCCTAGCATTTGCTACACTATAAAAGCACACCCTAGAGCCAAAATCAGTAGCTACAATATTCTTGGAGAGTGTGTATTGATTTTGTGCTAAATAACTTATTCTCTCAAGCCTCCTCTTGCATATTGTTGTTTATGAACCATTAGAGGCATCACACTTGAGGTTTTTAAGCTTTCACAGGTCAAGAACTACAAGTCCTTCTAAGAGGTAAGTCATCTAACTAGTTGTATTGTTCATTTGACAATTTGTATGCTAGTTAGGATATATGCTTTGGAAAATTGAAAATATGCATGTATAATTAGGGAAAACATAGATCCAAAGCATTTAGGGTTGCATGTGCACCATATGAGTGTTATAGTGCTAAAACCCCAACAGTAGTATTAGAGCCTAGGATTATTTTCTGTTATATTTGATGCTTGTTATTTTTCAAATTTGAAAAAAAATGATTTTTTGGCCTCTGACTGATGAACTCACCGAGTCCAATGGCTGACTCGATGAGTCCACTTAGTAACATAGCAACTCGACGAGTCAGTTCAAACACTCGACGAGTTGCAGGCTCTGGCTGCAGAATTTCGAGTTTTCTTGGTGTGGATTGGATTGGAATCACTACTACAAACTGTTTTACATCATTAAATCTGTTTTTTATGATATGGTAGTCATTATACACATCCAATCACAAGATAATTGTCAAAGTTTAAGATAACTGTTGATTTATATGATAAACAAAGTTGCTTGAAAATTGTTGACTTGATATTATCTTGTTTATGAGTTTAGCTAGATCAATCTTGAATTATATTATAATTTTAGTTGTTGAAAAATTGATCTAAATGAATTTTAATGACCTCCATAATTTGTCCTCAATTTATGGAAAATGATAAGTCACATCCATTAAAATAACATTAAACTCATATGTTATGAATTCCAAGAGTAATCAAAAGATAGTTGTCAAAATTCTTATGATACTTATTAGTTTATATGTTAAGCCAATTACTTGTATCATTTCATTTGAAACTATTTTTCCTTATGAGTTAGTTTATATCATGATTAAAAAAAATTATATGATAATTTTCCTTGTTAGAATTGATCTAAATGTTCTTTAATGGGTTCCATAACTTGTCCTCAAGTTATGGAACATGAAAAGTCTTATCATAAATGTTTTAATAAACTCCATAGCTTGTCCTTAAGTTATGGAAAGTCAAGAATCTTTTCATAAAACCAACATTAAACTCATAAGTTATAGAATTGAAGAGTTTTGACAAGTTTCACAACTTGCCCTTGAGTTTTGGAATTTGTAAAGTCTCACTAATGAAACTTTAATTCCAAACCCTAGAGTTTTAAAAGTTAAAATTCAACATTTATACTTTATAATATTATAAGTTTAATATATATATATATATATATATATATATATATATATATATATATATATATATAAGACAAGTCAGTCTTACCGTTAGTAGGCCTTATTCACGAATTCGGTCTATAAGGGGTATAAGGTTACTGCTTATAAAATGGCGGTTTAATGGGTGTCCACTCTCACCCACCGCTTCCTTCACTGGTGGAGGGTCGTTAGCCGAACGGGTAGGATAGAACATTAATTCTCCCTCATTAAAAGTATAATGATAAATATAAAGTAACTAATTTTTTTTATTAAATTCTCAATCTTAGTTACCTTAGGAAAATGTGAAAATGGTGTTAATCCATGAAATTACACTTTGCACCTTGTTAAGTCGTTAGTGGAGCGTGTAGGGTTAACTGACACACTAATCTGGGACTGACAATGTGTGATAAAGGGTAGCTTGATGTTAATCATAGATCAATGGAGCGTGTGTGGTTAACTGACACATTGATTAGGTGATTTGTAACATTGAGTGTACCAAGCTAATTTGAATGGTTATTCACACCTTGTTTGCGACCATCGGCATCCTAGTCACAAACTTGAAGGGCACAATCGAGATTAAACATGTCATTGAAAAGTTCAATGAATACCAAAGTATCTAGGAATTTCAATCCAATTAAAACTTAATAATTTATTTTGTTTTTCATGGTGGAAATTGGTAAATCGTCATTTACCTAACTTCAAATATTTTAGAATTGGATTACGGCATCCCTTTTCGTAATTGTAAAGTATTGTGTTGGGTCCTAGCCTTAATATTTCGTTTTGGGTGTTATATTAAGGACTTAAATCAACTAACTTGAATTTCTCCCTTATAGATGTCTAGGTCAGACAACTATGGTCTTCCCAAATCTGTTGGAAAAGGCTTTCCACATGAAGATGATATTCCACAATATCATACTTCACTTCCTCCACCTCCTCCAATTATTCTCCCTGACCCACAAGTTCAAAGATTTGAAAACTTCAAGGTCACTCAAACCCTATTGGCTAGCAAACACCAAGATGGAAGGTCTGTGTGAGCACATGTCTTCGAGATGAAGTCACACATTGATAGGCTGGGAATGTTAGGAGTCGATGTCTCAAGGAAGTTGGCTGTTGACTTGGTTATTCGGTCACTTCCCGAGTTGTATAGTCGGTTTGTTAAAGACTACTATATGACAGACCGCGACATGTCCCTTATAGATCTTACATATTTGCTAATTGCTGCTGAATCTGCAATGATTTGGAGTACTGGTAAAGCAAATTTTATTAGAAGATATACTTCCCAAACTTCCATGGACATTGACAATAGAAACATTGGAAGTCCAGAAAAGATTTTTTTTCCCAAGGGAAAGGGAAAGAGTAAGTCTGAGATTGTCCCGTGTACCATTCCCAAAGAGTCTATATGTTTCTATTGCCAAGAGAAGGGGCATTGGTTGTGAAGCTGCCATATCTACCTGAAGGATCATAAGAATGGTAGGGTCAAAAAGTTTGATTCTGCTTCAGTTAAGTCTACTATCTAACTCTATTAAGTCCATATATGTAGATTCTTAATGCATGATGTGATAAGATTACATTTTGATGTTTTGTAGGATCAAAGGAAGCTTAAAGGAAAGGCATGCAGAGTCTGATCTCGAAGAGATGGATTTTCATCATATGGTTCGATGATCAGATTTTTGAGTTGCTGCTTAAGAGTTATGATAGATTGCTTAGAAACTTGTAATAACATAGTTTTTCATTTGTAATTGCATTGTAAGGAAAAGTTTTTCTGCAATTATATAAATAAAGATAAAATATGTTGTTTTTATCTTATTTTATATTTCCTTGCAATGGCATATGTGAAAATTGATGTTTGTATTTTTTAGCAATATGAATTTGATTCATTCATTTGTGGTAGTGTCTAAATGTAACGCCCCGGTTTTTCTCGGTACGTTTGGTTATTTTAATTTAATTATACTTGTAACATTGGGTTAATTTATTTAACCAATGTCTGATTTCTTATGTTATTGGACTCTTTTGATCATCTTGTAAACTCCTTCTATTGAAGTCCATGGGCTATGGGCCTATTTGCAAAGTCCATCTAGTAAATAGTATTTAATGTGTTAATTGAGTCATTTGGAACACACATAAGAAAAACACTCTAAACCCTCCCTCTCTCTCTCAAATCGTCCTCCCTCTCTTTGGGATCAAGAGCAGCCAATGGGTTGTTGTTTGGAGCTTAATTCTTGTTCATTTCCAGCCTTGATTCATACTGGTATGAACCTCCTTATCATTTCTTACAACTTGATTCATAACCTTGTTCTAGTTTTATGATTTCATCTTCAATTCTTCTCCTTCTTATTTGATTTGTAATTGTATGTTATACATCATCTCAAGATCCTATCTTCACCCCATATATGGTGGATGATGGATCTAAGGGATTACATGTGGCAAAAGATCATGGAAACCCTAAAAAGGAGAATGGTGATTTTATGTGCTTTATGTTCATTTTCATGTTGATTATTATTACAATCTTATGGCAAAATGAAATCCTAATGATACCTAACCCTTTTTAGTACCACCATGATCATGGGTATTAAATTGGGATGATGAACACATCTTAAAAGGTGTTTCAAAGGGAGAAGGATGGATAAGCCAAAAAGGAATCCCGAGTGGCTACAATTCTGTTTTCCATCAGATCTGTAGTCATTTTGTAAAACTCATATCTTGAGCTCTAGAACTCAAACGGACCCCAAACCAGTTCCAAAAGTTCACAAATTTAGATGGATAACTTTCTTAAGCAGGCCAACCTCACTTATAAGGACTTTATCTATGGAAAATAATGGCATCTTTGCTGTTAGGTCTGATCTGGGTCTGTTCTGATATGTCATTTTATTTTCATCATTTCTAAGGCTTGGAAAAGGATCCAGAGTGATTCCAAGTTTCTATATGCTCCTTATATTATAAATTTAATATCTGGAGCAAATGGGGTGTTATTTCCAATTATAAATTGGTTAGAATGGATCCACACTCCAGATCAGTGAGCAGTCACCAGCTTTTGCTAGTGCTGTGATTGTCCACAATGTGAATTTTATATCTGGAGTTTGGGAGATGATTTTCATTCAATTCCAACTCTGAGACTTTCATTTGTATGTCCTTTACTTCTCTTAATTTTGGTTTGGACGAATTCTACTCACAAGTTGGGTAGAATTGACCAACATCACTTGACTGTATTGTTGGAGACAGAAGTGATACACCATTTTGTAAAATTCATATTTAATTCATCTTTTGGAGTTAGAATGAGTTCTTTATAGTTGTGGAATCCTGAGAAATCATAGTTTCCTATAAAATTTAGTTAAAGCTATGTTTCAGTTTTAGATTTTGGAGTAAATCCGTTTTGAACAGAAGGTCTGTTTTAGAGACCTTGCTATGATTACTCTTTTCTCAACTCATAGCTTCATTACTTCTCCTTTCTAACCTTTAGTCCTTCTTAGGTGAGGTTTTGAAGTTTGCTCAAGCTTGGTAGAATTATTTGATTGTTAGCCATCCTTACTACTCACTCAAGGTGAGTTCTCTCACACCGTTGTATTGATGATTGTGTTTGCTAGTTAGCTCGTGTGTGATCATTTGAATTTATTATAAAAGCATGCTATATAAGTATTGTTTTAATTCGTACATGTGCACTGTATGTAACTAATCATGGATATGGGGACACCACCAAAGGATACGGATTTACCGGTGCGGTGGGTAGGTAAGATCACCAACGTAATACTCATCGTGAGGTGCGGTGATTAGGGCCAAGTGATACAGGATCTTCCCGGTGCGGCTCAAACCTACAAGTCCTTTTTGTATTATTGGCATTGATTCGTTCTTTGCCCTCATTATACAACTATAATTGGAAAATGGATTAGGGTTAGTAAATATGAATGCTAGTACAATGTCTGTGTTTGAATTCACTAAGCTTTATGCTTACGGTTTCCCTTATAACTTTTCAAGTGTTAAGATTAAAGAGGCTAAGGCTTGACAAGGAGCACCGGGACATCGCTACTAGTTATTTTTGTTGGGACATTATTATTATTATTTCTTCCGCACTTATTTTATATGATTATTAAGTAGATGGATTATGTTATGACTATTTCAGTTGTTTTAATTTAATTTAAGATGGGTTTAAAAGTTTAAAATTTTTGCAAAAAATTTAGGTGTCACACTAAATTTACCAAATAAGGAAAGATTCTCATCACCCAAGTTTCAATTGGACAGAAACTTGGAATTGTGAAACTTGTACTTTATGATGAATGAGAACCTTCATCTTTGGGAAATTAGGACTAATTCCTTGTTCACATACAGAGGTGAGTTAAGTGACGGACTAGGGGATCGAGTACACTTGGTTGTGCGCTAGTCAGGTCCACCACAAAGAACGATAAGACTATTCGTTATGGTTTACTAAAGCAAGTAAATATGGTTATGCTTACAAGATTAAGTATAATTCTGAGTCATTGAAAAGTCTCAATGTATAGCAGAACGAATAAGAAGAATCAAAGTCGGCAGAAAGATAAAAAGTTTCTCTAATCTGAAAAGATGGGAGAGTACTTGAGTATCATGTTTTATGATCATCTTAATGATTATGAAAACCATATCACAATTTGATCCTCTAAGGACGCCATAGTGCATTTGTTTGGCTAAGAAGAGGAATTGGGAATTGTTGAAATGGTTAAATCAATTAAGATGAATCATACTTCGTTCCAAAATCAAATCTTAGAGTCATCCTCCAAAATTGTATATTGAGTGACATATCAGCAAATGTAGAGTAAAATGTTTTATACTCTTGTACATTTGAAATTGGTAAGTTGTAATGTTTTGGATAAAACAAAGATCAGCTAAGACCGATTGTCAATAGTGTTTTCTTGATCAGAAATCGCACTAACACTTGAATATTTGTTTTTCAAGTAATGTTTCTTAACATAGAGAAACTTATATATCAAGAGGTCAGTGGGAATCTTAAATGTCTTGAGAATTTTTAAGAACTAATCAAGGGTAAACCTATTGTTAATCACTAGCACACGACTTGAGGTTTGTAACCTATCGTGTTGACATATTCTTGTTTATGTGCTCCTTCCAGTTAAAGTTGACTATGCATATGAGTTCTAAGAGTTCTCAATTGTTTGCATAGGGAAAAGCACCTCGGTCAGTGAAAGTTCATTGCTCAATAAGGGTGATCTGTTGAACAACTTGGAAGACATGGTAGGCCCTTGTGCTGCCGAGTGGAAAGGAATTAAGATTAGATAGGTTCAGTCCATATGAGTTTGGATTTGTCACCAACCTTATCTTAAGATTGTGGTTATGACAAATTCACATGGATAGGAACACATACATAATAAAAATCTAAGTGTCATAAGGTTTCTCTCCAATTCATGAAAATGATAGTGGGAAACACTTTCACTAAGTAGATTTTAAGGAGATAGCATTTGCGATATTTGCATTCTCAAATTCGATTATGATTACGGCATCCCTCTTCATGGTTCGAATTGTGAGAAATGGCAAAAGGTCTTAACATTTGAGACTTATTGTTGTAAGTTCTAAAATTGTTTGGACACACATTTGAGCTATCTAAGGAAAGGTGTATGAGTTTGAGAAGCCTAGATAAAGTTTTATCAAAGCATCTTGTATCAGAAATCTGAACTTTGGTAAGAAAGCCAACAAGTATTGATTTCTAGAAGTCCAACTTATTTTTGGATACATGTCAAAGCTAGTGGGAGCATAAGTGTTATGCTAGTAAGATAATAATTATTATGCTAGTGGGAGCATAATTATTATGGTAAGTGTAGCGAGTTAGCAATGTTAATTATAGAAAACAAAGGTTTCAATTCACAAAGTTGCAGGGTTGAAAAGTTGTTTTGCTATATTTAAGGGAGAGAAACTTATACTTCATTTCAATTCTAAAAGTTTAGATTGAGATTTTAATCAAATTTGGTCAATGATGTATATGAATACCATGTTGAAATGCTTAAACATTGGAAATTCTATATATGGAAATATTATAGCAAAAGATTGGTCAAGTATCATGTCTTTATGTAAGACATTATGAGTCGTATCCCATATGCTTCGGGTATAGGATCAATTGCATATGCTATATTATTCATGTGTTCTAATTTTCCGAATGCCTAGGGCATTAAGTGGGAAAAAGGACTAGAATTGGATATGACTAAAGTTATTAAACAACTGCTAAGAACAATCCAAGGTTCGCCAAAGATTGGTTGCTTATCGATAGTTGGAAGTATAGTAATGGATGGACCATATTGACATTAGTATGAATAGACAGGATTCTATTAACAATGAGTTATCATATGGAAAATATAAAAATGTTTCCATAATGGGAGTTGGATATCAAGAATCTATGAGAAAGTTAGAAACTTTTATGCAAGAAGGATGTTCAAAGGAATGTTCTTTGAATATGAGACTTCGGATCTATGGAATTGTCTTGTAATAATCTCCAATGGAAAGTTTTGTAATTGACAAAGTCTCTGTGACTTGTGTATATAGTCATTACAAAAGGATCACTTCATATAAGTTTAGAATCTAACAAATTATAGTAAGTAGCAAGAACTTGGTATTCTTACACTTACGATAAGGATTTGGAATTGTGAAATGAGTATCGTTGGAAATGTTAACAATTGATCTATTTCACAAAGTAAGGACGGTAGGTAAACATAGTGTGAATGCTTGGATCATGGGATAGCTATTGTTTTAATTCAAGTATTAGTTGATAAATCGAAAAAAATATACAATGAATAATGTGTAATCAATATGGTGTTTAAATAAAAGGTGTTTTATTTACACTCAAAAGTTTTGGGGCCATATAGGATTAGTATTATTCTTGTGTTTCACTTTGTATGTTTAGACTTCTCGAATAATAGGATTATTCAAACCATCTACAGTAGATCATACTTTGGAAGTAGGTAATGAGGCTAGACTGTCATGAGTTGGCTTGTAGATTGTCTAAGGCGTTAGACATAGCAAGAGTTTGCTACACCATTCATGAGTGCTCCTGAAATAAGATTTGAGTATTGGATTTAACCCGTGCTCACCTAAATTACTTCATGGAATTTATCACAAGTAATTGTGAGACGATAATATCATATAATCTTCAAACTAAGATATATGAGTTGTTCACTATGAGTTGGTTGTGCATTGATGATACGAAAATGCATCAGTAACTTGATGTTATAAAATATATCGTTGTGCATGACTTAATGAGTAGTTAGTACAAGCATATAATGTCGAAGTTTATCTTTTCCCTTTATCCTAAGAGGATTAAAAGCGATATCTTGGGCCCCTCGATGATTTTGTTTTGACTATGTGTCGGGCCCGGTCAGAACTAAATTGATGTGTTCAGTTATGTTCTATGTCAGACGAATCGAAAATCGGGAAAAAAAAGTGCAGGACAATAAGTATGACTATGTTCCATGTATTTATCCACATAGATATCTTGAGAACAGAGGAATATATGATCCCTTATCTGAAGGACGCGTCACTGACTAGGTCAGAGTTCGATAGTGGCTTTTGAAAGCTTACGATTGCTAAGTCAGATCCTGAAGACGCATTGGAAGCTATAGTTATTAGACTTATCCAAGTGTGAGACTATTGGATTTGGTGTCTAAGCCCATAACTATAACTAGGATGTACTTGACCCGATTGTAGCATGGTCCTTTTGGGTTGCCTTCACCAGTGCATTTGATAGGATGGACTTTTGAGAATAAGGTTATTTATGATTTATTAATATATTACAAGTATAATATATTAATATGAAATCATATTATTTAATTAGTATTGATCAAGAATTAATTTGTAATTAATTTTGTGATCAAAATAGACTAATTAAATATATGGGGATTGATTGCGTAAATCAATGATTCTTATAGTGTGGGCTAATGATCCATGGTTATTTAGGATGGGCTAAACCAATGAGATAATCCATGGAGGTTAACCCATGGAGCCTAAGTAATATGAAAGGTCATTAGGGTTTGCAAGGTGTAACCCTAGTATTTGCTACGCTATAAAAGCACACCCTAGAGCTAAAATCGGTAGCCACAATATTCTTGGAGAGTGTGTATTGATTTTGTACTATATAACTTATTCTCTCAAGCCTCCTCTTGCATATTGGTGTTTGTGAACCATTAGAGGCATCAGACTTGAGGTGCTCAAGCTTTCAAAGGTCAAGAACTACAAGTCCTTCTAAGAGGTAAGTCATCTAACTTGTTGTATTGTTCATTTGACAATTTGTATGCTAGTTAGGATATATGCTTTGGAAAATTGAAAATAGGCATGTATAATTAGAGAAAACATAGATCCAAAGCATTTAGGGTTGCATGCGCACCATAGGAGTGTTATAGTGCTTAAAACCCAACACTTGTAACGTCCTAAAAATTAAGACCAAAATGTTTCATTTTTAAATTAAATAAAAGTGTAATCCAGAACATCATCATAAAACCAAAGTGGAACAAAGTGAATCAAATACATCATGAAACATCAGAGTAATCATAAAATGTGGAACGAGGTGGTGTGTGCACTACAATCATCCCGGGCTCTTCCCTTTCGAACCAGAAGTACCTGAAACATAAACTGAAAACCGTAAGCACAAAGCTTAGTGAGTTTCCCAAAATACCACATACCATACATAATAAACACATAATGGGCCCCGCCCGACATCAAGTCCCGCTCGCTATACAGATCTGTCAGTCATTAGGTCCTGTCTGCCATAGGGCCATGCTCGGTATACATATAAACATATAAACATGTAATCATACAACACATGCGATAATCACAATGATATAAGCATACTGAATAGTCATCGGCCCCCGCCCGACATCGGGCCTTGTTCGCTAAACATACAAACACATAACACATTCAAGAGTCACACATACATCTAGCATCCTAACATAATAAACCATGGTACAGCAGTGGTGCCTTTGACCCGCTATACACAGTGAGGAAACTCACCTCTAGTTGTTGAATCACTCGAATGAATCTCTGACTACTAGCCCGAAAAATCCCCACGCTATCAAAATCAATAACATCCAATTATTATTTGGATTCTGGCCCATGACCAAAATTCTAAGCTACTTGGCCCGTAAAGAGGATAAAAGACCATTTTACCCTTTATCCAACTCGGCCTAAAGCCAAGCCCAACTAAAAAATTCCAAATAGCCCAAATCCTAGAACCCAATTTATGGCCCAATATTCTAAATTGGTCCCAAGACCCATCATGGGCCTCATATCCAAGGAAGCCCAACATGTTAGCCCCAAGCCCAAAACAGAGGTCTAATGGTCCAACCAGGCCCAAACTTACAAACTCAAATTATGGCCCAATACCGAGGATATCAAGCCCATAAATCCCATATGTTGGGTACACGGGGCGTACTCAGCTCGTATGCTTAGCATACCAGCTGGGTACGCCCAGTGTACTCCCCAGTGTGCCGACTTACTCTATTAAGCACTTAAACCGTTAAGCCCTTTCTCCAAACTCTCAGATATGGTCCCTAAGGATGACTTATCATGTAAATTTGGCAACTTTACACTCATACATGGCTTAATGTGGCTCAAAAGCTCAAAAAAGAGCTTAATAAAGATCTTAATACATGCATGGATCAAAAATACTCCACAAAGTTGACATTTGTATGAACATGGGGACTAAATGGAGCTAAGATTTAGCATCCATTACTTATGGAGTAGATCAAAAGCTTACCTTTTACACAAAAGACTCAATAGTGCACAAAATACACCATAAACTAGATCTAACATATATGATCGTCAAAGTGTGAGCTTTTTACCGCAAAAAGCTCGCAAACAAGAAGGTGGTCCTGGATCTATAAGCCCAACTGCCTAAGCTACTGCTCTAAGTGTTCCTCTTCTTCTTCTCTTTCACAAACCACCAACAAACACTCTTTCAAGCTCAAAGCTCACCAAATCACTCTAGGGTTTCGATTTCAGGGTAAGGGGAGGTGGAGGCTGGTCTAAAATGTCCAAGAGATAAGTTTAAGTTGTTTAAATAGCGCATAAACCCTAAAAATTAGGGTTTGTCCCAGCCTTGCATACGACATGCATACTCCATGTACGCCCTGCATACGTGGGTGGAACTCGCGATCATCATGATGGCTAGTACGCTAAGCGTACCCATTGAGTCTGCCCCGCGTACTAACTAGGGAGCCAAAATGTTAACAATTTAGCATAAAGGGCTAGAAAAGAATCTTACCAAAACGTGGCTTCATATTGACACGACACATGGCGGTTCCATGCGCGTACGAAATATTATATTTTCAAAAATTCATATATTTTTCATACGAGCTCTATTTTTGGCTTGCTTGATATCCACACGTACATCGATGACATCTACAACTTTCTTTTAAACTCTATTGGTTAATTCTAACTTTATTTTTAAAGGTATATTTTTACAGGCTTAGGTTATTAAAGTCCATGTAAAAATCATAACTTTCTCCTACGACCTTTGTTCTCTACTGTCTTTATATCGACGGAATCATGTTGACGAGATCTTCTACTCTCGTTTAGATTGTTTTCCCAAACAATCGACATATTTTATTTTAAGTTTTTGTGTCGCACACTAATACGCTAAAACTTCGAAATATCATAATTTTCTCATATAAAGTCAGATTTGGATGTTCTTTATATGTATACTCTTGGTTTAACTACTACTGTGATTTTCATTTAAATTGCGTAAGCTAATAAGAAACTTATCTTTGATTCACTTTTTACGATGCGTATAACCGTGATGGTTTAAATGCGAAACTTCGAAGAAGTACAACTTCTTCATACGAAGTCGGATTCGAGCGTTCCCTATATCTACAGAATTCTCGTTACACCTACTATAATTTTTGCTAAGATTATTTATCCTAAATAACCTTCCTATCAAAATGTCCTTCTATCGCTTATTGATAATTTCCCAAAGAACTTATAATATGTAGTTTGCAACACGCAAGACTAGCAATCTCCCTATTCTAGGGTTCAAATTATAATAATTATCTCTTTATAATATCTTAATTGTATAGCCATGTCTCTTTCTTCCATTTGTCAGCATCATATAGAAGAGGTGGATCACGTTTTAATTCGTTGTGAGATGGTCAAGGAGTTATTGGAAAAGATTTGTAGATGGTGCGACATCCAGAAGACACCTTTGGTCATTGTGCGTGACTTGCAAGCTTAGTGGGATTCATATCATTTGAACGGGTTGAAAAGGTTGTTGCATGCTATCATCTCGATTACTTGATGGTGCTTGGATGTGCAGAAATACAACGGTTTCTTATAGAAACAAACCGATGAAACATGTTTGTTTATAGTATAGTTGCTTTTTTTTTAACCTTATGGCTCTAGAATCTGTTACAAGTACTTTTAATTCTCTAGTTCCTTCTTATAGTTCTTTTTCTAATAAAAAATCAAACGTTCAAAAATGAGTTAATAATTTAACACAAGACATACTATATATCTTCTAAAATTAATAACAAAGCAATCTAACTTGGACTGAAATATTGTTTTGGGGTTGAAAAAGTTTCAGATGAACATGAATGTGTCTGCAGGTGAAAGCAAATTCTGAAGGGACGTGATGTGCTGTTAGAAAGCCAAAAATCCCGTGAATTACAAAAAACAAACAATTTTAATTATTTAATTAAGTATTAAGTACCTGAAATTAATAATATCACGTGATTAGGAGGAATATCCGTAAGCCATTCATTGAATATTTCACCATTCTAATTCATCCTTAATTATTTTATATTAATTTGTAAATTCTTGCCCAATTTTGGGCTTTTCTCTTGTCTATTTCCGTTTATGGAGTTTAAATGTTTAATAAATATTATGTTCTCATATCTTAAAACAAAATTATTAATTATCAACTAAACGTTGGATTACTTATTTTCTCGTCTATTTGGAACAAAATATTCCGATCCGATCTAAGTACTTGTGTCGATAAGAAATTATTTTTATTCATGGATTTTCATATAATAAGGAGGTAATTTGCAAACGTAAAAAAGAACGCATGGATATTAAATAATATTTACATGTCTGAATCACCGGAATAAAAAATGTATAGAATTATACCAACATGGTAAAGAAATTTTAATCTCACACGTAGCCCTATAAAGCGCAAATAAAATTTGAAGCTTTTTTATTTGTTTCTTGATGCAGAAATTTGTTCTTTTTGTCTTAAAATGATGCACAAAAAATGTTATTTACGAAACACGACGTGTTTGTCGGTCTATAAATTGTGCTTACTCTATGTTAATAGTTTGTTTATATAAATAATTATAATATTAATATTTAATATAGTGATTTAACTGAATCCCTATTTGATTAGGATGGATCCGTATATAATTTTTGTTTCTTTTTATTCATATCATTTTTGTCGCAACACTTCTATTATTGTTGTATGGAGGCTATGGTGCGCCACATCAATTATTATTTTTATGTTATTTGAACAACTAAATTTTTATAAAATCAGAAATTTTATTAATTAAAAAAATTAATATATATATATATATATATATATATATATATATATATATATATATATATATATATATATATATGTATGAAGCTTAGGAATAATAAACTTCTTTACCTATTTTGACAATTTTGGTCTGTGCAATCAATATTTTTATATTTTTTAGAAACCTTTTAATATTTAAAGTTAGGCCACAAAACTTTAACGGTTTGATAACTTTGATCCATTTTCAAAATTTGCTAATTCATACCCCTTTAATTTTTTAACCGTTTTGAAACTTCTAATCCTTGCCGTCAAAACTTTTATATTTTTTCAAAAAAACATCATTTAATTCTTTAATCGTTTTGAAACTTTTGATCATTGCAGTCAAAACTTTTATATTTTTTCATAAAAACATGAAAAAAATGGTCTAGGGCAAACTCTGGGCTTTTCATCCTTGCACTTTCTACGTCTGTCATATTTATTGATTCGGAAACAATATTGAAAGTTTATGGCCCCTGCGTAGCAGGGTAACATTTCTAGTTACATAATATGAAATTAAAACATAGGAAACATAGTAACAAAAATAAAAATCTCACCTTATATTTTTTTTTCGTGGTTTCGCTCTAAAGCTTTAACGCCGATTCATGTTTCTTTCTACACATCTTGCAATAGATGTTTCATACTACATGATTTTTCTTTTTCTTATGTAACGTAAAAGTGATTTTTCAAATTGGTATTTAACCTTGCGAGCGCTCCCTTTATATCATTGACACGACTTAAATCACACATAAGACATTAGCCCTTGCTCTCTTCCCATGGACGACTTGGTCTTGGAATCCTTATTGGGTCGTCTTCGTTGAGGTCTGACCCGAGATGCGCATCTGACAATTGGTTATAGATAGGTTCATATGTTTTGGTTCCCTTAGAACTTTCCACGAATGATTCCAATGTTTCTATGCATTTCCATTTTTCTGAATCCTTGACAATATTCCAAAACTCTTAAATTTTAAAATAATTATTGTAATCATCTAGGTAAATTTCATGAGTTTTGTTTAAAGTTATTGCATCATTTGCATCATTTGACAATTCACCTTTCAAGTTCGTAAACAAAAGCGTTGAACTTCATTAACATTTTGTTCGTGTTCTTCTGTTTTGAGTAGAATTGATCATTCTTTCGGTAGGTACATCGTTTTATTTTGGTCTGAAAATGTTTTGTAACTTTCATATAAAAAGTTGGCCCACTTTGGTCGTTGCCAACCTGTGGGTCCTCAAACACATTAACCATGCACGTATCAACGTCCTCTCTTCCTCTAGGGTCCAAGATATATTCTGGGTTTTTCCTTTATTTTTGGGGTCTGCTTGCGAATCTGATTGGAAATCAGGTTGGGTTTGGGTTTGAGATTGAATTTGAAATTGAGTTTTATGAACGGTATCAAATAGGTCGAGGTCGGGTTGGGTAGGGGGTTTGAAACTTTTTGGTTGTTTCGATACTTTGAGGAAGCGATTTTCAAAGTTGAATATTGAAGGTTTGAGAGTGGTAGAAAATGAAGATAATTGTGATATTTATTTAGGTAAAAAAATTGGTAAATTTTTTGACGTTGCAAGGGATTGCCGAGTTAGGATGTCGAGCTCAGCATGCTGAATTGACAGGCAGTGGTTGCGGAGGCAGTCCCCCAATCAGCTGTTTAGTGATTTTTGTTGTCTTCTAAATCATTTTTTTTATATTAACAGCTCTAATTACGTCTCATTTAATCTAAGTATTTTAGTGTTAAATCAAAAAAATATACATATTATATCATAGTAAAAGCTTTCAGAGGTAAATTAAAACTAATGAAGTACAGAATCCACTCTTGGGTATGTGTTGTTAATAACCAAATGGACATTAAGGTCGTATGTGAATAGTGAATAATTTCTATAACAAATAGTAAGATATGTAGTAAATAATAAATAAGTGATAAAGCAACATAAAGAAAAGAAAGCACATGCAAGAAAAGAAAGTTTAAGTCTCTAATTACCATAGAAGTTGCCCCATGTAGGCTTTTTGTGATGAAAGGGTTAACAATGATATTGCAATTATGACTACTTAAAGCCTTAAGCTTTGGGGAAATGGTGTCAATAGTCAATGGAGCTGGTGCCACCCGAACTAAATCCTCTCAAAAGAATACAAACAAATAATTTACCACCATTTAGGCTTAAAAGGGCCACTCAATTCCTATATAAAGTCATCAACCCTTGAATTTTGCTTTTATTTTATTTCATAAATATGAAAGGAACAAAATAGAAAATCAACAAGAGATGTTAGAAAATTTATAAATTTATTCTAGTTTTCTTTTAAAAGGAAGAATGTAAACCATTTTGTTTATGATTTTGTATTGAAATTTTTGAATATTTCTATTCGTTATGACTAGACACCAGACCTCTCAATTCAAAAATACTTTTTTTATATATTAATAAATATTATAAAATGTTTACAACGAGGGTTTTAAATTGTATGTTGCCTTGGGAGGGATCATTTTTATAATTTTGTTAAACTGGACCATTTATTTAATTTTGTCTTACACACGATACATATTTTGTAATTGTCTTACAAATAGACTATTTTTATAGCTTCCCACCGTTCTTATAAGTTTCTCTTATACATCGATCATTTCTATAATTTTGTCTATATTTCACAGAGGGACAATTTTTGTAATTTTGTCTTAGAAATGGATTATTTTTGTTATTTTGTTATCCACATACTATTTTTGTAATTTTTTTCTCACATAGTGAGCATTTACGTCATTATCTATTTGAAAAACATTGATATACAAATTTCTTTTTTTCACAAATCAACTACTTCCGTCTTTTACATGGATTAAAAATGCAATTCACTAAAAAGACATTATAGCTTCAATTGACCTTACGAATAGTGTATAGCAATTTGGTAAATGTTATATAGGTAATATGCACATTGCTTTAAAGGGACATTATGAATAAATCGTATATCATTTTGGTAAATGTTATGTAGGTAACATGCACATTGTGTTGGTGGTTTTATATCACTAATATTATTTAAGTGTAATGAGTTAATTTGTTGATCAATGTCACTTTGACAATTATTGAACAAGTAAGTATGTTGTGGAGTGCACATTTGTTTAATATTGTCTTTGTTGAAAGTATACTGTTATTTAGGGGCGAAGCCCTGAACCGACGGGGGTCCGGGGGCAGCGCCCCTGGGAGCGGGGTCCAAGGGGCGATAGCCTCTGGCGGGTTCCAAGGGGCAGAGCCCCTAGCAGGGGTCGAGCTGCCAGGTCAACGCGAAACTTTTTTATATATGTTATGTTACTATATTAAAAAATGCATTAGAAATCCGGATTTTTTGTAAACGTACCCGGTTTTGTGATCCATCTTCTAGACCCGGATTTAAGTTGGTTTATGACGTTTTGACAGTTTTATGACATAAAACTGTCATGTGGCAGTTTGAAGACAAGAAGTTTTTCTGGTTATATGATCATATTCGAAATATGTGGTTGATACACTTCTTCTTCATAACATCTTGAACATTCTCTCTTCTGTTTTCTCAATTTTCTGAGTCTTATTCGATTAGAGATTGGGAGTACCACCAAAATACTTTAATCTGAAAGTGTTTAACACAATTCTCAGAATTTCCAAACCTTTCTGTACCTAAGATTTCTAACACATTGCTTTAAAGGTTTGTTTTCACATTTCATGTAGTTCAAATATTGTACTTTTATTCACGTCTGTATTTTCTTAGAAATATTTAATTTGAGTTTTGCAGATTGGTTGAGCGCTTTTGTGGTAATTCAAGTAGTTGAATAGTGAAAAATATTGGAAGGATCATTTATTCATGGCATTCACAAAAACATTAAATGTTTATGTTTCATTGTTTTTGTATCTTTCGAGTATTAATGGAGCATATAGGGGGATGCAATTATGTAGAAAGGCATAAAGAACATCAAGACATGCATTTTCAATAGACTTGCCTATCGACGGTACAACAAGTCCAATGTCTCTGATGTTCACAAAATTTCACCCAAAATTTATGTTACAAACTTCCTTACTATCATGGAGAATCGTGAATTTTTTGATATGCATGCGAAAAGGGAATATTGTTGGACATTTTTATCATACATAGATGATTAAAATTAGGCAAAATGTTTGGATTTGTTGATTTTATAAGAGGTTGAAAACATGGAAAATTTGACTTTAACTTGAAACCCTTACTCTACAAGGATTAGACTATAAGTTTTCTACATAGTAAGATTGAACATGAATGAAATAATCTAGGATATACGAGATAATACAGAGAAACCGTTTTGTCTATTCGTATGAAAAGGTAAACGCAGCTAAAGGAAAATCATGTACCAATGTTATATTGGGTAATGGAAATAACAAAGGAGAAAAATATGCCTAATCTATTCAAGAAGAAGACGAGATCAAATTTAACTATGTAGATCATGTGGTCAAACCTATGTCCATGACATCCACTTTCTTTAGGAATGTACAAGATTTCATTTCCATCCCTAGCATACAATAATGGTGCAAGAGTGAAGACTTTATTGATTGAGTTTGAAGTAGATATAAGACCTATGGGTGTTATTTGAATTGTCTATGAAACATGCTTGTAGAACTTTCAAGCTCACAAAGAGGCATATTCTTAGTTTAATGAGCTTTTTCCTTGTCACGTCATTTTGTGCTTCATAATTCTTTGTTAATGAGTTAACTAAATTATCCAATGCATTCTTAAAGGATTCCTACGTTGGTGGAGTAAGTACTAAGGAGGTATTCTTTATCAATTGGTCTCATCTCACCCTCACCTTTAACCTCACTCTCATCTTCACCACGGGGATAATTCGAGTGGAAAAAATAGAGACATTAATACCTCGTGGTAGAGTATATGCATTAAGTGGAAAACATAATTATTAAGACTAAGATATTAGTAAAAAAAACACCTAAAATACAAATTAACAACAACGACGACGACGACGACGACATCAACAACAACAACAATACCAAAAATAATAATAAGGGAAAATATAGAAAAAGCTCAACCATTTATATATCAACATTCATAAAAACTCTTATATTTTGTTTATATGCAGAAAAACCCTTATATTTTCAGTTACCTTTTAGATTTACCAAAATAACTGTTTTTAAATAAATTATTAGTTGTTTTGTGATATGATATTTATCTTGTTTGCTTTTAGGTTGACATGAGAAAAAAATAAGTGAGACCGTTTATTTTTTCTTGAGTAAATGATCAATTTCTCACATTTTATCTTATACAAGAGGCAATTTCACTTGTTTTTGTTTTCATGTTAACCTAAAACGGTAAAAGATAAATGTCATATCACAAAATAACCGATAATTTCTTTAAAAAATTGGATATTTGAGTTAATATGAAAGGTAACTGAAAAATATAAGGTTTTTTCTACATATAAACAAAATTTAAGGGTATTTTTGAATGTTGGTATAAATGGTTATAGTATGCATTTTGTCATAATAATAAGAGTAAATTACACAAATAGTATTTGTGGTTTGGGGTAATCTATGTGTCTGGTCGCTAAATGTTTTTCTTAAATCGAACGGTCCCTAAGATGTATTTTTGTTGCACGTTTGGTCCTTATCATACCTAAAAAGAATAATTACCCTTATTTATTTCTTTTTTAATTTGTTTATTATTTATTTCTTATTTATCTATTAAATCCTATTTATTAAAAAAGATAACCCCACTCCCACCCCTTAACTATCTTCACATTCACATCATCTTCTTCATTCTATCGACAACTTCATCTAAAATCGCCACCACCCACTCCTTCTTCCTCCTTTCCATTTTCCGGAAACCTACTTAACCGCTCCCCTTTCTTGCCCTAAAATCCACATGTCTTAAATAAACACACCCTCAACCCTCACCCGTCACCCTCCCCTTTTTTCCTCATTCATTCTTACATTCCCGTTTCATGTATGTGACTCTCCCTCCTCCCTAGATATCCATCCACCATCTCCTACACTACCATCAAATACCGTATCGCCGAAGTTAAAACTATTGCATCTAAAATCAAATTTATCAATAAGCATTGACATCAGGTGTCATATTTATCATGAAGACTTGAAATAAGATATCATATTCAAACACTGAAACATAAATCAATTATGAAATCCTTTGATCAAAATTAAAACAGAAATCATACATGGAGCAAGAATTAAAACTGAAATTCGATTTATGTAGATACACTTGAAATCATAATAAAAAGCTTGAAAGCAAACACTCGGTATCACATATTTATGCAACAAGACTTAAAATCAGACAAAGAATTTGTACAGAGCAACTGAAATAGATATTAGCCGAGACCAACGACGATCGAATTGATATTGGAGGTCGGTGATGGTCACTTTGACGATGGAGACTGGTGGCGATTGTTTGATGATGGAGATCAACAACAATATAAAGTATCAATTACATGTGAGACAGTCACACAAAAAATTGGAAACAAAGGTACTTTATGTGTCATGTCTGGCTGAAAGAGTGGAGACGATGTATGGGGCAGGCGACGGTTGATTGGCGGGTTCGTCATAGTGATTAATAGTCTTTCAATGATATTTAAGTTATAAAAGGATAATTTTGGGGTCGGCTTTCCATCAGGTATGAAGAGGTAGGCAAAGAAGAAGGGAGGACGACGATGTAACTCGATGGTAAAGAAAGAATGGGGGAGGAGTTACAAGTCTATAAAGAAGTGGGTGGATGGTTGAGGATGAGAAAGGAAAACGTTGATGATGAGGAAGGAGTCAACCAAATTCAATTATGCAAGAAGAAGAAAGTATGGGGAATGGATGGGATATAATCTATTCATTAAACATTTTTTTAATTAATAAATAATATAAACAATAAAAAGGGCAATATAGTCTTTTTAGATCGGGTAACGGCCAAACACGCAACAAAAATGCATCTTAGGGACCGTCCGAGTTAAAAAAACGATTTAGGGACCAAATATGAAAATTACCCCAAACCAAAGAATCATTCATGTAATTTACTCTAATAATAATAATAATAATAATAATAATAATAATAATTAAAGGGGTTTGTGAACGTAAAAAAAATACATCATAGACAAAATATAATGTGAGGATAATACATTTAAGAAATGAGATACATATAGCAACAACCACCAAAGGGCTTCTAGCCCAGCGGTATCCGGTGGTGTCCTCCCTCCTTGAGGTCGAGGGTTCAAGTCCCGTCGTGGACATAGGTGGAATTAGGTGTTAGTTTAGGTGTAGATTATATATTTGTATTTGCTGGTTCAAAAAAAAAAAAAAATATAGCAACAACCGGTACATTTTGTAAAAATGAAGATAAAAAAATTGATTTAATGGAACACCAATTGATTTGATTGGTTTAAATAGAGGTAACAAATTAGATAGTAATTACGTGTTTTTAGCTGATACGACACGATAAATTCTATATAACACAAACAAGTCCATAACACAAACAAGCCCTCGTGATTGAAACCTTTAGCTGATACGACACGATAAATTCTATATAACACAAACAAGTCCATAACACAAACAAGCCCTCGTGATTGAAACCTAGTGGTCGATGAATTGAATTTGACACAAGATGTCAATGGTACAAACTCTTGTACATACAAAAAATATTGTTAGTGTTCCACGATTGACCTTCCACGTTGGTTGTTTAGATGGTGCAGCTTAACATTTTTTATATAACATAGACACGACATGACACATTGTCGTATTTTGTTTTACTAAAATGAAAATGACCCAATTAAACAAGATATAAATGACCAACACGATAAACACAAAAAAGATGAAACAAATTAAAACATTTAGTTTATTTAATTCAAAATTAATCTTACATAACATGACAAATACATATTAATATTGTGCCAATTTTGTGTTTGAATTTTGAATACAAACACATGAGATTTTTTACAATTTAATATGAACAAGACATAATACAAATTTGAATGTTAATTTCATTTTATGTAATATTTTTGTTGTGTAATGTCATTAAATTGTGATCCCTAGTTTTAAAATGTTGCCACATAAAGACATATAATAACAACGTTGCATTTTTTTAATAAATTTATTGAATATATGATATAAAAGAAACAAAAAAATGTTTTACAAAAGATCAATCATTGAAGATTTTTTCTTTTAAATGAAAAGATAGCGAAAAAATAAATTTGCATGGGTTTTCGATTCTGTACCCTCTTTAAACTCAATTTTCGGTTGTATGATTTCCTTTTTTTAAGCTTAAAAACTCATGTAAACTTCGATTCCATAATTTGGAGTTTGATTACGAATTAATTTCAAATCAAATGGTTAAACGACCCCTAAAATAACAATTTTGGAGTCTTAAAATAGAAAAAATTACATTTTATTTTGTTTTTAATTTCGTTTATTTTTTTGACCATGGAAATATATCATCATGGGCATGGCTACTCATGAGGTGTCCTTTTATCATCCCTTATTACTATTTTTATAGCTTTATTTTTCCTTATTATTTTAGTTAAATATTATTTCTTATTTTTTTATTTTTCCCCCACTTTATAACACTCATCAACGACACCCTTCATTCTCACACAAACAAATCCATTTTCCTCTAAACGCCAAAAAGAATGAAAATCAAAACGGCAGAACTCTTTTGCGCATCACCGGCCTCCACCGCCATATGCACCACCATGAATCAGCATGCCATGGTCCGCCGAGGCAGTGGCGGTTCCTCCACCCCAAGACCCATAAACCACCGCCACCATAGCTACTACAACAACCATTACCAGTTTGATTTTGGCGATAAACCCAAATTCAAAACACCTGCAATTCCTTGTACGTCTCAACAACATATTGATCCCAAGCCTTACGCTGCTTACCTTCAGAAAAGCAGAAAAAGCACCTCCACCACCACCACCGCCACCGCCGCCGCCACAGCGAAAAGTGGTGTTGGTAGTCGAAATGGCGATGAGAGTGATCGTGCGTTGGTAGCGAGAAGGAAAAGCAGTGCTGATTTGAATGATAGAAACTCTGGTCGAGGTTCTTCGTCTAGGTATCTTCTGAACAACCCCATTTTTGTGGCGGACTTGCAGGATTCCGATGGTGTTTGCAACGCCGGCGCACTGGTTGTTAGTGAACCAGCATGGCCGGATTACCATGATCATTCACCGAGGATCAATAAGTCTTTGTCTTCGGGGAGGTCTCGTGGAACTGATTCGCCGGCGTTGATAAAATCAAGATCGTCGTCGACGTCAAATCGATTGGATGCTCCGGTGGAATCTCTTGGTTCGAAACTTTCGAGATCCCGTTCCCGTGATCAGGTGTGTGAATAGCTGTTCAGAATAAAAGTGGATTTTGTTGTTGATTATTTAATTATTTAAATGATTTAATAATCCAGAATTTGTTTTTATTAATTTTTGAATTCAGATAAACCCAATCTTATTTGGTCTTTTCATGGTCAATTCAATTCAACTAAAAATCAATTATTATAAATTAGAAAATATAAGATGTCGTATGCATTTGATATTTTAAATGAAAATTAGAAAATATCTTAAATAGATTAAAATTATGTTTCAGAATACAAGAGATAGATTAGTCTGTTAAAAGATTTGGATTATTTGGTTATTAAAAGAATTAATTAATAAAGCTCAAATTCTAATTGAACACTTTTGATTTATGATTCTAGGTATTTTATTGAATATATTAATAAATTTGAAATATAATTTATAATATAAAAAGATGAATGACAGATTAATATTGTCCGTACTTTCTCAAACTCAAAGATTCGGTTGTTCGAATCTCATGGTTAAATATTATCGATAAGTTACTATATCGAGGAATAAATATTTTCTTTATTTAAATAATATTTTATAATAACTAATTTTTGCAGGTTGTGGAGCTTAGGGTGTCGATTCATTGCAAAGGTTGTGAAGGAAAAGTACGAAAACATATTTCTAGAATGGAAGGTAATGTTTTTCCTGCAGTATATATGAATCACGTATTACAAAGTAAAATTAGTTAATCATAATTGAAATAATATTTTTCAACTAAAAATACGTATTTCATATCTAAAATTATTTAATGTATGCCATAAAGCGTGATTTTGATCTATATATCATGATTTAATAATTCCTTTTGCATATTTTATGGGTCATTGATAAAGATCGTTTCTCACACTTCGCTCCAATTTTTACAATCTGTTTCAATTTTTATTTTAATTTTCGTATCAATAAAAAACACTTTTGAGATATTTATATATGATATTACAGTTTTTATTAACATTAAAATTTTAATATAAATTAATAAATAATTAAAAAATATTCTTAAATTTACGTACATCTTATCTTATTATAACCAATAATCAAAAGTATTCTAGACCAAATAAACAAAGCATCCTTAAATTCAAATAAATATCATGACCTAAAACCCAATAAAAGTTCTATTCATTCAAACAAGTTTTCTTTTGATTGTTTTGTGTATATTATTATTACTAGAGAAAAAAAAAAACATAACTATATATTAACCGAGTTTTGATAATTTTGAAAGAAAAACAAACTTATTCAACTAAACATTTTGGTGTCACTGCAGGAGTGAAATCATTCCACATAGACTTGGAATCGAAGAAGGTGACTGTGGTTGGAGACGTAACTCCATTGAGCGTTCTTTCGAGTATTTCAAAAGTCAAGAGCGCACAGTTGTGGCCTTCTCCTTCTCCATCTGCTTCCTCTTCGCCTTTCATTGCCATCGGATACTAAATTTGCACATTTGTGTTCTAGTTTTTTCATTTCTTTTTGTAATGAAATATTTTATATTTTTAATACTTACAAGAGTGCATTTCATCAGAAAAAAAAAACCCTAGAAGTTCTTACTTGATCGAGGTATATGAGAACATTATTAGTAAAATTAACACCTACTCGGGTCAAAGAATTTCTTGAGTGCTTTAGTAGCTTTGTTAGAAAATACAATGTTTCGGGCTATAGTAAGATATAGTTAGCCTTTATTGGATAAGGTATGAGTTACTAAGTATATATATTTATGTAAATGAGACTCGTAACACAAACTTTTTCTTGTCCAAGGAATTTCTTGAGTTTACGAGCCCCAAAGACTTATTTTAATCAACCTCTTGTTTATAGATTCTTTGTCCTAGTATCTTACTTTTCTTTTACCAAAAGTTAATCAGTGCCCTAAAAGCATCGTACAAATTGTTTTGGAATGATATACTTGTAAATTAGTCAAGTGTTTGAGCTTTAGCAACCTCAGTATGTGTTTTAATAACAATATGGATTGGGTTTTTTTGAACTAAGTTGTTATGTCAGTAATATAGTAAGTCGATGTATATGTGATTTACATCCCATATTATGTTCTTGGGTGGATTGGTGAATAGGAGTTTTAGTTGTAATTGTAGATTGAGTTTCTTGTAAACATTCCAACTATTATGTAAATCATCTAGTAGAAACTTGTGTACATCATTTATATTTGTTTGTGATGTTATTAAAATACCATGGTGTGAACCATTTTAAGGGTTTTTAGTATTAGTGTACATAAATTTTGTATTGTAGACTACCTCTATTCTTTAATTTATGTATATTAATCCAAAGTCTAAGCACATTACATTATGTATTTAACACCTAAGTGAAATTTCTTATAAAATAAATTAGTTTTTAAGATTAAGTTAAATATAAATAATTGATTTAAATTTTTAAATTTTATTAAATTAAAAAAACTTAATTAATAGTTAACTAAAAGTTAAAGTAAAAAAGGTTTAATTTAGAGCTAGATATTGACACTTGAGTAAATTTATTTAACAAGAATAAGAATTTAATTTGTAATAATTTTAATATCTATGGTTATATATATATATATATATATATATATATATATATATATATATATATGTGTGTGTGTGTGTGTGTGTTATAAAGGAACTAGTTGTAAGACTGATGTATTACATGAGTTAATTTTAAATAAAATTAAATATAAATGTCAAAATATTTTACAACTTTGAATTTAAATGAAAATACAAAAAATAATGAATCATTATAATAGAAATGTTTTTATTTTTTAAATTTAAACAAATAATCTTTCTGTTATAATAAGTGAATAAATTTATTCTCCTATTAACAAGTGTCACAATATTAGAAATCATCATTAATATTATATGCACCTATCATGTCACAATCTATTAATTATCCATTTCAAATTTTAAAATTTAAACTTCTCACTCTAATTACATTAAATTAATAATTGATTATTTATTTTAAATTTTAGATTTTAAATTTCACACTCTAATTACATTAAATTAATAACATTAGAATAAAAATAAAATAAAATAAATATATATTATAATGTGATATAATTTCATGTGTTTATTTAAATCAACGGTTATAATTTTATATAACTAAAAAAAATATCTTTTATTTAATAATTGATTTGAAATAATGGATTAATAATTTTGAAGTTTTTACTATGAAAGTTTAATTAATTTTATAATCGTGGTTCTCACGGGTTATAAACTAGTTTAAATAAATAAACAAAATAAACTAATGAGCTTTTATTTTTGGAAATTTTGAAATTAAAATGTAAGTTGATTAATGAAATTGATATTCCTTTATTACTACATTTATTGCGATTATTACATTAAAATATTATGTGAAATTTAATAAAATAGAAAAACTCATAAAATGATATGTGGAAAAAAAATTAATTCAAAATAACCACAAAATGACATTTGACAAATTAAATAAGAGTGTGACAAGTGACAAAAAAACATTCATTTATTAGAATAGATCAGAACATGTTAAATAGAATGTCATCATAGGTTAAACGGAAAATTAGAATATTGAGGGGTCAATCTTACTAATTATTAAAGTTAATGTATGATCTTTTAATTAATTTACTTAACTAGTTTATAGACCTAAAATTTCAAAATATAAAGTTTCTAGGGTTAAGATGGAAATTATGAAGGGATAATGCCATAAGCCTCCAAATTTTCAAGAAATGTTCGGTTATATCCTAAGTCCATTTTTGTGTCCATAAAAACCGCATATTTAGGCAAATATTGTTATAATTGCTCTATTTTCTGATTTTACCCTTCTATGACATTAGGGGATGTTTGGTTCTAGGATTAAAGCGTGTTTGGTTTGCTCAAAAAATTAATAACCCAGAAAAAGATAAGCTATGAGTTGAACCCGGGTGTCACGCACACAAATTAAACACTCTATTCACCTCGGCCATGGAATAATTATGTTTAAATCGTCGAAAACGTGTTTATATAACCTAACGTGGACCGACGACCTTCACCATCATCTTCATCACCGCACACCAATGGAGAAACCCTAGCCGCTAGCAGTATCGTCGTTGCGATTTCAGAGGATGTGTATCATGCCACCACCACCACCATCTACATGAGAAGACAATGCAATTCGGATATCACTACTGCCATCTACGTGAGAAACCCATATCGACATTCTGATGCATGTGGAAGTTATGAAGGTGACAACAATGGTGAGAACGATGATGAACGACGAAATAGAGGTGTGGAGGCTTGTGTCGATCTGTAACCACAATGGCGGCTCCATGTGATGGTTTTGCGGAAGTTGCAGGTCGCCAGAGGTTGCAGGTAATCAGAAGTTCAAGATAGTCCTCACCCTATTGGTCGGCGACGTAAACTCAGGTGTTATTCTTGTCGCCATTATTGAGATCGAGAATTGTTGAGAGCTAGTAGTGGGTGTTAGTGGTGGTGGAAGCAATATGTTATGTATAATAAATAAGCCAAAAAAATATCAAACAATGCCTAACTTGGTGGATAACATATAAAGTTTCTAGGGTTATGATGGAAATTATGAAATGGCCAATGCCATAAAAGCCCCTAAATTTTCAAGAAATATTCGATTATGTCCTAAGTCCATCTTCGTGTCCACAAAGAATGCATATTTGGGCAAAAATTGTTACAATTGCTCTCTTTTCCGATTTTACCCTTCTATGGCATTAGGGGATGTTTGGTTCTAGGATTATAGTGAGTTTGGTTTGCTCAAAATTAATAACCCATAAAAAGATAAGCCATGAATCAAACCCGGGTCTCACCCACACAAATCAAACACTCTAATCACCTCGGTAATGGAACTAATTATGCTTAAATCGTCGAAAACGTGTATATATAACCTAACATGGACCGACAACCTTCACCATCGTCTTCATCACCGCACACCAATGGAGAAACCCTAGCCGCCAGCAATATCTTCATTGCGATTTTAGAGGGTGCGTATCATGCCACCACTACCACCATCTACATGAGAAGACGATGCCATTCAGATATCACTACCACCATCTACGTGAGAAACCCTATTTTGATGCATGTGGAAGTGGTGAAGGTGATGACAATGGTGAGAATGATGATGAACGACGAAATAGAGGCTGTGGAGGCCTGTGTTGATCTGTAACCACGGTGGCGGCTCCATGCGATGGTTTTGCGGAAGTTATAGGTCGCCAGAGGTTGCAGATAATCAGAAGTTCAAGATAGTCCTCGCCCTATTGGTCAGCGACGTAAACTCAGGTGTTCTTCTTGTCATCATTATTAAGGTCGCAAATTATTGAGAGGTGGTAGTATGTGTTGGTGGTGGTGGAAGCAATATGTTATGTATAATAAATAAGCCAAAAAATATCAAACAATGCCCAACTTGGTGGATAGCATGTTGCATTTTTTCCTGAAGGTTGCGAGTTCGAAATTTGGCATCGTATTTGTTCGAGTTTACTTTTTTTAAGCAAACCAAACATACCCTAATCCTGAAACCAAATATACCTTAATACCATAAATGTGTAAAATAGGAAAAGGGGTAAGAATGACAATTTTTGCCCAAATGTGCGGCTTCTGTAGACCCAAAAATGGACTAAGGATATAATCAAATATTTCTTGAAAATTTTGGGACTTTTATGGCATTTTCCTAATTATGAAACTAGTGATAATAAGTGGAAGTCGTTTTCGCATTAAATCTAAAACTAGGAAGTCGGGGGACCTATTTTGCCAAAAACTGAAAGTTTAGATCTCCTAACCTCAAACCCTACCATCTCTATCCATTTAAAACTCGAGATGAAACTGTATCTTTATTAAGAGAAATCGAATTAGAGGATGAACAAGTGATTAAATTCAAGTTTCAACACATAATTCAAGTAACAAAGTTAGTAAGGTAGTTGTTTCTTTACGTCATTGTCAATTGAACATTCAATTACAGATGGACTCTCTCCGATTTATTCAAATACAAAATTAGGGATTTGGTTATGTAATTCAATGAGTTAATATGTAATTGTAGTGTTCTAATGAGAAACTATTGTAAGAGTTCATCTTTTTTTTTTTACCAAAATTAGATTATGAAGCTTTGATATGTGAAATTTTATAACCCTATCTTCATGAATCATCCATGGAACAATATGAATACTATTTCAATGATGAATCACCATAGTAATGTGTTTTGAAATAAAAAATTGTTATACTAAGTCCAAATAAGGGTTCAATTAGGTTAAAAGTGAGTTCTAGTGTCTTAATGGAGTTCCAAAAATATTTTTGAGTAAACACTCATGGATTTATTGGAATTTGAATTCAAACATGATAATAAGGTTTTAATATGTTTAGAAGATAACTTGTACCATCATCCTTAATGGAAATCATGGGAGAAAATTTAGTCTAGTGATTAGCTTTTGAGTTTAAATAAGTTCATTATGGTTATAAACGTCTTCTGAATATCAAGGAAAGTAATATCATGTTTCGTACATAGGTTCATAGTCATTTGTCTTTTAATTTGCTATCGATACCACAAATATATATGGATATAATATTCATTTATCAACAATCTTTGCACCATACTGTGTGACCGGAGGGTCTTATTGAGTTATTAAATGGAGGGTCTTATGTGCTTATACTGAGTTATGTGATATTATGCATTTTATCTTTGTGATTTATGCTATATATTATTTTGTGCCTTACTGAGTGAGGATCGGAGGGTCCAAACCGAGTAGTGAGACCGGAGGGTCTTCACTGATATACAGGACTAGAGGGTCCAACCCGAGCTATGAGACCGGAGGGTCTTTCCTAAGACACATGACCGGAGGGTCCATACTGAGCCGTGAGACCGGAGGGTCCTAACCGAGACGCATGACCGGAGGGTCCATACCAAGCTATAGCCATGAGAGGCTTATTATTTGTGTATGTGGTATTTTGGAGAACTCACTAAGCTTCATGCTTACCTAATTTTCAGGGTTTGTCTCTTATTTAAAGGACCTTAAGCCTTCATTTCCGCCTCCCTTATCTGATGGGTTTTGAGCATTCTAACACCCCTAAATGTACATGCAACCCTAGAAAACCTTGTGTCTATGTTTCTCTAAAATACAACCAAAATTTGATTTCCAAGGTTCATAATCCTATCTAGCATACATGGGGAACTTTTAATCTAAAAGACGGCTAGAATTACATACCTTGTAGTTGATATGATTCCTTGAAAACCTTGAGAGCCTAGCACCCCAAGTGTAATGCCTTAAATGCTTCACACAACACCAAATGCTTTAGAATAACTTTAGAGTATGTACAACACTTGTAAAATCGGCTTGCCCTCTCTTGTTCTTAGTGTGTAGCCAATTTTGGTGAGTGGTGTGTCCTTTATATAGTGTGTCACATCTAGGGTTACACCATGTAAACCCTAATGTGACATGACTCTTCATTTCCATGACCCATGGGTTTGTAACTCCCATGGAGCATCCTATGGGTTTAACCCAACTTGATAATCCATGGAGCCTTTTAGCCCACTATACAAGTTATGGATGATTTACATAATCAACCCATATATTTAATTAGTTATCTTTTTATCACTTAATTAATTCCAAATTAATTCTTGATCAATACTAATTAAATAATACTATTAATATATTAGAACTTATAATATATTAATAAACCACAAGTGTTATTTCTCTCATTAAGTCTATCGAAATGCATGATGCCATGCAACCCAAATGGACCATGACGGGTCGGGTCAAGTACATACCAAATATAGTTATGGAGTTAGACACTTTATCCAGCATTATCATCTTGACACACTGAGAGAAACCCTAATCGAGCTGTATTCATCTATGAGAGAGAGAAAGGCTAAGATTGTATGTTCTAGTGCATTTCTGAAAGGAGATTGAAGAGCAAAAGGCTTGGAACGAGAAGAAGCCTTTGGATCCAGTGTTCTTTCAGCGCTAGCTGCTATTTGGAGGTAAAACGCTAACACCTTGATCATTGTTTGGTTAGATCTCTTCACTAGGAGTTTGTGTCCATTTCCATCTTTTCTTTGAGTCCTTAAGTTGTTTGAGCTTGCCATGGAGTTGAGACTTCAGATCTGGACAATATGAGGTCATTGGGCCTAAAAATTCAAGCTTTATTGTAACATCCCAAAATACGGGCCAAAAATTTCATTTTTAACTAAACACTTTGCAAAACATTTCTAAATAAAACATTGTCTGATCAAATCATTTTGCATCCATACATCGTGTTTGAAAACCAAAATACGAAATCAACCAAAAGTTAGAGTACAAATCCCAAAACAATCTCAGAAGGCGGAAAAACTGTGTGTGTGTATGATGTGCCGCTACCGCGCCAGCTCCTTCCCCTTCGAAGAAGAGGTACCAAAAACCAAAACTGAAAATTGTAAGCACGAAGCTTAGTGAGTTCCCCTACTGTACCACATACCATATAACCACATAACATACATATATTGTCAGGCATATCTGGGTGCCCGACCTACCCCTTCGGTCCTCTCGACCGGATACTGACTAGCATAGCTGGGTGCTGGTCTCCCCTTCGGTCCTCTCGACCGGATACTGACTAGCATAGTTGGGTGCTGTTCTCCCCTTCGGTCCTCTCGACCAGATGCTGGGGACTATTTCACCCCTTATTACTACCACATAACACATATCACAATAATCTATCTAGCATGAGTGGGCATGACTGCCCCTTCGGCCCTATCGACAGGTAATCTAGGGACTATCTCCCCTACTGTCACTAGCACATAGCATCATATCATACTAGCACATAAACATATCACAGGTAGTAGCAACCCTAGATGAATATCACAGAGACAATCATCTAATCATACAACTCCTACTGGTGGGCCGAAATTGTGGCCGTAGACCCACTGCTACTGGAAGGTAACTAACCTCGAAAAGTAGCTGCTGAAAGTCTGCTTGCTAAGCGCCTGACTGCTGAACCGGTAATCCTCCGGCTATAAATCATAAACATAGATTAGCCACTCATAAATACCCTTAGGTTAGATGACTGACCCACCCCTGGTCCAAGGTCAACTCCTTGGTCAAAGTCAACTTCCAGTTGACTGGACTCGCCGAGTCATGGCACAGACTTGCCGAGTCCTTCTCCCACTAACCCGGTCCTACTCGACAGTCCCTCTTCTCACTCACTGAGTCACCCTTAACTCACTACTTGGGACGATAGAACCGGCTCGCGATCCGACTCGCCGAGTCCAAGAACAACTCGTCGAGTCCCCACGAGCAGATCTCCTACTCGCTTCCAAATCCTTACCAGGACATCCTTTAAGAGGATTTGGGTTTCTGGGACTAATGCAACACGTTAAATTGCTAATTCCGCGTGCAGATACGAAGGGTTGGACCTTCAACACCTAAACCCCTCTTACTCAGTAACAACTCATATGACTCGCGGAGTTTGAAGAACAACTCGTCGAGTTCCAGGCAATCTTCATAGGACTCGCCGAGTCTAAGACCATCTTCATAGAACTCGCCGAGTTCCACTTTGGGACTCGTCGAGTCCCTTCGACCCACTTCCCATACAGACCAAATCCGAGACATGCAACGCTTCCAAACCATAGATCTATGTTCCTAGGGCATGCTTATCACGTAAAGTTGCAAACTTTACATGCATGCATGGCCCTATAAGCTCCAAAAGACAAATCCAAGCTCTTTATGAGGTCATGCACTTAATAAGGACCTCAATCACTTCAACCACAGAGACGTTATACTTCTAATACGTCCATAAGGTCTAGATCTGAAGTCCTTTCGGATCATAGAGCACAAACACACGGAGTTTGGTGTTTTAGGGCTTGAAAACCACCGATTAGGGACAAAAGGGGATCTAATGAACTAGTGATCAAGGTAGGGACTTTTCTACCTGAATGGAAGCCTCTTACATGGTAGATGTCGGACCTACTTCCCCTCCTTGCACTCTTCCACCTCCTCCTCTTCTCTTAAGCTTCAAACTTCCTTCACAAAGCCAAAATCACTCACAAGGACAAAAAGGGGCTAGGGTTTCGCTCTACAGCTCTTTTGGAAGTGTTAGGGACAAGGGAGGCCGAGTTAGAGTGTTTAAATAGGGTGCAAACACCCGGGTTAGGGTTTTTGCCCAAACAGGGCCTGCTCGCCGAGTCTAGGAACCGACTCGCCGAGTCCAAGGCTTAGACCCCGCGTCTCATCCCGCTTCTACTCGGCGAGTTGGTCCTTCAACTCGCCAAGTCCAAGGCAAAATGCATTATTTAAGAAATATTAATTACAAGGAATACGTACCATGAACCATGTGCTACATTTATCAAGTTATTAACTAGCTTTCATGCATTAAACCCTCTATAGAGCTTGTTTTCGGCATTTTGAGCCCTAGATGCCACGAATGGATGAGAGAATGCACTGAAGGGACTCGACGGGTTGATGAGACAACTCGACGAGTTGGCTAGGGTTTTCCCCGATAGTCTGGACGCATTACAATTCGGTGAGTTGGTGAGACAACTCGACGAGATGAGTTGGATTTTCCCGATACTTCAGAGAAAACGAAGGAACTCGACGATTCGCTTAGACGCACTTGATGAGTTGGGTCAACATGGACTGTTGACTCGAGTGTTGACTTTTGTTAACTTTTAGGGTTTGGTCAAAACATGAATTATGAAGACCACGGAGGGGTAAAATGGTCTTTCACCCTTTCCAAGAGTTAGATAAGGGGCTAGCATAACTTTTTAGAGTTTTGATTATAAAGTGTTAATTAGAGATGATTATGATATGTAGGCGGAATCTAGACCGTTCGAGGGGTACGAGACCTACTTGCTTACTCACGAGGTGAGTCTTCTCACTATACTTACCCGAGTGATAATATTGTGTGACCGGAGGGTCTTATTGAGTTATTAACTGGAGGGTCTTATGTGCTTATATTGAATTATGTGATATTATGCATTTTGTCTTTGTGATTTATGATATATATTATTCTGTGCCTTACTGAATTAGGACTGGAGGGTCCAAACCGAGTTGTGAAACCGGAGGGTCTTCATTGAGATACAAGACCAGAGGGTCCACACCGAGCTATGAGACCGAATGGTCTCCACTGAGACACATGACCGGAGGGTCCACACCAAGCCGTGAGACCGGAGGGTCCTCACTGAGACGCCTGACCGGAGGGTCCATGTCGAGCTACAGCCATGAGAAGCTTATTATTTGTGTATATGGTATTTTGGGAAACTCACTAAGCTTTGTGCTTACCGTGTTGTGTGATATGTGTTTTAGGTACCTCTCAGGATCGCGGGAAGACGCCAACTTGATTGTACACACCAGTTAGAGATTATGTTTTTGAGGATTCTGTGATATTATCAAACATTTGTTGACTTGTATTTTGGCAACTTATACATTTTGTGGTTTTTGAGAAATGTGATGTTGGTTTTATGTGATTTTAAAAATGAAAATTTAGAATGTTACAACACCCACATCACTTGGTAACTTTATTTTCAAATATTCATATTTGAGTATTAATATCTCATTCACATATACTCTATTTTAGATATACGATATATTGTTTTGAAGTACTCACGGAGTAGTACACAAACACTTATATATATATATATATATATATATATATATATATATATATATATATATATATATATATATATATATATATATATAACATATATAACATATGTACATATTTATATCTGTCCAAAATTAGTAAAAATATAAATATTGATACTAAAATTTCCTACACTTACATGTACATCTATTTTCTTATCTTATTCTCCTCAATTAAAACCTTTTTCTGGAGTTGTGTTTTGTTTTCTACCATCCCGAGGAAACCTTGTCACCAAGGCAAAAAAATGATGATATCCACTCCACATCGTGTAAAGGTTTTTTATCAAAAGATTATGATCATCCACAAATAGGAATCTCACACAAGTAAAGCATTTATTGAGTTTCAATAGTTTTCTAGCTATATAAATATCATCTAACACTCTATACTTATCATATATCTTCCATAACTCCTACGGTTCAATCTTGTATTTAAATTCTGCTACTAACACTTACACTGATAAATTTTCAACCAATCACGTATTAGCATTAACGTGAATCCCTTTTGTTTTTTTATCATGTTTAGATACTCTAAATCACCATTGCCAATCCATCTCTAATCATACAGTAGACGACTCTTTATCCTCCTGTAAATCGCATTCCTAGATAATATATGAATAAATTACATGCATATTATGAAACGGGGAGACAAATTTGGTTCGAATCTTCATGAATTGAGCCCCTGTACCAAAAACTCCCCTTTAATGATGAAAAGTGAGAAGCGATGGTAGCTCATATGTAGGTTTTTTTTAATGAATATGTACATAAGGTTACTTTAATCATAAACACGATGATATGTAGGGATTAAGGGGGTAAAACCATTATGAAATTTTACACCAGAAATGTAGTAGAAAATGCCTAACAGCCAAGTTGGCTTGCAACCGAAGCTACTGATAGCCAAGGCGTTTCTCAAGATAGTTTGGGCAGACAACTCGAGTTGTTGACATTTTTTTCTAGAAACTATTCTTAACGGTAAATTCCGTATTTTTTTTTTTGTTGATCTTATCATTTTTTGGATAGATGAGTACATATACTCATATTTCGTTTTTTGGATCCTTTTTATGGTTTCGCCACTTTATATTTTCTAACAATTAATTTAGTTCATATCAAAATGACATTTTATATTAAGTTCAAATTAGTAAAGAACAAATAAATCGGATAACTACCGATCCAAACACGGAATAAAAAGCAGTGTATCACACTTGTCCAATCGTTCACTTTCAGTCTCGGTCACAATTTAATATTGTAGCATCCCAATTTTGAATATTGTTCAACAAAAGCTTTTTGTCACTTATCTTTATGACTTTTAAAATGTACAACGTGCATAGCAACTCACATCTTTCACTGCTATTTTCATATTCTTTTAATTTTTTTTAAATTTCAAAAGCTGGTAGCAAGAAAAGCATTTTAACATCGAACGTTGTATTTGAAATAGTTGTTTATTAGTATAAGTTTCTCCATTTTAAATACTGTTTGCTTATTTAATTAATGTGCAAATGGGTATTAATAAAATAATTATTCCATTAAAGGATAAAACTTCTAAATAAAATTAAAAAAAACACTTATTTTTATATAATTCTTTAATGTTAAACAATTATTTCTATATAATTCTTTAATGGTTAATAAGTTAAGGGAGTACAAATATTCCATGTTAACCAATGAAAGTGTCTTTATTTATTATTATTATTATTATTATTATTATTTTGTTAACACTAGAGTTTGGTCCAATAAACTACATTAATAATATGGGAAAGATTTGATAGATTTTTCTATTAGAATAATATCGATTTTTTTTTTTATAAAAGTTTCATTCAACTTAAATTAGTCAAGTTAAATATTTTTTTTTAAATCAAATTCCAAACTTATAATTTGGTAAGGACACTCTAATATTTTAAAATATGTGGCCGAAAAATATACTATATTGTTATGGAAACGTCATCCGACAAAATACTGATTTTAAAAACCAATAATTTTATGAATAGAATAATAATAATGATGATAGTAAACTATGTTGAATCGGTTGGTACACATCTTATTCCTAAAACACAAATTTGTCGTAACTCATATTTTATTTATTATATTTCATTAAAGTAATATAGTTTTTAGTATAATAAAACCAATGCTTTCATCAATATAAACATTACATTAATTTTTTTGCTAATTAAAATGGCAAAGGAGTCCATCTCTTTGGTGGGTGGGTGTAGGTTGGTTATAACATTTCCAGGCATTAAAAATATGTCATCTTATATGTCATCTCAGTATGGTGTTATAATATAAATTGAACAAAGTGGATAATATGTTATTCATAAGTTTTATAGGTTATTAAAATACATATGAAACAGAAAATTTAAACCTTAAGTTTATATGCAACCTATAAAGGATTTATGTTTTTTCTAATTGATAGCAGTAAACTGTGACTGTAACACCCGCATTTCCAGCTATGCTTAGTAATCATGTAACATCCCGATTCCCATGTATGAGATTTATTGTTCAAAGTCGAGTTGATGGCCTCAACTCGACGTGTTGAGTAGCTTTGGGTTGCACATTTTTTTGGACAAACTCGACGAGTTGGAGAGGAAAACTCGATGAGTTGGTGGCTGTTTGTGAAACCCTAAATTTTAGGGTTTGTACCCTATATAACCTCCTCAAGTCCTTGAAGCTGATCTTTTATCAGCCTCTAAACCCTAATATCGGCCTTGTGAACCCTAATCTTCATTCCATCTCATATTGTGAGTTAGTGTGGCATTTTGGAGCAAAAGAATGAGGAATTTGAGAGAATCAGGCAAGGATCTAGCAAGCAAAGCTCTTATATTCAGTTTGGCACTCTTTTGGACCATTGTAAGGGTTCAAGATCCTATTTTTATCTATCTATGTAGCTAGATCTTGAGTTTTGTCCATTTTTCTCCTTATTCTTGGATGTTGCAATGGATGGAATTCAAAAAGTTTGCAACTTTATGAATCTCCAGGTCAAGTTGACAGTAGTGTGGGTTAGATCTAGTCCTTAGAGTGGGTTAAATATGGTCCTTTGTCAAGTTTTGATGTCATGCATGGAGTTTAGGTCATATTTCCCCTTTTTAACTCATTTTTGGTTCAAGACATACATTGGACATGCATGTCTATAAAGCACCCACCTATGGGACTTTTTTGAGGCTATAATCTCTTCTGGAAAATTTGGGTTCCATATCTCGAGGATTTTTGTGCTTAATGGTTAAGCCTTTGAGTTTTCAAGTCTTGTGGAAAGGTTTTTGAGCATTTAGAGTAGCCCTAAAGGATAAAGTTGGAAACTTTATCCTTTTAGACACATTTGGAATTTTGATCTGAGCCTTAGAGTCTCTAGAATCGAAGAAGCCGTTGTATGTGTTAAGCTGGGGAAAACTCGACGAGTTGTCCAGCCAACTCAGCGAGTTGGTTAGGGTTTTCCCCGACTTTTTGAGTTCTGTAGAACTCGATGAGTCCAAGAGATGCACTTGACGACTGGGTCAACATGGACTGTTGACCTTGACCGTTAATTTGACTTTGACCATGGTTGACCAAGTTGGACTTTTGGGGGTATTTTGGGTATTTCGGGATATTGATGGGTTTTGGCTATGATGGTTTTAGGCATTGATTCAGGAGCTGATATTTGAAATCAGACCTTATGAGTTATGCACTACTAGATTTGGAGTCAGACCTTATGATCTGTTAGATCAGTATCCTAGTAGATAGGATGTCGCTATGCTTAGTGATCTGTAGATCTGTGTGACTGGATGTAGACTATTATATGACTATTTGTTATATGTGCACATGATTTGTTGGTGGCTGAGGCTTCACTGCTTTGTGCGTAAGCCAACAAGCCGAGACATTCCATCCCGATGGTTGAGGGCCTAGGGTATTCCATCCCGAGGATGATTGGACCCATAGTACGTTGGCATTCCAACCCGATGGTTGAGGGCGTGGGTATTCCATCTCGAGGATGATTGGACCCATAGTATATTGGCATTCCAAGCCGATGGTTAAGGGGCCTGGGATATTCCAACCTGATGGTTGATTGAGCCCAAAGTATGTTGTTATTATAATTGTGCTATTTGTTATGTATTGGTATTTTGGGGGAACTCACTAAGCTTTGGGCTTACAGTTTGGATTATGTTTCAGGTAATTCAGTAGATCGCAGGAAGGAGAAGGCGTGATTGTGCACCTCCTCATGTTTTGATTTTACGATTTTGGGATTTCTCTAATGTGAAACTTATTTTGAAAACAAGTTGTAATAAATGAAGATTTTGTGGTTGTTAAAAAAAATTAATTTTCAAGAATTTTTCGAATGTTACAAATAAAACATGTAATTCTTGTGGTCAGGTCATGTAGTCATTTTGTGAATGAATAAGATACGATTATTCATATATTTTGCGTTTATGTGTTTTATATAATATTAAGATATATTATATAATAAAATAAATAAGATTTAAAATACACGTCAAAAATAAAATATCACATAGAGAAAATAATCTCAACCTAGTTATAGTATTCGTAATTATGATCCCGTGCATATCTAGAACACCTCAATCCGACTTAGAGCGAAGAAGTTAGGAAGCGCCAAAGTCTCACGATAAACCGACACGGCTATAGATAGCGTAAAAAGTGAATCTAGGATAGATTGCTTTTTAGCTTAGGAAGTCTAAACGGAATTCATAAATGTCATAAAAGCGAATTCGTGCATATAGGCATCGTCTAAATCTGACTTTACTAGAGGAAGTTATGATTTTTCTAAAATTCGGTGTAGCAGTGTGTACATCGATATTGAATTTTAGATTGATAGATTGTTAGCCAAAACAATCTAAATGAGAGTTAAAGATCTCATTGTTAGGGTTCCAATGATATAAAAACCATCGAAAATGGATGCCGGATATGAGAGTTATGCATTTTATACAGGCTTTAATAGGCTAAGCCTGTGTAAATCACATAAAGTCAAAATTAGCCGATAGAGTCTAAAGGAAAGCTGTAGATCTCATCGAGAGCTTTCCGTGGATATAAAGAACATCAGAGACGAAGTTCGTATGAATGATTTATGCAATTTTGAAAATCTGGAAAACGTCATAGGTGCATGCGCGTTGCGCGTAGCTTGCACGCGAAGTCAACCACGTAGCCCCACGTAGATCGTGCCACGTGTCAGCAGTCCAGTGGATCGACGTTTCCCTGATGTGCGGTGCGCCTCCTGTTGCACGGTGTGAAAGACTCCAAACTCACCTATATATACCATCTCATTCTTTCACTCCTCCCCATACCCTCCAGTCGATATCTCTGAAAATTTGAATATTTTCTTCATCCTAGCCTGCGGCGAAGCCCTGCGACACCCTCAAGTACTCAGCCTGCCATAATCTTCATGTAAGAAGGACCTAAGTTAGTATTCTGTCCGCTTAGATCCCGATTCTCGTCTATTGTACTCTTTAAGTGAGCTACACTTACTCTGCCCCTATGTAATTTATAATTATAGTTGCAAGTCATTACTAGGGTCTTCTAATTAAGATTTATCAACGAATCCAAGTTGTTATGTTGATTGATCTACTATGAGAGAGGTGTCTAGAATGGTCATGCCGACTTGGTTATTGGATTTCTGAAATACTATACGTCGAAATGATCCTACCTCTCGACTGTCTTGCCTGGCTGATCCTTACTTGTTTGATCTTGAAGTAGACTTTGGAATTGTTGAGGAATCTAAACTCTTAAGATAATTGTAACACTCGATTCAACGTCTGAAATTAATTCCAAATTGTTAATGATTTCTCTTTGGACACGACTTGGTGAAGCCTCACCACGGCATGGCGAAAAGCCTTTGGACTGCGAAGTTTTCTTGGACGAACGCGGTGTGTCGGTGTCGTTCCACTGCGTGTTGGCGGCTGGTGGAGAAACCCAAAATTTTAAGGTGGTGCACCCTATATAATCTCATTAAGTCCCCAAGAGCTGGTCTCTATATAACCCTTCATTCCCCAACTCATCCTTTGCAACCCTAATCATCTTTCCCTCCCATTTTAAGCTAGTTTGGTGTTTTTGAAGCTAAAGAAGGAAGAAGGTCGAGGTAGGAAGCAAAGAACAAGCAAGCAAGCCCTCATTCTTCAGTTTGGCACTCTTCTAGACCTTTGTAAGTGTCCAAAACTCGATTTTTTTATCATTCCAAGTTGTTAGATCTTGAGTTTTGTCCCTTTAGTTTTTTGTTCTTGAATATTGGAATGGTAAGATCTAATAAAGTTTGCAACTTTATGGATCACCAAGTCAAGGAGATCCAGTAGTGTCTTGGATCTGGTCTATATCAAGTTTTGAATCCGTGCATAGAGATTAGGTCATAAATCCTCATTTTGACCTAATATGGGTCCAAGACGTGCATTCGACATGTATATCTAAAACTCACCAACCTTTGAGATGGTTTGGGTGTTAGAATTACTTCTGGAAAGGGTGGACATCATACTTTAAGGATTAATTGCTTATTGGTTAAGTGCTTGCATTATCAAGCTTTATGGTATTGTTTTTGGAGTTTTAGTATTCCCAATGGATAAATTTGGAAACTTTACCTTTCTAAATCTTATTTTGGTCTAGATCTGAGCTTTGGAGCTGCTGGAGTCGAAGAAAGCAACTTAATGTATTAAGTTGGTGGAACTAAGGCAACCACGGCGCGTTTGCAATTCAACACGACGTGTTGGCTGGGGTTTTCCCGAATCTTTGGATGATGGCAAAACACGGCCTGTTTGCAAGTCAACACGGCATGTTGGGTCAACATGGACTGTTGACATTGACTTTCACTTTTGTCTTTGACCAAGTTTGAGCTAAAGAGGGGGGGGGGGGCATACTGAGGTATTTTAAGTTGTATATAAGGATTGGTTACTGTTTAGATGATGGGTAGAGCTGATATTCGGAGCTGGGACCTATTCAACTATCGATCAGATTCAGAGGTGAGTTCCTCACTATGTTTTGCAGGATGAAAGCACCAATGCCAACCCATGATCAGTTATGCTAGATCACCCAATTATTTGTGTGACACTAGTATGTATATGTTCTTGTATGCTTACTGGGCAGGGCCCGATGATTATTTTGTATGATAATACTTGTTTTGTAGTATGAATTGTCTGTGGGCGGGGCCTATTATACTAATTGGGTGTGGCCCATTATATGATTTAGGGTGGGTCCCATTATACTCATTGGGCAGGGCCCGTTATGCGAGTTACGGCGAGGTACGTTATAGTCATTGGGCGGGGCCCATTATATGTTATATGTTTGGTATGCGATATCTTGGGGGACTCATTAAGCTTTGTGTTTTTGTTTTCCGTTTATGTTTAAGGTATTTCTGGTTCTAAAGGGAAGAGCTCGGGATGACTGCATCGTATACACCATATGGCTTCTTCTTTTTTGATAATACTCTTATTGATATGATGTTTGATACACTTATTTTTATTTGAAATGTATGGATAATAATTTTGGAATACTATTTTATTTAAATCAAAAATGAAATTTTTGGATCATACACTCTGGGACGTTACAAGTTGGTATCAGAGCCTTAGTTTGAGGGATTCAGGCACACTCTCGGGTGCGTCTGGATTCAAACTGAGGGTTTGGTAGAATTTTCAAAAAGAAATGTTTTGTAAAAAGAGTTTTAATAAAAGAAGAATAGTGTGGTGCATGCAATCGAACGAGCTTAAGTAAGTTTTCCCAAATTACCCACACATGTTAACTGATATGATTTGATCTATGAATTTGCGAATCACATGCTAGTTAGGGCTAAGGATATGCTCAGTTTTTGCATGATAGAATGCTAGGAGAGATGCATTTGTATGCTTATTGTATGAGCTTTTTGACTTGCATGCTAGTACTGAACAGTCAGTGACAAGGTTGTAGAACTCGCAACTCGGTACCTGCTCGGCCGACTACCGAGTAGCGAGTACTCGGGAGTACTCGAATTCGGTAATTCGTGTAGAAATATTTTTAAGAAAATTTTATATGTCAAAATCATAAGTTAAAATCATAATTTGATATATATATATATATATATATATATATATATATATATATATATATATATATCAAAATTAGACACATGTTAAAACATAAAACCTGAAATATACACAATTGTCTCATTTCATGAATAATTACTGAAATTATATATATATATATATATATATATATATATATATATATATATATATATATATATATATAGTAATAATCACATGTATGTGCTATTTGCAAAAATTCAAGCCCATTAGGGTTTAATTTCTATAAACCCTAATTTGATCTATTCACTATTATGCACAATCAGCTAGAAAACTATGTCACTGATACCACTTATGGGTTTTATAGGTTACAAAAAAATATGTGGCAGAAAAATGTAACCCTAAGTTCACGTGCAACCTATTGGATCTGAATTTTCTTTATTGATTGCACCAAACAATTGAACATCAAGAACCCTATGAGTGCCTTAATAATTTTGAAAAACACAAAGGGTTTTAGGTTTTACATGCCTCTTGATTATTGTAGTAAATAATCAATCACTTCCTTATTGAACAAGCTTCAGAAAGAAAGCACCAGAAAAGCTCGTGCCACTAATGGTTTGTACCCAAACCCAAACAAAAAATACTTGAGTGGAGAGAGGAAAGTGGTTGGAATTTTCTGATCTAAGGCTCTTAGAGAAGGGATGGACGAATTAATGAACCCATAAGGGGTTTATATAGGTGAGTAAGGTGTCTAGGATAAGGCAGATGTCCTTGGATAACCCTTATCCCTTTTCGTGTTCCCCGAGGCTTCCAAGAAGCCCTTAGGAACCTCCAAAACCGTCTCCCTCACGTGTGAAGGTTCTGGAATCTTTCAATGTTTAAATTTTGAACATTGTCGCCTTTAGTCCCTATACTTTTATTTAATCCACTTAATCACCAAATTAATTCCAATTAATTTTTGATTAATTATTAATTAAATAATACTATTTCTAATTAATATATTATTCTCATAATATATTAATAAATTACTTATTTTGATTTCTAATTAATTTATTAATCATATAATAAATTAATAAATCAGCCTATATGTCCAAAAATTCAATCCGTCAATTACTAAATTTGAGGGCAACCCAGAAGGACACTACTTTCAATTCAAGAATATACAAATTTAGTTATTACTTAGACACTTAATACAACTGTTTGGACCATCCTAAGGGATAAAGTTGGAAACTTTATCCCTAATGGAGCTATTAGGAACCAGATCTGAGAATTGGATGGTTAACTTTCTGTATTAAGAACTTAATGGGAAGTTTTGTTTCAACATGAGTACATAGGGCGTGCATATGGGTATGCGGTGTGTAGCTCTATGTTGTCCTGTAACAGCCAATCAATACTTTACGCATGGTGTAGATCTAGTGTATGCAGGGCATACTCAGTCTGATGTTGACCTTTGACTTTTGATCGTTAACCGTTGACTTTGACCAAGTTTGACTTTAGCTTATTTGGGGTAATTTGAATATTAGATTGAGGCTGGGTCACTATTTGATGTTTAGGTGACCTGTAGAGCTTGTATTTGTAGCAAGTAATTAGTTTAGCTATCTTCTAGACTTTGAGGTGAGTTTTCCTCACTATACTCGTGGGTCAAAGGCATCAATGTTGGCCCACTAAGTTGTGTTATGTATCCTGGTAAATAGGATGATGTTATGATGTAGTGATCTGTTAGATTGGTAGACCTGTATGATTACCTTTATTTGCTGGTTATATGTTATTATGTTGCATATGTCAACATAGTGCAGTTGGGTTGAGTTAATATTTCTTTGTTTGGAATCAAACAAACCTGAGAGCAATGCAGAAATAAGTTGAGGGTCCCGAGGGTAACCCAGAATTATATTGTGGGTTTGAGAGCAATCCATACATAAGTTAAGGGCCTTAAGGGAAATCTAGGCTATTATGTGGGCTCGGGAGCAATCAAGACATAAGCTGAGGGCCGAGAGGGCAGTCAAGACATATATTTTGGGCTCAGGGTTAATCCAGTCCGATGACTGTGTACCCAACATGCATGTTTGTATATTTTTTGTTTCATGGGGTATTTTGGGGGAAAACTCACTAAGTTTTGGCTTACAGTTTGATTTCATGGTTTCAGGTACATCAGATGATCGGGGAAAGGTGAAGACGTGATTCTGCACATCAACCTTGGATATTATATTGATAAATGATTTTGGGATACTTTGATTAACGATTATGGCTTTTGGAACAATATTTTGAATGATTTATGGATTATTAAGACATTTTTAAAAATGAATTTTTTTACTATGATTTTTGGGAGGTTAGAAGTTGGAATCAGAGCCCTGATTTGAGTGATCTGGATGAACACTTGTGTGATTCCAAACTCATACTATGGATCTACAAACTATTTTTCATAATTAAATTTAAAATAACTAAGCCAGAGGATACGATGTGTACAATCAGCCGGTGTTACACCCTAGTCGAGGCGGCAGAACACGCCGGGCGGTTCGACTAAGTTCATGGATCACAGGTAAACTGAATATATAATACAAGTACAACAATAAACAAAATAGCATTTGTATTCCATCTTGATGTTTGAATACAAGGTTCTTAAAAATAATAATAGCACATGAATTTCTTTAATAGAAAGGTAGATAATATGACAACTAGTAAAATAGGTTGCCTGTAATCCATTTTTTCTTGAATGTTCGTTTAGTGATTTCCCAAGAATACATGTAGTTTTTAGGGTAAACACAAGGCTGTTGAGAGTTATAGGATTTTTGCTAACAACAGTAATACTTTAAAAAAAGTCTAAAAAGTATTTTCTTTGTAAGTATAACAATAGTTAAAAACTGTGTTTGTAAAGAGTCTTTGAAAGCCAAAATGTATCTTTGTGTAAGTAAATCCATACTTAAAACTGTGTTTGTAAAGAATCTTTGAAAGCCAAAATGTATCTTTGTATAAGTAAATCCATACTTAAAGAATCCTCGAATATACTTGAAAACCAAACTGTACCGTTGCATAAGTAAATCCATACTTAAAGTAGTTTTGAAATCAACCAAGCCCATGGTTTGTAGTGAGAGAGAGAGAGAGAGAGATAAAGAAAGAAAGAGATTCTAGTTAATGTTTATAGTGAGTCCTAAATCGATCTTTGTAACTGAATGTCACCTGTACAATGCTTCATTGGACGTTGTAGTAACAATAGTAGATACTTACTACCTGCTTCGATTGACCGGTCAAGGTTGTAGCTAGCAACCGTACGTGGGGATGTCAACCCCGTATAGATCTATACATATGTATCTCGCTTTGAAGATTAATGATTATAGTAGTGTGGGTATTTTAAGTTTTTAGACTCGGCTAATGAATATAGTCTCACTAAAACGCCATTTATTAAAGTATGTGAATAGCTCTCATCCCTAACTTAGCTGTGGATAATTCACTAGGCATAATGAAAATCATTGTATATAGTTTACAAAAGCCGAGTATGCTCGGTATGTATGTAAAAGTGTAATGTACTCGCTTTTATAAAGATGCATGTTCCAAAATAATGAACATATGTACATGTATAATATTTATGTATTTAAACATATAAATATACATGCATAGTAATAACTTGAATCCTTGAAATAGTAGAAAGTTTTATGACGTACAATGTCACATAAAATCGTATATTTTTGTATCATGTAGCATCTATTGTGTGGACTAGTTATTTCACGATAAAATAACTATAATATGTATATGAAAAGTTTATAGTAGTTTATTTGTAACAGTATGTTACATTGTCAAATAATGTTTTTTATAAACTAGACTTATTGTATTTTCATATAAAATGATAATTTGTTTGCATAAACAAAGTATATAGGCACATATGATTCTGCCCAAGTTGAAAGAGAAGATGGAGACATTGAAGTAAAATTTTATACTATTATTATATACATATATATATATATATATATATATATATATATATATATATATATACATATACTCGTGTTAACATGAATATTCATCAATAGTAGAAAATGAGTACGACAAGATTATCAATGTGACACATCAAATGGAGCTGTCTTTGAAGGCTGGTCTGGATAAGTTTCTTGAGAATGACGTTTTATTAGAATGGATGCAAAGGAAAAAAGGAATTTTTAAAGAGGATTATATATTTAGAGAAGAAAGGAATGATCTGAGTGAAAATAAGAGTAATGGGGATACTAACAAAGAGAATGATAATGAAAATGATAAAGTTGAGGATTAAAATGAAGGTCAAATATCACCAGTACATGGATTGGTAGGAGAGAATGAGTACGTGATGAGGGAACATCAACAGGATTCGTAAGAAATTATAGTGAGGCTGATTTATCATTCACTCAAGTACTGTCATTACCTAGAGTATTAACTCATGTGAGCGAAATGGTGGAAAAATTGACTGCTGAAAAGGTGTATAGTAATGTACCAAGACATCTAATATTAGAAGGTGAAATGGTTGTTGAACGAGAAGAGGATGGTAGTCTTGGTGGTGGTGATAGTAATGTACTAAGACATCTAAATGATGATTTTACTGTGGCTGCGAAGGATAGAAAAATTGATATTAAAGGAAAAGGAAGGAAAAGTTAGTTGAAGTGTACTGCTCACCATTCATTAGTAGAATTCTAAATGTGGGGAAGAAAGTTCAAGCTGATGATATAGCATTGTGTAAAACGGTTTTTGCATCCAAGAGAGAGAATCAGTAAGAATTAAAATTAAAATTAAGTGTACAATAAAGTGTTTCTATATTATAATATTGTTTTTAAAATTTGTAGGTATGTTACTAAAAATTAACATTTTGTTTCCTTATATCACTTGGTAAACAGGGTTGCAATATGGGAAAGTGAAGACGGGCACATACTTTACCAAGGAAATGTGTATCATTTTTAACCAAATACATTCATTCACTGGTCAATTATCGAATGTTGGGCGTCAGTGGTAAATGGAATGGAGGAATGCAAGTCGATTCTATCGCCTAGAATAATATTGTTTGACTATGGCGTGATGGTAAGTAAATTTTATATAATTTTTATGAACATATTATTGACTAATATGTACATAATTACATAAAGAATGGTACAATGACGGATATAGCGAGGCTGGAAAAAACACATATGGAAGATTTTGCATTGTGCATATGCATGGTGATTAGAAATGCAGATTGCCAACCAAATTTACGAATAATGGAACTGGTAACCCCCTAGTTAGTTCTCAAAATATATACAAAATACATTGACCAATCATGGAAAGAATATACAAATGAAATAATGATTTATGTATACCGAATTCTTGTTAGAATTGAAAATGGGAATAAATATTATTGTATTATGTCAGAAAACAATAAAATATGACCATATTATGTTTTCAATGGAATATACAAGTATTTTTCCTTGTTATGGATCAAGATAAGTATTATCTTATATGTTTCGACTGACGGTAACGAATTACTTCATCATAGACCACATAGACCGTATTGGAAACATGACAAGTAGATATGGGAAAAATACCAAATTTGATTGTAAGAATATTTGTCGTTTTCCTTTTACTTAATAATGTATATAAGTTATAATAACGAATTTGATAATTTACAATGTATTACGTCATAAGTTCTTTTCATTATACTTGAGGTCAGAAAGGCATCCGAAAAATGTGAAGTGTTAACTCCTAAATTTATGAGGTTGCCTTGGAGTGTTCAAAGATCTGGTCGAGATTGCGGTTTGTACCTAATGAGACAGTACACAGGTTAGGGAGAAGGTAAGTGGGATGTGGTTATGACAGGGAGCATTTTATGTACATGGCAAAAATGTTACGCTCTAACAAGAATCAACATACAACAAAAATTGAAGAGGAAGGAGAAGCATTTACAAAATTGGACGAATTGCATAAAAGCAGACTGACTGAAGAGGGGAGGAAATGCATGAGGTGGACGATTAGTGTGACATGGTGGTGTGATATAATGATTTCATTTTGTGGTTTTTATGCACTTTAGTAGTTTTTTTTATTTAGACTGATATCATGTTTAAGTGGTTATGTTCTGGATGTTTTATTACTTTGAAACTAATGTCACCCTTTTATATTGAAATGTGTTGGATGTTATGGTTATACAATGTATTGTTGACATGTATTCTAAAAGAATTGTGGTATACATCACGATTCTTGTAGCATTACAATAATTATTCGACTTATTTTGTTAAGAATACACCATCAAGATTAACTTACAAATATGAAATGCTCCTTTTATTTTGAAATGTGTGGGATGTTATGGTTATATAATGTACTTTCGATGTACCTTCTTAAAGAACTATGGAATACATCATGATTCTTGTAGCATGGCAATAAACATTGGTTTTATTTTTTGAAGAATATAACAACAAGATTTAATTAGGCATATGGCATGCTGGTATCCATGATCTAATTCTTTAAATAAAGATTGGTATCTGTAACTTAATTATGTTAAGAATATAATAATATTCAAAATAATATAGGTAATCAATACACATAAAATATAAAAATTGGTTCCAAAGAATGTAGAAAGTCATTCTAATGAATATGATTGCATTGTATTATGGCATTGTTGTAGACAATTTCATTCGAGAAATTATTAAAAAACTAAATCCATTATTCACTTCTTTTAAGAATATGAGATAGAACAGCTTGAAAGTTTAAGTTTGGTATTACTACTCATTGTGGCATAAATGGTAGTTTTTTTAAACTTCAATATGTTTAACAATAAGCGAGCATACAATAGAATATATTTGAATCTCAACCTTTGTTTTACTATTCACAGGTCTTAAAATGAAATTTACATAAATAAAAGTGAAATATCAATGAAATAAAGTAAATTGAATAATAACCAATATCTGTATCTTCATTGTTCTAAAAAAACATTAGTAAAATAAAAATAAATACTAGTCTTCTTTTCTGAAAGGATAATTCCTTTTTTCGTGAAGAACCAGCTGCTTGCACACACAACACACTTTCTTTTAGCCTTCTCAGCTTTAAGGGCCAACATCTCTCTCTTGCTTGTTATCCTTTTTCCACAGCTTCCAAACCCTTTACTTTAAATATTCGTCAAGTTTTTAATGTTGATGACATCAGGGGCTCTTACACTAATGTTTGCTCAAATCTTGAAGACCTGTTACCAGGTTGTTGGATAGAGTAATAAACACCGAACTTGGTTTTCAACTTTTTTAGTTCTCTTAAGTACTCTTCCAACTTAAATTGTTCGTGACTCAAAAAAGAAATGCATTGGTCAACTATTGAGAATATATCAATTCCGGTTTTATCCACACTGACATGAACGTGTGCATTTGAACGCTTACTAAGTAGTTCTGCAGGAATAACATCTCTACACCAACACTTCAACACATATATGTAAGGTATCTTATCGTATGGGTAGAAACAAAATACACAGAATATGTGTCTACAAAGTATACCAACATGCTCGATATTCTTACAGCTACAGTAAAACAAAATTTCTTATCTATCACGAGTAACCTAAAATAAAAAATAAATCTTTGTTAAATAAAATGTATATATATATATATATATATATATGTAATGATGTTTATGTTGGATTAGGTGTCTAAGCCCATAACTATAATTGGGTGTACTTGACCCGATAATAACATGGTCCTTTTGGGTTGCCTTCACCAGTGCAATTTGATAGGATGGACTTTTGAGAATAAGGTTATTTATGATTTATTAATATATTATAAGTATAATATATTAATTGAGAAATAAAATTATTTAATTAGTATTGATCAATAATTAATTTGGAATTAATTTAGTGATCAAAATAGACTAATAAAATATATGAGGACTAATTAAGTAAATCAATGATTCTTATAGTGTGGGACAAAGGTCCATGGTTAATTAGGACGGGCTAAACCAACATGGATAGTCCATGGAGGTTTAACCCATGGAGCCTAAGTAATATGAAAGGTCATCGTGCATTAGGGTTTACAAGGATGAAACCCTAGCATTTGTAGCACTATAAAAGCAATCCCCTAGAGCTAAAATTGGTTTCCCCAATCATTCTAAGAGAGTGATAATTGATTTTGAGCTAACTAGCCTATTCCCTCAAGCCTCCTCTTGCATTTGGTGTTTGTGACACATTAGAGGCATCACACTTGAGGTGCTAAAGCTTTCAAAGGCCGAGAACTTCAAACTACATAAGAGGTATTCATCAAACTATGAGTTTTATATTGTATATCCTTTGTTGTATGCTAGTTAGGATGTATGCTTTGGAAAATTAAAAATGCATGTATAATTGGAGAACGCATAGATCCAAAGCATCTAGGGTTATATATGCACCATAGGAGTGTTATAGTGCTTAAAACCCAACAATTTGATATGTTACCACATACATATAAAACTTAAGAATTAATAATAATATCATATATTGTGAATCATTGAAGATCTTGTCATAATGATACTCTTCAACATTGCCTTCATCAACATTCACTTGTTCGGGTGTAGTAATCGGTTTATGCTTCTCCAATATAAGGAACGTATTGACACTTTCTGTGGATGTAACACTCATTTGAAAACATAATTTTTGATATTGTACAATTTCCAATTGAACTTGATAAAATACTTTGCGTGTGTACATTTTGGCAGCTTGTGCTTCATATGGGAGACATGTCACCACCTTGGGATACTTTAAGGAAGTATTAAAATCATTAACACTTTGGGCATGAAGTTGCCGATCCATTATAGATTCAAATATTACCATGAAGTTTATGAGTGTCGATCCAGTTAAAGTTTGTTTTTGAAAAGACCGATTTTGACTTTCAGATACGGATGTAGTTTTCATCAAACCCGACAACAGATCATTCTTAAAGAATGTTGGTATCCATAACCTCCGCATCGAATGCATTTCTCGCAACCACTTATTGTCTGATAACAAGAATTCATTCAAGATGAATGACCAATCAGTTTCAAAATATTGTTCGTCAAGTTTAGAATTTCATATCAACCCAATGAATTTTTTCTTAAAGTTTGGGTTATTTGCAGTATCCCAAGTAGTCTTGTAAAACTCACCGAGTTGGCCGATTACTCGGCCGGGTACTCCCTACTCAGCCCCTTACCAAGGCAAGTTACAGAATCCGACTACTCCCGATTGGCCCCTTACTAAAGCGAGCAGTTTTGTAAAACTAGACCAACTCGGTGATTAATATGTATAATATAATTAATGATTTATTGTTTAACACATACATGTGATTATTACTACATATACATCTTAAAGTTTTAGAAATTATTCACGAAGTGAGATCATTGTGTTTTTCAGTTTTTATGTACTCACATGTATCTAATTTTGTTATATATTTCAAACAAATTTTGATTTTAACCTATGATTTTGACATATATAATTTCCCTAAAAATATTTCTACATTAATTACTGAATCCAAGTACTCCCCTAGTACTCTCTACTCGGCAGTCAACCGAACATATACCAAGTAGCGAGTTCTACAACCTTGATCCTAAGTAAGCTATGCCACAAAAATACAAATAATATTAGCGTTATATATCAATATATTATGTAGAGAATACTATTATACTACATAAAGCATTTTTTATTATGTTAACATACATTTCATTGTTACCATATTCTTGAAATAATTTTGGAAAGAATGTGATGTTAAAAGAAAATATTTCGTCCAAAATAATAAGTTTTATGTCCTTTAAATGTAAAAAAAATACACATATGTACTATCTTAAAAATAAAAAACATTATAACAATAAACATGATCTACGATTACCTTTTTCGGAAGCTTATATTTTATATGCCACATGCATAACCTGGATGATGTGACACTTGGAAAAATTCTTTGATTGCAATTTTTATTGCAGGATCTTGATATGAAAGAATAATTGTGGGTGGTTTGCCAAATGTTTTCAAGAAAAATTTCAATAACAAAGTATATGATTCTTTTTTTTTTCATTACTTAACAAACCGGCACCAAATGTGACACATTTTTTTTTATTATCGATTCCAGTAAATGGAACGAAAACCATTTCATACCTACATATGTAAATTTAAATATTAAGATAAAGCATGAATAATTTTATAAACACTCTGTATAAAATAACAAAATGCATCAAAAGAAACAACATCCCCAAACATGTTGTAGTGGTACTGGGCAGTTTCATCAGCCCAAAACATTGCATCAAGCACTCCATCACCATCTCTATATTCCACCCTAGTTGAATATCCACCTTGAATAGAAATCATTATCCGATGAGCCATTGCTGCTCCTATATTATTCTTCGAAAGATTGTATACGAAACTTTCTTGAGAAGGATCAAGTTTCCAACTTGTTCTTGAAAAATACATGTTTTACTTATTGATTAACTTGTGGTTATGAATCTCTCTAAATTCATGCACCATGTATTTTGATGTACGAGGAATAATCTTGAATACAATGTGAGCATTGCATTCAGTGATATCTAAATTATACCGCTTCTTCCTTTTTTGCTTTTGTATATCCAAAGTATCAACTTGAGAAGTGTTAGCCTTTCCTTGTCTATTACAAAGCAGGTAGTCTTGTAACACAATACCATAAAAATCCCTCTTTACTGTGCCTTATCTAACATCAAATCCCACTTCATATGCATATTTTCTATACATTTTAACAGCCTCACTATGGGATTCAAATTCAACACCCTTTTTTGGCTTAAGAACTTAAGGCACCTTAGGTATACATTCTTTAGGTGTAAACCGATAATCCTCTTCTTTTGTATGAAATGAAACATAATAAAATATGTTTATTAAGTTTTGAAAACAATAATACAAAAATAATATTACATAACATAATTTATTTTTCTATAAACTTAATACATTCTTTCGTGAATCAAAAAAGAGAATCTGAATTAATAATATCACCATAATTATTTACATAATTTGATCATAATGAATATCCTTTACAGAATTACAAAACAATATTCAACTATTAGAAATCTATTCTTATAATCATTCTTTACATAATTTTAAAATCGTCTTATTTAATTAATTTCAACATAATTACCTTCAATCCGTTTGCTAGTTTCACCAAGCTGAAATGTGTTACGCTCTTCAATAATATCCTCTGAAATAATCAAATCATATTCCCGTCCTTCATAATCACTTGAGTTTGGACTGTTTCCATTACTCATAAATTCTTCGTCATCTGATATATGATCTTCATTCTCATTTACTACATTATGATAATGAACAAATGAAAATACAGTAACATAAAAACTGATATTCATAATGAAATTATAAAAATCATGAATACAAACAAAGACATTTGTAAAACAAACTTCATTAATCATAACATTTTATTAATCATATGAAACTTATTTTAAAAGTTCAACATAATTCAACTACTAGATTCAATAACTTATTAGTGATTGTTATATGGACAATTTCTAGAATCATGATCCGTATAACAATTACAAATCTTACACATTCTCTTTTTTCTAGTATAATTAAAGTAAATGCCTTTGCCTTTAAAGGGACAACTTCTGGAATCATGATATGAATAACGTTTACAATTCTTACACGTTCTCTTTTTCCTTGTACGATTAATGTAAATATTTTTGCCTTTATCCTTGCCAAAAAAAATTCATCATTTTCATTAACATCACTGTTGATCATCACATCTTTCAAAGAATCATTAATCATGTTAGTACTAAAATCCTGTGTTTGTTGCTGTGAAAACAAACAAAAAAATTATAAAACCTACATTCAAATATGAATATTTTTACACTGTTACATAGAAATTATTAATTATTAAAGAATATTAATCACAAATATTGAAAAATAATATATAGCTTATTACCTTCTTCTTATTGGAATCGCCTGATAACATATCGACATCTGATTGAATGAGACACTCAGAATTCTTAGAATGGCCAGTCGAACTACTACACCTGTTCTCATTCTGTTTTTGCACTTCAAAATCCATTGAAATTGACCGCCTTCTACTTCGATTACTTTATCTTGACTGTTATGAATTTTCTAGTTGATTTCTGATCCTTGTTACGATGAAGAATTGATTGATTATCCTAAGAACTGCATATTAAACAACCGACATATCTTCGTACATTAGAAGAAGTCAATAGTCAAGGAACGTTTAATTATGTTTCCATGAATATGATGGGTTTTGATACAAAATATAATTTTGTTTTTCACAAAAACCACAACGGAAGACTTTAAAAGTTAGCAAGTTTATTTTTATTTCATAACATAACCGAACCATCAAGGATCCATTTATAGAGGTTAGAATGAAATAAAAACAACCAAAAAGTTTTTAGAATGACAACCTTTTAAGCCTTTGAACCCACTTGGTTTTGGGGTGTTGATGAACATAGCAAAAAATCAAAGAACATGATTTTTCTCTATGTGTATCCACCATCAAGAGTAAGGCACTTGGAATGCTAGTTCTTTGTTGTATTCTTGAGTGTCTTAAGACTTTAAGTGCTTAACTCAAATAAGCACTAAAGGAGACAACTCAAGGAAACTTTAAACCACCAAACTAATTTTAAAAGAAAGAGAGGAGGAGAATCTAGAGAAATTTTAGCCATAAGCTGTAAGAGAAGGATTAAGACTAAAAACTAGCAAAAAACATGCAAGACACATCCTTTATATACCCCATGCATAGTAAGGGCCTTATAATAAAATACTCTAAAGTATTTTTAGCATTTAGATACATGGGGAGACAAAGCATGGAGGTTGACAAGCAACCTCCATATTTCTTTATTAATTTTGACCATACGTCTCAAATGAGGATGAATTCTGTAATTTTTATAAACATTAAGTTTATAAAATATAAACTTTTTCTTTAGGTAGAAGACAAAAGAATTCAACTAGTCTAAAATATGCTGCATGACTTATTAATTCATACCATATGAAATAATAACTAGTTATACTCTCTTAAAATTATTATTTTCATAAAACAATAATTATTCCCTAATTAAATTACAAGAATTGATACTATTTATTAATAATCATATTAATAATAAATATACAAAATGTGCCAACTTGATAAAGGTGCGACCTTATAGGATCATATGTTATTAGCAATATTACTCCATGATGATTCTTGGGCATATAAATTCAAAAATCTCCCACTTACAAAAAATTCAGTATAGACTGACACAGATAGTAGGCGATGTCTAGCAATGGGCTACTGCTCCTAAAAACATATGAAGGGTGCCATCTCATCAACATCCAATTCCAGGAGCTCTAAGCTACAATTTTTACTAAATGTGTGCTATCAATTATTCATTTGTCTCACACATCATGTTAAACATGAGATATTGATAACAATCAATCTCTTTTAGTGTTCAACTTTGAGTAAGGCCTTAGATGTCTAACTCTCAACGAATAAGAGGAAAACATCCCATCTTGACTACATACGCCTATCAATGTAGTTCATGTCATACCCAACGATAACCCATATGACTTCATTTTACGGAAAAACGTTAAACCATGTCAAAGCACAACAATTCCTATACTTCAAGTCCCAAATATGTATCTCAGGTCTAAGAATACAAAGATACAACCTTGATCAAAACATCACTCTTGACTACGATCCATAAAGTGATTTTAATGCGGGTCAGTTCCAGTACCTAATCTCCTAATCAAGTGTTGGATTAGTGTCTAAGTCCATAACTATTTTGGTATGTACTTGACCCGATTATGAGCACGGTCCTTTTGGGTTGCCTTCACCATAGCAATATGTAGGATGATTTAAGGAGAGAAAGGTTTAAATATGATTTATTAATATATTATGAGAATAATATATTAAAGGAGAAATCATATTGTTTAATTAGTATTAGTCAAGAATTAATTGATAATTAATTTTGTGGCTAAAAGAGATTAATTAAATTCAGGGGACTGGACTGCAATTATTGGATAATTGAGTTATTGGGCTAAGGAATGCTAAAGGAACAAGGGGTGAATGAAATTATGATGGGAGCCCATCATATTTTCGTCCATGGCCTTATCCAGAAGGTTCCATGGGCTGCTTAGAGTTTAAGCTGTCCATTAGGGTTTTGACTGAAACCCTAGCATCCCACACAAGTATATAAAGGACCCCTTAGGCTCCAAAAACGTGGACAACTGATTCTCTAGGGTTTCTAGTCGTTTTTGGGCAGCCTCTCTTCTTCTCCTCTTCATCCAAGTTGCATAAGGTGTTTGTGACTCCATTAGAGGTGCAACACTTAAGGCACTAAGCTTTTGAAGCCAATCCAAGCAAGGAATTGATTGTTATTGCTATATAACAATCAAAGGTAATTCTATAAACCGTAATTCAGTTTATAATATGTTAGATCTATGTTTATTAGTCTTGGATTCAAAGCATGTATAATAGAGAACCTAGATCCAAGCAATAGGGTTTGTATGAGCACATAGGATTGTTCTTATGCCTAAAACCCATCAGTGGTATCAGAGCCTTGATTGGTTTCAGTTGTATGTGATGCTTAACTGTTTTGTTTGCTTAAAATCGAGTTTTTTTGCCTTTGCCCGACACAACTCGGCAAGTCAGTATCTGGACTCGGCGAGTTGGCCCTACTCGACGAGTCCAGGTCTGACTCGGCGAGTCAGTGCGTCAGGCAGAGAGTATTTCGGGATTTAGCTGCTGTTTTGAATTGGATTTGATGCTTAATTCGTTTTTTGAAGTTAAAATCCGATTTTTATCTTAAATTAATGATTATCCTTGCCAAAACAATAGATAATTTCAAATCTTTTAAATATTGGTTGTTTATATGATAAATATGGATTATTTCAAATTATTTGGTAATTATCTAGTGACTAAAATAAGATTAGGTCAAATATAGATAATTATGAAATTAATTGTTTAATTTGAATTATTTGTTATTTGATCCCTAATGTTTTGAAATGTTTCAAAACTTGCCCTCAAGTTTTGGAATTTAAAATTTGACTAAAAGTTTAATTTTGAAATATTAAATTCTAAAACCCTAGTAATTTGAAAAGTTCAAATCACACCCTTATGGTTTTATTAATTATTTAAAGTGTATAATTAAAAGTGATTTAATAAATCCATAAAGTTTTGGTTTACATTTAATTAAATTAAAAGTATAATTATCTAAATTAAACCATCGAGTATTTTAAAAGTGTAAAATACACCCTATACTATATATAACATTAAAAGTCTAATATTATATATATGTATGAGTAAAAGGTCAGTCTTACCGTTAGTAGGCCTCATTCACGAAGCTGGTCTATAAGGGGTGTTTAAGGAAATTGCCTATAAAATGGCGATTAAATGGGTATCCACTCTTACCCACCGCACTCTTGACTAGTGGAGGGTCGTTAGCCGAACGGGTAGGATAGGACAAAAAAACCTTCCATTATAATTATAATGAAGTACAAAGTAACTAAATGCTTATACAAATTCCCAAATCATAGTTACTTTAGGAACAATGTGAAATTGTATGCTAATCCATAGAATTACACTTCGTACCCTTGTCGAACGTTAGTGGAGCGTGTGTGGTTAACCGGCACACTAATTTGGGGATGAAATTGGTAGCGAAGGGTGACTCGATGTTTGTCATAGATCAATGGAGCGTGTGTGGCTAACCGGCACATTGATTAGGTGATTGTAGCATTGGGTGCACCACGTGATTCGTATGGTTATTCACACCTTATTTGTGATCCTCGGCATCCCAGTCACAAATAGTAGGGCATAATCGAGATTAAACATGCCATTGAAAAGTTCAATGAATCTCAAAAGATCTAGGAGTTTCAATTCATTTAAAACTTAATCTTCCTTTTCGTTTTTGATGGTGGAAATTGGTATATCATCATTTACCTACCTTCAAATATTTTGCAACTAGATTACGACATCCTTTTTCTAGGTTGTAGAATATTGTGTTGGATCCTAGCCTTAATAACTCATTTGGGTGTTTTATTAAGGACTCAATCAACTTAACTTGAATTTTCTCCTGTTTTGTAGATGTCTGACTCTAACCGTGGTATTCCCGAATCCCAAGGAAAAAGTTTTCCTAATGAAAGTGAAAGCTTGATTCAAAGTGAAGGATCACTGTGGACTAGCTTGATTTCACTTCCTCCTCTTCCTCCCGTTGTTCTCCCTAACCCTAATGATCGAAGATTTGAAAGGTTCAAGATCACCGAATCCCTATTGGAAATGGAACATCAAGATGGAAAACCCGTGTGTGCTCACATCCTAGGGATGAAATCACACATTGATAGGTTGATTATGTTGGGTGCGTTTATCTCAAATAAGTTGGCTGTGGACTGGGTTCTTCAGTCACTCCCTGAATCATATGATAAGTTCATAAGAGAGTATTATATGATGAAACTTGACGCAACCCTCATTGACTTGACTTACATGCTTATTGCTGCTGAATCAGAAATGATTTGGCGAAGTAATGGAGCATATTTGTCTGATAACTGAACCAACCATGCTTCCATGGACACCACCTGTTCCTGCTGCCAAGGGAAGTGGAAATGGATACAAAGCTGCCCGAAGGACCTGAAGAATCTAAGAGATAGGAGAGTCGATAAGTACGGCTCTACTTCAGGTATAAAATCCACTATCTAACTCCATTTAAATTCCTATTCTTTATTCATAATGTGATAAGATTACATTTGCATGTTTTGCAGGATTATGGAAAAGAGAGGAAGTTTGATGGAAGAGCAAGATGAGTCTGATCACGAAGTAATGGATTTCAATCGCATGAATTCGAAGATCAGATTTTGAGCTTAGGAAGTTATGATAGATTTGTTAGGAGTATATGATTACATAGTTTTTCATTTGAATTTTGCATTGTAAGGACATGTTTTTCGCTGTTTTTATGAATAAAATAAATTTTGGTTTTATCTTATTTGTTTATCCTTGCAATGAAATATATGAAAAATTGATGATTGTGTACTTCTATTATTAGCAAAATGGATTTGATTCTTAATTATGTTATTTGTGGAAATGTCAAAAGTTTACCAAATAGGGAGAGTTTCTCATCGCCCAAGTTTCAATTGGACAGAAACTTGGAATCATGCAATGTGTATTGTATGATGAATGAAAAACTTTCACATTTGGGAAACTTAGACTAATTCTTTGGCAAAGTGTCAATTGAAGGACAAGGAGATCAAGTACACAAGGTTGTGCGTTGATCAAGTCCAGCACAAGAGTGACAAAGATATTCGTCATGATTTACTAAAGTTTAGTAAATATGATAAGATTAAGTGTAATTCTGAGTTGATTGAAAGAGTTTCAATAAATAGTAGAACGAATAAATAAGAATCAAGTAGGCAGAAAGATAAAAGTTTCTCTTTTCTAAGAAGAAGGAAGAGTACCTTTTATTGTGTTTTATAATAAGTCTTAAAGATTAAGAACCATGTCTCAATAGATCCTCTAAGTGAGTCTTAGTGCAATTGCATGTCTAAGAAGAGGAATCGAGTATTGTAGAAATGGTTAAATCAATAAGTCAATCATACTTCGTTCCAATATCAAGTCTTAGAGTCAAGATTGTGACATTGAGTGAAAAGTCTTAAGTAGGTTTATAACACTCATCAAATGTGGAACTTGGAAAAGTTTTCTTATTCTTGCACATTTGAAATTGGTAAGTTGTGCTGTCTTGGATAAGACAAAGACCAACTAGGACCAATTATGTGAAGTGTTTTGTCTTGATAAAAACTACACTAACTCTTGAATATTTGCTTTGTCAAGAAATATTTCTTGACAAGAGAATCTTATATATCAAGGAGTTAGTGGGAGTCTTAATGGTCTTGAAAGGTTTCAAGAACAAATCAAGAATAAACCTTATAGATCATCAATAGCACACGACTTGAGGTTTACAACCTATCGTGCTGACATTATTTTGTTTCTATGCCATTCCAATTGAGTTAATTGTGTATGTGAGTTCTATGAGTTCTCATTTGAATTCATACTAGAGCCTTAGTCGATGGAAAGTACATTGATATGTAAGGACAAATTACTAAACTACTTGGAAGACATGGTGGACACTCGTGTTACCATAAGGCAAGAAATCAAGATTAAGAAAGTTCAGTCCATATGAGGTTGAATTTGTCACAAACTTTGGTTTTGGCAAATTCACATGGATAGGAACTCATACACCATAAAATCTAAGTGTCATAAGATTCCCTCCTTCATGAAAATGACTGCGAGGAAATGCTTTCACTAAGAGAGATCTTAAGAAGATAGCAATTGTGAAAATTGTATTCTCAAATTTGATTATGGTTACGGCATCCCTTTCCATAGTTCGAATTGTGAGATTTGGCAATTAGTTTGAACATTTGCAACTTAGTAACATAAGTTCTATATTGTTTAAGCACACATATGAGCTATCTAAGGCAAAGGTGTATAAGTTTAAGAAGCTTAGATAAAGGCTTATCGAAGCATCTGGTATTAAAAATATGGATTTTAGAAATTCAATAGGCATTGTTTTTCTGGAAGTTCATTTGTTTTCTGAATACATGTCAAAGCTAGTGGGAGCATAAGTGTTATGCTTATACGATAATCATGATAGTGGGAGCATAAGTCTTATGATCATTATGGCAAGTATTGCAAGTTAGCAATATTAATTATAGAAAAACAAAGATTCAATTTGCAAAGCTGAATGGGTTGAAAAGTTGTTTTGCTATAATTAAGGGAGAGAATATTATACTTCGTTTCAAAAATCTAAAACTTAGATTAAGAAATTTTAATATTTTCAGTCAAAGGGTACATTGTGTGTTCTTAAAATTCGATTATGATTACGGCATCCCTCTTCATAGTTCGAATTGTGAGAACATGACACATAAAATATTATGGCAAAAGATTGGTAAAGTATCATATCTTTATGTAAGACATTATGCATCGTGTCCCGTACGCTTCGGGTATAGGATCAATTGCAAATGCTATAATATTTTACCATTCTAAAATTTTTCAACTGTCTAGCGCATTAAGAGGGAAAAAGGACTAGAATTGGTTTTGACTAAAATAATTAAACAACTATCAAAGGACGATCCGAAGTTCACTGAGGATTGGTCGCTTGAGAGTAGTTGGAAGTATGGTATTTGATGGACCATATCGACATTATTATGAATAGATAAGATTCTATTAAGAATGAGTTGTCAAATGGCAAATGTGGAAATGTTTCCATATTAGGAGTTGGATATTGAGAGTCTATGCCTAGATTAGAAACTTTTATGCAGGAAGGATGTTCAAATGAATCACTACTAGAAAAACAGCCTTTTACGATGCTCATTGCGCGTCGTAAAAGGCTCAGACGACGCGCAAATGCGCGTCAAGGAAGGCCCTGTCATAAAGAGAGACGACGCGCTTTTGCGCGTCATCTGTAGACGACACGCATTTACGACGCGCAATTACGACACGCGTTTACGACACGCAATGCGTATCAAGGAAGGACCTGTCATAAAGGAAGACGACACGCATTTGCGTGTCGTAACCTTACGACACGCGTGTTAAGGACACACAATGCGTATCAAGAAAGCCCCTGTCAAGAAAGGCCATGTCATAAATGAAGATGACACACATTTTTGCGTATCGTAATTTTAAATTTTTTTTAAAAAAAAATTATTTATAGATTTACTGATTTTCAAATTAAATTTGCATTTCATGTCTCATAATACAAAAAATACAATACATTGCACAAAAGTTAATTTCATACAAATAATCATTCCAATAGTAGACAAATGTAATACATCAAATAATCATTCCAATAGTAGACAAATGTAACATTTCAATATTTTTTTAAATAATTAACTAAATTATTAGCCAAATTTTCTAAACTACCAACATACTTTTCTATGAAGAGCATTAACACTATTCTTTTCCATCAAAACTTCAAAACCTGCATAATTAAATTAATGTTTAATCAGCTACAGGTCAATAAGGTAGGTTTAAGCAAAAGATTTTCATAATAATTAGATTTTACTTACCACTGTTGTTAATGACATTGAAAGAAGCAGCCCAACAAACACCCCATCAGAAGGATTACTACCACATAACCGTTGATATTTGATACTTTATTACTAAATGAAACAAAAAACAAAGTTAAAAAGTAAACAAAATCAGAAGGTTTTAGTCAAACTTACAGAGGCTGTAATTCCAAATATTACTAAATGACATTGATTGAACAACCTACAAATTTACCATTTTGTCCTTATGAGATTCACTACTGAACACATTCTACAGTTTGTAAACTATAATATATATATATATATATATATATATATATATATATATATATTTATATATATATATATATATATATATATATATATGTATATATATATATATATATATATATATATATATATATATATATAATCATTGTGAAAAGCAAGAAATTAGAAGTGGAAATTTCTAAATGTATTATTCCCATCAGATGTTGAAAATTGCTCAAAATTTGACAACAGGACACGAAACTAGTGAAGCCTTTTCTGAATCACAACATTGAAAACGTTGCAAATCTAGACAAAAATTATATATAAGATGGTTTAAGCTATCAAATTACCTTTTAGAACCAACCACGTCTACCAAATTTAATCTTCCAAACCAAAGGTGAGTCACAAAATCCTTTACCCTATATTGACACAATGTTCATATCTGTTCCTGCCTCTTTCCTATTTGCAGCACCCTAATAAAGCATGCAAACTAATTTTAAATCTGATATAATCATAAATAATTAGTAACAAAGTTTAAAGTTTCACTATATTGACACACCTGCAGTAGAAGCTTGAGGACTTCATCAACGTTTTTAACATTATATTCTATAAGATTCCTTCCTTTTAATCCTCTCTCACCTATAAAATAAAGAGATGATCATGTTGGGCAAGAAAAACTGACATTTATATTGGCACCATACTGTAACGGCATTGCCTTAGAAAGGGTTAGAGAAGAATTACACTAAAGGAAATAATATTCCAGTAAGATCAAAGGAGAAGACATACTCAACTTTCGATATTAGACGTGTAACACTTAAAAATGCATCTACTTTGAGACATGTAACACTTAAAAAATCATGCAAGTACTTCAAAACCAGATATTAATTTTCCATTATACCCTTTTGTTCATTAGAAAAATATATGAAGAAGCAATCCCAAATCAAAAAACAATATTGGTTTTCCCATTATACCCTTTTCTAATTTATCTACTTGTTGAGTTCAGAGGTTGGTGTTTATGGGAAAGCAGCACCCTCTAAACCCACCAAAAAGTGATGTTAGGGTAAAACCGTATTTTTCTGAAAAACTTTAGGGTTTTTATGCGAATATCCCCCAAAACAAACAATTTTTTCTGTTGTGATGGAATGAGCCATGATTCCATCATAAGGAACATTATATTAGAAAGCTAAAACCAACCTGAACAAGGGTTACCATTCAATAGGGAAACAAGTTTATCCAGATCAGGCAACTGTGTATGCTGAATTAGAGGAAGCTCCAAACTGTTGATCCTATGTTTTTCCTATCACATTATAAAACAAAAAAGTTACATTTAATGAGTGATCTAAAACAAATAAAGAATAACTCCATGGTTCAATGTTGGCATTTTCCCAACATATTCATTCCTTTAGCACTACACATTCTGTAAATGTTTCTAATGTTCCACATATAGTAATAGTTAAAACTGTTGGAATAGAAAAAATATTAAGACTACACTTTCAACTTATATAACTTGTTTTGCAGAAGAATTTGCATATATCAAAATAAGCACCAGAATGAACCAACTAATGCAGCATTAATGTTGACAATTCCTGGACAACTTTCTCTAATCCTTTGGTAATAGCTTGCATTTCCTCTGCCAAGTATTTCAACTGCATCTGGAAAGAAATAATCAATATAATTAAACATTAAAAAAAGATTGCTAAAAATTTGTTGAAGATTAAACTAGAATATACCTTTGTTGCAGGTTCCAAACTTTGAAGATCCTTAGAAAAATCAAGAACTTCAGGTAGTTTGTCAGCAAGCACCTACACACATATCCACCATGATTCACAAAAGTTGAAAACAAGATGATCTTCTTTTTACTTTTTACTTTTACTAAAATAAAAGGAAGAGAAATAAAATAAATACCTTACAAAGATAATGCATAAATGTCATTCTATTGTTCCTTGCACGTGTGTTTGTAAGTTTCAACAGGCTATCCAACCTGAACCCAATCGCAGACCCTAAAAGAAAATCAATTTTTTTTTTATTTCTGTGAGTATAAAAAGTCAAAGTCAAAGATCATAGTCAAAGTCAAACTTAACTCACCTCTTGCGGTCCCTTGATTCAATGCATTTCCTAATGAAAAAATTGTTTGCATGACTCTCTTCAATTTAGTAGAACCCCTGCTCTGATACAAACACCATCAACATTATATATATATATATATATATATATATATATATATATATCAATAAATTAATAACTAATTAACTATCATAACTTGCCTGTTCTACTGTAGAATTTATTATGTTTAGGTTCTTCCTGAGATCAGAAACCTAAATGCCAACAAAATTCAAGTTTCAGATTTATAATTAAAAAAAAAAATAAAAATAATAATAAATTTCAAAGAAAGAAAATTTGATCAAATAATAAATTCTAGAATGAGGAGTCCCCATATGCCTGGTGAAAGTTCAACATACAGAGCAAAAAGATAAGTGAATTGCATGGGTTCATAAGCATCTGATCTGACAAAACACAAAAGAAAGAAAAGTTGACCAAATAACCTTAAATATGTTCCTGGTGGTATACATGGATCTGCTAGAGGAAGGGCCTGAAAGTTCATGTTAAGCATATCATTACGTGGTGGGGAATGAGCTGAAGAGTCCAATGAGTGATTAGACACAAAAACTAGTTATCATCCCCATTTTGACAGGTCATTAGGTTAAAAGAAGGTCCCTAACTAAATTAGTATAGTATTGTTTAAAGACTCAATGTCCGTGTCTATTTTACATGTTAGCCCGCCCAAATAATCTTAATAATCATATTAGACACAAAAAATAGTTATCATCCCAGAGTATGATGGATCATTTGTTGTAAAACTGATTCAACATTTACAATGTAGATTTATGAACTATCCAAACAATTTCACCACATCCCTTTAGAAAACATGGAATTCCCCAAAATAGAAAGAAACAATTAGGTAAGATTTAAGGAAGATAAGCTTTACTAGGATAAAAGATCAACATCCCCTACAGCTTGCCAATCACTTGACTCTTCACTTTTTGAATAATGCCTTGATTGGTTTGCTTTTCTTTCATTAAGACGAACCCAATCACTTGCTTCACTAGCTGAAGAAACCGTGCTACTTTCTCTTTGTCTAATACCAGATGATCTACTAGAAAGATCATTATCTTCATCTTCTAGATCACTGAAAGAAACATCATCCTCATGGGTTTCACTCTTAGTAGTCTTGTTGGCATGTTCAGTGCTATTTACCTCACTACCCTTTTCAGATAAACTTGTATTGCCATTGGTATCCTCTGTTAACTCCATGGATGTATTATTCTTGTTTCTTAGTTTTTGCAGAAGCACCTTGCGTATTTGTACAGTCTCTGGGGTTGATAGAAGCATATAACGATCGTCTTTCAATCTTGGAAGCAACAAAATGAAATAAATCATCCAAAAGTGTTGTTCACTCATGTGATTGTGAATTTTATGCCTCAAAGTGGTCAAACTTGGTACTAATTGTTGTTCTCTCTCTTCCCAACCCCTTTAACTCTGACGAAGAAAAATCTCCTCCCTAGTCCCCCACCGCCACCTCCAAACCAGGCTTTTCCATCATCACACAAACCATCGGCCGTCAACTACACAACGCTGCTTCCTTTCTTGCTCCACCGCCACAATAATCTTCTTCTTCAACCCCGCCACTGCAGTCCGATGATTCCGGCGAGGCTTCACCGTCGACTACTTCCTCTTACACATGCATAAAGAATGATCTCGCTGAAATTAGTGATAGCTTTATAACTAGTCTCTCTCTGCTATCATCCAAAAAAACAGTGAGTGAAATTTCTAAATTCGCTTCCAATTTACTCCATTTTGATCTAGCGGATAATCTTGAAGAGATTGATCTAGTTGGGATTACTGATGATGTTATCAATTTCGTTCAAGAAATCTCTCTTCGCCCTGAATGTTGAATTTAAATACCACAATTAATTTGGCGGTATCACTTAACAAGCCCGAGGTCGCTGGTGGAAACCCTAGCACGTGCTAGAGAGAAGGGAGGTAGCGATGGCTTAGGGTTTATAGAGAGAAGGGAGGTAGAGAATGCAGAGAGATCTTGATGAGAGAGTATCAAAGAGGGGAGAGTGGATTACAAGGATGAAAGATAGATAGAAGATAGAAAAAACGAGGCGGGTTTTCAAAATTTTGGGGATTTCGTTTCCCCCCTTGTCTACTAAAAGCGCGTTTCATTAAAATTTTAAAGCGACAGATACAGACGACGCGTGTTTAAGATAAAGTGCCCTCCGTGTTTTTAATTTTTTTCTTGAGACACTAAATTAAGGGCATGTAATAATGCGTGACGTAAATCCTTAAATTTTTTGAAGAGATGACACTATTTTAAGAGCACGTCCTTTTGCGTATCATTAATTAGTGTGCGTCATAAAAAGCGCGTCATTAAAGGTCTGTTTTCTAGTAGTGAATGTACTTTGAATGTGAGACTTCACGTCTATGGAATTGTCTTGTAACAATTTCCGATAGAGTACTTTGTAATTTCATTGGCCAAGTCTTGGTGACTTTTGTGCTTTGACTTTGCGAAAGGATCGTTGCGTAAAATGTTAGAATCTAGCATATTCTAGTAGTGGCAAGAACCTTGTGTTCTTACACTAACAATGGGGATTAAGGAATTGTGAAACGAGCATCATTGAAAAAGTTTTTCAATTGATCTATTTCACAAAGCATGGACCATAGGAAACAAAGTGTGCATGCTTAGAGCATGGGACAATTGTTGTTGTAATTCAAGTAATGAGTTGATTATCCGAAACATTAAATGATAAATAATGAGTGATCAATATGGTGGATAAATAGAAGTGTTTTATTTACTCTCACAAGTTTGGGGCCATATAGGATTAAGTATTATTGTTATGTTTCAGTTTGCATGTTTTGACTTCCATAATAACTAGGTTATTCAAACATCCACAGTCGGTCATACGTTGGAAGTAAGTATGAAGGAAGACTGTCATGAAGAGTCTGTAGATTGTCTGAAAGGTTTAGACATAGCACAAGTTTGCTGCAGAGTTCATGAGTGCTTTGATAAGATTAGAGTATTGGACTAAACCCACGCTCACTTGGATCACTTCATGGTTTTATCACGAGTGATTAGTGAGACGATAATATTGTATATTCTTGAAACCGAGACGTGTGAGTTGTTATTTGTTGGTCGGTTGCACATTGATAATAAGTAAACGCACCAGTAACTTGGTGTTATGACACTTATTGTTGTGTGTGATTCGATCAATAAATGCAAGCGAGCATTTGAGTCGAAGTTTATCCATTCCTTTTACCCAAAGTGGGATAAAAGTGATATCTGTGGGCCTCTCGATGATTTAATGATGACACCTAAGCGCTTGGCCAAGCCAGGACTAAGTTGATGTGTTCAATTGTAGTCTGTTGTCAGTCGTCATAAATCGGAAGTCGGGAAATAGTATAGAGAGAATGATTGAAATTCATGTCTTATGTCTATACGATATCTTGAGAATGGAGGAATATATGATCCCTTATCTAGAGGACACGCTATATGATAAGATCAGAGTTGACAGCGGCTTTTGAAAGCTACGATTGCTGATCAGGTTCTGAAGTCATACGGAAAATAGTTATTAGACTTATCCAAGTGGGAGACTGTTGGATTAGTGTCTAAGTCTATAACTATTTTGGTATGTACTTGACCCGATTATGAGCACGGTCCTTTTGGGTTGCCTTCACCATAGCAATATGTAGGATGATTTAAGGAGAGAAAGGTTTAAATATGATTTATTAATATATTATGAGAATAATATATTAAAGGAGAAATCATATTGTTTAATTAGTATTAGTCAAGAATTAATTGATAATTAATTTTGTGGCTAAAAGAGATTAATTAAATTCAGGGGACTGGACTGCAATTATTGGATAATTGAGTTATTGGGCTAAGGAATGCTAAAGGAACAAGGGGTGAACGAAATTATGATGGGAGCCCATCATATTTTCGTCCATGGCCTTATCCAGAAGGTTCCATGGGCTGCTTAGAGTTTAAGCTGTCCATTAGGGTTTTGACTGAAACCCTAGCAGCCCACACAAGTATATAAAGGACCCCTTAGGCTCCAAAAATGTGGACAACTGATTCTCTAGGGTTTTTAGTCGTTTTTGGGCAGCCTCTCCTCTTCTCCTCTTCATCCAAGTTGCATAAGGTGTTTGTGACTCCATTAGATGTGCAGCACTTGAGGCACTAAGCTTTTGAAGCCAATCCAAGCAAGGAATTGATTGTTATTGCTATATAATAATCAAAGGTAATTCTATAAACCCTAATTCAGTTTATAATATGTTAGATCTATGTTTATTAGTCTTGGATTCAAAGCATGTATAATAGAGAAACCTAGATCCAAGCATTAGGGTTTGTATAAGCACATAGGATTGTTCTTATGCCTAAAACCCAATCATCAAGTACCTACAAAATTGGTACCAGCTCTTGCTATTTTCATCTCCATGAAAACCAACAAACCCACTCATATTAATCTTACCTCATAGATGCTCCTACAACTATGAATGACTATGGACATTTAGAATAACCTAGTTATTCAAGGATTTAAACATGCTAATATAGAACACAACAATTATTTAATGAAGGACTCATATCCAATATCTCAACTCATTACAATATATGTTGCTTTTATTGTTCCAATATCTAAATACTAAATTTCAATCAAATGCATCTACTTATGTCAACAAGGATCTATAACACTAGCTTAACTTTCATGCTTTAGCTAATGAAGGATTTTTGTTAAGTAGATTTTACAAGATTGATTTGTATAAACTTTGCGAATACAAGCAGTTTCAGTTATATATATATATATATATATATATATATATATATATATATATATATATAGAGAGAGAGAGAGAGAGAGAGAGGTAGGTTCAAAATTTTTTCACATCTATTGTGTGATAGAATGCACCAATAGGAATTTAGTATTAATTATATGTATATTAAATGCTATCCATACTTATAACTAAATTTTATGGAAACTATGTTTTTCTAAACAATAGCTTTTCCATACACCAAGTATGCACTCTATGATCCTTACTTTGTGAAATAAACCAATTGGCCAAACTTTCATTGATTCTAATTTCACACTCCCGAATTCTTAATGCAGGAATTCCAAATTCATGCCATTTTACCGAAATCTGTTAGATTCTAAACTTATATGCAATGATTCTCTTGTAATGATTATGCATAAAGTCACAAAGACTTGACAACAAACATTACAGAGTATTCTAATGAAGACCTACACCATGGACACAAAGCCTTATGTTCAAAGTATGCATTTCTTTGAACATGCTTCTTGCACTAAGTTTTTTTTTTCTTTTCTCTAATCTTACACAGATGCTTCCATCTATAGAGACAACTCTATATTCCCATTTTGACTACCACTTCTGAACAAGAGTTGCCTCTTTTTAGACTATGTCAATATGGTCCTTCCAATATTAATAGTATACTTCCAACTGTCATTGAGCAACCAATCTTTGGTAAACCTTAGATTGTCCTCGACAATTGCATAATCACTTTAGTCATATCCAATTCTAGACATTTTCCTCCTTAATGCCCCAAGGCATTTGGAAAATTCATAAAGAATAAATATTATAGCACATGTAATCAATCTTGTACCCAAAGTAAATGGGACACGATTCATGATTGATTACATGTGCTATAAGCTCTTTAGAATGATTATAAACTCTATCTAAGCTTTTCATAATTGAAATGAAGTATAATTTCCTCTCCCTAATTATAGCAAAACAACTTTTTCAACCCCTGCAACCTCACGAATTGAAACTTTTGTTTTCTATAATTAACATTGCTAACTTGCAATACTTATCATAATTATCATACTCCCACTGACATGATGATTATTAGCATAACACATATGCTCTCACTAGCTTTGACATGTACTCAGAAATCAGCTATTGACTTTCTGGCCAAAGTTCAGATTTCTGATACTAGATTGCTTTGATAAGACTTTATCAAAATTATACACCTTATATTAGATAGCTCACAGGTGTGTCTAAACAATTGCAAAACTATGAAAAGGGATTTTGTAATCATAGTCGTAATTGTTTAGACCTTTTCTATTTCTCATAAGTCCATGTTAGTGTGCCTACTAACAACTTTGAGAATGCAAAGATTACTATCTACTTACAAATCTACTTAGTGGAAGTGTTTCCTCACCATCATTTTCATGAATCGGAGAGAAACCTTATGACACATAGATTTTTATGGTGTATGAGTTCCTACCAATATGAATTTGTCAAAACCATAATCACAACAAGACAAGGTTAGTGACAAATCCAACCTCATATGGATTGAACTTGTGCAATCTTAAGTTCTTGCCATTTGGCAGCACAAGGGCCTGCCATAGCTTCCAAGTAGTTGTGCAATCAATTTGAGGACTCTAAGAACTCATATGCAAAGCCAACTTTAACTAGAATGGGCACAAAATATGTCAACACGATAGGTTATACACCTCAAGTCGTGTGCTAGTAAAGAACCTCAGGTTTTATTCTTGATTAGTTCTTGAGACTTTCAAGACCTTTAAGACTCCCACTGTCTTGTTGACATATAAGACTCTATTGTCAAATATTCAAGGGATAGTTCAGGTTCTTTATCAAAACAAACACTTCACACAATTGGTCTAAGTTGGTCTTTGTTTTATCCAAAACATCACAACTTACCAATTCAAATGTACAAGAGTAGAAAACCTTTTACTCTTACATTTCACTAGTGTTAATAAACCTTCTTTAAGATGTGTCACTCAAGTTACATTTGTGGTGGGCTTGATCAGTGCACAAGAATGTGTACTCGATCCCTTAGTCCTTTACTTGATTCACACATCCATGTGAACAAGTAATTAGTCTTAATTTTCCAATGCTTGAAAGTTCTCATTCATCATACTATACAACTTGCATGATTCCAAGTTTCTATCCAACTGAAACTTAGGTGATGAGAATGTTTCCTTATTTGGAAATTTTAGACACTACCACAAATGAAAGAATGAAATTCATATTTCCACTCTTGCTATTAATGGAATCATATACACAACAATTTTTTCCTTTTCACAAATGCCATTGTAAAGATATTTTAAAATAAATAAAATCAATTTTTTTTTCATTTATTATAAGAACTTTGCGGAAAAACTATCCTTATAGTGCAAAGCACATGAAAAACTTTGTTATTATCTATTCCTATGCAATATATCATAACTCCTAAGCAACAACTCAAAATTCTGATCATAACACCATGCAATTGAGATCCATCTTCGCGATCAGAATCAGCATATACTTCCTTTAAGTTTCTTCACTTTTCTTTGATTCTTAAAACATCAACATGTGACCTAGTCACATCATGTAACAAGAATCTCAGAATAGAAACTTAACAGAGTTACATAGTGGACTTTACCTGAAGTAGAGTCAATCTTCTTGACTTGATCAACCTTATGATCTTTCAGGTAAATAGGTTGCTTCGCAATCAATGCCCCTTCCTTCGGCAAGAGAAACATAGGGACTCTTTGGGAATGGTACATGGGACTATCGCAGACTTAGCCTTTCTCTTTACCATTTGGTCAACCTAGTTGACTATGGTCAATCCCTTTCCTTAGGAAGAGAATGCTTTTCTAGATATCCAATGTTACCATTGTCAATGTCCATGGTAGCTTGGGAAGTTGATCTACTAATCAAATTTGCTCTCCCAGTGCTCCAAATTATTGCTGATTCAGCAGCACCAAGCACATAGATAAGATCATTAAGGGTCATGTCATAGTTTGTTTCATAGTAGTCCCAAAGGAATTCACTATGTGACTTAGAAAGTGATTGAACCACCAACTTTCTCAAGAGTTTGACACCCAACTCTCCCGGCTTGTCAATATGTGACTTCATCTCCAAGATGCGATCACACATAGACCTTGCTTGCCAATAGGGCTTGAGTGACCTTGAACTTGTGGGTTAGGGAGAATAATTGGAGGATGTGGAGGAAGTGAAGTTCCAAGAGATTTGGGAGGATCATAGATGTCTGAACCAGACATCTCTTTGGGAGATACTCAAGATAGTTGATTTAATGTCCTTAATATAACACCCAATATGAAATATTAAGGCTAGGACCCAGCAAACTATTTTATAACTTGGAAGAGGGATGCCGTAATCCAAGCTATAAAATATTTGAGGGTAGGTGAATGACGATTCACCAATTTCCACCAAGATAAACGAAATGTATTATTAGGTTTTAATTGGTTTTTAAACTCCTAGATTCTTTTAAGATTCATTGAACTTTTCAAAGGCATATTTCAATCTCGAGTGTGCCCTTTAGGTTTTGTGACTGGGATACCAAGGATCACAAAACAAGGTGTGAAGTAACCATGCAAATTACTTGGTACTCTTAAATGTTTATCACCTAACCGATGTGCCGGTAAACCACACACGCTCCACTGGCTTATGATTAAACTTTAAGAAACCCTTTGCCTACCTTGTTAAATCAAGCTAGTGTGCCGATAAACCACACACGCTCCACCAACCGACTTAAGCAAAGTGCCAAGTGTAATTTCATGGGTTAGCACCTTATTCACATTTTCCTAAGTAACTAAGATTGGGAATTATAAGTGTTTAGTTACTTAGTATTTATCATTAATACTTTTAATGAAGGGAGAACTTATAGTCTTTGTCCTACCTGTTCGGCTAACGACCCTCCACCAGTCAAGGAAGCGGTAGGTGAGAGTGGACACCCATTAAACTGCCATTTTATAGGTAGTAACCTTATACCCCCTTATAGACCGGCTTCATGAATGAGGCCTACTAACGGTAAGACTGACTTTTACTCTTATATATATATATATATATATATATATATATATATATATATATATATATATATATATATATATATATATTTTATTAACTTATAATATTATAGAGTATAAGGATTGAATTTTAACTTTTAAAATTCTAAGGGCTTAACTTGGAATTAGAGTATTCATAAGAGAAAACTTTTCAAATTCCAAAACTTGAGGGCAATTTTTGAAACTATTCAAAACTAATTAATTCCATAACTTATGTATTTAAAGTAGTTTTAATTAAAAGACTCTTCAAGTTCCATAACTTGAGGACAAGTTATGGAAGACTTTAAACTATTAAAGAATGTAATTTTTCTTTATTTTGTAACTTATGGAATTAATTAAAGTTACATATTTTATTACTTAATGAAGTGACTCTTGACTCTCCATGACTTGAGGACAAGTTATGGAGTCATAAAACCATTTAATGAGAACAAGACTCTTCATATTTGTAACCTTTGCCAACTTTTATGATTTTTAAGAAACTTTAATGTGACTTTTCATGTAAGTTGAGGACAAGTTACACAAACACATTTTAGAATCATCTCTTAGATTAAAATGGATTGAAAGCAACAATTTGTATTAGTCTAAGCAGCTCATAAGAACATGATAATTGGAATCAAACTTTTTCATGTAATTAGCATAACAATTAAACTAACACAAAACATGAATCTATTGACAGTTATCTTTGAAATTGGATTAGTATGAACATTACCACATCAAAAATAAGTTTATAAGTCCAAAAACAGCTTAGGGTAATGTTTCTAGTCCAATTCCAGCCAAAACAGTCGAATATATGCTGTCTGGGGGTCCAACTCGTCGAGTGCACGAACAAACCCGGCGAGTTGGATGCATTTTGCCTTGGACTCGGCGAGTTCATCAGTGGACTCGGCGAGTCTAGTGCCCAGAATGCCCGAAACTCGACTTTTTCAGCATTTTTTTTAGCAATTTGCATCAAATATAATTGAAAACAAGCCTAGGCTCTGATACCACTGTTGGGTTTTTGTGACATCCCCAATTTCACGGCCAGAAAAGACCGATTTGTTTATGCTTTGTTTTATAAAATCAGAGTAATCTTTTAAAGAAAACAGTTGCGGAATTTGTTCCCAAAACAAAATATGATAAAAATTATCAAAGCATTTCTTTAAAGAAATGTATTTTCATTATATAAAAAAATCTCGGGATGTCATGTTCAATACAGACCAAAAGCATAAACAGAACAAAATAGACCTTACAACAGTTATTCATAACTACTGGCCTATAATCCAAAATCTCTCGTCAAGTCTACTATCTTATACTCTTGTGCCAATACCTGTAATGCAAAGACAACTGAGTGGGTCGGGCTTGGGAGCCTGGTGAGCATATAGGATTTTCAACCCACAATAATATAATTATTATTTTTAATTCTCAAACAATCAATTCAAATACCCACCCCCATTATCACCATTTATTTCTTAAAGATTTATCCTAAGAACCGATTACCCTTCTCCCATTCATTCCTAAGGATTGCCCTAAGGAACTGGCACAAAGTCTAGTGTTGCCAAGGTTCTTAGATTACCTCTGGTGAACACGCAATTCACAATAATTAATGAACACCTAGTTCAAGAACACCTAATGAACACTTAGTTCCAATATTACCCAATGAACACCTAGTTCACAAACACTTAATGTATACTTAGTCAAATATCCCTGATGAACACTAAGTTCAAATATCTAGTGAACACTTAGTTCGAATATCCCTGGTGACCGCAATCACCTAAGGAACACAGAGAATGAAAGCTCTTAGTTCATACAACGTGATAATAAAGTATATCTCGATCCTGCGAAACCACTAATGTTATGAACACATATAAATTATATTTCTAAAACAATATATCTCATCCCGTCGATCTGCACATACTGACCCTATACAATGATCTTACGAGATCTGGCCTAAGGAATCGATATGAACCACAAACTGACGAAGCTGCTTCGGAAATTCCCTGGCAGCAAACGAGGATCAATAAAGACATCAAATGAGGGGAATGGAATAAGTTTCACCACGAACCTTCGTTCGTAAAAGGAAGAACCACAAGACATTTTAAGTCAGGGGTAGTTATCTAGATAACAATGCCTAGGCGTGGTCTGACTATCATGAGGTATTATACCCCCAGACTCTACCTATCCCAACATCGAACTTTGCCTAGCAGTGGCCTGAATACATGAGGTATTTCACCCTCAGACGCACCCTATCCAGCAATATAACACCAGACATACCTATCAGTGGTCTATAACCGACACACTTTATTAGGCAGTCTACGAAGTTCCCTTAATTACTTCGTGAAAGAAAACGCTGACATATGAAGCTCGGTCGATCACTTCATAAAAGAAACGCTGACTCCAAAGCTCTCTCAAAATAAAAGTATGGGGAAATACTACTAGAGTACTCCCGTACGCTCCCGTAGCCGACACACAAGATTGTCAAAAAGACTTTGTACATGATAGTACTTCTGGCACATTATAGTACTCTGGTATGCGAAAGAATCGTACCCGAGAACATAATAGTACCCTGGCACAAGCAGCACCCAAGACACAGAGCTTTGAAAAAGACTTCGTAAATAAAATGTACTTCTATACGTAGGACGTACTCCACCGATCATCAATCTCACAACGCACGTACTCTTAATAAGAGGTTATCCAATGTCCAAACTTAATTGAACTAAACATCCCTATTTAAGTCTTAACCCATCACTAGGCAAGCCTACAATGCTTATAATCAATTTTCGATATTAACTCCGTTTAGGTAATGCTAACTAGTGTATACTTAACATAGAGTTTTAGGTAATAATATCATATATTCACATCTTAACACATATTGAACCATAACTGATTCGCACGTTGTATATCATCAAATCTATCTAACCCGTATTTCGGACAATAACAAATACTTTACATACATATGTATATTTCATACTTTAGTCAATACACATATAAAGTTCACGTTCCTAAAAGGGACTATACGCATGATACCTTATCGTATGAACACATAATTCAAAAATACATAATCCGTACTCTCGGTTCTAAAATTTACCTCCTTACCTAATCCATATTCCCGAATCTAAAACTAACCTCTTGATTTGATCCATACTCTCAGATCTAAAACTAACCTCCTGACCTGTTCCATACATCCAGATCTAAAACAAGTTTATCTCTTTACCCTTTTATCTCCTGGTCCAACCCATCTTTTATCACCTACCAACAACCTCATCTACTCATGTTCTACCCAACATATTTTTAGATACAAAATACATATATAGTTTAACTCATTAAAACTTATATAATTTATCCATTCCATAATCATCTTGACTAAACAACGATATATTATACACATAGCACGTATTTCATAGCAAATACTTAATATTTATACGTAAGAAGAAAGTGACTATACGCTCACTTGATTAGAAGATGATCGGACCGCACTACGACTTGTAGAAGTAGTATTCTTCGGTAGATCTGGAAGATCTTCACAAAAACCGGGCTTCTCGCGGGCAGGGCTTCGGGTCAGGAATCTCACTTCTCAGGATCTTTGGGACTTCAGAACTTGCTTCGGGGCTCGGGAATGATACCGGGGCTTCGGGATATAATTGGCATGCAAAACGATGCAAAACATAGAGAGAAAGGAAGAAAAATGGTTGATCTCAGTTTCTATTTATAGGCTGCTGGGTCTGGGATTACGCTGGGCATAATTTTGGATTATGTTGGGCGTAATCTTCGGATAAGCTTTGGTATGCGTGCCATGATCTTCAAATATTCATAACTTTCGCATACAAGCTCCGTTTTCGACGTTCTCTATATCCACGCGTAGGTGAAATTATGCTCTACAACTTTCCCTTAGACTCCGTTGGCTGATTTCAACTTTATTTTTATTATATTATTTTTAGTAGGCCGGGACAGAAAAACTCCGTTATAAATTCATAACTTCTTCATCCGACGTCCGTTTTCGCCTATCTTTTTATCGTTTCACTACAATTGACGAGATCTTCGATTCTCGTTTAGATTGTTTTGGCTAAAAACCGCTCGATCTCAAATCGAGTATTCAAGCTGCAAACTGCTAAGCTGAAACTTAGAAAAAATCATAACTCCTCATACAAAGTCAGATTTGGACGTTCTTTTTATGCACGCTCAATTTTTAACGAACTCTACGACTTTCGTTTAGATTGCTAAGGCTAAATATCGCTCTAACGTAAATTTACCATTTACGTCGCGCTGTGTCGTGCCGATTCTATCGCAAAACTTCGACAGGTCATAACTTCTCGTTATAACTCGGATTTCGACGTTCTTTATATGTACAGAAACCTTGTAACATATACTATAACTTAGTTAAGATTATTCATTCTAAATAATCTTTCATCAAAAATCCATTTTTTTGACGCCTATCCTCTCTAAATTGACTAGCCCGGATCTACGGGCATTACATTTTTGAGCATTCTAACACTCTTAAGTGTACATGCAACCTTAAATACCTTGGATCTATGTTTTCTCTATTATACATGCAAATATGAACATCCAAGGTATTATCCTAATCTAGCATACAAAACAATGAATATAACAAGATAGAATACATACCTCTTTGATGTAGAATGTCCTCATGAAGCTTGAGTGCCTAGTGCCCCAAGTGTGACACCTCAAATGGTTCACACAACACCAAATACACTTGGAATAACTTGAGAGAAACTTGAACACTTCTAAAATCGGCTAGCCCTTCTCTTCCACATATATAATGGCCGATTTTGTCAAAGAATATGATCTTATATAGTTGTTACAATTAGGGTAAACCCTAATTGTCATGGCTTTCCATTTCCTTGGATCCATGGGTTCAAATACACCATGGAGCATCCATGGAGCATCATATGGGTTTTAGCCCAACTTGATAATCCATGGAGCATTAGCCCACTATACAAGTATTGATGATTTACACAATCAACCCATATATTTAATTAGTCTTCTTTTGATCACTTAATTAATTGTAGATTAATTCTTGATCAATACTAATTAAATAATCTTATTAATATATTTTAACTTATAATATATTAACAAACCTTAAGTGTTATTTCTCTCATTATAGTCTATCCAAATGCATGATGCCATGCAACCCAAATGGACCATGTCGGGTCGGTTCAAGTCTTACCAATTATAGTTGTGGACTTAGACATTAATCCGACATCAACATGATCTAAGCATACAACTTATTTGACCATTATGCATAATCATGACATATATGACTAACCCAATTGCAGTAGCATATGGAATACAATCATATTGTCTAGTTCAAATCATTTGCACTAGGATTTTGCTCAAAATCATGTCATGTGGTATTTGACAAGGTAAAATCTCTTAGAGTCATTTATCTTAAGCTCTTTAAGATCCTTGACAATTAATGCAATTTTAGTTAATCCTTTAACATGCCATGATCTATCTATATAGATTTTTATTCCAAGTACTAGTATGTCAACTACATATAAGACTAGGAATGTTACTACTCTCCCAGTAGCTTCATAGAAACACAAGAGTGATCTTGATTTATAATAAAGTCACACTCTATAATTATCTTATAAGAAAGAAGATTCATACTTGGAGATGTTAGCTTAAATCTGAGAAGATTTTCATTTATGTATGTTTTCTCCTCTGAAAACTCACTTACTCTTTATAGTCAAACAATGTCAATGAAGATTAAGCAAGGCCATACTTGATAATCATACATGAATTCATCTCTATGTGTTTTATTAGTTTCTAATCAACTATTGAGCATATTCAACAATAGTTGAAAACTTGCTAGTTCCAAACTATGATGCATTTATCATATGGATCTTTATCTCTAAAAGTTCCAAATTGCTCCTACTCATAATAGGAACTTTCTAAGCACATGCCTTATGGAATGAAAATTAGTGGGATTAGTGGAGTCTTCATCTTAAAAAATCATTATGGATAGTTTACATAATTGCAATTAGTAGATGCTAGAGTAGTTTAGCTCTTTGTCTAACATAAGCTCCATAACTCCTTACATTTTAGATAAGGACAAACCATTACATCCTTAGTCTAATGAAAGTATTTAATCCACTTGTTTGGTTAGAAAATTCAATATATATTTGTTGTAGTGAGCATAATTCCAAACTTCTATAAACTAAATATTTCTATTAAAAAGATCATACAATAGATTGAAGGGTCTATTTTTATCCTCTTCAAAAATTGTATTATCGGCATTCAGCTAGTGGTCAGGTGACCCTATCCCACTAGAGAATACAAAGGCTACCTCGAACACCAAAAGATAGATTCAAGTGACCAGGTGATCTTGTGCCATAAGAAACATACTAATGACGAGTGAGAGTTTTTACAAAATGAGTTGTGAATCAATTCCACAACTCCTAAGATGTTACAAGAAGAGTTGGTTTACAAAAATCATTTTCTTTATCACAAGGAAAGGTTAATGATGATCTCATTAAGTTAAATCTCAATATTTACTATGAAATAGTTTGAGCAAATCAAAGTTTTCAACAATAACGAATAAAAGTCGTCAGTGAATTTGATTAAACATCTATGACCAACCAAATCTATTCATGGATTGAAAGATTACATACATCATTTATGTAAAATTCTTTGTCGATCCTTTTGTTGAATCATCTTCTCATATAAATAGGATTCACATATACCAAATGAATCAAACTCATTTACCTTAAAAAATTCCATCCTTTTGAAGTTGGTATATGTGTTTCATATTTATATAGTCACGATGATAATGACATATATAAGTTTTAATCGAATATCATTTTATTATATATGTGTTATGATAAGAACTATCAATTTAATTAAAGCTTATAGATTTACTTCATAATTGACATTATGAGAAAATATTCTTAAATACATAATACACCGTTTCAGATCATGAATGTGAACATTCATTAAACGATACATAAATCTATATTTATTCATAAATTACAACTCTTACATGTCCGTATAAGAATAGGTATAAAACATCTATTATTTAAATAAAGACTATAACATTACTTGTTATATCTTTAGTACGAAATACCATTCATTTGTAATTAGTTGATTATTGTTTTCCAATCATCAGCACATAATATAAATTATTTGTGTCACCTGAAGTATAAAACACTCAAGTGAAAAATGGAAAGATAAATAGTTCTATCATATAGATTGAAGTCTTGTCCAAGTCAGACTTCTTCAGCTCGATAAGATAAGAGGACAAATTCCTCCTTTAGTGTCCAATTTCTTACATTAATCATTTGGAACTTTCTTGATTTATGGGTTTATGATGTATTTCGCTTAACTGAACTATAAGTCTATTTGAGTGCACAATCTCTTAGACTTCTTTTTATTCAATGCTTGAACAAACTTGGAGCACTTTCTAGTGTCCTGATTGAATATATGATTTATTCGATGATACATCTAATATGTTTCATAATTATCCAAGACTTTTCTACAAGTCAAGGTTAATTACTCCAGTATGATGTGAGACACATCAACATCATCACAATAATACTTCCATCTAAATATCATGATTAGATACACTGGCTTGTAGAGGTTATTCAGGTATGGGATCTTTCGGTATATATAGATATTATACCAGTTATAGAAATTATAACCATCAAATGTTACTATCTCTTGAAACTCAAAATGAGAGAGGTTTTGCAGGGGGTAAGAGTATAAACAGTTATTAACAGAATTTAACAAAGTTTCATTAAATATTTTCAATATTTAATCTTTAAAAATTAGTACCTATTATTGTTTCTTAAAACAATAATTTATTAAAGTCTAGGATCCAAGTAACGAAACAAGTAAATGGTTAGGTGACTTTTATCCCATTAACTTAATCAAAATCGGTAGGTAGTGATTACCAATTGCATAAAATATGTAACTCGTAGATTGTGGGATCCTAAACAACTATTGTTTAACTTGGAATGTTTATCCCATTTATGCCTAGGACCTCTCATTCTTAGGTGACCTTTATCACACAAGATTCCGATCAATTCATCATACTTGAAACAACTTGTAGTATTGTAACTTTCCAGTGACAAAGTGACCCTTTAGAAACCAGAAACTACAAAGCTACCCCGAACATCATAAGACAATCCTAATGATCAGGTGACCTTGTGACACTAAGACCATACAAGTGGTAACGAGTGTTCTTTAAAAGGACGACAATGACTTGCATTTTTAGAAAAGGTTTTATATATGTTTTACAATTATAGTTTATAAAAACATGGTCTTATTAATATTGCATACATCCAACAACTCATTTGCCCTTTTTTAAAATTCATATAACTTGTTATGAGGTTCTTTAGGTGCTAAACAAAACTTCATTTTATTTGTCATTAGTCGCGATCTATTATAAACTAAAATATGGTATTTTAAAGTTTAGTCGTAGATCGGTTTTAAAAACCGGTAATAGTCTTAATAAAATTTCATTTTATACTTATAACTTGGAGTTTTGGATGAGTTATAAAATCACTATTTAAATTCCCTTTTAACAATAAAAAGCTTATAATTTCATGAATTTATAGAATAAACTCATCTTATGATAGAGTCATCACTAGAATTATTAAGTCTTTCCTAAATGAATTAAGGGACACTTCAAAAGGTCTTCAAGCTCCCACTTGCCAAGTCAACTCTTGCTTGCAAAAGGCCTTCAAATCTTCATGTTGTGAAAGTTGCAACATTTAAACCATTAAGACTATAATTAAGCCCAAAACCAAAAGTAGAAGGTTATGGGTTGGGATTAAGGTCTTAAGTGGTTAAGTCATATTCAAGGAGGTCATTTCTTCATCTTGTTACATTTAAAATGAAATACAACTAGTCCAACTAATTTATTAAAATAAATCAACAAATGAAAAATTACCTATTTATCTATTACATCTTATGAATAAACAAATATCAACCAAACACAACACAAATGTCCAAATGGATTGTTTATACATAGCAACATATCAAACATTATAACAAACAACTCTCTGTTTTTTCTAAGGCAACTTTTATATAACCAAAATGCATGAAAAAATAGTTATATATAAATATAAACAATTTTAACCATAACGTTGTCAAAGAAGACAAATACGGATTTTTCTTAAGCAAAATAAATCAATGTTTATTTTCAAAAACCAAAAATTATCAAACAAAAATAATGATTCTAAAATATAAAAGATGGTTATGATACAACTGATGGGTTTTGATACAAAATATAAGTTTATTTTTCACAAAACCACAACGGAAGACTTTAAAACTTAACGAGTTTATTTTTAGTTCATAACAAAACCAAACCATCAAGGGTACATTTATAGAGGTTAGAATGAAATAAAAACAACCAAAGAGTTTTTAGAATGATAACCTTTGAAGCCTTTGAACCCACTTAGGTTTGGGGTGTTGATAAAGCTAGCAAAAAATCAAAGAACATGATTTTCTCTATGTGTATCCACCATCAAAAGTAAGGCACTTGGAATGTTAGTTCTTTCTTGTATTCTTGAGTGTCTTAAGCATTTAAGTGCTTAACTCAAATAAGCACTAATGGATACAACTCAAGGAAGCTTTAAACCACCAAACTAACTTCAAAAGAGAGAGAGGGGATGAGAATCTAGAGAAATTTTGGCCATAAGCTTTAAGAGAAAGATTAAGACCAAAAACTAGCCAAAAAATATGCAAGAGACATCATTTATATACCCCATGCAAAGTAAGGGTCTTATAATAAAATACTCTAAAGTATTTGTAGCCTTTAGAAGCATGAGCAGATAAAGCATGGAGGTTGACAAGCAACCTCCATATTACTTTATTAATTTTGGCCATACCTCTCAAAAGAGGACGAATTCTTTAATTTTTATAAACTCTAATTTATAAAATATAAACTCTGTCTTTAGGCAAAAGAAAAAAGAATCAAACTAGTCCAAAATGTTGTACATGACTTATTAGTTCATACCATATGAAATAATAACTAGTTATACTCTCTTATAATTATTATTTTCATAAAACAATAATTATTCTCTAATTAAATTAAGAGAATTGATATTATTTATTAATAATCATGTTAATAATAAATATACAAATTGTGCCAACTTAATAAAAGTGTGACCTTATAGGATCATATATTATTAGCAATATTACTCCATAATGATTATTGGGTATATAGATTCAACAAAATATATATGTTTATTTTGGGAATTTGATTGTACATTATATGGAAAAAAAACTAAACAACCCTTTATTCATTAAATTTAAATAAAAATATTATAATTTAATTAGTCAGGAATGAGTTTTACAGTTATACAATAGATGCATGTTTACATATGAACCTAGCTTTCTCTCTCTCTCTCTCTCTCTCTCTCTCTCTATATATATATATATATATATATATATATATATATATATATATATATATATATATATATATATATATATTTTCTTAAAGTAGTCAATAACCTTAAATATAAATGCATCGATCTTGATGTTTTATGTGTAAAAGATGTAGGAAATGGAAGCCACCTTACACGTTTTGGGAGGAAGTTTGGCTTGGAAACACGAATTTAAAAGGTATATTTTTTTAGGGTGTTCTGCCTTGATTCAAATTAATTATGCTAGATCAAGGATAATTTCCTTACATCGGTTTGGCCCAATACTTGCATCGACAGCCAAAGGAATGAGATACATTAGATCAACTCCTTGTGCTTTTGGATCGTTTGAATGAGTTCATTTTAAGCAATCAAAGTGACTGGTATTCATGGAGTTTGGAATAATCGAGTGAGGTATCGATTTCCTTGACTCGGAGATACATGGATAATGCTACATTGACTATAGACCAATCTTCCACGAGATGGAGTAATTTGGTTCATATAAGGTAGATTTGCTAGTTTAACATATGCATGCATCTTAATAAAATACCGAAAAATATAGCTCGAACAAGACCGAGATTGAAGTGGATAATTTAATGTGTGTCATGTGTGATTTATGTGCGGAGAATCTTCAACATATCTTATAATTAAGCACATTGGCTTACTCTATATGAAACAAAGTTGCAAGATGGTGGGACATCGATAGATATCAGATCTTCATGCTTGGAGAGAACAAAGTAGGCTTCCAGCTCTCCAAAGAAAGTGTCTCGATGTCATTTTGATCATGACAATGTGGGCATTATGGAAACATAGAAACAAAGTGATCTTTGGTAATGACAATCCCCAAAAACAAGTTGTTATCATAAAGTACTTAGTCACACAATCAAAATTTTTTTCATACAGAGCGTTTCGATGTTTCTAGTTTCTAGCTTTTGACAAAACGTTCCGTTTTGAACAAAAAATTTTGTTTGACACTACAAACTTTTAGCGTTTAGTTTAAACAAAACGTTCCAAATCTAAAAACTATTTCATGTAGCGTTTGACAAAATACTGCCAACTGCCCGCTACAAACTAATTTAATACAATATGCCCAAAAACTCTAAACTTAAAATTAATTGGATTGTTTGGTTGAAGAACCCAATTAGTGTTGTTTCTTATGTGCATGCAATCTCTTTTACTAGCTTTTGGTAGTCTTTTTAATATAATTATATCGTTCTGAGATAAGAAATCTTAATTTAAAGTTAAAGAGTCGGTTGGTTAGAAAACTTCGTCCTTATTATTTCCTCTATATTTTCCTTAGCACCTTGCTATGGCTAGTTTAACAAAGGTGATCGTTTAAAAAATATATATCATTTTTGTATTTGATGAAGAAAGAACGGTTCAAGCTTTACCAAATAATAATAATAATAATAATAATAATAATAATAATAATAATAACACAACATATAGTGTATATGGCTTGAAAATAATGAAAAGAATTTGAGATCATTTTTTACAATCTCGCACTCAACTTGTTTATCCATGTCCAGTTTATTTCTTCGTTTCAAGTTCCCAGTTAGATCGAGTTGACTTGGTCAAGATGGAATACAACTTAAAAATCAGATAAACGAACAGCAATTGAAGCGGATATTTTGACTAATCCGAGCTTTTTTATATAATCCATTATACTTTTCATGTAAAGAACACAAAGAAAATTATTATTTTAACATTCATTATGTTTCATATGAAATGAGAATCTCATGTTTGGTGCATAACATACGAAATAAAAAAGACATAACATAACATATAGTTTGTTGAATAAAATGGTGACATCTTTTTAGTGAGTGGTTATAGTGGGTAGGTTTTGTAGGTACGTTTTTACCTTTTTACAAGGTTTTCTTTTTCAACTTTTGGAATGGTGTACTCTACACACCAAAAAGTCCACACCAACCGATCGATCTTTATATATTTATGTGATTCATATTTTATTTAGATACCTATCTTGATATTTAAAAGATATAGTCTTTTTTTTTTCTTTAAAAAGTTATAATTTTAATAACAATTCAACAAATCAAGAGTGAAGCATTTTCTTGGTTGGCGTAAGTAATGTAGTGCCCTTGTTTGTGTTTTATTTTCAAATTGAATGGCATATAATCTTTTCGTTTTCTATTTATATATCTCAAAACTATGTAAACCTTTAGTATAATGAATTATGCAAGCGGCCAAATAAAATTATCTATCGGTTGTCACCATAAATTATTTCGGTTGAAGGTCGGATTATGTTTTACAACCATCACTCTCAAAAGGGTTGACGATCAGAGAGGGTAACGAATTGTGGTGTTTATTCAGATTTAGGTAACTATGTTTTTTTTTCACGTTTAACCATTAAACTTGTTTGACCTGTTCAAAATAAGGTATATGATTGATAACTACTGACGATATTACCCTATTATGAACAGGTGAAACAATTTTACTAGATAAATATGTACGAAAAAAACATGGTTACCTAAATATTGACAGAATCCAAAGTTCTTTACTCGTTTTTTGGTAATATTGGGCTCTTTATGTTAAGTACAAGTACTTATAAAACACACTGATATGATGGAATCGGGTCATCGGGCATTGGTGTCATATTTTGAGTAGGTGTCGTTAGCGAGTTCCTGACTTGATTCCTATCTGCCATCAGAGATTCAGAGAACCAAACTGTTAAAACCATCGCAGGGACTGTACCATAGGAGTAGGATCGGATAGTCAAGTTAGATCGTTTAACATCTGCTTTCAAGGTATACTTCTTTCAAGTTTGAGTCATTAAATCTAATTTTTGAAAGGTTTTGGCTTGGCCACGACGTGGTGGTGGAGGGACCATGATGTGACATTGCCAGTTTATTGGACGCACGTCTACAAGGTACCACAACGTGGTGGGAACTGGGGTTCATAACCTTAGATCCCAAGATTAGTGTCTCATTTAAAGGCACTAACTCCTAGGGTTGCCTCATTTGGTAGTATCCAACCTTTGAGATCATATTCCACCCAAACCCTAGCCTCCTTGTGTGTGTTTGGAGTGTGTGAGCCTATTTTGTGAAGGTTGAAGGAAGAAGGAGCATCTCTTGTTTCTTATGTGCTTGGTTCCAACTTAGATCTATCATCTTCATCATATTTCTAATCTTTTGGAGGTATAAGTTGTTGTATTGCTCATAACTTCTCTAGATCTATTGTTATGTCAATTTATGAGCTTTTTGGTCCAAATCTTCTTATTCTTGGAGTTTGAATAACTTCCATAACCGTTGAGTGCATCCTATGGCTTCTAGACCATGGTGGTGGTTAGAAAGATGGCTTGCATGACTTAGTTTGGAGTTTATGCCTTTGGTGCACCACTAAGAACCTAGGTTTAGAGATCTTGACTTATTGGGATGACTTAATGGATAAAGTTGGAAACTTTATCCATCAAGACCTTTGGAAGGATCCTATTTGAGCTTTTGAGCTCTTGAGATTTAAGGTTAAGAGTTTAGTCAATTAAGTTGTTAGAACCAATTCCTACAACATGGCGAGTTGTTTTCCACGACGAGGTGGCCAATTTCTCTGCGACTATTTTGCCATGTAGCCACCATGCTTGGCCATAGCGTGGTGAATTGATGGTTGACTTTTTGACCTAGTTGACCTTTTGGGTCAACATGAGGGTTTGAGGTTGTAGACTGAGGATTTGCCTCTAACTGATATATAGATGGTTCATAGTGCCAACCTTTATTTCTACGTGAGTCATAGCTCTGTCTACTCGTCTGTGAGATGAGTTTCGTCAGTATACTTTGTACTGCAGTATGAATCATTTGTGTGTTAGGATGTTAATACGTTGTAGTGATTTGTTAGATTGGTAGATATGTTATGATTACATGTGTTTGCTTGTTATTGTATTTGCATATGTCGGTATATTATGGTTGGGCTAGAGGGTCATGCTCTATGTTGTAGGCCAAGATACATAGGCAGTCCAGTTGATACTATAAACCCACTGAAAGCGGTCTAACAACATAATGTTGGCTCATAAGAGCAATCCAATTGATACTGTAGGCTCAGAAGAACAGTCAAAATTCTTAACTATTTTGTGAAAAAAAATTAAGAAAAAATATTATATTTATCCTTTTTCCCTTATTAAAATATAATGCGTATTTAAAATATGATTAATTAAATAACGAGGTTTTATAAATAGATAGATAAAGATAAATTAGTTAAACTTATAAATAAATTCCAAAAAAACTAACGATCGAATATTCGTTTAATGAGAAATAAAATTAGTAGAACGAACTTCAAATGATAACATATGTGTAAAATTGGAGATATTCTAATAACAAATAATTAAATATATTATGGTGAAAATATGATTTCTTTTTTTATGACAATGAATTGTAGGGTTAAAAAGCACTTGCAACAAATATCTAAGGAAATCTATTATAAGGATAATACCCTCTTTTAGATTACTCAATCTATAGCTTTTTATAAAGCCTAATGGTTTTTACTTTTGAGTATCATTGTTTGCTCGTATTATAAAAATTATATTAAAATAGGAGGAGATCGGGTTAAGTCTTAACCAATAAGTTGGGCATGATTTACTTTTAAAAAACACGACAACAGTTTTATAAACACTATCCAAATTTATTAAATAAATAATAGAGTTAATATTCATCTATACTGTAGTGGATATATCAAGTGAAAAATCCAATTTTTTAACCAGTAAATATAAATATATAATATACTTTTAAACTAACATTTAATTTCATTTAAATCTATAACGACGAAATTTGAACCATCTGACTTTAAAAAATGAAAGTACCACCTGATACTACTGGCTAGAAGACATTTGGTGGAAAAAGCCACTTTATAAGGAAATATAAAAAAACATAATTTAAAATTAAAAATACATTATGTTCAAAACGTATCTTATAACAATTAAGTTATTATGTGAATAAAAATAAAACGATCAAACAACATTATATTCAGTTATCCGCAATATCCATCATTAACAAATATAGTGGTGATCACCACATCCAACCACTAAACTTATGAGATATCCACGACTATATATATATATATATATATATATATATATATATATATATATATATATATATATATATATATATATATATATATATATATATAGGTTATTTTGTTTTTACTATCTATTGTATGCATTTATGACTGATTCTGGACCAATCATTTTAGTTATTTTAAGAAAGTAATTAATACATATTACATGTTGAAGAATATTATATCTTCAACATGTAATATGCATTAATTACTTTCTTAAAATAACTAAAATGATTGATCCAGAATCAGTCATACGTGCACACAATAGATAGTGAAAACATTTGAACCTAACTCTCTCTCTCTCTCTCTCTCTCTCTCTATATATATATATATATATATATATATATATATATATATATATATATATATATATATATATATATCACTGTAGTAAAAATCCCGACTAGGTCTCGATTAATCTCTGATTATTCCCTAGGCGCTACTCGACCGATTAGAGGGCACCGAGCGATTAATCCATGCATACATAATGAGTGAAACATTATAAAACGATGAAATTTTAACATTTTGAGGAAGTTTTATTTCAATGGAAACAAATTGAGACATGATTAGTGCTGTATTAATCATATTAACCTATTTTGTTATCATATTAGTTGTATTTACGAAATATGATATGATATTAGTCGTATTTAATTTTTCAAAATTCAACAAATTAGCAATTAATGGTCCCCGGTTAATCCCTCGATAAATCTCAGTCTAGCCGATTAATCCATTGACCCCAGTCCACCGACTAGCTAACGTTGAGCGTTTTTTACAACCTTGATATATATATATATATATATATATACACACACACACACACACACACACATATATATATATATATATATATATATATATATATATATATAGAGAGAGAGAGAGAGAGAGAGAGAAAGAATTCCATTAGGATGTGTTCGTGGTTAGTAGTCGTTGACACATCATACACAAAAGCCTTTGTGATGGATATTGCAGACGCTCTAATGAATGGTATCTTGGTGATTTTATATCACTAATATTATTCAAGTGTAATGAGGTTAATTTGTTGATTTGACAATTATCGAAAAAATTAGTATGGTGCGGAGTGCACATTTGTTGATTTTGTCATTGTTGAAAGTATATTGCTATTTAGGGGCGAAGACCCTGAACTGACAGGGGTCTAGTAGTAGCGCCCCTCGGAGCGGGGTCCAAGGGGTGGTAGCCCCTGGCGGGTCAAAGGGGTGACATCCAGTTTTGTGATCCATTTATAGACTCGGTTTTATGTTAGTTTTTGACATGTAATATGACCTTTTTGGACAGTAATTTGTTTTCCTGTAACTACCATATGGCAGTTTTAGGACAGGAAGTTAGTTTCTGTTATATGATCAATTTTGGATTCATTTTGGGTATAGATTTCATAACATCTTCTTCATTCTCCATTCTAGAAAAACAATAGGTTTCATCTGATTAGAGATTTTGAGTGTGCCCTCGAAATGCTTTAATCTGAAAGTGTTGCACAACTCTGATTGATCCAAGTTTATATATATATATATATATATATATATATATATATATATATATATATATATATATATATATATATATATATATATAGGGAAGAGTTATTTGGAAAATGAATGATTAGGGCAACACATATTTGAACCAATGAAAACATGACAACACATCACTTCCATAATAACTTCCACAATACATTACTTGTGAAGAAAGAAATGGACACGTGTCATTTGATTATTGGTTCCGGTAGATGTTGCCCTAGTTATTTGTTTTCCATAGAACTCATTCCTATATATATATATATATATATATATATATATATATATATATATATATATATATATATATATATATATATATGGCCTGTTTTTCTAACAAAGATTAAATCATTCTGTGATAATGGCATGTGGTGATTCTGTGAAGGATATGACAAGCAAGTTTAACAAATTGAACAAGTTTGAAGGACAAGATTTTCATAGATGGCAGTAGAAGATGCACTTTTTCCTTACCACTCTGAAAGTGGTGTATGTTCTATGTACACCCATGCCAGTCTTACTAGAATCTGTTGAAGATGAACCTTTGGAGGCAACAAAAAGGAGATCAAAGTGGGAAAATGATGATTACATATGTCGTGGTCATATTCTTAATGGTATGTCTGACTCTTTGTTTGATATCTATCAAAATTTCGAATCTACAAAAGAACTGTGGGATTCTCTTGAATCCAAGTAAGTGGCTGAAGATGCTTCTAGCAAGATGTTTCTTGTTAGTAATTTTATGGGTTACAAGATGATTGAATCCATGCCTGTTAAGGAACAATTCCATGAAATGTTAAGGATTTTGGGACAGTTTGCTCAACACAATCTGAAAATGGATGAAGCCATTTCTATGGATGTGATCATTGACAAACTACCCCTTTCCTGTAAGTATTTTAAACACAATCTGAAACATAACAAAGAGGAATTGACTTTAATTCAACTTGGAAGCCATTTACGGATTGAAGATTCCTTAAGGACTTAAGACCTTGATAACAATCCTAAAGGCAAGAACCAAGTTGGTTCCTCTTATATGAACATGGTGGAAGGAGAAAGTTAAAAGAATCCTAAGAATTCTAATGGAAAAAGGAAGTTTAAAGGAAAGGATGACAAATCTTCCAACAAGAAGGCTAAGTTGGTTTGTTGGAATTGTAACAAACCGGGTCACTTCAAGAAATATTGTCGTCTTGGCAAAGTGAACAATGATGGTGTTGGACCAAGTAGATCCAAGGATCCAGAAAAACAATAAGGTCATATTTCTATTTTCATGCAGAATTCTAAATATATTCAAAATTATATTTATGTGATTTCTGAAGCATTTTATGTGCAGGATGGTAATTTTGCATGGTGGGTTGATTTGGGAGCAACAAGTCATGTTTGGAAAGATCTATATCGGTTCAAAGACTTTCAACCAATTGAAGATGGATCTGTTGTGAAGATGGAAAATGTTGCAACTGAACCAATCAAGGGACTAGGATCTGTTTTACTTACCTTTACCTCTAGGAAATGTTTTTCTTTGAACAATATTTTATATGTTCCAGGGATTCATAAGAATCTTGTGTCTGAAATCGTATTAAATAATTGTGGTTACAAACAAGTATTAGAAAGTGACAAGTATATCATGTAAACACATGGTTCTTTTATGGGATTTGGATATATATGTAATGGAATGATTAGGCTTAATATTAATTATCGTTCTATTGATAATTATGTTTGCATGACTTCTACTAGTACTAGCAAATAATTTAGATAAATAAATAAAGAAAATTAATGAATCTTTAATTTATTAATTTTAAAATTAGATGGAAGGTTCATTAATGAAATTGATATGCATTTATTATTGCATTTAAATACTATCTAGAATTTAATAAAATGAAAAAACCATAAAATGACTTGTGGAATAAACATTAATTTAAAATAACTACAAAATTACATGTGACAAAAAAATATTTATTTATTAGGGATTATTATTATTATTATTATTATTATTATTATTATTATTATTATAGTAAATCTAGGTAGGATTTATATGTATTTTTAACGAACACTGAATAATACTCATTGATTTATGAATACTATTTTAATAACAAAATTCATTTATTAAATAAATGTTGGATCTGATTTTGTTGTAACGGGATATTGTCGTATTATGCTGAACACTACTTTTCTCATTGCAAACATACATGGTGTTATCATTAGTTTTATAAGTAAACAATGTTAGTCGATGTGCTCCCGCTAAGTGTTGGTTCACAGAACATCCTTGATCATGTAGCTATCATTATCGTCATTATTCATGGTGATCACTATGTAGCTATTTCTAAGCAAACAAAAGTTTCCGATGAGTGGTTTTTTCAATTGTTTTTCTCAAATGAAACCATTAACGTAGTTATTGTGATCGTCCTTGTTTCTTGTAGTTGTGATATTTGTGATCCCTAGTTCAATCTTTGTGGATGATTAATTATTGTTTCTATTGTGTTTATTGTTTATTGGAAAAATATCACTGTAGCACAATAAAATTTTCGTATTTAACCATTTTGATCATTTAACTCTTTTTTGCACAATATCCCATCGAATTAGAAAAATCCACAAAAATAACAATATATTTGTTAGAATTTAGAAAAACTTAATTAACCTTCGATACCATCAGATGCCTCTTTCATCACTGTGTCCCCTCCTCCTCTACCACATCTTCATGCATCCCTCTCTTCATTTCACCTATCTAAAGTGGGAGTTCTGATTTTCTACTTCTGGGTTTTGATTCGATAAGATTAAATCGAAGCAGGTCTATGATTTGAGAAGGTTTTTTCCCGATTTGCTAAGTAGGCATATCTTTGCCTCTGGTGATGTCTTATTGATCATCAAACATATCTTGGTGGACGATTAATTATTGTTTTTATTGTATTTATTGTTTATAGGAAAATATTATTGTAGCACAATAAACTTTTGGTATTTACCCGATTTGATCATCAAACTCTTTTTTGCACAATATCCCATCGAATCAGAAAAATCCACATAAATAACAATATATTTTTTAGAATTTAGAAAAAATTACTTAACCCTTGATATCATTGGATGCCTCTTTCATCACTGTGTCCCCTCTCCTCTACTACATCTTCGTGCATCCCTCTCTTCATTGCACCTGTCGGAAGTGGGAGTTTTGATTTGTTGCTTCTAGGCTGTGATTCGATGAGATTAAATCGAAGCAGGGTTTACGATTTGAAAAGGTTTTTTTCGATTTTCTAAGCAGACATATCTTTGCCTCTGGTGATGTCTTATTGATCATCAAACATATCATATATGAGTCCCCCTCAAAGTTAGGATTGGATGTCCGACTTTAATCTCCAACGAGCTAGCGCGATCAAGACCAAACTCCCCTTCGAAGTAACACCGGTCTTCAAATCCGCAAATGAATATTCGACAAACCCGAGAAGCTTCGAATACCCATCATTCTCCCCCTTTTTATAATCAAAAAATGATTATAAAACCCACTAAGGATGAGAAGCGCCCGAGGAATAGTCTTCACAAAACTCCCCCTTGATGTGTACCAAAAATGAATCACCAATAATCTTGCACGGAAAAACAATCACGAAAAAGCCACAAAAAAAATTTCAATTTATGAAAAATTTTGACTTTTTGGGTGAAAGTTGCAAGATTTTTCAAAATCCGGGTAGAAATTGTCACTTTCTGAAACTTGCAGGGACCCGTTGCGCCCAAAACAACCAAATATGCAAAACTCTCCCCCTTTTCCAAAGCTGGGTAGAAAGCGTCAATTTGCACAAACTGCAGGGACCAGAAATGAACATTCTTCAATTTCTCAAAAAATTTGCCCAATTTCGAAGTTGGGTATTTTCTGCCAATATTTCGAAACTGCAGGGGCTAATAGAGAAATTCTGTCATTCTTCACAAATTTTGTCACCATTTCGAAATTGGACCATTTGTGCCATGTCTTCGAAACTTCAGGGTCCAATTTTGAAACATTTTTGTTTCTTCCCCAATTACACGAAGACTTGAAGCCAGTAACTTACGAAGACTTTTTTTTTCGTACGAAGACTCTATTTTTCTCCCCTTCGAAAAAAAATTTCAGTAACCCTTCGTTACTTAACAATCAATTTTTTCGTTAATTAATTCCCGATTCTCATACCAAACCTTCGAAATTTACCAGCACCAAAACCTTCGTTAGTCTAACCCTTCATCACACACCAAAAATACCCTTCGAATCAAAATCAACCCAAATCAAATCTTCGTTCTTTTTGGTGTAAACCCAGTTCTTCATTCTTTATTCTTTTACAGTTCTTCGTTCCGATCACAAACACAGGAACTCTTCGTATCTTAACCCAGTTCTTCCCAACATTAAACTTTCTCGTTCAATTTACAAAACTAACGAAGGGTTTTCCCAATCACTTCTTAGAGTCAATCAAGATCTCCAAAATCAATTTTTCATTCTTACGGTCTTCGTTTCTCGTTCGTTCCTTACATTTCTTCCCAAACCGAAAATTATCAAACACATTCATTGCCTTCGTTCAAAACAAAATCTAAGTACAACCCTTCGAAAGCAAACCCAAATCAATTTCACATCTTTCGTTCTTTATCCCTAAAATATCCCAGTCGATTCCAAATCAATAACCCACATCGACATCAACTTGCAATCGGGTTCTTCTTCCCAACACAATCCAAAACATTCGATTTCCAGACTTCGTGTTCAATCAATCGACAAAACATAGCCACTTCCAAAATCGAATCTAAGTCAAAAATAAACCATCTGTTCTCGGTTCGTTCCCATCCATCGTTCGTCAACTGTATCACAAATCCAACCAATTTCGAAATTAATCTCCAAATTAAACTTGATTTCGACATCCTCATTCCAAATACAACCTGTATAAACAAATTTCGGCCTCTAATTCATCGATTCATCACCGGAAAATCGAGTTTGACTTTTCTTTTCAGAGTTTGACTTTTTGATGTCAAAGATCAAAAACACAAAATCGATGTTTCTAATGTCGAATTTCAGATCAAAACATGAATGTTCATTTGTTCTTCATCAAGCTATCTGTTAACCAGCATCGATTGCTTGACTCCTTTCATTCATTAATCGACTCTTATTTAGACATCTCGACTCAAAAACAAACCCAATCGATTTGAGTACAGAGCATAGACATATGAAAAGAAATCGAAACTTATTTTCAGATAAGTTTTGAACATCAATCGATGAAAAAAAAAATTTAACGAGATGAAGAACTCAAGAACAACTTATCATTACGATATACGAGCCGATGGTACAAGTAAAGAATGCGTGTGAACTCACGATCACCAACATGATTTCAATCTACTAAATCAGATCAAAGAGTTCTAATTAATTGGGCTTAAACACGGACAAGAACTGTAGCAGATAGAAGATATTGAAACATTAGAGATTATGGGCTTAATTCGTTTGAATAGTAACAGAATTTATCAAACTGGGCTTTTATGAATCAGTAGAGGATTCGATACATGAGTTTTAAAATAAGATCAATGAATTTAAAAAAATATGAACAGTGAATTTCGAATTTGTAAGTTTGATCTAAACAAAAATAATTGGATCAACAATGAGGTTTGAAACGAAATAGATCCAACGAATCAAGGCGATCAAAAATGAAAAACGCAAAATACGAATCAAAATCATGGACGTTTTGGAATCCATTTGAGAATTTGTGATACCTTTTTGACGAATCGAGATCCATTTTCAACGAACAAATCAAATTTGGAAGATCTTGGTTCTTTTGTCGGAATGAGAAAATCTCTAAATCGAACATTGTACCACCCACCATGCGAGATGTACAACTCGTTCTTCGCGTACTTCGTCGATCCAAGAACATCTTCAAAAGAACCACCAACACTTTTGGGTTTTGACTTCAAATTCAATTCAACACTTGGAGATTGTTGCTTTGGAACCCAAATTCGCTTCACGGATTTTGGCTTCACAACATTTGACAATTTTTGTGAGTAAACCCGCTTGTTCTTCCGATTCATCTTCTTCTTCTTTTTCTTTCTCCTCTTTTTGCATCTTGAAGACTTGACTTCATGAACAAACCCACTTTCAACAACATGAACATTTTGAGTTTGAATCAAATCTTTTGGAGTCTGATATTTGTGAATTTCTTGAACCACTGGCTTCCGATAAGGAATCATTCCTTCAAACGAATAACAATAACACAAAATATCATCGGTTTGAACTCCAATTGAGCAAAACACTTTTTCATCTTGAGAATCAACTTGAACTCCTTTTTCTTGAACATCAAGAACATCACATTGAACTCCTTTTTCTTGAACATCATCATCATCAAGAACACCATCCCGAGCTTCACGACAATTTGCATAATATTCAAGTTTATTGCTTCCATATTTGCATTCGGCACGAGAAATTCCTTTTATGACTTCTCCATCTCTTCTATTTCTTCGTCTCTTTTGATATGTTGTAATCAAACGATCAAACAAATGTTTGGTTCGAAAAATTGGACAACTAATTAATTCTCCAACATCATTCTTTTCCCCATTTACAACAATATCACATTCACTTATCAATCCAACAGTTAAGCTATAAAGAAGATATTCAAATGAGCATTCACTTTGAACATCATCACTACGTATCATCCATTTCTCCATGATTACAAGAACTTGAAATTTTCTAGAGAGAGAAAGTGATTGTGAATGGGTTTTCTAGAGAGATAAAGTGATACAAACAAGTATTCTAGAGAGAGAAAGTCGAATTATGGATCAAATCAAAGAAAAATTCGACTTCTAGAACACAAAACACTCTCTAAACACGAAGATCAATGAACAATAAGAATCACCAAATCAAAATAGCCATCAAGGATCAATTCTTGATGAAAATCAAGAACACCCGCTCTGATACCAATTGATGTGTTTTGTAATCGAGTTTAAGATCAATTCAAATATGAATTCAGAAAGAAGAATAACGATGAACACGAGAGTAAATATAATATTTTTTCAGCTCATATTATGCTTTTGATTTTACAGAGTACAAAGAATAATCTGTAAAAGACTGAGTGAAAAGTTCTCCTACTCACTTAGTACAGACTCCTATTTATAGGAGAACAAAAGCATAACAATACTAAGGACTAGACATTAAGACTACTCTTTATAATGCCTTAGTACAAATAACATTACATCCAAAGACCCTTCTTATGAAGACAAAATAAACTTCATAACAATCTAACTGACACGTCGACTATTACAACATTTAAGCCCTAACACTTGCCCTTAGGTTTTGAAGTTTAAAATTTTGATTAAAAGTTTAATTTTAAAATGTTAAATTCTAAATCCATAATTTTTTGAAAAAATTCAAATTGCACCCTTATGGTTTTATTAAATTAATCAAGTGTATAATTAAGAGTTAATAAATCCAAAGTGATATGGTTTACATTTAATTAAAAGTATAATTTATTAAATTAGACCACCTAGTATTTTAAAAGTGTAAAATACACCCTTATACTATATATCACATTAAAAGTCTAATATGATATATGTATAACTTAAACTGCTCGTCTTACCGTTAGTAGGCATCATTCACGAAACCGATCTATAAGGGGGGTATAAGGTTATGGCCTATAAAATGGTCGTTTAATGGGTGTCCACTCCCACCCACCGCTTCCTTGATTGGTGGAAGGTCGTTAACCGAACGGGTAAGATAGGGAAAACCCTTTCCATTAAAAGTATAATGAAGTATAAAGTAACTAGATGTTTTTACAAAATTCTCAATCTTAGTTACTTTAGGCAAAAGTGAATTTGATGCAATTCCATGAAATTACACTTTGTACTCTTGCTAAGATGTTAGTGGAGCATGTGTGGTTAACCGGCACACTAAATGGGTTCTAAGCAAAGGAAGCGAAGGGTGACTCGATGTTTTTCATAGTTCTATGGAGCGTATGTGGTTAAACGACACATCGAATAGGTGATTGTAACATTGGTGACACCATGTAAGTTTGCATGGTTATTCACACCCTGTTTTGTGATCCTCGGCACCCCAGTCACAAATCGAGGGGCATATCTGTTGAATCATAAAAAGTGACCCTCTTGAACTTTAGCTACCGTAGCCTCTAAGCCACCATAGTCAAGCCCCTTCATCAGCAGTCATCAACCACAGTCTCTATCTAGATTACGTTACTTTGTCTTTGCTGTAATACACTCTACTGTCTAGTATGCCTTGCATGTCTACTCTTAGAGTTGTAATCTAGTAATCTTTATGAGTCTTTATAAATAGAGCTCATTCTCTTGTAAAAAAAGGTGTATCACCTCTAATTCTAATACACATGTCTGAAGTTATCTTTTCTATCTTACTTATTCAATCATCTTACTCTCATAATCGATCACAAACTCTCTTCAGAGCAAGTCTTATGTGACTTAATCACTAAGTTTGATCTCACTTATTAGCTTGGCTTGAATTCATACCTCGTTATGAATCAGCTTATGTGTATACTTGATATAACAATTGTTGTCATTTACATTTCTTTACTTTTCTGCAACTAACTCTCTAACATCTAACTCTAAATATTATTGTTGAACTTTTAGATCCTTTGAGATTAACTATTCTGCAATATATTTGTTCTAATGTTTGTTCAAGTGTGTCTCAAAGTTTTTCTCTCGACAATTGATATCAGAGCCATAGTGGTTGCTTTATGAAAATTGGAACTCTGATTTTTCGAAGAGCCTTCTATACCACTGAAGCTCATTTCTAAAACAAAAAAAACACTTCAAAACATGGCACAATCGTTATCTCTGAATGTTTCCAACAATGTTGTTGGTTCTAATCGAGCCCCAATACTGGTTGCAAATGAATATCGTCATTGGTCACAAAGAATGGAAAGATACTTAAGGAGACTTGGTAGAGATGTATGACGATCCGTAGAAAAAGGACCACATGTCCCAGTCCTTACACCAGTCCAAACTGATGGAGCTACGACAAGACTAGGAGGAGGTCAACCAGCTATGAGCCATCCCACCAAGGATGATCTAGAAAAAATGGAAAATGATGTTGTTGCTTTTTATGAAATCTCCTATGGAGTTGCTCCTGACAACTTCGATATTATCATAAATTGCAAATCAGCAAAAGAGATCTGGGATGTTCTCAAGAATCTGTATGAAGGCTCAGAACAAGCTCAAGACAAGAAGCTTACAACTGCACTCAATGAGTTCAACAACTTCAAAGATCATACTGGCGAAAGTTTGGAAGACTCCTTCAAAAGGTTCAACCTGATTGTCACCAAGTTATCCAATGCGGGCACCGTCCGTAGTAGCCATGAAACAAACCTTCAGTTCCTTAATGGTTTGGGAAGACATTGGACTACTGCAAAAATGATAGTCCAAGGAGATAGAATGATTCATTCCTTGTCACTCTACAAACTCTATGGGGAACTACAAGCACAGGAATTCACCGTACTCAAAGACTGTGCTGACTTTGGAGGACCTCTTGCTCTCATCGCACAAACTCCACATAATCAACCTTACGCTCCCTCGTATGACACTCCACTGCAGTCATACGGAGCTGATTCAGAGTATGATGATCAAGAAGAATTTCAAAAAGCAATTGCTCTAGTTAGCAAACAATTCAACCGACTACCACCTCACTACTTTCGCAAAAATCAACAATTCAACAAACCACCCTTCAATCGTAACTTCAACCCACAAACAAATCAGTTACATTATCCTAAAAGTTCTCATCCACCACCGCAATCTCACAATACCCAACCAAAGGAAGCACCGCATCCTACTCAAACCTCTGACTCTGGTACTCCCTCAGAAGACAAGACTGATGTTGTAGTTTGTCACAAATGCAACAAGGAGAATCACTTTGCAAGGGATTGTAAGGCCAATGCAGTTAAACACAAAGCGTTCTATCTTAGAATGGCTCAAGAGCTGGAAGAAAAGGAGAAAGCAAGCGCATACGTAGCCCATGTCAAAAGAGACCATCAAGTGTGGTCATCCGGAGATGAAGATGAAGCCATCAACAGTGTCAATGGAAAACGGAAGATCTGCATGTTGGCGACTACGGATGATGATGGGTCTACAAAGATGAACAAAAACTACTGCTACATGGCAAAGTATGGAACTCTAAGCATCGTCGAACAGGTAAAACTCATGATCCAAACTCTAAAATATAGCATGCATGATTGTCAACCTTACTTAGATAATCTTAATAACACATGTGTTGCCGTCCTTACAGACTATAACAAAGCCTTAGATGAGAAGAATATTGCATCCCAGGAGATGTTCCATGTGAGAGGACGATTGGATAACAAAAGACTCAAAATGGCTATGTTAGAAAGAGTTTTAGAGTTAGAAAAAGATGAAATAATGTTGAGTGAAAACCAATTAGAGATAGCTTTGAACCAGAGAGATTTAGCTCAGAATGAAATTGTACACTTAAATCTTTTAATCGAAAAATTGTTCAATGAAAGTGAAGCTATTGAAAATTTGGTAAATAATGGAACCGTGGACAATACATCCAATTGGGGTTGGTCAAAACTCACTTCGGTAGACTGCACAATCTAAGCAACAATGGTGTGATTGAGGAAATTGTGTCTGAGGTTTCGGGTCACACATGTGATCAAATTCCTATCATTGGCACTACTTTCCCATGTTCTCAAAACTCATCCGTTGTGTATGAAGAAATTGTCATTGAGGACACCAAAGTCTCTAAAGACTTCCCATCTCTGTCCTCAGACCGCAGTGTCCCTCACTGCAGTCAAAAGTCCCACATAAGTCCCACTGAAGTCCCAACTAAGACATACTTTGCGGTAGTCAAGTCATCCTTACCGTAGTCTTCAAACAAAAGTTTTGCCACTCTTCAAACGATTTATCATGAATTACCCATAGAAAACTTTTAAGTAGGTCAATGTTCCCAAATCCCAGAATCTTCAAGTTTTGATGACTCAAGCCCACGTTTTCACAAAATTTCGAAGGATTCTAGGAAACCGTAGTTGAATAATAGAGACTGTAGTTCACCAAAATCCTTAGCCAAAAAGACTTTCAAAGAAGAAATTCGCTCCCGAGGCACAAATAGATAAACTTTTTCACAAAACAAAAGGCATGTCAGATCTCAAAAGTCTAGAAAAAATTGTTTTCTCTCACTATTTTTCAAAAAACCCTACCACCAAGAAAACATACAAAAAGGAATGTATAGTTTCAAGAGTCATTCCTACTTCATCTGACACAATTCAAAAGAGAGCAATGTCTTTTCGAAATAGTGTTTTTCAAATCTATTCCTCAGATAATCCGAAATGGAAAGGTATTTTACCCACTCCAACACGTTTAAAGTCACGTCAAAATTTTAACAAATGGAAGGGTATCTTACCAAATCCAAAAAAAGGACCCAAAGATCTACACGTGCTAAACCTTTTTCAAAACAAACTTTTCAGAAAACTAACAACACTCGTGTCAAATATTTTCAACCTCGATCTAGGCAAAAGCCAAACAACTCTTCCTTTAGACCGCTGACCAAACGTGGTGTCAGAAAAAAAGACAAAATCTCAACCTGTGAGTGTCAGTGTAGTTGCAAAAATCAGAAACCTTGTCACTTTACAAAAACACACAACACTCCAAACTTTCACAAACACCCAGGACCAGGTTTAAAATTTGACACGAAACCAGTCCTTGCAACCTCGGTCCATGCATCACTCAGAAAATCACCTGTTGTTCCAGGCTCCAAACTTGTTTGGATGCCTAAACTAACCATGTAATTCTCAGGCTTTGTGCAAGGAGGAACAAGAAGATGAATAGTTAATTGACAGTGCCTGCTCCTTGCACATGACCGGAAGGTTAGAATACCTTCGGGATTTCAGGCCAATTTGCAAGGGTGGAAATATTACATTCTGCAACAATGCAAATGGAATCATCCGAGGTTATGGTGTACTTACTACGAGGAACTTCTCAATTCAGAAGGTTGCTTATGTAGAAAGCCTTAAACACAATCTCATCAGTGTTGGCTAAATATGTAAGGCAGGCCATCGAGTTGAGTTTGATGATCAATTATGTTACATTATGAAAAGTGATAGGAGCACCTGCTTGATCAAGTCATAATCCGAAGGTACCATGTATCCTATGGATGTCTCTCTCATCATTGGCAAAACGCAGCTGTGTTTCCTTTCCAAAGCCGTATCCGAAGTCAGCTGGTTATGGCACCGCAAGCTCGCTCATCGCAACTTCAGATACATCAACACTTTGATTACTGGAGAACTGGTCAATTCTCAATTTTAGAAATGACACTCTATGTCCTGCTTGTGAATGTGGTAAGCAGTCCAAAGCAAGTCACCCTATGGTGATTGACTCATCTATATCTGAACCACTTGAGCTTCTGCACATTGATCTTTGCGGTCGATCAACCGTAGCCAGTCACCATCACAAAATGTACACATTGGTTATTGTAGATGACTTCACTCGCTTCACATGGATTTTCTCCCTCATACTCAAATCTAAAACACCGAAAATTCTCATGAACTTCATCAAAGAAATAGAACTCCAGATCAAGCTACGAGTAACACGCATCCGCAGTGATAATGGAACAAAGTTCACTAATCATCCTCTTAATAGCTTCTTGACGTCTAAAGGTATTACTCACAACTTTTCAGCTCCTTATAAACCCCAACAAAATGGAGTAGTAGAGAGAAGGAACCATACACTAGTCGAAGCAGTCAGATCCATGCTAAACTTCGCTCACCTTCCTCTTTACTTCTAGGCTGAAGCTATAGCAACTGCATGCTTTGTTCAAAACCGAAGCACTGTGTGCAAACGCCTCAATAAAACACCATATGAGGGCCTCAACAATCGCAAACCAAATGTTTGCTTCTTTCATATCTTTGGGTGTAGATGTTTTGTGATCAACAACAGAGATCAGCTTAACAAATTTGCACCGAAGTCTGATGAAGGCATCTTTCTTGGCTACTCTACGAATAAGGTTGCTTACCAATTTCTCATCAGACGTACAAGGCTAATCATTGAAAGTTTCAATGTGAAATTCAATGACTCTTACATCCGCAACACCCCGTCATCCACTGAAACCACCGCCATCATGGAAAGTGACATTCCTGCTTCTTCAGGTCCTCTAAATCTGGTTGAAGTCAATTATGATGTTCTTTTCGAACCTGTTGAAACGAAAAAACTATCCGAAGTTCTTCTGTCACTGGCTGCTCAACAACAACACGCTGATGTTTATGGTCCATCTCAATACTTTCACCTCTCCGGTTGAGGGGGAAAGCTCTACTTTGGATCAAGCAACAACCATCGAGGTTCCAGTACTTAATGATGCTCAAGTTCCTATCCGCAGAAAATCATTACCATCAAACGTATCTTCGGATTCAGATGATGAAATCATAGAGAACAATGACACTCGAACCGATTCAAGGATCTTTACTCTCCCATCAGTAGTCCAGAGGGAACCTTCTCAGGTTCCAGAGGAACTCCCATCAGCAATCCAAGGGGAACCTCTCCAAACTGCTCAAGAAAATTTCATTCTCGCTCCAACAAGCCAAGATGATTCCGTAGGTTGTTCTCAAATCCAGGGGAACTGCCATCTCCAACCGAAGAAAATTTTGATATTGAAGACATTCCTTCTACCGCAACTGCTGATCATCTGATGCCTCGTCTACATGTATGGACAAAGGACCACCCACCAGTTCAAATTATTGGCAACCCATCCGCAGGTATCCAAACTCGATCTGCCAAGGACTTATCTGATCATTGTCACTACGCAACTTTTATGTCCGCAGTCGAGCCTCAATCAATCAAAGAAGCTTTATTGGAACCTGATTGGATTTCTGCAATGCAAGAAGAACTGGAAGAATTCAAAAGGAACAAGGTGTGGCAACTCATTCCCATACCGCAAGGCCATACTATTGTTGGAACAAGATGGGCCGAGTGTTCAGGAACAAGTTAGATGAATCTGGTGCGGTTATTAGAAATAAGGCAAAACTGGTTGCAAAGGGGTACAATCAACTGGAAGGTGTTGACTATGATGAAACATATGCTCCGGTGGCAAGAATGGAAGCCATCCGAATCTTTTTAGCATATGTTTCCCATAAAAACATCAAGGTACACCAAATGGACGTTAAGAGTGCTTTTCTCAATTGGGATTTGAAAAAAGAGGTTTATCTTCAACAACCACCCGGATTTGAAAGTATTGAATTCCCTGACCACTGCTACAAGTTTCAAAAGGCAGTCGACGGTCTGAAGCAAGCCCCTAGAGCTTGGTATGAGACTCTTTCTGAATTTCTAGTCTCTTCAGGGTACAAAAGAGGAGTGATTGATCCCACGCTATTTAGAAAAGAAAATGGTGACCACCTTATGCTTGTACAAATATATGTGGATGATATCATCTTCGGATCGACTGATCAAGGAATGGTGGACGAATTTGTTAAGCTCATTACAAACAAATTTCAAATGAGCATGAATAGAGAGATTAACTTCTTTCTAGGTCTTCAAGTCAAACAAATTCAGCAAGGGATGTTTATTCATCAAGAGAAATACACCACCGAACTATTGAAGAAATACTCTATGGAAAACTGCTCCTCGGCTAAGGTCCCTATGGTCTTCGGTTATAAGATCTCTGTTGATGCCTCTGGTTAATCTGTGGATCACAAGACTTATAGAGGTATCATTGGCTCTCTAATGTACCTCACCGCAAGCCAACCGGACATTGTCTTTGCAACTGGTGTATGTGCAAGGTATCAAGCTGACCCAAAAGTGTCACATATGACCGCAACCAAACAAATTCTCCGGTACCTAAAAGGAAGCAAATCTCTTGGTATATGGTACCCCGCAGGCAATGATTTCAGTCTGCAAGCATTTACCGATGCGGATCATGCCGGATGCAAACTTGATCGAAAAAGTACATATGGTGGATGTCGATTTTTCAGAGGTAGACTCGTCAGCTGGTCCTCAAGAAAACAAAGTTGTGTTTCATTGTCTACCACGGAAGCTAAATATTAAGCCGCAGCCAACTGTTGTTCTCAAGTTCTATGGATGAAGACACAACTGTTAGACTACGGATACAAAATATTATGGATACCAATCTACTTTGATTCTGAAAGTGCCATAGCGATTTCTCATAATCCTATTTAGCACTCCAAGACGAAACATATTGAACTACGGTATCACTTCATCAAAGACCACATTCTGAAAGGTAACATCGAACTCATCTTTGTCCCTACTCATGAAGAGATTGCTGATGTATTTACAAAAGCACTTGACTCTACTAAACTCAATGCATTCTTAAAAATGTTAAGGATGATGAATCCGGACCCTCAACTCTTCTTGAATTGATAGGTACCGCAGACCTTCTTGGTCTCCATTACAGTCCTAACGGAAAGTCATTTATAATAGATGGTTTTGATATATCCTGTGTACCGCAACCATATATTATATCTATCATTCACGGGTCTTTCTTGTTTGTTATTACTAACTTCTTGTACAAGTTCTCTTCTCAGTTTTCTCCCACTGTAGTCATCCGCAATGACAAAGAAGCCATCCGCAATGATGTGTCCATCCGCAGTCACATTAATTGATTTTCAGACAGTTCATTCTTTTGAAAAACAAAAAATAGTGTGCTATTTAATGATCCTTCATTAAATAAAACATTAAATAAAAACATCCCTTTGAGAAACTGTCACATTCTTTTCTTCTAAACCTTGTGTCAGACCTATTTTAGGTATGATGACAAAATAAAGATTTTCCAAATCAAATCCTTTTTATTAAGTCTTTTCCTATTACCCCAAACCATCACATCCGTTACAACTTCCCCTTTATCCAACGGATTAATCTCTCCCCCACCACACGTTCATCAGACGTGATACAAAACCTGACATTTCATTAAATGCAGACCCCTTTTCTGGTTAATCCCAAATTCAGACTTTATCCCTCTTTTGTCAATATGTGGTTGAGATTAAAGACGCTAATTCAAAAGATAAACCCAAACGTTTTTACCCAATTTCACTTAGGTCAAAAACGTTTCCGGCTTCATTAAGACACTATAAAACCCCTTTCTTCTCCACAAAGAAAAGTTTACGCTCTCTAAACCTTCAATCCTCTTATGCATTCTTCAAGCTTTCTCAAACTCATAACAATGGTGAAATCTGGTATCTTAAAGAAACAATCCAAGGCCTCTGGATTAGTGAACCCAACTGGTTCAGACTCTCCTACAATTGCCTCAAGCAATTTCAGAGCCATCTTTGAAGAAAAACCTTCTTACAATGCTCCCACAAAACATATGATCAAGTTCTTGAAAAATCACCCTTCGTTTGGTCCATTCGATGCTTTCACAGATGTTGTCCCAATTTCAACCCTCTTCAAGTGTGCCTTCTCCGCCTATCATCCACTCGATAACCCCCAAGAAGTTCATCTAAACCTAATCAATGATTCTTTGGTTATTTCGTCCAAAAAAAATTCATCACCGCCATTAACCTCCTTGTTCATCCCTCCATCAAGATTTTCACCCCATCAATGGCGGACATCACTTCGGCACTCTATCAGTTGGGTTATCAGAAAAAGATCAAAGGAATTGGCAAATTCAAGAAGAACCAAATGCCTGCTTTCTTGCAGTTCGTGTGCCACTTTGTCATCCGGAGTCTATCCGGCAGAACCGGAGGCACGGATAACATGGGACTCAAGCTATTGGAACTCGTATGGAGTATCTTCACATGCCACGATGTGAACTATGGACAAATCCTTTGGGATGATTTTCTACAATACATTCCGAAAGACGGCCCAAGGCAGAACCCAACCGAACTTACCTTTGCTAGGTTCTGGTCCCTCTGCATTTCAGATCTACATGCGGACGTAGGGATAGACATGGGCAGCGACATCAACTTTTTCGTCACCAAGGATCTCAAAAGGTACAATCCTTCTTCTGATCAAACAATCTTTGGCCCAGTCCGCAGACTTCCTGTCCATATTCTTTCTACCCTCGGTCTTGAGACTGCTAATGTCTCAGACCATATTGAGGCTACGGAAGGTATTGACCCATACCTTCCTACCCCGCCTCTTCCGTCCGCAGTCATTAACCCTGAAGGCACCGCAGTCGCTTCCTCTACAACTCTCTCTAATTTCTCTCATTCCCAAAGACGTAAACACTAAGTTTCTACCCTTCATGGCCCACGCAACACAAAGAAATCAGGAACTCCTAAAAAGGATGCTTCCAAACCTTCAAAGAAAAGAAAAACACCACCCGTAATCACAACTGTGGAACCAAGTCATCATGACTCTAGCAGTGACTCAGATTAGGATAACCAACCCATATCAATCCTCAAGAAACGCAAAACTGATCCTTCTAGCCAAATGCATGACCGGATTGATACCTTAGCCTCTCTACAGGCTCTGGTAGTCCTTGGGATGCCTGTACATCCATTCGAAACTACCGTCTTCTTCCTTTCAGACTCAGAAAGTGATTCTAGTTCACAGCAAAGAGGAGACTCCCCCCCCCCCCCCGAGTTCATTCCCAAGGGGATAATACTGGTTCTCGCCCTAAAGTCTCCAGGGCTTCCCGACTGCATATTTTTTTCTCTTGAGGAGTTAAACTCCATCCTCTTGAATGTCACCCAAACACTACAAACACCGTCCCAACCGCAGAGCACTTCTTCCGCCCATGCCAGAACTGAGCCGAGGCCAAACTTGACCACAGGTCAAGGAGACCAAGGAAGCTCAGGAAATCCTACTCTGCTTACATTAGTAACAGGTGGTTTAGGCACGGTAAGCACAAATGTGCAAGAATTTGTGGACCCGAGGGACACCTCGGTGTGATTTCAAGGAATTGACGGTGAAAATTCTAGTGATTCATGGAGCAAGTACCAACCCTCCAATGAAGCTGAAGAAAAGAAGTGTGCCGCTTTTTGAAGGGCATTCCAAGCACGCAAGGATCAACAAATCAAACAACGGTAATTGAAGGAACAAGAAATACAAGCAGTGGCTAAGTATTGGGCATATGCCATTAATAATGCCAATACCGTAGCCACCATTCTTAAAGTTCAAGATTGGATGACAGAATTGGTTGAAACCTTCCACAAGACTCAGGAAGCCATTGTTGACCAATATGTCTCCAAAGTTCCTCCCACTCCCACTGCTGAAGGTTCACAAGATGAAGGACCCGAAATCGAAATAAGTTCTGATCCCATCTTTGGTTTTGATGATGCTCAACTACAAGAGGTAAACAAACCCTCTCCTTCTGATGACGATCTCATGATGTTCGATGAAGATGAAGAATTCGATGAAGACGAAGAATCCGGTAGCTCTCATCATTCGACCTCTAAACCTAAAGAGAAGAAGAAGAAGAAGAATGTTGTTACAAGAAAAGAGTTTCTAAGTCTTCAAGCCAAGGTCGATCAAATCCTTGTTGCGGTTAAGCCAACTCAGCCGCAACCAGAAGACATACCTAGACCGCAGTCCTTGATGGAAAGGATTGAACGCCTGGAAACACGAGAGAAAATGGCTGCGGAGCGTATCTCTCTTAAGGTCGAAATGGGGATCCAGTCCCTTGACAATAATCGTCAAGCTGACCACAAAGAGTTCATGGCTACTGTAGAACGCATCATCTCTAAGGTAACCGCAATCAAAAGGGATCTTCAAGCAGCTGTTGCGGATCAAGCCTCCCACACTGAAAAACTGATTGTGGAAACTCACACTGCCTATGAGTCCGCAATTTCAGTCCTTCAAACTACTATCAACCGTCTGCAGAGATCTTTGTCTGCAAATTTCCATGGTCCCGAAACTCTTCATCTTACCAAGGAAATCCATAGGCTACTCTTCAACCCCTACATCCCAAACAATCAACAATTAGCCGAAGCCCTTAAAGCTCAATTCCAAGAGGTGTATGCCAAGGTTGATGGCCTTTGTCAATGGCTTGAGGAGGCTCCGGGTCTGAACTCCTCAAGAGGGGGAAGTGAAGAAGAAGAAGTACGTCACTCCAATCACTCCATCTTTCCACAACATCACACTCCCCCTGTCACTACAGAAAAAGTTCCTACACCACAACCTTCACCGCAACCATCTCACCACACTCCACCTCATAACTCTCTAGTGCAACAGGAAAACACTCCTAAGAAACCAGAGACTCATCCTCACTTCAAAAACCTTGTGGAGTACATGTCCTCTCCGAGTTCAAATGACTTCCCTGCCACCAATCAAAGGAAAAGAGATTGGAAGGCAGCCAAACTTGATGAAGAAGTTTGGAGACTATGCGGTTTTGACACCATCATGGATGAGTGCTTGATAAAATTTTGGATCAATCCCCACTGCAGACTGCTTGATAATGACTACATTCCCCACCTCACCTATGCAGAACCCTCTTCAGACGGTTACTGGGATGTCCCAATCTCTCCGAATGCCAGATACTTCACTGTATTTGAGCAATTCAACCGCAGCCTTCCAGACACCAAAAGACTGCCAATGGAGTTTGAGAGACTTAGCCAATTTTATGCTAAGTAAGCCTCTCCTGTTGAGAACATATGGTCTAATGATAGACCATCCGCAGTCAAGAACTACAAGATCCGGAAGTTTATGAAGGCTGACTTCATCCAGTACACTCTGACCAGAAGGGGACACGATTATATCTGTACCCAGGCTGATTTTCCCTGCATGAATCTGGAAGAAGTCTTTCTCATCGCTAAGGTGTTTCAACACAAGTCTGAGAAGCACCCGAAGATGAAGATTGCACTTGAAAGGGCTAGTACTTTCTTGAAGGAAACAGTCTGTGACTTTACCAAGATCGACGCAGACATTCACCCCACCATTGCCAAGAAAGTCGATTTGCCACCTCTTGACCCCGCACCAATGCCTACCGAAGGCTATGAAGAAAGATCCTTAGGTGCAACCAACTATCCTGAACTTGGAGTCATTTTCAAAAGGAAGACTGATAATGTCAAATACTTCATTCCTATGACTGCCATGCATCGCCTCACCAGGAAGCAACTTGACATCTGCCGAAACGCAGTTGAAAAATCTAAGCACACAACTACAGAAGTCAAGTTCGAAATATTAAGAAGAATCAACTGGTTGGAGAACATCAAAAGTTAAAGAGGTCACTCAGGGGGAAATTGTTGAATCATAAAAAGTGACCCTCTTGAACTTCAGCTACCGTAGCCTCCAAGCCACCGCAGTCAAGCCCCTTCATCAGCAGTCATCAACCGCATTATCTATCTTCCGAAGTCTCTATCTAGATTACGTTACTTTGTCTTTGCTGTAATACACTCTACTGTCCAGTATGCCTTGCATGTCTACTCTTAGAGTTGTAATCTAGTAATCTTTATGAGTCTTTATAAATAGAGCTCATTCTCTTGTAAAAAAAGGTGTATCGCATCTAATTTTAATACACATCTCTGAAGTTATCTTTTCTATATTACTTATTCAATCCTCTTACTCTCATAATCGATCACAAACTCTCTTCAGAGCAAGTCTTCTGTGACTTAATCACTAAGTTTGATCTCACTTATTAACTTGGCTTGAATGCATTCCTCGTTATGAATCAGCTTATGTGTATACTTGATATAACAATTGTTGTCATTTACATTTCTTTACTTTTCCGCAACTAACTCTCTAACATCTAACTCTAAATATTATTGTTGAGCTTTTTGATCCTTCGAGATTAACTATTCCGCAATATACTTGTTCTAACGTTTGTTCAAGTGTGTCTCAAAGTTTTTCTCTCAATAATATCGAGATTTAAACATGTCATTCAAAAGTTCAATGAATCTCAAAGGATCTAGGAGTTTTCAATACATTTAAAACTTAATCTTCTTTTCGTTTTTCATGGTGGAAAATTAGTGAATCGTCATTCACTTACCTTCAAATGTTCTGCAATTTGGGTTACGACATCCCTCTCCCAATTTGTAGAATATTGTGTTAGTACCTAGCCTTAATATCTCATTTGGGTGTTTTATTATGGACTCAATCAATCAACTAACTTGAATTTTCTCCCGTTTTGTAGATGTCAAAGTATAACAACTATGGTCTTCCCAAATCCCGTGGAACAAGCTTTCCACATGAAGATGATATTCAAAGATTCGATCGAGGAACACGAGATCATGCTTCACTTCCTCCACCTCCTCCTATTGTTCTCCCTAACCCACAAGTTCAAAGGCTTGAAAAGTCCAAGCTCACTCAAGCCCTTTTGCCAAGTAAACATGAAGAAGGAAAGTCAGTGTGTGCACACGTCTTAGAGATGAAGTCACACATTGATAGGTTAAGAATGTTGGGAGTCATTGTCTGTGAGGAGCTGGCTGTTGATTGGGTTCTTCAGTCGCTTCCTGACTCATATAGTGATTTCGTAAGAAGGTACTATATGATAGATCATGACGTAACCCTCATCGATCTCACCTATTTGCTTATTGTTGCTGAATCAGCAATGATTTGGCGCACTAGAGAAGCAAAGTTGATTGGTGGATCTGCCTTCCAGACCTCTATGGATATAGGCAATGGTAACGAAAGGCATGCCATGGTCGAAAGGTTTGATCATAAGAGAAAGGCAAAGTCTGAAGTAGTTCCATCTGTTGTTCCAAAAAAGTCAATTTGCTTTTATTGCCAAGAGAATGGGCATTGGAGACGAAGCTGCCCTGTTTACCTGAGAGATCTAAGAGATGGGAGAGTCAAGACGTTTGGCTCTACTTCAGGTAAAATCCACTATCTAAATCCATTAAGTTCTTATTCATTGATTCTTAATACACAATGTGATAAGATTACATTTGAATGTTTTGCAGGATCAAAGAAAAGAGAGGAAGCTTGATGGAAAAGCAAGATGAGTCTGATCACGAAGAATTGGATCACGATCACATGGATTCGAAGATCAGATTTTGAGCTTAGAAAGTTATGATAGATTTGTTAGGAATATTTCATTACATAGTTTTTCAGTTGATTTTGCATTGTAAGGACATGTTTTCCGCTGATTTTATGAATAAAATAAATTTCTTGATTTGTCTTATTTATATATATCCTTGCAATGAAATCGTTATGGAAAATTGATGTTTTTGTATTTCTATAAATGGATGTGATTCTTAGTTATGTTATTTATGGAAGTGTCAAATTTCTCTAAGTAAGGAAAGATTCCCATCGCCCAAGTTTCAGTTGGACAGAAGCTTGGAATCATATGATTTGAATGACTAATGGACTAGAACACAATGTATGGAAATATTGATACTTAGGAAATTAAGACTAATTCCTTGATCACACAAGTATGTGAGTCAAGTGAAGGACTAAAGGATTAGAACACAATGTTGGGCACTAGTCAATTCTACCACAAATAACAACAAGACTATTCGTCATAATTTACCAAAAGTCTAGTAAATGTGGTTATACATACAAGATTAAGTGTAATTCTGAATCATTGAAAAGTTTCAATGAATGGTAGAACGAATAAGAAGAAGCAATGAAGGCAAAAAAATAAAAGGTTTCTCAAATCTAAGAAGAAGGGAGTGTACCTTTGTATCAGTTTTATGATCGTCTTAATTAAGAACCATACCACAATTGATCCTCTAAGGACATCTTACTGCACTAGTATGGATAAGAAAAGGAATCGGAAATTGTTGAAATGGTTAAATCAAAAGGATGAGTCATACTTCGTTAGAAAATCAAGTCTTAGAGTCATACTCCAAGATTGTGACTTGAGTGAGATAATCTTAAGTAGGAATGTTCTTACACTTGCACATTTTGGTAAGTTATGATGTCTTGAATAAGACAAAGACCAACTAATACCAAATTATGCGTAGTTTTGTCTTGATATAGACACACATTAACTCTTCAATATTTATTTTTGGCAAGAAATGTTTCTTGATAAGAGAACCTGATATGTTGTCACACCCCGAAACCGATGGCGGAAACATTCCGGGGCAGAGGACGTCATGTAGTATCACAACCAATGTACATAGTAAGCGTAGTAAACACAACCATTACATTACATAGAAGTATTTACATTTGTTTGAAAGTAAAGTTGTACGTGATTATAGATATATACATCCAAAATGAGCAAAAGTAAGGACGAGACTGCTAAAATATTCCGTCTTCTCCAAAAGATCGCAGGATACCTATCTAATGTGGACCTGAGAATACAAGCAGTTTTGAAAATATCAGCATAAAGCCAGTGAGTTCATAAGCGGTTGGTTTCTGTAAAAGAACAAGTTTCCTTTGGTTTTCTGAAAAGAATGATTATCCAAGAAAATCCCATATTTTCTTATAAGAAAAGTCTAGTTATCCATTGATTACACAGTCTGGTTATAAAAAGTCAAATTATCCTAGGAAAAACCCTTATTTTCCTTAAAAGTTGGTTATCGATTCGGAATGAAGTGTACAAGTATCTACCATACTTGTAGCGTTAAGAGAAGTATTCTGAAAGCCTAGTTATCCTTGTAAAGTGCATTAGTTTTAACACATATATAAAACTAATAAGTAGGAAGTAAACTGATTACTAAATTCATTATTACTAACAAGTAAATATTTCTTATCTAAATTGCGAGTTCCATAACCATACAATAGACTAGATATGGAAATAAGAAGTCCAATATCATTTTATGACTTTTGTCACCCGTAGACCTGCCGGTCCCACTGTAGCTAGCAGCGAGGTGCGGGGTAGTCAGCCCCGTATAGATCTATACACTCAAGTCACGTTCTCCGTCCAGGAGATTCTGGTTACGGGGGCGGTCCTCCACTCGCGTATCTCTGTGGAGTGTTTCAGAGGACGTGTCTCCAATTTTTAAGAATAACAAATTTACAAGTAATAATGTGGAAAAATCATGTTACGAAGGTGGTCCTCCACTCGCGTATCTCTGTGGAGTGTTACCGAGGACGAAATCAAAAGTACTAAGCTAATGCTTTTGTAATGATGTGAAAAGATCATTTGTGAAATATAAAATATAACATTTTATAATGAGTTTCACAAACAGTTTGAAAACTAACTCCACAAGTTAAACGGTTGGTTAATACGATTTCTAATGTTAAAAGCATACAGAATATGAAACATTTCAAATGAAATAATAAGTTTGAGTACAAGATTTCCTTGTACTTTTGCTTGTATTCCCCCTGAAAACATTGAAAAACACGGAAAAAGGTGTAGGGGTATGAACTCACCAGACGAGAAATGTGTCGGATAGGATGCTAAGTGTCAGTTCGGGGCTTGAATACACGCAAGGTTCCTATGTAATATGAATAGATACATAAATTGTATCTAATTAGACTTTGAACTACTAATTAATTAAGAATATACACTCTGAGGCGTGAAAACACTTCATATCAAGTGTTAGGAGTGATCCGGGTAGTATCTAAGGATGTGTAGGGCCTAGATAAGGAGTTTACTCTTCAAGAGTAAGCCCTTAAGGGTGTTTACGGTCCAAAGACCATATCCCCATGAGTTTTAGGTCGTAAACTCGTGGATGGTGGGTTCTTGGATGCTTAAAGGTCTTACAATGCACAAAGGAAGGTTCTAAGGTTGATTCCATGGCTTAGGAAGTGATCGGGACTTGAATTGACCTTGGAAAAGGAGTTTACGGTTTATGAAGATGTTCTTGGTGAGTTTACTGCCATAAACACATGAGTTTATGGCCGTAAACTCATGTTTTCCCATGATTCATGTGTTTTGGTGATTGTAGGTTAAGCATACAAAGTTCTAGACACAAATCTAAGCCATATAAGGTGTTAGGGGCACTTTAACACCCTTTGGAGGTGTTTATGGTCTAATAAGGGGTGTTTACGGTCCAAGAATGTTCTTGGGCCGTAAAATCAAGTTTAATCCCCAAATGGTAAGATTTTGGTGTTCTAAGTCCATTCCTGCAAGTCCAAAAGTCATAACTAAGCACTAGAAGTGATTTGGAAGGGTTTTAGGGCTTCAAAACCCTCTTATAAGAGTTCACGGTTTTGGGAGATGTTCCCAAACCGTAAACACATGTTCTTGGTGCATTTGGATGATTTAAACACGAATTTTCATGATAAACAAGCTTAATAACATGCTAGGATAGATTACTTACCAATTTGGAGCTTGAAAGGGGTGTTTTTTTGGATCAAACTTGAGTTTTAGAGAGAGAGAGAGAGAGAGAGAGTAGTGAGAGAAAGTGTTTTAAGAGAGTGAAAAAGATTCAAAATGTGGTCACTCAATCCCTTATATATGGGTTGAGTTTATGGCCCGATGGAAATCTACCCAATACCGACGTTAAACGGAGCTTTTGGTCGTACCCGATTAATTTGTCGTAACCCGACGTCGTCGAAACTAAAAATTCTCCAATTAAAAATTGGGATGTTTTAACGTTTTTATAATGCGTTCCGACACTTATGAAGAATAAAAGTCGCAATTTAATTAACTTAACCCAAAAGTTAACGGAAAATCTTAATAAACATAAATTTTATTAATGGAAATGGAATATTGTGACGGAATAAATTTCGGGTTGTCACATTATCCCCCCGTTAGAGGGAATTTCGTCCCGAAATTTAAAATCAAGATACAAATCATGGAACTGGAAAGAGATGCGGATATTTTTGCTTCATCGAGTCTTCGCGCTCCCAAGTGAACTCGGTTCCCCGCTTGGCATTCCAGCGAACCTTCACTATCGAGATACGACTTTGTTTTGTACGTTTGATCTCTCGATCCATGATTTCGATGGGTTCTTCCACAAAGTTCAGGTTTTCATTGATCTCGATCTCGTCAAGGGGAATCACGATGGTTTCCTCGGATAGACACTTTTTAAGATTTCAGACGTGGAAGATAGGATGGATGTTGCTAAGTTCTTGAGGTAGTCGGAGTTTATAGGCTATAGGACCGATCCTAGCGAGGATCTCGAAAGTTCCTATGTACCTCGGGTTAAGTTTTACATGCTTTCCAAAGCGTATCATGCCTTTCCAGGGTAAGACCTTCAACAGGACATGGTCTCCAACCTGGAATTCCAAAGGTTTCTGTCGTTTATCGGCGTAACTCTTCTGTCAGTCTCGTGAAGCTTTTAGTCGTTCTCGGATTTGGATGATCTTCTCAGTGGTTTCGCGGATGATTTCAGGACCAATGAGATCACTGTCGAGGACTCGACTCTTGGCTAGCTGTGTGTCCCCTACCTTGGCCCAGCACAGCGGGGATCTGCACTTATGACCGTAGAGGGCTTTGAACGGGGCAGCCTTGATGCTGGTGTGGTAGCCGTTGTTATACCAGAACTCGATCAAGGGTAGATGGGTGTCCCCACGACTTTCCGAAATCGATGACACATGCTCGTAGCATATCTTCTAGGGTTTGGATAGTTCTCTCACTCTGTCCATCTGTCTGAGGATGATAAGCTGTACTCATGTCCAGCTTAGTTCCAAGAGCTTTCTGATGATAATGGACACAGACACACCGTGCAGTCGAACTATCTCTTGGATGTAGGTTCGTGTAAGTCTTTCCATCTTGAATGATTCTTTGATCGGAATGAAGCGAGCGGATTTTGTTAAACGATCGACAATTACCCAAATGGTATCATACCCACTCGGAGATCTGGGTAACTTGGTGATGAAATCCATAGTAATCATCTCCCATTTCCACTCAGGTATCTCGGGCTGCTGGAATAGACCCGAGGGCTTCTGATACTCGACTTTTACCTTGGCGCAAGTCAGACACTTGTCCATGAAGGTAGCGATCTTGTCTTTCATGTTTGGCCACCAATATTGTTTCTTGAGATCCAGGTACATCTTGCCCGAACCTGGGTGAACAGAGTATTTGGTCCTGTGAGCTTCGTTCATAACAACTTCCCTGAAACCTCCGAACTTTGGGGTCTAGATTCGATCCATGAAACAGTAAACTTCGTCACCTCTGATCTCAAGTTTCTTATCCATTCCCCTCAAGGCTTCATTCAACACGTTCTCTGGTTTTAGGGCTTCCAACTGGGCTTCTCGAATCTGTATGGATAAGTGGGAATGGATGGTCATCGTCAATGTCTTTGCCTTGTTGCTTGAGCTTTCCTTTCGGTTGAGGGCATCTGCTACTACATTGGACTTACCGGGATGGTAGCGGATTTCACACTCGTAATCACTGAGCAACTCTACCCATCGCCGTTGCCTCATGTATAAGTCCTTTTGATTGAAGATGTGTTGCAGACTCTTATGGTCAATGAAGATCGTGCACTTGGTTCCGTAAAGATAATGTCTCCAAATCTTCAGTGCGAAGACCACTGCTCCTAACTCCAAGTTGTGAGTTGTGTGGTTAACTTCGTGTGCCTTCAGCTATCTCGAGGCATAAGCGATAACTTTTCCTCTCTGCATAAGCACACAGCCTAAGCCCTGATTGGACGCATCGCAATAAACAACGAAGTCCTCTGTCCCTTCGGGCAGGGACAGGATAGGCACGCTACACAAGGCTTGCTTTAATGTTCGAAAAGTAGTGTCTTGTTTTTCACTCCATCAAAAGGGTACACCTTTCTGTGTCAGAGTAGTTAGGGGTTTGGCGATTCTGGAAAAATTCTGGCTGAACCTGCGATAGTAGCCAGCGAGACCCAAGAATTGACGGATTTCTGTGGGTGTCTTCGGTGCCGACGACTTCTCTATCGCCTTGATTTTAGACGGGTCCACATGTATACCCTCCTTGCTTACCACGTGACCAAGGAAAGCTACTTTTTGAATCTAGAATTCGCACTTGGAGAATTTCGCGTACAGCTTTTCCGTTCTAAGAATTTCCAACACTAATCTCAAGTGTTGTTTGTGATCTTCCTCGCTTCTGGAGTAGACAAGTATGTCTTCAATGAACACGAAGACGAACTTGTCCAGAAAGGGGTGACACACCCTGTTCATCAGGTCCATGAACACAGCCGGTGCATTGGTTAGACCGAAGGGCATCACTACGAACTCGTAGTCTCGATATCGAGTCTTGAATGCTGTCTTGGAAACATCATTCTCGTGAACTCGAAGCTGATGGTACCCTGATCTGAGGTCTATCTTCGAGAAGTAACTGGCTCCCTGAAGTTGATCGAAAAGGTCGTCTATTCGAGGAAGAGGATATCGGTTTTTGACGGTCAACTTGTTCAACTCGCGGTAGTCTATACACATCCGAAAGGATCCATCTTTCTTCTTCACGAATAATACCGGGGCTCCCCAAGGTGAGGAACTCGGTCTGATGAACCCTTTTTCGAGCAGCTCATTAAGCTGACTGGATAACTCCTGCATTTCTGTTGGAGCTAAGTGATATGGAGACTTGGCTATAGGGTTAGCTCCAGAACTTAGGTCGATGCGAAACTCGACTTGACGTTCGGGAGGAATTCCTGGAAGCTCTTCAGGAAAGACATCAGGAAAGTTGCAGACTTCGGGGATGCTCTCGAGGTCTTTAACTTCCTGTTTCTCGTTGATTACATGAGCCAAGAGTGCATAACATTCCTTTCGCAAGAGCTTTTGAGCTTTGATGCAGGAAATGATGCGGAGATTGGAACTACGTTTATCGCCGTAGATCATGAGAGTCTGGCCAGATGGGAGATTAAGACGGATGGCTTTTTCATAACAAAGGATATCAGGATGATTGTGACTCAACCAATCCATGCCAATGATGACATCAAAGCTCTTTATGGAAACTAGCATTAGGTCAATGGGAAAAGAATGATCATTCAGGGTAAGGGTACAACCTATGAATATATCGCTAGCGCTTTCTTTCTCATCGTTAGCCATCTCGACGGTAAATGTTTCGATTAATGGTTGGGGGTTATGCTTAAGGAGATGTTTGAATGAATGGCTAACAAAACTTCTTTCAGCACCAGAATCGAAAAGGATACTAGCATAAGAGTTGTCGAGAAGGAACGTCCCCGAGACAACGGTGGGGTCGGCGACTGCCTCCTCTCGTCCCATAGCTAGGACTTTCCTGGTGTTACCAGTTGTTGCTGCCTTGGGGCAGTTTCTCTTGAAATGCCCGACTTCACCACATCCGTAGCAGGTCTGTCCAACACCCGCTCCGGAAGATTGATTTGTTGATTGGGTTGGTGCTTTGCAGAATCGAATCGTATGCCCCTTTTTACCACAGTTGGAGCATGACAGATCACGGCAAGGGCCGGGGTTATGGTGGAAGTTACACTTATCGCATCGGGGAAGGGTACCAGCGTACCTACTAGTAGGTGTTTGAGCTGTGGAACCGACGGTAGAAGCAGCAGCAGGGGCAGTAGCAGCGTGGACTGCCACAGTTTGCTGCTTCTTCGAGGATTCCTGAGAAGGCTGACTCTTCTTCTTCTTCCAAAATTTTCTTTTCTCACCACTCCTCTTTGTCGGTTCAGGAGTGGTGGTTGCTTCCTCAAGATCATCACTATGGTCAATCAGAGTTTGCACTAGGCATTTGGCGTTGTCGTAGGTATCTGGCTTCACAGCTAAGACATTACCCTTGGTTGGCTGGGTCAACCCCCAGAAGAACCTCTCAATATTTTTACTCTCCGGGGTAACCATTCCCGGACAGAGTAGTGCCAAGTCATCGAATCTGAAAGTGTAAGCGGCGATATCGGAATCCTTCATCTTTAGGTTCTAGAGTTCATGCTCCAGCTTTTGCATTTCACCCCGAGGGAAGTATTCCGCAAGTAGAAGCTCCTTCATGACCTCCCAACCCATAGAATTGGCTACATGTAGAGTTAAGGATTTGACTCGGCCATTCCACCAAGTCAGGGCTTTATCGGTGAAGGTGCAGGCGGCGAACTTCACCTTATCAGTTTCAGAGCAGGCACAAATTTCGAAAATAGATTCGATTTTCTCGAACCATCGAGTTAGGGCAATGACACCTCCAGTGCCATTGAAGGGCGTGGGTTTTGCGTTCATAAAGTCTTTGTAGGAACACTCCTTCCGGTGTCCCTGGCTACCTTCTATGTTTTGAGGCTGAGTTCCACCTCCTGACCCGCCTGAACCACCGGGGTTCATTGTGACATGGCAGCAGCCACAGCAACAGTAACAGCTGCTTGGAACATGGCGGGATCAAATGGAGAGGGAGGTGGTGGTGGAGGAGGATTGTTTTTCTTTGAGCTGGGTCTTTTCCTTGGAGGCATCTTGATCTAAAATAGCCAGGAAGGAGAGGATTAAAAGTCCTCTGAATTGAATCAAGAGATATGGAACAAGAGATATCTCATTATGACAGATATAGGGTTCTATAAGCGATAAGCAGGAAAGAGTTATCAAAGCAGATAAACTATCGCTAAAGAAGGAATGAGTAGCAACGCTCGGAATGAATTTCTACAACGTATTCGGTTTTGGCTAAAATACTCCCATAGTATTTTATGTTTCCCTGCGACGACGACTCATTGTTTGGGTATTAGGTGAGTTTTAGGCATGCTGCACACCACAGTCACTCCCAAGCACATGTTGGTCGTGTCTCGAATGAATATAGTTGATCAGGCTATATTGACCCGAGACACGACTACATAACTGCCCAGGTTTAACCGCAGCGTACAACACCCAATTACTTATGTTTTTTTCTACTCGAGGTTACGGTATCTGACATTTAGGTATTCTTGTATACTTTTGAAAAATACTTATATTTTAAAGTATACTTTTAGTTCAGAGCACTTCGGCCCATTAGTGTTTATAGTCTTATACCATGTAAGGTTTGGTATACTTAGTTCACTATAAACAACGACTCTGATACCAATCTGTCACACCCCGAAACCGATGGCGGAAACATTCTGGGGCGGAGGACGTCATGTAGTATCACAACCAATGCACACAGTAAGCGCAGTAAACACAACCATTACATTACATAGAAGTATTTACATTTGTTTGAAAGTAAAGTTATACATGATTATAGATATATACATCCAAAATGAACAAAAGTAAGGACGAGACTGCTAAAATACTCCGTCTTCTCCAAAAGATCGCGGGATACCTCTCTAATGTGGACCTAAGAATACAAGCAGTTTTGAAAATATCAGCATAAAGCTGGTGAGTTCTTTGGTTTTCTGAAAAGATTGATTATCCTAGAAAATCCCATATTTTCTTATAAGAAAAGTCTAGTTATCCATTGGTTACACAGTCTGGTTATGAAAAGTCAAGTTATCCTAGGAAAAACCCTTATTTTCCTTAAAAGTTGGTTATCGATTCGGAATGAAGTGTACAAGTATCTACCATACTTGTAGCGTTAAGAGAAGTATTCTGAAATCCTGGTTATCCTCGTAAAGTGCATTAGTTTTAACACATATATAAAACTAATAAGTAGGAAGTAAACTGATTACTAAATTCATGATTACTAACAAGTAAATCTCTGTTATCTAAATTGCAAGTTCCATAATCATACAATAGACTAGATATGGCAATAAGAAGTCCAGTATCATTTTATGACTTTTGTCACCCGTAGACCTGCCGGTCCCACTGTAGCTAGCAGCGAGGTGCGGGGTAGTCAGCCATGTATAGATCTATACACTCAAGTCACGTTGTCCATCCAGGAGATTCTGGTTACGGGGGCGGTCCTCCACTCACATATCACTGTGGAGTGTTTCAAAGGACGTGTTTCCAATTTTTAAGAATAACAAATTTACAAGTAATAATGTGGAAAAATCCTGTTACAAAGGTGGTCCTCCACTCGCGTATCTCTGTGGAGTGTTACGGAGGACGAAATCAAAAGTACTAAGCTAATGCTTTTAACAGTAATGATGTGAAAAGATCATTTGTGAAATATAAAATATAACATTTTATAATGAGTTTCACAAACAGTTTGAAAACTAACTCCACAAGTTAAACGGTTGGTTAATACGATTTCTAATGTTAAAAGCATACAGAATATGAAACATTTCAAATGAAATAATAAGTTTGAGTACAAGATTTCCTTGTACTTTTGCTTGTATTCCCCCTGAAAACATTGAAAAACACGGAAAAAGGTGTAGGGGTATGAACTCACCAGACGAGAAATGTGTCGGATAGGATGCTAAGTGTCAGTTCGGGGCTTGAATACACGCAAGGTTCCTATGTAATATGAATAGATACATAAATTGTATCTAATTAGACTTTGAACTACTAATTAATTAAGAATATACACTCTGAGGCGCGAAAACACTTCATATCAAGTGTTAGGAGTGATCCGGGTAGTATCTAAGGATGTGTAGGGCCTAGATAAGGAGTTTACTCTTCAAGAGTAAGCCCTTAAGGGTGTTTACGGTCCAAAGACCATATCCCCATGAGTTTTAGGTCGTAAACTCGTGGATGGTGGGTTCTTGGATGCTTAAAGGTCTTACAATGCACAAAGGAAGGTTCTAAGGTTGATTCCATGGCTTAGGAAGTGATCGGGACTTGAATTGACCTTGGAAAAGGAGTTTACGGTTTATGAAGATGTTCTTGGTGAGTTTACTGCCATAAACACATGAGTTTATGGCCGTAAACTCATGTTTTCCCATGATTCATGTGTTTTGGTGATTGTAGGTTAAGCATACAAAGTTCTAGACACAAATCTAAGCCATATAAGGTGTTAGGGGCACTTTAACACCCTTTGGAGGTGTTTATGGTCTAATAAGGGGTGTTTACGGTCCAAGAATGTTCTTGGGCCGTAAAATCAAGTTTAATCCCCAAATGGTAAGATTTTGGTGTTCTAAGTCCATTCCTGCAAGTCCAAAAGTCATAACTAAGCACTAGATGTGATTTGGAAGGGTTTTAGGGCTTCAAAACCCTCTTATAAGAGTTCACGGTTTTGGGAGATGTTCCCAAACCGTAAACACATGTTCTTGGTGCATTTGGATGATTTAAACACGAATTTTCATGATAAACAAGCTTAATAACATGCTAGGATAGATTACTTACCAATTTGGAGCTTGAAAGGGGTGTTTTTTTGGATCAAACTTGAGTTTTAGAGAGAGAGAGAGAGAGAGAGAGAGAGTAGTGAGAGAAAGTGTTTTAAGAGAGTGAAAAAGATTCAAAATGTGGTCACTCAATCCCTTATATAGGGGTTGAGTTTATGGCCCGATGGAAATCTACCCAATACCGACGTTAAACGGAGCTTTTGGTCGTACCCGATTAATTTGTCGTAACCCGACGTCGTCGAAACTAAAAATTCTCCAATTAAAAATTGGGATGTTTTAACGTTTTTATAATGCGTTCCGACACTTATGAAGAATAAAAGTCGCAATTTAATTAACTTAACCCAAAAGTTAACGGAAAATCTTAATAAACATAAATTTTATTAATGGAAATGGAATATTGTGACGGAATAAATTTCGGGTTGTCACATTATCCCCCCGTTAGAGGGAATTTCGTCCCGAAATTTAAAATCAAGATACAAATCATGGAACTGGAAAGAGATGCGGATATTTTTGCTTCATCGAGTCTTCGCGCTCCCAAGTGAACTCGGTTCCCCGCTTGGCATTCCAGCGAACCTTCACTATCGAGATACGACTTTGTTTTGTACGTTTGATCTCTCGATCCATGATTTCGATGGGTTCTTCCACAAAGTTCAGGTTTTCATTGATCTCGATCTCGTCAAGGGGAATCACGATGGTTTCCTCGGATAGACACTTTTTAAGATTTCAGACGTGGAAGATAGGATGGATGTTGCTAAGTTCTTGAGGTAGTCGGAGTTTATAGGCTATAGGACCGATCCTAGCGAGGATCTCGAAAGTTCCTATGTACCTCGGGTTAAGTTTTACATGCTTTCCAAAGCGTATCATGCCTTTCCAGGGTAAGACCTTCAACAGGACATGGTCTCCAACCTGGAATTCCAAAGGTTTCTGTCGTTTATCGGCGTAACTCTTCTGTCAGTCTCGTGAAGCTTTTAGTCGTTCTCGGATTTGGATGATCTTCTCAGTGGTTTCGCGGATGATTTCAGGACCAATGAGATCACTGTCGAGGACTCGACTCTTGGCTAGTTGTGTGTCCCCTACCTTGGCCCAGCACAGCGGGGATCTGCACTTATGACCGTAGAGGGCTTTGAACGGGGCAGCCTTGATGCTGGTGTGGTAGCCGTTGTTATACCAGAACTCGATCAAGGGTAGATGGGTGTCCCCACGACTTTCCGAAATCGATGACACATGCTCGTAGCATATCTTCTAGGGTTTGGATAGTTCTCTCACTCTGTCCATCTGTCTGAGGATGATAAGCTGTACTCATGTCCAGCTTAGTTCCAAGAGCTTTCTGATGATAATGGACACAGACACACCGTGCAGTCGAACTATCTCTTGGATGTAGGTTCGTGTAAGTCTTTCCATCTTGAATGATTCTTTGATCGGAATGAAGCGAGCGGATTTTGTTAAACGATCGACAATTACCCAAATGGTATCATACCCACTCGGAGATCTGGGTAACTTGGTGATGAAATCCATAGTAATCATCTCCCATTTCCACTCAGGTATCTCGGGCTGCTGGAATAGACCCGAGGGCTTCTGATACTCGACTTTTACCTTGGCGCAAGTCAGACACTTGTCCATGAAGGTAGCGATCTTGTCTTTCATGTTTGGCCACCAATATTGTTTCTTGAGATCCAGGTACATCTTGCCCGAACCTGGGTGAACAGAGTATTTGGTCCTGTGAGCTTCGTTCATAACAACTTCCCTGAAACCTCCGAACTTTGGGGTCTAGATTCGATCCATGAAACAGTAAACTTCGTCACCTCTGATCTCAAGTTTCTTATCCATTCCCCTCAAGGCTTCATTCAACACGTTCTCTGGTTTTAGGGCTTCCAACTGGGCTTCTCGAATCTGTATGGATAAGTGGGAATGGATGGTCATCGTCAATGTCTTTGCCTTGTTGCTTGAGCTTTCCTTTCGGTTGAGGGCATCTGCTACTACATTGGACTTACCGGGATGGTAGCGGATTTCACACTCGTAATCACTGAGCAACTCTACCCATCGCCGTTGCCTCATGTATAAGTCCTTTTGATTGAAGATGTGTTGCAGGCTCTTATGGTCAATGAAGATCGTGCACTTGGTTCCGTAAAGATAATGTCTCCAAATCTTCAGTGCGAAGACCACTGCTCCTAACTCCAAGTTGTGAGTTGTGTGGTTAACTTCGTGTGCCTTCAGCTATCTCGAGGCATAAGCGATAACTTTTCCTCTCTGCATAAGCACACAGCCTAAGCCCTGATTGGACGCATCGCAATAAACAACGAAGTCCTCTGTCCCTTCGGGCAGGGACAGGATAGGCACGCTGCACAAGGCTTGCTTTAATGTTCGAAAAGTAGTGTCTTGTTTTTCACTCCATCAAAAGGGTACACCTTTCTGTGTCAGAGTAGTTAGGGGTTTGGCGATTCTGGAAAAATTCTGGCTGAACCTGCGATAGTAGCCAGCGAGACCCAAGAATTGACGGATTTCTGTGGGTGTCTTCGGTGCCGACGACTTCTCTATCGCCTTGATTTTAGACGGGTCCACATGTATACCCTCCTTGCTTACCACGTGACCAAGGAAAGCTACTTTTTGAATCTAGAATTCGCACTTGGAGAATTTCGCGTACAGCTTTTCCGTTCTAAGAATTTCCAACACTAATCTCAAGTGTTGTTTGTGATCTTCCTCGCTTCTGGAGTAGACAAGTATGTCTTCAATGAACACGAAGACGAACTTGTCCAGAAAGGGGTGACACACCCTGTTCATCAGGTCCATGAACACAGCCGGTGCATTGGTTAGACCGAAGGGCATCACTACGAACTCGTAGTCTCGATATCGAGTCTTGAATGCTGTCTTGGAAACATCATTCTCGTGAACTCGAAGCTGATGGTACCCTGATCTGAGGTCTATCTTCGAGAAGTAACTGGCTCCCTGAAGTTGATCGAAAAGGTCGTCTATTCGAGGAAGAGGATATCGGTTTTTGACGGTCAACTTGTTCAACTCGCGGTAGTCTATACACATCCGAAAGGATCCATCTTTCTTCTTCACGAATAATACCGGGGCTCCCCAAGGTGAGGAACTCGGTCTGATGAACCCTTTTTCGAGCAGCTCATTAAGCTGACTGGATAACTCCTGCATTTCTGTTGGAGCTAAGTGATATGGAGACTTGGCTATAGGGTTAGCTCCAGAACTTAGGTCGATGCGAAACTCGACTTGACGTTCGGGAGGAATTCCTGGAAGCTCTTCAGGAAAGACATCAGGAAAGTTGCAGACTTCGGGGATGCTCTCGAGGTCTTTAACTTCCTGTTTCTCGTTGATTACATGAGCCAAGAATGCATAACATTCCTTTCGCAAGAGCTTTTGAGCTTTGATGCAGGAAATGATGCGGAGATTGGAACTACGTTTATCGCCGTAGATCATGAGAGTCTGGCCAGATGGGAGATTAAGACGGATGGCTTTTTCATAACAAAGGATATCAGGATGATTGTGACTCAACCAATCCATGCCAATGATGACATCAAAGCTCTTTATGGAAACTAGCATTAGGTCAATGGGAAAAGAATGATCATTCAGGGTAAGGGTACAACCTATGAATATATCGCTAGCGCTTTCTTTCTCATCGTTAGCCATCTCGACGGTAAATGTTTCGATTAATGGTTGGGGGTTATGCTTAAGGAGATGTTTGAATGAATGGCTAACAAAACTTCTTTCAGCACCAGAATCGAAAAGGATACTAGCATAAGAGTTGTCGAGAAGGAACGTCCCCGAGACAACGGTGGGGTCGGCGACTGCCTCCTCTCGTCCCATAGCTAGGACTTTCCTGGTGTTACCAGTTGTTGCTGCCTTGGGGCAGTTTCTCTTGAAATGCCCGACTTCACCACATCCGTAGCAGGTCTGTCCAACACCCGCTCCGGAAGATTGATTTGTTGATTGGGTTGGTGCTTTGCAGAATCGAATCGTATGCCCCTTTTTACCACAGTTGGAGCATGACAGATCACGGCAAGGGCCGGGGTTATGGTGGAAGTTACACTTATCGCATCGGGGAAGGGTACCAGCGTACCTACTAGTAGGTGTTTGAGCTGTGGAACCGACGGTAGAAGCAGCAGCAGGGGCAGTAGCAGCGTGGACTGCCACAGTTTGCTGCTTCTTCGAGGATTCCTGAGAAGGCTGACTCTTCTTCTTCTTCCAAAATTTTCTTTTCTCACCACTCCTCTTTGTCGGTTCAGGAGTGGTGGTTGCTTCCTCAAGATCATCACTATGGTCAATCAGAGTTTGCACTAGGCATTTGGCGTTGTCGTAGGTATCTGGCTTCACAGCTAAGACATTACCCTTGGTTGGCTGGGTCAACCCCCAGAAGAACCTCTCAATATTTTTACTCTCCGGGGTAACCATTCCCGGACAGAGTAGTGCCAAGTCATCGAATCTGAAAGTGTAAGCGGCGATATCGGAATCCTTCATCTTTAGGTTCTAGAGTTCATGCTCCAGCTTTTGCATTTCACCCCGAGGGAAGTATTCCGCAAGTAGAAGCTCCTTCATGACCTCCCAACCCATAGAATTGGCTACATGTAGAGTTAAGGATTTGACTCGGCCATTCCACCAAGTCAGGGCTTTATCGGTGAAGGTGCAGGCGGCGAACTTCACCTTATCAGTTTCAGAGCAGGCACAAATTTCGAAAATAGATTCGATTTTCTCGAACCATCGAGTTAGGGCAATGACACCTCCAGTGCCATTGAAGGGCGTGGGTTTTGCGTTCATAAAGTCTTTGTAGGAACACTCCTTCCGGTGTCCCTGGCTACCTTCTATGTTTTGAGGCTGAGTTCCACCTCCTGACCCGCCTGAACCACCGGGGTTCATTGTGACATGGCAGCAGCCACAGCAACAGTAACAGCTGCTTGGAACATGGCGGGATCAAATGGAGAGGGAGGTGGTGGTGGAGGAGGATTGTTTTTCTTTGAGCTGGGTCTTTTCCTTGGAGGCATCTTGATCTAAAATAGCCAGGAAGGAGAGGATTAAAAGTCCTCTGAATTGAATCAAGAGATATGGAACAAGAGATATCTCATTATGACAGATATAGGGTTCTATAAGCGATAAGCAGGAAAGAGTTATCAAAGCAGATAAACTATCGCTAAAGAAGGAATGAGTAGCAACGCTCGGAATGAATTTCTACAACGTATTCGGTTTTGGCTAAAATACTCCCATAGTATTTTATGTTTCCCTGCGACGACGACTCATTGTTTGGGTATTAGGTGAGTTTTAGGCATGCTGCACACCACAGTCACTCCCAAGCACATGTTGGTCGTGTCTCGAATGAATATAGTTGATCAGGCTATATTGACCCGAGACACGACTACATAACTGCCCAGGTTTAACCGCAGCGTACAACACCCAATTACTTATGTTTTTTTCTACTCGAGGTTACGGTATCTGACATTTAGGTATTCTTGTATACTTTTGAAAAATACTTATATTTTAAAGTATACTTTTAGTTCAGAGCACTTCGGCCCATTAGTGTTTATAGTCTTATACCATGTAAGGTTTGGTATACTTAGTTCACTATAAACAACGACTCTGATACCAATCTGTCACACCCCGAAACCGATGGCGGAAACATTCTGGGGCGGAGGACGTCATGTAGTATCACAACCAATGCACACAGTAAGCGCAGTAAACACAACCATTACATTACATAGAAGTATTTACATTTGTTTGAAAGTAAAGTTATACATGATTATAGATATATACATCCAAAATGAACAAAAGTAAGGACGAGACTGCTAAAATACTCCGTCTTCTCCAAAAGATCGCGGGATACCTCTCTAATGTGGACCTAAGAATACAAGCAGTTTTGAAAATATCAGCATAAAGCTGGTGAGTTCTTTGGTTTTCTGAAAAGATTGATTATCCTAGAAAATCCCATATTTTCTTATAAGAAAAGTCTAGTTATCCATTGGTTACACAGTCTGGTTATGAAAAGTCAAGTTATCCTAGGAAAAACCCTTATTTTCCTTAAAAGTTGGTTATCGATTCGGAATGAAGTGTACAAGTATCTACCATACTTGTAGCGTTAAGAGAAGTATTCTGAAATCCTGGTTATCCTCGTAAAGTGCATTAGTTTTAACACATATATAAAACTAATAAGTAGGAAGTAAACTGATTACTAAATTCATGATTACTAACAAGTAAATCTCTGTTATCTAAATTGCAAGTTCCATAATCATACAATAGACTAGATATGGCAATAAGAAGTCCAGTATCATTTTATGACTTTTGTCACCCGTAGACCTGCCGGTCCCACTGTAGCTAGCAGCGAGGTGCGGGGTAGTCAGCCATGTATAGATCTATACACTCAAGTCACGTTGTCCATCCAGGAGATTCTGGTTACGGGGGCGGTCCTCCACTCACATATCACTGTGGAGTGTTTCAAAGGACGTGTTTCCAATTTTTAAGAATAACAAATTTACAAGTAATAATGTGGAAAAATCCTGTTACAAAGGTGGTCCTCCACTCGCGTATCTCTGTGGAGTGTTACGGAGGACGAAATCAAAAGTACTAAGCTAATGCTTTTAACAGTAATGATGTGAAAAGATCATTTGTGAAATATAAAATATAACATTTTATAATGAGTTTCACAAACAGTTTGAAAACTAACTCCACAAGTTAAACGGTTGGTTAATACGATTTCTAATGTTAAAAGCATACAGAATATGAAACATTTCAAATGAAATAATAAGTTTGAGTACAAGATTTCCTTGTACTTTTGCTTGTATTCCCCCCTGAAAACATTGAAAAACACGGAAAAAGGTGTAAGGGTATGAACTCACCAGACGAGAAATGTGTCGGATAGGATGCTAAGTGTCAGTTCGGGGCTTGAATACACGCGAGGTTCTTATGTAATATGAATAGATACATAAATTGTATCTAATTAGACTTTGAACTACTAATTAATTAAGAATATACACTCTGAGGCGCGAAAACACTTCATATCAAGTGTTAGGAGTGATCCGGGTAGTATCTAAGGATGTGTAGGGCCTAGATAAGGAGTTTACTCTTCAAGAGTAAGCCCTTAAGGGTGTTTACGGTCCAAAGACCATATCCCCATGAGTTTTAGGTCGTAAACTCGTGGATGGTGGGTTCTTGGATGCTTAAAGGTCTTACAATGCACAAAGGAAGGTTCTAAGGTTGATTCCATGGCTTAGGAAGTGATCGGGACTTGAATTGACCTTGGAAAAGGAGTTTACGGTTTATGAAGATGTTCTTGGTGAGTTTACTGTCGTAAACACATGAGTTTACTACCGTAAACACATGCGTTTATGGCCGTAAACTCATGTTTGCCCATGATTCATGTGTTTTGGTGATTGTAGGTTAAGCATACAAAGTTCTAGACCCAAATCTAAGCCATACAAGGTGTTAGGGGCACTTTAACATCCTTTGGAGGTGTTTATGGTCTAAGAAGGGGTTTTTATGGTCCAAGAATGTTCTTGGGCCGTAAAATCAAGTTTACTCCCCAAATGGTAAGATTTTGGTGTTCTAAGTCCTTTCCTGCAAGTCCAAAGGTCATAACTAAGCACTAGAAGTGATTTGGAAGGGTTTTAGGGCTTCAAAACCCTCTTATAAGAGTTCATGGTTTTGGGAGATGTTCCCAAACCGTAAAAACATGTTCTTGGTGCATTTGGATGATTTAAACACGAATTTTCATGATAAACAAGCTTAATAACAAGCTAGGATAGATTACTTACCAATTTGGTGCTTGAAAGGGGTGTTTTTTTTGGATCAAACTTGTGTTTTAGAGAGAGAGAGAGAGAGTGAGCAGTGAGAGAAAGTGTTTTAAGAGAGTGAAAAAGCTTCAAAATGTGGTCACTCAATCCCTTATATAGGGGTTGAGTTTATGGCCCGATGGAAATCTACCCGATACCGACGTTAAACGGAGCTTTTGGTCGTACCCGATTAATTTGTCGTAACCCGACGTGGTCGAAACTAAAAATTCTCCAATTAAAAACTGGGATGTTTTAACGTTTTTCTGATGCGTTCCGACACTTATGAAGAATAAAAGTCGCAATTTAATTAACTTAACCCAAAAGTTAACAGAAAATCTTAATAAAAATAAATTTTATTAACGGAAATGGAATATTGTGACGGAATAAATTTCGGGTTGTCACATATGTCAAGAGGATAGTGGGAGTCTAAAGATCTTGAAAAGTTTCAAGAACAAATTAAAAGTAAACCTATCATTAAACACTAGCACGCGACTTAAGGTTTTTCGTATTCTTGTTTCTATGCCAATCGAGTTGAGTTGATTATGCATATCAGTTCTACGAGTTCTCAAATTGACTGCATAAGGGCAAACACCTTGTTCAATGAAAGTACATTAACTAGCATTGGTGAGCTGCTAAATAACTTGGAAGCAATGGTGGGACCCTTGATGGAAAGAAATTAAGAATGAACAAGTTCTGTCCATAAGAGTTTGAATTTGTCACATACATTATCTTACGATTATGGTTATGTCAATTCACATACATAGGAACACATACACTATAAAAATCTAAGTGTCATAAGGTTTTCTCCTTCATGAAAATGATTGTGAGGAGATGCTTTTACTTAGAGAGATTTTAAGAAGATAGCGATAATGTAAATTGCATTCTCAGATTCAATTATGATTATGGCATCCCTCTTTGTAGTTCGAATTGTGAGATTTAGCAATTGGTCTGAAAATTTGGGAATTAGTAATATAAGTTCTGAATTAGTTTAGACACACATGTGAGCTGTCTAAGTAAATGTGTATGAGTTTGAGAATCTTAGATAAAGGCTGATCGAAGCACATCGTATTGGAAATATGAACTTTGGAAGTCAATAAGTATTGTCTTCTAGAAGTCCAACTGTTTTCTGAATACATGTCAAAGCTTGTGGGAGTATAAATGTTATGCTGGAATGGATATAATTATCATGTTAGTGGGAGCATGATTATTAGTTAAGTATTGTAGGTTGGCAATATTAATTATAGAAAAACAAAAGTTTCACTTTGCAAAGTTGCAAGGGTTGAAAAGTTGTTTTTGCTATAATTAAGAGAGAGAATGTTATACTTCGTTTCCAATCTAAAAGCTTAGATCGAGAAATTTAAATTGAATTTAGTCAATGGTATATTTATTATTTGCATTCTCAAAGTTCAATTATGATTACGGCATCCCTCTTCATAGTTCGAATTTTGAGAACACGGCAAATAGAAATATTATGACGATATTATAGTAAGAAACTGGTAAAGTATCACGTTTTTCATTATGAATTGTATCCCATAGACTTCGGGTATAGGATCGATTGCATATGCTGTAATATTCGACCGTTCTAAAATTTTCCAAATGCCTAGGGCATTTAGAGGGAAAAAGGGAATAGAACCGCATTTGACTAAAATAATTAAACAACTGTCAAGGACAATCTAAGGTTCGCCAAGGATTACTCGCTTGTGGACAGTTGGAAGTATAGTTGTTGGGCTGAAGTTTTGTTGAAGATTGCGTCATTTGGGCTCGGCTGTTTATTTATTTTGTATTCCGGTTTTGGGCCTGTCCATACCGTGAGCCTGTTTTTGTTTATTATATAAGTATATGCTTGCATGCATATTAGGTTAAGGATTTGAAGATTAATCTAGAGCGTAACGATAGTTTTACAGATTTCTTTAATCGTTCTTGTAACCTACCAATCCTCTACAGTTGATGTTCTTAATCGAGCTCTTCTGAGGATTTTGTTTTAATCATTCGACACGATTGATTCACTCTTGCCTTGTTCTTATTTTCGTGTTCTTGCTGTTTTTATAATTAATTACCTGTTTAAGATCTAATCGATCTTCATAGATTAAAGTTTTAATCTCATCAATTGGTATCAGAGCGGGAGGCTGTGTAATCGATACACATCTTTTCTGTGAAAAGGTTACAATTAGGGTTTTTCCGCAATTAATAATATTTATTGAGCCGTCATCTCATTATTGACGTATCTTGATATTTATTGTTTTGCCCTAATCTGCTTTATTACAAGTCTGATCTTTGAACAGGTTTTTCGATCATAATGGACGAGTCGCAATCAAATCCTATCAATATTTCCAACAGCATCGGTTCGACGACGAAGATTCCAATCCTATATACCCATGATTATGAAGTCTGGGCGCATCACTTTGAAGACTACGTCATAGGATCTGAGGATAATGGATACCTCATATGGGAAGCTATCATTAATGGACCATTTTCTCATTCTGCAACGTCCATGATTATTAAAACTCAAAAGGAGTACAATGATCTGCTGAAGGATGTTAAAGATATTGCACAAGACAAAAAGGACAAATTCCAGTGCAATATCAAGGCGTTAAGGTTAATCAGATTTGCCCTTCAGTCCGACACCTTTAGGTTGGTCAGCTCATGCACGAAGGCAAAGGAAGTTTGGGATAGACTTCGCGAACTGTACTCTACAGACGAGGATCTTGAACATTCTATCCAAACCTTGCTCTTATCTGAGTTTGGAGAATTCAGGCAAGGAGCCGAAGAAACAGTGACCCAGACGTTCGATCGCTTCAATCATCTTCTCAGCAAGATGATCAAACATGACATCGAAAGGAAGCTTATCGAGCAGAAGGTTACATTCTTAAATGGTTTGAGGTCTGAATGGAGAGCAGTGGTGTCTACAGTCAAAGCCCATGAGCAGTTTAAATCATACTCTTTGGCGAAACTTGTGGGTATTCTCAAGTCCCAGGAGAAGATTGTGCTGCAAGAGAAGAACGTTGTTTCAAGCCTTGGTTCGTTGGCCCTCCTGTCAAAAAGTAAAGCTGTTGTGGAGGATGAAGACCTTAACTTGGAGGAGTATGACCTCACGTCTGAGGATTATGCTATGATGGTGTCTAACCCCAAGAGGTTCATAAAGAAGAGATTCTCCAGCAATAAAAACCGAAACTGGCAGGGGAGTTACAGTTCAGAAAAAGTTAACAATGAACCGAAGGTTGAAGAGCCCAAGAAGGAACCGAAGGTGGATGGTGATTCCGGAGTAAGCTGTTACTACTGTGGTGGGAAAAACCACTATGCTAAAGATTGTGTCCTTAAGAAGATGGCTGAAAAGGATGATGAAAAGGATGAGGAAGCTGTGCTGCAGAAAAGGCTCGATGAAATGAGAAAGAAGAAGTTTACCGCTAACCCCTCTATGAATGCTCTTATTGTGCAGGGTTCGGTTGCTGATGACGAGTTCGGTAGCACGGAAGTTTGGTCTACCGACTCAGAAGATGATGAAGTGAGGAAGCCTACTCATGGAAAGGCTTATATGGCAAAGGAGGTGAGCAGTGGAGGAAGATGCTTCATGGTGTCTGATGTATCTCAGATGAGGGGATACAACACCGATAGTGGAAGCAAGGAACCGAAGGTGCAGGAGGACATGTGCTTTACGGCCAAGCCACTCAGCCAGCAGTTCAATGAGCTTGATGAACGGATAAAGAAGGTACAATCGGTTTTTGTTTCATTTGAAGCACCACAATCCTCATATGAGAAAGAACTAAAAAATGTTAATACAAGAATTTCTCATCTAGATAGTAGCTTAACTCAAACTCGAGTCACCAATTCTAACCTAACTGATCAATTAAGCAGGGTGTCGTCGAAGAGTGAGGAGCGGCACATGTGGATCGAGTTGAAGGAGTCTGAATTAGTTAAAATAAAAGACGAAAACATTTATTTACAACGAGACAATTTAAAGTTGTTAAAACAGCGGTATGTTTTTTGTTTAATTGCAAAACGTCTATATTCTAATATTACTCAGCTTCACTTGGACTGTGAAATAGGCCAAAAGATCCATCGCATGATTTTGCCCTTCCTTGAGTTTAAGGAGGATGAAATCGATGCTGAAGCCTATAATTATGAGAGTGTGATATCGTCTGATGATGTCAATCCGACCTACATGTATGGACTGGACAAAATTGAGTCCTTCATTAAATCCAAGGACCACAAGGACATGCTTAAAAACCTTTTGGATGAAAATGATAGACTTAAACTGAGAACCGAAACCATACAAAAATTTGACTCTTTAAACGCCAACGTAAGCTCAGAAAACAAAATTGATGTTGAAAATGCATCTGAGCTTAACGAGGACGACAACATGAGTGAAATTTCTATAGAGGACACGGTTGACTGCTCAGAATTTGTAAAAAGCGAACCTGAAAACCACAAGAATCTAATTTCTGAAAATTCAGTGGAGTTCGCTCGATTGTCCCAACAAAAGTCCCCGATCTTAGCAGACAAAGCAGTTGTGTATCAAAAGTTCAGAACCACTCCAAATCAAGTGTACAAGGTCACTGGAGTAACCGAACATCAGACGGCTGAACTCACGGCTATTGTGAACGAAGACAATGCTGATGGTTGCGATGAGTACTTCTGGTCAGCACCGATAGATAATGCAAACGAAACGGTGGGCTTATCAGAAAGAACTTCTTGGATGAGTAAAGGTAGATACATACCTGAACCCTTAAATAAGCCAGATAATTTCGATGAGCCAAGCACCAGCGGTACAAAAGACATTCCTCAGGAGAATGAAAGTTCGGCAAAAGAAGACGTTCCCTCTACTCCATCAGTTCAAAGTGAAACTCCTACAGTTCAAAATGAACCAGCCAAGGAGAAACCGAAAATGAAGGCTAATATTCATCATCAACCAAAGCAGATGAGGAATAAGAAACGTGAAAGGAACCAAAGATACAGGAAGAATCTCTCTGAAAGGAGACAATTCTGGCAATCCCAGAATGCATACTTCTCACATCAAGACAAGAATCTGAAGTATGAAAACAATCCTGTCGGAAAACCTGAGAGTCACAACAACCGAAAGCCAAGGTTCGGTTCACAAGAGAATACCAACCGAAAGCAAAGGTTCGGTTCTGAGAAAGACTTCAACCGAAAGCAAAGGTTCGGTTCAAAGAACGATTCCAACCGAAAGCAAACGTTCGGTTCTGAAGTTAAAAGAGATCAATACTCTAAGGTCAGTCCCTCCAATGATCAACAGCAAAAGGGTCACCTAGAGTCTCCAGCCAAGAAGTCCTCTCAATCTAAACCCACTCCTTCTAGTTCATCTAATTCTTCTAATTCTTCCAAACCTTCTCAATCATGCTCTAAAGCTCAGTCTGTTCATTCTCAAAAATCTCATTCATCGGCTGAACAAAAAGACAAACAGAAGGTTAATGAATCCACACCAGAGTCTAAACCGAACGCACCCAATCCTAATAAAATAAAAGTTTTCACCATTAAAAGGAAAGATGAAACAACACTCATAAAACAAACATATCTTTTTGACATCTCTCTTACTGTTCCTGTTCCCATGAAAAGCTCACGTGGACCCAAGAAACTTTGGGTTCCTAAATCTGCTTAATTTTTGCAGGTTATAAGTGACGAGCAGTACGACGAAGAATGGTACATCGATAGTGGTTGCTCACGTCACATGACAGGGAGGAAAGAGGAGCTCAGGGAATACAGGTCTCTTGCAAATGGTGGCAATGTCAAGTTTGGAAATAATTCTTTCGGCACCATAAAGGGATACGGGATGATAACAAATGGTGACTTTACTATAAGGAAGGTGGCTTATGTGGAAGGACTCCAACACAACCTCATCAGTGTATCTCAGCTTGTTGGAGGTACAGGTCTCAAAATCTCATTCGATGATGAAGGTTCTGAAATTATTGAGAAAAAGACAAAGAATGTAATTCTCAAGTCGGAGCGAAAGGGTGAAATGTTTCCTCTAAACCTTAAACCCATCAAAGGAAACCCAGCTATATGCCTGTTATCAAAAGCTCAATCTGACGAAAGCTGGTTGTGGCACCGAAGACTCTCTCATCTCAACTTTAAAGATATCAACAGACTTGTCACTGGAGATCATGTTAGGGGTCTTCCATTACTCAAGTTTGATAGAGATCACTTGTGTGCTGCATGCGAAATGGGGAAGCAGAGTCGTCAAAGTCATCCATCTATAATTAACACAAAAGTTGTTGAACCACTCGAATTACTTCATATTGATTTGTGTGGTCCTTCATCTATCGAAAGCATCGGTGGTAGCAAGTATATTCTTGTTATTGTTGATGACTTTTCACGATTTACATGGGTGTTCTTTCTAAAGCTCAAATCTGAAGCGACTCATAAGCTGAAAGTGTTCATCAGGCAGATTGAAGTACAGCTCAAGAAGGTCGTTCGCAACATCAGAAGCGACAATGGTCTTGAATTCAAGAACAGGGAGTTTGAAGAATTTCTTGCAGAAAAGGGAATAAGTCACAACTTCTCAGCTCCCTACACACCACAACAGAACGGAATTGTCGAAAGACGAAACCGATCTTTGTGTGAAGCTGCCCGAACTATGCTAAGTTTCGCTTCCTTACCTCTTTATTTTTGGGCTGATGCTATTTCTACTGCTTGTTTTACACAGAACAGGTCTTATCTCAACAAGCGATTCACGCTCACACCTTATGAGATACTAAAGAACAGAAAACCCAATGTGAAATTTTTCCACGTGTTCGGCTCACGGTGTTTCGTCTTTAACTCTAAAGAACACCGCAACAAGTTCGATGTCAAAGCCGACGAGGGAATCTTTCTGGGCTATTCTCTCACATCCAAAGCATATCGAGTCCTAAACAAGCGTTCGAGAAAAATTGAAGAGACATATTACGTGACCTTTGACGACAGCTATGTCAAAAAGCTTCAAGCCAAAGAAGACACTGCAGGGGAAATCTTTCCTCGAACTGGCCAAGTCACAGTATCGATCGCTAATCTATACGAGAAATTTCTGGAGCTCTTTGACGAACCAGAGAAAGCTTCTCTCTCAGAAGCAGGTGCAGCAGACAATAAGGTCGACCACATGAAGCAAATTGTCGAAGAAGCTGCCAGGAGAATGAATGAAGGAGGATCGACTACTGATGACCCTCCATCCAACGATGCTTCAGTCGAGGGGAAGCCAAGCTCAAATGTCGTGGGGGAGCCAAGCTCTACAACTGCAACCGAAAGTGCTTCTCCAACCGAAGGTGCCACAACACCTGCAACTCCGGCATCACAAGAAACCTCTGAACCTCAAGTTTCTCAAAGTTCATCAATCGAGGGGGAGCATGATGATATGACGCTTGACTATGATAGCCAATCCGAGCCAAAAAAAATGATCAATGTTGAACTAGACCCAACCTTTGATCCAAATTACCCTCCTCTTACCAAATGGACCAGAGATCATCCTATTTCTCAAGTGGTTGGTGATGTCTCTGAAAAGGTTCTGACCCGATCACAACTGAAGGCAAAACAGACATCCTTATTTTCAAAGGTTGAGTTTTGTATGTTTAACTCATTCGTATCAAAAGTTGAACCGAAGACAGTTAACACTGCCCTCGATCACTCTGACTGGGTTCAAGCAATGCAAGACGAACTGAACGAATTCGAAAGGAACAAAGTCTGGCGCCTCATTCCAACTCCTCCAGATGCTTCGGTTGTTGGTCTCAAATGGGTTTTTAGGAACAAAATGGACAAGGAAGGGAATGTTATAAGGAACAAAGCTCGTCTGGTAGTAAAGGGATACTGTCAGGAGGAAGGGATTGATTATGAAGAGACTTTCGCTCCTGTAGCTAGGCTGGAATCTGTAAGAATATTTCTTGCTTATGCTGCCCACAAAAACTTTGAAGTTTTCCAAATGGACGTCAAGTGTGCATTTCTTAATGGAGAACTCGAAGAAACCGTGTATGTGGAGCAACCTCCTGGGTTCGTGAACGAAAAATATCCAAATCATTGCTACATTCTGGATAAAGCTGTGTATGGCCTTAAACAAGCTCCGAGAGCCTGGTATGAAACGCTAACAAAATTTTTAAAGATGTCTAAATTCAAACGAGGTTCGGTTGACCCAACCTTCTTTCGCAAAAAGGAAGGTAACCACTTTATGATTGTTCAAATTTATGTCGATGACATCATCTTTGGCTCTACGAATCCCAGCTTAACAGCTGAATTCAGAAAGTTGATGGAGACTAAATTTGAAATGAGCTCAATGGGTCCTATTAACTTTTTCCTTGGTTTAAATATTAGACAGGGACCCGAAGGCATCTTTATCAATCAGGAAGCTTACACGAAGACTCTCCTAGCAAAGTTCGGTATGATGGGAGACTCAAAAGTCAAAGTCCCAATGGCATTCGGCACCAAGCTAACTCCATCCCTAGACAAATCGGCTGTCGATATCACGCTCTATCGTCAAATGATAGGCTCACTAATGTATCTTACTGCTAGCAGGCCTGACATCATGTTCTCTGTGTGTTATTGTGCTCGATTTTAGGCGAACCCACGCGAACCTCACATGCTTGCAGTGAAGAACATCTTACGCTATCTCAAGCGAACCACCTCCTTAGGTCTATGGTATCCTTCCAACTCAGGCTTCTTTGTTCAAGCCTATTCTGATGCTGACCTTGGAGGATGTGGACTCGACAGAAAAAGCACTACTAGTGGCTGTCAATTCCTTGACGGGAAGTTGGTCAGCTGGCAATCCAAGAAACAAACGTGTGTGTCGTTGTCTACTGCCGAAGCGGAATACATTGCCGTTGCATCCTGCACATCCCAAGTGATTTGGATCCAGAGTCAACTTCGAGACTATGGACTCAATATGAAGAAGATCCCAATATATTGTGACTCTGAAAGTGCAATTAGGATCTGTCATAACCCAGTGCAACACTCTAAAACTAAACACATAGCACTGAGGTATCACTTCATCAAAGATCACGTGGAAGATGGAAACGTCGAAGTTCACTTCGTAAGAACCACTGATCAACTGGCTGACGTCTTTACCAAAGCTCTTCTTGAAGCATCATTCAACAGAATATTGCAAGGGCTAGGTATGATGGAATCAGAGTCAGTACCTCATACTACCTCTCAACCTCAAACGTAAGAAGCGAAACCAACCGAACGTTCGGGTTCGGTTAAACCATCTGACTCGCTCATTACTTCAAAGGTAGTTTTTCTTGGTTGTATATTTCTTGTACAAAATTGTTGTTCTTTGTGTTGAAAGTATTTTCCAATTGCATGGCTAAATTCCTTGGTTTCTCAAAATTTTCCAAAACCGAAACCTACCGAAGGTTCGGGTTCGGTTTTTCAAAATTTCGTTGAACCGAAACCAACCGAAGGTTCGGGTTCGGTTTTTCAAAATTTTGTTGAACCGAAACCAACCGAACGCTCGGGTTCGGTTTTTCAAAATTTTCTGGAACCGAAACCAACCGAACGCTCGGGTTCGGTTTTTCAAAATTTTCTTCAACCGAACGCTCGGGTTCGGTTTTTCAAAGTTTTCAAAAGTTTTTTTTAAGTCTATTTTTTTGCTTATTTTTTTATCTATTTCAAAAACTCCAAAAATATTTTTTTACTTTTGTTTGTGTGATTGTTCATTAATGGGGATATAATTGATGAATTACTTAAGTGTCCCTAGAAGCATGCTGCTGTATGTGTCCCAAGACTCATAAGATTTTGAATAATAGCCTTCATGACCTGGTATAAACAAACCTTGTCTTCCCAATAAGGCTAACACATTTATTCTAATCGTGAGCTACCTCACTCTCTTCTCACATGAGTTAAGAGTTTTTCTGCTTGGTCCTTATTTTCGCAGCAGAGGTACTTTATCTTCTTACACCATCTCCATTACACTTCTCCATTACATTCGTTTCATCAACGTAACCCTTGAGACTCTCAGAAATTACCACTGAGGTTTATGGTTACACAACATCTGTGTTTATGATCTTAGTTTCGTGCCACTACGAGCTAAGTGAAACCCAAAATTCAACACCAACTCTGAATTGACGGTGAACAATTAATTTGCTCAAGTTTTCACCAAAGAATTGACGAATGTATCTTCATGAAATCTCAACTTTTATTTTGTGTGATTCCTATGAAATTGTTAAACACCATAACATTTCTTCCCTTGGGATCCAGGTTTTTAATTTTTTTTTGAGATTTTATATTTTCCAAGCCAATTTAAAGTAAATTCCTACCTACTTGTTCAACAGACTACACCGGTCTCACAAGTACTTTGTTCACTTTCTTTCTTATTTCAAGATTAGAATTGTTGAATCAAAGCGAAGGCCACCCTAAAGTAGCCTCATTAAAAGAAGCCTTTCAACATTTCTTAAAAAGTGATTGATCGTAATTCAACGGGATTCCACATTAACACTTCAAGGTCTCTCTTGACCTTGAAGGAAGAGATTCGTGTCATTATTGACATCACAGAAAATCCTTAAAAGAGTTGCTTTATTTCTTTTCTTTTTACACTCTTTTGCACGAAAATCTTTGATTTTCCAAAATTCCGTTACTAATTAATTTCAGGCTGATTTATTACTTTGGTGGTTAATTATGAAGCTGTGGTCAAAAATAATCCACGTGGGTAGTTAATTCAAAAGATGTCGTTTAAAAGATAAGACGAAAGGTTGCTGACTCGGCGGGAGTTAAAAAGGTTTAATTTCAAACGATGGTAAAAAGAGGACGCGTGTGAATTTGAAACGCCCATACTTTTACTGACATCAAGGACGCGTGTGCAAATTTCAAGCGCCATCTCTCTGGCACTTAAAGGCGCGTGAGGATTTGAAACGGTTTTCTTCTGAAACGGCGCTTGTTGGGTGGCGTGATCCTAGGAATCTGACACTCTCTCTCCTACGTGATCATCGCATAGAAGATTTGAAACGATTTTTCTCTCTCCAATCCCTCACTATAAAAGGCAGTCTACACTCTCATTTACCTTTTTACTGCTTCCAGATTTTCTAGAGAGCAAAAACTCCCAAAAGCTTCACTGTTCATCTTCTTCTTCTACTACATTCAACAATGGCGGAATCATCCTCAGTCCATGCTACCTCACAAATCCTTCCTATTCGTCCGCAACAATGCCTGGTGATCGATCTCAACCCTCTGGCGTACGACTCCTACATGTCGCCGATCATCGAGTGCCTGAAGTACTCCCAAATCGCTACGGCTCTCTCCAGGATCGAGTCCGTGCCCATGGCGTCTCTCTCGAAGGTTTATGCGACTGCCTATTACGACAAAGCAGTCGAGCGGGTGTTCTTCGAGATTGCTGAACACAAGACCTCTATTTCTCGACAACGTTTCTGCACAATGCTAGGGTTAGCTGTTGACCCATCGAGAATAAATCCGGAGACGATTCCGGTTGGGTATCTGTATAACATGTTCTACAATATGGGATACACGGAGGTCCTCACCTCCGTCGCAAAGTTCAAGAAATCTTGTTTGCCGCCACAGTGGAACGGCATGTTCACAGTCCTCTTCAAGGGCTTGTCGGAACGGAGCTCAGGGTCCGACGGTGCTAGTCGACTTTTCTTGTCGATCATGTATGCAGTCTACAACGGGGTCAACTTGGATTTTGGGTTGGTCCTCTGGCAACAGCTCATCCAGAGCCTTTCTTCATCATCACGACACTCTGAGGTGTCGCTGGCCCGGTTCTGGATTTTAATCACAAAGTGGGCGATGGACAAGTTCGACATTCCCACTCCTGCAGGTGCATCGATGTCTTCAATTGGTACGTTTCATACCAAGAAGATCATCGTCTCTGATGCATCCAAATTCTCGTTCATTGGCTCTATTCCGGAGACAATGTATGGCGACGTTCCCTCTGACAGCAGGCTGATTCGGACAATCAAGGAATTCAGGGCAACTGGTCCTAGGGAACTTACACCGGAGATGCTAAAGTCAATCCATGATGCTGACAAACCGGTTCCCAGGGGCAAAAAGGCAGACAAAGGGAAGCAAGCGACCAAAGCTACTAAGGGTCCTTCTCCCAAGAAGAGGAAACAAACGAAACCTGCTCAGTCCCTGCAGCCGAAGAGGAGGAAGTCACAACCGAAGCGCAAGCTTGTTATTCCCTCTTCTTCAAGTGACTCAGAAGATGAGCATTCGGGTTCGGAAGGCTCTCAAGGAGGCGAAACCCCTCAAAGAGGCAACACACCACCTCGCTCACCTACCCTAGAGATGGAACTTCATAATTCACCAATCCCTTCACCCACTCAAACTATTCCTACTTCCATTCCGACCATAATCCCCACTACCACTATTCCTCCAACCACTTTCCCTATACCACCACCCATTTTCACTGATACAACAACAACCACTGCAAAGGTTACAACCAACGTATCTGATACGGGGGTTCATACCAGTGCAACCGAAACCCCACCTGTAACCGAACCACCACAAACCGAAAACCATACAACCAAACCTACCCACACTCAACCACCACCCGAAACTACCACACCCACTCAACCTGAACCAACCAAAACAACCACACCCCCAGCTTCACCACCTCCACAATCTCCAGATAATGCCTCTGATGGAGATAACCCGTTTCTTGGCGGTGATAACATGAACTTCGATTCGGTCTACTATAGTCCGTTTCAGGTTCAGAGTGACGAAGAGGATGATGCTCCAGTGACAAAGAATCATCTTAAGGAGCTCAACGAGAAGGTTGACCTACTTCTCGCCTCATCTTCCAACCAACAGTCCTCCTTGTCTGAAGCTGCACTTCAGAAGATTGTTGATGCCTTCTCCAGGGCTCAGCATGATTCGGTAGCCTCAGCCACTGCCGCCATAGACGCCTCAACCAAAGCGTATGAGGCTGCGACCGAAAAAGTCGATAAACTATTCTCCGACGCTTCTATCCTGTTGAAGTCCTTACAGGAAAGCGCCGACGCCACAAAGACAACTTTGGAACCGATTGTTCAGCAATTGGCAAAGTTTGTTTCAACGGAGTTGACCTCGTTCGCTACACTTCGCCAATCCCTAAGCGACAACAACTCGGCCCTTCGTGCCTCCATCGACGAGCGCCTCGCTAAGCTTCAGGAGGATCTCACAGCTGAAAATTTATTGATGGACGTTCTGGCGAGCAAAACAACTGCCCTCAAGATCAAGAGCATGCAGCTTTCAAACTCACAACAACAACTTGAAGCTCTTCGATCCGAAAGGGAGGTCATCAAGACATGTGTTTCGGATGTACACGCTGCCTTATCAAACATCCTAGAAGCACACGATCCCATTCTCAACCATTCAGTGAGGCGAACCCTTGCTGAAAAGCTCTCTCCTGCCATGGACCTACTAAGCAAAATAGAAGGCTTACCGAGTTTCGTGTCCATTCCGAAACAAGGGGGAGAAGAGAAGAAGACCGGACCGAAACCACCTCCTTCCTCCAAAGCTACTCACACAACCGAACCACCTCCGACTGGTCAAGCTTCGGGTTCGGGTGTGAAGGACAAAGGGAAAAACATAGCTGAGGAAGAAGATGAAGATGAAGATGATGAAATCATTGTTGACTTGTTGAAACGAAAGAACAGTCGCAATGTGGATGATGATGTTAATCGTGTGGCGCGAGAGGCTGAAGAAGCCGAACGCAAGCAGAAGGAAGCCCACGATCTCCTTGAGAGCAGGAAGACTCTCTTCCCTGCCTGGACTCGGGAGCGCTTGATTAAAGAGGCCATAGATACTCCCAGTAGCTTATGGCTCGAGCCGGTGATTTCGTTCGACTGCTATAACTCTGTCGACTCGCAGTTCGACATGCCGCTGACTCGAAAGGCGTTTATCTTCCACGCCTTCTCAAATATCTTTTAAGTCCCTCATCCAGATCCTGAACTTGATAGGGAGCTCATCGACCTCTATCTAAAGGCTGCTCGTCCTCAGTATCTGACTTGGAGCGCCCAGAAGATACTGAACGTTCGGGTCTTAAAGCCTTACACCGAAGGAAGATTCATAAACGTTCGGTTCAAGGTGATTCGAGGGTCTGCAAAAACTGAACACCTTATATCTCTGGCAGACTTACCGAATTTAAATCCTCATGATTGGATTGTCTTGCATAATATCCTTTTGACTAATGAAGCCGAATATGGTCCCATTATAGACCATATCAAAAGGATGTTAGTCTGTTACATCATGGAGGTTGCCCTTATGGATCAGGAGGTTGCCACAGTCTTCAAGAAGAAACCGAAGATAGCTCCTGTGGGATCGGCCAGTGATCTCAACCAAATGAAAATGGGCAGAATCGACCCGAGGCGCAACTCAGTTATGTTCACTAGAGCAGAAGGACAGAAATGTCTCTTTGCTTTAGCTGACAAACACCTTTACACCACTGCTTGTCTGGAGCATGTGTTATCGATCATCAAAAGGTGTAAAGAGAATTTAGCGGATGATGTAAAGTACTTCAACGACATGATCCAATGGTACATCAGGTTTAGACAGACAATACTCTCGCTCACCAAATGTCTGTTTAACACCGTGAAGAAGAAGGTACCTGCCTCCGCTGCTGGCCCAAGTAACAAGTGAAGATCTCGCTCCAATTAACGCAAAGGGGGAGATTGTTGGGCTGAAGCTTTGTTGAAGATTGCGTCATTTGGGCTCGGCTGTTTATTTATTTTGTATTCCGGTTTTGGGCCTGTCCATACCGTGAGCCTGTTCTTGTTTATTATATAAGTATATGCTTGCATGCATATTAGGTTAAGGATTTGAAGATTAATCTAGAGTGTAACGATAGTTTTACAGATTTCTTTAATCGTTCTTGTAACCTACCAATCCTCTACAGTTGATGTTCTTAATCGAGCTCTTCTGAGGATTTTGTTTTAATCATTCGACACGATTGATTCACTCTTGCCTTGTTCTTATTTTCGTGTTCTTGCTGTTTTTATAATTAATTACCTGTTTAAGATCTAATCGATCTTCATAGATTAAAGTTTTAATCTCATCAATAGTCATGGATGGACCATATTGACATTATTATAAATATAAGATTCTATTTAGAATAAGTTGTCATATGGAAAATATGGAAATGTTTCCATATTAGGAGTTGGATATCGAGAATCAATGTCTAGATTAAAAAACTTTTATGCAAGAAGGATGTTCAAAGGAATGTACTTCGAATATGAGACTTCATGACTATGAAATTGTCTTGTAACAATATCCAGTAGAGTACTTTGTAATTTCATTGGCAAAGTCTTGGTGACTTTGACGCTGTGATATTACGAAAGGACCGTTGCATAAAATGTAATAATCTAACCTATTCTAGTAGTGGCGAGAATTTTGTATTCTTACACTAATGGATTAGGAATTGTGAAATGAGCATCATTGGAAATGTGTGCATTTGATCTATTTCACAAAGTAAGGACCATAGGTATACATAGTGTGCATGCTGAGAGCATGGGACAACTATTCTTATAATTCAAGTAAGAAGTTGATTACCCGAAACAACAAATAATGATTAGTCAATATGGTGATTAAATAAAATGTTTTATATATTTTCAAAGGTTTGCGACCATATAGGCTTAGTATTATTCTTGTGTTTTACTTTGCATGTTTTGACTTCCCGAATAATAAGATTATTTAAACCCTCCACAGTCGCTCATTCTTTGGAAGTAGGTATGAAAGAAGATTGTTATGAATCTACCTGTAGATTGTCTAAAGTGTTTTAGACATAGCAAAAGTATGTTGCAGGGTTCATGAGAACTGCTATAAGATTAGAGTATTGGATTAAACCCACGCTCACTTAGATCGCTTCATGGATTTTATCACGAGTGATTGGTGAGATGATAATATCTTATATTCTTCAAACCAAGATGTGTGAGTTGTATTTTTCAAATCGGATGCACATTGATAATATGTAACCGCACCAGTAATTGGTGTTATAAAACGTATTGTTGTGTGTGCTTCGGTGAGTGAGTACGTGCGAGCATTGAATCGAAGTTTATCCGTTCCTTTTACCCAAAGTGGGATAAAAGCGATATCGGTGGGCCCCTCAGTGATTTAGTGATGACACCCTAAAGCACTTGGCCAAGCCGGTACTAAATTGATGTGTTCAATTATAGTCTGTTGTCAGTCGTCATAAGTTGGAAAACGGGAAACAACACATAGACTAAGAGAATGATTTAAATCCATGTCTCACGTCTATACGATATCTAGAATAGAGGAATATATGATCCCTTATCTAAAGGACACGCTTCTGATAAGATCAGAGTTGACAGCGGATTTTGAAAGCTACGATTGTAGATCAGGATCTTGATAGTTTCATTTTATTTACTTCTTTTTATAGTTTATTTTAGCACATTCCATCTCATTTTAGTTAATCTTCATGCATATTTTCTCTTTTTGTTATTTTTCTCCTTTACCGGGTGCTTTCCAGTCTTTTGAGCTTATTTGTAGGATTTATCGAAGACTATTTGTCATTGGAGTTTTTGGAAGGAGTGCGGGACTTTTGGAGGCGTGCAACTTGTTCATGGACTTGAGGTGGTACAATTGGACTCGATGTCAATATAAGCAAGAAGCACATTGGACTTAATCTTTGGACAAGAATTCGAGCTATGGTAGATTGAAGGAGCGTTGGATCATTATTGGAGGTTATGGAGTAACAAAATTGGGCTATCAAGACTTGCACAAATGGGCTAGAGCATAAAATAGAAGATTGGGCTGGATGGTATTTGTAATGGGCCAAAGCATGCATTCAGCATGACCCACGCGGTCCACGTGGACCCATACGCGATCCACGTAAATTGTGCTGAATTGATCCCGAGTTTTGACTTGTTGGCTCTATTTGTGGAAGGTTGGTGGGTGTATTTTGGCACCTTTTTGAATCCGGAAATGAGCCCCTTTTTGCTGGGGATTCGAGGTATTATTGTTATCTATCACTTGAAGAACATAGAAAATTTTTCTCTCAAGAAGGCTTTGGAAGATTTGAAGATTTTTGAAGACTAGTGTAATTTATTTTCATCTTGCAACTAGAATAATGTATAGTATCACTAAACTGTATTGGATTTCTTTTACTTTGGCCATGCTTGGCTAAACTTTCATTTGGTTGATTAGGGTTTAACCCATGGATGATTAGTTGCTTTGAAGACTTATTATTATCTTGTGTTTGAAGTTTACGGAAATGTTTTTTAGTTAAACATCTTGTTGTGTTTATTTATCTTTTATCATGAGCTTAGATGAATGAATGCTTATTTTTGTTGACTGGTTTCTTGGTTAAGTAATGGACCCTCAAATTAGTAAGCAACAAATGGTTTATATGTTTGTTTTCATTTCATTTAGACCATGGAAATGTTTCCTCCATAATGATAATGTAAGCATTTGATTATCTTTTAGACTTGTTAACTCTTAGAACTTAAAGCTAATTGATTTTCACAAGATTATATGCTTCATTGATTTTGTGACTTTAATTAAGAAAATGAGTTAAGAGCTCTTGTAGCCATTTTAGTATCTAAGAAGAGTTGAGGTAATTTGTGCTTATGAATTGCTATAGCCAAGTTAAACCAATTCACAAGTGTTATTCCATTTAGTCTAGGGTAAATTACACGAATGGTCCCTATGGTTTAGGGTAATTTGCGCGTTTGGTCGCTAACTTATTTTTTTAACTCGGAAGGTCCCTAATGTTTGTTTCTGTTACGCGTTTGGTCCCTGTCTTACCTAAAAAAACTATTTTGCCCTTGATTTTTTTAATTTATATAAATAAACACACCCCCAACTCCACCTCCATCACCTTACCTTACCTACCGCATCATTTTTTCCTATTTAAACATTAGTCTTTTTAAGTAAGATACGGACCAAGCGCGTAACAAAAACAAACAATAGGGACTTTCTGAGTTAAAAAAATAAGTTAGGGACCAAGTGCGCAAATTACTCCAAACCATAGGGACCATTTGTGTAATTTACTCTTTAGTCTAATGATAAGTCAACCATGTCATCCACGAGGTGTACCAAAATCAACGAATTTCACTTCATTGAATTTAATCAAATCTTTTACTTGTTTACTTATCATATTTATATTTTAGCTAGTTTTAATTTTGTCAAACAATCAAAAAGAACTAAACCCCCCATTTTACTTTTACTTTTGCTTTACAAGTACTTGAACAAGTGATTTACATAGAGATTTAAATTGAACCAATCTCCGTGGATACGATCCCTTTACCACTATAAACTATTTTAGTGTGTAATATTTAGGGTATTTATTTTGTTGGCCTCGACAACCACCAAATTTTGGCGCCGTTGTCGGGGATTGGTTTATTTTTAATCAATTTGTTTCTCTATGCCCAGATCTCAGCATACAGGTGACTTGATTTACAACCCAGAAATTGAAAGAGAAGTAAGGCGTTTGGCGAAGGAAAAGCAAATTGAACGTGGTCAAACTTCTAATCCTTACGAGGATCCGGAGGTTGAACCCACTTCATCAAGTGATACGGAACCCGATTCTAGTCCCGACCCTCGCCAAGAAATTCCCGAAACACCACCCCTACAACAAAATCCACCCATTATTGAACCAATTGAAATGGAGGATGAAGGAGAAGTTCCCAAAAGAACTTTGAGGCAAATGATGGAAACCGATATTACACAAACTCCAACCGGTATCAATTACCCGGTTTTGGAAGGAGGTATGGAATTGAAGTCAAGTTTAGTTCATCACTTCCCAACTTTTCATGGATTGGAGAATGAAGACCCTCATAAGCATTTGATGATGCTCCAAATTATTTGCACTAGTATGAAGCCACTAGGGTCAACCGATGACCAAATCAAGCTAAGGGCATTCCCCTTTTCATTGGCTGATAGAGCAAAGGATTGGTTATTCTATCTTCCCCCAGGGTCGATCGACTCATGGACCGACATGGCAAGAGCTTTTCATGATAAGTTCTATCCCGTTTCAAGAGTCTCTAGTCTTAGAAATGAGATTTGTGGAATCCGCCAATGTCAAAATGAGACTTTTCATGATTATTGGGAGAGGTTCAACAACTTGTGTTACAGTTGGCCACAACACCAAATTCTAGAACAACTCATCATTCAAAACTTCTATGAGGGATTGTTGCCAATGGAGAGGAGACTAGTTGATGCCTCAAGTGGTGGAAATGTCTTTAGTAAAACCCCACAACAAATAAGACAACTTTTCAACACAATAGTCGCGAATTCTCAACATTTTGGCCCCATCGCCAAGATATGAAAAGAGACACACAACACAAAGTCAGTGAAGTGGGATCATCAAATCTCGAGTCTCAAATCAAAGATTTAACCTCCGTTGTCCAAAAGCTAGCCATGGGACAAACTCCACAAGTGATGGTTTGTGGGATATGTGCAACAATAGGACTGTTGGATTAGTGTCTAAGGCTGTAACTATATTTGGTAAGTACTTGACCCGGTTGTGCATGGTCCTTTTGGGTTGCCTTCACCATAGCAACTTGATAGGGCGATTTGTAAAGAGAGAAGAGATATTATTGTTAATATATTATGAGAGTAATATATTAAAGGAATAATAATATTATTTGATTGATATAAGTCATAAATTAATTGAGAATTAATTTGGTGACTTAAAGAGGTTAATTGAATAAAGGGGCATAAACTGTCAAATGTATGATAGTTGTGTTTTGGGCTATGTATCCTTATGGATATTAGGGTGGACGGATTTTAGGGTTTGGATATCTTAAAATCGTCCAAGCTTTATATCTAGGAGGATCTTTGGATTGCTTAGGGCCTAAGTTATTCAATTAGGGTTAAGGGTGTAACCCTAGTAGCTCATAGTATAAATAGACCCCATGGGTGAGGGAAATCGGCCACTCTTGCAAGGAAGAAACCCTAGAGCTGATTTCCTCACCTCCTCTCTCTCTCAAGATCATCCTCTTGCTAGTTGGTGTTTGTAAGCCATTAGAGGAGTGACAATTGTGACTCTAAGCTCCAAGAATAAGAACTTTCAAGCAAGTAACTTAAGGTATTTTTCTAGATCTGATTTCATATGATATGATTCAATTGTTTACACTAGATCTAGAATTGTAAGCCTTGGATACATTGCATGTTCAGTTAGAGAAACCTAGATCCAAGAATTAGGGTTTGCATTTGCACATAGGAAAGTTCTTATGGCTCAAACCCATCAGGGACATCCTACGAATATGTGTCCCATTCTTCAAGAAGATGCGGAACATGTAAATGCCACGGGAGAGTTCCAAAATTACCACAACAAGCCATCCGGTTACCAAAATGCTTAAAATTCAAGTTGGAAGCCAAATCCCAACATGAGCTACAACCCAAGACCATTGCCTCAAAATGCATTGGTTAGACCCTCCTATCCACCACCACAACCTCAATACCAACATCCAAAACCACATTATCCACCCAAACTGCTCCCTCCACATCACCAACAACCTCCTCAATCCCAACCAAGTAGCTCCGGAATTTCCCTTGAAAACATTGTCAAATCCCTAGCCACTAGTACCCAACAATTCCAAAAAGAGACAAGGACTAGTATCTCCAACCTTGAAGCAAAAATGGGAGATATAGTTACATCCATAAGCAAGTTGGATTCCCATGGTAGACTCCCTTCTCAAACTGAAAAGAACCCAAATGTCAATGTGGTGAACTTGAGAAGTAGAAAACAAACCAGGGAAAGTAGTCCAAAGAAGAAGCCAAGGGATGAAGAGGAAGAAATAGAAGTCATTCCCATTGAAGAATCTATAGTCAATAATGATGCACAAGCCGGAGTCCCAACGAAGACAACCCCTCTAGTGCCTCCAATAGCCACTCAACCGCCATTCCCCTCCCGACTTGCAACTTCAAAGAAGAACAAGGAGGAGAAAGAGATTTTGGACACCTTCCGTAAGGTGGAAGTAAACATTCCTTTGCTTGATGTAATCAAACAAATTCCTAGATATGCAAATTTTTTGAAAGAACTTTGTACCAACAAAAGAAAGTTGAAAGGAAATGAGAAAATCTCAATGAACAAAAATGCATACACGATTTTAAAAAGGAAGCTTCCACCTAAGTGTAAAGATCCGGGAATGTTTATGTTTCCTTGCAAGATAGGAAATGTCACTTTTAGTAGTGTCATGCCTGACCTTGGTGCTTCTATTAATGCCATTCCCTATTCGGTGTATGAATCATTGAATGTTGGTCCTTTAAGTGAAATCGGTGTCATAATCTCTCTTGCAGATAAATCAAGTGTCCTTCCTAGAGGTGTTTTGGAAGATGTCCTAGTGCAAGTAAACCAATTGGTCTTCCTGGCAGATTTCTATGTGACTGATCTAGATGAGCAAGTGTCCTCAAAGTCGGGTATAATTTTACTTGGGAGACCATTTTTTAAGACGGCTAGAACAAAGATTGATGTGTATGCGGGAAGCTTAACAATGGAGTTTGATGGTGAAACAATAAGTTTTAACATTTATGATGCTATGAGATATCCTAGTGATGTTTCATCCTTATACTTTGTTGATGTTGTTGAACCATTAACCCAAGAGTTGTTCGAGTTGTCTAATGGTGACATGTTGGAGATGGTTTTGAGAAAAGGGTTTGATTATGGAAAATTAGCCAAGAAGTTGAAGCTCTACTCACTAGACCCCGAAGTTGAAAGATTGGTTAACAATTTAGAAATCAAGAAAACCACTCAATTTAGTGTGAAGCAAATTGAATTATCTCAAACTCACACGAGATTGCCACCCTCCCTTGTTCAACCACCAGAATTAGAATTGAAGGTCCTTCCTCAACATTTAAAGTATGCGTACTTGGGAAACAACGAGACTCTTCTAGTCATCATTTCAACTCACTTAACCGAATGTGAAGAAGAGCAACTCCCAAGGTGTTGAAGGAGCATAAAGAATCCATGGGTTGGACAATTGTGGATATCAAGGGGTTGAGTCCCTCTACTTGTATGCACAAGATCTTAATGGAGGATGAATGCAAGCCAAGTAGAGACACACAAAGAAGTTTGAATCTGCCAATGATGGAAGTGGTCAAGAAAGAAATTTTAAAGCTCTTAGATGTAGGAATCATCTATCCAATCTCGGATAGAAAATGGGTAAGCCCGGTCCAAGTCGTGCCGAAGTAGACGGGGATCACGGTGGTCGAGAACAACAAAGGTATCCCTACCCGTGTGCAAAACGGGTGGAGAGTATGTATTGACTACAGCAAACTCAATGCAAGCATAAGAAAAGATCACTTCCCATTACCTTTATTGACCAAATGTTAGAAAGGATGGCCGGGAAATCCCATTATTGTTGTCTAGACGGGTACTCTGGTTTTAACCAAATCCCGGTGGCACCTGAAGACCCAGAAAAGACAACATTTACATGTCCATTTGACACTTTTGCATACCGGAGAATGCCATCTGGACTATGTAATTCCCCGACCACTTTCCAACGTTGCATGTTTAGTATCTTTTCGGAATATGTTGAAAATATAATTGAAGTTTTCATGGACGATTTTACAGTATATGGAAACTCCTTTCAAGAGTGTTTGAACAATCTCACAAAAATTTTGAAAAGATGTATTGAAACAAATTTAGTTTTAAACTTTGAAAAATGTCATTTTATTGTGAGTCAGGGTCTTATTTTGGGTCACATTGTATCAAAGAAACGAATTGAGGTAGATAAGGCCAAGATAGATGTTATTCAAAGCTTACCTTACCCGACTTGTGTTCGGGAAGTTCGCCCTTTTTTGGGCCATGCAGGTTTCTACTGAAGATTCATCAAAGATTTTTTAAAGATAACAAGACCAATGTGCCAACTCTTGCAAAAGGATGTTGATTTCGAATTCAATGAGGCGTGCAAAGAAGCTTTCGACAAGCTCAAAGAGTTGCTTACATCTGCCCCCATCATGCAAGCACCAAATTGGGATCTCCCATTTGAGATCATGTGTGATGCAAGCAACTATGCAATAGGCGCCGTTTTGGGTCAAAAGAATGGACGAGCCTCCCATGTGATCAACTATGCATCGAGGACACTAGACAATGCTCAAAGCAACTACTCTACTATGGAGAAGGAGCTATTGTCCATAGTGTTCGCCTTGGAGAAATTTGGACAATATCTACTTGGTACCAAGGTCATTGTGTATTCGGATCACGCAGCTCTTAAGTACTTGTTGACAAAGAAAGATGTAAAGCCTAGACTCATCCGGTGGATTTTATTGTTACAAGAATTTGATTTGGAAAATCCGGGACAAGAGTGGATGTGAGAATCTTGTTGCCGATCACCTAAGCCGAATCACTTCAAATAAAACTCCTCTCCCTTTGCGGGATGAGTTTCTGGATGAGCATCTCTTTTCCCTTACTCAATCTACTCCTTGGTATGCCGATATCGTTAACTTTTTGGTCACAAAAAGGTATCCCGACACATTTTCACGTGCTCAAAAAGACAAGCTCAAAAGTGATGCAAAATACTATGTATGGGATGAGCCTTATTTGTGGAAAGATTGTCCCGATCAAATCATTAGGCGATGTGTCCCCCAAAAAGAGCATCAATCCATTTTACAATTTTGTCATGAATTTTCTTGTGGGGGACACTTTGGACCTAGCCGGACCTTGAGAAAGGTCCTTGAATGTGGAATATTTTGGCCAACCATGTCACATGATTGTTATATGTTTTGTAAAAGTTGTGAACGGTGCCAAAGGACCGGAAACATTTCGCAAAAAAATCAAATGCCACAAAATCCAATCCTTGTTTGTGAAAATTTTGACGGATGGGGGATTGATTTCATGGGCCCATTTCCCATTTCGTTTGGTAACATTTACATCTTACTCGCGGTTGACTTTGTTTCTAAGTGGGTTGAGGCCAATGCCACAAGATCGGACGATGCCAAAACAGTAATCGACTTTTTAAAATTAAATGTCTTTGTGAGATTTGGTGTGCCTAGGTCATTGATCAGTGATCGAGGGACGCATTTTTGCAATAAGATGATGGAGGCTTTATTGAAGAAGTACAATGTGACCCATCGTGTCTCTACCGCCTACCACCCGCAAACGAACGGTCAAGCGGAAGTTTCGAATCGCGAGGTGAAGAGTATTCTTGAGAAAACGGTGAATCCCTCAAGGAAAGATTGGAGTTCGAGGCTGGATGATGACTTGTGGGCCTATCGGACCGCGTACAAAACCCCGATAGGAATGTCTCCATTTAGGTTGGTTTTAGGAAAACCATGCCACCTCCCCGTGGAATTGGAACACCGTGCATTCTGGGCGGTCAACCAATGCAATTTCAATATTGATGAGGCGGGGAGACATAGAAAGCTTCAACTTCAAGAGTTGGAGGAGTTGAGAAAAGACTCCTATGAAAACTCAAGAATTTACAGGGAAAGAACAAAGCTTTTCCATGACAAGTCCATTACCCGCAAGCATTTCGAGTCGGGACATAGGTTTTGCTTTACCACTCGAGATTGAAATTATTTCTCGGAAAGTTGAGGTCAAGGTGGGTTGGGCCTTTTGTTGTAATAAAAACCATCGAGCACGAAGCGGGTGAAATACAAAGTGAAGAAAAGGGGCAAATTTTCAAAGTCAACAGGCATCGTTTGAAGCCATTTTATGAAGGTTTTAATGCGAATGCCCTTGAAATCATCCTTGGATGTCCCAAGGCGTTAAAACAAGCTAGAAGGACGTCTCACCAAAGACGCTAAAGAAGGGCATTTTCGGAAAACTTAAAGTTTTCATCGTTTTCTGGTTCCGATTAAAAGTCGTAGATAGATCCTTTTTGCACTTCACACTTCTTCTTCTTTCTTGCATTAATAGAATGTCGGATTTCAAGGCCCGGTTTTCGTTTTGGTCAAGAGCAAAAATTGAGAAAAATTGCAATAGACTTCATGCGGACTGCGTGTACTCGAGGGTCTGTCCACGTTAATAAACTAATGGTCTGCATATGGTCTCCTAAAGTGTCCGCGTCCATCATCAAAAAACAAAAGGATTTCAGGCTTATTCATGCGGACCGCGTGTACTCGCAAGTCCGTCCGTGTGATTTATTAAAACGGACCGTGTACCATCTCCGAGTTCGACCGCATGTAAATAATGTAAAGCAGAATAGTTCGAGGTTTATTCACGCGGACCGCGTGTACTCGCATCCGCGTCCGCGTCTGTTGTTGACTAGCGTTGACCCGCTTTTAACTTCGTTTGACCACAACTTATGACTAATAAACACTAGTCGGCCCTTCTTCCTTTCTTCTTCTCCATTCTTCTTCCCTAAACTATATTAAAGCAACCTCCATCTCCACCACTAAAACTCAGTTTCCCGTTAAACCGTTGGTCGGAATTTCGTGAGACCACCGCCATTCTTCACCAATTTCTAAGCTCTACAAACCCTACCAAAAATCTGGTCCGATCTGTGGCCGGAATTTCGGGGGCCACCACCACTCAACCACCACTTTCGGTTGTTTTTCGGCCAACTCCGGCCACCTCTCGCGATTCCAACACCACCATTGTGCTCCTATTGGACAAGGCTACAAACCCCACTAAAAATACCTCTCAAAGCTCGCCGAAAAATTTCACCCGAGTTTCAAGTCGTTGCCGGATTTCTCGGGTTTTCGTGGTAAATTGCTTCTCAAGGGATATTGAACAAAGCTTTAAGCTTGGGGTGGATAGTTGCAAGATTTTCAAATCCTGAATATCCATGTCTTAGAACAACAATTCATATGCTATTGCATCAAATGAGTCTAGGAATTATTTCTTGCTTTGATTGTTGAACTGCTTTAGAAGTCCATAGGGAGTTGGTTGGTGATTTGGATTGAAATATCATTTGTTGGGATTGTGGTTCGTGTAGTGGTTATTTTTCGTGCAGGTAGACCATGTCCACATCTAGGAAGCGCAGGGCTACCACCCGAGGCAAAGCCCCAGCTAGAAACCAAAATGATGCACCCAACATAACAAGATTTCGGGATGCCAAGGCGGCTGAAAACTACATGAAAAGCCTACCTAGAAAGGTTGCATCCACCAAATTTGTGTGCAAACCCATGCTTAATTCATTAGGGGTTCTTGAGGGGGTCACCCAATTGTTCTGTAACATTGGGTGGGAAAACCTTCTCAATCTCGTGGCGCACACTTACAAGCTCCGTACTAGAGAGTTTCTTTCCGATTGCGGGTTTGATAGCGAAAAGAAAAAAGCCGCATTCCAACTTCTGGGGGACCGAAGTTAAATTGATTTTTCAACAATAAACGACATCTTGGGCTTACCTTCCTTGAACACATCCACGGTTTTCGACGTTTTTCCTGCCGAGTTCAACCACGAGAGTTTTGGACGGAAATCATCGGGGATGTCTTTTCATGTGCCGTTCGAGATAAAGCAACCTCCATCATTCACCCGTGCCTCCGTATTGCCCATCGCATCTTAGTGTGCACTGTCTTTGCCTTAAAAGAAGCCGGTCAGGTCACAAAAATGAGCTTTTCTTCCTTTGGTGCATGACACGACGTGAAAACCCACCAATCTCGGACTTTGCTTCGTTCTTTTTCCATAAATGCGCACTCATGAGAACCAAAGCGGCCGGTGATATTTGCATCGGGGGATTTGTCACCCTTTTGGCTCGCGGTCTTGACATCTAGCTCCCAGACGAATACCAGCCTGTCGACAATAAAAATCTTTTGGATGAGCGCGCTCTCATAAACATGCACCACATCCATCGTAGGAACAGGAGTAGTTTTACAAGGTATTGTGCTCAGGGAGTTGGATATCTTGTTCTTCCTGACCCTCGAGTCACCAACTTCACCTTACACGATCGCACTCAGTGGAGACTCGCAAGGACCATCACTCAGTCAGTCAATGAGGATGGGCTCGAGGATCAAGATGATGAGGCGATGCATGTGGATGACGAGCCCGGCGATGAGCCCACCCATGGTCCACAGCACACCCAACCCAAGCACCACCTAGATACTACCCATTTCCCCCCAATTTTGTCGAGCGGTTCAAGGCTCTTTGTGTATCCAACCAAATCATGTCCCAACAAATGCACCATATGTGGGAGTGGAACCAATCCCAAAACCATTTCGATAACGTCCCACTTCCACCTCCCTATCCATACCCTCTACCCACCCACCCTTATCCCCCTCCACCTTACCCCTACCCCTACCCCCCAATACCCATATCCTCCTCCCAATCCCTCGGTTTAGGTACTTTCGCCTTGCCCCAAGTATTGAGGACAATGCTTATTTCTAAGCTTGGGGTGGGTTATTCCCTTTTCTTTTTGATTTCTCATGCATTTTAATTAGGTTGCATAGCATTTTAGCCTTAAATTGCTTTCATTTTTTCATAAAACTCCAAAATGATTTTATTTTCTTCTTTTTCACTTTTATTTTTGCATGTCATTTAGCCTAGGGCATAAGCATTCATGCATTTTTGTTATCTCTTTATTCTCATCTCCGAACATCTTTACTTGAAAGACACGACACGCCTTAAATTCAATTCTTTTGGAAACTCACATAACAAATAAGAATCGTTCTTAGGGACTTTCAATTGTTGCTTCTTCTCTTATATATACGTGGGGAGAGAGTGCAAGTGGTTGTGCATATGGATCGACCCATGTTAAGTGTGTCATAAGTAGGGGGACAATTTAGCCCCGTGCCGGCCAGTCCCTCACCTGAATTTTCCTTGCAAGCCACAATCAAACCCCAAAGAAAGGAATAAAAACTAGATTGTGCTATTTTGAGATATTTAGTGTCTAACTGCTACAATTCACATCATATCTCACTACTTTATGATTTAGACACATTTTTCCCACTTGATCTCGAATTAGCCTTAGTATAGTTATGCTCATTTGGCCTCTTGTTTGGGTTAGACTTAGATTCTACTGATAGGTTTATATAGTTTTGTATTTTCATTTTCAGGCTATACTTGTAAAACTAATGAGGTAAACCAAAAAAGTGAGCCTAAAAGAGAGAGAGAGAGAGAGAGAGAGAGAGAGACAGAGAGAGAGAGAGAGAACTACCCCTTTTCTAGTTTTGCTTTGTTTTATGAGTCAAAAGTAAATTGTTTCAAAAGTGTCGTTCGAAAAGTTTTGCGTCAATTTATGAAATAAAATAAAAATTAAAAAAATATAAAAAAATGGTTTTGAAAAGTCGGATGTTATAGCAATCATGAAATGTAAATGTAATTATATGTTGTTTTAGTGCTTTCCTCTTTGTGTCTTAAGTTATTGTATTTGGAACATGTTTTTGGGGTTTTGTTGTCCAAAATAAAATAAAATAAAAAATCAAAAGAAAAGGCTGTGCCACGAAGTTATATCCATTTGTTTGCTTTTGTAGATGTTTAGCCTTTTTGGATTTTAGCTCATGTAATTTGTTTCTAGTTGATGTTTTTCTAGTTAGATATCATTTTTTTGGCAACTACCAATGCGGCCTTCATTCATCGTGTGCTCGACTCTTTGCTCTACATGAATCATATTTTGGTGGAAGCACTTACTCTTCTAGATGATTGTAGTTTGCCAACTTTTATACATAGCTTGTTTCTTGCCATTTTTGGCCCAAGTTATCTTTTTTTTTTCTAGGTTTTATTTCTTGATGTAGGGTTGAAGTTGTGAGGAGTGAGGAACATTCTAACCGAGGGACACCTTCTTATGGCTAGTGGGCTAGATCAGACCACGAAACAATGTCACATAAACCATACTAGTGAAGTATGCATGCTCGTTTTGCATCTCTATCAACATGTATCCCTTGCTAGAAAGGTAAAAAAGGTTCGTCCCTCAAAGTGATTCTTATCGCTAAAAATAGGTTATATGTTTTTATATTAAAGGCGTGTCGTGTTTTGACTTTTGTAATTGGAGTTTTTATTTGTCATTGGAGTTTTTGGAAGGAGTACGGGACTTTTGTAGGCGTGCAATTTATTCATGGACTTGAGGTGGTACAATTGGGCTCGGTGTCAATATAAGCAAGAAGCGCGTTGGACTTAATCTTTGGACAAGAATTCGAGCTACGGTAGATTAAAGGAGCATTGGATCATTATTGGAGGCTGTGGAGTAACACCATTGGGCTATCAAGACTTGCACAAATGGGCTAGAGCATAAAATAGAAGATTGGGCTGGAAGGTATTTGTAATGGGCCAAAGCATGCATTCAGCATGACCCACGCGGTCTGCGTGAATTGTGCTGAATTGATCCCGAGTTTTGACTTGTTGACTCTATTTGTGGAAGGTTGGTGGGTGGCTTTTGGCACCTTTTTGAATCTGGAAATGAGCCCCTTTTTGCTGGGGATTGGAGGTATTATTGTCATCTATCACTTGAAGAACATAAACAATTTTTCTCTCAAGAATGATTTGGAAGATTTGAAGATTTTTGAAGACTAGTGTATTTCTTTTCATCTTGCAACTAGAACATTGTTTGGTATCACTAAACTATATTGCATTTCTTTAAATTTGGCCATGCTTGGATAAACTTTCATTTGGTTGATTAGGGTTTAACCCATGGATGATTAGTTGCTTTGAAGACTTATTATTATCTTGTCTTTGAATTTTATGGAAATGTTTTCTAGTTAAACATCTTGTTGTGTTTATTTATCTTTGATCGTGAGCTTAGATAAATGAATGCTTATTTTTGTTGACTAATTTCTTGGTTAAGTAATGGACCCTCAAATTAGTAAGCAACAAATGGTTTATATGTTTGTTCTCATTTCATTTAGACCATGGAAATGTTTCCTCCATAATGATAATGTAAGCATTCGATTATCTTTTGGACTTGGTAACTCTTAGAACTTAAAGCTAATTGATTTTCACAAGATTATATGCTTCATTGATTTTGTGACTTTAATTAAGAAAATGTGTTAAGAGCTCCTCTAGCCATTTTAATATCTAATAAGAGTTGAGGTAATTTGTGCTTGTGAATTGCTATGGGCAAGTTAAACCAATTTACAAGTCTTATTCCATTTAGTCTAATGATAATTCAACCATGTCATCCATGAGGTGTACCCAAAATCAAAATCAACCAATTTCACATCATTGAATTTAATCAAACCTTTTACTTGTTTACTTGTCATATTTACATTCTAGCTAGTTTTAATTTTGTCAAACAATCAAAAAGAACTAACACCCCCCCCCCTTTTACTTTTACTTTTGTTTTACAAGTACTTGAACAAGTGATTTACATAGAGATTTAAATTGAACCAATCTCCATGGATACGATCCCTTTACCACTATACATTATCTTAGTGTGTAATATTTAGGATATTTATTTTGTTGGCCTCGACAACAACCAGATCTGAAGTCATACGCAGAATAGTTGTTAGACTTATCCAAGTGGGAGACTGTTGGATTAGTGTCTAAGTCCATAACTATTTTGGTATGTACTTGACCTGATGGTGCATGGTCCTTTTGGGTTGCCTTCACCAAAGCAACTTGATGGGATGAATTATGGAGAGAGAGGATTAATTATGATTTGTTAATATATTATGAGAATAATATATTAAAGGAGAAATCATATTGTTTAATTAATATTGGTCAATAATTAATTAAGAATTAATTTTGTGGCTAAAAGAGATTAATTAAACTTAGGGAACTAGAACTATTAATGGTGTGATAGTTGAATATTGGGCTAATGGACTCCATATTAGATGAGAGGATGAATTCTATGGGGAAACCCATTAGATATCATCCAAGGCCTCTAAGGAGGGGGTCCATGGGTTGCTTAGGGCCTAAGCAGTCAAATTAGGGTTTCATTGTTTGATAACTCTAATAGCCTCACTATTTAAGGACCCCTAGAGCACCAAAAACGTGGCCAAGAGTTTCCTTAGGGTTTCTAGACGTTTTTGAGTGCCTCTCCTCTTCTCCTTCTTCATCCTCTTGCTCTTGGTTTGTGGGTCACATTTGTGACACTAAGCTTTCAGAAGCTAATTACAAGGAGGAATTGAGATTGTTATTCCTACATAACAGTCAAGGTAAGATCTAAACCCTAATTCATATGTTAATATCATAATTGTACGCTAGATCTAGGGTTTATGGCTTTGGATGATTATTGCATGTTCATTAGACAAACTAGATCCAAACCATTAGGGTTTGCATGTACACCATAGAAATGATGTAGTGCTTAAAACCCATCAGAAACTCACCTAAGACTGTTGAATCTCACAGATAAATCTCTGACTGCTGGCCTGCTAAAGTCCCCGCGCTATAATCACAAAATAACATCAAATTAATAATTAGATCCCGACTCACACTAAGAGTCCAAACTAGGGTAAACTTCATTTTTAGCCTTTCCTTAACTTGGCCTAAGGCCAGGGCCCAAACCAACTGTCCAAAAAGCCCAAATTCCAAAATAATCACCCAAAGCCCAAATATGGCCCAATTTTCCAAATTAGGCCCAAATCCCTTCATGGGCCTTCAACCAAAATAGTCCAATAAAATAGCATCAGCCCAGAAACAGGATTCTGATGGCCCAACAAGACCCAAGACTAATAACGTCCAACATGGGCCCAATACCGAGAAGCCCACAAATCTAAAGCCCACTGCTGAGTACACAAGGCGTACTCAGCTCGTACGCTTAGCGTACTCGCTTTGGGGCTTGTAAGCATAGCGTACCAGCTTGTACACTGAACGTACTCCCCAACTTCACCAACTTCCATAATTAAGCTCTTAATCGGTTAAGACTTCAACCTAACACTCAGATCTGACTTCCTTAAGGTGGTTTATCACGTAAAGTTGGTAGCTTTACGTGAATGCATGGCTTAATGGGGTTCTATAGCTCAAAAGAACTTAACAAATGGTCTTAACACATGCATGAGTCCATAAACACCACAAAGCTTGCATTTTTATGGACAAAGGGACCAAGAGAACACCAGATCTACCATAAATCACTTATGGAGTAAATCAAGAGGCTCAACAATCATTCCATAGACTCAAAAAGCAAAAAAATGGCACCAAAACTAGATCTGACATCATAGATTAGCAATATGGAAGCTTTTTCACTCAAAAGGATAGCAAATGATGAACAAATCTCAAATCCTCATGGTTCACTTCTTCTTCTCCTTCACAAACTGTCACACCCCAAAACCGATAACGGTGGAAAACGTTTCGGGGTGGAGGACGTCAGGTACAGTATCATCACAATTGCATAATAGTAAAAACAAGAAACATACAACCATTGCGTTACATAGTGAGTTTAATTACAAGTGTGTTTTGTAATGTTCAACAAACACCAAAAGTAAATCAAAAATAAGAGATGGATCTTGTAAATCGGGTGAAAGTGTCGGTTGAGCGTTTTGTACCAAATAACGACTTGTGCACCGTTTAGGACCCTAATGTCATATGAAATATGTATTTTACAAGAAATTAATCATTTTATGCTTTTCATTATAGTATTTAGGCATTCTAGCATCGATTCGGGGTTTTAGGGCTTAGAAGGGGTTCCCGGGAGTAGTACAAGGCCAAGAGGGGTTTACGGGGGAGTCCAAGAGCTCACTCCCTTGGTGTTTACGGCCCAAAGGCCACTCCTTGGGAGTTTACGGCCGTAAGCCCCTAGGCTTGGCCGTAAACTCTTGTTTTCCTCCAAAAGTGCAAGTTAAGGCCTTATTTCAACTCCATATATTTCTAGTAAATGCCTAGGACCAATTTTGGGGGGGGGGTTAAAACCTTCATTTGGTGTCACTTGGGGGAGTTTACGGTCCAGGCTTGTGCTTGGGCCGTAAACTCCATTTTGTCCCTCAAAATGGATTGTTAAATGGTCCAAATCACCCCCTTAAATCTTAGTTAAATTCTAGAAGGCCTTAGGTGAGTTTTTGGGACTTTTTACCAAGGAAATTGGATGTTTACGGCCCAAGCATAGTCTTGGCCGTGAACTCCTCTTTTAGGGTCTAAAATGTGTTGTTTAATGGCCTTAAACATTTCCTAGGGTCATAACTTAATTCCCACATGCCTTAGATGAGTTTTTGGGGCAAATTAGCATGGAAATTTGGTGTTTACGGCCTAAGCACAAGCTTGGGCCGTAAACTCCCTTTTAGATCCTAAAAAACTTGTGTTTTCATGTCCAAACTCATCTAGGCTATTTCCTTAATTAATATCCAAGCTTAAAGGAAAGGAAAATGGGACATTTGGCCAAGTTTTGGGTGTTTACGGCCTAAGAGGCTTCCTAGGCCGTAAACTCCCTTTAATTCACTAAATCTTATGATTTTTGACCTTTAAATGCAATGGAATATGTTTAGAATAAGATAGGGAAGAAACCCTTACGTTTGGAAGCCGGAATTCGCGGTTTTGGAGTCGGGTTCGGGTCTAGATAGAGAAAGTAGTGAGAGAGATTGAATGAGTGGTAAAAGAGTGTTCAAATGGTGTTCACTCTCATTTTATATGCCTCGGGTATTGCACCCGGTACACGGCTACCCGATGCTAAAGTTTAATGGGGTTAAAACTTTTTACCCGGGTAAAGTGGTTGAAAAGTAATATAACTCTATTTAGTTAAACGGGGTTAACACTTACAAGTTATAACTACTTATGATAATATCAATAAATATAAATGACTAGTTATTTATTTATTGAAGACTCCAAACATTACGGAAAATAATATATAACGACGAATTCCGTTAGTGAAGACGGGATTTTGTAACGGCAATAAATTTGGGTTGTCACATCATCCCCCCGTTAGGGGAATTTCGTCCCGAAATTTAGAATTCATACAGATAAGTTATTACAATACTACTAAGCAAAGAGATGAGGATATTTGAGTTTCATTTGATCCTCGTGCTCCTAAGTGAATTCCGGTCCCCACTTGGCGTTCCACCGAACCTTCACGATTGGGATGCGGCTTTGTTTCGTTCGTTTTACTTCCTGATCCATAATCTCCGCAGGCTCTTCCACAAAGTTGAGGCTCTCATTGACCTCGATCTCGTCGAGGGGAATCACGAGAGTCTCGTCGGACAGGTATTTCTTCAAGATTGAGACGTGGAAGGTAGGGTGTATGTTGCTTAGTTCGTGGGGTAGGTTGAGTTTGTAAGCTACAGGGCCGATTCTAGCGAGAATCTCAAAAGGCCCTATGTACCTTGGGTTTAACTTTCCACGCTTTCCGAAGCGTATCGTGCCTTTCCAGGGCGAGACCTTCAAAAGGACTCGGTCTCCCACCTGGAATTCCAAGGGTTTTCTCCGTTTGTCTGCATAGCTTTTCTGTCGATCCCTAGCGGCTTTTGGTCATTCGCAAATCTGTACAATCTTTTCGGTTGTTTCTCGAATAATCTCCAGACCAATGAGGGCGCTATCAGGAACTCGTCCCTTAGCTAACTGAGTGTCACCCACCTCAGCCCAACACAGAGGGGATCTGCACTTCCGGCCGTAAAGGGCTTCGAATGGAGCTGCCTTGATGCTCGTATGATAACTATTGTTGTAGGAAAACTCCACAAGAGGTAAGTGCGTATCCCACTATTTACCGAAGTCGATCACGCAAGCTCGCAGCATATCTTCTAGAGTTTTGATCGTCCTCTCACTTTGTCCGTCAGTCTGTGGATGGTAGGCTGTACTCATGTCCAGCCTCGTCCCTAGCGCCTTTTGTAGTGATTGCCAAAATCTAGAGGTAAATCTACTATCCCGGTCCGAGATAATAGATATAGGGACGCCATGCAGTCGCACTATCTCCTTTATGTATGTTCTTGTGAGCTTCTCCATCTTGTCCGTTTCCTTGATGTGTAGGAAGTGCGCAGACTTGGTCAATCTGTCTACGATGACCCAAATAGTATCCAACCCACCCGCTGTCTTGGGCAGCTTGGTTATGAAATCCATTGTGATCTGCTCCCACTTCCATTCCGGTATCTCTGGTTGTTGGAGGAGTCCTGATGGATTTTGATATTCGACCTTGACCTTCGCGCAAGTAAGGCACTTGCTCACAAAGGTAGCGATCTCCGCTTTCATGTTAGGCCACCAGTATAGCTTTTTGAGATCCAGATACATCTTATCTGAACCTGGGTGGACGGAGTAGCGAGTGTTGTGTGCTTCCCTCATGACCAAGTCTTTGAAACCTCCATGGCGCAGGGTCCAGATTCGGTCCATGAAGTAGTAGGCTCCGTCACCCTTGACCTCCAAACTTTTATCCATCCCGCGCAGGGATTCTCCCATCACATTCTCAGGCTTTAAGGCTTCCAGCTGAGCCTCCCTGATCTGTGCGGATAGATGCGAACGGATAGTCATTGTCAGTGACTTGGTTCTTCGTCAAGAATACTCTTTCCTACTCAGGGCGTCTGCTACTACATTGGCTTTCCCCGGGTGGTATCGGATTTCGCAATCGTAATCGCTGAGTAGCTCGACCCATCGGCGCTGCCTCATGTTGAGTTCTTTCTGGTTCAGTATGTGTTGGAGGCTTTTGTGATCAGTGTACACCACACTCTTCGTCCCATACAAGTAGTGTCTCCAGATTTTTAGCGCGAAGACGACCGCTCCTAACTCGAGGTCGTGAGTAGTGTAGTTCACCTCATGGGTCTTTAGCTGCCTCGAGGCATAGGCGATAACCTTACCTCGTTGCATCAAGACACAACCGAGCCCCTGATTGGATGTATTGCAGTATACAACAAAATCTTCTGTCCCTTCGGGAAGGGATAATACTGGTGTGGTGCATAGGGCTCGCTTTAGGGTCTGGAATGCCTTCTCTTGTTTCTCTTCCCAGTCGAATGATACACCCTTCTATGTCAACATAGTGATAGGCTTCGCAATCCGAGAGAAGTTTTGGATGAATCTGCGGTAGTAGCCAGCGAGGCCTAGAAATTGACGAATTTCTGTAGGCGTCTTCGGTGCTGACCAGTTCTCAATAGCTTTAATTTTGGAGGGATCCACGTGGATTCCTTCTTCACTAACCACGTGTCCTAGGAATTCAACTCTTCGGATCCAAAACTCGCACTTAGAGAACTTCGCATATAACTTCTCTGATCGCAGCGTTTCCAGGACTCGTCCTAGGTGATCCTTGTGTTCTTCCTCGCTTCGATAGTATACGAGTATATCGTCGATGAAGACGATGACGAACTGATCTAGATATGGACGACACACCCTATTCATCAAGTCCATGAATATTGCGGGGGCGTTAGTCAGTCCAAAGGGCATCACTACGAACTCGAAGTGCCCGTAACGGGTTCGGAAAGCTGTCTTCGGAACATCTTCCTTAAGTACCCGTAACTGGTGATACCCAGATCTAAGATCAATCTTGGAGAAGTAACTTTCTCCTTGTAGTTTGTCGAATAGGTCGTCGATACGGGGAAGAGGGTAGCGATTTTTGACCGTGAGTTTATTGAGTTCCCTATAATCGATGCACATCCGAAATGATCCATCCTTCTTCTTCACGAACAAGACCGGAGCTCCCCAAGGTGAGAAGCTCGGTCTTATAAAACCCTTGTTGAGCAGCTCGTTGAGTTGACCGGATAGTTCTTGCATTTCGGCAGGCGCTAGACGATAGGGCGACTTAGCTACGGGAGTAGCTCCTGGGACTAGGTCGATTCTGAACTCAACCTGACGTTTGGGTGGTAGGCCTGGAAGGTCTTCTGGGAAAACATCAGAGAATTCGCATACAACGGGAATGTCTTTTGGATCTTTCGATTTCTGACTAGTGTCGACGACGTGAGCAAGAAAGGCGCGACATTCCTTGCGCAAGTATTTCTGAGCCTGGATACTGGAGATGATACGAAGGCTCGTACTCGGTTTATCTCCATATATCAATAGGATTTCGTGATTCGGAAGGTGCGGGCGAATGGCTTTGTCGGAGCATAGGATATCGGCGCGATGAAGACTCAACCAGTCCATACCAACAATGACATCGAAATTTTTGATTGCGACTGGTATAAGATCGATTGAAAATGGGTGAGCGTCTAACGTGAGGGTACAACCTATGTAGATTTCGTTAGAGCTTTCTGTCTTCCCGTTAACGATTTCTACGACGAATGTTTCTTTTAGTGGTTGAGGGGTTTGTTTGAGTAATTGTTTAAAGTTTTGATTTATGAAGCTTCTTTCTGCACCACTATCGAATAAGACACAGGCATAAGAGTTGTTGAGAAGAAACGTACCCGTGACCACTGTGGGATCCGCTACCACTTCATTGTGACCGATAGCGAGTAACCTTCCAGTTCCCCCAGCATTTGTAGCCTTCGGACAGTTCTTCTTGAAATGGACAGCTTCGCCGCAGCCATAACACGTCGGGGTCACTCCCGAACCCGGAACTTGAGAAATAGGTTTGGGAGGGGCCTTGCAGAATCGCACCGTATGGCCCTTCCGTCCGCAGTTGGAACACTGCAATTCACGGCAGGGGCCATTGTGGTGGAAAGGGCACTTGGGACACTTGGGCAGATTCCCGCTATAAGCTTTTGGCGGGGCTGGTGCGGCTGGAGTGGCTGGGGTAGTGGCAGCATGGACCGCCATGATTTGCTGGACCTTGGAGGAGGTTTGAGTTTTCTTGCCTTTCTTCTTATCCCATCACTTCCTCTTTCTATCAGATGAATCAGGTGGTGCAGTGGTAGTGGGGGTTGTTGTTGCTGGAGTGGAAGAGACTTCATGGTTGATCAAACTCTGGGCCAATTCCTTGGCGTTGTCGAAGGTGGTAGGGCGTGAGGCCAGAACGTTTCTTCGATACGGGGGCACTAAACCCCAGATGTATCGTTCAATCTTCTTGCTTTCGGATGGGATCATGTTAGGACACATAGCCACCAAGTCGCAGAACCTGGCCGTGTAAGCTGTTATGTCAGTCCCTTTCATCTTGAGGTTCCAAAGTTCCTCCTCAAGTTTCTGAACTTTGCCCCTAGGGCAGTACTCCCCTCTCATGAGATCTTTTAGAGTGTCCCAGCCCATGGCATTGGCTATGACCAGGGAGAGTGCGTTGACATGGCCGTTCCACCATGTCAAGGCCCTGTTAGTGAGGGTAGCAGTTGCGAACTTGATTTTATTTCAAATACAGCTTCGGTTCTTTCGAACCATTGGGATAGTGCCAGAATTCCTCCTGTACCGTCGAAGAAGGTAGGTTTATAGTTCATGAAATCCTTATAAGTCCATCCCTGCACTCTTTGATGGACTTCACCGAATCTAGAATTTCCACCGCTCGCGTCCCCAGAGTTCATTTGGGCCATGGCTGCTGTCATGGCCGCAGTCACAGCCGTTTGGAACAGTATTGGATCGAACTGGGGAGGAGGAGGTGGTGGAGGAGGGGTTTGAGTTGCTGGTCTTCCTCTATTCGGACGCTTTTGAGGAGGCATCTTTCACTGGAAAACCATAGAAATGATAGCAATAGTAAGAGTCTATTGCGAATACGAATAGAGTGTTTCATGGATTAAATCAACATAATCCAATATCAGAATGAGAGTCATAGCAATAGAGTAATCAACTGCCAATATACCGGTATTAATGATGTAACACAAGTTCATGAAAATTGACCTAATAGCAGGTCTTACATCAACCATAAAGACAATGTTGGCAGTTTAGAGGTCTAGTTAGAGTATTTTTAAGCTAGGAATGTTTACAGACAAGAGATCTACGGAACATAGAGAGGAAAGGCTAGTCCTTTAAACAAAAGAGTGAGGTAACTAGACGTCTTCTACTGGCGATGGTTACTTGTTGGGCGAACCCTCAGATCCGCTATCTGACGCATGACTTCCTGAAGGTGTCGATCATGAGTCCTCTGATGTGCTCGGAGTTCCCTAACTTCGGCTCGGGATGCAGCTAGCTGATGTTGCAGAGTCTCGTTGGCCCTCCTTGTCCTGTCCATGGCTTCTTCGAGTTGGCGGATGCGAACCGTGTTGAGATTCGAGTTGGCATCCACTTCTACAACTCGACCAATAGCAGCTTGACCCTGCTCGACATTCCTGGCAATCCTCCGGATCATGATGGGAAGAACCCGATCCGCTGATCCTCCTTCGTTTATGTTGTAGAAGCTTCAGTCTCCGTTGTAAGGCAAAGGCTGAACCTACTCCTCGCTCCATCGGTGCAAGGATATGGCCCACATAGGAGTGGGACCCTGAAATGCCGGACGGGGGTTAGGATTCGGAGCTTCAGGAGGTTGGTTGTTAACTTCTGGTTCGGAGCTCGAGCCATCCGAGAAGCCTTCAGCGTGATGATCATCCAAAGGGATCGGGTGATCATCGTCTGACTCTTCATCGAGCCATCCTCCATTGCCCTGGTTTGGATAGTACGGATCACCGGGATGGTGGAAGCCAGCCATGTTATCTACGCGAGAAAGGGGAAAGGAAAGGTTAATAGACGTACTATTCTAAGATACTTATAGGATGAATCGTTATTAGTCAACCCAATACTTGCGTAGTGCATACCGATTACATGTAACCGAAGCAAGATAGTCCTTCGAATAAGCAACCCTAACTTCAGACCCCCAGTTAAACAAGAACAGAGAATGAAGCAGAGGCTACAAATTCTGAGTCTATAGCGCCCTAGTCACATGTAACCGTGGTGTATCCACTTAGCAATTATTGTCCTACCAATAACGACCCCTTTTAGTTGTCATATACGTATGTTTTAGAGACACATAATACTCTTATAGTATTCTTATGGTAACGTTATTGTGGTAGTGTTGGTAAGTTTTAGACTTGTTGCAACACCACAACCAAACTTAGGCACATGCTAGTCACTCTCAGGAAAACGTAGTTGATCAGGCTACATCACCCCGAATGTGACTATATGTCTCTAAGCCCAATTGTGCTGCCCAACAATCTTAATACTTTTGTTCTGTTCTAGTGTGATACTGATTTCTGTGTTTTATAGTGATGTGTGTGTGTATATATATATATATATATATATATATATATATATATATATATATATATACTTAGTTAGATCTTCTAGATACTTAACAGTATACATTCTTGGTCAGAGTGTTTTAGTCCCGAAGTGTTTATAGTTCGTATATCTTTTATAGGTTGATATACTTGCTTCATTATAAACAATGCTCTGATACCAATCTCTCACACCCCAAAACCGATAACGGCGGAAAATATTTCGGGGTGGAGGACGTCAGGTACAGTATCATCACAATTGCATAATAGTAAAAACAAGAAACATACAACCATTGCGTTACATAGTGAGTTTAATTACAAGTGTGTTTTGTAATGTTCAACAAATACCAAAAGTAAATCAAAAATAAGAGATGGATCTTGTAAGCCCCACCTTCTCCAAAAAGCTGCACCTGTAACTGTCTATCTTTGACCTGAGGATACAAGTTATTTTGAAAATGAATATCAGCATAAAGCTGGTGAGTTCATAAGAGTTTAGTGTGAGATTTTTGTATAAAAAGCATTAGAACCGATAGTATGAAAAGCTGCAATTTACATTTTTAAGTAGTAGAAAAACCTAGAAAATCCTATATTTTCCAGAAATACATTGTGAATGAAAACCTTTAAGAAACATGAAATTTTCATCTTTGAAATCCATTTATTGTAAAAGTATAATATTAAATCTCCTATAAGTATTGCAATATGATAGTTTATGCCTGAAGTCAATAATAGTGGTGCAAACTTCCTTTAGTGTTAGATTCTTGATTACTTCGGGATATTAACTTAACTTTTAGTTTAATATTTTAGTGTGGTTATAGTGTATTTCTTGTATGTTACCTATAGTGTGAGAAGTAGAGGACCCCATGACCTTCCTGGTCATGCACAGTGTAGTGAAGTAGTGTCATCCCTGGACCTGTGCGGTTCGGACTGAAGTTAACAGTCGGGATGTAATAGCGTCTGCCCCGTATAGATCTATACATATAGCGTCGTCTTCATGCCAGAAGACTCTGGGCGTAGTGCGTAGCGAATAGAGTATCTCGTAGTGGGTTAGTGTGTTATCTCTTGATTAGTGCTTTCTCTTGTATTATAGTGTAGTAGTCTTTTGTATAACTCATATTGTGTTCTCTTATTAGTGTATAGTATCATAATAGAGTGTATTATAGTGTGTAGAGTAGTAGCTATAGCGAGTAATAGTGGCCTTAACTATACATATTATAGTTAACTTAGTGCGTATGATTCTTGTCAGTTTAGTAGTTTAAACATCGAATGAAATGAAAATATTCGTATCCAACACTAATATATATGATATATAACTAAGAAATCAACGACAGTCGGACGGATAACAACTACCCTAATCCCACAATCAAACAAGAACAGGAAATAAGGCGAGCTATCGGTCCTAAGTCCTTCAAGCCTTACTTATATAAATATATTGGTGTGGTTACATTTTATAAGGAATTTATTTAATAAAAATCTTGTCAAAAGGGAACATTTAGAAAATTGATCTTTTCTCCGAAATAGTTTTGAAAACGAAAATCCTTTTTATAAAACATAGTGGTAAATCACATGTGATTTGAACTACGGATAGTGAATCACATGTGATTAATTTCCGTAACATGAATAATTGACTTGTATGAATTTCCATAAACATGTATAATTGACTTGTATCCCCTCCCCCCCTAAAACATATAAAACATTTGAAAGGTTCATTAAACGGGTATGAACTCACCTGAAATCGCATAAATCGGGTGAATCGGGTAAATCAGGTGAAAGTGTCGGTTGAGCGTTTTGTACCAAATAACGACTTGTGCACCGTTTAGGACCCTAATGTCATATGAAATATGTATTTTACAAGAAATTAATCATTTTATGCTTTTCATTATAGTATTTAGGCATTCTAGCATCGATTCGGGGTTTTAGGGCTTAGAAGGGGTTCCCGGGAGTAGTACAAGGCCAAGAGGGGTTTACGGGGGAGTCCAAGAGCTCACTCCCTTGGAGTTTACGGCCTAAAGGCCACTCCTTGGGAGTTTACGGCCGTAAGCCCCTAGGCTTGGCCGTAAACTCTTGTTTTCCTCCAAAAGTGCAAGTTAAGGCCTTATTTCAACTCCATATAATTCTAGTAAATGCCTAGGACCAATTTTGGGGGGGTTAAAACCTTCATTTGGTGTCGGGTTCGGGTCTAGAGAGAGAAAGTAGTGAGAGAGATTGAATGAGTGGTAAAAGAGTGTTCAAATGGTGTTCACTCTCATTTTATATGCCTTAGGTATTGCACCCGGTACATGGCTACCCGATGCTAAAGTTTAACGGGGTTAAAACTTTTTACCCGGGTGAAGTGTTTGAAAAGTAATATAACTCTATTTAGTTAAACGGGGTTAACACTTACAAGTTATAACTACTTATGATAATATCAATAAATATAAATGACTAGTTATTTATTTATTGACGACTCCAAACATTACGGAAAATAATATATAACGACGAATTCCGTTAGTGAAGAAGGGATTTTGTAACGGCAATAAATTTGGGTTGTCACACAAACCACCAACAATCACTCTTTATGGATCATAACTCTCAAAAACTCACAAGGGTTTTGATTTATGTTCAATACCCTAAAACTTAGGGTTTCATTAACCACATGTACGCCATGCGTACACAATGTACGCCCAGCGTACGTGGGCCAAAGGCAAGATCACTCCGGGATAGTACGCTACGCGTACCACCCTGTACATCCCGCGTACTAGCTTGAAGGCCAAAAAAAAAGGAATTCACACTTAGGGTTAAGAAGAGACATACCGGAAAATGAATGTTACAATTCTCCCCTACTTGAATCAGATTTCATCTTCGAAGTTCACAGCTCCAAATAACTCCGGATAGGGCTCCCTCATTTCATGTTCCGGCTCCCATGTCCACTCTGAACCCTTGCGATGTTGCCACTGAACCTTCACCGACTCAACAACCTTGTTCCTCAAGGTTTCCGTCTTCCGGTCAAGAATCGCCACTGGTCTCTCAATATAATTTAGGCGGTCATCCACCTGAATATCCTCCAATAGTACCACTGCAGAATCATCCACTAAGCAATTCCGCGGCAGAGAGACATGGAATGTGTTAAGTATTTGAATGAGCTCATCTGGAAGATCCAAGTGATATGCAAACCGGCCCACCCGGGCTAAAACCCTGAAAGGACCAATATACATGGGGCCCAACTTGCCCCTCTTCCTAAATCGGATGACACCTTTCCAAGGTGACACCTTTAGGAGAACTATATCCCCCACCTGAAACTCTAGATCTAATCGGCGTCTGTTGGCATAACTTTTCTGCCGACTCTGAGTTGTCTGAAGCCTACTCCGAACCTGTTGTATCAACTCAGTGGTCTTGATTACCACTTTAGTACTCCCCATAACCCGCTGAATGACCTCACCCCAACATATCGGGGTCCTTCATTTCCTCCCGTAGAGTATCTCAAAAGGAGGTCGATCGATGCTGGTGTGATAGCTATTTTTATACGAAACTTCCTCTAACAGAAGATACATATTCCAACTCCCACCAAAGTCCAAAACACATGCCCGAAGCATATCATCTAGGATCTCAATAGTCTGCTCACTCTGACCATCGGTATGCGGATAGAATGTTGTGCTAAAATAGATAAGAGTACCCAACTCATCATAAAACCTCTTCAAAAATGTGGAAGTAAATTGGAGATCTTTATCTGAAACCACCAAAGCCGGCATCCCATGACCTGCCACAACCTCCATGATACAAACCTCATCTAAATTCTTTGTAAAAGTACTCTCCCGAAACGGAATGAAATGCACACTCTTGGTCAACCGATCCACAATGACCCAAATTGAATCCAATCTACATGCAGTCCGAGGTAACTTCATGATGAAATCCATGGTAATATCTTCCTATTTCCACATGGGAATCTCCAACGGCTGCATCTTGTCATGAGGTCGTTGATGCTCATCCTTAACCTTACTGCAAGTTAAGCACCTCTCCACATACTGCTCCATGCAGGGCTACCAATAATCAAGACGAAGATCCATATACATCTTCGTCGCCCCGGGATAAATGAACCTAGACTTGTGTGCCTCCTCCATCAGAACTTGATACACACCTCCCCAATACAGAACCCAAACCTGCCGATGAAGAGTTAACAACCCACCGTTATCATAATCAAAGGAAGCCACCTGACCCATAATTCGCTCACTCTTTTAGTGCTCTCCCTTCATAGCCTCAACCTGTGCCTCACGAATCCGTTCCATCAATGGAGTAATCATTGTCATCCTCAAACATATGTATCTGATCGGAGTCGCAACCATCTTGCGGTTGAGAGCATCGGACACCACATTAGCCTTCCAAACAATCTCGATATCATAATCCTTCACCACATCCAACCATCGACGCTGCCTCATTTTCAGATTCGGATGATCCATCAAATACCTCACTCGCACTTGGAGAACTTTGCGAAAAGTCTCTCCTTCCTCAAAGTCTCCAGCACTTCCCTCAAGCGCTCTTCGTACAGCTCCTGGGTCTTGGAATAGACCAATATATCATCAAGAAATACGATCATAGACCGATCCATCATCGGCCTGTACACACGGTTTATGGGATCCATGAACATGGCTGGAGCAGTGGTGAGCCCAAAAGGAATCACCACAAACTTGTAATGACCATAATGAGTCCGAAAAGTTATCTTCTGTACATCCTCATATCTAACCCTCATCTAATGATAACCCGATCGCAAATCAATATTGGAGAACCAAGATGCATCCTGAAGCTGGTCAAACAAATCAACAATCCTCGGGAGTGGATAACGGTTCTTCACCATTACCTTATTCAGCTCCCGGTAGTCAATACACATACGATGTGACCCATCCTTCTTCTTCACAAACAAGATCGGTGCTCCCCATGGCGAACTGCTCGGTCAGATGAATCCCTTGTCTAACAGCTCCTATAGTTGTGTAGACAACTCTTTCATCTCAGGATGAGCCAATAGATATGGTGCTTTGGCTATCGAAGCCGCACCTCAAACCAAATTAATCATGAACTCAACCTGCCTCTTCAAAGGCACCCCAGGAAAATCCTCTAGGAACACATCGGGATAATCCCACACAATCGGCACATAATCCACGTTCACCTTACCCTTATCCCGGGTATCTGTAACATAGGCGACAAATATGGAACAACCCTGCTGAATATAACGTTTGGCCCTTGCTGCTGAACATAAATACGGCCCACTCATAGATCTCTCTCCCGGAACCAATAACTCTCCCCCACTTGGGGTTCGAATCCAAACTAACTGCTGCTCAAAATCGATCACCGACCCATTGGGGCTCAACCAATCCATACCCATAATAAACTTGTTCCCAAGAAATGGGATGGGAACCAAATTGATCGGTTACTGCTCATTGAACATCTGAATAATATAGCCCTGATGAACCCTCGCTACCCAGACAGATCGATCATCTGCAATCTCAACATCTAAAGGACAATCCGGCTTCCCCGCAGCTCTAGCAAACCTCTTGCTAAGTGCAAACGATACAAAGGATCGGGTAGCCCCCGAATCAAACAATACCTAAGCATAAATATATTTCATGAGGAACGATCCTAAAATGAAACACATAAATGTAAGCAAGCAATTCAATATAAATAAAAAAGATAAGGAGAAGATACATACCCGTCACCACATCAGGTGTCGCGCGAGCCTCCTCGGATGTCAATTGGAAATCCCTGTTCTTCACTACAGGTGCATCCGCCTTGCCCTGGTGGACGTCAATGATCCAAAAACTCGCAGGAGCGGGTGTTGAAATCGGCTCTGTAGCAGCCTAACTCGAACATTAGGCTTTCTTGTGGCCCCTCTGATTGTAATGAAAGAAAATCATATCTGATCCTGGGGTGGTGTTGGTAGAAGTACAATCCCTGCTATAATGACCCATCCAGTCGCACTTGAAGCATCCCAAACCACCCACCTTGTATAGTACCTTGTGCACCTTGCCGCACTTCCTACAGTAACTCCGGCCCTGCTAGCCTCTTGCTCTCGAATCCTAAACCTTGGGCCTCTTTCCTGAACCCCCTGAAACCTGATTCTGATTTGACTTCCTTTTCCTCACCATCTCAATATCAATCTCCCTCTCCCGGGCTCTTGCTATTATCCTCCAGTGTCTTGTAACTGGATCGGGTCACAAACTGCCAAATATTGCTTCTCAACATCTCGTGATACCTCGTCTGCCACATACTATGGAACCAAAATTTCCCTCTCTCAAAACATCATTGTGATCTCAGCCACTGTCTTAGTATTCTGGCGGAGATCCTGAAACTCTCGCGCCAATTGCAATCACTAGTGCAAACTCAGCCATGAACCTGGTCACAAAATCATCCCATGACATAAAATCAACAACCTCATCACCAACAGAACACCCAACCTCCTCCCACCAGTCTCGTGCCATGCCATTCAGATGATAAGATGCAAGTCTGACCTTTGCCCCTTCGGGGCAACTGCTGGTGTGGAAACTGTTAGCAACATCTGCTAACCATCCCCTACTCGCTATCAGGTCCTTCTCCCCCTAGTAGTATGGATACCTACATGCTCAAAACTCCCTAAAGTTCAATGAACGCACCCTTACCAAGGCCACCATCTTAGAACAAAATGAGCTCAACCGCTCATCCAAAATCTCCAGAATGCCCTCCTTGATTGTACCAAAGATCACAGGAGTCTGCTAAAGAATGCAACGCGTAATCTCAGACGAAATGAACTCCCTCGTTTGGTCATCCAACTGCCTGACTCCAGAACCTGAGCCCGAGCTCTCCTCAGCACCAGAAGTGCCAACCGTCCTGCCTCGCAGAGTCACCATACTGAAAATAGACCATATAAACCATCAGATTACACATCAAAATATATCGAGGGATCACAAACTCTACAAGCTTCCTGGTTTCATCGCAACTCTCCTTGACTTGAGTGCGGATCCTCTGCTTCCAGTAGTACAGGCCCATACAACCTTCCACATCTATTTGTACTTTCCTCAAGGATTTCCTTGAATCCTTCAAGTCACTTTATATCAATACAATTAACCCTCAGCAAGATAAGGCTTCCAGAACTACATCTCTTCCTAGGTTTTCCTAGGGAAAACTCCACACCACTCTCTGCCATCAACTACAGAAGGAACTCCCGCGAACTTCCTCTAACTAGCTCATGAATACCATTACATATCACCAAAACCAGTTAATTCTTCGAATGAGAGGTCTCACACTACAACGGTTAGACTCAAACAAGAGCTGCACAATAGAGTTAAAACCTAAGCCTCTAAAATTATCTAGTCTCGGTAATATGTAACTTAACATATTTGCTTGCTAGTTATCTGAAACTGGTGAGAACTCTTAAAAAGCACAAAGCAAGCAGCATTCGAGCATCAAGTAATCAGAACCAAGCCTGAAACTTGGGCCTCTTTCCCAAATCCCCTTAAACCTGAGCCTGATCGGGCTTCCTCTTCCTCTCCATCTCAATATCAATCTCCCTCTCTCGGGCTCTCTCTATCGTATCTCCCTCTCTCGTGATACCATGCCTTCTTCATCTCCTCATTCGCCACATACTGTGGAACCAAAATTTCCCTCTCTCAAAACATCATGGTGATCTCAGCCACTGTCTTAGTATTCTGGAGGAGTTCTTGAATCTCTCGCGCTAACTGTTGCACCTCAACCATTGGTGAAAACTCAGCCCTGAACCTGGTCACAAAATCATCATATGACATAGAATCAACAAACTCATCACCAACGGAGCGCCCAACCTCCTCCCACCAGTCTTGTGCTCTGTCATTCAGAAGATAGGATGCAAGTCTGGCCTTTGCCCCCTCGGGGCAACTGCAAGTGTGGAAAGCGTTAGCAACATCTGCTAACCATCCCCTACTCGTTATTGGGTCCTTCTCCCCGTAGTAGTCTGGATCCCTACACACGCGGAACTCCCTAAAGGTTAATGAATGTGCCCCTACCAAGGCCACCATCTTAGAACAAAATGAGCTCAACCGCTCATCCAAAATCTCCAAAATGCCCTCCTTGACAATACAAAAGATCACAGGAGTCTGGTCAAGAATGCAACACATAATCTCAGACAAATGAACTCCCCCGTCTGGTCATCTAACTGCTCAACTCCAGAACTTGAGCAAGAGCCCTCCCCAGCACCAGAAATGCCAACCGGCCTACCTCGCAAAGTCACCATACTGAAAATAGACCATATAAACCATCAGATTATGCATCAAAATATATCGAGGGATCACAAACTCTACAAGTTTCCTGGTTTCATCGCAACTCTCCTTGACTCGAGTAAAGATCCTTTGCTTCTAGTAGTACGGGCCCATACTACCTTCTACATCTATCCGTGCTTTTCTCAAGGATTGCCTTGAATCCTCCAAGTCACTTTATATCAATACAATTAACCCTCAACTAGATAAGGCTCCCAGTACTATATCTCTTCCTAGGTTTTCCTAGGGCAAACTCCACACCACTCTCCGTTATTAGCTGCAAAATGAACTCCTACTAACTTCCTCTAACTAGCTTACGAATACCATTACATATCACCAAAACCAAATAATTCTTCAAATGAGAGGTTTGCACTATAACGGTTGGACTCAAATAGAGCTGTTTAATAGAGTTAAAACCTAGCCTTCTAAAACTATCTAGTCTCATTAATATGTAACTTAACATATTTGTTTACTATTTAGTTGAAACTAGTGAGAACTAAGCACAAAGAAAGCAACATTCGAGCATCAAGTAATCAGAAGCAAGCATAACCTAACCAGACCATCCTATCACTGACAGATCAGTACTAGCATGCAAGTCTACAAGCTCATACAATAGGCATACAAAGGCATCTCTCCTAGCACTCTATCATGCAAATATTGAGCAGATCCTTAGCCCTAACTAGCATGCGATTCACAGATTCACAAATCAAATAATATAAGATAACATGCATGGGTATCATGGGAAAAATTACTTGATCTCGGTCGATTGCATGCATCACACCCTTTCTTGTATTAGAAAATCTTTTTCTTTAAACACGTTTCTTTTTGAAAAACTTTACCAAAACCTCAATTTGATTTCAGACACACCCGAGAGTATGTCTGAATCCCTCAAACCAAGGCTATGATACCAACTTTTAACATCCGAAAAATAAGACCCAAACATTTCATTTTTAATTTAAATAAAACGATGGTTCAAAACAATGTCATACAACCCAAATAGACCAAAGTATGTCACTACATCATATCATATCAGAGTAAATCTCAAAATGCGGAAAAAAGGTGGTATGTGCTCTTCAATCTTCTCGGGCTCTTCCCTTTTGATCTTGAAGTACCTGAAACATAAACTGAAAACTGTAAGCCCAAAACATAGTGAGTTCGCCAATATACCTTATACCATACATAAATAAACACATACTTGGCCCTCGCCCCACATTGGGCCTCACCCGACATCGAGTCCCACTCGGCCCCAGGCCTCGCCCGACATCGAGCCTCGCTTGGATTATAGATATGTCATTCATTAGGCCCTGCCCGATACACATAATAAACATATAAACATATAAACATGCTAACACATCGATAATCACAAAAACAATAGCATACAATACAGTCATCGGGCCTCATTAGGCATCGAGCCTCGCTCGGTATACATAACAGCACATAACACATGAAAGAGTCACACATACTTCTAGCATCCTAACATAATAATCATATGTTGATATTGGTGCCTTCGACTCGCTAAACCCATTGAGTAAACTCACCTCAGACTGCTGAATCTCACAGATAAATCTTTGATTGCTGGCCCGCTAAAATCCCCACGCTATAATCAGAAAATAACATCTAATTAATAATTTGATTCCGACTCACAATAAGAATCCAAATAGGGTAAAAGACCTTTTTACCCTTTCCCTAACTTGGCCCGAGGCAAAGGCCCAAATCAACTGTCCAAAAATCCCAAAGACCAAAACAATCACCCAAAGCCCAAATATGGACCAATTTTCCAAATTGGACCCAAATCCCTTCATGAGCCTTCAATAAAAAGAGTCTAATAAATAGCATCAGCCCAAAAACAGGATTTTGATGGCCCAACCAGGCCCAAGACTACTAAGGTCCAACATGGGCCCAATACCGAGAGGCCCACAAATTCGAAGCTCATTATTGAGTACGCAGGATGTACTCAGCTCGTACGATTACAATACTCGCTTTGGGGCTTGTACATTTATATGTGTAGCTTGTATGCCCAGCGTACTCCCCAGCTTGTACACCCAACGTACTTCCTAGCTTGGCCAACTTCCATTATTAAGCTCTTAATCGGTTAAGACTTCAATCCAACACTCATATCTGACTTCCTTAAGGTGGTTTATCACGTAAAGTTGGCAACTTTATGTGCATGCATGGCTTAATTGGGTTCTATAGCTCATAAGAACTTAAGAAAGGGTCTTAACACATGCATGAGTCCATAAACACCTCAAAGCTTGCATTTTTAAGGACAAAGGGACCATAAGAACCCTAAATCTACCATCAATCACTTTTGGAGTGAATCAAGAAGCTCAAAAATCATTCCATGGACTCAAAAAGGACAAAATGGCACCAAAAATAGATCTAACATCACATATTAGCAACATGGGAGCTTTTTACCTCATAATGATAGCAAATGATGAAAAAATCTCAGATCCTCAAGCCCCAAGCACAACTCCAAATGGTTCACTTCTTCTTTTCATTCATAAAGCACCAATAATCACTCTTTATAGCTCAAAACTCTTAAGAACTCACTAGGGTTTTGATATATGGACGAGAGAGGATTGAGGCTATCTAAACATGACCAAATTAGGCTATCATATGGCTTAAATAGGGTGTAATAGCCAAAAAATTCAGGTTTCATTAACCACATATACGTCATGCGTACACAATGTACGCCCAGCGTATGTGGACCAAAGGCGCAATCACTCTGGGCTAATACGCTAAGTGTACCACCTTGTACGCCTCGCATACTAGCTTAAAGGCCAAAAAGAAAGGAATTCACACTTAGGGTTAAGAAAAGACATACCCGAAAATGAATGTTACATACAATACATACCATTGGGCCTAGCCCGATCATACAAATGCAAAAGTCAAAAAGACAGTTAGCACCTACATAACATACAATGGGTCTAGCCCCTCCTGATCCATGGGTCTAGCCCAACATATAAATGGGACTAGCCCGACATACAATGGGCCAAACCCAACACATAAATGGGCCTAACCCAACATACCATGCAAGAATCACAAAGACCACTAGCATAAAAGAACCTAGTGGGCCGAAGTTGGTGCCTTCGACCCACGAGTACAATGAGGAGACCCACCTCAATCCGTTGATAATCAAATAACTGCTTGGGCCGCTGAACTGGATAACCTCGTGCCAACTAACAATAAATACAATCTTAATCAATAATTATCCCGATAACCCAAAATCTGAGGCCCACTCCATAAACCAACTTCCTAAAGGGTAAAAGACCATTTTACCCTTTTCTTGTTCCATAAACAAGGTCTAGCCCAAATACACAAAAGCCCAAAATGTCAAACCAGAACCCAATATGGCCCAACTTCCTAATTGGGCCCAAAAACTATCATGGGACCAATTCTAATAAAGCCCACAGTCTAACCATGGCCCAAATCCAGAAGTCTAAGGTCCCAACAAGGCCCAAACCTCAAAAAGCCCAAAATGACATACTGGGGAGTACGCCCTGCGTACTCACCCTCGAAGCACAGAGTACAAGCGGTTGATGCATGAAATACCCATTACGCTGAGTGTACTCATTCGTACGCCTAACGTACCTATCAGAGACCAAAAATCCATATCAAGCTCTTAATGGTTAAGACAATGACTTCCAAACTCATATATGACCCTAATGAGATGCCTTAACACGTAAAGTTGGAAACTTTACTCCTTTGCATGGCTTGATGGGACCAAAACCTTAATAAAATCCATAGAAAACACCTATATTCATGCATGGTCCAAAATAATTCATCAAGATGACATTTTTATGAACAAGGGACCTCCCAAAGGCCAAGATCCAACATTTTAAGCTCTTGGAGTAGCTCATACTTACAAGGATGACTCTAAGGGCCAAAATGAACCCAAAATACTCCTTAAACTAGATCTAACACATAGATTCATCAAGACAAAAACTTTATACCTCCAAAAGGTAGATCAAGATGCAACAAGCTTGGATCCAAAAGCTTCAAGCAATCCCACACTTCTCCAAGAAGTTTTTTCTTCTTCTATGAACACCAAAAAGCATGAAATACCACCAAAAGCTCAAAAACCACTCAAATGGGGTAAAGGGTTTCGTTTCAAGGGTTTAGAGGGATGGAGGTTGAAGATAATAGGGTTTGGTGGTGAGTTTAGGAGTTTAAATAAGGTCCAAGACCCTAAATTACGGTTTAAGTCTAAATGGAGTACAGCCTACGTAATTCTAGTATGCCCATCGTACACCTTTAAGCACCCGCGATCATCTTTGCCATAAAATATCCCGAACAAACATCCAATATTCATAATAGCCCGAACTGACACTTTACCGATATACCCCTTCATTCCAAAACATAAACCAAACTCCCGGATCACCTAAATTACATTACCCACACCCAAATGGGTCTAAATCTCTCTTTTACAAAGGCCCTAGGCCTTATGATACTCGATCTTCGGGTCACCTCCACATATTAGGAAACGATTCAAAACAAGGTGTTACAACTCTCTCCCACTTAAATTAGATTTCATCGTCGAAATCACTCCTTACCACCCCCATGGGAACTAACATTCCAAACAAAACCTTCTAGTTCTGAACAAATCATTGATCGCATAACTGTCGATCTAATACATTACTTTTATAATTCTGAAGCCCCATAACTTGCCTGACCTCTGCTCAGGTAGAACCATTCTGAAACACAATCACAAGGGTCTTTTCCTACCATCAGAACTGAAAACCTCCTTTTGACCCTGAACCTTCCAACTGATAACCCGACATACAGATTCCTTAATCCATAACTTACTAGAGTAAATATCTTGCATATATATACTAACGATTCCCAATGCGAGTCTAAACCAAAAGCCAACTCGACACATAACTCATAACCTAAGATCCAAGGACTTGCAATTGCATTTCACCTGAAATCTTTTGATCCAGTGCATCCATTCACTAAACTGGGATATAAAATCCCTAATCCAACGTTGAGGCTACCAGTCTCATACCTAGTTCGACCACCAGGTTCCTGAGAGTCCAACTAATAAGGTTACCCTACCATATGCACCACACTATCCCTAGCCACATAATCATCCTACTAAAACCAAAATCCAATTCCTTGACACAACTGGTCTCTACCAGGTCTCACCTGTATTGCCATAATCATACGAGCCTCGCCCAGGGCCTCAGTCAGTCTCTACCAACGAACGGGCCACGCCCACGGGTCTCATCCTCATCGATAGCTACACAAGCACAACCTTTCCTCAGACCCTAATGGTCATCTTCCTATAACAGAGAGATGATTTCAAACTCTATTCTCTGCCTTGCCCACGACACGAGCTAATGCTCCTTTATACTCATGATCACCCAATGACGGTCTACCTCAATTTGGTGAATGTTACAATCCCATTGCAGACTTACAACAATTTTCCACAACTGTCTGATATCCCGTTGAATGCTACGACCACCCCGCAGTCTTACAACACTTCCATACTATCTGTCAATACAGTGAGTGCTACGGCCAGCCCGCAGTCTTACGACATGACTATCCCACCATGGTTACCGCCCATGGTCCTACCACACCTCTACCATATCAACCACAAACACAATCATCCTGAGTCAAACCCGCATCCTACTGAATCCCAATCAAGTGGTCGGGTTATGCTTCGAACCCCAAAGCCTTCATCAAACAAGAACAGGCAGCGAGGATCTAACACAACCCTCAACATGTATCCATCCACATGCATGCTATACATTACCAAGAAGATGACAACCAGTTGTTGGAAGTTTCCTGAACTCCCAACTTACACAACTTCAATACAGACAGCCACTTGAGTCATCTTCCCTCCCGAATGGGATGTGAAACTCTCCCTAGTTTCACACCTGATTCAGCTCCCAAACATCTGAATGATTAACCCCCACTTGGATTAGTCAAAGCGCTCCCAACCTACAAAATTTTATGGATTCCTAACCCATATTACCTCCTTATAACTCAAAATCGTCGATGACCTGGGCTTACCAATACCAGCATTCCATTACTAGTCATTCACGATGATTGCACAAACTCTTGAAATCCAGATGAACACTTCCCGAAACCTCATCAAATCTAACAACCCCGCTCGCTTCCTATGATACAGCACCACCTCCTTGTCCTTTATGACAGTAACAAAGACCATAACCCTTTCTCTGAACTAGTGAATCTTCACTCCAACTTTCCATCCTCAGAAGGATCTCTGAATTCTAACAGTCTTTGACCCTTGCGATTATAAGATTCCTTTGGAACTTTCATTATCCAAACAAACCCATACGGTCTCCACCTTCATCTTCTTGCTTCCGCTCCTTCCCCAGCAACGGTAGAGGTTGGACCCAAAGGTCCTGCCATAGACGACATTGTCGATCCTACCTGAAAAAATGCTATCGCATCCGAACTTCAACTTCACTAAAGAACTAACCAGCTGATCTGACCATAGACCTTCCAAAAGATACCCCTTAATTGACCCCATCAAAGAACTGGAACAAAAACCGAACAAATTGAATCCCGCTCAGCAAGATACGACCCACTAATGACTATTGGAATGCAAAATGGCATATAAAAATTCTTGATGATATAACCCAAGCAATAACAGATAACTAAACCAAAGATAATGCTTACCCACACCCAAACAAGATTTCAAGGCAATATAAATACTGATAATAGTCAAGAAGAAAGAAAAAGATAGCATACCCACAAAAGCATCTGATGAAACCCTAGCCTCCCCAGACTGACACTGCTATACGAGGCTCCACGCTGTTGGGGCTCCTATCATACCCTCACAGATGTCAGTGATCCTCAAAGTAACTTGAGTAGGTTCACTCACTGCTCCACCCCTCAACATCGGACAGTCGGCCTTCTTGTGGCCCACCTGATTGTAGTGAAAACACATTGGAGACAACCCACGGGGGCAATCCCTACTAAATGACCGATCTGACCATAACTGAAACATCCTCGACCTGTCTCCCGACATACTCCCTCATGGGTCCTCTCACACTTGGCACTATGGCCCCGACCCTAATCGCCTCTTGAATGTGAATCCTGAGTCTTGGACCTTGTAACGCCCAAAGATCTAGGCTAGTCAATTTAGAGACAAAGAGCATCAAAAATGGATTTTTGATGGAGGATTATTTAGAAGGAATAATCTTAACTAATATGTAGTATATGCTATAGGTATTCCGTACATATAAAGAACGCCGAAATCCGAGTTATAACAAAGAAGTTATTGTTGGGTTTTGAGCAATCTAACACTTCCTAAGTGTGCATGCAACCCTAATAAACCTTGGATCTATGTTTGTCTAATACATTCAAAATAATAATTTTTCCAAGGTTCATAACTTATCTAACATGGCATGGGGAACTTTTAAACATAAAAGAGTTAGATGAGATTACATACCTTTTGATGAGATTGATTCCTTGGAGTTTGAGAGCCAAGCACTAATAGTGTGAATGCCTCAAATGGAAATCACAAATCACCACAAACACTTGGAAACCTTTAGAGAGTGTAAACACACTTGTAATTTTCGGCCACACACAAGCACACACACTAGTGGCTATTTCATGCAACATAAGCATGCTTATATAGTGTACATGGTTAGGGTGAAACCCTAATAACCCATGACCTTTCCTTTTCCAAGGATCCATGGGTTAAAAGCTCCATGGATCATCCATGGACTTCCATACAAGCCTAGCCCATTAACAAATGAGTGTCAGCCCACACCATATAAAACCAGTAGCCCATAATCTAATTAGTCTTCCTTTTAATCTCTAAATTAATTCATAATTAATTTAAGACTAAGACTAATTAAATAACATAACTTCATATTAATATACTATAACTTATAATATATTAATAAACATATGTGTATAACTCTCATAAAATTATCCATAAATTGTTCGGGTGAAGTGCAACCCAAATGGACCATGTCGGATCGAGTCAAGTATATACCAAATAAGTTATGGACTTAGACACCTTATCCAACAGACTCCCACTTGGATAAGTCTAATAATTGTATTTGCCTATATAACTTCAAGAACCAACCAGCAACCGTAGCTCTCGAAAACTCTGTTGAACTATGAAGCGCCATTTTAAGACAAGTGATCATATAATCCTCTGTTCTCATGATATCAGCCGGACAAACACATGGAACTATGTCTTGCTTATTTTCTGGCAGTTGTTTCTCGATCTCCGATTTGTTTGACAAAGAACTTTACTGAACACATCAGTTTAGTTCTGACCGGGCCCGGTGCATGGGTCAACACAAAATCATCGAGGGGCCCAGATATCGCTTCTATTTCTAGAAGGAACAGATAAACTTCGACTCATATGCTTGTTCTACTACTTGTTGAATTGTACACAAAGGCACGTTTTATAGCATCAAGTTACTGATGCGTTTACGTGCAATCAATGCACAACCAACTCATAGGTAACAACTCATATTTCTAGGTTTGAAGACTTATATGATATTATCGTCTCACGATCACTCGAGATAAATTCCATGAAGTGATACAAGTGAGCGTGGGTTTATACCAATACTCATAACTTATGAGTACTCATGAATGTTGCAGCAACCATTGCCATGTCTAAACACCTTTAGCCATCTACAATCTCAATTCATGACAATCTTGATTCATACCAACTTCCGACGTATGACCGATTGTGGAGGTTTGAATAAATTAATTATTCTGGAAGTCAAAACATGCAAAACTGAAACAATAGTAAATAATTGACAATGACAATAACACCTTACTCATAAATCAATCACAAATTTTATTCATCATCAAATGTCGATTACATTTTACAAGTTTCAGGAAAACTATCTAATCTGTAAATCTAATATCGTCCCTCAGCCCGATGCGCCTCGCATGCTGAAAATGCTTAACCCTCGTCAGTCCCTTCGTAAGGGGATCTGCAGGATTCTCATCTGACGATACCCTCTTTGCCACGAGGAGTCCTTCTTTAATCTTGTGTCTTATGAAGTGATATTTTCTGTCAATGTGTCGGGATCTGCCATGATCTCTTGGTTCCTTGGCTAAGGCAACCGCACTATTGCTGTCACAGAAAATCTCCATAGGTTCTTTAATAGCTGGTACAACTCCAAGGTCTCCGATGAAGTTCTTCAGCCATATCGCCTCCTTCGCTGCTTCACTCGCTGCTATATACTCTGATTCACAAGTCGAATCAGCCACCGTCTCCTGCTTGGAACTCTTCCAAGAAATTGCCCCTCGATTTAAGGTAAAGACCCAGCCCGACTGAGAGCAGAAGTTATCCCTATCAGTCTGAAAACTAGCATCACTATACCCTAATACTCTCAAGTCATCACTCCCACCAAGGGTAAGGATCCAATCCTTAGTCCTCCGCAGGTACTTGATAATGTTCTTTACCGCGGTCCAATGAGCCTTGCCAGGGTTCCCCTGATACCTGCTGACCATGCTCAAAGCAAAGGCCACATCAGGGCGGGTACAAGTCATAGCATACATGATCGAGCCAACAGCGGAAGCATACGGTAATTGGCTCATCTCAGCTATCTTTGCCTCTGTACTCGGACTCTGAGTCTTACTCAGTTTGGCATTGCTTTGGATCGGTAAATCTCCTTTCTTGGAATTCTACATGTTGAACCTTTTCAACACCTTATCCAAGTAGGTACTCTGACTAAGTCCAATTAGTCTTTTACTCCTTTCTCTTAATATCCTTATCCCTAGGATATAGGTAGCCTCCCCTAGGTCCTTCATAGCAAAGCACTTCCCAAGCCAGGACTTAACCTTTTGCAAGGTTGGGATGTCATTTCCTATAAGTAGTATGTCATCCACATACAGTACCAAGAAGCTAATTATACTCCCACTAGCTCTGACATACACGCAAGACTCATCTTCACTTCTCGAGAAGCCAAACTCCTTTACCTTCTCATCGAAACAAAGAGTCCAGCTACGAGATGCTTGTTTTAATCCATAAATGGATTTCTCAAGCTTGCATACTCTATTAGGGTACTCTGCACTGACAAAACCCTCTGGCTGATTCATGTACACATCCTCAGCCAACTTTCCATTAAGGAAAGCGGATTTGACATCCATTTGCCATATTTCATAATCATGAAATGCAGCAATGGCTAGCATAACCAAAATAGACTTAATCTTTGCTACCGGCGAGAAGGTGTCATCATAATCAATACCTTGAGTCTAAGTAAAACCCTTCGCAGCCAGTCGAGTCTTATAAGTATGCACTTTTCCTTCCTGTCGGTCTTCTTCTTGAAGATCCATTTGCACCCGACTGTTTTATGGCCTGGTACATTGTCAACCAAGTTCCAAACTTGATTGTCATACATGGACTGTATCTCGCTGTCCATAGCCTCATTCCATTTAGCAGACTCCGGGCCTGCCATGGCTTCCTTAACACTGCTAGGTTCATCAAAATTTACCAGTGTACTATCGCTGATAAACGTATCACCTTCCGTAGTAATATGAAAGCCATAATAAAACGAAGGTGTGTTCCTAACCCGTGTGGAACGCCTCGGAGGTACAGACTTGTCAGCTTGCTCAACAGGAGTTTCCTCCTCAGGTTGATTGCTAGTGTCTGAGGTTCCTTCACCAATTGCTTCTTGAATTTCTTCAAGATCAATTTGCCTCCCACTGTCTCCTTGTCTTATAAACTCCCTCTCACGAAAGACCCATCTTCTTGCTAAAAAGACCACATTCTCACTGGGTCTGTAGAAGAGGTAACCGAAGGATTTCTGTGGGTAGCCGATGAAAATACACCTTTCACTTCGGGGTTCGATCTTATCATGAGTCTCACGCCTCACGAAAGCCTCGCAACCCCAAATCTTGATGTGGTCTAAATTGGGAACCTTCCCAGTCCACATCTCATGAGGTGTTTTGGTAACCTTCTTTGTACGGACTAGATTAAGGATATGGGCGGCAGTCTCTAAGGCATACCCCCAAAAAGAGATTGGTAGCGAAGCTCGAATCATCATAGAGCGAACCATGTCTAACAAGGTTCGATTACGCCTCTCAGCTACACCATTTAGCTGTGGTGTCCTGGGAGGAGTCAATTGTGAGACAATCCCACACTCCTTAAGACAGTCAAGGAACTCGGTACTAAGATACTCACCACCTCGATCGGATCGAAGCATCTTAATGTTCCTGTCCAATTGATTTTCTACTTCCTGTTTGAATTCCTTAAACCTTTCAAAGGTTTCTGACTTGTGTTTGATTAAGTAGACATACCCATATCTACTAAAATCATCAATAAAAGTCACATAATACCGATTAGCATCCCTTGTGGCGGTTTTGAATGGCCCACATACATCAGTATGTATTAGGTCCAACAAACCCTCACCCCTTTCACAAGTTCCAGTGAAGGGTGATTTTGTCATCTTTCCAAGTAGACAAGATTCACAACTATCATCCGATTTAAGGTCGAATGACTCCAAGACTCCACTCTTTTGGAGTTGGCCTATGTGTTTCTTGTTTACATGTCCAAGACGACAATGCCACAATGATGCTTTATCTAGGCTAGTAGAAGAATCAATATACAACACATTATTTCCTAAGTTGTCTACAATCGACACAGTTTCATACACACCATCACAAGGTAATGCTTTAAAATAAAACACATTTTTAAAGAAAGCATTAATACCACCACATTCATTATCAAACGAAAAGGTAAAACCTTGTTTGTACAAAGCATGAAAAGAAATAATATTCCTCGCCATTTCAGACGAGTACACACATTTATTCAAATCTAATTTTAACCCATTATTAAGCAACAAAGTATAAACTCCAATCTTGGAAACAGGTGAAGCCTTCCTATTCCCCATGATCAAGTTTATCTTCCCGTGCTCCACATCCTCACTTCTTCTTAGGCCCTGCAAATCAGAACATATGTGAATACCACATCCTGTATCAAGCACCCAAGAGTTAGAATATGATGAGTAATTAGACAATATAGTGTAAATACCTGCATGGGTGGGTTTCACCTTCCCATCCTTTAGATCCTGCAAGTACTTAGGGCAGTTTCGCTTCCAGTGCCCCTTGTCCAGGCAATAGTAGCAATCAGCATCCTTGGGAATGGCAGCAGGAGTGACAGAGCCGCTCTTGGTCTTCGATGAGGAGCCTTCAAGAGACTTTCCCTTGGTACCCTTCGAAGGGTGCTTCCTCTTTTTCCCTTTGCCTTGCCCGATAGCCAAAACAGGGGTAGATGTTGGAGTAGGAATAGTAGAGGTAACAACTGCCTTGCCCTTAAGACCGGTTTCAGCGGTCTTCAAGAGTCCTTGAAGCTTGCTGAGGGTAACTTTCTCCTTGTTCATATGATATGTCATACGAAATTGGTCATAACAAGAAGGTAAGGAGTGAAAAATGATGTCAATTGCCAACTCCTCAGGGATGTTCACATTCAGCTTCAGCAAACGGTCCACATACCTTTGCATCTTTTGCATGTGAGCTAGGGATGAAAGTGGGTCCAAACCCGGACCGGATGGACCCGGACCCAGAAAACCCAGAACCGGTTAACGGGATTTTATAGAACCGAAAACCGGACCGGCATATAGGAACCGGTTCCGGTTCGGTTCCGGGTAAAGTGGGTCTAGAACCAGAAAACCCGGAAACATCAAAGTGGGTAGGTTGGAACCGGATAAAGTGGGTTTAGACCCGGAAAAACCGAAAAAAACGGAATTTTTTGGTAATAACTTACTACTTAGTGGGTTGAACTTTGAAATTTTTCATATTGGTATCCCGACTTTGGGGGGCTGTAACTTATTGAATACGAAACCACAATTAACAAAATTAGAGTCTAAAGTCATGTACAAACTCTAAAATACACTCTGGAAAAACCCACATGTCAATCCGAATATAAACGAATGAGATATACTTGTGTTAATATTTTCACATAATACAAAGTACAAAAACAAATAGCTGAAAAGTTGAAAATTTTCAGTTTTGATATCCCGACTTCGGAGGACTGTAAATCATTGAATGTTAAACCAAAAATGACAAAATTATAGTCTAAACTCATGTACAAACTGTAAACTAGAAGTTGGAAAAAACCACATGTCAATCCGACTTCAAACGAATTAGATATGAATGTTTTAAAACTTTCACCGAATACAAAAAAACTAAAAAACTAAAACTTTCAGCTTTGGTATCTCAACTTTTGAGGACTGTAAGTCAATGAATATAAAACTAAAAATGACAAATTTATAGTCTAGAATCATGTACAAACTCTAAACTACATGTTGGAAAAAACCGTATGTCAATTGGAGTTGAAACGAATAAGATATGCATCTTGTAAACGTTTCACAAAAAGTGGTTCCGGCCCTAAAAGTGGTTCCGGTTCCAAAAACCGGTTCCGGATTTTAGACCCGGTTTACCCGGACCCAATGGACCCAAACCCGGATTACCCGGAACCCGGATAAAGCCAATTTTTAAACCCAGAACCGGACCCGGTTCTATATATTCCGGTTCTAACGGGTCTGGTTCCGGTTCCGGTCCGGTTTTCCGGTTCTAAATCTCATCCCTAATGTGATCCGTGACGGATTCACCGTCCTTCATGCGGGTAGTTATTATGGAGGAGATTATTTCATACCGCTCCTGACGAGCACTCTGATGGTACCTTTCCATCAGGTCTTGGTGCATCTCAAAATGGTAGAAATCTTCATATGACTTTTGGAGCTTGGCTGTCATCGTGGCCATGATGATACATGCCACCTTAGTAGCATCTCTCTCATGTGTCCTGAATTCAGCGATCTCCTCAGGAGTAGCAGTAGACTCATCAAGCTCTTTTAACTCCTTATCGAGGACATATTCCTTGTCCTCATAACGAGTAACCATCCTGATGTTCCTAATCCAATCCATGAAGTTGGAACCATCAAAGATGACTCTCCCACAAAGATTCATGAGAGAGAAAGAACCAGTTGGGTTAGAGCCCGAAGCATTAGTGTTGGAAGACATCTGAAAGAAGAAAGCAAGTTTATATTAGATATATAGAATCCTTAATAAGACACCCAAATGTAATATTAAGGCTAGGACCCAATCACAATATATTATACTTAGAAGAGGGATGCCGTAATCTAAGTAATAATATATTTGAAAGGTAGGTGAATGACGATTCGCTAATTTCCACCATGAAAAACAAAATGAATTATTAGGTTTTAATTGGATTTGAAATTCCTAGATTCTTTTGAGATTCATTGAACTTTTCAATGGCATGTTTCAATCTTGATTGTGCCCTTCAAGTTTTGTGACTGGGATGCCGAGGATCACAAAACAAGGTGTGAATAACCATGCTAATTCACTTGGTGCCCTTAATATTATCACCTAATCAATGTGCTGGTTAACCACACACGCTCCATTGATCTATGACAAACATTAAGTCACCCTTCGTGATCCTTACTAGTCCAAGTTAGTGTGCCAGTTAACCACACACGCTCCACCAACGACTCAGTAAGGTACAAAGTGTGAATTCCATGGACTAGCACCATGTTCACATTTTCCTAAAGTAACTAAGATTAGGAATTAAAAAAAATGTTTAGCTACTTTATAATAATCATTATACTTTTAATGAGGATTTAAAGTCATTGTCCTACCCGTTCGGCTAACGACCCTCCACCAGTCAAGCAAGCGGTGGGTGAGACTGGACACCCATTAAGTTGCCATTTTATAGGCAACAACCTTATACCCACCTTATAGACCGGCTTCGTGAATGAGGCCTACTAACGGTAGAACGACTTATTCTTATACATATATATAATAATTAACCATTAATGTTATAAATAGTATAAGGGTTGAATTTTAACTATTAAAACTCTAAGGGTTGGAATTAAAGTTTATTAAAGTGTGTGAAACTTTACAAATTCCAAAACTTGAGGGCAAGTTTTGTAACTATCCAAAAACTTTTCATTTCATAACTTATGAATTAAAGGTTCATAAAAATGAAGACTCTTCATTTTCATGTAACTTATGTGTTTAAATGTGTGTTAAAGAAAAGTGACCTTTGGATATCCATAACTTGAGGACAAATTATGGACTCCATTAAAACACATAATGATCAAGAATTAATTCTAAACAATTCAGCAAATAATTCCTATCATCTTCTAAATTCATAAGAACATAAACATGATCATCAAAATTTCAAGAATTATATGAACACATAAAAATCATGGAATTTTGATATATGCTATTGTAAATGGATTAGAACAACCATTACACCAACTAAAACAAGTTTTAAAACACCAAAACAGTTTAGGGTAATGTTTCTAGTCCATTTCCAACAGCAAAAGTCGAAATTCTGCATTCTGATCATTCTACTCGCCGAGTGCACGAACCTACTCGGCGAGTAGGATGAATTTTGCCTTGAACTCGGCGAGTCCATCAGCCAGACAGCAACAATTTCAACTTTTTTCACTATTTTGCATCAAGTATCAAATAAGCAAGCCTAGTCTCTGATACCACTGTTGGGTTTTGAGCAATCTAACACTTCCTAAGTGTGCATGCAACCCTAATAAACCTTGGATCTATGTTTGTCTAATACATGCAAAATAATAATTTTTCCAAGGTTCATAACTTATCTAACATGGCATGGGGAACTTTTAAACATAAAAGAGTTAGATGAGATTACATACCTTTTGATGAGATTGATTCCTTGGAGTTTGAGAGCCAAGCACCAATAGTGTGAATGCCTCAAATGGAAATCACAAATCACCACAAACACTTGGAAACCTTTAGAGAGTGAACACACACTTGTAATTTTCGGCCACACACAAGCACACACACTAGTGGCTATTTCATGCAACATAAGCATGCTTATATAGTGTACATGGTTAGGGTGAAACCCTAATAACCCATGACCTTTCCTTTTCCAAGGATCCATGGGTTAAAAGCTCCATGGATCATCCATGGACTTCCATACAAGCCTAGCCCATTAACAAATGAGTGTTAGCCCACACCATATAAAACCAATAGCCCATAATCTAATTAGTCTTCCTTTTAATCTCTAATATTCATAATTAATTCAAGACTAAGACTAATTAAATAACATAACTTCATATTAATATATTATAACTTATAATATATTAATAAACATATGTGTATAACTCTCATAAAATTATCCATAAATTGTTCGGGTGAAGTGCAACCCAAATGGACCATGTCGGATCGGGTCAAGTATATACCAAATAAGTTATGGACTTAGACACCTTATCCAACAGTTATGACCTATCGAAGTTTCGCGACAGAACAAGCACGACACAGCACAACGTAAATAGTGAATTTACGTTAGAGCGATATTTGGCCTTAGCGATTTAAATGAAAGTCGTAGAATGCGTTAAAACAAGAGCGTGCATAAAAAGAATGTCTAAATCTAACTTCGTATGAGGAAGTTATGATTTTTCGAAGTTTCGACTTAGCGGTATGCGAAAGATATGAATTTCTAAAGTTCGGGGCACGAAATCCGACTCTGTGTCAGAACTCACGACGTGAACACTGTGTTCACGACGTGAACTCAGAAAAATGTCACCTGGACTCTGTCAGACCCCACTTGTGATGACGCATGCAGTGACGATCAAGCCCCACGATGTGAGCATTAGAAACTCATAACATGAGTGCAGAAGTTTCACTCTATAAATAGAAATCAAGGGTCAGCCGATTTTGGTTGCTCCTCCTATACTCTCCCACTCCCGATACCCTCTCTAAGCCATATTTTAACCCCCCGAAGCCCTGACATCATCCCGAGACCCGAAGCGAGTCCCGAAGCCCGAAGATCCCGAGAAGAAAAGTGTTTCCGAGCCGAAGCTCTGCTTGCGAGAAGCCCGGTGTGTGAAGATATCCCGGTTTCACTGAAGATACTACTTTTACAAACCGTAGTGATGTCTGATCATCCCCTGATCAAGTGAGTGTGTAGTTACTTTCTTCTAACACATAGATATGAAGTATTTTCTATGAAATACGTATAATGTGTTTATACATTGTTTGTTTGCTTGAGATGGATGTTGAATGAATGTTTTATATGAGTTTTTAAATAGTTTCAAACTATATATGTAATTTATATCTACAAATATGTTGGGTAGAACATGGGTAAATGAAATAGTTGGTGTGTGATGAAATAATGTGATAAGAGATAGGTGAGGATATAATGGTGATGATAATTAGGTGATGATAGATATGCGATGAATTACGAGTCCAAGCGATGTTGTAGTTGCGTATTCATGCGATGATGGTCTAACACTTATTATGATTTACGAGTCCAGGCGATGTTGTGGCTGCGTAATCATGTGATGATACCCTAACCCTTACTAGACACATATTGAAGGAGTGATCCCCGACTTAGTATTGTCTATGCAATGTAGGCGATGATCCTTAGGAAAAGTTCTTAGGAACAAACATATAAGGAAATCAGATGTAAGGAGATGAGAGGTAAATGAAGATAATGGGGATGGGTAATTGGGTTGATTGTTTGATGATTAAATATAATAAATATATTATTGTGGGTTGAAAACCTTATACGCTCACCAGGCTCTCAAGCCTGACTCACTCAGTTTTTCTTTGCATTACAGGTAATGACACAAGAGTATAAGTTGGTGGACTTGACGAGAGATTTTGGATTATAGATCAGTAGTTATAAATAACTGTTGTAAGGTCTATTTTGTACTGTTTATGCTTTTGGTCTGTATCGGAACATGACATCACGAGATTTTGTTATTTAATGAAAATACATTTCTTTAAAGAAATGCTTTGATAAATTCTTATCATATTTTATTTTGGGAACAAATTCCGCAATTGTTTTCTTTAAACGATTACTCTGATTTTAAAAACAAAGCATAAACAAATCGGTCTTTTCTGGCCGTGAAATTGGGGATGTCACAAACCTCTTCACTTGGACCATTGAAAACTGAGTTTGCTCCGGCTTCCTCTTCTCGAAGTGCTCCAAATCAATATCATGCTCTCGGGCTCTACCAATCATATCATTCAGGGTCTTGCACTGTGATATATCACAAACTCCCTGATGTCATCCCTCAACATGTCATGATATCTCACTTTCTTCATCTCCACGTCTGCCGCATACTACAGAACCAACAAAGCGCTCTCTTGGAACTTGGCAGTGATCTCTGTCACAGTCTTAGTCGTCTAGCGAAGGTCCTAAAACTCCCTTGCCAACTATTATACCTCAATAGCTGGTGCAAGCTCAGCCCTGAACCGGGTCACAAACTCATCCCAAGTCATCGTCTTAAGGGCTTCGCCTCCCAAGGCTTCATACCCCCTTTATCTTTACAAAAATCCTTTTAGAAATTTCTTCCCTTTTACAAAAAAAAAAAAAAAAAAAAAAAAAAAAAAAAAAAAAAAAAAACTTTTACAAACTCATTTTATTTTTAAGAAAAATTACCAATTCCTCAGTTTGAGTTCAGTCACACCCGAGAGTGTGCCCGAATCCCTCGAACTAAGGCTCTGAAACCAACTTGTAACGACCCAAAATTTTTGAGGTAAAAATTTCATTTTTAATTCAATCAAAACGTTAATTATCTTTAAGTCAACATTCATTATCCTTTTTCTAGTTATTTAAAAGTACTAAGAAAACAGTTATCAGAGTACAATCCCAAAATCATCATAATATGAAAACATGGGAGGATGCGTTGCGATCAAGCCGGGCCCTTCCCTTTTGAACCAGATGTACCTGAAACCATAATCATAAAAACCATAAGCACAAAGCTTAGTGAGTTTTCCAAAATACCACATACCATTTGGCCCAACCCACCATAATGGGCCCAACCCTGCCAATCTAATGGGCCTAGCTAGATCATACAAATGCAAAAGTCACAAAGACAGTTAGCACTTATATAACATACAATAGGCCTAACCCCTCCTGATCTATGGGCCTAGCCCAACATACAAATGGGCCTAGCCCGACATATAATGGGCCTACCCCAACATATAAATGGGCCTAAGCCAACATACCATGCAAGGTTCACAAAGACAACTAGCATAACAGAACCAAGTGGGTCGGCATTGGTGCCTTCAACCCACGAGTACAATGAGGAGACTCACCTCAATCTGCTGATAATCAAATAACTACTCGGGCTGCTGAACCCTGACCTCGCGCCAACTAACAATAAATACAATTTTAATCTATAATTGTCCCGATAACCCAAAATCTGAGGCCCACTCTATAAACCAACTTCCTAAGGGGTAAAATATCATTTTACCCTTTTCTTACTTGTTCCATAACCAAGGTCCAGCCCAAATGCACAAAATCCCAAAATGGCAACCCAAAGCCCAATATGGCCCAACTTCCTAATTGGGCCCAAAAACTATCATGGGACCAATTCTAATAAAGCCCACAGTCTAACCATGGCCCAAATCCAGAAGTCTAAGGTCCCAACAAGGCCCAAACCTCAAAAAGCCCAAAATGACATACTGGGGAGTACGCCCTGCGTACTCACCCTCGAAGCACAGAGTACAAGCGGTTGATGCATGAAATACCCATTACGCTGAGTGTACTCCTTCGTACGCCTAACGTACCTATCAGAGACCAAAAATCCATATCAAGCTCTTAATGGTTAAGACAATGACTTCCAAACTCATATATGACCCTAATGAGATGCCTTAACACGTAAAGTTGGAAACTTTACTCCTTTGCATGGCTTGATGGGACCAAAACCTTAATAAAATCCATAGAAAACACCTATATTCATGCATGGTCCAAAATAATTCATCAAGATGACATTTTTATGAACAAGGGACCTCCCAAAGGCCAAGATCCAACATTTTAAGCTCTTGGAGTAGCTCATACTTACAAGGATGATTCTAAGGGCCAAAATGAACCCAAAATACTCCTTAAACTAGATCTAACACATAGATTCATCAAGACAAAAACTTTATACCTCCAAAAGGTAGATCAAGATGCAACAAGCCTGGATCCAAAAGCTTCAAGCAATCCCACACTTCTCCAAGAAGTTTTTTCTTCTTCTATGAACACCAAAAAGCATGAAATACCACCAAAAGCTCAAAACCACTCAAATGGAGGCAAGGGTTAAGTTTTTAGGATTTAGAGGGATGGAGGCTGAAGATAATAGGGTTTGGTGGTGAGTTAAGGAGCTTAAATAAGGTCCAAGACCCTAAATTAGGGTTTTGGTGTGACATCCTCATTTTCACAGCCAGAAAATACCAATTTTGTTTATGCTTTATAAAAATCAGAGTACCTCTTTTAATAAAAATGTTGCGGAATTTGTTCCCAGTAAAACATGATAAATACGTTATCAAAATATTTCCGAAGAAAGTATTTTTATTCGTTTTAAAACATTTGGGATGTCATCGTCAATATAGAAACATAAGCATAAACAGAACTTACATTCATTTACACTAGTGATCTACACCTCTTTAATCTCTCAGTGTAATGTAACTTCGTATCGACACCTGTGATTCAAATAAGCTTGAGTGGGTCAGGTTGGGAAACCTGGTGAGTACATAGGGTTTTCAACCCACAATAATATAATTATTATGTTTAATCATCAAACAATTAACCCAATTACCCATCCCCATTATCTTCTTTTGATATTCCCTAAAGTATTACCTTAAGGTTCATCTCCTATATCGTGATTACCTCTCATATCTTTACCTCGCATTTCCTTATATGTTCGTTCCTAAGGACTTTTCCTAAGGATCATCGCCTACATCACACAGAGAATAATGGTTGAGGGATTACTCCCTCAATACGCACCTAGTAAGGATTGGAGTATCATCGCATGAATATGTAGTTACAACATCGCCTGATCAACTCATAATTCATAGTAAGGGTTAGAGTATCATCAAATGAATATGTAGTTACAACATCGTCTGAACTCGTAATTCATCACCTACAGGTTATGAGCCTGCTGGTGTTTCAACAGGGTTGTCTATGATAGTCTGTGGTCGCCATCTATACTCTGGTAGATGACTACATCTCCAAATTGTCGGACAAGGTTATAATATCTTTCATCCTACATCACCGATTCATCATCACCTAATTATCATCACCTGCCTATCATCACCTATCTCTCATCATTTTATTTCATCACACACCAACTATTTCATCTACCCATGTTTTATCCCAAAATATTTGTAGATATAAAATAAATATACAATTTAAATCAATTAAAACATATATAAAATCACTCATCCAGCATAGACATCAATTATACAGATAATATGCACACATAGCACGTAGTTTATATAAAATACTTCATATATATGTGTAAGATGATAGGGACCATGCACTCACTTGAAAAGGTGGTGACTCGGCACTCGGACAGCACTTCGTTATTCTTAACACGATTTTCCTCGGACAAAACCTAGTATCATTACCACTAGAGTTTAGTCTAGTATTCACCGAGAGTAATTAATTGTCTAGCTATTATTACTACTATATAAGCATTAAACGATACTTATATAACCCATAATAATAGCCCAAGTACTTATTATAAGGTCCTAATAACATTACTATATTAAAACATAAGTTATACTAAAGATAGGTTAGGCGTAGCTCACTTACAACAGATTTTTCTCAAAACCGGGCTTCGTTGGAGCAGCGTTTCCGAGCCGAAAGACTTTTCTTCTCGGAGCCGTCGGGCGCTTTGGGGCTTCCGCCACGTGCTAGGGATTTACCCTAGGCTTTAGAGGGGGTTTGGGGGCTTAGAGAGAGAGTTTAGAGAGAGAAAGTTGTGGTGAATTTGTGAAGAAAAGAGGCTGCCTTTGCAACCTATTTATAGGCTAAATTGGGGACACTCACCTCGTGAGTTTTTAGTGTTCACCTCGTGAGCTTGCTTAGGTTCTAAGGCAAAGCCTGGTGCTGACACGTGGCATCGCACATAGGGTGGAAATCAGCCGATTTTCAAAAATTCATAACTTTCGCATACGAGCTCCGTTTTCGACGTTCTTTATATTCACGCATAGGTAAAAATAAGATCTACAACTTTCATTTATTCTCCGTCAGCTAATTCTCGACCGATCTTAAATTTAACAGTAGGAGGAGATTATACTGTTAAGTGACTGCGAAAAATTCGTAATTCCTTCATACGGACTCCATTTTCGTCTGTCTTTTTACCGTTGATTTCCTATAAGTGAGATCTTCAATTCTCATTTAGGTCATGTAGGCCAAAAACCGCTCGAACTAAAATTCGAGTTTCGGGTCATGCACTGCTATGTCAAATCTTAGAAAATTTATAATTTCCTCATACAAAGTCAGATTTGGGCGTTCTTTTTATGGACGCTCTCGATTTAACGTATACTACAACTTTTGTTTAGATTACTAAGGTTAAAAAGTCCTCTATCGTAACTTCACTATTTACGTCTCCCGGTGTCGTGCCGGTTTTGCCGTAAAACTTCGACGGGCCATAACTTCTTCATTACAACTCGGATTTCGGCGTTCCTTATATGTACGGAACCCTTGTAACATATAATAAAACTTGGTTAAGATTACTCCTTATAAATAGTTTTCCATAAAAAACTCATTTTGATGCTTATTGTCTCTAAATTGACTAGCTCGGATCTACAGGTGTTACATTGGGTCTAAATGGAGTACGCCCAACGTACTCCTTTAAGCACTCGCGATCATAAGTACGTAAAACGTACTCCTTTAAGCACTCGCGATCATTCTACTTAGTACGCCCAACGTACACCAATGCACGCCCTGCTTACTGGACTTAACACTAGTACACTCTGCGTACACTTGTGTACGCCACGCGTACTCGGTTTAACCCTAAAACCACCAAACTTCTGAAGGCATAACTTCTTTGTTCTAAGTCCGATTCCGACGACCCTTATATCCACGGAAAGGTAACGAGAAACTCTACGCTTCTATCAACTCATCCTTGCCTTAAAACCTCCCGAACAAAAATCCAATATTCATAAAAGCCCGAACTGACACTTTACCGATATACCCCTTGGCTCCAAAACACAAACCAAACTCCCGGATCACCTAAATTACATTACCCACACCCAAATGGGTCTAAATCTCTCTTTTCCAAAGGCCTTAGGTCTTATGATACCCGATCTTTGGGTCACTACCCCACATTAGGAAACAACTCGAAACAAAGCGTTACACTTTGTCAGTCGGTTAGGTGTCCTAGATCTCTTTCTCATATGCGGATATTTTAAAGGATAAAGACTTGTTATTTTTGATCAGGAGTTCATTATCTTCTTAAACTTGTTACCCAAGAAAGAGTTTGGGACTACAACACTACCACTCTTCCATTCAAATTCAACTGTAACAACAATGCAAATTCAATATATCAACACAAAAATACAAATACCCACTAGATCCATCAATTTACTATTCGTATTGAACTAACTATGTAATTTATAATGAACAGTAAGAAGCATCGGTAGAAAAGACGAGTAAGAGTATAGATGAAAGAACTTTTTTGGCGACTCCAATAGGAAGATGGCAGTTGCAATTGATATGAAGTGACTGAATGTCGAAATCACTAAAAGTTGGGATGAATTGTAGAGTAATTTGAAGGCAATAAGAGAAGATGAAGATGATTTATGGTAGTGAAGTTAAGATGGGATAGGGTTGTTTTTAGATTAATTGGGGGAAGATTAAGCCGTCATGTTTTAGAAACACATATCTGGAGCATCAGAATTCGCCGACAGTTTATTAACAGTGTTGGATGATTGAGAAAAAATCAACATCTAAAATCTAGTAGGAGTGATGCTCTTCAGTTTTGAAAGAAAATAATGACATGTTGGTGCTTTTTTTTATAGTTTGTTTAGTTGTTTTAGTTGGAGGCATCTGGTTTCTACGAGAGTTTACAAGTGATTTTGATTTTTTTTAATAATATATAATTTTGATGGGATAGTTTTATAATGTGGTTGGAATGTTATACATGGTGACGACATGGCCAACTTTTCCTATACATCACAGTGTCAAATCTTCAAGTTTGCTGGTGGACCTTTTGAAATTGAGCAAAATTGTGTAATTGACACGTTTTATATGAGTTAAATGATTTATTACGCAAAAAAAAAAAAAAAAAAAAAAAAAAAAAAAAAAAAAAAAAAAATCGGGAAAGTACCAAAATTTTGTTCACATTTTCCTTTGTTTATAACTGTAATCAGTATTTAACAGAGGTTTGATAGCTAAACATGAACAATATAGAAAACGATATAAGTTGTAGATGTATGGTGGGCTCCATAACTAAAATACTTCAAAAATACAACTAACAAATTAATAGGGAGATAAATAAATTCACCCTATAATTTGACCCATGTAATGTTTTAAAGTTTGCACTTGACAATATAGAAACCTATATGAAAATAGAGGTTTAGAGTATTTAAAATATAACATTTTGCAAAAAATTCCAAAACAACCATATGTTGCTAGTTTAGCAGGGATGATGTTATTTTTTTCACTAAAACCATCAAATTTAACGAACTTTTTATGTATATTCTTGGTAAAAAGTTAATAAATTCACTATTTATTTTATATTTTATATACTTTTTTAGAATTTATTTATTTTTATAATTTGATTATTTGATCTATAATAACATGTTCCAAATTTTCTTTTGGGTTTATGTGGCATTTTCTATAATTAAAATAAAAGGGATAATTTTTAAATAATTTGACATGACATAATTTGTTTAGCATCGGACTACCTAAGACAAATATGATCACATCTTTCATTTGGTTCTTCCACTTTTCCATCGTCATTAAAGATGATTTGAGGTTGAAACTTTTCTAACTTTACAACCTCATAAAAAAACTTGAACGAATAGCAAGTATCATATGTATTTCAACCTTAAATAAACACATAGATTTACAGTTAACTTACCCGCAATAAAATGTCAAAAAATCGGTAACACTCTAATTCTGAAATAAACTACACATTATTTTTTAAACCATGACAATTGGAATAGAAACATGAACATGAGATGCATTTTACAACTCAAAGAACATAGTAAGTGGGATATACATTTTTAACAAAAAAAGTGCAATTCGTAATATTTTAATTTTAAAAGTGCTATTGTATGGTGTAAAAGTCAACTATGTTATAATTGTCATAGTTGTTTTATTTGAAACTACAATTAAGTCAAAAAAGTATTAAGTTTTATGATACATTCTGTAATATATCATAATCTAGAAAAATATTGAATTATGATTTGGAAGCTATCCAATCATGGTGGCATGCAATTCGTTTTTGGCAGTGCAACTGTGGAAGTAAACTTGGTACCCTCCTGACACTCACTCAAATAAAACCTAATGATGAAAGCAAGCCAACACTTTTGTTCAATCTTTTCTTATTTTTCAATGGTGGGTTCTACCTCTTGTCTCCCAATTGTCTCTTGTTTTCTTCTTTTTGGAACTTTCTAAAATCTCAACAAACTTAAGGGACCAAAATATGTAATTGCTTTTTACTTTTTATATTTTAATTTGTGAATCATCGTACTTGTATTTAGAAGAATTCCAAATGATAAATGATTTTTTTTTTGAACGGCTGAGATAATTAAAAACAAAGCTCGAGCAATAAGCTAGACCATAAAATAAATAAATAAAACATAGAAGCTTGTTAAAACTTATCCTATGTTTCGCAAATAAGTTCATAAAAAGTTAGATTTGTTGTGACTTGATGCAATTTTAGACCGACTATAGGACCCTTGACATCTAGTCTTACATAGGATTTAAAAGTGATACCGTGTAACAATGATTAAGAGTCGATACTTGAGTCATGAAACAAAACTTACAAAAAGTATGAATATGTTCTACTATGATATATCATTAATCGCAAAGCAAAAAGGTAGAGGGTACCCTAATAACTTTCAAATTTAGTTAAAATCGTGATGTACAATTATTAACAGCTTACTATCACTTCAAATATGATACTTTTTGATGTGAAATCTTCAGAGAAACCTTTTTATGCTAGGGCTAATTAAGGATTAAATCGGTGACTTTATTTGTTTGAACAGGAAATGACAAAAACAAAACTTGCAATTGTTTACATGTTTAAGATTTTAGCTGGTGATTAAATCGCTAACCAGTAGAAGCAAAATACAATAATTTTTTTTTTAGATACGATCATAATTTAAAGATTTTTCTATTATAATTATTGTTGTAATTTTACTTTAACTTTAACTTTATTTAATTATCTTACTATAATTTTAATATATTTATGTAGACTACAACGATTTCTTCTCTACCAGTGGGACCAAACACCAAAGATCAATCAAACTGAGGGTAGTTGATTACTAATGGTACTTTACACTGATTAGAAGCGGCGAATTGGGAATAATCAAACAGATGGATGTAGACAGACTAAGGTCCCGTTTGATATTTCTGTTTGAGAAAGTGTTGTCTGGGAAAGAATTCTGATTGGGAAAGAAACGATGCTGTTTAATTATACATCTGATTGACTGTGCAAAATGATGAAAAAAAGTAATAATTCAATAAAAAAAAATTTTTAAAAGTTATTTAAAAAAATTAATAATTCAATAAAGAAAGAAAGAGGCGGGGTTTGGTGTATAATTGTCTTTCCAGCCCATTCAGCCAGAAAGATATGATTTTGGGGCTTTCTGGGAAAGACATATCTTACCGGGAAAGACCCCTTCTTTTATGCAAATCAAACAGTTTTTCCGGTCCATTCAGCCAGAAAGATCTATTTGGACCTGGAAAGATGCGTATCAAACGGAGCCTAACCCTAATCACCAATATGTTGAGAAGGTATCAACAATGAACTTTTTTAGGTTGTATGGTATGGGCCATAACACGACGTTAAAAGGCCTATGTGGCATTTCATAACAATGCTAAGAGCAAAGCAACACCACCCCGACGTCATGTTATGTTAAGAGGCGTTGCAGCCTCAACATCCCTTAACGCCCTCTTTGTTTCTTCCACTGTTTGTTTTTCTTCTTTCTTGGCCTCCAACCCTCCTAACAAACATGTCACATAAGTACAACATCAACATTTCTTTTTTTTTTTTTTTTACTTCCAACATTTCCAACCCACAACATATATAAATCCATCTATCTCAACACACATCTTCCAGTACAACTTTTAATGCATATGGTACAAATGGAAAGAAGAGTAGGAGCAGGAGACAATGTAAGCTGTTGGACACCCATCTTTCGCCAACCTCCAAGTAGAATTGTTAAAAAACCAAAACCAATTAAACCGACCGAACCGAATAAGATTTGTTTTATTTGGTTATCGGTTCAGTTTTTGGTTTAACTAGTTATCCGAAACCTTATTCAATTTGGTTTTTTGTTTCAAAATTTGATATTCAGTTTACCAATTAAACCAAATAAGGATATGTATACATTTTTAAAAAATTTAAATTTTAGTATTCTTTCCATAATAATATTATAGTCTGCGTCCATTATACGATATCTATTTTTTCTTCTATTCTATGGTTTAGAATTAGCGTTTCGTCTAACATGTAAAGGATTAAAAAACTCGAACTTTTTTTTAATTTTCATTCTATAAATCATGTTCTACTTAAATGCGTAATGATATTGTTTGGGGGCTTTTAATATCATTCGTGTTTATTTTATATATAATCGTAAGATTGTGGACAGATAAAGACAGGCGCAACATGCATACAAAAAGTTGAGTATCATACAAATGGATATATAATATTCATTGTTAGCTCTGAATTCTTATATTTTAAAAATGTGAGACATAAACTTATAATTATTTGCAAACAGTTCCCATACCACAATTTACAATCATCAATTCGTGTAAGTATGTGAACCAAACATTTATTTCGGGATTTATATATATGGGTGGTCCTTAGTTGGCACGGTTTGTCCACATGGCATCCATACGATGTTGATGTGGCATTTTTGTATAATAAAAAATTATATTTTTATAATTTATTATTATTATAAAATTATTCATTTCCAACTACTATTATTATTATCATGATTTAATAGAAAAATCCCAAAGATGTGATGTCGCTTGTAACATAGTTGTAAACTACTAGCGACTTGAGATGGATGTCGATGTGATGTGATGACAACTACATCACATAGTATAGTTTGTACCATAAATTATTGACAAATATTTTTTTTTTTATATTTGGCTTTCTATGCAATTGGAAAATGATATCAATGATGCATCATTTGTTACATAGTTACAATTTAAACTTTATATTAACTTGTTACCAACTTACCACATGCGCATCAGTCTTCTTGCTATCATGGAATCATGAAATTCACACTTTTGCCAGATGCCTTGATGAAGATGATAAAAAAAAAATAACACTTATAAAAATTACAAATTAAAAAAGAAAATCCATTATTAAGGTGTGAAAAACAAACATACCATGTAAGGATGCCTAAGTATATAGACACCATAGATGTTGGTTGTTGTATGGTGTTGAGAAAGTTGTAGCTGCACATGTGGAATATTTCTCCAACTCTCTCCAAGAGCAGGCTTCAAACTACCTCCTTCTCCACTAACCATATGATTTGTAACCTTTTAAATATGTAAAAAAAAAAAAAAATTAATTAAGGGACTTGATCGGAAAAGTCTTGTTGACTTTCTGTATTAAGTCAAAGTGAAGTTGCTGACTAAAACTGCGATGTTGTGTTGGTGTGATAAGTCCTTGAGAAGGTATCCAAGAGAAACCATTAATGCATGTCCTTGAGCATTACTGCCTCCTAGAATTGGAGCAATGAGTGATGATATTGAATCAATGATTATCAGCTCTGTTGACTTTTTCTGCATTAGGATATACTAGTAGTTTTTAAAACTTTTAATCATATAACAGAAATGAAATTTTTTAATAAATGGTGAAGAAAATGATATCAAACCTGAGATTGAGATTTTAAATTTAACTTTAGTTGATGAAGAAGGTCTAGCAGGGTATATATGTCAAATACCGCATGGCATTCTATGTGTCTCATTGCTTCTTCAACACCTCCATTCACCTAAACATATACAGTTTTTTTTTGTTTGATGTAAAATAATATATATTAAGTTACTAAAACACATTCTGAACAGTGAATTAGGGACCAAAAAGTATAAAAAAAGAAAAAAAAAAATTGTTGGACAAAATCCAAAATATAACTACTCTATATAAACAACATTATTCACACTAAATTACATTTTTCGCCCATGAATATAGCAGATTTAGCAATTTTGGTCCCTATGTTGTCTTAATTAGCAACCTAGATGTCAAAACTTTGAAAATGACCATTTTGCCCTTGGACCAAACCAAAAAAAAAAAAAAAAAAAAAAAAAAAAAACATACTCTACAGGGACCAAATTTGTACTTTTTTCTTATATTTGAATTAAGGTTTATAACATTGCAAAAATGGCCACTTTTGAAAAACATTAACAGGTCAATTAAAAACTAAGAGAGTTACAAATTTGGTATCAGTGGTCTACCTTTTTCATGGGTTTGGTACAAGGGCAAAATGGTCATTTTAAAAAGTTGGACAGCTAGGCTGTTAAGTTAGACCACACAGGGACCAAAATCAATAGAAAACTTCAAAATATAGACTAAATTTGCAAGAGAAGTTTTGGGGCCAAATTTGCAAAAATCAGCTATACTCAAGGACCAAAAATGTAATTTACTCTATTATTCAAGTTATCTAGTATGCACCAAAAATTCACAAGGTCAAACTACACACCTTACTTTGGAGAAAAGAAGTAATTAAAATAACCAAATAAAAAGCCAAAAAAAAAAAACAAAAATAAAAAAACAAAAACAGAAACAAAAATTACCATATTCTCCTCTGAACCAGATATATGGGTAACCATTTGTTTAATCCGTGTAGGAGAAAATGAGTTTCCCGAGTCAAAAAAGACGACATTACCCTTCTTCAAAGCCACATTTGAGGCAACTTGAAAGCAAACCTATACAATTGTCCGAAATCATAATAACAATTTATCAGTTTCATGATAAACAGAATGAAAAAAAATAATATATTAATATCTTTTTTGTAATGACATGGATTTAATTCTAACTTGTGTTTTTCCAGATGATGATGGGCCCACTAGCTCTGTTACATGTCCCTCACGCAATCCACCTTGGAGTAACACATCAAAGCTGGTTCATTTATATCAACTCAATTAAATAAAAAAAACATTATTATTAAATATTAATATTAATATATGTATATACCTTTCAGATCCTGTTGATATATAATGTTTATTCTGTTCTCTATCTTCCAATAACATCAAACCATTCATCCATGGTTGATGGTAGGTTTCAGTAATCAAGACAAGTTGGTTGATACCCTGTTGAAATGTAACATTAGAGTTAGAGTTAAATGCAAGAAATAGCAATGTACTTTTGTTGATTTGTTTATATCCAATTTTATAGCATTGTACTTTGAAAAATATATCCAATTATAGCAATGTAAGAATAAATATGGGGGTAATATGAAGAAAAAGCAATGTAGTTTAACTTTCATTGATTTGTTTGATGTTTCATTTCTTATGATAAAAACATTTTACTTTGACAAATATACCATTAATACAAAGCAATTTTCAGTGCTATAATAACAAAACAAAACAAAAAAAAAAAAAAAAAAAAAAAAAAAAAAAAGTTGAAACGACTATGCTCAAATTAGGCAGATTTTCCAAAGTACAAAAACTTATTAAGAAATATATGAAAGTATATTGCTATTTCTTATATTTAAACATTACATATAGAAGAAAAGAAAGGCGCGTGTTGGAACAAACTTTAGCTAAAAATTAACCTGTTTTAATCTATCTGAATTAGCGAGTTTGTCTGCAGAAGCCATCAACATGGACACATCATGAACTAAGAAATCTTCAACTGTGGAAAGGAAAAACACTGAGTAGGTTCATCCTCCTGACAATTCTGATAATTGTACATGTAGATCAGACAGGTAAGAGGAATCTTTCAGGAATGGGATATTGTTATGTTATGGAAGGATGATGAAAAGAGTTGCAAAATTAAATAAGAATGAACAAAATATGTATATCTTTAACCTAGAATTTCTATTTAATCCAATCAAGAATGATATCTACTTTCTCCTAATTCCTATCCACAGAGCTTCCTAAGTATGGGAATACTAATGTAGCTATGGAAATACATATACTTCCCTACTCAATTGATAAGTGATAACCCTAGGGTAAATCACTGCTTGGATCCAACAGACTTCAAAAATAATGAGGATAACAGTGTCTTGAGTCTGATATAATGAGGTAACCATCAAAATTCAGAAGCTTTTGCATTTTATACCACCTTCAATTTTGAAACCAAATTAGCTAAGGGAGGAACATGAACTCGAATAGATTTCAAAGATCTAAAAGAAGAAATTGCCAAATAATCTTATTCTAAAATGAACCTAAGGTAAGATGAAACCCATTTTTAAGGCCAATCCTCAAAAACTAAACTCACATAAACTCGTAAAAACCTCCAATTATCACAATCCTAAGCCTATTAGTTCATAAGTCAACAGAAAAGTATGGGAGATTATATCAGAGCCCAAATTAGTTCATAAAAAATGAACCGATCTAACTTCCAACCAAAAATTGCTTATATAAAGTGATCCAGCCTACAGACACACACGTATAGCACGTAAAATGCAAGAGCCAGAGCCTGCAATTAAGAGTTACTTCATCTATGATCCACTCGATAAAACCCTACTAGTAATATCCACAGACAAACAGCGAAAAGAGCAAATCATACGGAATCAAGAACATAATATCTGGATCGTGCGAAATAAAGAGAGGTTTATGAATTTAGGGCTAGAAAATGAACGTAAGCAGTACATGACTGAAAGTGTTTATAATTTACCGGAAAAAATGCCACGAGATGCACAGAATTGAAGAAAGTTGGCGTCGATTATGTGATAGTCCTCCTCCAGAGATTTCAATGCACCCATCTCTCCGTCGCCAACCAAGGCGTTTCGAACTAACCCCTACTGCTAAAATAAGTTCACCACTTCCATAACAAACTGTACAAATTACAAAATGTCATTTTAATTTAATTTTTTATACTATTTATTTATTTATTTTTATTTTTTGCCAAAGGGCGCGTGCGTTATTGGAAACTGTTTTCAGTTTTTTTTTTTTTTTTTTTTGAGAAAAAATTATAAAAAAATGATTTAAGTTTTTTCTTTTCACTAGAAAATTTATAAAAAATGACTTGGCCTTTTATTTATTTTCCATTTAAAAAGTTAGAAAATATGTTATTGATATGTATTTTCTATCAGATTTTTTTACAGTTTTTTTATTTCAAATAATATATTATTTAATATATTTGAAAATAAAATAAAATAAATTTGTATGTTTTAATATATGGGGTTAGGTAATGTAAGATATTTGTGGAGAAAAAAAATTATCTTAAATAGTCACATGATATTTGCGTCAAAAAGCTTTCTCATTTCAAATTGACCATCGGCCACTTGATTAAAATTGGATATAAATCATGCCATTAAACATGGCTATGGAGATCTCAATATACCTGAGATGAGCAACGACATATATATATATATATATATATATATATATATATATATATATATATATATATATATATATATATATATATATATAGAAAAATAGAAGAAACAACAGAGGCAAGAGAGAAAGACTAGAAAATGGTGCAAAAAAACATCCTGTTATCAGAAAAAACCAAACCAATCCAATCCAAAACACCAAAACTATTCGAAGCAACAATATCCATAAACCATAATCCAAAAATTATTAAGTAGTAATAATGCTAGCCATTATTCTACCAGAAGGAAAAAAAAAAAAAAAAAAAAAAAACACCTAAAAAGTAACACCCATAGCTTTCTCATTTCGATGGTGCAAAAAAGATTTCACTGTTCATCCTCTTGGAACGGAATGTCTTCTCCACATCAGCACTCACATTGAACGAAGCCTGCAACACCTCAGGTGACAACGCCTTCCACGCCGATGTTCTTCCAGCCATATGAGTGAATATCGGACTGCAATTTTTATAATTAAAAAAAAAAACATTTAATACAATTTTCAATATATGAAGTGTCATGTGTCGTGTCATGTCATGTATTTATGATGGATTGAAAGCTGAAAGACAAAAAACTTACTTGGGAGTAGAAATGATGGAAAACCATTCCAAGCCTTCATTATCAGAAATCTTGGAAACGACAAAGAACCTAGGAACAATGAACAACATCCCAGCCTTCACAGTAGTTTCAAGAACACGTTTCCCATCAACACCAACGACTTGAGCACGACCACTACCCCTTACAATGTAAGTCACTTGAAGAGCAGAATCACACGAGAATCCAGGAGAACACATTGCATTCCCATCCAACCTCACAAGATCAGCTCCTAATCCAACTTCACCAACCAAAGGCAAGTTCTTGGTGTTCAACACAACCACCCTACCACCACCCTTTATGTCGACATCCAATGGAGCTTCCAAACAGTTCAATGCCATTCCGGATCTGTGGTCTTTGTTTGGTTCTGGCATCTTGACTCCGGAATCGACTTTGATGATTCCGTTTCCGGTTTGGGAACCCACGAGGGATTTGGCGGTGGATTCGTCTACGTCCCATGCACGACAGACGAATTCCATTGAGAAACCGGTGAAGATGCCGTTGGATCCGGTTAGGAAGAAGTCGGTGAAGGATCCGGGTTTGTGGGCGGTTTTGGTGTCGCCTAAGAAGAGGACTTGGAGCTCTGTGTCTTCTTTGTTAAACCACCATGTGATTACACCGAAAGGGAGGGCTATGGTGTCGCCTGTTTTGATTGCTAGGACTTTCTCTTCTTTCTCAGGTAGAACGATGCCAGCGACTCCATTGCCTTTCAAAAGAAAATTAATTAATTGTATGTGTGTGAATCAAGAGTATGCAAACATAAAATGAAAGAAAGGATTAACTAATAAGAGTTGACTTTGATTACATTAAATAATAAGAAAGTAGAAGTCAACAGAAAAGTAAATACTATCCACTAATCGGGAATCAGAGATGCAGAGCAAGGTTGTGAGGGACATTTTAATAATTTTTCCAGATCTCTTTTGGATTGTCTCAATTTAAAATCGAAATCGTGTTTGATCGGATCATTAAACTATTGAAAAATAAGAAGATGATAACATTGGAGAAAGATCGAAACTATCATTTAGGTATCAAATAAACGTGAGTCTAGTGAATCAGCGTGAAGACAAAAGAAATATATCTAAATAAACAGGAATTCAGAAGTCAGAACGAAGAAATGATAGTATGATAGTAACGAATCTGGAAAATCTGTATTGTATCGAGTGTGTGGTTGTGTGTCGGTGGTGAATTCAGATCGACGTGATATCGATCTAACAGTACTAGGAATCAAGTTACTGATCAAAAACAGAAACTAAACAACTGCGATTAAAAAACCTAATCATGATCAAACAACAACAATCAACCGAATCAATCATCGTCAAACAAAATTCGAATGAATCAATAAAATAATTCAAATCACAGAACTGAAATCGGTACCTTGAAGAACGTAAGCAACCTTAGCAGAATCGGAATAGCGAGGGAGAGCAAGACCGCCTTTCTCAAGAAGAAGTTTACCAGCACCGATGTTACCTTGGCGGAGCATAGGGAGTTCATTGGGGCACCATGCATGATACGATCCTCCGGCACCTCCGTATGACTTCTTAGGCATTTTTGGTGACAAATCGATATCCATTTTCCGATACAGCAACAAGGATCACGATTCGAATTTTGATTGATTGTCGAAGAGAATTGGGATTATGAGATGAAAGCTTGGTGAAGGGAAGTGATCAGATGGTGCATTTATAGTGAAATGGGAGAGAGAGAGATTGTGTGTTTCTGTGTGTAACAAACTCGGATGAATAAACGGGGAATGTGGAAAATCGAGACTCAGTAAATAAAAATGATTTATTTTTAGAGTGTGTATATGGAGATAAAATCAATTCAAATTTTAACTAAAACGTTACATTCACTTATCCATATCCATATCCATATAAATAATTCAAATATTTCAAATTTTAAATTTTATCCATAAGTTAATCCAACTTTTCATAAATAAATAAATAAAAGTTATTCGTATAATTATTTTTTCTTATTTTTAAATTATAAAACTATAAAAATATATATTATATCAGAACAAACAAAATATTCGTTTAAATATAAAAAAAGAAAATGTATAAAACATGTGATAATAGTTTATTAAATTTATTAATAGATAACTTTAAAGAAAATAAAAATATAAAGCGGCCAACACGCCATGTGTCAATGGATGGAAATGGAATCTACCTAAAATTGGACAACGGTCCATTTTCTTTCTGTAACTGATTTTATTTTGTGGTATTGTATAATTGGCCATCATCAAGTAAATATATAGTAACTGATAAATTATGCTCAATTTATTAATTACTTTACAAACCATATAAGGAAAAAATTAAAGATTTTTCGAAAATGGTCATCATTCATCAAGTTTGCATATAAACCAACGAAGTTAGCAAAATATCTTCGAGACAATATATTTTGGTGATTTTTTATAAGATTGATTGCCATTTTCGTAGAACCAACATATTAAATTGGTGAATTCCACATTTTAAAGGTATAAAAATCATAAATTTCGTCCATCTAACTTTATTTTACAGTATAAAAAGATGAAATTCAAAATTTTCTCACTTATCACTTTTTCAAACCACCACCCACCACCATCACCACCATCCGTCACCGCCAACTATATGACCATCATCCACCACCACCACCACCACCCCCATTGCCAACCATAAACACCACACACTCACCACCTACCATTATGACCACCACCCGCCACTACCACCCACCCACCACTAGGGATGAGCATATGGACGGGGAAACCAGCTGGAACCAGTACCTAAACTGGAACTGGAATCTGATGGAACCTGTCGGTCCGGGACCGGGACGTTATTTTTGTGGATTTTTGGAATCGGGAACCGGTAGGAACCGGAACCGATATAATCGGAACTGGTAGAACCGGCAAAACCGGAACCGTATGATACTATTTTTTGAGAACCGGTTCCAACATTTGAAGACACGACAAGAACCGGTAGAACCGTCGCGCCGGTTCGGTTCTTGATTTTGGCCGAAGTCGGTTCGCAGGTCGGGTCGGGTTCGGGCCGGTTCGGTCCTTTTGCTCATCCCTACCCACCACCTACCATGATTCGTTTTCAATTTTTTGACTCAATAATTTTTCTCATGTATTTAATTGTATGTGATTATATGTATTTAATCACATATGATTAGTGTGGACAAAGAACAACTTTTAAATCAAGAATACAAAAACAAATCTTACAAATAAAAATCATATTTGGTTATATACATACAATCATATGTGATTAAATACATGAAAACAAATATTGAATCGAAAATTAAAAAAAAAAAACAAAAAACAAATATCGTCCATATAAATCATATGTGATTAGATACGTATAATCACATGTGATTATATACAATAGCAACTATTGATTCTATAATGTGAAAATGAAACTTGTCCGTGTAAATCATATGTGATTAGATATATATATATATATATATATATATATATATATATATATATATATATATATATATATATATATATATAACCACATTTGGTTATATGTATATAATCACATATGATTTATTTGGAAAAGATTCATTTTTGCGTTTTCAATTCAATAGTTGGTCTTGTGTATTTAATCACATGTGGTTAGATACGTATAATCACAAGTGATTATATACAAGAACAAATATTGAATTGAGAATGTTAAAATGAAACTTGTCCACAAAGTGTGTGTACTATTAAATCGAGCACACGAAACGAATCTTGTCCATATAAATCATATGTGATTAGATACATAAAATACACGAGACCAACTATCGAATCGACAACACAAAAATAAATTTTGTCCATATAAATCATATGCGATTAGACATATATAATCACATATGATTAGTATGTAATCACATATGATTTATGTGAACAAGATTTGTTTTCGTGTTATCTTTTCAATATTTAATCACATATGATTTATATGTAAATGATTCGTTTTTACGTCCTTGATTCAATGATTTTTCTAATTTATTTAATCACGTGTCATTATAGGTGGTTAATCACATATGATTTTTGTGGAAAAATGTAACATTCAGTTTAGGTGAGCAATTGTCAAGTTTAAAAATTCAAATAATTTAACCGTACTCACGATGTGAGGAATATATGTCACATTGTGAGGATTTTAATGAGTACGCGCATCATTTTTTGGCTCGTGCTCACGTCCTGGGGACTCCCTGAGAGGAAACCCTAATTTTGGGGGTTTTATTTTCGTATTTAAAGGAAGTGAGGGTTAGGGTTAGCCCACCCTCAGCCTCCATCACATTTTTGCAGTCCCCTTTGAAACCCTAACATCCATATTTTATCTTAAAGTTTATTTGTGGTGATTTTAGCCAAGGAAAAGAAAGAGAAGAGCATCTAGTCCACTGATTCTGCATTCAAGTCTCAACACCAAGCATTTACACATCTTTTGGACCTTTTGTAAGTTTCAAGTTCATTGCTTTATGAGTCCATAATCTTAAATATAAGTTTTCATGCTTAATCCTTCATGTTCAAGATGATGTAGTGGTCGAAATCCATAAACTTGCCAACTTTATGGATCTCCAGTGTACCTTAAGTAGTATAGATGCTAGATCTGGAAGATGGTTGAGTTTTATGGCTCTTGCATGAGATTTGATGTCGTTTTTCCTTTTTGTGCCCTAGCTAGTGTTTGGGACGTGCATTGAACATGCATGTCCAAAAAGCCATGAATTTTATGATGTTCTGGAGTAAATAAAACTCTTTGGGGGATTTGGTTGATGGGTCAAAAAGAGACTAAGAGGTTCATTAAGAACTTTTGATCAGAGCATTCTCACGACATGAACATAAGGGTGTCACGACGTGAGGATGGGGTTCCTCGACTAATTTGGACTTATTAGGTCATGATGTGACCACTAAGGGTCACGACGTGATTAGTGGATTGTATGACTTTTGAGTGTGGATTGATTTTAACTTTGACCAAGTTTGACCTAAGGGTATTTTGGATATCTTGAGTTGTAATTGAGACTGGTCATTATCTGATGATTAGGTTACCATTGAGTTGAGGTTCGGAGTTGTGTCCTGTTCAACGATCTTTTTCAGATTGAGAGGTGATTTTTCCTCGATTTACTTGATGATGGCCCATTTGAGTGATATCCTTATATATATATATATATATATATATATATATATATATATATATATATATATATATATATATATATATATATAGTGATTGATGATATGTTGAGTATGTGGTAGATTAGTATGATTGTATGATGGTTGATGATATACGTTAGGTTAGTAGATATGTAGGATTATGTGTGATTATGTCTGCATAACTATCTGTATGTTGAATATGATTGTTATCTTTTATATTTCGACATGTTATGTTGGGTTTGAGACTATTGCTTTGTGTTGTCAGTCAACAAACCGGAGCAATCCAACCGGGAGGTTATGGACCCAGTACGTGACATGCATGGCAATCCAACTAGGAGGATGTGGGTCAGGGTAATCCAACCAGGAGGTTGTGGGCCCAACATGCAGGATTGTATATGTTACGTGTTGTGTGGTGGTACTTTGGGAGAACTTACTAAGCTTTGGCTTACAGTTTCAGTTCATTGTAATGTACTTTAAATGATCGTGGCAAGGCGAAGACATGAATGTGCACATCCTTTGATTTTATGTGTTTTGGATTTTGGGATAATCTGATTACTAAAATACACTTTTGAAACAATGGTTTTGTAAACATTTATGGTTATCGGTTGTTTTTGAAAAGTTAAAATTTATTGTGATTTTTAGAATGTTACAAAAAAAAAAACCGTTTTCATATTTTCGATTCACTACCTAATTTTATTTTTATTTTTTGTTTTTGTATGAATTTAAATAGCATAATGTACAAAACTAGTTTTTTTAAAAATATTTATAAAATTGTTCATGTGTCAATAAGTTTGCATCATAAAAGTTACGAAACTAACTTTTTTTGTTTTTACAGATAGTTTTTTTTTTTAAATTACGACACTAACATGTACATATTTATAAAATTGCCTGTGTATAAATAAGTTTGCATCAAAGAGTTAATTAGTTGTTTATCGAACAATAGCAAAATGCAAGTTGCTTATGAATGAATATTCCATACAAAATTGAATAATATGGAGCACTCTTAATCATAAAAGTTTGTTTAAAAAACAAAATTATTTTCAAAATGAAAAGTTACCACACTCAAATGTAAATATCTATAAATTGTTCATGTGTCAATAAGTTTGCATTATAGAAGGAGTTAATTAGTTAATAGGTTAAGCAATTATGTCGAACAGTAGCGAAATAGGTTAAGCAATTATGTCGAACAGTAGCGAAAAGAAAGTTGCTTATGAATGAAGAGTACTCCATACAAAGTTGAATAATATGGAGCCCTATTAATAATTAAAAAAATGTAATAGAAACATGAAAGACCTTCCAAAAGGTGGTGAGTTGTTCAATGTGCTTATTAGTTTTTCTTGGTGCATCAATTCATTACCCTTCAAAGAAAATGAAGCAAGCACCCTATGTATAACAATATTAAAATGAGATATTGTAGTGTATAAGTTTATCACTAAATAAACAGATCCAAGAATCATTGATACCATTACTAAACCATCAAAACCCATTTATTGCAGATTGCGAGATGAAAATAAAATGAGGGTTTAACAATGTCTTATACTCAAAACTTAAAAGTCATTGCAATCAAATAAGAAAAATAACGAGAAAGAGAGAGAATTCTCACCAATCACTAGCTTCACCATTGGCGTGCATGAGATTGTCAGAATCAAGAACTATGATCTTGTCTTCGTGCGATTTGTGAATTTGTGTCGTTCTCCAAAATAAAATCCATTTTTGGGTTGGTATTCAAATTATGTAAACTTGAGTAATCTCGTAAAAACCAATGAGAAAATGAAAGTGATATTGCTGAGGAAAATATTGGAGCTTTCAAATAATTTTTGAGGGAAGAAGTGGTATGTGTTTGCATTTTGGAAGCTTACAACAACCGAGTTTATGATCTCGTTTGGTATATAGAGGCCACAGAAGTATATAATGTTAAGTATTGCAATATATGGGGGTGTTTTCCTTTCAAGCATTTCCTCGAGTTTTGTTTTACTAACTATTGTGTGCCAGAATGCATAGATCTGGACCACCGGATGGAATAGAATCAAAAGTCATGATATGAAGGTCTATGATATTACAATAGGGTAACATGTATCAAATAATCACACAATTTCAGCATAAGGGCATTCTAGTCAACCGAGACAAATTTAAAAAAGGAAAAATCAAGATTTATGGGATAATTAATGATTTTGATTTAAAAAATCTGTTTTTTTTTTCAAATTAATTCAATTTCAAATGTAATTTGTAAGCATTAACCAATTTTATTCTATCAGAATGTTATTTTGTTATAATGATGTTCTGTAATTCTGTCAGAATGGTATACAACTATGAACATAATATTATAAACACATATTATCAAAACCAATAATTTTTAATGAATACAAATTTTATATAAGATGAAGTTTAATAGTTTAGAATAAGTAATTACATTCATTCTTAAAGAATACAACTAAGAACATAAATTACATTCATTCTTGAAATCTCTTGCAAAAAAATATCGGCATTCTTAAAAGAATCCTTATTCATTTTCTTGTTTCATTCCTAGATGTCTTGTGTATGTTTGACCTTTAAGCCACTTCAAAATATGCTAGCATTCTATGAGATTGACATTTTGTGAGATTGTTATTCTGTCAGAATTGTATTGCATGAGAATGATTTTATACAAGGAGCTGCAAAAGGAGATAAACTCGAGGATGGCAAGTGATCCCTGGGTAAACTTGAAACATCTGAAAAACATAAGAAACAAAAATCATGTTAAAACATCAGCTAATTGCAATACAACCCTTGCAAAATAATTCTTATGTGATTCTACCATAATCATTCTTATGTGATTATACCTTAAATACAATTCTGGCATAATTATTCTTTATGTGACTCTCCAAGATTATAATACTCTTTGCACATTATTCAAATAGAAGAATACATTAGATACAGAAAATTCTTAAAGAATGAAATAAGTATTCTTAAAGAATGAAACAATTGTAGATAAGAATAAACACCCAATGATGAGGAAAAAAAGCCATTCTCACATAATTAGCTTAATTATCTTAAAGGGAATACACTATAGAATGCATTCAAATTTCACAAAAATAAACCCTTTTTAAAATGCAAATTAATACTAGCAATAAGGAAAGAAACGGCTAGAGCAGGGCAAAATGTTCTCTGGAAACTATACCTTCAAGAATGCAAACCCCATCTCTAATCGTCCAACCAACACCTGATATATTTTATAATCGAAAAATGATTTCCTCTCTTTCAATATTGAAAGAAAATGAGAGGAATTCTAAATTTAAAGTATGATAAAATAACATAATTCTCTGTTTTGATTTTGTTTACCTTTAGAGATGAGATGCACAACAATAAACATTCCATCACTAACCATGAATACAATCTGAGACTGCCATATTTGTGACAACCCGATATTTCGAATCAATGTAATGACCTAAAAAGTCAAGAATTGTAATCTCTTTTGATATAATGAAATTATCGTCAAAAATAAAATGTTCAAAAGTCTCTACTGGATTTCATAAATGATAGATATCATGTCAAGGGTTTCAGAAATATAAAGAACACTAAAATCCGAGTTATAACGAAGAAGTTATGACCAACCTAAGATTCAACAATAGTAGCGCAATGGTAAAAAGTCTGACGAAAACGGACGTCGGATGAAGAAGTTATGGATTTATGACGGAGTTTTCGTGTCCCGGCCTGTTAAAAATAATTAATTAAAAATAAAGTCAAAATTAGCCGACGAAATCTAAACGAGAGTTGTAGAGCATATTCTCACCTACGCGTATATATAGAACGTTGAAAACGGAGCTCGTACATGGAAGTTACAGATTTTACAAGTTCAAGACACAAAATCTGAGGCTATCAGGCTGGCCACGACATGGCACAGATGGCCACGACGTGGTACTGTGACTGATGGGTGCCAAGGTTGTCAGCAGACTTCTCTTCCATGGAATAGGATAGGATCAACACCACGATGTGGTGAAGAAGACCACGACGTGGCGCCCAAAAATAGGGCTATAAATAGAAGCTGATGGTTTCAGGTTTAGGTGCTCATTTCTTCTCTTTCTCGTGCCGAAGCTCTGAGTTTAAACCCTCGAAGCCATCCCGAAGCCCCGATCTTCACATCCAAGTTCCGATGGAAGGTTTTACACTCACGAGATTCCCGAAAATCCCGAGAAATCAACTTTCTCAAGTCGAAGTTATGTTCGGTTTTCGTCTCACCTTCTTCAATCTATCAAGTGAGTTCATACCCCTATAACTATGTTTTCAAATGTTTCGTAAATGCTTTTATACACTTTTAGGGGGGGGGGGGGAATACAAGTACACACACGGTTATCCTTGTGTGAAAAACATCACTCTTTTGCTATACTTTTGTTATATAATAAATCATATGTGATTTATAACTATCATACGAAAACATTCTCATACAACATATCATGATAACACTTTGTCTTTTTGGAATGAATCATGTTGTTATATAAATATCAAACACTTTATTTATATTGTGAGCATAAATTTTCAATAATGTTATTACCAATGTTATACTTTACATACAAAGTCGACAATACACTAGGGTTTATCATACAAACGAATCACACATTTGGAAAAACTATAATAGGTATAGTTTACTGGATATTCATGAGATTTACATACTTTAAGTACTATATCAAGGAAATACTTTCATATACAAGAACGAATGGACTTTTCATACGTAAATCTATTTGATACTAAGTTTTGTGAGACATTCAACTTCACATACTTTCAAGTATGCAGTTAAAGTCTTGTATTATATACTATAATCTCTTGTAGGGAGAGTGTGATACTTGTGTATAAATCTATACGGGATTGCAATGTATACTCCCAAGGTTATATATAATTTAGATTTTATAGACTTAGAATTTGTGATCTACGCTTCACTACCTGTTCCTTGTTTGGTTGTGGTTTTAGAGTAGGATCACTTATTTCGAAGGTGTATTTAATCTTAAATTATATACAAGTTGTATACATTGTGCAATTATAAAAGGACTCTGTAAGGATCACCCCATAAGGTTTCACTTAATCTCATAGGTTCTTTAGACACTTCCATTCTCGTACGACAAACCCGGATAGATGTAAACACTTCCACATAGCAGCAATGGCACAGATGAGTAATAATGGGTCCGGAGGGGGAGTAAATAGCTCTACGAATGGCCAACATTAGGGTCGTTCAAGGGATTGCACCTTCAAGGACTTCACCAATATCAAGCCCATACCTTTTAATGGATCCAGAAGGATAATGGCTCTATCGTAGTGGATAGAGAAAACAGAAGTGGTTTTCGAGATTTGTGCATGTCTGGAATGGAGCAAGGTAAAGTTTGTTGCTTGTACATTCTCTGGGAGAGCTTTGACATGGTGGAATGGCCATGTCAAGTCACTAACTCTGGTAGTGGCTAATTTTATGGGCTAGGAGAATCTAAAGCAAATGTTAATGCAAGAGTATTGTCCAAGGGGCGAAGTACAAAAGCTAGAGAAGGAACTTTAGGGCCTTACTATGGTAGGCTCGGAGATCACAACCTATACCAATAGGTTTAGTGATTTGGCAATCCTTTGCTCATGGATGGTTGTTGTAGAGAGCAAGAAGATCGAGAGGTACATCTGGGGACTGTCACCTCAGATTCAAGGAAGTGTACTAGCTTCTAAACCAATCACTTTCGATAGTGTCAAACAGTTGGCACAAGATCTCGTTGACCATGGAGTCTGCCAAGGCTTCGCAACTGCTGTTACAGAGGAAACCATAGGAAACAACAACAATAACAACAGTACCAACAACAACAGCAAGAAGAAGTTTTGGAACAAGAGGAAGAGTCAGTTTTCACAAGAACCTTCAAATAAGCAACAGATAATGGCAGTCCATGCCGCTACTACCCCCACTGCTGCTCTTGTTACCCCTACACCAGCAAAGCAATATGTTGGGATCCTACCGAAGTGCAGCAAATGCAATTTCCATCACAACAGAAATTGTCGGGAGATGCACTACAACAACTGCAACAGGAAAGGGCACACTACCCGTTTCTGTAAGGCACCGGCACGACCAATCACCCAAGTCCCTGGAGTCGGTGTGGGCCAGGCGTGTTATGGGTGCGGTGAAGCTGGACACTACAAGAGAGACTGCCCTAAGGCAAGGAATGTTGGCGTCATAGGAAGAGTGCTGGCAATAGGGCAGAACGAAGCAATAGCTGATCCCACGGTGGTTACGGGTATGTTTCTCCTCAATAACGTTTATGCATGCATACTCTTTGATTGTGGTGCGGAAAGGAGTTTCGTGAGTCATAAATTCAAACACTTACTAAAACAGAACCCTCAATCACTCAATAAGATATTTACAGTAGAAATGGCAAACGGTAGAACAGAAAGCACAAACGATATGTATGTAGGCTGCACACTAACTCTAAACAAACATTCATTTCAAATCGATCTAATGTCGATCACTATAAGGAGCTTTGATGTCATCATCAGTATGGATTGGTTAATCCTGCACCATGCCGATATACTTTGTCACGAAAGGGCCGTTCGCCTAAATCTGCCAAACGGCGAAACTCTTGTCATTTATGGTGACAAACCCGGTACCAATTTACAAATCATCTCTTGCATCAAAGCCCAGAAATACCTGCGTAAGGAGTACCATGCCTTCTTATCCCACGTAGTAAATAAGGAAAAAGAAGCAAAAGACCTCAAAGACATTCCAGAAGTCTGTGATTTTCTTGATGTCTTCCCTGAAGATCTTCTAGGAGTCCCACCAGAACGACAAGTCGAGTTCAGGATCGATTTAATTCCCGGAGCTACCCCAGTAGCTAAGTCGTCGTATCGTCTAGCGCCAGCTGAGATGCAAGAATTATCTTGCCAACTAAACGAACTACTCAGCAAATGATTCATCAGACCGAGCTTCTCACCTTGGGATTCACCAGTCCTGTTCGTAAAGAAGAAGGATGGAGCTTTCCGCATGTGCATCGATTACCAGGAACTCAATAAGCTCACTATCAAGAACCAATATCCCCTACCATGCATTGACGACTTGTTCGACCAGCTCCAAGAAACAAGTTATTTCTCAAAGATCGATTTGAGATCCGGGTATCATCAGCTGCGAGTCTTGGAAGGAGATGTTCCCAAAACATCCTTTCGAACTCATTATGGTTACTACGAGTTTGTAGTGATGCCCTTTGGATTAACAAATGCACCGGCGGTGTTCATGGACTTAATGAACCGAGTGTGTCATTCATTCCTGGACAAATTTGTGATCGTGTTCATAGACGATATACTCATTTATTCGAAGAGTAAAGAGGAACATGGTCAACACCTCTGACAAATCTTGGAAACACTAAGAAAAGAGAAGTTATATGCAAAATTCTCAAAGTGCGAATTTTGGATTCGGAAAGTAGATTTCCTAGGTCATGCGGTTAGCGAAGATGAGATACACGTGGACCCTTCCAAAATCAAAGCAATCGAGAACTGGTCAACTCCCAGAACCCTAGCAGAAATCCGACAATTCTTGGGCCTTGCTGGCTATTACCGAAGATTTATACAAAACTTCTCGAAGATTGCTAAACCACTTACCACCTTGACCCAGAAGGGTGTAACTTTCAATTGGGAAGAAAGACAAGGCACTGCATTCCAAACACTGAAGCAAGCACTATGCAGCGCACCTATATTGTCCTTGCCAGAAGGAACATAAGACTTTGTGGTCTGCTGTGATGCATCTAATCAAGGTCTTGGATGTGTTCTAATGCAACGAGGAAAGGTCATCGCTTACGCCTCGAGAAAACTCAAGACGCACGAGGTCAACTACACTACACATGACCTCGAACTGGGAGCAGTCATTTTCGCGCTAAAGATCTTGAGACACTATCTCTATAGCACGAAATGTACAATCTTTACCGATCATAAGAGACTTCAACGCATCCTCAATCAAAAGGAACTCAACATGAGGCAAAGACGATGGGTTGAATTGTTGAATGACTACGAATGTGAAATTCGTTATCATCCGGGAAAAGCAAATGTGGTAGCTGATGCTCTTAGTCGAAAGGAATACTTGGGGCGCCGAGTGAAATCCTTAACCATGACGATCCATTCACACCTATCCACACAAATCAAGGAAGCTCAAAGGGAAGCCTTGAAAACAGAGAATGTGACGGGTGAAGCCTTAAAGGGAATGGATAAGAATCTTGAAGTCAAGGGTGACGGAGTTCGTTACTTCGTGGATTGGATCTGGAGACCAAAGTTTGGTGGATTCAGAGACGTGGTCATGAATGAGGCTCATAAGACTCGATACTCCGTGCATCCAGGTTCAGACAAGATGTATATGGACCTCAAGAAACTGTATTGGTGGCCGAACATGAAAGCAGATATTGCTACCTATGTGGGCAAGTGTTTGACTTGCGCCAAAGTTAAGGTAGAGTACCAAAAGCCCTCAGGATTACTACAACAACCTGAAATACCCGAGTGGAAGTGGGAGTGGATAACCATGGATTTCATAACCAAATTACCCAAGACAGCAGGTGGGCTAGACACCATCTGGGTGATCGTCGATAGATTAACAAAATCCACACACTTCCTACCAATAAAGGAAACCAACAAGATGGAGAAGCTAGCTCGATCATACATCCGAGAGATTGTACGACTGCATGGTGTACCAATATCCATTATCTCTGACAGAGATAGTAGGTTCACCTTGCGATTCTGGCAGTCGCTGCAAAAATCTCTAAGGACAAGACTAGACATGAGTACCGCTTACCATCCACAAACCGACAATCAAAGTGAGAGGACCATACAAACCTTGGAAGATATGCTAAGAGATTGTGTAATCGATTTTGGTAAAGCATGGGATACCCATTTACCACTAGTTGAATTCTCATATAACAATAGCTATCACTCCAGCATTAAAGTTGCTCCATTCGAAGCCCTCTATGGTCGTAAGTGCAGATCACCACTGTGTTGGGCCGAAGTGGGTGACACGCAACTAGCCAAGGGACAAGTACCCGACAACGCTCTCACAGGCCCGGAAATTATAAGAGAAACAATTGAGAAGATTTTTTAAATTCGGGAACGACTAAAGGCTTCAAGAAACAGACAAAAGAGTTATGCGGACAAAAGACGGAAGCCCTTAGAATTTCAGGTTGGGGACCGAGTGCTATTGAAGGTCTCGCCCTGGAAAAGGTTAATAAGTTTCGGAAAACGTGGGAAACTAAACCCAAGGTATATCGGACCATTCAAGATCCTTGCAAGGATCGGCTTGGTAGCATACAAACTTTGACTACCACAGGAATTCAATAACGTACATCCTACCTTTCATGTGTCAAACTTGAAGAAATGTTTGTCCGATGAGACCCTCGTCGTCCCCCTAGACGAAATCGAAATCAACGAGAGTCTTCACTTTGTAGAAGAACCAATTGAGGTCATGGATAGGGAAATTAAAAGAACAAAACAAAGTCGCATACCCATTGTGAAGGTTCGCTAGAATGCAAAGCGGGGACCTGAATAGACTTGGGAGCGCGAAGAACAGATGAAACAAAAGTACCCGCATCTCTTTCCCTAATCCATAAATATTTACCTTACATTTAATTTCGGGACGAAATTCCCTTTAATAGGGGGTGATGTGACAACCCGATATTTCGAATCAATGTAATGACCTAAAAAGTCAAGAATTGTAATCTCTTTTGATATAATTAAATTGTCATCAAAAATAAAATGTTCAAAAGTCTCTACTGGATTTCATAAATGATAGATATCGTGTCAAGGGTTTCAGAAATATAAAGAACACTAAAATCCGAGTTATAGCGAAAAAGTTATGACCAACCTAAGATTCACAGAAAAACCGTCAATACGGCTAAACGTAAAACGCGAAGTTTCAATACAGTAATTTTTAGCCTTAGGTATCTAAATGAAAATTGTAGATATCATTAAACCGTAAACGTACGTGAAAAGAACGTCCAAGTCTGACTTCGTATGAGGAAGTTATGATTTTTCCAAGTTCCGGATATAGCAGTAGACAACTAAAACCTCGAAATAGAGATCGATAGACTTTTGGCCGAAATAACCTAAATGAGAATCGAAGATCTCAACAATAGTAGCGCAACAGTAAAAAGTCTAACGTAAACGGACGTCGGATGAAGAAGTTATGGATTTATGATGGAATTTTCATGTCTCGGCCTGTTAAAAATAATTAATTAAAAATAAATAAAAATTAGCCAACAAAATCTAAACAAGAGTTGTAGACCATATTCTCACCTACGCGTGCATATATAGAACGTAAAAAACGGAGCTCATACGAGGAAGTTACGGATTTTACAAATTCGAGACACAAAATCTGAGGCTGTCAGGCTGGCCACGACGTAGTACTGTGACTGATGGGTTCCAGGGTTGTCAGCAGACGTCTCGTCCATGGAAGAGGATAGGATCAACACCACGATGTGGTGAAGAAGACCATGACGTGGCGCCCAAAAATAGGGCTATAAATAAAAGCCGATGGTTTTAGGTTTAGGTGCTCATTTCTTCTCTTTCTCGTGCCGAAGCTCTGTGTTTAAACCCTCAAATCCATCCCGAAGCCCAGGTCTTCACATCCAAGTTCCGAAGGAAGGTTTTACACTCCCGAGATTCCCGAGAAATCTACTTTCTCAAGTCGAAGTTCTGCTCGGTTTTCATCTCACCTTCTTCAATCTATCAAGTGAGTTCATATCCCTATAACTACGTTTTCAAATGTTTTCTAAATGCTTTTATACACTTTTAGGGGAGGGGGAATACAAGTACACACACGGTTATCCTCGTGTGAAAAACATCAATCTTTTGCTATACTTTTGTTATATAATAAATCATATGTGATTTATAACTATCATACGAAAACGTTCTCATACAACATATCATGATAACACTTTGTCTTTTTGGAATGAAACATGTTGTTATATAAATATCAAACACTTTATTTATATTTTGAGTATAAATGTTCAATAATTTTATTACAAATGTTATACTTTACATACAAATTCGACACTACACTAGGGTTTATCATACAAACGAATCACACATTTGGAAAAACTATAATAGGTATAGTTTACTAGATATTCATGAGATTTTACATACTTTAAGTACTATATCAAGGAAATACTTTCATATACAAGAATGAATGAACTTTTCATACGTAAATCTATTTGATACTAAGTTTTGTGAGACATTCAACTTCACGTACTTTCAAATATGCAGTTAAAGTCCTGTATTATATAGTATAATCTCTTGTAGGGAGAGCGTAATACTTATGTATAGATCTATACGGGATTGACAATCCCGCACCTAAACTGTTAGCTACAGTTAGACCGGCAGGTATGGGGTGACAAACGTCATAACATTCCAGCGCTTGAAGAACGTTGTTACAGGCAGTCTGGTTCAATAGCATGGTTATAAAACTCACATGGAATATTAAAAAACACGTTGATTTATGGGGTTATCAAATGCTTTAGTGATTTTATACATACATTAATCTACTATTCTAGGCATGAAAAACACTATTGCATTACAGTTTTGAAACTTTTAAACTACCACACACTTATGGAAAAATATTGGATTTCTAGAAGCAAACATTCAAAAACAGTCGGGTCTTGGTAGAAGACTATTTTTATACTAGTAGGAAATATGAGATTTTCTAGGAATTTTCAAACATCTAACAACAATTTCATTCAAATTTATACAAACATTGACATTAAATATTTATAAACTCACCAGCTTAAATGTTGTTCTACTCTTTCAAATTTACTTGTATTTTTCAGGGATTCAGTAATACCGGTAAACTTCAGCTTTTGGAGAAGTGGCACTAAGGCGTCGGTTTAAAACTCATTTTGTCATCATATTGTAATTTGTTTTGAAACAAGTATCATTCAACAATGTAACTTTTAAATTATATATATGATGGTTGTTTTACTTTCTTTACTATGTATTCAACTGTTACAATACTACATGAAGTCATCCGCCCTCGAACGATTCCGCCCTTCTGGTTTAGGGGTGTGACAATATTTCTCTTTGGAATTTCATCAAACACTTTAAGGGGGCTCCCTAAATCACCATATTTTCTATGAATCATGAATGAAAAAAATTCCAATTCAGAACCATCAACATCAAATTCATATGAACAACAAGATATTTCAACACCATTATAAAAATCTAAAACTAAAAGCTAAAATTGTAGAAATTAGGTAGTTGGAAGAAAGAAGAAAAAAACCTATTTTATATGGAATAGAATTGCAAGTCTGGTAAATTAAACTCGGAGAACATGGCTATTTTGTTATGGAATTGAGTTGGTTGGAGATAGAAGCTAGCTTCGATCGGAGATGGAGCCGCCGAGAATAACATCTTCATCTTGTCTGGTCAGTACCATGTGTACAAATCGGTGGTAGCGATAAATATTAAATATTACAATCTTCTTAATCAACGGAATGGGGAAACACATTTGCAACAAGAGGTTTCGACTACTTCTTTTGATGAGACCATGTTCATTTGTCAATAACAAAATGGGAGGAGGCAGAAATAGAAAACGTATGATATGCAGGCTAGGGTTAAATAGTTGGTCAAAGAGATTTTTATGGTAATTTCCATGAATTAAAGGATTTTATTTTAATTATCATGCTAAAGTTACATAATTACCTTTATAACAATTTTTAATTATTTAATTATTTCTAAACTCCTATTGGCTCCTACATGCACACAATACTTGTGAGAAACATTTGAACCTATATATATATATATATATATATATATATATATATATATATATATATATATATATATATATATATATATATATTTTGCATATAAAGGAATTTTGGATTTCTTTTTTTAAATATCGAAGCTACTTTATAATTATCATGTATGTTATATTTTTAACTTTTGCACATTGATATCTAATGCAGTGCGGTTTGAACCGCGGTTTTGTAATTAGAAACCGTAAACCGTACCGCATAGTGCGGTTTGACAAATTTACGAACCACAGACCGCACCAAGAAAGTATTAAACCACATTATGTGGTGCGATGCAGGCAATTTGTGCGGTTTATTACACATCTCTGATTTAGAGCTAAAAAGTGTTGTGAATTTTGATGTTTTTGAAGTGTGTTTAAACAAAAGTTATGTTTTGATGGGTTCTCTTCATATTAATGTGTTTAAAGTGTGCTTTTGAAATAAAAATGAGATCATGAATTAACTTTTGATGGGTTATGTTCACAATGATGAAAATATAAATGTCCCAATTCATTTTGTGTATGACTTTTTTTTATATTGAATAAAAAGATATAGGTTTCTACGGATGTTATTGTTATTATTATTTTATTTTTTTGTAATTGTCATGACTTATATTTTAATGGCATAATTCTTTCAATTCTTACCTTTTTAAGAGTTGTGCTTTGAAAAGTTGCATCTTCCAAACATTTTGTGTAATTTAATAAATATAATTATATAAATATGAATAGTTTTATTGGGTAGTTACAAAATTGTTATCTTAAATATATAACTTTGTATTATATATATGATTAATATGTTTTAGAGCAAAAATAAAATACACTTTCATGTAAATAAATACACACGGAATAATACATGCACGTAATTTAATTTTTAATAATTCGTTTGGCATAATACTTGGTCTACATACTAGATGGTTATATTATTCATATAAATTACTAAAAACAATTTAAATATATTAATCCGATTTAATTAAGGTTCATAACTATCAATTAAGAAAACATCTTTAGTCATAATGGTGTAATTATAAATAACCTTTAATTGCAAGTTTGAAAAGTTATAACATTAAAATAGAACTTGAATGCAATTAACAAATATTCATTACATCAACATAATTAAAAATGTATATTAATTAATGAATAAAAAAGATATGAAGTTTCTATTGATGTTATTGTTTTTCTTTGTTGTGACTATTATTTTAATAAAATAATTCTTTTAATTATTATATTTTAAGAGTTGTATTTTGAAATATTCTTATATCATAGCGTTGAATTTCCAAAATTTTAATTACAAAATGGTTTTTGGAAAAAGCTATATTTAGATGATTGTGCAATATAATTAAATGCACATAAATATGATTAATTTTATTAACTGTATTACATGATATGTTTTACAAAATACTCTTTTTTGATTTTTGATTTTATAATTATCTGATATGTCATTTTTATTGACTTAAAAATGTTTTTTATATATTGTTTCTATATAATATTGAATTTTATTTTGTGTATGTAGTATATATTGGATTATGTTATCAAGGTAACTGAGTGTTTGACAAAATAATAATAATTCATAAAAAAAAAATAAAAAATCTAAGTTATGAAAATGATTTTTTTATTACTTAATATTTGTAAAAAAGGTCCATGATCCATTTATTATAAATGTTTTAAAATATGTTTTTAACTAGTTAACCATAACAATAATAAAAAATAATGATCAATCAAATAAATAATTTTTAAATTAGTTAATTATAACAATAGTTAAAACACTACTAAATCAAGAATTATATTGCAAAATACAATTACCATATATGGTTATCTTATCATATTGTTCAAAAACCTTATAATTTTATATATCAACATAATGTAATAATTATTATTACATAATTAATGTGAATAACTATATAGTATTCATCTGCGCAACGCGCAAGAATTTGCCTAGTTTTTTTTTATGAATTGTTCGCGGTTCAATACATGAGCGAAACCAACAACCTTTTCTAGGGTGTTCCTCATAAATTTTCAAACATACACAAACTGTAAACATATATAAATGATCAAACATTTGAAACTGCAAACATATATAAATTACAAATTCACTAAGGTCGTTGCTAAGTTTTCATTTTATCAAACACGTTGCTGATATCTTGATTAGCAACATCAACAAAAAAACATTTTTTTTCAATATAAGAAACCAAGTTATCATTCATCCATTGATCTCCCATTTTATTGCGAATCCTGTTCTTCACAATCTTCATATTGGAAAATGATCTCTCAACTGTTATTGAAACCGATAATGTCAATGCTAATTTGATGAGCAAGTAAACCAGAGAGAACACTTTATCCCTTTTTGTTTTAACCATCTTCTGTGCAAGATCACCATTTCCATTTAGATTCAAAAAAATCCGACAAACTCAACATATCAAGAACATAAGTTTCAAGTTGATAATTAATCAAGTATCCCCAAGTCCATATCTGAAAAATCATTTGGATATAAACGAGCTAGCTGAATCAATTTGTTTTTATCAAAAGCTACAAAAGATTTATTCGGATTAAGACACGCCATGAAAAGAATCAATTTGGTACCAGTCTCAGGAAAATGACTCTTTAATTCCATGTGTTGCAAATCAATGACATCATAGAATAACTCAACACGATAGTAGTGTAAGTTTTCCATCTTTAGATATTTTCGACGTGATCGTTCAGGAAGTAAGAACATTTCATCCATGTTGCAAACATCTATCTCATGTTTTTTTTCACAAAACAATGAAGTCTGAGTGAGCATAGAATCCCATCGGGTATCCTTCAAAATTTTCATTGCAACTTGCAAATTCTAACCAAGTTCTGCGTTTACAATATCTTGATCTTTCCTTTGCAGTGCTTGGGAAAAGTCATTAGTAATACCTAATAATTTTTTTCATAAAGTGTAGAGAAAATATGAAATCATAGGTCTGCAAAGAGTTAATTAGCATATCAGCTTCACTTTTTTGTTTTGGGTTTGCTTTATCTTCCGCAACAATCTCAAGCACATCTAACACAAATGGAAACAATGTAATCATACTTATCAAAGTACCATAATGGGATCCCAAACACGTGTCTCCTGGTTTGATAAGAGATGTTTCTTGATCGAGGCATTTACCGCTTATAATTTCACCTAAACCAAGTGCTTCAATAACTTTGGAAGCTTGCTGTTCTTGAAGACGGTCAAGACGCTTGCAAGAACCTCCAACAACATTCACAACATTGTGTAATACCATGTTTCAAGTCATTACTTAATTCAGAGTCGTGATCCGAAGTTCGATCACGAAACGTGTTTTGGTCTTTGAGGAAAGGAACTTTATGCCTTATTAAAGTTTATTCATGTTGGTTGTGAGGCCCAAACCCTTTGATATGTGTGTTGGGTCGAAAGGGTATAAAAGTAAAAGTTAGATCAGGCTTCTTGCAAGGTTTTTGGTTTAGTTCGGTTGGTGGTAAGTCAAAAGTAGCTAGATATAATTGTGGGGTACTTCAATACCTTTCTGTGCATATAAAGAACGCTGAAAATAGAGTTGGAACGAATAAGTTGTCACTGTTTGAAGTTAAGCTAGAAATGGGAAGTTGGTAGTATGTTGGACGTACATGATTTGTATGCAAGGCGCACATCATTAAAGAAGTGGTGGGACTCCTATGAGTACACTGGGTGTACATAAGAAGTACGTACGACGTACCCACACAGATCTTAAACCCAAAATTTTAAGGTTTGGACCATATTTAAAGGACCTTAAGTCCTTGAGACCTCCCTTACCTTCAGCCTCCGCTCCCTTATTCTTCAAGTCGAAACCCTAGCCCTGTTTGTGAGAGTTTAAGGCCTTAGTGTGGTTCTTGTGTGTTCTTTTGAAGAAGGAATCCATTGGAGAAGCCTTGGTGAGCTTGAAGCTTGAAGATCCAAAACTATCATCACCTTTACAAGCTTCAGGAGGTATATAGCTTGGACCTTTATGATTCTCTTGCTTAGATCTTGGTTAACTTAGAAAATTTCATGCTTTGGGTTCCATGGCTTGGTTCCAGTGAGTAAAAACTACTCCTTAGATTAGGTTTAGCATTTATTGACATTTCTGAGGTTCTCATGGCATAAAAATCGGATCTTGATGGTTACATTTCACCCATGCATGAATTGTTGGTCATTTTTTGAATTTATGAAACTAGGGTTTGGTTTTGGGTTCTCTTTATCCATGCAAAGTCATAAAGTCAGGAACTTTATGACTTTATACATCCATTAGGTGTAGATATGAGACTTGAACATGTGGTCTTAACGTATTAAGGACTCAAAATGGATTTTGGTAGCTGCTTAAGTATGTAGGGCGTAACCCTGGAGTACGCAACGTGTAACAAGTTATGCCATGTTTTCTCTTCTGTGGAAATGTGGTACGTTAGGCGTAGTTATGGTGTATGCATGACATACTCCCAAGATTAAAAATATGTCATTTTGGGCTTTGGGCCCAGTTGGGTGGGTTTAGCCTTGGAATGGTAAAATGGTATTTTGCCTTTAGTGAAAGAGAATATGAAATGGAGCTTGATGGTGGGTTATTACTTTAATATTAATTAGGATTGGTTTTGATTGGTTCAGTGTAAGGAACTTTCGTAGCAGCAACATGTGTGTGAGTTTTGGCTATCTTCAGCTTGAGGTAAGTCTCCTCACTATACTTATGGGTCGAAGGCACCAATTTCAGCCCACTAGGTTATGTTATGTAGAAAGAATGAAAGACTTGGATATGGCTCCCGGTAGCTTATATGCAAGACCAAAGTCTAGACCTTGGTAGTTATATGTATAATGTTAGTTGTCTTTGTGATAGTTGCATGGAAGACCAGGAGGTAGCTCTTGGCACTTGTCTATTAAACGCAGGTTTTGGCCCCCGGCTTGGTAAGGAAATATCATGATGCGGCTCATAACATAATGACATTTTTAAGACTATAGATGACACATAACAATCTCTATTGTATGTATGGTATGTGGTATTTTGGGGAGCTCACTAAGCTTCGTGCTTACGGTTTTATGTTTATGGTTTCAGGTATTTTCGGTTCTAACGGGAAGGGTCCAGCGTGACTGCACAACATCCCCTAGAGTTTTTTGAGTCTTGACAAGTATCTTCTGATTTCCTATCTATCTATCTATCTCTCTCTCTCTCTCTCTCTCTCTCTCTCTCTATATATATATATATATATATATATATATATATATATATATATATATATATATATATATGGGAGGGTTCATGCGAAAATGTAAATAATTTGCGAAAACGCGAAAACAAAGAGAAAACTATGAGATTGTGCTACCTCAACCTTATATTTTGGACAATAATCCATCCAAACTTTGAACTACATGATGATAATCAATGATACGTGAGAAATTGTTTCATATTAGCAAAACATGATTTTTGACATTTTTATTATGAAAACATGAATTTAAAAGTGGTTAAGGACATGAAAAAATAGTTGTTAAACTGTCTTTGAATCTATATTATCATAACACAATCCAATGTAAACTAATTATCTTTAATCTATGCTAATAAATTAAATTTTTATAGTACTTGTGTTTGATTTTTATAAGATAAAATATGTTTTCATTTTTCGCAAGATATGTATGTTTTCACATGAATCTATATATATATATATATATATATATATATATATATATATATATATATATATATATTAGGTTATTTTGTTTTTGTTAAGTATTGTGTGCCCATGTAAATGATTGTAGGCCAATCATTTGTGGTAATTTAAGAAAGTGATTTTCTTTTTAAATTAAATAGAAAAAAATCAAATAAATGGGGTTTAATCAATTGACCGGTCAAACAAGGGTAGATTGGTATTTTGCCCCGTCATTTAATTAGGAAACGGTGGATAATATGGAATGATCAACCAATAATCCCAAATATCTCACTTACTCTCATAATCAAGAACCCAAATCCTTAGGAGGTTGAAAAACATTCCGATTTATTGTAATCAGTCTTCAAAAATCGAAAGATCGTTTGTAGGTTTTCCCTATAAATATCGACATTTAACCCTAGAAGACGGAATTGACATTTGGGGGTTATATTAACGGTATTCTGCAACAATGAGGAGTACACGATCCAGTTCATTTAAGTCAAAGTTCAAGAACACAGTAGAAACGGCGTTGAATCTTGAAGACGACAATGATGATTCCGTTGCTGAAACTGAAGGTAACAATTTTTTGTGTTGTTTAATGTTTATTTAGTTCGAAAAATGTAATAGAATTTAGGAAGTGTTTTTGAAAATCTTTTATATGCATGTATGATTTGTGGTCTGGAAGAAAAATGTGTCATTTTTTCGTATTTTATTATGAATAGTTACTGTGTATGTTATTCTGCAAGAATGTTCTGTTTATATGATCGTGACCATGGTTGTTATTCTGCTAGAATAAGTATACTTGTTTTACTGGTTAAAATTGTAACCTAAACATTGTTGATATTCTGGTAGATTTGTAATCTAAATTTCTATATTTAAGTAGTTAAGTAGCATTTTAATCTGAAAAATTCATAATTCTTGTATGTGGAATAAGTATACAGGTTTCATATTCTATTAGAATGTAATGTGTATAAGAAGCTGAACATGGTTGATATTCTGATAGCATAATTGTACTTGTTTTACTAGTTAACATTGTAAGCTAAATTTCTATAATGAAGTAGTTAATTAGCATTTTATACAGAATTTTAATTCTAATGGAATCACAGTTTGTAACTGATTAATGACTGAAACTGAAAAATTGATAGTTTCTGTATGTGGAATAAGGTTACATGTTTCATATTCTAATAGAATTTTATGTGTATAAGAACATGAACATGGTTGATATTCTGCTAGCATAAGTCTAGTTGTTTTACTAGTTAACATTGTACGCTAAATTTCTATATTGAAGTAGTGTATTAGCATTGTATACAGATTTTTAATTGTAATGGAATCACAGTTTGTATATGATTTAGTACCTAAAACTGAAAAAATCGTAGTGATTGTATGTTGAATAAGGTTACATGTTTCATATTCTAATAGAATGTTCTGTGTATGTGAACCTAAACATTGTTGATATTCTGGTAGAATTGTAATCTAAATTTTTATATTTAAATAGTTAATTAGCATGTTAAACTAAAAAATTCATAGTTCTTGTATGTGGAATAAGTATACATGTTTCATATTCTATTAGAATGTAATGTGTATAAGAACCTGAACATGGTTGATATTCTGATAGCATAAGTGTACTTGTTTTATTAGTTAACATTGTAAGATAAATTTCTATACTGAAGTAGTTAAGTAGCATTTTATACATAATTTTAATTCTAATGGAATCACAGTTTGTAGATGATTAAAGACTGAAACTGAAAAATTGATAGTTCCTGTATGTGAAATAAGGTTACATGTTTCATATTCTGCTAGAACTGTAATCTAAATTTCTATATTTAAGTAGTTAATTAGCATTTTAAACTGAAAAATTCATAGTTCTTGTATGTGGAATAAGTATACATGTTTCATATTCTATTAGAATGTAATGTGTATAAGAACCTGAACATGGTTGATATTCTGATAGCATAAGTGTACTTGTTTTACTAGTTAACATTGTAAGATAAATTTCTATACTGAAGTAGTTAATTAACATTTTATACAGATTTTTAATTCTAATGGAATCACAGTTTGTAGATGATTAATGACTGAAACTGAAAAATTGATAGTCCCTGTATGTGGAATAAGGTTACATGTTTCATATTCTAACAGAATTTTATGTGTATACGAACATGAATGTGGCTGATATTCTGCTAGCATAAGTCTAGTTGTTTTACTAGTTAACATTGTACGCTAAATTTCTATATTGAAGTAGTTAATTAGCATTTTATACATATTTTTAATTGTAATGGAATCACAATTTGCAGATGATTAATGACTTCAACTGAAAAAATCATAGTTACTGTATGTGGAATAAGTTTACATGTTTCATATTCTAATAGAATGTTCTGTGTATATGAAATTGAAAATGGTTGACATTCTGCTAGCATAAGTCTACTTGTTTCACTATTTAACACTTCTAATAGAATGTAATATTATATATGAGTGTGAAATTCGATTGTATGAATCTGATAGAATTCTAAATTAAAGGTATTTGATTCTTGTAGAGTTAGCCTACTTGTTTTATTAGTTAACTCTGTAATGAAAATTTATGCTATCTATTGTTTGTTGTAGCAGAACAAATTCAGGAAGAAGAACATGTGAACCGAGAAAGAAGGTCAAATAAAAAACTTGATAAACCAGTTGAACAAAAGACAACTCCTAAACCTTTAAATGCACTAATTTTGGAAAGAGAGATAAGGTCGAAGAGGCAATTTGATAGAGTTTCAATTGTAAAACATTTAAAAAATAAGGGAATTGCTGAAGATAATGTTAGAAAAACAAATAAGGAATACCCACCTGGTTTAAGATACCTTCCAACCATAATGAAATGTGATAACATCACTGCAGCTGTTATGGGAATGTCGCCGGAACAGAAACAAGCAATCTTGAGAATGGGTTTTGGATCAATTCTGCAAGTGAATATTACAAGTTATCCGGGACAACTAATCTACTATCTTTTAGATGTTTATGATGCAGATAGTAAAAGACTTGTCCTACAAAACTCTGTTATTGAGATAACAGAACAAACAATGCATGATATGATGGGGTTGCCATTTGGTGGAGAAGACATCAATGAGTTACCATTGTGTGATAAGGGAAATCAAATTCTAGAAGAATGGAGGGGACAATATAGTGGTGATAAGTTCAATGGTGAGGAGTATTTAAGAAGGATTCAGGCTACAACAAAGGATAATTTGATGTTTAGGCTGAATTTTTTGACCTTATTTGTTAACAACTTCATAGAGTCAATGTTGATGGGAACAAATCAAATAAAAGTGGTAAGGAAGTTGGTGTTGGTAGAAGACTTTTCAAAGTTAAATTGGTGTAAATATATGCTTGATTGTTTGGGATCTAGAAAAAAAAAACTATGGAAAAGGGATGACAAATCAAGCTACTACAGTGGTCCTATTACACTTCTGATTGTAAGTTTGAAATATTTTTATATGAAAATATATATTTCGTATCGATTTATTATTGATGTATTGATTAAGTTAATGTTTTTTTTTTTCAGTTGGTGTTCGTGTATAACATGAAGTATTCTATCAAGATAGACAAAAGGCTTCCTTTTATTGGGCATATAAACGGTGCTAAATTGTTAGAGGTTCAACGATTGGAAATCAGTTTGGGAGGGTTCGGGAGGCAGTTTCGGGATGAGCATGATGATGTCGATATGGGCGATGAAACAGGAGCTGAAGAACATCAAATGCTAAGCTTTAAGAGGGATTTTGGAGATGAGGAGATAATATTATGGTAGAATATGAAGTACATATTCTGAAACTAATAGTTAATGATATATTCTAATAGAATATATAGTACACATTTTTGTAATGTTATCATTTATTAATTATATGTGTTGCAGGCGTACGCTGCTGTTATAGAGCATAGTTATGGGGTAATTCTAACAGAGAAAGGTACTATGGAGGTTACGTTGAAGGATGGGTTGGAAAAATTCCCTCATAGTGTGGTGCTGAATGAGTGGATGGAGAAAATGAATGAACTTTTCAAGGGAGTGTTTGAAGGGGCAGGTAACAAAAAAGTGCATGAGCCTGCCTACTTTAATGAGGTAAATATGAATGACGTAGGTGATGGCGGTGAAGGAAATAGTTCACCTGTTGGAGGATTGATACTTACTGAAGTTAATACAGAAAAAAAAGTCAATTATACCACACCTGTTGATACGACTTCTTTAACAATGACTCAGTTTCATCGACTTCCAGGGGTGAATGAGGAAATGATTAAGTTGTTGGATGAAACTGAGTTACAAGTGTATAGAAAGAAAAAGTGAATGTCAGTAATCAGTGGGGATAATCTGGTAGGAAGAAATATAGGAGAAGCTGTTGATAATGTTGCAGGATATGATGATAATGACAAAAGGGAAAAACATATTCCTAAAAAGGCAAAAGTATTTCATTCGCCCTATATTGAAAGAATTGTTAAGGTTGGGGAAAAACTGACTAAGGATGAAACATGGATATGCAATTCAGTTTTTGCATCTAAAAGAGATGACAGGTTCGTATTTATATATATGTTTATATATGTGTCACCTATTATATTTCTATAATTTTAAAATGAATGTATTCAGATTGATGTTATACATAATTTTTTTCACAGGGATGAGATTTGGGACATTGGAACAGGTCATTTGCTGCACCAGGGTTTTGCATATCAATTCAATCATGGAATGTTTTTGCATTCTAAAATAATTGATTGTTGGGCTGCGTTTTTAAATAAAATGGAGAACTACAAGGATGAATCATCGCTTTCGAGATTTTTCTTCGATACAACTATTGTGGTATGAATTTATTTTGTAATATATTTTTTAATTCAAATTTATTTTTGTAGAATTAATATTGATGTTGAGGTGAGGTTTTTCAGACAGAAGATATATTGAATGAGCTAAAGTCGGAAGATATGAAATGTAGGCTTTTTGCTACTTTATTGCGAATCTACACTAAGAAATTTGATGTGAAGCCAAGTTTTAGAGATGTTGCACTTGTAAGTTTATTTTATCAATATAATATTTGTGGCATCAATTAATATTAACTTAACCTCTTCTTTTAATGTGTACAAGGTTTTCTTCCCAATAGTTGATGATGGAAAGTATTACTTACTCATCTTTGATATGAGATCAAGTTTGTACTACATAGTAGATCATGTGAAGAGAACATGAACTTTGGAAAGAAAGTATGGCATGATACCAAACCTGGTGGTAAGATAATCAATAAATTTCTGATCAATAGTTTTCCATTCTAAGGAATATTATAAGAGTATTTTTTATGTATCTGTTGTAATTAATGACAGAAAAAACTGTTTTGCAACTACTTGACATCACAACATCATCCAATGGCAAAAACATTAACTTTTAAAGCGGCACGTGTGATGAACATATCTTGGCTAGTCGAAAAAGCTGGAACAGAATGTGGAATATACCTCATGAGGCATATGGAAACTTACATGGGGGAAAATGAAGGGCGTTGGGAGTGTGGTCTTACAGGTAAAATGCCTGCTGATGTGAGAGCTACAATTAAGCTAAGGACGAAATACATGGCAAGATTGTTGACATCTGATTTCAATAAGTTCAAGACTATGATAGTTAAAGATTTTGAAGCGTTTCATAAGCTTGATATTTTGGAACAAGATATGCTTATAAGAGAGTCAGCTGATAACAGGAAGAAAAAAAGAAAAACAAAGGGTCGTAGGTAAGAATTTGGCGTGGTATTTAATAAGTTGTAAGATAAACTTTGATATGTCATGAGCTGAACTTGTTTTTTTGAATGTTGAAACATGACTTTGCCTTATGTTAGATGTTTGAAAAAGTAGATTGTCTATCAGAAGTTATGAAGTAATGTTATCAGTATTTAAGCTTATATGTTATAATGGAATGTTAATTTTCGTATAATGGGTGTCTTGATGCGTTGTTTAAATTATGGGATGATGATGTTGTGCATTGTGAAAATCAAAGGTTCTTGATAGTAATGTAGTTTTCATATAATTCAAATTAACATTACTAATGCATGTGTTGATGTATTTTTGTTTCTAATAATCTTGTTAATATAATTCAATGTTGTGGTTAATAATGTTTTGTGACTATTGTGACTAGAATGTTTTTTTACAGATTATATGATGATGATGCAATGTAGTATTTGTTATGATTCTGGTAGAATACGTTATATTGATTTAATTTTATGTTAATTGGATGTGGATGACGATTGGATCTTTTTTCATTAAATTGTACCTTGTTTAAAAGTAAGTATCTTTTGGCATTAAAATGTACCCTGTTTAAAAGTAAGTATGTGTGTGTAAATGTATGTGTATATATAAAATTTTGTTGGAATGAATATGTTTATGTAATATGTAGTCATTTTGAAATAGAATAAAAATATAATGAATTCTTGTATACAAATTGCATATATCGTTTGTATATTACACTAAATAATAAAACATTTTTGTTAACATTAAAATCAATCTTAAAATGATTGAAAGAAGTTGTATATGTTGTTGTAAATTATACAATCGATGGAAATTTTGTATTAAAATTTTTGAAAATAATGAATTTATACAGTCGATGGAATGAATTTTTGTATTATGTTTTATGAGTATTTTTAAGTAATAAGAAAAGATAAATATTGTTATGTTGATTGACAATGTCATCATCAATAGTAATCAAAGTGAATACTTTATTGAACGACATAAAAGATAACAATGAGTGTGAATCGATAGAATTAAATCAAATGCCATTCTAATAAACCCAAAAAAAGGAACTTATTTCTTGGTGTTCTTTAGAGGACAATTTTTTTTGTCATGATGAACCATCTGTTCACATGTAGCACATTTTCTCTTAGGTTTCGAGATTTCCTTCTCAATCATCTCTTTTGTAGATTTTAATCTTTTCCCACGACTACCGCAGCCTTTGTTACGAATATCTATAGGATTCTGAATGTCATTAACATCAGATTCTACATCAGGACCAACCACACCTAAAAGCTTCTTGAAATGATCTGCTATGGTCGGTAGATCATGATTTGGACAGTCGTCTACGAATTTTTTTTCAACTTATTCTGTTCGTCGAGGTATAACCTAACTTTAACTTTGCTGCATCATGGCTCAAAAAAGACGCACAACGGTCAACAGTTAAAAAAAATATCAATAGCAGTCATGTCGGAAGTAGAATCGTCAAAAGAATTATTGAAGCGTCTTTTCAGTAATTCTGTTGGAATGACATCCCTACGCCAACGTTTCAAAATGTACTTTTCAGGAATTTGTTCGATGCCATAAAACTTAAACACACAGAATATGTGTCTACATAAGATACCTAAATGTTCAAAATGCATACAAGTACATTTGAACGAACCATCTTTGGTTGAGTGTGTGACCTGGAAAATATAAGATGATTAGTGAGAATGTTTAAGTTGTAAATTTTTAGTGTTTAAATGCAAATGATAAAATGACAATTAATGTGAAAAAAAACATACCGTGTATTCAGTATCCCTTATAAGACAATCGTAATTGTATTCCTCATCTTTGTCATCAACATCGACATCATTTGTTTGCCTAATAGCTATGCTCTTTGTTTTCTCGATAACAATAATCGTGTCAACACCGTTGGAAGATATCACATTCTTTTGGAAACAATTATCTTCAGATCTTGATATCTCCTTCTGAACCTGATAAAAAATCTTTTGTGTATATACATTTGAAGCATGAGGTTCATACGGAGTACAGGTAATGAATTTAGGAATAGTGGTGGCAGTATTAAAATCATTGAGAATTTGGTTATGTCGTTGTCGTTCCATAACTGATTCAAATGTCATCATAAACATGACAAGATAAGAACCGGTTAATGTCGTGGTTTGAAATGACCAATTCTGACTTTCAGACAACGATGTAGTTCGCATAAGACCAGACATTGGAATGTGCTTGAAAAATGCGGGGATCCAAGATTTTCGCAATCCATACATTGTATTCATCCAAGTGTTATCAGTAATTTTAAACTCCTCCAACATCTGACGCCACACATTCTCGAATTCATGTGGTTCCAGCTTAGAATTCCAAATTATAGAGTGAAAACACTTTCGAAATTTTTGATTGGTTGTTGCATCTTCAATTGATAAAATCTGTATAAATTCATTCTGTTAGAATATGATATCATGAAGGTAGAATATGAAAAAAATAATTGTAGAACCATAACAAAAGTAAGAGTTAAACTAATTGATTCTGTCAGAATATGATATAATTGTATAATCATAACAAAAAGTAAGAGTTAAAGACACTGGTTTTGTTAGAATGAATTGATTTTGGTAGAATATGAGATAATGAATGCATAATTTTAAAAAATCATTGAAGAATGATAAGAAAAATTAAGAGTTAATGCAATTGATTTTGTTTAAAACAAAACATTCTGGTAGAATATGAGAAAATAATTGTAGAATCATACCAAAAAAATAAGAATAATATTCTTTTTATGCATACCTTATTTGGCAACTTCTTCATTATATGCCACATACATAACCTATGATGTGCCAATGGGAAAACCTTATCTATAGCTTTTTTCAAAGCTGGATCTTGATCAGATAAAACCAATTGAGGTTGTTTTCTAAAAGCTTTCAAAAAAGCTCTAAGCAACCATTCATAAGAAACTCCATCTTCTTTACTTAAAAGACCAGCACCAAATGTTACACATTTTTTGTGATTATCGATGCCAGTAAACGGAACAAAAACCATATCATACCTATTTAAAAAATAAAATATTAGTTTACATAACTGGAAATAATGATTCTTATTGAAAAGTATTAAAGGTTATAAATACTTATTCATGCTGAATGTGGCATCGATTGATACAACGTCTCCGAATGAATTGTAATTATACTTTGCTGTTTCGTCAGCCCAGAATAAAGAATTCAATCTCTTGTTCGACACTTTATACTCAAAAGTAAATGATGGGACATTTTTCTTCCTGTCATTCATATTGTCAACAAGGAATTTTGTGTCCCTCCCACCTATGTAACAATTAAGATTCCTCCTAGCATTCTTGAAATCAGTAACCAATCCACCTCGAACCAAAGGACCAACCTGAAGAGCACTATACAATCTATGTGCTTTTACAGGACCAATGTTTTGTTTTGACAAATTATGAATGAAAATTTCTTGGGAATAATCAAGTTTTCTTTTTGAACGAGATAAGTGCATATTGCCTTTGCTAAACAACTCATGATTATGTCGCTCTACAAAATCACTCACGACATATGTAAGAGTACCAAGAATTATTTCTAAAACAACTTTCGCTTTACAATTCCTCCTAAATAAATCTTTCCTTCTTTGAGTCTTTTTATGCTGAATATCTAGAGTATCTAGTTTACTAGTATTCGGATTACCTTCCCGATTGCACACAAGATGTCTATTTGTAATAATCCCATTTTTCATTTTTTGGACTCTTCCAAGCCTGACATCAAAACCAGATTCTAATGCATATTTTCTATACATTGTTTCTGCTTCACCATATAAATTAAATTTTGATGAAACTTTTGGTTTGATGTCGTCTAAAACAATCGGAGTCCAATACAAGGTGCCACCAGGAGAAACATAATCATGAGTAACATGTGGTTGTCCTGCTTAAACATAGCAAATACAAAATTATTATGAAAGAATTATATAACTTTTATTTTGACACAATTTTATTTTTTCTGTAAAAAATAAAATGTACTGAATTGAAATTGGTACCTTCACTGAAATCAATATTAAACTCTGTATCTTCATGAGTAACATGTGGTTGTCCTGTTTAAAATAGAAAATACATAATCATTCTGAAAGAATTATATAAATATTATTCTGAAAGCATTAACTTTTTTCTGTAACAACTTTAGTATCCTGAATTGAATTTATTACCTTCACTGTAATCAATATTAACCTCTATATCTTCATCAATGAAGTGATTTTCGTCTTCATCATTATTTGCGTCCTTTGTATGTTCAGCAATGAAAGTATTAACATTTACCATTAAACATGTTTGTTACAATATAGAATCTGAAAATAGAATGAAAAATTAAACAAAATATCAAAAAACTAACCTAAATTAGGATTACTGCTTTCTCCTATTTGAAATCTGTCATTATATAGTGTATCATTATCAGGAAAATCGAAATCTTCAATTCCATTGTCATCATCACTAGCCAAATAATGTTCCTCATAAATATGATTATTGACATCTGGTTCTTGATCGCCCATTGCTAAGAAATTCCGAGAGTGTTTGTATATGCTTTGTTAGTTGAAAAATTAAAATATTTAAAAATGTAATACAAACTAGATAGGGATGAAAACGGATTTTATGCAAATTAAAAGCCTTGATATTAGGGATCATTGATAAAAATAAATGATTCCGATTTGATTTTTTTTAAAAACATGATAAAGGAAAAAATATTCATACGATACTATATTCACATTCCAAATATAAAAAATTCCAACAGTACATTATATTAACTACTTAACAATATTATTATGTATTACCACCGTCCCAAATTAATTGTCCACATTTGACTTTTCAAGTCTTTAGTCTTCAACTTTGACCTTAAATAATTTTTCTTTTGATAGACAATACTTGATCTAGAATATATGAATGGATTGTATTTTAAATGTTTTTTTTGTTGTTATAAGTTTCATCAATTAATATATAACACAAATAAAAATATTTAAGGTCAAAGTTGAAGATAAAAGACTTCAAAAGTCAAAAGTGGACAATTAATTTGGGACGGGGGGAGTATTTTTTTAAAGAAAAGTTGCAGAATATTTTATTGACGAAAGTATTCTATTAGAATGTTATATAAATATGCATTACAAAACTTTGCATGTTATCGGAATGAAATAATTCTATCAGAATACTATAGCAAGTATGACTTATAAAACATATCAATTTTTGTTAACTCGAATCAATGCACGCATTCATAATTTTTGTTAACTCGAATCTGCTCTGATATTCTGTTGGAAAGATAACCTGTATGATCATATAACACATAAATATAGCAGAGAACACGAACATCTTATTAATTTTAACCATAATACTTAAAGAAAGACACATAGAATTCATCAAACGACCACTTTATTACACTGAACTGAAACTTGATAATACCATATAATTCATCAAAAATTACTTTTATTTTACTGAAATCAAACTAAATAATATCTAAAAACTACCAATTTGATGAAGTTCTTGTAGTTTTATGATTTCTTCAATCCAGAAGGATAATTCCTGCTATCATGACCAACTCCAAAGCATGTTTTACATCTTCTTATTTTCTTCACAACTTGATTCACCGGATTCTTGGGATCATTGACATTACCCAAATCCTTCCCGGGATTTTGATCATCGTTTTCCTGGAAGATTATCAGATTTAATACATCTGTATATATAAAAACAGTAAAAGGGTGTGTGGGGGACGTTTGAAACAAAATCAGGATTATCGTTGATAGATGCTTGTAAATATGTAGCAATACCTGGTTCCGATTTCCAGTATGAACATCCATCGAATGAGTAACACAAATTGATCGGCAGGTTATGTATTCGAGAATTGTGATATGTGTTTGTGGATTGGACGTTAAAATCGATTATATAGAGAAAATTACATTAAAGATAACTAAATCAATCATAAAACATTGCCTAATATAAAGGGATAATATTCAGAATAAATAAGGAATTAAAATGAAAGATTACATAATTACCCTTATGGATTAAAAAAATTAATTAATAATTTGCTAAATTGTGATTGGTGCATTTAGGCACACAATACTTGTTGAAAACATTTGAACCTAACTCTATATATATATTTGACTTTTTATTATTAATGATTATTTGCATCTATACATAAAATAACATTATTCTTTTTTTAGCATGTTTTTTTTTTTGTTTTTATAACCATTGACATATTTCATAAATATGTTGTGATCATATTTTAGTTTTAAAAACATTAGTTGACATCACGTTGTCCGTCACCATTATTGGTTAGGTATTTCAATTTTTAAGCATGTATAAAATACTAAAACGAAAGATTATTTAATATAATATATCAAATATAAATATAAAAGGTTGGAATTACAAAGATTCGTATCGTGATATTTGAACATCGTCTTCTATATGAATTTCTCAAAGCCTTTCTTTAGAGTATTACTAGAACTTTTTTACTCAACAATTTTTTTAAGGTTAATGATTTATAAATAAATTTTATTATGTATATATACCGAGTTATTTATATCTTTCATACCACCATCAAATTTAACATTGTTCATAAAATATAATTATGGCCAGCTATTACAGGTTTAATTGGTTTTTTATGTCCATGACAGCTCCAATAAGATTTCGGTCATCTTTTCCGTTCAAACATAAACTTTTAGAAGATCTAATCACAAGAACACATACAAACCAAGAACACACATGAGATCTCGATTTTTAGAACACAAAAGCACACATAAACCCAATTTCTTTGAAAAACAAACCTGAAAACTGAAAACCCATAAAATGATTTCTAAAGAACAAATACATAAAAAAATGAGTTCGTGTGTTCGGAGTGTGTGTTCTAGAACTGAAATTGTGTTTTTGTCTGCTTGTTTGTGTGTTTCATAGTGAATGTTATTTGAGAGAGAGAGAGAGAGAGAGAGAGAGAGAGAGAGAGAGAGAGAGAGAGAGAGAGAGAGAGAGAGAGAGAGAGAGAGAGAGAGAGAGAGAGAGAGATATGCAATTTTCCAGAAATCATTTCGTGTCCTTGGGTTTTGTGTTCTTGGTAAATCAGATGTAACGTGAAAAACACACATGCATCATATGTGTTCATGCTCAAAGACTTGCTAAAAAAGATTCAAAATTCCCTCATAAAGTACTTTTCAAGGTGTGATTTGCAAATGAGTGTCAAAAGTTAAAAGTTACATTTGTCCTAATTTGATTTGCACAAGAACACATTAACCAGACGAAAAATGACAGAGCCAAAAGTACTATATGCAATGAATCTTAGATTTAGGAAACTACATGGACCATTTATAAAATTTTGTTTTTATTTAATTTTGTTCTTCTTTTTTATATAACTTTTGTTAAAAATGGTAAAATAAAATAAAATAGATATAAAAGTTAATATATATGGGTTAGGGACCAACCATGTAAGAAATTAAAGCCATATGGACCATCTATGTAACGAAAAAAAACTTAGGAACAAAACTTGCGAATCCAGGAAACCATATGGACCTTTTGTGTAATTTTGCCTTTATTATTATCAAAAAAATCAAAAATTACAATATAAATACAAAATTTTGTATTTTACTTTCTTATTTTTATTAAATTCTTAAATTCCTCATTTACTTTATAAATCCAAAAATAAAATTTCGAATTTCCCAAAACATTTTATTTAATCTTGTTTTAATGAAAATTGGGCTAAAACCTGGTCTGGTTGTCTTGGGCTAAATAACTTATGGTCTCACAATTTCAAAAAGCCGAATTAAATAGATTAGAATCTTAAATCCATATCTATTTACTCTTAGAATGTTACAATTATTCCATAAAGTGTGTTGCTTAAAAGAACTATATTTCATAAAATATGATGCTAAAAGATACAGAATTATTTTAGAAAGTACATTACTAAAAACAACCTTATTTTCATAAAGCATGTTATTTCATAAAACATGCTGCTAAAAAACATAATTTCAAAATACGTTGCTAAAATAACCTTAATCCATGACGTATGTTGTTAAAAACATCATTCCATAAAGTATATTGCTAAAAAAAGTTATTCTAAAAGTATGTTGCAAAAAAAAATCTTATTATATGAAATTTGTTGCTAAAAAACAATATTCCATAAAGAATGTTGCTAAAAAGAACCTTACTCCATAAAGTATCTTGCTGAAAACAATATTTCATAAGTATGTTGCTAAAAATAGCTTTATCCACAAAGTATGTTACTAAAAAACAAAGTATATGTTAATGTGACAAAGAAAGCGTTCTCTATAAATCCAGTCCACAATAACAAAGGAATGAAATCCATGTAGTCTTTAAAAAAAATGAATATCTATGTATTGTTTAAAGTAATAAATAATGCAAGTCATTTTTTTATCTGGTCAATTCATTTAAAAATCTGCTACTGTAATTTTCCATTAATTTATTCAATTAACGTCTTATTGTTTTTTAATTTTAATTTTATTATTTTATTAAAGCATTGTACTTTAAAGTATAATAGATTTGATACCACCAAGTCAAATGCCCTTTAGTATATTTTCTTTCAAAATACAAGGCTAAAAAAAACAAATATTTGCAATTCAAGGTAATCGAAGGTATTTAGGACAAACCTTTACATAGGGTTGGAAAACATCATCCCTAATAAATGAAAATAATTTTGCCACATTTCACTCTCTCATTAACTTGGATAGATGTCATTTTTTGGTATTTTTGAAGAAATGTTCTTTCCATTTGTCATTTTCTCATTTTTTTTTTTAATCTTTTTCTTAATTAACAAATCATATTTACACCTTAATTAATAATTGTCTTAATTGAAAACAACCAATAAATTACAATATTAGTATATTACAACTCATAGTATTTAATATGTTTCCTTTTAAATCCAAATTTTAAATTTTAAATTTTAAATTTTTGTTTAAACATTCATATTTAAGCTTTTTGTTTTATCCAACTCGTATATCATATAGACCTCATAACTAGTTTTACAATAAATGACCTATAACAATAACTTGCTTACTTATGATCTTCGAGCTTGATTCCATAGTTATGGAATTTCTAAGGACTTTTTTGGTTTTACTAAAGATGAACACTTACATTTAAATTTGACAAACTACATCTATTTCTTACATAATGTTTTTCAAGTATTTCATTTTTATATATATCGACAATTTATATGTTACCTATTTTCTTTTTACTTGTTAGGTACATGTAATTGCATGGACATAATTGATGGCACCTCTTCAATTTCTACCCAATTAGCAATTTAGCATATAACTTTCGTTTTTCTTATTAGAAAAAGGTACAATGCTTTCAAAGTGTAGTGGTGTACTTATTACGCATTGCTTAAAGCCTTTGTTTTAAACATTTTAAAAGCGTATAACTACTCTTGTTGAACACTTGTACACAAATAAAAGGTACAGATTCAGCTACCAGCTTCCCAACTTCCGGCTTCCAATTTCCAACTTCCGACTAATTTTGCCAAACATACTGTGTCCCTAAAAACTTGGAATATATTTTGATCAAATTTAAGGGCTTTGTTAACTAAATACTACAATAGTTTCTTCTAAGTTAACAACGAAACTAAGAGAATTCAAGGGCATTATTTTATCGCCCCATTATAATCTCAAAGTAATTAAGTCAGAAATTAAAATAATCAACACGTTTTCAAGTCTCATGTGTCCATATCTACCTTAGAAGTAAAAACTTTTAAACAAAAAAAACAAAGAAAACCAGAAGATAATTAGAACGTGCACTTAAATCTCTATGGTCTAAAAAAAAGTCTTTCTGTTGGTAGCATTTGCTAAAATCGGATGTATAATGGTCAGCCATAACCGTATCTAAAAAATCTTTTTACCAAATTCTGACAAAAATGCCCTTTTGTATTTAGGCAATCACCTTCAATGGAACACTTGCTTCTTCTTCATCTGACTTGTGTAATGAGGGCAAGGGTTTCTCGGGGGCTTTTTTCAAGAAACCCCTTGCATAAAGAGACCCGAAAACAATAACCTGAAAAAAAAAATTATTTATTTAGTAACATGTTTTGACCTTATTATGCCCCTCTATTATGATGTAGATTATACTGTATTTGGTATACACTGGACATAAATGCCCTTCTCATCATAAGCATCAAAAATAGCAATAGAAAGGTTGTCATGTTTTGTCTTGTTTTCTCTTGCTATGTCAATGGATCAAAATTTTCAAATTTTTGTCACATCCAAAAAGGTGAAAAAGACATAAATGCCCTTTTCAGTCTAGAAAAAGATTGCCTAGTCATGTCAAAATCATATGTCATATGATATCATATCATATCATGTCAATAAGACAAAAAATTCAGCTTTTGTTCCCAAAAAAATGTGAAGCAAGGTGGGAGTCTCATTTACACAAAAGACATAAATGCCCTTGTCATCTAAAAAAAGGTGTAAATGGATGCTTACAGCTCCAATGCATTGTTCCACACTAAGGGGGTGGCCAAACCACACACAGGATAGCAGAATGCTCACTAACTACAAAATTTTATTAAAAAAAAAAAAAAGTTAATGGAGAGTATAAATATGAAGGAAGATAAATAATTAATTAATTATATATTTTTTTTATTTACTTGTCTAGTGGTCATTATAGTGGCAAATGTAAGAGCTCCAAATGTGCGAATTGTGTAAGAGATAAAGAATTGACTTGCTGTTGCAACCTGCAATTAAAAAAAAATTAACATATTATGAGATTAAAAAAAATGGTGTCCAAAAAAAGTCCACATTTTGACACTTGAGAGGTGCAACTTTAGTGTTTTTTACAAAATTGCCCTTGGTAAAAATGGCTTACAGTTGAAAGCAATGCAACATCAAAGAAACAATCCTTGTGGCGAGAAACAAAATCCATTGCCATGAGAAGATTTCCCTGCAAGATTAAACCTACCAAAATGGAAAAATAAAAATAATAATAATAATAATAATAATCCAATAATCTCGTGTAAAAATTAAAAAAAAAAAATGTTTTCGAGATTTTATTAGTTACTTACCAGTTAAGCTGAGTATGCAAGAACAGAGTGTAGTGTAGAAAATTTGATTATAAATTCCCATATCATATCCTTTAAATAATTTATCTTGAAATGTGCTAGTAAACCCATCAAAACTGAGAAATAAAAAAAAAATATAAATTAAAAATATATCAATGTTTCTAACAAACTGATATGTTTTTAATTATAATGATGATTTTTCTGATCATTTAAGGTTAATTAAGTTCAGATAACAATAAGGTAGAAAGTAGCTACATATAAATTAATTATCAACATAAATGTAAGATTACCCAACTACCCTCACCTTCTAACCAACTGATTATCTATCTATTTATTGAGGTAGCAATGATTAATTAGGAAAATGATTGATGAAATAAATGTAAAATTACCAAACTACCCCTACCCGAGATAACCAATCATCAGGGACACTCCCCACACTGTGCTTTCCCTTCCTTTGTGGTAAGGAGTTAACTCACTTGCTCCCTACAAAAAGGGTAGAATAAATTCATTAGCATTTGTTGATGTTCTCCCAATTTTTTCAAAATGACAAGTAGGGGTAGAATGGTAATTACTGGGAATAGAATAAATAGTGAACACCCAAGGGTAACTAGTACAGCCAAAAAATAATCTGGCCCTTTGTACTTCTTTTGCATAATTAATGTTCCCCAAATCTACAAACAAAAAAAATATATCATGTAAAAAGAAGTATTAGCTATCTGTAAAATTATTTTTTATTTTCTTTTGAAGGGTAGTATTGTACTTTTGAAACTTACCATTACTGGTATCATTTTGGCACACTTAGCCAGGGTCTGAACAGGAAAGCTAACATATTTAAGAGCCTGAAGATATAAGATAAAACAAGAATGTTAAAATGTAAGCATAAACACAAAGAAAGATTTGTTAGTGATAATAAGAATTAAGAATGAAAAGAACATATGACCTCATATTGACATGTTGTAGTTAGTATGTTAGATATTGATACAATACAGTACTTGTAAACTGGAGCAACAGGATCCAAAGCTTTTTTACTTGTCTGTGATGGAAATAAAAAGATAGATAAGATAAAAAGAATGTATAATGTGGTGAAAGAAATTTTATGAAATGTTGCATTTGTTGAAGAATGTTCATAACTTACAAGTAAGAAAACTGCAGATACTGCAGAAGTGGTAATTCGGTTACAGAAAACAAGAAATAACGAATGTTTGAAGAATTCATGGTTTGGACCATATGGAACTCTCATAATCTTCTCCTGCAGATGAAGATTCAAGAACAGGTGTTAACAATGAATCACTACACAAAGTGTTGGATCATGATCATCTCTTTTTTCAATTCTGTTGCCCCTTTTTTCAAATCAAGATCATTCAATCTACCAAATGAAACATCTTGACAGAAGAAAAACATGGAAATAAGATTGGCATAAACTTTATATTCAAATCAATGAGTTTAAAGCAAAGGATTCGACTTTTTGTATGTTCAAAAATGCCAATTGTAACAATCATTATTGCAGCTGTGTATTACATCCAAAACCTCGTTTCCCCTAATTTCTTGAGTTTTTTCTCTTCGGATTGAACAAAATCAATCGTAAATCTAGTTGCAATTAGCTTGATTTAACCTTCGCGTACTCGATTTAACTTTACAACAAATTCTCCACATAACTCAGCTCGTCTTCACATGTATACAAACGATTACAGAAATGTAACTTTTGGTTAAACAAAACGTACCTGTAAGACACCATAGATGACGAGAGTAGACATAATTCCGACAACAGCAAAAGTACCCTTTAAGAATTTGTTCTCCTTGGCATCTACTAACGGTGGGTCAGTCATACTACCATCCATTAGCAAAACCCCGACCACCGCCGGTTTCGAAGGCAGTGTAGGTGTATATCGACGACCAATTGAAATACAGAAAAACAAAGATGTTAGATAAACCCTAGGATCAGTCGGAAACCCAGAACCATCGAGTGAAGGGCAAGCTTTTGAATTTAATATATGTGTAGTAAGATGACGGGATCATCGATGAGAAGATTAGCGGTTTCTCCGGCGAGTTCCTCTCCTTGTTTTCACCGGCGAGTTTCTGTATTTATTTCTCAAACCCTTTTAAATTTTAGTTTTGTGGGAAAGCGGACTACTTTTTGTCTGGAAGATGATGGGAAGCACGCCTTTCCGTCTCTCTTACGCTTATTTTATAGGGTCGTCTACATGACTATATGACTATAATCAATGTTTTTGTATTTATTCATTTTTTTGTAGTAAACAAATATTCGAAAATTGAAAACGAAAATTTGGGTTTTATGTCTAATATCTTCAACAACTAAAATATGTTCATTATGAATTGCAATGTATTTGGTTGGGGATTTTGGTGGGATTCGTACGTGTTGTGTTTGGATTTGTTAGCTTATGTTTTCGAATGTACATCTTTTGCACGGTTGTTTATAGTTTGAGTTTGGTGTGCGTCTTTTCCTTTCAAAGTTATGCCTTCATTGATAATTTGCCTTTTGTCTTGTCGGGTGAAAGCGTTTTGGTATATTCAACATCTAGTTGCGTAGGTTATCCGAGTACGGGATTTGGGTGTGGCGGTAAACAGGACCGACCCTGAGGATTTAAATGCCCATGATGAGTCGGAAAAAAGGTCTTTAGGCCATAACGTGCAACAAATTAGATTATATAAACTAAAGTCTTTTTTAAAACGACAATAAACTTTATAGTAATAACATAGCAAAATCATAGTATTTTAATTAGTAATGACATATTGTAACAACTAATTGATGACTCGTGAAGCTCTCCAAACATTCTTGTTAACAAATTGGTTGATCAACTCTTCGTAGTATATACTCTCTAAGATTTTGTTCTCGATAGATATCATCCTCAAACCACTAATTCTTCATTGGATAAGTGTGGAGCGTAAGTAAGGTTTCAAAAACTTCAATTTCGAAAAACTCATTTATGCATGACACTGTTACTACTGTAATAGTCAATAATATTTTATATTCAATGCTTGATCGTGTATCTTCAACATGTGATCCGTCTTTCTGGTGTGTGGTGGACTGGTCGATTAGTAAGAATATGGACTATCGCTTTGGGTTGAAAATAATATATATAAAAAATGCCCCCCCCCCCTAAAAAAATTAGGCCATGTACAAATGCCCACTTTGCCCCCCTTCAAAATCAGCCCTGACGGTAAGTTAGTTTATTTGAAAAGTTGTATGTGTCATGTATAAGGTAGCATATATTTTTAGCTTATTGGTTTATCACGATATTGTTTGGTGAGATTATTAAAGTAGCTTATAAGATGTTATATTTGAAAAACTTGTGTAATAAGTTCCATGAGAATATGACTAAGTTATATATATATATATATATATATATATATATATATATATATATATATATATATATATATATATATATATAAGTTCAAATGTTTTTAGCAATTATTGTGTGCATAAATGCACCAATAGGAATTTAGGAATAATAAAATTTTTAAAAAATAATATAAGGGTAATTTTGTAACTTTACATCACCTGCATTTATTAAACAAAAAATAATTCTCTTATATAGAGAGAAAACTCCTTAATTAATGGAACAGTTACCATAAAAGGCCCTAAACTAACCCTAGTTGTCCGAGTCTATTGTGTGAGGACGTGTTGCGTTGGTTCCCTTTTTGCTATCGGCCGAGAAAGAGAAATATGGAGGGGAGGGGATGTGCGATCGGAAGAGAAGAGGATGAAGAGAAGTGAGGCTGAAATCGAGTAGGAAGAAGAAAGGGGTGCCTGGTGGTTTCGATTTTGAGGTAAGTAAGCATTCTGTTTCATCATGTATCATTAGTTGCAAGTATGTTTTTCTTGTGTTTTGTTTTTTGTTTGATGCCAATCGATTCCAGTTAACCATAGTTGCAAGTATGTTTTTCTTGTGTTTTGATTTTTGTTTGATGCCAATCGATTCCAATTTTCAACCACGCTTCCATCATTGACTTATGTTGAGGTTTGTTTTATTCTCTTTCCATTAATTTCTATAAAGGGTTGTATATAAAATAGTAATCGATTTTTGTAGAAATTGCAACTTTTCTTACAAATTCATGTTCGTTGTGCAGTTACAATTCTAATCTATTGAACTCAAAATTCGATTTTCTTTGTCAATAAATTAATTTTCTGTGTTGTGCTTATGCAAAACTACAAAAGAGTACAATAGGCTATTCGGGGCCAAATTTTCAGCTCAAATTGTTATTTCTTATTTTCTGATGGAGGATATGATTGTTCAAACATTCAAGGATGCCTAGAATTTTGTTTTCATGGCAGAATTCTCACATGTTGTAAATGCCTAGAATTTGATTTCATGACATTATCATAGAATATAACTTTTTATCAAAGATAGATTTTAATGGTTGTAGATAGGAAATCATTTTACTAAAATTCACATGGTTCTAAATTTCACATGGATATTGGCAAAGTGGATTTTGATTGCAAAAAAAAGTTATTTAAGTGCATTCTGTAATGTATTCTGTCAGAATTTATTTATATAAACACATTCTGTTAGAAGGTTTTTTGAGAATGTTTGAATGGTATTTAAGTGCATTATGTAATGTATTCTGTCAGAATTTATTTAAATAAATACATTCTGTTAGAATATATTTTGAGAATGTTTGTTAACAACAAGTATATTTGTTTAACAGATAATACTAAGTAATACTAATTAGTAATATATCTTATTCTTTCAAAATTGCATGGAGAAAAATTCAATATTGATCATACGAGAGAAATATTTGGAATATAGTTCAAAAACAATTATATATGCGAAGATCAAGTGGATATTCTGTTAGAATATGTATAACTATATTTAAAATGTATAAGGATTTTAGTCTGTAAGAATATGTATGAATTTGTATTTAAGTTCGGATATATAAGAATATATTAGAATGTTTGTTATTTTTCACCATCTGATTCAAGAATTTTGTTTTTCTTCAATAATATTCTATTAGAATAACATCCTGAAAGAGCATCATTATGACAAAAAATATTCTGACAGAATAAAATCGGTAAAAATTGAAATTGAATTAATTAAAAAATTCAGATTTTTTTTAAATTAGGAGAATTAGTCATCCTTAAAAATTCGAAAATTTCCTTTTATAAATGTAGTTAATTGTCCAGAATACCCTTTTGCTAAAACTTGTGTGATTATATGATGCATGTTATCCCATTGTAATATCATACACTCTCAAATCATGTCCATTGATTACTTTCATCTGTTGGTCCAGATCTGTGCATTCTGACACACAATACTTAGTAAAAACAAAATAACCTAAGCATATATATATATATATATATATATATATATATATATATATATATATATATATATATATATATATATATATATATGAGATAACTTAGTCATAATCTCATCAAACTTTTACACAAGTTTTCCAAATATAACATTATATATTTATTTACACAAGTTTTTAAATATACTCCTATTTGTCAATTTATACTTGTCATTTAGCTTATCGACTAATTTTTACCAAATTTTATTATTTATCAAATGTCAACTAGCTTATCATGTGAAAGCTAGTTTTTCGAGTAGGTTGCAAAACACATCACAAAATGTGATTCATCAATTGTAAAAAGTTGCCTCGTAGTGCTTTTTGGTATTGTTTTTAATCGTACAGGTTGGTAGGTTGGTGTATTAGGCCATGTTCCCATGTTGGGGAACATTTTGTTAGTTCATTACCTAATTTAATGGAGTCACACGACTATCGAGTAGCCTGTTGCACCTTTAATTTTCGTTGTTGCTTTTGCTTTGGTTGTATTTTCAAAACTTTGGCCCAATGTTCATATTGTATCCTTTGTTAAGGTTGAAGATATGCTTTCTCCCGTTGCTTTACTTTATCACTATCGTTTTAATTTGATGTTAGTTGTGCCTTAAATTATTGTTACTATTCCCTTTGAAGTTGGATCCATTCTAAGCCCCCAAAGTTTTTTTGTTTTATTGGTTGAGGTTCATTTATAAATTGATTTGTCTTTTGAAAGCTTCAAAGTGGAGCTACATAACTATGATGTTTCTTTTTGTTACTAGTGCAAGTTCATAACCACCCACTACACCACCTCATACTTTCGATAAACCACCCTTCCCCCGCCTTTCATAATCGATAACCACCCTAACCCTTACCTCCCAAGATGGGTAACCACCCCCTCCACACCTCCCACAACGAGTAATTGCCCTCTCCCTCCACCTTTCATTTTTAGTAACCGCTAAACCATAAAACCTATATGACATTATAATCCTAAGGGTGTACATAAGTATTTTCAAATGGGATTCTCATTGATTTTAGTGCTTGTAAGACTAATAAAAGCCTTACTTTATGGCTAAAGAGGATATCAAGAAATTCAACAACACTCCTTTTTTCTTGATCACCTTCTTCTATTCCTTATTTTTCTTTTTACCTCAAACCATATCGAATGGAGAAATTTGGGTTCCTTCCATAGGGCTACTCTTTTTTTTACTGATGGTACCTATAATTAGAAAAATATACAAAAAAACACCATCAAAGTTGTGAGGACCAAATGACAATTTAGAAGCTTTGTAATATGTCTATTATTTATTTACTAATTTGAAAAATCATCTACAACTCCAATCAAATTCACATATTTATGATGTTGTAGTTTGCATAAGTTTTAGAAGCATCTTGTAGAATTTTATTTCTTATAATATCTTTTATTTATTAATAACAAAACACATTTTATTCTTGATTTTCATTTGTAATTTATTTTGTGTTCATATATGTGTCTTACAATATCTTAATTTTTTTCATATAACAATTGCATTTCCATGGTTATTTGTGTTTCCGTTTTCTATTCTATTTAATTTTTTATTTTATTATACAATAAAATCATTTTTCTCATTAATCTACACATGAAGAACGTCACTCCTATCTTCAAAACATTTTAATCAATTTAAATAAACCATTATAAAATTGCACACAAAGTCATCTAAAATATACAAAAGAAATTAATAACTCTTTCAAAATCATTAAAGTATCAATATTATTTTAATTTGTTAATTTTAGTTTGCACATGTCTAAACCTAATTAATAAAATATAAAATTATTTAAAACGCTATTTGGTCAAATGGGAATCACTTGATCGCTACAACCCTTCATTTCTTTGGAAACATCTATAAGGAAACTATTAACTGAAAATAAATTATTTGACATCCGCCGAATGATGTTAATCTCCACGAAGAAAATAATAGCCGAAATAAAATTAATTTGTTGCTACTGGAATGTATGGTTATTAGTTATTAGTTACTAGGTGTGAGCCCCATGTATTACATAGATGTTATTAAAAAAATTAAATATGTATAGACATTTGAGAGATTTGAATTTATAAGAAAAATAAAAAAAATATTAAATTACTAAAATTAAAGTGTTTTTTTCTCTTTTAAATTTAAACAAATCATTTTGATAAAATAATCAAAGCAAATTAATGAGATTTTATTTTAAAATTTTGAAATTATAAGGAAAGTCCATTAATGAAATTGATATACATTTATTACTAGTTGTGAGACCCGTATATTATACGGATTGATTAAAATATAATGTTAAATATGAGTGATTAAATGAGAAGTGTATTTGAATTTAAAATATGAAATAAGTGAAAATTATGACAAAAAAAAACATACAAAAAATAAATTAACTAAAATTATGTGTTTAATTGTTAGACTCGTATACTAAACAAATTATTATAACAAAATGTTAAATACAAAGGTTAAAGTGTAAATTTATTCGAAATTGAAATTGAAATTTTTAAATTCAAATTTGAAATTAATAGTTATTATGGTAGGTTTAATTTATGGAAACTAATTATTGATATATTGAAAATATATAATAAAGTAATGACAAGTGGAAAATTAATATATCTCAAAATTATGACAAAATGACATGTGACCAATTAAATGAGAGAAAGACAAGTGACAATAACATTTTCATTTATTAGGGTAGATTAAATTTAAATACCATATGAAATTTAATAAAATAGGAAAACCACAAAATTACATATGGAATAAAAATTAATTCAAAATAATCACAAAATAATATGTGGCAAAATAAATGAAAGTGTAACAAGTGGCAAAAAAAAAATACTTCATTTATTAGAGAATAAATAAGAAGATTACACATTTACATTGGTGTTTTGATTAATTGCCCAAAAGAAAATATAAAAACCGGATTGGACTTGGACCAAACCATGCCTCAACCAGGCCCACCAGGACATTTATTGGGCTGGGATTTAGCTAGCACTACTACGTTTTTGTTCGTTTTCGGTATTTCTACAATTTACCCGTTGCACAAAAATTAGATGTAATGAGTGATTTTATTATATTATTTTTGTTTACTGAATTTTCTTTTCATTTCATCTAATCAAATAAATTTTTCAAAAGCATAATTTGTAACTTATTTCTAAAAATAACAACACCATATTCTGATTTTATTCAAAGGTTCATGGCACATAACATATTAGAACTATAATCGATAATTTATGCCTATTCATTTACGAAATTACATATTAGAACTATAATCGATTATTTGATGCCTATTCATTTTGCTTCGTAACATCAATTTTTTGAAGAAAAAAAATCATTAATAATAACTTGATATTATGAATAATAGATATGGATAAAGAAAATTTGATATAACAAATAGTGTAGTTTAAATTCGGGTGTCACTTCAAGAGCAACTCCCCTGTTTTGGATAAAGAAAACAGAACACAAAGCCACGTTACAAATCGCATCCACAACAAGAGGTGCTTCTTTCCACCGCCTACCACCATGGATTCCGTCATCTTCTACCACCCACTATTCCCACCATTCACCACCACCACAAGACACACATCAACCTACGCACCTCCCAAGCCACCACCGCTTTCCGCCCACAAGACACTCACTTTCACTTGCTGGGCACTCGGGAACGACGACGGCGGCAGTGAGAACGGTTTGGGTTTCGGTGTTTCAGCTTCAGACGCCGGAGAACTGTTCCCTACGCCGGAAATTTCAGACGCTTTTATGACAGTCGATGCTGAGATAACCCCTGACACCGTTAATTTCTTTGTTAGCGATGCCGAGGGTGATCCCGATTGCCCCTCCGACGGCTTCTCCTCCGTCGAGGATGCTCTTACCACTCTCCGGGAAGGAAAGGTTGGTAAACAAACATCCTCATCACCATAATTACACTTCACTTCTGATTACCATACATTTGGACTTATTTATTACTATTGAAATCAAATCTTTAAAAGTTTGTGATCGTTGTCGACGACGAAAATGGCGATATCGAAGGAAACTTCGTCTTGGCAGCATCATTTGCAACTCCAGAAACCATCGGATTCGTGATCAGACACGGCTCCGGGATCATCTCCGTCGGCATGACAACTAACGATCTCGAAAGATTAAACCTCCCTCTAATGTCACCGGAAAACGAACACAAATCTTCAGCACCATCATTCACAATCACAGTGGTATTCTACTATTCTTCCATAACCATTTCGAAACATCAATGTGTCTTGTTCATTTCCAAAATTACTAACAATTCACTTTCTTTATAAGGACGCAATCGACACAGCAACCGGAGTATCTGCTTCCGATAGAGCAAAAACGATTCTTGCTTTAGCATCCCGTTCCTCCGGCCCTGAAAGTTTCAGAAGACCCGGCCATGTGTTTCCATTAAAGTACCGAAACGGCGGTGTTCTCCGACGATCAGGGCACACGGAGGCGTCCGTTGATCTTGTCAAACTCGCTGGTTTGGATCCAGTTTCTGTTCTTTCAACCATCGTGAATCCAGAAGATGGTTCTATCGCCCAATTGAATCGCTTACAAAAACTAGCACTTGATCACAACATCCCTCTTGTTCTGATCACCGATTTGATCAGGTAATCGTTCATGTTTTATCGACTGATTGAATCCATTGGTAAACGTGATTCGAATTGCAGGTATAGAAGGAAGAGGGAAAGATTAGTTGAAAGAGTTGCGATTTCTAGGCTACCAACGAAGTGGGGTTTGTTTGAAGCTTATTGTTATCGATCAAAACTAGATGGAACAGAGCATATAGCCATAGTCAAGGTACAAAAGTCAACAATTTTCAAAACCCTAAATCAATTTCGGGTCTAATGGTTCGGATCTTTTGTAAACAGGGCGACATTGGAAACGGGCACGATGTGTTAGTACGGGTTCACTCAGAATGTTTGACCGGGGACATATTTGGGTCGGGTCGGTGTGATTGTGGGAAACAATTGGAATTGGCCATGCAGATAATTGAGGAATCGGGTCGAGGAGCCCTAATTTATCTTCGGGGACATGAAGGAAGAGGTATCGGGTTGGGACATAAGTTAAAAGCGTATAATTTGCAAGATCAAGGTCATGATACTGTAGAAGCGAATCTCGAGCTCGGTTTTGCTCCCGATGCACGAGAATATGGAATCGGCGCTCAGGTGGTTAGACTCTTTGTATCAGACAGACACATTGTAAATGTGTACAATGTGTCTGTTACATATCACATATATTGTGTCCACTTAGACACATTATGTTTGATATGTATTACGTGTTAGGCACAATATGTTTGTTAGACGTATGTGTGTCTGATACAAACACCATTGTGTTGTATTGGATAATGATTTATTTATTTATTTATTTTTTTGTAGATGTTAAGAGACATTGGAGTTCAGACAATGCAGCTAATGACTAATAATCCGGCCAAGTTTACTGGTCTCAAGGGTTACGGTTTGGCAATTGTTGGTCGAGTTCCAGTATTGACACCGATTACAGATGAAAATAGAAGGTACTTTGAAACAAAAAGAACAAAGATGGGTCATATATATGGATCTGATATCCCTTTAATTAGTCCGAAAACATATAAAAATGACTCATCAGATGTGTCAGATACAAAGTTATGAAACTGACTACCATTTTGTTCGGACTATAATCAGGTATGATTTTGAATTTCACACACATGTATCCGCAATACTATTCAAATTGATATATTTGTACAAAAAAGTATACGAGATAATCCCATATGATTTTGAATTTCACACACATGTATCCACAATACTATTCAAATTGATATATTTGTACAAAAAAGTATACGAGATAATCCCATATGATTTTGAATTTCACACACATGTATCCACAATACTATTCAAATTGACATATTTATACAAAAAAGTATACGAGATAATTTAAGTACAATCATACAATTTTGTGACTCTTCTCGAAATGTTATTTGTTTGGTGCCATTTTTGACACTTATAAAATAACCAAGAATGAATGTAGTAATAACCCTAGATTTCTTGATGACCCTCCAATCATACAATTTCCAGTGAGATTTTATATTGTTAAAACACAGGAGACAATCTTTAGATCGTTTTTAAGATTCTCATGTCGAATGATGTTACAACTTGACAAAAAATATGAAATTGACATAAATGAAAATTATACTAAAACGATATAATAAAATCAGCTTCATGAAATCAAAATCCCAAAAACAGGATATCACCAATTCACCATATACACCCCATCATATTATATATCAAAAACCCTTTACAAAATGTAAAAATAAAAATTTCAGAACTTAATGTAACCTTTGCCTCTTTCCAATTGTGCCAAAACTACTAGCACCAGGGCAACCTATCATACTCCCTTGAAAATTACTACCAAAATTAACATCACCAAAACTCAAAACACCACCACCACTGCCGCCACCACCACCACCGGAAACCGCCATCATCTGAGAAGAACTCCCGCACCCCATTTCAGCATACGGTTGCGATTCTTTCATCAATAACTTAAAAGGACTCCCCACATCCTGTTTTTGAGTTGTAGGAATATGATCTGATGAAACCACCATTGGTGGGATGTGAAAAGCTTGCAATGGTGGCGGATTCCGCCACCTTGGAAGCGGGCCTGCTACAAGCAGTGTCTGCAGAAGCGGGCCCGCTTCCAAAACTGTTTGCAGTAAGTTCCCCTTTTGTGGCAAACTCTTGCCTCTAATCATCCTCTCCATCATCAAAGTAGCTTGATCCACTTTTGGTACGTTATAATCTTGAACAAATGGGGTTTCAACATTGATGTTAGAGAATTCGGGTGATGGAATTGGGTCAAAAAAAGAGTCAACGGGAGATGAGCTATGATTGTATGCATCCGAGAGGCTATTTGATTCGGTGATACTTGAATTTGCTTTAGCGGGTATCATCAATGGGCCTTGATGATGTTGAATTTGATCGTTGATGAAACAATTAGGGATTGAAGGGTTTGCGGGATTGAAGATTTGTTGATCATTTGTTGGCATAATCTTGATTAGTAGCTTTTGAAGTTGATCTTTTGCTTCATCTCTTTCTTCATAAGCAATCTTTAAAAGTTGTAACACTTGTTTCATCGATTCCGTGTTTCTTTTCATTTTTTCATCCGTTTCGGCTTTTACTGCTTCCAATTCAAGTGTCGTGTACAAAAGTTTTTGTTTGAGTTCATCGACGTTCTGCAATTTCAAGAATTTCAAGATATCGATTAGTCAAAAATTCAAATATTGTTTTAAGATTACCACATAAAATCGATTACACACAAATCAGAATAAAATGAGATACTGTTAAATTAAGTGTGACAAGTCAAAAGTGACTTTTATACGGTAAATGGGACCGATGATCGGATCCCAAGGGCCCATAAACACCTAAAGGCAGACAATATACCGATCAACCAACAATCTTGATGTGGTAAAAATGACATTTTGATTATAATATTTATCGTGTTTAATAACAATAAATGGTTAAGAGAAATCAACATCAAAGACTTCTATTGGCATAAGGACTATATATCATATTTTATCACTACATGAACAATAATATGATGGAGAATGTAAAAGTTTTCAAAAAGCCAAGAAAAAGTGGACAGAAAAGACACTTTTTTTATATCTAAAAAAGGACCGTAAATAAATATATAACCAAATTCATAAAAGGAAATCAGAAATTGACAGTAAAAATGTACAGAGTGATGCAAATATGTATCGTACAAATAATTATTGCATGAATGTTTCTGATAAACAGAGAATGCAATAAATCTTTTTGCACATAAAGATACAATTAAACCACATTAATGAGACCAAAAATCAACAAGGATCTCACAATTGAGAATTTCAAGAAGAATCTAAAGAAAAATGTCCCTTTTTGTGTAAAATGGTTTCACAGGGTTTCTGAAGAACAGAGAGCGAGTAAATTCTGTTAATTTGACTAAAATTTACTCCAAAAATCATCGAAAAACTATTAATTTGACTAAATTTTACTTCAAAAGGGAATCCAAGTGAACCATAAGCACAATCATATAACATATTGTCAAAACCCGAGAAGAGATACCTTGAAATCTGAATTTAATATATGGTTTAATCAGAATCTGAAGATCAGAAGATCACCATCTTAAAAAACCCATTGAAATAACTCCCTAATTAACGAAACGCCCATTTCAAAATTCAATTAAATTGATAATCAATGCAAGTAATCCACAAATTGGTTAAACCCCAGAAGTGAAACGTCGGATTTTGAGCTCAATTTGTAGTCAGTAAAACTCAACAATGGCGGAAAAACCAGTATTTATCGCGAAAAACAACGGTATATACTCAAGAACTAAACATCAAACAAAGAATGAGTGATGAATCATAACCCACCTCTTGATAACTCCATAAAGATGAAAATTCTTCCATTTTTTGTCTCGTTCTCTCTTTCTTCCGTGGTGATTGTGTGAAAAGAAAGCAAAATCTTGTGGGGGGGGAGTTTGGAGAGAGAAGGGTGTTGAGTCTTTTATAGAACAGAGCTCTCAATATAAGACAAGACAATGGGGAGAAATTGTTTTCTTTTTCTTTTTGAAAATAAAAAATAAAAATTCGGTGGGTTTTATTTTTCTTTATTTTGGAACTTTTAGAAAATTTGTTCCATTTTTTTAGGGCAATTGTCTGTTGCTAAAGATAATACCTCTAACGGTTTTATGAATAATTAATACGGGGTTTAAATTTTACATTTTAACAAAGGTAAGTTGCCATTAATAACTCCACTCATTAAATATTTGACTTTTTTTTTACCATAGAATTAGTTACAAATTTGAAAGTTTATAAATTATAAAAATTGATTTTTATTCGACATAAAATTTCTTTTGTAGTTTAATAAAATAATATTCAGCGTAATATATTTTATTTGTTATTTTTAACTTTTTTAATGAATTTTATTTAATTAAGAGACAGAGTCAGAAAACTAGTGAGAATGTTTTAGGGTCGATAGTGGGGTCCACTTGCATCTTTCTATTTGCTGACATGGCTATATTTTATTGGATAAACGGGGTTGTGAACATGCAGACGTTATTGCCACCGTCTAATAAATTTGACGCTTTCTACTTCAAAAAAAAACGCTTGTATGATGTTTAAAGAATTTTTAAGAATGAATTTTAAATAAACTAAATTATTTAAACAAATTATAGAATAATGATTTTAATAAGTTTAACAAAAGAAAACAATGATTAAGATTAAAAGTAGTTACAAACAATTATAAATGTTAATATGGTATGATGCCTTATCTATCACGACTATATTGATTCTATCACGACTATATTGATGAATTTCATCTACAGCTAAGTTTAAGTTTGATGGTTTGTGTTATAATTTGGTTTTGTTTTTAAACCACTTTTTTGATTGCTGCTTAAATTACAATAATATCCAAGTCTTATAAAAGTACAATAAAACATTTTGATTTAGAATTATGATAGCTATAGGTACATAATAGTTTTCTCTACACATAATAATTTATGCATTAAAATGTTATATTGTATAAATTTATAAAACATTAATTGTTATATATGAAAAAAATATATTATGTACGAATTAATTCCTAAAAATTATAGACAATCAATTTTTTATTTGAAAATATGAACAGTGCTTCTGTTAAGGACATCTAACATAAGAAAAATATAAGTCCACACTAAATGATCTCATGCACTACCGTTAATGGATGATAAATAATGGTGTATGACTAAGGAAAAAACATATAAATGACATTAAATTGATATCTTTATGACGCATAGAATGTATTTAATATGTAGGAACTCTTTTAAATGATTGGATTATAGTGCTCGGTTAAGTGTGATAGATAACATTTAAAACATATGTTTTTTGAGAAAAAGCATTTATATGATATAGAAAATTACAAGTCTAAAAAGACCAATTTAAGGTTTCTACAAGAATATAGGGATATCGTGAGTTTGCATTCTACTAGTGTAATTTAAAATATTTTGGACTTATATGGTTATATTTGGTGATTTGTGTAATGACAAATTGACAATACAAGTTCGAAACCGAAGGTTGTTTGGAATTATATTCTATATAAAGAAGTGTGATTTCATATGATTTACTAAAAAAATGAATTGCGCGTAAAAATGATACTTTACACGTGTTTTATGCAAATTGTATGTAATGTGAGTTTTGCAAGTTTATTGGATATTTAATTTCTCATTTTGTTAAGCTAAGTTTTAATGGATTTAATTCTAAAGGGTTCATATTCTTCAAAATTAATCCAAATTTAATACATCTCAAATCTCAATTAGTCCATTATTAATTGTCCGATATGTCACATCACAGTGAGCGATCTTGATTCTTGAAGACGAAACACATGTGACACATTAGTTTGATGCTGAAAACTGAAACATCACATTTATTTTCTATTATTCTATCTCGATTTTCAATTGTTCAAATCCTCAACGCCAAACAATATCTGTGTCACTTCTTTTCCAGTTAGCCTAACGAGCTTGTCATGTTTATTTTAAAAGGTCACTCATTTATTTATTTTTTGTACAAAAATGTAACACTTGACTTTTTTTACACAAGGTATACCCAAAAAATTTCACTTTTTATTTAATAAAATACATTGGTGTACGTTTATATTAACATGCCAATACAAATAGTTATCAATATGAACGATTCAAAAAAAAAAAAATTCAATCATCTGAATCGGATATTACAATATTTTTTCTTCTTTCTTTGCTTATATAAATTTACCTGCAAAACACATATCACAAAAATGATAAGCTACAAAGAACTTAGTGAGTAATCATTATTTCAATCCACATAATAATCGTAACTCAACCATTTTCTCTAAATACAATACTAATGGATTTACAACTACTCAATCTGTCATTAAACTTTCACAAGATACTCATTCTTTTTGTCATTCTTTACATTTTCTATACTTATTCTCATTTTCTTTTTCTACTCTCTCTCTCTCTCTCTCTCCCTCCCCCCTCTCTCTCTTTCACTCTCCCTCTCTACACATACTATCTTTCACTATCTCTATGTTCATGCTCTATATCTCTTTATCTCTGTACTAATACTCTATTTTCTTTCTATCTTTATATACTTACTTACTTACTTACTTACTCTCTCTCTCTCTCTCTCTCATTATTCATACACTATTTCTTTCTACACCTCTATCTATTTACCTCTTCCCGTATTTTTACCTCTATCTCTCTTCTATGTATCTATATCTCTCTTCCTCTTTCTCTTTCTATCTATCTATTCATCTCTCTTTCTCTCTCTCTCTCTCTCTCTCTGTATCTCTATCTTTATCTCTCTTCCTTTCAGTAATTCTTACTCATTAACTCCAATAGTAATATACAACTACATGTCTCAAACATAGTAGTTTACACCACTACAAAATACCCTTTAATGAAACGCATTGCGAGTTGTAAAAACCACAGATGACACGCAAATGTATGTCAATGAAGGCTCTCTCATAAAGGAAGTCGAAACGCTTTTGTGTGTCATAAACTTACGACGCATATTTACGACACACATTGTGTGTCAAGGACGGCCCTGTCATAAAGGAAGACGACACACAAATTACGACGTGCATTTACGACACGTATTGCATATCATTAAAGCCCTTGTCATAAATGAAGATGACACACATTTAGATGTCATAAAATTCAGCATCCATTTATGACGTGCCTTTACGGTATTCATTTACACATAATACAACATATGGAAATAAATTTATACCAAAACAATCAATTTCATCCAATGTCATGTCAATCAAGTTATCAAAAAGTTGTAATACACTGATATTAAGGTGATCAGATAGTACATTGTTATTAAGGGGTTTTCCTTAAATATATAACATGATACTACATTGCTATTAAGGGAAACCTTCTTCATATCATGTAAAAAAATCCTTTATGTCATTGGTTTGCCAAGTGGTACCCCAAGTAAAAAGTGTTGAACTTGGTGTCATGGGCGATTGTCCACCGGGCGTGGATGGCAAGTAAGGGCTTGAAGCATTAGTTGAAACAAAAAAAAATATTAATCACACAATAAAAAACCTTAAAATCTAAAAATACAACAAATGAAAAGAACCAAACACGCCCTCTACAAGCCATGAAGTAATAATAATGATGTTTTAGGGACTAGTTATCATACCTTTTAAAAAGAACCAAACACAACCTATACAAGCTTGTGGGTCAAGTTATTTTCACGACTCTTGTCTACTGCATGTTGATCATGGAAGAACACATTAATTTTGATCAAGACACTGAAATGTAAATGAAGCATTGCTAACTGTTCTAAAATAAATAAATAAATAAGTAAATAAATAAATCATGAAGCATTGCTATTCATAAAGACAAGTAGACATACTGAGTTGGGAGATATGAACCGGACATAGAGATTATGACCACAAGCTCTCTGAACCAGTTCAAATAGATTATTATAAGTTCATTCTTTTGAAAAGACTGATATCAGATATTTAGTTTATTTGTACTACTTTTATATTTAAGACTTCACTTGAAGATTGCAAAGACGCACACACAAACAAAGTAGAACATGCTCCACGCCATTTGGTGATGACTCAAGAATCTGTTACATTTATAAAAATTTAGACTTCAAGAAAAAAGTAATTTTATAATTTAATAAATTTAATAAATGTAAATAAGAATTGTAAGATGTATGAATTGGACAAGTACGCTTAGACATATATGCCTGACCATAGGAGAATCATCTGACACATGTCTACATAATGCTTCAACTATTTCCCACAATACTAAACTAGATCCTTCATTGTTGCATTCATAAATAACTAATAGTGCTGAAACCTGAATAAATTAATAGGAAATAAGAAAATCTTTTTGAAAAAACATCAAGTATCTTTTCCGGTCTGATAAAGGTTTCAGCTTCAGGTGCCTTTAGGGGCATTTTAGTCACATCGGTCATGTTAAAGGTTTCAGCTTCAGATGCCTTTAGGGGCATTTTAGTCACATCAGGAATGGTAAAGGTTTCAGCTTCAGGTTCCTTTAGGGGAATTTTAGTCACAACAGACATGGTATAGGTTTTAGCTTCAGGTGCCTTTATGGGTATTTTGGTCACATCGGTATCTTTTCAGGCATGGTGAAGGTTACAACTTCAAGTGTCTTTATGGGCATTTGGGTCACATCGAGTCTTTTTTCAGGGATGGTGAAGGTTTTAGATGCAAAGGCCTTTGTGGGTATTTTAGTCACATCAGGTCTTTTTCCGGACATGGTGAATGTTTTGGTTTCAGGTTCAGAGGGTGGGGTGTTTTAGTCTCGGGTATCGGGGTTCACTATTAGGGTAGGTGTATATGTGTTGGTTAATACCTGGGCAATTGTGATTAATCAGTGTTCAACTTCTCTCTCTCTTTTCAAATCTCTCAACGAGGCTTTGAGTCCTTCCATAGATAACCACCACTGCATAAACAAAATAAATGGAGGGTTAAAACGGTAATTTTTCACTTGAGCACTGAACACAGATGATAAGATTTTATGGATACCTCCATTTACATATGTAACATATTTCAACTCTTTGTTTTAATCAACAGACTCGTTGCCTAAAATGAAAGAAAATGAAGCTAATTAAATATTGTTATGTAAAGTAACAATTCATAAAGATAAAGAAAATGAAGCTAATTAAGTATTGTGATGCAACAGTGTTATCCTGTTTATTGATGAAGGGCTTACTGGTAATTTTGGCTGCTACAAGAGGGAGTGTAGGGTTAGGGGTAACCAAATTATGAATTTCTTTGGGATTTTGTAAGTTGACAACATTTGAAGAAACAGGAGTCATGTATGCAGCTTGACATGAAACAACATATTATAGTAAGTAATCATCAACTCTCTAGTATTTATTGTTAATGAAAAAAGAATATATATTTTGTTCCTATGAAACCATACTACTTTACTTCCAAAATCAAATGAAAAGATGAAAATTTTTGTTTCTTGCCAAAACTTTGTTGTCAGAATTACATATTTGCCCCATATCATCATTACAACCTATTGATTTCAGAAAACTTCTGTAGACATGATTCCAAAATTTTCACATTGCCAAAGGCCATTCAAGTCATTTAACTAATCAATGGCGAATAGGGCCATGACAATGGTGGTAACAACATGCCTGTAAACAACAAACCATTTAATTTGCAGTTGTACGACATTTAAAAATCAGGAAATCAAACGACCAAGATTTATTCTGCAGTATACATGATTGGATATTAAGATTTACCCAACAATTCACACTTATTATTAAATTCATGATCAAAAGGATATAAAGTTAACTTTTCATTTGAAAATATACAACCACATGAAAGTTTTGGACTAAACATGTACATTAGCAATGGCTAGCTAGCTTATAAAATCTGTAGTTTCCTGTTTTTGTTATTAGTTCATTTAAAACTGGGAAACAAGTTATCAAAGTTTAAAGATCAACGACGGTTTCTACACAAATTGCAACAAGCGTGTCTGAACCATGGCTAGACCTTTGATGCAAGATTATGATTGTTACCGGTGCATCCTTAGGTATTGGTAGGGAGTTATGTATCGACTTAGCCAAAGATGGTTGCAAGATCATTGCTGCTTGACGTCGAACCAACTTACCAACCAACTCAAGGCTCTATGCCATGAAATTAACATCATGGAAATCTCTAATGTACATGAAAACAAAGGTGAAGCCATAGGAAATGATGTCTTGGCGGTGTTGTTGAAATAACATTCATTCTCGCAATAAGTTAGTCATATAATGTATGATTTGTGATGCCCATATCCTCCATGAATTCTACTACATACAAAAGATCTATCATCTGCTTGTTTAAATGAGTATGATATATGAGTATTTATAAAGTATACTTGAACTTGACCTATGGATGACATTCTCAAGGCCATTTAATTTAGTATTGCCTTTTGGTTTACCGTTTCATGTAGAAACAATCCATCAGTTTATACTAGGGATTCAAGAAAAGAAAATACTAAAAGAACAAACTTTGTGAATTTGTTTATCATTTGTTTTTTCTGACCTATGGGGAAGAATAAGATGGATGAAACACAATAAAGTATATAAGGAAATATAATATGTTTCATTTACGTATTGAGAGCTATGAAGATTTTTGGGATCATTTTTTACTATTATTGAATACGTACACATTTTCTTCTGATTGTATGCAAGTACGCAAAGAACAACAAAAGAAGTTGATGTCCAAACAAGCGAATCAAAAGTGAAAAATAAGTTTTTTACAAGACAATTCTTGAAATCCCACTAAATCCCAATGAATAATGGGACAGAGAAATAGACTATGATGATTCCCTAACACCCGAAATCCCAACTGAACAACTCCTAGATGAAGACGATGACACACTTGGTGGGTGGTGGAGGCGCTGCTTAAGGCGGAGGTGGAGGCGATGCTTAAGGCAGCGACAACTTAAGGTGTCCACCTGAAGGATTTTTTTTACCGTCGGGAAGGGTTTTTGACCAACTTAAAATGGTCGTCAGAAGAGAACATGAAAACAAATGGAATAAGATTATTTCATGTTTCTTTAATAAATTCCAGCAAGCAGAAGAGAAGAAATAGATATGGCCTTCAATCGCCGATGTGAGAGGAAGAAATAGAATAGAGACACATAGTTTTGAGGGCTTGTAAACGTGAGAAGTTGCTGTGAGCTCTAAGAATTATGTGAGGTCTGGTTCAAAGCCCTAGTATCTTTATTGATTATGTGAAGACGGGCCATATGCAAAGATAAAATATGAAGATGGACCATATCTGAAGAATTTTGGGCAAAGGTATGGTTAGATCTAATTCAAAGCGTATCTATAGATTTCAAAACGGCTATGGAATTTATAGAGCTTCATTCATTAGGTCATGGAAAAGAGACGGGCTTTTCGGCTGTTAGAAGATAAGAATAAGGTGGGGGTTTTAATTTTTTGGGATTTGATTTCCCCCTTAGCTATTAAATATGGAGAACGTGTGTTTGATGAAAATTTTATAAAATGACATGCTTAGACGACATGCCTTTTATGCTGAGTGCCCTCCGTGTTTTTTTATGGCACTAATTTTAAGGGCACGCAAAAATGTGTATCCTAAATCCTTCAAATTTTGGAAGAGATGACATTATTTTTAGGACATACGCTTTTGCGTATCGTAAATCACTGTGTGTCATTAAAGGCCTATATTCTAGTAGTGTTAATAATGCATCTTTTAATACTATCTTTATTATTTCGAATGTACTCATTATGAATATTATACTTCACTGTGTATCTCAATCATACTCATCTATTTACTAAAATAGTAATAAAGTACTATAATTTTTAATTTTCACAATTACTCAACTCATATAATATTAACAAATAACAATTCATATATTATACTCAACTATGAATATTAATACTCCAATTATCACATATCTAGATGTCATTAGTCTAAAGAGAGGTAATGGTACTCACTTGGTTAGTTAGTGAATACCAACTATTATTATGGCCTCCACCTCAACATTGCTTTCTAATTCATCACTTGTCTGATCCTATTTGGACAATATATCAAATTTATCAGAACTTGTTTAATCGCATCGGTATATTCACCACAGTGATCAATTACTTGATCACTAACCATACTTAGTAAATATTTGTCTCCCAAACTAATCACATTTTCAAATACAGTTTACTAACAACTTTACCCCACAAGTCGTTAATATAATCGAAAAATCTGAGTAAATTAGGGTATTTAACCTAGAATGACTAGATTAACATTTAACAAATTGTCGGGTTCGTAATAGTAGCATATCAATAAATCCTGTAATGCATACTCGGGTATAATATTCTCTACAAAATATCATATAATTATAGGATAAAATATACCACCGTAAATCCAATAACTCAACCCCATATCTCCTGTTCAACGACATATCTTCTTGATTATAATCTCCTGAGAACGACTCCTGAGCAACATCTCCGATCAGGCATGCCAAAATCTCTCAAATGACACGAAATGCTTGTATTTATACTTTGGGCTGATATTGCCGTTTTTATACATACTTTTGGGCAATATTTGAATACATTTTTATACATATTTTTGGTTATTTGCATGGAATAATGGTACTTATAACATTAAATTGTATTTTGCAGCCAAAAAAAGTCATTTTGAAGAAGGACTAAAAGTGGAAAAAGAAGAAACTTTGGAGGCTTGGAAGATTAAAGAAGATAAAACCCACGAGAAAAGCTGTATACACGATGTGGAAAGGAATATTCTGGAAGATGAGTGTACGCAAAGTCGAAATCCTTGCCCGATAAGGATTCGTCCATGTCCACGACGTGGAATGTAATTTTATGACAACTATAAATATTCTTGATCTCTACGGGTTTAAAAGGTTGGCTGGTGAAACAAGGTTTCCAGAATTCGATATTCAGAAGGTTAGAAGGTCAGGAAATTGGTTCTAATACCAAAGAAGATGAATAAGTTCATAATTACTTTCTAGTTGTGGTATTTTACAATGTTTTTTTATTATAACTTGTTTGTGTTCATTTGTTAGAATTAGTAGCTAAATCTAGCTACATCTGTTAGCTAGATGAAGCTGGAACTCATGGTTTGCTTATAGTAATTTATACTTTTCTTGTTGGTTAATGTCATGTGTTTGATTGATTATATCTAGAATGCTTGATTTGATAATTAGATTGCTTAAACTTCTTATTCTATGTAGTTAGTGACCATTAATCTGCATGAATTTGAAAACCTAGTCATTTAGTGAACATTAGATTATTAGAGCTAATTATTGAATTTAGTTGTGCTAGAGAACTCATATTATGAACATAATTGTGTTTGTCAACTCAATCTTACATAGCTTTAATTCTATTTAATAAATTGATTATGTGTTAAATTATGTGTGACCATACATAGCTCTATATGAATTAATTGAATATTAGTAAATTTGGAATTGAATTGCTAATAATATATTAATTGGCAACCAACAGAAATTGTCATAATTAATATATAAACCATTGATGGAAAGTGGATTTAAACTAACATAAGTGTTTTATTAATTTGATAGTTGTTGATTAGTTAAGTTCATCTAAACTTGCAACATTAGATAAAAACCATTACTTTGCTAGAATTCTAGGTTAACTTAATAGTAGGTAGATTAATTAATTAATTAAAACCGTTACCTGTGTTCGATCCCGAGTTACTTAAACTACATTACAATCTGAGTAGGTACATTGCCTAGGTGCATTTTAGTTAGTTAAGTTAGTTAGGTTATAAATTTAAACTAGTAGGTACTTTTGTACACATCATGGGCATCGCCACGTCATGACTGTATATGTGTCACATCTTGGTGATCAAGTGAACCCCGTTTTCGCCACATGTCACACTCTCTCGATACGTATCCCAATGACTTGCCTCATACCACGTTGTGGTGAATCTTCTACCATGTCGTGGTGGTCATATTGCCACATGTTGTTCTTTGGTTGACATGTGTTTTGGTGATTCATTTATTTCTACATTGTGGTAAATACACCACCACTTTATGGTAATCATAGAGTTGACTGTTGACTTTGACTTACGTTGACTTTCTCAAAATAGCATCGTACTTTCATTCCAACTTTAAACAGCCATAACTTTTTCATACGAACTCCGTTTTTGATGATTTTTATATCCACACATTCATATTTAAAAGATCTATCACTTTTTCAACTCCATTTTGCTAAACAAAAAATGTTAATTTTAAAGCAACTCTATGCTTTATTTCACTTACTCATCTCACAGCAATTTACTTTGTTTGAAATAATACATGTTATGAAAAAATAGGTGTTACAAGTTCTCTCCCCCTTAAGAAGATTCCATCCTCATAATCTCATTAAGTAAGTAAGGATATCTCCACATAAGTCTTTTTTCAGATTCTCAAGTCACAATCTCATTTTATTACAAGACTTTTGTCTCATTGAAATTAAATGTTCAAGTGTCTCAAACACTCTTACTCTTTTCTTATTCCATATAATACTCGTAGGTATTTTAAATTAGTTTATCTTAAAATTTCTCCAATAACTCATTAGTCATTTATCTCTATCGTAATAGTAACTTAATTATGTCATACCTCAACTTATCACGTCGATTATTGTCTCCTACTAAAGTAGTGTTTGAATCTCTCACCATTTGTTATAGTGCATAATATTTATATGTATTTCAAACGTGTTGATAAATCTCCAGACGGTCATTAAAGAACAATATACATTTAAAATTCATATTGATTGTTAAAGCAATTGTCAATATCTCAAAGACAAATATTAAAAGTAATTAACATTACAATGCAATTAAATCAACTAACACATAATTGCGACAACTCTTAAGCTCTACTCATATATCTAATGGTTTAATATTTTATTCTCTATTATCATTAGACTTTTATAATGTATGTTCTCTCTCTGAATCTAACCATCCTTACTGATAGTATGTTACTTACTATCAGACACAACTCCTAACTATTTTCAACTGGTAGTATTCCTCTTAATACTATTCACAATCAGTTATAACATTTGGTTATTCTCAACTCATAGTATTTCTCTTACTATTTGCTATAACTTTAGGCTATGATTTCTCACTCCTCTTAACTCATTATATGATTCTCAATAAAGGTATAACTTAAACTTTTATTTTTAAAAGAACTCAATACAATATATTTTTTATAATGCTCACAATAATTATAAAAGATATCATTCAAATAAAATATCAACTCTTAACTTAACTTTGTATTATATAATAATGTATTATATGATAATCGAATAACTCTTTGATTCCTAATAATGATATCAATCCTCTAATGATTTCATACTCTTATCATTTAACTTACACAAATTTTAACTAATTTCTCTTTATATTCAACCAAAACCTCATCTTCTTACCATATTCATGACTCCCTTCTCATTCTCATTTTCTCATGTCATATTACTCATTTTATTTACTACTGTAATTGTGTTTCCCACACTCTATTTTATTTACTCTTTCTCAAACATTTCTCATGTCACTTATGAGTTTAAACAGCTCACATTTTTTATGTTTAGACACCTCTTGTGTCTTATATTTACTATTCTTTTCATCTAACTCTTTGGTAGTGATCGACTTTAATTTCTAGGGAAAGTAATCCTGGCAATCACAAATCAATATTTCTCTCTTAAAGTGTCATCGTGTCGCATTTTGTGACATCCCCAATTTCACGCCAGAAAAGACCGATTTGTTTATGCTTTGTTTTATAAAATCAGAGTAACCCATTGATTAAAAGAGTTGCGGAATTTGTTCCTAAAATAAAATTTGATAAAATAAAATTTGTCAAAACATTTCTCAAAGAGAATGTATTTTCATTTAATAATAAAACCTTGGGATGTCATGTTCCGATACAGACACATAAGCATAAACAGAACTTACATTCAATTACACTAATGATTTATATCTCCATTAAATCTCTTTGTGAAATATGTCTTCGTATCGATACCTGTGATACAAAGAAAACTGAGTGGGTCAGGCTTGGGAGCCTGGTGAGCATATAGGGTTTTCAACCCACAATAATGCATTTAATATATTCAATCATCACTCAATCAACCCAAATATCCATCCCCGTATCTCCTTTATTTCTTAAGGGTTTACCCTAAGAATCAACTATCCTTCATTCATTCATTCCTAAGGATTGACCTAAGGAATCGGCACAAAGTCCATTGCTGCCAAAGTTTATCTATTCGGTACTAAGTCCATAGTTACCAACGTTTATCTTTGAGATACTAAATCCATAGCTATCAGGCGCTAACTCCATAGTCACAAAGGTTCACTTAATGGTGGGCGTTAACTCCATAGTCACCAAGATTTATACAATAGTCGTTAACTCCATAGTAACCAAGGTTTATACAATAGGCGCTAACTCCATAGTCACCAAGGTTTATACATTAGGCGTTAACTCCATAGTCACCAAGGTTTATAAAATAAGCGCTAACTCCATAGTCACCAAGGTTTATACAATAGACGCTAACTCCATAGTCACCAAGGTTTATACAATAGGCGCTAACTCCATAGTCACCAACTATCCCATCTACCCATGTTCTACCCAACATTTTTGTAGATACAAATACTTACGCCGTTTAAATCATTTAACACCTGTATAAAACATCAATTCTATGCCCATCTCAAATAGAAAAACAATATATAAACACATAGCATGTATTTCATAGCAAATACTTTGTATTTATGTGTTAGAAGAAAGTAACTACACACTCACCTATATAAACAACAATATATAAAAACACATAACACATATTTCATAGCAAATACTTAATATTTATGTGTTAGAAGAAAGTAACTATACACTCACCCAATCATATACTTAATAAACTAAAAAAATACTTGTATTATACTCGTGTTTATGAAAGGGACTATACACTCACTTGATCAGACGATGATCGGACAACACTACAGCTCTAAGAGTAGTAGCTCTTCGGTGAAACCGGGATCACTTCACACACCGGGATTCTTGCGGGCAGAGCTTTGGCTTGGAAACTCTTTTCTTCTTGGGATTGTCGGGCCTCAGGACTTGATTCGGGTCTCGGGATGAAACCAGGGCTTTGGGGGTACTTCGGGATGGCTATAAAGGGTATCGGGAGTGAGAGAGAGGAGCTGGAGCAACCCAAACTCAGCTAGCCCTTCAAATCTATTTATAGGGCAAAATTTTCCCTTGCCACGTCGTGGTATGGTTTACCACGTCTTGGTGGCTGGGTCGTCACTGCATGCGTCATTGTAAGTGGGTCTGGCAAACTCCAAAGCACGTGCCACGTCGTGGTGGCTGACAGTTTTGGGGTTTCGCACCCCGAACTTGATAAATTCATAACTTTCGCATACGAACTCCGTTTTTGACGTTCTTTATATCGACGCGTAGGTGAGAATATGCTCTACAACTCTCATTTAAACTCCGTTGGCTAATTTTGATTTTATTTTTAATATATTATAAATATATTACTTTTATATTATTTTTAGTAGGCCGGGACAGGAAAACTCCGTTATAAATTCATAACTTCTTCATCTGACGTCCATTTTCGCCTATCTTTTTATCGTTTCACTACTATCGATGAGATCTTCGATTATCATTTAGATTGTTTTGGCTAAAAATCACTCTATCTCAAATCGAGGATTCGGGCTGCATACTGCTAAGTCGAAACTTCGGAAAAATCATAACTTCCTCATACGAAGTCAGATTTGGGCGTTCTTTTTATGCACGCTCTTGGTTTAATGAACTCTAAGACTTTCGTTTAGATCGCTAAGGATAAATATCGCTCTAACGTAAATTCACTTTTTACGTCATTCAGCGTCGTGTCGGTTCTGTCTCGAAACTTCCACAGGTCATAACTTCTTCGCTATAACTCGGATTTTGGCGTTTTTTTATATGTACGTAATCCTTGTAACATATACTATAACTTAGTTAAGATTATTTATTCAAAATAATCTTCCATCAAAAAGTCATTTTTGACGCTTATCATCTCTAAATTGACTAGCCCTGATCTACGGGCGTTGCAATTATCTCCCCCTTAGGATGATTACGTCCCAGAATCATCAACGAAATAGGGCTTGTATTATGATTCCATAAGTAATCCTTCCATCCTAAGTAATCACCGTGATGCTCAATCTTGCACCTACTCTTCGTACTATGTTCTACTTTCAATCGTACCTTCGAGTTACCAAATAAGTCCTTATTGAGGACCCCTTCTTCTTCTTAGGATAAATACTTTCCTTTATCTATTATAACAGCCCGATGGGTCATGTTCTAATGACCTCTCATCATATGATGCAACGCTTAGACTCAAGTCTCTTAGAGTTAAATTCCAAAATGGAATATACCTTCCTTCGTATTCTAATGTGATATAATCACATTTTTTTACATGTAGCATTTCTAGCTACAAGCTTCCTTAACAATGAGCGCGATGCTATTGATCGCATTGATTTCAATCTTCTGACTTAGGTCAGATGTTACATCGAACTTGGTTCCATGAACCACGTAACAAACTCATCGTAGTCGAAATCAATTTGATATGACCACTAGGGTCGGAATAACAATCATCTCATTAGTCATTACCGAAACAATGGTAACGACATACTTGAATAAAACGAGACCAATCACTAGCTTTTTGGTAATCTTGTGACTTTACCTGATCCAAGCGTGAGTCTTGTGCTTCCGGTAGTATAGATCTCTACTACCATTCACACCTACTCATACTCGTCCCAAGTATTGTCTCGTAGTTCCCAAGTCCTAAAATCACAAATCAACTTAACACATACAAATGTGTCCAAATAATCATAAAATTTTTCCTAGACTCTACTAGGATTTCTTCCATGCGTATCTCCAGTCATCAATCTTGTTTCAACTTGGTTGGCGGTGGAAAGTTCATCCGATGGGACAACTTCGAGAATTACACCAATCATTCCATCATCCTACCAATCGCAGGTGTACTTCAGAAATACCGTACTCCTCTAAAGGTATTATTATAAGACATATTCCAAAGGCAAGATACCACTCTTACAATATCTTCTGATAGGCGTTATTCACTATCATAAGCCTTTTTATTTCTTCCATTTACTCAATTTATCTACGAGTCTTCACCATGACCTCTTGTACATCCAAGCATACATTCGGTGTACTGGGCGAGAATGTTAAGATAGGGAAGCTTTATTTACGATAGACATATAAATCTCCTTAGCACTCCGAAACGTTTACATGCTAGTTCTAATATCGTAGACGTACACTTAGAATCCTACACACATAAGGTTTCTAGATCCGGTCGGCAACAGACCATTGATCCGAACAAATAATATCATATATGGCAAACATATAACATTTAGCACATAAAAGCATTTTAGGCATCATTCCTAAAATAAACTAGTGCTTGTGTCAATTTAGGTGTATTACCTAACATATTTTAGACACACTCCTCACAATCATTACTTAGCATTCGAAGTTTAAGTCTACAAATTTTCCTACAAAATTCCTAGTTCGCTTAAACTAATGCTCTGATACCAGCTGTGACATCCCCAATTTCACGGCAAAAAAAGACCGATTTGTTTATGCTTTATTTTATAAAATCAGAGTAACCCATTGATTAAAAGAGTTGCGGAATTTGTTCCCAAAATAAAATTTGATAAAATAAAATTTATCAAAACATTTCTCAAAGAGCATGTATTTTCATTTAATAATAAAACATCAGGATGTCATGTTCCAATACAGACACATAAGCATAAACAGAACATACATTCAATTACACTAATGATTTATATCTCCTTTAAATCTCTCTGTGAAATATGTCTTCGTATCGATACCTGTGATACAAAGAAAAAACTGAGTGGGTCAGGCTTGGGATCCTGATGAGCATATATTGTTTTCAACCCACAATAATGCATTTAGTATATTCAATCATCAATCAATCAACCCAAATACCCATCCCCTTATCTCCTTTATATTTTAAGGGTTTACCCTAAGAATCAACTATCCTTCATTCATTCATTCCTAAGGATTGACCTAAGGAATCGGCACAAAGTCCATTGCTACCAAATTTATCTATCTGGTACTAAGTCCATAGTTACCAACGTTTATCTTTGAGATACTAAATCCATAGCTATCAGGCGCTAACTCCATAGTCACCAAGGTTCACTTAACAGTGGACGCTAACTCCATAGTCACCAAGGTTTATACAATAGGCGCTAACTCCATAGTCACCAAGGTTTATACAACAGGCGCTAACTCCATAGTCACCAAGGTTTATACAATAGGCACTAACTCCATAGTCACCAACTATCCCATCTACCCATGTTCTACCCAACATTTTCGTAGATACAAATACTTACGCAGTTTAAATCATTTAACACCTGTATAAAACATCAATTCTATGCCCATCTCAAATAGACAAACAATATATAAACACATAGTGCGTATTTCATAGAAAATACTTCGTATTTATGTGTTAGAAGAAAGTGACTACACACTCACCTATATAAACAACAATATATAAAAACACATAACACGTATTTCATAGCAAATACTTAATATTTAGGTGTTAGAAGAAAGTAACTATACACTCACCCAATCATATACTTAATATATTCAAACAATACTTGTATTATACTCGTGTTTATGAAAGGGACTATACACTCACTTGATCAGAAGATGATTGGACAACACTACGGCTCTAAGAGTAGTAGCTCTTCGGTGAAACCGGGATCACTTCACACATCGGGCTTCTCACGGGCAGAGCTTCGGCTTGGAAACTCTTTTCTTCTCAGGATCTTCAGGCTTCAGAACTTGATTCGGGTCTCGGGATGAAACCGGGGCTTCAGGGGTACTTTGGGATGGCTATAGTGGGTATCGTGAGTGAGAGAGAGGAATTGGAGCAACCCAAACTAGGCTGGCCCTTCAAATATATTTATAAGGAAAAATTTGCCCTTGCCACGTCGTGGTACGGTGTACCACGTCGTGGTGGCTGGGTCGTCACTGCATGCGTCATTGCAAGTGGGTCTGGCAGACTCCAGAGCACGTGCCACGTCGTGGTGGCTGACAGTTTTGGGGTTTCGCGCCCCGAACTTCATAAATTCATAACTTTCGCATACGGACTCTGTTTTCGACGTTCTTTATATCGACGCGTAGGTGAGAATATGCTCTACAACTATCGTTTAGACTCCGTTGGCTAATTTTGATTTTATCTTTAATATATTGTAAATATATTACTTTTAGATTATTTTTAGTAGGCCGGGACAGGAAAACTCCGTTATAAATTCATAACTTCTTCATCTGACGTCCATTTTCGCCTATCTTTTTATCGTTTCATTAATATCGATGAGATCTTCGATTCTCATTTAGATTGTTTCGGCTAAAAATCACTCGATCTCAAATCGAGGATTCGGGCTACATACTACTAAGTCGAAACTTCGGAAAAATCATAACTTCCTCATACGAAGTCAGATTTGGGCGTTCTTTTTATGCACGCTCGCGGTTTAATGAACTCTACGAATTTCGTTAAGATCGCTAAGGCTAAATATCGCTCTAACATAAATTCACATTTTACGTCATTCAGCGTCGTGTCGGTTATGTCGCCAAACTTCGACAGGTCATAACTTCTTCGCTATAACTCAGATTTTGGCGTTCTTTATATGTACGAAATCCTTGTAACATATACTATAACTTAGTTAAGATTATTTCTTCAAAATAATCTTCCATCAAAACATCATTTTTGATGCTTATCGTCTCTAAATTGACTAGCCCTGATCTACTGGCGTTACACATTTAATATATCCTTTTCAACTCTATTTAACACCATAAATTTATTACTTATATTAATCAGAAAAAGTTCATCTCATATACAATTCCTATATACTGTAGTTACATAATACATAAAAATATTAGAAATAATAAGTTATTTCACTCGTTCACACATACCAGACGTGAGACGAGTCAACTCCATCGCGTCATGATATACTAAAGTATCTTGCAACCTTTAACTCTACCATTACAGTTGTACTCTTTACAATTAAATCTCATTATTAAAACAATTTCAGGTATCTACAACATATTCTCACAAATGCTAGTTTTAAGGGTATAAAATTTATTCACATATTCATGGAAATGACTGATTCACATTTTTAGTTATATTTGTCTCTCAATGTTACTAACACATAAATTTTACATAATTATAGGCAACAACTCTGTAACGCATAGTCCCGAATCGTTTCCCATTTGGATGTGGGTGATGTAATTTAGATGATCTGGGTGTTCAGTTTGTGTTTAGAGCCAAGGGGTAATTTGGTAAAGTGTCATATTGGGCTTTTTTGGAAATTAGATTTTGTTCCAGAAATTTTATGGCATGTATGAGTTGATAAAACCGTAGAGCTTCTCGTTACCTTTTCATAGATATAAGGATCGTCGGAATCAGATTTATATTGTGGAAGTTATGGCCTTTGGAGTATATTAGGGTTTAAGGGAGACCCTAGTACATGGGGCGTAACTAGGGGGTACGCAGGGCCTACTGGTGCAAGGTTTGGTGTGCAAGTCGTACACTGGTATACGCTTAGTGTACTAGGAAGGACTGATCGTGGATGCGTGATCTGTATGTTGGGCCTACAAGGATTACGTGAGGCGTACGAGGAGTTAGTGGATACTCTAATTTAGGGTGTTGTACCCTATTTAAGCACCTAAAGTCTTTAGGGCTGGCCTCCTTACCAGCCTCTAAGCCCCAAAACCCTAGAAATCGCCCCGTAGCCTCCATTAATGTGCATTTGATCTATTAAGGAGGATTGGTGACAATTTTTGCTCATTTTGAAGAGATTGAATAAGGAGGAAGGTTCATAGCTTGGTGGGGAACTTAGAGATCCAAAATCATTCATCACTTTGCAAGCTCCTAGAGGTATCAAGTTCAAATCTTGACTTTCTAGTTCTTAGATATATTCTTGTCTTGATTTTCATGCCTTTGGGGTCCCTCTTTGGGTTGATTGATGCGTTAGGATGTTTGAAGGACTTATTCTTTTGGATATAAGTTTATTGGGAATTCCTTACACATAAAGGTGCCAACTTTATGGGTTATTGGGTCTTATGCATGCATTCAGTCATATGTTAAGTCCTTTTAAAGCTTAAGAGCTTCATTTAGCCATGCATGAACATAAAGTTGGTAACTTTATGTGATTAATCAGTCCATGAAGTTAGATCTAGGTTCTGGTGTAATGTCTTTATGGAATAAGAGCTTAAAATGGAAGTTGGCTATATGCGAGCGTACGCTGGGTGTAGACGTAGGTACTCTTAGTGTACATGTCCTAAGGCAAGTACGCTGCACGTATGAGCTGAGTACGCCCTGTGTACTTAGCAGAGTAGGCCTCAGATCTTTAGGCTTCGGTTTGGGCCATTCTTGTAGGCCTTGATGCTTTGGGCCTTTTTGGGCCTTCAAAATTCAAGTGTTTTGGACTAGGAATGTTTTTGCACCTTGGTTTAAGGCCCATGAAAGGGTTGGGCCCAATTTGGAAAATTGGGCCATATTTGGGCCTTGGGTGTTTAATTGGAATTTGGGCTTTTGGATTTTTGAATTGGGCCTTGGCTTTGGGCCAAGTTATGAAGGGGGTAAAAAGGTGTTTTACCCTAGTTTGGACACTTAGTGTGGGTCGGATCCGATTATCGATGGATGATTAACTTGTGATTGATAGTGAGGGGATTCTTGCAAAAGAGATTATTTCTGTGAGATTTGACAGTGCCAGGTGAGTCTCCTCCTTGCGTTTAGAAGGTCGAAGGCACCAATGTCGGCCCATGGTTTATATGTTAGTATGCTAGATGTCTATGTGACTCTCGCAGGTTTTATGTGATGGTTTGCTTACCAGACAAGGCCCGATAACAGGCGAGGCCTGATGAGTATATTGTAGGCTAGTTATCAGTATGTGTTCTTATTGATGTCAGGCGGGGCTCGATGAATGTATGGTATGTTATGGTCTTTGTGATTATTGCATGTGCTAGTAAGATTATTGGTTTATATGATTAGATGGTTATATGATTGTGTGTAACGGGCTGGGTCTAATGTTAGGTGGGGCCTGGTGATTGACATATATGTAATCCGAGCGGGGCTCGATGTCGGGCGGAGGCCGAGGCCAAATGGGACTCAATAATGGGCTTGGCTTGATGGATGTCGGGGGCCCAATCTATGATTTATGTATGTATGGTATGTGGTATCTTGGGGAACTCACTAAGCTTTGTGCTTACGGTTTTCAGTTTATGTTTCAGGTACTTCGGTTTTCAAATGGAAGAGCTCGGGATGATTGCAGAGCACACACCACATTTTTTCGCATTCCGTGACTTGCTCGAATAACGATGATATATTAATAAACCTTTTTATTACTTTGCTTTATGAAATAAGATGATGTACTATCTTAGTAATTTAAAAATGAAAAGTTTTGGATCTTATTTTTGGGATGTTTAAAGTTGTTATCAAAGCCTTGGTTTGAGGGATTCATAGATACTCTTAAGTGTGTCTGAACTTAAACTAAGGATTTGGTAAGTTTTTTCAAAAATGAAAGAAAAATGATTTAAAAAAGAAAACAAATTTTCTAAAACAAAAAAAATGTGTGGTGCATGCAATCTACCGAACTCAAGTAAGTTTTCCCAAAATACCCATTCATGTTATCTGATTTGATTTGATTTATGAATCTGTGAATCACGTGCTAGTTAGAGCTAAGGATCTGCTCATTTTTTACTTGATAGAATGCTAGTAGAGATGCCTTGTATGCCTATTATAAGAGGTTTTAGACTTGCATGCTAGTTCTAATTAGTCAATGATAGATTGGCTTGATATGTGATGGCTTGTAGCCTCGGAAGCATGAGATGCTAGTTTGGGTATAATTCGTATGCGTAAGGCAATCGGCAGCGAGAGTGGAAGTTCCTAGCATGAGTTGTGTTATGTGCGATTGGATGTCCTTGGTTATTCTATGGATTAGAATGTTGCTTGCTTTGTGATTTGTGGAACTCTTAAGTGATGTAATTTAGCTGTTAAGTGAATATGTTAAGTCACATGTAATAAAGTTTGAATAATCTCAGAGTGATGGATTTGACCTTATTGCGCAACTCTTGTATGAGTCTAACCGTTGTAGGGATGGGTCCTTACTTGAAGGATTATTTGAGCTTTGTTGCATGTGATTGTATTCATGAAGTACGTAACTGACATTATGGAGAGTTCTTCAGCAGCTGATGGCAGGGTGAGGTTGGGAAACTAGGGAAGCCTATGAGGTGTTTCGGTGGGGTTAGATGCATTGTTTAGCGAATATTTGGGTATCAGTTTGAGGAGGTGACTTAGAGGATTAGGGATGATTCTTTAGGAAAGTATGGATAGGTGTGGAAGGTAGTATTGGGCCCATACTATTGAAAGCACATGATCCATACTCGAATCAGGAGAAGTTTCAAAGAATCTAGGAGTCTATGGGATGAGGATTATTGGGCATGTTCTGATCATTTTTCATGTTGTTTTTCTGTATGGCGATGAGCTCTTGGAAAGGAGGATATTATTGTTAGTTCTTGCCAATTAGGATTGGAGGTAGGTTTTACACCATTTCCTCAGGAGGGTCGTCTCTATGATTGGATTTCCAAGGAGGTTTCTCGAGCCTTATGCGAGAAGTTACCCGACATCTATGGGTGCATCATTAATAGATTGGTCGTCAGGTTTGAGGGTCATACCTCGAATTTTTAGGCGGTTAATAGGATGGTCAAGGTAACCTAGGAGGAGGAGGTCAAGAATTCCAATAGGTACTTTTACGGGTATGTTATCGTCTGCTTTCTTCTTGGTTATTTATATTGCTTTGGAATTTTGCTTTGGTTTGGGTAAGCAATATCTCGGGTTTGGATCTCTGCTATTGCTTAGGCTATATTATCAAGGAACTTTATATGCCATTCTGCATGCCGAGAGTCTTTAATGAATCATTAGTGGGTCATATTTTGTTGAGCGGGTTTCAGTGTGTTCGGTTGCTATTCCGGTTCTTGACGGGATCAATTCGGGGGTATTGTTGGGAGAATCTTTGGTCAGGGTTAGTGTTTTAGTTCTCGAGTGAAGTCAGGGTTCAGTTGTTTTATCTTTTGATTTGGTGGGATCGGCAATCGTCTATGGAATAAATTTTGGGTTCAAACACTATCATTGCTAGGGGAGGAGCAGTAGTAAGAAGATGGTGGTGATAGTTGAAGGAGCTGTTTGGCCATTAGAAGTGCCAGGGGGAAACTCAATATTTCTCATGGGTGGTAGATGGTTTGAATTCAATAATTCTTTGAGCATGGAAGTTGGGGTTAAAGATTCGCTAGTTCAGAGCAAGGTTTATGGTGTTAGTTTTCAACATAAGAACTTAAGGAATTGGTGTGGTATCATGGGATGTGATTGGAACTATAGAACTTGCTAAAACTGTAAGGAATATTCTTTGGGATTTTAGAAGTTCGGCGATCATTGAGATTGGATAGTAATAGAATGCTAGTATTGGTAAGCGAATGTCATAAGCGGTTCATGCTATATGAGGTTTGATGGGTTGGGAATCCATCAAATTTATTGGATGAGAGAGCTTCCTCTAATTTACGTGGGGAAGAATCGATCAGAATTTTTGGGAGTTGAATCAGGTGTGGAACTAGGGCAAGTTTCACATCCTGGCTAGGAAGAGAGATGACCCAAGCGACCGTTTGGATAGAGGTTGTGTGAGTGGGAGTTCAGGAAACTTCCAACATCTGGTCGGCGTCTTCTTTGTTATGCAAAGTAGGCTTGCGGATGGAGCTCGGTCGAGGGTTGTGCTAGAGCCTCGCTGCCTGTTCTTGTCTGATGAAGACTTTCGGGTTCGAAGCAAGACCCGAACACCTGATTGATTTCGGTCAAATGCGGGTTCGATTCAGGATAATTGGGGTTGAGATGGTTTGGGTGTGATGAAACCATGGGTGGTAACCATGGTTGGTTAGAAGTGTCGTAAGATTGTGATGGTATTGTAGCATTCACCAGTCGAGGTAGCCTATCGTTGAGGTGGACAAGAGTTTAGAGGAGGATTAGCTCGTGACTTGGGCACAACATATAAGATTTTCGAGGAGCAATTTTCTGTTTTAGGTTGACAACCATTGGGGCATGAGGCAGAGTCGGGCCTGTGCTGCTCTAGATGGGTGGGACTCGTGGACAAGGCCGCTCCGTGGTATAGTTTGGGTGGGACCCGTGGGCAAGGCCCGTGTGTGTATGACAATGCAGGTGAGACCTGGTATAGACTGTTGGGTCAAGGTATTGTATCTTGGGTTGTAGGATTGAGTGCGTGGTCAATGAGTGGTGCAGAGGGATGTTTGGGTTGGGTAGTCTTGTCATTTGGACTCTTAGAACCTGGTGGCTGGACCAAGTGCGAGAGTGGTAGTCTCAGAGATGGATTAGGAATCTCTATACCCCAGATTAGTGAGGGGTTTCCGTGAATTAGAAAGTTTCGGGTGGAATACAAATGTAAATCTTTGGATCTCGGATTATGGATTGGGTACCGAGTTGGTTCTTGGTGGGAGATCACGCGGGAAATCATGGGTGTCTTTGTGCAAGGTTGTTATTTTAGTAGGTTATGAATTAAGGAATGTGTATGCCAAGGGTATCAGGTAAAGGGTTCAGGGTTAAAGGATGGTTACAGTTTTGATGGTAGATCAGGCTCTTGTGATTGAGTTTTTGTTTGGTTCTATCTGTGTGGGGGTCAGAAAAGTGTGGGGTTTTGGAATTTCAGCAACAATATGTTTGTTTGGCAGTTAAAGGAAGTAGTGTATTGTTCAACACTTGAAGGTGTATCTCCCAGTTGTCTCGCGTTGTTCTTTGTATTCATGGAAATTGTTATCATCGGGATGAGCCTTCTCTCGAGGGAATATCTAATCCCTTTGGTCATTAAAGAGATTTTCGGAAGTAGCGTTTGGTTAGTAATTTTGTTTTATAGTAAGAACCCCCGGTTGTCAGAAGTTGAGTAGTCGGTTGGGGGATAAGTAGAATGGAATTAGCAATGGTTCAATATGGGCGTTCTGTCAGGGAGTCAGACCAATTCGAGATTTCAAATGTCAGGATGTGTAGATGTGATTATTCTGCATGGTTATTTTACAAGGGATTGTTTTAGGCTGAGAAAGGATTCGTTCAAATTTGGGTTGGAGAGCCCTGTAGGTGACGTAATTCAGATGATACGGGTGTTCGGTTTGTGTTTTAAAGCCAAGGGATGATATGGTAAAGTGTCAGCTCGGGCTTTTATGGAAATTAGATTTTGTTCGGGAAATTTTATGGCAAGTATGAGTTGATAAAAGCGTAGAGCTTCTCATTACCTTTTCATGGATATAAGGATTGTCGGAATCAGATTTATATTGAGGAAGTTACGGGCTTCGAATTATATTAGGGTTTAAGGGAGACCCTAGTACACGGGGCGTAGCTAGGGGTACGCAGGGCCTACTAGTTCGAGGGTCGGTACGCGAGGCGTACACTGGTATACGCTTAGTGTACTAAGAAGGATTGATCGTGGATGCGTGACCTTGTATGCTGGGTGTACAAGGATTACGTAAGGCGTACAAGGAGTTAGTGGAAACTCTAATTTAGGGTGTTGTACCCTATTTAAGCACCTAAAGTCTTTAAGGCTGGTCTCCTTAATGGCCTCTAAGCCCCAAAACCCTAGAAATCGCCCCGTAGCCTCCATTAATGTGCATTTGAGCTATTGAGGAGGATTTGGTGACTGTTTTTGCTTATTTTGAAGAGATTGCAAAAGGAGGAAGGTTCATAGCTGTGTGGGGAACTTAGAGATCAAGAATCATTCATCACTTTGCAAGCTCCTAGAGGTATGAAGTTCAAATCTTGACTTTCTAATGCTTAGATATATTCCTGTCTTGATTTTCATGCCTTTGGTTCCCTCTTTGGGTTGATTGATGAGTTAGGATGTTTGAAGGACTTATTCTTTTGGATCTAAGTTTATTGGGAGTTCCTTATGCATAAAGGTGCCAACTTTATAGGTTATTGGGTCTTATGCATGCATTCAGTCATATGTTAAGTTCTTTTAAAGCTTAAGAACTTCATTTAGCCATGCACGAACGTAAAGTTGGTAACTTTATGTGATTAATCAGTCCATGGAAGTTAGATCTAGGTTTTGGTGTAAAGTATTTTTGGAATAAGAGCTTAAAATGGAAGTTGGCTGTATGCGAGGGTACACTGGGTGTAGAAGCAGGTACTCTTAGTGTACACGCCCTAAGGCAAGTACGCTGCACGTATAAGCTGAGTACACCCTGCGTACTTAGCAGAGTAGGCCTCAGATCGTTAGGCTTCGGTTTGGGACATTCTTGTGGGCTTGATGCTTTGGGCCTTTTTGGGCCTTCAAAATTCAAGTGTTTTGGACTAGGAATGTTTTTGCACCTTGGTTTAAGGCCCATGAAAGGGTTGGGCTTAATTTGGAAAATTGGGCCATATTTGGGCCTTAGGTGTTTAATTGGAATTTGGGATTTTGAATTTTTGAATTGGGCCTTGGCTTTGGGCCAAGTTATGAAGAGGGTAAAAAGGTCTTTTTCCCTAGTTTGGACACTTACTGTGGGCTGGATCCGGTTATTGATGGATGATTAACTTGTGATTGATAGCACGGGGATTCTTGTGGGCCAGCAACCACACATTATTTCTATGAGATTTGGTAGTGCGAGGTGAGTCTCCTCACTGAGTTTAGTGGGTCGAAGGAACCAATGTTGGCCCATGGTTTATATGTTTGTATGCTAGATGTCTGCGTGACTGTTGCATGTGTTATGTGATGGTATGCTTTCCGGTAAGGCCCGATGCCAGATGGGCCTGATAAGTATATTGTAGGCTAGTTGTTAGTGTGTGTTCTCATGCTTTCCAAACAAGGTCCGATGTAGGGTGGAGCTCGATGATTGAATGGTATGTTATGGTCTATATGATTATTGCATATGCTAGTAAGATTATACGTTTATATGATTATATGGTTATATGATTATGTGTGTAACGGGTGGGGCCTGATGTTAGGCGGGGTCTGGTGATTGAAAGATCTGTAATCCTAGCGGGGCTTGTTGCCGGGCGGAGCCCGAGGCCTAGTGGGACTCGATACCAGGTGTGGCCTGATGGACAGCGGGGGCCAAGTATTTGATTTATGTATGTATGGTATGTGGTATCTTGGGGAACTCACTAAGCTTTGTGCTTACGGTTCTAGTTTATGTTTCAGATACTTCAGTTTTCAAATGGAAGAGCTCGGGATGATTGTAGAGCACACACCACATGTTTCCGCATTTTGTGAATTACTCTAATAATGATGATGTATTAATAAAGCTTTTATTACCTTGGTTTATTAAAATGAGATGATGTACTATCTTATTAATTTAAAAATGAAAAGTTTTGGCTTACAATTTTAGTTTATTAATTCAGGTACTTCAGATGATTGTGGCGAGGTGAAGGCGTGATCGTGCACATCCTTCGAATTTTATGTTATTTGGATTTTAGGATACTCTGATTACTAACTATCAGTTTTGAAACAATGTTTTGTAAACAATTGTGGTCATTAGGTTGTTTTTGAAAAATAAAAATTTTACTCTGATTTCAGTGTTGGTATTCATATGTATTTTCTGTTTATGTTTCGGTTAGTTTGGTTGATGTGAGGGGTTGCATCATAAAGTGGAAGTGATAGCTGATTTTGAGGACGAAATCTAATTTAAGTGGGGGAGAATTGTAACATCCTGTTTATTGCCATTTCTAGGCGGTTGGCCGAAATTCGATTGTGTAAGGCTTTGGGCCTTAAGGAGGAAAAGTTTAGTCCTTATGGAAGTAGGTAATGATAGTTAAGAGAATTAACCCTTGAATTGAGTTTTGGGTCGAAGGATAGAAAGGGAAAAATCATATGTCGGGTTCTTGCATGAAATATGCATTTTTGTTCGAGAAGTTTTTAGTCCAAGATATTTAGATAATATTGTGCAACTTTTCAACACCTTTCCGTGAATATAAAGATCGTCAAAATCAGAGTTAGAACAAAAAAGTTATGACGGTTCAAAGATAGGGAGGTTTGGGTTTAGTCTAGTACGTTAGGTGTACTAGACATGGTCAATTACGGAGGCCTAACCTAGTACTCTGGGCAAACCAGGCGTACGCGATCAGATGCAAAACCTTAATTTGAGTGTTTAAAGCCATATTTAAGCTCCTTAACTCCCCCAAACCCTTTCCATTCTCAGCCTCCACCCCTTCAACATCCTCCCTTGAAACCCTAACCTTAGTTTGAGCCTTGTGAGCAAAAGAATTTGTTTTTAAGTGCTTTGGAGTGTTCTTGGAGAAGAAGGAGCTTATTGGAGAAGCGTTGTTTGCATTGGAGCTTGTACATCCAGACCTTGTTCACCTTGATTTCTTCTAGTGGTATAAAGTTTGAATCTTGATGATGCATTTGTTAGATCTAACTTGTTTTGGGCGTTATGAGCTTTTGGTCAGTTTAAGTGCATAAACTTTAGATCTTGAAAGTTTGTGACCTTGTTATGGATAAAGTTGGAATATTTATCCATCTAAACATCATATTGATTCAGATCTGAAGGTTGGAGACCTGGACTTAAGGGATTAAGTCGAAAAATATGCACTTTTGCTCCCTTTGAGACTTAAAGACTAGATATTCTTTATTAGGACCATTCTAATGGATAAAGTTGGAAACTTTATCCATTATGAAACTATTAGGAACCATAAAAATGTGAACTTGGTCTTTCTATCCCTTCCATGCAAGAGTTATGATGTCTTAAGCAATTAATCAGGTAGGGTTTTGGCTTTTGGACCTTTTCTAGCCATGGAAAGTCATAAAGGTGAAAAATTTATGACTTAAGTCTATGTTTTGAGACTAGATCTAAGCTCTAGACAAAAGGCCTTAAGTGATAAAGTACTTAATGGAGAAATAAGACCAGGTCGTGTATGCTGGGCGTATGAGGATTATGTTAGGCGTACGAGGAGTATGCTAGGCGTATGCAGTTGCCATGGACTTTGACTTTTGACTAAGTTTGACTTTAGGTCAAACTTTAGGGTTTTGGATTGTTAATTAAGGTGTTACTTGGTTTTCGTGATTATCGGATTCGCGGGAGCACACAGTGCTGAAAGGGAAACGTGTCTTAGTTTTTTAGGTTTCTTCATTTCGGGTAAGTTTTGCCTCATTGTACTCGTGAGTCGAAGGCACCAATGCTGGCCTGAAACATCCCAAAAATACGGTCTAAAAATTTCATTTTAAATCATTAAGAAAACCATAGTTATCAAATATCACATAAAAGTCATAAGTCGTGAATCTCAAAATATCATAAACATCTGTCAAATATATCATACTAGAAACATCCCAGGATAAATAAATGGTGTGTGCATTGCAATCATCCCGAGCTCTTCCCTTTGATATCGGAAGTACCTGAAACCAAAACTAAAAACTGTAAGCATGAAGCTTAGTGAGTCTCCCCAATCTACCACATACCATACACATAATTATGCTACTAGGAGATACGGGCCTCACCCACACTCAAGGAGATACGGGCCCCGCCCACACTCCGCTAACTAGGAGATATGGGCCCTGCCCACACTTCGCTAACTACGAGATACGGGCCCCGCCCACACTCGGCTAACTACGAGATACGGGCCCCACCCACACTCGGCTAATTATGAGATAGGGCCCCGCCCACACTCAGCTATTAAGCATACATACAAGTATCACACAGAAAACAAGTATAATCACATCTATCAATCAGTCCTACATCCATACTCAAATAATGCTATGAGATACGGGCCTCGCCCACACTCGGCTATCTATGAGATACGAGCCTCGCCCACACTTAACTATTAATCAAAACATATACGGGCCAGCCTTGGTGCCTTCGACCCATTCAAACCAAGAGGAAACTCACCTCAAATGTCGGGTGAAATAGCTGAAACGTCTCTGCTCCTGCAACCGGCTCTACTCACGCCCTATACATAAATAACCCCTTAAATACCATTTTATACTCAAGATCCCTTCACGGGTCAACCTTGGTCAAAATCAAGGTCAATGTCAAAGTCAACGTCCAGTCAAAGTCGAAGTCAACACCCCGAGTTGACTCAACTCGTCGAGTCATCCCTCTGACTCACCGAGTTTCCATGCTACTCGTAGTCGTGATAAAGCGAGTCAACTCATCGAGTCCCTCCTCAGACTCATCGAGTTCTACCCTTTACATAATCGGGACAAATTGACTCAACTTTTCAAGTTCCTCTATGAACTCGACGAGTTCTTCAGTCTGTTGCTTCATCTCAATGGATTAAGCCCCTAACTTCAAATCTAAGGTTCATACTTCACATACATACTGAAAATGTCCTTTTAAGGGTAATGTTTCCAACTTTACCTGTTAATACCTTTACTTAATGAGTTTAGTTCAAACCCTAACTCTTTAGGACCTAGATCTTCGTCTAAAATCCATCAATACTTCAAGCTAAAGCATACAAACTGAGATCTGGACCCTAGACACTACATGAACACGTAAAGCTTCAACCTTTTCTCTCCATGCATGGCCTTTTGGAGCTTAAAAGGCCAAATTGACATCCTATAGCTTGCATGGGGCATCAATGGCCATAAAGTTTGCACCTTTATGCCATGAAAGCCCGCCATGGTTCCAGATCTGATGGTATACTCACTTGGGACGTCCATTTCCCAAAGGTCATGCTTCTTGGACCAAAAACCCAATAAAATGATAATAAGAAGATATAAGAAGTTACTAAGCAAGTTTGAGACTTGCTTACCAGGAAATGATGAGAATGAAATGGAGTCTCTGGATTTACTAGCTTCTTCTTGAATCCCCAAGCTTCTCCTTCCTTCACAAGCTTCAACACACACAAATCTTCACTCAAAAATGGGTCACAAGCTCACAAATGCATTAGGGTTTCTGGATTTAGGGTTTGGGACTTGGAGGCTGGAAATAAGGCTAGCATGAGGGGATTATGATGCTTAAATAGGGTGCAAAACCCCGAAATTAGGGTTTCACCCCTGCCATCCTACTCGTCGAGTTGAGGCTCTCAACTCGTCGAGTAGACTTTACAACCCATGTCTAATTTCCATTCCTACTCGACGAGTTTGTGGCCTCCAACTCGTCAAGTTTCTATAAAAATGAATAAATCTTTAATGAAATACATACTAAGAACTAGGAGTTACATGACCCACTAGTTTTGGTTATATTTTAGTAGAAGGATTCCATAGGGACTTATATAGTCATGTATGATAGACTGAGGACTATTGATCTAGGCTTTCTCGCATGTTCCTTGTTTGGTTGTGGCTTTAGAGTAGGATCACCTATCCAGGTGTCTATCTCACATCTGAGTATATACAGTTATGTATTCCTTGGATTGTTGGTATTTAATATGTTGCTATGTTGTAGTGATCTATTAGATATGTATCATGGAATATAGGATGTTGCTAGGCTATAGTGATTTGTTAGATCTGTACCTCGATATATAGGATGTTGCTTTGCTGTAGTGATTTGTTAGATCTGTATCCTGCTATATAGGATGTTGCTATGCTGTAGTGATATGTTAGATCTGTATCCTGGTATATAGGATGTTGCTATTGGTAGTGATCTGTAGATCTACTTGTTGGCTGTTGACTGGTTATATGATTATCTGTTGCTAGATATATGTTATTTGCTATGTATATGTCGACATGGTATGGTGGGGTTGATACTGTAATGCTTTGTGTTGTCAGTCAATAGATCGAGGCATTCCAACCGGGAGGTTATGGGCTAGGGGTAATCCAACCAGGAGGTTGTGGACCTAATATATATTGGGCAAGCCAACCGAAAGGTTGTGGGCTGGGGCATTCCCACCGAAAGGTTCTAGGCCGGGGCATTCCAACCAAAGGTTGTGGGCCAAAGGTAATCCAACCAGGAGGTTGTGTACCTGATATATGTTTGGTTATATGTTTGTGTGGTGGTACTTTGGGGGAACTCACTAAGATTTACCTTACAGTTTCAGTTTATTGTTTTAGGTATTTCAAACGATCATGGCAAGAATGCGTGATCATGCATATCCTTCGGATTTTATGTTATTTGGATTTTGGGATACTTTGATTATTGATTATCACTTTTGAAACAATGTTTTGTAAACAATTATGGTCATTGAGTTGTTTTTGAAAAACAAAAATTTTACTCTGATTGTTAGGATGTTACATATTGTGACTCACCATACTTTATTATATTAATAGTTAAAACTCTTACTCGTATTACTCAGATCTTACGTTCATAACATCATTCAATAATAAATGAGTATGAACACCACAACATTCTCTAATTACATAACATATTTAATTAACTTAAACTTGTATACACGTTGTGGTCTGATCCCATCAACCCAACCACGACACGGTCTTATCGTCATAATTAATGATAGAGCAATCTACTTTAAGTCCACATCGTAGAAAACTTTGTCGCTCTTTGAATATGTTATCTCATTTACTCGTTTGTCGTTACAACATCGTGATCACAATCATGTTGTGGCCTTCCCTATTGCCACATCGTGTTCTTCATAGATCAGTTATATCACTCTACTTAGTGGCCACGTCGTGATCACCCTCCATCCGTCTCATGGTTAGCAAAGTACATTGCTATTTCTAAAGCTATTTACATTGCATATCTCTTATCACCGCACCACATATCTCTAGTCACTACACCACATATTCCACTGTGGATCTTGCAATCATGCACTACATTCTTTCTCTGCAATACTACACGACATTATTTGTAGGATATATATATATATATATATATATATATATATATATATATATCATAATTCCCTAGATGTCAATTGATTAACTAACTCATATTCATCATATCATATCAATTTTCATCTCCACTCTATGGTTTAAGATTAGGAATCTACTATAAGAACCTAATTCACTTAAATCACGACTCTGATACCAACTTTTAACATTTGGCTTTTTTACACAAGGTATACCCAAAATTTTTCACTTTTTATTTAATAAAACACATTTGTGTACGCTTACATTAACAATCCAGTACAAGTAGTTATCAATGTGATCGGTTAAAAGAAAATTAAATACGATGATCCAAGTCGGGTGTCACAATCTCTATTCTTTTTTCCTTTCTTATATAAATTTACATGCAAAACACATATCAAAAAAGTATAAGGTAGAAAGAGCTTAGTGAGGAATCCTTATTTCAATCCACGTAATAATCATAATTCAACAATTTTCTCTAAATGCAATAGTAATGGACTTACAGTTACTCAAGGTGCCATTAGACTTTCACATGATACTCATTCTCGTTCTCATTCTTTACATTCTCTAAATTTATTCGCATTTTCTCTTTCTACTCTCTCTCTCTCTCTCTCTCTGTTTTTCTCTCTCTCTCTCTCTCTCTCTCTATACACATACATACACACTCTATCTTGCTCTATCTCTATGTTCATGCTCTATATCTCTTTATCTCTATACTCAAAATCTATTTTCTTTCTATCTCTAGATACTTACTCTCTCTCTCTCTCTCACACATACACACACACACACACACACACACACACTCTCTCTCTCTCTCTCTCTCTCTCTCTCCCTTGCACGCTCTCACAGACATACACACATACTCTCTCTCTCTCTCTAGCTCATTATTTATACTCTATCTATTTCTATACCTCTATCTATTTACCTCTTCCTGTATTTCTACATTTATCTCTCCTCTCTGTCTGTTTGCATGTCTGTTTCTCTCTATTCTCCATATCGCTCTCCCTCTCTACATTTTTAACTCTATCTTTTTCTCCCTCTCTTCATCTATATCTCTATCTTTCTTTCAATGTTTGCATATATATCTTCATATCTATCTCTATCTCTCTTTCTATCTCTACATCTCCATTTTCGTATCTCTCTCTCTATCTCTCTCTCTATTTCTCCCTCTCCCTCTCTGCATCTGTAACTCTATATCTCTTTCCATCTCAACATCTCTAGCTCTATCTATCTTCCTTCTCTGAATCTCTATATTACAACTATACTAACTCATTAACTCGTATAACAACACTTGACTATTTATCTAAGTAATTCTTACTCATTAAGTCCAATAGAAATATAGAACTACATGTCTCAAACATAGCAGTTTAATAACGCATCTTTTAATACTATATTTATTATTTCAAATGTACTCCTTATGCATATTATACTTCACTGTGTATCTCAATCATACTCATCTATTTACTCAAATAGTAATAAAATACTATAATTTTCAATTATCACAATTACTCAACTCATATATTATTAATAAATAACAATTAAGATATTATACTCAACTATGAACATGAACATTAATTATCACATATCTAGATATCATTAGTCTAGAGAGAGGTAAATGTTACTCACTTAGTTAGTTAGTGAAGACCAACTATTATTATGGCCTCCACCCCAACGTTGCTTTCCAATTCATCACTTGTCCAATCCTATTTGGACAATATATCAAGTTTATTAGAACTTGTTTAATCTGATCATTATATTCACCATAGTGTTCAATTACTTGATCACTAACCAGACTCGGTAACTATTTGTCACCCAAACTAATCACGTTTTCAAATACAATTTACTAACAACTTTAACCCACAAGCCGGTAATATAATCGAAAAATCTCGGTAAATTAGGGTATTTAACCCGGAATGACTAGATTAACTTTTAATTAATTATTGTCGGTCCCAAGCCCAGATAAAGGATGAAGGTTTATAACCATAAGTATAGTGAAGGCCAAAGGGCCCCATATCTTTGGTTCACTTAAAGCCCCGAAACTAGTTAAGCGACCCCTGTTATGTAATATTCTAAAGTTTGTTAACAATTTAGATTTTTTTGGAAACAATAAAGATATAAAATGGAATCCCTCCTAGAAAGAAAGTAGAGTGAGGAAAAAACACAAAACATAGTACAAATTACAAGAAAAAAATTAAGAGAAACTCCAATCAATCCTTCTAAAAGGCACCTTGATACACCTATGTTTAAACCAAATAAGCGATAACGTGTAACGTCCCATTTTCACAAACAATTTTTTTTCCTTTTTAATTAAGGTATAACATCATTTTCATAAAAACCCGAGTTAGGAAAACTCATTTGTTTAATATACAATTCTTTTAGAAATCAGAATAATATAATAAATGCATAACCCCAATGATGTTGATAAGTGCAAACAGTCACGCCTTCGTCTTCCCACAATCATCAAGATATTGGAATTTTTAGGTTACAATCAATGTGTATATGCAGAATTTCACTTAACTCTATAGGGTAAATGCAACCTAATGGATCTATGTCTTTTCTCAATTAATAGAAACATACTTATGAAACAAAGCTATAAACCCTGTGAATCAAATTCCTGAGTAGAACCACATACCTCTTGCTTGATTTGAAACAAGCAAATCATTAACCCTTTATAGTTTCCTTGAAAAACTAGCTCCAACAATATAACCACCTCTAATGTTCACACCTAAAACTCAAGAAACCCTAGCATTGAAGGATAGAGGGGAGAGAAGAGAGATGAGAACATTTTTGTTCTCCACCTTCTAGGTATGAGAATCCACAAAAATTAGATGCCTAAGGATCCTATTTATAGTTCAGGTAACTTGCAGATGAATCTAGATTTGAATGATTAAATAATAGATTTAATCCCTAATTCAAATCCTTTTCTTATATGCTACCAGGAGCCTTCCAGAAACCCTTAGAGACTCCTTAAAACCGTCCATACTCATGGAGGTTCTAGAATTGCTTCAATTGATCAACTAATGAACAATTAAAATTTAACACTTGCACTTCTAATTAATTCCAAATTAATTATTACTATTTCTAATAAATATATTAATCATATAATATATTAATAAATCATTATCTTTCTCCTTTAATCAATCCAAGCTATTTCCTGGTTATGAGGGCAACCCAAAAATGACTTTACTTTTATTCATCAACATTATACAAATTTAGTTATAACCTTAGGCACCTCAATCCAACAATCTCCCACTTGGATAAGTCACTAACTAGAATTGCATGTACAACTCCTAACAACCAGTAAAAAATGTTTTCGGAAGACACTTTCAAACTATGATTAGACGTTGGTCCTAAGTTAAGTGATTAGTTATCCCTTCATTTTACAAGATATCGTATGGACACGAGATATGGATAAAAATAATCTCATAGGCCAAGATTCTGTTTCTCGATTTCCTGATTTATGACGACTGAATTCAGACTACTAATTGAACACATCAATAAGTCCACTCGATTAAGCACTTCAAATGTCGGCAACAAATTGTCAAGGAGCCCAAAGATATCGCTTTTCCTGTTAAGGAAAAAGGAATGAATAAACTTTGACTATATAATCATACCTTTTACTCATTATGTCATACATGAAATTAATCTTTATAACACCCAGTTACGAGATGCGTTGGAGTAAACAAATGCACTTCTGATTAGTAAAATATGACTTATATATCTTTGTTTGAAGAATAGAAGATATTATCGTCTTAGAATTACTCGTGATTGAATCTATGAAGTAATCTCTAAGCGCGGGTTTAACTAATACTTAAAATCTTTGTTTTCGAATACTCATGAATATTGCAGCAATCCCTATGTAATGTCCAATCTCTATGGACAATCTACAATCAACACATGACAATCTTAAATCAATACCTACTCCCATAAGTATGAATAACTGTGGAATTTAGAATAAATTAATATTTTGGAAATAAAACACAAAATGAAGCACAATAATAAACTAATTGTTCTATGGCATCATACTCTTGGATTATAAATAATTCCCTATTATTTAATCACCATAACAATTACAGATTTATCTATTGTATAAATGTTTCAGGATAATCAACTTAACAATTAAGTTTGTCAATATTTCTCATGCCAATTATCTTAGCATGCATATCATTTTTTCCTTTGGGCATCACTATTGTGAACAAATTATCAAAAAGATATTCACTTCACAACTAGATCTCCATCCTCAAACCTTTTCTTAGATGTAGTGGAATTTCCTCTTTCTATGCGTTTACCTTTTGTGATGTCAAAAATCCTTATTCAATATGACTGCACTTGCACAAAATGTTTCTAATGATAATTTGTTACTCAAAACAAATCCAAGGTCAATTTATGAAGCTTTCTAGTCTAGGTACGCTCCTTGGATACTTCACTTGTACTGATGTAGTCTCACCCACATTGTCAAATCTAGCACCATCTCCTACATGAAACATTTCATGCTACAACTCAAAATGAATATCCATTTAGACTATGACTCAAAATCATCTCTAAAATTCATGTCATTATAACTCTTCTCAATCATGTTCTATGATATCATTCAATACCTTCGAATGCTCTTAACAGTTGTCTAGTAATTCATCCATGCTGATTTCTGATATAATCTCATGATGCTCAAAACATATCTGACATCAGAATAAGAACAATTCATATCATTCATGATCGATCCTATATCTGAAGCATATATGACTTGAACCATCCTATCACTTTCATGACTAGTACGAAGGACTTTTGAGATTCACTCATTTCCTTGCTATGAAGCATATGGATAATCCATTTTGAATTTTCCATGTTGAAACCTTTCATCATACTGTAGTTTAACTGAATCCTATTATTTATTTCAATCTTTACTTTTAGATCTAAATACCAAGTATCAATGTCGCTTCCGCTTGTCCATCACAGTGAAACAATTCTCGAGCTTTTTCTCTTTGCAGCTTAGAGACAATGTATCCTATGGATATTATTGTCATCAAAATGCAATACTCTTTGAATTTCTCATGGAAGAAAAGATTCCTTGCTACGTGATGCTTGTGTATATCTATAAATAGATTTCTCAATCTTACACACTTTTTTTTGGAAACTTTGTATGTTTAAATCCTCTCAAGGAACATTCTTTTTGAGCTATAAGCATGACATATATCAAAAGTATTAAGTGAATACTCGAAAATGTAACACCTCATAAATCTCAATCCAAGTTGATCATTGGTTTCTCGTCTAGTGAAAGACCTTATAACACCAGAACTAAATGTGAGGGAACCTTCCAACTCCATATTCCATGAGGTATTTTGAAACCTACTTTATTGGATACAAGGTTCAAAAGTATTCTCTACTATTTCAAGTGTATATTCCCAAACATTTGTGAATGGTAGTGAAGCACGAGCTATCATAGATTGAACCATATAGCATCCAATTCTCCTTTTAGTAACATCATTACATTATGGTGTCATTGGAGAAGCCAATTATGGAAATTATTCCACAATCTTTAAGATGATTGAAGAACCCGATAATAAGGCATTCTAATTTCCTTTCAGATTGAAGACCCTTTATCTTCATGCCTGATTTATTCCCTACTTTGTTATGATATTGTTGAACTATTCAAAGTGTTAGACTTGTGCTTAATCATTTGAACAAAATCACATTTGCTGAAACTATCAATAAATATGACATAGTAGTATGTGTCGTCCCTTGTGGTGGATCTGATGGGTCTACACACATTAGTGTTTACATGATCTAACAATCCGTATCACCATTGTATGTCTATGTGAATGGTGACTAATTCGACTTGCCAATATACAAGACTCGCATGCATCATCCAACTTTGTAAGGTCCTAAACCCTAACACTTGTGTATGAATCTAGTAGAAATACAGGATAATAACATTAGTATTTCACAAATATGTCTTTCACTAAGAATGGTTCTCACAAAGAGAATGGGTGCACAAAGTAGTTGACTCAAAGCCAACGAGTACAATCTAATAACTCACCAAGAACTGTTAGATCTATCTATATAGAAACTTTAAATCTGAGAATACAATATAAATCATTAACTCTTAACTACTGAGAGAGGCTAGTATATATAATAGTCCAAACCTATGAGACAGGAGTTTTACAGATTCACCAAATCTTTGATTATTTCAAATCCCTGATTGATGGGATTGATTATTCAATGATAAATGCATATCTGGTGTACAAGGAATGGATCATATCAGGTCTTCAGAATACTTCTTCCCTAAGTAAATCTAATATGCTCCATATTTGGACATTAACACTAGTACAAAATACACTGATCAGAGCATCAATGTCAGCGTCAGGGAGTCACACGCTGATCAGCTTCAGCTTCAGCTCATGCAACTTCAGCTTTAGTAGAGTATAACCATCAACGAGAGTTATCACCGTATCACCTGATCATTGTCTCATCAGTGTAGGACCTTCAGCGTATGGACACACTGATCAGTCCTCAGTGAGTGGTGTCTTTGCGCCTTTAGTCTTGATAGTGTCTGCAATGTCTTTTGCTCATCAGGGTATGATCTCTAGTCTTTAGCATATGAACTTCCATCAACATATCTTCAGATTAACTAATTATCGTGAACTCTGGCAGATCAACTTGTCTAATTTATATTATTTACACTTAGTTAGACAAGACTGACTGTCTACATTGAGCAGATAAACTAGAAATATAATGTATATATTTTGCATCATCAAATCTATACAAATATGTATCCCAAAAAACTCAAGGTCGAATGATTCCAAGTCCGGTCCAATTGGTTCTTGGTGATGCGATTCTCAATAATGTGGTTAAGGCGACTATGGCAGAAGCACGATCATATCTAAACTATTAGATGAATTATTACTCAAGTCATCACTACTATTATTGGAACACAAACTACAATTTCATGAATGCTAATTTCAAGAATAAGTTTTAAACATAAAACAACCATCCTTATAAACTAGAATTGTCACCTTTTCATTATCAAAAGAAAAATTGAAATTCATGTTTATACAACGCATAAAATGAAAATTTGTCTATCTAGACATCTCCGAAGAGCAATAGCGAATAACTAGTTTTATCCTAACTCCATTACTAATCACGAACTTGAAACCCTTAATCATTGAGACATACAACATTTTTCCATTCCCATGATTCGATTCAACCTTTTTGATGCTCAACTTCCTTCTTTCCTTTAGATCCTACAATGCCATAAACATGTGTTTATTACATCGTGCATTAAGGAACGATGAATTGGAAGTATTTGGAGTTTGATTATTCAAGTACTTGATGTACAGTCAAACATTTAAATTTACCATTCCAAAATACTCAGGGTAATCATCATTTCATATGATCCTTGTCATTATATTAATTGAAACTTGCCTCTTTTGAATGGTTGAATGGAATAGAGGACACACCAATTCCAGTCTTCATGATGGGAAGTTTCGGACGAAACCGTTCCTTTCCATTTAGGATTCGAACGTTTTCTTCCCTTTTCCACAATTATTCAAAAGCGATAAATGGAATTGGATAAAAAAATCTAATTTCTTTCCATTTTCCTCGGTTTGAAGAAGTTTAAGAATTCCATCAATGTCTTTTCTATACTATTCATATAATAAATTAAGTTGAAATTATCATACAAACTAATGATAGATCTAAGTACAAGATCTATAACAAGACTCTTGTCAAGGGTAACATTGTGATTCTCGAGTTTGTCTATGTAGCTCTCATCAAGTTAGTGTTGCTATTCGGTGAAACATTTCACTCAAATGCAAATTCATTTCATATGTTCACATGTTCACAAAAAGTCATTTTGGAACATCGAGTACATAGGCATAATGATGCAAAAGATCCTTTTGACAAATCTACATTTTTATGGGAATAACAACTTCTTTAAAGTTAACAAATTATTGATTTGAGAGATATGCTCATTATGGATATCTTTGCCAATATCAAAATCAAGGGAGATCCCATAACAAATGAGCCATTCTCGAGGGAGAAAAAAAAGAAGCCATAATTAGAAAGTGAGTGACGTTTGCTTCTTGAAGAAGAAGAAGAAGAAGAAGTCTACCATTGAAGCTTGGTGAAGCTCAAGCTCTTGGATCTTAAACTCATTTGTCATTCCTCAACCTCAGAAGGTATAAACCTTGAATCGTTATCACTCATTTCACTACATCTAGAATTGGCTCATGTTTTGGCTATGTCTTGGTTCCATGGCTTGGATCATGTGAGTAAAAGTTACTCAAAAACCTTTGAGCATCACTTATGGTCATTTTGAAGCTATTAAGTCACAAAAATTGAATCTTGGGGGTTGTAGGTCACCCATGCATGAGTTGTTAACCTTTTTATGAAGTTATGGACCTAGGGATTTGGTGTTGGGCTCCATTAGGCCATGAAAAAGTTAGCTTAAAGTTGTCAACTTTATCAGTTAAGAACTTTTTAGGAGTTATGTATGAGTATTGGATGAGTTTTCTTAAAAGATTCAGCACTCGAAGATTTGGAGATTAGTGAGTTACGCTGGGCGTACCATCTTGGTATGATGCACGTCGGGCATACTGGGTTGGTACGCATGACGTACTCACAAGAAAGTCATTTAGGCCATTTTTGGGCATTGGGTCATTTTGGTTTGGGCCATGGTTAGATGGGTCAAGTAAGGGAAGGGTAAAATGATCTTTTACCCTTGGCACGATAGAATATAATTTGGACCCTTGTTATGGATAATTGCCTTAGTTGTTAATTAAGGTCATTTTGGTTATGATTAGTGTGAGGAGCATTCGCATCGGCAACTCATGTGTGTGTGTGTGTGAGATTGGGTAGCATCGGATTCAGGTAAATCTTCCCAATACACTTGCATTTGTGGTAGTATATACGTGCTGACCAGTTGAGTCTTATTTGTTGTTACTATGATATGTGTTACTGTGAGTACTAAGACTTAGGGTAGTCTCCAGGGTTGTTGATAACTTATAGGGCGTGCTGTTTGCCCACTTACACTTGGAATAGTCTCCAGGGTTTCTGATAATCCACAGAGCATACTGTTTGCCCACTGAGACTTCAAGTAGTCTCCAGGGTTGTTGTACAAGAGTAGAATTACTATTTATAATGTAGATATGATTGTTTATTGAGTAAATTACATGTATGGTCCCTATGGTTTAGGGTAATTTTCACGTTTGGTCCCTAACTTAATTTTTTAACTCAGAAGGCCCATACTGTTTGTTTTTGTTACTCACTTGGTCCCTGTCTTACCTAAAAAGACTATTTTGCCCTTGATTTTTTTTAAATAAACACACCCCAACCCTACCCACCTCACATTACCTTACCTACCTCACCATTTTCACAATTTAAATAATAGTCTTTTTAGGTAAGATAGGGACCAAGCGTGTAACAAAAACAAACTCTAGGGACCAAGCGTGTAACAAAAACAAACAGTAGGGACCTTCCGAGTTAAAAAAATAAGTTAGAGACAAAGCGTGCAAATTACCCCAAACCATAGGGACCATTCGTGTAATTTACTCTTGTTTATTCTCTTGTTTGCCTCGTCTTGTATAACTTGTATATAAAATTACCATTGTAATAATTCTAACTTCACACTTAATTAATACTAGGGATGGAAATTTTACCCGAACCGGTGGGGAACCAGGTTGACCTGCCCCAACCGGGGACGGGTATTCCCTGCCAAAATGGGTATCAGGTTCGAGGCTAGGGATCCCCGTTATGCTAAACTCGGAGATGGGGCCGGGGCCGGGTATACCAATCCCCAATTCGCCCCACCCCACTTTGATGACTATATATAATATTAGTATAACGATCATTTATTGAATTTGAATTAAGTCCACTAAGATGAATTGATCTATATTAGACCATCATACATAGAGTCCATATAACAAATTATGTTCCCAAGTCCGATAGTTCATCAATCGTCACTTTTTTCGATGGTCTGTATATCAAATCGTCACTTTTCGTTTTGATGCTTGTTAAACTTTATGATTGATGTAAACAGAATCTGATTATGGCCTATGATTTTGATCACTTATTAAACTTGGTTTTTGTTTTGTAAGATGAATTTATTATGTTGATAGATTGGGGATGGGTTGGGGATGGGTCGGGGATAGGCCAGGGAAAAGCCTAAAATACAAAGGGGAAGGGATTTGATTCCCCGCATCCGTCAGGCATAGGGATAGGGATGGGGATGAGGACAAGGTTAGAAACTGGGGGATGGGGACAGGGATGGTCAACCCCGTCTTAAACCCGCCCCATTTTCATCCCTAGTTAATACACTATTACATTCTAAGTTGCAAAAACGAATTCAATATCAAAAATGAAAGATAAATCTTCGTTTAAAAAAGCATAACTAGTTATATAACTTACCTTTGTTAAGCAATCGCTTTCAATATATAAACTTTCAAAATGCATGAACCTTATATGGAAAAAAAAAATTAATAAACGTCAATATCTAGAGATATATCGTGAACTCATGTAGTAAAATTGACGTAAGATTTTAAACAGCCATCCTCAAAACCATGTTCTCTTGAATTATTATTATTTTCATAATATTATTTTACTCAGGGTCCAAATAATAATTCACTAGAAGTCGCCCTAATCTTTCTTATCATAACATTAAAATATTGAATATTAACCGCACCGTCTAGTACTAGTAAGTTTGGTTGATGTTCATTTGTCAAACATTATTGCAAATGTTTTGTATATACGTGTTATATATATATATATATATATATATATATATATATATATATATATATATATATATATATATATATATATATATATATATATATATATATATATATGTGTGTGTGTGTGGGTTCAATTGAGAAAATAAAAAAGGTTGAGAATAGGGGAATCAGTCTCAGCCATTCATTTAATCTAAGCATAAAAAGACACGGTGGCAAACTTGTAAATATGATAACAACCTTCAATCTCAAAGACGTATCTGTAGAGAATTAGATTACAGATCAAACTCATTCATCGTTCATCATCCAAATTTCTTCTCCAACCTTCAACAATCATCCAGATTTCTTCAATTAAACCATCATCAACATCATCCAGTGCTAATCAATCATCGATTTTCGTCAATAACATGTTTATCAACACGATTCAACAGTTAACAACAAAAATTCATTTTTGGTTCTTTTAATCCAACCTTCAATTATGCTTGAATACGATCAGATCTTCAACATCTACGATTAATTATACTCTCAGCGTCATTAGATCAACATCATCGATAATCAATAAAAAATGCACTTCATATCATTTATTCAACATCGATTCTCAAATAAAACTTCAAAATTGAGGTTAGAAAAAAATCAAATCGTTTTTTTTTGAAAAATTTCATATAATTCTCTATCAATCTATTATTTTGTAAGATTTAAATAGTCAAAGTATCATGTTTTTAACATTTTTAAAAAAGTTAAATTGTATGCACTCCAACTGTTTGATGAAATGCATAAACTAAATTACCACGGTATATTCATATATGAATATGTTTTCTCACCTGAATCAGTATATGACTATTAAAACAAAAAAACAAATATGCAAGTCTGTATGTTATTCATATGTGAATAATATGTAAAAATTATATATATTTGTGAAAATACCTTGTAATATTCATATGTGAATATACTGTGTAATATTCATAAGTGAATATATCATCTAATATTCACATGTGATATACCATGTAATACAATGTAATATTCAGATATGAAAATATTATCTAATATTCATAAGTGAATATATCATCTAATATTCACAAGTGAATAAATTATGCAATATTTACAAGTGAATTCATCGTCTAATATTTAAATATGAATATACTATGTTTATTATATGCTATATTCATATATGAATAATACTTAAACTGTAAAAAAAATTAATTATATATTTTTATTCATAAGTGAATAACGAATGTACTGTTGCAAAAATTTGATGCATTTTTATTCACATATGCATTTTTATCTTAAAACTATATCAATATGGATGTCTATTTGTAGAGAATAAAAAATCATGAATTTTGGTATATTTAAAATCATTTTTCGATAAAAATAGCTTCTTAAAAATTAAAAAAAAACGAAAAAACTATGTTTTTGTATATATTAAGGTAATGATTACCATAGTTTAAGGAAACATGTTTTGTTGGAAAACACATGTTTATTCCTTTCCCATTTCCGTTGGTACGATGGAGGCTTTTGCGGCAAAAATAAATGAGTGGCTGATAATGATTCCCCCATTCTCAACCTTTTTTTCTCAATTGAACCCTCCTATATATATATATATATATATATATATATATATATATATATATATATATATATATTTATAACTAGGTTCAAGTATTCTAATTAATTATTGTGCATATATCGTATGCTATGAGAATTACTATGAGAATAAGTTGTTTAGCAAAATGAATACGTTCAACCTTACAAAAATATCGTCATTTTCATGCATTCTCGCTAATTATTATTTATTTTTTGTTCTCACACATCGTTTTTCACTCATTTTCATTCTGATAGAATACGACCAAATAAACATTCTGACAGAAATGAGAATAATAATAATAATAATAATAATAATAAGTGTATAATAACCTTATAGACGATTTAATTAGTGAGAACGTGTGTTAATGACAATAGTTATGTAAGATTGAACGTATTCGCATTGCTAAACAACTTATTCTATTAATAATTCTTATAGCATACGATATCCACACAATAATTAGTTATATAATAGAATAACCTAATCCTATATATATATATATATATATATATATATATATATATATATATATATATATATATATATATATAGGGCGAGGTTCAATAGAGAACCATAATTAAAAAGGAACCAGTGAACCAATCGTGAACGTCGGAAATCATAATGATCAACGGTCAAGGAAATAGATGTACACTTTTACATTAGATGCACACATCCCCGATTATACCAAAAAATCCACCTCCTTACCAAAAAACCCACCTCTTTTTTTCGTTTAAAATTTTTTTAGGCCACATTTTTTATCGAAAAAAAAATCAAATATACCGTTGTTCTTGATTTTTCGTCCTATTTCAACAGAGATCCATGTTGATATATAAAAAAAGATTTTTTTTTCGAAAAAAAAAACTCACTTTATTTTATTACTTTTTTCAATATTTAAGTTTATTTTTATAAAAAAAAAACTAATTATACCAAAAATATTAATTTTTTGTTTTCTATTAATAAACATCAACACCGACTAAAAAAACCTCGATCAGTGTAGATTCACACTGTGAATCTAAACTGTAAATATTTAAATTTTTAACATTCACAATGTGAAAAAGCTCGATTAGTTTAGATTCACATTGTAAATCTGACTTACTATTATACACACTGTGAATCTGAGAAGGTTCACAATGTGAATCTTAACAGGTTCACAATGTGAATCTGAACTGAAATATCGTTTTTTAACATAAATATGAATCCATGTTTAAAAAGTACCAAAAAGTATAAATTTTGATATATTTATTAATTTTCTCTATAAAAAAATAGACCTTAACTTTTGAACAAAGAAAATGAAGTGATTTTTTCGAAAAAAAATGTTCATTTTTTATATCATCATGCATCTCTATGGAAAGAGGACGAAAAAACGTGAACAATAGTATATTCAGATTTTTTTTTTGGATAAAAAACATGACCTAAAAAAATTTTAAACGAAAAAAGGAAGTCAATTTTGTTATAATCCGGTGCATGCGAATCAATTGTAAAAGTCTACAACTATTCCTTTAGCCGTTGATCACTTTAAAGTTCGACGTTTTACATTGGTTCCTTAATTAATAATGGTTCTCTATTGAACTTTTCTATATATATATATATATATATATATATATATATATATATATATATATATATAGGTTATTGCGTTTCTTACATTTATTGTGTGCTAGAATGTACCAATATGAATTTAGTAAATTAAATAAATATTTAATTAAATAAATATAGATATTAAATGATTTCCATAATTGTATATATATTAAATGATATCCATAATTGTAATTCTAATTAAACCCATCATTAATGTCAACAACAATAACATTCTTTCAGAATGAATACGCATCTAGGTTTTTATATATGAGTTCGTTTTTTGTTTCAGGACTCACTCACTTAAAATATAATAAAGTTACATGGAATATGAAGAACAAGAGTGTATTCTACTATGATATACTTTCATTCTGCTGGAATAATATACTTTCAGGACTCACTCACTTAAAATATAATAAAGTTACATGGAATATGAATAACAAGAGTGTATTCTACTATAATATACTTTCATTCTGTTGGAATACACTCTCATTCTTCTAGATACGAATTCATTCTGAAAGAATATTATTTTTGACATTAATAACGAATTTAATTAGTTTCCATGAAAATGAGTTATAAGTATGGATAACATTTAATATACATATAATTATTACTAAATTTTTATTAGTGCATTCTAAGACACAATAGATGTGAGAAACATTTGAACCTATATATATATATATATATATATATATATATATATATATATATATATATATATATATATATATATATATATAGTTCAATAGAGAACCATTATTAATCAATAAACGAATGAACCAATCTGAAGCGTCGAAATTTAAATCAATCAACGGTAAAATGAAGGGTTGTGGACTTTTATAATGGACGCACATGCACCGGATTATAACAAAACTCACTTCCTTTTTTTAGTTTAATTTTTTTAGGCCGTGTTTTTATAAAAAAAAAAAGAATATACCATTATTCGTGATTTTCCGTCCTCTTTTCATACATATCCATATTAATATATAAAAATGATTTTTTTTTCAAAAAACCACTTCATTTTCTTTGTTTGTTGAAAAGTTAAAGTTTATTTTTTTGTAGAAAAAAAATAATAAATATATCAAAATTCATATTTTTCTTGTACTTTTTAAACATAGATTCATATTGATGTTAAAAAAAATCGAAATTTCAGTTCAGATTCACATTGCGAACCTATTCAGATTCACATTGCGAACCTGTTCATATTCACATTGTGAATAATAGTAAATTACGTTCACAATGTGAATAAATCCATTTGTTGATTTTACCAAACTAATTTATAAGTAATGAAAATGTTAAATATTATAAAACTACATGGAATATATTTTGATTCATGTGTAAATTTCACTAAGTTAATTTGCGAATGATTAAATAGTTGAAATAGCAAGTCAAATTCACATTGTGAATGTTACAAATTGAAATATTTATAGTTTAGATTCACAATGTGAATTTGAACTGATCGAGTTTTTTCAAATTATGAATGTTACGAATTGAAATATTTACAGTGTAGATTTACAGTTTTAGTATGCACTGATTGAATTTTTTTTAATTGGTATTGATGTTTATTAGTAGAGTACACAAATTAATATTTTTGGTATAATTAGTTTTTTTGATAAAAATAAACTTAAATATAGAAAAAAATAACAAAATGAAGTGAGTTTTTTTCGAAAAAAAGTTTTTTTTTATATATTAACATGGATATGGAAAGAGGACGAAAAATCGTGAACAACGAATATAATTAATTAGGATTGTCCATAAGTATGATTTGTGGTCTCTTTGATTTGTGCTACATGGTTCGAAATTGCTCTAACGAATATCAAATAGAAATCATTATGATATTATCATAATCTAGAAAAATATAAATTCAAATCGTAAAATCAAAGTCAGTTACAACCAAGACAAACCAAAAGTTCAATAAGCAAATTCATTTTTTCTTACTTCACACGATTCTACAATAAGCAAAAAATTAATAAATTGGAAATGCACTACTATATCATCCCAAGATTTGTCATCTATAGTCCCTGGGGATGGAAGGGTAAAGCCATGAAAAGCCTAAGGGCTAAGTTGCAATTTTGGGACCAGGAGGAGTAAGATGCGCGTACATAAGGGTACGCTGAGTGTACTAGGCGCACCCTAGTACGCTGGGCGTACACTTGTGTACACTGGGCGTACTCATATCATAAGGAAACCCTAATATTTAGGGTTTGAGTTCTATATAAACAACCTTATGAGCTCATAACCCACCCTTACCTAAGCCTCCACTGTTTAGAGTCGTTTTCCCCAAACCCTAATCCTTTCCTTGATGGTGTGAGCTTATAGAGTGTATTTTGAGTAGTTGGAGAGGAAGGTGTTGCATCAAGGAGTTAGAGAAGGAGAACAAGCTTATAGATCTGAAGTTGTTTGGAGCCTGAGAAGCTCCAGAAGGTAAAAAGCTTCAAACTTTATGCTTGAATGATATAGATATAGCCATTCTAGCTTTATGGAAACATTCTTGCCCCAAAAGTCCCCAAGTTGGTGCATGTTATGATTTGGACGAAATGAGCTGTCCTTTCAGACTCTAGGAAGGGTCCTAAGTGATAAAAATGATGTCCCATTGGATGAAGGTGTCCCATGCTTGTAGTAGAAGGGTCTTAATGGATTAAGACCATGTGTTAAGCACTATATGGACGTCCAAAGTGATAAAGTTCAAGAATTTATGGTTATAAGGCACATTTGGTCGATGGATCTAAAAGTTGGGCTTAAGTGCTTAATCCATTAAGCACATATTAGAGTTTTAAGAATAGCTCGCATACGCCCCATGTAAATCCAGTACGCCTAACGTACTGGGTCAACCACCCCGATGGTGGTCAACACAAGGCGGAGTACGCCCATCGTACCCCCTCTGTTGGGCCTTTGATGATTTGGGCTACTTTTGGACTATTTGGACTTGGGCCTTGTTGGGCTTTCTGAATAATGGTGTTTGGGCCAATTTTGAACTTGGATCTTTGAATGAGGCCCAATTAGGGAGTTGGGCCTAATTTCGAAAAATTGGGCCAATAATGGGCCTTATATATGTGGACTTGTGGATCATGGATTTGGTATTGGGCCTTGGCCCAAATTAGAGGAAAGGCAAAATGGACTATGATTGGTTGAAGGACTCTTAGTCAAATTAGTATTCCCAGTTATTGACTTAATATTCATTATTTGGATAGTTTTGGATTTTTGGTGAGACAACGATTAAGGAGTTCGATTCTTCAATTCCAGATCAACATTTCGAGGTGAGTTATCCTCACGATATCAACATGGTCTAAGGCACCAAGGCCGGCCCTTTATCGAATTTGTATATGGGTAATTGCATGATATGTTTATTGATCTGCTAGATCTGCATCCTGGTAGTTAGGATGCTATTATGTTAGTGACCTGGTTTAGGTCGTTATCCTAGTATATATGATGATGCTATGTTAGTGACCTGGTTTAGGTCGTTATCCTGGTTATCGGATGGTTGCTGTGTTAGTGATCTGTTAGACCAGTATAATTATCTGTTATATAAATGCTAGTGTATGATATTTATATGTACATGATTGTTTGTTGGTATGGGGGATTGGGTTGAGGCGAGTCCTGCTTCGTGCTGTAGGCCAACATACCCAGAGCGGACCGGATAGACTGCAGGCCCGGGAGGGCACATAGTCAGGCCGTAGGCCCGACGAGCGATCCAGATAGGCTGAATGCCCTGAGAGGGCGGTCCAGACATGCCGAGGCTCGGAGAGTAGGCCAGATAGACTAAAGGCCCGGTGCATGCGGTCTAGTCATACTATAGACTCAGAGAGTGGACCAGGTCTTATTTTAGGGGTAACTCACTAAGCCTTCGAGATGCATGTAGGCCAGATAGACTGAAGGCCCGGTACGGGCAGACTAGTCATACTGTAGACTCGAGATGCATGTTGTTCTGTGTTTGTTATATTATATGTTTATGGTTGTATGAGGTTGGTATTTTGGGGGTAACTCACTAAGCCTTCGAGCTTACATTTATCGATTATTGTTTCAGGCACAGCGGATGACCACGGGAAGGCGAAGGCGTGACCGTACACTTCCTCATATTTTGATTTGGATTTATGGGATACTCTAATTTAAAACTATTTTGAAAACAAATTTGTAATAAATCTTGGTATTTGAAATGTTTTAAAAGTTTAAATTTGGCATGAATTTTATGGATGTTACAAGTTGGTATTAGAGCCTTGGTTTGAGTGAATTGAAGGAACACTCGTGTGAATCCAGTCTCAAATCAAGGAAAGAGTTTCAAAATCATTTTTAAATGGTTTTCAACATAAGTAAAAGGGGATGTGAAGTGTACGATCAGCCAGAGCCAGTAAGTAGACCCCAAAATACCTTACAGATTATTTGATTTTGTGATATGTTAGAATAACATGCTAGTGATAAGACAGGGATCCTCTGGAACCGTATGATAGAATTGCCTAATCTTTGATGCCTTATCTTATGTAGAGTACCTCATTGATTGTTCTATGACTCTTTCGTGTGTGAATTAACTATTGAGTGAATACTCCAAGTCACATGCTACATGGGTTAAATGGTCTTAGGGTAACGGATTTGGTCCTGCTATGCAGCTCTTGTATGAGTCCAACTGTTGTGGGATTAAATCTTTTAGTCTAACACTGTTTAAGCCATGCGGTATGTGATTGTATTCATGCAATAGTTAACTGGCACCAATGGAGGGTCTTGTGGCAGTTGGTGGATGGGTGGGTAGTGTGAGGACGGTAGGTTAGTTATGAGATATTTAGCATTCCTCTAGGAGTGAGGATTGAGCGCTCGCTATGTTTATGTATATTGTGGTGATACTTAAGACAAATATGGGTAGGTGTGGAAGGTAGTACGGGCCCGTACTACTGAAAGCACAAGACCCATACACATACAAAGGAAGTCACAACCCCTAGGGTTTAGTTGGAAGTTGGTTCCCTGTTATTGTATGGATTATCCGGGATATCTTGAGACCGGATCCGGGTTAGGATCGGAAGCTGGCAGCCGGGATAGGCCAGTATTGTCAGATGATCGTGTCAGTGAGATCATCTGGGAGGAGGTGATCAAGATTGTCCAGGGACATTTTCCAGAGATGTTAGGGTCTATTAAGACCTCCATGGTTGAGTATTTCTACGAGCGCTATGCAGCCCTTGCTGAGACGACTGCCGCAACAGCTATAGTAGCTGTATCGATGATAGGAGGAGGAGCTGGTTGAGCTTTCCAGTATTGGGACTTGTTATTGGAACATATTCTGATGAGTAGAGGACTACATTTACTTGAGACTAGGGAGATATTCTGTACTCGTTGCATTCCGCGGGTTGAGCGGGAGAGGCTAGCACATGAGTTTCTAGATTTGAGGCTCGGGGGTTTTGCTCGAGGCCGAAATGTGAGTCACAGGGACTCCGGAAAGGAGTGATGATTATTATAAAAGTGATTAATCGAGTATATGAAAGAAATCAGAGTAAAACAACGTAATTGGAACACTAGATGTAAATAAGATTTGTGTTGGGTCAAAAATATGGTTTATACTTTACTTTTCTAGGCAAATGTATTTTCTGTAATATTTTATGAGTTTACGGTCAGGTTTACGGTCAATGGGTGTTTACGGTCGTAAACCCATTTACGACCCATGTTGACCAAGCCTATATATATATATATATATATATATATATATATATATATATATATATATATATATATATAGGTGTTAGGGGTGAGGAGTAGATTGATGAACAGAAGAGAGTGTACGGCCAAGAGGAGCTTAAGTGTGTGTATTCTAAGGTTTGTTAGAGAGAAAAAGCGAATCTTGTGTAAGGAACTTAATTCATATCATCAATACATTCAAGATTCATATTCTTCTTCTTTTTCTTCTCTTCTATTTTGATCTGGCATCATCCGTTTGATTAAGATTTCGCACCATCAAACGGATCTGATTGATACTCAAGCATTTTGGGGACTTACAATTGATATCTAAGCTTGGATTGTGTTAATCAATTTTTCTAGGTCTCGAGCGTATTTGATCTTATTTTCGAAGGATTTTTGCGATTTTGGATAGATCTCTGAAAATTAGGGGGGTTTGTTCTTTGCATTTTTGATAAAAACGAGTTTTGGATCGAGTTTTAGAGCAAAAAGGGGGCGAAAATCGCTGTTTGTTTTTTCATATCTAAAGCTAGTTGACGGCCTGGAAGAAGAGTTCATGTCCATTGAAGGGTTTACGGCCGTAAACGAGTTTACGGCTAGGGTTTCTTGGACGTTTACGGCCCAGCAGGAGTTCACAGCTCACTTATTGGTTCCGAAGCCTCCTGACTCGTTCAACACTCTTATTAAAAGGGGGGGGGGGAATTTGGGTGTGCTGGGGATCGAACCCGGGTCCTTTGAGTCAACAAACACGCGTCTTACCAGTTGATCTAACAAGCCCCTTGTTTCATTCCTTCCGATTTTAATTGAAAAACACTCCTTTTCGAACCCAGTTTCGCAACTTTGTCATTTTTAGCCAAAATTCAAATTTCTTTTAATTTTAAATTTTATTTTCTTCCCAAATTTTAGCTTTTAATTTTTAAATTTTTAAATTGTTTTTTTACTTAAAATTTTGACTTTGTCTTCTCAAGTTTGACCTTTGACTTTAAACTTTGACTTTCTCGCTTAACTTTCAAAATTTCAAATTTCGCTTTTCAGTTTGACTTTTTGAGTTTGAATTTTAAGGTCGAATTTTGAGTTTCTTTTTGGTAAAAAAAATTAAAAAAAAATGAGTTCTGAATCCATTCCGGGAAATGAAGTTTCATGTACTCCAGCTTGTGAAACTACGATTAAATTTCTTCAGGAACAAATTGATTTATTAAAAAGAGAAGTTGAGGACCTGAGATATGAAGGATATCAACTCAGGAAAGGACAGAAACCCCTGAAGGCTGAATTAGAAGCAAAAACCAAAGACTTTAGGAAGCTTCAGGAAGATTATAGCAATAAATGTGAAAATTATAACTATGTTATGAAACAACTTGTTGAGTTAAATACTGAGCTTGAAACATTAAAAAACAAATTTGAAACTGCAGATTTTGATTTCAGAAAATTTGATGTGTCAAGCGAAGTAGTTGCAAACATGATAGACCATTGTCTGCAATTTAAAGATAACCAACAAAACGGTTTAGGATACGATAAAGTACCTCCTCCTTTCAATCACACATATCAGTATCACCCTTTGAGTAAATAGAAGATTGCCAACAAACCATTCATGGTTTATGGCAAACCAGTTGGTTTTGTATCAGGAGGCATTATTAATGTTGAAAATACTAATTTTTCTACTTCACATGCAGATCAATCCTTAAATCAATCAAAGCAAGAAGCTGAATGATATGTTTCTGAAAAAAAAGGTTTCTGAACCTGCTGTTTCTGTTTCAAATGATAAATCTTTTATTTCCGACGTTAAAATCAATGATACATCTTGTGATGCTTATGCTCTGAATCATATTGAGTTAAATTTTTTTGACATATTTGATGATTAGTTTGAAAATACTGATGTTCCTGTTTCTAGCACATCTACTTCATGTGCAGGTAAAGTAGTAGAGGATGAGAACAAGGAGAACACCATTGAACAAACCAACATCTCCTTGAACTCTGAATCTGTTGCTTCTAACTCAGCTGCTTCTAATCAACCTGATGTTGAGAAATACAGGCCACCAATTCCAGTTAAACAGAGTGCCTGTTGTAATTGTGCTTGTGGGAACAATAAGAGACAAGGCAAGGATATGCCACCAGGGGCAGGAAGAAACAACTTCACATTGAAGAAAAAGATATGTTTTCACTATGGAACACCTGGACACATTGCCAGAAATTGTCCTAATCGCGCATACGTTCCCTACTATGCACAAGGCTGGCAGAACGCGCCAAGAGGGAGATACTTCAAAAGAAACCCCTCAAGGTCACGTTCAGACCATGGTGACTAGAACGCCCACAAGGCCAAGAATCTGAATCCCAAAGGCAAGACGGGAATGCCGACCAAGAAGCCAAATCCAAGAGATGCTCCCGTGAAGCCAAAATCAAAGTCATCTCAACGGCCGACATCAAGATCGAAAGCAAGTACTGAGCCACCCATCATATCGAAAAAGAAATGGATTAAACCCAAATACAAATGGGTTCCAAAGGCTCACTCTCCCAAATCGTCTAACGGTTCTAATATTTCTTCATCTTCTGTTTGTGATAAACATGATATGTCATGGGAGAGAGTACCCTGCAATGATAACAAAGGTCAACCCAGTTTCAAAATGGATTGGGTTCCAAAGACCAACTGATCCCGCTCTGTGCTGGAGCAGCTATGGAAGCATGTCATCATACTTTGGTTTGTTGATAGTGGTTGTTCCAGACACATGATATGGGACATCTCTCAACTATACAACATTCAGACCTTTGTTTGAGAGTACGTGTCCTTTTGTGGGAAAGGAGGAAAGGAAGAGATCACAAATAGGGTTAGTGCTTAATGGCATGAAGAATTTTTGGATCTGTTATGAGATTATGCGTGTTGTTCTCAGACCTTCTTGATGCGAATTCAATCAGTGAATTACGATTTGCGTTTTCTTCTCTATACACCTGAGTTTATCTTAATATGATTCATTTTAAAGACAATCTTTTATAGTTTTTCTTTAGTAGGTGTCTGTTGGGAAGTGATATCAAGAATGTGATAACGGGCAGTCAAAAACATGTGTAAAGGACTGAATCTAAATTGTCTAGAATCTGTGTTTAATGTGCTGGTAGGCACGAAGGATTTGATAGTGTGGATTTGGATAAGATTGTTTGGACTGACCATACGACGCTTGGGTAGATTGAGCAATGAGATAAACACGGGAACCCATAGGATACACTAAATTAATACGCATCTAGAACCGTGGTTCGACTTTTCCTTGATGTACAAACTTATGTCCTTAATTCTGGTTTTGATAGGGCGACTGGGGTTCTGATAAAAAAGGTATATAGGAAATTATTTTCTTGCTTTCTATCTGTCAGTCATATGTTGCTTCCTCTGTGTGATTGGAAGAGATCCGAACTGGATTGCAACATATGCAACTCTATTTCTACGCATCTCCTTATCTATGAAATTCTTCTTATTTTTTAGCCATATGCTGTCTCCTCTACGTGATCGGAAGATCCGAACTGGAACACAGCATATGCATCCTACTATCTCTATATCCCTCTATCTCTGTTAGTCATATGTTGCCCCCTCTGCGTGATTGAAATATATCCGACCTGGGACACAACATATGCATCTATCTCTAAATCTTTCTTCCTCCTTAATAATTATTTACTCACCTAAAGTAAGGAGTCCTTAGGAAGTTCTTGATAACCAGGGTATATCGGGAAGTGGGGAACACGTTCTAGTGCAACTAAAATTGAACCATTTAAGAGGTTGCATGTAGATCTCGTTGCTTAAGTTAAGTGGACAACAATACCCGTAGTCGTTGTCAGCTAAATGGTATATTTGGAAAATTTTGTCAATATCCTTCGTGTTTAAGTGGACCACAATACCAGTAATTGACAAGATTTATTCATAAAAGTGAAGGTACTGGTAAACAAGTTCAGGTTGTCTCACAACTTTGATCCCAAATATTTTTCTTTTTGTTAAATTTGTTCATAGTTTTCCTCTATGCACAAATTTAGGGGGAGAATTAAAAAAAAAATTTAAAAATCAAACAAAAATCAGAAAATTAAAAATCCAAAAATATTTTTGTTTAAGTTTTAATTTGTGTGCTAATTTTTCTTTTAGTTTTTTTTTGTCTTGAAAAGTGATTTTAGGTATAGATAAGACTCAAGGAGACTGTGTCAAATTTTTTTGAGCCAATGCTTCATCCGTAAGCATTGAAGAATTTTTCATTCGAAGGAGCAAGAAATGAAGATTATTCTTTCAAATTCAATCTTTCAACCCCATAAGCAAGGTGAAGCTGCACTTGAAGATTATGTGACAGATTGCATTAAAGCCTCCTCAATCAATCTGCTGCTATCTATGAACCTGCTGAAGTGATCCAGAAGATTATTTCTCTCTGAAGTTCTCTCTGAAGATTCTCAAGCTGAAAGCACCAATTTTCAAGAACCTCTACAAGAGGCCTCCTCACCTAATGTGTGTTAAATGTCAAATCTTGAAGAAAAGCTCAAGTGCTGAAGATGAAGTCATTCATTGAAGATTCATCTAGTACATCTTGAAGTTGTGAAGAATTTGAAGATAAATGTTGAAGCCAATCTCCCAATGAAGATTATCAAGAAAAGCCAACTACCTTTTTAGGGGGAGCTTGCTGGGTCAATTAAGAAAAGAAAGTTATAAACCAAGGGGGAGATTGTTGGGTCAAAAATATGGTTTATACTTTACTTTTCTAGGCAAATGTATTTTTCTGTACGAGTTTACGGTCAGGTTTACGGTCAATGGGTGTTTACGGCTGTAAACCCATTTACGACCCATGTTCACCAAGGCTATATATATATATATATATATATATATATATATATATATATATATATATATATATATATATATATATATATATATATATATATAAAGGTGTTAGGGGTGAGGAGTAAATCGATGAACAAAAGAGAATGTACGGCCAAGAGGAGCTTAAGTGTGTGTATTCTAAGGTGTGTTAGAGAGAAAAAGTGAATCTTGTGTAAGGATCTTAATTCATATCATCAATACATTCAAGATTCATATTATTCTTCTTTTTCTTCTCTTCTATTTTGATATGGCATCATCTGTTTGATTGGGCTTCCGTAGCATGAAATGAATCTGATTGATACTCAAGCATTTTGGGGACTTACAATTTGGATTTAGCTCATTTATACTTCCAACATACAAAGAGAGTGTTTAGACAGAATTACATCAATCGTTCTATCTATCTTAGAGTACAACTCCTATTTATAGGAGAATTGAAAGTATACAAAAAATACTAAGGACTCGACATTTAAACTTCGAAACTAAAATGCCTAAGTAAAAAGATAACAAAACATTTGAAAATGACTTAACAAGCTTCGACACAATACAACATATTTGACTCAACATTCTCCCCCTTTGTAATTAGTGTCGAACTATAGTTTGTGAGAATTTGAGCAGCAAAATGCATCATCCTTCGAATTTATGTGTACCAGCTCACCGCTTTCTTCAATTCAGCTTTATCTCCTTCATTGTTCTTTTTGCAGTTGTTCATACGAACAATAAAGTTCATATAATGAGATGTTATACATCTTTCAACTTCCGAAGCTTGAAATAAAAATCTCTTCGCTTTTCCCTTCTTCTCTTTTCCTGAAAAGACTAACCCCATTGGCTTTAAACAAATTTCTCCATCAGCATACTTCTTAAGTTCAACTTGAGACTTCAGAACTTCCATATCCACTTTTACTTCTTTTCCTAATGCAGTAGATAGCTCTATATGGTTAAGGCTAGACAATCATAGTAATTGTCTATGAAAATTTTGATGTGACCAAGCCCAAGTCTCAAAATTTCCTTGCTTGTTCCTTAATGTTTCGAAGCATCCATATACTTAAGAATTAATGCAACTTGAATAAGATCAATCAAGTTCATCAATGGGAAAGAAACTATAGAAAAATGACATGCCACGTTGTTCGCCCTGACCACATGATACCGAAAATTTTGGATCGTGTTTTCAAACATAACATCCTTTGTCACACTTATCACTCGAATTATCTTGATAAGGGACCATACCTCCTCCTGATCTTTTCCAACCACAACTTGAAACCTTAACTTCATATGAAGAAAATCATTTTCATTTGTAAACTTCTCAACAATTTTGTATTGTCCTGTGATGAACATCATTTCATTTATAGGAAAATCAAGTTGATTCATATCAGTATTTTTGATAGAATAGCTTTTTCTTGGCGTCTTTTCGAATGCATACATGTGGTTGTATGACACTCTGGCATCAATATTTTCATAGCTGTGAAGTTTCCTTGGACTGCCTTTATCCATTGTTGGTGGATCATTTTTGTGAAGCCTCATAATACTTTGTATCTGTCTTTGCTTTTCCAATTCTGCTTCGATTTCTGCCTTCTTCTCATCTTTCGACTTTTCAACAATAATTGCCTTTCCCTTTCCTCTATCAGCTTCAATTGTTTTTGGTTTCGAAGAACTTGAACTCACTCCAATACCTTCCGAACCAATAAAAATTCCCTTCTGAATAGGTCTTGTCGTTGTTTTCGTTGCCATCACTGTAGTAAATTTCGGAAAAATGGGAATTGGGATTTGAGTTGAAATCACCTTGCCAATTGTTTTTGCTTTCTCCTCTCCTCCTCCTTTGCTCTGATACCAATTGTAGAAGTGATTAATCGAGTATATAAAAGAAATCAGAGTAAAACAACGTAATTGGAACACTAGATGTAAATAAGATCTGGATTTAGCTCATTTATACTTCCAACGTACAAAGAAAATTTTAAAACAGAATTACATCAATCGTTCTATCTATCTCAGAGTACAACTCCTATTTATAGGAGAATTGAAAGTATACAAAAATACCAAGGACTCGACATTTAGACTTTGAAACTAAAATGCCTTAGTAAATAGATAACAAAACATTCGAAACTGACTCAACAAACTTCGACACATTACAACATATTTGACTCAACATTCTCCCCCTTTGTAACCAGTGTCGAACTATAGTTTGTGAGAATTTGAGCAGCAAAATGCATCATCCTTCGAATTTTGATGTACCAGTTCATCACCTTCTTTAATTCAGCTTTATCTCCTTCGTTGTTCTTTTTGTAGTTGTTCATACGAACAATAAAGTTCGTATACTAAGCTGTTTTATATCTTTCAACTTCCAAAGCTTGAAATAAAAATCTCTTCGCTTTTCCCTTCTTGTCTTTTCCTAAAAAGACTAACCCCATTGGATTTAAAGAAATTTCTCCATCAGCATACTTCTTAAGTTCAGCTTTATACTTCGCAACTTCCATATCCACTTTTACTTCTTTTCCCAATGCTGTAGATAGCTCTATATCGGTTAAGGCTAGACAATCATAGTAATTATCTATGAAAATTTTGATGTGACCAAGCCCAAGTCTCAAAATTTCCTTGCTTGTTCCTTGAAGTTTCGAAGCATCCATATCCTTAAGAATTAATGCAACTTGAATAAGATCATTCAAGTTCATCAAATGGGAAATCAGCTATAGAAAAATCACATGCCACATTGTTCGCCCTGACCACATGATACCGAAAATTTTGGATCGTGTTTTCAAACATAACATCCTTTTTCACATATATCACTCGAACTATCTTGATAAGAGACCATACTTCCTCCTGATCTTTTCCAACCACAACATGAAACCTTAATTTCATGTGAAGAAAATCATCTTCATTTGGAAACTTCTCAATAATTTTGTATTGTGCTGTGATGAACATCATTTCATTTATAGGAAAATCAAGTTGATTCATATCAGTATTTTCGATAGAATAGCTTTTTCTTGGCTTCTTTACGAATGCATACATGTGGTTGTATGACACTCTGGCTTCAATATTTTCATAGTTGTGAAGTTTTCTTGGATCGCCTTTATCCATTGTTGGTGGATCATTTTCGCGAAGCCTCATAATACTTTGTATCTGTCTTTTCTTTTCCATTTCTGCTTCGATTTCTACCTTCTTCTCATCTTTCGACTTTTCAACAACAATTGCCTTTCCCTTTCCTCTATCAGCTTCAGTTGTTCTTGGTTTCGAAGAACTTGAACTCACTCCAACAGATTCCAAACCAATAAAAATTCCCTTCTGAATAGGTCTTGTCGTTGTTTTCGTTGCCATCACTATAGTAACTTTCGGAACAATGGGAATTGGGATTTGAGTTGAAATCACCTTGCCAACTGTTTTTGATTTCTCCTCTCCTCCTCTTTTGCTCACTTTCCCTTTTTTACCAACTAACTCTGTTTCTCCCCCTTGCACCCCTGTGACAACAGGTGGGGCACCAGTTGGTAAGATATTTGCAAATTTGGATAGAGGAGCCACTGCTTTCGTTATTGCTGTTTCAAGGGAATTGAATTTCTGAGTTAAAAACTCAGGAGTTAAAGCAGATGTTGTAGCAGACTTTGACACAATTTCCTTCAATTCTCCAAGTAGGACTCCTATGAACATCTTCACCCGCCTTTACTTCAGCCTTAGGAATTAATGACTTATAGCATTCCACAACTTTCGTAACAGCCCCAACAATTGTATCAACTTTCAAATTAAGAGAAGAATAATTAGAAATTAACTCTTGGATTTTTTTTGAAGCATCAACCTTCATTTCCTCAAGCTTTAGATTCACATCCTCTCGCAAAGTCTTGACATCTTTAACAAATAGAACATGACGGTCTTTTGCTACCATCCTAAGATCTTTGATTTCGCCATTGAATGAGTCAGCCTGAGCCTTGACTCTAAGCTCATTGTTTTTATCCATGACATCCATCTTGTTTTGAAGACGTAACTCCTGTGCCTTGATCATTACATCTACCGCTATACCCGAAACATAATGTTTTGCCCTTGAGTCAGATTGGGATTGAAGAATAGAGTTGAGCTTACGATTAAGTATCTTGAACTGTTTTCCAGACATTAGCATATGATCTAGAATGTTTTCTTCCTCAAAATCAAATTCTTAGTCTACAAATGTTCCCCCGAAACCTCCTCCATCGGTTTCATCATCAGAAATTGGATTTGGTGGATCAGTGGATTGTGATGTGAAAAAAGTAGTGAATGGTTGTTGTAAGATGTTTTCGAAAGTGGGTGAAGTTATGGTGGTGAGAATTTTCGAAATAAATGGTGGAAGTGAAGTGTTAATGACATAAGTGGTTTCGACATTAGATGAAGTGATTATACCTTGAGAAATAGCTGACTTCGTGATATCCTCACCCATGTTGACATTTGCACCCGTATCATATACGTTTGCAATAATGTCTAAAGTTTGAACCTCCTCAATAAATGACTCAGTTAACACAACTCCGAGTGCAATTACAACAACTGTTGTAGGATTAGGTGTTTTTATTGGTGATTTCGATCCCAAAGGTGTTTCTGGGACAATCTCACTGTCTTATGACTCTTCGTGAATGATCAGCTTTCTCTTCTTTCTCTTATTAGCTATATGTTTTGCAACATCTTCAGCTCTTTTTTTCTTTGAGGATGGAGAAATTGGTGCTGGTATTTCTCGAACAAGAACTCCTTTTCTATTCAATTGCACTTTTCGAACTAAAGGAGAGCGATCATCAGAGGACACTTTGGACTTGTGGGACAACTTCCTCAATCTTTTAAACACCCTTGATTTCGAAGGTATTATTTACATCAAAGAACCAGTTTTAGTCACTTCAATTTGCTTGACCACTTTCTTCGAAACTTTTTCTTTATCATCAACACGCTTCTTTGGTGATTTAACCAGGATATTTGTAGGAGTTTCTTTCGAATGAATTTCTTCAGTTTCCTTCTTTGACTTCTCTGATTTCTTGGAAAACCCCTCATCACTTCTTGTTAATAGGACTCCAATTTCCACTGAAGGATTAATCTTCTTCAAATACTCCACCAAAATAACATATGGAATTCTTGCAATATTTGGAAATACCTCTGCATCATCTTCAACCGTATTTGGAAAATGATACTTCAAGAATTCTGCTTTGGGTTCATCAACTGGAACTTGAATTCCTTCCTTCTCATAAACATAACATATGATCAAACTCCAATACCGAGCACACGATATCCCTTGTACCACATTCATGTTTTCTATGCTTTTAAGAAACTCCTTCCACATTTGCGAAGCATAATCAATATTCAGATCATAGTATATGCCACCCACCATAGCATATACTTCCAAGCGACCCTTGTCAAGCCCTACACTTTGACCAATTAAGCATCAAATGTAAATGCCAAAGAGAAAGTTCCAGATATAGGGCAGGCTTGATTTCTTGAAGCCACTGATCTTGGTAAGAGGTGGTTGATGACCCATCTCATTAAACAAATGGATGACCTGAGCATTCGTAACCTTGTAGAATGGTGGAGAATTAGGGATTTCAAGAATTTGAGTGAACAAATTCTTGGTGAGACGAATCTTCTTGTCATTTACCAGATTGAAGGTAACAACATCCATGGCCTTGCTATAAGTTGTAGTGGAACCCGCCATTGACAACTAGGACATATGAACATCGAAATAGTTGAACATCACAGTTGACAAGGCTGAGTGTTTGAGAGCAACAATTAACATCTTGAGTTCATCTGGATACACTGAAACATCATCTTCAACTTGGTAATTAGTGCTTTTGAAGCTTTCTGATTGGCTGAGATGAAGCATCATCGGTGGTATGAGTTTTAGCAGCAACCATTGATTAGGATTTTGAAAGCTTTGAAGAACAAAGAGAAATTAGGGCTTAAATCGTCTGAGAGAATTTTGAACGCGTAAAGTTTTAATGATAAACCAATTTCCTTTTATATGTATCCTCAATTGAATACCAAATGATTTAATCAAATTACTAGCCACATCTCTCCTTGAAACTTGCACCACTAGCCGTTATTAATGCCACGTCAGATAAAGCAACCTTGAAACTTGCACCATGTTGCCAAATGGTTACATCAGACTGTTTGTGAGTACCAAGAAGATAGGAACAAAAATCTTCGGCATGGAGGTTGGGCTCTTTCGCTTTTGGGTTTAGAAGCGAAGTCATATGCCAGACTTTCGAAATCTTCAGCCAGAGTTGGTAGTACTCAAAACCTCAAGGATTTCATGAGTGCAATGTGCCAATGAAATTAGATAAGAAGCAATTAAAAAAAATTTGGATCTGCGATGTCGAAAATAAAATTTCGACATAAAAGTAGTTAAATCCCATGCAAAGATTACTTCGTTAATTATCAAGAGAGATAATCAACTGCTTGTGTGGTTTCCCGTGAATTACAATCGAATACTTGTAAAGAAGTATCGAAGGGCTTCTTTTATAATGCTTTATGGGTGGTTAAAATTTTTATTACATTTCAACACTAAACATAAGTGTGATCAATTGTAACCAAAATTACTTGTACGACCAGTGTAGTTAGTGACAAGTATGCTTTGGAAAACTTTTAATGTGACAAAGATAACGAATGATACTCATATAGAAATCATATTCAGAAAAACCAAATTTTAGCTGGATCCTATTGGGAAACAAATGCCGTGGGTTTCAAACATTTGATCAAGATCACTCATAACGAAAGAATATGCTTTTGAGTATCGAAAAATTGGTACTGAAATAAGTGTTTCGTGAAAATATGGAACAAAGTTCTCCGTTAATTCCTTAAAAAGTTTTCAAAATATTGGGTTTCACTTTCATCACGGCCTCATGAATCCATATCATAAACACTGATTTTTGAGATGTCTAAATCTTGATTGGTTTCGATCAAAGATCTCTTGGACATACGTCTTTGTGTGTGATTGTGTTAGAAATTTAGGATTAAAAAGATTGGTTTTCGAAGCGAATGTACCTTTGCTATGTTTGGACCAAGCAGTAAACTCTTAACTCCATTGAGAAGAGTAATGTAGCTCAGGGACTAATGTGAATACAACTTGATTGGGAAGAAATTTTCGTAAGGTAAAATTTCATTAAGACTTTCGAAAATACTCATTGAGTCAATGGAGGCTTAGGTCGACATGCTGCAACATGCTTCTAGGGACAACCTAACTAGTTCAAAGTTTTTCGAAAGAAAACCTGACCCCAGAATGGCAAGCATGATTCCTGAAAATCTTCATTGTATATTGCATGAACTAATTAGAAACTAACTACAAACAACAAAAATCTTTTTGGATTTTATATTTTCGAAATGAAAAACAAACAAATTTTTTTTTTTGGTATTTTTGATTTTTCGAAAATAAAGAACAAATAACAAAATTATTTTTGTGACTTTTGAGTTTTCAAAAAGAAAAACAAACAACAAAAAAATATTTTTGGAATTTTTGATTTTTCTAAAATAAAGAACAAATAACGAAAATATTTTTGTGAATTTTGATTTTCCGAAAATAAAGAACAACTAACGAAAATATTTTTGTGGTTTTTGAGTTTTCGAAAATAAAGAACATCTAACGAAAATATTTTTGTAGTTTTTAACTTTTCGAAGAAAAAACTAAAGAACTAAGAATAAAAATATTTTTGTGGTTTTTCAAATTTTTTTTTGAAAAGAAATAACAAAGAAATTTTGAAAATTTAAATGTACCAAACTAGCGAAAGTTTTTCGTTCAAGATGTCGAAAACGAAGCATGTCGAAGCGCTGAATGTAAACAGTAACCTCTAAATGATTAACCCCAGTGGCCTCTGAATGATTAACCATTACCTCTGAATCAACACTTTTCCTCAAAACCAGCTTTTCATTCTTTCGAAATTAGTCCTGGAACAAAACTTGTTTCTATCATTCCCAAACCTGTTAAAATTCTAACAAATGACTTTTCATCCAAGGGTTTTGTAAAGATATCAGCTAGCTGATCAGTTGTCTTTATAAAATGAACTTCGACATTTCCATCTTCCACATGATCTTTTATGAAATGATAACGAAGTGCAATGTGTTTTGTTTTCGAATGTTGTACTGGATTATGAAGAATGCTTATTGCACTTTATGAATCACAATACAATGAGATCTTTTTCAAATTTATTCCATAATCACGCAATTGGCTTTGGATCCATATGATTTGTGAAGTGTAAGCAGCAGCTGCAACATACTCTGCTTCAGCAGTTGAAATTGCAACACATGTTTGCTTTTTCAACTGCCAACTTACAAGCTTCTCATCTAATAATTGACATCCGCCACTTGTGCTTTTTTGATCAAGACCGCAACCTCCAAATCTGAATCTGAGAATGCTTGAATGAAAAATCCTGATTTGGAAGGATACCACAATCCTAACGAAATTGTTCCTTTGAGATATCGAAATATATTTTTCACAGCAGTTAAGTGAGGTTCTCTGGGATTTTCTTGATACCTCATTCTTTGCACGAATTTGAGCTCTTGTCAATACTCCATCTTGTGGATTTCCAATGACTTGTTCTTTTGGATGATTTATTGTCCATTTTTCCAGTGGTGGATATGCTGGATCAAAATCCAATGGTGCATCTTCATACATTTCATCGTTTTCTGAACCTGCAACAGAAACATTATCAGTTGAATCAAGAAAATTTTCATTTTGATTCTCATTTGAAATATTTGTATTAATATGCTCCCCCTCAACATTATCATTTTGATGTTCCCCCTGAACATCTCCATTCATCCTCTTATTCTCCCCCTCGGAAGAATGCTCCCCCTCAACTTGAGAAGTTGAATACAAGGGCTCCCCCTCCACTTGATCATTTAGCATAATTTCGTAAATTCTAGGAGAATACGATACTGAGTTTAAATCTGATTTTTCTTGTATTAATGTCAAATTTTCAGAATGCTTTGATGCTTCAGATATTCGATTGTCCGCGACACTAACTTCAGCATCAACAACCCTATCAGGAACACCAAATATTAAATCATAATCAAAATCTATCGAATTAACATTTGCATATTCATCATTTGATTCATTAATAATTGGATGTTTTTCAAAACATTTTTCAATTCTTTTAACGTAATAATCATCAAATGTGAGATTAAATGTTTCTGACACTTTTCTCGTTCGTTTATTCAATACTATATATGCAACCAAATTATGTGAATATCCCAAGAATATTCCTTCATCCGACTTAGATTGAAATTTCAAAAGATTATCCTTGAGATTCATAATAAAACACATGCAACCAAAAACATGAAAGAATTTGACATTTGGTTTTCAGTTATTAATAATTTCATAAGGAGGAATATTGGAACGACGATGAATGAACGATCGATTTTGAGTAGAACATGTTGTAGAGACAACTTTTACCCAAAGATATTGAGGAAGATTCGCATATGTGAGCATCATTCTTGCTGCTTCACAAAGAGAACGATTTCGTCTTTCAACTACACCATTTTGTTGTGGTGTATATGGTAAAGAAAAATTATGCGAAATTCCTTTATCCCTTAAGAACAAATCAAGAACATTGTTCTTAAATTCAGAGCCATTATCACTCTTGATTTTTTGAACTTTCTTCCTTAAGCTTGTTTCTATTTGCTTGATGAAATCAATCATTGTTTGAGCTACTTCAGATTTTAACCTGAGAAAATAAACCCAAGTGGATCATGAGAAATCATCAACAATGACTAAAATGTACCGTTTCTTGTTGAGTGTTTCAACAGTTGATGGTCCACATAATGCAATATGAAGAAGTTCCAACGGTTCAACAATGTTCGAATCTATAACAATTGAATGTCCTTAACGATGTTGTTTTCCTTATTCACAAGCTGCACATAAAGTATCATTATCAAACTTTAAAATAGTAAACCTCGAACAAGATCATTTACCACCAATTTGTTTAGATTTCAAAAATTCAAATGAGAAAGCCTTCGATGGCATAACCAGCTAAAGTCTGTTGGAGCTTTCGAAAGTAAGCACATTGAAGGTTTCCCAACAATTGGTTTGTTGTCGAGAGTGAACATGTTACCATATCTCTTAGATTTTAACAAAACCTCTTTTGTTTTGACATTTGAATTAATGCTTCCTTCTTCATTGAACACCACTTGATTGCCAGTGCCCACAAAAAGTTGCGAAACACTTATCAAGTTATGTTGAAGATCTTCGACATAAGCAACTCGGTTGACTGTAAACCTCCCATTCGTGACTTTACCATAACGTTTCACTTGACATTTGTGATTGTTTCCAAACTTCACGACTCCTGCATTATCCAAACTTTTGAAGTCTCGTAAGTTTTCCTTCTTTCTAGTCGTGTGACGCGAGCAACCACTATCAATATACCATTTTTTGTCATATTGCTCGTCACACAAAACCTGCAATTAATTGAAAATTTTAGGTACCCAAAGTTGTTTGGGTCCTTGGTGATTAGTTTGAAAAACAAAGTGTAAACTTGAACTTAAGACCCAATCTCGAAATTTTGATTTAAAACTATTAATTAAGTCCACATCATGGGTTAAAGTCCATAGAATATAAACTTTCGAAGATTTATGATTGTCACTGGCTTTCTCCTTTTTCTTCTCAGTTAGATTCTCAAAATTCTTCACTTTTGAAATTGGTCACCAAGTTTGAACAAATGGATTAGATTCTTTCGAAGAAGTGCTTCCACTTGAAGATTCATTCAAATATTTCTCATAGGCATATTTGATTCGTTGTTGAGAAAATTTTCCTGATTGGTAGATTTTACCTTTGCCTTCAAGCCAAAGATCTAAGTTGTTCATTTTTGAATGACCCTTTATGTAAGAAACTTTTGAAGGTTTTTTCACAGATGGATTTGGAAAATTTGGTTTTTGTGGAATGAATTTTACCTTTGGTTTTGTTCGAACATTTTCAAACTTTTGATTTGCAACATTTGAGTAAAAACCTGTTTTTGAAGAAAATCGATTTTGTAAATTCGATGATTGTTGTGTAAAAGAATTTTGTTTTGAAAAGTGATTTGTGAAAAACTTTGTTGATCATGGGTTCTAAAATTCCTTGATGTTTGAGATGTAGGAAACTTCTTTGTGTGATCATGTTGATTAAGATTATGAGACAAAGATTTGGTTGTTTGAGAATTAAATTTCGTAGAATTTTATGGTGGTAATGATTGAGACAAAGAATTTTGTGTTTGAGCGGGATTTTTCTTAATATCTGAATTTGTTAAAGACATTGTCTTAACAGATTTAGACATTATCTTTTCAGTGTTTTTCTTTGTCAAATCATTTGGTTTCTTACGATTATCCACAACTTGCCAAAAAGTTTATTTCTTGTTTGTCTTTTCGAAATTCCATTTTCTTTCAAAAAAATTTCAATTAGTTCCTTAAAATCTTGCGAATTGATTTTAACCATTTGATTTGTTTCAACAACATTTTGTTTTGAAACTTCTTTTGAAATGTGTTGTTTTTCAACCCACTTTCGTTGTGGTTTTTTGTCTTTGAAAAATGTAGGTATTCTTTGTGAGATTATTTTCGACAGTGCTTTGATTTGAAAAGAATCCTCCATCTGATGTTTTCTTGTTATCTTCTTCAACCATTTTGTTAAATTCCAGTTTAATGTTATCATTATTCCCAGCAGTGACAAATACTTGATTGGGAAAGACGATATCATCTGTGCACTTGAAATTTGGATACACAACCGTATTTGTTTCAAGATAATGAGCACCTTTTTCAGTCATCACTTTGTCGAAATTTTCAGTATCTCGATACACATGATCAACAACAATTCGAGGAATAATTGTTTCTTTCAAAAGATTCTTTTCTGACTTTGAATTTTTCGAAACTTTATTCTTGTCCTCATCATCACTACTATTAGTTTGACTATCTCTAACACTCACATGGTCGAAATCATAAACTTTCGAAGTAGAGGGTATGTCAGTGTCAATCTTAACCATCGAATCATTACATATTTCTTTGCCTTTAGACTTAGATGTGACATTAATAACAGACAGCTGAGAACAATCGACACTTTCCTCTTCCTCAATTTCAATGATTTCGCTAAAACTATCAGAATTATCTTCGATATCAGCGAAAGTAGATTGAGAGTTAGATTTCGAATTCTCAGTTCTTTTCAAAAAATTTATTTGTTCACTTTTGGTCAATGTGTCATTCACAATTTGAACAAGTTCATCAGCATCAAGATATTCATCTATTTTAACAATACCATAAGCAAATCGATTATCAGGAACTCTGTCAAATTCTGCTATGGTTCTATCACAGTCATAAGATATGCTATCAACCTTTTCTCTTTCGAAAACTAGAAAAGGTAATAACTTCCTATGTTGTTCTTTGCTTATATCAGATGAATGATGCAATGCAATTAATTTCGCATATAGACATTTAGCAGAATTACAATAGATGTTCCTTTGTGCTAATAACATCCTTACATCATTGTTCAAATTTTCCCTATCACAACTAAGATTTTTCAACTGAGGTTATATATACTCAACACTTCTTCTTTTCGAATCCAATAGCTTTTGAGTCTTTCGCAATTGTATACTATATTTCTTAGGCTCATTACTAGCAGACACAACAAGAGTATCGAAATAAGCAACAATATCATCAAAAGCAGTTATCTCATAATCATATGCTTGTAACGGAATATTAAAAGATTGAAGAATAGAACGTACCTTGGTAGTCATTGGTGATTTATCTCCACTCTTGGTCATGAAACAATGACCAGTCACCACTTCTTCATCTTTTTCCATAAACCTTGCATACATTACACCATGCGTAGGATTACACATCTCCTCATCATTTGATCCAGATGACTAGATTTGATAAGTTCCTTCATCTTCACCTCCACCTCTAGCAACCAAAGACATACCCTTTGCTTTTGCTCGAACTTCCTCCAGACGTTCGACATAGTATGCTTCGTCTTTCACCCTCTTCTTCTTTTCATCCTTCTTTCGAAGCATACAATCATTAGCCATGTGATTTGCCTCGTGGCAATAGTGACAATCGATTCCATAGTCACCTTTGAGCTTCTTTTCAACTTTTGCATCATCAGCCTTCACATCATTCTTTTCAACCTTTTTCTTATCATCACTCCCAACTTTGTTGGCATAACTTCCTTTATCATCATTTGATTTCGACTTTGGATTAAAAGGTTTCTTGAAAAACTTCTCAAGTGTCTCCTTCTCAACAACTTTAGAAACCAAAGCTAATGGACCTCTTAGACTCATTTTTGTCTCCTTAGCTATTTCATTAACTTCTCCTTTGTGAGTCTTCAACAAGTTGTATACATCATTCAAGGTTGAGTTATAGAAAACCCGCTAAATTTTCACCATCATGCTAACATTTCTCCATTCCTTTCAAAGTCCCATAATGAATGTGAGATTGAACTCCATGGTTGACCTTGTGATTCCATAACGATTGCATCTGTAAATGAGTTCGATCAAGCGATCATAGTAACCTTCAATGGATTCACCATCTTTTTGTTTGAACTCTTTCAACTCAACCAAGCATTGCTTTATAGAATTAATCTTCGTTTTCTCACTTCCTTGAAACTTCTATTTGAGAGTATTCCATATTTCTTTAGCATTTTTACAACCACGAACATAGTCGTAAACAACAGGTGGCAATGAACCTCGCAACTCCCTCATACATCTTTTCTCATTGTTCTTCAGCCTCGTAGATTGATCACTAACAACTTGAGTTGAACCAGATGAACCAATGTTCTAAACATTCGAAGGTGGATGAACATTTCCAGTAATGCAATTCCGAAGCTCCTCATCCAGTCCATTAAGATAATCCTCCATTCGATCAGCCCACTGATCATAATAATCCAGAATTAGCATAGGAATCTTCGTTGAAGATCCTAGAAGATGAGAAAAAGAGGTCATCGTATTGATGTTAAAGTTCGCCATGAAAGTAAGGACGTGATTTTCAGAAAAACATGATGAATTTGAGTGAATGAATTGATCAGGAATTTCAAATCGATCACTCGACTAAACAAATCAATTGCAGAATCAAATCACAACTGAAGATCATATATGATTTTCAGAACCAAAAAGTGCGGAAACTTTTTGAATCAAAATCGCGACTCAAAAACTTATGATTCAGAATGAAAATCAGATCATTGTAGTATGATTCCTGCTCTGATACCAATTGTAGAAGTGATTAATCGAGTATATGAAAGAAATCAGAGTAAAACAACGTAATTGGAACACTAGATGTAAATAAGATATGGTTTTAGCTCATTTATACTTCAAACATACAAAGAGAGTGTTTAGACATAATTACATCAATCGTTCTATCTATCTCAGAGTACGACTCCTATTTATAGGAGAACTGAAAGTATACAAAAAACACTAAGGACTCGATATTTAGACTTCAAAACTAAAATAGCTTAGTAAATAGATAACAAAACATTCAAAACTGACACAAAAAACTGCGACACATTACAACATATTTGACTTAATATTTATGTTTAACTAGGGTTTTACAGCTGGAAGTGGAATGGTTAATTGATGGATTGGATTGTCGTTTTTTTAGAGCAAGGATTGTGCCCTTTCAGTTTTTCGAGCTCGAAGGAGTGAGTAGGCTTGTGACCCCAGGATCAGGTTGTATTCCAGCTCAGGGTCAGTTGGTTGCAAGGATTGGAAACATTATTTCAGTGCCAGTGAGCGCAGGTGGGTCGATGTGGCATATGTATTTTGTGAGGTCTGGTTTGCCTTGGATCTCGTGTATCGGGCGGTAAGGATTGATTATGCGACCTATTGTTCTTTTAGGATCTTAGACTATGTCTTGGGAGTAGTTTGTAGCCCGGTTTAGGGCAGCGGTTGCTTCAGCTACTGCAGTTCATTTGTGGACGTTTGTGCAGATGAGCGAGTCAGGGTGCGATCCCTGAATGGAATGATTTCTAGAGCCCGAGAGTGGGAGACTGGTTGGGAGCACCTTGGGAAGAGGGGTATTATGTGGGAGGTCTGTGGATAGGGTCCCATAGAGGGGTTATTCATCATTGTTCCGGATTCAGTGCTTTTAGCAACCGTTAGTGATTGACGGACGAAAGTGCCAAGGGAAGTAGCTGATGGGTTTTGAGCATTCTAACACTTCCTAAGTGTACATGCAACCCTAATAACCTTGGATCTATGTTTGTCTAATTATCATGCAAAGTTGAATTCCAAGGTTATATTCCTATCTAGCATACATGGGGAACAATTTTAACTTGAATCATAGATAGAATAACTTACCTTGTTGTTGCTTGTGTTCCTTGAAACCTTGTGAGCCTAGCACCCCAAGTGTGATGCCTCAAATGCTTCACACAACACCAAATGCTCTTGGAAAGACTCTTGAGATAACACACACTTCTCAAAATCGGCCAAGCCCTCTAGTTTCTTAGTATCGCCAATTTTGGTGGAGAATATGATTCTTATATAGTGTTGACACATCTAGGGTTACACCATGTAAACCCTAATGTGTCATGACTCTTCATTTCCATGACCCATGGGTTTGTAACTCCCATGGAGCATCCATGGAGCATCCTATGAGTAGAACCCAACTTGATAATCCATGGAGCCTCTTAGCCCACTATACAAGATATGGATGATTTACATAATCAACCCATATATTTAATTAGTTATCCTTTGATCACTTAATTAATTCCAAATTAATTCTTTGATCAACTAATCAAATAATATTATTAATATATTAGAACTTATAATATATTAATAATCTCCAAGTGTTATTTCTCTCATTTAGTCTATCCAATTGCATGGTGCCATGCAACCCAAATGGACCATGCCGGGTCGGGTCAAGTACAAGCCCGAAATAGTTATGGACTTAGACACCTTATCCAACAGTCTCCCACTTGGATAAGTCTAATAACTATATCTCTAGTACTTCAGGAACCGACCGGCAATCGTAGCTCTTTCAAGGTCTCTCGGAACTGAGAAGATGATGGTATGCCATTTAAGATAAGTAATCATATAATCCTCCGTTCTAGATATCAGCCGGACAAATACATGGAACATTGTCTTGCTTATTGTCCAGCATTTGTTTCCCGATTTCCGATTTGTTTGACATAGAACTTAATTGAACACATCAACTTAGTTCTGACCGGGCCCGGTACATGGGTCAAAACAAAATCATCGAGGGGCCCAGATATCAGCTTCTAATCCAAGAAGGAACAGATAAACTTCGACTCATATGTTTGTTCTACCACTCATTGAATTACACACAAAAGTACGTTTTATAACATCGAGTTACCAATGCGGTTTCGTACAGTCAATGCATAACCAACTTGTAAGTAACAAATCATATCTCTAGGTTTGAAGACTTATATGATATTACCGTCTCACGATCACTCGAGATAGAATTCCATGAAGTGATTCCAGTGAGCGTGGGTTGAGTCCAATGCTCAGAACTTATGAGCACTCATGATTGTTGTAGCCTTGTCCAAGACCTCTACAACCAAACATGACAGTCTTGATTCATATCTACTTCCAACATATGACCGACTGTGGAGGTTTGAATAATATGTTATACCAAACAAAATTATTCTGGAAGTCAAAACATGCAAAAGAAATATAGTAAACGATCGACAAGAGATAGCAACACTTTACTCATAAATAAAACATCTTTTATTCATCATCTAATGTCAATTACACTTTACAAATTTCTGGGTTATCTAACTACTAAATCTAATATCATCCTTCAGCCCTATGCTCCGAGCATGCTGAAGATGCTTAACCCGAGTCAGTCCCTTTGTGAGGGGATCTGCCGGATTCTCATCTGATGATACCCTCTTTGCCACGAGGTGTCCTTCTTCGATCCGATGTCTAATGAAGTGGTATTTTCTGTCGATGTGCCTGGATCTCCCGTGATCCCTTGGTTCCTTGGCTAAGGCAACAACACTTTCACTATCACAGAAAATTTCCATTGGCTCTTTAATAGCTGGTACAACTCCAAGGTCTCCAATGAAGTTCTTCAGCCATATCGCCTCCTTTGCTGCCTCGCTAGCTGCAATATACTCTGATTCACAAGTAGAATCTGCCACTGTCTCTTGCTTGGAACTCTTCCAAGAAATTGCTCCTCCGTTTAGGGTAAAGACCCAGCCCGACTGAGAGCGGAAATTATCCCTATCAGTCTGGAAACTAGCATCACTATACCCTACAACTCTCAAGTCATCACTCCCACCGAGGGTAAGAACCCAGTCCTTAGTCCTCCGCAGGTACTTGAGGATATTCTTTACCACAGTCCAGTGTGCCTTGCCAGGGTTCGCCTGATACCTACTAACCATGCTCAAGGCAAAAGCTACATCGGGTCGAGTACACGTCATAGCATACATGATCGATCCTACAGCCGAAACGTAAGGTGTTCGACTCATTTCTGCTATCTCAGCCTCAGTGCTAGGGCTTTGTGTCTTACTCAATCTGGTGTTACTCTGGATGGGTAACTCTCCTTTCTTGGAATCCTGCATGCTGAATCTCTTCAGCACCTTATCCAAGTAGGTACTCTGACTAAGTCCAATTAGTCTTTTACTCCGATCTCTCAAGATCCTTATCCCTAAAATATAGGCAGCTTCACCAAGGTCCTTCATAGCGAAACACTTCCCAAGCCAGGACTTTACTTCCTGCAGGGTTGGAATGTCGTTTCCCATGAGTAGTATGTCATCCACATACAATACCAAAAAGCTAACTATACTCCCACTAGCCTTGACATACACACAAGATTCATCTTCACTCCTAGAAAAGCCAAATTCCTTGACCTTTTCATCAAAGCAAAGATTCCATCTGCGAGGTGCTTGCTTCAATCCATAAATGGATTTCTCAAGCTTACACACTCTATTAGGGTACTCGTTGCTGACAAAACCCTCTGGCTGACTCATGTAAACATCTTCAGCCAACTTTCCATTAAGGAAAGCGGTTTTGACATCCATCTGCCATATTTCATAGTCATGAAATGCAACTATGGCTAACAGAACCCGAATAGACTTAATCTTGGCTACTGGAGAAAAGGTCTCATCATAATCCACTCCAGGAATTTGAGAGAAGCCCTTTGCAACCAGTCTAGCCTTATAAGTGTGTACTTTACCATCCATGTCGGTCTTTTTCTTGAAGACCCATTTGCACCCTACTGTCTTACGACCTGGTACATTTTCAACCAACTTCCAAACTTGATTGTCATACATGGATTGTATCTCGCTATCCATAGCCTCTTTCCATTTAGCAGACTCGGGGCCTGCCATGGCTTCCTCGTAGCTGTTAGGGTCATCTTGACTTACTAGTGTCCCATCACTAATAAGTGTCTCACCTTCTGCAGTAATATGAAATCCATAGTAATGCTCAGGTGCACTCCTAACTCTCGTGGAACGTCTCAGAGGTACAGATTTGTCAATTGGCTCAACAGGAGTTTCCTCCTCAAGTTGAGGGCTAGAGTTTGAAGTTCCTTCACCGCTTGATTCTTGAATTTCTTCAAGATCAATTTGCCTCCCACTGTCTCCTTGGCTTATAAACTCTCTTTCTCGAAAGACTCCTCTTCTTGCTACAAAGACCACATTGTCACTAGGTCTGTAGAAGAGGTAACCAAAGGATCGCTGTGGGTAACCGATGAAAATACACCTCTCGCTTCGAGGTTCGAGCTTATCATGAGTCTCGCGTCTCACGAAAGCCTCGCAACCCCAAATCTTGATGTGGTCTAGTTTAGGTACTTTACCAGTCCACATCTCGTGAGGAGTTTTGGCAACTTTCTTTGTAGGGACTAGATTAAGAATATGGGCGGCAGTCTCTAAGGCATACCCCCATAATGAGATTGGTAGTGTAGCTCGACTCATCATGGAACGAACCATATCTAACAAGGTTCGATTACGCCTCTCAGCCACACCATTCAACTGTGGTGTCCTGGGAGGTGTCAATTGTGAGACTATCCCACATTCCCTTAGATAGTCGAGGAACTCTGAACTAAGATACTCACCACCACGATCGGATCGAAGCATCTTAATGTTCCTGCCCAATTGATTCTCGACTTCCTGTTTAAATTCCTTAAACCTCTCGAAAGTCTCTGACTTATGCTTGATCAAGTAGACATATCCATATCTACTATAATCATCAGTAAAAGTCAAATAATAACGATTAGCATCCCTTGTGGCATGTTTGAATGGTCCACACACATCCGTGTGTATAAGGTCCAACAAACCTTCACCCCTCTCACACGAACCTGTGAAGGGTGACTTTGTCATTTTTCCAAGTAAGCATGATTCGCAACTATCATCTGACTTTAGGTCAAACGACTCCAAGACTCCATCCTTTTGGAGTTGGCCTATGCGCTTCTTGCTTATATGTCCAAGACGACAATGCCATAATGATGCTTTATCCAAGTTATTATTAGTAGAATCAATACACAAATCATTATTTCCTAAGTTATCTACAATAGATACAGCTTCATACACACCATCACAAGGTAATGCTTTAAAATAAAGAACATTATTAAAGAAAGCATCAATAGAACCAACTTCATTATTAAATGAAAAGGTAAACCCTTGTTTGTACAAAGCATGAAAGGAAATAATATTTCTTGCCATTCCTGGCGAGTAACAACATTTATTCAAATCTAAACTAAACCCACTACTTAGCGATAAAGTATAAACTCCAATCTTGGTAACAGGTATAGCTTTCCTATTCCCCATGATCAAGTTTATCCTTCCTTGCTCCACATCCTCACTTCTTTTTAGTCCCTGCAAGTCACAACAAATATGAATACCACACCCGGTATCAAGGACCCAAGAATTAGAATGGGGTGAGTTATTAGAAATGATAGTGTAAATACCTGCATGGTTGGGTTTAACTTTCCCATCCTTCACATCTTGCTGGTATTTTGGGCAGTTCCGCTTCCAATGAGATTTTTCATGGCAATAGAAGCATTCAGCCTCTTTTGGGTCAGAAGAAGGAGTAATGAAACCTTTCTTGGTTCCACTTGAAGAAGAGCCATCAAGGGTCCGAGCCTTGGTACCCTTAGAAGAGCTCTTTCTCTTCTTCCCTCGACTTTTCCCGATTGCCAAAACCGGAGTTGAGTTTTGAGTAGGAGTGATAGCAACCGACTTCCCCTTAAGACCTGATTCTGCGGTCTTGAGAAGTCCCTGAAGTTTGCTGAGGGTGACTTCTTCCTTGTTCATGTGATATGTCATGCGGAATTGATCATAGCACGATGGTAAGGAATGCAAAATAATATCTATTGCAAGATCCTCCGGGAAGTTCACATTAAGCTTCAGCAAACGATCCACATACCTTTGCATTTTCTGCATGTGGCTCGTGACGGATTCCCCGTCCTTCATCATGGTTGTTATCATGGAGCAGATGATTTCATACCTCTCTTGTCTTGCACTTTGATGGTATCTTTCCATCAAATCTTGGTGCATGTCATAAGGGTAGAAATCCTCATAAGACTTTTGGAGTTCCGCTGTCATCGTGGCCATCATGATGCAAGCCACTTTCGTAGCATCCCTTTCATGTGCCTGAAATTCAGCGATCTCCTGAGGAGTTGCAGTGGACTCATCAATCTCCTTAAGCTCCTTGTCAAGGACATATTCTTTGTCCTCGTAGCGGGTAATCATCCTGATGTTTCTGATCCACTCATTGAAGTTGGATCCATCAAAGGTGACTTTCCCACACAAGTTCATAAGGGTAAAGGAGCCATTAGGATTAGAGCCAGAAGCATTGTTGAAAGACATCTGAAGAAAAGAGAACAAGATTAGTTTAGATATAAGAGAGTCCTTAATAAAACACCCAAATGTAATATTAAGGCTAGGATCCAATCACAATATAATATAACTTAGAAGAGGTATGCCGTAATCTAAGCTATATCATATTTGAAAGGTAGGTGAATGACGATTCACCAATTTCCACCACGAAAACCGCAATATTTTAGTATTAGGTTTTTGAATGGTTCTTAGAAATTCCTAGATTCTTTGAGATTCAATAAACTTTTCAAAGGCATGTTTCAATCTCGAGTGTGCCCTCCAAGTTTTGTGACTGGGATACCGAGGATCACAAAACGAGGTGTGAAGTAACCATGCAAATCACTTGGTACCCTTAAAGTTTATCACTCAATCGATGTGCCGGTAAACCACACACGCTCCATCGATACTATAATAAACCCTAAGTCACCCTTTACCTACCTTGTTAAGTCCAAGTTAGTGTGCCGGTTAACCACACACGCTCCACCAACGACTTAATCAAAGTGTAAAGTGTAATTTCATGGAATAGCACCTTATTCACATTTTTCCTAAAGTAACTAAGATTGGGAATTTAATAAAACATTTAGTTACTTTATAATATTCATCATACTTTGAATGAGAATTAATAAGTCCTTGTCTTACCCGTTAGGCTAACGACCCTCCACCGATCAAGCAAGCGGTGGGTGAGAGTGGACACCCATTAAGTCACCATTTTATAGGCAACAACCTTATACCCACCTTATAGACCGGCTTCGTGAATGAGGCGTACTAGCGGTAAGACGACTTTGTTCTTATACATATATATATAATTATTAAATCATAATAATATAAGTATAAGGGTTGAATTTTAACTTTTAAAATTCTAGGGGTTGGAACTAAAATTTTAACTTAACTTTACTTGTTCCAAAACTTGAGGGCAAGTTTTGTAAACTTTCAAAACTTTTCATTTCTTGTAACTTATGAGTTTAATAGAGTAATAAAATGAGGACTTTTCATTTTTCCTAACTCTTGTGTTCTTTTAATGGTTTTTAACCCAAGAGACTTTTGGTTTTCCATAACTCGAGGACAAGTTATGGACTCCATTAAAACACATTATGATCATGAATTAATCTACCACATAGGTTACAAATAATTCCTATGATCATCTAAACATCATAAGAACAAGAATATGAATGTGAACACTTTCAAGAATCAAAATCACATTTAATCTTTGTAATTTTGATAACTAGTTGTTGTAAATGAGTTAGAAAAGACATTACACCTTCTAAAACAAGTTTTCAAGTACCAAAACATTTTAGGGTAATGATTCTAATCCATTTCCAGCAACTCAAGTCGAAATTCTGCACTCTGTCGGCCCTACTCGCCAAGTGCATAAACCTACTCGCCGAGTATGTTGAAGATACACATGAACTCAACGAGTCCTCCCCATGGACTCACCGAGTCCATCAGTCAGACAGCAGAAATTTCGACTTTCTTCAACTTTTAAGCACAAATAACAAACAAACAAGCCTAGGCTCTGATACCACTGATGGGTTTTGAGCATTCTAACACTTCCTAAGTGTACATGCAACCCTAATAACCTTGGATCTATGTTTGTCTAATTATCATGCAAAGTTGAATTCCAAGGTTATATTCCTATCTAGCATACATGGGGAACAATTTTAACTTGAATCATAGATAGAATAACTTACCTTGTTGTTGCTTGTGTTCCTTGAAACCTTGTGAGCCTAGCACCCCAAGTGTGATGCCTCAAATGCTTCACACAACACCAAATGCTCTTGGAAAGACTCTTGAGATAACACACACTTCTCAAAATCGGCCAAGCCCTCTAGTTTCTTAGTATCGCCAATTTTGGTGGAGAATATGATTCTTATATAGTGTTGACACATCTAGGGTTACACCATGTAAACCCTAATGTGTCATGACTCTTCATTTCCATGACCCATGGGTTTGTAACTCCCATGGAGCATCCATGGAGCATCCTATGAGTAGAACCCAACTTGATAATCCATGGAGCCTCTTAGCCCACTATACAAGATATGGATGATTTACATAATCAACCCATATATTTAATTAGTTATCCTTTGATCACTTAATTAATTCCAAATTAATTCTTTGATCAACTAATCAAATAATATTATTAATATATTAGAACTTATAATATATTAATAATCTCCAAGTGTTATTTCTCTCATTTAGTCTAACCAATTGCATGGTGCCATGCAACCCAAATGGACCATGCCGGGTCGGGTCAAGTACAAGCCCGAAATAGTTATGGACTTAGACACCTTATCCAACAGTCTCCCACTTGGATAAGTCTAATAACTATATCTCTAGTACTTCAGGAACCGACCGGCAATCGTAGCTCTTTCAAGGTCTCTCGGAACTGAGAAGATGATGGTACGCCATTTAAGATAAGTAATCATATAATCCTCCGTTCTAGATATCAGCCGGACAAATACATGGAACATTGTCTTGCTTATTGTCCAGCATTTGTTTCCCGATTTCCGATTTGTTTGACATAGAACTTAATTGAACACATCAACTTAGTTCTGACCGGGCCCGGTACATGGGTCAAAACAAAATCATCGAGGGGCCCAGATATCAGCTTCTAATCCAAGAAGGAACAGATAAACTTCGACTCATATGTTTGTTCTACCACTCATTGAATTACACACAAAAGTACGTTTTATAACATCGAGTTACCAATGCGGTTTCGTACAGTCAATGCATAACCAACTTGTAAGTAACAAATCATATCTCTAGGTTTGAAGACTTATATGATATTACCGTCTCACAATCACTCGAGATAGAATTCCATGAAGTGATTCCAGTGAGCGTGGGTTGAGTCCAATGCTCAGAACTTATGAGCACTCATGATTGTTGTAGCCTTGTCCAAGACCTCTACAACCAAACATGACAGTCTTGATTCATATCTACTTCCAACATATGACCTTTACAACCAAACATGACACCTTATCCAACAGTAGCTTGCCGCCGTTGTATTTGTTGGAGCATTTATCTTTTGGTTTTCAGGACTTGAGTGTGGGACCATTCAAGCATTAGGGACTGTCGATTTCACTGGGATTCAAGAAGTGTTCATCTAGTTCCTAGAAGTGTGTGATCAATTGGGATTGGCTAGTAATGGAGCACTAGTTGGAAAGAGTTGGTTGTCATTGGATCGATCGTTAGGAAGTGAGAAGGATTGGGAATCCTCCAATTTTCATGTATTGTGAAGGCTTAGTCGAATCTAATTGGGGAAGAGTTACCTCAGGAAGCAGAAGCGGGAGCAGTTTTGAAATGGGGATAAGTTTCGCAACTTGACAGGGAGAATGGAGGCCCTAGTGGCTGCTTGATTTGAGGTTTGTGTTAGCTGGGGGTTCGGTAAAAACTCCTCAGCATAAGAAACACGTCTTGTTGGTGCTTGATAGCAGAATTTGGGGAACCAGGTTTGAGTTCAGTTCGAGTGTTCGATCGAGGGTGTGCTCGACTCTAAGGGTTTTTGGAGTGATAGATTGAGGGTTTTGTTAGCTGCTAGGGCTCGGTAGTTCATTCATCACAGGTGTGCGGGTTATTTAGCGTATGTGGTAGATATGCGGGTCAGGGATTAGACCATGGTTTTCTGAAAGGGTGGACGATCGACATGAGGCCTAGGGTTAGGTCGGGGTTATAGTCAACGGAAGGGACGAGGAGTTCGAAACCCCAAGTTGGTGAGAACAGCCTACATAGGAGAGAGCACTAAGAGGGGATGGTCCAGGGTGATGCTCAACAGTTTAGAGCGGTCCGGATAGACTGAAGGCTGGTGGGGCGTACCAGTCAGGCTGAAGGCTCAGAGAACAGTCCAGACAGGCTGAAGGCCCGAAGAGGCGGTCGAGACATGCTGAAGGTTCGGAGAAAGATCCAGACAGGCTGAAGGCCCGAAGAGGCGGTCCAGACATGCTGAAGGTTCGGAGAACGGTCCAGATAGGCTCGAGGCCTAGAGAGGCAGTCCAGACATGGTGAAGGTTCTGAGGGTGGTCCAGATAGGCTGAAGGCCTGGTGAGGCGATCCAGATGTCCAGTCATGCTGAAGAATCTATGTGTGTGTGTGTTTGTAGATCTATGTTCGGGTATTGAGTATGCCGATATGCTATAACAATCAGTAGGTTTGTCTCAAAGTATTGAGCACGCTGCTGGAGCAGGCTGAAGACTCCGTTATATTTTGTTTTGATTGGAAGTTGTTATTAGAGGTCGGATGGGGCAGGGGAGCGGGTTAGATCCACTAGGATAAATGGGTACTGGGAGTAGATCCAAATGGGTATTCATCAGCTTTAGGAAGGTTTGGGATTAGAATGTCCTATCTTTCAAGTTTTGGGAACCGGGTGAGATCTTTCTTCGGATCGTCTATGGCGACACATTATATTTGAGTAGAGTTGAGGCGGTCCTGCTCTATGTACTAGGCCAAGATACCCAGTGTGTGCCGACTGAAAGTTGTAGGCACCGAGGCTCAGGAGGAGCGGGTAGGGTTGAGGCAGTAGGCCAACAAACCCCGAGAATTCAACTCAATGGTGGAATTGATTCGATATGTTGGTATTCCAATCAAGGGTATCCCATCCTAGGGATGACTGGACCCATCGTAGGCATTTCTGGTATTCCAGCCCGAGACTGATTGTGTAACGCCTGTGTTTTCGGGCTTGCCATTTTTAGCAATGTAATAGTCTAGGTTAACCGTTGTAACCCATTTTGAAATAATAAGACGGTATTATTTGAGTATTATGTGTTTTGTGCTTAATTTCTTAATTATGTGGTTTGATTAATTAAGAATAAAAATAAGCGTCAAAATTAAAGTGTAAAATAAACTTGATATCTTTGGTTAATGTTGTAGTAGTTGAAACGAGGTTTCCGAATATATATAGAACGCCTTCGTATGAGGAAGTTATGATTGATTGAAGTTTCGACTTAGCGATGTGCAGCCCGAATTACTCGATTTGAGATCGAGCGGTTTTTAGTCGAATCGATCTAAACGAGAATCGAAGATCTCGTTGTTGGTATCGAAGCGATGAAAAGTTAGGCGAGAACGGACGTCAAACGAAGAAGTTATGAATTTATAACGAAGTTTTTCTGTCCTGCCCTATTAAAAATAAATAATAAAAATAAAGTTAAAATTAGCCGACAGAGTCTAAACGAAAGTTGTAGAGCGTAGTCTCACCTTCGCGTGGATATAAAGAACGTCGAAAATGGAGTTCGTATGAAGAAGATATGAATTTCCGAAGTTTATTAAATAATTTGTATTTAAAATTAATTGGAAAATCCGGCATTATCTGAAGAGGAGTCATCGGACTCATCCGAAGTACGCCCCGCGTACACTGAGGAATGTCGACACTCACACTCGAGCACTTCGGATACGTAAGCAGTGACGATTTCGGAGCAGTACGCCCCGCGTACTGCAGTACGCCCCACGTACTCCGAGGCTCCAGCCTCCTATAAATAGGATGCGAGGGCAACCGAGTTCTTTTGCTCTTTTCTCTCTTCTCTCTCCCGTTTTGCATCAATTTGCATGCCAGAAATACCCCGAAGCCCCGGTATTATTCTCGAACCCCGAAGCAAGTCCCGAGATCCCGAAGATCCCGAGAAGTGCGGTTCCCGAGCCGAAGCTCTGCCCGCAAGAAGTTCGATTTTTGTAGAGATCTTCCAGATCTGCTGAGAATTACTACTTCTGCTAGTCGTAGTGCTGTCCGATCATCTTCTGATCAAGTGAGTGTATACTACCTTTCATAAACACGATAATAATACAAGTATGGTTTGAGTGTATTAAGTATATTGTTGTTTATATGTGTGAATGTGTATTCACTTTCTTCTATCTCATAGATATGATTATTCTCTATGAAATACGTGTTATGTGTGTGTGTGCCTCATCTGTTATGTGGAATATGTATTGATTAAAGCATGCTATACAGGTTTTTAAACTATGTATAAAAATGTATATTTTTATCTACTAATATGTTGGGTAGAACATGGGTAGATAGTTGGTGTGTAATAAACAGATAAGAGGCCTCGTTGTTGTTTGATTTAGTCATCTAGCGGAGTTTAGATGACGACCACGGACTTTTCTAGATAGTCTTGTGGAAACATTAGCAGGTTCGCCACCTGTAGGTGTTAATGAACTTGGGTGTTCATTCGTTGTACTCCATCCCCCTCATGGTTGCCTTATTTGACTTATATTGTTGAGGAACCCCCGAAGCATGTGTTGTCGCCCCGATGAAATATTCTTAGACTAGGTCCCTTATGTTAGTTGTTTTAGGGACATAAAGTGAGAATAACGGGAATGGGTAATTGGGTTATTGTTGGTTGGTGGAATTAAATATAATTATTTATTGTGGGTTGAAAACCCTATATGCTCACCAGGCTCCCAAGCCTGACCCACTCAGTTTTATTTGTATTACAGGAAGTGGCGCGAGGGCATAAGATGGATGAACCATCAAGTTGTTTTGTTGACAAGTCTGTATATGTACATATTTGTTGAATGACTTGTAATGTTATCGTTTATGCTTATTGGTCTGTATCGGAACATGACACCCCGAGTTTTGATTATATAATGAAAATACATTTCTTTTATGAAATGCTTTGGTAAACATTGTTTTATCATGTTTTGTTTTTGGGAACAAATTCCGCAACTCTTTCAAATCAAAAGGATTTACTCTGAAATTATTTTAAAGGCATAAATGAAATCGGTCTTTTCTGTTCGAGATTTTGGGGATGTCACAGATTGAGCCGTGCATAAATGTTCATGTTTATTAGTGGGTTGATTACGTATGATATTTTGGGAGCTGAAGGACGCATTATCTTGTCAGCACAAAAGGGTTCGCTTTAGGAAGAGGGAAGGTTGGGATCCGATTCTTTGGATCATCAAGGTTATTGTCAGATTTGGCAAGGTGATGTATAGGTTAGACCTTCCAAAGAAGCTCAGTCAGATTCGTGACACTTTTCACGTCAGGTAGGTCAAAGGCGCATATTGGATGAGTAGGCGGTTGTATCGTTGGGTGATGTTCAGGTCGGAGAGCACTTGAACTATGCAGGGAGACCAGTGGCAGCATCGGAAAGGATCCGAGTAGACTTAGGAGCCAGAGTCCAAGACGCGAGAGCATTATCCAGAATTGATCGCCGCAACAGGCTTTGAGGACGAAGCCTAGTTTAAGTGGGGGAGAGTTGTAACATCCCAAGATTTGTTATTTATAGTCCATGGGGATGGAAGGGTAAAGCCATGAAAAGCCTAAGGGCTAAGTTGCAATTTTGGGACCAGGAGGAGTACGCTACGCATACATAAGGGTACGCTGAGCGTACTAGGCGCGCCCTAGTACGCTGGGCATACACTTGTGTACGCTAGGTGTACTCATATCAGAAGGAAACCCTAATATTTAGGGTTTGAGTGTTATATAAACAACCTTATGAGCTCATAACCCTCCCTTACCTCAACCACCACTGTTTAGAGCCGTTTTCCCCAAACCCTAATCCTTTCCTAGAGGGTGTGAGTTTATAGAGTGTATTTTGAGTAGTTGGAGCAGAAGGTGTTGCATCAAGGAGTTGGAGAAGGAGAACAAGCTTATATATCTGAAGTTGTTTGGTGCCCTAGAAGCTCCAGAAGGTAAAAAGCTTCAAACTTTATGCTTGAATGATATAGATCTAGCCATTCTGGCTTTATGGAACAATTCTTGTCCCAAAAGTCCCCAAGTTGGTGCATGTTATGATTTGAAAGAAATGAGTTGTCCTTTCAGACTCTAGGAAGGGTCCTAAGTGATAAAAATGATATCCCAATGGCTGAAGGTGTCCCATGCTTGTACTAGAAGGGTCTTAATGGATTAAGACCATGTATTAAGAAGTTTCTGGACGTCCAAAGTGATAAAGTTCAAGATTTTATGGTTCAAGGCACATTTGGTCGATGGATCTAAAAGTTGGCCTTAAGTGCTTAAGTTATTAAGCACTTATTAGAGTTTTAAGAACAACTCACATATGCCTCGTGTAAATCCAGTACGCCTAGCATACTGGGTCAACCACGCCGATGGTGGTCAACATAAGGCAGAGTATGCCCAACGTACCAGAGGACTACGCCCAACGTACGCCGTCTGTTGGGCCTTTGACGATTTGGGCTTCGAGTTTGGGCTGCTTTTGGACTATTTGGAATTGGGCCTTGCTGGGCTTTTTGAATAATGATGTTTGGGCCAGTTTTGAACTTGGATCTTTGAATGAGGCCCAATTTGGAAAATTAGGCCAATAATGGGCCTTGTATATGTGGACTTGTGGACCATGGAGTTGGTATTGGGCCTTGGCCCAAATTAGAGGAAAGGCAAAGTGGACTATGATTGTTTGAAGGACTCTTGGTCAAAGTAGTATTCCCATTTATTGACTTAATATTCTATATTTGGATAGTTTGGGATTTTTGGTGAGACAGCGATTCGAGAGTTCGATTCTTCAGTTCCAGATCGGCATTTCAAGGTGAGTTATCCTCACGATATCAACATCGTCTAAGGCACCAAGGTCGGCCCTTTATCGGATTTGCATACGGGTAATTGCATGATATGTTTATTGATCTGTTAGATTTGCATCCTGGTAGTTAGGATGGTATTAGGTTACTGACCTGGTTTAGGTCGGTATCCTAGTATATATGATGATGCTATGTTAGTGACCTGGTTTAGGTCGGTATCCTGGTTATAGGATGGTTGCTGTGTTAGTGATTTGTTAGATCGGTATGATTATATGTTATATACATGCTAGTGTATGATATTTATGTACACATGATTGTTTTTTGGTATGGGGGATTGGTTGAGGCGGGTCCTGCTTCGTGCGGTAAGCCAACATACCCAGGGCGGACAGGGTAGACTGTAGGCCTGGGAGGGCACATAGTCGAGCCGAAGGCCCGACGAGCGGTCCGGATAGGCTGAAGGCCCCGAGAGGGCAGTCTAGACGTGTTGAGGCTCGAAGAGTGGGCCAGATAGACTGAAGGCCCGGTGCGGGCAGTCCAGTCATATTGTAGACTCTGATAGTGGACTAGGTGGACTGAAGGCCCGGTGCGGGCAGACCAGTCATACTGTAGACTCGAGATGCATGCTGTTTTGTATTTGTTTTATGATATGTTCATGGTTGTATTAGGTTGGTATTTTGGGGGTAACTCACTAAGCCTTCGAGCTTACATTTATCGATTATTGTTTCAGGCACAGCGGATGACCGCGGGAAGGCGAAGGCGTGACCGTACACTTCCTCATATTTTGATTTAAATTTCTGGGATACTCTGATATGAAAGTATTTTGAAAACAAATTTGTAATAACTCTTGGTATTTGAAATGTTTTTAAAAGTTTAAATTTGGCTTGAATTCTATGGATGTTACAACTACGCTGTATTATATGTTTTGTTTAGTTATGTATGATTCCATTTGAATCTTAATAGACCTAAACTTTATAAAAAATTGAAATATTTCCTATCAATTGAAGGAAATAAGTGTTTTTGGCATTATCCATCACATTTATTCTAATTTATTCTAATAATGAAGCGCCTTAAATAAATTAAATATGTGTTAATAAAATACAAATGAAAAAAAATAAGAAAATGATATGTGGAAAACAAATTAGTCAAAAATGCTAACAAGATTACATATGCCAAAATCAAGGAGAACATCACAAGTGGCAAAAACATTTTTAGTTATTATGGAGGATAGGTAGATTTCATATCATATTTTCTTTAAAAAATGAAAAATCTTTACTCACACATTAATTTTAATTAATGACTATTACATGTGAGTAGTAAGATTAAAATTCAACCCTATACTATTATATTATTAAAAGCTTAATAAATATATAAGTAAGATTAAAATGCTAGTCTTACAGTTAGTAGGCCTCATTCACGAAGCCGATCTATAAGGTGGGTATAAGGTTGCTGCCTATAAAATGGCGCTTAATGGGTATACACTCACACCTACCACTTGCTTGATCGGTGGAGGGTCGTTAGCCGAACGGGTAGGATAGGGCAACTCTCTCCTCATTAATAAGTATAATGAATCTATAAAGTAACTAAACTATTTTATAAAATTCCCAATCTTAGTTACTTTAGGAAAAGTGAATTGATGCAATCCCATGAAATTGCACTTTGCACCCTTGCTAAGAAGTTAGTGGAGCGTGTGTGGTTTACCGGCACACTAATTGGTTCTAAGCAAAGGTGGCAAAGGGTGATTCATTGTTTATCATAGGTCGATGGAGCGTGTGTGGTTTACCGGCACATCGAATAGGTGATCGTTACAATGAAGGCACCATGTGAATTTGCATGGTAATTCACACCCGCTTAGTGATCCTCGGTATCCCAGTCACAGACAAGAGGGGTATATCGAGATTTAAACATGCCATTTAAAGGTTCAATCAATATCTAAAATCTAGGAATTCTCAAAACAAACTTAAAGTTATATTTTCGAGGTGAAGAATTAGTGAATCGTCATTCGCTTACCTCCAAATTATTTGCATGATTGGATTACGGCATCCCTTTTCTAATATGTGAATAATGTTGTAGGGTCCTAGCCCTAATTTTTCATTTTGGGTGTTTAATTAGGGATCCAAATTCTAATCAAACTTTGTCCTTTCTATTTGTAGATGTCGAACGCGAACAACGTTGCTGCCAACTCATTCACCTTAATGAGTCTTTGCTAAAAGGTGACCTTCGATGGTACCAACTTTAGCGAATGGATAAGATACATTCGCACCATTTCACGCTATGAGGACAAAGAGTATGTCCTCGACGAAAAGCTCGAGAAGGTCAACCCGGAAATCGCTACTCTCGAAGAGATGGCTGTCTTTGAGACACACGAACGTGATGCAACGAAAGTACATTGCATCATGATAGCCACTATGAACCAAGTGATGGGTTTTGGCCATATGAACATTCCTATGTGCACATACAAACCCTAATGCTTGGATCTAGGTTTCTATAATTAAACATGCAATGGATCCAAGACTTCTAATGACTAATGGAGTATAAGAACAATACAAAATCAGAGTTAGAAGCTTACCTTGAAACACTTGTTTGATCTTCTTGTTCTTGGAGCTTTAGAGTCACAAATGTCACTCCTCTAATGGCTTACAAACACCAACTAGCAAGAGGATGATATGAGAGAGAGGAGAGGGAATAGAAATCGGCCAGGGTTTCTTTGTTTTTTTCAGAGGTGCCCATTTCCCTTGCCACAAGGGTCTATTTATACTTGTAAGGCTCCTAGGGTTTCACCCTTAAACCCTAGTTGGATAATCTTTACTCAAAGCAATCCAAATCCTTTCCAAGATAAGCCCTTGGACGATTTATGGCTTATCCCAAGCCCTAGAAATCGTCCAACCCTATCCAAGAAGGATTTACAGCCCAAAGTGTAACTATCAAACAATTGACAGTTTATACCCTCTTATTTAATTAATCTCTTTAAGTCACCTAATTAATTATAATTAATTTATGACTTATATTAATCAAATAACAATATCATTATTCCTTTATATTATTCTCATAATATATTAATAATATTTATTCTCTCATAATAAATCATCCTGTCAAGTTGCTATGGTGAAGGCAACCCAAAAGGACCATGCACAATCGAGTCAAATACTTGCCTAATATAGTTGCAACTTTAGACACTCTTCCAACAGTCTCCCACTTGGATAAGTCTAGTAACTATATGCACAAGTACAATTCGATTTGTAATCGTAGCTCTCAAAGATGCTGTCAAACTCTGATGTAATCAATTTTTTCCTTTAGATAAGGGATCGTACAGTCCTCTGTTAGATATCATGCTGAGAATTCTATGGAATAATTTGTCTAGCATTTTGGTTTCTCGATCTCCGATTCATTTGACATAGAACTTAATCGAACACATCAATTCAGTTCTGACCGGGCCTGGCACATAAGTCAAATTAAATCATCGAGCGGCCGAGATATCGCTTTTACCCTCTTGGGATAAAAGTAACAGATAAACTTCGACTTATATGCATTTACTTATTCATTAATCAACTATACACAACAATGCGTTTTATAACACCGAGTTACTGATGCGTTTTTGCATTATCAATGTACAACCAATTAACAAATAACAAACCATATATCTAGGTTTTAAGACTATATGATATTATCGTCTTGCGGTCACCCTTTTATATCATATTCCATAAGGTGATTCCTGCAAGCACGGGTTTGTTCCAATGCTCAAAACCGGTTCATAAGCACTCATGAACGTTGCAGCAACCCTTTGCTATGTCTAAAACCATTTAGACAATCTACACACCGATTCATGACAATCTTTATTCATATTTACTTCCAACATATGAACGATTATGGACAATTTGAATAATTCGATTATTCTTAATAAACTCAATTATTCTGGAAGTCAAAACATGCAAAATGAAACAATAGTTAAACAATTAACACAAGACAGTATCATTACTCATAAATAATACTCCTTTATTTAATCATCAAATGTTAATTACATTTATCTATTACATGTTTCTACTACTATCTAATATATGCTAATATCATCCTTCAGCCCAATACTCCTAGCATGCTGCAAGTGCTTAACCCTACTCAGTCCCTTCGTAAGCGGATCTGCTGGGTTATCTTCAGATGATATCCTCTTCACTACGAGTTGTCCTTCTTCTACACGATGTCTAATAAAGTGATATTTTCTGTCGATGTGTCGAGATCTACCATGATCCCTCGGTTCCTTGGTCAAGGCAACCGCTCCTTCATTATCACAGAAAATTTCCATGGGCTCCTTTATGGCAGGTACAACTCCAAGATCACCGATGAAGTTCTTAAACCATATTGCCTCCTTCGACGCCTCGCTCGCTGCAATGTACTCTGATTCGCACGTTGAATCAGCTACGGTTTCCTGCTTGGAACTTTTCCAAGTTACTGCTCCTCCATTCAGGGTAAAGACCCAGCCCGACTGTGAACGGTAGTTGTCCCTGTCGGTCTGAAAGCTGGCGTCACTATACCCTCGCACCTTCAAGTCATCACTCCCTTCGAGGACTAAGAACCATTCCTTCGTCCTCCGAAGGTACTTAAGGATATTCTTAACCGCAATCCAATGGGCTCTGCCAGGATTCCCTTGATATCTGCTAACCATGCTCAAAGCAAAGGCTACATCAGGGCGAGTACAAGTCATAGCATACATGATTGAGCCAACTACGGAAGCGTATGGTACTCGGCTCATTTATGCTATTTCAGCTTCGGTACTCGGACTTTGAGTCTTACTCAACTTGGCATTACTTTGTATCGGTAATTCTCCCTTCTTCGAGTTTTCCATACTAAAACGTTTTAGTATCCTTATTCCCAAAATATAAGAAGCCTCTCCGAGGTCCTTAATAGCGAAGCACTTCCCGAGCCAGGACTTAACTTCCTGCAGAGTCGGGACGTCGTTTCCTATGAGTAATATGTCATCGACATATAGAACGAGGAAGCTTACTATACTCCCACTGGCTTTGACATATACACACGATTCATCTTCGCTTCGTACAAATCCAAAATCTTTGACTTTCTCATCGAAGCAAAGATTCCATCTGCGAGATGCTTGCTTAAGTCCATAAATGGACTTCTCAAGCTTTCACACTCTATTCGGATGCTTCGGATCCACAAACCCCTCTGGCTGAGCCATGTAAACATCCTCAGCCAACTTTCCGTTAAGGAAAGAGGTCTTGACATCCATTTTCCAAATCTCATAATCATGAAATGCGGCAATAGCTAGCATCACTCTAATAGACTTTATCTTTGCAACCGGTGAGAAGGTCTCATCATAGTCAACTCCGGGAGTTTGAGTAAAGCCCTTCGCAACCAATCGCGCCTTATATGTGTGTACGTTTCCATCCACGTCGGTCTTCTTCTTGAAGATCCATTTGCACCCAACGGTCTTACGTCCAAGAACATTATGAACCAAGTTCCAAACTTGGTTATCATACATGGATTGGATCTCTCTATCCATTGCCTCTTTCCATTTCGCAGACTTCGGGCCTGCCATGGCTTCCTTATAGCTATTAGGTTCATCAAGGTTTATTAGTGTACCATCACTAATATACGTGTCCCCTTCGGTAGTAATATGAAAACCATAAAACTAGGGTTGAGCTCTAACTCTTTCGGAACGCCTAAGAGGTAAGGATTCGTCAATCGGTTCAACCTGAGTTTCCTCCTCGGGTTGATCGCCAGCGGTAGAGGTTCCTTCATCTATCGATTCTTGAATCTCTTCAAGATCGATTTGCCTCCCACTGTCTCCTTGGCTTATGAGTTCTCGCTCTCAGAAAACTCCTCTCCTCGCAACAAAGACAACATTGTCCTTTGGTCTATAGAAGAGATATCCAAAGGATTTCTGTGGGTAGCCGATGAAAATACATCGCTCACTACGAGGTTCAAGCTTGTCGTGAGTATCTCGTCTTACGAAAGCCTTGCAACCCCAAACCTTGATATGTGTCGGAGCTTTCCCAGTCCACATCTCGTGAGGTGTTTTGGCAACCTTTTTAGTAGGGACTCGGTTAAGGATATGGGCGGCAATCTCTAAGGCATACCCCCAAAAAGAGATTGATAGTGAAGCACGACTCATCATAGAGCGAACCATGTCCAACAAGGTTCGATTACGCCTTTCTGCCACACCATTCAATTGTGGTGTCCTAGGTGGCGTCAATTGTGAAACTATTCCACACTCCTTGAGATAATCGTGGAATTCAAGACTTAGGTACTCTCCTCCTCGATCGGATCGAAGCATCTTGATTTTCCTGCCCAATTGATTCTCCACTTCATTCTTGAACTCTTTGAACTTTTCAAAAGTTTCTGACTTTTGCTTGATTAACTAGATATACCCATATCTGCTATAGTCATCGGTAAAAGTCACATAGAAGCGGTTCCCATCCTTCGTTGTTGATCTAAATGGTCCACATACATCGGTATGTATTAGGTCCAATAGACCCTCACCCCTTTCACACGTACTTGTGAAGGGTGACTTAGTCATCTTTCCAAGTAAACAAGACTCGCATGTGTCATCTTTCCTAAGGTCGAATGACTCCAACACTCCATCCTTTTGGAGTTGGGCTATGCGCTTCTTGTTGACATGTCCAAGACGACAATGCCACAAGGATGCTTTATCCATACTATTGGAAGAATCCATGCATAAAACATCATTTCCTAAGTTATCTACAATCATAACGGTTTCATAAATTCCATTACATGGTATAGCTTCAAATTAAAAAACACCATTTAGATATGCCAAAATAGAACCATTCTCATTATTAAAAGAAAATCTAAAACCTTGTCTAAACAAACTATGAAATGAAATGATGTTTCTAGCCATTTCTGGCGAATAGCAACAATTGTTCAAATCTAAAGATAAACCATTCCTAAGCACTAAAGAATACACTCCAATATTGGTCACAGGCGACGATCTTCTGTTCCCCATGATTAGATTTGTCCTTCCATACTCCACGTCTCTATTTCTTCTTAGTCCCTGCACATTAGAACAAATGTGGTAACCACAAGCAGTATCTAGAACCCAAGAAATAGCATGAGATGAATCGTTCGATTTAATTGTGTATATACCAGCGAAAGACGGCTTGATCTTTCCTTCCTTGATGGCTTGCAGGTACTCTGGGCAGCTTCTCTTCCAATGTCCTATCTTGTGGCAGTGGTGGCACTCTGGTTCCTTTGGGTTAGGGCAGGGTTTAGCAGGATCAACTTTGGTCCCACTAGAAGAGGCACCATCTTGGGACTTAACCTTGCGATGGTTCTTAGACGAAGCCTTCCTCTTCTTTCCCCTTCCTTGTCCAATAGCCAAAACAGGAGCAGCGGGTGGATTGGGAGTTGGTGCAACAGACTTGTCCTTGAAGTTGCTCTCAGCGACCCTCAAGAGACCTTGGATCTTGCTTAGGGTGACCTCTTCTTTGTTCATGTGGTAGGTCATCCTAAATTGACTATAACTTGGAGGCAAAGAGTGAAGCACCATGTCGATCGCCAAGTCTTCCCCAAAGTCAACATTCAACTTGCGAAGATGGTCGACATACCTTTGCATCTTTTGCAGGTGCACGGTAAGAGACTCTCCATGACCCATTTTAGCGGAAATCATGTTAGTGAAAATCTCATAACGCTCTTGTCTCGCGTTTTGGTGGTATCTCTCCAACAAGTCTTGGTGCATCTCGTATGGGTACATGTCCTCATAGGACTTTTGGAATTTGGAGTTCATACTGGCTATCATGATGCAATGTACCTTCGTTGCATCACGCTCGTGAGTTTCAAAAGCTGTCATTTCAGCCGGAGTAGCGATTTCAGGGTTGATTTCCTCGAGCTTCTCATCGAGGACATACTCTTTGTCCTCATAGCGAGCAATATTGCGAATGTATCTTATCCATTCGCTAAAGTTCGTCCCATCGAAAGTGACCTTTTGACAAAGGCTCATGAATGTGAATGAACTAGTAGCAACATTGTTTGCGTTCGACATCTACAAATAGAAAGGACAAAGATAGATTAGAATATGAATCCCTAATTATCACCTAATAATAAAATTAGGGCTAGGATCCAACAACAATATTTACATATTAGAAAAGGGATGCCGTAATCTAACATGCAAACAATATGAAGGTAAATGAATGACGATTCACTAATTCTCAAACATGAAAACCTAACTTTAAGTTCTAAATGTATTTGAGAATTCCTAGGTTTAGATGAGATTATTGAAACATTTCAATGTCATGTTTAAATCTCGATATGCCCCTCTTGTTTGTGACTGGGATACCGAGGATCACAAAGTGGGTGTGAATTACCATGCAAATTCACATGGTGCCTTCATTGTAACGATCACCTATTCGATGTGCCGGTAAACCATACACGCTCCATCGAACTATGATAAACAATGAATCACCCTTTTCCACCTTTTCTTAGAACCAATTAGTGTGCCGGTAAACCACACACGCTCCACTAACTTCCTAGCAAGGGTGCAAAGTGTAATTTCATGGGATTGCATCAATTCACTTTTCCTAAAGTAACTAAGATTGGGAAATTTTTGAAAAACATGTAGTTACTTTGTATTTCATATTATACTTTTAATGAGAGATGAGGTTTCCCTATCCTACCCGTTCGGCTAACGACCCTCCACCGATCAAGCAAGCGGTGGGTGTGAGTGTACACCCATTAATCGCCATTTTATAGGCCACAACCTTATACCCACCTTATAGATCGGCTTCGTGAATGAGGCCTACTAACGGTAAGACTAGCATTTTAGTTATACATACATACATACATATATATATATATATATATATATATATATATATATATATATATATATATATATATATATATATATATTAATCTTGTAATAATATATTAGTATAGGGTTGGATTTTAAACTTGTAAAATTCTAGGGTTTGAAATTTAAAATTGTCTAAATTAAACTTTTAATCACAAAACACAAATTTCAAAACTTGAGGGCAACTTTTAAACATTTAAAACATGGAGTATCAAATAACAAATAATCTTAATTAACAATTAATTCCATAATTATCCATATTTGATTTATTTAATGATTTCTTGCAAAATAATTTACCAATTTAATCAAAATAATTAATTAATTATCACATAAGGAAATTAAATATTTTATTAATTAATAAATATCTTTAATTAGATCAAGATTATAGTCATATATATCAAAAAATCAGATTAGGGTTAATCTAATATGATAAAGGCAAGTTTCCATAAGATAAATATCAAAAAATCCCGATTTTGGCCCTTCCTGACGCGCGGACTTGCCGAGTTCCCAACTGGACTCGTCGAGTCAGGCCAACTCATCGAGTCCACCATGGGACTCGTCGAGTTCATGACATAGAACCACAAAATTCGAATTTTGCAAGCAAGAAGCAAACAATCATGCATCAATTTAATAGAAACCAATCTATGCTCTGATACCACTGATGGGTTTTGGCCATATGAACATTCCTATGTGCACATACAAACCCTAATGCTTGGATCTAGGTTTCTCTAATTAAACATGCATTGGATCCAAGACTTCTAATGACTAATGGAGTATAGAACAATAAAAAATCATAGTTAGAAGCTTACCTTGAAACACTTGTTTGATCTTCTTGTTCTTGGAGCTTTAGAGTCACAAATGTCACTCCTCTAATGGCTTACAAACACCAACTAGCAAGAGGATGATATGAGAGAGAGGAGAGGGAATAGAAATCGGCCAGGGTTTCTTTGTTTTTTTTCAGAGGTGCCCATTTCCCTTGCCCCAAGAGTCTATTTATACTTGTAAGGCTCCTAGGGTTTCACCCTTAAACCCTAGTTGGATAATCTTTACTCAATGTAATCCAAATCCTTTCCAAGATAAGCCCTTGGACGATTTATGGCTTATCCCAAGCCCTAGAAATCGTCCAACCCTACCCAAGAAGGATTTACAGCCCAAAGTGTAACTATCAAACAATTGACAGTTTATACCCTCTTATTTAATTAATCTCTTTAAGTCACCTAATTAATTCTAATTAATTTATGACCTATATTAATCAAATAACAATATCATTATTCCTTTATATTATTCTCATAATATATTAATAATATTTATTCTCTCATAATAAATCATCCTGTCAAGTTGCTATGGTGAAGGCAACCCAAAAGGACCATGCACAATCGGGTCAAATACTTGCCTAATATAGTTGCAGCCTTAGACACTCTTCCAACACCAAGAATTCCAAAAGTCCTATGAGGACATGTAACCGTATGAAATGCATCAAGACTTGATGGAGAGGTACCACCAAAGCGCGAGGCAAGAGCACTACGAGATCATCACTAATATGATCACCGCTAAGATGGGAAATAGAGAATCGTTGACTGTGCACTTGCAAAAGATGCAACGATATGTTGATCGCTTCGCAAGTTAAATGTTAACTTTGGGGAGGATTTGGCCATCGACATTGTTCTTCATTCCTTGCCTTCATGCTACAACCAATTTAGGATGACCTACCACATGAACAAGGAAGAGGTCACCCTAAGCAAACTCCAAGGACTCCTAAGGACTGCTGAGAGCAACCTAATGGACAAGTCTGTTGCACCAACTCCCGCACCAACCGCTGCCCCTATTTTGGCTATAGGGCAGGGAAGGGGCAAGAAGAGGAAGGCTCCTTCAAAGAGCCACCGCAAAGGAAAGTCCGAAGATGGTTCCTCTTCTAGTGGGACCAAAGTTGATCCCGCTAAGCCCAACCCTAACCCGAAGGAGGCAGAGTGCCATCATTGCCACAAGATAGGGCATTGGAAGAGAAGTTTCCTGGAATATTTGCAAGCCATCAAGGAGGGAAAGATCAAGCCATCTTTTGCAGGTATATACACAATTAAATCTAGTAATTCATCTCACACTATTTCTTGGGTTCTTGATACACGATGTGGTTACCACATTTGTTCTGATTTGCAGGGACTAAGAAGAAATAGAGATATGGAGCAAGGAAGAATAAATCTAATCATGGGAAACAGAAGATCGTCGCATGTCACCAAGATTGGAGTGTATTCTTTAGTGCTTAGTAATGGATTAGGTCTAGATTTAAATAATTGTTGCTACTCGCCTGATATGGCAAGAAACATCATTTCATTTCATGGTTTGTTTAGACAAGGATTTAGATATTCGTTTAATAATATGAATGGTTCTATTTATGCTTATCTAAATGGTGTTTCATACTTTGAAGAAATGCCTTGTAATGGAATTTATGAGACTGTTATGGTTATAGATAACCTAGGAAATGATGTGTTGTGTATAGATTCTTCCAATAGTATGGATAAGGCATCTTTGTGGCATTGTCGTCTTGGACATGTCAACAAGAAGCGCATAGCCCAACTCCAAAAGGATGGAGTGTTGGAGTCATTCGACCTTAGGGAAGACGACACATGCGAATCTTGTTTACTTGGAAAGATGACCAAGTCACCCTTCACTGGCACTTGTGAGAGGGGTGAGGGTTTATTGGATCTCATACATACCGATGTATGTGGGACCTTTAGATCCACCACAAAGGATGGAAACCGCTTCTACGTGACTTTCACCAATGATTATAGTAGATATGGGTATATTTACTTAATCAAACACAAGTATGAAATGTTTGAAAAGTTCAAAGAGTTCAAGAATGAAGTGGAGAATCAATTGGGCAGGAAAATCAAGATGCTTCGATCCGATCGAAGAGGAGAGCACCTAAGTCTTGAATTCCACGACTATCTCAAGGAATGTGGAATAGTTTCACAATTGACGCCTCTAGGACACCGTAGTTAAACGGTGTAGCAGAAAGGCGCAATCGAACCTTGTTGGACATGGTTCGTTCTATGATGAGTCGTGCTTCACTACCTATCTCATTTTGGGGGTACGCCTTAGAGACTACCACCCATATCCTTAACTGATTCCCTACAAAGAAGGTTGCCAAAACACCTCACGAGATGTGGACAGGGAAAGCTCCCTCGTTGGAACATATCAAGGTTTGGGGTTGTGAAGTTTTCGTAAGACGAGAAACTCATGACAGCTCGAACCTCGTAGTGAGCGATGTATTTTCATCGGCTACCCGCAAAAAATCCTTTGGATATCTCTTCTATAGACCGAGTGACAATATGGTCTTCGTTGCGAGGATAGGGGTTTTCCGAGAGAGAGAGAGAGAACTCATAAGCCCATGAGACAGTGGGAGGCAAATCGAGCTTGAAGAGATTCAAGAATCGATAGATGAAGGAACCTCTACCGCTGGCGATCAACCCAAGGAGGAAACTCCGGTTGAACCCATTGACGACTCATTACCTCTTAGACGTTCCGAAAGAGTTAGAGTTCAACCCCAGTTTTATGGCTTTCATATTACTACCGAAGGGGACACGTATATTAGTGATGGTACACTAATAAATCTAGATGAACCTAATAGCTATAAGGAAGCCATGGCAGGCCCGGAGTCTGAAAAATGGAAAGAGGCAATGGATAGCGAGATTCAGTCCATGTATGACAACCAAGTTTGGAATTTGGTTGACAATGTGCCCGGACGTAAGACAGTTGGGTGCAAATGGATCTTCAAGAAGAAGACCGACATGGATGGGAATGTGCACACGTAAAAGGCGCGATTAGTTGCGAAGGGCTTTACTCAAACTCCCGGAGTTGACTATGATGAGACCTTCTCACCAGTTGCGAAGATAAAGTCTAATAGAGTGATGCTAGCTATTGCCGCATTTCATGATTATGAGATTTGGCAAATGGATGTCAAGACCGCTTTCCTTAACGGAAAGTTGGCTGAGGATGTTTACATGGCTCAGCCAGAGGGGTTTGTGGATCCGAAGCATCCGAATAGAGTGTGCAAGCTTGAGAAGTCCATTTATGGACTTAAGCAAGCATCTCGCAGATGGAATCTTTGCTTCGATGAGAAAGTCAAAGATTTTGGATTTGTACGAAGCGAAGATGAATCGTGTGTATATGTCAAAGCCACTGGGAGTATAGTAAGCTTCCTCGTTCTATATGTCGATGACATATTACTCATAGGAAACGACGTCCCGACTCTGCAGGAAGTTAAGTCCTGGCTCGGGAAGTGCTTCGCTATGAAGGACCTCGGAGAGGCTTCTTATATTTTGGGAATAAGGATACTAAAACGTTTTAGTATGGAAAACTCGAAGAAGGGAGAATTACCGATACAAAGTAATGCCAAGTTGAGTAAGACTCAAAGTCCGAGTACCGAAGCTGAAATAGCAGAAATGAGCCGAGTACCATACGCTTCCGCAGTTGGCTCAATCATGTATGCTATGACTTGTACTCGCCCTGATGTAGCCTTTGCTTTGAGCATGGTTTGCAGATATCAAGGGAATCCTGGCAGAGCCCATTGGATTGTGGTCAAGAACATTCTTAAGTACCTTCGGAGGACCAAGGAATGGTTTCTAGTCCTCGGAGGGAGTGATGACTTAAAGGTGTGAGGGTACAGTGACGCCAGTTTCCAGACCAACAGGGACAACTACCGTTCGCAGTCGGGATGGATCTTTACCCTTAATGGAGGAGCGGTAACTTGGAAAAGTTCCAAACAGGAAACTGTAGCTGATTCAACATGCGAATCAGAGTACATTGCAGCGAGCGAAGCGTCAAAGAAGGCAATATGGCTGAAGAACTTCGTTGGCGACCTTGGAGTTGTGCCTGCTATAAAGGAGCCCATGGAAATTTTCTGTGATAATGAAGGAGCGGTTGCCTTGACCAAGGAACCGAGGGATCATGGTAAATCTCGGCATATCGACAGAAAATATCACTTTATTAGGCATCGAGTAGAAGAAGGACACCTCTTGGTTAAGAGGATATCATAAAAAGATAACCCAGCAGATCCGCTTACAAAGGGACTGAGCAGGGTTAAGCACTTGCAGCATGCTAGGAGTATTGGGCTGAGGGATGATATTAGTTTAGATTAGATAGTATTAGAAACGTGTAATAGAAAAATGTAATTGACATTTTATGATTAAATAAAGGAGTATTATTTATAAGTATTGTTACTGTCTTATGTTAATTGTTTAGCTATTGTTTCACTTTGCATGTTTTGACTTCCAGAATAATTAAGTTTATTAAGAATAATCGAATTATTCAAACAGTCTACAATCGTTCATATGTTGGAAGTAGATATGAATGAAGATTGTCATGAATTGGTGTGTAGATTGTCTAAATGGTATTAGACATAGCAAAGGGTTGCTGCAACGTTCATGAGTGCTTATGAACAAGTTTTGAGCATTGGAATAAACCTGCGCTTGCTGGAATCATTTTGGAATGATCGCAAGACGATAATATCATATGGTCTTAAAACCTAGATATATGGTTTATTATTTACTAATTGGCTGTATATTGATAATGCGAAACCGCATCAGTAAATTGATGTCATAAAACGCATTGTTGTGTATCGTTAGTTAGTCGATAAGTAAATGCATATAAGTCGAAGTTTATCTGTTACTTTTATTATAAGAGGGTAAAAGCGATATCACGGCCGCTCGATGATTTGATTTGACTTATGTACCAGGCTCGGTCAAGACTGAATTGATGTGTTCAATTAAGTTCTATGTCAAATAAACCTGAGATTGAGGAAATAGTTGCTGGACAATGAGTATGACAATGTCTCATGAAATCGTCTGCACGATATCAAAACAGAGGGCTGTATGATCCCTTATCTAAAGGACAGGTTACTGATAAGATCAAAGTTGACAGCGTCTTTGAGAGCTACGATTGCTAATCAGATTGTGTTTGCGTTTATAGTTAGTAGACTTGTCCAAGTGAGAGATTGTTGGATTAGTGTCTAAGGCTGTAACTATATTTGGTAAGTACTTGACCCGATTGTGCATGGTCCTTTTGGGTTGCCTTCAGCATAACAACTTGATAGGGTGATTTAGAGAGAAGTGATATTATAATTAATATATTATAAGAATAATATATTAAAAGAATAATAATATTACTTGATTAATATAAGTCATAAATTAATTAGGAATTAATTTGGTGACTTAAAGAGATTAATTGAATAAAGGGGTATAAACTGTCAAATGTATGAAAGTTGTATTTTGAGCTGATAATCCTTATGGATATAGGGTTGGACGATTTTAGGTATATGGATCACCTAGAAATCGTCTAAGGCCTTATCTAGGAAGGGGTTTGGATTGGTTTGAGGCTAAGTTATCCAATTAGGGTTTAAGGGTGAAACCTTAGGAGCTCACAGTATAAATAGACCCATAGGGTTGAGGAAATCGGCCACCGTTGTGATTGGAGAAACCCTAGAGCCGACTTCCCTCTTCCTCATCTCTCTCAAGTCACCTTCTTGCTAGTTGGTGTTTGTAAGCCATTAGAGGAGTGACATTTGTGACTCTTAGCTCCAAGAAGAAGAAGGTTTCAAGCAAGTAACTCAAGGTATTATTCTAGATCTCATTTCATATGTTTTGTTCTTAGATCTAGCCATGAAAGTCTTGGAATTATTGCATGTTCAATTAGTGAAACCTAGATCCAAGCTATAGGGTTGTATGTGCACATAGGTAAAGTTCTTATGTCCAAAACCCATAAAAAAGTTCTAGGTTGCATGTGCCCATAGAAGTTCAAGGGTTTTATTCCCATAAAAATGTAGACTTTTCAAAAGGGTCTCTTACGTCATTATGTATATGTCCTCAATGTTCTAAAATGAACTTTTGTGTGAACATATGAAATGAATTTGCATTTGAGTGAAATATCTTATCAAAAGGAAAGATAAAAGTGATTTGAAAATCATCGTAAGCTCCTAATTGAATTCAAGTTGAAGAAGAGCATTTTGTGTGTAATAAATGAGAGCTACATAGACAAACTTGAGAATCTCAATGTTACCCTTGACAAGAGTCTCGCTACAGATCTTGTGCTTCGATCTTTCATTATTTCTTATGATAACTTCTAATCAATTTATCATATGAATAGTATGGAGGAAAAAGTTGATGTGATTCTTAAACCTTCTCCAGAATTAGAACACTAGAAAGGAATTAGATTTCTTATCCAATTCTAATTATCACTTTTAAACGTTGGTGGAAAGAAGAGGGAACGTTCAAATCCTAAATAGAAAGGCACAGTTTCGGCCAAAACATCCCATTATGAATGAATGGAATTGTTGTGTCCTCTATTCCACACAACCATGATTCAAAAGAGGCAAGTTGCAATTAATGTAACGACAAGGATCATATGAAACGAAGATTTCCCTAAGCATCAGAGATGGTGAAGTCAAATTTTTGACTCTACATCAACTACTTGATTATTCAAACTCCAAACATATCCAAATTCATGGTTCCTTTATGCATGATGTGTAATCACATTTAGATTGCATTATAGGATCTATATGAAAGAAGGAAGCTAAGCATCAACAGCTAAACCTAATTATTGGAATAGACAAGTGTCGCATGTCTTAATAACTAAGGATTTCGAGCTCGTGCTTAGTAATAGAGTTAGGAGTAAAGTAATTATTTTCTATCACTATTTGGAGATGTCTAGAAACCAAATTTCATCTTATGATTTGTATAAACATGAATTTCAATTTTTCATTTTATAATGGAAAGGTGACAATTATAGTTTATAAATATGGTCGATTTATGTTTAAAACTTCTTCTTGCAACTGGAATTCATGAATTTGTAGTTTGTGTTTCTAATAATAGAAGTGGTGACTTGAATATTGATTCCTCTAATAGTTTGGATGTGATCGCACTTGTGGGATGATCGCCTGGACCAAATAAGTATGAATCACATCCAACTTTGAGTTAGATGATGTATGTGACTATTGTATGCTGGCAAGATGAACTGGTCACCATTCACATGGAAATGAAATGGAGACAAAGGATTGTTGGATCTTGTACACACTAATGTGTGTGGACCCATCAGATTCGCCACAAAGGACAACATGTAACATCCTATTTCAAGAAGTTCTTATTTCATGATTGTTGAAAACTAATGGATGAAATGGATGCATTGGGATTTGGTGGAATGGAGCTTAGACTCTATTGGAAGTGTATGATGTTGGATAAGTGATTTAAACCTCAAATTATTTGTTGGAAGCTGAGGGGTAAAATGAGAAGGGTTATGTTTCTGGCTTCTTGCATAAATTAGTGATTTTAGTTTGAGACATTTTTATTCACAAGTATGAATATAGGATTGTAGAGCTCGTCAATACCTTTCCGTGTTTATAAAGATCATCGAAAATAGAGTTGGAACGAAGAAGTTATAGCTGTTTGATATTAAGTTAGGAGAAGAGAGTCTGTCAGTACGATGAGCTTACACTAGGAGTACACTGGGTGTACTAGGCTGACGAAGTTGTATTTTTAGGGCGTTATGTTGGGAATAACTTTAGGTATGATGGGAGTAACACCACAGAGTAAAAACCCTATTTCCGTAGTTTTGAACCTTATTTTAAGGACTCTAACCCCTTGGGGTCCTTCCTAACATCAGCCCCCACCCTCTTGAGCGTCCAACTCGAAACCCTAGCCCGTTAGAGAAAATATTTAGCCTTTTTATGTGTGTTTGGGTGTATTTTGGATGAAGGAGAAGTTCAAGATTGTTGATTGTTGAAGCTCAACAAATTGTTGATTGGTGAAGCTCAAGCTTGTAGATCCAGCGCCTACATTGCTTTTCTCAACTCCAGAAGGAATAAAGCTTGAATCTTGATAACACATTTGTTAGATCTAGCTAGTTTTGGGTGTTTTGAGCTTTTTGGTCACTTTAGTGCATAAAGTTTAGAACTTGAAAGTTTGTGACCTTGTTATGGATACAGTTGGAAACTTTATCCATCTAGACATCATATTGATTCTGATATGAAGGTTGGAGACTTGGACTTAATGGATTAAGTTGAGAAAAATGCATTTTTGGTCCCTTTGAGACTTAAAGACTAAATTTTGGTTGTTTGGACCATCCTAATGGATAAATTTGGAAACTTTATCCATTATGGAGCTATTATGAACCATACAAATGTGATCTTGGTCCTTCTATCCCCCCATGCATGAGTTTTGATGTCTTAATGGATTATTAAGTTAGGGTTTAGTTTTTGGACCTTTTCTAGCCATGGCAAGTCATAAAGGTGGAAACTTTATGACTTAAGACAATGTTTTGTGAATAGATATGAGTTTGGATGGGATGTCCTTGAGGAATAAGCACTTAATGAGAAGCAATGGGTTTAGACAACGTTTGTCGGCATACCAAGTAGTACGCTGCGCGTACGGGGTTAGTGTCATGTATTTTTGGCTGAAGTCTTATCTACGCTCGACGTAATGGCTGAGTACGCTAGCATACTCAATCAAATTTGGCTTTCTTTGACTTTTTGACTTTCAGAATTTGAACTTGACCAAGGGATTGACCAAGTTTGACTTAGGGGTATTTTGGGTATTTTTGAGCAATAGTTTGAGATTAGATCATTGGTTGTTGTGTAGGTGACCTATAGAGTTGATATTCGGAGCAGTGTCCTGTACAGCTATCTTTCTGAATGTGAGGTGAGTTTTCCTCATTATACCTGGTCAAAGGCACCAATGCTGGCCCAGTAGATTGTGTATCTTGGTGTAGAATGTTGCTATGATGTAGTGGTCTGTTGTGATCTACATGACTATCTGTTACTGTGACATCCCCATTTTTACGACCAGAAAAGACCGATTTGTTTATGCTTATTAAATTAGAGTATCCTTTTAAAAAGATTTACTTTGCAAGCTTTGACCAAAAATATGATAATAATATTATCAAAGATATTTCCAAAAAAATTATTTTATTTATAAAACTCATGATGTCATCATCAGTATAAGAAACATAAGCATAAAAGAAGACTTGCAACATCTCATTATACTAATAGTTTATATCTCATTTGAATCTCTCGGCAGTTACCTATATTATCATATATAATTACATGTGATACAATAAACTGAGTGATTTTGGTTGGGAAACCTAGTCAGTACATATGACTTTCAACCCACAATAATATAATTGATCTCTTTATATAATTTACACCAAACAATTAATCCGATTACCCATTCATGTTACTCTCTCTCTCTCTCTCTCTATCTCTCTCTGAAGGGTTCTACCCTAAGGGTTACACGTTGATAAGGTATCCAAGGAAAAATAGAGTACTCAAATGAATGCACAATCCATACTCTCGGTCTGTGTGATTTCATTAACACCTACAAATTACAAGTTTGCTAGTGTTCCACTGACTGTCTAGAATAGTCTGTGGCCTCCATCAATACGCTGCTTGATGACTGATCTTAGATGGGCATGGTCTCTTTTCCCTATCTATGTCATGGTCTCTTTCCGTTAATCTATCTCTGGTATGGTTTCTCACCATTATCTCTTTACTCTTATGGTCTCTCACCATTACCACTACTCTTATGGTCCCTAAATATTATCTCATTTCTCTTATCTCTTTCTACCCGTTCTACCTAATACATTATGAGTACGGAAAAAATACATATATGATACTTTAGAAAAACCATTATCTGATGTAACACATATATCAGAAACTCAGATAAAAAGCACATAAAGAATTTAGGCAAATTAAATACTTGATATCTATATGTAAGTCGAAGGTAACTATGCACTCACTTGATAAAGTGATGACTCGAAATTCAAACAGCGCTTCGCTTCTAGCCACCGACCTTTTATTCGACGTGACCTAGTATCATTATCACTAAGTCTTAGCTTAATCTTGTACATGACTGAGAATAGTTTGGATTTCTTAACAATATCAATGTCTACTGATCCATAGTTGATAAGAGACAACCAGGTAGGATCATATCGGAGGTAGGGTCCGTTTGGTATACAGAGTATATTGTTTGGAAATCCTAGTTTAAATACCTCACTAATTATAGCCTAGACATCATCCCTGTAAGTAGATCAATATGTATAATGTCTTGGAATTACTGATAAATCTTATTTATATGTTCATAATAACTACTTATGATTATAAATATAAGTTACACTGCAATAAAAGAGTGTAGCTTAACTTAGAGATATTTTACTGAAAACCGGGAAACTATGCGGATGAAAATTCGACCTGAAAGCTCTATTTTTCGGACTTTTGGACTTCTTAAAACCTTACTAAAATATCCTAACAAACCTCACAAATGTCAGACTCAAGAAGGAAGAATTCTTTAGAGAGAAATGGACTAGAGTTTTGGTGTGAAATGAAAGCAAATTCAAAGGATATATATATAGGGTACATGGCTACGCGCTGTACACAACCTGGAGGCATGTCACGCACCAGGGATGTGTATGCACCTGCGCCTGCCTGCCACGTGTCGCGATCAGGATAGGTCACCCATTCCCCTTCTAGAACATGACATGTGTCGTATTTTTGTGGTACCACATGTCTAATCTCATGGTGCCATGTCATATTTTCCATTGGAGGAGGTGAGCAACCGACTTGCCGTGTGTCGCCTCCAGAGAGTACCATGCCATTGTTGCGTGTGATGTACTTCGCACGCAAATTTTTATATTTTCTAAATGGTGTAACTTCTTAATATGAGCTCCATTTTCGACAATCTTCATATCAATGTTAAGATATTGATGAGATCTACAACTTTCATTTAGATTCTGTCAGCTAATTTCGATTTTATTTTTAAAGCTATATTTTAAACAGGCTTAGACTGTTAAATTTTGTTTAAAATTCATAACTTCCTCATACTATATCCGTTCTCGACTTTCTTTATATCAACAAAATCATGTGGAGAAGTTCTTCAACTCTCGTTTGGATTGTTTTTCTAAAAATCAACCGATCTCTACTTTGGTTTCTGAGCCATATACTGTTATGTTGAAACTTCGAGAAATAATTACTTCCTCTTACGAAGTCAGATTTGAATGTTCTCTATATGAACGCTCTTGGTTTAATGACTACAACGACTTTCATTTAGATCATTAAGGCTAAAAGTAACCTATCAAAAATTTACTTTTTACGATACGAAGAGTCGTGTCGGTTTAATCGCGAAACTTCGAAGAAGCATAACTTCTTCATACGAAGTCGGATTTCAACGTTCGTTATATGTTCGAAATCCTTGTCACATATACAAAAACTTGGTTAAGATTCTTTATCCAAAATAATCCCCACTTTAAAAGTATTTATTATGGCTTATAATGACTTATTTGTCTAGCCCGAATTTGTGGATGTTACAATTATCTCCCCCTTAGGATGGTTACATCCTAGAATCATCAACAAAACAGGACTTATATAATTAATCCTCACATTACCTTTCCTTTCTAAACCATGCGAGAGATAGGGCAAAAAGACCATACCCATCAGAGATCAGTCATAAAGTAGAGAAATGATGGATACCCTTAGACTATTCTAGACATTCCATTGGAACACTAGCAGAATTGCAATCTGTAGGTGTTAATGAAATCACACAAACCGAGAGTATGGACTGTGGATTCATTTGAGTACTTTATTTTTCCTTGGTTACCTTACCAACGCGTAACCCTTAGGGTAGAACCCTTGTGTGTGTGTATGTGAGAGAGAGAGAGAGAGAAAAAAAAAGAGTAACGGGAATGTGTAATCGGGTTAACTATTTGGTGTGAATTATATAAAGAGATAAATTATATTATTGTGGGTTGAAAACTCTATGTACTCACCAGGTTTCACAACCTAACCCACTCAGTTTATTGTAACACAGGTAATTATATATGAGATATAGGTATCATCCTGGAGATTCAAATGAGATATAGACTATTAGTATAAAGAGATGTTATAGGTCTTTTTTATACTTATGTCTCTTGTATTAGTGATGACATACAAAGTTTTATAAATAAAATACATTTGTTGGAAATGTCTTGATAATATTATTATCATATTTTTCGGAAAAATTCTGCAAAGTAAATCTTTTTAAAAGGATACTCTAATTTAATAAGCTTAAACAAATTGGTCTTTTATGGCCGTAAAAATAGAGAGGTCATAGTTGGTATCAGAGCATTAGTATAAGTGAACTAGGAATTTATAGGATTTCTAGACTTAAACTTACAATGCTAAGCAATGATTGTGAGATGTGTTTCTAGTATATTTTAGGTAGTACACCTAAATTGAAGCTATCACTAGTGTACTTTAGGATTAGATGCTTAATTTGCTTTTATGTGCTAAATGAGTTATGCTATAGCATGCCTTAAGATTGCTTATTTAGGATGTTATTATTAGGTAAAATTTAAGGTCTATTACTGACCTAGGAAGTAGGAAATTTAATGGGTTCAGATAAACGTTTAATTATGGTATTAGAAATGGCATACAAAATTTTAGAGTAATAAGGAAGATCACACGTCTAAACCTTCCCAACCTATATTCTCGTCACTATACACTAAACGCCTAATTCAGTGTATAGAATGTCATGGTGAGGACATGTAGTGGACTAGGAAATGATAACAGAAATCCTCAACCTGAGCCTCGGATAGTTGAACGTGCACCTGAAGCGGTGCCGGTAGCTAAACCTGTCACAATGGTAAAGATTAAGGCTCTATTAGCCGAGCAAAAAGAGAAAATAAGGCAGCTGATCTGAGAAATGGAAGAGAGCCAACTGCACTCGTTGTATAATGTGAGATTAAAGAGGAGTCGTTGGAAGAAGGAAACTACAGTAGAACTATTAGCCGTGTTGAACCCTAAGTAGTAAGGAGAAACCACCCAAATGGAGGAGACGAAAAGGATGGCTATAAGAATAAGGACTTCATGAATGCCAAGCCACCAAGTCTTTCAGGAAGCCTAACACTAGTAAAGTTATGGATTGGATATCCGAAATAGAGATGGTGTTTGATAGTTGCGACTGAAGTGACATATAGAAGATGATCTTTGTTATCAGGAAACTAAAGATTGGCGTGTTGAGTTAGTGGAAGCTATTGGTTGATACAATACCCAAAAGAGAGGCCATCAAGATGTCATGGGAAAAATTCTTGGAATAGTTGAAGATGCAGTAATGTTTCACAAGATCATAAACATGGATAATAAGAGCATGAAAGAAATAAATACGATATATGCTAGCAAAAACATCTGACGGAACTTGGATCTCCTCGGTATGTAGCTGAAAAGCTCGACTTCTCACCACTGGAGCCTCCACTATGCTCTCGTGGCCATTAGTAACGCTCGGAGTAGCTAGAGAAGGTGACCTCACCATTCTATTCGCCAAGGATAATCGGACCCGAACCCCAAGGACAATCCCTACTAAAATGACCAACTTGGCCCCAAATGAAACATCCCCTTCCTTTCTCACGACAACTCCCTTTGTAAGTCCTCCCACACTTGACATAGTCGCTCCGGCCCTTATGGCCTCTTGATCGCGAATCCTGAGTCTTGGGCCTCTTCGCCTAGCCTACTTCAACCTAAACCTATTATCGTCCGCGGTTCGTCCGTAGCTACAACTTAATCTCCTGCTCGCGATCTCTAAAAATCATGCCATCCATGTTCTTTCAATTCAACGAGATCATAAACTCCTAAATATCATGGTAACTCATCTTCTTCATCTCCTCCTCTACATCGTACTGCGGGACCAAAAAATCTCTCTCCTTTAACTTGACAGTGATCTTCGCTATAAACTCCGTCGTTTGTCGAAGGTCTTGAAACTCGCTTGATGACTGCTGCACATCAATGAACGGCGCAAAGTCTGCCTTAAATCTCACTATAAAAAGCTCCAAGTTGCTCATCCAGCAACTCCATGATCCCCTCCTTTATGATACCAAACATCACATGAGTCACATCCAAAATACCACGGGTGATCTCAAATGTTACGAACTTGTGAATTCTCTCATCAATCAGATCAGCACCAAGGCATAAACCAGAACCAGAACCTCGTCCACGAGTGCTCATCACCAAACATGAAAGCAAACATACAAATGATCAAAACATACCCAGAGAATTCCTTTTTCTACAAGCTTCTTAGAATCCCCATGACATTCCTTGATTTGATTATGGCTCTTATGCTTTCAGTAGTACGGGCCCAATACTAACTTCCACACCTATCCATACTTTCCTCAATAATCATCCCGAATCCTCTAAGTTGCCTCCTCATACAAATACTCCCAAAACCTGCTAAACAACGCACCAAATACACTAAAGCACTTCCTAGGCTCTCTTAGGATACCCACCTCACCTTTCCATCACCTGCTGAAGAACTCCTATTGATGTCAAATAACTACTTCAGGAATACAATTACATGTAACAAAATTTAAATAATCTTTCGACTAAAAGACCGAAACCTACAATGGTTAGACTCAAACGAGAGCTGCGCAATGGGGCCAAATCAATCATTTTAAAATTGTTTAACCTTTGTAGCATGTAACTTAACATAGTCATTTAATAGTTAACTCACATCAATATGAATCCCACAAAGCACAAAGCAAGCAGTAACACTCAATAGACCATGAAACCTAAAAAGGAATCCGTCAACTCACTAACTTTTGCGATGCTTGGAACTTCTACCAACACTATCGGTTGCCTTATGCATGCAAATTATATACAATACGGGATCAACTGACTGCCGGATAAATGATTCTACCCTTATCCCACAACCAGACGAGGAATAGGAAATAAGGCTAAATCCGTCATTTTAGGGCTATATGATCCTAACTGTATACAAGTTTTAAACATACACTTAGTAAATAATACCACCAACATAGATTCCAAAATAATGCATAGCATCCAATTCCTCCTAGGCTAAAAGGCATCACGAATTAGGCCATTTTATCATGCAATTCCTGAAGGTATCCTTAGACATGTCCTCACATGCGAACATTCCATAATATATAACATATCAACATGTATGGGTATTCTAGGAGTCACTTACTTGAGTTCGGATGATTGCACGCATCATAACCCTTTCTTTTCTAAAAACCTATTTGGAAAACTTATTTTTTTTCTTTTAAAAAGATTATTGATGCGAACAATAGTACCTACTCGTTTTAAAGTTATAACCTAACTTAATTTGCTAACTATGCACTTATAAGCAGTGTACCTATTCAGATTATAAAACAGCTAAGGTAAGTCGGGTATCGATCACATGGAACGAAATTCAATTAAATAAATTAACTAATTCTAATTAAACTAAGAAGCAAACTATGATTGGGAAGGGAGGGGGTGTTACTGATTTTGCAAGATCAGAAGAACTTACTATCAACTAACAATTAAGCAAGCAAAGATAACAAATTAACTTTAACCATTAAAAGAATACATCTACTTAGATCCGATTTCACCTTCTCATATGGTTGATTTCTAATGGATGGATTATATTGATTACCAATTGTTACTAGCTATTATGATCAAATATCTAGGCCTACCAATTTATGAATTACCAAGCAATGATCATGCACAAGTTAAACACCAAATCGATAATAAGCACAAATTAGACTATCAATGATAATAGTTAATTTCCTATGATCAAGTTAATAAACCAAGCACAAATTAAGATTAACTATGCTCTCTAACATAATTAAAGTTACAAGCGTTAATCTAAGATGTGATTAATCCTAGCTCTAATTCTTTAACGATCATAAGCTATTAGGAGACAAATTCATGCAATTAATATGATCAATTAACATACCAAATCTGATTTATAAGCAATACAAACTAGAACTAAACATTATAGGCTTTAAATATCAAACACAAGTAAAATCAAATATAAGCGTCCAATAATCGAAATCAACACATATGGATCAATTTAAACTTTACTAAATATAAGTAAAAGGTATTTAGCCTCTCATTGTAGAAAAAAAACACATAAAATCCAAATAAAATAAGCTAGACATAAGTAATGATTAGAAAACCAACTAGATCAATGTGGAATTCTTCTAAATCTTCTTCAATCCTTGAGCTCCACTTGATTTTCGGTCTTCTTCTGAGTTTCTAAGTGTTTCCACTCGTTATTCTCCATAGAAAACCGATTACATGCCTATGGATTATGTTCAGGATTTTATAATTGCCAAAATCTGAACACCAGATCGTGGTTGACCGCCACCCTGACGTGGTCCTCGAGTAAATCACATATTCTCCAAGTCAGCTCTGATGCTCGCGAACCTTCCATTCACCACGTCGTGTTAGGGATCACCACAACGTGCGCTTGGCCAAGCACTTAGGTGCCATCACTAAATCATCGAGGGGCCCAAAGATATCGCTTTTATCCTACTTTGGATAAAAGGAACGGATAAACTTTGATTCAATGCTTGCTTGCACTCACTCACCGAATCACACACAATAATATGTTTTATAACACCAAGTTACTGGTGTGTTTACAAATTATCAATGTGCAACCGATTCGCAAGATACAACTCACACATCTCGTTTTCAAGAATATAAGATGTTATCGTCTCACCAATCACTCGTGAAAAAATCCATGAAGTGATCCAAGTGAGTGTGGGTTTAATCCAATGCTCAAATCATATTCATAAGCACTCATGAACGTTGCAACAAACATTTGCTTATGTCTAATACACTTTAGACAATCCACACATCAATTCACGTCAGTTATCATTCGTACCTACTTCCAACATATGAACAACTGTGGCCCGTTCGAATAATTTGACTGTTCTGAACCAATTAAATTATTCAGGAAGTCAAAACATGCAAAGTGAAACACAAGAATAATACTAATCCCATATGGCCTCAAACCTTTGAGTATAAATAAAACACCTTTTATTTATCACCATATCGATTACTCATTATCTGTTGTTTCGGGTAATCAACCTCTTACTTGAATTATAACTATACTTGTCCCATGCTCTTAGCATGCACACAATGTTTACCTACGGTCCTTACTTTGTGAAATAGGTCAAATAAACACATTTCCAATCACACTCATTTCACAACTCCCAATCCCTATCACAAGTGTAAGAAAATCAAATTCTTGCTACTTATAGAATATGCTAGATTCTAACATTTTATGCAATGATCCTTTCGTAATGTCATAGCACAAAAATCACAATGACTATTGCAAATGAAATTACAAAGTTCTCTATTTGAGATTGTTACAATACAATTCCATGATGTCTCCCACTCAAAGTACATTCCTTTGAACATCCTTTTGCATAAAATTTTCTAATCTAGACATAGACTCTCAATATCCAACTCCCAATATGGAAACATTTTCATATTTTCCATATGACAACTCATTCTTAATAGAATCTTATTTATTCATAACAATGTCGATATATCCAATATCATACTTCCAACTACTCACAAGCGACCAATCCTCAGCGAGCTTTGGATCGTCATTTGATAGTTGTTTAATTATCTTAGTCAAAACCAATTCTTGTCCTTTTTCCCTCTAAATGCGCTAGACATTTAAAAAATTTTAGAATGGTCAAATATTATAGCATTTGCAATCAGTCCTATACCCGAAGCGTATGGGACACGATGCATAATGTCTTACATAAAGATACGATACTTTATCAATCTTTTTCCATAATATTTTATGTTTCACATTCTCACAATTCGAACTATGAAGAGGGATTCCATAATCATAATCGAAATTTGAGAACGCACTATGTATCCTTGACTAAATTTATTAACATTCCACAACCTAAGCCTTTAGATTTGAAATGAAGCATAATATTCTCTCCCTTAATTATAGCAAAACAACTTTTCAACCCTTACGACTTTGCAAAGTATAACTCTTGTTTTCTATAATTAATATTGTTAACTTGGAATACTTGTCATAATAATCATACAAGCACAACATTTATGCTCCCACTATGATGATTATTATCACATAAGCATAACTCTTATGCTCCCACTAGCATTGACATGTATTCAGAAACAACTTAACTTCCAGAAAACAATTCCTATTGAATTTCTTAAGTTCATATTTCTAATGCTTTGATAATCCTTTATCTAAGCTTCTTAGACTTATACACCTTTGCCTTAGATAGTTCAGATGTATGTCTAAACAATTCAGACTAATTGCCAAATCTCACAATTTGAATCATGGAAAGGGATACCGTAACCATAATCGGATTTGAGAATACAATTTTCACAATCACTATCTTCTTAAAATCTCTCTTAGTGAAAGCATTTCCTCAAAGTCATTTTCATGAAGGAGGGAACTTATGACACTTAGATTTTAATGGTGTATGTGTTCCTATCCATGCGAATTTGTCAAAACCAATGTATGCGACAAATCCAAACTCATATGGACCGAACCTTCTCAATCTTGATTTCTTGCCTTATGGCAACACGAGTGCCCACCATGTCTTCCAAGTAGTTAAGCAGCTCACCCTTTCCTATCAATGTACTTTCCATCGATCATGGTGCTTGCCTTTTATGCGTTCAAGTGAGACCTCATAGAACTCATATGTATAATTAACTCAATCGGAATGGCACATAATTAAAATAGTTTCAACACGATAGGTTATAAACCTCAAGTCGTGTGCTAGTGATGATCGATAAGGTTTATTCTTGATTTGTTCTTGAAACCTTTCAAGACTAATAAGACTCCCACTGACTCCTTGACATATAAGATTCTTTTATCAAGAAACATTTCATGACAAACGAATATTCAAGAGTTAGTGCATTTTTATCAAGACAAAACACTCACAAATTGGTCCTAGTTGGTCTTTGTCTTATCCAAGACATCACAACTTACCAATTCCAAATGTGCAAGAATAAGAAAACCTTTTTCCAAATTCTACATTTGATGAATGTTATAAACCTTCTTAAGACTTGTTACTCAATGTCACAATCTTAACTCTAAGACTTGTTTTGGAACGAAGTATGATTGACTTCTTGATTTAACCATTTCTTCAATTCTTGATTCCTTTTCTCAGACATACAATTGTACTAAGACTCACTTAGATGATCAATTGAGATATAGTTCTTAATCATAAAGACTTATCATAAAACATAATAAAAGGTACTCTTCCTTCTTCTTAGAATAGATAAACTTTTATCTTTCTGCCTACTTGATTCTTCTTATTCGTTCTGCTAGTGATTGAAACTCTTTCAATCAATTCAGAATTATACTCAATCTTATAAGTATAACCATATTCACTAAACCTTTAGTAAATCATGACGAATATCTTTGTTACTCTTGTGGTGGACTTGATCAACATACAACTTTGTGTATTCGATCTCTTAGCCCTTCACTTGACACTTTGTCAACGAATTAGTCTAAATTCCAAATATGAAATTTCTCATTCATCATGCAACCAAGTTGCATGATTCCAAGTTTCTGTCCAATTGAAATTTGGGCAATGAGAAACTCTCCCTATTTGGTATATTCTCGACATTTCCACAAATAACATAATTAAGAATCAAATCCATTATTGCATTCAAACATCAATTTTTTTCATACACGCCGTTGCAAGGATAAATAAATAATATAAAATCAAAATTTATTTTATTGCGGAAAAATTTGTCCTTACAATGCAATTCATTGAAAAACTACGCAAATACATATTTCTTAGTAATCTTATTCTAACTCCAAGTAGTAGCTCAATAATCTAATCTTCAAGTAATGTGATCGAAATCCACTTCTTCACGATTAGATTTCGATCACTTCTTCCCTTAAGCTTCCTCTCTTTTCTTCGATCCTACAAAACATCAAAATGTAATCTTATCACATCATGTATTAAGAATCTAGAATAGGAACTTAAAATAGTTGGTTAATGGATTTTATCTAAAGCAGATCCATACGTTTTGACTCTCCCATCTCTTAGATCTCTTAGGTAAATAGGGCAACTTCGTCTCCAATGCCCCTTCTCTTGGCAATAAAAGCAAATTGACTCTTTTGGAACAGCACACGAAACTACTTCTGACTTTGCCTTTCTCTTATGATCAAACTTTTCGATCATGGCATGCCTTTCGTTGCCATTGCCTATATCCATAGAGGTCTGGAAGGCATATCCACCAATTAACTTTGCTTTTCCAGTGTGCCAAATCATTGCTGATTCAGCAGCAATACGCATATAGGTGAGATCAATGAGGGTTACGTCGTGGCTCATCATATAGTACTCTCTTACGAACTCACTATATGAGTCAGGAAGTGACTGAAGAACCCAATCAATAGCCAGCTCCTCACAAACAACAGATCCCAACATTCTTAACATATCAATGTGTGACTTCATCTCTAGGACGTGTGCACATATTGACTTTCCTTCTACATGTTTTCTTGCCAAAAGGGCTTGAGTGAGTTTGAATTTTTCAATCTTATGAACTCGTGGGTTAGGGAGAATAACAGGAGGAGGTGGAGGAAGTGAAGCATGATCTCGTGTTCCTCGATCGAATCGTGGAATATCATCTTCATGTGAAAAGCTTGTTCCATGCAATTTGGGAAGACCATAGTTGTCATACTTTGACATCTACAAAATGGGAGAAAAATTAAATTCAAGTTAGTTGATTGATTGAGTCCTTAATAAATCACCCAAATGAGATATTAAGGCTAGGACCCAAAACAATACTCTACAACCTAGAAAAGGGATGCCGTAATCTAGTTGCAGAATATTTGAAGGTAAGTGAATGACGATTCACTAATTTCCACCATGAAAAACAAAAAAGAAATTTAAGTTTTAAATCTATTGAAAATTCCTAGATCTTTTGAGATTCATTAAACTTTTCAATGGCATGTTTAAATCTCGATATGCCCCTCTAGTTTGTGACTGGGATACCGAGGATCACAAAGCGGGTGTGAATAACCATGCAAACTTACATGGTGCCCCCACATGTTACAGTCACCTATTCGATGTGCCGGTTAACCACACACGCTCCACCGAACTATGACAAACATTGAGTCACCATTTTCTACCTTTTCTTAGAACCATTTAGTGTGCCGGTTAACCACACATGCTCCACTAACGTCTTCGCAAGGGCACAAAGTGTAATTTCATGGGATTGCATCAATTCACTTTTGCCTAAAGTAACTAAGATTGGGAATTTTATGAAAGCATTTAGTTACTTTTGTACTTCATTATACTTATAATGGAAGGTTTCTGTCCTATCCTACCCGTTCGGCTAACGACCCTCCACTAGTCAAGAGTGCGGTGGGTAAGAGTGGATACCCATTCAATCGCCATTTTATAGGCAATTTCCTTAAACACCCCTTTATAATATTAGACTTTTAATGATATATATACTATAGGGTGTATTTTACACTTTTAAAATACTAGGTGGTCTAATTTAATAATTATACACTTTAATTAATTAATAAAACCATAAGGGTGTGATATAAACTTTTCAAAACAATATTAGGGTTTTAGAATTTAACATTTCTAAATTAAACTTTTAATCAACTTTTAAATTCCAAAACTTGAGGGCAAGTTTTGAAACATTTCAAAACATTATGGTTTCAACTATTTAAATTTCAAAACAAAACCTTTAAGTTCAAATTTAAACCATAAAACTTAATTGGGCACAATTGAAACTTTTTCACAGCACAAGGATCAAATAACAAATAATAGAAACTAAACAATTAATTTTGTCATTATCTATATTTGACCTAATTTAAATTTCTTGCAAGATAAATTACCCAATTAATACAAATAATCAATCTTTAATCACATAAGGAAGTTATTATCTAATAAATTGGTAATTATCTTGTGTTTTGGTAAGGATAATCTTTTAGAAATAATAAAAAATCGTAATTTATTAATTAAAAACGAATATGGTAATTATCCTTAAGCAAAACAACAAGTAAATCTGAAATTTCCTCTGTCTGACGCTCCGACTCACCGAGTCACACATTGGAACTCACCGAGTAGGGCAGACTCACCGAGTCCATGTAGTGACTCGCCGAGTCAATTCGAACAGAAGGACATAATTTGATTTTCAGTAAATAATTCAACATAGCATCACATACAACATAAACCAATCAAGGCTCTGATACCACTGATGATTTTTAGACATAAGAACAATCCTATGTGCTCATACAAACCCTAATGCTTGGATCTAGGTCTCTCTATTGTACATGCAATGTATCCAAGACTTACAATCTTAGATCTAACATATTATAAACTGAAATTAGGGTTTAGAGAATTACCTTTGATTGTTATGTAGCAATAACAATCTCAATTCCTCCTTACAATGACTTTAGAAAGCTTAGAGTCACAATTGTCACTCCTCTAATGGCTCACAAATACCAAGAGCAAGAGGATGAAGAATAAGGAGAGAGGAGGCTACCCAAGAATGTCCAAAACCCTAGAGTAACTCTTAGCCACGTTTTTGGGGCTTAAGGGTACTATTTATACATGTAGGCTATTAGGGTTTTCAACTAGGAAACCCTAATTTGACTGCTTAAGCCCTAAGCAACCCATGGACCCTTTTAGAATAACCCTTGGAAGATTTCTAATGGGTTTCCCCATAGAATTCGTCCAACCTATTATTCCAAGGTGATCCATAGCCCAAATGTAATTATCTTATAATTACAGTTCCAGTCCCTTAAGTTTAATTAATCTCTTTTAGCCACAAAATTAATTATCAATTAATTCTTGACTAATATTAATTAAACAATATGATTTCTCTTTTAATATATTATTCTCATAATATATTAATAAATCATAATTAATCTTCTCTCTCCATAATTCATCCTATCAAGTTGCTTTGGTGAAGGCAACCCAAGGACCATGCACCATCGGGTCAAGTACATACCAAAATAGTTATGGACTTAGACACTAATCCAACAGTTTCTTGTTGGATTAGGTGTCTAAGCCCATAACTATAATTGGTATGTGCTTGATCTGATAGTAGCATGGTCCTTTTGGGTTTCCTTCACCATAACAATTTGATAGGATGAATTATGGAGAAAGAGGTTGATAAATGATTTATTAATATATTATAATAATAATATATTAATTGAGAAATCATATTATTTAATTAGTATTGATCAGAAGTTGATTTGGAATTAATTTAGTGATCAAAAGAGACTGATTAAAAGTAAGGGGACTGATATTGCAAATTATTGATAGTTGCAAGTTGGGCTGATGGACTCCTAAAGAAGGAGTGGATGAAATCTATGGGAAGCCCATAGAGATTTAGTCCAAGGGGCCTTCTATAAGGTGTTCATGGATTGCTTACGGCTTAAGCAGAGAATTAGGGTTTCCACCTAAAACCCTAGCAGCTCAACTATATAAGAAACCCTTGGCTTAAGGTTTTCGGCCCCCTATGCATTCTTGAAGAACCCTGGCCGAAATCTTGAAGCCTCCATCACCTCGCTCTTGTTCATCCTTTGCTATGTGGTGTTTGTGACCCCATTAGAGGTGCGACACTTGAGGCACTAAGCTCTTGAAGGTCAAGATTAAGCTATCAACAAGAAATGTATTCTTCTAACCCTAATATGATTAGATTTTGTTTTCTTGTATGCTAGATTAGGGTTTTGCTTTGGAAAATTAATTTGCATGTATAACTTGAGAAAAACCTAGATCCAAAGCAATTAGGGTTGCATGTGCACCATAGGAATGTTGTAATGCTTAAAACCCATCATTTCTGTGGCTAAGATTGCTGGTGAGCCTATTGTTTAGACCACACGATTCTTCTCACTATAGTATATAGGATGCTAGGTGTCATGGTATGCTAGACTGTCTTTGTGACTTCTGCATGAAATATTATGGGGGACCATAGAAACTGTATGGAAGACTATAAGGGGACATAGGAATTGTGTGAAAGACTATGGGGGAGCATATCATGAAAGATTATAGAGGGGATGTAGCAACGAAAGTGATTATAAGACTATAGGGGGACCATAGCATTCATATGAGTTGAAACAGATCTGTTGGATGAAATAGGTTGTTAGGTTGAAACATGCCCATTACTTTATGTATGGTTGTATGGTCTATTTTGGGAAACTCGTTAAGCTTTGTGCTTACGTATGAAGCTTCAATGTTTCGGGTACTTTTGATATCAAAATGGAATATCACAGACTCATTGCGTTGCATCCACTAGAGATTCCACACTATCTATTTTATGTTTTGCTCTGATGTTCATTCGTACTATATTTTTATATTCTGATTATCTTTTGATGGAACGGGATGAATGGTTTTACCTTACTTTAAAATGAAATTTTGACTCTGTAATTTGGGGACGTTACAAATAAAATAAAATAAAACCACTGTGCCCTAATTTAGTTTCTTACTGATCGTTCCTTCTCCATGGGTAACAGAACAACACAACACACCACTACATTTCCGACAAGAACATCATCTTGGGCACACCTCTGTCGGCAACTCCAGCGACGACTACGATCCATCACAAGTACATTTTTCGGCTTCAATCACATGTTTGATTTGTGAGCTATAACTTTGATTTTCGAGTTGTAATCTTCGTTATGTTCATTTGTGAGTTCGATTTTTGATTTCTACATTTGTGAGTTCGATTATTGATTTCTATTTTGATTCAATCTTGCGATTCTTATTTGATTAGATTTTTGAACCTTTTACCTACATTTGTGAGTTCGATTTCTGGTTTCTATTTGCTTGAATATGCAAGATGTGTTGATTAGAACAAGTAGAGTACTTGAGATGAAATGAAATGAACATTTTTAAATGAAGACATTCAATATCTTTTTAGTTCTTTGGTATAACTTTATATCTTTTTTTAATCTTTTTTTTACAAAGAGAAATTAAATATCCTCCTAACTTGTGTTCCTATATATCATCCTGCCCAATTAAATGGTGACATGTGTAATATTTTATGTTTATTTAATGAAATTTAATGATATTTTAAGATACTAATATGACACATGTTATCATTTAAATGGATAGGAGGATTGGTATGAATAAGAAGTAGAAGGATGTTTAATTTCTCTTTTACAAATAGTGGTTATCGAAACAAGTTATTTCAAATATTTCTTATTTTTTTTTGTCTTTTGTAACAAACGATTATTGGTTTTGTATTTAAAATATTTAACTTATGATTTTTTTTTTGTTTAAGACGATAGTTTGTTGGTTTATATTTAAAAAATTGTTTGTTGATTTAGATTTTTTAAAAAAATTGTTTATTGGTTTTTGTAAAAAAACTTTGTTAGTTATAATGATGTTTATAAAATAATAATAATATACATTAATAGTAAAAATTACAAAAAAAAAACAAAAAAAGTTATATTAAAAAAACAATAAATTACAGTGAAAAATTTTGTTTGCAAATGAATGTCTTTTTTTTTTTTTTTTTTTTTGTTTTTTTTTTTGTTTTTTTTTTGTTCATGTCGTGTGAGAAAAAAAAGAGAAAAAAAATGCTAAATAACTCATTTAAGTAAATAAGTTTTAAAATATACCTATTACATAAATAAGTTTTTCAAAATCATCAATTTTATCAAAAACTTAAGATTAAAGAGAGTTCCTAGCTAGGTCAGGATACACATATCTTTATAAAAGGAATTCTTTATTGAAATAAATATAAATATTTGTTAGGGTCAACTTTTAAGGACAACCTAGGATGTGAAGCACATTATTTTCTTTATTTAATTTAATTGAATTAAATAAGTAAAGAGATTAGAATAATAAACTCCAGAATAAATATAATTATAATTAAGGCTACTAAATACAATGTATGAGGAAACCCAACTTTCTAAATAAATCCACCACATTTGTCTTTTTAAAGGAATGAATTTTAATATGTTTTATTTTGTCTTCTTATGAAACACACATGAACCCTAACTTTAGAAAGAAAAAAAATAATAATACCCTTAACTATAATAATCATGAGAGCATCTAACTAAAACACGTAAAACATATACCATACCTATTAACACCTGATTTATTATAGATTTTTTTTATAATACCTTAATAATTTTATTAATAATCCTCTTATGCGTTACGAAAATAATCAAATTTGTGTATGGCGTTACAAAAATAATCAAGTATTCTGTTTGTTGTCCGGGTTTGCCTAAATTCGGTATGTCCATGTTCAGAGTAGAAAGATTTGTATCAATGTTACAATGGTTTAGAATGCTATACCTAGGTACTAATGGTTTACAATGGCTCAAATGGTTTAAAATAGTATGTGAATGTAGTAATGATTTAAATAGTTTCATAAGAATGAAGTGTTTTAGAATGGCATGTGCATGTAGTATGCTCTGAATGGTTTATAATGGTTGGATTTGTTGGAATGGTTTTGAGCGATTGTAGCAAAGTACTATCCTAGATTGTCAATAAATATCAACCTACTAACGTATTATCATAAACTATCATAGATTTGTTCAAAAATAACTTAACATTTCAAATGTATTAAGAAACATTTTGGAGAAAACATCTTTTTTATATTATTATGGTGCGATAGGTTTAGACGATTGCTTAGGGGTGTGTTGGTTCTGAAAAATTTTAGCAAGAAAAAAAGTTATCATATAAATATTAATTCTCAAAAGAACTTTTCATTTTATTCTTATTTAATCTCTCTTTTTGTATATTATATATCATCTAACTTGTTGAACTATTTACCTATTACCCTTATAACCTGCATCAACCGGTCGTATGATAATATATTAACATCTTCAACACGTTGGATGATATTACCTCCTTGAGTCATTTTCCCTTAAATAACAATATACTACCCTAATTATCAATTGAAAAGAAAATTACTAAAGACTAAAAAGACATGGTTAACAGGTTAATATAACCTAGTTTTCAATCGGGTTTCTTGTGAGCAAGTCCTAAGCGGAAAACATGATAGAGCTTGGTTAAAGAACCGAGTCATATTATCACAATAAAGACCGATTCCTACAGACAAAATCAGGATTTTCCTTCCAATGCTTGACCGCTTTTTGCTACTATATAGTCCGGTTCACATACAATGTTTTAAAAACCGGTTTGAACCGGCCGGTCGAACCGGTTGGACCGGGAATTGGAGAAGGGAACGGTTCAACTATCACCGGGTTTATGTTTATTTCTGAATCGGATCGAACCGGCCGGTTTTTACAAAAATCCGGTTGAAGCGGTTCAATTAAACCGGTTGAACTGGTGAAATTGAATAAAAACACATAGAATTAAAACCTTTTGCATGGTAAACTTTGGTAGTTTTTTCACATTTATTAAAAAATTTCTGAATAAAAATACATGATAAATATTATGAAGTTTTTTATGCATTTATATTTATCTAAGACTTTATTTTCTTTTTAATGCACATGTGTTGATATAAAACTTATGGTTATGAGTTATTTTAATGTATTTAGATTGATCTACCACTTGTTTTCATGTGTATTTTAATGTTTGAACTTGTGGACATCAAATTCTTGATTTGTATATGTATGTATGTGAATGAAAATACTAAAAAAGATGAAAATTATATAAAACCGGTTTACTCAGCGGTCGAACCGGTTAAACCGGTTGAACCGGAAACCTGTAACAATACCGGCTCAACTATAAAACCGATTTTTAAAACATTGTTCACATACAAGCAACCACGTTCTATTATGCATCTAGATTTTTTGAAACAGATATCACGCAGCTTACATAACTCAGTTCCATGATATGCAACCGACTGTTTTAACTTCTTTTTTTTTTTTTTAAATATTTCTTTAATTTAATATATAAACCCATTACCAAATATAATTATTATATTCTATATTTTTCATTCAACAAGAAGCCCTCTAAATATCAATGAAACTTACTATAAATTTTTACATACTAAATAACCAACCATACCAAATTGACAAAAACAATATAAAGAAAACATGTCTAACAATAAAAATCCATCATTTTGGTAATTTTCTACTACCTAAAACTTCCATACAAAATTTAAAAAAAAGAACATCCATGATCAAATGCTAAAGGGATTATCCGAAACATCAACCATATCAGCTCTATATTATGTTATCACTGAAAAACAAACACAACTAACGAGATTTTTCATAATTACAAGACAAGAATTTTAATAATTTCAAAAACATGATATTTTCTACTACATGAAATTACATCCCTATGGCCTCTTGAACCAATGCCAATATTGATACCAAAAGATAGGAACAGTGTTGGCATGTCTTATGTGGCCTTTTGTAGTAATGACATTATCAATTAAATCTATCAATTGACTAACACAAATCATATGTTAACTCCTGGAACCTGTTTAACCTGATGATGTTAGGATGATGTTAGGCAGTAGTTATAGTAACCAAAACGAAAAGGTGAAATCAACAAAACTTTAGTGACGAATTATATTAATCGTTCATTATTAAAATAATAAATTATGATCAGTTTGGTTGTAGTGACTTGGTAATACACATGAAAGATGTAATAAGTAACGCATTGATGCATGTTCAAATCGGGGCACTGCTCATCCTTTGTCGCCATTGAGGTTCGTCTGCGTGATTTCAGAGCATGAAACATAAACTCATATTTGCAACGAAGATTAGTCGGTATGCAGAAATCCGTCTCAAAAACAATCATAAGGAAGTTCATTTCCAAAACAAAAAATATATATATCAAACTATATCGGAAGAGACAAAATCCCATCAACCATTATTTTATGATGAACGGCGTGTTGGGCATAAAAAAAAGCTTTATGTTTTTTTTTTGTCCTTTATTATTATTTATATTTTTAAATTTGTAATTTATTTTTGAATGGGTTATACCTCATGGAAGTTGTTGTGTTGTTGCAAAACTAGAATGTGAACGGTTTTATATTTGTTTTTTCAGTTTGATATTTTTATAATGTTAAGATTCTTCAGGCAATAACATACATACGTTAACATGGTTTCGCTTCTACAAAAGCATCTTTTACAAAGATAGAAAAATTATTATAAAAAAAATTAGGATAATGACTTAAAAATGTAATATATATATATATATATATATATATATATATATATATATATATATATATATATATATATATATATATATATATATATATATATATATATTTCCTTCAACTTGTTAAAACATACACATTCACTTTCTATGACCGACTACTCAACCTAAACAAGATAAAATGATTTAATAGTTAATAGGATAATATATTTCTTACTTTGTATACATTTAGTCCTTATTTTATTTTATTTTTTTTTACACATTTAGTCTTTAGTATTTTTTTTTGTTGCAAAATACATTCTGTACACATCCGGTACTTATGAACGGTTTTTTTTTTATGTTTTTCTTACGGCATCCTACATAGGACAATTATTAATGAAGTGTTCGGGGCTGTTCATGCTTATAGCCACTGCAACTTCGATTGCTTGATGTTTAGGTCTTGTGTTTTGAATGTCGTAACTTCTTCACACAATCTCATATCACTACTAGAAAAATAGCCTTTTACGACGCTCATTGCGCGTCGTAAAAGGCTTAGACGACGCGCAAATGCGCGTCAAGAAAGGCCCTGTCATAAAGAGAGACGACGCGCTTTTGCGTGTCGTCTATAGACGAGGCGCATTTACGACGCTCATTTACGACGCGCAATTACGACGCGCGTTCACGACACGCAATGCATATCAAGGAAGGCCATGTCATAAAGGAAGACGACACACATCCGTGTGTCGTAACCTTACGACGCGCGTGTTAATGACACGCAATGCGTATCAAGAAAGCCATTGTCAAGAAAGACCATGTCATAAATGAAGATGTTTAAAAAAATATTATTTATAGATTTACTAAAAAAATATTATTTATAGATTTACTAATTTTCAAATTAAATAACACATTTAAAAGTCTCATAATGCAAAATAAAATACTTATATAACAAAACAATTCATTTCAAGAAATAATTGTACTAATATTCAAAATAAATCACATTTAATTGTATTTTATTAACATGAGTCAAACTAGAAAAACAAATCTTCTGAATCCAAATAACTACATAAAACACAAACTATTTTCGGAAAGGAGAAGGTAGAGAGACTGCTTCCATACAATTATCCGTTTGACTGCAACACCACCTCGTTTTTTCTCTGAGTTGAATGGGGATGCATAAATAACTGAACACTCTGACCTCACAACATCAAAATTCATTCCAAGCTGCAATAATTTCAGAAATGATGAGCATCACCTAAAAATAAAATCAAGGATACAAAACAAGATTCTATCCCCAACATATGAACCAAGAACTAACTAACCTTAACCCCCCATTGAAGTATGGCCTTCTCTGTTGGAGATCCAGAAACCTCAACATCTCTGCCTCCCTATTAATTAAGCACCAAACCAACATTGATAGTGAATTTTCTTTTTTCATAATTGATTAAAGATCACTAACACCAAGAAAAAAAAGGTATAGAAGAGGATTGGTGCTCTTGTAAGGTACATATTAAAAATACCTACCTCAGGGGAAAATACACTACACTGCCAGTTGTATTGTGAGCTACCAAGAAAAGAAAAATATCCCACCAAATTCAAAGTCAAGGTTCCAGTTTTATCACAACAAATTGTAGTTGCAGATCCCATCATTTCACAGGCAGATAGCCTAATCTGCACATACAAAATTACCAAAAACATAAAACAAAATACATACAACTATACAAGTCAATGAGAACAAAATATCAATATACCAATGCTTTGTCATACATCATTTTTCTCATTGAGTATGGAAGCCTGTAATTATATATAATTAACTTTTTAGTCATCCAAAACTCATATTAAAGAAATGGTTTATAGAAAATGGACAACTTATGTTGAAGTGACAACTAATGGAAGCCCTTCTGGCACTGCAACATAAACAATAGCTACCTATAGACACCTCAAGAATTACAAAGTTGAAAATGAAACTAAATTAAAATATATATGCAAAAGATACATACTGCAACAGTGAAAATTTTGATTACTCCATCCATAGCATCCTTGACACTAGTTTTACCAGTAATAAACTCTACTTTTCCCTCATCATCCTCTGTGTATCCAGTGAAAAACCTAGCAAGCAAAAAAGGCAATTATACCAATTCAACTTTGAATTACCTGATGAGAAGGATGACAAGAACGGATACGACTACCAAAAGCCCAATCTTACCAATAAACATTGCCACTCCACTAAAACACACCTACCAAAACACATAGTCAATACATATATGAATTAAATCCTAAAGTTTTTGTATAAGATATTGTAAACAACTTGATGACAGTTTTAAGACTTGTTGTGTGATTTTTTGAATTTTATAAGGTTAGAGCATGTTTAGAGAACTAACCTGTAATGGTGTTTCCTCATCATTATCATTATTTGAGATGCTAGCCATAAGCAATCCCCATTCTGTATTCATTCCAACACTAGTGACCTAAATGTGGTTACATAAGTGAAAAATTGTCAGCAATGGGATGAAGGAGAATGATAACAATTTAGGTCCACATAAAAATGCCATTGATTCAAATCTTTATTCTATAAGTTGACCAAGAAGTGGGAAGAGGATAAAGTTAAGGAATTTCTGAACATCACAAGATCGAACAGATTGTCACTTATCTCTTGACAAGAACTGCAAGGATCTACTCCTTTAGAAGATGGTAAATCTGATAAAGCCCTGATGAAAAAGTCACTGGTTATGAACTAGCATTGGGTGTCCAAATGTATGTGTTCTGATTTGTGACATAACCACCATAAAAATACCATGTCGTGTTGGTGTTGGTGGTGGCAGCAATGGTGGTGGTGGTGGTGGAGGTAGGGGAGGTGGGGGTGGTGGTGGCAGTGGTAATGGAAAAAGAAATATCACACAGGGTTAGAACTTAGAAAACATCTTCCAAAATCAAAAGCTATTTTTTTGTCTTTTGGAAAAAGAGGTCAAAAAGACTTTTTTTTTTATGTATTTTTGCATGGGATTAGAATGATTAAGTCTTACCATCATAGTACTACAGCCATCAGCCACCTTCCACCCAGCCATTAAATCAACCTGTTCCATCATTTTTTTTAAAGTTACATTATCTACCCTTAAAAACTAGAGAATCAAAATAAAACACAATGTAATCATCAGAAATTTATGAAAACTTACAGTGTGACTCTTGCACTTGGTCATTACAAGATCAACAAACGATTGCCTACAGATGATCCAATCTCAGGGTTGACCAAGTCAAACTTCTGCCAACACTACTGATGGATATAGAAATTAGAACCTGAAATATAAGAGAGTAAATTGAGGTTTCTCAGCCAAACTGTTGGAATGATGACAAAGGTGGATATAATGGCACATAAGTAATGAGAATCAAGAATAGGCAATACTGTGGTGGGACCGGGACAGAGACTCGTTTTCGGTCTCTAGTATGTAAATGCCCTTCTAATCCTCTTTATAAAAAAACAATTGGGTTGTACTTACGATCTGCATGGAAGTGTGTGATGGGTTTTGGTCCTAAGAACATCCTATGTGCTCATACAAACCCTAATGCTTGGATCTAGGTTTCTCTATTGTACATGCTTTGAATCCAAGACTATAAACCCTAATTCTAGCATATGGAAATCGATATTAACATATAATTAGGTTTAAGATATTACCTTGATTGTTATGTAGCAATAACAATCCCAATTCCTCATTGAATTGACTTTGGAAGGCTTAGAGTCACAAGTGTCACTCCTCTAATGGCTTACAAACACCAAGAGCAAATGGAGAAGGTATAAGGAGAGAGGGGAGGTATTGAATTCGTTCTTAAGAAGCCTTAGGGAAGGTCTGGACGAATTCATGAGTCAAGGGGTGTTTATATAGGTGTAGGGATAGGGTTTCAGTCATTATCCCTATCTAGTTGCTTGTCCACCAAGCAACCCATAAGATAATCCTTGAATCCTTATTATAGTCGAATTCTAAGGCCTTATCACCTTAAATTCATCCAACCTATCCTTAAGATAATCCTTACCTTATTTTGTAACTATCACATAATTACAATTCAGCCCCTCTAGTTTAATTAATTACATTTGATCACAAAATTAATTCTTAATTAATTATTGACCAATATTAATTAAACAAATATGATTTCTTCTTTAATATATTATTCTTATAACATATTAATAAATCATAATAACCTCTCTCTTTATTTATTTCTCCAATCAAGTTGCTTTGGTGAAGGCAACCCAAAAGGACCATGCACCATCGGGTCAAGTACATACCAAAATAGTTATGGACTTAGACACTAATCTAACAGTCTCCCACTTGGATAAGTCTAACAACTATTATGCGTATGACTTCAGATCCTGATATGCAATCGTAGCTTTCCAAAGCCGTTGTCAACTCTGATCATATCAGATACGCGTGTCCTCATATAAGGGATCATATATTCCTCCATTCTAGATATCATATGAGATATGATTTCAAATCATTCTCTTTGTACTATATCTCGATTCCCGATTTATGACGACTGACTAATTGAACAAATCAAATTAGCCCTAGCCCGGCCGAGCATTTACGTTTGTAATCACTAAATCATCGAGGGGCCCAAAGATATCGCTTTTATCCTATTTTGAATAAAAGGAACGGATAAAATTTGATACAATGCTTGCTTGCACTCACTCACCGAATCACACACAATAATATGTTTTATAACACCAAGTTACTGGTGCGTTTACAAATTATCAATGTGCAACCGATTCGCAAGATACAACTCACACATCTCGGTTTTAAGAATATAAGATGTTATCGTCTCACCAATCACTCGTGATACAATCCATGGAGTGATCCAAGTGAGCGTGGGTTTAATTCAATGCTCAAATCATATTCATAAGCACTCATGAACGTTGCAGCAAACATTTGCTTATGTCTAATACTCTTTTAGACAATCCACACACCAATTCATAACAATCTTCTTTCATATCTACTTCCAACATATGAACGACTGTGGCCCGTTCGAATAATTTGACTATTCTTAACCAATTAAATTATTCAGGAAGTCAAAACATGCAAAGTGAAACACAAGAATAATACTAATCCCACATGGCCTCAAACTTTTGAGCATAAATAAAACACCTTTTATTTATCACCATATTGATTACTCATTATTTTTCGTTTCGGGTAATCAACTTCTTACTTGAATTATTACACTTGTCCCATGCTCCTAGCATGCACACAATGTTTATCTATGGTTCTTACTTTGTGAAATAGACCAAATTGAGCACATTTCCAATCATTATCATTTCATAATCCTAATCCCTTTCCATATGTAAAAGAATATCAAATTCTTGCCACTTATAGAATATATTAGATTCTAACATTTTATGCAATGATCCTTTCGTAATGTCACTGTACCAAAGTCACAAAGACTATTGATAATGATATTACAAAGTCCTCTATCCGAGATTGTTACAAGACAATTCCATGGACGTGATGTCTCTCATTCTTTGAACATCCTTTTGCATAAAAGTTTTTAATCTAGTCATAGATTTCCAATATTCAATTCCCAATACGGACACATTTCCATATTTTCCATATGACAACTCATTCTTAATAGAATCTTATCTATTCATAATAATGTCGATATGGTCCATCCAATATGGAAACATTTCCATATTTTCCAATACTATACTTCCAACTACTCACTAGCGACCAATCCTCGGCGAACTTTGGATTGTCCTTTGATAGTTGTTTAATTATATTAGTCAAAACCGATTCTTGTCCTTTTTCCCTCTAAATGCGCTAGACATTTGAAAAATTTTAGAATGGTCAAATATTATAGCATTTGCAATCGATCCTATACCCGAAGCGTATGGGACACAATGCATAATGTCTTACATAAAGATTTGATACTTTATCAATCTTCCGCCATAATATTTCATTTGCTATGTTCTCAAAATTCGAATTATGAAGAGGAATGTCGTAATCATAATCAAAATTTAAGAACACACTATGTACCTTTGACTAAATTTATTAACATTTCTCAACCTAAGCCTTTATATTTGAAATGAAGCATAATATTCTCTCCCTTAATTATAGCAAAACAACTATTACTTTGCAAAAAATGACTCTTGTTTTCTATAATTAATATTGCCAACTTGCAATACTTTCCTTAATAATCATACAATCATAACATTTATGCTCCCACTATCATGATGATTATTATAAACATAACACTTATGCTCCCACTAGCTTTGACATGTATTCATAAATAGCTTAACTTTCAGACACACAATACTTATTGAATTTCTTAAGTTCATGTTTCTAATACTTAGTGCTTTGATAATCTTTTATCAAGGCTTCTTGAACTTATACACCTTTGTCTTAGATAGCTCATATGTGTGTCTAAACAATTCAGACTAATTGCCAAACCTCACAATTCAAATTATGGAAAGGGATACCGTAACCATGATTGAATTCGAGAATGCAATTTTACAATCACTATCTTCTTAAAATCTTTCTTAGTGAAAGCATTTCCTCACAATCATTTTCATGAAGGAGGAAATCTTATGACACTTGGATTTAAATAGTTTATGTGTTCCTATCCATGTGAATTTGTTAAAAAACAAAGTTTACGACAAACTCATATGGATCGAACTTTCTTAATCTCGATTTCTTGCCTTATGGTAGCATAGCTGCCCACCATGTCTTCCAAGTAGTTAAGCAGCTCACCTTTTTCTTATCAATGTACTTTCCATTGATCAAGGTCCTTGCCTTTATGCATTCAAATGAGAACTCATAGGACTCACATGCATAATTAACTCGATTGGATTGGCACAGAAACAAAATAATGTCAACACGATAGGTTGTAAACCTCAACTCGTGTGCTAGTGATGATCGATAAGGTTTATTTGATTTGTTCTTGAACCTTTTCAAACCATTAAGACTCCCACTGACTCCTTGACATATAAGATTCTCTTGTCAATAAACATTTCTTGACAAACAAATATTCAAGAGTTAGTGTAGCTTTTATCAAAACACTTCATAAATTGGTCCTAGTTGGTCTTTTTCTTACCCAAGACATCACAACTATCCACATTTGATGAATGTTATAAACCTTTCTAATTCTTGTTACTCAATGTCACAATCTTAACTCTAAGACTTGTTTTGGAACGAAGTATGATTGACGTCTTGATTTAACCATTTCTTCAATTCTTGATTCCTCTTCTTAGACATACAATTGTACTAAGACTCACTTAGAGGATCAGTTGAGATATGGTTCTTAATCATTAAGACCCATCATAAAGCATAAAAGGTACTCTCCCTTCTTCTTAGAATGGAGAAACTTTTATCTTTCTGCCTACTTGATTCTTCTTATTCGTTCTGCTATTGATTTAAACTTTTTCAATCAATTCATAATTACACTTAATCTTGTAAGTATAATCATATTTACTAAACCTTTAGTAGATCATGACGAACATCATTATTACTCTTATGGTGGACTTGATTAACACACAACTTTGTGTGCTCGATCTCCTAGTCCTTCACTTGACACTTTGTCAATGAATTAGTCTAATTTCCAAATATGAAATTTCTCATTCATCGTGCAACCAAGTTGCATGATTCCAAGTTTCTGTCCAATTGAAACTTGGGCGATGAGAAACTCTCCCTATTTGGTAAGCTCTCGACTTTCCATAAATAACATAATAAGAACCAAATCCATTATTGCTAATAATAGAAACATTTAAACATCAATTTTTCATATACGCCATTGCAAGGATAAATAAATAATATTAAATCAAAATTTATTTTATTGAGGAAAAATTTTGTCCTTACAATGCAATTCATTGAAAAACTATGCTAATACATCTTTCTTATCAATCTAATTCTAACTCTAAGTAGTAGCTCAAGAATCTAATCTTCGAGAAATGTGATCAAAATCCATTCCTTCACGGTTAGATTTTGCTCACTTCTTCCCTTAAGCTTCCTTTCTTTTCTTCGATCCTACAAAACATCAATTGCAATCTTATCACATTATGTATTAAGAATCTAGAATAGAAGCTTAAAAGAGTTAGTTAATGGATTTTACCTATATTAGAGCCATACGTTTCGACTCTCCCATCTCTTAGATCTCTTAGGTAAATGGGGTAGCTTCGTCTCCAATGCCCTTTCTCTTGGCAATAAAAGCAAATTGACACTTTTGGAACATGACATGGAACTACTTCAGACATTGCCTTTCTCTTATGATCAAACTTTTCGATCATAGCATGTCTTTCGTTGCTATTGTCTATATCCATAGAGGTCTTGAAGGCAGATTCACCACTCAACTTTGCTTTTCTATTGCGCCAAACCATTTCTGATTCAGCAGCAATAAGCATATAGGTGAGATCTATAAGGGTCACGTCGCGGTTCATCATATAGTACTCTCTTACGAACTCATTATATGAGTCAGGAAGTGACTGAAGAACCCAATCAATAGCCATTTCCTCTCAGACAACGGATCCCAACATTCTTAACCTATCAATGTGTGACTTCATCCCTAGGACGTGTGCACACACCGTCTTTCCTTCTTTTATGTTTACTTGCCAAAAAGGCTTGAGTGATCATGAACTTTTCAAGCCTTTGAACTTGTGGGTTAGGGAGAATAATTGGAGGGGGTGGAGGAAGTGAAGCATGATTTCTTGTTCCTTGATCGAATCGTGGAATACCATCTTCATGTGGAATGCTTGTTCCACGAGATTTGGGAAGACCATAGTTGTCGAACTTTGACATCTACAAAACGGGAGAAAACAAACTCAAGTTAGTTGATTGATTGAGTCCTTAGTAAATCACCCAAATGAGATACTAAGGCTAGGACCCAACACAATATTCTACAACTCGGGAGAGGGATGCCGTAACCCAAATTGCAGAACATTTGAAGGTAAGTGAATGACGATTCACTAATTTCCACCATGAAAAACGAAAAAGAAATTTAAGTTTTAAATCTATGAAAACTCCTAGATCCTTTGAGATTCATTGAACACTTCAACGGCGTGTTTAAATCTCGATATGCCCCTCTTGTTTGTGACTGGGATGCCGATGATCACAAAGCGGGTGTGAATAACCATGCAAACTACATGGTGCCCTCACATGTTACAGTCACCTATTCGATGTGCCGGTAAACCACACACGCTCCACCGAACTATGATAAACATTGAGTCACCCTTTGCTACCTTTGCTTAGAACCATTTAGTGTGTCGGTTAACCACACACGCTCCACTAACGTCTTCGCAAGGGCACAAAGTGTAATTTCATGGAATTGCATCAATTCACTTTTGCCTAAGTAACTAAGATTGGGAATTTGAAAACATTTAGTTACTTTTGTACTTTATTATACTTATAATGAAAGTTTTCGTCCTATCCTACCCGTTCGGCTAACGACCCTCCACTAGTCAAGAGTGCGGTGGGTAAGAGTGGATACCCATTCAATCGCCATTTTATAGGCAATTTCCTTAAACACCCCTTATAGGCCAGCTTCGTGAATGAGGCCTACTAACGGTAAGACTGACTTTTACTCATACATATATATATATATATATATATATATATATATATATATATATATAGATATATATATATATATATATATATATATATATATAATGTTAGACTTTTAATGTTATATATAGTACAGGGTGTATTTTACACTTTTAAAATATTAGGTGGTCAAATTTAATAATTATACCTTTAATTCAACTAAATTTGTAAACCAAATCTTTTATGGATTTATTAAACCTCTTTTAATTATACACCTTAATTAATTAATAAAACCATAAGGGTGTGATTTGAACTTTTTCAAAACCATACTAGAGTTTTAGAATTTAACATTCCTAATTAAACTTTTAAATTCCAAAACTTGAGGGCAAGTTTTTGAAACATTTCAACACCTTAGGGTTTTGAATTTAAATATACATCAAAATTAAACCATTTAATCAAAATTTAAATTCCAAAACTTGAGGGCAAGTTTTGAAACCTTTTTCAAAACATTAGGGTTTTAACTATTTAAATTTCAAAACAACAAAACTTTTGGGTTCAAATTTAAACTATAAAACCTAAGGGGAAAATATGAAACTTTTCATAACAACAAGGATCAAATAACAAATAATCTAAATTAACAATTAAGCACATAATTATCCATATTTGATTTATTTAATGATTTCTTGCAAAACAATTTATCAATTTAGTCAAAATAATTAATCAATTATCACATAAGGAAACAATTATCTTATTAATTGATAAATATCTTCAATTAGATCAAGAATATAGTCAAATATATCATAAAATCGGATTTATATTGATCTAATATGATAAGATAACTATCCATAAGCAAAAACAACAAGAAATCGCGAAGATATCCCCATCTGACGAGTTGACTCGTCGAGTCAAGCTTGGACTCGTCGAGTCTGGATGGACTCGGCGAGTTCAGCTATGGACTCAACAAGTCCAGCCTCTAGGAACCAAAAAAATCAAAATTTTCAACCATATCAAGCATCAATACAATAGAAACCCGTCTAGGCTCTGATACCACTGATGGGTTTTGGTCCTAAGAACATCCTATGTGCTCATACAAACCCTAATGCTTGGATCTAGGTTTCTCTATTGTACATGCTTTGAATCCAAGACTATAAACCCTAATTATAGCATATGGAAATCGATATTAACATATAATTAGGTTTAAGATATTACCTTGATTGTTATGTAGCAATAACAATCCCAATTCCTCATTGAATTGACTTTGGAAGGCTTAGAGTCACAAGTGTCACTCCTCTAATGGCTTACAAACACCAAGAGCAAATGGAGAAGGTATAAGGAGAGAGGGGAGGTATTGAATTCGTTCCTAAGAAGCCTTAGGGAAGGTCTGGCCGAATTCATGAGTCAAGGGGTGTTTATATAGGTGTAGGGATAGGGTTTCAGTCATTATCCCTATCTAGTTGCTTGTCCACCAAGCAACCCATAAGACAATCCTTGAATCCTTATCATAGTCGAATTCTAAGGCCTTATCACCTTAAATTCGTCCAACCTATCCTTAAGATAATCCTTACCTTATTTTGTAACTATCACATAATTACAATTCAGCCCCTCTAGTTTAATTAATTACATTTGATCACAAAATTAATTCTTAATTAATTATTGACCAATATTAATTAAACAAATATGATTTCTTCTTTAATATATTATTCTTATAACATATTAATAAATCATAATAACCTCTCTCTTTATTTATTTCTCCAATCAAGTTGCTTTGGTGAAGGCAACCCAAAAGGACCATGCACCATCGGGTCAAGTACATATCAAAATAGTTATGCACTTAGACACTAATCCAACAGTGTGTAACGAACCAGTGGAAGCAATCCCTTCTCAGATCTTTAAATACATCCTGAAAGAATACAAGGAAGTTAGTATTCTAAGATTGCATCATTTACCTTAATCTATGACAGTATTAATGTGAAAGAAAAACATTTTTGTTATAAAGAAAAGTCAAAAAGATTGTTTTTGATAAATAAGAGTCTATAGGAATAAAAGAGCATACCACACGGAAAGGTGTTGGTTCCTGTTATTGAACACCATGGGATTCACCACTTGTGCCCAGTAGTGCAACCTGTTTTCACATTGGGAGTGAAATCAGGAAAAAAATCTGTAATCTTCTTATTTGTGACTATTTTAGGGTTCTAAATCATAGATCTTCAGTTTACATTCAGAATTAGCAAGAATGTTTTTGGGTTTTAAATCTAAATGAAATACATTGGCTGCACACATGAGAAACAATCAAACACAAAAGTATGCATATCTGATACATATATTTGCACATTCATACAAGTATTTGTAGGTATTAGTCACAATACCACAAGAACATATATCTTGTCAAGATAAAAACGAAACAAAATAGGTAATAGTGTCTGGTAGGTTCTTTTTATCTTGACAAGATATATGTTCTTGTGGTATTGTGACTGATACAACATATAAATAAATTAGAAAAACAAAAGGATGATACTCTATTCGTTCTCTTGATATTGTGTCTAGAATGATACATAATATTGTATCAGCAAATGAATCCAAGGTAAAAGTTCATTTTTGAGATTTTTCTTCTATTTTATTTAGTGATTTTATATAAATAATTTAGAAAGATAACAAAAGAAGTAAACTAACCTTATCATGGAAACTGCCTAAAGGTCCGTTGTTGATTTGGGAGATCAAAGGGTTCACTGATTCCGAATTTTCCCCTGCAAGTGAAAGGGCTACCAACTTCCTATGACTATTAGCTAGTTTACCGCTTAATGTTTGAGTCATGAAGGATGCCGAATTGATTGTGTCATGTGAACAGTCAAAAGGGTAAAATAGTAAATAATGATTACAGAAAGAACAAAAATGAAGTTCATGAATTTTTAGTTTTTACCCTTAAAACAATTATTAGAGGAAAATGAGTTGACTCGGTTTGCTGAAGAGCTGCAGCTGTGTGCTCCAGCATTCCCTTTTAAAATGATGTAATAACAAAACACTCCATAAATGACTTATTTGATCAAACAACCTGTAGATATTTTGAGAAATAAAATGTTGTTAAAGGAAGAGATAGATGTAGGATATTGTTTTTTATATCTAAACACTCCATAAGCTTGAACTTGTTTTTTATATCTAAATTTAGTTTGAAAATTTTTAATAAGTGGGTATCCGGAACCGGAACCGGTTTCGGCGATTCCGAAGGCACATGGGTATCGGTTTCAGAAGTGAATCGAGCAAGTCCAAAATCAGCAATATGAATAAATTAAGTTAAAAATGTTCATTTCACTAAACATATATTATTTTTATACAAGCAGTTTCTACCTCTGGCTTAAAACATAACTTCAAAACACCATTAGGCATCGTAAATGAGCACTTTTTGGTGTATATTATTCAACATTGTTCCCTGTAGTTATTTAGAATGATAAAAAAATTAACAATCTAATGATCTTTATTAAATTATATGTGAAATAAATATTTACATGATCAGCTACTGCCTGTCTGTTATATCCAGTACCTAGTTATATCCGGCACTTGACACCTATTAAACTGCAAAAGAGCCAAAACATAAGCTTTCTATGGCTATTTATTTTACCATGATGAGGATGAAATTTTCACAGCTTTTCACAATTCATACTAATACATGTGTAATGCTAAAAAAATGGAGAGAAATAACAATTACCCGAAGAGAACAATGTGGGTCACATGCGACATCTTCTTCATCTGTCATGCTCCAGGTACCTGGTTAAAAAAACTGATACTCCAAAATCTATGTACCCTTGAATTGATTGGAAGAATCTTCATAATCCTACTACACACAAAAAAATAGTCAATAATATGAGCTACCATATGTGTATGCTATCCACTTCCTTTTTTACTAAAGAAATCAATGTGTAGACATTTAAACAAACAGTTGGCGTGCAACTGAAAATCACCCAAATTAGAGAAAACACTTATATTAATTAAACCATACGATGTTAATAGCAAAGTTAAAACATAATACAAATTAAAGCGCACATAATCAAAATCTGAAAATGAAATCACCTTTACGGGAATAGTGGAGGCATAAGATGTTGATAGAAAAGATGAGTGAATGGGTGGATTGGGCAGAACTATAAGATCTCTTGTGGAAGGGAGGTGATGAACGGATGGCATGAGTCCTAGAAAATCCAGACCACTGTTTGGTGATGATGGAGCACAATAGCCCTTAAATAGAAACAAAACATTTTAGCTTCACCAATATACTACAAAAGTAAACAATAATAATAATAATTAATTAATTAAATCACCTATGATTTAATAAAGCTTCACGATCCTTCATGTCTAAGGTCTCAAACCATGGATCATGACCCCATTTTCTTTTAAATGTTTGATAATCGGTGTGGTGGTTAATATCCTCATAACCCCTTCACAACCTTCAAACACCACCTTACAGCCTCACCTGTAAATTAAAAAAAGATAAATAATAAGAATGGAGAATAAGAGACTGTGATAAGCAAAATCTGAACAGGCATATATAGTGCTTTCATACTTATGTAGTAGTGGTGGTCGAACATTGGTCATATTCTCGCTAACCCTACCCACCTCAATTCAATGATGTATCATAACAAAGGAAAAATGTCAATGATGCTTATGTTGTAGAGAGCACTCCTTTACGTTTTGAAAAAAGCCCGAGAATCGTCCCTTCAATTTTGTGTGTGTGTGTGTTTGAGAGAGAGAGAGAGAGAGAGAGAGAGAGATAGCGATAAGTCTGTGCGTGTGTGAGAGTTTGGCATATGTTGAATAGGGTTCTTGAAAAAAGAAGTAGAATCGTCCCTTCAATCATCCCTTGCCTCTATTTCACGTATTTGGATTCTTTATGTTGATCGTTATCTTCGTTGGCGTTAGGAATTTGATCATGAAAGCCAGAGCAATTATGCTATGAAGACGAAGGCCCTAGGGCTTTTTCTTGCTAATCGGAAGAGGCGGGGGGTTTTAATTTTTGGGATCCAATAGGCGGGTGAAATCCCGCTTAAAACGCGTGTTTCATTAAAAAATTATAAAGCGACACACGTAGATGACACACATCTAATGAAAGGCGCTCTTCGCATTTTTTTTCTTTTCTGACAGTAATTTTAAGGCACGCACAAATGGGTGTCCTCTATCCTTCAAAATTTTCAAAACTGACATTATTTTTTAGGGCACACACAAATGAGTGTCCTCTATCAGTGCGTGTCATTGTTTGCGCGTCATTAAAGGCCTGTTTTCTAGTAGTGTATTTAACGATCTACATATCCATACGTTCTTATTTGAGTCTACTATAATTTTCGTTTAGATTACTCCTGTTAAAAAGTAATATATTTTTACTTATGATTTTATAAAATTTTTTTGCATACATACATTCATAAAGAATGCATGTAAATAAATATCTTAAGTAAAAATATATTACTTTTTAACAAAATATGAACAGGCATATATAGTGCTTTCATACTTATGTAGTAGTGGTGGTTGAACATTGGTCATATTCTCGCTAACCCTACCTACCTCAATTCAATGATGAATCATAACAAAGGAAAAAACGTCAATGATGCTTATGTTGTAGAGAGCACTCCTTTACGTTTTGAAAAAAGCCCTAGAATTGTCCCTTCAATTTTGTGTGTGTGTGTGTTGGAGAGAGAGAGAGACAGAGAGAGAGAGAGAGAGAGAGAGAAAGAGAGATAGCGATAAGTTTGTGTGTGTGTGAGAGTCTGGCATATGTTGAATAGGGTTCTTGAAAAAAGAAGTAGAATCGTCCCTTCAATCATCCCTTGCCTCTATTTCACGTATTTGGATTCTTTATGCTGATCGTTATCTTCGTTGGCGTTAGGCATTTGATCATGAAAGCCAGAGCAATTATGCTATGAAGACGAAGGCCCTAGGGCTTTTTCTTGCTAATCGGAAGAGGCGGGGGGTTTTAATTTTTGGGATCTAATAGGCGGGTGAAATCCCGCTTAAAACGCGTGTTTCATTAAAAAATTATAAAGCGACACACTTAGATGACACACATCTAATGAAAGGCGCCCTCCGCATTTTTTTTTCTTTTCTGACAGTAATTTTAAGGCACGCACAAATGGGTGTCCTCTATCCTTCAAAATTTTCAAAACTGACATTATTTTTTAGGGCACACACAAATGAGTGTCCTCTATCAGTGCGTGTCATTGTTTGTGCGTCATTAAAGGCCTGTTTTCTTGTAGTGTATTTAACGATCTACATATCCATATGTTCGTATTTGAATCTACTACAATTTTCGTTTAGATTACTCCCGTTAAAAAGTAATATATTTTTACTTACAATTTTATAAAAAATTTGTGCATACATACATTCATAAAGAATGCATGTATATAAAGATCTTAAGTAAAAATATATTACTTTTTAACAGGAATAATCTAAACGAAAGTTGTAGAAGACTCAAATACAAACATGTGAACACAAAACCTAAACAACCGAGCAGTTGAGGTCACAGTGGCCATAAGCATCAATAGCCCCGAACACCTCATTAACAATTGTCTCAAGTAGGATGTCGTGAGTTAAAAACTAAAGAAACTGGTCATAAGTATTAAATATGTGAAAAAAGCAACAATGACTTATTTTGCAACAAAAAAATGTGAAAGACTAAATGTGTACAAAGTGAGAAATAGGTTACCCTAATAAGTCAATTTTTCCTGTTTACCCACAGTAGCCAGTCATAAGGACTGAATATGTATAGTTAAACAAGTTGAAGGACAAATGTAGATGGAAAAAACTTAGTAGCCAAATGTTTACAAATCGAAATGTATATCACCCTTGTAAGTCATTATCCCTAAAAAAATACTTTATTCATGCTTGCAATTTAGAGGGTCGTAACTTCCGTCATTAACAAAATGCCGATGGACATTGCAATCTTTAGCAAAAATCATCAACATCGACGTTTAATAAACTTCTATTAGGCTTATGGGAATGGGTTCGACACCCTTTTTGGCAATGTTGATGTGGCTCGACAAACTCCATCATACTGAGGCTTGCATCATATCTCGACATGAAGACGTTGAATCTCTCTCCACCCTTTTCTTCTCTCCAACATGCTCCTCTCTCGCTCTCTCTCACCTATACACCCACTTCCTTCCTTTGGTAAAATTAGTCCAATAACATTATCATCCTCATTGGAACTATGATGGAGTTCAACAACAACAACACGATCATCCTTATTGGTGTCGTAGTAGGTAGAAGGTTTCTTTTATTTGGGTTGGTTGTTTGCAAAACTCATCTCTTGTTGTCATGTAATTTTTGTTTTGTTCTCTTCTAGCTTCTTGCTAGTTTTGTTTTAATAAATCTTCATCATTCTAAAAAAACAACAACAACACCACTTCCCAACCTTACTAGTGTTTATTGTTCTCGGTTAAAGAAATATAAAGTTGTGGCTCGAGCATTAAAAATGAAACTTAATATATACTCTTTAACAATTTTGGATATCTTTATAGTTAATTTAACTTCATTTATTTCTCTATCATCACTTTCATTAGGTACTACTCATGCGTGATACGATTTGGTGCGGTTTTTGGCTAATTAAAACTAAACCGAAAACCACATACATCGGTATAATATATCAGACATTACATATTTTCTGTATAAAAAAAATACTCCCATATTGTTTGTTGAACACTTCAAACTCTTTGTTATGTGGTTTTTGGCTAATTAAAACCACACCAAAACCCAGTCATTTATAACCGTAGCACATCATTTTATTATAACTAAAAAAATACAATTGTTGGTAATTTCTAGCAATGGAAAGTTGGACTAAATACTCCTATATTGTTTGATGAACACTTCAAACTCTTTTCATTCCACTTATACATCGGTGTTGGTGACAGGGTGAGATGCACTATGTGGATGCTCATTCTATGTTATTTAACCTAACTACAACCCAACCTCACACACCCTAGTAACAACCATCGACTAACACATTACTCGTTTCTGTTGGGGTCGGATGTGTATAGTGGGGAGTCAAAAGCAGTTTGTGTCTGTAATATGTCAAAATTAGTCTGGTTTCGACACTCTATCTATTTACAAGGCATCTTAGTTTCGATACTTGAACATTTAGTCCTTGTTACTTTTGGAGTTTGTTGTATCCTATAAATAGGGTAAGTGCATAGAGTAGAGGAAGAATCGAACACATTATCTTTTGCATTTGTACTGAAACTCTCTTGTACTCTTCAGACGTTATAGAGCCAAACAAATATTATTTAGATTTTGTGTCCATTTACAACTTTTATTGATTCATTCGTGTTCTTAATCAATCTCTAACATACAACAATTGGTATCAGAGCAGGATTTTCTCAACCGATTGAAGTTTCTCGTTATTTTTCATTTTTTTGAACCTCTATTTTCAATTAAAAATCTTCCGCAAATTGAATCAGGAAACTAGTGTTAATTAATTGCATTGAATAGATTTTGCACTCTGTGTGTTAGATCAATTTATTTCTAATCAATCTCTGATTGAGCTCTGTCTAAGATTTCTATTTGGATCCAAAATCCTCTTTTTTTAAAATCCGTACAACAATGGAGAATTTCAATATGAACACGATGTTTAATTTCTCTCACTTACTCGAATAATAAACAAAGATTTCAATGTTGATTCCAGAATATTATGAGTAATGGGATGACAGGATGGATGATTATCTGAATGGGATTGATGAAGATTTGATGAGATCCATCAAAAGTGGAGAATTTTGTCAGGCGATGCTAAATAATGTTGGTACGTCAGCAACTCCTAAGGACATGATCACAAGAGGATCCAGAATGAAAGAAAACGATAAGAAATGTATGTGTGAATTACGTGGTGCTATTCCACATGTAGTTTACAATTATGTTCAAGGATGTAAAAGTGCAAAGCAAATTTAAGATACACTGAAGGAGAAATAGCAAAGAAATGATAATACGAAGAAGAGTTCAGTTAAACAATGTTTTTTAGAATTGAGATAGTTCAAGGAGAAGGAAATAGAATCAATCGAATCATATTACGATCAATAGAATGAATTGATCTTCAAGTGTTCTCGATATCGATTGACACGTTCGACACTAGAGTTTAATCTCACCTTTCTTATGGGGTTAAGAAAGGAATTGAGAAATATCAGTTTGATGATCAAGACACAAGAAAGATTTCATGGTTACTCTCTTGAAAATATGTACAACATCTTAAAAGCTCATGAAAGTGGGATCAATGATATTTATGAAGAGAGTAAATTGAGTATGGTAGGACCTTTGGCATTGGTGTCGAAAGTGGCTGCAAAGGAATCTGAATATGATGAAGACGCTAAGGATGCGAAAATGGAATTCTATACAACTCAGATGATGAAGTTGCATACTACTAAAAAATGGTTAAGAAATTCAAGAAACCATTTAATGCAAAGTTCAAGAATAGTTCTTATGGAAAGAGTGTATCTTCGACTGTGAAATCGGTGAAGGAGGTTGTAAAGGTAGAGAAGAAAGAGGTGCAGAGTTTGAATGAGTAGAAGAAGGAACTCAATTTGAAGGTTGATTATGGATATAATTGTAACTACTGGAATGGTAACAATCACTTGGAGAAGGATTATATACTTAGGAAGAAAGAAGAGAAGAATAAGAGAGTTAAGGATGAGGCTTACTATGCTGAGAAGATTTAAGAGATTCGATCTCGAACGAAGGGTGTTTCCTTGATTGCAAGAGGAGATGACGAAGAGGGAACTTTCAAATATGGTCTTATGGATGAGATGACAAGGAAATGCACGATCTCACTCATGGTGCATTGTATGCGAAAATGAAGGAGTTTGATAACAAGAGTGAGGATGATGAAGAAGAGAGGATTGAAGGCAGATTCTTTGTGTCAAAAGACGACACCAAATCACCAATGACTTCAAAGGTACGTGATCTTTTAATCTCATTTAAAATTCCTTCATCTTCTTTTAATGATGTTTTATCTGAGTTTGATACGTGTTCTTATCTTAATGACATGTTAATCTCCATGAGTAGTGAAGCAGAAAAGTCCAAAACCCTCTATTATGAAGCTAAAAATAAACTAGAAGAAAAGAAGGGCTTGGTAGAATCTGTAGATTTAAGGATTACTAATCTTTTAGCACATAGAGATTTTATTCGAATGGACAATATAATGCTTGTAAAACAAAGAGACATATATTGTAATAGTGATCAAAGGTTGTATGCGAAACTAACTAAACTTCATCATTCTCCTAAGATTTATAATGAGCAACATTGAAAGCTACTTCATTTTCTTTCTTTTAAATGAGAAAAGATATATGAAATCACATATGACTGTGAAAGCAAGATAGCATATTATGATAAAATTCCAAATGATTCTTATGCATATGGTATTCTAAATATTAATGAATGTTTGAATGCTGATGACCTTGTGAATATTGTGAATAAGACCTTAACCAAAAATGAACAAGTTAAGATTTTGAACATGACTAAGAAGTCGACACTTGGTTCTCAACAAAATTTTGCTGATATCGAAGATAATTCTGACAATATCAGTGAAACTGAGGAAGGGGAATGTGTCGATTTCTCACAATTGTCTGTCATTAATGTCAATTCAATGGCTAAAGGCAAAGAATGTAATGATTCAATGTCAAAATTAAACAATGATCAACCTTCAACATCCAACACCTGTGATCCTCATGATTATGTTGTGGTTGAGGATTATGTGAGTGATGATGATGAGGTTTTGAATAAGAAACCAATTCCAAGAGTTGTGGTAAATCAAATATTTGAAGATTCAAAGGAGTACACGAAAGTGTTGAAAGACAAAGGAGAACATTATATTGAATCAAATGCAATGGTTTATCCTAGGTTCAAGGATTCATAAGATGTTGTGTTTCCAAATCAAGTATTTTTTTACCAAAGGAAATGGTGATAATGTGGCTCCTGAATTGGACAAGTTGGTAAATGAAGAGAATGTGCGTGTGATGAAAGAAGGATTTTATTCGAATCAAAACACTGTCGAAAATGGGTTGAACAAAAACTCGATTTTTTTTCAAAAATAAACTAAAATAAAATGTGTTTGGGTTGTGAAAACAAAAAAAATTGTTGTTGAAAATAAAAGCAAAGAAAAATGTGTTGATTCTTTACCTAATGATCTAAAACGTCAAAATGTGGAAACACAATCTTTCAAAAGAATAATTAAAAAAATTGGCTTCTGATGAAGGAATTTCGAAATCAAAAGCACAAAATAATGCGTATTGGAAAAATGAAAAAGTTTTTCACAAACAAAAGGTTTTTAAACAAAAATCTCCTAAAACAACCAAAACGTTTTCACATAATGCAAAGAATTTTCATAATAAAGAATTTCAAAAACAAAATGATTTTCAAAGTAGTCGAAACTTTGTTCAAAATAAATTTCGGCAAAATGGTTTACAAAGAAATGTTCAAAATCATGGAAAACAAATTTTTACTTAAAATCATGAACAAGGGAGTTTTGGTCAAAGTCATGGACAAGAATTTTTTTGATCAAAATCGAAACGTTTTTCCACAAAGTGGTGTTGGTTATCAAAACCGGTATCAAAATTGTTTTTCAAATCATTCACAAAGATCATTTCCCAAAAGATAATTCGAGAAATTGGAAATCAAGGGAAAGAAGAGTGAACCTTTTAAACCTAAATACCCATATTTTCCATATTATGATTCGAAACAAAAGATGAAAGCTTCATTCACAAAAGGTAGAAGTGATGTTGAAAACATGAATCATTGGGTTGAAGGAAAAGGAAAACAATATCAATCTCGAAAGTATTCTCAAGAGAAAATACAAAATGCTTATAAGAAGTACTTGAATGATTCGATGAATGGAAGTACTTCATGTCAAGAGTCTATACCATCACTGGGATGGTGGAAAGAAACTCCAATGAAGAAAGCTGATGTTTCTCAGAAAAAGGATGAAAAAGTGAAAATAAAAGTTGAAGCTTTCCCATTGCATGATTATGTTTCGATGCCTAAAGCTAATGAAATTGACCTAATTGATAGTTTTAAATCGAAAGTGAATAATTGGGTCTTAGGTTCTTCATTGCACAATGTGTTTCAAACTAATGTCCAAGGACCCAAAAGGTATTAGGGACCTAAATTTCTCTAACTAACCGTAGGTACTATGTGACGAGCAATATAATGAAAATTGATATATTGATAGTGGTTGCTCATTGCACATGACTGGGAGGAAAGAAAATTTGAGAGATTTTTGAATGTTGGAGTTGTCAAGTTTGGAAACACCCAAAAATGTAAAGTCAAATGTTATGGAAAAGTGACGAATGGGAAATTCACCATGAATCGAGTCGCTTATGTAGAAGGTTTAAAGCACAATCTGATTAGTGTTTCGCAATTGTTGGAACATGTAATCAAGTTCTTTTTGATGAGGAATGAAGTATTATCTCCAAAAAGGAAACGAAGGAGATTCTATTGAAGTCGAAACAAAAGGGATACATGTTCACTCTTGACATAAAACCAATTGTGGGCAATCCCTCAGTGTGTTTGCTATCGAAAGTATCTGCAGATCTAAGTTGGTTATGGCATAGATGTCTTTCTCATCTCAACTTCAAAAATCTAAACAAACTTGTTCTTAATGATCTTGTTTGTTGTTTACCTGTTTGAAAATTTGAAAATGATTCATTGTGTGCTGCATGTGAATAGGGAAAACAACTTCGTCAAGGTCATCCGATCATAATTGATTCAAAAATCATCGAACCTCTGGAACTTTTTCACATTGACTTGTATGAACCTTCTACTATTGAGGCTATCAATAAGAAGAATCAGATACTAGTTATTGTTGATGATTTTTCAACGTTTACTTGGGTTTTCTTTCTTCGACAGAAGTTTGAAACTGTTCAATTGATAATTGATTTTATCAAAAACATAGAATTGAGCTTAAAAAGGTAGGTTGAAAGATAAAGAGTGATAATAGAACGGAGTTTAAAAATCAAATTCAAGATTCATTTTTGACTGAAGTGGGCATATCTCATAATTTTCCATCCCCATACACACCGCAAAAAAATGGTGTTGTCGAAAGGAGGAATCGTTCCTTGTCTGAACCAGCAAGAACGATGCTTAATTATGCGAATTTGCCACAATACTTTTGGGCAGAAGCGGTTTCGAATGCTTGCTTTACACAGTTCTTTCATTCATCGTCATTTTAACATAACCCCTTATGAAATTATAAACAAAAGGAAACCTAATGTTAAAATTTTCCATGTTTTTGGGTGCATATGTTTCATCATGAATCTCAAGAATAATCTTTCCAAATTTCAGTCGAAAGCTAATGAGGGAATTTCCTTGGGAAATTCTTAAAATTTTGTAGCATATAGGGTGTTAAACAAGAGAACAAGGAAGCTAGAAGAAACTTTCAATCTCACATTTGATGATCATTATGTCAAAAGATTTTAACAACCATTCGTTCAAAAACGAATTATTGTTGAACCAAATATTGAATCTGAACAAATGCATACTTTTGATATTGATATTGATTTAATTTTTGGTATTCCTAATAAGGCAATTAATGCAGAGATCAATGTTGATGATAATCAAAATCTTGAGGCATTGAAACACTTTGATGAGTCGACAGTCCCAAATGAAGAAAACGAAGCACATTCTTCGTCGACTTTCAAGAGTAAATGTCGAAAGAATATATGTTTCGATTGACGATCAAGTGGAGGGGGAGCACTTATTTTCTGTGTCTCACAACGAAAGACATGATTCTTATGTTGAGGGGGAACATATTACAACTCAAGCTCATATCGAGGGGGAATATATGCCTAACCATGTTAATATTGAGGGGAGCATCACATGATAAATCCATTGGTTGATGGGGAGCCAAGTGGATCAAATCATGATAATGGTAATGATCAAAATAATGATTTTCAAGATGTAACTGATAATATCTCTATTGCAGGAGGAATTTCGGATGCTGAAGAGATCTTTGAAGATGCAACTTTTGACTTTGATCTTGCATATCCACCGATGGAAAAATGGAATAGAGATCCTCCGAAAGAACATATTCTTGGTGATCCAAAATCTGGTGTCTTGACATGAGCCCAAATTCGAGCCATAAATGAGGTGTTGAATGTTCATCAAGAATTTTGTATGTTCAATTTTTTTTTATCGAAATTAGAACCAAAAACAGTAAAGACTGCATGACAACATCCTGATTGGATTGTTAAAATGCAATATGAACTTGCTGAATTTGAAAAAAACAAGGTGTGAAGATTAGTTCCTAAACCTAAAGATGTTTTGATAATTGGTCTGAAATGGATTTTTAAGAATAAAACTGACAAAGAAGGTAATATTGCTCGAAACAATGCGAGACTAATCATAAAAGGCTATTCTCGACAAGAAGGTGTTGATTATGAGGAAACCTTTTCCGCTGTTGCAAGACTCGAGGTGGTACAAATTTTTTATTGCTTATACAGCCCACAAGGATTTCGATGTCTACAAAATGGATATCAAATGCACATTCCTCAATGGTGTTCTGGAAGAAATGGTTTATGTAGAACAACCACAACGTTTTGTCAACGATAAGTGTCCTGATCACTGTTATATTTTAGAGAAGACAGTCTATGGTTTGAAACAAGCACCTTCTGCCTGGTATGCATCTCTCGCAAATTTTTTAAAAACGCTAAATTTAAACAAGGATCCGTTGATCCAAATTTATTTTGAAAGAAAGTAGGGGATCATATGATGCTCGTTCAAATTTATGTCGATGATAGTATCTTTGGTTCAACTGATCCTTCAATGTCTAAGGAATTTAAGGAATTAATGAAAATCAAATTCGAAATGAGCATGATGGGTAAAATCAATTACTTTTTGGGTTTAAATATTTGTCAAAGCATGGAAGGAATCTTTATCAATCAAGAGAAATATACTCAAAACTTGCTTGAGAGGTTTGGCATGATGAATAACACGAAAGTCGAAGTACCTATGGTTGTTGGCATGCACGTAAGTCCTTCGTTGGATAAGCCTATTGTGGATCTAACGAGATATAGGAGCATGATCGGTTTCATTTGAATTTAAATACAAGTTGACCTGATATTATGTTTGTTGTATGTAATTGTGACAAGTACCAATCAAATCCCAAAGAACCCCATTTACTGCAGTCAAGAACATATTTCGATACCTCAAAGGTACAATTTTATTAGGATTGTGGTATCCTTCGAAGACAGGATTTTTCATCCAAGCATTTTCTGATGCAAACCTAGGTGGATGTCAATTGGATCGAAAGTGCACAATTGGAGGGTGTCAAAATATGGACGGGAAACTTGTGAGTTGGAAATCAAAAAATAAAACTTGTGTTTCTAGTTCGACCGTCGAGGCAGAATACACTTTTGTAGTTGCGTGTACATCACAAGCGATTTGGATTCAAATCCAATTGCGTGACTATGCAATCAACATGAAGAAAATACCTTTGTATTGCGATTCAAAAAGTGCAATTCATATTTGTCACAGTCCGGTCGAACACTCGAAAACAAAAAATATTGCACTACGTTATCATTTTATTAAAGACCATGTTGAAGATGGAAACATTGAAGTCCAATTTATCAAAACAACAGATCAACTTGCTGACATTTTCATAAAACCTTTGGATGAAAAATCAGTCTTAAGGATTTTGAATGGATTTGGAATGATGGAAGCATGCTCTATTCCTCATTCTTCTTAAATTTGATTCGAAATCATGCTTTACCCGACTTTCGATTATTCTTATCACTTTCGATTAGTAGGTATAACTTTGGTGTGTTTTATTCACTTTCGGCTGTTTGTGTCATGTTTAGATGTTACTGTTCATGTTAAGCGTTCGACTGCCTTCGCATTCGACTTCCCTCTGAATCATTTAGAACAAGATTTTAATTCACATCTGATGAGACTTTTGATGCACAACTGATTTCAATTCACAATTGATTGTGCATAAGGTGATTTGCTCTTGCTAGGGTTTATCAAAAATAAACCCTTGCCTCTTGTAAATTTCAACAATTGCTATGGTTTCTTTAAACCCTAGCCTCCTTTCATATTTTCGAAAATGCCTAGGGTTTCTAGTTTCCTTATTTGTTATTTTAAATGCCTTAAAGTTTGAATAATTAAAACTTGGTAACCTTAACCCTACTTTTGAAAATTATAAGGATTAAGATTAAATTTGAATTTTTTAATTAAAGGTATAACTAATATAATTATTTAATCTTAAATGATTTAATTATCTATTTAATTAAAAGAATACATTAAATCATATTAGGTGTATATTAATCAATTAATTATATGATTAATTTACATAATTAATATTTAAAACTTATGTTTTAAAAAGTTTTAAAATACACCCTCATATCTATTAAAACATCTAGTACTATATGTATAAAAAGAATCAGTCGAATCAATAGTAGGCCACATTCACGAAGTCATGCTATAAGAAGTGTATAAGGAAACGACTGTGACAACCCGAAAATTTCTATCTGGTAAAGCCAACCAATCCAATCAAATGTCAGACTTGTTTTTGCTATCTTTTAGCATTGTTAGGGGTCTGTTTGAGTGTTCTAAGCCTAGTACACTTAAGGATTGTGTGTTGGGTTGTGTCATCTTAAGTTCATTGGGTTCCAATCGAGTCGGAAACTCCATCACAATGAGTTTCTGACTGCAAAATAGAGTTTACGGCCGTAAACTCCTGGTGGCCGTGAACTCTCATGATAAGTATAGATTTCCTTCATTTGTTCTTCATTTGTCATTTCTTTCAATCATGAACACTCAAACTCACTCAAGTATCATCAAGGGAATCCATCATTTCTCTTCAAAAACTTAAGTAATCCATCCATTTTGCTAGTTAATCTTCTTGATCATATGAATCCTATGAATCACATCCGTGAATTCATCACTTTTCCTTCAAGATCTTCATCTTTTCACCAAGAACACCTACTTGTTCTTGGGCCGTAAACACCCTAAAGTCATCCAAAGTGTGAGTATCTCTTCTATGATCTAGTTATCCATAAGAAACACTTGATTCCTAGCCATGAAACAAGCAATTAGTGCATAATCCTCAAGAGTTTACGGCCGTAAACTCTCCTTTGGCCGTAAAATCAAGTGTGGCCGTGAACACATCTTGGTGTGGCCATAAACTCCCTTTCGTACGATCACATGTGATTGTAACACTTCATTTCAAGTGTTTCCTAGTCCCTAAGGTTATTTCCTTGCATGTTAGTTGTTTTAAATACTAATTACATGCCTATATATGACATTATATGCCATTTAGGACTCGTTTGTGTCTCAGGAATTCATTCGTGGAACTTCTCATCCTGATGAGAATCTTCAATTGAATCACCCACATAAGGTGAGTTCATACCCCCTATAATAAAATCTTTTAAATGTTTTAAATTCTTTTAAGGGGGGGGGGGGGGGGGGGGCGGATACAAGTTGAACACAATCATAATTGTGTAAATATTTATCTGTGATAACCATCACATTAACAGATTTCTTATGCTTTTATAAGTGATTGAATCAATTCAAAAACTCTTTTAAGCTTTGTTACTTGGTTATTTATAAAAATCTGTTTTTAAAGTACAATCATAACTCAATAGATAATCGAGTCTTTTCTACAAATCAGAGACAACTCAACACAAACATTCTAGTAAACTATAATAGGTATAGTTTAGAGGTTCAGAACATATGATAACAAGAACAGAAAGGAACATACGATAACAAGAAAAAGATAATATTTATGGGAGACTACTTCACGGCTTAGCAATATACTTGTTAGGTCACGTTTTGTAACCAAAGTCCCCTGGAGGGAGAACGGACATTGTGTGTATAGATCTATACGGGACTGACAAGCCCGCATCCCGACTGTTCGCTATAGTTTGGCCGGCAGGCGAAGGGATGACAAATGTCACATCGGTTTCGACACCAGCAAGTCGTCGTGTTAAGCACTTGTCGATCAGTATGGTTATAACCTCATCACGTTTTAACCTTAATTAACAAATTGGTTTTAAGGTAGTAAGTGCTTTAGTAATTACTTTATACAATATTATTGAATACTTTCATTTTCCCATTACATTCATATAGTGATCTTCTCACATAGAAGGTAATGCAAACTATTTTCTAGTAAAGATAGTCTTAAACTTGGGAAAACTTACATCATTACAAAAGACAAACAGAAGAGTCGAGTCTTAGTACATTCAGTTAGAAGGGGGTCTATAATGTTATCTTTATGATTTCTCGGTAGATACATCAGGGATATATATTAATTGGGTCCGGTAGACAGTAGAATGTGTGGTTTCCGCTTCATTTCCTGTTCCTTGTTTGGTTGTGAGCTTAGAGCAGATTCACCCAGTCTACTATCTATTTGATCTTAGTTATATATATATATATATATATATATATATATATATATATATATATATATATATTATGTATACACCAAGTAATCATAAGGAGTACCAGGTATTGCTCAAGTCATAGTATACAAATTTAATATACCGTTTTCTAATACAAAAACATACCTTTCAGATAGAACATTTGGTAGGCTAAACTAGAAACTTATCGGTAAACTGGTTTAATTCATTTTATTAAACTAGTATAACTTAAAGGACCTTTAGTGGTTAATTCTATAATACCTTAGTGTATACATCAGGGTTATATATAATTAATATCCGATAGGCAGTTGGACGTGTGCTTTCCGCCTTACTTCATGTTCCTTGTTTGGTTGTGGGCTTAGGGCATATTCACCCATTTAACTGTCCGTTCGATATTAGATTATATATAGCTTGTATAAGCTAAGTGATTATAGAAGGAACTATTGTGGTAACCATTTTTACTAAAGGAAATATATGATTATCTTAAGGAATGTTTTCATCAAATATAAAGAACTATTATAGTTAACTCCGTAAGTACCAAATGAATACATTAGGGTTCTATACAGTGAAGATCTAACAAACAATGGGATGTGTGACATCCGCCTCATTCTCTGTTCTTTGTTTGGTTGTGGGCTTAGGGAAGATTCACACAATCGATTGTCTGTTTACTTTAAATTGTATATAACTTGTATCTATTTAGTACTCAGAAAAGGAATCGTAGAGTCATTTTCACTTATCATTCATCATATCAGAAAATATAGGATTTTCTAGAGGAACAATCGAACTTTTCTAAAAGAACTTACAACTTACTTTCATCACTTAAATACTTATGAACTCACCATCTTAAATGCTAATCTACTCTTTCAAAATAACTTGTATTCTCAGGAGACTAGTAGACAGGTACGCGCTCTGGGACTCAGAAGATGAAGTATAGTAGCTTCATGTCTTGTTTTTTTATTTACTTTTGGAATCTATCTTTTGTGAATCACATACTTTGTAAACACTTTCGTATTAATGCAATGGTTGTTTGTTACTTTGATTACTATGATGCATGTGTTGTGATACTAAACATGATGTCCTCCGCCCCCAAATGTTTCCACCGTTCCGGTTTGGGGGTGTGATAGATTCGTATCAGAGCATTGTCTATAGTGAACTAACTATATTAACCTATAAACGATATACAAATATAAATGCAATGGGGCTGAAGTATATTTTAAAAGCATAGCAATACTTTATAAAAGTATACATACATGCTTATACATATATACATACTAGAACAAGCATCACAAGAAGAACAGAACAAAAGTATTTAAAGGTTGAACACTACGGTTAAACCTAGACAGTTAGGTAATCATATCTGGGATCAATATAGCCTGATCAACTATACTCATTTGAGATGTGAACGACATGTGTTTGGGAGTGATGTGGTGTTGCAACAGTATTAAAATTTACCAATTATAGGAGGACCCGGTAAGGATCACCCCATATAGTTAATCTTAAATTATATACAACTTGTATACATTGCGCAATTATAGGAGGACCCGGTAAGGATCACCCCATATAGTTACACTTAATCTCATAGATTCTTTAGACACTTCCATTCTTGTATGACAATCCCTGATAGATGTAACCACTCCATCATAGCAATCAACAGAGGAGTCAAGGAGGAACAGAAAGAGATTCAAGAGGAGTTTTCCAGGAAGTGATCAGCCGGAGAAACTAAAATGTCTTATGCGTCACACTGATAGATAATAACCTTAATTGACTTAGTGAGCTAGTGATTTCAATACTCACACTATATGTTAGGATTATTTCTTTTCATTGCACCCAGTGTCAGTTATTCAATTCACAAAAATTCATTCGAGGATAGCCATTTCTGATTCATAAAGTTTATTTTATATAAACTCCCTTTATGAATTGTTTCTAGAACCCTATGAAAGTCAGAACCAGATACATTTAGAACTAGGGTAACTTAGTCATTCAACTTTCAGCTTATAACCTCTGCTATAGACTTATTTCCATCTCATCTTTGTATTCTTTTTAGCATAAGATGCCTCGCAGTAGACCTGTAAGGTGTGTAGTCAATAACACAACGGAGAATCCACCACCCACAGTTCGATCCTACTACTCTCCAAGCAGCAATAACAACCGCAGTAACGGCTGCTCTAACTCACATCAGCGAAAGTGGTACTAACGGAAATGATAGCGGTACCCACTTAACTAAACCCAGAGTTACCCACGGACACCCAAGGGAGTGTTCGTACAAGGACTTCATGATCTGCAAACCCAAATCCTTTAATGGAAACGGGGGAATCATTGCTTTGATGTGATGGTTCGAGAAAACAGATTCGGTCTTTGCAATTTGTGTGTGCCCAGAAGGGAGCAAAGTTAAGTTTGCTTCCTGCACCTTCCCTGACAGAGCCCTAACATGGTGGAATAGCCATGTTAAGTCACTGACCCTATTAGTGTCTAACTCCATAGGTTGGGAGAACCTAAAAGAGATGTTGTTGGAAGAATACTGACCAAGAGGCGAAGTCCAAAATATGGAACAAGAGCTATGGGAGCATACCATGGTCGGCTCAGACATAGTGACCTACACTGACAGGTTTAGCCATCTGGCAACACTATGACCTGAGATGGTTACCCCGGAGTGTAAGAAGATAGAAAGGTACATCTTGGGTTTAGCTACCCCTATTCAAGGGGATGTACTGTCATCTAACCCAACTACATTCGATAGGGCCAAACGCCTAGCCCAGAGACTCATTGACCATGCAGTCTGCCATGGCATGGTGGTCCCTATTCCCGAGCCATCAAAGGGAGGGGACTATAAATGAAAGTCAAGGAACAAGAGGAAGGAGCGAACAACATAGGAAACCCCGCAGGAACAACAAATGATTACTATATACGCCACGACAACACTTGCTACTCCAGCACCTGCCAGTCGATATGCTGGAACTCTCCCAAAGTGTGGAAGGTGTAACTACCACCACAACGGAGTATGCCGGGAAATGCATTGCTTGAATTGCCACAGGAAGGGGCACACTACCCGGTTCTGCAGGGCACCGACACAACCAATCTCCCAAGTCCCCGGAGTAGAAGTAAACCAGGCATGCTATGGTTGTGGTGAGACAGGACACTACAAGAGGGACTGCCTGATAACGAAGAACTCAGGAGCGGATGGACGAATTTTGATGATCACCGCAGGAGAAACCACCTCGGAGTTACCAGCGACCAGCGGTACGTCTTCGAAATAATAATTGCTTTAAAATTTAATTTATATTTATATAAGATTAAAACTTGGGGAAACATTTAAAAGTAATTATAATACCTCACTCATCTGAACAAGTCACATCATTCGTAAGAGAACTGAAGATCCGTACAGGGGAGCTATGATGGTTTAGTATGTACATCAGGGTTGTGCATAACTAAGATTTTGCAGACTTAGAGTGACTGATTCCGCCTTACTTCATATTCCTTGTTTTGTTGTGGATTTAAGGCAGAGCCACTCAGTCGACCGTCTTATTCATCTTAATTCTACATAACTTGTATGTGCCAGGTGATCATAGAGGTACCAAGGAGGATTATAATATAGAGTATCGACACTAGTTATCAAAACACTTGCACTGTTAGTACTCGCTCATCGCGGTACGATTGGTGGCAGTGGTAGTGTCAAGGAGGAAACTAAAAAGCACTAAAAAGTCTACACAGAGTACATTGTCGAGCACACTCAGGATACACCATCATATAACAAATACTTCTTTCAAATCAGCCTAGCTTTTGTTCGGTAAAGAGTTTGTTGTCATCATTCGTCATGGATTGGTGTGGTCCTCACCATACTAATTTCATATGTTTTGAAATTCCATCGCATTGACCGTTAAATTCACGAAACCCTCCTGATTTTGTAACGACAAACCGACCTAGACCTCAGTATTGTCTCTTGTCTTCTAAACCCCGAAGTACTCATGCGAGCAGTACCTTGCACTCTGCAACCTTGCCACTGTATACTTAGCAGGCCTTACCGAACTACCACTCACCCAACAGATCAAGTTCAAGCACAGAGGCTAAGGACGAATACAGCCCACTATTAGTATTTAAGTGTATACGCGAGGGTGGTATATAATTATGATTATGCAGATTTAGTATGTGTGTTTCTGCTCTATCTCATGTTCCTTGTTTGGTTGTGGACCTTGGGTAGAGTTGCACATCCAACCATCTTACTAATCTTAATTATATATGACTCGTATACACGAGGTAATGATAGATGGACCAGGTATGAATTTTATCAGGAGCATCAGGGCAAAGTTGCCCAGGTCTACGAGTGAGTATTATGCGAATTAGAGGAACACAACCACAGCAGTACTGCTGAGAAAGCTAATTTTGGGACGAAATTCCATCTAACGGGGGGATGATGCGATAACCCGAAAATTTCTATCTGGTAAAGCCAACTAATCCAATCAAATGTCAGATTTGTTTCTCCTATATTTTAGTATTGTTAGGGGTCTGTTTGAGTGTTCTAAGCCTAGTACACTTAAGGATTGTGTGTTGGGGTGTGTCTGCTTAAGTTCATTGGATTGTAATCGAGCTGGAAACTCCATCACAAGTAGTTTACCGCCGAAAACTAGAGTTTACGGCCGTAAACTCTTAGTGGCCGTGAACTCTCATGATAAGTATAGATTTCCTTCATTTGTTCTTCCTTTCTCACTTCTTTCAATCAAGAACACTCAAACTCTCTCAAGTATCATCAAGGGAATCCAACATTTCTCTTTAAAAACGTAAGTAATCCATCCATTTTGCTAGTTAATCTTCATGATCATATGAATCCTATGAATCACATCCTTGAATTCATCACTTTTCCTTCAAGATCTTCATCTTTTCACCAAGAACACCTATTTGTTCTTGGGCTGTAAACACCCTAAAGTCATCCAAAGTGTGAGTATCTCTTCTATCATCTAGTTATCCATAAGAAAAAATTGATTCCTAGCCATGAAACAAGCAATTGGTGCATAATCCTCAAGAGTTTACAGCCGTAAACTCTCCTTTGGCCGTAAACTCAAGTGTGGCCGTGAACACATCTTGGTGTGGCCATAAACTCCCTTTCGTACAATCACATGTGATTGTAACACTTCATTTCAAGTGTTTCCTAGTCCCTAAGGTTGTCTCCTTGCATGTTAATTGTTTTAAACAACATTGAAGACATGCCTATATATATTCCATGATATGTCATTTAGGACTCGTTTGTGTCTCGGGAATTCATTCGTGGAACTTCTCACGCTTACACAAATTTTCAATTGAATCACCCACATAAGGTGAGTTCATACCCCTATAATCAAATCTTTTAAATGTTTTAAATGCTTTTAAGGGGGAGGGGGGGAATACAAGTTGAACACAATGATAATTGTGTAAGTATTTATCTGTGATAACCAACACATTAACGGATTTCTTATGCTTTTATAAGTGATCGAATCAATTCAAAAACTCTTTTAAGCTATGTTACTTAGTTATTTATAAAACTTTGTTTTTAAAGTACAATCATAACTCAATAGATAATCGAGTATTTTCTACAAATCAGAGACAACTCAAAACAAACATACTAGTAAACTATAATAGGTATAGTTTAGGGGTTCAGAACATATGATAACAAGAACAGAAAGGATCATACGATAACAAGAACAAGAAAACATTTATAGGAGACTACTTCACGGCTTAGCAATATACTTGTTAGGTCGTGTTTTGTAACCAGATTCTCCTGGAGGGAGAACGGACATTGTGTGTATAGATCTATACGGGACTGACAAGCCTGCATCCCGACTGTTCGCTACAGTTTGGCCGGCAGGCCAAGGGATGAGAAATGTCACATCAGTTTCGACGCCAGCAGGTCGCCGTGTTAAACACTTCTCGATCAGTTTGGTTATAACCTCATCACGTTTTAACCTTAATTAACAACTTGGTTTTAAGGTAGTAAGTACTTCAATAATTACTTTATACAATATTACTGAATACTTTCATTTTCCCATTACATTCATATAGTGATCTTCTCACATAAAAGCTAATGCAAACTATTTTCTAGTAAAGATAGTCTTAAACTTGGGAAAATTTACATCATTACAAAAGACAAACAGAACAATCGAGTCTTAGTACATTCAGTTAGAAGGGGGCCTATAATGCCAACTTTATGATTTCTCGGTAGATACATCAGGGATATATATTAATCGGGTCCGGTAGACATTAAAATGTGTGCTTTCCGCTTCATATCCTATTCCTTGTTTAGTTGTGGGCTTAGAGAAGGAACTATTGTGGCTACCATTTTTACTAAAGGAAATATATGATTTTCTTTAGGAATGTTTTCAACAAATATAAAGAACTATTATAGTTAACTCCGTAAGTACCAAATGAATACATCAGGGTTATATACAGTGAAGATCTAACAACAATGGGATGTGTGACTTCCGCCTCATTCCCTGTTCTTTGTTTGGTTGTGGGCTTACGGCAGATTCACACAATCGATTGTCTGTTTACTCTGAATTGTATATAACTTGTATTTATTTAGTACTCATAAAAGGAATTGTAGAGTCATTTGTACTTATCACTTATCATATCAGAAAATATAGGACTTTCTGGAGGAACAGACGGACTTTTCTAAAAGAACTTACAACTTACTTTCTTCACTTAAATACTTATGAACTCACCAGCTTAAATGTTAATCTACTCTTTCAAAATAACTTGTATTCTCAGGAGACTAGTAGACTGGTACACGCTCTGGGACTCAGAAGATGAAGTATAGTAGCTTCATGTCTTGTTTTGTTATTTACTTTTGGTATCTATCTTTTGTGAATCACATACTTTGTAAAAACTTTCATATTAATGCAATCGTTGTTTGTTACTTTGATTAATTTGATGCATGTGTTGTGATACTAAACATGCTGTCCTGCACCCCTAAACATTTCCGCCATTCTGGTTTCGGGGTGTGACAACGACCTATAAAATGATTGTTGAATGGGTTCGCTTTTCACCGACCGTTGCTTTGTATGGTAGAGGGTCGTTAGCCGAACGTGGTTGATAGGATATAATCTCATTAAATGTGTAATGATATAAAGTATGAGAACCTTCTTCTAAAATCTCACTCTAGTTACTTTAAGAAATATGTGAAATCTATGTTTATCCATGAGAACGCACATCATTTCTTCACAAGGTCGTTAGTGGAGCGTGTGTGGTTAATTGGCACACTAATTTAGGACTATGAAGTTGAAATGATGGAACAACTCGAAAATTATCATTATTGATGGAGTGTGTGTGGTTTACTGGCATGTAATTAGAGATGATAATTGATATTGAGTCTGTCAAGAGGGTTTGCATGGTTATTCATGTATTATTTGTGATCCTCGGTATCCTAATCACAAATTAAAGAGCATAATCTGAGATTAAACATGTCATTGATAAGATTCTATGAATCTCAAACGATCTAGGAATTTTAGATTAGATTGTAATTGATTAATTGTTTTAGCTACCTTAATAAATTAGCAATTAGATTACGCCATCTCTCTTCTTAATTGTTAATTGTATTTTAGATCATGGCCTTTAAAATTAAGTTGGGTTAAAATATAAGGGATTTATATCAACTAACTAAAACTATCTCTCTTAATATAGATGTCTGGAAATGGTGATGCTCTCGCTGCTCAAACCTCCACTCAAAACTCCAACTTGTCTCTCTTGCCGATTATATCGAAAGAAAAGCTGACAGGTCTAAACTACATGGAATGTATGTGAAACCTGAAGATGATTCTTCACTCCGAGAACAAAGAGTATGTTCTCAAGAAACCTCTTGCTGAAATCTATGAGTCGATTGCCACTCCTGAACAAATTGTTGATAACAAACATACTGACGACGCCACTAAGGTCGCTTGTATAATGGTTGCACCAATGAACCTGAGCTACAAAAGTTCTATGATGACTATTGGCAATACGATATGAAAGGTATGAAGTCGTCAAGTCCCTTATGGCGTCTAAGATAAAGTAATGAGAATATGTTTGCTCTCATGTGCAAATGATGCTAAGATATGTGGAGAGGTTGGAAAAACTCAATGTATCTTTCGATATGGAGATGGCCATTGATATGGTCCTGAACTTCCTACCACCCAGTTATAATCCGTTCATTTTGACCTATTATTTGAATATGACACAGAGATGAAATTGACCCAACTCCATAACTTTTTGCTAATTGTTGAATCGGGAATGAAGAAGAATCATGTCCCTTATGCGATAAGCGCTCATGTCATACCCGTTTGTCATAGCAAAGGAAAGAAGAGGAGTGCCACCTCCCAACCTAATTAGAAGGGTAAGGCCCATGATGGATCATATAGCACTAGTCGAAAGGCGAAGCCCAACTTCGATGTTCCAGCTGTTAGTAATCCAAAGGAGGCCACTTGCTTTCACTGCGGAAAATAGGGCATTAGAGAAGAATGAAGGGATCTGACTGTTGGATTAGGTGTCTAAGCCAATATTTGCTTCAATATATACTTGAATTATTATAAAAGTCCTTTGGGGTTGCCCTCAAACCTAGTAATTGAATAGGTTGACTTTGTGAGAGAGAGAGAGAGAGAAAGAGAGAGAGACTGGTTTATTGATTTATTATATGATTAATAAATAATAATAAATGAATTTATTAATATACTATAAAAATATATATTAATTAGAAATAGTAATATTTAATTAAGAATTAATCAGAAATTAATTAGATTAATTGAAAGTGCAGGGGTCTAACTGAAATTGTTAAATAGTTGAACAAGAGGTTCCAGAACTTTCCTCTATTAGGGTTGGACTGTTTCTTGGAGTGTAATCTAGGGTTTCTAGATTATCCTTATAGATAATTACCAAATTTGAGATATTAATATAATATTCAAATTAGGGTTATCTAGGGTTTCCTAACTAAACTATATAAGGACCCCTTGGGATCTAAATTTCAGCTATCCCATTCTCACAAGGTAAAGCCGAAAATTTCATCTCCCCTGTCCTCTCTCTTTAAGCCTCCTTGTTGATAGAGTTGGGTGTGAACCATCAGAGGCACAAGATTCTGGTGCTAGCTTCCAAGTGACTACAAGAAGGATTTTTGTTTGATTATCTACTAGCATAATCAAAAGGTATTTTTTTCTAAAACCTTTTTTGATTTTCGAAAATCCTAGGGTTCTTGTAGGGTTCTTGATGTTCAATTGGTTATTGCATTCAATAGTGAAAACATAGATCCTTTAGGTTGCATGCAAACTTAGGGTTTAAGCTTTCCACCAAAATATGATTTTTTTTTAACCTATAAATCCCATCAGTGGTATCGGAGCATTTGTTTTCAATTGAATATGCATAATAGTTTAATAGATCTAGATTAGGGCTTATAGAAATTAAACTGTAATGGATTTACATTTCGACTTGGGCTAAGGTTCTTGAAATCCTAGCCACCACCCTTATTTTCCAAATTTCTAGTGTTTCCTAGGGTTTCCTTATTTGACAGTTATTACCTTAAACTGTTTAAAGTAGGATAATTAAAATTGGATAAACTTTATCCCTTGATTTTCGAAAATATAGATAGAAAGGGATTAGTATTAAATTTGAATTATTCGATTAATAGTTAATGATAAATAATTATTTAATCCTAATAAGATTTGAATTAATTTGACTAATTGTTAACTAAAAGATAAAGATTAAATCTTAATTGGTTTATTTTGAATTATATTAACATTTTTCATTTCGACAATTAAATTAATTTTTTTAATTTTTAAAATTAAATTAATTTTTTTTTTAATTTTGAAAATTTTTTTTTTTTTTAATTTTGAAATTTTAATTTAAACCTAGTATTTTTGAAAAAAGTTTTAAAATACACCTTATATAAACAATATTAAAAGTTAATTATAATATGTATAAGATTAAGTCAGTCAGATCGCTAGTATGTCTTATTCATGAAGCTGAGCTATAAGGGGTATAAGGAAATTGTCTATAAAATGGTAGGTGAATTGGTGTCCAGTCTCACCCACCGCTTCCTTGTTTGGTGGAGGCTCGTTAGCAGAATAGATCTGATAAGAAATTAACCTTATTAAAAGTATAATTCTATTAAAGCAACTAAAACACTTTTAAAAATCCCACTTGTAGTTACTTTAAGACAAATATGAAAAGTATGTTAATCCACGAAATTGCACATTTAGCTGTATATGTTGTTAGTGGAGCATGTGTGGTTAACCAACACAATAATAGAGACTATAAAGAGTATTAATGGGCATCTCGAAAATTATCATTGTTAATGGAGCATGTGTGGTTAACCGACACATTAACTGGAGATGATAAATGACATCGAGAGTGCCAAGCATATTTGTATGGTTATTCAAATCTTGTTTGTGATCCTCGGTATCCCAGTCACAAATAGAAGGGCATAATCTGAGATTAAACATGTCATTGATGGATTCAATCAATCTCAAAATATATAGAATTTCATACTTCTAAATTGGTAAATTTCTTTTGCCTACCTTCATAAAATTTACAACATCCCGCTTCTTAGTTGTGAATTGTTATTTTGGATCCTAGCCTTAAGTATTAATTACGGGTTAATATTAAGGATTATTGTCATCTAACTAAAACCATTGTCTTTTTTCTCTATAGACGTCTACTCCTGGTGATGCTTCTGCTCCTTCGTCGTCTACCCACCACTCGGGTTTCTCCCTACTCTCGATTACGCCCAAGGTGAAATTTGATGGCACTGACTACAATGACTGGATGCATAATATCAAGATGGCTCTTCCATTCGAGAGAAAATAATATGTCCTTGAAGAAAAACTTGTTGAAATCGATGAAGCCACTGCTACTCCAGAACAGCTAGCCTTTTACAAGAAACACTACGATGATGCAACAAAAGTTGCTTGCATCATGGTCGGTACAATGTCTCCCGAATTGCAAAGGTTCTATAAGGACTATTGGGCATATGAGATGAATAATGAACTTCTAGAAAAGTACCATAAGAGAGTTCGTCAAGGAAAAATATGAAGTGGTCAAGTATCTCATGGCTTGCAAGATGAAAGAGGGATAGTCTATATGTAACCACGTGTAGAGAATGTAGAGATACGTAGAACACCTTGTTAGGCTCAATGTGTATTTTGACGAAGAAATGGCCGTTTACATGGTCTTGAACTCTTTGCCAAGTTGTTATGACCACTTCATATTGGCTTATCATTTCAATAGCAACCACATTAGCCCAACTCCACAACTTGATACAGACTGCTAAATCAGGAATGAAGGGAAAGAGTTCGTCCCCTTCCACTAATGCTCCTGTCCTCGCCATTGGGAAAGGCAAATGGAAGAAAATGAAGGATGCCCGAATGGTTAACTGGAAGAACAAGGCCGATGGTGTGTCATTTAGTAATGGCCCAAAGGCGAGGCCCAACTCATACATTCCAGCTGTTAATGGCTCCAAAGAGGCCACTTGTTACTATTGCAATGACTAGGTCCATTGGAAGAGGAGTTGCCCCAAGTACTTTCAAGACATCAAAAATGGAAAGGTGAAGCCATCGTCAACAAGTATATACACTATTCAAACTAATAACTCACAATCTACTCATTCTTGGGTCCTTGATATAGGATGTGGTTTTCATATTTGTTCTGAATTGAAGGGGCTAAAAGAAAGTGAAGAGGTAGAGCATGGGAGGATGAATTTGATCATGGGAAATAGTCGTTCTTCTTCTATTACCAAGATTCGGACTTATCATCTTATGTTTAGTAGTGATATTAGTTTAGATTTGATGCTACTCGTCAGAAATGATGTGAAACATTATTTCATTTGATGTATTTTTATACAAGGTTTTCGTTACTTGTTTAATGATTTGAATGGTTTAATTTTAATTTATAAAAATGGTGTTTTTATATTCAAAGCTTTACCTTGTAATGGTGTGTGTGAAATAGTTACTTGTGTTGATAGCTTAGGCAATAGTGTATTTCAAATTGATTGTCTAATGTTTTAGACAATGCATGCTTATGGCATTGTCGTCTTGGGCATAATTACAAGAAAATAATCACCCAACTCCAAAAGGATGGAGTCTTGGAATCATCTTACCTAAGGCCAAATGATGAATGCGAATCTTGTCTTTTGGGCAAGATGGCAAAATCACCATCCCTTGGATCTTATGAAAGAGGTGAAGGATTCTTGGACCTCAGACATATAGATGTGTGTGGACCCTTCTAATCCACCACAGGTGATGGAAAAATCACCTTTCAATGGATCTTATGTAACGTTTATGAATGATTATAGCAGATATGGTTATAGCTACTTGATAAAACATAAATCAAAAACCTTTGAAAAGTTCAAAGAGTTTAAACATGAAGTCGATAATCAATTAGGCAGGAAGATAAAGATGCTATGATCTGATAGAGGAGGAGAGTATCTTAGTATCGAGTTCCACGTCTACCTCAAGGAATGTGAAATAGTTTCACAATTGACTCCTCCTAGAACACCACAACTTAATGGTGTCGCTGAGAGGCGCAATCGAACCTTGTTGGACATGGTTCGTTCCATGATGAGTCAATCCACTCTTCCCATTACCTTCTAGCATATGCCTTAGAGACAATTGCCCATATCCTCAATGTTTTCCCTACTAAGAAGGTTTCGAAAACACCTCACAAGATGTGGATAGGGAAATTTCCCTCGATAGAACGTATCAAAGTCTAGGGTTGTGAAGCTTTCATTAGACGAGAAACTCGTGACAAGCTAGAAGCCATAAGTAAGAAGTGTATCTTCATTGGCTACCCATAAAAGTCATTTGGATATTTGTTCTACAGACCTAGTGAGAATGTGGTATTTGTAGCACGAAGATGAGTCTTTCGCGAGAGAGAGCTCATATGTAATGAGGGCAATGGGAGTACAATTGATCTTGAAGAGATTCAAGAGTCAACCAATGAAAGAACCATAGAAGGCACTAGAACTCAACGAGAGGAAGAAATTCCAGTTTGACAAATCATTACCTCTTCGTCGTTCTAGTAGAGTTAGCATGCCACCAATGTTTTATGGATTCTGTATAACGTCAGATGGTGATACATTTATCAGCGACCAAAAAATGGTAAATTTGGATAAGCCAACTAATTACAAGGAAGCGACGGCATGCCCTGAGGCTGCCAAGCGGAAAGAGGCTATGGACAGTGAGATCAAGTCCATGTATGACAACCAAGTTTGCAATTTGGTTTCTCAAGAAACTGGTCGAAAGCCAGTTGGTTGCAAATGGATCTTCAAGAAGAAGACCGTAATGGATGGAAATGTACACACATTAAAGGCATGAGTAGTTGCGAAGGGATTTACTTAAACCCCGAGGATTGACTATGATGAGACCTTCTCGCCGGTGGCCAAGATAAAATATATTAGGATAATTCTCGTCGTAGCTACCTTCATGATTATGAAATTTGGCAGATGGATGCCAAAATCGCTTTCCGTGAAGGGAAGTTTGGCTGAAGATGCTTACACGAGTTAGCCAGAGGGTTTTGTTGATGCAAAGTTTCCCAATAGAGTGTGAAAGCTTGATAAATCCATCTATCGATTGAAACAAGCATCTCGCAGTTGGAATCATTGCTTCCATGAGAAAGTCAAAGAATTTGGGTTTTCTAAAATTGAGGATGAGTCTCATGTATATGTCAAAACTAGTGGGAGTAAGTAACTTTTCTAGTATTGTATATTGATGACATACTACTCATGGGAAACGACATTACAACCTTTCATGAAGTAAAGTCTTGGCTTGGAAAGTGTTTCGCAATGAAGGATCTAGGAGAGGCAACCTATATTCTTGGGATAAGAATTTTGAGAGATAGAAAGAAAAGACTAACTGGACTTAGTCAAAGTACATATTTGGACAAGGTACTAAGCCGATTTAGTATGGATACTTCCAAGAAAGGAGAGCTATTTATTCAGAGCAAGTCCAAATTGAGTAAGACTAAAAGCACAAGTACAAATGAAGAGATACTTGATATGAGTTAAGTCCTTATGATTTCGGTTGTAGGATCAATCATGTAAGCTATCACATGTACTCGCCTTGGTGTGTCCTTTTCTTTAAGCATGGTCAGTCGCTATCAGGGAAATCCTGGCAGAGCTCATTTGTCAGCAGTAAATAACATTCTCAAGTATCTTCGAAGGACAAAGGATATGATTCTATTCTTTGGAGGCAGTGATACGTTCTGGGTATAGCGACGCCATATTTCAAATAGATAGAGACAAGTTTCGTTCTCAATCTGGCTGGGTATTCACATTAAACGGCGGAGCAGTTACTTGGAAAAGTTCCCAGCGAGATACAACAGTTGATTCTACTTGCGAATGGAGTAATTCCAACTATTTAGGAGCCAATGGAACTTTACTTGGATATCTTGGATTAATTCCAACCATTCATGAGCCAATGGAACTTTTCTGCGATATTGAAGGTGCGTTTTCTTTGAATAAAGAACCTAGAGAGCATGGCAAGTCAAGACATATTGAAAAAAGTACCATTACATCATACATAGGATAGAAGAAGGTCACCTCATTGTGAAGAGGGTATCATCAGAAGAGAATCCTGTAGATCTTCTGACAAAGGCTCTTAGTAGGGTCAAGCATAATCGGCATGCTAGGAGCGTTGGTTTGAGAGATGATATAAGTTTTAGTTGTTAGATGAGTAGTTTGAAACTTGTAACAAAATAAATATAATCGAGTTTTGGTGATTAAATGATAGAGAGGTTTACTGCCTTTGTCAATTGTTTATTCTTGTGTTTCATTTTGCATGTTTCACTTCCCGAATAATTTAATTATTCAATTCCATAGTCTCTCATAGTTTTGGAAGTAAGTAGTGTAATAAGACTATCCTGAATTGGATTGTTCTTTGTCTAAGGAAGTTAGACATAGCAATTGTATTGCTACAACATTCATGAGGACCTAGAAATAGAGATTTAAGTATTGGATAAAGTCACACTTAGAGAATTACTTCATGGATTATATCGCGGGTAATTCTGAGATGATAATATCTTATATGCTTGAAATAGAGATATATAAGTTATAATTACAATTTGGTTATGCATTTGTGTTGCGAAAATGTATAAGTAACATGATGTTTAAAACTTCGTGTCATGTATGATTTGGTGAGTAAAGGATACAAACATATAAGTCAAATTTTATTTTTCCCTTTTGATTTGATGGAAAAAAGGATATCTTTGGGCCCCTCGGTGATTTGGTGTTGACTTATAGTGTTGGGCCCATCCAGGACTCAATTGATGTGTTCAATTTGAGGTCTTATGTCATCATCACAAATCAGGAAACTAGGAAACAAAACTTGACTAATGAGATTGGTTCCAATACATGTCTCATGTTTGTATAATATCTAGTAGAACGAAGGTATATTTGCTCACTTATCTTAGGACCAAATGTCTGTTTAATTCAGAGTTCGGCAGTTGCTATGGGATCACACATTGTTGTCTAATTTAGAAGTGATTCTGGTAATTGCAATACCAAGTGGGAGACTGATTGATTAGGTGTCTAAGCTAATAACTAAACTAGTATATACTTGAACTATTAGCAAAGTCCTTTTAGGTTGCCTCCAAACCTGTTAATTGAATAGGATGACTTTTAAAGAGAGAGAGACTGATTTATTGACTTATTATATGATTAATAAATAGAAATAAATGAATTTATTAATATATTATGAAATAATATATTAATTAGAAATACTAATATTTAATTAAGAATTCATGAGAAATTATTAGAATTAATTTTAGGATTAGTTGGATTAATTGAAAGTGAAGGGGTCTAACTGTAATTATTTAATAGTCGAACATGAGATCCCAGAACCTTCCTCCCTTACGAGTGGACTGTTTCTTGTAGGGTAATATAGGGTTTCTAGATTATCCTTATAGACAATTAGGGAGTAAATAATTACCAAATTTGAGATATTAATATAATATTCAAATTAAGGTTATCTAGGGTTTCCTAACTCAATTATATAAGGACTACTTGGGATCTAAATTTCGGCCATCCCATTCTCACAAGGCAAAGCCGAAAATATCATCTCCCATCACCTCTCTCTTTAAGCCTCCATGTTGCTAGGGTTGGGTGTGAACTATCAGTGGCATGAGATTTTTAGTGCTAGCTTCCAAGCGACTACAAGAAGGATTTTCGTTTGATTATCTACTAGCACAATCAAAATGTATGTTTTTCTAAACCCTTTTATGATTTTCGAAAATCGTAGGGTTCTTAATGTTCAATTGGTTATTGCATTCAATAGTGAAAACATAGATCCTTTAGGTTGCATGTAGGCCTGACAATCGGGTTGGGTTCGGGTTGATGGGTCACGGGTTGGTGGGTCAGAAAACATAAACTCAACCCAACCCATATAATATATAGGTTGGCGGGTTGGCAGGTCACGGTTTGGTGGTTTGGAAACTTCAACCCAACCCAACCCAAACCATATAACTTGTTTAAGTATATGGGTTCGTAGGTTTACAAGTTAATGTGTTGAACCGAACCCATATAACCCGTTTAATAAATAAGCAACGCATTTTAAAAGTGACGTTTTTTCAACATAAAGTCGTAAAGTGATTAAAGTAGTTAACATAAAAAATAGGATTTTAAGATCAGTTCATAAAGTCATTAAAATCCAGATAAAACTGAAAAATGAAAATTTTCATGCAAAGTGGATGTGTTCTTCGTTTGTGAATCGTCAATATCTAAAAATGACATGTGTTATTTCTTTATTGATTTGTTATCAGATTAATAAATAGCAATAAATAATTTATTACTATATTATGAGATTAATATAATAATTAGAAAAATGTATTATTTAATTAATTATTAATCAGAAATTAATTGGAATTACTTTTGGGATTAACTGGATTAATTAAAAGTATAGGGACTAAAGATGACAATGTTAAAAGGTTGAGCATTGAGGAATTCCCGGACCTTCCCATAGAGAGGATGGTTTTGGAGGAGGTTCCAAGGGTTTCTTGGAAGCCGTATGAAGTCTTAGGAAACCTTAGGGAGCAATAAAAGGGATAAGGGTTATCTAAGGAAATCAGCCTTATATTAGCTTCCTTACTCACCTATCTAAACCCCTTATGGTATTCATCTTTTTGGACATCCCTTTTCTAAGGAAATCGGCCTTATATTAGCTTCCATCTCCTCTCTCTCTCCTCTAAAGTCTTCTATTTCTAGGTTCTAGGTACAAACCATTAGATGCACGAGAGTTTTGGTGCTTGCTTTCTGAAGCTTGATCAAGAAGGAATTATTGATTTTTGAAAATAGTAGAGTAGTCCTAGGGTTCTTGATGTTCAATTGTTTATTGCAAATCAATAGTGAAAAAATAGATCCTTTAGGTTGCATGTGAACTTAGGGTTAAGTTTTTTCGCTACATATTTTTTGTAACCTATAAAACCTATCAATGGTATCAGAGCCATTGTTTTCATTGATCTTGCACAATGTTGAATAGGTCAAAATTAGGGTTTATAGAAACCAAACCCTAAGGAGCAATTTATGAAATTTTCTAGGCTTCTTGAAACCCTAGCCTCCACCCTTAGGTTTTCGAAATTAGCTAGGGTTCTTGAAACCCTAGCCCCGTAAGCCATTTTCAAAAATTGAGGAGCCCCTTTCAGGCTTTACGTTGTTTCCTTATTTTTTATATTAAAAGCCTTAAAATTTGAACAATTAAAATTAGGAGGCATAGGATTAGGATTAAATCTGAATTATTTATTAATTGATTGATAGTAAATAATTATTTAATCCACAAATGATTTAATTAATTTAATGTTTAAATAAAAGATAAAGATAAATCATAACTGGTTAATATTAATTAATTTAAAATATTAATTTAAATAATAAATATTTGAACCTCATATTTTAAAAGGTTTAAAAATATACCTTATATATTAATTAAAGTTAACTACTATATGTATAACACAATTCAGTCAAATTGTTAGTACGCCTCATTCATGAAACAATGCTATAAAGAAGGTATAAGGAAGCGGCCTATAAAATGGTCGTTGAATGGGTGTCCACTCTAACCCACTGCTCTCTTGTGTGGTGGACGGTCGTTAGTCAAACGGATTTGATATAACATAATATAATTAATAAGTATAATGATATAAAAGTATTAACACCCTCTTTTAAAATCTCACTCTTGGTACTTAAGGAAAATGCGAATGTACCATCACAAAAATCAGAGAAATTTAAAATTTTCAAAAACAACCATTATCCATAATTGTTTACAAGAAAACCATTGTTTCAAAAGTAAAATCATATTAGAGTGTCGTGAAAGTCAATATCATAAAAATAGGAAGATGTATACGATCAAGCCTTCGCTTTTCCATGATCCTCTGAAGTACTTGAAACAATAAACTGAAATTGTAAGTCAAAGCTTAGTGAGTTCCCTCAAAGTACCAACACACAAACATATAACAACATATATTAGGTCCACAACTAATAGACTGGATTACTCCTGAGCCCGCAGTATGAGTCTGTGTCACACCCCGGTCGTCGGCGGAAACACCGGGTAGTGTAACGCCATTTTTCGTATCACAATTATATAACATACACTGAACAATACTAAACAAAATACATACCTTTATTGATGATTAAAAGTTACATTATTTTTTTCCGAGTATTTATTACATAATATCCGACTATGGCATACTTCTTAATAAACAGAAAGATAATAGTAAAACTTCTCCTATTCGAATACATACCAGCTTTTCAAGTTCCTGAAAACACATGCATTTTAAAAATACGTCAACATAAAGTTGGTGAGTCCACAGGTTTTGACTCCATAAAATAATACATTTTCACACATTCAAAAGTATAGTTTTGAAAGTATCATTTTGACTCTCCAACATTTAGTATGTATATTAGGTATAATAGTATACTTATCAATTAAGTGTTATACCTAAACATTTCTTAATCCTAAGGTATAAGTAGGGGAAAACTTATACTTAACATTAATACTTGTATACAACAAGGTATAATGTTTCTAACAATTTACTACCATGAGCCTGTAACCGCTGCTATGACATAATACCTCTGATAGAACATACTCATGATTTACCATGAGAAGCAAACACACTCATGATTTACCATGATAAACAACACTGTATGCTTCATCGACGCCGGAACAATAACAAATAAAAGGATAGTTCATCACTTGATTTTTCTTGACTGTGGCTAACAGTCATAAGTGGGGTGGTCAACCCGTATACTAATTATACACGACTTCCTCGCTCACACGGGATTAACGGTTACAGTTCAGAGGATTTCCGCTAAGATCCCCAATCTTAGTTGATGAATATAATTACTCATGTAGACTTTGACGGCTTCCTATAACTCTAACAATAAAAGCATCTTCAGGTCCAAAACCCTAAGTTACTAGACTATGATTTTAAACATTGCTTCTAACTTCATAATATTTAAGCAATATAACTTCTATATCTTGAAGTAAAACAAGGTTTTATCTTGACCTAAAACCAATAATAACAACATATAACGTTTCTAGTTTTATCTTGACATAAAACTATCAATAACAATACCAAGTTTTATCTTGACATAAAACTAACAATAACAACATATAACATATCCAGTTTTATCTTGACATAAGACTAACAATAACAACATATAACATATCCAATTTTATCTTGACATAAAACTAATAATAACAACATATAACATATCCAGTTTATCTTGACATAAAACTAATAATAACAACATATAACATATCCAGTTTTATCTTGACATAAAACTAATAATAACAACATATAACATATCCAGTTTTATCTTGACATAAAACTATTAATAGCAACATACTATATAACTTAACATTTAGAACTTTCGAATATAACTTAGGTATTATATCGCACACAACATATATATAGAATCCTAAGCGTAACTCAAGATCTACATTAGTAAATTAACATACTGATAAGTTAATAATAGTTGTATGTATTCAAAATGTTATATTTAGAACAATCATATCCCGGTTATCATAACTATATACTATCATATAGACATAAGAATAACATATATATATATATATATATATATATATATATATATATATATATATATATATTATATCTAGCATGCGTTTTCCCCCGAAATATTACAAAGTGGTGCCGTGAAACTGACCCTAGTAGCGTGATTTTATGTTATCTAAGCAAAACGGTCAGCGTGCGAGATCGTCGGGGCTCGGGATGCAAAATGGCCTCAGCAAAGGAGAGAAAGAGAAGAAGTTTAGGTGTAAGAATGGCTGAAGTCGGACCTGATATTTATAGTAAGGATTTTGGAAACTCATGTCGTGAGTTTCATAAGGCTCACGTCGTGAGTTCTTGGATGATCATCACGTAGTCTTGCCATTTGCGTCCCTAGCTTCGGAAGGTGGCCATGTGACTCCTCACGTCGTGAGATATCTTTTCTCACGTTGTGAGTTTGGATCTTATCCCCTCGCAGCCTCGTCACACACCTTCTAGATTCCGAGATATGGATAAATGACTTCTCACGCCGTGAGTCCTGCACCCACGTCGTGAGCTCAGTCAGATTAGGTTTTTTTGAGCTCAGTCCTATATATCGTTCGTTTAGTTTGCCTCACTTTCCGGATCGAATTACACCTTTCCAAGGAGAGACTTTCAACATTACTTTATCTCTAACTTGGAACTCTAAAGGCTTATGTCTTACGTCATCATAGCTCTTTTGACGATCACGTGCAGCCTTTAATCAATCCTTAATTTGCATGATCTTTTTAGTTGTCTCGTGGATTATTTCTGGTCCAGTACATAAGGTATCGCCTGTATGTTCTCTGGCCATCTGCGTATCTCCAACTTCTGCCCAACATACTGGGGAACGACATTTTCGTCCATAAAGAGCCTCAAACGGTGCAGCCTTGATGCTAGTGTGATGACTATTGTTGTAGGAAAACTCAATTAACGGTAAACGAGTATCCCACGCATTTCCAAAGTCTATTACATAGGCTCGGAGCATATCTTCTAAAGTCTGAATGGTTCTCTCACTCTGACCATCAATCTGTGGATGGTAAGTTGTACTCATGTCTAGACGTGTTCCTAAGGATTTTTGTGGAGATTGCCAAAATCGTGAAGTGAATCTACTATCACGGTCAGAAATAATAGAATTTGGAACTCCATGCAATCTAAAAATTTCCTTAAGATAAACTCTAGTCAGTTTCTCCATCTTGTCGTTCTCCTTAATTGGTAAGAAATGGGCGGACTTAGTCAATCTATCGACTATCACCCAAATAGTGTCGGACCCACTAGGAGTTTTAGGTAACTTAGTGATGAAGTCCATTAATATCTTCTCCCATTTCCATTCAGGTATTTCCGGTTGTTGAAGTAAACCTGAAGGCTTTTGATGTTCTGCCTTCACTCTAGAACAAGTCAAACATTTGCTCACATAAGTAGCAATTTCTGCCCTCATGTTTGGCCACCAATAATGTACTTTTAAATCTAAGTACATTTTGTTAGAACCTGGATGCACGGAATATCTGGACTTGTGGGCTTCTTCTAAGACCAAGTCCTTGACTTTACCAAACCTAGGTGTCCAAACTCGGTTAGCTTTGTTCTTGATGTTTTCTTCTTTTAGTTCCTCAAGCTGAGCTTTTCTAATTTGTGTGGTAAAGTTAGAATGGATAGTTATAGTTAATGCTCATACCCGTCGAGGTTTAATATATTATTTCTAGCTCAAGGCATCTGCTACCACGTTTGCCTTTCCGGGATGATAATGAATCTCACATTCGTAATCATTCAACAATTCAACCCATCTTCTTTGTCTCGTATTAAGATCTTTTTGGTCGAAGATGTGTTGGAGAATCTTGTGGTCGGTAAAAGTAGTACACTTAGTACCGTATAAGTAATGTCTCCGAATTTTTAGTGCAAAAACTACAGCTCCCAATTCAAGTTCATGGCTAGTGTAATTATTCTCATGCACCTTAAGTTGTCATGATGCATAGGCGATAACTTTTCCTCTTTGCATCAACACACATCCCAATCCTTGATTTGATGCATTGCAGCACACGAAGAAATCTTCTGTTCCATCTACAAGGGTTAGGATTGGTGCACTACACAACATTTGCTTCGGTTTCTGAAAAGCAACTTCTTGTTTGTCTTCCCAGTTGAACTTCGTATTTTTCTGGGTTAGTGTTGTAAGTGGCTTGGCTATTTTGGAGAAACTCTCTATGAATCTTCGGTAATAGCCAGCAAGTCTTAGGAATTGACGCACCTCTGTTGGCGTCTTTGGTGCTTCCTAATTCTTGATTGCTTCAACTTTGGATGGGTCAACATGAATCCCTTCGTTGCTAACTACATGACCTAAAAATTGTACTTCTCTAATCCAAAACTAACATTTGGAGAATTTAGCGTACAAATTTTCTTTTCTTAGTAGTTCCAAGATTATTTGCAAGTGTTGACCATGTTCTTCCTTGGTTCGTGAATATATCAATATATCATCGATAAATACGATCACAAATTTATCCAAGTATGGTTTGCAAACACGATTCATGAGATCCATAAACACTGTTGGGGCATTGGTTAATCCAAAAGACATAACTAAGAACTCATAATGACCATAACGAGTTCTAAATGTTGTTTTTGGAATGTCGTCTTCTTGTACTCTGAGTTGATGGTATCTTGATCTAAGATCTATTTTTGAGTAGTAGCTAGATCCTTGCAGTTGATCGAATAAATCATCAATTCTTGGAAGCGGATAACGATTCTTGATCGTTAGCTTGTTTAGCTCCCGATAACCAATACACATTCGAAAGGATCCATCCTTCTTCTTGACAAACAAGATTGGTGCTCCCCAAGGTGAAAATTTTGGTCGGATAAAGCCTTTATCAAGAAGTTCTTGTAGTTGGCTAGACAATTCTTGCATTTCAGATGGAACCAACCGATAAGGAGATTTTGCTACTGGTGTTGCTCCTGGAATTAAGTCGATCTGAAACTCAACTTGTCAGAGAGGAGGTATTCCAGGTAGATCTTCAGGAAACACGTCAGGGAAATCACATACTTGAGATATGTCCTTGATTTCTTTTGTCTTTCTCTTCCTATCTACAATGTGAGCTAAGAATGCACTACATTTCTTATGTAGATATTTATGGGTCTTAGTACAAGAGATGACTTTGAAGTTCTTCCCAGATTTATCGCCATAGATAATCAGAGCTTCGCCGTTTGGTAAGGGTAGTCGTATGGCTTTCTCATGACATAGAATTTCGGTGCGGTGTGAAGATAACCAATCCATGCCAATTATAACATCAAAACTACCAATAGGCATTGGCATGAGGTTGACGTGAAAAAGGTAGTTATTAAGAGTTAACAGACAGTTTTCTAGGATTTCATGTGTTTTCTCAGTTTGACCGTTAGCGATTTCTACTTCATAGATTTCTTTTCATATGCTAGACTTAGACTTAACAATTTTCTAAATGTCGGAGTTATAAAACTTCGATTTGCTCCAGAGTCAAAGAGTATAAAATCATATAAATTATCTATAAGAAACGTACCAAATACAATCGAAGGGTCCTGGATAGCCTCTCTGCTTCCAATCACAGACGCCCTGCAACGTCCTATGCCTCCTTGACTCCTTAACTTTGGAAATTCTTTCTTGATATGTCCAACCTCCCCACACTCGTAGCATTTTCTTCCTTCACCATGACCTGTCCTATTATTGGTTTGTTGATCGACTGTTGCAGGTGTTGTGCTCCTGCAGTAACTAGCAGTATGCCCCTTTTCTTGCACTTCATGCAGACAAAACAGTCACCTGGATGATGACGGTTGCACTGATTGCGCCATGAATATTTTGGTTGAGTAGGTACTGCTGTTGTGGCTGCATAGTTGGTTGCCACTTCTTGTCTTTTCTTAGATGATTGTTTGGGATTCTTCCTATTAAACTTGCTCTTGTTTGTTCTAGATTTGGGAGACTCATCCTTTGATACCACTTCTGTTCCTTGGATCTTTGTGAGGGTTACCTGATGAGCTATCCTCTTGGTGCTGTCATAAGTCATAGGCTTTGATGCGATCACCATGCCTTTGATTTGCGATGCTAAACCCCAGATATATCGCTCAACCTTTTTATATTCAGGGGTTACAAGTGTTGGACACATTACAGCAAGATCATTAAATCTAGCAGTATAAGCTTTTATCTCTGAACCCTTCATGGTTAGGGTCCACAGTTCTTGTTCCAGTTTATGTATCTCTTCCCTAGGACAATACTCCTCTACTAGCATCATTTTTAGCTCCTCCCATTTCATGGAATCTGCAGTATCAATTCCCATTGTATTCACATGGCTATTCCACCATGTAAGTGTTGTGTCAGCGAAAGTACATGCTGAAAATCGTACTTTACAATCATCTGTACAAAAGCTTATTTGAAAGACGGATTCTGTCTTTTCTATCCACCTTGTCAAATTCACTACCCCTTCATTTCCATGAAAGATTTTTGGCCTGCAATTCATAAAATCTTTGTAGGTACATGTTCTAGCGGTCCCTACATGGCCTTCATTTCTAACTCCATCTCTTGTGACATTAGATAGAGCCGCAACAATTCTTTGAGCTATGATTTCTTCAAGTTGTATTGTACTTATTGAGGGGTTTATTTCTGGTGGTGGTTGTGGTTGTTGTTGTTGTGGTGCTGATGGTCAGTTAGGGTTTAGCCGATTACTCCTTCTAGGCATTTTGTTTTAGTTCCTATTATAAATAATAAGAATTTTTATGAGTTTTTTTAATCATTTAATACATGAGTACTAAATACTCTAGTTATTATTCACAGCATAAAACATAATAGACAACATAATGATTACTGTAACGTATGCTTCATATTATTACCAATGGTTACATCAATTTATTTAGGTTTATAAGAGAAAAGTTTCTATAAACATTGCAAAATTTGCAAGGTTTTCTACATCCTTGCTATAAATTTTCCTCTTTTCGCCTTAACTAGTCTGATTTTCTCTATTTACATAACCACTAGTTGTAGCTTATCTACCAGAAACCTAAGTGATGACCCAGCACGTCAGTGACATTAACCACTAGCTCTTCAAGTGCTTGAGTTCTCTGCTCAAGACTTCCCGTGCGTTCTTCATTTCTTGAGGTTTGATTGTAGACCTCTAACTCTACAATCCTGGCATCATGAGTAATCATTTCATTATAAGAAAATTTTATACGATGATGGACATCCATCACCGATTCCTGATCTCGTGTCCTTTGTCTTTTTAGCCTTCGCACTCTTCCAGAGAGATGAGTATCCCTCCCTTCGACAATTTCCATCTTATCTTCAATTTTCACACTTTTCTTAAACAATTGAGATAAAGTGTTATTTTCAGAAGAATGTGGGAGATGTGGTCGAGATGACTAACCAATCTCATACATCTTGGCAGCTTTTTCTTCCGCCACCCATCTATCAACTGTTTGTGCGATTCGTGCAGGTTCATCTTGAACTCTATGACTTCCTGAAGATGTTGCCTTCTGACTCTTCTTAAGCTTTTGCCATATCGGTATAGATTTACGTGCAGCGCGTTTCATTTTTACTCCTCCTGGAACTTTACGGCAAAGAGTGTTCAGTGCTGGTAGAGATGATGCCACCGACTCTGTCTCCTCCATGGATTCGCTTTCTTCCATTGGTTCACTCTCTTCCCATTCGTTGGAGGATAAAGGTGCTCCATCGTCAGAAGGTATTGGATGAAAGGTGGTTGGAGTTACAGGGTAGTAAGGATCGCCTACCATCATACGGAATGAAACTTCCTCTTCTTCATCCGTATCCTCGATGATTATCCATTCTCATGAATGTGCCTTGTCGGATTCCTATACATTGTGGATCTCCAAGAGTTTAGTCTATCAAATATTTCTCCCAAATTTAATAGTTCATATGATCTGATCAAAATAAAATGTAGTTGCGCACCTACACCTAGTTGTGATAGGATCCATGCACATATAAACTTTAGTTGGAATATTTGATCTAAATCCTTGAGATCAAAAACATTCCGGGTATTAAGGTGTATTCTCATCGCGGGTCTGAGTCTTTATATATGACTCTATATTCTTATTTATTGTATTCACGCTTTTACTATTTTTTGTTACCTCAGGTCTATCTGATAAGGCTCCGGCCAGTCAGGACTGTCGAAAGGGAAGGATCATTTTAGCATATAGTCGTTCTGAAATCCAGCAACCAATATCGACATGTTTATCCTTGTCACCGCTCCCGTAAGTAGTCCTTTAGTAGAATAATTAATAATACTTTTTACTTATAGGCTAAGGGATATACCTAAACCTAATAGAGTAAGTCCTAATACTATAGACGTGCTTTCCTAAGAAAGTACCAGTTCACTATAGTTAATAGCTCTGATACCAATCTGTCACACCCCGGCCGTCGGCGGAAACACCGGGTAGTGTAACGTCATTTTTCGTATCACAGTTATATAACATACATTGAACAATACTAAAGAAAATACATACCTTTATTGATGACTGAAAATTACATTATTGTTTTCCGAGTATTTATTACATAATATCCGACTATGGCATACTTCTTAATAAACAGAAAGATAATAGTAAAACTTCTCCTGTTTCAATACATACCAGCTTTTCAAGTTCCTGAAAACACGTGCATTTTAAAAATACGTCAGCATAAAGTTGGTGAGTCCACAGGTTTTGACTCCATAAAATAATACATTTTCACACATTCAAAAGTATAGTTTTGAAAGTATCATTTTGACTCTCCAACATTTAGTATGTATATTAGGTATAATAGTATACTTATCAATTAAGTGTTATACCTAAACATTTCTTAATCCTAAGGTATAAGTAGGGGAAAACTTATACTTAACATTAGTACTTGTATATGACAAGGTATAATGTTTCTAACAATTTGCTACAATGAGCCTGTAACCGTTGCTATGACATAATACCTCTGATAGAACACACTCATGATTTACCATGAGAAACAAACACACTCATGATTTACCATGAGAAACAACACTGTACGCTTCATCGACACCGAAACAATAACAAATAAAAGTATAGTTCATCACTTGCTTTTGCTTGACTGTAGCTAACAGTCACAAGTGGGGTGGTCAACCCATATACTAATTATACACGACTTCCTCGCTCACACGGGATTAACGGTTACAGTTCAGAGGATTTCCGCTAAGATCCCCAATCTTAGTTGATGAATACAATTACTCATGTAGACTTTGACGGCTTCCTATAGCTCTAACAAAAAAAGCATCTTCAGGTCTAAAACCCTAAGTTACTAGACTATGCTCTTAAACATTACTTCTAATTTCATAATATTTAAGCAGTATAATATATATATCTTGAAGTAAAACCAGGTTTTATCTTGACCTAAAACCAATAATAACAACATATAACATTTCTCGTTTTATCTTGACATAAAACTATCAATAACAATACCAAGTTTTATCTTGACATAAAACTAACAATAACAACATATAACATATCCAGTTTTATCTTGATATAAAACTAACAATAACAACATATAACATATCTAGTTTTATCTTGACATAAAACTAATAATAACAACATATAACATATCCATTTTATCTTTTCATAAAACTAATAATAACAACATATAACATATCCAGTTTTATCTTGACATAAAACTAATAATAACAACATATAACATATCCAGTTTTATCTTGACATAAAACTAATAATAACAACATATAACATATCCAGTTTTATCTTGACATAAAACTATTAATAGCAACATACTATATAACTTAACATTTAGAACTTTCGAATATAACTTAGGTATTATATCGCACACAACATATATATAGAATCCTAAGTGTAACTCAAGATCTACATTAGTAAATTAACATACCGATAAGTTAATAATAGTTGTATGTATTCAAAATGTTATATTTAGAACAATCATATCCCAGTTATCATAACTATATACTATCATATAGACATAATAATAACATATATATAATATCTAGCATGTGTTTTCCCCCGAAATATTAGAAAGTGGGGTCGTTAAACTAACCCTAGTAGCGTGATTTTATGTTATCTAAGCAAAACGGTCAGCGTGCGAGATCATCGGGGCTCGGGATGCAAAATGGCCTCAGCAAAGGAGAGAAAGAGAAGAAGTTTAGGTGTAAGAATGGCTAAAGTCGGACATGCTATTTATAGTAAGGATTTTAGAAACTCACATCGTGAGTTTCATAAGGCTCATGTCGTGAGTCTTGGATGATCATCCCGTAGTCTTTCCATTTGCATCCCTAGCTTCGGAAGGTGGCCATGTGACTCTTCACGTCGTGAGATATCTTTGCTCACGTTGTGAGTTTGGATCTGATCCCCTCGTAGCCTCATCACACACCTTTTAGATTCCGAGATATGGATAAATGACTTCTCACGTCGTGAGTCCTGCGCCCACATCTTGAGCTCAGTTAGATTAGGGTTTTTGACAGCTGAATCTTCGGAAGGTCGTAACTTTCACATACGAACTCCGTTTTTGACGTTCTTTATATGCACGCGTAGGTATTTAAGAGTACTACAACTCTCTTTTAGACTTAAATAGATAATTCTAATTCTATTTTAAATTCCTCTTATTATAGAGATTTATAATGTTCGGTTTATCATAACTTCTTCATGCGAAGTCAGATTCAGACGTTCTCTATATTTTTGGAATCGTATGGACGTATACTTTGAGTTGTATCATAAAGAAAGTTCATATTTGTATTAGAATTTATCATGAAATACATAGTACATTTATCACATTACATGATTAGCATAATCACATGTGATTGTTATTAACCTATTTTGGCTTGTGTTACAGTCTGGCATGTCTTTCCGACCCACAACTCATATCTGGTTTACTCCCGAGTCCACAACATAAGTCTGGCATTCCCTACAGGCCCACAACTTATGTTTGGGTTGATCTCGGGTTTGGTGGCTACCGCACAAAGCAGTACTACCTTAACCCAACTGTACTATGTCGACCTATACGTAACATATAACATATATCCCACAAACAGATAAACATGTAACGAGTCAGCAGACAATCAAACAGATCTACAGATCACTACCGCAAACTACATCATATATATCAGATGACAGATCTAATAAATCACTACATCATATCAACATCCTCTATACTAGGATACATAACTAATGGGTAGATGTTGTTGCCTTCGACCCACAAGGATAGTGAGGAAAACTCACATCCCAGTCTGAAAAAGATCTCTAAACAGAATGCAGCTTCGAATGAAAGCTCAACTGGTCACCTATACACGAAATAATGACCAATTTCAAATACCACTCAAAATATCCAAAATACCCTTATGTCAGACTTGGTCAAATGTCAAGGTTAACAAAGCAGATGAGTCAAACCAGCCGAGTATGTTGGGCGTACTCAGTTGTATGCAGGGTGTACTCCGCTTGACCAAGAAGTCGAGGCTTTGACAGCATACGCGCAACATACCATTTGGTACGCCTAACATATGTACCTGGTCACCTCTACTTCTTATTAAGAGCTTAATACATCAAGTCCTTACCTCCAAAACTAGATCTTAGCCTAAAATATCATTATAAGTCATCAAGTTTCCAACTTTATGACTTTGGATGGCTAGAAGTGCTTAAATCCAACAAAGCCTAACTTCTTAATCCATTAGGACATCCTAGCACATGCATGGGGAAGAACTAAGAGCCAAGATCATATTTTTATGCTTCTAGACATCTCAAAACTTCTAAAAGGACATCTTATATGTGCTAGAGTGTTCTATACTCATAAAGGTCAAGACTTGAGACCAAAATGATTCAAGAATCACGAGCTAACATGATCTAAAGAAATACAAGCCAAGTTCTAAACTTTATACCTCCTGGAATTTGCTAGATAGATGAGGATTCCAGATCCAAAGCTTCTTTCCTTCTCCTTCAAGGTCACTAAAATGCACACTAAAGTTCAAGAATGCCCAAACAAGGAGCTACGGTTTGCTAAGGTTGAATGGAGTGATGCAGGCTAATGATAGAAGAGACTTAATGGCCATAAATATGTTTAAAAAGGGTCCAAACCCTAAATATTAGGGTTTGGGATCCTGCCACCTACACCCAACATACGATATCTACGCCTAGCGTACGTGCCCCACACCCAAAAATTACAAAAATGCCACTATGGGCCATTTTGCAACATTTCTCATACACAAGGGATTAAAATGCATTAATCTTCATACTTAGGGTTAAAATTTGGAATTACCTCAACATCATGATGTTTCAATGAAATAGTATGCTAATTCGTGAAAACGCACATCATACTTTATTATATCGTTAGTGGAGCGTGAGTGGTTATCCGACAAACTAATATGTACTTTAAAGAGAAATGATGCACATCTCGAAAATTATCATTGTTAATGGAGCGTATGTGGTTAACCAACACATTAATTAGAGATGATAAACAACATTGAAGGTGCAAGCAGGTTTCCATGGTTATTCACATCTTATTTGTGATCCTCGGCATCCTAGTCACAAATAGAAGAGCATAATCAAGGATTAAAGATTCCATTGATAAGATTCAATGTATCTCAAACGAATTAGGAGTTTCATAGTTTGAAATTAGTGAATTGTTTTTACCTACCTTCATAAATTCGCAATAATATTATGGCATCCCTCTTCTTAGTTGTGAATTTTAATTTTGGATCCTAGCCTTAAATATTAATTATGGGTTAAAATATTAAGGAATTGTATCAACTAACTAAAACTAATTCCTTTATATAGATGTCTACTCTAGGAGATGTTTCTTCCGCTTAATCTTCCACCAACAACAACTTCACTCTATAATCAATACGTTCAAAAGAGAAGCTATCTCGTACAAACTAGATGGATTGGATGCAAAATCTCAAGATGACTCTTTGATACGAAGGTAAAGAATATGTTCTTAACAAAGCTCTTGTTGAGATCGATGAGTCAACTGCTACTCCAGAAGAGATTTTTGCTTACATGAAGCACTGTGAGGATGCAATAAATGGCACTTGCATTATGGTTACAACCATGGTACCTGAGTTGAAAAAGTTCTATGAGGAGTATTGGCCGTACGAGTTGGGCTTAGATCTTGTGGAAAAGTTTCAGAAGAGAGTACGTCAAGAAAATTATGAGGTCTTCAAAGAATTAATGGTATGCAACATGAAGGAGGGAGAATCTGTCTGCAATAATGTGCAGAGAATGTAGAGATATGTGCGGCAGAGACCACATTGTCCCAAATCCATAACTTGTTGTAGACAGCTAAACCGGGGATGAAACAAATCAAGTCCCTTCTGCTACATGTATTCCCATCCTTTCCACTGGACAAAACAGTGGAAAGAAGAGGAAGGCCAAACCTTATTCGAACTGGAAGGGAATGGCCCAAGATGAATCGTCTAGCGATGGGTCAAAGACAAAGCCTAGTTTAGATATTCCTGTTGTTAGTGATCCCAAAAGCGGCCACTTGCTACTACTGTAATGATAAGGGCCATTGGAAAAGAAATTTCCTTAAACACTTGCAAGACATCAAGGATGGCAAGGTCAAGCCATTGTCAGTAGGTACATACATTATTCAAGACAAGAACTCACAACTTACTAATTCTTAGGTCCTTGATACTGGATGTGGATTTCATATTTGTTCTGATTTGCAGCGGATAAGAGAAAGTGAGGAGGTGGATCATGGAAGAATAAATCTAATCATGGGAAATAGGTGATCTTCTCCTGTTACCAAGATTGGAACTTATAGTCTTATGCTTAGTAGTGATGTTAGGATAGATTTGATAAATTGTAGCTACTCGTCAAAAATGACACGAAACATTATTTCTTTTCATGCATTGTTTAGACAAGAATTTCGATATTCTTTTAATGATATGAATGGTTCAACTTTAGCTTATAAAATGGTGTTTTTATGTTTGAAGCTTTACCTTGTAATGGTGTGAATGAAATTCTGATGTGTGTTGATAGCTTAGGCAATAGTGTATTAAATATTGATTCGGCTAATGGTGTGGACAAATCATCTTTGTGGCAGTGACTTCTTGGACACATTAGCAATAAACGCATCGCCTAGCTCCAAAAGGATGGAGTGTTGGAATCATTTCACTTAAGGTCAAATGATGATTGTGAATCTTGTCTTTGGGGTAAGATGACAAAATCACCTTTAACTGGATCTTGTGAAAGAGGTGAAGGCTTGCTAGACCTTATACACACATATATGTATAGGCCCTTCAGATCAACCGCAAGGGATCGAAATCGACTCTACATGACATTTACAAATGATTATATCAGATATGGATATATCTTGTAACGACCCAATTTTCAAGGCCAAAAATTTCGTTTTTGAATTAATGTGTTTAGCAAACATTTTACCAAAACATTGTCAATAAACATTCATTACAAAATCATAAAGTTGTATTTCAAACCATAACATCAAAAGTATAGAAAATCATAGTACAGTCCCAAAAACTTCTTGCAGAAACATGTGTGTATGTGTGATGCGCTGGTAAGCTGCCGGCTCTTTCTCCTTCGACGAAGAGGTACCTGAAACCAAAACCAAAACTGTAAGCACAAAGCTTAGTGAGTTCCCCCATCATACCACATACCACACAATATCGTCAGTATCTTTCAACCGGTAACCTTCATCGGTATCTTTCAACCGGTAACCATCATCGGTATCTTACAACTGGTAACTGTGGACTATTTCACCCCCTGCTACTAACATACAATCAATAGATATAAGCATACAGTCAGGCATATCCGGGTACTGACCTACCCTTGGTTCCTAAGAACCACTGTCAGGGAAACTAATCCCTACCCTACACATAGCATACTACCAACACATAACCAGACCAAGATAATTATCACAAAGACCATTATCTTCTAAATACCCCTTTTTGGTGGGCCGGCATTGTGGCCTTAGACCCACCCCTACTAGAAGGTAACTCACCTCAATGCCGTGCAGTGTCTGAACTATCCCCGGCGCACAAGTCGACTCCCTACGACTCCTCGATCCCTACACGACAACCTTCAAGTCAACACACATCACATACAACCCTAAACAAGGTCAGTCCAAATTCAGTCAAAGTCAACATTCAGTTGACCTGACTCGCCGAGTTGGCCTACATACTCGTCGAGTCCATGCTCCTCTAATCCCACACAAACCCTGTCTCCAATCGTCAAGTCTAGCAAAACTCGACGGGTTCTCCTTCAATCATAACATCGGGACCATCTTCATTTGACTCGCCGTGTTCCTCCTTGAACTCGTCGAGTTCATCTCGAACTTAAGAATTTGTCCAATCTATGACTCGCCGAGTTGTATGAACAACTCGTCGAGTCCATCTTCAAAGATTGGGAGATTGCTATGGACTCGTCGAGTCGCTCATACCACTCTCCGAGTCCCATGACTTCCAGGTCCCTTTTCGCGTCTAAACCCACAAGGGACTTCCCTCCTAACATTTACCCATTCACAGGAGGGGTTTGGTGCACAATGGTCACCGACTCGTCAAGTGCCAAGAACAACTCACCGAGTCCACCCTTGACCAATTCCATACAGTCGATTTAAAGGAGGTCTAACACACCAAAACCATAGATCTGGCCTCCTAATGTCCATTTTATGCGTAAAGTTGCAAACTTGATGCACATGCATGGGGTTTTTAGCTCAAAAACCCATATAAATGGTCCTACAATGTGCATGGGGCTCTCATGACCCCTCTTAAGGCCCAGATCTGAAGCTAGAGTCCATATAACACTCCTTAAATCCGAAAATGGCTTGAAAAGCCCTAAATGCACCCAAGATCTACAATCTAAAGATGAACCACCAAAAGAAAGACCAAAGCAGGGGCATTTTACCTTGATTAAGCTGAAGATGGAATGAGATTTCTAGATCTACAAGCCCCAAGTCAAATACTCAAGCTCTTCTTCTTCCTTCCAAGCTTCACAAGTCCACAAAACACCAAAATGACCTTAACACACACACACAAACGGCTAGGGTTTTGATATGCAGCTCTAGGAGAGTGTTTAGGGACAAGGGAGGTCGAGTTAAGGTGTTTATATAGGGTGAAAACCCTCATTTTAGGGTTTTTGTCCAGACAGCACGGACTCGTCGAGTCCGGTCTCTGACTCGCCGAGTCAGTCACTAAACTCCTGGGTCCAGTTCGATTCTATTCGACGAGTTGGGCCACCAACTCCCCGAGTCTCGGGTCAAATGCCAAGATGATTAATTTAAAAATACGTACCAGGAACCAGGTGTTACATATCTACTTAATCAAACATAAATCAGAAACCTTTGAAAAGTTCAAGGAGTTTAAACACAACATCGAGAATCAATTGGGTGGTAAGATAAATATGTTTCGATCTGATAGAGATTAATAGTATCTTAGTATTGAGTTCCTTGACTATCTCAAGGAATGTGTAATAGTTTCACAATTGACTCCTCCTAGGACACCACAACTTAATGGTTTGGCTGAGAGGAGAAATCGAACTCTGTTAGACATGGTTTGTTCCATTATGATTCGAGCTTCATTTCTTATTTCTTTATGGGATATGCATTAGAGACAGTTGTCTATATTCTTAATCTTGTCCCTATTAAGAATGTTGCTAAAACACCTCACGAGATCTAGACAAGGAAAGTTCCCTCGCTAGGCCACATCAAGGTTTGGGGTTCTGAAGTTTTCATTAGACGAGAAACTCATGACAAGCTAGAACTTATAAGTGACAGATGTATCTTCATTGGTTACCCACAAAAGTCTTTTGGATACTTTTTCTACAAACCTAGTGAGAACATAGTTTTCGTAGCTCGAAGAGGAGTCTTTCTTGAGAAAGAGCTCATACTCAAAGAGGATAGTGGGTCCTATTGATCTGGAAGAAATTCCAGAATCAACTAATGAAAGAACCTTAGAAGTCATTAACTCTCAACCAGAGGAAGAGACTCCTGTTGAGCCCATTCATAATTCATTACCTCTTCGCCAGTCCCTTAGAATTAACATGCCACCTGATTTCTATGGTTTCAATATAACATCTGTTAGTGACACGTTTATCATTGATGGTACACTTGTAAATTTTGATAAGCCAACTAACTAGAAGGAATTGAAGGCGAGCCCTGAGGCTACCAAATGAAAAGAGGCAATGGACAGCGAGATTCAATCCATGTATGACAATCAAGTTTGGAATTTGGTTGATCAAGAACCTGGTTGAAAGACGGTGGGTTGCAAATGGATCTTTAAAAAGAAGACCAACATGGATGGGAAAGCACACACATTCAAAGCATGACTGGTTGCAAAGGGCTTTACTCAAAACTTTGGGGTTGACTATAATGAGACCCTTTCTCCAGTGGCTATAATCAAGTCTATTAGGATAATGATTGCCATAGCCACATTTCAAAATTAAGAAATATTGCAAATGGTTGTCAAAACGGCTTTCCTCAATGGGAAGTTGGCTGAGGATGTGTATATTAGTCAGCCATAGGGTTTTGTACATGCAAATTTTCCTAATAAAGTGTGTAAGCTTGAGAAATCTATTTATGGATTGAAACAAGCATCTCACATTTGGAATCTTTGTTTCCTTGAGAAATTAAAAGAGTTTGGTTTCTATAGGAGCAAGGATGATTCATGCATGTTTGTCAAAGCTAATGGGAGTATAGTGACTTTCCAAGTATTGTATATTGATAACATACTCCTTATGGGAAATGACATTACAACCTTGCAAGAAGTGAAAAATTAGCTCGAGAAGTGTTTCGCCATGAAGGATCTAGGGGAAGTTGCTTTTATTCTTGGGATAAGAGTTCTAAGAGATAGAAAGAAAATACTTATTGGTCTTAATCAAAGTACTTACGTGAATAAGATACTAAAGCATTTTAGTATGGAAAATTCCAAGTAAGGAGAACTGCCTATTCAGAGTATTGCCAAGTTGAGTAAGACTCAAAGCCCTACTACAAATGAAGAGATAGTTGATATGAGTCGAGTCTCGTATGCTTCGGATGTAGGTTCAATCATGTATGTTATGAGATGTACACGCCCACATGTGTCTTTTGCTTTGAGCATGGTCATTCACTTTTAGGGAAATCGGGACAGAGCTCATTCGACTACAGTAAAGAACATACTTAAGTATCTGAGAAGGAAAAAGATATGATTTTTCTCCTTGGACGTAGTGATACGTTGAAAGTAATTGGATATAGTGACGCTAACTTTCAGACAGACCGAGATAACTTTTGTTCTCAGTGTAACACCCTGTTCCGAATCGTTTCCTATTCCAGGGTGGTGACCAAAGATCGGGTATTATCAGGCTTAGGATCTTTGAGGAAATGAGATATGGACCTATTTAGATGTGGGTGATGTAAATTTAGATGATCCATGGATTCAATTTGTGTTTTGGAGCCAAGGGGTATTTTGGTAAAATGTGAGCTCGGACCTTTATGGAAATTGGATTTTGGTTGGGAAAATTTTAAGGTGATTATGAGATGATAAAAGCGTAGAGCTTCTCATTACCTTTTCATGGATATAAGGATCGTCGAAATCGGATTTATAACGAAGAAGTTATGGCCTTCAGATGAATTTAGGGTTTAGGGGAAATCCCTACTACGCAGGGCGTACCTGTGGAGTACGCAGGGCATACTTGTGTGAGGACCATTCCGCGAGGCATACATTGTTGTACGCTGAGTGTATTGAGTAGATTGATTGTGAAGCGTCGACCTCGTACATGGGCATACGAGGAGTGCAAGAAACCCTAATGTAAGTATGTTGTACCTTGTTTAAGCACCTTAAGTCTTTAGGGTTGGCCTCTTTACTAGCCTCCAAACCTCCTAAAACCCTAAATCGACCCCTAATCCTTCCTGGTATTCTTGAGCTCTTGATAAGATTTTGGTGGTTATTTTGCCCTTTGTGAAGGAAGTAGAGAAGATTGGAGGTGCCTTGGTTGGTGGGAAGGTTATAGATCCAGAATCATCACCCTTGTTGCAAGCTTATTGAGGTATAAAGTTCAAACCTTGTCTTCTCCAAGCTTAGATCTCTTCATATCTTGGTTTTTAAGCTTTTGGTGCCTTTTGGGTTGTTTTTAGGAGTTGGGACGTTTTAAGGACTTATTCTTTTATATCTGAGCTTATTATGGATTCCTTAAGCATAAAGGTGCAAGATTTATGGGATTTTGGTCACATGAATGCATTAAGTCATCTATTAAGTCCTTTTGAGCTTTAAGATCTTCATTTAGCCATGCATGAATGTAAAGTTAGCAACTTTACATGATAATCCAGCTCAAGGATGTCAGATCTACATTTTGGAACAATGTCTTAAGGGATTAAGGGCAAAATATGGAAGATGGATGAATAGGAGGAGTACGTTGGGCGTACAAGCCGGTATGCGCAACATACAAGCACTAAAGCATGTATACTTAGCGTACAGCGGAGTACGCCCTACGTACTTAGTCAGTGGGCTTCAAACGTTTTGGGCTCCGGTTTGGGCAATTCTTTTGGGCGTTGATGCTTGGGGATTTGTGGGACATCTGAATGCAATTGTTTTAGACTAGGATTGTTTTTGGGACTCGGGGCAAAGGCCATATAAGGGTTTGCTCCCAATTTAGAAAATTGGGCCATGTATGGGCCTTGGGTGTTTATTTGTATTGTGGGCTTTTGGATTATTGGTTTGGGCCTAGGTTTGGGTCATGTTGAGTAAAGGGTAAAAAGGTCTTTTATCCTAGTTTGGGTACTTAGTGTAGACTAGATCTGATTATTTTGGTGATTTTTAGCATGGGGATTTTAGCAAGGCAGTGGACAGAGATTCTTTTTTTGAGATTCGGAAGTACGAGGTGAGTTTTCCTCACTGTACTTTTGGGTCGAAGGCACCAAGGCTGAATCCTTTAGATTTTTATCCAGGTTTATACTTTATTGCATGCTTGTATGCTGTAGTAATCTATTAGATTTGTATTCTGGTATGTAGGATGATGTTATGCTTAGTGATCTGTTAGATCTGTATGACTGTTTGTATATGCTAGCTAGGGTTTGATATGGTATATGTTGATATCTGATGGTATGTTGGGTTGAGGCGGTCCTGATATGCACTCAAGGCCAAAAGACCCATGGTTTCCTGGATAGACTGCAAGCCAGTTGGGAGTATCGGTCAGGCGGAAGGCCTAGAGAACATTCTAGATATGCTTAAGGCGTACCAGTCATGTTGAAGCATTTGTGTGTGTACCAGATAGACTGTAGGCCGGTGGGGAGTTCCAGTCAGACTAAAGGCTCTATATTCATTCTATTTTCTGTTGTTATTATGATTATGTGTTGTGTTGGTACCTTGGGGGAAACTCACTAAGCGTTGGCTTATAATTTTGGGTTATTTCAGGTACTTCAGTGGATCATGGGAATGCGAAGGTGTGACCATACACATCCTCATGTTTTGGACTTATGGTCTTGTGAAAACTGTGATACTGAAAATGTTTTGAAAGCTATGATGCAAACAATTTATGACTTTGGTCAGTTTTAAAAGTTTAAATTTTTCATGATTTTTATGGATATTACAAGCTGGTGTCAGAGCCTTGGTTTGAGTGAATTGGAGGAGCACTTGTGTGAATCCAGTCTCAAACTAATGAAAAAGAATTTTTTAAGACAATTTTCCAATGGTTTTCAAAATAATTAAGGAGGATGCGATGTGTATGATCAATCGGAGCCAGTAAGTAGACCACAAATTACCACATAATTATTTGAGATTACGTTATGATATGTTAGAACAACATGCTAGTAACAGGATAAGGATCTTCAGGAACTGTATGATAGAATTGTCTGAAATACGATGCCTTATCTCTTATAGAATACTTGATTGATTGTTATATGACTCTTTCGCGTGTGAACTGGCTATTGAGTGAATACACTAAGTCACATGCTTCATGGGTTAAACGATATTAGGGTAAGGTATCCGGTCCTACTGCACAACTCTTTTATGAGTCCAACTGTTGTAGGATTGAATCTTTTAGTCTAAGATTGTTTAAGTTGTGTGGTATATGATTATATTCATGCGATAGATATTTGGCACCAATGGAGGGTCGTGTGGCAGTTAGTGGTAGGATGAGCTATGTGGGTTCAGCCAACTAGTTGCTTTATGTTTAGTCTTCCACTAGGAAGTGAGGATAGAGTGTATGATTATGATAGTGTGCGGGTTTTGGTAGGGTTGTGGTGATGATCCTATGAGAGAAATAGGGGTAGGTGTGGAAGGTAGTATGGGCCCATACTACCGAAACCCCAGTACCCGTACACCTAGCAAGGAAGTGACAACCCCATGGTATGATATGCGTTTCATCTAATATATCCCTAATTCATGTTCAATATTGTGACGACGAGATGATTTGAGGTGGGATCCAGATCAAGATCAGGAGCTAGTTGCCTGAATAGGCTGGTGTTGTCTATTGATCGGAACGGGGAGATGATTTATGTGGAGGTTTTTTAGATTTTTCAAGAAGAATTGTTCGGTATTGTAAATCGGATCACTGGTAGGGTAACTACCAGGCTGGAAGAGCAAACAACAACTTTGCAGACTATGAGAGGTGCTGGTAATGAGATGAGTACTGAGGGGAGATCTAGTTGTGGGGACACAACTAGGAAAGAAGAGGAGGGCTTTTCAGTAGAGGATGAAGAGACTGATACTGCTGACTTGGGTATAAGAGGTCAGGAGAATCATAAGGTGTATGGCAAGTGTGGGGAACTCATGGATTTGCTTGTCACAAGTTCGGGTGTTTCAAGTGTGGGGAAAGAGGGCATGTGAAACGGGATTGTAAGAAGGATCATATATGTTTTCACTATCACCAGCTAGGTCATTTACGGTCCAACTGTCCTGATTTGGAGTCGGAGGGAGTTCAGGTCCCAATGCTCATCATTCCTCAGGAGGTCAAGGTCGAGCCGCAAGAAATCTCTGGTATGTAATTTGAACCCCAATTTTGTATTGACAATATGGCAAAATTGTTCTTGATCGGTGTCGTATCTACTTTGGAATATTGTTGGGTATTGGTAAGTAGTATCTTCGGGTTAGTTCTCTATTTTGCATCATTTATGTATTGTGAATCTTCTTATGCCATTTCGCATTCCAAGAGTCATCGGTGGGTCAGATCTTGTTGGGCGAGATTCAGTGGTTCAGTGGATTGTTTCGGTTCCTTTAGTGGAACCAGTTCAGGGGTATGGATTGGAAGATCTATGGTCAAGTAGCAGGAATAGCTCATCAGCGAAGTTGGAGTTTGGGCATGATAGCATTCGTTCAGGGAGGACCAATAGTTGTCCATGAGAGAACCTTTGGGTTCAATCACTATCGTTTCTAGGGAAGGAGCGGTAGTAAGGAGATGGTGGTATCAGTCACATGAATCGTTAGGTCATTAGAAGTGCCAGGGGAATGTTATTATCACCAAGGATTATAGATGGTTAGAATTCAGAGATTCATTTGATTTAGGGTAAAGATTTGCCAATTCAGAGCAAGGGTTATGGTTTTAGTCACCAACATTAAGGGCTTAAGGATTTGGTGCGGTATCATGATAATTGATTGAGATTATCGAACTTGCTAGGATTTTGGGGAGCATTCTTCAGGAATTCAAGAGTTGGACAATCATCTAGATCGGCTAGTAATGGAAAGTTGTTATTGGAAGACGCAAGTCATAGTTGGTTCTTGAGGATAATATTTGTTGGGAACCTAACAAATTTTGTGGATGGGAGAGTTTTGAGAAATTCAACTGCGGGAGAATCGATCAGAATCTTTGGGAGCTGACTTGGGTGTGGAACTAGGGTGAGTTTTATGTCCCATTCAAGAGGGAAGTGACACAAGTAGCTATCTGGATTGAAGTTGTGTAAGTTGGGAGTTCAGGAAACTTCTAATAGCTGGTCAATGTTTCCACTATGATGTAGAGAAAATTTGTGGACAAATCCAAGTTGAGGGTTATGTTGGAGCCTCGCTGTCTATTATGGTTTAATGAAGGCTTTGGGGGTGAACCGAACACCTAATCGGAAGTAGTTGGATGCGGGATTTGAGTCAGGGTAAGTAGGTTTGTGATGGTTTGGTTGCGGTAAGATCATAGGTGGTTGGAAGTCCAGTAAGACTATGATGGGATTATAGCATTCACCAGTTTGAGGGAGGCAATCATTTAAGGGAGTGATGAGTATAAAAGGGATTCATTTCGTGCCTTAGACACGATAGTCAGGATAGTTGGAGATCATTTCTCTGTTTCAGGTTGAGGACCACTAGGGTCCGAGGCGGACTCAGACCTGTTTAGCTCTCGATGGGTAGGAACCGTGGGTGAGGCCCGTATGTATATGGAAATTATGGCGGGGCTTGGTAGAGACCGTAAGGTTGAGGTTTTGGATCTTGCGTTGCACAATTGAGTGTGTGGTCAGTAAGTGGCATAGAGGGATGATTAGGGTAGGATATCCTTCTCTTTCGAGTTCTTGCGAACCTAGTGGTTGAACCAGGTGTGAGATTGGTAGTCTCAATGATGGTTGGGGGAAATCTTTATATCTAGGTTTAGAGAGGGTTTGCCGCGAATCGTAAGATTTAAGGTGAAATACAAGTGTAGGTCCTTGGATCTTGGGTTATGAGTTAAGTACCGAGTTGGTTCTTGGTGGGAACTTGCGTTGGGGATCACAGGTGTTTATGTGCAAGGTCTTCATTTTAATAGGGTATGAACTAAGGAATATGTATGCCAAGGGTATCAGTTGGAGGGTTCAAGGTTAAAGGATGGTTTTAGTTTGATGGTAGATCAGATTCTTGTAACTGTGGTTTAGTTTGGTTCTATATGTGTGGGGGTCAGGCAAGTATGGGGTTTTGGAATTTCAGGGGCGGTATGTTGGTTCGGAAGTTAATGGAAGGAGTGTCTTGTTCAGCACTAGAAGGTTCAACTCCCCATTTTATCTCCCATTGTTCATTATATTCCTGGGAAATTGTTGTCATCAGGATAAGCTTTCCGTTGAAGGAATATTTTTCCATTTGGTCAAGTGAAAGGTTGTCGGCAACAACATATGGTATGTGAATCTGTTTTCTGGTGGATATTTCTGGTTATCAGAAGTTGAGTAGTCGGTAGGGGGATAAGTAGAATAGAATTAGAAACAACAGTATGGGTGGTCTATCAGGGAGTCAGACTAATTCGATACTTCAAATTTCAGGTTGAGTAGACGTAGTTATTTTTCATGGGATTGTTTAAGGCTGAGAAGGATTTGTCTATCTTTGGGTTGGAGAGACCTGGTAGGGTTGGTTTTAGTTGCCTTAGGAAGGTTGTGGTATGCTCGGGGTCGTTTCCATGTTGCTCGGGTGTTCTAGCATGCTGGGGATAATAAGGAATGATTTCATGGACAAGGTCTAATTTAAGTGGGGGAGAGTTGTAACACCCTGTTCTGAATCATTTCCTATTCTAGGGTGGTCACCAAAGGTTGGGTATTATCAGGATTCAGACCTTTGAGGAAATGAGATCTAGACCTACTTGGATGTGGGTAATGTAAATTTAGATGATACAGGGATTCAGTTTGTGCTTCAGAGCCAAGGTGTATTTTGGTAACGTATCAGCTTGGTCCTTTAAGGAAATTGGATTTTTGTTCGGGAAAGCGATTATGAGATGATAAAAGCATAGAGCTTCTCGTTACCTTTTCATGGATATAAGGATCATCGAAATCGGATTTACAATGAAGAAGTTATGGCCTTAAGAAGAATTTAGGGTTTGGGGAAATCCCTACTGCGCAGGGCATACATGGGGAGTACACAGGCCATACTTGTGTGAGGACCATTACATGAGGCGTACATTGGCATACGTTGAGCGTAGTCAGCAGATTGATCGCGAAGCCTTGGCCTCGTACGTTGGGCGTACGAGGAGTGAAAGAACCCCTAATTTAGGTGTGTTGTACCTTATTTAAGCACCTTAAGTCTTAGGGATGGCCTCTTTGCCAGCCTCCAACCCTCCTAAAACCCTAAATCAACCCTTAAGCCTTCCTTGTGGTATTCTTGAGCTCTTGAGAAGATTTTTGTTGTTATTTTTCCCTTTGTGAAGGAAGTAAAGAAGATTGGAGGTGCCTTGCTTGGTGGGAAGGTTATAGATCTTGAATCATCACCCTTGTTTCAAGCTTATTGAGGTATCAAGTTCAAATCTTGTATTCTCCATGCTTATATCTCATCATATCTTTGATTTTATGCTTTTGGTCCCTTTTTCGGTTGGTGTGAGGAGTTTGGACGTTTTAAGGACTTATTCTTTTAGATTTGAGCTTATTATGGATTCCTTAAGTATAAAGGTGCAAGTTTTATGGGATTTTGGTCATATGCATGCATTAAGTCACCTATTAAGTCCTTTTGAGAATTAAGAGCTTCGTTTAGCCATACATGAAGGTAAAGTTAGCAACTTTACATGATAATCCAGCTCAAGGATGTCAGATCTACATTTTGGAACAATGTCTTAAGGGATTAAGGGCAAAATATGGAACATGGATGAATAGGAGGAGTACAAGCCAGTACGCGCAACATACAAGCCCTAAAGCATGTACGCTTAGCGTACAACTGAGTACGCCCCACGTACTCAGTTAGTGGGCTTCAGACATTTTGGGCTTCGATTTGGGCCATTTTTTTGGGCTTTAATGCTTGGGGATTTACGGTCCATCTGAATGCAATTGTTTTGGACTAGGAATGTTGTTGGGCTTTGGGGCAAGGCCCATATAAGGGTTTGGGCCCAGTTTGGAAAATTGGGCCTTGGGTGTTTATTTGGATTTTACGCCTTTTGGATTGTTGGTTTGGGCCTAAGTTTGGCTCATGTTGAATAAAGGGTAAAAATGTCTTTTACCCTAGTTTGGGCGCTTAGTGTGGACCAGATCCGATTATTCATGGATGATTATTTTGGTGATTTGTAGCGCGGGGATTTTAGCAAGGCAGCGGCCAGAGATTCTTTCTGTGAGATCCGACTTTACGAGGCGAATTTTCCTTACTGTACTTTTGGATCAAAGGCACCAAGTTCGGCCCCTTTGGATTGTTATCCAGGTTTATCGCATTCTTATATGTTGTACTGATATGTTAGATTTGTATTTTGGTATATTGGATGATCCGATGCTTAGTGATTTGTTAGATTTGTATGACTGTCTGTATATGCTAACTACGGTTTGATATGGTATATGTTGATTTATGATGGTATGTTGGATTGAGGCGGTCCTACTATGTGCTCAAGGCCAAGAGACCCAGGCGTCCTGAATAGACTGTAGGCCAGTGGGGCATACCAGTCAGGCCGAAGGCCCGGAGAACATTCCAGATAGGCTGAAGGCCCCGTGAGACGTACCAGTTAGGTTGAATGTTCTGCGAGCGTACTAGATAGACTATAGGCCGGTGGGGCATTCCAGTCTAACTGAAGGCTCTGTATGCATGATGTTTGATGTTGTTATTACGATTATGTGTTGTGTTGGTACCTTGGGGGAAACACACTAAGCGTTGGCTTACAGTTTTGGGTTATGTTTCAGGTACTTTAGAGGATCGTGGGAAGGCGAAGGAGTAACCGTACACATCCTCATGTTTTCGACTTATGGGAACAATACTACCTTCCACACCAACCTAGAGTCACCCAAGTCCTCCTCCTAGGATCCCAATTCACATGTACTCTATCTATCACGAATACAGACTACTCTCTCGGTAGACCCCTCATATGCTCATCTAGGTATCTCTCCGAGATTATCCCTCGACTCAGAACTCTTTCTAAGTAATTCCTGCTAGATACTCCTACTCAAAATATACTCAAGGCAAATAACAGATAGTAGCAATTCCTAGGCTAAGGCATCACAAATCAAGCAACTCTAGCCCAAAATATGAAATACCTAGCCTATCATCTAGCATGCATCCCTAACATCTCATAATTATCTTATAACAAGGGTATTTTGGGAAATCACCGTTCGACTCTGGCTAATTGTACACACTGCTCCAACTCGTTTTTCTCTTTAAATTCTTTCTCATTTTAGAAAAATCATTTCTTTTGAAAATCTTTCTCAAATCTTCAGTTTGCGTCCAGACACACCCGAGGGTACATCAGAATCCCTCAAAGCAAGGCTCTGATACCAACTTGTAACACTGTAAATTTTCATACAAATTTTTCATTTTAAAAATCACATAATTCTCATAAACACAATTCACAATTCTCCTAAAATGACAATTTATCAGAAACACGTCTTCATAAATTGTTTAAACACAATCCAGGATCCTCAAAACATAACTCCGTCTCGTGTGTACAATCAAGCCGACGCCTTCTCGTGATCCTGAAACAAATAACACATAACATGGTAAGCACGAAGCTTAGTGAGTTCTCCAAAATACCACACATATCTCATTAGCCTCTCATGGCTATATCTCAAATAAGACCCTTTGTTCGATGTGTCTCAGTGGGACCCTCCGATCCCAGAACTCGAGTGGACCCTCCGGTCCTAACTCAGTAAAGCTCAACATAATACACAACATAAATCACAAAGATATAATGCAGGATATCACAATACTCAATATAAGCACACAAGACCCTCCGATCACACAAAATTACCACTCAAGGTAAGTATAGTGAGAAGACTCACCTAGTAAGTAAGCAAATAGACCTCGTACACGAATCACCGCTCTAGCCTGCGCCTAACACATACGATAATTATCTCTAATTAACACTTAAATCACAACTCCAAATAAACCAAGTTATTTTTTCTCTCTCTAATCTCTTGGAATGGGTAAAAGACTATTCTACCCCTCCATGGTCTCCATAATCCCTGTCTTGACCAACCCTAAAGTCAACAAAAGTCAACACTCGAGTCAACAGCCCATGTTGACCCAACTCGTCAAGTGCAACTATGTGAGAAGTCGAGTCCCCTTGTTCCTTCAGAAATGTCGAGAAAACCCAACTTAAATCATCGATTTGTCTCATCAACTCGTCGAGTTACTCATGTCCAGACTCGTTGGGGAAAACCCTAACTGACTCGTCAAGTCAGCTCATCGACTCGCCAAGTCCCTTCAGACCCTTTTCTCATTCATACGTTTTACGGCAGAGCTACAACCCCAAACTCTAGATCTAGCCTCCCAAGGCTGAGATACCACGTAAAGCTGCAAGCTTTACGTCCATGCATGACACTTAGGGCTTGAATTGCCAAAACAACTTCCATTTAGGGTCTTAAACATAAAAGCTCTTCTATTACCTAGATAAAGTTGGGACCTTTGGACTCTAGGGACCTCACAAGGTCTAGATCTGAAGTCGCAATCTCTTGGTAAGCTCAACACACTCAAAGTCACATGGAAAGATGGAATAAGCCCTAAAACTCCATAAAATGAGATCTAATCAAACTAATGAACAAGGTGGAGACTTTTTACCTTCAACAGAAGCTATAGATGAAATAACACCAGATCCAACAGTCCCTTCTAGTTCCTTGCTTTGATACTCTTCTCTTCTCTTCCAAAAGTGTACTAAAATGCCCAAAGATTAGCTCTCTCTCTCTCTCTCTCTCTCAGATCAATATGGACGATTAGGGTTTCACACAAGGGAGTAAGGTGGCTGGTGAGGCGGAAATGAGGGCTTAAGTTCCTTTAAATAGGACCAAACCCCAGAGATTTAGGGTTTCCTCTCACAGCGCCAACTCATCGAGTTGGTCATAAAACCCACGTGGCCAATATGTCTCTACTCGACGAGTTGGGGCCGTCGAGTAGCTCAATCAACTCATAAATAAATAAATAAATATTATACATGGGAGTCGGGATGTTACAGTGGTTAGTATGGAGTATTCGTCCTTTATTAAAGGTACTCAACTTACAGATTGTCATTTTCTCTTGAAAAAGGTGGTGGTATGGTGCAAAGTGAGTCATAAGCGGATGTTGGTTTTTAAAGTTGAATTTGAAAAAGCTTCTGGCTCACTTTTATGGATTTACTTGTCGGATGTGCTTTATATTATAGCATCTGGTTAAATCTGGTGTGCTTGGATTAGGGCTTTGCTCGTTTAGTCTAGGGCATCAGTTTTAATGAATGGGTCTCATGTGGATAATTTTGGGATTCATAAGGGTATACGGCAAAGGGATACAGTCTCTTATTTTTATTAATTATATGTATGTATGTATGTATGTATGTATGTATGTATGTATGTATGTATGTATGTATGTATGTATGTATACATATATATATATATATATATATATATATATGATGAATAAAAACAGGAGAGATGATTCCTTTGTCGTAGACCCCTACGAATCTTGAACTTATCCATAGGAGATCCATTCACTAAAACCGAAGCCCTGACCAAAACGAGCAAAGCTCTAATCCAAGCACACCACATTTAACCAAATACTATAATATGGAGGTGCTTCGTTATGGTATTTTCTTAAATGTGATGTGTTTGGTTTAGAGCTTTGCTCGTTTCAGCTAGGGCTTCGATTTTAGTGAATGAATCTTATATGGATGAGTTCAGGATTCATAGGGGTATACGATAAGAGGATCCTTTATCCTATTTTTATTCATTATATATATACATACATACATACATACATACATACATACATACACACACATATATAGGTATATATTGCTATGGAAGGTGTACACATCGATTTAATCCAAGCTCACACGACCAGGGTGTTTAGGGGTTTCCAATTTCCAAGTCTCTATGAGGATATCTCTCACTTGTTTGACACATATGACATGATCTTCACTCCCGACTAGATCTCGAGAATGTTGGGAGGATTGTTTGTATCTTGCAATGTTTTTAATAATTTTGTGTCTTATAATCAACTTATTGAAAAGTAAATTGATTGGTATAAGGGTTTTGTTGTCCTAGATTTAGGAGGTGACAAGTCTTGTGAGGTGTGCTATTGAGCGGCTTCATCTTTTGTACTTGGATATCTCGTTGGGCCTAAATATGATTTGAGTTTTAGCTTGGCAGGGGGTTCTCAGTCGCTTTACGAAGAAGTTGGTAGCCTAGAATCTAAGACTTTGTTGATTGGGGGTCTTCTAACTTTACTTGATTTAGTCCTCGGAAGTTTGGGGAACAATTATATTTCTATTTTCCGTGTGCTTATCTTAGTTTTGTGGATATTGGAGTCCTTATGAACCAAGTCCTTTTGGGTGTGGATATGGGCAAAGGAGGTTTAGGTTAGTTCGGATAAGGTGTTGGCTTGTAGGGATAGATGTGGGTAGCCTTTTTCTATTAATATGGATACACTCTTTAAGTGGAGGTGGAGATTATTTGATGACCCTAATGTATTGTGGGTGAGAGTTATGAAGGATTTGTATGGGTTGGATGGGTGTTATATTAGTCTTATTCCTTCAACTGTTGTTAAAGATCCGTGGAATATAGTAATTCGTGTTTTAGCCCAGCTAATGGATAGAGGTGATGATATTTAGGAATTTTTTCTCATTCAAGAAGGAAACGGACAGACAAATTATTTCTGGAGTGATGTTTGGATGGATGATATGTCATTCTCTTATGCCTTTCCTACTGTGTTTACTCTTGACATGTTCAAGGTCAGTTTTGTGAGTGCCAGTTTGGAGTAGGGTCTTCTACATTCCTCTCTTAGGAGAATTCCTAAGGGAGGCATGGAGCAGGATTAGTGGATTCAATTGCTCTCTTTGTTATAGAAGGCGTCCTTCGTTATTATCCTGGTAAGTTGAGATGGATGCGTGATGCATTAGATGCGTTCTCTATTGCTTTGGCCCGAGCATTATGTAACATCACTAAAAGAAGGTATAGCTTCTTAAACCTTAATTTTTTATGTGTATGCCAAGACTAGTCCTTATTGTGAAAAAAGTGGCATTTGAGTGCGCGTGGCGTATGCATATGTACGCGTAGTGTACTCATGTATGTAACATGGACGTGGAGGCTACCTAGTACATTGCGCATACTAGGCTCATGAGGGAACCCTAATATCTTCTTGTGTCCCTGTTTAAAGAACATGATGGCCTCATTTTTTTTCAACCATTATCAGCCTCCCACCTCCTGCAAACCGTAATCTTGTTTTCATTGCTTGTATGAGTGCTTGTGGCTCATTTGAGTGTTCTTGTGAAGCTTTTGGTAGAGAAGGAACCTTGAAAGAATGATAACTTGTGCTTCTAGCTTGTTGATTTGAGTTCTACTTCAGGTTGTGCATCTTCCAGAGGTATCAAGTTCAAAACTTGTTCATTGTATGTTCTAGTTCTTGTTTTGGGTCCTTTTTAGGGTTTTAAATCCCAAGTTTGGAACTTTGTGAGTTTGGCGAACTCCAGAGCTAATCTTTTGTTCCTTTTGGTGTATTAGGGTGTTCTAGTTCATAAAAATGAGTGCTTGGACGTCTTAATCTCTTCATGCATGAGTTGTATAACCTTTTGTGTTAAGAAAAATAGAGTTTTTGAGATTAGGTCTTGACTAGCCATGCAAAGGGTGGAGAATCCTCGTCGCATGCTTAGCCAGCTGTATGCCTAGCGTAGAGAGTTGTACGCCCAATGTACGCGCTAGGTGTTGACTTTTGAGTTTTAGGTCAAATTGTGGACTTTTGGCCAAGCAGGGGCAAAATGATCTTTTACCCTTCTGAGATTTAATTGAGAGGCTTAGTCTAAACCGGTAGTTCGGGTGCGAGGTTACTTGCTTTTCTACGGGAGGTGAGTCTTCTCACTATACTTACATGTGTGGTGATGCATGTATTGACCGAAGGGATTTATTTGTATTATTGACCGGAAGGTCTTATTTGCTTATACTGAGATATGTGTTTTATGCATTGTCTTTGGGACTTATGCTGTTATATTATTCTATGTATATATTGGTTATGACCAGATGGTCCATACCGAGATGTGAGACCGGAGGGTCTTCACTGAGATACATGACCGGAGGGTCCTTATCGTGATACAGCCATGAGAGGCTAATTATTTTGTATATGTGGTATTTTGGGAAACTCACTAAGTTCGTGCTTACAATGTTGGTGTAAATGTGTTTCAGGTACATCTCAGGACCGCAGGAAGGCGCTGACATGATTGTACACACTCGTTTGCTGATGGGGATATTTGTGGATTCTGTAATATTATGACTTTGTTTTGTGGTGTTATGTTTTTGAAAATTTATATTTGACATGAGATGGCATTAAAAACTATGCTTTTGGGAATTTTTAAAATGAAATTTTTGGGTGAAAAATTCGAGTGTTACACATTATTGGATAGTGTGTTGCTGGTCTTAGGAGGTTCGGAAACTAGATAGAACAATTTGATTCCAATCAACTTGAATATTTTTATGTGGTGGGTTAGTTTCGATTGCATTTCGGCTAAGGATAGGCTTCTGTTCATAGGTATTGAAATGGATTCGATCTTGTGCCCTTCTTGTATGGCCGAAGTCGAGACGGTTGTGCACATTTTTACAGAGTGTTCTTCTTTGGTTGTTATTTGGGATAGAATTATCATTTGTTGGGGATTGGAGGTTCCGTGTTCTATTTCTTTTCATTCCATTATTCATTGGTCAGATTTGGTATGGTTCACATCCCGGCAGAGAAAGGTTTTTGAGGCAGTGGTCTTTACTTGTTTTTGGATTTTGTGGAATTTCATAAATTCCCTTATTTTTGGGACGACATCTCCTTGGAGATTAGCTATTTTTTATTATGTTGTCGATATGTCGTATTTTTGGACAACTATTAGGAGTAGGAAAGCTAAAATTAATTGGGTTGATTGGCTTCGTAACCCAACTTTAACTTGTATTTACATGCAATTATTTTTTTAGCTTCTTGTTAGTTTTTTTATAAAATTATCGGTCTTCCAAAAGAAATGATTCTTTTTAAGTTTATTTATAATAATAGTCTATATTGTTCAAGTTATATGAGAGGGACACATCCAGAGACTATGGAGTAAATTAAGGTTTCATTATTTTTTCTTCCAAAAACTTTGTCAACTATCTATTTATTGTTTTTTATATATGTTTTGTGATGTCTTTTACTTAGGGATGGTTTGACTAAGTTTATTTAAGTTTATTTTTAGCTTATTACTGGTGTCACGCCAGTGTAAGCTAAAAATGGTGTTTGTATATGTATAGTTTATCAAGGTCCATACCGGTAATAAGTCAAAATTCATAAGGTAGACATCTTTAACTTATCAGCTTATAAATTATAAGCTATAAGTTGAAAAGTATTTATGATTTTCATAAGCATAGCTAAACACCCTCTTAATCTTTCGACTATTCACAGGATTGTAATAAGTGTAATATAAATTATAATCATATTGTGATACATCCAATATATGGTTGTGTGAAATAATAATTTTAAACATCTTTTAAACGTTTTGAAACCGTACAAACATTCATGGAAGTCCTAAATGTACCAAACTTTTAAAACCAAATGTAGTTTAAAAGTATACATGGCAATCGAACTGATAAAGAGAATAAATTAAAAATTATATTTCTTTCTCAACTGTTTCAAACATCATAAGTATTCTAAATATCGATATGATCATTTCACTCTTCTTTACATTCACATTATCAAACATTTTCTATACATATTACATGTCAAATTGGTATGTTAGGCTTGTGTTGTTACACATGGATTAGACATCTCAAGCAAATATATAAATGAGCATTTATCCTTTACTCGCCATGTAACAAAACTTGGTAAAAAAATTGAAATAAAATTAATGTAACTATTTATAAGACAATCATGGAAATCATCATAAACATCGCAAAAAATAGTAAGGTATATGTGTAACGCTGCAATTCAAAAATGATGGTTGAATCTCAAGTTATATCCAATCCTGAATATTGCAAATTGTTATATGGTTAAGTGAATTGTATAGCTAAGCTAGCATAAGCAACCTAAACAACAATGATTCAATCATTGTAATACTAAGTAACATGTGAACAATTACACATATACCACATACGGGAAGGAAAATTTAAAACGATGGGGGTAGAATAGGAGGTTACACAACCGTGTAGTTTAACCATTGCCATTTTTTTGCGGCCGTGCAAAATGTACATGTCACACTTTCTGTTGAAAAATTCCAAAACAACATCAAAATCATATCCATTTTATAACTCACATAATCAGTATTAATGATCCATGATTGGTATAATGTGGTAAAAACATTGTTCTAACACCTAATTCAATCCTAAAAAACAAATCCAAATCCAATTTTCCACATGCATAAATTCTAGCTGTTCTGATAGTCTTTAGCTTGAAAAATATTAGTATTTTGTGTACAAATCTTGGATAGATTTTTCCTATTGTTTTGTTATGTATGACTTTGTTCACTTAAATAAATTCTTTTTGCCTTAAAAAAGGAGTAATGTAGTTAGGGGCGGTGTCCTAGTGAACTGCCCAAGAAAACTGAAATAAACCATATTTATGGGTTTGACTTATTTACCATACATTTTAATTTTATTCCTTTCAAATCTAGCGGCCTATTCTATTTATCTAACTAATTAATTAATCGACTATTTAGTATTTAATCCTCACATTTTCCCAACTGGCACACGGTTTCAAGTTTATAGCATTATTAATTAACTAAAAATGATTAGCAGGAAAACAAAATACTGAATTAATTAAAAATACTATTGGTAATTAATGAGGACGCTAGGGTCAACTACGCCGAATCGCCGTTCGAGCAACTCCTTTACTAACAAAGCTCCATATATATATATATATATATATATATATATATATATATATATATATATATATATATATATATATATATATATATATATATATATATATATATATATATTATTTTTTATTTTTTTTTCAGCGATTTTTTATAAAAAGTTGCGATTTTTTATAAAAAAAAGTTTTGTGATCTTTAAGTATTTTTTTATGTATTTTTATGATTTTTAGGGTTTTTTGTTTTCCATAGAACCTAAACCTATATATATATATATATATATATATATATATATAGAGAGAGAGAGAGAGAGAGAGAGAGAGAGAGAGGTGAGTTCAATTGAGAAAATAAAAAAGATTGAAAATGGGGGAATCATTCTCAGCCACTCATTTAATTAGCATATTAGCATAAAATAGACGGTGACAAATTTGTAAATATGATATATTAACCTTCAATCACAGATACCATTTCTTCTGGATCGTTTATCTGTTCTTCATCAACACCATCTGTTATTCATTCATCTCGATTGTTCCTCTATGTTCTTCATCAACATCATATGTTCTAGTACTTGTTCACTATCAAAATCACATGTTCTTCATAAAAAAAGACATCGACACTTCATAAAAACATCAATTTTTCATCAAAAATCTTCGTTTATTCATCAAAATGTTGTTATTCGTCATAAACAACATTTATTTGTACTATTAAGTGTAACTCGTGATTCAATCTTGTCCAGTTTCGTTGACATCAAGCAAAATCGTTAAAATAATCAACATTTATCGATGTCACATCATTTAGTGATCACCAATCATCGAAGCTTCATCAAAGGAACCTTCGCCAATATCAAACAACAGGTAACAATCGAAAGTTCATCAACATAACCATATATTTGAAGATTTTTTAAAAAATCGTTTTTCAAGTTTGAAAAACTTCGTTTTTCATACATTCTTTTTCACAATTTTTGATACAAACCTATTGATTGTTAATCGATTTTGATAGGATTTGATTTGTTTTGTAATTATTGGCTTCAATTGTGAATTTTTTACCATAGCTATATAAGTTAATTTATTTGCACGCCAAATGTTCGATGAAATGCATAAACTAAATATATCACGTAATATTCACAAGTGAATATGCATTCATACGAGAATCAATGTATATCTTTTAAAACACAGAGCAAGTATGTAATTGATTTGTAAATAATATAAAAAAAATATTCACATGCGAATACATGTAATATTCACAAATGAATACATGTAATATTCATAAATGAATACAGGTAATACGTCATTTTAAGGTTCTAAGCAAGTTTGTAATTCATATGTGAATAACATATACGAATTATATCCGCATGTAAACATATGTAATATTCACAAATGAATATATATGTAACAATTAAATGTGAACATATATGTATTATTCACAAATGAATAAAACTGTCAATAAAACCGAGGACTATAAAATATATAAAATTAAAGATAAAAAAAATATTTGATAAGAATATATATTTATTCACATACAACTAATCTTTTTAGGTTAATAAAATAATTATATAAGCATATATTTTTATTAATGTTATATTCATTTGTGAATAAATGATAACTTTTTTTCAGAAAATTATAAAAATAGAAAAACGTTATTTTGAGGCCCTAAACATTCCTGAATGGCCGAAAAACACCGTACGTCACGGCGAAGAGGTGAGTTTTGTAAATCGCACCATTTTACATCAAATATGCGAATTTCGTCCAATTCCGAGACTAAGCTGTTGGGTTTTAACCATAAGAACTTTCCTATGTGCGCATGCAAAACCCTATTGCTTGGATCTAGGCTTTCTATCAAACATGCTTTTGAATCCAAGACTTCTAATGGCTAATTAGGTTAAACAATAACATTAATACAGATCTAGAATCATACCTTTGAGTTCCTTGTTGATCTTCTTGTCTTGGAGCTTCTAGAGTCACAATTGTCACTCCTCTGATGGTTCACAAACACCAATAGCAAGCAAGATGATTTAGGAGAGAGGAGAGGGGATGGAATTCGGCCAGAGGTTCCTTTCTTTAGGTTCTGAAAGCTTGTCCACGAATTCCACACCCCAAGGGCCTATTTATACCTTTAGACTCCTTAAGGGTTTCACCCTAAACCCTAATTGGATAATCTTCACTTAAGGCTATCCAAATCCACTCCATAGATATCCTTATGGACTATTTTGAGCTATCCTAAAGCTCTTAGAAACCGTCCAAAGTCCATCCTAATGGATTTATAGTCTAAAGTCTAACTATCAAACAATTGACAGTTTATACCCTCTTATTTAATTAATCTCTTTAAGTCACCAAATTAATACCAATTAATCTATGACTTATATTAATCAAATAGCTAAATATTATTCCTTATAATATTTACTCTCTCTTAACAAATCATCCTTCAAGTTGCTATGGTGAAGGCAACCCAAAAGGACCATGCACCACCGAATATAGTTATAGCCTTAGACACTATTCCAACAGTCTCCCACTTGGATAAGTCTAGTAACTATACAAGTATAATACGGTTTGCAATCGTAGCTCTCAAAGACGCTGTCAACTCTGATCTAATCAATCTTGTCCTTTAGATAAGGGATCGTACAGTCCTCTGTTAGATATCATGCTGACAATCCTATGGAATGGTTAGTCTAGCATTTAGATTTCTCGATCTTCGATTTATTTGACATAGAACTTAATCGAACACATCAATTCAGTTCTGACCGGGCCCGGCACATAAGTCAAATCAAATCATCGAGTGGCCAAGATATCTCTTCTACCCTCTTAGGATAAAATTTACAGATAAACTTCGACTTATATGCATTTACTTATTCATTAACCAACTATACACAACAATGCGTTTTATAACATCAAGTTACTGATGCGTTTTCGCATTATCAATGCACAATCAAATAACAAATAATAAACCATATATCTAGGTTTTAAGACCATATGATATTATCGTCTTGCGATCACCTTTTATATCGTATTCCATAAGGTGATTCCAGCAAGCGCGGGTTTATTCCAATGCTCAAAACCAGTTCGTAAGCACTCATGAACGTTGCAGCAACTCTTGCTATGTCTAACACTATTTAGACACTCTACACACCAATTCACGACAATCTTCATTCATATCTACTCCCAACATATGAACGATTGTGGACCATTTGAACAATTCGATTATTCCTAATAAACTCAATTATTCTGGAAGTCAAAACATGCAAAGTGAAACAATAGTTAAACAACTAACATGTGATAGTAACTTTACTCATAAATAAAACTTCTTTATTTAATCATCAAATGTTAATTACATTTATCTATTATACGTTTCTAATACAATCTAATCTATGCTAATATCATCCTTCAGCCCAATACTCCTAGCATGCTGTAAGTGCTTAACCCTACTCAGTCCCTTCGTAAGCGGATCTGCTGGGTTATCTTCTGATGATATCCTCTTCACTACGAGTTGTCCTTCTTCTACACGATGTCTAATGAAGTGATATTTTCTGTCGATATGTCGAGATCTACCATGATCCCTCGGTTCCTTGGTCAAGGCAACCGCACCTTCGTTATCACAGAAAATCTCCATGGGCTCCTTTATGGCCGGTACAACTCCAAGATCACCGATGAAGTTCTTCAGCCATATCGCCTCCTTCGACGCTTCGCTCGCTGCGATGTACTCTGATTCGCACGTTGAATCAGCTACGGTTTCCTGCTTGGAACTTTTCCATGTCACTGCTCCTCCATTTAGGGTAAAGACCCAGCCCGACTGCGAACGGTAGTTGTCCCTGTCGGTTTGAAAGCTGGCGTCACTATACCCTCGCACCTTCAAGTCATCACTCCCTCTAAGGACTAAGAACCATTCTTTCGTTCTCCGAAGGTACTTAAGGATGTTCTTCACCGCAATCCAATGTGCTTTGCCAGGGTTCCCTTGATATCTGCTAACCATGCTCAAAGCGAAGGCTACATCAGGGCGAGTACAAGTCATAGCATACATGATTGAGCCAACTGCGGAAGCGTATGGTACTCGGCTCATTTCTGCTATCTCGGCTTCGGTACTCGGACTTTGAGTCTTACTCAACTTGGCATTTCCTTGTATCGGTAGTTCTCCCTTCTTTGAGTTTTCCATACTAAAACGTTTTAGTACCTTCTCCAAGTAAGTATTCTGACTAAGTCCAATTAGTCTCTTACTTCTTTCTCTTACTATCCTTATTCCCAATATGTAAGAAGCCTCTCCGAGGTCCTTCATAGCGAAGCACTTCCCGAGCCAGGACTTAACCTCCTGCAGAGTCGGGATGTCGTTTCCTATGAGTAATATGTCATCGACATATAGAACGAGGAAGCTTACTATACTCCCACTGGCTTTGACATACACACAAGATTCGTCTTCGCTCGCTTCATACAAATCCAAACTCTTTGACTTTCTCATCGAAGCAAAGATTCCATCTGCGAGACGCTTGCTTAAGTCCATAAATGGACTTCTCAAGCTTACACACTCTATTCGGATGCTTCGGATCCACAAACCCCTCTGGCTGAGCCATGTAAACATCCTCAGCCAACTTTCCGTTAAGGAAAGCGGTCTTGACATCCATTTGCCAAATCTCATAATCATGAAATGCTGCAATTGCTAGCATCACTCTAATAGATTTAATCTTCGCAACTGGTGAGAAGGTCTCATCATAGTCAACTCCGGGAGTTTGAGTAAAGCCCTTCGCAACCAATCGCGCTTTGTATGTGTGTACGTTCCCATCCACGTCGGTCTTCTTCTTGAAGATCCACTTGCACCCTACGGTCTTACGTTCGGGCACGTAATCAACCAAATTCCAAACTTGGTTATCGTACATGGATTGGATCTCGCTATCCATCGCCTCTTTCCATTTCGCAGACTCCGGGCCTGCCATGGCTTCCTTATAGCTATTAGGTTCATCAAGATTTATTAGTGTACCATCACTAATATACGTGTCCCCTTCGGTAGTAATATGAAAACCATAAAACTGGGGTTGAACTCTAAATCTATCGGAACGTCTAAGAGGTAAGGATTCGTCAATCGGTTCAACCGGAGTTTCCTCCTCGGGTTGAACGCCAGCGGTAGAGGTTCCTTCATCTATCGATTCTTGAATCTCTTCAAGTTCGATTTGCCTCCCACTGTCTCCTTGGCTTATGAGTTCTCGCTCTCGGAAAACTCCTCTCCTCGCAACAAAGATAACATTATCTTTCGGTCTATAGAAGAGATATCCAAAGGAAGTTTGCGGGTAGCCGATGAAAATACATCGCTCACTTCGAGGTTCAAGCTTGTCGTGAGTATCTCGTCTTACGAAAGCCTCGCAACCCCAAACCTTGATATGTGCCAACGAGGGAACTTTCCCCGTCCACATCTCGTGAGGAGTTTTGGCAACCTTCTTGGTAGGGACTCGGTTAAGGATATGGGCGGCAGTCTCTAAGGCATACCCCCAAAAGAAGATAGGTAGTGAAGCACGACTCATCATAGAGCGAACCATATCCAATAAGGTTCGATTACGCCTTTCTGCCACACCATTCAATTGCGGTGTCCTAGGAGGCGTCAATTGCGAAACTATTCCACACTCCTTGAGATAATCGTGGAATTCAAGACTTAGGTACTCTCCTCCTCGATCGGATCGAAGCATCTTGATTTTCCTGCCCAATTGATTCTCCACTTCATTTTTGAACTCTTTGAACTTTTCAAAGGTTTCTGACTTTTGCTTGATTAAGTAGATATACCCATATCTACTATAATCATCGGTAAAGGTCACATAGAAGCGGTTCCCATCCTTCGTGGTTGATCTAAAAGGTCCACATACATCGGTATGTATTAGGTCTAATAGTCCCTCACCCCTTTCACAAGTGCTCGTGAAGGGTGACTTAGTCATCTTTCCAAGTAAACAAGATTCGCATGTGTCATCTTCCCTAAGGTCGAATGACTCCAACACTCCATCCTTTTGGAGTTGGGCTATGCGTTTCTTGTTGACATGTCCAAGACGACAATGCCACAAAGATGCTTTATCCATACTAGTGGAAGAATCAATATTCAAAACATCATTTCCTAAGTTATCAACAATCATAACAGTTTCATATATTCCATTACATGGTATAGCTTCAAAGTAAAAGACACCATTTAGATAAGCCAAAATAGAACCATTCTCATTATTAAAGGAAAATCTAAAACCTTGTCTATACAAACCATGAAATGAAATGATGTTTCTAGCCATTTCTGGCGAATAGCAACAATTGTTCAAATTTAAAACTAAACTATTCTTAAGCACCAAAGAATACACTCCAATCTTGGTCACAGGCGACGATCTTCTGTTCCCCATGATTAGATTGATCCTTCCTTGCTCCACATCCCTACTTCCTTTTAGTCCCTGCACATTAGAACAAATGTGATAACCACAACCGGTGTCAAGAACCCAAGAAATAGCATGATTAGAATCGTTAGATTTTATTGCATATATACCTGCGAAAGATGGCTTGATCTTTCCTTGCTTGATGGCTTGCAGGTAGTCCGGGCAGCTTCGCTTCCAATGTCCTATCTTGTGGCAGTGGTGGCACTCTGCCTCCTTCGGGTTAGAGCAGGGCTTAGAGGGATCAACTTTTGTTCCACTAGAAGAGGAACCATCTCGGGCTTTCACCTTTCGATAGTTATTTGAAGAAGCTTTCCTCTTCTTTCCCTTCCCTTGACCAATTGCCAAGACAGGAGCAACGGATGGATTGGGAGTTGGTGCAACAGACTTGTCCTTGAAATTGCTCTCAGCAACCCTCAAGAGACCTTGGAGCTTACTTAGAGTGACCTCCTCTTTGTTCATGTGGTAGGTCATCCTAAATTGATTGTACATCGGAGGCAAAGAGTGAAGCACCATGTCGATCGCCAAGTCTTCGCCGAAGTCAACGTTTAACTTGCGAAGGCGGTCGACATACCTTTGCATCTTTTGCAAGTGCACGGTAAGAGATTCTCCATGACCCATCTTGGCGGAAATCATGTTGGTGAAGATCTCGTAACGCTCTTGTCTCGCGTTTTGGTGGTACCTCTCCAGCAAGTCTTGATGCATCTCGTATGGATACATGTCCTCGTAGGACTTTTGGAATTCTGAGTTCATGGTGGCGATCATGATGCAATGTACTTTCGTCGCATCTCGCTCATGGGTTTCAAAGGCGGTGATTTCAGCGGGAGTAGCAATTTCGGGGTTGATTTTCTCGAGCTTCTCGTCGAGGACATACTCTTTATCCTCATAGCGAGCAATGGTGCGAATGTATCTTATCCATTCGCCAAAGTTCGTTCCATCGAAGGTGACCTTTTGGCAAAGGCTCATCAACGTGAAAGAACTAGCAGCAGCGTTGTTTGCGTTTGACATCTATAGAAAGGACAAAGATAGATTAGAACAAGAATCCCTAATTATCACCCAATAAGAAAATTAGGGCTAGGATCCAACAATAACATTTACATACTAGAAAAGGGATGCCGTAATCCAACATGCAAATAAATTGAAGGTAAGTGAATGACGATTCACTAATTCTCCATCACAAAACTTAAACTTTTAGTCCTAAGTGTTTTTGAGAATTCCTAGGTTCGGATGAGATTCATTGAACTATTCAATGGCATGTTTAAATCTCGATATGCCCCTCTTGTTTGTGACTGGGATGCCGAGGATCACAAAGCGGGTGTGAATTACCATGCAAATTTACATGGTGCCTTCATTGTTACGATCACCTATTCGATGTGCCGGTAAACCACACACGCTCCACCGAACTATGATAAACAATGAATCACCCTCCGCCACCTTCGCTTAGAACCAATTAGTGTGCCGGTAAACCACACACGCTCCACTAACATCTTAGCAAGGTGCAAAGTGTAATTTCATGGAATTGCATCAATTCACTTTTCCTAAAGTAACTAAGATTGGGAAATTTGAAAAAGATTTAGTTACTTCGTATTTCTTATTATACTTTTAATGAGAGGATGAGGCTGCCCTATCCTACCCGTTCGGCTAACGACCCTCCACCAATCAAGCAAGCGGTGGGTGTGAGTGTACACCCATTAAGTGCCATTTTATAGGCCGCAACCTTATACCCACCTTATAGATCGGCTTCGTGAATGAGGCCTACTAGCGGTAAGACTAGCATTTAGTTATACATATATATATTATTCTAATAATGTCATATACGTATAGGGTTGTATTTTAAACTTTTCAAAATCTAGGGTTTGAAATTTAAGTTGTCTAAGTTAAAGCTTTTAATCACAAATTTAAATTTCAAAACTATGGGGTAGGTTTTAAACATTTAAAAACATGGAGGATCAAATAACAAATAATTTCAATTAACAATTAATATCTTAATTATCTTTATTTGATTTCTTTGAGGATAATTACCAAAAATAATTAAAACAATTAATTAATTATCATATAAAGAAACTGAATATTTAATTAGTTGATAATTACCTTTAACTAGATCAAGATAACACTTATATTTATCAAGAAATCGGATTCATATTGATCTAATTAGTTTATGGAAAGTTTGGATAAGATAAACACAAAGAAATCCCGAATCTGGCCCTTCCTGACGCTTGGACTCGCCGAGTACACAAATGGACTCGCCGAGTCAGGCCTACTCGCCGAGTCCACTTTGGAACTCGACGAGTCAGTGACTCAAAAACCAAAAAATCGAATTTTGCAGGTTTGTTTCAGTTATACAAGCAACAATATGTAGAAAACCAATCTAGGCTCTGATACCACTGTTGGGTTTTAACCATAAGAACTTTCCTATGTGCGCATGCAAAACCCTATTGCTTGGATCTAGGCTTTCTATCAAACATGCTTTTGAATCCAAGACTTCTAATGGCTAATTAGGTTAAACAATAACATTAATACAGATCTAGAATCATACCTTTGAGTTCCTTGTTGATCTTCTTGTCTTGGAGCTTCTAGAGTCACAATTGTCACTCCTCTGATGGTTCACAAACACCAATAGCAAGCAAGATGATTTAGGAGAGAGGAGAGGGGATGGAATTCGGCCAGAGGTTCCTTTCTTTAGGTTCTGAAAGCTTGTCCATGAATTCCACACCCCAAGGGCCTATTTATACCTTTAGACTCCTTAAGGGTTTCACCCTAAACCCTAATTGGATAATCTTCACTTAAGGCTATCCAAATCCACTCCATAGATATCCTTATGGACTATTTTGAGCTATCCTAAAGCTCTTAGAAACCGTCCAAAGTCCATCCTAATGGATTTATAGTCTAAAGTCTAACTATCAAACAATTGACAGTTTATACCCTCTTATTTAATTAATCTCTTTAAGTCACCAAATTAATACCAATTAATCTATGACTTATATTAATCAAATAGCTAAATATTATTCCTTATAATATTTACTCTCTCTTAACAAATCATCCTTCAAGTTGCTATGGTGAAGGCAACCCAAAAGGACCATGCACCACCGAATATAGTTATAGCCTTAGACACTATTCCAACATAAGCTTCATTGCGGCAAATTGTTTTGATGATGTCACTAAATTTTCATTCCCACTAGTGATGACATTATCATTATTCATATATGAATAAAGTTTAGAAATCATTACGACATATTTACTGATGATGTTACTAATTTCAATCCCACTAGTAAAAACATCGTTATTGTAATCTGTTATTTTTATTTATGTGAATAAACTATACATGTTGATTTATTTATTTTGTGAATACAACCTTTATATATAAAAATAAATAATACACTATAAGAATTGGTTTGTGGATAGTTTTTTTTTTTTTTTTGTATAATGTAACAATATTATTTTACATGTAAAATCAACATTATACTAAGACAAACAACATTGTATTGGTTAATGAATATCATTTGCATTTGAATTTAATACGATCAAAATGAAGAATATATTAAATTGTATAACATTTACACGTTTATAAAAATATATTGTATTCGTCAATGATATCTTCTCAATTACGTCAACCAATCGTCAACCGTCGAGATATGAACCAACCATTGATTGAAATGTTATTCTTTTATTGTGTTATAACGATGCCTGAAAAACATGTGAATACACATAAAAATGTTAAAAATATATTTTTAGTTCATAATAATAGCGATTTATCACATTCTAATTATCACATGGTATATTCACATATGAATGTATAATCATATGTGAATATTATATGGTATATGTTGTTTATATTGTATATTTACATGTAATATTACATGGTATATTTACAAATGAATATTACATAGTATATTCATATATGAATATTATATGGTAGATTCACATGTGGATATTATATGGTATATTTACTTGTGAATATTACACATTCTAGTCATATCTAAATATTGCATGGTATATATTCATTCATGAATACTACACAGTATATTCACATATGAATAATATATAATATATACACTTGTGAATATGATACAAAATATTCATATTTAAATATTAAACGATGCATTCGCTTGTGAATATTGTTGGATTAGTGTCTAAATCCATAACTATTTTGGTATGTACTTGACTCGATGGTGCATGGTCCTTTTGGGTTGCCTTCACCAAAGCAACTTGATAGGATGAATTATGGAGAGAGAGAGGATTGATTATGATTTATTAATATATTATGAGAATAATATATTAAAGAAGAAATCATGTTGTTTAATTAATATTAGTCAAGAATTAATAAGAATTAAGTTTGTGGCTAAAAGACATTAATTAAACTTAAGGGACTAGAACTGTCAATTGTATGATAGTTGAATATTGGGCTAATGAACTCCATATTAGAGGGGTGGACGAATTCTATGGGGAAACCCATTAGAAATCGTCCTAGGCCTCTAAGGAGGGAGTCCATGGGTTGCTTAGGGCTTAAGCATCCAAATTAGGGTTTCCTTGTTAGATAACCCTAATAGCCTCACTATTTAAAGATCCCTAGAGCACCAAAAACCTGGTGGACTTGTTTCTTAGGGTTTCCACACGTTTTGGGCAGCCTCCTATCTCCTTATTCTTCATCCTCTTGCTCTTGGTGTTTGTGAACCATTAGAGGAGTGACATTTGTGACTCTAAGCTTTCTAAAGTCAATACAAGGAGGATTTGAGATTGTTATTGCTACATAACAATCAAGGTAAGATCTAAACCCCATTCATAAGTTAACTTGATTAATTGTATTCTAGATCTAGGGTTCAAAGTCTAGGATGAATTGCATGTACAATAGAGAAACCTAGATCCAAGCATTATGGTTTTCATGAGCACATAGGATGTTCTTATGGCCAAAATCCATCAAATATTACATAATATTTTCACTTGTAAGTATTAGATGATCTATTGACTTATGAATATTAGATGATATATTCATACGTGAATATTACACAGTTTATTCACATATGAATATTACACAGGATATTAACATATGCATATTACAATATATATTCACAAATATATATATATATATATATATATATATATATATATATATATATAATTTTTATATGTTATTCACATATGAATAACATATAAAATTGTATATTTGTTTTGTGTTTTAATAATCATATACTGATTAAGGTGCGAAAACATATTTATATGTGAATATAACGTGGTAATTTAGTTTATGCATTTCATCAAATAGTTGGAGTGCATACAAGTAAGCTTTCTTAAAAATGCTAAAAACATGATACTTTGACTATTTAAGATTTACAAAATAGTAGATTGATAGAGAATTATATGAAATTTTTTTAAAAAAAAATGATTTGATATTTTTCTAACCTTAATTTCGAAGTTTTATTTGATGATCGATGTTGAATGAATGATATGAAGTGAAATTGCTATTGATTATCGATGATATTGATCTAATGACACTGGGAGTAAAATTAATCGTAGATGTTGAAGATATTCTCGTATTTAAGCATAATTGAAGGTTGGATTGAAAGAAACAAAAACGAATTTTTTTTGGTCTACTGTTGAATGATGTTGATGAACGTGTTTTTGACGAATATGGATGATTGATTAACACTAGATGATGTTGATCAATGATTTAATACAATAAATTTGGATGATGAACGATCGAGTAGTAATGAATTTGAATTGTTATCAAATTATACACAGTTACATATCTGTGATTGAAGGATATCATATCATATTTACAAGTTTGCCATCGTGTATTTTAAGTTAAGATGCTAATTAAATGATTGGCTGAAAATGATTCCCCCATTCTCAATCTTTTTTTTTTCTCAATTGAACTCTCCAATATATATATATATATATATATATATATATATATATATATATATATATATATATATACACACACACACACACACTATAACCGGTGAGTACCATAGTTATAAAATTAATTAGACTTTCATAGTAAACTCAAAATCATTAATCATTTATTTCAAATAATATATTTTAAATAAATTATTAATTCAGAGATATTTTTTTAGTTATATAAAGTTATAATCGTTGATTTAAATAAATAAATGAAATTATATCACCTTATAATATATATTAATTTTATTTTATTTTTTATTTTAATGTTGTTAATTTAATGTAATTAGAGTGTAAAATTTAAAATTTGAAATTTGAAACGAAGAATCAATTATTAATTTAATGTAAACCGAGTGAAAATTTTAAAATTTAAAATTTTTAATGGAGAATTAATAGGTTTGACATGTGGTATTATAGGTAGCATATAATATTAATGAAAGTTTCTAGTATTGTGACAATTGTTAATAGAAGAATAACCTTATTCATTTATTAAAATAGGAGTGGATATATATATATATATATATATATATATATATATATATATATATATATATATATATATATATATATATATATATGGGCTTAGGGAATATGTGACTTTTATTTATCTAATATTTGGTATAGAACCATCAAAAACTAAATAGTTTTAACAATATGCAATCAAATCTCTCTACCATCTTTCTTGTATCCTCTATTAGACTAGATGATAGGATTTGTACATATTTTTATGGAGTTTCAAATATTTAATTTTGCATCACAAACCATCTATAAGAATACATTATCAACTACCTATAAGCCTTCATATTCAAATTTAATATAAAAAATAATAATGAAAGATTGAAATTATTCATTAAAAACCCAATAAACTTCTTCCTATAAAACATCCAAAAGAACCATGCAAATGTATATATGGTAGGTGTTAAAGAAAGTTTTGAAGCATATTAGAGGTCTAATAAAAACAAGACATTTGAAATACATAGATGTTGGAGATAATTTATTAAATCAGAAATAATATGAGCTCAAAAACAATAGGAAGAAGCTAACAATGAAAAAATTATGTTATTTAATTATAATGAGGTCAATTTTGATAGTTCTATACCTAATATTACATACATGACAACCACATATTCATTTTTTCATATATATATATATATATATATATATATATATATATATATATATATATATATATATATATATATATATATATATATATATATATATATAGGGCTTGGTTAATTTTGTTTCTTACATTTATTGTGTGCTAGAATGCACCAATAGGAATTTAGTAATTTAAATAATTATTTGATTAAATGTAAAAATAAATGCATATTAATTTTATTAATGGACTTTCTTTCTAATCTCAAAACTACTAAATTAAAGCCTTATTAGTATCCTTTGTTTATTTATCTAAATTATTTGTTTAAATTTAAAAAAAATAAAAAAAAAACACTTTAATTTTAATAATTCAAAATATTTCTCACTTTTTTTTTATAAATTCAAACTTCAGATGTTTAGAATTTCATATTTAAATTTTATTTTAAATAAACTCATATATTACATGAGTTTCACACCTAATTTGTATAAAAAAATTAAAAACACTTTCTTAACAAGATGATTTTTAAATTTCTTGAAATCCGTTAGATTTAAACTAACCGTCTTCAAAAAATATGATCATCAAAGAAATCGATGGTGCTTGGTGGTTTATAGTTTTTGATAATTATAGGTTTATAAAGTTTTTGTAAATATGCGTTTATTATTTGCAATTTCGATTTAGCCAAAAAAAAAACACAACTATCAAATTTTGGTAATTAATTATATAAGAGAGTTGATTTCTATATAATATTTTTTTGTCATATAAAACCATTTGTCCAATATATAAAAAAACATGACATTATTATATAAAAAAAAAAACTATTTTATATGAATCAACTTTCATTACATAATATTACCATCAATAAACTAGATTATTACCTTAAAGTAGACCAAGTTTCACATCCTTTAAATTGAGAAACAAAAAGTAAGTAATGTTAATGTAATTGATGAGTTTGGTATTCGTATTTCGAACTTGACAAACAAGTAACTTGACGATTAGTAGTACGGTGAACTAATATTACAATTGTTACTAATTGTCGTATAAAATAAATAATCTTATTATTATTATTATTATTATTATTATTATTCAATTACCAAGTTTGGTCAAAAAATCTGTTACGTCTAGATTTTCAATTCAAAATTTTCATTTTTATTTATTCAAATATATTAGAGTATAATTACATTAAGCGGAAAACATTATACGAATATGCGTGTGTACTGTCGATGTCTTGCTCTTCACTATCTGGTGAAGTATCTGAAAACATTTATATTCAACTGGGTAAGCGCGAATTTATGAGTTCCCTAAAATACCATATACCGCAATACATACACATGCATACAACTAATGGCTCACCACCTTCCGCCGATCCACCAATTGGTTCACGACCTTTTGCCGATCCACCAATAATATGTGTATCTAGACTTACAACCTATTTTCCATTTTTCGTCAACACTTAGGTTTATAGGCTCTCCAAAAATAAGACCAAAAAAATACATTTTAAAATTTATAAAACGTTAATCCAAAACATTGTCATACAACCAAGATGGATCAAGTGTATCACTACATCATAAAATATCAGAGTAATCATATGAATACGGAACAAATAGCATGTGCACTGCAATCACCCCAATTTCTTCCCCTTTACACCAGAAGTACCTGAAACATAAATTGAAAACAGTAAGCACGAAGCTTAGTGAGTTTTCCACCAAATACCACATATCACACATATCAAACATATAATGGGCCCCACCATAACTCGCATAATAGGCCCCGCCCACTAATTAGAACGAGCATCGCCCTAACTCGCATAATAGGCCCCGCCCACTAAGTATAATGGGCCTCACCCTAACTTGCACATCAGGCCCCACCCAACATACAAGTATAGTAAGTACTAGCATACAGAATAACCATTGGGCCCCATCCACTCTGCATACAACCACATACACATACAAGAGTCACGCAGACATCTATCACCCTAACATAATAATAAACCATGGGTCGGCATTGGCACCTTCAACCCACTAGACATGGTGAGGAAGACTCACCTCAAACTTTTGAATCATACTGATAAATCTCTGGCTGTTGATCCAACAATCCCTGTGCTATCAGTACCAATAATATCCAATTAATATTTAGATCCTGACTCATAACTAAGAGTCTAAAATAGGATAAAAGACCATTTTACCCTTAACCTAAATTGGCCCAAGGCCAAGGCCCAAACCAACTACTCAAAAAGGCCCAATTCCAAAAATGGACACCCAAAGCCCAAATATGGCCTAATCTTCCAAATTAGCCCCCAACCCCTTCGTGGGCCTTCAATTAAAAGAACCCGACTTAATGACATCAACCAAAAACTGCGTATGTGGGGCGTAATTAGCTCGTACGCTTAGCATACTCCTTTTGGGACAAGTACGTGCAGCGTACCAGCTTGGTACTCCCAGCGTACTCCCCAGTTGACCACCCCACTTTAATAAGCACTTAATCCATTGAGACTTGAAGCCAAACTCTCATATCTGATTCTATAGGACCACTAATCCCGTAAAGTTGGCATCTTTACATACATGCATGGCTTAATGGGGGCTCGAGAGCTCAAAAAGAGCCTAACAAAGGTCTTAATGTTGGATTAGTGTCTAAGTACATAACTATTTTGGTATGTACTTGACCCGATGGTGCATGGTCCTTTTGGGTTGCCTTCACCAAAGCAACTTGATATGATGAATTATGGAGAAAGAGGATTAATTGTGATTTATTAATATATTATGAGAAAAATATATTAAAAGAGAAATCATATTGTTTAATTAATATTAGCCAATAATTAATTAAGAATTAATTTTGTGGCTAAGACAGATTAATTAAACTTAAGGGACTAGAACTATCAATTGTTTGATAGTTGAATATTGGGCTAATGGACTCCATATTAGAGGAGTGGACGAATTCTATGGGGAAACCCATTAGAAATCGTCCAAGGGCTCTAAGGAGGAAGTCCATGGGCTGCTTAGGGCCTAAGCAGTCAAATTAGGGTTTCCTTGTTAGATAACCCTAATAGCCTCACATATTTAAGGATCCCTAGGGCACCAAAAACGTGGCTAACTAATTCCTTAGGGTTTCTAGACGTTTTTGGGAGCCTCCTCTCTTCTCATTCTTCATCCTCTTGCTCTTGGTGTTTGTGAGCCATTAAAGGAGTGACACTTGTGACTCTAAGCTTTCAGAAGCCAATTACAAGGAGTATTTGAGATTGTTATTGCTACATAACAATCAAGGTAAGATCTAAACCCTATTCTTATGTTAATATCGATTATCACATACTAGATCTCGGGTTTATGGCTTTGGTATTCAATGTTGTATGTTTAATTAGAAAAACCTACATCAAAGCAATTAGGGTTGCATGAACACCATAGGAATGATGTTATGCTTATAATCCAAAAATGGTATCAGAGCCTAGGTCGTTTTTCTAGTTGAATAGATGCAAAAGCGAATTGCCAAAGGATCAAAAAATCGAATTTTTTACTATCTGCGCCGCCGATTCAGCGAGTCCATCAGTGGACTCGGCGAGTAGCCCCGACTCGGCGAGTCCATCAGTGGACTCGACGAGTAGGCTGAACTCGGCGAGTCCAGGGTGCTGTTGACGAGATATCGACTTTTTGAGCAGATTTTGTTAAGGATAATTACCAAAACTCGTTTTTATTGCCTAAAAAGGATTTTCAAAGTTTGGAATGGTTATCCTCATCAAAATTAATGGATTTGGTTAACTATGGATAATATAGGATTATTATAAGTCAAATATTTAACCTAGTAAGATTGAAAAGTTTCAATTTACACCCTTTAGGTTTTATAGTTTAAATTTGAACTTAAAAGTTTTAGTTTTGAAATTTAAATAGTTAAACCCTAATATTTTGAAAGGTTTCAAAATTTGTCCTCAAGTTTTGGAATTTAAAATTTAAATTAAAAAGGTATTAATTTTGAAATATTAAATTCTAAGACCCTAGTTTTTGAAAAGTTCAAATTACACCTTCATGGTTTTATTAAGTTAATTAAAAGTGTAATTAAAAGAAACTTATTAAATCAAAAATGATATGGTTTATATTTAATTAAATTAAAGGTGTAATTTATAAAATTAAACCACCTAGTATTTTAAAAGTGTAAAGTACACCCTTGTACAATATATAACTAGGCCTGGCAATTGGGTTGGGTTCGGGTTGGCGGGTCACGGGTTGGTGGATTGGCGGGTCAGAAAACATAAACTCAACCCAACCCATATAATATATGGGTTGACGGGTTGCCGGGTCACGGGTTGGTGGGTTGGAAACCTCAACCCAACCCAACCCATATAACCCATTTAACCATATGAGTTCGCGGGTTCACAAGTTAATGGGTAAAACCCAACCCATATAATAAATAAACAACACATTTTAACAAATGAGGTATTTTCAACATAAATTCATAAAATGATTAAAGTAATTAACATAAAAAAGGTTTTCAACATAAATTCATAAAGTCAATAACATCCAAATAAAAATGAAAATGAAAACATTCATAGAAAGTGGATGTGTTCTTCGTTCGTGACTCGTGAAATAACAACATGTATTTTTTCTTCTTTTTCTGATTAACGAACCGCAAATGCAGATTAGTCATATACGAATACGGAGGGAATACAATGATACGAAAAATTACGAATACGGATGTAAATCAAATTTAATTAATAATCAAATATATATATATATATATATATATATATATATATATATATATACGGGTTGGCGGGTTGACCCGCGAACCCAAACAGATAACCCAACCTAACCCATGAAATAAATGGGTTGGTGGGTTGGCGGGTCAAAAATCTCAACCCAAACCCATATATTTTCGGGTTGGGTTAGTGTCGGGTTACAGGTTGGGTCGAGAGTTGCCACCCCTTTATATAACATTAAAAGTCTAATATTATATATGTATAACTTAAACTGCTAGTCTTACTGTTAGTAGGCCTCATTCATGAAGTTGGTTTATAAGGGGTGTTTAAGGAAATTGCCTATAAAATGGCAATTGAATGGACATCCACTCTTACCCACCGCACTCTTGACTAGTGGAGGGTCGTTAGCCGAACAGGTAGGATAAGGAAAACCTTCTTCTGATTAAAAGTATAATGAATTATAAAGTAACTAAATGTTTTTACAAAATTCCCAATTTTAGTTACTTTAGGCAAAAGTGAATTGATGCAATTCCATGGAATTACACTTTGTACCCTTGCTAAGACGTTAGTGGAGCGTGTGTGGTTAACCGGCACACTAAATGGATTCTAAGAAAAGGTAGCAAAGGGCGACTCAATGTTTGTCATAGTTCAGTGGAGCATGTGTGGTTAACCGACACATCGAATAGATGACTGTAACATTGGGGGCACCATGTAATTTTGCATGGTTATTCACACCCTGTTTTGTGATCCTCGGCATCCCAGTCACAAATCGAGGGGCATATCGAGATTTAAACATGCCATTGAAAAGTTCAATGAATCTCAAAGGATCTAGGAGTTTTCAATACATTTAAAACTTAATCTTTTTTTTTTGTTTTTCATGATGGAAAATTAGTGAATCGTCATTCACTTACCTTCAAATGTTCTGTAATTTGGGTTACGACGTCCCTCTCCCAAGTTATGGAGTATTGTGTTGGGTCCTAGCCTTAATATCTCATTTGGGTGATTTGTTAAGGACTCAATCAATCAACTAACTTGATTTTTCTCCCATTTTGTAGATGTCTGAATCTAACTGTGGTCTTCCCGAATCCTATGGAAAAGGTTTTCCTGATCAAAGTGAAAGTTTGTCACACAATGAAGGTGAAAGATCGATCCATGCATTGTGGACTAGCTTGGTTTCACTTCCTCCACCTCCTCCTGTTGTTCACCCAAACCCACAAGCTCAAAGGCTTGAAAAGTTCAAGCACAATCAAGTCCTGTTGGCAAGTAAACATGAAGAAGGAAAGTCAGTGTGTGCACACGTCTTAGAGATGAAGTCACACATTGATAGGTTAAGAATATTGGAGTCGTTGTCTATGAGGAGCTGGCTGTTGACTGGGTTCTTCAGTCGCTTCCTGAATCATATAGTGAGTTCGTAAGAGAGCACTATATGATAGACCACGACGCGACCCTCATCGATCTCACCTATTTTCTTATTGCTGTTGAATCAACGATGATTTGGCGCACTGGAAAAGCAAAGTTGATTTGTGGATCTGCCTTCCAGACCTCTATGGATATAGACAATGGCAACGAAAGGCATGCCATGGTCGAAAAGTTTGATCATAGAGAAAGGCAAAGTCTGAAGTAGTTCCGTGTGATGCTCCAAAAGAGTCAACTTGCTTTTATTGCCAAGAGAAGGGGCATTGGAGACGAAGCTGCCCGGGCTACCTGAGAGATCTAAGAGATGGGAAAGTCAAGACGTTTGGCTCTACTTCAGTTAAAATCCACTATCTAACTCCATTAAGTTCCTATTCATTGATTCTTAATACATAATGTGATAAGATTACATTTGAATGTTTTGCAGGATCAGAGAATAAGAGAGGAAGCTTAATGGAAGAGCAAGATGAGTCTGATCACGAAGAAATGGATCACGATCGCATGGATTCGAAGATCAGATTTTGAGCTTAGAAAGTTATGATAGATTAGGAATATTTGATTACATAGTTTTTCAGTTGATTTTGCATTGTAAGGACATGTTATCCGCTGCTTTTATGAATAAACTAATTTGTTTTCTTGTCTTATTTATATATATCCTTGCAATGAAATCGTTCTGAAAAATTGATGTTTGTGTATTTCTACAAATGGATGTGATCCTAAGTTATGTTATTCATGGTAATGTCAAAAAATTTTAAGTAAGGAAAGATTCCCGTCACCTAAGCTTTAATTAGATAGAAACTTGGAATCATATGATTTGAATCATGTGATATATGGAAATCTTGGTACTTAGGAAATTAAGACTAATTCCTTGATCACACAGTATGTGAGTCAAGTGAAGGACTAAAGGACTAGAACACAATGTTGTGCACAAGTCAAGTCCACCACAAATAACAATAAGACTATTCGTCATAATTTACCAAAAGGTCTAGTAAATGTGGTTATATATACTTACAATATTAAGTGTAATTTTGAATCATTGAAAAGTTTCAATGAATGGCAGAACGAATAAGAAGAATCAAAAAGGCAGAAAGATAACAGTTTCTCCAATCTAAGAAGAAGGGATAGTACTTTTGTGTCATATTTTATGATCGTCTTAATGATTAAGAACCATATCACAATTGATCCTCTTAGGACATCTTAGTCCACTAGTATGGCTAAGAGGAGGAATCGAAAATTGTTGAAATGATTAAATCAAAAGGATGAGTCATACTTCGTTCCAAAATCAAGTCTTAGAATCGTACTCCAAGATTGTGAATTGAGTGACACACACTCATCAAATGTGAAGTATAAAATTGTTTTTTCTTACTCTTGCACGTTTGAAATTGGTAAGTTGTGATGTCTTGGAGAAGACAAAGACCAACTAAGACCAAATGTGTGTAATGTTTTTGTCTTGATATAAACACACACTAAATCTTGGATATTTGTTTATCAAGAAATGTTTCTTAATAAGAGAATCTAATATGTCAAGAGGTCAGTGGGAGTCTGAAAATCTTGAAAAGATTCAAGAACTAATCAAGAGTAAACCTATTAAACACTAGCACACGACTTGAGGTTTGTAACCTATCTTGTTGACAAAATTCTTTTTCTGTGCCAATCCTGTTGAGTGATTATGCATATGAGTTCTACGAGTTCTCAATAGGTTGCGTAAGGGCAAACACCTTGTTCAATGAAAGTACATTGACTGGCATAGGTGAGCTGCTAAATAACTTGGAAGCAATGATGGGACCTTTGTTGGAAAGAAATTAAGAATGAACAAGTTCTACCCATAAGAGTTTGAATTTGTCACAAACATTATCTTATGATTATGGTTATAGCAAATTCACATGGATATGAACACATGCACCATAAAATCTATGTGTCATAAGGTTTCTCTCCTTCATGAAAATGATTGTGATGAAACGCTTTCACTAAGAGAGATTTTAAGGAGATAGAGATTATGTAAATTGCATTCTCAAATTCAATTATGATTACCACATCCCTCTTCATAGTTCGAATTGTGAGATTTGGCAATTGGTTTGAACATTTGGGACTTAGTAATATAAGTTCTAAATTAATTTAGACACACATGTGAGCTGTCTAAGGAAAGATGTATGAGTTTCAGAAGCTTAGATAAAGGCTTATCGAAGCATATCGTATTAGAAACAATGAACTTTGGAAGTCAATAAGTATTGTTTTCTAGAAGATTACATGGTTTCTATATACGTGTCAAAGCTAGTGGGAGCATAAATGTTATGCTGGAATGGATATAATCATCATGTTAGTGGGAGCATGATTATTATTTAAGTATTGCAAGTTGTCAATATTAATTATAGAAAAACAAAAGTTTCACTTTGCAAAGTTGCACGGGTTGAAAAAATTGTTGTTGATATAATTAAGGGAGAGAATGTTATACTTCGTTTCCAATCTAAAAGCTTAGATAGGGAAATTTTAATTGAATTTAGTCAAGGATATATTTATTATTTGCATTCTCAAAGTTTGATTATGATTACGGCATCCCTCTTCATAGTTCGGATTTTGAAAACACGACAAATAGAAATATCATGGCAATATTATAGCAAGAAACTGGTAAAGTATCATGTTTTTTTCATTATGAATCGTATGCCACATGCTTCGGGTATAGGATCGATTGCATATGCTGTAATATTCGACCGTTCTAAAATTTTCCAAATGTCTGGGGCATTTAGAGGGAAAAAGGAAATAGAACATGTTTTGACTAAAATAATTAAACAACTGCCAAGGATAATCTAAGGTTCGCCAAGGATTGCTTGTTTGTGGACAGTTGGAAGTATAGTCATAGATGGAACATATTGACATTATGAATCGATAAGATTCTATTTAATGATTTTTTATATGGCAAATATGGAAATGTTTCCTTATTAGGAGTTGGACGTTAAGAATCTATGTCTAGATTAGAAACTTCTATGCAAGAAGGATGTTCAAAGGAATGTACTTTGAATGTGAGAATTCATGACTATGGAATTGTCTTGTAACAATGTCCTATATAGCACTTTGTAATTTCATTGGCAAAGTCTTGGTGACTTTGGCGCTATGATATTACGAAAGGACCGTTGCATAAAATGTTAGAATCTAACATATAAGTGGCAAGAATTTGGTATTCTCACACTTTTGGTAAGGATTGGGAATTGTGAAATGAGTGTGAGTGAAAATGTTATTCAATTATACTATTTCACAAAGTAAGGACCATAGGAAAACATAGTGTGCATGATAAGAGCATGGGACAACTGTGTTATAATTCAAGTAAGAAGTTGATTACCCGAAACAACAAATAATGAGTAATCAATATGGTGATTAAATAAAAGGTGTTTTATTTATACTCAAAAGTTTGGGGCCATATAGGATTAGTATTATTATTGTGTTTCAATTTGCATGTTTCGACTTCCCGAATAATAAGATTATTCAAACCCTCCACAATCGCTCATTCTTTGGAAGTAGGAATGAAAGAAGACTGTAATGAATCTGACTATAGATTGTCTAAAGTGTTTTAGACATAGCAAAAGTTTGTTGCAAGGTTCATGAGTGCTACTATAAGATTAGAGTATTGGATTAAACCCACGCTCACTTGGATCGCTTCATGGATTTTATCACGAGTGATTGGTGAGACGATAATATCTTATATTCTTGAAACTGAGATGTGTAAGTTGTATCTTATGAGCCAGTTACACATTGATAATATGTAAACGCACCAGTAACTTGGTGTTAAAAAACGTATTATTGTGTGTGATTCGGTGAGTGAGTGCAAGCGAGCATTGAGTCGAAGTATATCCATTCCTTTTACCCAAAGTGGGATAAAAGCGATATATGTGGGCCCTTCGATGATTTAGTGATAACACCCTAAGCGCTTGGACAAGTCGGGACTAAGTTGATGTGTTGAATTGTAGTCTGTTGTTAGTCGTCATAAACCGGAAGTCGGGAAACAATATATATAGATAAAGAGAATGATTTAAATCCATGTCTCAGTCTATACGATATCAAGAATGGAGGAATATATGATCACTTATCTAAAGGACACGCTTCTGATAAGATCAGAGTTGACAACGACTTTTGAAAGCTACGATTGCGGATCGGGATCTGAAGTCATACGTAGAATAGTTATTAGACTTATCCAAGTGGGAGACTGTTGGATTAGTGTCTAAGTCCGTAACTATTTTGGTATGTACTTGACCCGATGGTGTATGGTCCTTTTGGGTTGCCTTCACCAAAGCAACTTGATAGGATGAATTATGGAGAGAGAGGATTAATTGTGATTTATTAATATATTATGAGAATAATATATTAAAGGAGAAATCATATTGTTTAATTAATATTAGTCAATAATTAATTAAGAATTAATTTTGTGGCTAAGAGAGATTAATTAAACTTAAGGGACTAGAACTACCAATTGTTTGATAGTTGAATATTGGACTAATGAACTCCATATTAGAGGAGTGAACGAATTCTATGGGGAAACCCATTAGAAATCGTCCAAGGGCACTAAGGAGGAAATCCATGGGCTGCTTAGGGCCTAAGCAGTCAAATTAGGGTTCCCTTGTTAGATAACCCTAATAGCCTCACAGATTTAAGGATCCCTAGGGCACCAAAAACGTGGCTAACTAATTCCTTAGGGTTTCTAGATGTTTTTGGGTGCCTCCTCTCTTCTCCTTCTTCATCCTCTTGCTCTTGGTGTTTGTGAGCCATTAGAGGAGTGACACTTGAGACTCTAAGCTTTCAGAAGCCAATTACAAGGAGGATTTGAGAATGTTATTGCTACATAACAATCAAGGTAAGATCTAAACCGTATTCTTATGTTAGTATCGATTATCACATGCTAGATCTAGGGTTTATGGCGTTGGTATTCAATGTTGTATGTTTAATTAGAAAAACGTAGATCAAAGCAATTAAGGTTGCATGAACACCATAGGAATGATGTTATGCTTATAATCCAACACTTAACACATGCATGGTCTAAGATACACCATAAAGCTTGCATTTTTATGAATAAGGGGACCAAAAGAAGTCTAGATCTAACACCAATACTTCTGGAGTGAGCCAAGAAGCTCATCAATCACTCCAAGGACTCAAAATGCATAAAATAACTACATAACTAGACCTAGCGTCATGAATCATCAAGATGTGAGCTTTTTACCTCAAAAGCTTGCAAATGATCAGCTAACCCCGGATCTTCTAGCTCAAGACACTTCTCCAAATGGTCTTCTTCTTCTTCTCCTTCACAAAGCACCAACAAATACTCTTTAAGGCTCAAAACTCATAAACACACATTAGGGTTTTGATTTCTGAACAAAGGAAGGTGGAGGCTCGCTAAACATGACCAAATGAGGCTATCATAAGGTTTAAATAGGGTGAAAACCCTAAAAATTAGGGTTTCACTCAAGCTCCCGTATGTCATATGTACTCCACGTACGCCCCGTGTATGTGGTCAAGATCCGCAATCACAAAGAGAGTCAGTACGGCCTGCGTACAAGGAGTACGCCCAACATACTCCAACTTTTCTGAAGTTGGCAATTCTGCCCCTAGGAACCAATTGTGCAAAACATTAACATACCAAGGTTCCAAACAGAAAAATACTTTGAATTGGGTGTTACACCTCTCCCCCACTTAAATTAGATTTCGTCATCGGAATCATTCCTTACCATCCCAGGCACGCGATACAGCCTGAGTAATTCAACCACAACCCCGGCGCAGATCGAGTAAACAACCTTGGGCATATAACAACCTTCCAAAAATGCAACCGAACCCAACCTTAGCAGGGCTCCCAAATCCTAACGATGAACGGATCCGTACTCAACTTAAATTAATGCCTGAAGAATAACCATTTCCACTCTACCCAAAATCTGAAATCTTAAACTTATCTAACTCCTCGACAGACAACTCATACTGAACCACAACTAATTCAACTCCACTTTGTATTTTAAACTGATTTCCCAACTTCAGATTACTTGTTGACACTAGAAAACAGAATCATTGATCATTTGCTGTTGCTGGAAACTTTTAACTTGACAAAAAGGGATTAGATAATTGTTCGAGTAAAAGACTCATCCTGAGTTTAACAAATCGATGAACATAGTGCACAAGAAGAGACAATATGGGAATTAAACCTTCTAGTGCTAAAGAAGTCACTGATTCCATAACTGTCGAATCAATATGCTACTGCTATAATTCTGAAGTCCCATAACTTTCTAGACCTACACATAGGTAGAATCATTCCAAAGCATGATCATAAGAGCTTTTCTACCACCAGAACTGAAAACATCCCTTTTTGCCCTGAACCCTCCATATGATGCCCTTGGCATACAGATTCCTTAATTCATATCTTGCTGAAATAAAGGCCTTGTACATATACACTCACAATTCCCAATGCGAGTTTCAACCAAAAGCCAACTCGGTACATAATTTGTAACCGTAGATCTAAGGATTTACACTTGCATTTCACCCAAAATCTTCTGATTCACGACAACTCTTCACTAGACAGGGATATAAAGATCCCCAAACCACCGCTGAGACAGCCGGTCTCACACCTAGTCCAGCCACCAGTTTCTTTAGAGTCCAACTGATAAGGCTACCCCTAGCCTATGCATCACCCTATCCCACTCACTGACCACATAATCATCCCTACTAAAACCATGACCCAATAGGTCTCTACCAGATCCTACCTGTGTTGCCATAATTACACGGGCCTCACCCAGTCTACACCAATGAACGAGCCACGCTCATGGGTCTCACTCCCATCGAGAGCTACATATGCCCAATCTTGCCTCGAACCCCAATGGTCCCCCTCTTATAACAGAGAAATGCTCTCCGACAATCCTGTCTGTCTTTCCCAAGGCACAAACTCATCCTTCTTTATACCAACGGCCCCAAATGATGGTATATCTCATTCTGGCGATTGCTATGATCCCATCGTAGACTTACAACACTTCTATACTATCTGCCAATCCAGTGAATGCTACGGCCACCCCCACAGTCTTACGTTACGTCTATCCCTCCATACCTCTACCACATTTACCCCAATCATCATGAGTCGAACCCGCATCCAACTGAATCTCAATCAGGTGTTCGGGCCATGCTTCGAACCCTAAAGCCTTCATCAAACAAGAACAAGCAGGGAGGTTCTAACCTAACCCTCACCTGGATCCATCCACATGCCTGCTATACCACAACGAAAATACCAACCAGCTGTTGGAAGTTTCCTGAACTCCCAACTTACATAAATTCAATCTAGATGACCACCTGAGTTGTCTTCCCTCCCGAATAGGATGTGAAAATCACCCTAGTTTCACACCTGATTCAGCTCCCGAAAATCTGAATGATTCTCCCCCACTTGGATTCATCGAAGCTCTCCCAACCCATAAAATTTGATGGATTCCCAACCCAACTTACCTCCTTATAATTTGAACCGCCGATGACCTGTGCTTACCAATACTAGCTTTCCATTACTATCCAATATCGATGATCACACTACTCTTGAAATCCAGAAGAATACTCCATGAAATCTCAGCAATTCCGATAACCCCAATCGCTTCCTATGATACATCACCAAATCCTTAAGTCCTTCATGCTGGCGAAAAAGACTATAACTATCACACCCCCAAACCGGAATGGCGGAAACGTTCGGGGGCGGAGGACATCATATGTAGTATCACAACACATGCATCATAGTAATCAAAGTAACAAAAAACCATTGCATTAATATTAAAGTGTTTAAAAACTATGTGATTCACAAAAGATTGACTTCAAAAGTAAATAACAAAACAAGAAATGAAGTTACTATACTCCATCTTCTATATCCTAGTGCGCGTACATGTCTACTAGTTTCCTGAGAATACAAGTTATTTTGAAAGAGTAGATCAGCATTTAAGCGAGTGAGTTCATAAGTATTTAAGTGGAAAGTAAACTATAAGTTCTTTAGAAAAGTTCACCCGTTCCTCCAAAAAATCCTATATTTTTATGATATGATGAATGATAAGTGAAAATGACTCTACAATTCCTTCTATGAGTACTAAATGGATACAAGTTATATACAATGCAGAGTAAACAAACAATTGATTGTGTGAATCTGTCCTAAGCCCACAACCAAACAAGGAACAGGAAGTAAGGCAGAAAACACACATCCCAATGTTTGTTAGATCTTCATTGTATACAACCCTGGCGTATTCATTTGGTACTTACGGAGTTAACTGTAACAGTTCTTTATATTTGATGAAAACATTCTTTAAGAAAATCATATATTTCCTTTAGTAAAAATGGTAACCACAATAGTTCCATATATAATCACTTAGTTTATAGTAGCTATATATAATCTAATATCGAACAGACAGTTAAATCGGTGAATCTGCCCTAAGCCCACAACCAAACAAGGAACAAGAAGTAAGGCGGAAAGCACACATTCAATTGCCTATCGAATATCAATTATATATAACTCTGATGTATAAACTAAGGTATTGTAGAATTAACCACTAAAGGTCCTTTAAGTTATACTTGACAATAGAGTTAGTGAAACTAGAAACTTATCTATAAAAGGTTTAATATGTATTATTAAACCAGTATAACATAAAGGACTGTAAATGGTTAATTCTATAATTCTTTAGTTTATACATTAGGATTATATATAATTAATATCCGATAGGCAGTGGAATGTGTGACTTCCTCCTTACTTCATGTTCCTTGTTTGGTTGTGGGCTTAGGGAAGATTCACACATTTAATTGTCTGTTCGATATTAAAGTATATATAGCTAGTATGAACTAAGTGATTATAGAAGGAACTATTGTGGTTACCATTTTACTAAAGAAAATATATGATTTTCTCAAGGAATATTTTCATCAAATATAAAAGAACTATTACAGTTAACTCTGTAAGCACCTAATGAATACGTCAGGGTTATATATAATGAAGATCTAAAAATAATGGGATGTGTGACTTCCGCCTCATTTCCTGTTCCTTGTTTGGTTGTGGGCTTAAGGCAGATTTACACAATCGATTGTCTGTTTGATCTGGATTGTATATAACTTTTATTCATTAAGTACTCATAGAAGGGATTGTAAGAGTCATTTTTACTTGTCATTCATCACATCAGAAAATATAGGATTTTCTAGAGGAACTGGCGAACTTTTCCAGAAAAGAACTTAGAGTATACCTTTTTATAAAAAAAAATGCTTATGAACTCACCATCTTAAACGTTGATCTACTCTTTCAAAACAAATTGTATTCTCAGGAAACTAGTAGACAGGTACACGCTCAGGGATTCAGAAGATGTAGCATAGTAGCTTCATGTCTTTGTTTTGTTATTTACTTTTGGAGTAAATCTTTTTTGAATCAAATACAATGTAAACACTTTAATATATATACAATGGTTGTGGTTGCTTTTTTTTTTGCAATTATACATTTGTTGTGATACTGAGCATGATGTCCTCCGCTCCCGAACGTTTTCGCCGTTCCGGTTTGGGGGTGTGACATCTGACATTATTATCTTATGACATGTTTTGAGACATATAACTTATGGGTTTTTATGGTATGAGATAACTTAATGATGTTTTCAATAATCTGTTTTATGAATTATTTAATTAAAAATGGAATTTTTGGTCTTCGATTTTGGGATATTACAATGATCGGAAAATAAAACCACTGATGATCATCGAAGAAGAAAAAAATGGATCCTAAAGCTTTAATACCATGTAAAGAAAGTAAAAAACACTAACGATTCCTAAGTTGAACAATTTATTCACTATAAACCAGTTCGGTCATACATCAACTTACAACTTAAACCTCTCTACCTTCACACTCACCCTGAGATGATTACATAAACCTCAAGATCAATATCACAGAAGAACAATCTCTTAATATATCTAACCAGTACACTAAGGAAAACCTAATACGAGAGAGTTCTATACAAATACAAAGTGGTGAATGAATCAAACGAGATACAATAACACATTAAATACATCAGTTAAGCTGCTCCATGGAGCAACCCAAGACCCGCATGTAAACCCGACACCCTGCATTGCAAATTACACAATGTATCCAATAGAAATAAGAAATATACAAAACTTACCCACATCAAGAATTAATGTTAGTTTGATAATATGAGAATGATATATTTCAACATATTTTGTTTGTTTGTTTCATTAACCATGTGCTCAATGTTTTATTAAAACTATTTGATTTAAATTATTTCTTATTTTGTTTTTTTATTTCATTAACCATATGTTAAACTGATAGATGTTAAATTAAAACTACTATTGAATGAATAGTAGGCTGAGGTGTTGGTGGAAATATGTCATCAACCATAGGTTGAAATCTTGGTGCTTAAGACAAAAAGTTTACTTAGATTTAGACCCATAATAGGCCATTGGCTTTGGGGTATTGTGCGTTGTCTCCCTTAATGAGATAAAAAATTCAAAGTCTCATCGTATGAGTTTAATTAATAGGTAAATTAGGAGTAGATTAGTATGCTTGTCGTCGTTCTAAAAAAAACTTGAATAGGATGTCTGTTTATGTGTATTTGACAGTTTTATAAAAAAAATTAACAATATATAAAGAAAACAACGTATAATAGTAAATGTATAACATTTTTATATAGTTGGATTAATTGATTTAATTCATTAAACTGATAAAATAAGGTAATTTTTACTAATTTTGCAATAAGTGTATCTAAAATGAAAGACAAAATACATGAATATATTAGTTTGATTTGCTTTAATTGATTAAATTTTTTAATATAAAAGGAATCACTATATATAATCTTCAAACATGTATTATTTAATAAGTTAATAAATATACTAATCATTTGAATACAATTGATATATTTTTCAGAGTTGGCATACTACGTAAGACATTAGCCTGTTCATAATACTGTTCATAATACGTACATCATTACTCTAGATTTAATTAGTGACATTGACATGTATATAGAGAAATTAGACTTGGCATATATTCTTGCTTTTGTATAACAAACAATTGGATTCAACAACAGCTGTTATAAGCAATTTGAATCACAAAGGAGTAAACAAATTACACGTACGTGAGTTGAAACTACATTACCAAAATTACACAAAAGGAAAGACCACTTTGGACTCTACCTCTTGAGGTGAATAAAAACCAAACCCCTCCAAAAAAAATCAAACATATTACTTAAATACCCTCTCCCTCCTCCTATTACAAATCCCCCACCCTCCCTATTGGCTTAACAGTTTGGTAATAAATAGTAATACAACTGCAAGCAACGCCTTTGGACACTCCTCATGTGGCAGATGCCCACATCCAGATATTGCAACTACATTTGCTCACAAAGCACAGATCTATGCTTTGCAACTACATTTTCATGTGTTCTTCAATTTTTAGGGGGGGGGGGGGATACAAGTTAAATCACCTTAACACAACTCAAACACATACTTTAGCTTTTCACAAAAACATTGAGTCATGTTCACAGACTGTTTTGACATTCTTAAACTTAATACCTTTCAAAAATATTTAATAAGCAAGTAGTTCAGGTTCATACCTTTCTAATGATTACCTGCACATATCCAAATGATTTTTCTACAATTTATGGTGATTTTTACAAAACTACCTATCATTTCAGAAATGAATTCGGACCTGTCTGTGAATATGAACATTTTCACACAAGTTAGAATTCACTAAAAATTATAGAAAAAATTGTGAACAAACTAGACACATTTTCTAAAGTCTTAGAGTTTACAGATTCAGTTTTCGACTTCGTATGATTTTTCTGTGAATTTTATAAAACAGTACATAAAAGATAAAAACAATATACATAGCTTACATTATTGACAACACTTTGTAACATGTTGAGCAAAGTGTTTAACAATAAGTTTCTAAACGTTGAATGTATTTTTTTGTTAGTTTAACATCATAAACAAAATTAGTCATTCATGATAAGGGTTTTCATACATTTTGAATGATTACAATAAACTCTAATAAACATACTTTATGGATTTTTACAATACAACATACTACATAGAAAAGGGATTCAATTCTTACACAGAAAAGGTTTTACTTTCAATACAAATGGGTTTTCATTTACCACCTGATAAATTATAATAAGAATAGTTTATGGATTTCACATTTCATACATACTACATAAAAGGGGATTTCAATTCCACCATAGAAAAAGGTTTTACACGCATACTACACGTAAACTCGTTATCGTAAATTGTGAGACACGTCTTCATTGTACTCTTAGAGTACGGGTTAAAATTCATGAAATAGTTATAACCAGAGTATCTTGTAGGGAGAACGTGATAATTGTGTATAGATCTATATTGGGATAGACAACCCACACCCTTGCTGCTTGCAACAGCCCGATCGGCCGATCGGGGGTGACAAATGTCATTTCAATTCTGACGCCCGAAGAACGTCGTAGCAGACATCTCTATTATAGTATGGTTATATCGACTCACATAGGGAGATAACGACATAGTTTACGGGAATTTCTACTTCAAAAAGGGGGTTTTATCTATTTAAAACTGCATACAACGTCATAAGTACGAAACACACTCATACTCTCAGTCTTGGAATTTAAGACTACATAACTTTTATAAGGAAAATATTGGATTTTCTTGGGTATACATTACAGCACAAACACGTTATAAGTACAAAACACACTCATAAATTCGGTCTTGGGATTTAAGACTACATTACATTTTATAAGGAAAACATTGGATTTTCTTAAAGTATACATTATATTTACAAAGAAAGGTTTTCAAACTCTACATCCAAAAGCTTATGAACTCACCAACTTAATTGTTGACACTTTTTCGAAACTACTTGTATTCTCAGGAAATCAGTGAAACAGAAAATCAATAGCTTTTGAGGATGAGACGTTAAGTCGTCAACATTTCATTTGTCATCATAGTGTAATTGATTTTGAAACATGTAAACTCATACTAAGGTGTGACTTTTTCAACTATATTTATGATGGTTGTATTTACTTTGAGCACTATTATACTCGTTGTTGTGATACTATACATGAAGTCTGCCACCCCCGAACGTTTCCGCCATCCTTGGTTTGGGGGTGTTACATCATACAATACATTACGCTGAATTATAAAGCTTTAAAGAAAAATATAAGGGCAAGAATGGGTTGGTTCGTATGATAGCCTACGGTACATAGACTAAACATCGGCGCAAAGTTTTAAACTTTTATCAGTGTATTGTATATCACAGTGAATCATCAAGTTTTGTTAAGAAGATAAAGGAAAGAATAGATTATTTCAGTCACGCTGAGGTGGAATCAGCGTGAATCTGTAACAAGTATAACTCATTAGTAAGAAATGTTTTTGACCCTTGCATCACAAAGTTTAGTTGTAGTCTACAATCAAAGATTAATCGTCAATTCATAATGGTACCATGTCATACATCAATCTATGAAGTCAGGGACATGAACAACCTTTTGTCATTTAAGGACCAAACAAATATCTCTTACGTTGATGACTATGCAGTTAAGGTAAGCCATTAGGTTAGGCTCAAAGTTTCAGTAGAACATGAAACTTGATGCATACGACAAGCATGCTTCTAGGGACGAAGCTAGGTAAAATAGTTAACTAAGAATAAACACCCTAGCGTTCCTAATTTTTTTTTTTTTATATTTAGACCAGGCAATATCAATTAGAATGTTTAGATAGTGCTAAACAATCAACATGAGGGGGTGACTCAATGTTCTCAATAGATGGTCTCGTTGATGAGAGATTTAGTCACATACAACAACATTCTTTTAGGGACAATGATTTGTCAATAGTTACATACTTGACTTATATTTGCCACCGTCAAATCCCGTTTTAAAAATTTGTACAAAATAATAAATAATCTAAGAATACACACAAGAGAGTTAGTCACATGAGGAAATATTCTAAAAGCGAAATATGTGCAGCTTTATAAGAAAGATGGTAAAAACTTGATCCACCAAATCTTTTGAATTGAATGGCCATAAATGAACTTCCATTTTTTGAGATATCTACCCCTTGAAGTCTGGCTATAAAAGAAGGAAAGAAAACATAGATTACATCAAACAAGAAACATAATTCATAGTAAACAAGAGAGAGAGAGTGCCTTTAATCATTGAGATTTTGCAAATTGATTCCAAGCTACATGTTCACCAACAAGAGAAGAACATGAACCAATCTTTGTAACCAACGAGTTAGAAGGATCCAATCTTTGTAACCTTCGATTTATAAGAGTTACCAAGACAAAACTCGAAGGTTCCACACATTATGATCCATGAAGGAAGAGAAGGTGGGATCGTTGTCTTGTTGAAGATGCCTATGGATTTCATAGGGAGTCGGTGTTGCTATAAGAGAATCTATGAAAATAGATGTGATAAGTTACGTAACTTCACCTCACCCCTTTTAAACAGAGATCGGATATTCAAGACATATGAGATATGTGCCCAGAAGAATGCTTAGTGGCACAGTTACTCCCTATCTAGTCTCATCAACAGGATGCAACTAATTAATCAGCATGAGCATTAGCATCAAGCAGAGAGTGGTTTGCACTGAAGAAAAGATGCAGAGTCATAGTCAACTAGCTCCACAAGGAAGGTGATGCATTCAAGGAATGACATGTTGATCCCTTCAAAGTAGACCAGTCAGATAAGGTCACGATCGATAGAGAAGAACATGTAGTTAATGTTAAGAGAAAAATGTACAATGTATAATTGTTTGGTAAAAACAAAGTTAAAGAAAATCTTTTAATGCACAATATATATATATATATATATATATATATATATATATAAACTAAAACTGTAGCAGCTTATGTTCAGAAATTTAAAAGTAGCGAAGCAACAAATAAAGTATCAATTTCTAAACAAACAAAACTAAACCATATAAATGTCATTTTCTCTGAGTGCAGTAAGCATAATTTTGTTCTCAGAATCAAAAACCTTTCCCTCATGGAAATTGGAAAAAACTTTATAACCAGCGTTACAAAGTTGACTGATGGATATGAAATTGCCTTTTAGACTCTCGACATAGAACACATCCTTCAGCTTGATCGTCCTACATTCAAAAGTATCAGCACATATAACATCTCTTCCACTATTATCACCAAACACTACCATTAGATCATCTTTCTCTACAAAGTCTATTAGGAAGGACTTGAAACCAGTCATGTGTCTTGAGCTTTCACTGTCTAGGTACCAAGTTTGTCCTAGATTTAGACTTGATCCTTGGATAGCATGAGAATCATCAATGTCATACATATTAAGATTAATATCAGGGGGATCATTAAGATCCATTAGACCCTTAACATTTAGTCCTTCATCTTCAGATGTCTCTTCTTCTTCCATCCATTCTTCATGACCCCCTTGTTTTGCAATGAAGGTTTTTGGCAGAGAGATGTTTTCTTTCTTCATATGAGCCAACATCTTCTTGTACAAGACTTCATAGTTCTCTGGACTTTAAACTTGAGCTTCTCTCTTCTCTTTGCAGTCCTTGGAAAAATGGTCAGGGCTACCTAAGTTAAAGCAATTACCTGAGTTTCTCTTCTCTAAAGTGGATCTCCTCGCTGAAGTGCTTCCTTTAAACTGAGCTCTTCGAACCCTGTTTGATCTGTTTTCTTCATAATGTTTGACAATAGGAATAACATTGGAAACAAGTTCATAATTGAGATCATCATCACTCTCTTCACCCTGATCTGAGATATCTGTTTCCAAAGAAGGAGTTTAGATCCATAACATTAATCTTTTCACTATTCTTAAGAACATCAACGTGATGTTCCTAACTTCTCCCAAGAGAGTCGGGAAACTTCAGAACCAACTAAGATGAATGCTTGATAGTTCCCAGCATGCACATATCATTAACCAAGTAGTTAAACCTATTGAATGTTTTGGTAAGTGACTCACCTTGTTGAGCAAAGAAATGCTCATATCTTCGATTAAGCTACTTAATGGTTGTGGCATGGACTTCCATGGTACCTTCATAAGCCACTATCAGCGTTTCCATCATCTCTTCGGCTAAGTCACAATTCTGCACAAGATGATATACATGATAGGGAAGAGAGTTTCTATCGCCGCTCTGGCTTTTATATCAAGATTAACCAGCCTCTTGTCATCATCGTCGTACCTGGTCTCTAGTTTTTGCTTCAAGGAACCAACATGAGCATTGTTGGCCGTGGGTTGGTACATAGGAACGTGAGGACCTTTTTTAACAATTTTACGCATCTCATAGTCCATGGTTTCAAGAACAACCATGGCCTTAGTTTTCCGTTGTTTTCATCGAAAGGAGGAATTTTGTTGAGACCAAAGGATTTGTGATTATTAGAAGTTGACATGATTACTTGAGTGTATCAAAAACCTGCTATGATATCAATTGAAGGTTTGTATCGATCGGATACACTTCAAGTATAAAGAACAAAAGAAAACTAATCAAAGCAAACAAAGAACAGAAAGTAAATAAATAACACAGAGAGTTCTCCAAATTGTCTTTCACCAAGAAATGGTTTGTCTTCACTAAGAAGACGGTTTGTCACAAAGACGGTCATAAAGACGAGCTCTCTACATTAGGGTTTACCCTAAAGTAGATTATATACTAATTTTTACAAGTATATTCCTTGACTGAAGGGATTGTATCTAATCTATATTAAGAACCGATCATCGTCACAAGGATATCAGATTTGCTATCTATTCTATACTTATCTATATCATTACCTAATATACAAAAGATTACATAGAATAAACTATCTTCACGCTGACGCTGATAAACTTTATAAGTTGGCGCTAATAGTGATGTATATGATGACGCTGACAGATAACATGTAAAATGTTTGACTCATTAGATCATAAGGTGTGACCTTACAACTATAAATGCGAAGGAGGCTCGATATTATCTGTATGGCGCTAAGGGAATACGTTCTCTCATTTATTAATTAAATAAAATGGATTAAAATAGGGAATGACCAAAATACCCTCACTTTGACAAGTCAAACCTATGTTAACAGGGGAGGATAGACGGAGGTTAAGGTCTTAGACCAAATTTGCAACAAAATAAAAAGTTTGGACTTCTTATGCTAATCCAATCTTTTTTGGACCAAAATGATAATTTTCAACTAACCTAACCATTTTTGCAGGTTTTTCTTTTATTAATATTTATCTCTCGGTAACTAAATACTTCATCTTTCCTATACTTTTAGTCCAATTTTGACTTTTGAAGTTTTTATTTTTTAACTTCGACCTTAAATATTTTTGTTTTTGATATATTTTGAAGTTTTTATAAAAATATTTAAGGTTAAAGTTGAAGGGTAAAGGTTTCAAAATAAATATAAGAGGAAAGAATATATAGACTTCTACATATATTATAATTTATTATCCATATCTTTTTTTTTTTAAAAAACAAATATAAGATAATCCTAAACAACTCATAAAATCCATTTCTAGACAAGACTTAAACCTCAACCTCAAGGAAATATGACAAATATCTGATACCGTTAAACTAGAAGTCATTTGGTTATTATTTTTATCTAAATGACTAAATATAAATAAAGTCTTGTTAACGATCTTGTGCTCTTCCCATCTTCAGCCTGTCGTAAATTAAGTTTATATGATTATCAATCTTTTCCAAATGAATAAAAACATATTATATCAGAATATGTAGAAAACATACATTGAGAAGAAAAGTATCGGAGAAAAGGCACTTGGGAGGAGTTGTGCTCCATTATTAGCCGGTGGCCACATGTCGACTCATCCTCTGAGCATCTATCTTTCTCAAACCACTTTTTGGTGGTTCGCCCTTTCATTAATTATTTTTTTCTTCAATAAAAATATTTGATATAAGATATAGTATAAGTTAAAAAAATATTTCAAATAATAGTTTAAAATATCTTTTAGTATTCTAATATGAAATGAATCTTACATCATGTTACTATTTACTAATGCATCAATTTAGATTAAGAATTTAAAACGTAAGAGATAATATTGAATAATGAATATTAGTATATTTTTCTTTGAACCATATTAGATAGTACATGCCGATCCCTGTATGAATATATTACTCTATCCCCTATGAATATTGAATTGAGCTATTTATATTTTATACTATAAAAAAGGAGAATAAAAGTCGAGTAGTTAGCAATAAAGATTACGTATACAGAAACTGTATGTACAATTGTACATAGTAACCACGATATCAAGATAAATCATTTCTTTTAATTTCCTACACCATTTCTTTGTTTCAGGAACATTATATTTGTATATCCATGTATTGAACTAATTGATAAGAACCTCCGAAGGTATTATCATAAAAAAGTGACATTAAATCAGAAAAGTATACACGATAAATGATAGGTTGACCATTGAAAAATAAAAATTTAATGGAGTCCACCATTGATTTGCCTCGTTTACAAGGCATTTATGCATATTTATTACAATTGATTTTCTTCAATATTTGACCACATAATTATAAGAGTTAAAGACAATCGATTACAATATGATTGATTAGTTTCTATAAAAGCTTGATGAAAAAAAAAAAAAAAAAACTCGTGATTTATTGATATCTAATTAACGAACATAGTTGTAACTATATGGTTTTGGACTTTCGGTATGGTCCTAACGCCAGTAAATACAAGACAAAAGCAAGTTGATCGAATTTGAGAAAACGTTCAACAAATCAACCATTATATCATATAAAATATAAAACAAACAAGCAACCATAGGGGAAATCGAATTACGACCTTCGGGATGAACTCCCTTTGTGATGGAGTAGAATAAGTAAGGGGTGTAATCGAATCGAGTTATTCGGGATCGATTCGATAAAGTCCCAATTCTAGGTCGGATTAAAGGATCTCGAGTTGAGTTCGAGCTTAGTTTTAGACTTATTTATTAAACGAGCTCGAGCCCGTGCTTCATCTGTCGAGCTCGATTAGGCTCGCGGGCCTAAACGAGCCAATGCATATTTAGATAATATAATTTTTAATATTAATTTTTAGTTAATAATCAAATATTAAATATTTATAATATAAAATTATCATTTTATACCTCTCAACACGCTTGCCACGTCATGTCACATCAGCTTTTATTTCTATTTATGTTTTCATATTTTTAAATCCTTCCAATTTTTATTTTTAAAATAAATACAAATTAACTAAAATCATACAAAATTAATTAACAAAAATATTAAAGACATACAAAACTAATTAAAACATACAAAACCAATTTAGTACAAGTCTCAATACACAACTTACAAATAACCAAAGCATTCAAGGTATTAAGAGAGATAGATAGATAGATAAAGAAAGAAAGATGATTATATAACCTGTTGAAAGGGAGCAATTGGGTGGTACCTCCAAAATGGGGGTAGTGTTCATGGAGGTACCGTCGGTACCTCCACCATTTTTTCTCCATCCCACGTCAATACCCTCCACTTTTAGTAGTAAAAGTATCATCAACATTTTAGTATTGTTAGCTAATAATGAGTATGCATATATGCACATGTATTTTTGCATAGTTCTTTTGGCTATATTTTTTAAAATTATTCTTCCACAATTGGCATAGAGAATGTGATAATTTTGGTGGTGTTTTGAAGGAAAAATGTCATTTAGAAAAAAATTTCAAGTTTTCAGTAATCTTTTAAATGAAATATGTCACTGGAAAATGTTTTGATGTTGAATTGATGATCCTTAAAGCATAAAGCTACCAGTTGATGATTCGTATTGTTGTAATCATCTAGACGTTATTCATAGTGTAACATTCCAATTCTCGGGTATGAAATTTTAGGGTTTTATGCATATTATAGGACCTACTCGACGAGTTGGGAGGCCCCAACTCGTCGTGTAGAAACCAAGGAGGTTGCGTGATTTACAAAGCCTACTCGACGAGTTGGAGGACCCCAAATCGATGAGTTGGAATCGGAACATGAAACCTTAAATTTTAGGGTTTACACCCTAATTAAAGAACCTTATGGCTTATGGTCGGTCTCCCTCATCGTCTCATCGGTCCAGAGAAACCCTAAATCGTGCCTCATCTTCCATTTCTAGTGTGTGAGAGTTCAAAGAGTGTTCTTGGGTGTTTTCTTGAAGGATTTGAAGTTGTTGGTGCAAAGTTGAAGGGAGAAGCCTTGGATTTGGGATTTTCAGTTTTGCTGCAGCCATTAGAAGGTATAAAATTGATACCTTGATCACCTCTTTGTTAGATCTCTTCTTTGGAGAGTTTATGGCCAATATTAGCTTATTTTTGGGACCATACTTTGGTTTGAGCATATTCTGATATTATAACTTCGGATCTGGGCATCATAGGGTCTCTATGGACTTAAATTTGCCAACTTTATCAAGTCTTGGCCCTCATTCATGCTCTATGTCCCATAACATGCTTTATGTGAGTATTTTAGACCCTTTATGTCATGCATGCACGTAAAGTTAGCAACTTTACATGGTATTTCAGTCCTAAGGGACCGGATCTATAGTTTGGAGCTTTGGTTTCGCCTAAAAGTGTCTGAAGACTATAAGACTAGGAGAAACTCGACGAGTTGCCTCGCCAACTCGACGAGTTGGAACGGGTTTTTCCCGCTTCCTGGATACTGAGCGAACTTGGTGAGTTGATAAGATAACTCGACGAGTTGGTTGGGGTTTTTCACGATTTTCTAATAACTGAAGGAACTCAACGAGTTAGGTAGATACACTCGTCTAGTTAGGTCAAAATGGACTGTTGACTTCCATTGACTTTATGGTTTTCGTCAAGTTGTGGACTTTGGAGGCCATGGAGGGGTAAAATAGTCTTTTTTTCCCTTTCGAGGTTTATTAGAGAGACTTAACCAACAATTTGAAGATTTTTTATATCAAATTTTAATTAGAGATATATGTGACATACGTTAGGCGGAGTTTAGACCAGCAATTCGGGTGTGAGATTTACTTACTTTACTTCACGAGGTGAGTCTTCTTACTATAGTTACCTGTGTGGTAATTTGTGTGTGACCGGAGGGTCATATTCGTGTTATTGACCAGAGGGTCTCATTTGCTTATATTGAGTTATGTGTTGTTATGCATCTTGTCTTTGTGACTGATGTTGTTATATTATTTGTGTATATGTTGAGCTATGACTGGAGGGTCCATACCGAGAAGTGAGACCGAAGGGTCTTCACTGAGACACATGACTGGAGGGTCCTAATCGACATAAAGTCATGAGAGACTAATTATTATGTATGTGGTATTTTGGGGAATTCATTAAGCTTCGTGCTTATAGTGTTTGTGTAAAATGTGTTTCAGGTACATCTTAAGATCGCGGGAAGGCGCCGACATGATTGTACACACCAGCTCGATGATTTGAGTTTATGTCGATTCTAGGACATTTGAAAAACAATTTATGATATTTTGTGTTTGAGAAAAATACAATTTGACATGGAAATTGTTTAAGTATGTTTTGTGTGAACTTTTAAAAATAAAAATTTGATTTGAAAATTTAGAGTGTTACAAGTTGGTATCAAAGCCTTGGTTTGAGGGATTCGGATGCACCCTCAGGTATGTCTGAACTCAAACCGAGGAGTTGATAAATTTTAAAAAAGAAATGATTTTCTAAATGAGCAAAGAACTTTTAAGATGTGGGCGAGACGAAGCAGTGTGTACAATCAGCCAGAGCCTAAGCGGTGATTTCCCAAAATAACCTTACTTGAGTATATTATGAGATGAGTTATTTTTGAGCTATTAGTATTGCCTGCTAGACGACAGGCTAGGTATTTTCAGGAATTTTGAGCTAGAGTTTCCTGATTCATGATGCTATAGCCTAGGAGTTCGTCCTTGGACGACATTATTCTTGCAATTTAATCTGTGTGTGATGGCGGAGATCTTTACAAGATAGATTAGAGTTGAGAAGTTATATAATAGGAGTATCTAGATGTGCAGTTTGAGAAGTCTACACATGAGAGTAGTTAGATATCCATGAGGGGTAAAGTACCTGTGAGTTAGGATCCTAAGAAGATGACTTGGGGCGAATATGGGTTGGTGTGGAAGGTAGTATTGGGCCCGTACTAGTGAAAGCATCGGACCTCTACGCGACCCAAGTAAGAATCTCGGGATACTAATCTGATGGGTTTGAGCCAAAAGAACATCCTATGTGCTCATGCAAACCCTAATGCTTGGATCTAGGTTTCTCTATTGTACATGAAATTCATCCAAGACTTTCAAACCATAGATCTAGCATATGATATTCGAAATTAACATAATAAAGAGATCTAGATGATTACCTTGTTGTTGATTGAAGATATTGAAGCCTTGAGAACTTTAGCACCTCAAAGTGTTATGCCTCTAATGAATCACAAACACCAATAGCAGTTGGAGGAAGCAAGAGAGAGAGAGAGGAGAGGAGAGGAGAGGAGCATTTTGGCTCTAGGACTTCTAGGGTTCAAGTGGCTGAATTTCTCATGCCCAAGGGTCCTTTATATAGGTGTAGGAATTAGGGTTTCAATCATTATCCTTATCTGGTTACTTAGCCACCAAGTAGCCCATAAGATCATTCTAGAATCCCTATCATGGACGAATTCTTAAGGCTTTATCCCTAGAATTCGTCCACCCTATCTATTAGGGTTTCCTTTGCCCAACTTTGCAATTATCACATAATTACAGTTCAGTCCCCTTAGTTCAATTAACTTCATTTTGATCACAAAATTAATTCTTAATTAATTTTTGACCAATGTTAATTAAACAAATATGATTTCTCTTTTAATATATTAGTCTTATAATATATTAATAAACCATAATCACCTCTTTCTATATTATTCCTCCAGTCAAGTTGGTTTGGTGAAGGCAACCTAAAAGGACCATGCACAACCGAGCCAAGTGCATACGAAATACAGTTATGGAATTAGACACTAATCCAACATTCTCCCACTTGGATAAGTCTAATAACTATAAATGCAAATTCAACTTCTGGATCCGATTAGCAATCGCAGTTCTCAAAACTCTTGATCTTATCAATAACATGTCCTTAAGATAAGGGATCGTAAAATCCTATATTCTAGATATCATGCAAACAATTACATGGAACATAGGCATACTTATTGTCCAGCAGTTTGTTTCTTAATCTCATATTTGTTTGACATAGAACTTAATTGAACACATCAATTCAGTCCTGACCGGGCCCGACACACAAGTCAAACCAAATCATCGAGGGGCCCTGATATCGCTTTTATCCTATTAGAATAAAAGGAACAGATAAAATTTGAATTATATGCATTTACCATTCACTAATCAAATCATACACAACAATGCGTTTTATAACATCAAGTTACTGATGCGTTTACGCATTATCAATGTACAACCAATTAGCAAACAATAAACCATATATCTAGGTTTTAAGACCATATGATATTATTGTCTTGCGATCACTCGTGATAAATTCCATGAAGTAATTCCAGCAAGTGTGGGTTTATTCCAATGCTCAAATCAAGTTGATAAGCACTCATGAATGATGTAGTAAACTTTTGCTATGTATAACACACTTTAGACAGTCTACACACCAATTCATGACAATTTTCATTCATACCTACTTCCAACATATGAACGATTGTGGACCGTTTGAATAATCTTGTTATTCAGGAAGTCAAAACATGCAAAACGAAACAATATGTAAACAATTAACATAAGACATTAGCTTTACTCATAAATAATACCCATTTATTTAATCATCGAATGTTAATTACAATTTATCTATTACATGTTTCTACACTATCTAATATAAACTAATATCGTACTTCAGCCCGACGCTCCTAGCATGCTACAAGTGCTTAACCCTACTCAGTTCTTTCGTAAGCGGATCTGATGGGTTATCCTCCGACAATACCCTCTTCACTACGAGGATTCATTCTTCCACCTGATGTCAAATAAAGTGATATTTTATGTCGATATGTCGAGATCTTCCATGATCCCTCGGTTCCTTGGTCAAGGCAACCGCTCCTTCATTATCACAGAAAATTTCCATAGGCTCATGTATAGCCGGTACAACTCCAAGGTCTCCAATGAATTTCTTCAACCATATTGCCTCCTTTGATGCTTCGCTCGCTGCAATGTACTATGATTCGCACGTTGAATTAACTACGGTCTCTTGCTTGGAACTTTTCCAAGTTACTGCTCCTCCATTTAGTGTAAAGACCCAGCCCGACTACGAACGATAATTGTCCCTGTCGGTCTGAAAACTGGCGTCACTGTACCATCGCACCTTTATGTTATCACTCCCACCGAGGACTAGAAACCATTCCTTGGTCCTCCTAAGGTACTTAAGAATATTCTTGACTGCGGTCCAATGCGCTTTGCCAGGGTTCCCTTGATATTTGTCGACCATGCTCAAAGTGAAGGCCACCTCAGGGCGAGTACAAGTCATAGCATATATAATCTAGCCAACTGCAGAAGCGTATGGTACTCGGCTCATTTCTGCTATCTCGAATTTGGTACTCGGACTTTGAGTCTTACTCAACTTGGCATTACTTTGGATTGGTATGTCTCGCTTCTTTGAATTCTCCATACTAAAACGTTTTAGTACCTTGTCCAAGTATGTATTCTGACTAAGCCCTATTAGTCTCTTACTTCTGTTTCTTACTATCCTTATTCCCAGAATATAGGCAGCCTCTTTGAGGTCCTTCCTAGCGAAGAACTTCCCGAGCCAGTACATAACCTCCTGCAGTGTCGGGATGTCATTTCCTAGAGTAGTATGTCATCGACATAAAATACAAGGAAGCTTACTATACTCCCACTGGCTTTGACATATACACATGATTCATCCTCGCTTCGTAGAAAACCAAACTCTTTGACTTTCTCATCGAAACAAAGATTACATCTACGAGATGCTTGTTTCAGTCCATAAATGGACTTCTCAAGCTTGCACACTCTATAGGGGGGCTTAGCATTGACAAAACCCTCTGGCTAAGCCATGTAAGCATCCCCAGCCAACTTCCCATTAAGGAAAGCAGTTTTGACATCCATTCGCAACTGGTGAGAAGGTTTCATCATAGTCAACTCTAGGAGTTTGAGTGAAACCCTTCGCAACTAATCGCGCTTTATAAGTGTGCACATTCCCATCCATGTCGGTCTTCTTCTTGAAGATCCATTTGCACCCGACCGTCTTACAAACTGGTACATTATCAACCAAATTCCAAACTTGGTTGTCATACATAGACTGAATCTCATTGTCTATCGCCTCTTTCCACTTCACAAACTCCAGGCCTGCCATGGCTTCCTTATAGTTGTTAGGTTCGTCCAAATTCACTAGTGTACTATCACTAATGAACGTATCCCCTTATGTAGTAATATAAAAACCATATAACTGGGGTTGAACCCTAACTCTTTCGGAACGTATCAAAGGTAAGGACTCATCAATCGGTTCAACCGGAGTTTCCTCCTCGGGTTGAGTGATAGTGTTAGAGGTTCCTTCATCGCTTGACTCTTGAATCTCTTCAAGATCGATTTGGACTATCCCCTTGGCTTATGAGTTCTCGCTCACGGAAAACCCCTCTCCTCGCAATGAAGACAACATTGTCACTCGGTCTATAGAAGAGATATCCAAAGTAATTATGTAGGTAGCCAATGAAAATACATAGCTCACTACGAGGCTCGAGCTTGTCATGTGTCTCTCGTCTTACGAAATCCTTGCAATCCCAAATCTTGATATGTGACAACCAGGGAACTTTCCTTGTCCACATCTTGTGAGGTGTTTTGGCAACATTCTTCGTAGGGACTAAGTTAAGGATATGGGCGGCAGTCTCTAAGGCATACCCCCAGAATGAGATAGGTAGTGAAGCACGACTTATCATGGAACGAACCATGTCTAACAAGGTTCGATTACGCCTCTCGGCCACACCATTCAACTGAGGTGTCCTAGGTGGCGTCAATTGCGAAACGATTCTACATTTCGTGAGGTAGTCATGGAATTCAAGACTTAGGTACTCTCCACCTCGATCGGATCGAAGCATCTTGATTTTCCTGCCTAACTGATTCTCCACTTCTTGTTTAAACTCATTGAAATTTTCAAAAGTTTCTGACTTGTGCTTGATTAAGTAGATATACCCATATCTGCTATAATCAACGGTAAAAGTCACATAGAAGCGGCTCACGTCCTTTGTGGTGGATCTAAAGGGCCCGCACACATCAGTGTGTATGATATCCAATAAACCCTCACCCGTTTCACAAGTGCCAGTAAAGGGTGACTTGGTCATCTTTCCAAGTAAACAAGACTTGCACACGTCATCGTCCCTAAGGTCGAATGACTCCGATACTCCATCCTTTTGGAGTCGGGCTGTGCGTTTCTTGTTAACATGTCCAAGACGACAATGCCACAAGCATGCTTTGTCCATACTATTGGAAGAATCAACACACAACACATCATTTCCAAAGTTATCTATAACCATCACAGTTTCATATATTCCATTACAAGGCAATGCTTCAAAATATAAAACACTATTAGGATAAGCATAAATAGAACCCTTTTCATTATCAAATGAATATCTAAATCCTTGTCTATATAAACCATGAAATGAAATGATGTTTCTTGCCATATCTGGTGAATAGCAACAATTATTTAAATTTAAACCTAATCCATTACTAAGCACTAAGGAATATACTCCAATCTTGGTGACAGGCGACGATCTTTTGTTTCCCGTGATTAGATATATCTTCCCACGCTCCACATCCCTATTTCTTCTTAGTCCCTTGAAATCAGAACATATGTGAAAACCACATCCTGTATCAAGAACCCAAGAAATAGCATGCGATGAATCATTAGATTTAATAGTGTAAATACCTGCAAAGGACGGCTTAATCTTCCCATCCTTGATAGCTTGTAGATATTATGGGCATCTTCGTTTCCAATGCCCTATTTTGTGGCAGTGGTGGCACTCTGCCTCCTTGGGGTTTGAGTTGGGTTTAGCAGAACCAACTTTGGTTCCACTAGAAGAGGTTTCATCTTGGGACTTTCCTTTGTGGTGCTCTTTGAGGGAGCCTTCATCTTCTTACCCTTCCCTTGCCTAATAGCTAAAACAGGGGCAGCAGCAGGAGCGGAGAGTTGATGCAACAAACTTATCTTTGAGATTGCTCTCAACAGTCCTTAGCAAGCCTTGAAGCTTGCTCAAAGTGACCTCTTTTTTATTCATGTGGTAGGTCATGCGGAACTGGTTGTAGCAGGGAGGAAAGGAGTGAAGGATAATGTCGATTGCCAGCTCTTCATCGAAGTTAACATTTAACTTTAGCAAGCGATCAACATATCTCTGCATCTTTTGCAGATGAGCGGTAAGAGACTCTCCATTACCCATTCTAGTAGTGATCATCGAAGTGATGGTCTCGTACCTTTCTTGCCTAGCGCTTTGGTGGTACCAATACAAAAAGTCTTGATACATTTAATAGGGATACATGTCCTCATAGGACTTTTGGAGTTCTGCAGTCATGGTCGCTAGCATGATGCAATGGACTTTCGTAGCATCATGCTCATGGGCCTCAAAAGGCCGCGATCTCTTCAGTAGAGGCAGTGTTGAGGTTGATTTCCTTCAGCTTCTCATCGAGGACATACTTTTTGTCCTCGTAACGAGTGACCATTCGGATGTTACGGATCCAATCATTGAAATTGGACCCGTCAAAGATCACTCTCCCACACAAGTTCATGAGTGAGAACGAGCCGGGAGCATTGTTGTTGACGTTCGACATCTGAAAAGGAAAAAAGAACAAAGTTTGATTAGAAATGAATCCCCAATTAAACACCCAAATGAGAAATTAGGGCTAGGATCCAACAACATTATTTACAAATTAGAAGAGGGATGTCGTAATCTAACAAGTAAATAATTTGAAGGTAAGTGAATGACGATTCACTAATTCTCCACCATGAAAAACAAAAAGAGATTAAGTTTTAAATGTATTGAAAACTCCTAGATCTTTTGAGATTCATTTAACTTTTCAATGGCATGTTTAAATCTCGATATGCCCCTCTAGTTTGTGACTGGGATGCCGAGGATCACAAAGCAGGTGTGAATAACCATGCAAATATACATGGTGCCCTCATTGTTACAGTCACCTATTCGATGTCCCGGTTATCCACACACGATCCATCGAACTATGACAAACAATTAGTTACCCTTTGCCACCTTTGCTTAGAACCCAATTACTGTGCCGTTTAACCACACACGCCCCACTAACGTCTTAGCAAGGGTACAAAGTGTAATTTCATGGAATTGCATCAATTTCACTTTTTCCTAAAGTAACTAAGATTAGGAATTTTGGAAAGACATTTAGTTACTTCTATAGTTCATTATACTTATTAATGAGGAAAAGGTTGCCCTATCCTACCCGTTCGGCTAACGACCCTCCACCAATCAAAGAAGCGGTGGGTGAGAGTGGACACCCATTAAACGACCATTTATAGGCCATAACCTTATACCCCCTTATAGATCAACTTCGTGGATGAGGCCTACTAACGGTAAGACTAGCATTTAAGTTTTATATATATATATATATATATATATATATATATATATATATATATATATATATATGTATATATATATATATATATATATATATATATTAATCTTATAGTATTATAAATTATAAAGTTGAATTTTAAACTTGTAAAATTCTAGGGTTTGAAATTTAAATAGTTCAAATTAAACATTTAATCATAAAATTTAAATTTCAAAACTTGAGGACAAGTTTTGAACTTTTCAAAACACAAAGGATCAAATAGCAAATTATTTTAAATTAAACAATTAATTTAATGATTATCTAAATTTGACCTAATCAATTTTATTTACAAGATAATTCAACAATTAATTCAAATAATCAAATATTATCAAATAAGGATTTTATTATTCAAACAATTGGTAATTATCTTTTGATTTGGTAAGGATAATCATATAACAGTAATAAAATTCGGATTTTATTAGTCAAAAACAATTTAGGTAATTATCCTTAAGCAAAACAACAAGAAATCCCGAAAATCTCTCTGTCTGACAACTTAACTCGTCGAGTTAACATTGGAACTCGTCGAGTTCATCAGACAGACAGCCCAAATATCGATTTTAAAGCATGAATGAATAAACAAGGAATCAATACAATAGAAACCAAACAAAGCTCTGATACCACTGATGGATTTAAGCCAAAAGAACATCATATGTGCTCATGCAAACCCTAATGCTTGGATCTAGGTTTCTCTCTTGTACATGCAATTCATCCAAGACTATCAAACCATAGATCTAGCATATGATATTAGAAATTAACATAATAAACAGATCTAGATGATTACCTTGTTGTTGATTGAAGATCTTTAAGCCTTGAGAACTTTAGCACCTCAAGTGTTGTGCCTCTAATTAATCACAAACACCAATAGCAATTGGAGGAAGCAAGAGAGAGAGGGGAGAGGAGAATTTCGGCTCTAGGACTTCTATGGTTCAAGTGGTCGAGTTTCCCATGCCTAGGGTCCTTTATATAGGTGTAGGAATTAGGGTTTCAGTCATTATCCTTATCTGGTTACTTAGCCACCAAGCAGCCCATAAGATAATTTTAGAATCCCTATCATGGACGAATTCTTAAGGCTTTATCCCTAGAATTCGTGCACCCAATATATTAGGGTTTCTTTGCCCAACTTTGCAACTATCACATAATTACAGTTCAGTCCCCTTAGTTCAATTAACTTCCTTTTGATCACAAAATTAATTCTTAATTAGTTCTTGACCAATGTTAATTAAAAAAATATGATTTCTCTTTTAATATATTAGTCTTATAATATATTAATAAACTATAATCACCTCTTTTTATATTATTCCTCTAGTCAACTTGCTTTGGTGAAGGCAACCTAAAGGGACCATGCACAATCGGACCAAGTACATACCAAATACAGTTATGGACTTCGACACTAATCCAACATAATGAACATGTATGGATGTGTAAGTGAGTATGCGCTTTAGCATGTTCCTAATGATTTATGTGTTTATATTTCAGAGAGAGACTATGGTGGCCACCTGAGGTCCAGGCATCAACAACCCCGAGAGAGTGAGTACCAGCGATGAGGAGATCCGCAGGATTATAGAGGGTCAGGTGGCCACAGATATCAGGGAGGCCATTCTGAATATGTTCGAGTCTATTAAGACCACGTTGATTAAGAATTTTGACGAGCGATATATTGCAGTCACCGAGGCTGCCGTTGTCGCAGCCATCACATCCCTTGCAGCATCGAGGCTACAGGGGGGGTGACTCATTGATGTTCCGAGAGTTCAGCAACACGAAGCCACCGGAGTATGACGGGACCCAGGACCCGATTGTTGCGATGCAATGGATCTTCGATATCGAGGGATGCTTTTATACTTGTTTATGCCTTGTGAACCTGAAGGTTCGATTTGTGCTGAACCAACTTTGCTTGGGAGAGAAGGACTGGTGGAAGTATGTGACAACTGACTATTCTCCTACAGACCATGATGCCGTGATTTACCTAGCTATTCTGAGATGAGTTCGTTTCCTAGGTGGAGAGGGAACGATTGGCCCATGTGTTTCTGTCTCTCAGGAAGAAGACAGAGACAATGATAGAGATCACAAGGATGTTTGATGAGAGGGCATTATGTTTCCCTGAGCACGTGTCCACTAATCAAGAACATGTGAGCCGCTACTTGAGCATTTTGAGGAGGGACATTCGGGAGTTCGTGACGAACTTATCATATTAGAAATTGGCTGAGCTATAGACCAATGCCAAGACGACGGAAATCGAGTTGGAGACTCAGACGAGGGTAGAGGGAGAGTCTCAGAGGAGAGATAAGAGACCATTGTAGTGGCAGTCGGTGACCAAGCGGGCTAAGCCCACTGATACCAGAGCAGGAGGCCAGAAAGGTTGCACTTGTGGCAAGTGCGATAAGAGTCATGAGGGATCTTGCCGATCAGGAAATTTGTTTCAAGTACGGCAAGGAGGGGCATATGGCGAAGGATTGCCCTAAGATATTTTTGGTTTGCCCCTGCTCCTGCAACTTTGCGTGTCACTGATGGTCGGCCCGGAAAGGCCGAGGCTTCGAGAGCTCGTAGGAGAGCTTTCCAGTTGACTACGGAGGAGGTCCGCGCAACACCTTACATTGTTGTTGGTACGTATCTCATTATTCATGTTGTTATTATAACTTGTTTGTGCTTATATTGTGTTTAATATAGGTACTTTTGTTGTGAATTATGCGGCTTCTTAGGTGCTATTCGACTCGGGTGCAAGTGGATCCTTCGTGTCTCTATCCTTTAGTCGCTGCATTAGTGTTAGACATGAGGCTTTGAGTCGACCATTGAGGGTTTCTATAGCCAACAAGCATGCGTTTTTTCTACTGATGTATTCCGAGATTGTGTTTTGGAGATTTTCGGTGTTGAGTTTCCGATAGATTTGCGTGCCAATAGCGATAGGAGATGTCTATATCATAGTGGGCATGGATTGGTTGAGTCGATTTGGGGTTGTGATTGATTGCGAGCATCAGATGGTGACGATTCGTGACCCTGGTGGGGGAGTACTTACTGTTTATGGTGAGGGAACAAGATCGGGATCAGCTTTCTGCTCCGCCGCCAGGGTGAGACGGTGTCTGCAGCATGGATGTATGGGCTTCTTAGCTTATGTAGTGGACACTCAGGTTTTAAATGAGAGGTTCACTTCTGTTTCTGACGTTCCAGTAGTATGTGATTTCCTGGATTTTTTCCCCAAGATTTGTCGGCTGGTCTCCTGAGAGGCAGCTGGAGTTACGGATCGACTTGGTTCCGGGGGTAGCGCCCATAGCCAAGGCACTGTATCGTCTTGCGCCGCCCGAGATGCAGGAGTTATCCTCTGTGACATCCCCATTTTCACGGCCAGAAAAGACCGATTTTATTTATGCTTTATAAAAATCAGAGTACTTCCTTTAATAAAAATGTTGCGGAATTTGTTCCCAGAAAAACATGATAAATACGTTATTAAAACATTTTCGAAGAAACGTATTTATTTCATTTTAAAACGTTTGGGATGTCATCGTTAATATAGAAACATAAGCATAAACAGAACTTACAATTATTTACACTAGTGATCTACATCTCTTTAAATCTCTCAGTGTAATGTCACTTCATATCGTCACCTGTGATATAAATAAACTGAGTGGGTCAGGTTGGGAAACCTGGTGAGTACATAGGGTTTTCAACCCACAATAATATAATTATTATTTTTAAACCTCAAACAATCAACCCAATTACCCATTCCCGTTATCCTCACACTATGTCCCTAAAACCTCTAACACAAGGGACCTAGTCTAAGGACTATCATCGGGATGGACACTACTGCTAAAGGGATTCCTTGGAAATGAAAGTCCTAAAGGCAACCATGTGGGGGATGGAGTACACCTGGTGAGCACACAGTTCACACAGTTCGAATAAACACACAGTTCAAATAAACACCTACAGGTTGCGAGCATGCTAGTATTCCACCGGACTATCTAGAATAGTCCGTGGTCGTCATCTATACTCCGCTAGATGACTGGATCATCAATAACATCTATAACGAGGCCTCTCATTATTTTTATTTTGTCACACAGCAACTATTACATCTACCCATGTTTTACCCAACACATTTTGTAGATATAAAATACATATACGGTTTAAATCATTGAAAACATGTATAAAATGTTTATCCAGCATAGATAGCAAGTATACAGATAATATACACACAACACGTAATTTATATAAAATACTTCATATCTATGTGTAAGCTGAAAGTAACTATGCACTCACCTGAGTAGGTGGTGACTCAGCACTCGGACAGCGCTTTGATACTCTTAAAACAATTTTCCTTCGATAAAACCTAGTATCAATACCACTAGGGTTTAGTCTAATGATAACCGCGACAAATTAATAGTCTGACTATTATTATTATTATTATACAAGCGTTAATAACACTCAATATAACTCATAATAATAACCCAAATAATTATTTTAAGGACCTAATAACATTCCTATAATTATTTGAAAGTTATATTAAAAATTGCGTAAGCGTAGCACACTTACAGCGAATTTTATTGAAAACCGGAACTTATTTGGAGCAGCGTTTCGAAACCGAAAGACACATTTTCTCGGGACTCCGGGAGCCTCGGGTCTTCCTTAGGGTGCTAGGGGGTTTGCCTAGGCTTAGGAGGGGGTTAAGGGGGTAGTGAGAGAAAGTAGAGTGAGAAAGTTGGAGTGAATTTGTAAGAAAATATGGCAGCCCTCGCAGCCCTTTTATAGCCTGGTCCTCGGACGTATGCTGGGCGTACAGGTCCTCAGACGCGGGGAGTAACTTCAGATAAGGGTTCCAGATGGCGAGACCTCGGTGGGGCGACGTGGTTTCTTCTCGGACCAAGCAGATTGACTACGCGCAGCGTTCCCTCTTCGCACGCTGGGCGTACCTCGTACGTGAGGCGCTCCTCGGCTACGCTGGGCGTAACCCTCACACCAGGTGTCATCATCCGAAGCGAGACCGTGCTGTTGGGCAAGGGTTTTATTTCGACCCCTATTGCCTCTAAATTGTCTAGCCCGGATCTACGGGAGTTACATCCTCGCAGCATCAGGAGCTGTTGGGCAAGGGTTTTATTCGGCCATGTAGTTCGCCGTGGGGAGCGTTGATCCTTTTTGTCAAGAAGAAGAATGGTTCACACCGGATGTGCATCGATTACCGAAAGTTGAACAAGTTGACGGTTAAGAATCGCTATCCATTGCGGAGGATCGATGACTTATTTGATCAGTTGCAGGGAACGTCTTGGTTTTCCAAAATTGATATGAGATCTGGATATCTTCATATGAGGGTCCGTTAGGAGTATATTCAGAAAACGGTCTTTCGAACTCGATATGGGCATTATGAGTTCGTGGTGATGCCTTTCAGGCTCATCAACACACCGACAATGTTCATGGACCTCATGAACCGGGTGTTAGACCCATGTTAGACCGGTCGATGATCGTGTTCATCGACGATATTCTGGAATACTCAAAGACCATGGAACAACATGAGGAGCATCTCCGGGAGATTCTGGGAGTGTTGAGGATGGAGAGGCTTTATGCCAAATTCTCCAAGTGTGATTTTTGGTTATGAGAGGTTCAGTTCTTAGGACACCTCGTTAACCAGAATGAGATTTTGGTTGACACGGCCAAGATTAAGGTAGTGATGCAGTGGGAGGTGCCGAGAACCCCATTCGAGATCAGAAGTTTTCTTGGCCTGACAGGTTACTACCTGAGATTTATAAGAGATTTCTCCAAGATTGCTATCCCTCTCACCAAGTTAACCCGAAAAGAATGTAGTTTTTACTTGGGTGCCTGAGCAGCATGCATCATTCGAGACTATTCGTCAGAGGTTGTGTGAGGCTCAAGTGTTAGCTCTCCCGAAGGCAGTATTGGACTTTGTAGTTTACTGTGATGCATCCATATCGGGATTAGGTGTTTTGTTGATGTAGAGAGGGCACATGATAGCATATGCGTCGAGGCAGCTAAAGCCTCACAAGATGAGATATCCCACCTACGATTTGGAGCTGGGGGCGGTGGGATTCACCCTCAATATTTGGCATCAATACCTCTATGGTGTCCAGTGTACCATATACACGGACCATATGGTTCAGCCCAATCTGAATATGCGACAGAGGAAGTGGTTGGATGTGGTAAAGGATTACGACTTTGAGATTTTGCATCATCCTGGTAAGGCTAATGTGGTAGTTGATCCCTTAGTCATAGATCAGGGAGTACTCCGATTCGAGACATGTGTATAAGGATGACGATGATGACTCTAGTCATAGATGTCATTCGAGAAGCATAAGCAGTGGCCATGAGACCAGAGAACCGCAAGAGAGAATAGGTGATCAAGCAGATTTCTGAGTATGGGACGGACGGTCAGGGGCTTATGACATACCATGGGCATACATGGGTTCCATATACGGGTGGAGCTCAACAAAATTTCATGGAGGAGGCCCATAAGTCGAGGTTTACCATTCACCCTTGGGCTACGAATATGTACATGGATTTGAAACACGACTATTGGTGGCCCTGTATGAAGAGAGATGTGACATGGATAGTTAAGAGGTGTTTGACCTATCTCAAGGTCAAGGCAGAGCACCAACGCCCACATGGAAAGTTGCAGCCTCTGGAAGTTCCTATATGGAAGTGGGAACTTATCTCCATGGATTTTTATTACCAAATTGTCGAGGACTGCGAGAGGTGTGGAGATGATCTGGGTGATTGTGGACCGATTGACAAAGAGTGCTCACTTCTTGGCTATAATTGAGAACTCTTCAGCGGAGAAGTTGGTTGAGGTCTACGTGTGAGAGGTGGGGGCTCGACATAGAGTGTCGACTTCGATAGTGTCTGACCGTGAAGTGCGTTTTACTTCCAGGTTCTGGAAGAAATTTCATGAGGAGTTGGGTACGAGACTACATTTTAGCACTGCATATCATCCACAGACGGACGGGCAGAGCGAGCGAATGATTCAGATGCTCGAAGATATGTTACGTGATTGTGATATCGACTTTCGTGGGAGTTGGGATTCCTATATACCCTTGGCTGGTTTTTCATACAACAACAACCATCACTCCTGTATTGGGATGTCTCTCTTTGAGCTTTTATATGGGAGGAGATGTCGAACTCCTATCTGTTGGGGGGAGGTCGAACAGAGAGTGATGGGGAGCACCGAGATAGTGCCCAAGACGACAGAGCAAATCTAGCAGGTTAGATAGAGGTTGCTGACGGACCAGAGTCGCCAAAAGAGTTACGCAAATCGAAGGCGTTCCGAGCTAGAGTTCCAGGTTGGCGACTTTGTTCTCCTGAAGGTATCCCCATGAAAAGGGTGATCCGATTCATAAAGTGGGGCAGGTTGGGCCCTCGATTCATTGGTCCTTTCAGGATGATTGCCCAAGTGGGCAAGGTAGCTTATTGGTTAGAGCTGCATGAGGAGTTGAGCCAGATTCATAAAACTTTTCATGTATCCCAGCTGAGGAAGTGTGTAGCCGACAAAACAGCAGTACTTCCTTTAGAGAACATTCAAGTTGATGATCGCATAAACTATATTGAGAGACCAGTAACACTATTGGACAAGAACGTAAAGATCTTGAGGAACAAAGAGGTGCACCTGGTTAAGGTGTAATGGCGACATCGTAAAGGTTCAGATGGACTTGGGAGCCAAATTCCAAGATGTGTGAGCAGTACCCAGAGCTGTTTCTAAAGAATGACTTCGAGGGCGAAGTTTGATCTCAGTGGGGGAGAATTGTAACACCCCAATTCCCAGGTATGAAATTTTAGGGTTTTATGCATATTATATGTAACGCCTGTGTTTCCGGGCTTGCCATTTTTAGCAATGTAATAGTCTAGGTTAACCTCTGTAACCCGTTTTGAAATAATAAGATTGTATTATTTAAGTATTATGTGTTTTGTGCTTAATTGCTTAATTATGTGGTTTGATTAATTAAGAATAAAAATAAGCGTCAAAATTAAGTGTAAAATAAACATAATATCTTTGAATAATGTTGTAGTAGTTGAAACGAGGTTTCCGAATATATATAGAACGCCCAAATCTGACTTCGTATGAGGAAGTTATGATTTATCGAAGTTTCGGCTTAGCGGTGTGCAGCCCGAAATACTCGATTTGAGATCGAGCGGTTTTTAGCTGAAGAAATCTAAACGAGGATCGAAGGTCTCGCTGTTGGTATCGAAGCGATAAAAAGTTAGGCGAGAACGGACGTCAAACGAAGAAGTTATGAATTTATAACGAAGTTTTTCTGTCGCGGCCTATTAAAAATAAATAATAAAAATAAAGTCGAAATTAGCCGACGGAGTCTAAACGAAAGTTGTAGAGCGTGGTCTCACCTTCGCGTGGATATAAAGAACGTCGAAAACGGAGTTCGTATGAAGAATATATGAATTTCCAAAGTTTATTTAATATTTTGTATTTAAATTTAATTGGAAATTCGGAAGCATTATCCGAGGACGAGTCACCGATCTGATCCGAGGTACGCCCCCGCGTACTCCGAAGTGTCGACATTCGCAGCAAGTGGCTTCGGATGACGAACGCCATGACGATTTCGGACCAGTACGCCCCGCGTACTCCGAGCCTCCAGCCTCCTATAAATAGGATCCGAAGGCAGCCGAGTCTTTTGTTCATTTTCTCTCTTCTCTCTCCCGTTTTGCATCGTTTTGCATGCCAGAAATATCCCGAAGCCCCGGTATCATACTCGAGCCCCGAGGCAAGTCCCGAGATCCGGAAGATCCCGAGAAGTGCGGTTCCCGAGCCGAAGCTCTGCCCGCGAGAAGTCGATTTTTGTGAAGATCTTTCAGATCTGCTGAGGATTACTACTTCTACAAGTCGTAGTGCTGTCCGATCATCTTCTGATCAAGTGAGTGTATACTACCTTTCATAAACACGATAATAATACAAGTTTGGTTCGAGTGTATTAAGTATATTGTTGTTTATAAGTGTGAGTGTGTAGTTACCTTCTTCTAACACATAAATATTAAGTATTTTGTATAAAATACGTGCTATGTGTATAGTATATTGCTGTTTATATGTGTGAATGTGTATTCACTCTCTTCTATCTCATAGATATCATTTATTCTCTATGAGATATGTGTTATGTGTGTGCGTGCCTCATCTGTTATGTGGATTATGAGTTGATTAAAGCATGCGATACATGTTTTTAAACTATGTATAAAAATGTATATTTTTATCTACTAATATGTTGGGTAGAACATGAGTAGATAGTTGGTGTGTAATAAACAGATGAGAGGCCTCGTTGTTGTTTGATTTAGTTATCTAGCGGAGTTTAGATGACGACCACGGGCTATTCTAGACAGTCTTGTGGAAACATTAGCAGGTTCGCCACCTGTAGGTGTTAATGAACTTGGATGTTCATTCGTTGTAATCCATCCCCCTCATGGTTGCCTTATTTGACTTATATTGCTGAGGAACCCCCGAAGCATGTGTTGTCGCCCCGATGAAATATTCTTAGACTAGGTCCCTTATGTTAGTTGTTTTAGGGACATAAAGTGAGAATAACGGGAATGGGTAATTGGGTTATTGTTGGTTGGTGAAAATTAAATATGATTATTTATTGTGGGTTGAAAACCCTATATGCTCACCAGGCTCCCAAGCCTGACCCACTCAGTTTTATTTGTATTACAGGAAGTGGCGCGAGGGCATGAGATGGATGAACCATCAGTTGTTTTGTTTACAAGTCTGTATATGTATATATTTGTTGAATGACTTGTAATGTTATCGTTTATGCTTATTGTTCTGTATCGGAACATGACACCCCGAGTTTTGATTATATAATGAAAAGTACATTTCTTTTATGAAATGCTTTGGTAAACATTGTTTAATCATGTTTTGTTTTTGGGAACAAATTCCGCAACTCTGTAAAATCAAAAGGATTTACTCTGAAAATATTTTAAAAGCATAAATGAAAAACGGTCTTTTCTGGCCGAGATTTTGGGGTTGTCATAGTTGGTATCAGAGCATTAGTTTAAGCGAACTAGGAATTTGTAGGATTTCTAGACTTAAACTTAGAATGCTAAGTGGAATTTTGAGATGTGTGTCTGTTGTGTTTTAGACACGAGCACTGGTTTATTTTAGGAAAGTTGCCTAAAATGCTTTATGTGCTAAATGTTATATGTTGCCATATATGATATTATTTGTTCGGATCTATGGTCTGTTGCCGACCGGATCTAGAAACCTTATGTGTGTAGGATTCTAAGCGTACGTCTACGATATTAGAACTAGCATGTAAACGTTTCGGTGTGATAAGGAAGATTTGAATATCTATCATGATTGAGGATCTAATTTCACCTTATTCGGTGTGTAGATCAAAGATGGTGAGAACCAGAAGTGGAGTTGGAAATGCTGATGAAAACAGGAATCAACCGCCAGTGATTGAACAAGTACCTGTCGTAGCAGCAGCACCTGAGCCAATAACCATGGATGGTGTGCAAATGATGATTCAGACGATGTTGGATCGTCAGATGGATGAAACTAGACGGTTGCTTCAACAGAATCGTGAAGAACTGTCAATTCGTGTGGAGGAGCCTGAATTAAATGAAGGGCACTCGGAAGGGGGAAACTTAAGTGGGTCTATTGGTCAAGCCAACCCACCGATAGTTAGGCAAGATAACCATGATAGAAGGAATGATGGAATGGGATGCAAGTACAAGGACTTTCTAACTTGCAAACCATCGACCTTCATTGGAAAGGAGGATCCGATAGGGGTTATGGATTGGATCTCCGAAATGGAGTTAGCCTTCATGACATGTGGCTGCAGAGGTAAGTTGCAGACTATCTACGCAGTGCGTCAGTTCCGAGGTGGAGCCGTTCGTTGGTGGAACACTCTAGGGAAGACCTTATGCCCTAATGAGCCACTGCAATTGTCATGGGCAGAGTTCTTGGTGCGGTTCAAGCGCAAGTTCTGCTCGGCTCAAAATTTGTTGGAGTTGGAGAACAAGTTCCTGACATTGACGAAAGGCAGCATGTCAGTTGACGAATACACCAATAGCTTCACCGATAAGATGGATTTTGCTTTGCGCATCGTTCCAGATGAGCTGACAAAGGTGGACCGATATGCGAAGGGACTCCCATGGGAGTACGAGGTACCAGTACGTCACACACATACTCTAGAGGCAGCTATCTGGGCTGCCAAGTCTGTTGAGAACATGATAAAGGGAAGAACCACCGACAAGGTTGAAGTTGGTGAGAAAAGGAAGTTTGAGGGAACATCTGGTTCCAGTAAGAAAAGCAAATTTTCGAAATCTGATTCGAAAAATTTTGGAGGAAAAGGAGGCGAAGCGAAGTGGTGTGATAAGTGTAAGAAAAAGCACTTTGGGAAATGTAGCGAGGATGTGACTTGCTACAAGTGTGGAAAGGTCGGACATTTCGCCAATGAATGTCCGAGCAACAAATGGATGTGTTTTGGTTGTAATGAAGAGGGGCATATTTTGAAAGACTGTCCGAAGAAGAAGGAGGCAGCTAGGCCCAACATTCCACCAAAGCTGGAGGCGAGAGCCTTCCAGATGACACTCGAAGCTGCGAAAGATGAAGCTGATGTCGCTTCAGGTACCTTTCTCGTAAATGAATTACCAGCTCAAATTTTGTTTGATTCTGGAGCCAACTACTCCTTTATTTCGCATGAGTTTGGTAGAAAGCTAGCTTTGCCTGTTGATAGACTAGATGATGCTTTGTTAGTCGAAGTAGCTAGTGGCAAGTTTGTACCTGTTAGTCATCATATGAAAAACATCTTAATCGACCTTTATGGGAATAAGTTTCTCGAGAAATTATTGCCTATCGAACTAAATGGTTTCGACATCGTGTTGGGAATGGATTGGCTTAGCGCCAATGATGCCAAAATCTTGTGCAAGAAGAAGATAGTTAAAGTAAACCCGCCTGGGAAAGATTCGTTTATGGTGTATGGGGACAAACGCAGAGTGAATTCTGGAATCATTTCTCTAATGAAAGCCAGAAAGTGTTTGACCAAGGGATGTACATCATATTTAGCATTCGTGATTGATGCTAAGAAAGAAAAGAAGGTGATGCAGAGTATTCCAGTGGTGTGTGATTATCCAGAAGTATTTCCCGAAGATCTTCCTGGATTACCACATGATAGACAAGTAGAGTTCAGAATAGACTTGTTACCAGGAACCACGCCAATAGCAAAAACACCTTATCGATTAGCACCGACGGAGATGAAGGAGCTGATGATGCAACTTCAGGAGTTATTGGAAAAAGGTTTCATTAGACCTAGTTCATCGCCCTGGGGAGCTCCGGTGTTATTTGTGAAGAAGAAAGATGGAAGTATGAGAATGTGCATCGATTACAGAGAGCTGAACAAGGCAACAATAAATAATAGATATCCGTTGCCGAGGATTGATGACCTATTTGATCAATTGCAAGGTTCGAGCTATTTCTCGAAGATCGATCTAAGGTCAGGATATCATCAGCTGAAAGTAAGAGATCAAGATATCTAGAAGACTGCATTCAGAACTAGATATGGACACTACGAGTTCTTGGTTATGTCGTTTGGACTAACCAATGCTCTAGCAGCGTTCATGGATTTGATGAATAGGGTTTGTAACCCTTTCCTTGATAAATCCGTGATAGTGTTCATAGACGACATTCTGATTTACTCGAAAAGCCAGGAGGAGCATGGCAGACACTTGCGAGAAGTGTTAGAAGTTTTGAAGAAGGAGAAGCTGTATGCGAAGTTCTCCAAATGTGATTTTTGGATTCGTGAAGTCCAATTCTTGGGTCACGTGGTCAACCAAGAAGGGATAATGGTTGATCCAGCGAAGATCGAAGCTGTGATGAAGTGGGAACAACCGAAAAGTCCCACGGAGATTCGAAGCTTTTTAGGATTAGCCAGATATTACCGCAGGTTTATCCAAGGCTTTTCTTCGATCGCTAGTCCATTAACATCTTTGACCCACAAAGGAGCTACTTATGCATGGAGTGATAAGCATAAAGAAGCATTCGAGAAGTTAAAGAAGAAGCTATGCGAGGCACCGATACTTTCTCTACCCGATGGAGTTGAAGACTTCGTTGTTTATAGCGATGCGTCTGGGGTTGGATTGGGTTGTGTTTTGACCCAAAGAGAAAAAGTGATAGCATATGCGTCTCGACAGCTGAAAGAGCATGAAAAGAATTACCCGACTCATGATTTGGAGTTGGCAGCGGTAGTTTTCGCTCTGAAAATATGGAGGCATTACCTCTATGGCACGAAGTGCAAACTTTTTACTAATCATAAGAGTCTCCAATATCTCTTTAATCAGAAGGAATTGAATATGAGGCAACGACGCTGGCTAGAATTACTTAAAGACTACGACTGTGAGATACTTTACCACCCCGGTAAAGCTAATGTTGTTGCTGATGCTCTCAGTCGTAAGGTCAATCTTGAAAGGAAAAGGCCAAGAGCGTTGAGAATTGAATTTGTCTCGACCATTGTGGAAAGTATAAAGAAAGCTCAAGAGGAAGCTTCTGAGAAAAATGACCGAAAGGAGGAACGTTTGGGTAAAACGTTGGTGTTTGGTACTAACGGTAATGGACTGAAGGTATTCCAAGATCGTATTTGGGTACCTAAGTCAGGAGGAATTAGGGATCTTCTGATGGAAGAAGCTCACAAGACCATGTACTCGATTCATCCGGGTAGCACTAAAATGTATAGGGACCTGAAACCCTACTACTGGTGGCCGACGATGAAGCTTGATGTTGCAAAGTATGTGGCTGAGTGTGTGACTTGTGCGAGAGTCAAGACACAACATCAGAATCCTTACGGGAGTTTAGAACCATTGTCTGTGCCTATGGGTAAGTAGGAAGACATTGCTATGGACTTTGTCACTAGACTGCCCAGAACAAAGAATGGTCACGACATGATTTGGGTGGTCGTTGATCGATTCACTAAGAGTACGCATTTCATAGCAGCCAAGGAGAAATGGTCTATGGAGAAGCTTGCGAATTCTTACGTGAAGGAAATTGTGAGGATTCACGGTGTTCCGTTAACGATTGTGTCGGATCGTGATAGCCGTTTCACCTCAAGGTTTTGGAAAAGTCTACAAGAGGAATTGGGTACCAAGTTATGTTTAAGCACAGCTTACCATCCGCAGACTGATGGTCAGAGTGAAAGAACGATACAAACACTTGAAGATATGCTGAGAGCATGTACCTTGCAATTCCTAGGTAATTGGGATGAACATTTACCTTTGGTAGAATTTTCCTATAATAATAGTTTCCACTCGAGCATTAAGATGGCACCTTATCAAGCTTTGTACGGACAGAAGTGTCGTACGCCGTCATGTTGGCTTGAGGCTGGGGAAAAGCAGTTTATGGGACTAGAGATGGTTCATCAAACTGCTGAAAAGTTGAAAATAATTAGGGAAAGAATGTTAGCAGCTCAAGATCGTCAAAAGAGCTATGCTGACAAGAAGCGAAGACCGATGATTTTTGAAATTGGAGATTCGGTTTTGCTTAAAGTCTCGCCGTGGAAGGGACTTATAAGATTTGGTAAAAGGGGAAAGTTGAGTCCAAGGTTTATTGGACCGTTTAAAGTTCTTCAGAGAGTTGGGAACCAAGCTTACAAGCTCGAATTACCCGAGGAACTGAATGGATTCACAACACTTTTCATGTGTGTTATTTGAGGAAGTTCACGAGAGAAGTTCCCGATATAATTCCAATTTCTGAATTGAAAATTGATGAGAACAAAAGGTTGATTGAAGAACCAGAGGAAATTGTTGACCGAAAGACTAAGAAGTTGCGACGCAAAATGGTTGGGTTAGTGCTTGTCCGATGGAAACACACGAATGGGCAGAATCTCACCTGGGAGACAGAGAGTGACATGTTGAGTCGCTATCCGCATTTGTTTGTTGATGTGTGATTCCGGGGACGGAATCATTCTAAGGTGGAGAGAATTGTAACGCCTGTGTTTCCAGGCTTGCCATTTTTAGCAATGTAATAGTCTAGGTTAACCTCTGTAACCCATTTTGAAATAATAAGATTGTATTATTTAAGTATTATGTGTTTTGTGCTTAATTGCTTAATTATGTGGTTTGATTAATTAAGAATAAAAATAAGCGTCAAAATTAAGTATAAAATAAACTTAATATCTTTGAATAATGTTGTAGTAGTTGAAACGAGGTTTCCGAATATATATATATATAGAACGCCCAAATCTGACTTCGTATGAGGAAGTTATGATTTATCGAAGTTTCGGCTTAGCGGTGTGCAGCCCGAAATACTCGATTTGAGATTGAGCGGTTTTTAGCCGAAGAAATCTAAATGAGGATCGAAGGTCTCGTTGTTGGTATCGAAGCGATAAAAAGTTAGGCGAGAACGGACGTCAAACGAAGAAGTTATGAATTTATAACGAAGTTTTTCTGTCGCGGACTATTAAAAATAAATAATAAAAATAAAGTCGAAATTAGCCGACGGAGTCTAAACGAAAGTTGTAGAGCGTGGTCTCACCTTCGCGTGGATATCAAGAACGTCGAAAACGGAGTTCGTATGAAGAAGATATGAATTTCCGAAGTTTATTTAATATTTTGTATTTAAATTTAATTGGAAATTCGGAAGCATTATCCGAGGACGAGTCACCGATCTGATCCGAGGCTCCCAAGCCTGAACCACTCAGTTTTATTTGTATTACAGGAAGTGGCGCGAGGGCATGAGATGGATGAACCATCAGTTTTTTTGTTTACAAGTCTGTATATGTATATATTTGTTGAATGACTTGTAATGTTATCGTTTATGCTTATTGGTCTGTATCGGAACATGACACCCCGAGTTTTGATTATATAATGAAAAGTACATTTCTTTTATGAAATGCTTTGGTAAACATTGTTTTATCATGTTTTATTTTTGGGAACAAATTCCGCAACTCTTTAAAATCAAAAGGATTTACTCTGAAAATATTTTAAAAGCATAAATGAAAAACGGTCTTTTCTGGCCGAGATTTTGGGGATGTCACATTATAGGACCTACTCAACGATTTAGGAGGCCCCAACTTGTCGTGTAGAAACCAAGGAGGCCGCGTGATTTACAAAGCCTACTCGACGAGTTGGAGGACCCCAACTCGACGAGTTGGAATCAGAACATGAAACCCTAATTTTTAGGGTTTGCACCCTATTTAAAGAACCAAATGGCTTATGGCCAGTCCCCCTCATCGTCCCCTCAGTCCAGAGAAACCCTAAATTGCGCCTCATCTTCCATTTCCAGTGTGTGAGAGTTCAAAGAGTGTTCTTGGGTGTTTTCTTGAAGGAGTTGAAGTTGTTGGTGCAAAGTTGAAGGGATAAGCCTTGGATATGGGATTTTTAGTGTTGTTGCAACCATTAGAAGGTATAAAGCTGATACCTTGATCATGTCTTTGTTAGATCTCTTCTTTGGAGAGTTTATGGACATTATTAGCTTGTTTTGGGACCATACTTGGGTTTGAGTATATTCTGATGTTATAACTTTAGATCTGGGCTTCATAGGGCCTTTGTGGACTTAAAGTTTCCAACTTTATCAAGTCTTGGCCCTCCATCATGATCTATGTCCCATAACATGCTTTATGTGAGTGTTTTAGCCCCTTTATGTCATGCATGCTCGTAAAGTTAGAAACTTTATGTGGTATTTCAGTCCTAAGGGACCAGATCTATAGTTTGGAGCTTTAGTTTCAACTTAAAGTATCTACAGACTATGAGACTAGGAGAAACTCGACGAGTTGCCCTGCCAAATCGACAAGTTGGGATGGGTTTTTCTTGCTTCCTGGATACTGAGCGAACTCGGCGAGTTGATAAGATAACTTAGCGAGTTGGTTTGGGTTTTTCATGATTTTCTGATAACTAAAGAAACTCAATGAGTCGGGTAGATACACTCGTCGAGTTAGGTCAACATGGATTGTTGACTTCCATTGATTTAGGGTTTTGATCAAGTTCTAGACTTTGGAGGCAATGGTGGGGTAAAATAGTCTTTTTTCCCTTCTGAGGTTTATTAGAGAGACTTAACCAACACTTTGAGGAATTTTTATATCATATTTTAATTAGAGATATATGTGACATATGTTAGGCAGAGTCTAGACCAGCAGTTCGGGTGTGGGATTCACTTACTTTATTTCACTAGGTGAACTTTCTCACTATACTTACCTGTGTGGTAATTTATGTGTGACCGGTGGGTCATATTCATGTTATTGACCGGAGGGTCTCATTTACTTACACTTGTCGAGTTAGGTCTGTTGGATTAGGTGTTTAAGCCCATAACTATAATTGGTATGTACTTGACACGATAGTAGCATGGTCCTTTTGGGTTGCCTTCACTAGAACAATTTGATAGGATGGATATTTGAGAAAGATGTTATTTGTGATTTATTAATTTATTATATGAATAATATATTAATTGAGAAATCATATTATTTAATTGGTCTTGATCAAGAATTAATTTGGAATTAATTTAGTGATCAAAAGAGAGTGATTAAATTTACGGGGACTTATTAGGTAAATCAGTAATACTTATAGTTTGGGCTAATGATCCATGTTGATTAGGGATGGACTAAACCTATATGAGAGTCCATAAGGTTTACTCCAATGTGTTGTGTCAAAAATATGGTTTATACATTACTTTCTAGGCGTTAATAGTTTTTGGTCATGTAATATGTTTTTGCAATTGTGTTTACGGCCATGATGTTGTGTTTACGGCCTTGAACTGGTTCACGGGCGTGAAACCATTCATGGACCATGTTCAATATAAATAGATGTCATAGTGTTAAGTGTACAAGGATAGACTAGGAAGGCCTAGAGGAGAGATAGAGCGCAGAGCATATTGTAGAGAGAGAAAGTTAGAGAGAAGAAGAGTGTGTGTGAGAGAATCTTATGTGTTGGAGCATCAATCTTAGTGAATACATCATAGATTCATCTTCTTCTTCTTCTTCTTCTCTATTTTGATCTAGCATCATCCAATTGATTGGGATTCCGCACCATCAATTGGATCTGATTGATACACAAGCAGATTTGGGACTTACAGTTGGTATCAGAGCAAGGATGTATCAATAATTTTGGCCAGATCTGGAGCGTATTTGATCTTATTTTTGAAGGATTTTTGAGTTTTTGGATAGCTCTTGGAAAAATAGGGGGGGGGGGGGGGGTTGTTCTTTGCGTTTTTCATAAAAACGAGTTTTTGATCGAGTTTTGGAGCAAAAAGGATGTAAAACGTCATTTTTCGTAACTACTGAAAGATTCTCGGCCACTGATTGAAGGGTTCTCAGCCTCGAAAGAAGCGTTCTCGGCCCCAAGTCCGAAGAAGCTTTAACGGCCCGGAGTTCACGGTCCTCGGTGTACGGCCAGCTTTGCTCGATCACGGTCTCGCTAGTTCACGGCTTCGGACGTTCTCGGCCAGCATCCTCGCACGCGCGCATGCGTTGTCCTTGCATCAACGATTGTTCAAAAATTAATTGGAGGTTGCCAGGACTCGAACCCGGATCACTAGCCTTCACAACCCACACATCTTACCAGTTGCGCTAGGCTGCCTCTTGTTTTAAATCTTCCCAATTTAATTCAAAAGGAGTAGTTATCTCGGTTCCTAATTTCTCATTTTTAATATATTTTGCCCAAAAATCAATTTCTTTTATTTTTAAATTCCATTTTTAACCAAAAATTTTAGTTTTTAATTTTTTACCTTTGTTTTTGACTTTTGACCATAAAAATTGACTTTGACTTTCAAGTTTGACCTTTGACTTTAAACTTTGACTTTCTCCTTTAACTTTCAAATTTTCAAATTTAGCTTTTTGGTTTGACTTTTAAGCTTGACTTTTCAAGTTTGACTTTTTAAGTTTAACTTTTAAGTTTGAATTTTTAAGCTTGACTTTTAAGGTTGACTTTTGAGTTTTTAAGTTAAAGGTCAATTAAAAAAAACAATGAGTTCCTCAAACATTTCGATCAATGAAGTTTCTTGTTCTCAATCTTGCGTTAAAACTGTTAAATTTTTACGTGAGCAAATTAAATTGATAAAAAAGAGAGAACGAGGACCTTAAATATGAGAAGTATGAACTAAAGAAAGACCAAAGACCATTAAAAGAGAAATTAGAGGGAAAAATCAAGGACTTCCGAAAACTGCAGGAAGATTATAGCAACAAGTGTGAATATTACAATTTCATTAACAAACAACTTGCCTATGTGACTGCCGAGGTTGACACATTGAAAAACAAATTTGATTTTGCAGATTTTAATTTGAGAAAATCTGATGTGTCAACTGAGATAGTTGCATCAATGATTGAAAAACAATCAACTTTCAAAGATAATCAAAACAAGGGTCTAGGGTATCACAATGTACCACCTCCCTTTAATGACAACTATAACCCACCCCTTGAGACCAACGAGGAAGAGACACATACTCAGTGTGGCCAACCCCCTACACCAGCTTTAGTTAAGACTGAAAAATCAGGGCCAACTGAGGGTGTTGAGATAAATAATGCTAATGTTTTTACTTCTAGTGTACGTAAAGTAGCAGAAGATGAGAACAAGGCGAACACTACTGAACAAACCAATGACTCCTTGAACTCTGAATCTATTGCTTCTGATCAACCTACTGTTGGTAAATCCAGGCCACCAAAACAAGCAAATCAGAGTGCCTGTTGCAACTGTGCTTGTGGGAACAATAAGAGACAAGGCAAGGGCACGCCAACAGGGGCAGGAAGAAACAATTCCTATGTGAAGAAAAACACATGTTTTCACTGTGGAACACCTGGACACATTGCACGAAACTTCCCAAATTGCACATATGATCCCTACTACGCACAAGGATGGCAGAACGTGCAAAGAGGGAGATACTTCAAAAGAAACCCTTCAAGGCCATGTTCAAACAATGGTGACTGGAATGCACAAAAGGGCAAGAATCCGACTCCCAAGAACAAGAAGGGAATGTCGTCCAAGAAGCAAAGCTCAAGAGATGCTCCTGTGAAGCCAAGACATGTTAGGTCAAAGCCATCTCGACAGCCGACTTTAAGTTCAAAAGCAAGTACCGAGGCACCCATCCGATCCAACAAGAAATGGGTTAAACCCGAATACAGATCGGTACCAAAGGTTCAATCTCCCAAATCATCTAATGCGTCTAATATTTCTTCATCTTCTGCTTGTGATAAACAGGATATGTCATGGGAGTGGGTACCTTGCGTTGATGACAAAGGTCAACTCGGTTTCAAAATGGACAGGGTTCCAAAGACCAACTGATCTCGCTCTGTGTCGAAACAACTATGGAGGGATATCGTCAGACTTTGGTTTGTTGATAGTGGTTGTTCCAGGCACATGATAGAAGGCATCTCTCAACTGTACAACACTCAAAATTTTGTTGGAGAGTATGTGTATTTTGTGGGAAAGGAAGAAAGGAAAGGATCACACATGGGGTTTGTGCTTAATGATGTGAAGAATTTTCGGATCTGTTCTAAGATTATGTATGCTGTTCTCAGACCTTCTGAATGCAAATTCAATCGGTGACTTATGGTTTGAGTTTTCTTCTCGATACTCCTAAGTTTTTCTCTTACATTGATTCATTTCAAAGACAATTTTTTTAATTTCCTTATGTCTTTCTTTAGTAAGAGTTATTGGGAAGTGATATAAAGTCTAGTGCTAAAGGGCAATCTGAAATTCATGTAATGCATGAAAGCCGAATTGTCTAGACTTTGTGTTCAATGTGCTGGTAGGTACAAAGGATTCAAAAGGACTAGACATAGATTGACACTGAAAGGACTTGACAGTAAGGACTTAGATAGTTCTATTTGGATTGACCATATGACGCTTGGATAGATTGAGAACCTGCTAAAGATGAGAACCTGCGAGATACACTAAAAGTTAATTATCTAAAATTGTGGCTCAACATTTCCTTGATGTATGGACTCATGTCCTTGATGTATGGACTCATGTCCTTAATTCCGGTACTGATAGGATGACTGGGGGGGGGGGGGGGTTCTGATAAAGTAGGTATGTAGGAAATTATTTTCTTGCTTTCTATCTGCCAGTCATATGTTGCTTCCTTTGTGTGATTGGAACATATCTGACCTAGAATGCAACATATGCAACTCCATCTCTATGCATACCCTTATCTATGCAATTCTTTCTACATGTTATCCATATGTTGTACCCTCTGCGTGATCGGAAGATCCAACTTGGGACACAACATATGCACCTTACTATCTTTATAATCCTCAATCTCTGTTAGTCATATGTTGTTCCCTCTGCGTGATTAGAAGACATCCGACGTGGGATACAACATATGCACTTCTATATCTGACTTCTTTCTTAATGATTGAATGATCACCTAAAGTAAGGAGTTCTTTGGAAGTTCTTGATTGTCGGGGTATGTCGGGAAGTGAGGAACATGTTCTAGTGCATCTAAAATTGAACCATTTAATAGGTTATGTAGATCTCGCTGCTGAACTTAAGTGGACAACAATATCCTTGGTCGTCGTCAGCCAAATGGTCCATTTAGGAATGTATATCACAATGACTTGTCATTTATAATCTGTCAGATCTGTCCATACCCTTTGTGTTTAAGTGGACCACAACATCGGTGATTGACCAGATCTAGACATGTAGGTGTGTGCTGATAAACGATATTGAATTGTTTGACAACTTTGATCCCAATTATTATTTTTTTCGTAAATTTGTTCATAGTTTTCCTCTATGCACAAATTTACGGGGATAATTAAAAATTTTAAAAACCAAACAAAAATCAGAAAACCAAAAATCCAAAAATAGTGTTATTTCTATTTTATTTCTTTTTTAGAAAAATCCAAAAATCCAAAAATATTTTTATTTCTGTTTTATTTTTATTTTTTTTTCAGAAAATATGAAAAATCCATAAAAATATTGTGAGCTAAGTTTCTTTTATTTTTGTTTTTATCTCAAATTTCCTTTGTCTTGAAAAGTGAATTCATATGTAGATAAGACTCATGGAGACTGTATCGAGATTTTCTGAGCCAAGGCTTCATCCATGATCATCAAAGAATTTTCATTCGAAGGAAAAAGAAATGAAGATTATTCTTTAGACATTCAATCTTTCAACCCCAGAAGCAAGGTGAAGTTGACTTGAAGATTATGTGACAGATTGCATTAAAGCCTCCTCAATCAATTTGTTGTTATCTTGTACCTGCTAAAGTGATCCAGAAGATTAGTTCTCTCTGAAGATTCTCAAGCTGAAAGCGCTATCTTTCAAGAATCAGTACATCAAGCCTCCTTTGAAGAGTAGTTCAGAGTCAAATTTTGAAGAAAATCCCAACTGCTCAAGATGAAGTCATTCATTGAAGATTCATCAAGTTCATCTTGAAGTTGTGAAGAATTGGAAGATTAATGTTGAAGCCAAGCTCCCAATGGAGATTAACAAGCAAAGCTAGCTACCTTTTTAAGGGGAGTTTGTTGGGTCAGTTAGAAAAGAAAGCTATAAACCAAGGGGGAGTTTGTTGGTTTAGTTAGAAAAGAAAGCTATAAACCAAGGGGGAGATTGTTGGGTCAAAACTAAACATGGTTTATGCTTTACTTTACTAGGCGTTAATAGTTTTTGGTCATGTAATATGTTTTTGCAGTTGTGTTTTAGGGCATGATGTTGTGTTTATAGTCGTGAACTGGTTCACGGCCGTGAACCAATTTACGGTCGTGAACCCATTCACGGCCCATGTTCAATATAAATAGATGTCATATTGTTAAGTGTACAGGGATTGATAAGGAGGGCCTAGAGGAGAGATAGAGCGGAGAGCATATTGTAGAGAGAGAAAGTTAGAGAGAAGAAGAGTGTGTGTGTGAGAGAGAGAATCTTATGTGTTAGAGTATCAATCTTATTGAATACATCATATATTCATCTTTTTCTTCTTCTCCTTCTTCTCTATTTTTATCTAGCATCATCCAATTGATTGGGATTCCGCACCATCAACTGGATCTGATTGATACACAAGCAGATTTGGGACTTACACAAAGGGCCTATCAAATGTTAAGAGTCATGGTGAATTAGGTTTTACATGTAAGAAACCCTAGGAATTCCACACTATAAAAGTAACCCCTAGCATCCCTAAAATCGGCCATAAGCTATTCCAAGGTGAAACCCTAGCCGATTTTTGGTGCTTACTAACCTCTCTCTCATAAGCCTCCTCTTGCTTTTGGTGTTTGTGACTCATTTGAGGTATCACATTTGAGGTACTAAGCTCTTAGAAGTTGAAGTTCTACAAGCTACAACAAAAAGGCATTCATCTAACTTGTTTTATGTTGTATATCTCAAAATTGTATGCTAGTTAGGGTTCGTGCTATGGAAAAATGAAAATTGCATGTATAACTTGAGAAAACTTAGATCCAAAGCACTAAAGTTGTATTGTCACCATAGGATTGTTATAGTGCTCAAAACCCATCAGTGGTATCAGAGCCTAAGGTGTTTTATGTTATATTGATGCAATGGTATTGTTTTCAAAGCTGGAAAAATTTCATTTTTGGGCTCTGACTGCTGGACTCGATGAGTCCTATAAAGGAACTCAACAAGTAGATCCAACTCGACGAGTCCATTGCTTGACTCGACGAGTTGGATCAACTGTTGACAAAATTTTCGAGTTTTTGGCCAGATTTGGATTAGAATCATTACCACAAACTGTTTTGACTGATAAAATTCGTTTTTACTGATAAGCTAATGATTTTCCTCATCCAATTAAATGATGATTGTCAAATTTTAAGATAATTACTTGATTTTGTGAAAAACTAATTATTTGTAGTATTTGAATCATCTTGCTATGTGAAATTAAATTAGGTCAATTATGTGATATGGTTAATTATATGATTAATTTAATTGTTTTCAAATTGAACTAAGAGTTTTGAAGAGTTTCAAAAATTTCCCTCAAGTTTTGGAATTTAAAAATTGATTAAAAGGTTTTAATTTTCAAATATTTAAATTCTAAACCCTAGAGTTTTAAAAGTGTAAAATTCAACCCTTATACTATTATAATATCAAAAGCTTAACACTTATACATATATATATATATATATATATATATATATATATATATATATATATATAAGACAGTCAGTCTTACCGTTAGTAGGTCTTATTCACAAAGCTGGTCTATAAGGGGGTATAAGGAAATTGCCTATAAAATGGCGATTAAATGGGTGTCCACTCTTACCCACCACTTCCTTGTCTAGTGGAGTGTCGTTAGCCGAACGGGTAGGATAGGAAATTAATTCTCATTAAAAAGCATAATGCTAATTATAAAAGTAACTAAATGTTTTTCTAAATTCCCAATCTTAGTTACTTTAGGAAATATGCGAAAATGGTGCTATTCCATGAAATTGCACTTTGCACCTTGCCAAGTCGTTAGTGGAGTGTGTGTGGTAAACCGACACACTAACATGGACTAACAAGGGTGGCAAAGGGTAGCTCGAGAATTGTCATAGATCAATGGAGCGTGTGCGGTTAACCGACACATTGATTAGGCGGTAAATGACTCGAGAGTGCCAAGCAAATTTGCATGGTTATTCCCACCTTGTTTGTGATCCTCGGTATCCCAGTCACAAACTTGAAGGGCATAATCGAGATTTAAACATGTCATTGAAAAGTTCAATGAATCTCAAAGAACTAGGAATTTCATAAAACTTATTTATTTAAAATTTTAGTTTTGGGTGGTGAAATTGGTAAATCGTAATTTACTTACCCTCAAATATTTTGCAATTGGATTACAGCATCCCTCTTTTGAATTGTGAAATATTTTGTTGGGTCCTAGCCTTAATATTTCATTTGGGTTTTATATTACTGAATTTCTATCTAATGAAGCTTGTCTTTCTTTTCAGATGTCTACTTCAAACAACGCTTCGAACTTAAATGCTTTTGGCTCTTTCTCCCTCATGAACTTATATGGGAGGGTCATTTTCGATGAACCGAATTTCAATGACTGGATTTGAAACATTTGCATGGCCATTCGCTACGAGGAAAAGGAATATGTCCTTGACAATGAGCTAAAGGAGATTGATGAAGAAATTGTTACTCCTGAGCAACTGGTTGAGTATAGGGCTCATGAGAAGGACACAACAAAGGTGTCATGTATCATGCTAGCCACTATGACTTCTGAGCTTCAGAAGTCCTACGAGGACTTCTGGCCTTTCGAGATGCACCAAGACTTGATGGAAAGGTACCATCAGAGTGCTCGACAAGGAAGGTATGAAGTCATTGCCTCCATGATAACAACAAAAATGAAGGATGGAGAGTCCATCACGGCCCACTTGCAAAAGATGCAAAGATATGTGGACCGCTTGCTAAAGTTGAATGCCAATTTCACGAACAGTTGGCTATTGACATCATCGTACACTCCTTGCCTCTTTGTTATGATCATTTCAGAATGACTTATTATATGAACAAGGAGGAAGTCACTCTAAGCAAGCTTCAAGGCCTACTGAGAACTACTGAAAGTAGTTTAAAATGCAAGTCTGTTGTACCCACTCCTACTGCTGCTACCCCAGTCCTGGAAATTGGAAATTGGAAGGGAAAGAAGAGGAAAGCTTCCTCAAAGAACCACAAGGGAAAGTATCATGATGGATCATCTTCCATTGGGTCTAAAGGTGGTCCTGTTGCTCCCTCATCCAATCCACAGGAAGCAGAGTGCTTCCATTTTCATGAAAATGGGCGCTGGAAACGAAGTTGCCCTAAATACTTGCAGGACATTAAGGATGGGAAGATAAAGCCCACCTTCATAGGTATTTGCACTATTCAATCTAATAACTCATCACATGCTAGTTCTTGGGTCCTTGATATAGGATGTGGTTTTCACATTTGTTTTGAATTGCAGGGTCTAAGAAGAAGTAGGGATGTGGAACAGGGAAAGATTAACATGATCATGAGGAATAGGAATGTGTCGCCTGTCACCAATATTGGAGTTTATTCTTTATTTCTTAGTAATGGGTTATGGTTAGATTTGAACAATTGTTGCTACTCGCCAAATATGGCAAGAAACATTATTTCTTTTCATGGGTTGTATAACCAAAGTTTTATATTTTCATTTAACAATGAAATTGGTTCTGTTAATGCTTTTTATAATGGTAAATTTTATTTTGAAGCGTTGCCTTGTAATGGTGTATATGAAACAGTGATGGTTGTAGACAACTTATGAAATAATGTATTCCATATTGATTCATCCAATGGTTTGGACAATGCATGCTTGTGGCATTGTCGTCTTGGACATGTCAACAAGAAGCGCATAGCCCAAATCAAAAAGGATGGAGTGTTGGAGTCATTTGACTTGAAGTCGGATGACACGTGTGAATCTTGTTTGCTTGGAAAGATGACCAAGTCACCCTTCATTGGTACTTGTGAAAGAGGTGAGGGTTTGTTGGATCTCATACACACTGATGTGTGTGGAGCCTTCAGATCTGCCACAAGGGATGCTAACCGCTTCTATGTGACTTTTACTGATAATTATAGTAGATATGGGTATATCTACTTAATCAAGCATAAGTCAGAAAACCTTGAAAAATTCAAAGAGATTAAACAAGAAGTAGAGAATCAATTGTGCAAGAAGATAAAGATGCTTCGTTCCAATCGAGGTGGTGAGTATCTTAGTATCGAGTTCCATGACTATCTTAAAGAATGTGAAATTGTTTCACAATTGACGCCACCTAGGACACCACATCTGATAGGCGGAATCGAAACTTGTTGGACATGGTTCATTCCATGATGAGTCGAGCTTTGTTACCTATCTCATTTTGGGGGTATGCCTTAAAGATTGCCGCTCATATCCTTAACCTAGTCCCAACTAAGATGGTCTCCAAAACACCTCACAAAATGTAGACGGGGAATGTTCCCTCGTTAGCGCATATCAAAGTTTCGGATTGCAAGGCTTTCGTAAGACGAGAGACTCTCGACAAGCTCGATACTCGTAGTGAGGGTTGTATTTTCATCGGCTACCCACATAAATCCTTTGGATATTTGTTCTATAGACCTAGTGAGAACGTGGTCTTCGTAGCGTGAAGGGGTGTCTCTAGTGAAAGAGAACTCATATGCCAAGAGGATAGTGGGAGGCAAATTGACCTTAAAGAGCTTCAGGAGTTAAGCGATGAAGGAACCTCTAACACTAGCAATCAACCTGAGGATGAGACTCCTGTTGAACCAGTTGACTGATAGGTTTTGGGCATTCTAACACTCCTATGATGTACATCCAACCCTATAAACCTTGGATCTATGTTTTCTCTACTATACATGCAAATATTAAATATTCCAAGGTTTCATCCTAACTAGCATATTATGAAGCACCTATACTACAAAGTTCTAGTTAGCTGACATACCTTTTGATGTAGCTTGATGTCTTTAAGGTTTAAGAGCTTAGCCCCAATAGCGTGGAAGCCTCAAGTGGAATCACAAATCACCAAAACACCTTGGAAGAACGTGAGACAATATGTATGCACAATAAAATTGGCCCACTCTTATGTCCTCACACACTAGTGCCATTACTTGTGCCAAATACCTCTTTATATACTATGGAGGATTAGGGTTACATCCACGTAAACCCTAATACCCATGACCTTTCATTTCATAGGATCCATGGGTTAAAACTCTGTGGACTATCCATGATAGCTTAGCCCAACCTAAATGAACTTGGCCCATTCCATATCTATATCTATATATATATATATATATATATATATATATATATATATATATATATATATATATATACATATATATATATATATAAGAGTCCATATTTAATTAGTTCCTTTTGATCACTTAATTAATTCTTGATCAATACTAATTAAATAATATGATTCCATATTAATATATTATAACTTATAATATATTAATATAAATCATAAATATACTATTCTCAAAAGACTATCCATATAAATTGTGTCGGTGAAGTGCAACCCAAATGGACCATGTCGGGTCGGGTCAAGTACATACAAAATATAGTTATGGACTTAGACATTAATCCAACAGTCTCCCACTTGGATAAGTCTAAAACTATTATTGAGTATGACTTCAAAACCTAACTGGCAATCGTAGCTCTTAAAGCCGCTGTCGAACTCTGACCTTTGTCAATGACTTGTCCATTAGATAAGGGATCATATATTCCTCCATTCTAGATATCATATGGACTGAGACATGGATTATAATCATTCTCTCTGTCCATTTGTTGTTTCCCGATTTCCAATTCATGACGACTGACTGATTGAACAAATCAAATCAGTCTTGGCTTGGCCAAGCACTCACATGTGTCATCATTAAATCATCGAGGGGCCCACATATATCGCTTTTATCCTGAAGGTAAAAGGAATGGATAAACTTCGACTCATATGGCTTTTTCTACTACTTGTTGAATCATACACAAAGGTACGTTTTATAACATCGAGTTACCGAATGCGGTTTCGTGCAATCAATGTACAACCAACTCAGAGTAACAACTTATATCTCTAGGTTCGAAGAATATAAGATATTATCGTCTCATGATCACTCGTGATAAAATCCATGAAGTGATTCAAATGAGCGCGGGTTGAATCTAATATTCAGAACTTATGAGCACTCATGAGTGTTGTAGCACAACTTTGTCCACCAACTTGGACCTCTACAAGCCAACCCATGCTAGTCTTGATTCATATCTACTTCCAACATATGACCGACTGTGGATGGTTTGAATAACTAAGTCATTCCGGAAGAATAACATAGTTATTATGGTTTGAATCAATTATGGTATCAAACCCTATGAATATAAATAGACCACTTTTATTTATCACCATACTGAGTACTCATTATTCATTTTGTCGGTGTTATCAATTTTATGATTGAATTAAAAAAACACTAGTTATCCCATGCTCCAAGCATGTACACTATGTTTTTTCTAAACAATAGCTTTGCCATACACCAAGTATGCACTTTATGTTTATCTATGATCCTTACTTTGTGAACTAGATTGATTGAACATAATTTCAATGATTCTCTTTTCACACTTTCAAATCCTTGTCATAAATATAATAATTCCTAACATTTATCGAAATCTGTTTAGATTTTAAACTTATATGCACTGTTCCTCTTGTAATGATTATGCACAAAGCCACAAAGACTTGGCAACAATCATTACAGAGTATTCCATTGGAGAGCAATTCCATGGAAACGATGTCTCAAATTCAAAGCGCATTGCTTTGAACATGCTTCTTGCATTAAGTTTCTTTAACCTTACACATATTTCTTCCACCTATGAAGACAACTCTATATTCCCATTTTGACTACAACTTCTAAACAAGAGTTGCCTCTTTTCAGACTATGTCAACATGGTCCTTCCAATATTAAAAGTATACTTCCAACTGTCCTTGAGCAACTAATCTTTGGTAAACCTTAGATTGTCCTCCACTATTGCTTAATCACTTTAGTCATATCCAATTCTCGACATTTTCCTCCTTAATTTCCCAAGGCATTTGGACAATTCAGAAAGGATAAATATTATAGCACATGTAATCGATCTTGTACCCAAAGTAAATGGGACATGATTCATGATGTTTCACATAAAGACATGGTTCTAGACCAGTCTTTTTTCATAATTTTTTTTTTGTTTTCCATATTCTCAAATTTTGACTATGAAAAGGGATGTCGTAATCATAATCGAATTTTGAGAACGCAATATATAGAATTTTCTTAAGTTGAACCAATCCAACATGAAATTCATATATATATATATATATATATATATATATATATATATATATATATATATATATATATATATATATATATATTCTTGACTAAAGGTGATTAAAATCTCAATATAAGCTCTTTATAATTATTATAAACTCAATCTAAGATTTTTAGAATTGAAATGAAGTATAATTTCCTCTCCCTTAATTATAGCAAAACACCTTTTCCAACCCCTGCAACCTCACGAATTGAAACTTTTGTTTTTCTATAATTAACATTGCTAACTTGCAATACCTACCATAATTATCATGATCCCACTAACATGAGATTATTAGCATAACACTTATGCTCCCACTAGCTTTGACATGTATCCAGAAAACAGCTGGACCTTTAGAAGTCAATACTTTATTGACATTCTTACCAAAGTTCAGATTTCTGATACTAGATTGCTTTGATAAGACTTTATCAAAATCATACACCTTATCTTAGATAGATCACATGTGTGTCTAAAAAATTTCAGAACTATGAAAAGGGATGCCGTAATCATAGTCTCAATTGTTTAGACTTTTTTCCATTTCTCATAAGTCAATGTTAGTGTGCCGATTAACCACGCACGCTCCACTAACGACTTTGAGAACTATAAATATCACAGTTGCTATCTACTTAAAATCTACTTAGTGAAAGAATTTCCTCACCATCATTTTCATGAATCGGAGAGAAACCTTATGACACTTAGATTTTATGGTGTATGTGTTCTTATCCATGTGAATTTGTCAAACCATAATCACAAGACCAGGTTAGTGACAAATCCTAACTCATATGTATTGAACTTATGCAATCTTAACTTCTTTCCACCTGGCAGCTCAAGGACCTGCCATTGCTTCCAAGTAGCTATGCAAGTAATTGAGAATATGTAAAACTTAAATGTATAGCCGACTTAGCTGGAATGGGCACAAAAATGTCAACACGATAGGTTATAAACCTCTAGCTGTGTGCTAGTGATGAAATACAAGTTTTATTCTTGATTACTTCTTGAACTCTTTCAGGATCTTTTAGACTCCCACTGTCTCCTTGACCTATAAGACTTTCTTGCCAAATATTCAAGAGATAGTGTGGATTCTAATCAAGACAAAAATTTAACACAATTGACCTTAGTTGGCCTTTGTTTTATCCAAAACATCACAACTTACCAATTTCAAATGTACAAGAGTAGAAAAATTTTACTCTTACATTTGTCAAGTGTTTTAAACCTTCTTTAAGATATGTCACTCAAGTTACAATCTTGGAGTGTGACTCTAAGAATTGTTTTTGGAACGAAGCATGACTCATCTTCTTGATTTAATCATTTAAACAATTCAAGATTCCTCTTCTTAGCCATAAGAATACACTAAGATGACTCTAGAGGACTAACTGTGACATGATTTCTAAATCATTAAGACAATCACAAAACATGACGCTAAAGTACTCTCCCATATTTTCATATTTGAGAAACTTTTATCTTTCTGCCGAAGTTGATTTTTCTCTTTCGTTCTGCCATACATCGAAACTTTTCCAATGTTTCAGAATTATACTTTAAACTTGTAAGTATAACCATATTTACTAAGCTTTAGTAAATCATGACGAATAGTCTTATCAATCTTTTGTGGTGGACCTGACCAGTGCACAAGAATGTGTACTCGATCCCTTAGTCCTTTACTTGATTCACTTAAACATATGAACAAGGAATTAGTCTTAATTTTCCAAAGATGAAAATTCTCATTCATCATACAACTTGCATGATTCCAAGTTTCTATCCAACTGAAACTTGGGTGATGAGAATCTTTCCTTGTTTGGTAAATTTAGACACTACCACAAATGAAAGAATCAAATCCACTTTCCAATATTGCTATCAATGGAATCATATAAACAACAATTTTTCACAAATGCCATTGTAAGGATACTTAGAATAAATAAAAGCAAAAATTTTATTTTAGAACTTTGCGGAAAACTTATCCTTACAATGCAAAAGCATATGAAAAACTTGTTGTTATCTATTCCTAAGCAATATTACATAACTCCTAAGTAACAGCTCAAAATTCTGATCACCGAACCATGCGATTGAAATCCATCTTCGCGATCATAATCAGCATATACTTCCTTCATCACTTTTTCTTTGATTCTTAAAACATCAATATGTGACCCAGTCACATCATGTAATAAGAATCTCAAAATAGAAACTTAACAGAGTTTGATAGTGGACTTTACCTGAAGATCTTTCAGGCAAATTTGGCAGCTTCGTAACCAATGCCCCTTACCATGTACTATTGTCAATGTCCATGGAAGTTTGGGAAGTTGATCTTCTAATCAAATTTGCTTTACTAGTCCTCCTAATCATTGCTGATTTAGAAGCACCAAGCAAAGAGATAAGATCATTAAGGGTCATGTCATAGTCTGTTCCATAGTAGTCCCAAAGGAACTCACTATGTGACATAGAAAGTGATTGAACATCCAACTTTCTCAAGACGTTGACACCCAACACTCCCGACTTGTCAATATGTGACTTTATCTCCAAGATGTGAGCACACATAGACTTTGCTTTCCAATAGGGCTTGAGTGACCTTGAACTTGCGGGTTAGGGAGAATAATTGGAGGAGATGGAGGAAGTAAAGTTCAAAGAGATTTGGGAAGATCATAGATGTCTGAATTAAACATCTTTTGGGAGATATTCAAGATAGTTGATTTAAAGTCCTTAATATAACACCCAATATGAAATATTAAGGCTAGGACCCAACACAATAATATATAACTTGGAAGAGGGATGTCGTAATCCAAGCTATAGAATATTTGAAGGTAGGTGAATGATGATTCACCAATTTCCACCATGCAAACGAAATAATTTAATTAGGTTTTACTTGGATTTGAAACTCCTAGATCTTATGAGATTCATTGAACTTTCAATGGCATGTTTCAATCTCGAGTGTGCCCTTCCGGTTTTGTGACTGAGATGCCGAGGATCACAAAACAAGGTGTGAAGTAACCATGAAAATTATTTGGTACTCTTAAGTGTTTACCCCTCAATCGATGTGTCGGTTAACCACACACGCTCCATCGATACTATGATAAACATTAAGTTACCCGTTGCCTACCTTGTTAAATACGAGTTAGTGTGCCGGTTAACCACACACGCTCCACTAACTGATTTAAACAAAGTACAAAGTGTAATTTCATGGATTAGCACCTTATTCACATTTTCCTAAAGTAACTAAGATTGGGAATTATAAAAACATTTAGTTACTTTATATTTATCATTAATACTTTTAATGAAGTGAAAATTATAGTCCTTGTCCTACCTGTTCGGCTAACAACCCTCCACCAGTTAAGGAAGCGGCGGGTGAGAGTGGACACCCATTAAAATGCCATTTTATAGGCAATAACCTTATACCCCCCTTATAGACCGGCTTCGTGAATAAGGCCTACTAATGGTAAGACGACTTTCTCTTATACATACATACATACATATATATATATATATATATATATATATATATATATATATACATACATATATATATATATATATATTATTAACTTATAATATTATAAAGTATAAGGGTTGAATTTTAACTTTTAAAATTCTAAGGGCTAAACTTGGAACTAAATTATTCATGGGAAAACTTTACAAATTCCAAAACTTGAGGGAAAGTTTTGAAACTATTCAAAAATCTTAGATTTTCATAACTTAAGAGTTTAATGGTTCATTAAAATGAAGACTCTTCATTTTTTATGTAACCTCTTATTCTTTAATAACACTTTTAAAGAAGTTACTCTTAAACATCCATAACTTGAGGACAAGTTATGGAGTCATAATACTATTTAATGAAAAAGACTCTTCATTTTTTTATGTAACCTATGACCCTTTAATGAGTTTTAAGATTCATAAATGTGACCTTTTATGTAACTTGAGGAGAAGTTACAAAAACACATTTTATTAACTACCTCTAGATTAATTAGGATTGAAAACAACTAAAACACAATTTTTTTCCATTAATCTAAACTAATTCATAAATCAAGGAAACATAAAACTTTTGGCAACCCATAACTATTGGAGTTAAATGTTTGTTTTATGATGAAACTTTTCATGTTCCATAACTTATGGAGGTTTAAAAAAAAAACTCTTTAGATCAAACTTTTAAAACTAATAAAATAATCATATCATTTTATCTTTTACTAAATTTGACCTAATTCAACTCATATAGCAAATTTCAAATTTTACAAATAGTTAGTTTTTCGCAAAAACAAGTAATTATCTTAAAATTTGACAAACGTCATGTTTTTTTTTCCTTTTTTTCAACTTTGAAAATAAAACATTTGCATCAATATAACAGAAAACAACCCATGTCTCTGATACCACTGATATGTTTTGGGTATTCTAACACTCCTATGATGTACATGCAACCCTATAAACCTTGGATCTATGTTTTCTCTATTATACATGCAAATATTAAATATTCCAAGGTTTCATCCTAACTAGCATATTATTAAGCACCTATACTACAAAGTTCTAGTTAGATGACATACCTTTTGATGTATCTTGATGTCTTCAAGCTTTAAGAGCTTAGCCCCAATAGTGTGGAAGCCTCAAGTGGAATCACAAATCACCAAAACACCTTGGAAGAACGTGAGAGAATATGTATGCACACTAAAATTGGCCCACTCTTATGTCCTCACACACTAGTGCCATTTCTTGTGCCAAATACCTCTTTATATAGTATGGAGGATTAGGGTTACATCCATGTAAACGCTAATACCCATGACCTTTCATTTCATAGGATCCATGGGTTAAAACTCCATGGACTATCCATGATAGCTTAGCCCAACCTAAATGAACTTGGCCCATTCCATATATATATAAGAGTCCATATTTAATTAGTTCCTTTTGATCACTTAATTAATTCTAAATTAATTCTTGATCAATACTAATTAAATACTATGATTCCATATTAATACATTAGAACTTATAATACATTAATATAAATCATAAATATACTATTCTCAAAAGACTATCCATATAAATTGTGTCGGTGAAGTGCAACCCAAATGGACCATGTCGAGTTGGGTCAAGTACATACAAAATATAGTTATGGACTTAGACATTAATCCAACATTGACGTGTCCATACCCCTGAGACGTTCCAGTAGAGTAAGTGTTCCACTTGTGTTGTATGGTTTTCATATAACAACTGAAGGTGATACATTTATCAGTGATAACACACTGATAAATTTTGATGAACCTAACAACTAAAAGAAAGCCATGGCCGGCCAAGAGTCTACAAAGTGGAAAGAGGCAATGGACAGCGAGATGCAGTACATATATGACAATCAAGTTTGGAACTTGGTTGACAATGTACCAGGTTGTAAGACGGTCGGGTGCAAGTGGATCTTCAAGAAGAAGACCGACATGGATGGGAAAGTACACACATATAAGGCGCGATTGGTTGTGAAGGGATTTACATAAACTCCCGGAGTTGAATACAATGAGACCTTCTCACCAGTAGTGAAGATCAAATGTATAAGGGTTATGCTAGCCATAGTTGCGTTTCATGATTATGAAATATGGCAGATGGATGTCAAAACCGCTTTCCTTAATGGGAAGTTGGCTGAGGATGTTTACATGAATCAGCCAGAGGGTTTTGTAGATGCAAAGTACCCAAGTAGAGTGTGTAATCTTGAGAAATCCATCTATGGATTGAAACAAGCTCTCGCAGACGGAATCTTTGGTTTGATGAGAAAGTCAAAGAGCTTGGATTTTTTTAGAAGAGAGGATGAGTCCTGCATATATGTCAAAGCTAGTGGGAGTATAGTTAACTTTCTAATGTTATGTGTAGATAACATACTACTAAGAGGAAACAACGTTCCAACACTGCAGGAGGTTAAGTAGTGGCTTGGGAAGTGTTTTGCTATAAAGGACCTCGAAAAAGCTTCTTACATTCTAAGGATAAGGATATTGAGAAATAGGAGTAAAAGACTAATAGGACTTAGTCAAAGTACCTACTTGGACAAGGTGTTGAAATGTTTCAACATGGAGAATTCCAAGAAAGGAGAATTGCCTATCCAGAGCAATACCAAACTGAGTAAGACTCAGAATCCGAGTACCGATGCCGAAATAGCTGAAATGAGTCGAGTACCATATGTTTCTGCGTTGGATCGATCATGTATGCTATGACATGTACTCGCCCTAATGTGGCTTTTGCTTTGCGCGTGGTTAGTCGACATCAAGGGAATCCTGGTAAAGCATACTGGATTGTAGTAAAGAATATTCTTAAGTACCTGTGGAGGACTAAGGACTGGGTCCTTACACTAAGTGGGAGTGATGAATTGAGGGTGACAGGGTATAGTGATGCCAACTTTCATACCGATAGAGATAATTTCCGCTCTCAGTCGGGTTGGATATTTACCCAAAATGGAGGAGTAGTAACATGGAAAAGTTCCAAAAGGAGACTGTAGCTGATTCAACATGCGAATCAGAGTACATAGCAGCAAGCGAAGCATCGAAGGAGGTGATATGGCTAAAGAACTTCATCGGAGACCTTGGAATTATACCAACTGTAAAGGAGCCTATGGATATTTTCTGTGATAATGAGGGTACGGTCGCCTTAACCAAGGAACCGAGGGATCTTAGTAGATTTAGGCACATCGACAAAAAATATCACTTCATAAGACATCAAGTAGAAGAGGGACTCCTCATAGTGAAAAGGGTATCGTCAGAGGAGAACCCATCAGATCCACTTACGAAGGAATTGAGTGTGGTTAAGCACTTACAACATGCAAGGAGTATTGGGCTGAAGGACGATATCAGTTTTAGTGATTAAAATCTTTTAATAGATAAAATGTAATTGACATTTGATAATTAAATAAAAGAGTTTTATTTATGAGTAAAGTTGTTATCTTGTGTCAGTTATTTACTATTGTTTCAATATTGCATGTTTTAACTTCCAGAATAATAATATTATTTAAAATATCCACAGTCAATCATACTTTGGAAGTAAGATATGAGGTTAGAATGTCATGAATTGGCTTGTAGATTGCCTAAAGTTTTTAGACATAGCGAAAGTTTGCTACAACATTCATGAGTGCTCGTGAAATAAGATTTGAGTATTGGATTACACCCATGCTCACATGAATCACTTCATGGAATTTATCACGAGTGATTGTGAGATGATAATATCATATAATCTTCAAACCAAAATATATGAGTTGTTGATTACGAATTGGTTGTGCATTGACAGTACGGAAACGCATCAGTAACTTGATGATATAAAAAGTGTTGTTGTGTATAATTTAACAAGTAATTAGTACAAGCATATAAGTTGAAGTTTACCTGTTCCTTTTATCCTAAGAGGATTAAAAACGATATATTGGGCTCCTCGATGATTTTGTTTTGACTTATGTTCTAGTCCCGACCAAGACTCAATTGATGTGTTCAATTAAGTTCTATGTCAAACAAATCAGAAATCGGGAAACAAACTGTTGGACAATGAGTATGGATTTATTCCATGTCTTTTTCCACATGATATCTTGAAGAACAGAGGATTATAGATCCCTTATCTAAAGGATGTGTCATTGACTTGATTAGAGTTCGACATCAGCTTTTGAGAGCTACGATTGCTAATCGGATTTTGAAGTTACATTGGCAGTTATAGTTATTAGACTTGTCCAAGTGGGAGACTACTGGATTAGGTGTCTAAGCCCATAACTATAATTGGTATGTACTTGACCTGATAGTAGCATGGTCCTTTTGGGTTGCCTTCACCAGAACAATTTGATAAGATGGATATTTGAGAAAGAGGTTATTTGTGATTTATTAATATGTTATATGAATAATATCTTAATTGATAAATCATATTATTTAATTGGTATTGATGAAGAATTAATTTGGAATTAATTTAGTGATCAAAAGAGACTGTTTAAATTTACGGGGACTGTTAGGTAAATCAGTAATACTTATAGTTTGGGCTAATGATCCATGTTGATTAAGGATGGACTAAACCTATATGAGAGTCCATGAAGGTTTAGTCCAAAGGGCCTATCAAATTTGAATAGTCATGGTGAATTATAGTTTACATGTTAGAAACCCTAGGAATTCCACACTATAAAAGTAACCCCTAGCATCACTAAAATCGGCCATAAGCTATTCCAAGGTGAAATCCCAGCCGATATTTGGTGCTTCCTAACCTCTCTTTCTCTCTCTCTCTCTCATAAGCCTCCTCATGCTTTTGGTGTTTGTGACTCATTTGAGGCATCACATTCGAGGTACAAAGCTCTTGAAAGTTCAAGTTCTACAAGCTACAACAAAGAGATATTCATCTAACTTGTTTTATGTTGTAAATCTCAAAATTGTATGCTAGTTAGGGTTCATGCTTTGGAAAAATGAAAATTACATGTATAACCTAAGAAAAGTTAGATCCAAAGAATTAGGGTTGTATGTGCATCATAGGATTGTTATAGTGCTTAAAACCCATCAAGGTCAACATGGACTTTTGACCTTAGCTGTTGACTTCAGTTGACTTTAGGGTTTTGGTCAAGTTGTGGACTTTAGAGGCCATGAAGGGGTAAATAGTCTTTTTTTCCTTCCGAGGTTTATTAGAGAGACTTAACCAACACTTTGAGGATTTTTGATATCAAATTTTAATTAGAGATGTATGTGACATATGTTAGGCGGAGTCTAGACCGGCAGTTCGGGTGTGGGATTTACTTACTTTACTTCATGAGGTGAGTCTTCTCACTATACTTACCTATGCGGTAATGTATGTGTGATCGAAGGGTCATATTCGTGTTATTGATCGAAGGGTCACTATACTTACCTATGTTGTTATGCATCTTCTCTTTGTGACTTATATTGTTATATTAATTCTGTGTATATGTTGAGCTTGTTGGGTTTTGAGCACTATAACACTCCTATGGTGCACATGCAACCCTAAATGCTTTGGATCTATGTTTTCTCTAATTATACATGCATATTTTCAACTTTCCAAAACATTTTCCTAACTAGCATACAAATTTTCAAGTGAACAATACAACTATTTAGATGACTTACCTTTTAGAAGTACTTGTAGTTATTGACCCTTGAAAGCTTGAGCACCCCAAGTGTGATGCCTGTAATGGTTCACAAACACCAATTTGCAAGAGGAGGCTTGAGAGAATAGGTTACTTTCACAAAATCAACTTCACACTCCAAGAATATATGGTGTCTATATGTGTGTTCGATTTTGGCCATGAGGGTGTGCTTTTATAGTGAAGAAAGCTAGGGTTACACTTTGTAAACTCTAATGACCTTTCATATTACATAGGCTGCATGGGTTAAACTCCATGGATTATATCATTAGTTTAGCCCATCCTAAATAACTATGGATCATTAGCCCACACTATAAAAATCATTGATTTACTCAATCAATCCCCATATATTTAATTAGTCTCTTTTGATCACAAAATTAATTCCAAATTAATTCTTGATCAATACTAAATAATATGATTTCATATTAATATATTATACTTGTAATATATTAATAAATCATAAATAACCTTATTCTCAAAAGTCCATCCTGTCAAATTGCACTGGTGAAGGCAACCCAAAAGGACCATACTACAATCGAATCAAGTACATCCCAGTTATAGTTATGGGCTTAGACACCAAATCCAACAATCTTCCACTTGGATTAGTCTAATAACTATAGCTGTCAATGCAACTTCAGGATCCGACTTAGCAATCGTAAGCTTTCAAAAGCCGTTGTCGAACTCTGACCTAGTCAGTGATGCGTCCTTCAGATAAGGAGTCATATACTCCTCTGTTCTCAAGATGTCTATGCGGACAAATACATGGAACATAGTCATACTTATTGTCATGTAATTTGTTTCCCTATTTCCGATTCGTCTGACATAGAACATAATTGAACACATCAATTTAGTTATGACCGGGCCCGACACATAGTCAAAACAAAATCATCGAGGGGCCCAAGTTATCACTTTTAGTCGTCTTAGGATAAAAGGAACAGATAAACTTCGACATTATATGCTTGTACTACCTACACATTAAGTCATACATAATGATACATTTTATAACATCAAGTTACTAATGCGTTTTCGTATCATCAGTGCACAACCAACTCATAGTCAACAACTCATATATCTTGGTTTGAAGATTATATGATATTACCGTCTCATAATTACTCGTGATAAATTCCATTTAGTAATTCAGGTGAGCGCGGGTTGAATCCAATACTAAAATCTTATTTCAGGAGCACTCATGAATGGTGTAGCAAACTTTTTCTATGTCTAACACCTTAGACAATCTACAAGCCAACTCATGACAGTCTTCTTTCATACTTATTTCCAACATATGATCGACTGTGGATGGTTTGAATAATTTTATTATTCTGGATGTTAAAACATGCAAAGTGAAACACAAGAATAATACTAATCCTATATGGCCGCAAAACTTGTGAGTGTAAATAAAACACCTTTATATTTAATCACCATATTGATTACACATTATTCATTGTATATTGTTTCGATTTATCAACTAATACTTGAATCAAAACAATAGCTATCCCATGCTCGAATCATGCACACTATGTTTACCTACGGTCCTTTGTGAAATGGATCAATTCTAAACATTTCCAACGATACTTATTTCACAATTCCAAATCCTTATCGTATGTGTAAGAATACCAAGTTCTTGCCACTTACTATAATTTGTTAGATTCTAAACTTATATGTAGTGATCCTTTTGTAATGACTATGTACACAAGTCACAGAGACTTTGTCAATTACAAAACTTTTCAGTGGAGATTGTTACAAGACAATTCCATAGATCCGAAGTCTCATATTCAAAGCACATTCCTTTGAACATCCTTCTTGAATAAAAGATTCTAACTTTCTCATAGATTCTTGATATCCAACTCCCATTATGAAAACATTTCCATATTTGTCATATGACAACTCATGGTTAATAGAATCCTGTCTATTCATAATAATGTCAATATGGTCCATCCGTTACTATACTTCCAACTATCCATAAGAAACCATGAAAACCTTGGATTGTTCTTAGCAGTTGTTTAAGAACTTTAGTCAAATCCAGTTCTAGTCCTTTTTCTCTCTTAATGCTCTAGTCATTTGGAAAATTAGAACACATGAATATTATAGCATATACAATCGATCCTATACCTGAAGCATATGGGATACGATTCATAATGTCTTACATAAAGACATGATACTTGACCAGTATTTTGTTATAATATTTCTATATATAGAATTTCCAATGTTGAAGCATTTCAACATGGTATTGACATAAATCCTTGACTAAATTTGATTAAAATCTCAATATAAACTGTTAGAACTGAAATGAAGTATAAGTTCCTCTCCCTTAATTATAGCAAAACAACTTTTCAACCCTGCAACTTTGCGAATTGAAACCTTTGTTTTCTATAATTAACATTGCTATCTCGCAACACTTACCATAATAATTATTCTCCCGCTAGCATAAAAATTATTTTGTTACTTGCATAACATGTATGCTCCCACTAGTTATGACATAAATCTAAAAATCAGTTGGACTTCTAGAAATCAATACTTTATTGCCTTTCTTGCCAAAGTTCAGATTTCTAACACGAGATGCTTCAATAAGCCTTTATCTAAGCTCACACGCCTTTTATTAGGAAGCTCATATGTGTGTCTAAACACTTTTAGAACTTATAGCAATAAGTCTCAAATGTTTAGACCTTTTGCCATTTCTCACAATTCGAATTATGAAAAGGGATGCCATAGTCATAATTGAATTTGAGAATGCAAATATCACAATTGCCAACTGTTTAAAATCTACTTAGTGAAAGTGTTTTCTCACAATCATTTTCATGAATTGGAGAGAAACCTTATGACACTTAGATTTTTATGGTGTATGTGTTCCTATCCATGCGAATTTGTCAAGACCATAATCACAAGACAAGGTTAGTGACAAATCCAAACTCATATGGACTGAACTTGCTCAATCTTAATTCCTTGCCACTCGGTAGCACAAGGGCCTACCATGTCTTCCAAGTTATTGAGCAACTCACCCTAACTGATCAATGAAATTTCACTGATCAAGGTGCTTAGCTTTATGCAAACAATTGAGAACACATAGAGCTCATGTGCATAGTCAACCAACTGGAATGGGCACAAAAATAAGAATATGTCAACACGATAGGTTACAAACCTCAAGTCGTGTGCTAGTGATTAACAATAGGTTAACTCTTGATTAGTTCTTAAAACTTTTCAAGACCTTTAAGGCTCCCACTGACCTCTTGACATATAAGTTTCTCTCTGTCAAGAAACATTACTTGACAAACAAATATTCAAGAGTTAGTGTGATTTCTTATCAAGACAAACACTTTTGACAATTGGTCTCAGTTGAACTTTGTTTTATCCAAAACATTACAACTTACCAATTTCAAGAGTAGAAAACATTTTACTCTACATTTGCTGATATGTCACTCAATATACAATCTTGGAGGATGACTCTAAGATTTGATTTTGGAATGAAGTGTGATTCATCTTAATTGATTTAACCATTTCAACAATTCCTGATTCCTCTTCTTAGCCAAACAAATGCACTAAGGCGTCCTTAGAGGATCAAATTGTGGTATGATTTTTATAATCATTAAGATGATCATAAAACACGATACTCAAGTACTCTCCGATATATTTAGATTGGAGAAACTTTTATCTTTATGTCGACTTTGATTCTTCTTATTCGTTCTACTATACATTGAGACTTTTCAATGACTCGGAATTATACTTAATCTTGTAAGCATAACCATATTTACTAACTTTAGTAAACCATAACGAATAGTTTTATCGATCTTTGTGATGGACCTGACCAACGCACAACCAAGTGTACCTAATCCTTTAGTCCTTCACTAAACTCACCTCTCTATGTGAACAAGGAATTAGTCCTAATTTCCCAAAGATGAAGGTTCTTATTCATCATACAATACAAGGTTCTTGATCTTTGGTTTTTGTCCAATTGAAATTTGGGTGATGAGGATCTTTCCTTATTTGGTAAATTTAGACACTACCACAAACGAAAGAATGAAATATAAAAATATCAATTTTCACATATGCCATTGCAAGGAAATATAAAATAAGATAATTTTTTTCTTTATTTATATAATTGCAGAAAAACTTTTCCTTACAATGTAATTACAAATGAAAACTATGTTATTACAAATTTCTAAGCCATCTATCATAACTCTTAAGCAGCAGCTCAAAAATCCGATCATCGAACCATGCGATCGAAATCCATCTCTTCGCGATCAGACTCCGCATGCCTTTCCTTTAAGCTTCATTTGATCCTACAAAACATCAAAATGTAATCTTATCACATCATGTATTAATAATCTACATATAAGAATTTAATAGAGTTAGATAGCGGACTTACCTGATGTAGAGTCAAACTTCTTGACCTTACCATCCGTATGATCCTTCAGGTAGATACGGCAGCTTCGCAACCAATGCCCCTTATCTTGGCAATAGAAACATATGGACTCTTTGGGAATGGTACATAGGACTATCTCAGACTTAGCCTTTCCCTTTCCCTTGGAAAGAGAAATCTTTTCTGGACTTCAAATGTTTCCATTGTCAACGTCCATGGAATTTTAGGAAGCATATGTTCTAATCAAATTTTCATTACCAGTATGCCAAATCATTGATGATTCAGCAGCAATTAGCAAATATGTAAGATCGATAAGGGTCACGTCGCAGTCTGTCATATAGTAGTCTTTAACAACCCGACTATACGACTCGAGAAGTGACTGAAGAACCAACTCAACAGCCAACTTCCTTGAGACATCGACTCCTAACATTCCCAGCCTGTCAATGTGTGACTTCATCTCCAAGACATGTGCACACACAGATATTCCATCTCCATGCTTGCTCGCTAATAGGGCCTGAGTGACCTTGAACTTTTCAAGTCTTTGAACATGTGGGTCGGGGAGAATAATTGGAGGAGGTGGAGGAAGTGAAGTATGATATTGTGGAATATCATCTTCATGTGGAAAGCCTTTTCCAACAGATTCAGGAAGACAATAGTTGTCTGACCTAGACATCTATAAGGGAGAAATTCAAGTTAGTTGACTTAAGTCCATAATATAACACCCAAAACGAAATATTAAGGATAAGACCCTACACAATATTTTACAATTGCGAAGATGGATGTCGTAATCCAATTGTAAAATATTTGAAGGTAGGCAAATGACGATTTACCAATTTCCACCATGAAAAACGAAATAGATTATTAAGTTTTACATGGATTGAAATTCTATATTCTTTGAGATTAATTGAACTGTTCAAATGCATGTTTTAATCTCGATTGTGCCCTTCAAGTTTGTGACTCGGATGCTGAGGATCACAAACAAGGTGTTAATAACCATGCAAACTAACTTGGTAAACCCAATGTTACAAATCACCTAATCTATGTGCCGGTTAACCATACACGCTCCATTGATATATGATTAACATCAATCTACCCTTTGCCACACATTGTCAATCCCAGATTAGTGTGTTGGTTAACCACACATGCTCCACTAACGACTTAACAAGGTGCAAAGTGTAATTTCAAGGATTATAACCATTTTCACATTTTCCTAAAGTAACTAAGATTGGGAATTTAATAAAAGTTTAGTCACTTTATAGTTATCATTATACTTTTAATGAGGGAGAATTAATGTCTTATCCTATCCGTTCAGCTAACAACCCTCCACCAGTCAAGGAAGCAATGGGTGAGAGTGGACATCCGTTAAACCACCATTTTATAGGCAGTAACCTTATACCCCCTTATAGACCGGATTAGTGAATGAGGCCTACTAACGGTAAGACTGACTTGTCTTTTATATATATATATATATATATATATATATATATATATATATATATATATATATATATATAAACTTATAATATTATAAAGTATAAGGGTTGAATTTTAACTTTTAACTCTAGGGTTTGGAATTAAAGTTTCATTAGTGAGACTTTACGAATTCCAAAACTTGAGGGCACGTTCTGAAACTTGTCAAAACTCTTCAATTCTATAACTTATGAGTTTAATGTTGGTTTTATGAAAAGACTCGTGACATTCCATAACTTGAGGAAAAGTTCTTTAAAACATTTATGATAAGACTTTTCATTTTCCATAACCTGAGGACAAGTTATGGAACTCATTAAGGAACACTTAGATCAATTCTAACAAAGAAAATTATCATATAATATTCTATTGATCTAATCTAACTCATATAGCAAGGCAATTCATATCAAATAATACAAATAATTAACCTATTATCATAATATTTGACAAGTGTCCTTTCATTTCCATAACTTATGAGTTTAATGTCATTTTAATGTATGAGACTTTTCATTTTCCATAACTTGAGGACAATTTATGAAGGTCATTAAATTCGTTTAGATCAATTTTTTTCAACTACTAAAATTATCATATAATTCAAGATTGATCTAGCTAAACTCATAAAAAAGATAATATCTTAAAAACTTTGACAAATATCTTAAAAACTTTGACAAATATCTTGTGATTGGATGAGCATAATCACTACCATATCATAAAAAACAGATTTAATGATGTAAAACAGTTTGTAGTAGCAATTCCAATCAAATCTAGGACAAGAAAACTCGAAATTCTGTCACTAGAGCCACATACTCAACGAGTGCATGAACTGACTCGTTGAGTTGCCCTTGTTACTGAGTGCACTTGTCAAGTCAGCTAGTGGACTCAACGAGTTCATCAGTCAGAGGCCAGTAAATCGATTTTTTTTCAACTTTGAAAATTAACAAGCATCAAGTTTAACGGAAAACAATCCTAGGCTCTGATACCACTGTTGGGTTTTGAGCACTATAACACTCCTAAGGTGCACATGCAACCCTAAATGCTTTGGATCTATGTTTTCTCTAATTATAAATGCATTTTCAATTTTTCCAAAGCATTCTCCCTAACTAGTATACAATTGAACAATGGAACAATACAACTAGTTACATAACTTACCTCTTAGAAGGACTTGTAGTTCATGGCCTTTGAAAGCTTGAGCACCCCAAATGTGATGCCTCTAATGGTTCAAAAACACCAATATACAAGAGGAGGCTTGAGAGAATAGGTTACTTAGCACAAAATCAATGTTGTGGCTCTATGTGTCACCGATTTTGGTCATGAGGGTGTGCGTTTATAGTGTAGCAAATGCTAGGGTTACACTTTGTAAACTCTAATGACCTTTCATATTACTTACGCTCCATGGGTTAACCTCCATGGACTATCCATGGATTATCTCATTGGTTTAGCCCATCCTAAATAACCATGGATCATTAGCCCACACTATAAGAATCATTGATTTACATTATCAATTCCCATATATTTAATTAGTCTCTTTTGATCACAAAATTAATTCCAAAATAAATAATATGATTTCATATTAATATATTATACTTGTAATATATTAATAAATCATAAATAACCTAATTCTCAAAAGTCCATCCTATCAAATTGCACTGGTGAAGGCAACCCAAAAGGACCATGCTACAATCGACTCAAGTACATCCCAGTTATAGTTATGGGCTTATACACCAAATCCAACAAATATTTCTTCAAGTGTAGAGCAACATGCATTATTGAACCACAAATAAGGTGTCGGGGTAACATTGATCAGTTTCCTGGAAGGACTTCGGATCTTCATGGAACCCTTTTTCAGCGGGGTCCAGCCGGTAGGTTGGAAAGGAGTCAATTTGACCTCGGTTTTGATGGTATTCAAAGGTTTGATTCAAATATTTGGAGAAAATTCTAGGATTAATTTGATTATTTTAGCTAGAAAATTTCCTTGAGAAGGCTTTATCGTTGAGATTTTTATTAATATGGATAGTTATCAAGCTGGAAAGCTTAGGGTCTGGACGCTATGGATTGTGAATGTATAGTAAAGTTTTGAAGTCGTTAAGGAGGGCCCGGTTCCAAGTAAGGGAGATCCACCTGGAATTCGTATATGAGGACAAGAGAATTATTGATTTTTTTATCATAAACAGGGAATCAGAGATTAAGGATTTGGGTTATCTCGGTCAGGGATTCGACTCATATTAATCATCGATTAGGTATTATAGTGGGTTGTTGGCAAAACCATGGGCATGACCCATGGAAAATATGGAAATGAGGTGAGGAAACATGAGCTTCTCATCTCGATGGTTGGATGGTGTCACAATGTATCATGAACCAGTGGAAAAATGATTCATATGGGAGAGACCCGATTCCGGGGGTACATCGATGGAGTTGGTTTATGGTTGTAGCTTCGAGAGTTCCCCAGTTATTTTTGGGTTTTGAGCATTCTAACACCCCTAAGTGTACATGCAATCCTAAATACCTTGGATCTATGTTTTCTCTATTATACATGCAAATATGAATATCCAAGGTATTCATCCTAACTAGCATAATAACATTGATTCATATGAATATCTCAAGTTAGAATTACATACCTCTTTGATGTAGAATGTCTTCATGAAGCTTGAGTGCCTAGTGCCCCAAGTTTGACACCTCAAATGGTTCACACAACACCAAATACACTTGGAATAACTTGAGAGAATATACACACTTCATTAAAATCGGCTAGCCCTTTCACATATACTCTAGTACCGATTTTGTCAGCAATAAGATACTTATATAGTTAGTAACAATTAGGGTGAACCCTAATTGTCATGGCTTTCCATTTCCATGGATCCATGGGTTCAAATATACCATGGAGCATCTATGGAGCATCTTATGGGTTTTAGCCCAACTTAACAATCCATGAAGCATTAGCCCACTATGAAAGTATGGATGATTTACACAATCAACCCATATATTTAATTAGTCTTCTTTTGATCACTTAATTAATCCTAGATTAATTCTTGATCAATACTAATTAAATAATCTTATTAATATATTAGAACTTATAATATATCAACATACCTTAAGTGTTATTTTTCTCATTATAGTCTATCCAAATGCATGATGCCATGCAACCCAAATGGACCATGCCGGGTCGGGTCAAGTCTTACCAATTATAGTTATGGACTTAGACATTAATCCAACAATCTCCCACTTGGATAAGTCTAAAACTATTATTGCAAGTATGACTTGAAGAACCGACTGGCAATCGTAGCTCTCAAAAGCTTCTGTCGAACTCTGACCTTGCCAATGATCTCTAACCTTTGTCAATGACTTGTCCATTAGATAAGTGATCATATATTCCTCCATTCTAGATACCATATGGACTGAGACATGGATTATAATCCTTCTCTCTGTCCATTTGTTCTTTCCTGATTTCCGATTTATGACGACTGACTGATTAAACAAATCAAATCAGTCCAGGCCCGGCCGAGCACTTACATTTTGTTATCACTAAATCATCGAGGGGGCCACATATATCACTTTTATCCCAAAGGTAAAAGGAATGGATAAACTTCGACTCATATGTCTTGTTCTACTACTTGCTGAATCATACACAAAGGCACGCTTTATAACATCGAGTTACCAAATGTGTTTTCATGCAATCAATATCGTCTCATGATTCACTCGTGATAAAATCCATGAAGTGATTCAAATGAGCGTGGGCTGAATCCAATACTCATATTATATGAGCACTCATTAATGCTGTAGCAACCATTGCTATGTCTAATGCACCTTAGACAAATCTTACAAGCCAAATTCATGACAGTGTTGATTAATATCTTCTTCCAACATAGGAACGACTGTGGATGGTTTGAATAACTTAGACAAATCTTACAAGCCATATTCATGACAGTGTGGATTCATATCTACTTCCAACATATGAACGACTGTGGATGGTTTGAATAACTTAGTCATTCAGGAAGAACGATCTAGTTATTTTGGAAGTCAAAACAAGCAAAGTGAAACACAAGAATAATACTTAATCCTATATGGCCCCAAACTCTTGAGTGTAAATAAAAACCCTTTTATCTAATCACCATATTGATTACTCATTATTCATCGTTTCGGTTTATCAACTTAGTACTTGAATTAAAACAATAGTCATGCCATGCACCAAGCATGCACACTATGTTTACCTATGGTCCTTTCTTTTGTAAAATAGATCAATTGAACATGACTCCAATGATGCTCATTTCATAATCCCAATCCATTTTGTAAATGTACGACTACCAAACTCCTGCCATTTGCTGTAATCTGTTAGATTCTAAACTTATATGCATTGATTCTCCTGTAATGACTATGCACAAAAGTCACAAAGACTTGGAAACAGACATTATAAAGTATTCCAATGGATATCAATCCCATGGAAATGAAGTCTCATATTCAAAGTACATTTCTTTGAACATCCTTCTTTGCATTAAGTTTTTTAATCTTACACAGATTCAAAGAATAACTTCCACCTATGGAAACAATTCCATATTCCCATTTTGACCATCACTTTTGAACAAGAGTTGCCTCTTTTCAAAAAATGTCAATATAGTCCTTAATCTATACTTCCAATTGTCCATGAGCAACCAATCTTTGGTAAACCTTAGATTGTTCTTCACAATTGCTTAATCATTTTAGTCATATCCAGTTCTATTCCTTTTTCCCTCGTAATGTCCTAGGCATTTGGAAAATTTGGAATGGATAAATATTATAGCACATGTAATCAAACTTATACCCAAAGCGTATGGGACATGATTCATGCTATAAAATTTTTATTTGCCATGTTCTCACAATTCGAACTATGAAGAGGTATGCCGTAATCATAATCGAATTTTGAGAACGCAACATATAGAGATATGTTGAACCATTCCAACATAACATTAATATATATCCTTGACTAAAGTTGATTAAAATCTCAATCTAATCTTGTAGAATTGGAATGAAGTATAAAATCCTCTCCCTTAATTATAGCAAAACAATTTTTCAAACCCGAATTGAAACTTTTGTTTTCTATAATTAACATTGCTAACTTGCAACACTTAACATAATAATCATGCTCCCACTAACATGATGATTATTAGCATAACACTTATGCTCCCACTTGCTCTGACATGTATCCAGAAATCAGTTGGACTTCTTGAAATCAACACCATATTGACTTTCTTACCAAAGTTCAGATTTCTGATACGAGATTGCTTTGATAAGACTTTATCAAAATCATACACCTTTCCTTAGATAACTCACATGTGTGTCTAAACAATTTTAGAACTATGAAAAGGGATGCCATAATCATAGTATCAATTGTTTAGACCTTTGTCATTTCTCACAAGTCAATGTTAGTGTGCCGGTTAACCACACGCGTTCCACTAATGACTTTGAGAATGCAAAGATTACAATTTCTATCTACTTAAAATCATCTTAGTGCAAGCGTTTCCTCACCATGATTTTCATGAATCGAAGAGAAACCTTATGCCACTTAAATTTTTATGGTGTATGTGTTCCTATCCATGTGGATTTGTCATAACCATAATCACAAGACACGGTCAGTGACAAATCCAAACACATATGGACTGAACTTGTTCAATCTTAATTTCTTGCCACCTGGCAGCACAAGGGCCTACCACTGCTTCCAGGTTGTTATGCAAACAATTGAGAACTCATAGAACTTACAAGCATAGTCAACCTTTCTGTAATAGACATAGAAATAAGAATATGTCAGCACGATAGGTTACAAACCTCAAGTCGTGGGCTAGTGATTAACAATCCTCTTGATTAGTTCTTGAAACTATCTCAAGATCTGTAAGACTCCCACTGACCTCTTGGCATATAAGATTCTGTTTGTCAAGAACCATTCCTTGATAAAACAAATATTCAAGAGTGTGGATTCTTATCAAGTTAAACACTTCTCACAATTGGTCTTAGTTGGTCTTTGTCTTATCCAAAACATCACAACTTACCAATCTCAAATGTACAAGAATAGGAAACATCTCACTCTACATTTGACAAGTGTTAAAAACCTTTTTTAAGATTATGTCACTCAAGGCTCAATCTTGGAGTATGACTCTAAGATTTGATTTTGGAACAAAGTATGATTTATCTTTTGATTTAACCATTTCAACAATTCATGATTCCTCTCCTTAGCCAAACAAATGAACTAAGGTGTCCTTTGATGATCAGTTGTGATATGGTTTCATAATCACTAAAATAATCATAAAACAAGATACACAAGTACTCTCCCATCTCTTCTGATTGGTGAAACTTTTATCTTTCTGCCTTATTTGATTCTTCTTATTCGTTCTGCTATACACTGAAACTTTTCCAATGTTTCAGAATTACACTTAAACTTGTAAGCATAATTATATTTACTAAACTTTAGTAAATCATAATGAATAATCTTATCAACCTTTGTGGTGGACCTGACTAGTGCAACCTAATGTACCTGACCCTTTAGTCCTTCGCTTGACTCACATGCGGAAGTGAACAAGGAATTAGTCCTAATTTCCCAAAGATGAAAAATTCTCATTCATCATACAATACAAGTTGCATGATTCCAAGTTTCTATCCAACTGAACCTTGGGTGATGAGAATCTTTCCTTATTTGGTAAATTATGACACTACCACAAATGAAAAATCAAATCCATTTCCAAGTATTGCTTATCAATGGAAACATATAAAGAACAATTTTTCACAAATGCCATTGTAAGGATACTTAAAATAAATAAAACAAAAATTTTCCTTTTATTTTAAAACTTACGGAAAAACTTATCCTTACAATGCAGATACATATGAAAAACATTTTGTTGTCTATTCCTAAGCAATATATATCATAACTCTTAGGCAGCAACTCAAAATTCTGATCATCGAACCATGCGATCAGAATCAACACACATTTTCTTTAAGCTTCCTTTGATTCTTCAAAAAACATCAAAATGTAATTACATTACATCATGTATTAAGAATCTCCAAAAGAGACTTAATAGAGTTAAATAACGGACTTTACCTGAAGTAGAGCCAAACTTTTGACTTTACCATCCTTATGAGGTTTCAGGTAAATTCGGTAGCTTCGCAACCAATGCCCCTTTTATTGGCAGAAGAAATATATGGACTCCTTGGAAATGGTACACGATACTATCACATACCTAGCCTTTCTCTTTACCATTGGGTCAAACGACTTAACCATGGCCGATCCCTTTCCATTGGGAAGAAAAAGTTTTTCTAGACTTCTAATGTTATCATTTTTAATGTCCATGAAGGTTGGGAAGTAGATATTCCAATCTAATTTGCTTTACCAATGCTCCAAATCATTGTTGATTCAGCATCACTAAGCAAATAGGTAAGATCATTAAGGGTCATGTCATAGTCTATTATCAGGAAGTGACTAAAGAACCCAGTCAATAGCCAACTTTCCTCAAGACTTTGACACCCGACTCTCCCGGCTTGTCAATATGTGGCTTAACCTCTAAGATGTAAGCACGTATAGACTTTGATTGCCAATAGGGATTGAGTGACTTAGAACTTATCAATTCTTGAAACTTGTGGGATTGGGAGAATAATAGGAGGTGGTGGAGGAAGTGAAGCATGATTTTCCAGTCCCATTAATGCACAACAAAGGAATTGATCTTTCACCTTGATTGCCATTTGGGATATCATCTTCATTAGGAATGCTTGTTCCTAAAGATTTGGGAAGACCATAGATGTCTTAACAAGACATCTATAATGGGAGAAATTCAAGTTTAGTTGATTTAAAGTCCTTAACATAACACCCAATATGAAATATTAAGGCTAGGACCCAACAAACTATTTTATAACTTGCAAGAGGGATGCCGTAATCCAAGCTATAGAATATTTAAAGGTAGGTAAATGACGATTTACCAATTTCCACCATGAAAAACGAAACATAATTAAGTTTTAATTGGATTTGAAACCCCTAGATCTTTTGAGATACATTAAACTTTCAATGGCATGTTTGAATCTCGATTGTGCCCTCTCAAGTTTGTCACTAGGATGCCGAGGATCACAAACAAGGTGTGAATAACCATGCAAATTGACTTGGTACCCTTAATTTTATCACTTTATCGATGTGCTGGTTAACCACACACGCTCCACCGATCTATGATAAAACTTAAGTCACCCTTTGCCACACATTGTCAGTCCCATGTTAGTGTGCCGGTTAACCACACACGCTCCACAAACGAATTAACAAAGGTGCAAAGTGTAATTTCATGGGTTAGCACCATTTCATATTTTCCTGAGTAACTAAGATTGGGAATTTATAAGTGTTTAGTTACTTAGTATTTATCATTATACTTTTAATGAAGGGAGAATTATAGTCATTTCCTACCCGTTAGGCTAACGACCCTCCACCAGTCAAGGAAGCGGTGGGTGAGAGTGAACACCCATTAAACTGTCATTTTATAGGAAGTAACGTTATACCCCACTTATAGACCGGCTTCATGAATGAGGCTTACTAATGGTAAGATTGACTTTATCTTATACATATATATATAATTAAAATAATAATAATAGTATAAGGTTGTATTTTAAACATTTAAAATACTTGGTGGTTTAATCTATTTATTAAACTATACGATTAATTAAATTAAATTTAAACCATGTCTTTATGGAATTATTAAATCTTTTAATTAAACACCCTAATTAATTTAATGAAGTCCATAAAGTTTGAACTTTTAACTTTTAAAATTCTAGGGTTTGGAATTAAAGTGTACATGGGGGGTGACTTTACAAATTCCAAAACTTGAGGGAAAGTTTTGAAACTTTTCAAAACTCTTCAATTTCATAACATATGAGTTTAATATAGGTTTTTAAAAATTTTACTGAAGTGACTCTTGGAAATCCATAACTTGAGGACAAGTTATGGAGGTCATAAAACAATTTATGGAGAAAAGACTTTTCAAGTTCATAACCTATGTTTTTTAATAAAATTCATTAATGAGAGTTTTCATGTAACTTGAGGACAAGTTACAAAAACACATTTTATGAATAAATTTTAGATCAATTTGGATCAAAAACAACTATCATAAACATATCTAGCAATATTCATAATCTTGATTAAACTCATATGAACAAGACAATTCAAATCAAACAATTTTCATGTAATTAGCCTAAACATTAAACTAATACAAAACATGAAACTTTTGACAATTATCTTTGAAATTGGATGAGAATGAACATTACCACATCAAAAACAGGTTTATAGGTTCAAAAACAGCTTAGGGTAATGATTCACGTCCAATTCCAGCCATAAAAGTCGAAAATATGTTGTCTGGGGCTCCTACTCGTCGAGTGTATGAACCTAATCGACGAATAGGATGATTTTCTTCATGGACTCGGCGAGTTCATCAGTGCACTCGGTGAGTCCAGTGCCCAGAAAGCCATAAAATCGATTTTTTCAGCACTTTGCATCAAGTATAATTGAAAACAAGCCTAGGCTCTGATACCACTGATAGGAGGGAAAGATAGTCGTTATGAATGAGTATTCTCAAACTATTGGGTTGTTGTTGACCGTTGTGGGTTTCTGAGTGGTATCTTGAATTTTATTTATAAGATACCTAGATTTCGAAATGTTTAAAAGGGGTTGTGGAATATGTTAACATTTTTATGCTCCACTATGTCGTTTATGTAGTTGAGACTCGTGTTAGGAGTCGCCTTTATTTTCAAGAGGAGAGCAACAACAGATCAGACAGAGGTTGTAGATAGCTTAGAGTAAGAGTTACACTGATAGGTGCCGATCAGAGTTGGAGTTCCAGGTCGGCGATATGGTACTACTGAAAGTATCAACCTGGAAAGTTGTAATACGGTTCAAGAAGAAAGGCAAGTTGGGGCCTTGGTATATTGTATTGTTTCGAGTGATTGCTAGGGTTGGCAGAGTAGAATATCAATCGAATTTTCATGGGGAGCTCGGTCAAATTCACAACACTTTCCATATTTTTCAGCTTCGGAAGTGTGTGACTGATGATTCAACGGTTGTTCCTTTGGATGATATTCAGGTTGATGATTGCATGAATTATGTTGAGAGACTTGTATCAGTTTTGGATAGGAAGATGAAGACTTTGTGCAACAAGTTGTTATCTTTGGTTAAAGTCCAGTAGCAGCGTTGGAAGGGTTCCGAATGAACATGGGAATCAGAGGCTGGGATTTGAGAGCATTATCTAGAGTTGTTCATAGAAACGGACTTTGAGGACGAAGTCTGATTCAAGTAGGGGAGAATTGTAACACCTTAAATTCCAAGTATTAACATTTTGACCCTTATCATGAGATATATTTGCAAAGTGGGTCCCATATGGTATTTAAATGAAATTCGGAACTCGATCACGTATGTTAAGCGTACATGGTAGAGACTCAAACCCTAGTTTTTAGGGTTTCGACCCTATTTAAACATCCTTAACCCATTGATTCCCCTTCATTCTTCATCCTCCACCTCCATCTTCAACTCTAGCTAACCTTAATCCATTTTTGAGCATCCTTGAGCCATTAATGTGTGTTTTAGTCTTCATAGAAGAAGGAGAAGGAAAGGACAATATATTGGAAGCTTGGAGCAACCTTAGATCTACAAGTTTTGCACCCTCCTACATCACCAGAAGGTATAAAGTTTATACATTGATACTTATTTGTTTAGATCTAGCTTGTATGATGTTATTATGTGCTTTTGTCCCTAATCAATGATGTTCTTGAGTATGGCATGCTCTAGAGCCAAATGGACTGTCTTTCTAAATGTTTTCGAGTGTCTAAGGTCATAAAAATGCAATCTTCATCATTAGTTTCCTTCCATGCATGGGTTCTAATCTCTTAATGAGTTAAGAAGTTAGGGTTTTAGTATTGAGCACTTCCTAGCCATGCAAAGTCATAAAGTTGAAAACTTTATGAATTAAGATCTCATTTTGGGACTAGATCAGGATTTTTGATTAAAGGGCTTAAGGGATTAAGCTCTTAATGGAAGAAGAAGTTGGCTGACACGTACGTTGGGCGTACGCTAGAGTACATTGCATGTACATGGTCAACAACCCCCTTTTTGGTCAAGCCCCTAGTATGACGTGCGTACAAGCTGAGTATGTTGGGCGTACTCAGCTGAATTCAATCAGTTAACTTCTTTGACTTTTGTCTTTTATCAGGATTTGACCTAGTTTAACCTAAGGGTATATTGAGTTGTAGTTAGGATTGGTCACAAATTGATGTATATATGACTTGTAGAGCTGATATTCGAAGCAATCTCCTATTCAACTATCTTTCCAAACTGAGATGTGAGTTTTCCTCACTGTACTTGTGGGTCAAAGCCACTAATTCCAGCTCACTGGGTTATTTATCTTGGTATAGAGGATGTTGCTATGTTGTATTGATCTATTAGATCTGTATTCTCGTATATAAGATGTTGTTATGTGGTAATGATCTATAGATCCGCATATTTTTTTGTTGGCTGGTTATATGATTATTTGTTTGCTAGATATATGTTATATGTTATATATATGTCGACAAAGTGCGGTTGGGTTGAGGCAATAATGCTCTATGTGGAATCTAACAAACTTGGGAGCAATTCAGACATAAGCTAAGGGCCAAAAAGGCAAGTCAAACTTATGTTGTGGGCTCGAGAGCAATCCAGACATGGGTTGTGGGCTAGAAATGCAAGCCAGACTCATGTTGTGGGCTCAGGGGTAATCCAGACTAATGGTTGTAGACCCAGTATGCATGTTGTTATATGTGTGTGTGGTGGTATTTTGGGGGAACTAACTAAGTTTTTGCTTATAATTTCAATTTATTGTTTCAGGAACTTCAGACGATCGTGGAAAGTAAAGGCATGATCGTGCACACCCTCTTGATTTTTATGATTTTGGGTTTCTGGGATACTCTAATTCGATTATTACTCTTGGAAACAATGTTTTGTAAACAATTATGGTCTTTGGATAGGCTTTGAAAAATTGAAAATTTTACTCTTATTTTTGGGATTATATATGTATGTATGTATGTATATATATATATATCATATCATATCATATCATATCATATCATATCATATTATATTATAATGGAAGCATTTTTTTCCTTCACCACATTCATTTGAAACTCCTATGACTGTTCAGTTTCTTTCTAATAATGATTATAAGTTGGTTAATAAGATTAAATAAATATCAAACCTAAAGTATAATCATATATAAACTAAATTTCAATATTAAAAGAATATCTTATTTCTACTTATAAAGTTGTGTTTTTTAACTTTTTACATATTATACTTAATTTATTAGTTTTAATATATTGTTGGATGTAAACCATTATCATTTTAAAGCTACAGCTCTTGAAGAATTTATATACAATATTTAAATTATAAACTTAAATATAACAGTACAGGACAAAGTTAAATATAAATTTTAGTTTAACTTAAACAACCCAAATAATATTTTGTAAATAGTTAAAAGTGATAAATTGTAGTTACTTTCTAATAATGATTATAATTTAGTTAATAATGTTAAATAAATATCAAACCTAAAGTGTAATCATAAATAAACTAAATTTTAATATTAAAATAATTCTTTACTTTGACTTATAAAATTATGTTTTTAATTACCTAAAACTATTTTTATAACCATTAATAATTTCTAAATAAGTATCTTACAAATAACTTACAACGATAATAGTTCAAAATAATATTATTACCTTTAAAAACAAAAACAACGTTTCATGTTTTAAATAACTACAGTAATAGAAATTAAAAAGTTAATCAAATGTCGTTTTTAAAATCTATTTTTTTAAACTAATTAATCATAACAAAAACTATAAATAATATTAATTCATATACTCTATTTAATTTTATTTATGAATAATGTAGGAACCCATTTTTATACAAACGGTGGATGCGGAAGAATAACATCTCTAAATTTATCGTGTATCAAAATATAAAGATATGAAGAACATGATGATAATTTGTTGGGCTGAAGATTATTTTGAAAATTGCGTCTTTTGGGCTCGATAGCATAGTTATCTTGTACTCCGGTTTGGGCCTGTCCAACCGAGAGCCTTTTATGTTTTGTATATAAAGTTTATGCTTGCATGCATATTAGGTTAACGATTTAGAGATTAACAAAATAGCGATTCATCTAGAGCACAACAGGTTTCTTTAATCGTTCTTCTAACCTTCCAATCCTCTACAGTTGATGTTCTTAATCGAGCTCTTCTGAGGATTTTGTTTAATCATTCGACACGTTTGATTCTATCTTGTCTTGTTCTTATTATTGCGTTCTTACAGTTTTATATTTACATACTTGTTCAAGATCTAATCGATCTTCATAGATTAAAGGTTGTTTTAATCTCATCAATTGGTATCAGAGCGGGAGGCTGTGTAATCGATACACATCTTTTCTGTGAAAAAGATTTCCATTAGGGTTTTTCCGCAATTAATAATATTTATTGAGCCGTCATCTCATTATTGACGTATCTTGATATTTATTGTTTTGCCCTAATCTGCTTTATTACAAGTCTGATCTTTGAACAGGTTTTTACGATCATAATGGACGAGACGCAATCAAACCCCATTAATATTTCCAACAGCATCGGTTCGACGACAAAGATTCCAATCTTATACACCCATGATCATGAAGTATGGGCGCATCACTTCGAAGACTACGTGATTGGATCTGAGGATAATGGGTACCTCATATGGGAAGCTATCATCAATGGACCATTTTCTCATTCTGCAACGTCCAGAATCATTAAGACACAAAAGGAGTACAATGATCTGCTAAAGGACGTGAAGGATATTGCACAAGATGAAAAGGACAAATTCCAGTGCAATATTAAGGCGTTAAGGTTGATCAGATTCGCCCTTCAGTCCGACACATTCAGATTGGTCAGCTCATGCACGACGGCAAAGGAAGTTTGGGATAGACTTCGTGAACTGTATTCTACAGATGAGGATCTTGAACATTCTATCCAAACTTTGCTTTTATCTGAGTTTGGAGAATTCAGGCAAGGGGCCGAAGAAACGGTGACCCAGACGTTTGATCGCTTCAATCATCTTCTCAGCAAGATGATCAAACACGATATTGAAAGGAAGCTCATCGAACAGAAGGTTACTTTCTTGAATGGACTGAGGTCTGAATGGAGAGCAGTGGTTTCCACAGTCAAAGCCCATGAGCAGTTTAAATCATACTCTTTGGCGAAACTAGTGGGTATTCTCAAGTCCCAAGAGAAAATTATGCTGCAAGAAAAGAACGTCGTTTCGAGTCTTGGTTCTTTGGCCCTCCTATCTAAAAGTAAAGCTGTGATGGAGGATGAAGACCTCAACTTGGAGGAATATGACCTCACGTCTGATGATTATGCCATGATGGTGTCTAATCCCAAGAGGTTCATAAAGAAGAGATTCCCCAGCAACAAAAACCAAAACTGGCAGGGGAGTTACAGCTCTAAAAAGGTAAACAATGAACCAAAGGCAGAGGAGCCCAAGAAGGAACAGAAGGTGGATGGCGATTCCGGAGTAAGCTGTTACTACTGTGGTAGGAAAAACCACTATGCTAAGGACTGTGTTCTTAAGAAGATGGCTGAAAAGGATGATGGAAATGATGAGGAAGCTGTGTTGCAGAAGAGACTGGATGAGTTGAGAAAGAAGAAGTCTACCGCTAACCCTTCTATTAATGCTCTTATTGTGCAGGGTTCGGTTAATGATGACGAGTTCGGTAGCACGGAAGTTTGGTCTACCGACTCAGAAGACGATGAAGTAAGAAAGCCTACCCATGGAAAGGCTTATGTGGCTAAGGAGGAAAGCAGTGGAGGAAGATGCTTCATGGTGACTGACGTATCTCAAATGAGGGGATACAACACCGATGGTGGAAGCGATGGACCGAAGGTGCAGGAGGACATGTGCTTTACGGCCAAACCACTCAGCCAGCAGTTCAATGAGCTCGATGAACTGATAAAGAAGGTACAATCGGTTTTTATTTCATCTAAAGTACCAGCATCCTCATATGAGAAAGAACTAAAAAACGTTAATACAAGAATTTCTCATCTAGATAGTAGCCTAACTCAAACTCGTGTCACCAATTCTAACCTAACTGATCAATTAAGCAGGGTGGCGTCGAAGAGTGAGGAGCGGAGAATGTGGATCGAGTTAAAGGAGTCGGAATTAGTTAAAGTTAAAGACGAAAACATTTACTTGCAAAGAGATAATTTGAAATTATTAAAACAGCGGAATGTTTTTTGTTTAATTGCAAAACGCCTTTATTCTAATATTACTCAGCTTCACTTGGATTGTGAAATAGGCCAAAAGATCCATCGCATGATTTTGCCCTTCCTTGAGTTTAAGGAGGATGAAATCGATGCCGAAGCCTACAATTGTGAGAGTGTGATATCGTCTGATGATGTCAATCCGACCTACATGTATGGACTGGACAAAATTGAGTCCTTCATTAAATCCAAAGACCATAAGGACATGCTTAAAAATCTTTTGGATGAAAATGATAGACTTAAACTGATAACCGAAACCATGCAAAAATTTGACACTTTAAACGCCAACGTAAGCTCAGAAAACAAAATTGATATTAAAAATGCATCTGAGCTTAACGAGGACGAAAACATGAGTGAAATTTCTGTAGAGGACACGGTTGACTGCTCAGAATTTGTTAAAAGCGAACCTGAAAACCACAAGAATCTTATCTCTGAAAATTCAGTAGAGTTCGCTCGATTGTCCCAACAAAAGTCCCCGAAATTAGCAGAGAAAGCAGTTATATCAAAAGGTCAGGACCACTCCAAATCAAGTATACAAGGTGACTGGGGTAACCGAACATCAAACTGCTGAACTCACAGCTATTGTAAACGAAGACAATGCTGATGGTTGTGATGAGTACTTCTGGGAAGCTCCAATAGATAATGCAAACGAAACCATTGGCTTATCTGAAAGAACCTCCTGGATGAGTAAAGGAAGATACATACCTGAACCCTTGAATAAGCTGGATAATTTCAATGAGTCCAGCACCAGTGGTACGAAAGATATTCCTCAGGAGGATGGAAGATCAGCAAAAGAAGACGATTCCTCAGCTCAAAGTGAAACTCCTTCAGATATTCCCTCTACTCCCTCAGCTCAAAGTGGAACTTCTTCAGACATTCCCTCTGCTTCTTTAGCTCAAAGTAAAACTCCTATAGCTCAAAAGGAACCAGCCAAGGAGAAACCAAAAACGAAAGCGAATGTTCATCATCAACCAAAGCAGATGAGGAATAAGAAGATAGAGAGAAACCAAAGATACAGGAAGAACCTTTCTGAAAGGAAACAATTCTGGCAATCCCAGAATGCATACTTCTCACATCAAGACAAGAATTTGAAGTATGAAAACAATCCTGTAAGAAAACCTGAAAGTCACAATAACCGAAAGCCAAGGTTCGGTTCACAAGAAAATACCAACCGAAGGCAAAGGTTCGGTTCTGAAAAAGACTTCAACCGAAACCAAAGTTTCGGTTCCAAGACAGACTTCAACCGAAAGCCAAGGTTCGGTTCACAAGACGATTCCAACCGAAAGCAAAGGTTCGGTTCTGAAGTCAAAAGAGAACAAGACTCTAAGGTCAGTCCCTCCAATGATCAAAAGCAAAAGGGGCACCTAGAGTCTCCAGCCAGAAAGTCTTCTCAATCCAAATCCACTCATTCTAACTCTTCTCGTTCTTCTAACTCTTCTACTTCCACCAATTCATCTCCATCTTGCTCTAGAGCTAATTCTGTTTGTTCTAAAAAAATCTCACTCGTCAGCTGAACAAAAGGGAGAGCAGAAGGTCAATGAATCCAAACCAGAGTCCAAATCGAAAACACCCAATCCTAACAAAATAAAAGTCTTTACCATTAAAAAGAAAGATGAAACAACTCTCATAAAACGAACATATCTAGTTGACATCTCTCTTACTGTTCCCGTTCCCATGAAAAGCTCACGTGGACCCAAGAAACTTTGGGTTCCTAAATCTGCTTAATTTTTGCAGGTTATAAGTGACGAGCAGTTCGACGAAGAATGGTACATCGATAGTGGCTGCTCACGTCACATGACAGGGAGGAAAGAGGAGCTCAGGGAATACAGATCTCTTGCAAATGGTGGCAACGTCAAGTTTGGAAATAACTCTTTCGGCACCATAAAGGGATACGGAATGATAACAAATGGGGACTTTACTATAAGGAAGGTGGCTTATGTGGAAGGACTTCAACACAACCTCATCAGTGTATCTCAACTTGTTGGAGGTACAGGTCTCAAAGTCTCATTCGATGATGAAGGTTCTGAAATCATAGAGAAAAAGACCAAGAAAGTGATTCTCAAGTCAGAGCGAAAGGGTGAAATGTTTCCTCTAAACATGAAACCCATCAAAGGAAACCCAGCCATATGCCTGTTATCAAAAGCTCAATCCGACAAAAGCTGGTTGTGGCACCGAAGACTCTCTCATCTCAACTTTAAAGATATAAACCGACTTGTCACTGGACGTCATGTTAGGGGTCTTCCATTGCTCAAGTTCGACAGAGAGCATCTATGTGCTGCATGTGAAATGGGGAAGCAGAGTCGTCAAAGTCACCCATCTGTAATCAACACAAAAGTTGTTGAACCACTCGAATTACTTCATATCGATTTGTGTGGTCCTTCATCTATCGAAAGCATCGGTGGTAGCAAGTATATTCTTGTTATTGTTGATGACTTTTCACGATTTACATGGGTGTTCTTTCTAAAGCTCAAATCTGAAGCGACTCAAAAGCTGAAAGTGTTTATCAAGCAAATTGAAGTACAGCTCAAGAAGGTTGTTCGCAACATCAGAAGCGACAATGGTCTTGAATTCAAGAACAGGGAGTTTGAAGAGTTTCTTGCAGAAAAGGGAATTAGTCACAATTTCTCAGCTCCCTACACACCACAACAGAACGGAATTGTCGAAAGACGAAACCGATCTTTGTGTGAAGCTGCCCGAACTATGCTAAGTTTCGCTTCCTTACCTCTTTATTTTTGGGCTGATGCTATTTCTGCTGCTTGTTTTACACAGAACAGGTCCTATCTCAACAAGCGATTCACGCTCACACCATACGAGATTCTAAACAACAGAAAGCCCAATGTGAAATTTTTCCATGTGTTCAGCTCAAGGTGTTTCATCTTTAACTCTAAAGAACACCGCAACAAGTTTGATGTCAAAGCCGACGAGGGAATTTTTCTGGGTTACTCACTCACATCCAAGGCGTACAGGGTCCTAAACAAGCGTTCGAGAAGGATTGAAGAGACATACTATGTGACCTTTGACGATAGCTATGTCAAGAAGCTACAGGCCAAAGAAGACACCGCTGGGGAAATCTTTCCTCAAACTGGCCAAGTCACAGTCTCGATCGCTAACTTATATGATAAATTTCTGGAACTCTTTGACGAACCGGAGAAAGCTTCTCTCTCAGAAGCAGGTGCAGCAGACAACAAAGTTGATCATATGAAGCGGATTGTCGAAGATGCTGCAAGAAGAATGCATGAAGGAGGATCGCCCACTGATGACTCTCCATCCAACAATGCTTCAGTCGAGGGGGAGCCAAGTTCTTATGTCGAGGGGGAGCCAAGCTCACAAGTCCAGGGGGAGCCAAGTTCTACAACTCCAACCGAAGGTGCTTCTCCAACCAAAGATACCTCTCCAACCGAAGGTGCTTCAACGCCTGAAAATCCAGCACCACAAGAAACCCCTGAACCTCATGTTTCTCAAAGCTCATCAATTGAGGGGGAGCATGATGATATGACGATTGATTACGATAGCCAATCTGAGCCAGAAGAAATGATTGACGCTGAACTAGATCCAACCTTTGATCCGAATTACCCTCCTCTTACCAAATGGACCAGAGATCATCCTATCTCTCAAGTAGTTGGTGATGTATCTGAAAAGGTTCTGACCCGATCTCAACTGAAGGCAAAACATACATCCTTATTTTCAAAGGTTGAGTTCTGTATGTTTAACTCATTCGTATCAAAAGTTGAACCGAAGACAGTGAACATTGCCCTCGATCACTCTGATTGGGTTCAAGCAATGCAAGACGAACTGAACGAATTTGAAAGGAACAAAGTCTGGCGCCTCATTCCAACTCCTCCAGATGCTTCGGTTGTTGGTCTTAAATGGGTTTTTAGGAACAAATTGGACAAGGAAGGTAATGTTATAAGGAACAAGGCTCGTCTGGTGGTAAAGGGATACTGTCAGGAGGAAGGTATAGACTATGAAGAGACTTTCGCTCCAGTAGCTAGGCTAGAATCTGTTAGAATATTCCTGGCTTATGCTGCTCACAAAAACTTTGAGGTTTTCCAAATGGACGTCAAGTGTGCATTTCTCAATGGAGAACTCGAAGAAACTGTGTATGTGGAGCAACCTCCTGGGTTCGTGAACGAAAGGTATCCAAATCATTGCTATATTCTGGATAAAGCTGTGTACGGCCTCAAACAAGCTCCGAGAGCCTGGTATGAAACGCTTACAAAATTTTTAAAGATGTCTAAATTTAAACAAGGTTCGGTTGACCCAACCTTCTTTCGCAAAAAGGAAGGTAACCACCTTATGATAGTTCAAATTTATGTCGATGACATCATCTTTGGCTCCACGAATCCCAGCTTAACAGCTGAATTCAGAAAGCTGATGGAGACTAAGTTTGAAATGAGCTCAATGGGTCCTATTAACTTTTTCCTTGGTTTAAACATAAGACAGGGACCCGAAGGCATCTTTATCAATCAGGAAGCTTACACAAAGACTCTCCTAGCAAAGTTTGGCATGATGGGAGACTCAAAAGTCAAAGTCCCAATGGCATTCGGCACCAAGCTTACCCCATCTCTAGACAAACCGGTTGTCGATATCACACTCTATCGTCAAATGATAGGCTCACTGATGTATCTAACTGCTAGCAGGCCTGATATCATGTTTTCTGTGTGTTACTGTGCTCGATTTCAGGCAAACTCACGCGAACCTCACATGTTGGCAGTAAAGAACATCTTACGCTATCTTAAGCGAACCACCTCCTTAGGTCTATGGTATCCATCCAACTCAGGCTTCTTCGTTCAAGCCTATTCTGATGCCGACCTTGGAGGATGTGGACTCGACCGTAAAAGCACAACTGGTGGCTGTCAATTCCTTGACGGGAAGTTGGTCAGCTGGCAATCCAAGAAGCAAACGTGTGTGTCGTTATCTACTGCCGAAGCGGAATACATTGCTGCTGCATCCTGCACATCACAAGTGATTTGGATCCAAAGTTAACTTCGAGACTATGGACTCAATATGAAGAAGATCCCACTATATTGTGACTCTGAAAGTGCAATTAGGATCTGTCATAATCCAGTGCAACACTCTAAAACCAAACACATAGCACTGAGGTATCACTTCATCAAAGATCATGTGGAAGATGGAAACGTTGAAGTTCACTTCGTAAGAACCACTGATCAACTGGCTGACGTCTTTACCAAAGCTCTTCCTGAAGCATCATTCAACAAAATATTGCAAGGGCTAGGTATGATGGAATCAGAGTCAGTACCTCACACTACCTCTCAACCTCAAACGTAAGAAGCGAAACCAACCGAACGTTCGGGTTCGGTTCAACCATCTGACTCGCTCATCACCTCAAAGATAGTTTTTCTCTGTTGTATATATTTTTTTTTGCACAATTTTGTTTTTTCTTTGTGTTAAATTTTTTTTTATTTGCATGTCTAAATTCCTTGGTTTCACAAAATTTTCCAAAACCGAAACCTACCGAAGGTTCGGGTTCGGTTTTTCAAAATTTTGTTGAACCGAAACCAACCGAAGGTTCGGGTTCGGTTTTTCAAAATTTTCTAGAACCGAAACCAACCGAATGCTCGGGTTCGGTTTTTCAACTCTTTCCCAACCGAACGTTCGGGTTCGGTTTTTCATTATTTTTTCATTATTTTTTTTCTCCAAAGTTTTTTTTTAAGTCTTATTTTTTTTACTTTTTTCTTTTCTTTTATTTTTTTTATCTCAAAAACTCCAAAAATATTTTTTTTATTCTTTTATTGTCTTGTGTGTTCGTTCGTTTATGGGGATATATTTGATGAATTACTTTAGTGTCCCTAGAAGCATGCTGTTGTATGTGTCCCAAGCCTCATAAGATTTTGAATAATAGCCTTCATGACCTGGTATACACAAACCTTGTCTTCCCAATAAGGCTAACACATTTATTCTAATCGTGAGCTACCTCAACCTTTTCTCACATGAGTTACGGGTTTCCTGCTTGGTCCTTATTTTCGCAGCAGAGGTACTTTGTTCTCTTACACTATCTCCATCTTACTTCTCCATTACATTCGTTTCATCAATGTAACCCTTGAGACTCTCAGAAATTACCACTGAGGTTTATGGTTATACAACATCTGTGTTAATGATCTTAGTTTCGTGTCACTACGAGCTGAGTGAAACCCCAAATTCAACACCTAAGGAATTGACGGTGAACTGTTAAATTGCTCAAGTTTTCACTAACGAATAGACGAATGTACCTTCATGAAATCTCAAATTTTCTTTTTGTGTGATTCCTATGAAATTGTTAAAAACCATAACATTTCTTCCCTTGGGATCCAGGTTTTATTTTTTTTTTGAGATTTTATATTTTTCCAAGCCAATTTCCAATGAATTCCTACCTACTTGTTCAACAGGCTACACCGGTCTCACAAGTACTTTGTTCACTTTCTTTCTTATATCAAGAGCAGAATTGATGAATCAAAGCGAAACCACCCTTAATAAGCCTAATTAAAAGAAGCCTTTCAACATTTATTAATAAGTGTTTGATCGTAATTCAACGGGAATCCACATTAACACTTTGAGGTCTCTCTTGACCTTGAAGGAAGAGATTCGTGCCCGGGATCATCAGTTTCGTGTCATTATTGACATCACAGAATATCCTTAAAAGAGTTGCTTTATTTCTTTTTCTTTTACACTCTTTGCACGAAAATCCTTGATTTTCCAAAATTCCGTTACTAATTATTTACAGGATGGATTATTACTCGGTGGTTAATTATGAAGTTGTGGTCAAAAACAATCCACGTGGGTTATTAATTCAATTATGCCGTTTAAAAGGATAAGACGAAAAGGTTGCTGACTCGGCGGGAGTTAAAGGGATTGAAATTCAAACGACGGTAAAAAGGAGGCGCGTGTGAATTTGAAACGGCCGCGCTTTTACTGACACTTGTGGACGCGTGTACGAAATCCAAGCGTCATCACTCTGGCACAAAAGGCGCGTGTGGAAATGGACACGATTTTCTCTCTGAAACGGCGCTTGTTGGGCGGCGTGATCCTAGGAAACTGACACTCTCTCTCCTACGTGATCATCGCACGCCTCAACTGTCATCCATCTGTCACTCAAGAACCCGTTTCGTATTTCCATAAGAAATTTCAAACGATTTTTCTCTCTCCTATCACCCACTATAAAAAGCCATCTACACCACCTTTTACCTCTTTACTACCTCCAAAATTTCCGAAGCGCAAATACTCCCATACAGTTTCCTGTTCATCATCTTCTTCATACCTGCAAAAATGGCTGAATCTTCTTCTGTTCATGCTACTTCACAGATCCTCCCCATCCGCCCACAACAATGTCTGGTGATTGATCTCAACCCACTGGCGTACGACTCCTACATGTCGCCGGTCATAGAATGCTTGAAATACTCCCAACTTGCTCCTGCACTCTCAAGAATCGAATATGTGCCAATGGTGGCCCTATCGCAGGTCTACGCGACTGCTTACTACGACAAGGCTGTCGACCGGGTGTTTTTCGAGCTTGCAGAACACAAAACCTCCGTTTCACGCCAACGTTTCTGCACCATGCTGGGGTTTGCAGTTGATCCTTCAAGAGTCCATCCGGAGACGATTCCGGTTGGGATGTTGTTTAGCATGTTTTACAACATGGGATACACAGAGGTTCTCACCTCTGTCGCCAAGTTTAAAAAGTCTTTCCTGCCGCCACAGTGGAATGGCCTATTTACAGTCCTTTTCAAGGGCTTGTCGGAGAGGAGCTCAGGATCTGACGGTGCAAGTCGTCTCTTCCTGTCAATATTGTACGGGGTCTACAACGGGATTAACCTGGACTATGGGTGGGTCCTATGGCAACAGCTCATCCAGAGCCTCTCTTCATCATCCCGACACTCTGAGGTGTCGTTGGCCCGGTTCTGGATCTTGATTACAAGATGGGCCATGGACAAATTTGATGTTCCCACTGCTGATGGTGCATCGATGTCTTCTGTTGGTACGTTCCATACCAAGAAGATCATCGTCTCAGATGCATCGAAATTTTCTTTCATTGGCTCCATCCCGGAGACAATGTATGGCGGCGTGCCATCTGACAGCCGGTTGATTCGGACGATCAAGGAGTTTAGGCCAACTGGTCCCAGGGAACTGACACCGGATATGCTCAGGTCTATCCATGATGCAGACAAATCGACCAACAGGGGCAAAAAGGCAGAAAAAGGGAAGCAAGCGTCCAAAGCTCCAAAGGGACCTTCTCCCAAAAAGAGGAAACAACCGAAGGCTGCACAGTCCCCACAGCCGAAGAGGAGGAAGACTCAACAGAAGCGAAAGCTTGTAATTCCCTCTTCTTCCAGTGATTCTGAGGGAGGAAGTTCGGATTCTGAAGGCTCTCAAGGAGACGAATCTCCTCAACGAGGCAACACACCACCTCGGTCCCCAACCCCAGAGATGGAACTTCATCAATCCCCAGTTCCTTCCCCTCCACCAACTCTTCCTACTTCCATTCCGACCATAATCCCCACTACCACTATTCCACCAACATCCTTCCCTATACCACCACCCATTTTCACCACAGTAACCGAAACACCACCAGTTACCGAAACCCCTCCCGTAACCGAACCACCACAAACCGAAACCCAAACTCAACCACCACCCGAAACTACCCCACCCCACAATCAACCTCAAAATACCCCAACCACAACACCCCCAGCTTCACCACCACCTCCATCTCCAGAAAATGCCTCCGATGGCGACAACCCTTATCTTGGTGGTGATCACATGAACTTTGATTCGGTCTACTATAGTCCGTTTCAAGTTCAAAGTGATGAGGAGGATGATGCTCCAGTGACAAAGAAGCATCTCAAAGAGCTTCATGAGAAGGTTGATCTACTTCTCGCCTCCTCTTCCAACCAGCAGTCCTCTCTCTCTGAAGTTGCCCTTCAGAAAATCGTTGATGCCTTCTCTAGGGCTCAACATGATTCGGTGGCCTCAGCCACTGCTGCGATTGATGCCTCCACCAGAGCCTGTGAGGCAGCGACCGAAAAAGTCGATAAACTATTCTCCGACGCTTCTGTCCTGCTGAAGTCCTTGCAGGAAAGCGCCGACGCCACCAAGACAACTTTGGAACCGATTGTTCAGCAATTGGCCAAGTTCGTCTCAACGGAGTTGACTTCGTTCGCTACCCTACGCCAAAACATAAGCGACGACAACTCGGCCCTTCGTGCCTCCATCGATGCCCGCCTGGCTAAGCTACAAGAGGATCTTGCAGCTGAGAATTCTTTGATGGACGTTCTGGCGAGCAAAACAACCGCCCTAAAGGTCAAGAGCACGCAACTGTCCTACTCCCAACAACAACTGGAATCTCTTCGATCCGAAAGGGAGGTTATCAAAACGTGTGTTTCGGATGTCCACGCCGCATTATCCAACATCCTGGAAGCACACGATCCCATTCTTAACCATTCGGTGAGGCGTACCCTCGCTGAAAAGCTCTCTCCGGCCATGGACCTTCTCAGCAAAATCGAAGGCCTACCGAGTTTCGTGTCCATTCCAAAACAAGGGGGAGATGAGCAAACCGGATCGAAACCACCTCCTTCCTCTAAAGCTACTCACACAACCGAACCACCTCAGACTGGTCATGCTTCGGGTTCGGGTGTGAAGAACAAGGGCAAAAACATAGCTGAAGATGAAGATGAAGATGAAGACAAGGAGACCATTGCTGACATGTTGAAACGAAAGAACAGTCGCAATGCTGACGATGATGCCAGTCGTGTGGCGCGAGAGGCTGAAGAAGTCGAACGCATGCAAAAGGAAGCCCACGATCTCCTTGAGAGCCGAAAGACTCTCTTCCCTGCCTGGACCAGGGAGCGTATGATTAAAGAGGCCATAGAAACTCCTAGCATATTATGGCTCGAGCCGGTTATATCATTCGACTGCAACAACACTGTCGATTCGCAGTTTGATATGCCGCTGACTCGAAAGGCGTTTATCTTCCACGCCTTCTCTAACATCTTTGAAGTCCCACATCCGAACGATGAGCTTGACAGGGAGCTCATTGACTTCTATCTGGCAGCTGCTCGTCCTCAATACCTTACATGGAGCGCCCAGAAGATTGTGAACGTTTGGGTGCTGAAGCCTTATGTCGTAGGGAGGTTCACAAACGTTAAGTTCAAGCTCATTCGAGGATCTGCAAGAACTGCTCATCTTATCTCCCTGGCGGATCTACCGAACCTAAATCCTCATGATTGGATTGTCCTGTATAATATCCTTTTGACTGATGAAGCCGAATATGGTCCCATTATAGACCATGTCAAAAGGATGTTAGCCTGCTACATCATGGAGGTTGCCCTAATGGATCAGGAGGTTGCCACAGTCTTCAAGAAGAAACCGAAGATAGCTCCTGTGGGATCGGCCAGTGATCTCAACCAAATGCAAATGGGCAAGATCGACCCGAGACGTAACTCGGTTATGTTCACTAGAGCTGAAGGACAGAAATGTCTCTTTGCTTTAGCTGACAAACACCTTTACACCACAGCTTGTTTGGAGCATGTGTTATCGATCATCAAACGGTGTAAAGAGAATTTGGCTGATGATGTCAAGTATTTTGATGACATGATCAATTGGTACATCCGGTTTAGACAGACCATTCTTTCCATCACCAAATGTCTGTTTAGCACCGTGAAGAAGAAGGTACCTGCTTCAGCTGCTGGCCCAAGTAAAAAGTGAAGGTCTCGCTCCAAATTGACGCAAAGGGGGAGATTGTTGGGCTGAAGATTATTTTGAAAATTGCGTCTTTTGGGCTCGATAGCATAGTTATCTTGTACTCCGGTTTGGGCCTGTCCAACCGAGAGCCTTTTATGTTTTGTATATAAAGTTTATGCTTGCATGCATATTAGGTTAACGATTTAGAGATTAACAAAATAGCGATTCATCTAGAGCACAACAGGTTTCTTTAATCGTTCTTGTAACCTTCCAATCCTCTACAGTTGATGTTCTTAATCGAGCTCTTCTGAGGATTTTGTTTAATCATTCGACACGTTTGATTCTATCTTGTCTTGTTCTTATTATTGCGTTCTTACAGTTTTATATTTACATACTTGTTCAAGATCTAATCGATCTTCATAGATTAAAGGTTGTTTTAATCTCATCATAATTCTTAGAAGATGAGAAAGAAAGAGAGAAAAAATATTAACTCATGAAGAACATTGGTGGGAGAGAGAAACTCTCCCTAGGTGGAGAGAACCCACCAATTCTCTCTCTCTAGAATTACATTGTAAGAAAGATGCATACTAAGGTTGTGTTTGGCGTGCCACAGCTAGCTGATAAGCTAGCTTATTTTTCGAGCTTTTTTATGTTGTCGTGTTTGGCAAGCCAAAAAATAGCTTATAAGCTAGCGTTTTGATAAGCTACTTCGACTAGCTTTTTAGGAGCTTTTTTTAAAATTTTCTAAATATACCCCTTAATTAATCATAGAAACACATTCTCTTAAATGCCCTTTTATGTAATTTTATATGTTTCAGCTAGTTTTACCAAACATTAGTTTTTGTCAGCTAGCTTTTCAGCTATTAACTAGCTTTTTATTTAACAGCTAGCTTTTCAGCTAACAGTTAGCTTTTCAGCTCACAGCTAGCTTTTCAGTTAGTACGCCAAACATAGCCTAAGAAATGATCATCTCTCTATTTATATATGAGGGAGAGACAAATACACCAATAATACAATAAAGGGAAAAATACAACCTAACTACCGCTCATTATTTGTAGAGCATTTCCATGCTCCAACATTCTCTCCATAAATGCTTACAAATGATGAGAGATACAATAAATCATACAAGGCTATAATACAGTAATCCGACTAGCAAGTGTGGTAATAAAATGAAACATAATAAGAACTAAAGGCTGAAATGTCTCTGAAACTCTGAAGTGTCTGTGAAGTCTGAAACTAGCCATGAATCTCTAAACAATGAAGGTCTTCCGCTTCAAAGCACCACCAGTGAAGCAGAAAAGAAATAAGATCCAAATCTTCAAACCAACCATAATCATCGGAAGAAGAAGATCACCATTAACAAGTAGAAGATCCAATAAAAGAAACACTTCGGCTTCAAAAAGTCTAAAAGCATCCCGAGTTCTCAAATCATAATACACCAAGATTCTTCAAAGAATTACCTGCTAAAAATGTGAAGCATCCATAAAATGAAGTCCGGATAAAAATAATGTGAGTCAAAAGACATGGTCCAGCAATGCCAAAAATTTGATCCAAGGATCAAAAATAAGTGTCATGTCACATCGCCAAAATAATCTTCGTCTTCAATATATCACAAATCCAAACTCGATAAATCATAAAATCTGAACCGGATGTGAACACAAAATCATCCTGTGGTAGAGTCTGAATAATAAATAATCTGAATCGAAAAACATCGAGTAATGCCAAAAATTTGATCCGTGAAGACCACAAATAAGTGCCACATCGCATCACTAAATAAATAATCGTCTTCAGAAGTTTTCAAAAATCCAAACTCAAACAATTATAATAACCACATCCGGATGATATTTTCTCCCTATTTTTGATAACCAATGACCGGATATCAAAAATCAACAAATCATCAGATGGAGAGTGTCGGATACCAAGAGCTAAGAGAGCTCTCCCTAGATGTATGAAGGATCTCAATAAGACACGAGAAATATAGTAAAAGAGATCTGCGGTCATGAGAAGATGGGTGATTCAGTTGCTTTAGCTACACGAACAAATACCATAGAACAAAGAATCACTGCATGAAAAAGTATCTCTGTTGTGCTGAAACTATATCAATATACCCAAACTGCGGTGTCGGAACTCTCGTAGTGGTCTTCAAAAGAAAGTAAAGTCCACATGCTCAAGATACATGATTCGTCAACCGAAGATCAAGAACGTCAAGTCATAAAATCCTATAAAGTGAAAAATGCGAAACAACTTTGTTGATCAATCGCCGTTGCGGTGCAAGCATCACAAAGAATAATATGAAGTCCGACTGCAGTATTGAGTATTCTTCCAAAATAACCGGCATGAAGTGAACCAATGTGACAATCCATGGGTGGTTTGTGGCAAAAATTGGTATTAAAAAATATAATAATAATTGGTGAAAAAAATAATTGGTTTAAATAAAAAAAAAATTGGCTAAATAAAAAAATTGGTGTTACAAAAAATAATAATTGGCAGAAAAAAAATTGTTGATAAAAAAAATAAAAGAAAAAAAAGCTGAACAGAAAAAATAATAAAAACAAATAATATGCGGGTTTTAAAAAAAATAAGGGAGGGAAATTCCGAAGTTAAGGAGGGAGGATGCGGGTCTAGGAGGCTGCTGATGGAGGGTGGTTACGGGTGGAGGAGTTGATTGCGTATAGGAAGGAGCCGAGGCCAGGTAGGTTGCGCATGAAGTACCGAAGTCAGGAACAAGATGTGGTCCTACTCGGAGAAGTGTTGCGGTTCGGATGGGCTGCGGATGATGCGAAGTGATGAACCGCAAGAGGCTTACTGCGGTCCGAGAAGAGGATAGCACCTGCGGTCTGAAGCTGACAATGGTCTGAACCGAAGGCAGAGGGGCGGGTTGTGGTTTAGTAGGGAAATCCAAGGTTATGGATTGCTCAGCAGACCTCGGTAAGATTTTTTTATTATTAATAAAAATAAGGAAAGGAATATTGTCTTTGGAAGTAAAAAATAAGAGTGTGCAGGTGGGTTTTTAGGGACAAAAGGTGATGAGATTGGACAATGTCACATGGTTTCTACTTGGGAAGGTAAATTTAAGTGGAATACTCTTTACCCAAAAGAGTAAAAAGGACTATTGACTTTTTGCAAACAAATTATCACTTCTAAACAATTCAATTTGAAGATCTACAACAACTAAAATATGAGAATCAAGAGCTTCATACCTCATGATGATAAGAGTTGCTGGAAGATAAAATGTTAAAAAAGAAATGTTTTTCTCCACTTTCTTCAAGAAAAATAAGCTCATTAATTTTGTGTCTTTTCTTCCAAGATTAAAAGATCCTCCTGGAGAAAATTCTTCAACATTACAGAGACCACATAAATCAATTTCTTCACCCATTTTTCTTCATTTCTTCAATAGAAAAATACTAAGAACTTCAAGAACATAAATTTTCAGCAGAGAATTTGTGTGAGCAGCAGACACATAATTATTCTACTAAGTAAGAATAACCACAGAAAAATAGAAAACTCATCAGAAATTTCTGGTAGAACCCGAAAATTCTTGCAAAAACACGAAAAATGTTCAAAATGATCAACGAACAGGAGTCGTTCCCTTGAACTAGTCGATTAAACCTTCAAGGTACGGCTCTAATACCATTTGTAGGAACCCATTTTTATACGAACGGTGGACGCGGAAGAATAATATCTCTAAATTTATCATGTATCAAAATATAAAGATATGAAGAACATGATGAGAATTCTTAGAAGATGAGAAAGAAAGAGAGATAAAATATTATTCATGAAGAACATTGGTGGGAGAGAGAAACTCCCCCTAGGTGGAGAGAACCCACCAATTCTCTCTCTCTCTCTCTCTCTCTCTCTCTCTAGAATTACATTGTAAGAAAGATGCATACTAAGAAATGACCATCTCTCCCTTTATATATGAAAGAGAGACAAATACACCAACAATACAATAAAGGGAACAATACAACCTAATTACCATTCATTATTTGTAGAGCATTTCCATGCCCCAACAAATAACATGTAGATAGAGTCCACTAAGACGATTAAGCCTATATAGTTTTAATTGATTTAATATGATCATATATATCAAAATAATCAAGATTTTATACTAAATTAATATAAGAATTATTATATCAAAATTAACTCTGACATTTTTATATTTAAACAACATATATTTTAAATTTATAATTGTATTCTACGCAACGCATGAATATTCGCCTAGAGGCCTTTTTACTTGCACCGCATTCATTTAAAACCTCCATTACTTTTCAATTTCTTTCTGATAATTATTATAAATTGGTTAATAATGTTAAATGAATGAAAAAAACTAAATTCTAACCATAAATTACTAAAGTACAATATTAAAATATCATATTTTACTTCTATTTATTAAATTATGAATTTAACTTTTTAACATATTATAGTTAACTTATTAATTTAGATATGTTGTCGTATGTGATTAATTGTCATTATAAAGTCATAACTTTTATATAATTTATGATCTTATGCAAAATATTTAAATTATTAATTTCAATATAATGTTAACGGTTAACTTAAATCAAAATTTCAGTTAAACTTGAAAAAATTGAGAGACTATTTTATAAATAGTTACAAGTTATAAATTATAATCTTAAACCTAAATTGTAATCCTAAATTAACAAAAATAACTATGAAACTATTTTTTATATTATTTAAAATTTTAAAATAAGAAGCTTAAAATAACTTACAATAAGAATAGTTAAAAGTAATATTATATAAAAAAAATATAATGTTATCTTTAAAAACAAAAACAGTGCTTGTTCTTTTAAATATTTACAATGAAAGAAACTAACAATATTGATCAATTAAATTTTAAAAAGGTTAAATTTTCGAAACCAGATTAAAATAATTAAGATTTTCCAAATATATTATTTTAAATAACTTACAACAATAATAATTAAAATAACATTATATTAAAAAATATATTGTTACCTTTAAAAACAAAAACAATGTTTGATGTTTTAAATACTTATAATGAGAGAAATTAAAATCTTAAACAAATAAAAATTTTAAAATTAATTAATCATAACAACAACTATAAATATCATTAAATCATATATTATATTTAATTTTATTCACGAGTAACCTGCAGGTAGAGGCCATTGAGACAACTGAGATTATAGAATTTTAAAAGATGTCTATATTATTATATAATTAAAAAAATAATGTTTATACCAACTTATTGTAAGATTTATTATATAATATCTAACAATAACTTCATTGATATATTTAAAAAACATATATTTCTAAATATTTCAAAATTATTGTAGTCTGCGCAACGCATAGGTATCCGTCTAGTATATATATATATATATATATATATATATATATATATATATATATATATATACACACGCTTAACCTTAATATTTATATGATAATTATGATTGTTTAATATTCCAATCACCTACCTTATGGTGTTTCCTCTTAAGATAGCCATGATTTATACTTTATTTGATAGATAATAATCTATCTTTAGGGTATTTCACTCAGATAATAGTAATTAATATTTTATTTTATAAAATTCACCTATCATTTATAGTCGTGTCACCTATCATTTACGATAGTCATGATCATTGTTAATAATCACCTATCATTAGGGTATTTCCCTCAGATAATAGTGATTAATATTTTATTTTGTAAACAATCACATTTCATTTACGATGGTCGTTATTATTATTTTGTCTTATAAACAATCACCTATCATTTAAGATAGTAGTGATTATTAACCCATCAGTCAATTACTTACTGATGTCTGGAGGGGGAGAGATTCCTCAGTTAATTACTTACTGATACCAAGAGTGAGAGTGAGAGTGACCCCTCATTCAAGTACTTACTGAGACCAAGAGTAAGGGTGAGAGTGACCCCTCATTCAAGGACCTACTGAGACTTTAGAGTGAGAGTGATCCCCCAGTCATGTATTTTCTGAGACCAAGAGTGAGAGTGTTTATAATAATTGAAAGATTTCTTAATAATTCTTTTTTCGAATTTTTAGAGGATCCTAGTATTACCACAAGGATTCCTTTACCTTTCATTATCATTTGTTCTAATGTTATCAAATTCCCTAGTGAATACTATTACATGATGCTTAAATTAGACAGTTTTTTGACTGTATGATTCCTCCATGTTACGGTTAGACTCAGACGAGAGTTGTGAAATAGAGCTGAATCAAACTTTCTATAACTATTTAATTCTGGAATCATATAACCTATGTATCCATCCTATAATTAATAACATGCGTTTCTTAGAATTATATTATAACATGTTTTTATCTAATGTTTATAAAACTATATCATTAACTAGTTTGCTCGTAAATTATAAGGAGAGACTTACCAATTATTAGGGGTGGCTTCTAGTTATCGTCACTCGATTTGATTAAAAATGTTGTGCTTTGAGTATTACCCCTTTGATTTTCTAATCTTAGACACTCTCTTTTGAAGTCACCCACTTCTCCACATTTATAACAGTTGCGGTTCCTGCCAATACCAATTCTTTGGGTAGTGGCGAGTGTCAGAATCCTACAAGACTTAGCTGTGTGGCCTTTCTTGCCATAATTATTATAGATTAGCTCTCTACATGCACCCATGTGATAGTAGTTGCACTTATTGCATAATGGAAGATCTCCTGCATCCTGCCTTAAAGGAGTGGGTGATGGAATGGTTGCTACATAGACTTTCCTTAAGTCTTGCTTCTTCCATGCTACTTGCTCTAAATCTTCAGCAGGCTTTCTCTTGCTATTTATTGGTCCTGGGAGATCAGTTTTTGAACCATGGTGCCCCGACGGATTACTTGATTTGTCAGGGTAAAGGCCAATCTCTTGGCACTATTGTAAATAGTTGTCCTGGAAGCCATAACCAATCCTTGGATATGTTGAACTAAACCCCATATGTACCTTTCTACTTTCTTGTATTATGGGGTGACAAAACTAGGACAGAAGATGGTGATATCATTGATAGTATAAGTTGCAATGTCTACATCTTGCATGCTAAGATTCTAGAGCTCTTGTTCTAGCTTTTGCATCTCCTCTCTGGAATAGTACACTTCAATCAGTAGCTGCTTCAATTTATCCCAAATAATGATAATTATAATCCGTAATTATAAACTAACGACATGATACCTGTTGAACTCATCAAAGCTGGATACCAAAATGAAATACGTATCTATCACAAATTGTTTAGCCAACCCCCATTGAAACCCTTCTTTAATAGATATAGAAGACATAACATAATATAAAGAACTAAACTAGTGTTAGGTTGGTCCTGATGTACTATCATCATGTATAGCTACTTCAGAACGTGATCAGTTCATTATGGAGATGCCTTTTCATTCTAGAGGAAGTTACCAAAAAAAAAACTCATTCCGTAATAGTTCTTCGCATTCTGAGGAATTTGTAAAAACAAAAAAAAACTTAAAACTAAACTAATAAGCATAAAGAGTAGTATAGGACTTACCGGTAAAGCAACCATGTCATCGTAATCGTGTTCCATATCTTAAGCCGGTGTTTGGAATGTATGCCAGTGTCTCAGAATGCCGGAGAGCATGTCGGAGATCGAAATGCATGTCAGAAAGTCGAATTGTGTTTGTAAATCGAGATTTTGAATGAAAACGATATCCGGAATTTAACGGAATATAATCCGGAAAATGAAATTGAAAATCGAAGTCTAGAATACGTACTGTTACTCCAGAATGGTCATTTTGGAGGAAAGTTGATGGGTCGGCCCAACAAATATGGAGTCCAAAATTATTTTCGAAATGACCTATTCTGAATAAAAATGTTATTTTGAAAAAAAAACAATTTAAATATGTTATTTTTTCCAAAAATACACCAAAAAATGATTAGATACTCTATTTCCTTAAAATACAATTTTGAGAGAATGAAGGATACTCTATTTTTTCCATCAACAACCCTTTTGCATCTAGATTTCAGATATATGCTCCATTCACAAATCTATATATTTGACAACTCTTCTCTGATGGTGATAAGTGGCGGTTGCAAGAGCTAAGAAAGAAGATAGGACACAAGTATAAGGTTCTGATTCTATATCTCAGCCCCTTTGGATTTTACATTGATGTAGGGATTTCATGACTGATTTTAGGACTGAGTACTTCATCTCGAAAATCAGTGTTAATTAAAGGTTTTAGATTAGGATTTGGTGTTGATTATAAGTTTCAGCATCTGGTTCTAGTATCAGATTTAGGTTTGAGATTTAGATTTTGGTTATAATATCAAGGTGTTGATGGGTGGTGGTTAGTGAAGGTGCCGACGGTGAAAGGAGATGGTTGTCGGCTATGATATGAGATAGTTGTCGGAATTGAGAAAGAGGACATGGAATAAAGAGAAATGAGAGAGAGGGTGGAGGGGAGAAAGAGAGTGAGAGAGAGAGAGAGATGTAAATGATATAATTTTATAAAACTTATAATTAATCTAATTTAATTGATAAATTATAAATAAATGAAAAAAGGCAATATAATCTTTTAAAAAGAAACGAGGGACTGAAATGATAAATTTAAAAGAAACGAGTGACTAAATGTGCTTTTGGGGCACTTAAACGAAAACCATTAACGGCTAACATCGATAGGGACTAACCGTGCAAGAAAATGAAACCATAGGGATGAACCGAGTTAAGTTTTAAAAATAAGGACTAAACATGCTTTTGATACCTAACTGTGGGGCGATTGGTGTGTAGGAAGCGAATCGTAAAATTAAATAATTATAAAATATAGAATGGAAAAATAGAATTAGTAAGGTAATTAAATTAATCATTATATTGTATTTGTCTTGTTTAATTATTGAAATAAAAAAACAAAACTGCAAAAATGGTCCTTATGATATGTATTTTCTTCAGAATTTGGTCTAAACCATAACTTTTTTGGATTTATGATCTATTTGAGCAGCTTTGTATGTGGTTTTGATCCATCTGAAAACTGAAATAACTAAATTGTCCTTATTATATTTATTTTCCATTTTTTCTTTTTTATAAGTATTCAAATATATAAAATAAAGACAAGGGCTCACATAACCCACATCCCATCCCATCTATCTCTTTCTCCCCCTTCTCTCTTCACCATCTACCCACACCTCTATTCACTTTTCTCCATCGTATACCCCCACCTCGATGACTATTTGTGTAATGGATGATATTGGAAGTTCATCGTCTTCTTCAAAGAGGTTACTTCGTTCATGCTACAATTCACATCCATGGTACTTCTTTTTTTCCTTTTTATATTTTCGTTCGGATATGCAAATTAGGGATTTCAATTTGGGTGTGAATTTAATTGAAAATAACTTGGAATTTTTTAATTGTCCAGTGGAGAGACAATTTATGAAGAGAACGATTATAGACTATAAGAAATTGAGAGTGTTTTACACAGAACAATTAAGATAATGCAACAAAAATTAGTGAGCAAACAAAACAAATATTGGGCTGAAAAACTTACAACAACATAATCTTCCCCAATGTTTAACTTTACTGAACCAATTCCCTTTTCCCAATAGTTGAAGCTCGTACTCCTAAGTTAACTCTACTAGAAGCACCCGTTTTCCCTCCACAATCAGTTGCTCTACCTTTTGTAGTAGAACTATGAGCCCAAACACCATCTTGATTTTCCTTTCTTGTATCTCCTAGAACAGCTCTAGCAGATCTTCTATTTGAAGTGTCCCAATTTGGTGGTCTCCATACATCATGAACATCCATGGAAGAAACTTTAGAATAAGTTAGGTACTCATCTAATGGCTGAAAAATAAAAGACGATGTTTTTTTTTGGCAGAAATTGGAGGTGAATAAGATCTCCTACCCATTATAGTTTCCTTCAATGACCTTTTCGTAGCATCCAATTGCTTTACAACCTCAGTACCCTCGCCAAATTCAGATGATCTTGTAATCCGACAAGCGATATATCCCATTGGATTATCACGTTATTGTGGAAGCTTAGAAGCATGTTGTGGATTGGTTTAAGCATTTGAACCTCCATCTGATCAACCTTCTTATGATGTATGTAGTTTTATTAGTTTCGATTTCAATTGAATCTTGAATGGATGAATCATGAATGTGTAACTTACATGTATTGTTTGAAATGAAAACAATAATTGATGACATAAATGGAGGTGAGATTAACTCATAATATGTTGGAATCATGTGCTCAAACCAACACCATTGACAAACTAGCGTTTACTTCATCTGCGACTGCCTTAATTTGGAGGGACCTAAGTGATTCACCACCTTCTTCAGACTCCGGCATCATATTTGTATCTAGATGCAGGTATTTGGTGGGATGATAACACGCAAATTGCGACCACTTATCTCCTCCACCCTCTTTCGTCTGTCCCTCTTTTTCATTCTCTTTTACAGTGTTTTGATTTTCTAAGAATGAGTAAAGAAAATGGATTTGAAGTGTAGTTTCAATGATTTAGGAGGTGAAGGAGAAATACAAAGGTGGGTGTGTGGGTTTATGAGAGAGAGAGGTGGGTCCATATTTATTATTAATAAAACTTTAAATTAAATAGTAAAAAACATTAAAAATGTATCAAGAGGGCATTTAAGTCTTCTCAGTTTTTTGAGGGACCAAAACCACAACTAAACTTGCTCAAATGATCACCAATCCAAAAAAGTTGTTTGGTTTGGTCATATGCATATTTTTGGTCTAACTTTTGAAAAGTCGACATGACACATCTTTGTAGTTTAAAGAAATTACACTACACATCTACATCCATATATTAATACCATTTTACCTTTTCAATTTCTTGTTTATAGTAATTAATAGTATGAAATAAAAAGGGCCCACTTTTACATCACCCTACCCCTATCCATATCCATACCCCAACTCTACCCACTCTTATTCCTCTTTCTTTCATGCTCTCATCTCTTATATTACCTCTTTGTTCTCCCCGAATTTAAATTTAATACTGCCCACATCATTATTGCCTCTTTTCATCTTATTTATCATTTCCATTCATGCATCAACAACGACCTAAAGCTAGATATACTATCATCGGTATGAAACCAGAAATGTAGAAATCCATACTTAGTTTAGAGAACCGTGGACACATGGACATGAAACTAATCAATCTCATCAATTTAACGATTTATCTCTTTTGTAGGATTCATAGTCTTTAGAAAATTTTGATTTGATCAAAGTGTAATTTCCTACCCTAAATTTCTTAAAACCCTAATGTTCTTAAAACCCTTGTCTAGTTTAGTGAATTGCTAGGTAGAGAAATGTTGTTTTTCAACAAAATCTAACGAAAAAGAGATTAAGAGGCTTGATAGGGATGTTTTAGCAGGGGTTGAAAATTTGATTTGTTTAACACCCATGTTGCAGATTGGTTAAGACTTTTGTTGTCAAGGACTAAATATGGAATTTTGAAGAAAACTTTGTGCCACGACATGGTGCAGGATGCCCACGACGTGGCCACGTTGTAAAGGAATGCACATTTTATGGAACCACCACGGCGTGGCATAAGGCCGCCATGGCGTGGCAGCTGTTCAGCCCCAAGCCCACATATTTTTAGGGTTTCTCCTATATTTAAGCATCTTAACCCTTATTACAAGCTTTATATATATATATATATATATATATATATATATATATATATATATATATATATATATATGATTAAAAATGCTAGTCTTACCGTTAGTAGGCCTCATTCACGAAGCCAGTCTATAAGGTGGGTGTAAGGTTGCTGCCTATAAAATGGCACTTAATGGGTGTACACTCACACCCACCGCTTGCTTGACTGGTGGAGGGTCGTTAGTCGAATGGGTAGGATAGGGCAAACCTCTTCTCATTAATAAGTATAATGAATCTATTTAAAGTAACTAAACTGTATTATAAAATTCCCAATCTTAGTTACTTTAGGAAAAGCGAATTGATGCAATCCCATGAAATTACACTTTGCACCCTTGTTTAGATGTTAGTGGAGCGTGTGTAGTTAACCGGCACACTAATTGGTTCTAAGCAAAGGTGGCAAAGGGTGATTCATTGATTGTCATAGTTCGGTGGAGCATGTGTGGTTTACCGACACATCGAATAGGTGATTGTAACAATGAAGGCACCATGTAGATTTGCATGGTTATTCACACCCGCTTTGTGATCCTCGGTATCCCAGTCACAAACTAGAGGGGCATATCGAGACTTAAACATGCCATTGAAAGGTTCAATGAATCTCAAAGAATCTAGGAATTCTCAATACATTTAAAACTTAAAGCTTATGTTTTTCATGGTGAAGAATTAGTGAATCGTCATTCACTTACCTCCAAATTATTTGCATGTTGGATCACGGTATCCCTTTTCTAATGTGTAAATAATGTTTTTGGGTCCTAGCCCTAAATTTTCATTTTGGGTGTTAATTAGGGACTTAATTCTAATCAACTTTGTTCCTTTCTATTTGTAGATGTCTAACGCAAACAACGATGCTGCTAGCTCATTCACACTAATGAGCCTTTGTCAAAAAGTGACTTTCGATGGATCAAACTTTGGCGAATGGATAAGATACATTCACTCGATCGCACGTTATGAGGACAAGGAGTATGTTCTCGATGAGAAGCTCGAGAAGATCAATCCAGAAGCTGCTACTCCCGAAGAAATGGTTGTGTTTGAGACACATGAACGTGATGCAACGAAAGTCCATTGCATCATGATAGCCACAATGAACTCCGAATTCCAAAAGTCCTATGAGGACATGTATCCTTATGAGATGCATCTAGACTTGATGGAGAGATATCACCAAAGCGCGAGGAAAGAGCGCTATGAGATCATAACGAACATGATCACTGCTAAAATGGGAAGTGGAGAGTCTCTAACCGTGCACTTGCAAAAGATGCGAAGGTATGTCGATCGTCTTCGCAAGTTGAATGTCAACTTTGGGGAAGATTTGGCTATCGACATTGTTCTTCACTCCTTGCCCTCATGCTACAACCAATTTAGGATGACCTACCACATGAACAAGGAAGAGGTCACCCTAAGCAAACTCCAAGGACTCCTAAGGACTACTGAGAGCAACCTAAAGGACAAGTCTGTTGCACCAACTCCCAATCCATCCGCTGCTCCTGTTTTGGCTATTGGGCAGGGAAAGGGCAAGAAGAGGAAGGATTCTTCGAAGAACCACCGCAAGGGAAAGTCCCAAGATGGTTCCTCTTCTAGTGGGACCAAGGTTGATCCTGTTAAGCCCAACCCTAACCCCAAAAGAGGCAGAGTGCCATCATTGCCACAAAATAGGGCATTGGAAGAGAAGTTGCCCGGAATATCTACAAGCCATAAAGGATGGAAAGATCAAGACATCTTTTGCAGGTATATACACAATTAAATCTAATGATTCATCTCATTCTATTTCTTGGGTTCTTGATACAGGGTGTGGTTACCATATTTGTTCTAATTTGCAGGGACTAGGAAGAAATAGGGATGTGGAGCTTGGAAGAATAAATATAATCATGGGGAATAGAAGATCGTCGCCTGTTACCAAGATTTGAGTGTATTCTTTAGTTCTTAGTAATGGATTAAATTTAGATTTAAATAATTGTTGCTACTCGCCAGATATGGAAAGAAACATCATTTCTTTTCATGGGTTGTTTAGATAAGGATTTAGATATTCATTTAATAATGAGAATCGTTCGATTTATGCTTATCTAAATGGTGTTTTATATTTTGAAGCAATGCCTTGTAATGGAATTTATGAAACTGTTATGGTTGTAGATAACCTAGGAAATGATGTGTTATGTATGTATTCTTCCAATAGTATGGATAGAGCATCCTTGTGGCATTATCGTCTTGGACATGTCAACAAGAAGCTCATAGCCCAACTCCAAAAGGATGGAGTGTTGGAGTCATTCGACCTTATGGAAGATGACACCTGAGAATCTTGTTTACTTGGAAAGATGACCAAGTCACCCTTCACTGGCACTTGTGAGAGGGGTGAGGGTTTATTGGATCTCATACATACCGACGTGTGTGGGCCCTTTAGATCCACCACAAAGGATGGGAACCGCTTCTACGTGACTTTCACCGATGATTATAGTAGATATGGGTATATTTACTTAATCAAGCACAAGTCAGAAACATTTGAAAAGTTCAAAGAGTTCAAACATGAAGTGGAGAATCAATTGGGCAGGAAAATCAAGATGCTTCGATTCGATCGAGGAGGAGAGTACCTAAGTCTTGAATTCCACGACTATCTCAAGGAATGCGGAATAGTTTCGCAATTGACGCCACCTAGGACACCGCAGTTGAATGGTGTGGCAGAAAGGTGTAATCGAACCCTGTTAGACATGGTCCGTTCTATGATGAGTCGTGCTTCACTACCTATCTCATTCTGGGGGTATGCCTTAGAGACTGCCGCCTATATCCTTAACCGAGTCCCTACAAAGAAGGTTGCCAAAAACCTCACGAGATGTGGACAGGGAAGGCTCCCTCGTTAGCACACATCAAGGTTTGGGGATGTGAAGTTTTCGTAAGACGAGAAACTCACGACAAGCTCGAACCTCGTAGTGAGCGGTGTATTTTCATCGGCTACCCGCAGAAATCCTTTGGATATCTCTTTTATAGGCCAAGTGACAATGTTGTCTTCATTGCGAGGAGAGGGGTTTTCCAAGATCGAGAACTCATAAGCCAAGGAGACAGTGGGAGGCAAATCGATCTTGAAGAGATTCAAGAGTCGAGTGATGAAGGAACCTCTAACGTTGGCGCTCAACCCGAGGAGGAAACTCCGGTTGAACCGATTGACAAGTCCTTACCTCTTAGACGTTCAGAAAGAGTTAGAGTTCAACCCCAGTTTTATGGCTTTCATATTACTACCGAAGGGGACACGTATATTAGTGATGGTACACTAATAAATCTAGATGAACCTAATAGCTATAAGGAAGCCATGGCAGGCCCAGAGTCTATAAAATGGAAAGAGGCGATGGACAACGAGATTCAGTCCATGTATGACAACCAAGTTTGGAATTTGGTTGACAATGTGCCCGGACGTAAGACAGTTGGGTGCAAATGGATCTTCAAGAAGAAGACCGACATGGATGGGAATGTGCACACATATAAGGCACGATTGGTGGAGAAGGGCTTTACTCAAACTCCCGAAGTTGACTATGATGAGACCTTCTCACCAGTTGCTAAGATAAAATCTATTAGGGTGATGCTAGCCATTGCTGCATTTCATGATTATGAGATATGGCAGATAGATGTCAAGACAGCTTTCCTCAATGGGAAGTTGGCTGAGGATGTTTACATGGCTTAGCCAGAGGGTTTCGTCGATCCGAAGCATCCCAATAGAGTGTGCAAGCTTGAGAAGTCCATTTATGGACTTAAGCAAGCGTCTCGCAGATGGAATCCTTGCTTCGATGATAAAGTCAAAGAGTTTGGATTTGTACGAAGTGAAGATGAATCATGTGTATATGTCAAGGCCAGTGGGAGTATAGTTAGCTTCCTCGTTTTGTATGTCGATGACATACTGCTCATAGGAAACGACATCCCGACTTTGCAGGAGGTTAAGTCCTGGCTCGGGAAGTGCTTTGCTATGAAGGACCTAGGAGAGGCTTTCGATATTTTGGGAATAAGGATAGTGAGAGAACGAAGTAAGAGACTAATAGGACTTAGTCAGAATACTTACTTGGATAAAGTACTAAAACATTTTTGTATGCAAAATTCGAAGAAGGGAGAACAACCGATACAGAGTAATGCCAAATTGAGTCAGACTCAAAGTCCGAGTACAGAAGTCGAGATAGCTGAGATGACCCGAGTACCCTATGCTTCCACAGTTGGCTCAATCATGTACGCTATGACTTGTACTCGCCCTGATGTGGCCTTTGCTTTGAGCATGGTCAGTAGATATCAAGGGAACCCGGGCAGAGCTCATTGGATTGCGTTCAAGAATATACTTAAGTACCTTCGGAGGACCAAGGAATGGTTCTTAATCCTCGGAGGGAGTGATGACTTAAAGGTGCGAGGTATAGTGACGCAAGCTTCCAGACCGACAGGGACAACTACCGTTCGCATTCGGGTTGGGTCTTTACCCTTAATGGAGGAGCAGTGACTTGGAAAAGTTCCAAACAAGAAACCGTAGCTGATTCAACGTGCGAATCAGAGTACATTGCGGCAAGCGAAGCGTAAAAGGAGGCGATGTGGTTGAAGAACTTCATTAGTGATCTTGGAGTTGTACCTACCATAAAGGAGCCTATGGAAATTTTCTGTGATAATGAGGGAGTGGTTGCCTTGACCAAGGAACCGAGGGATCATGGTAGATCTCGACATATCGACATAAAATATCACTTTATTAGACATCGAGTATAAGAAGGACACCTCGTAGTAAAGAGGGTATCATCAGAGGATAACCCTGCAGATCCGCTTACGAAGGGACTGAGCAGGGTTAAGCATTTGCAGCACGCTAGGAGCATTGGGTTGAAAGACGATATTAGTTTAGATTAGATAGTTTTGGAAACATGTAATAGATAAATGTAATTGACATTTGATGATTAAATAAAGGAGTACTATTTATAAGTAAAGCTATTGCCTTATGTTAATTGTTTAACTATTGTTTCACTTTGCATGTTTTGACTTCCTGAATAATTGAGTTATTAAGAATAATCGAATTATTCGAATGGTCCACAATCGTTCATATGTTCGAAGTAGGTATGAATGAAGATTGTCATGAACTGGTATGTAGATTGTCTAAAAGGTATTAGACATAGCAAAGGTTTGTTGCAACGTTCATGAGTGCTTATGAACAAGTTTTGAGCATTGGAATAAACCCACACTTGCTGGAATCACTTTATGGAATGAGACACAAGTGATCGCAAGACGATAATATCATATGGTCTTAAAACCAAGATATATGGTTTATTGTTTATTAATTGGTTGTGCATTGATAATGCGAAACCGCATCAGTAAATTGATGTCATAAAACGCATTGTTGTGTATGATTGATTAGTAAATAGTAAATGCATATAAGTCGAAGTTTATCTGTTACTTTTATCCTAAGAGGGTAAAAGCGATATCAGGGCCCCTCGATGATTTGATTTGACTTATGTGTCGGGCCCGGTCAGGACTGAATTGATGTGTTCAATTAAGTTCTATGTCAAATGAATCTGAGATCGAGAAACCAATTGTTGGACAATAAGTTCCATAAGATTGTCCGCATAATATCTAAACAAAGGACTGTACGATCCTTTATCTAAAGGACAGGATACTGATAAGATCATAGTTTGACAGCGTCTTTAAGAGCTACGAATGCTAATCAGATTGTGTTTGCATATATAGTTACTAGACTTATCCAAGTGGGAGACTGTTGGATTAGTGTCTAAGGCTATAACTATATTTGGAAAGTACTTGACCCGGATGTGCATGGTCCTTTTGGGTTGTCTTCACCATAGCAACTTGACAGGATGATTTGTTAAGAGAGAAGATATATTATTGTTAATATATTATGAGAATAATATATTAAAGGAATAATAATATTATTTGATTAATATAAGTCGTATATTAATTGAGAATTAATTTGGTGACTTAAAGAGGTTAATTGAATAAAGGGGCATAAACTGTCAAATGTGTGATAGTTGTGTTTTGGGCTATGTATCCTTATGGATATAAGGGTGGACGGATTTTAGGGTTGGAGGACTATAAAATCGTCCAAGCCTAGTATCCCTAGTATCTGGGAGGATCTTGGATTGCTTAGGGCCTAAGTTATTCAATTAGGGTTAAAGGTGAAACCCTAGTAGCTCATAGTATAAATAGATCCCTTGGGTGAGGGAAATCGGCACGCATGCAAGGCAAGGAACCCTAGAGCCGATTTCTCATCCTCCTCCTCTCTCTCAAGATCATTCTCTTGCTAGTTGGTGCTTGTAAGCCATTAGAGGAGTGACAATTGTGACTCTAAGCTCCAAGAAGAAGAAGTATCAAGCAAGTAATCCAAGGTATTGTTCTAGATCCAAATTCATATGATTAGATTCAATTGTTTACATTAGATCTAGTATTATAAGTCCTGGATTCAATGCATGTTCAATTAGAGAAACCTAGATCCAAGCAATTAGGGTTTGCATGTGCATATAGGAAAGTTCTTATGGCTCAAACCCATCAGGTCCTTGGATTATTGTTACTAGAGTTCTAATTGTCTGTGTGACTCTTGCATGCATTGTATGTGCTTGTATGTATGTAGGGCGGGGTTGATATCAGGCGGGGCCTAATTAGTGTGTTGGGCAGGGCCCATTGCATGTTACTGACAAATCTGTACCGGTTGGGGCCCGACAGAGGTCGGGGAGGGCCCGATGAATACCAGGGCAAGGCTTGATGTCGGGTGGGACCCGATGTATGTATGCATGTATGTATGATATGTGGTATTTTTGGGAACTCACTAAGATTTGAACTTATGATTTATATTTATGGTTTTAGGTACTTCCAGTTCAAAAGGGAAGGGTACAACATGACTAAACAGCATCCCTAGAGTTTATTCCGCATTTGATAATTTTTACTATTATGTTTAAATGATATTTTTATCTTGAATTGTTTCGAGAATAATTTGTTATATAAGTTACTACTATAAAAATGAAAATATTACCTTGAATTTTCGGGACGTTACATATGTGAATGAGATGAATTGAATATTAAGGTTCTTGATTCACCAACAATAGAGTCACATAGGATGAATTTTGGGTGGGAAAATTCGATAAAGTTGAAAAGTTATTAAAGTGATCAATTGTAGGGCTCGTGTAATATCTTTTACTAGAAGTAGGGATTTAAAAGGTGAAATAAAGACACATGTGACTCTTTCTAAATCTAGAATGAGTGTTTCCACATAACTCTTCAATGTTTGTTTAATGAAACTGGGATGAAGATGGTGATGATGATGTCAAAGATTTTAATCAAAGAAAAATGACCATAAATTATATAATACATGGATTTTTACCAAGCGTTCATACCTGTTTTCAAGGGTGAATTTACTATGTAGCATGGGGTACCACCAACTACCCCTCAAACTTTCCCGTCAAATGTAAATTTAGTAAAAATTAATTAAAGTCCGTCACAGATTTGTTGGAAATCCGTCACAAAGTCGTCACAAATCCATTGTAAATCCATCACAAATTCCAATAATTGTGAATTTAGTGTAAATTCATTGGTTTATTGACGGTTTTGTGATGAAAACTTCTTTCAGAAATTTGTTTTTTTCTAATAATGTAACCTGTAAAATATTTATGAAACTCCAAACTTTTCTTTCTGGATCCGTCACTTCTTTCTGAATCACTGGATTGCTTGTTTTGATTCATACATGTACAAGGGAGTAGTCAAATCAATCCAACTTATAGTAAATCTTTATTGATTTAGTTTTTGATTTACACTTTCCAACGAAAATCTTACATTTCCTACAATTGAGTTATATTTAGGTAAAATCTTGCTCAAAATCCATATTTTTTTTATGTACAATGATGTTAATCAATGAAATCAAGAGTGATGGCGATCACGGATGAGATGATATGGAATGAGATGATATGGAATCAAATATGGACAATGATGAAGATTATAAAAGAATATAACAAAAAGGACATAAGCAAGTAAAAAGTAATATTTTTATATATGAATAGAGGGACGAAAGTTGTATATTTTTAAAACTAAATGGATCTAACCTATCAATTTTTAATTAAGAACCAAAATACGAATTTGAGCGATCCACATGGACCAATACTAGATTTATTCTTTTTTATTAATATAAAGATTAAGTAAAGTAAAATTAATTAATATTCTTATTATTAAAATATATTTTTAAGTAGATAAAGTTGAATCGTTAAGTAAATTGTATATATTCATATTTTCATTTCGTTTAAAATACAAGTTATATATTTGTAGATAGTTTAAAAAAATTATGATCTAAAAATATTATGAAGTAAAATATCTAAATTTTATGAATCTTAAATTATAATTACAATAAAAATACATTTATGTAGTTTTTAAAAATAAAAAAAATATTTATTTGAAGTTATGAAATTTTTATAAAGATTAATATTTAATATAATTTATATTAATCAAAATAATTTATTATTGTTGTAGATATTATTCCATTCTCGGAAGGAATGAAAAAAAAATACTCCACATTCAAATAAAAATCATCCAATGAAAAGAAATGACATTTCGTAAGAATTGTTTGGTTCTATGTTAGATAATAGATTGATTGATTGATAATCAAAAGACAAATTAAATAGGAATATATAGAGAATACCAAAATTCTAATGACTAAAACCCTAAAGGACTCGGGCCTAAAGTCGAATAACTAACATCCTCGTAGTTTGATCGGATGAAGACCATTAAACTGGAAAAAAAAAGAACAAAACATAAAAACTAGATGGAGATAGTGGCAACAACGGTGGTAGAGCTTTGACAATGGCGACTAACATTGACTGCTCGTCAGAAAAGAAGGGAGAAAAAGCAGCAGCTAGAGGCGATTTCATTGTATAAGAACAGAAGAGTAGCGACGACAATGGTCATGCAACTGGTGGCTAGATGAGACCGGAGAAAGGTAGCAAGAAAGAAAGAGAGCTCGAACTGTGGCGGACGGAGACAACTCCGGTGAGAACGTCGACTACAATGTTGATAAGCATCAGAAGGGGTTGAATCAGAAAAGAGATCTGAAGAAGTGGCCATCTGAGAGTGATGTAGAAGTAGACGGGACAGTAGAAGAAGCCGATGAAAAAGTTTTGGTTTGTGTCGGCGGTTGATTTATTATATAGGCAGAAAAGAGAAGAAAGAGAAAATAATATGGAACATAATGAAGGCACATCCGTCGACATTTAGAAAAAGTAGTCGAAGGTGGAGCGTGGTGACTACAGGTTGTGGTCAACAGAATGGTTTTAACCTAGATATCTGATAGAATAACGAACAAAACTAAGGCTTAGGTATTAGACAAAAGATGCATAAACCGAGAGCTCTACTAGATGAAATGAAGCTCCGATACTAGAAAAAAAAAATGCAAAGCCTCAAGCTTGATTCGGGGGCACACTACTAGGTTGTTATGCAATACTAACAATGATTTTTCGAACTTGAAAAAAAATGAAAGACAAAGAAAAGAAGAAGTGTATGTTTCCTGAGGAAAAAAAAAACTAGTGGTGTTGTATCATATATAGTTTGGTTTAGTTAATAATAATCAAAATTTATATTTATGTTATTAAGAACTATTAAGAATTATATATATATATATATATATATATATATATATATATTGGATTAAGTGATGACTCAAAAATAAGTGATGACTGCGAGGACAAATCTTTGCCGTATGATTTTAAAACAAAATATGGAGATTTGATTTTTTTTTAAGGATACTTCTACTCAATATACTAGTGACTTTGTAAAAAGAATTTTTCAAAAATAAGTTTTTTAAGTATTTATTTTTAATTTTAAGAAATATTAATTTTTAAAAAATACATTGAACATAATATGATCCAAAATATTTATGATTAAAAAAAATATTGATTCAACTTGTCTATGATCCTTAATTTGTTATGATCAAAAAATATTTAGACTTAAATATTTTATAATAATTAATTATATCTTTTATGATTCAAAATTAAATGGTTCAAAATATATAATGATCTATTTTTTTTGAACAAAAACTATATTTAACTGACTATGTTATTGATCCAAAATCAAATGATTTAAAAATGATTTTATTCAAAATACTACGATTCAAAATAATTTGATTCAAAATTTTATGAACTAAAATAATATGCTTCAAAAAAAGTATGAATGAAAAATATTATGATTCTTAATATTCTTCTGAACTAAAATTTTATAATTGTTAAACATTAAAAATGTAAACCGATATTTACTTTAAAAAATCAAAAAATTCAAAAAACAAACAAAAAAAAATCAAAAAATAAAAACAAAAATAAAGAAAAATACTAGTACCTTCAAGTAAGTAGTAAAGATAATTAAAAAGAAAAAAAGAAAAAAAAAACTTTTATCTTAAGAAACGAAAAATAGAAAAAAATGAAAAAAAATAAAAAAAAATGGAAAAAAAAAATTAAAGACGTCAAAACCGAGCATATATCTATTTTTTTTTTTGAATTTTTTAGCAAAAAATAAAAAATAAAAAAACGAAATTAAATGAAATTAAACATAAATAAATAATAAAACCGACTTAAATGACGTTCCATTGACGTTTGCTGCAAGTGATTAAATCTCCGAGTCCGTATTAGTTACCACAGACGTGGGTCGTATGTGAACGCACCACGACGAAGTATTTGGGTTTGACGTTTGTTTCATTGACGAAATGGATGGTGGAGAATTGTTCTCGCGGTCCTCACCATTTTTTGAGTCCTCATCGAAACCGAATCATATATATATATATATATATATATATATATATATATATATATATATATATATATATATATATATATATATGGTAGGTATGTGTTTATTACATTTATTGTGTGATAAAATTACCAATAAGAATTTAGTAAAATTAAATAATTATTTAATTAAATAAAAATAAATAGTAAATGATTACATAATTGTATATATATTAAATGATATCCATAATTATAATTATCTTTTTTATGGAAGCTATTAAAATTCATTATTAATGTTAACAATAACATTCTTTCAGAATGAATTCGCAACTAAGTTTTCATGTATGGGTTCGTGTTTTGTTTGTTGAACTACTCACTTAAAATACAACAAAGTTACATGGAATATGGAAAACGAGAGTGTATTTTGTTAGAATATACTCTCATTCTTCTAGAATAAACTCTTATTCTAGAAGTTTATTCTAGTAGAATACACTCTCGTTCTCCAAGTTATTGCCAACTTTGTTGTATTTTGAGTTAATGGGTCATGAAACAAAATAGGAACCCATACTTGAAAAACTAGATTCGATTTCATTCCGAAAGAATATTATTTCTGATATTAATGACGAATTTAATTAGTTTCCATAAAAAATGAATTATAATTATTGATATCATTATATATATATATATATATATATATATATATATATATATATATATATATATATATATATATGAAAATCATTTAATGTCTATCTTTATTTGATTAAATAATAATTTAATTTTATTAAATTCTTATTGGTGCATTCTAGCACACAATAGATGTGAGAAACATTTGAATATATATATATATATATATATATATATATATATATATATATATATATATATATATAATGATATCAATAATTATATGAAAATCATTTAATGTCTATCTTTATTTGATTAAATAATAATTTAATTTTATTAAATTCTTATTGGTGCATTCTAGCACACAATAGATGTAAGAAACATTTGAATATATATATATATATATATATATATATATATATATATATATATATAATGATATCAATAATTATATGAAAATCATTTAATGTCTATCTTTATTTGATTAAATAATAATTTAATTTTATTAAATTCTTATTGGTGCATTCTAGCACACAATAGATGTAAGAAACATTTGAATATATATATATATATATATATATATATATATATATATATATATATATATAATAATAATAATAATAATAATAATAATAATAATAATGTATTTTTGATCTTGTTTTTACATGATGTTTCTTCCCATGGCTATAACCTTTTGAAGCAAGTTGTAGTACTAGTGTTTGACTCATCAATAAATCATCAAAATGTTGACTCAGATAATATTTCTCTTCCTGTCGATTGTAAATGTAACCCATTAGCATTTGAGCTCGTGCTTTGATGTGGATTGTTACGTGTTTTTAATGCGTATTAGGCATAAAAATTAATTAAAGCAATATAACATATGTCATCTTCCAAAAACACTAAAAATTTAAAAGAAAAAAACGTTGGTTGATTTATCAAAAGTTGAAAAAAGTTTATGGACTATTTTTATACGTTAGATGGTTTTTGAATAATTCATGAGAATATAGGGACAATTATATCGACCAAAATACGATGGTATAAAAGTAAAGACTAAAAATGATAACAACCAAAACACATGGACTAAAGTTTGACAAAAAGAAGTGCGCTGCCATTCAACTTAGATAAAAAAAACAGCAAACATGCTCAAATTTATGTCAAAACATAAATGAATTTGAATTTATACCGATACGTATATAAAAAATAATTGACATTAGTTTTTAATATATAGTAAATAAAATTGAATAACACATAAACAATAAAAGTCTTTGGGTTAAACTTATCAATATCTAATTTTTAAAAAGTTTAAAGGAAACAATCTGGACTGGAGATGGGTTGTCAATAAGTGGAAATAGTTTAGGGACCAGTTTTGTAGTACATATTAAACATTAGGGGGCATTTCAATTATTATAAATGATCAATTCAAGGCCTACCCAAAATAACAAAAGAAATAAATAGAATTGCATAATAGTTGTACAATGTGTCTTATGAAATGTAGAGACAAAACTTAAGTACTTAACTTACATTTTGTATATATTTATTATTTTGGTATAATACTACTTGCCAGCAGAAGAAATCACATTGGAGACATATTTTAGTAACTATATATTAAATCAACCCTACTAATAGAAATTCATAAACGAGTCCTTAGTTGTAATAAAATGGTAAGGAGAAAGAGCAATAATTGGTGTTTTTAGTCAATTGCAACAACACAATGAAAACCAAATAGGGATTAGAATCTATAAAATTTAGAATGTGAATGGCAAAGTGACGGTAAACAAGCAAAGTTAGATAGAAGATAGACTTGTTACAAAAAAACAAAATTTCCGCTTAATGAAAATCACTGTTGGGTTTTTATCAATATGGATGCATTAATGTTGTTTGACAAAGGTATTGGAATTGTGGTGAAAATTTTTAATAAACACTTTCAAAAAAATATTAACATGAAATTATAAGCATCTCGAGATTAAACACTTTCCAAATTAAGCATATTAAGAGAAATAGTAGCTTATTAACAAAATTAAAAACTTGAAAGTGTTGGTCGTTGTTACTCATTAGGCAGCCGACGGTGTTTTTCGGTTGTACTGACAACCGGGAGTGGTGGTTGAAATCCGTGGTGGCAGACAAGTGTGGAGATTACTGTCGGTGGTGTTGGCTGATCTTTATCAATAGATTCAGGGGAACTTTACTCGGTCTTTTTTTTCTGTGAACATTAGAGGAGACAATTGCCAGCACTATTAAGATCGTATTGTTTTCGCGGCAATCAATCATGACCGTTGTATCGTAATTTTAGCGAATGGTTGAGATTAACGGAGACCAACTCACATGGATCGTAACTTTTAGAGGCATCATATCATGACCGGTGACACTTTTAGCGACGTTACCAATCGTGTCTAGCTTGTTGTCGCCGCCAATGCATATGTGGCCACCAAAAGTGTGGCCTCTATTTATACTGTCATTCAAATTTCAAATTTTCAAACTCGTTGGATGTATGTTATCTAATGGTTGCTATTATGTAAGGTATGAAAGTTTACTGGTAGTTAGGTTAAAGAAAATAAGAGGAACTCTAACATCAGATGAACGCCCACATGATGTATCTTACCATGACATCCGTAACGATGAATTAGAAAAATCTAGATATTTTGAAGTGATCAGCAAACAATAGATAGTACTCAGTACACATTTTCATTCCTAGAAATTAACAACTTTGTATTTCCATTGATTATAATAATAATAAAAAAAAAATTTATGTTTACAAATGATTTGTTAATCACTTCTAATAAATGAAGGTTTTTTTGCCACATGTCATCTTCTCATTCATTTGGAAACATGACATTTCTAGAATTTTTAAATTTTTTATTTTCCACTTGTCATTTTATTGTATTTTTCATTTTATTAAATTAAAATTCCACATTTAATGTGTAAGGTAATATATATGTAAAGTATTTATTAGAAAGGGTTTATATATGTAATGTATTTAATACATTAAAGTCTCATTAATTTTAATAATTTAAAATTTTTCTTATTTTCTTATAAATTCAAACTTTTCAAATTGTTAAAATTTTATATTTATTTTTTTTAATTAAACCCATGTAATACATGAGTCTCACACCTAGTAATAATAATATATATTAATTCAGTGTTAATGTTTAAAAAAATCTCAATTTTGTTGTTGGCTAAAATAATGTAATCTTCAGAAAAGTCTCAATATTTTGACCAAATTAACGAAAAAAACGAGATACTAGTTAAATATGTATAATCGGAAAAAAAAAAAGTTTTTTCAAATTTTTAGCACATATACTCTACTTTTATGTAAAAAGATAGTTTAAGAGTTTTTCATAAAACTAAGTTAAAATGTTGGGATTTTGTAGAGATTTCCCAAAAATAAATGGATAAACGTATAAAACATTAAAATATATTTACCATTTATAACTACATCAAAGGCTTGAATCTTGTAACCAAAGCTAGAAATCGATTAGGATAATAAATTCCTTCATAATTTTGAATTACCCTTCTAACACCAAGTTTGCTCTGTCTTCTCTAGGTTGCAAGTCCTTTGAACAAGAAATAGAAGCGAATTAGGGCTTAAAGACACATCTTCTTTCATCATTTGGCAAGACTAGTTCCAAAATTCCTTGTTTTTGTTAAATAAACCTAGGCGTGGATTTAACTAACAAACTGAGTCCTTAAACTTACAGTTTAATTGGTCCCAAACATAAGTTCTTTAAAGCTCCAACTCCAACATTTCAAACAAATATTTTAATAGTTATAATTACTTAATTAGATTGAAAATTTAATTTACCCTCCAAAAGTGGGTGTTACACTATTCTGGTATAAAGTGGAGATAGTAAAATTTTGAAACTTAAGCTAAAAACAGGTTACAATTGATGATAACTTTTTGATAACGCGGGGTACAATAGGTGTAACAAATAAACACGTTTTGACTATTTTAAAGTAACATTAATCCATATGTACAATCAAATAATTGGTATTAGACATTGGTGGAAAGATGCCCATTAGTAATAAGTTGAAGGTTGAAGTCTTGCTTGATATAAAATAAGTACTTTATTAGTAAGGTAGAGAGTGTTTGTTTTACCTTCTAAAAAATAATAATTGCCTATAAGAAAAAATGAGTCATGGACTTAAAAAGAGAGATACTCAATATGGATTTTTTAGTTCAACCTCATGCAACACACGCTCAAGCGATTTCTACTCCTACCTCAAAAGGAGGTTTGACTACTTTGTACACAAGATGGTTGATGCTTGCTTGACTATAGACAACTCATTCAAAAATATCTCACTCTCTCATAAAGCACTATGTCCAAGTTTGTAATGCATAAATGGACAAGAAGTAAAGTAGTGTAGGTAGAGATAAATATGATACTTGGATGTATGAAAGAGAGTGTGGAAAAAGGTGTTTGGTGTGTAAGTAGGTGTATTCGATGCTAATAGAAGAAAAAAAGAAGCTTTTATTGTGGTCAAAGAGAATGACTTTTGTTAGAATAATTCTTTCCAAGAAAATTGGCCAATAACATTATTATTAGATTTGTTTGTGGGGTTAAGTCCAAGTGATGTTGATTTGGTGTGTTGTGCCCTACTTTGAATCATCTCAAACTCTCCTCAATTTATAAAGAAGACCACCTAACAACGGTTCCTAACCGGTTTATTTAGATATCGGTCAATAACATATTTAGATATTGTACACAATAAATACCTTTTAATGAAAATAATTATGTTTAAAAAAAACAAAATACATATGGTTTACTAGGTCATCTAAGCACTAAGAAAAATGTTATTCTACTATTTTTCCAAATAAAAACATATGAATTTGTACATAAATTGTAATATACTAATGATTTTCTTACGGTGTCCAAGTAACATAAAACAAGTAAAAACATAAGAAAATGTTATCTTCTACCCTCCTAAAAAATCAAATTATCCCTAGTTGAACATCTTGAGTAAGTTACTAATAGTTAAACTTTCTATCATAATGTATTAAGAAAATTATTATGTAAATTGATTTCTTAGGCCAAAGATATGCCAATTTTGGGTATCTACCCTTTTTAGAGTAGTAATCAAGTCTTTCAACTTTGATAAAGAGTAGGTAACTTTGAATTTTGCTAGTAACTTTGACAAAGTAAAATGATTATATCGAAAGTGTCCCCTAATGTTAATGGACCCATTAATCCCTCCTTTCTTTATACTTTATAGGGGGGACAATTTGGTGAATCCTAAAAGCCATTATTTACATAGTACCAATAAAGGATAGCCTCACATGGTAATAGTTAGTTAAAACTTACATGTAATAATGATCAACTAGTTATGTTTGTTCTTATATTTATTTATTTTGAAATGAAATCTGACAATTATATCACTATTAAAAAAAAATGTACATGGTATTATTAACGGACAGGTCTTGTTGATCATACAGTCAATAATTGAAACATAATGAATTTATACATGAACAGATATTTTCTTAAACGTGACAATTTCGATTTCGACGTTTTTAGTAATAAATGGGCTGACTATGTCTGATGGGCTTTCGAAATGATAGATTTTTTTTATATTTGATGGGCTTTCAAAATCGAGTGAGATTTTTTCTTTGACACTAAGTACTCAATGGTTTGGGCTTTCAGTTTTCAAAGAAAACGAATCAATTGTAAATGAAAAACACAGAGAGCTCGGAGCTCTCCTCAGTCATCGTTGCTATTGCCATAAAAATCTTAAAATTTAACCATCAGTTTACAATTTACCCTAATATTTTATATGTTCTTTTTTTACCATTTAGAATTTAGTAGGTCGCCTAAAGGTCATTGCTTAGGTGACGCTAACTGAATTAAATGGTTGATGTGACATAGTGACTAGCAGGGACGAAATACAAACGTTATAATTGAATGGGCCGAAACTAAAACTTCATATATAAACAATTTTGATTTGAGATTGGTTCTCTATAACATGAAAATTAGTCATAGCGGTATTTGCGTCCAAAACAATTGATGATAATTGTTCGAAATATTATGAAAAATGGTGTTGGTAGAAGTACTATACAGTAAAACATAGATAAAGAACCAATTACACAATAGTGTCGGAAGAAACCACCTAGATGACTCCATTATACGACTACATAATGTTGGGAATCCTGCCAGACGACACTGCAGAAGCAAAGAATATAAAAATAAAGGCCCCTTACTTCATGATTAACGACAGTAACCTATACAACAAAGGATACCTGACTCCATGGATGAAATGTATTAAGGACGATGAAGGGGAAGAAGTGCTTAAACAAACGCACGTTGGCGAGGTAGGAGCGCACGAGGGAGCAATGGCCCTGACTGGTAGGGTCTTACGAATGGGACTCTACTAGCCAAACATGTACGCTAGAGCAGAAGAAATCGGGAGGGACCCATCTACCGAGCATACCAACATCACTAGCCCATAGCCATTCCATCAGTGGGGAATTGACAGTGTGGGCCCCTTCCCAGAGGCCTCTAGGCGGGTAAAGTTCCTTGTTGTTGCGATTAATTATTTCACTAAATAGATAGAAGCAGAACCCGTAGAAGCAATCACAGTGCCGACAATGATTAAATTCATGTGGAAGAATATAATTACACGCTTCGAGGTACCAAGGTTGTTATATAAAGACAACATATCACAATTTGTAGAAATTCCTTTTAAGGGTTGGTGTCAAGACAGACATATCCAACAACGCTTCACTTCTGTAACACACCTGTAGGCCAATGGCCAAACGGAGGTATCAAATTAAACACTGGTGAATGGCATCAAGAAAATCATGGGCAAAGCAAAGGGAAATTTGATCGATGAACTACCCAATGTCTTGCGGTCTTATAGAACAACTCCTCGTAGTAGCAGCAAGTAGACACCATTTAGCTTGACATATGGAACAGAGGCAATCCTCCCTCTAAAATTGCTAGTGGGATCTCAGCGAGTTACAAATTTCAACCAAGAAAAAATAGACAATATCCTACGCCACAACCTTGCCATGCTAAAAGAGAAACGAGAAGCAACAAATCTCCATTAAGCGGCATACAAGGTGCATACCAAAAGTTATTACAATAAGCATGTCAGGGAAGAGCGATGAAGGTTGGCGACCTTGTGCTACATTCTAATAAGGTCAGCCACACCGAACCACGAGGAAATTTGGGACCCACATGGGAAGGTCCGTATAAAATAGTCGAGGCGCACCGGAGCGAGAGCTACGAGCTGGAGACACTCGAAGGAAGAAAGATCCCACGTACTTGAACCATACATCATATAAGGAAGTATTACTTATGAGATAGGAAAGCATGGAGATGTAGCCAACAGGGAGAGTATTAAAAGAAGTGGGAAACGCCACATTTTAGTATTTCCATAGCAAACCTTGCATTTACCTTTGTAAAAGACAATTTGCTAATTGGATTGATCACCCAATTAACACTTTATTTTCTTTAAGAAGTAAATATGAATATTTTTCTCTTAATGTTTGTTCAAATGGTAAAAAGGATTGCAACCTTTACCAACTTACAAAGCTTCTCAGCCTAACTCGTCTTGGCAGTAGGTTCCTTAGCCTTGCTACGAAGTGGTTAAAAGGATTGCAACCTTTACTGATGATGCACCCCTAAGAGCGTGCCAGAGAAAGGAGAACCCCCAGTGAGGACTTCCTAACAAAGCCTGGGCTGGCAACTCGGCCGCCTGACCGCCCAAGACCCACAAGAGGCGACCGAGTGGGAAGTCCGCCCTTGCCAGGGGTTGTCCTCAGCTAAAGTCCAAAGATAACGACTCCAGGCAACAAAGAGCATGGCTAGAGCATTATCGCCTGGACCAATCGTTGGACCGGACACGAACGTGGAGCATGGTCCTCCAATAAGGACGTCGGATCCTGTCGAGGTCGCAGTTCTTGTCCCTCGTACGGATCAAGGAAGATCCTCAGTGTAAAAGGCCGGTCATACTTCGATACTTCTCTCACTAACTTGACCGTTGGAGCGTCTTTTCGGGACCTCCCTATGGAAGGCGGCTGACGTTTCTTCTTTCTTTGTGACCTTTCAGGTTCTATTCCATCGATCATCTCCTAGCAGTGAAGGTGGTTCAACATCATTTGGCATCATCCGTTTGTGTGACAATAGATACACAAACCCCTTTTCTCTTTCTCCTTCAACCTAACCACACATGACGAAGAAGACGACGAGTGAGCCACCAGAACCACCACATAGCCTAATACACCCGATGACGTTGTTGGAGCCAACCAACACTCCAGCAGCACAATCCTCCGGCGGCCCGCCACCATCTCTTGAAGCAACGCCATCCTCCGGTGGCCCGACTCCATCTCTTTAAGCAGCGGCATCATCTGGTGGCCTACCACTGTCTCTTGAACCAACACTATCATCTGGTGGTCTGCTACCACCTCTTGAGGCAGCACTGTCATCCGGTTGTCCACCTGTTGGATAAGGTGTCTAAGTCCGTAACTATATTCGTTATGTACTTGACCCGACCCGACATGGTCCATTTGGGTTGCACTTCACCAAAACAATTTGTATGGATAACCTTTTGAGAATAGTATATTTATGATTTATTAATATATTATAAGTTATAATATATTAATATGAAATCATATTATTTAAATAATATTGATCAATAATTAATTTGGAATTAATTTAGTGATCAAAAGAAACTAATTAAATATGGACTCTTATATATATAGCATGTCTAATGTTCATTTAGGATGAGTTAAGCTTGCATGGATAGTCCATAGAGTTTTTAAGCCATGGATCCTATGGAAATGAAAGGTCATGGGTATTAGGGTTTACATGGATGTAACCCTAATCCACCGTATTATATAAAGAGGTCTTAGGCACATGAAATGTCACTAGTGTGTGTAAGAACAAGAATGGGCAGATTTCTACAAGCGCATACTATTCTCTCAAGGCTTCCAAGTTGTTTTGCTAATTTGTGATTCCACTTAAGGCATCCATATTATTGGTGCTAGGCGCTTGAAGCTCCAAGCAATCAACCACAAGAAAAGGTATGTTATTCTAATAAGGTTTTATATTACAAGTACCCCATAACATGCTAGTTAGGTTGAGAACCTTGGAAAATCAAATTTGCATGTATAATAGAGAAAACATAGATCCAAGGTTTCTATGGTTGCATATACACCATAGGAGTGTTAGAATGCTCAAAACCCTTCAGTGGTATCAGAGACTAGGCTTGTTTTCATTATACTTGATGCAAATTGCTGAAAAAAGTCGAAAATATGCTCACTGTTCAGTGAACTCGCCGAGTCCATGGGGGGACTCGACGAGTCCAAGTGAAAACTCATTCTACTCGTCGAGTAGGTTCTTGCACTCGGCGAGTAGGAGGCCCAGAGTGCTAATTTTCGAGTTTTGTTGCTGGAAATAGACTAGAATCACTACCCTAAACTATTTTGGACTTATAAAATCTATTTTTGATCTGGTAATGATTATGCTAATCCACTTTCAAAGGTTATTATCAAAGTTTCAAGTTTTATATATGTTTATATGATTCTTGAAATTGTTGATATGAATGTTCATGCTTATGAGTTTTTAGTAGATCATAGGAATTATTTGCAAATAGTTTGTTAGTGTAATTCTTAATCTAAATGCCAGTTAATGGACTCCATATCTTGTCCTCAAGTTATGGAATTCCAAAAGTCTCTTCTTTAAAACCATTATAACTCATAAGTTATAGAAATGAAAAGTCTTGAATAGTTTCAAAAATTGCCCTCAAGTCTTGGAATTTGTAAAGTATCACACACACTTTAATTCCAAACACTAGAGTTTTAAAAGTTAAAATTCAACCCTTATACTTTATACTATTATAAGTTAATAATATATATTTGTATAAGATCAAGTCAGTCTTACCGTTTTAGTAGGCCTCATTCACGAAGTCGGTCTATAAGGGGGGTATAAGGTTGTTGCCTATAAAATGGCAGCTTAATGGGTGTCCACTCTGGTGGAGGGTCGTTAGCCGAATGGGTAGGACAAGGACTATAATTTTTATTAAAAGTATAATGATGATGATAAAGTAACTAAACCTTTTATAAATTCCCAATCTTAGTTACTTTAGGAAAATGTGAATTTGGTGCTAACCCATGAAATTACACTTTATACATTACCAAGTCGTTAGTGGAGTGTGTGTGGTTAAATGGCACACTAACATGGATTAGTAAGTGTGGCAAAGCGTAACTTAATGTTTATCATAGATCGGTGGAGCGCGTGTGGTTAACCGACACATCGATTAGGTGATCAAGTTAAAGGTACCATGTTAATTTGCATGGTTATTCACACCTTGTTTGTGATCCTCGACAGCCCAGTCACAAACTTGAGAGGGCACAATCGAGATTTAAACATGCCATTGAAAAGTTCAATGAATCTCAAAAGATCTAGGAATTTCAATCCAATTAAAACCTAATATCTATTTTTTTCATGGTGGAAATTGGTGAATCGTCATTCGCCTATCTTCAAATATTTTATATCTTGGATTACGACATCTCTCTTCCAAGTTATAAAGTATAGTGTTGGGTCCTAGCCTTTATATTACATTTGGGTGTCTTATTAAGGATTCTATATCTAATCTAAACTTGTCTTTCTTCTTTTTTCAGATGTCTTCCAACAATGTTGCTTCTGGCTCAAACCCAACAGGCTCCTTCTCTTTCATGAACCTTTGTGGGAGAGTCGTCTTTGATGGTTCAAACTTTAATGATTGGATCAGGAACATCAGGATGGTCACACGTTACAAGGACAAGGAGCTGAAAGAAATTCATGAGTCTTCTGCTACTCCACAGGAGATCGCTGACTTTAGGACTCATGAGAGAGATGCCACCAAGGTGACATGTATCATCTTGGCCACAATGACAACTGAGCTCCAAATTCCTATGAGGACTTTTACCCTTTTGAGATGCACATGGACCTGATGAACATATATCATCAAAGTGCTCGTCAAGAGAGGTATGAAATCATATCTTCCATGATAACAACCCGAATGAAGGATGGTGAACCCATCACAGACCACATGTATAAAATGCAAAGGTTTGTGGACCGTTTGCTGAAGTTAATTGTGAACTTTCCCGAGGAGTTGGCTATTGACATCATACTGCACTCCTTACCTACTTGTTATGATCAGTTCCGAATGACCTATCATATGAACAAGGAGAAGGTCACACTCAGCAAGCTTCAAGGACTTTTGAAGACCGCCGAAAGTGGTCTCAAAGGTAAATCAGTTGTTACTACTTCTACTCCTAACATCGCCCCTGTTCTAGCAATCGAGCAAAGTAGAGGGAAGAAGAGGAAGACCCCTTCGAAGGGTACCAAGGGAAAGTCTCTTGATGGCTCCTCTTCAAGTGGAACCAAAGGTGGTTTTGTCACTCCTTCTTCCAACCCAAAGGAAGCTGGATGCTTCTATTGTCATGATAAGGGGCACTAGAAACTAAAATGCCCCAAGTACCTGCAAAATGTTAAGGATGGGAGGGTCAAACCTACCTATGCAGGTATTTACGCTATATTGTCTAATAACTCACCGCATACTAATTCTTGGGTCCGAGATACAGGTTGTGGTATTCATATATGTTATGATTTACAGGGCAAAAGAGGAAGTGAGGATGTGGAGCACGGAAAGATAAACTTGAACATGGGGAATAGAAAAGCTTCACCTGTCACCAAGATTAGAGTTTATTTTTTGTAACTAAGTAGTGGGTTAGTGTTAGATTGAAATAAGTGTTGTTACTGGTCTGAAATGGCGAGAAATATTATTTCTTTTCACAGTTTGTACAAACAAGGGTTTACTTTTTCATTTGATAATGAATGTGGTGGTATTAATGCTTTTTATAATAATGTTCTTTATTTTATAGCATTACCTTGTGATGGTGTATATGAAACTGTGTCGGTTGTAGACAATTTAGTAAATAATGTGTTGCATATCGATTCTTCCACTAGTTTGGATAAGGCATCCTTGTGGCATTGTCGTCTTGGACATGTCAACAAGAAGCGCATAGGCCAACTCCAAAAGGCTGGAGTCTTGGAGTTATTTGACTTAAGGTCAGATGATAGTTGCGAATCTTGTTTACTTGGAAAAATGACTAAGTCACCCTTCACTGGTACTTGTGCTAGGGGTGAAGGTTTGTTGGCCTTCATACACACGGATGTGTGTGGACCCTTCAAAACCACCAAAAGGGATGCTAACCGCTTCTATGTGACTTTTACTGATGATTACAGTAGATGTGGTCATGTCTACTTAATCAAGCATAAGTCAGAAACCTTTGAAAAATTAAAAGATTTTAAACAGGAAGTGGATAATCATTTGGGCACGAACATTAAGATGCTTCGATCCGATCGAGGAGGAGAATATCTTAGTACAGAGTTCCTTGACTATCTTAAGGAATGTGGAATTGTTTCACAATTGACACCTCCTAGGACACCACAGCTTAATGGTGTGGCTGAGAGGCGCAATCAAACCTTGTTGGACATGGTTCATTCCATGATGAGTCGAGCTTCGTTACCAATCTCATTTTGGGGGTATTCCTTGGAGACTGCCTCCCTTATCCTTAATCTTGTCCCTACCAAGAAGGTTGCCAAAACACCTCACAAGATGTGGAGTGGGAAAGTTCCCAATTTAGACCACATCAAGATTTAGGGTTGCGAGGATTTCGTGAGGAATGATACTCACGACAAGATCGAACCTCGAAGTGAGCGATGTATTTTCATCAGTTACCCACAAAAAGCCTTTGGTTACCTCTTCTATAGACTCGGTGATAATGTGGTCTTTGTGGCAATGAGAGGAGTCTTTCGCGAGAAAGAATTTATAAGCCAAGGAAACAGTGGAAGGAAAATTGACCTTGAAGAGCTTCAAGAGTCAAGTGGTGAAGGAACCTCAAACCCTAGCTATCAACCTGAGGAGGAAACTCCTGTTGAACCAACTAACGAGTCTGTACCTCTGAGGCGTTCCACTAGAGTTAGGAATGCACCTGAGCATTACTATGGTTTCCATATTACCGCGGAAGGTGATACATTTATCAGTTATAGTACACTGGTAAATTTGGATGAACCTAACAGCTATAGGGAAGCTATGGCAGGCCCCGAGTTTGCTAAATGGAAAGAGGCTATGGAAAACGAGATTCAGTCCATGTATGACAATCAAGTTTGGAACTTGGTTGAAAATGTACTGGGTCATAAGACAGTCGGGTGCAAATGGATCTTCAAGAAGAAGACCGACATGGATGGGAAAGTGCACACTTATAAGGCATGATTGGTTGTGAAGGGCTTCACTCAAACTCAGGGAGTTGACTATGATGAAACCTTCTCACCAGTAGCGAAAATTAAGTCGATTAGGGTTATGCTAGCCATTGCTGCATTTCATGATTATGAAACATGGCAAATGGATGTCAAAACCGCTTTCCTTAATGGAAAGTTGGTTGAGGATGTTTACATGAGTCAGCCATAGGGTTTTGTCAGTACAGAGTACCCTAATAGAGTGTGTAAGCTTGAGAAATCCATTTATGGATTAAAGCAAGCACCTCACAGATGGAATCTTTGCTTCGATGAGAAGGTCAAAGAATTTGGCTTTTTGGTACTGTATGTGGATGACATACTACTCATAGGAAATGACATCCCAACTTTTCAGGAGATTAAGTCCTGGCTTGGGAAGTGTTTCGCTATGAAGGATCTTGGAGAAGCTGCCTGTATCCTAGGGATAAGGATACTGAGAGAAAGGAGTATAAGACTAATTGGACTTTGTCAGAGTATCTACTTGGACAAGGTGTTGAAAAGGTTCAACATGCATAATTCCAAGAAAGGTGATTTACCGATCCAAAGCAATGCCAAACTGAGTAAGGCTCAGAGTCCGAGTACAGAGGCTGAGATAGCAGAGATGAGTCGATTACCATATGCTTCCATTGTTGGCTCGATAATGTATGTTATGACTTGTACCCGCCCTGATGTGGCCTTTTCTTTGAGCATGGTCAGCAAATATCAGGGGAATCCTGGCAAGGCTCACTGGACTGCAGTGAAGAACATTCTTAACTACCTGCGGAGGACTAAGGACTGGGTCCTTACCCTTGGTGGGAGTGATGACTTGAGAGTAGTGGGGTATAGTGACGCTAGCTTTCAGACTGATATGGATAATTTCCGCTCTCTGTCGGGCTAGGTCTTTACCATGAATGGAGGAGAAATTACCTGGAAAAGTTCCAAGCAGGAGACAGTAGCTGATTCGACATGTGAATCAGAGTACATAGTAGCGAGTGAAGTGGCGAAGGAGGCGACATGGCTGAGGAACTTCATTAGAGACCTTGGACTTGTACCAGCTATAAAGGAGCCTATGGAGATTCTCTGTGACATCAATAGTGCAGTTATCTTAGCCAAGGAACCGAGAGATCATGGGAGATCCAGACACATTGACATAAAATATCACTTCAAAAGACACAAGATAGAAGAAGGACTCCTCATGGCAAAGAAGGTATCGTTAGAAGAGAACCCAACAAATCTTCTCACGAAGGGACTGACTAGGGTTAGGCATTTGCTGCATGCGAGGCACATCAAGATGAAGGACGATATTAGTTTTACAGATTAGATAACTATTTCTAAAACTTGTAAAATGTAATTGACATTTAAAGATTAAATAAAAGTTGTTGTTTATTTATAAGTAAGGTGTTTCTATCTTGTGTCAATCGTTTACTATTGTTTCAACTTTGCATGTTTCGACTTCCAGAATAATTACTTTATTCAAACTCTCCACAGTCAGTCATACCTTGGAAGTAGTTATGAATAATGACTATCATGAATTGGGCTTTTAGATGTCTAAGGTTTTAGACATAGCAAAAGTTGGTACAACATTCATGAGTGCTCATAAGTTCTGAGTATTGGATTAAACCCATGCTCACTTGTATCACTTCATGGGATTTATCTCGAGTGATCGTGAGACGGTAATATCATGTAAGTCTTCAAACCTAGAGATATAAGTTGTTACTATGAGTTGGTTGTGCATTGATTGTACAAAAACGCAATAGTAACTTGATGTTATAAAACGTGCCTTTGTGTATGATTCAACAAGTAGTTAGTACAAGCATATGAGTCGAAGTTTATCTGTTCCTTTTAGTCCTTGGAGGATTAAAAGTGATATCTAGGCCCCTCTATGATTTTGTTTTGACCTATGTGTCGGGCCCGGTCAGAACCAAATTGATGTGTTCAATTTAGTTCTATGTCAAACAAATCGGAAATCGGGAAACAAAGTGCTGGACAATAAGTATGACATTGTTCCATGTATTTGTCCGGCTAATATCTAGAACAGAGGATTATATGATCATTTATCTAAAATGGTATTTCATAGTTCAACAAAGTATTAAGAGCTACAATTGCTGGTCGGTTCCTGAAGTCATACTCGCAACTATAGTTATCAGACTTATCCAAGTGGGAGACTATTGGATAAGGTGTCTAAGTCCGTAACTATATTTGGTATGTACTTGACCCGACCCGGCATGGTCTATTTGGGTTGCACTTCACCAAAACAATTTGTATGGATAACCTTTTGAGAATAGTATATTTATGATTTATTAATATATTATAAGTTATAATATATTAATTAGAAATCATATTATTTAATTAGTATTGATGAAGAATTAATTTGGAATTAATTTAGTGATCAAAAGAAACTAATTAAATATGGACTCTTATATATATAGAATGGGCCAATGTTCATTTAGGATGGGCTAAGCTTGCATGGATAGTCCGTGGATTTTTTAATCCATGGATCCTATGGAAATGAAAGGTCGTGGGTATTAGGGTTTACATGGATATAACCCTAATCCACTATATAAAGAGGGCTTTGGCACATGAAATGACACTAGTGTTGTGAGAACAAGAGTGGACCGATTTCTACAAGTGCATACTATTCTCTCAAGGCTTCCAAGTTGGTTTGGTGATTTGTGATTCCAATTGAGGCATCCACATTATTGGTGCTAGGCTCTTGAAGCTCCAAGCAATCAACCACAAGAAAAGGTATGTTATTCTACTAAGGTTTTATATTACAAGTACCCCATAACATGCTAGTTAGGTTGAGAACCTTGGAAAATCAAATTTGCATGTATAATAGAGAAAACATAGATCCAAGGTTTCTAGGGTTGCATGTACACCATACGAGGGTTAGAATGCTCAAAACCCTTCACCACCACCGTATCCCATGACGACGCTGTCACTGGATGACTCGCCACCCTCCGTTGCAGCAATCATGCAATCGGTTTTAACCCAGAATCAAACATCGCCATCCACACTGAACCACGTAACACCCCCACCTTTCTCAAATAACAGTGTGCCTAACTAATACATTGTACCCCCTTTGCCGCCATTCTTCCATAACACCATCGGTTCTAGAAACCCCCAAACACCACCCATAACGCATTCGTGAACAACTTACGTACGAACAACACTATAATCGGCCCAAGCGTTACACCACAACCGCATAACCACCCGTCATTGATGGCGAGCACTGCGTCAACATCACCACTCACGCTTTACCAGCAAATACCTATGGAGAAACATCAAATACCCATGACCTAACAACAAATACCCATAGCCCAACAACAAATACCCATGGACCAACAGCAAATACCCATGGTCCAACAAAAAATATCCATGACCCAACAACAAATACCCATATCCCACACTTTCCCTACTCCATTTCAGCCATCAAACTTCTACGGCTCAGTAACGCCAGACCTCACAGATTATAACAACATGTTAGTACAACCCTTTTTGGCAATGCAACAGCCATGGTATAACTTCACGTAGCAAACCCCATACCAAGATTGCTTATCACGAAGTGGTACATCGCCGTTCGTCAAAGAACTCCTGGAATAAGAAATCCCTAACACTACCAAGCTGCCCCACCTTAAAACATACGATGACACTACCAACCCCGATAGCCACATCGATACATACGAATGGACCATGATGTCCATCAAGCTAGATGAACAGTTTTGGTGCACATACTTCCCCACTACCTTAGACGGCAATGCAAGTACATGGTTTAAGACACTATGCCTAGGCAGCATCAACAACTTTAGCCAGCTGAAGTACCTTTTTCTAACTAACTTCATGCAACTCCAGAAGTACAAGGGTGATTGCCACTCGATTATTGGGTGCAAACAACGAGAGGGGGAGACAGTCAAGGACTATTTTGCCAGGTTCACCAAAGAAATGCTAGACGTCCCAGGGCACGATGAGGGGTTGATCGCGGGAGCATTCACCTGGGGATTGTTACCAGGGTCGTTGTCCCAGAAACTCATGGGTAAGAAAACCCAAACAAGGGCGGAACTAAAGGAGCGAGTGGAACGATTCCTACGCCAAGAAGAAGGCAAAGCGTCGAAGTAGGCATATCTCAACGCTATGACATCCTCCACTAGAAAACGAGGCCACCACCCTACTCTCCATCATGATCCTTGGGGCGGGGGGGGGGGGGGGGGGAGGTTCACAGGGCGAGATAGACGGTGGTAGGGACGTTTTAGACCTTTCATTAAAGATGAGAGGCGGGGAAGACGAGCAGAAGTCTACACGGTCAATGAGAAACCGACGACAAAAGGCACCAAGATGCGGTATTGTGAATACCACAAGAGCAGGACACATGACACAATCGACTATTCAGTTCTAAAAATGGAAATTGAGGAAAAGCAACTAAAGAGAAACGTGATAGATAAGCATATAAATAACCAGCTAGTAAGAAAACAAACAGATCTGAAAAATCACTAAGCATAACATCATCCTATCTACCCGTATGCAGATCTAACAGATCACTACAACACACAATCATATGATAAACCAGGATAACAATCCAAAAGGTCGACCTTGGTGCCTTCGAACCGTAAGTATAGTGAGGAAAAATCACGTCACAAACTGAATAGAACTGATGGGGCCTGACTCCAAATCTCAGCTCCCTACACAATACCTACATGCACCAAGTCACCAATTCCATCAAGATCCCAAAATACCCAATATAGCCTCAAGGTCCAACTTGGTCAAAAGTCAACGGTCAAGGTCAACAGTCCATGTTAACCTAACACGTCGTGTTCCCCTTGGCCAATCCCTATTCAACGAGCATCCAAATAGTTAGGAAAACCTCAGCTAACACGCCGTGTTGACTTGCAAACACGCCGTGTTCGCTTGAGTTCCAATAGCTTAATACATTCAGCTGCCTTTTCGACTTCAAGAGCTCTAAAGCTCAGATCTAGACTAAAATGTGATTCGGAAGGGTAAAGTTTCCAACTTTATCAATTAGGACTACCAAAAAGGTCCAAAACCCAAACCAGAAGCTTGATAATGCAAGGGTTTAACCAAAATACCCTTAATCCTTAAGATTTGAAGTCCATCCTTTCCATAAGTGATTCTAACACTTAAACCATCCCAAAGGTTGGTGATTTTTAGACATACATGTCCAATGTATGTCTTGAACCCATATTAGGTCAAAATGAGGATTTAGGACCTAATCTCTATGTATGGAATCAAAAGTTGATTATAGACTAGATCTAATTCCCTTGACCTGGAGATTCATAAAGTTGAAAACTTTATGAGATCCAACTATTGCAACATTCAAGAAAAGGGACAAAAATCATGATCTAAAAACTTTAAATGTTAAAAATCAGGTCTTAGACACTTACAAAGGTCCAGAAGAGTGCCAAATTGAAGAATGGGGCTTGCTTGTTGTATCTTTGCTTCCTTCTTCCACCTTCTTCCTTCTTTAGCTTCAAAACACCCAACTAGCTTCACAAATAGGAGATCAAATGATTAGGGTCTCTTTCAGGGTTTGAGGGGCCGATGAGGGCTGAGGGTGAACAAACCCTAACTTTCACATTCCTTTAAATAGGGAGAAAAACCCAGAAGATTAGGGTTTATTTCCATCCGTCAACACGCTGTGTTCCAAGAGGGAACACACCATGTTGCCCAAGATGAAACCTGCGCCTTCTCAAGTTTAGAAACGTCGTGCTGGTGCCTCCAACACACCGTTCCCAAACCTTAATTATACCCAAGGGTTCTACCACCTGACCAATTGATATGAAATAGAATTATAAGGATGAATTTAGAAGTACCTGAACATCAAGATGTTACAATTCTCCCCTACTTGAACTAGACTTTGTCCTTGAAGTCTTCTGCGGTGAACAAATCCGGATAATGCTCTCGCATCTTAGCCTATGGCTCCTAGGCCCACTCAGAGCCCCTCCAGTTCTGCCACTGTATCTTTACCAAAGGTACTTCCTTGCTACGCAAAACGTTCATCTTCTTATGTACGATAGCTACCGGCCACTCAACATAGTTCAAGCGCTCATCTACTTAAACATCATCCAAGGAAACCACTGTATTCTCATCCAATACATACTTTTGCAGCTGCGAAACATGCAAAGTGCTGTGAATCTGACTGAACTCCTCAGGAAGATCTAATCTATAAGCAACCTTGCCAACCATGGCAATCGCTCGAAAAGGCCCAATATACCGGGGACCCAATTTTCCCCTCTTCCTGAAGCGTATCACACCTTTCCAAGGTGAGACCTTCAGTAACACCATGTTGCCAACCTGAAACTCCAACTCGGACCGACGTTGGTCGACATAGCTCTCCTGTCGGTTCTGAGCGGTCTGTAATCTCTGTCTGATCTGCTGAATCAGCTCCTTAGTCTGCAAGGCCACTTCTGTCCGCCCCATAACCATGTGACCAACCTCGCCCCAACAAAACGGGGTACGACATCTCTGCTCTTACACGAGCTCGAAAGTCGGAGCACCAATGTTGGAGTGATAATTGTTGTAGTAGGAGAACTCTGCAAGAGGCAAGTAGGAGTCCCAACTCCTACCAAAATTGATAACACGTGCCTGCAACATATCCTCAAGGGTCTGTATTGTCCGCTCACTCTAGCCATCGGTCTGCAGATGATAAGCAGTGCTGAAGTGTAACCGTGTGCCCATTTCCTCATGGAACTTCTGCCAAAAGCGAGAGGTGAACTGAGCATCACAGTCTGAAACAATGGAGATCGAAACCCCATGGAGAGCAACGATCTCGCGATCATACACATCGGCCAACTTCTCGGTCAAAGAACTCTCCCGAATCGCCAGAAAGTAGGCACTCCTTGTCAATTGATCCATGATGACCCATATAACATCAAAACCCTTTGCCGTCCATGGTAATTTAGTGATAAAATCCATCGAAATATGCTCCCATTTCCACATGGGAACCTTTAGAGGTTGCAGCTTGCCATGCGGCCTCTGATGCTCAGCCTTAACCATCCTGCAGGTCAAGCATTTCTCCACATATCATGCTATCTCCCTTTTCATATATGGCCACCAATAACTCAATCTCAAATCCTGATACATCTTGGTAGCCCCCGGATGAATAGAAAAATGAGACTTATTAGCCTCCTCCAATATAGCTGCTTGGTCCCACCGAAAACTGGAACCCAAACCCGACCACACCGGGTCTGAAAGATCTAGCATGCTCAAGAATCATATTAAAGTGATATTGCTAATTAGCATATGATACTAATGAGTCACATTAACTTGATATAATTGATTATTTATTAGAAATTGATTTTAATAAATTTTCAATAAAACTCTTATAATTAAATTGGAAATTATTTATTACTGGGAAATAATAATTTTTTTATTAGCAAGTAACATATTATTTCATTATGTATGAATTATTAAGTCATGTACAACATTTTGGACCATAAAGACTTTTTGTCTTTTACCAAAAGGTTAAGGTTTATATTTTATAAATGAAGTTTATAAAATTTAAAGTCTTGACTTCTTTTTATTACTTAAAACCGTAACATGCTTCTAGGGAGCATGTTATGGGTTTTTGATTATTTAAAAGAAAAGAAATACATGTCTTAAGGTGCATGCATGGGAGACAAGTTTGGTTTTGGGGACATGTTTGCCTAAAGTGTTAAGACCTAATGGTCCATGAATTCACTTGATGCATATAAGAGATGAGTCTTGCACTTATCTTTTCTTTCCTTAATGCTTAGAGCCGAACCCATCTTATTCTTCTTATTTCTCTCTAGTTTTGGTTAGAAAACTTGAAGAACACTTGCATCATTTGCTCTATTTGTGTTCTTATTTTAATAAGAACATAAAGCTTAAGAGTTAAGAGTTTTGGATTAGCATCTACATCAAGTTGAGTCATTGTGGGTGTCTCAAAGGTTTCACATTCTTCATCATCTTCCAAGTCTTCCAAGAGAATCCGAAGAACAACAAAGGTTGTTATTTCTTCATCATTTATATGGTTGGTGTTTTAATCTTTCTATAACTTGCAAGATGATCTTTGGTGGGTATAAAATGTTATGTTATGTTTAGAATTATAAGTCTTCCGTTGCCATATCTTTTTAGTTTATGAAACAATTTTTAAACTAAAACCCAACAATTGGTACTAGAACCACCTTTCAACTTTGGGGTACCAATAGGGTACAATATGAACTAATCTAAAGTTTGGGATATCATCATTAAAAATCTTAGAACCAAATTGTTGAGGGATTAGGAACATACTACTTGTCTTCTTTATGATCCCTCAAAAAATATTAATCACCTTGAAAGAATGAGAAGGAATTTCTTTTTGTGGTGGCGGCATCGATAGCAACAAAATTTTGTGGTTAAATAAGGAGAAGTGTTGGTTGGGAAAGAGAAAGGTAGGCTAGGATTGCAGAGTATCTTCGGTTTAATTCAAGCACTTTTGTTGAAATGGAAATAAGGGTTTCTCCTTAGTCCATATACAATATGGATGAAGGATAGTAAAGTTGATTCATGGGGAAACAAGAGATTTGGTGACGAGTGAACTAGAAGAACAAACACGATGATGTGGAAAATGTAAGCTGAGAACATGATCACATAATCTGTTTTGTTATCTTGATCACAAGGAGCATATGAGAAATATAAGTGTAGGGGAACAAGAACGACAGTAGGGGGGGGGGGGGGGGGGGGGACAGGGGAATAATGCTCAATCACCAAGTTTTATTAAGGAAAATAAAAAAATTGAATAACAAACATCAAATCGTTGGGTCCTATTTATACTAGACGAAAAAGACATAGTCTAATACTAAATTACTAATGTAGGGACAAAAAAAGAATACTACCAAAAATAAGGAAATTTTCCAAAAATATCCTTTACCCCCCCCCCCCCCCCCCCCCCTTTATTCTGAATTATTCCAAAAGAAAAGTATACTTTCTTCCATCACAAGTTGCATAACACAGTCATCAGGCTAATCTGGATCATACGTTTCTGGTTGAAAACATGAATTGGTAATGCTCTCAAAGAAAGGTATACCTGAGACTGTTTTTGGTATAATTAATCTATTAGGGAATGCAATATTGTTGAGCCTAGCTATTTTTGTATAGAACTTCTATTGGGCTTGGTGTAGACCTTTGTTACTTGAAAGAGAAAAGAGGACCCAAAGGAATTTTGAAGTGAAAATAGAGAATGTTGTCCTTTATGAGAGCGATAGATGTGGGTGTAGATAATCTGTTCACCTCTTTTTTGGGTTAGAAAGATTATTAAGTCTATGTGTTTTGCAAACTAGAACAAACATAGTAACATACTATATAGAATCCATGGTTCCTAGTCAAATTTACTATCCTAAGATGGAGATGTATGTACCAAGCCCTACCAACATATGTTAATCTGGAAGTTGTGGGTAAAAGTTTTCTATCTTATGCTAAGTTAAGACAATTGAAGGTTATTTTATTAAAAAACATATGCTGTTAAAAAAAAAGATTTGTCTTATATCTTTGAAAAAAAAAACATGTTTATTGATTGTTGGCTACTCTAATTCTATTATAAGTTGACAAACAGTCATTTGGTAAATATATATTTGAACAACTTGGCATTTGTTCAAATACATTTCATTAACTTTTTTTAAGATGAAAAAAGAAAAATATTTTCTTATAAATGCACTTAAACTAAATAAAAGAGATATAATCAAATATATATGATATGTAATTTTCTAAAGTGGAAGTTACCTTTTTTGCCATATATAATAGTTGCTTACACTGTATGAAACCTACCTCCTACAAATCATTCCACTTCATTAAATTCTGCTTTACATTATCAAATGGAACAACTTGTGCTTTCTTACTTCATATCTCCATAGTGGAGAAGGCTTCCACATACCACACAAAGCTAATTAGTCCTCGCCTTATCACTTATCACGTGGTGATATATATATATATATATATATATATATATATATATATATATATATATATATATATATATATATATATATATATATATATATATATATATATATATATTACTTGGCATATTCAGTCTTTTTTTTTTCTTTCTTTCCTTTTTTTTTTTAAATTTCAACTCCGTTTTTTTTGTCCTACTTTGCTTCAATCTTTTAATCTTTTTTTTTCTTTTTTTCTTTTTTTCTTTTTTCTCTTTTTGTCTCCTTTCACTTTTTATTCTTAAATGAAAAATCGAGTCTATTTTTAAACTACTTTTTAAATTCATTTATGTTCATAATAAGACTTGAACTCTCAACTTCAAAAATCCACTTTTACTTTGTAATATGTAACTTTCATTTATGTTTTGACTTTTTTTTAAATATCTTTTGTGTTTTTTCATATATGTTTCGTCGCTTCCTACTAATGAGTCGGGTTACATATAATATGTTTATTTATTATTAATTTGAATTTTCTTTCGTTAGCTTAAAATAAAATAATATTACTTACTTATATTATGTATGCGACCCTATATAATTTAATTTTCCTATAGTTATCACCTTTAAACTTTATCAAATGTGGCTTCGACCCACTCGTCTTTGAACTTTGTAAATTGTCAATTTATCCCCTCGACTTTCTATACATTTGTGTTAACCCTATCCAACAATAGTGTTATCGGTTTTATATATTTATCTACCAACAAATGCAACGTACCTAACTTTTATTAATATAATCGTCAAAATTCAAATTACAAAACATATTGGTGCCGCCGCAACACGCGACGGGCATAATATTTAATTAAAGAGAGTTGAGGAATATGCATTAGTTATAATTCATTGGTAAAAGAGAATCAAAAGATTTAATAAGTTTGAATATTTTGTTTACAAGACATTTACATTTTTACAAGGTGTACATAAAATCCAATTTTAATTTGTCAAGAGCTTTTTTGTTCAAAATCAATAGTTACAAATTATTTGCAGTGAATTTTTTGTTATGAATTCGAGCTTTAGTTTTTTGATTGATCAGAGCTCTATACGAAGTTTTCACATAAACAATATCTATTTGTCGTTTAGGCGCATGCTATTTAAGTTCCAAAACCAAATTCAACTTGGGTCATTTCGCATCCTTTTAATGTTTATTATCTAGTTTTTGTTATTACTGAAGTTTATTATGACCCTAAGTGTAAGATTTGATTAGGGTAACCAAAAGCATAAGATATTTACAAAGCTTATCTCCTCAATATAACACAGATCGACATAGCTTAATATCACCCCTTAAAAAATATATACAAGTACCTAGAGGAAATTATTGCAACTACGATCACCAAATTAATAATGGAATACCCCTACTTAATTAACCTGTTAACAACTCGCTTGTTGCCGGGAAAAACATATCTGTACCAAACTCTTGTTGACCACCATCCATCATCCAAAAACTATTGACTGAATAATCCCATATCCGAGAAGGTGTAACGTCGCTATAATGATCAAAACTCGGTTTAAGATCATCATTTTCTAATAAATCTATATCTTTCCATATCTCATCCATCGAATAGATCTTCTCCTGTTCTTCACTAGTATCTTTATTATGCTTCATTGAGGTGTTGGTGTTTTTGCCTCTAGAGGCAGGCACCATTTCGATCCCTCCTGTGTCATAAAAGCTTCTTTCTTTGGTCTCATTCATTGGCATCGATTGAACTGTGGGATCGTTAGTACAGATTGATGAGGATGAAGAGCTGTTAGAGAAGGATGAAGATGGAGATGAAACCCTTTTGTGTTCTTGAGCTTTTTTCCTCATGTGAGTCCTCCAATAATTCTTAATCTCGTTATCAGTACGCCCCGGCAATTTTCTAGCGATTCTTGACCATCTGCATTTCATTAATCATGGTACCCACATTATGTTTAACGAAATAAAATTTTGAAATTTAAATTTCCATAAATTTATGCATCTTTTAGGTAGTAAATAAAAGAACATACACAATATAAAGTGTGTTAAACGAAACAAAAATCTACATACTAACCACATAATTGATGTATATCGCATAAACATAAATAAAAGAACATATATACTATTCATAGTTAGGAAACATAAAATCGTGAATATAGTTTGACTAAATCACATATTCAAACAATATATGATTGAGTACAACTTTTGTTACCCCATGATGGGAATTAAATTGATTTAATCAATCAGATCCCTGTTCAAGAATATTAATCAAAGCATATACATCAATAATGAATCAGCATATAAACTTTAAGTGATGAGGATTATCGACAACCATTAGAAAAGAATAAAGAACAAAAACCATATAACTATACTCTAAGCAATATCAAAATCGAAGAATAAATTAATAAAATAAAATAAAGTGATCAAACCTGTTTCCCCATTTAGAATGGTATTCTAGAACTAGCCTCTCTTCATGAGGGGTCATCCTTCCTCTTTTCAACCCCGGATGCAGATAATTCACCCATCTCAGTCTGCAACTTTTTCCGGTTCGTTTTAAACCTGATAAACGTAAAATTTCACCAAAAAAAGTTCCCCCCCAAAAGATTTATTTGGGTAGAACACAAGGGCAAAAACAAGTTAAATATTTTTTTTTTGAGAAAAATAATCTTTTGTTGGCTTCTCCTGGAACATAAATGGTAACCCTAGACCTAAATTTTGATATTTGTATCTCCCGCCACCTTCAAACCTGAAACTTTTGCTATGAAATCCCATCGGCGATCGCCAAACATGTTCACGTAAAAAGCTAACTGAACATCTTCATGTTCAGTCCAGGGACCTTTTCTTAGGGTTTCATCCTCCTCTACATGAATCATTTTTGCTTGTTTTAGCTTTCTCTCTCTACAATCCGACACTTTTTTGTTTTTTTTTTTGTATTGTGTGTTGCAAGTGCTTGACACCAGTGTTTTGATATTTATAGTGGCATATGATTTCTAGTTTTAGTGGGGTGGCCAGTGGAATTTAGTGATAATGTTTTAAAATCGAAGCAATTTGAAATATTGAATCTCCACCAACGTGTGGTACGCACGTGCTGCCAATGACCTCGACTAGGTAGTATTATAAGGTATGATTAAAGTTATATAATGACAACGTATTTTGTATATATATCTTTCTAACTTATGCCCTTCTTTTGTATGTGTTGAATCATCTCCTAAACGTCAAATGTCTTTTTTTGTAGAGAAGTCTATTGCCATGACATTCTCTCAAACTATATACTCCATTTTTTCCCGCCCATTTCATCATTCAATTCAGCATCCGAATTTGGTGTAGTTTCAGTATAATTAATAGGAAAACCATTTGTTTCCTGCATCGAAAATAAATTTAAATATTGAACATTACGATAATTGCATAAAACCAGCAATGTTTTTTTTGAATTACTTTATATTTTTCCAAAAGGGACTGATTTATCCACTTAACTTTTTAATGCATCCAAAGAAAAAATAGTGTATGGACACATATACCTTCCATTTAATTTCTAGGTATTTCATCAAAAGAGAAAAACCTAATGTTTGGAAACTCTAAATCACACAACCCACAATCTTGTTTTTCAGCTAGCAAACACTTCTTCAAGAGCTTCAATTGCATAATCGAGAGAAAGATGACTGATTTCTAAAGGTGATAGGAACCAGTTGCTAACTTCAATTTAATTTTTAGGTATTTTTGATTTCTCATTGAGGTTACAAGATTAAAAATCTTGATGGTGCCTTAGTTGCGGAATTAAACGAAAGAAAATAACTTCTAGAGTTGATCTTGGATCAGACGATGTTTTTACATTAATGGTGGAGCCTAATACAGATCATTCATTGTGTTCCAGTGATTGCGTTTTGGTGAGTTGCAGGTTCGCCGGAGACGGACGTTTGCATATGTTTGCCAAAGAGAGTCGTTTGTAGGTTCATTCGGCGGAGTTTAAGTGAGTTACAGGTTCTTCGGAGAGAGTTGTCGTCGGTTGCAAAAGAGAAAGAAGAGTTGTCGGAGATGGTGATCGGGAAACAGAGAAGGGGAAGATAGCGGTCGATAGTGGTTTCCTGCTTTTGATGGAGAGGGGCGGAGGTTTAATGGTGGTGGGATGAGGGAGGAGTTTGTTTAGAGCAGGTGATCGTCGAGTCGTCGGAGATGGTGTTCAGAGGAGGTTTTGTGTGAAAAGGAGGCATAAGAGGATGACTTGATGGGTATTTGCAAATTGTGTTTCTAACTTCCCTTAATTTAGATGAGGGTATAATTGTCCATTCCGTATTTTTTTCAGTGGATACATAAAAACCAATCTAGAAATATCTATTCCCTTTTCAAAATGTATATGCTTCATAATAGGAAATCAAATCGACTACAATATCATCTTCAAATTAAGTTTTCATTTATAAATACAAGACCCCTAAAAACGTTTCCAAGCTTTGTAGTCTGTTGTTCCATGTCGCAGTAGACAAAACATTGTTAATGCTTCTATGAGTTCTTGTTATTTATGGCAACAATTCAAAGTTCAAAAATTAACAAAAAAAATATATGAGGTTAACTGCTGGAAGCGATCCATCTATTATTGAACAAATAAGGGATTGTGAAAATTGGTTTTGGACATAGGAGAAGGTAATCTTGGTGGTCCGAGTGATGGTGAAGCAATTGTTGATATTCCAAGAGATATTGACATTAATAATCCATGTGATCTTGTAGGTTCTGTAGTGACAAAGAACATGGTTTGGCATGCGGAATTAAAGCTTGCACAATTGAACATGGTGATTTGGATGTTTAAGAGATATATTGAATGTATATGGTGTTACAAAAAAGATCTAGATCTAGACTACATAATTAACACACACTTACACACTCACTTTTACATCTCTCAAGCACACCTCTACAAGTGGTATGAACCCACTATTTATAGAGGTGTTTACATGTCTCTCTCTTACTCTCTATCTCTCATGTGTCACAAGGCTAATACTCCACATGCAAGTGGGTCTACACAAGTCAAACATTTACAAAGTCATGAATGAATAACTTTGCACCCCAACATTCTCCCCCTCAAAGTTAGGAATGAATGACCCACTTCAAATCTTCCAAAATCAAGCACTACGCGGTTCAAGCCTCAAAGGTGACACATGTCGAAACGAACTTCAATCTTCAATTCTTCCATGACTCTTCAATTTGGGCTCTAGGATGTGAGACCATACAAACCAAGCAGCAACGAATGATTAATTCCAAATAATCACCCAAAAGTTGCGCATAAAAACACACCCCAAAAATATTCAATAAACCAAACCCATTTCGAATACATCACTTCCGAACTTCCAATTGCATCATCTCGTAGCTTCAAAACTTCAAGATCACTTCCCAATTCGCATTTTACTGTAAAATTTTGTGTTCTTTCCCAAATCACATACTTCGCATCTTAATGTTTCGCATGTTTAACTCACCAAAATGCGAACCCGATTTTCTATTCCAGATGCGAACTCATGTTTGACATACTCAAATGCGAACCCGATTTTGGTCTGTATTACCAAATGCGAACATTTTTGCTTTTACATGTGATCTGCTCCAAAATGCGAACTAAACCATCATTGCAGATGCGAACCAAAAAATTTATATGTGAATCCAATGAAGATGCGAACTTAAGATTTTTCAGTTCTTCCAGTTATTCAACACCGACATCTAAAGCTAAAAACCAATCGTCCAAATTAAGAAATTTCACTCTTTCGTTTTTCAATCAGCAACCCAAAATCAAGCTTCCTTACTCCTTGCGAACATAAACAAGCACAAAATCGATCCCGATTATTGACTCTTGGTAACAACCTTCGCGTTTCAGTCAAGATCAACCCCAAATTTGCGAACAGTACTCCTCAATTCTCAAAAATCGACTCCAAGATCTTTTGACCACTTGATTTGTTCTCAACTAATAAACCAACACATAATCGATTTCGTTTAATTTTACAGTATGCGAACAAGTATCATCATGTCAATTTCAACGATTCATCATTCCAATTCGTCTGTTCTCGATTCGTTCCCATTCACAGTGTTCGTTCATCACGAAGACAACTCATCCAAATTCGAAATTAATCTCCAAATTAAACTCGATTTCTTCTTTCAAATCACATATTGAACTCAAATCCATCGATTTCTTCTTTCAATTCCATGAATCAACCCATAGAACTCATGTTTGACTTTTTAGAGTCAACGATCTATAAACACAAAATCGATGAATCTGATGTGCTATTTCAGATCAAAAAGCATTTTTCAACTGTTCTTCATCTTCATCAAGTGTCCATGATCAATTATATCAAAATCAAAAACAGAAATCTACAATCACTTAATCATCATCGGTTGTTAATATAAGAAGTCATACACAACCAATTCACAAGTGTTTGATTAACCCAAGCTTCTAATCGATTTTTCAGTAAGATTATTGCGAAATCATAGTTCAAGAAACATGGATTAAACACAGATGTGTAATTGAAGAAACAATGAAGAAAGGATGAAGAAACGACGAAGAACACAATTGTACAACAGATAAAGCTGGTGTACAAGTCAATTTGATACAGACTCAATCATTTAGGAATCGGATCAACCACATTTGTTTATGGACTCAAAAATTTCTCATGAACAGTATCTGATTTAAGATTAGGCTTCAAATTGAGACTATGAACCATAACAATGCATCGACTTTTTATCAGATCAAAACAAAAATATGATTGGGCTTAAAATTCGTTCATGGACATTGGGCTCAATTGATTTATGAACAATAAATTTTATTTTCTTTTTGGTTTGAATTTGATCTAAAAAAAATGATTGGATCAATAATGAGGTTGAAACAGATTAGATCCAATGAATCAAAACGATCAAAAAACAAGAACGCAAAGCACGAATCCAAATATTACGAGAGATCATAGAGAGAGACTCACCAAAATTGATCAAATTGTGAAAAAAATTGCCAAACCGAGAATCGTTCTTCAAAAATCACCTTGATCTTGAAGACCCGCTCTGATACCAATTGTAGTGACAAAGAACATGGTTTGGCATGCGGAATTAAAGCTTGCACAATTGAACATGGTGATTTGGGTGTTTAAGAGATATATTGAATGTATATGGTGTTACAAAAAAGATCTAGATCTAGACTACATAATTAACACACACTTACACACTCACTTTTACATCTCTCAAGCACACCTCTACAAGTGGTATGAACCCACTATTTATAGAGGTGTTTACATGTCTCTCTCTCACTCTCTATCTCTCATGTGTCACAAGGCTAATACTCCACATGCAAGTGGGTCTACACAAGTCAAACATTTACAAAGTCATGAATGAATAACTTTGCACCCCAACAGGTTCATTAATCAGTTTTGTATATCCTTTTATTCTGGAAAACTTCAACATTGCTGATTATTTTTAAGAAAGAGAAATACTTTCTCCCTATAATGAAGTTGTCCAAGAAATAAACGATCGTTTGTTGTCGTTGTTTCCAACAGAACAAACATAATACTTAAGTTCAGATAGCTTATGCCGATCCGAGTTTGTTCATGATCAGTTTGATGCAAATTTATACTCACCTGATATTTTAAATGGTCTTAAAGTCTCAGGTTTGCCAAACCATAAGATTATTTCAAAAGTTGGTGTTCTAGTTATGTTATTGAGAAACATTGATCAGAAAAATGGTTTATGTAATGGCACTAGACTACATGTTAAATCTTTGGGAAAATGTGTTATTGAGGCAGTTATCATATCTGGAAGTAATACTGGAAATCAAACTTTTATTCCAAGAATGTCTTTAACTCCTTCTGAAGACAAGATCTCGTTCAAATTCAAAAGAAGACAATTTGTAACATCATGTTTTGGTTCTTTTCATAATTTGTGGCCATGATCCAAAGATCAAGTATCATAAGGCTTCGGGTGTAACAGCCCGGAATTCCAGGTATGGTTATATTTATGATTTTGGGTGTTTTAAGAGGGGACTCGGCGAGTTGGAGCCTAGACTCGCCGAGTAGGGTCGCGGATCTGGTCGCGGGTTCGCGACTGGACTCGACGTGTCCGGATATGGACTCGGCGAGTCTGCGCTGTTTAGCGAAAACCCTAACCATTCAGGCTTGGGACGTATATGAGGGACCTTATGGCCGTCATTGTTCACCCTAGCCTTCTGAGAGAAACCCTAATTCGATTGTGAGCATCTGGAGCAAGGTAGAAGACCATTGTTGATTTTGGAAGTGTTGTTTTGCAAGGAAGAGGAGGCTTGGTTGAGGGATCAACAAGGGAAGCCACGTTCTGAGGATTGGGGACACAGAGAGCACGTTATTCAGGTAATATTTCGAGTTGCATTCTTCTATGTTGATGTGTATATGGATTTAGGGTTTATTGAACCCTTTTGTGGCTAGATTGAGTGTTACCTTAGTCCCCCAAACGATTGGAACCCTGTATTGAGACCTTTGGAAGTCCAGAATGTCCCATGTCTGAGCATTTCGGGAATCAATGGAGGTTTTGGATTGGAATCCTTATGCCTTAGGTCAAAATGTAAATTATGAGTCATGGGGTGTATTATGAGCACCGAAATGAGGACCTTACGTGATGAATCAGTCTAGGAAGGCCAGACCTATGAATGGTCGGAGCAGTTCTGACCTCAGAAAGCAGTTTGAGCGGTTGCATGGCATGGACTCGCCGAGTCCGATGAACAGACTCGGCGAGTAGCTTGAAGATTAACTGGGACTCGTCGAGTTGTTCTTCAGACTCGGCGAGTTGAGTCGGGGTGGCCCCGCGATTCTTCCAGGAGGAACTCGTCGAGTCAAGGAGGATACTCGACGAGTAGAAAAGGAATCTTAGAGAATTGGTGAGGACGTCTAGACTCGCCGAGTCGCCCTAGCACTCGCCGAGTCCGGTCAAGTTGACCGTTGACCGTTGACCAGAGTTGACCTATGTCTGACTTCTTAGGGATAGTCAAACTTAGAAGATAAAAGTGTTAATAAGAGGTATATGATGTTATAGGGAGATTGTAGCTCGGCGGATCGAGCACGAGTGATTTCGGGATTTGCTAGCTTTCGATATTCACGAGGTGAGTCTTCTCACTATACTGTACCCGGAAGGGTTTGACTGTGTGACCGGAAGGTCAGATATGATATGTGATATATGTGCTATATGTGGTAAGTTATTTGTTATACGTGCTATGTATGTTATGTGGGCCGGAAGGCATTATTTTATGGGCCGGAAGGCATTATGTTATGGGCCGGAAGGCGATTATGTTATGGGCCGGAAGGCGTTGTGTTGTGGACCGGAAGGTCGGCGTGGGTAGGACCGGAAGGTTTACCCAGCAGGGACGGAAGTCCCCTGAGACACATGGACCGGAAGGTCAGGGCCTGGAAAGGCGTATGTGCGTAAGTTGTATATTGGGGAACTCACTAAGCATTTATGCTTACAGTTGTTATGTATGTGTTTCAGGTACTAGCGAGGACCGTGGGAAGGCGCCGGCGTGATCTGTACACACTGAAGAATGTTTTGTGATCTTGGGATTTAGATGATTAGTATTTTGACATTACACTTGAAATGTTTATGCCTTGTTTTGAATGAAAATACTATATTTTGAAATGAAAATTTTGTTTGAAAATTTACGGTGTTACAAATTGGTATCAGAGCCTTGGTTTGAGGGATTCGGGTGCACCATCGGGCGTAACTGAACTCAAACCGAGGATTTGAGGAAAACTTTTTAAAATAAAGGCATGAACTTTTGTAAATGATTTTGCGGTAAACAAGAAAGAAACAGTGTGTACGATCAGTCAGCGCCCGAACGGTAAAGATCCCCAAAATACCTTACAATGTTAAGTTATGAGATAAGTTATGATATGAATTGTTATGCATGCTAGAAGACTAGGTATTCATGATAGGAATAGAGTGGCTTGATTTGTGATGCCTTAGTCTAGGGAGGTTGCCGATATGAGATGCTTTGCTAGTGTGCGGGTAGATAGTGCCTAACAAAAGTAGAGTGCTCACTATCCGGGGTTTGGGGAGGAAGACTTGGGATGAATGCTGATGCGGTGTGGTCGGTAGTATTGGGCCTGTACTACCGAAGACACCGGGTCAGTGGGAGACCCAAGTAAGAATCCCTGGATATCGAAGACTGAGTAGGGTTGCGTTATCGAGTGCGATTATACTCGATGGAGTCTCTGATAGTTTTATGTTGTATTTCAGAGACATCATGGTTAGACCACGCCACGGAGCGAGTTCGAGCGGTGTGAGTGACAAGGAGATTCGTCAGATGATTCATGAGGAGGTGGCTGCAACGATCCGGGCTGAGATTCCGGAGATGTTTGGGTCTATTAAGACCACCTTGATGGAGACTTTTGAGGAGCGGTACGCCGCACTGACTGAGGCTGCAGCTACCGCAGCTGTGGCCGCTGCCAGGCCACAGGGGGGTGACTCGTTGCTGTTTCGGGAGTTCAGCAACACGAAGCCACCTGAGTTCGATGGGACGCAGGATCCGATTGCTTCGATGAGGTGGATCGCTGATATTGAGGGGTGCTTCTACACTTGTTCATGTCCGGAGCATCTGAGGGTACGGTTCGCTTTGAACCAGCTCCGTCTGGGAGCAAAGGATTGGTGGAAGTTCGTGACGGCGAACTTCACATTGGCGGAGATTTCAGCAGTGACATGGGAGGGGTTTACCTCCATGTTCAGAGACGAGTACGTTCCCCTGGTGGAGAGGGAACTATTGGTTCAGGAGTTCTTGACCCTCAAGCAGGGTACTGATTCGGTTGAGGTGATCACGCGGAAGTTTCATGAGAGGGCGATGTTCTGCCCCGAGCTGGTGTCCACAGAGCAGGCTCGGATGAGCCGATACTTGGGTGTTTTCAGGAGGGATATCCGGGAGTTTGTGTCAAACTCCACCTATCATACCTTTGCCGAGCTTTAGGCGAATGCCAGGAAGCACGAGATTGAGTTAGAAACCTAGGCCAGGGAGGAGGCCGAGTCTCAGCGGGTGGACCGGCGGCCGGCTCAGCCTCAGCCGGCAGCCAAGCGGATTAAGTCCGCCGATTCGAGGACGGGAGGTTCGAAGGGCCGCACTTGCGGCAAGTGCGGCAAGAATCATGATGGGGCATGTCGATCTGGTGCTTGCTACAAATGTGGCAAGGAGGGGCACATTGCTAGGGATTGCCCCAAGGGGTTTACGGTTTGCTTTCATTGCAACCAGACAGGCCATCGGAAGGCCGAGTGCCCTCAGCTTCTTCAGGGATCTGCACCTACTGCCAGAGCTATTGTGACTCGACCGGTGAAGGCCGAGGCCCCGAGGGCTCGTGGGAGAGCCTTTCAGCTGACTGCGGAGGAGGTCCGCGCTGCGCCCGATGTTGTGGCAGGTATGCTGTATTTCATGTATTTATTTTGATGTCGAGATGTTATGCTTATGTTATGATATGCGTAGGTACTTTCCTTGTGAACTCTGTGCCTGCTTTAGTGTTATTTGACTCGGGTGCGAGTAGGTCCTTTGTATCTCTAGCTTTTAGTCAGCATATCAGCGTTAGTCGTGAGTCGTTGAGTCGGCCTCTGAGAGTTTCTATAGCTGACGAGAGAGTGATTTGTGCCACGGAGGTTCTCCGGGGATGCGTGCTAGAGATTTTCGGGGTTGAGTTTCCGATTGACCTGATTCCTATTGCGATGGGTGATGTCTGTGTCATTGTGGGCATGGACTGGTTGAGCCGATTCGGCGCCGTCATCGACTATGAGCGTCAGTTGGTGACTATACAAGACCCTAGTGGGGGAGTTCTTTCGGTGTACGGCGAGGGTACCCGTTCGGGATCAGCTTTTTGTTCGGCCGCTAGGGCGAGGCAGTGTCTACAGCAGGGCTGTAAGGGTTTTGTGGCGTATGTGATGGATACGCGGGAGGTTTCCGAGAGACCGAGATCAGTTGAGGAGGTCCCAGTGGTGCGTGAGTTTCCAGATGTTTTCCCCGAGGAGCTACCGGGAGTACCTCCTGTGAGGCAAGTAGAGTTTGGTATCGATCTGGTTCCGGGGGCCGCGCCTATTGCTAAGGTGCCTTATCATCTTGAACCTCCCGAGATGCAGGAGTTGTCCTCGCAGCTTCAGGAGTTGCTAGGGAAGGGATTCATTCGGCCGAGCAGCTCGCCGTGGGGAGCGCCTATCCTGTTCGTCAAGAAGAAGGATGGTTCACAGCGGATGTGCATTGATTACTGGGAGTTGAACAAGTTGACGGTCAAGAACCGTTACCCGTTACCGAGGATCGATGATTTATTCGATCAGTTGCAGGGAGCATCTTGGTTTTCCAAGATCGATCTGAGGTCCGGGTACCATCAGGTGAGAGTGCGGGATGAGGACGTCCAGAAGACAGCATTTAGGACGCGATATGGGCATTATGAGTTTGTGGTGATGCCTTTCGGGCTCACCAATGCCCCGGCTGTGTTCATGGATCTCATGAACAGGGTATGCAGGTCGATGTTGGATCGGTCAGTGATTGTATTTATCGACGACATTCTAGTGTATTCGAGATCTAGAGAGCAGCATGAGGAGCATTTGAGGGAGGTCCTTGAGGTATTGAGATCGGAGAAGCTTTATGCAAAGTTCTCTAAATGTGACTTCTGGTTGCGGGGGGTCCAATTCCTAGGACATGTTGTTAATCAGGAAGGGATATTGGTCGATTCGGCCAAGGTTGAGGCGGTGATGAGTTGGGAGGTGCCGAAGTCACCCTCTGAGATCAGGAGCTTCCTTGGGTTGGCAGGGTATTATCGGAGATTCATTAAGGACTTCTCCAAAGTTGCAGTGCCACTCACTAGATTGACCCGAAAGGGGGTTACATTCTCATGGGGAGCCGAGCAGGAGACCTCCTTTGAGACACTTCGCCAAAGGTTGTGCGAAGCCCCGGTATTAGCTCTCCCGGAAGGGATGGAGGATTTTGTAGTATATTGCGATGCATCGATTTCGGGGCTGGGTGCAGTGTTGATGCAGAGGGGTCATGTGATAGCTTATGCGTCGAGGCAGCTGAAGCCTCATGAGGCGAGATATCCCACGCATGATTTAGAGTTGGGGGCAGTAGTGTTCGCTCTCAAGACTTGGCGTCACTACTTGCATGGGGTTCGATGTACGATATACACGGACCATAAGAGCTTGAAGTATTTGATGGATCAGCCCAACCTAAATATGCGTCAGAGGAGGTGGTTGGATGTGGTCAAGGATAATGATTGTGAGATCCTGTACCACCCAGGCAAGGCTAATGTGGTAGCCGATGTATTGAGCCGCAGGGCGGAGAGCACTCCACTGCGAGAGGTGTGTTTGAGATTGACTGTGATAGCTCTAGTATTGGATGCTATTCGTGGGGCACAGGCCGAGGCTGTGCGACCAGAGATGCAAAAGAGAGAGCGGGTCGTTGGTTTGGTTTTAGAGTTCGTTACGGATGGACGAGGGCTTATGACGTTTCAGGGTCGGATTTGGGTACCGTTCGTGGGTGGTACGCGTATTACTTTGATGGAAGAGGCCCATCGATCGAAATTCTCGATCCATCCCGGGGCTACGAAGATGTATTTGGATTTGAGGAAGGAGTATTGGTGGCCCTGTATGAAGAGGGACGTCGCATGGTTCGTTGAGAGGTGCTTGACCTGCCATAGGGTTAAGGCCGAGCACCAGAGACCGCATGGCAAGTTGCAGCCATTGGAGGTTCCCGAGTGGAAGTGGGAACAGATCTCTATGGATTTCATCACCAAATTGCCGAGGACTGCCAGAGGAGTCGATGCCTTTTGGGTGATTGTGGATAGGTTGACGAAGAGTGCACACTTCCTTGCCATCAGTGAGAGTTCTTCAGCAGAGAAGTTGGCGGAGATATATGTGAGAGAAGTGGTATCTCGGCATGGGGTGCCGATCTCGATTGTTTCAGACCGTGATGTGCGCTTCACTTCCAGATTCTGGAAGAAATTCCATGAGGAGCTGGGTACTAAATTGCATTTTAGTACCGCATACCATCCCCAGACAGACGGCCAGAGCGAGCGAACGATTCAGACGCTAGAGGACATGCTTCGAGCGTGTGTGTTAGATTTCGGGGGTAGCTGGGATGCGTATTTACCCTTGGCAGAGTTTTCCTACAACAACAGCCATCATTCGAGCATTGGTATGCCACCCTTTGAGCTGTTGTATGGTAGGAGGTGTCGAACCCCCATTTGCTGGGGAGAGGTGGGGCAGAGAGTGATGGGCAGTACAGAGATCGTGCTTCAAACGACAGAGCAGATTCAGCAGGTTAGACAGAGGCTATTGACCGCCCAGAGCCGACAAAAGAGTTATGCAGACAGACGCCGATCCGAGCTTGAGTTTCAAGTCGGCGACTTCGTTCTCCTGAAGGTCTCTCCTTGGAAAGGAGTGATTCGATTCAGGAAGAAGGGCAAGTTGGGACCCCGGTATATTGGGCCATTTCGTGTGATTGCAAGGATAGGCCGGGTAGCCTATCGTTTGGAGTTGCCAGCAGAGTTGGGGTAGATCCACGGCACTTTTCAAGTGTCGCAATTGAGAAAGTGTATAGCCGATGAGTCGGCAGTGGTTCCATTAGAGGATATTCAGGTGGATGCGAGCCTGAATTATGCCGAGAGACCAGTGGCCATCAGGAATCGGAAGATCAAGGTTCTGAGGAACAAGGAGGTACCTCTGGTGTTGGTTCAGTGGCAACACCGGAAGGGATCGGAAATGACTTGGGAGCCGGAGCGTGAGACGCGGGAGCAGCATCCGGAGCTATTTTCAGAGTGAGACTTCGAGGGCGAAGTCTAGTCCTAGTGGGGGAGAGTTGTAACAGCCCGGAATTCCAGGTATGGTTATATTTATGATTTTGGGTGTTTTAAGAGGGGACTCAGCGAGTTGGAGCCTAGACTCGCCGAGTAGGGTCGCGGATCTGGTCGCGGGTTCACGACTGGACTCGACGTGTCCGGATATGGACTCGGCGAGTCTGCGCTGTTTAGCGAAAACCCTAACCGTTCAGGCTTGGGACGTATATGAGGGACCTTATGGCCGTCATTGTTCACCCTAGCCTTCTGAGAGAAACCCTAATTCGATTGTGAGCATCTGGAGCAAGGTAGAAGACCATTGTTGATTTTGGAAGTGTTGTTTTGCAAGGAAGAGGAGGCTTGGTTGAGGGATCAACAAGGGAAGCCACGTTCTGAGGATTGGGGACACAGAGAGCACGTTATTCAGGTCATATTTCGAGTTGCATTCTTCTATGTTGATGTGTATATGGATTTAGGGTTTATTGAACCCTTTTGTGGCTAGATTGAGTGTTACCTTAGTCCCCCAAACGATTGGAACCCTGTATTGAGACCTTTGGAAGTCCAGAATGTCCCATGTCTGAGCATTTCGGAAATCAATGGAGGTTTTGGATTGGAATCCTTATGCCTTAGGTCAAAATGTAAATTATGAGTCATGGGTGTATTATGAGCACCGAAATGAGGACCTTACGTGATGAATCAGTCTAGGAAGGCCAGACCTATGAATGGTCGGAGCAGTTCTGACCTCAGAAAGCAGTTTGAGCGGTTGCATGGCATGGACTCGCCGAGTCCGATGAACAGACTCGGCGAGTAGCTTGAAGATTAACTGGGACTCGTCGAGTTGTTCTTCAGACTCAGCGAGTTGAGTCGGGGTGGCCCCGCGATTCTTCCAGGAGGAACTCGTCGAGTCCAGGAGGATACTCGACGAGTAGAAAAGGAATCTTAGAGAATTGGTGAGGACGTCTAGACTCGCCGAGTCGCCCTAGCACTCGCCGAGTCCGGTCAAGTTGACCGTTGACCGTTGACCAGAGTTGACCTATGTCTGACTTCTTAGGGATAGTCAAACTTAGAAGATAAAAGTGTTAATAAGAGGTATATGATGTTATAGGGAGATTGTAGCTCGGCGGATCGAGCACGAGTGATTTCGGGATTTGCTAGCTTTCGATATTCACGAGGTGAGTCTTCTCACTATACTGTACCCGGAAGGGTTTGACTGTGTGACCGGAAGGTCAGATATGATATGTGATATATGTGCTATATGTGGTAAGTTATTTGTTATACGTGCTATGTATGTTATGTGGGCCGGAAGGCATTATTTTATGGGCCGGAAGGCATTATGTTATGGGCCGGAAGGCGATTATGTTATGGGCCGGAAGGCGTTGTGTTGTGGACCGGAAGGTCGGCGTGGGTAGGACCGGAAGGTTTACCCAGCAGGGACGGAAGTCCCCTGAGACACATGGACCGGAAGGTCAGGGCCTGGAAAGGCGTATGTGCGTAAGTTGTATATTGGGGAACTCACTAAGCATTTATGCTTACAGTTGTTATGTATGTGTTTCAGGTACTAGCGAGGACCGTGGGAAGGCGCCGGCGTGATCTGTACACACTGAAGAATGTTTTGTGATCTTGGGATTTAGATGATTAGTATTTTGACATTACACTTGAAATGTTTATGCCTTGTTTTGAATGAAAATACTATATTTTGAAATGAAAATTTTGTTTGAAAATTTACGGTGTTACATCGGGTTTTGGTAACAAGAGGTTTAGACCCATTTGAATGTGGGTAATGTAGATTGTGTGATCCAAGAGTTCGGTTTGCGCTTTGGAGTCAAAGGGTAAAATGGAAAGTAGTGTTTCAGACTTCTTTTATGAATTATGGATTTTAGTTCGATGTGTTTCAAGTCAAGAGTAATTAGATAAGGTTATATATCTCCTCAATATCATGATGTGGATATAATGATCATCAAAATCAGAGTTGAAACAAAGAAATTATGACAGTTTGAAGTTTGGGCGCTTTTGGGTCAAGCTGAGTATGTTGGGCGTACAGGGGGAGTACATTGGGCATACTAGGGCATCCTGAGTATGCTGGGCGTACCAGGAGTACGTGGGGTGTATGCACTCAGTGCCCAAACCCTATTTTCATGGTTGGAGCCCTATTTACGCTCCTTAACTCCCCCAAACCATTCCATTCTCAGCCTCCACCTCTCCAACACCCTCCCATGAAACCTTAACCTAGTTTAAGCCTTGTGAGCTAAAATAAGGTGTTTTGAGTGCTTTGGAGTTGCATGGCGCACCTTGGAAAAGAAGGAACTCTTTGGAGAATTGTTGGTTGCATTAGAGCTTATTAATCCGGATTTTGTTCACCATGATCTCCCTTCTAGAATTATAAAGTTTGTATCTTGATGATTCATTTGTTAGATCTAGCTATTTTTGGATGTTATGAGCTTTTGTTCATTTTAGTGCTTAAAGTTTAGATCTTGAAAGTTTGTGACCTTGTTATGGATATAATTGGAAACTTTATCCATCTAAACATCATTGTGATTCAGATCTGAAGGTTGGAGACTTGGACTTAATGGATTAAGTGAAAAAGATGCACTTTTTGGTCCTTTTAATACTTAAAGTCTAGATCTTGGTGGTTTTAACCATTCTAATGGATAAAGTTGGAAACTTTATCCATTATGGAGCTTTTAGGATCCATAAAAATGTGATCTTGATACTTCTATTCCTGTCATGAAAGTGTCATGATGTCTTAATAAATTAATAAGTTAAGGTTTTGGCTTTCAAACCTTTTCTAGACATGGAAAGTCATAAAGGTGGAAACTTTATGACTTAAATGATGTTGTGGGACTAGATCTAAGTGTTAGATGAAAGGGCTTAAGAGATTAAGCACTTAAGAAAAAAATGCCTTTTGGTCGAGTATGATCGGCGTACCATTGGATACGTTGTGTGTACTCATGAGGAGTCCTGTCCTTGGATGGTGAGTATGCTATGCGTACAAGCTGAGCAAGCTGGGCGTACTCGGCCTGAAGTTTTACTTTTTAACTTTCATTAACCAACTTGAGGGTTTTGGGCTATTAAATAAGATTTTATTTGGTTATGGTATTAGTGGATTTATGGGTGCAAGTAGTACAGAAAAGGGATTGTGTTGTAGTGTTTCAGGGTTATTCGATAGCACTGGAGGGAATCCGAATGGACCTGGGAGTCGGAAGATGAGAAGATAGAGCATTATCCAGATATATTTGCATTAGTAGACTTGAGGACGAAGTCTAATTCAAGTGAGGGAGATTTGAAATGATCGAAATGTAGGTATTAACTTTCTCTCCCTTAGACTGAGTTTTTTCTTTGCAAATGGATCCCTATATACGTTGGCCGTACATAGATGTACGCTTAGCGTATTGGGGGGAAAAGTGATCGTGGGCATGCACCACCTACGTTGAGCGTACCAAGAACTACGTGGGGCACACGTGGCTCGAGTCTAAAACCCTAATTTTAGTGCAAGGCCCCTATTTTAAATGTCCTTAAGCCATGTGGACCTTACCCTAACCAGCCTCCATTACTTTCAAATGTCCCCAAACCCTAAAATCCTTTGTGAGAAACTCTTGATCTTCGAAGTTCCTCAAATACCTCATTTTTTGGTGTGTTAGCAAAGAGAAGGAAGTGGAAGCAAGATTTGAACGTGGGAAAAGCTTTTGGATCTTGCATTTGGAGCAGCTTAGGAAGCTTGTGGAGGTAAAAAAGCTTTCACCTTGCTTATCCTTTTTGCTTGTTGAGTTAGGGTTTCTAGAAGTCCCCTTCTGAGTCTATAAATCCTCTCTTGGGAGTTTGGGCAACTCCAGAGATTAAGGAGGTTAGATCTAAGGTCCTTTGACTCGATTATATCTTAAAAATGTTAACTTGATGACTTCTATGGCTCCATGCATGAGTTAAGACCCTTGGATGCTAGGCCTATTAGTGATGGAATGACTTTTGGGCCATCATGGAGGAATTGGACTTAGGATTCTGGGTTCTTTGACTAGGTTGAGTTATAATTCTAATTAGGGTTATTTGTATAATTGTTCAGTGTGAGATTTTGGTCTGGTAGTCGAGCAACTATTGTTTTCAGCAGACTGAGGTGAGTCTTCTCACTAAACCAAATGCTTGAAGACACCGATGCCGGCCCATTACTTGATATGAGATTGCAATAGTTGAATATGCAAATGGTTATGGTATTTGGTATATATTGACTTATGTGAAGACCATGGGGGAGCCCATGGCACTTAGTAAGACCATGGGGGAGCCCATGACCCTTGGATGTAAGACTATGGGGGTAGCCCATGGCATTCCAGACGAAGATCATGGAGGGAGTCCATAGCAAATCTATGTATATATGTGCATGACATTATGTGATTATATGATTTGTGTATTTTGGAAAAACTCACTTAGCGTATGCTTACAGTTTTGTTGGGTGTTTCAGGTACTTCTGGTTCTAAGGGCAAGGGCCCGACTTGATGGCGCAACATGCACTCTCCAGTATTTCCGCACTTATTGTCTTGGATACTCTGGTCTTTTGGACAATGAGTTTATGTAATGGAAATTTGTAGAACAAATATGGTTGAAATCTCTAATTATTAAATGAAAATTTTTATCTGAATTTTTGGGTTGTTATATATAACCAAAAAGGGAAGATGTAGATGCTAGAAAAAGGAACTTAGAATAAAACTAAAATAACTTGAAACTAAAAAAATCACTCCTTTTTTCACATGATTAGACTTTACACTGAGGAAGCACTAATGAAATCATGAACTTAGACAACATTCTCAATACCTTTATTGCAGTTTCAGATCTCATATTTAGTAAGCCAACGCAACCTTTATGTAAATAATTTTTACACTAAATGGAATTTGTGAAAATAATGTATTTTTAAAAGACAATTTTATGAAAATTCGTTTATAAAAACTTAACTTAACCGACCCCTCCTTTTTCCCGAACTCGTCCGATAAATGAAGTAAGCTCCATTATGGACATAGAATCCAAGCTTACCCCTATGATTCCGCTATCGAAAGACCTAACTCATTATTCCACACATCTTTTTTTTATCTACTCTTCTGATTTAACTTTGCTTGGTCATTGATTTCGACTTGAATTTGACTTGGATTTGACTCTAAATTACAGATTTCTTCATGTTGCTTGATGTACCATTTCTAACAAGTACATTGATTGGGCGCATATTTTACTTTGTAGCCCACCATATCTTCAATACTTCAAAAATTATAATTGATTGTGTGGATATAACAAGAGTTCCTTTCTAACCTCAAAAGACGTAGAAACTATAGGGTTCATTACTTCAAGCAAAGAAAAGTGTTATTCAATCTAGCTTCTTTTTACAGTATTTAAGAAAAATCATTTTTAAAACACTATTTGGTTTTCCATACCACACTTTATTTGTAAAAATTATTCAACTCTTGCATTGGTTCGTATTGCGTAAACATTTAAAGTACTTTTTGATTTTGAGAAGATAATTCTTATATTTGGTTGTAATGAAACTGTTATTTTCGGTTCCTATCACACTTTATCTTTATAGAGCTATCGAATGTAAAGAATATCCTCATCTCATGTAACTTTTTCCAGAATTGTTCATTTTTTTATTTTTTATTTGTAGAAAATAAACACTAAAATAACTAAAAAAATAAAATCTTCATAGTTTGTTTTTATAAAATGCAAAAAAATAAAAACATAAACAGAAGATATTTTTGGATTTTTTGAATTTTTGTATTCAAATGCAATGCAAAAAGGAAAATTGAAAATTTTGACTGAAAAACTGAAAATTATAAAACTTTTAACAAAAACAAATGCAAAATTTTGACACTAACCACATCCCCAAGCTTAAAATGATCCATTGTCCTCAATGCTCATATAGGAATGAACAGATCAATAAGGCATATAAAACCAAAAGGTGCAGTTAGGAAAGAATGTACCTGGAATATTGCAAAAACTACTGATTTTGACAAACATGTTGGCGAAAAATCAGAATTTCAGCAACTCAGAAGATCATTTGATTTCCGCAAGCTTGCTTGATATTACGACCACTCTTTATTCAATGTTCAAATATAAACTACTCATCGTGTGCCTCCCAGAAAGCCGCCCTTGTTTAAATTCTTTGGCTTATACCCAACCAGATTGTTAACTAGTGAAAGTGGGACTCATCTTCAGATCAACTCTTTTCCTTTTCACTCCAGATCCCTTTAGATATGCAAATATTTCAGATCTGGTACGTGCATAGTAGCCTTGAAAAACTTTAGATTTTTATCGGAAGACTGTTTCAAGATTTTTTTAGTCTCTTCTTTTTTCTAATCTTCTCAACAATCAACTCCTTTTCCATGAGCTTGGCTTCTTCTCTTAGTTTCTTGAATCATTTTTCTTTTTGATTTTCTTGATATCAACCAACTCTTTTCCCCAAAATTATTTCTTTTCATCTTCTTCTCAGCAGCCACCTTCTCCTCTTTTTCCTTAAGTTTTTCCCTTTTTAACTTATTTGATGTGTCATCATAAAATTTTTTGTCTAAAAATATATCTTGCGTAGAATCATTAGAAAACTCCCAACACTCCTCAAACAAAGGAGTACTGGTACCCATAAAGTTAACAGAAAGATTATCAGATCGAGTTTCAGCATCATTTATATTAAAAATGACCACATCACCATCAAACTCCATAGAAAGTTTACCAGCAAAAACATCAATTTTAGTTTTAGCAGTTTTCAGAAAATGTCTTCCTAAAATAATCGATTTTTTATCTGATACACCCACAATTCCCATGTCCAATATGTAAAAATCAACGAGAAAAATTAATTCATTCACATGGACATGAACATCCTCCAATACACCGTTTGTGTGTACTATTGAGTGATCGACCAACTGAATGATTGTCCCGGTCTTTTGTAAAGATCCCAATTTTAATTTTTCAAAAACAGATAAGGGAAGGATATTGACTAAAGCACCTAAGTCAAGCATATCTTTTGAAAAATTTAAGCTGCCCAATTTACAAGGAATCAAGAAAATTAATGGATCCTTGCACTTTGGAGGTAAGCCTTTTTGCAAAATAGTAGAGATATTTTCATCCGCGTTTAATGTTTCGATAAGTTTTAGCTTTTTCTTTGAAACACATAAATCTTTCAAAATTTTAGCATATCGATGTATTTGCTTAATAATATCAAGAAAATGAATATTTACCTCCACCTTACGAAAGGTGTCCATGATTTCCTCGTCTTCTCGTTCATGCTTTGTGCTCTTCAATCTAGATGAGAATGGTGGGATTGGCTTATACTCTTTCAGAAATGGATTTACTGGTTTGAGAATTTCTTTTTCATCATCTCTGTCAACTTCTTTTTCACCCAAAAAATTTTTAGTTTCTTTTTCAGCCTCCTCTTCTTATTCAGTTTTTCTTGGGCCTTCATAGCTCTTCCCACTTCTCAAGGAAACTGCACTCATGTTATGTTTCAGGTTATTTTCAGTTTTCCCTGGTAACTTTCCTTGAGATTCAAGTCGACTAGTAGAAGAGTCAAGCTGAGACACAAGTTGTTCCAGATTCTTGATACCAGCTCTGGTTTCATTTTGGAACGCGTGACTGCTGGTGGCCAAACTTTTTACCATGTCTTCTAATGCCATGTTGGAGCTGCCAGATTGCTGATTTAAATGTTGATTCTAAAACTGTTGTTGTTGATAATTTTCTTGGTGTAGATTCTGATAAGTTGGCTACTGAAGCTGATTCTGCTGAGAATTCGATCGTTGAAAAGTTTTCTGGTGCTGAAATTGCTATCTTTGCTGATAATTACCTTTGTGATAAAAATTTGAAGGCTTCTAATTATTTTTTTGTTGCTATCCTACGACAACTTTCACTGGAACAACATCTTCTTTTTGTAGTGGACTTATATCAATAGGATGTTCGGTTTTCAGGCAGATTCCAGACTATTTTTTCGTAGTAGCAAAAAATATTTTGTCATTTCAGAAATTTGTGCTTCTAAATGGTGTGAGCTAACTTCCTTGACACCCCTTAGTTGGTCAGGATACCACTCTTCTTCATTACCATAATGTTTTGACTCAATAGCCAGCTTTTCTATCAGCTCCTGGATTTTTGTCGGTGTCATGTTGCCTAAAGATCTACCACTTGAAGCATTTATCAGGTGCCTCTCCATAAGTGTCAGACCTTCATAGAAACAATTATAGGGTTAGTAGTCGTTGATTTCGTGTTGTGGGTATTGAGCAAGTAGCTTTTTGAAGCGCTCCCAGTATATATGCAAAGCTTCTCTTCTTCCTTGTTTGATACCAAGGATCTCACGGCGAAGGCTCAAAACTCACGTTTTTGGAAAATATATTTCTAAGAACAATTTTACGAGTTCAGTCCACATCTTGATCGACCCAGATGGAAGCTTGTACAACCATTCTCTCCTTGAGTCATGAAGTGAAAAGGGGAAAGCCCTCAGTTTTATCTGGTCTTAAGTAATGGCGTGTGGCTTCGTTCCTGAAAAAACCACACGAAATTCCTTGAGGAATTTATGTGGGAGTTTGTTTTCGAGTCCTCTGAAAGTAGGAAGGAGGTGAATCATCCCATTTTAGCATAAAGTTCTAGGCTTCTAGAAAGGTGATGCAGAGAGGTTGCTGAGTAACCTCTTGGGTGACCCATTCTCTAAAAGTTTTCTCCTCATTTTCTGCATCTCCCATGGCTGATTTCGGGGAGTCGGGTTCTGAAGGTACTAGTATTTATGATTCTTTAGAGGGTGTTAGCGATTCAGTTTTATTTGGGCTTTGGGAAGGTGAGGATGGGTGTGTTTTCGGGAATGATGAAACGGTGATTTGTGGTTAGTTCCACAAGGTATTGCCTTGTGGTGTGGTGATTTTTGGTGGTGGGGAAGATGATAGATTTATGGAACCCATTTGTTTGTTCTGAAGTTTTCTTTTCTTTTTCGGCTTCCTTGCAGTCTTCTCCATTTCTGGATCGAAGACTAGAGGTGTACCTGTATGAAAATATTTGGGTATACAAACTATTAGCAGTATCGTATCCCCGATACTGATGCCAATTTGTTAAGAACGTTGTCGCAGGCGTCTTAAGCAAATAAATTATCACCGGTCGAATGCACTAATGGGTAGCATAGGGACGCAAGGTCGAATATACAATGAGACAACCTAACAATCAATGTCTCTTTGTGTAAAACACATTCTAGTAAAAAAATATTAAATATTAAGGGGGAATTCTTTGATCAATAATTAAAAACAAAATAGCAGTGAAAATAACGAAAATAAATTCAATAATAAAACGCATATTAATTTCTACTGTGACTTTTACTAATCATGTAATCAACTTAAACCTGATTATTCAAAATGTGTTCTAGCTAAGTTGTTGCTGAAAACTACTAACAAGCTCTGGTAGATTTTCGTTTACCTAGTTAATTAACCAAAACAAGCTCTTTAGTTAATCTTAACTTTTTGCTATTTCAAGTAGACAAGCTCTTAATTAAAATGAGAAAAGCAGCTTTAAGATCCATGTAAAATTCCAAACAATATTCAATATTTCTCACAAGCTCGAAAGCGTAAAAATATGAAATTTTATTTTATATCAGAATTAACTCCTAACACGGAATCAATCTGATACTTGTTACTTATTACAAGTAGACTAGAACAATTACAAATTTATTAACAGATTAACTAGATTGATTTAAACCTAAATTAGGTGATTCGGCTAAAAAGAACTAAAATCAAACATTCAATAAGAACAAAACTGAAAAAAAAAATCTAGATAAAATCACAAATAAAAAACTAGAATGCCCTCACCTTTATCTGGTCTTCAGTAATGGCGTGTGGCTTCATTCCTGAACAAACCACATGAAATTCCTTGAGGAATTTATGTGGGTCTTCGTTTTCGAGTCCTCTGAAAGTAGGAAGGAGGTGAATCATCCCATTGCAACTTCAAGTTCTAGGATTTTGGAAAGGTGGTGCAGATAGGTTGCTATTGGATTAGGTGTATAAGCATGTAAATATAATTCGTATGTACTTGAATTGATAGCAGCACAGTCCTTTTGGGTTACCCTCAAACCTAGCAATTGGACAAAGAAATTATGAAAGGAGAGAAATTAATTTAATATAAGATTAATAAATTAATATAAATGATTTATTAATGTGTTATGAAAATGATATATTAATTAGAAATCATAATATTTAATTAATAGTTAACCTGAAGTTAATTTGAATTAATTTTGGGGTAATTGTATTAATTATAAAGTACAGAGACTAGTTTGCAATTGTTAAATAGTTGGGAAACCCTAATGATTTCGTCCAAGGGCCTTGGATAAGGCTTCTGGATTAGCTTGGGCCTTCAGCAAAGGAACATTAGGGTTATCCCTTAAACCCTAGCTACCTCAACTATAAAAGGAGCTTCTTAGCTCCAAATTTCGGCCACCACTACTCCTGAAGAAACCTTAGGCCGAAATTACATACCATATCCTCTTTCCTCATAAGTTTCCTTCTTGTTAGCTCTTGAGTATGATTCCATTAGAGGCATGACAATAGTGGTGCTAGGCTTCTAAGAAGATCAAGATTCAAAGGGATTGTCAATTGTTTACTTTAACAATTGAAATGTATGTAATTCTAAACCTTAATTAGTTATTTTCGAAAATAGCCTCTTCTCTTAGGGTTCTTCTTTTTCAATTCAAAGTTATATGTTCAATAGTTAAAACATAGATCCAAAGTAGGTTGCATGTGAACTTAGGAATTGTTTTTCTAGTTTAATTGTTTTACCTAAAACCCATCAATTGCTGAGTAACCTCTTGGGTGACCCATTCTCTAAAAGTTTTTTCCTCATTTTCTACGTCTCCCATGGCTGATTTCAGGCAGTCGGGTTCTGAAGGTTCTAGTGTTTATCATTCTTTAGAGGGTGTTAGCGATTAAGTTTTATATAGGAGTTAGGAAGGTGAGGATGGGGGTGTTTTTGGGAATGATGAAACGGTGATTTGTGGTTCATTCCACAAGGTGCCTTGTGGTGTGGTGATTTTTCGTGGTAGAGAGGATGATGGATGTAAGGAACCCATTTGTTTCTTCTGAATTGTTTTTTCCTTTTCAGCTTCCTTGCGGTCTTATCCATTTTTGGATCGAATACTAGAGGTGTACCTGTACGAAAATATATGGGTATACAAATTATTGGCAGTACCGTATTCCTGACAGTGACGCCAATTTGTTAAGAACGTTGTCGCGAGCGTCTTAAGCAAATAAATTATCACTACTCGAATACACTAATGAGTAGCACAGGGAAGCAAGGTCGAATCTACAGTGAGATAACCTAACAATCAATGTCTCTTTGTGTAAAAGACATTCTTGAAAAAACTATTAAATATAAAGCTGGGTTTTTGATCAATAATTAAAACTAAAATAACAGTGAAAATAACAAAAGTAAATTCAATAACAAAACACAAAATTAAGTTCTACTGCGACTTTCCTAATCATGTAATCAACATAAACCTGATTATTCAAAATGTGTTCTATCTTAGTTAGTATTGAAAACTACTAACAAGCTCTAGTAGATTTTCGTTTACCTAGTTAATTAACCAAAACAAGCTCTTTAGTTAATCCTAACTTTTTACTAATTCAATTAAACCAGCTCTTCATTAATATCAGAAAAGTAGCTTTAAGATCAATATAAAATTCCTAGCAATATTCAATAGCTCGGAAGCGTAAAAATACGAAATTTTAGTTTATATCAAAATTAAATCCCAAAACGGAATCAATCCGATACTTGTTACTGATTACAAGTTGACTAGAACAATTACAAATTTATTAACTGATTAACTAGATTGATTTAATCATAAATTAGGTGATTCGGCTAAAAGAACTAAAATCAAGCATTCAATAAGCACAAAACTGGGAAAAAAATCTAGATAAAATCACAAATCAAAAACTATATAATGATTGATTACATGAAAATTACTGCTCTATGTAGAACTCATATCTAGGGTTTAGCCAGATATGGATAAAATCCGATCAAAACTTATAAAAAGTGACATTAAACTACTAAATCTTACAAATCTAAATGAACAAGATGATCTACATCCTTCAAATCTCCGGAAATTGATGAAAACGGAGAGAAATCGCCTCAAAAATCGTTTTAAAGGGTTTTTCATAATCTGGGAACGTCTAGTGTTTAAACTAAACAAATATGAGGTATTTATATACGAGCCAACAATAAAAAACGCAAAAAAAAAAGTGAAAAAGACAATCATGTTTTTGGGAAAAACACGATCGTTTTGATGGCGTTTTTTCTCCGAAGTCCATAATTCTCCATTTTTCGTGTTTAATGAAGTACGATGGTATTTTGGGCATATTTTACAAAACACGATCGTGTTTTATGGAAAAACACGATCGTGTAAACTCTACGAAGTCCCTAAACTTGATTTTTGACATGGAAAAGTCGCAAAGATGAAGCAAGATCAAAAGCATGATCACATGGAGAAAAACATGATCGTGTTTTTTCAAAAATGCGCTTTTCAGATGCTAACTTTTAGTTTCAGCAAATCTGACCTAACTTCTAGCTCCCTCAGGTATTTTAGCTCGAAATTTGCATCCAAGCTGCTTCCAAATCACCGCTCCACTCGAAATACCTTAAAAAACATAAAATGCTATCAGTACTTGAATTATAGCGATAAAAATGAGCTGGACATTATTTAAACTAATGCAAACACATGATGCAAGCTAGTATAAAAGATGCATAAAATGACATCTAATAGGCATCATCCAATATCATTTTAGAATTCAGCACATAGGTGGGTTGTTCACTCGTGCAAATTTACACAGGTACCCATACAAGTACCCTCCTAAGGGTATTTTGGTCATTTTGGCTACTTATTTACTTTGGGGGTTAGGTCTTGCAGCCCTTAGATCAGATTAGACACCATTAGGAGCAGCTTTGGGCGATTTTGGAGAAGAAGAGCATTCATCATCTTATTCTTCTTGTATTCTCTTGATCATTGATGTTTAAACATATTTGTGATTATTGTTTGTTGCCATGAGTAGCTAAGTATTTCATTTTTGTTGACTTAGGCTAAAACTACTGAATATTTGTGAGTTTTGAAGGATTCATGTTTGTTTGTTATTTAGCTTATGTTTATGATCCCTAGTTCTCCATTCTTATGTTTGTTTAATTATTTTATTCATGAGTTTGGTATTTGATGAGCAATTGTTAGCCTTTTTCTTTGATTAAGTAGTAGATTATTGAATTTGTATAGAATAAGAGTTTTATAATGATAGAAATTATATTTAGCTTATGGGTCATGACTCCTTTATGGCTATGTAAGCATTGACATCCTCTTGGAATTGGGAACTCCTTCATAGTTAAGGCTAATCATTTTTCTTGAGTCCAATTGCTTCAATTGGATACTTTAATTTGATTAATAAGGAGTGTTGTGGACTTTCCCAACCTCCATACTACCTTTGGAGATTTTTGGTATATCATGATTCATGATTGCTAGAACTAATTTGGGTTGAATGATAAGCTTGCATATTGAATCCTACTGATAACCAAACAAGTATTCATGGTGGCGAATTGGCTTAGTTGACCAATTATCTCTCATATTTAAGCATCTCACCATCTTGCTTAATTGCAAGCATGTTAGTGTCTTTAAGTCTTTTAATTTTATAACAAATCACAACCCCCTCCTTTTTAGTTTAATTTTAGTTGTTTAGTCTTATTTCACTTGTTTCATTTGGATTGCATTGACACTTAACTACAACCCTTTACATGTGGATTCGACCCCTCTTATTATTATATTATGTTTTATTTGCAAACAAACAGATGTAATTTGCTTGGTGGCTTGAAATCCCACCAATATTTATCTGTGTTTTTAAATTAATTTGTGTATACAAAAAGGAAAAAAAAACAACGTTAAATAATGAAATTAACAAAATGTAAAAAAAAAATGACATTAAATAATATATTTGAAGCAAATAGTCGTTTGACCTAGAAGTAAGGAATGATCCTCTCACAAAATGAGGCCATGAGTTCATGTTTCATTTGAGACATAGATTGTAGTTAGGAGTAGATTAGTTTATCATTTTAATAATAATGATGATGATGATGGTGATGATTTATTTGAAAAAAAAAACATTAAAAAATTTGAAATAATTTCAAAATCAGAAAATAAAGATAAATAAGTAAATTAAATAAATAATAAATAATAGTAATATGATTTTAAATAATGAGATAATAGATTAAAAAATTAAAGTTAGTTTCATATATAATTATTGAAACCATTAAAATAAAAACTAATAAAAAAGGTTTGATTCAAATGAAGTGATTGCTGTTCTTTTTTTAAGATTTGAAAGATTTTTATGCCTTTTTTTTCTTAAGTTATATATATATATATATATATATATATATATATATATATATATATATATATATATATATATATATATATATATATATATATATATATATATATATAGGGAAGAGTTATATGGAAAATGAATCATTAGGGCAACACATATTTGAACCAATGAAAACATGATAACACATCACTTCTACAATAACTTCCACAATACATTATTTGTAAAGAAAGAAATGGACACGTGTCATTTGATTATTGGTTCCGATAGATGTTGTCCTAGTTATTTGTTTTCCATAGAACTCATATATATATATATATATATATATATATATATATATATATATATATATATATATATATATATATATATATATATATATATATATATAATGTTCGTATTTTGTCCTGATCCTTATCCCTGTCCTTGGTACAAAGTGCGGTTATTCATCTTGATTATGAAGAGAAAAGAGGCAATATAAGTTAAATTTTTATTTTATAAAGAGAAGTTTTTAAGAAAGATAAAATATTATGTTTAAATGGTTATTCATCTTGCTATAGTATTGTGGATTCAAATGCAGGTCAGTTGATTTTGTCGATTTTGCAGGTCTTGTGCAAAGTGTAAAAAAATAAATTTTGGATTATCAACGTATTAAAGATGGATAACGGCAGATTACCGATGGAATCCCAACCGATTAAAATTCCAAGCCTGATCTTACATCCGACCCGACCTGTGCTAAGAGGAGGAAATAACTGATGATTTTTTTTTTTTTTTTTTAAGTTATCTAATTGGGTTTAAACGAAATGTTTGATTGGCATTATTTTATTAATTTATTAATTTATTAATAAATAATATAATACAATCAACGATTATATGAAATATTTTATTATTGGAGGGTGTGAATTGCTGATGTAAGCCCATTGTGCAAAGATATCTTTGTGGGTGTTTTTCGTGGTTGATTAATGTTATACACCAAAGTGGTTTTATACGTGGATGTTGCGTGAATTGTATTTCATAAAATTACTATATACGCCACTAACATCATTTACCAATTATAGATTAGATATGTTGATTAATGCCTAAAAGCTAATCTATTATAGTTGTATTTAAGTGAGAGAGAAAAAAAAAAGATAGCTTATGTTACTTATCTGAAATGAACGTTGATATTATTATAAATTGTTCAACAGACTTATATAATTATATTTATGGTAAAGATTAATTCAAACGGACTAAACATATTAAAGTTCTACACTTCTACTTTTTGGATTTCAATTTGGTAAATATGGAAGTATAGAGGTGAAGATGAATGTGTTCTATTATCTCTCTCTCTCTCTCTCTCTCTCTCTCTCTCTCTCTCTATATATATATATATATATATATATATATATATATATATATATATATATATATATATATATATATATATATATAGGTTCAATAGAGAACCATAATTAACCAAGAAACCAAGGAACCATTTTTTTTCAACTTTTAAACTTATTTTTTATCAAAAAAAAAAAAAAAAAAAAAAAAAAAAAAAAACTAAAAATACAGAAATTCATAACTTTTTATCCTTTTTCCAATGATATAAAATTCGATTTTTTTTCTACGTCAAATTCACAATGTAAATCTTCGAAAATTCACAACATGAATCCGGATTCACACGGTGAATCCGAAAAATATTTTTCACATTCACAATGTTAATATATGAATCTAGATTTTTTTTCGATAAAGAATAATCTCTAGAAATTGAAAAAAATATTTGGTTCTTTGAAGAACCCATAATTATGGTTCTCTATTGAACTTATATATATATATATATATATATATATATATATATATATATATATATATATATATATATATAGGGTTAAGTTCAAATGAGAACACTACTTTATGTTAGTATTCTATTATTTTATATATATATATATATATATATATATATATATATATATATATATATATGTAGTAATTTAGTAAATTCTAATGTGAATGTTAAATATGTGATTGTTCATATATTAGGTGATGAATAATGTCACAAAGTTGTACATATAAAATTTTAATGTGAATATTAATCTGTGATTATTCGTATATTTGTTGATGAATAATGTCATATCGTTGTATATACAAAAGTCATAGTAGAATAGTAACATAAAGTAGTGTTCTCACATTAAATAGTGTTCTTATTTGAACTTAACCATATATATATATATATATATATATATATATATATATATATATATATATATATATATATATCTAGAGAGAGAGAGAGAGGTAAGTTCAATTGAGAAAATAAAAAAAATGTTAAGAATGGGATAATCATTTTCAGCCAATCATTTATCTAACATGTTCACCTTAAAAAAAACATGTGTCCCTTTTTCATTAAGGGTATCTTTGTAAATTAGCAACTTTTTTACATAGAACTTATATGTTCGTTGTTATCCATTTCCAATTTGATGATATCTTTAGCTCGTTTGAATCGGATATGAGGAATTCATTATGAAGATTCTTTTCTTTATATAACTCGTTAGCAATTATATGTATTTTTTCCATTAATCGTGAAATTCTACATCTGTGTTTCAGATTTCTTCTTCATATTCAGTTTCCAATTTGATCAGGTATGTATATCGTTTGATTCGGATAGATCGGAGTTAATTATCAAGATTATTGCTTTATATAATTTGATTAGAATTACGTATATTATTTTCGTTTTGGAGTTGTTTAATTGGAGTTCATTATCAAGATAATCAAGTTTTCGAATATGTATTGGAGTTATTTCATCGGATTTTTGTTATGTAGTTAGAGATATTTATTTCGAATCGGAGCTGATTTAATTTTTAATCGGATATATCGTTGTAGTTTTTACGCTCTGAACTGAGAGAGATTGCTTAATTACATCATCTGATCAATCTGATTTAAGTTTCTTTCAGATATTTTGTACGTTGATGTGAGATATATTTGAAATTAACCAGGTTTTCATCTTTACGACTTTTTTTGTTAGATATATTCGATATTAAGATTGTTTTGTTTATTTATACAGATCATTTGGTTTATTATGTCGAATTCTAGTGTTATTGATGGTGATTTGTATTCTTCTATGAGTGAGAGTGAAAAAGAAGATATTGAGAACTCATTTTTTGAAGGTATCAGTTATTGAATTATTATTATTTTTTTCAATTTTGTTGATTATCATTTAATAAATTTTTGTCTTATTCATATATGAATAAAGGTGTGATAATTGTAATTTCGAATTTTTTTATATTTTCATTTTATTCATATATGAATAAGTTATGTTTATTTTATATATTTTGAATGCTCATGAATTTTATGTATTCATATATGAATGTTTTATTTATATATGAATGTTTTTTGTTTTATTCATATGAGTTTTATGTATTCATATATGATTTGTTTTATTCATATATTATTGTTTTATTCATGTATTATTATATTGATTTAGATTTATAATTTTTTAGGTGGTGAATCTTCGAGTTCAGTTCATGATGCGCAATATTGTGATGATATAATTGGAGAACATGTCTATAAGCCAGATGTACCTGTTCAACTTATTCCATTTAAGGGTTTAATCTTCAAACCATTAAAGTTGGCTATCAAAAGGTATTCTGAGTATGCTGAAATTGGTGGTTTTGATGTGAGACTGAGCATGCAGTCAAGGTTTGATAACAAGATTATAAAGAAGAAACATGTTATATGTAATCATGGTGGCAAACAGAAAAAGAAATCTTGTGACACATTGGGTACAAGTTGTGTTAGGAGGAAACGAAATTCAAATTCAAGAGCTATTGGTTGTCAATCAAAAATTATATTTGAATCTGTGTATGGAACTCCATATTATAAAGTTTTTAGTTTGATGAACTTCACAACCATCCACTTGAGAAGAGAAGCGATTTAAAAAAAGCGAGACAAATGTCATATTCAGAAAAAGAGTTTATTGTGCATGCTTCCACATCAACTATGGCTCATAAGTTGAGGGCAAGTCTGAGAGGTGGGTATGAGTTTATAAACCCCAAAGTAGTTGACTATAAAAATTTAAGGAGAGATATCAACAGGGTTATTGGTTATAAAGATGCCCAAATGATAGTAAACACAATGAATGACTGTCGAGCTCAGTATCCAAATTACTCATTTGAGTTTAATTGTCAAGACGATGTTTTGGACTGTATGTTTTGGGCTGATGAAATGGAGAAGACATATTATGCTGAATTTGGTGATGTTATATCGTTTGATGCGACTTTCCGAACAAACAAGTAAGTTATTCTATCTACTTTTTTTTATATCTTATTCATATATGAATATTTTTAACTTTATGTTTAATGTTCAGTTTTTATTGTTGAAATATTGTAGCTGTATTCATAGATGAGTATTTTTATATTCACTTATGAATACATCAAAAATTGACTTTAATGAACATTTTTTTGTGTTATGTATCGAATGGTTTTTTGTTCCATTTACTGCTATTGACCATCATAAAAAATCGGTTACTGTTGGATCGGGGTTGCTAAGCAATGAAAGCATTGAGTCTTACTCTTGGTTGCTTAAAGTATTTCTTAAAACTCATAGGAAAGAACCAACACTTGTTTTAACCAATCAAGATGTTGCAATAAAACAAGTTGTTAAGAATGTGTTTCCTAATTCAAAGCACCGATTATGTATGTGGCATATAATGAAAAAGTTAAAAAAAAAAGGTATTATTTTAATATAATGAATATTGATTGTTATTTTACTTATTATTATTTATTCATTTATGAATAATTTTGCTTTAATACAAATATCAGATGATTTATTTACGAACACATACTTTAGAAAAAGGTTTTCGAAGCTTGTTTGGGACATTAATATGAAACCTGATGTTTTTGAGGTGAAGTGGGTTTTGCTTATGAAGGAATTCAATCTTGAAGACACAAGATGGTTTAAAGACACGCTTACAATACGTGACTCATGGATACCTAGATATTTTAGTGATATTCCAATGTGTGGTTTGATGAAGACTACGTCAAGGTCAGAGCGTATGAATTCATTCTTTAATACTTACTCAGAAAGTGGGAACTTACTTTTGAATTTCATGATGAATTACGACACTGCCATTCAAAAGCAAATGAATACTCAACGAGAGCTTGATAAGGCATCAAAGAAAGCATCATATAAAATGCAAAGACCTCGAGAAATAGAACTGCAAACATCAAAGGTTTATACAAGTACATTATTTTTTGAGGTGCAAAAAGAAATATATAAAGCATGTTTTTTCTGTACATACTTTTATGTTGGTATTGAAGATGGTTAGGAAGTTTACATTATGCAACACAACAACAGTAAAAGCAAATTTAAAAATGAATTTAAGGTATTTTACTAGTTTTTTTTTATGAAAAATGTAATAATATTCATATATGAATATGAGAATATTCATATATGAATATTCTCATATTCATATATGAATATATGAATATTCATATTTTCATATATGAATATATGAATATATGAGTGTTGATATAAATATTCTTATATGAATGTAAATGTGTAAATTTTGTTTTTGTATCAGGTTGAAATAAAAGTTGAAGAGAAAGAAATAAATTGCAGTTGTGAACATTTTAAGGGTATGGGTGTTTTATGCAGACATGCTTTTACAATAATGATGAGATGTGGTGTTAAAGAAATTCCTGAAAGGTACATTTTGAAAAGATGGAGAAAGGATGTGATATCAAGAAATTATCGTTTTAGTTCTCTTCAATCCTTTTCAGGTGATTGAGAATGTAAACCTAGTGAATGATTCATATTATAGTTTTGAATCATGTTTGGATATTGTAAGAGACGACAAAAAGAAATTGATTTTGTTCGCTGAGAAACAAAAATGGTGTTGAAGGAATTTGAGTGATTATATATCTGCTGGATTGAAAAGCAAGACAAATGGTGAAGTCGTATGCAAGCTTTTGGGTGTTACTATTCCTATTCCAGAAGAGATTAATATTCATGTTCTTGAAGTTCAAAGCAATAAAGGTTCTGGAATCAATAAAAGAATTTCAAGTGCAGGTGAAGTAGCATATGAAAATTCTAAAAAAGAACATAGAATGTGTTCAGGATGTGGAAAACGAGTTCCACACAATTTACGTACTTGTCCAGAAAGAGTTGGAGCTGCTAAATTAGCAAAAGACAGTTAGGGATTTTTTTAGTTTTTTTCTTTTTTGGTTTTATTCATTTATGAATATATGCAGATAAAAACAATAAGCAATAATATTCATGTATGAATAATACACATTTATATTGATGCGGTAAATTGATATGTTGATATTTGTTTTTTAAATTACTATAAAATAAGTTATATTGATATGGTAAATTATTCATAAATGAATAATACCATATCAATAATATGTGGATTCAATTATCATTGAAGATGCTATTATTTACATATTAAAGGTAAATGAATATAACATGTTTGTGTTCAATTATGATTAAACTAAAATAAAATTGAGAAATGTATGTACCATAAATGAATACAAATATGTATATTCATATATGAAGTTTGTTATATTCATAGAAATAAATAAGTTATATTCATAAATGAATATAACTTAATCATAAGTTAATATATTATACTGACATATTACTACTAACTTAATCATAAATTAGTATATCATATTCGTATTCATTTATGAATAAGCAGAAATAAACTTTGAAAATATTTGAATATAAAAAAATGACAGAAATAAGAAAACTTGTTTCTATTACATAATCATTCATCACAAGATTATAAAATCTGTTCATAAGCATTACACAAACTATTTAAACGTTGTTCAATAACATTTAACAAACCATCTAAAACTTGTACTTCAAATTCATTCATCTTCAACACAAAACTGTTCTATAGCATCACACTTCATCACAAGCAATCATCAATATTCTTTTAACCTTTTTTGAATTGTTTGCATAGCCTTATATGCATGATCAGAACGCACTTTGAATTCAACTTTTTGATATTTTTCAGCAAGATCCAACACCTTAGCCTTCAACATGTTAATTTCAGAAGTTAACATTCGGTGTGCATACCTTTTCCTGAGCTTCTCTAAAGTAGTTTGTTGAACTGCACTTTCTTTATGAAGACCTGGTTTCCACTTTGAGAGTTGTTGTCCCATATAGGTCTCCATATGTCTCATTGCAAAGACCTCACAATCAACTTTGTTTTTAACTGTTCTCCATGGCATTTCAAGTCGTTAGGGTGTGATACTTTCTTTTGAGATTGTGTTTGCTCTTGGATGGTTTATTTCTTTAAAGTATCTCACAAACAAATTTTTCTGATCATTAAATAAAATAAAAGTTAGATATGTAATAAATTGGTTCTTTTATGTTGTTGTGAATTCTTTAAGTTGAAGACAATCACAAAAATGTAAGCACTTCTAACAACTGGAAAGAATACCTATTTTTAGGTATATAATTGTAAGTACTTTGTTGATAAAATATATATAATAAAAACAAGTTTAATTAACATATCATGTTAATATCTTTTATGTTCAAGATTTTTTTGTACCCATCGGTAGTGTCATGAAAGTTCTCCTTGAATTTTTCATACTTTCTTTCATCAGACAATGTTGAAGTTAGATAAGCAGTCTGTAACCAATATAATTTTAAAGGATTAGTAAATTGTTAATCATAAATGAATACATCATGTTGCTATAATAATCATAAGTATATACTAAATATATTTATTTTTGATTTTTTTATTCAAAGATGAATACATAATGATATGTGAATTTCAGTTGAATATACATAATTATATTAAAGAATACATCATATTGGTATAATCATATGTGAATTTCAGTTGTAAAAAAATATAATATTCATAAATGAATACATCATATTGGTGTATTCATTTATCAATAAAGAAGAAATTAAGGTTAGAACATAAACTTACAGAAACTGCAACTTTCAAGAAGAGTCTGTATGGTGAATTTCCAAAATCTCTTTCCAGTTCTTGGTGGATAAGTAAATCAGCCCAAGTGTCTAAAACTTCTCCAAAAATCTCTATGCTTGCATATAGACTTTCCATAACTGCTCTTTATGTTACCTGACCATATTTTATCTGGACAAGCACATCTCTACAAATATATAATCAAAATGTCATACATTATTATCTATATAATAATCATATATGAATGTCTATAAAATAAAGTAACTTACGATGTATTCCCTTGCAAGTTGAACAATCACTCATAGATAATACTCTCCTGATGTGTTAGTTTAGGTTTTGTGTCTGTTATTCTGCATTTGAAAGGTGATTTGAAAGCATAGGCAAGCTTCTTCTCTCTTGGTTCATCCATATCATGCTTTGATGGTTCTACTTCAGTGGAATTGCTACAAAGATTGGTTTTGGATTAAGAACGTTTTTGTTTGCTAATCTGATAACAACTTTCTGATTGTGGTCTTTGATTTGTTTCTTTGTAAGTGGTTTTTTTGGTGAAGATTCATTAGATTTTTTACTTGAAGTTTGATTTGAATCTTGACTGAGACCTAGACTAAAACTTGGATGAGTATCTGCATGCCAGAATATTTATCATGTAAATAGTTGTAAGTTAATTATAATATTATTTTTATATTTTGAAATGTTTTTCCAAATTGTTACCTCCTTCATTCCCTTTTGTTTTGTCAGCTTTTTGTCCTTCATTGTTTTCATTTTCTGACTTTTCTTTCCTGAAATATAAAGAAATTTGATTAAGTAATTCATTTGTGAATAATTAATGTATTCATCTATGAATAAATAATGCATATCATTATTTATGAATAAGTAATACTATATTTTTTATTTATTCGTATATTGTGTTATTTATTTGTGAATAATAAAACTTATTATATTCATTTATTAGTGAATCAACTATTTACCTCTATCTTCTGCATTTCCTTTCTCAATTTCTGTTTGTTTATCTTCACCTACATCTTTCGTGTTCTTAGCTTCTGCTCCTCCTTTATTTCCATGTTCAGAGTTTTCCTTGCCTGAAACATATACATAATATATGAATATTTTATATTTTTTTTAATCATTTATATAGTGTATTATTCACTTATGAATAAACAATATTATTAAAAAAATCAATATAAATATTGTAATATATTTTAAATCATTCATTTACTTGTATCATCTCCCTTTCTTTTTTCAACTTCTTTTCCTTGTTTATGTACACCTTCTGATTTTCCTTTGCTGCAAGATCCATTTAATGTTATTTATTAAATATAATTAATTAATGTATTAGTGAATAAATAATAGGTTGATAGTAACATACCTTGAATAACTAGACTGATCAGAGTATTAGTTTTACTTCTAGTCATTGGTGACCCTAGTCAAAATTTAATAAACAAAATTGTTATTGTGTATTAATATTTTTATATATTTATTTTAAAAAAAAAGTAAAACAAAACTTACTTATATCAATATTATCCAAAATAGTTTTCATTTCAGGGTCATTCCAGATTTCATCTTCTTGACTATTTAAACTTAAAATTCCAACTACAAGGATATTATCCACAATGTTTTCAACAACTTTATCCAACAAATTTTCATTTTCAGTTTGTTGAATAGTCTCTTCATGATTATTTGTTTCTTCAGCATCATCATCTTTTTTCTCTTCATCATTGTCATTTTCATTGTTCTTTCCATCTTTCCCTTTTACTTCAGTTCCACCTTCTTTTTTATTCTTATCTCCATCATTCTGTATTCCTTCATTCTCTGCTTCATTTGAATCAAGCAAGTAATCCACTTCCGGTTGACTTCCATCATTATCATTTTCTTCTTCACGATTTCCTTCATCATCTTCATTTTCTTTTTGATCATTTGTTTTTTGACCCTTTATTGGTGTCAAATTGATACCTTCAACTCCAGTTTCATTACTTGGAAATTCAAAAAGTGTTGTGCTTTCAATTTTTTCTTCAACAATTTTATTTGTCATCTTTTCTTTGAAAATCCTAAAACTTTCCTTTTCAGGGAACTTTGTTATCGCATCATTGAGCTTTGAATTCAGCTTTTCCTTCATCCTCTCAAAACTATTAAGCATTTTAGATATTTTTGATTCATATGCCTATGTAATAAAAAGAAGTATGATTAGAATTTAATGTAATCATATACTATTAACATGTTCAAACTAATTATCACAACAGGATGATCTTCATCTTTATCAGGATCACTGTCTTCGAGATCCGTCTCTCTTTCATCTTGTTCATTAACAAATTCTTTATTTAATTGTCCAAGTCCAAATCTACATTTTTCTTGTTTAAATGTCTCTCGATATCTAATCTTCTCTGAACTCCAATAACAAATTGTTGGACGTTTACGTGTTACCGTTAAAGCTTTTAAGCGGATGTTATCAGCATAGAACAACTGCACATAAATGATAACTAATTCATATTCATATATAAACAAGTAAATATTAGTTTTTACTTATTCATATATGAATAAGTAATGTAAAGCATAATGTGTGAACAAGTATATTTTTATTATTCATATATGAATATGTGCTATTAGTTTATGAATAATAAATATTATTAAAAATTGAGTATAAACATTATAATAACTTACCACCAAGAAAGCTGAAGGTCCAACAAAGAAGCTGGTATCTGAGTATGGTATGTATGAGTTCTTTGTTCTGACAAGACAGTCCAAAACATAGTTGCACCAGTCTATGTTGTTGATATCTGTTTTTCTTGAAATATAACTCAAAGGAAACAGGTTGCGTCTTCCCATTGATGTTGACTCGCAAAACGTGTTGACAAAAAGAACTAAGAAGTTCAATTGGAAATTGAAATCAACTTGTGTGGTAGAAACAATAACATTTTTAATTGCACTCAGTCGGATGATTGAATCTTTTTTAAATTGTTGCTTCCATTCACCATAACTTGTATCATCCTTAGGCCATTGATCTAGTTGTGTAAGTGTGGTTCCACCAATTGGTATGCCCAACATGTCATGAACAGACTCTGCTGTTACTTTCAGTTCCTTTCCTTCAATATCTATCACCATTCGCTCAAAATCAAATTTTTGAAGAACATAAAATCTCAGCTTCAGTGGTATATCTGTGATTTTCATTTTTTATAAAGCTCCAAAACCCATAGATCTTACACATTCCTTTTGTTCTTTGCTCAACCCAAGGATTATAGATAGTAATGACTCTGGTGAACATCTGTTTTTCATTGAGTAAAATTCCTTTACCACTGGTTTTTTTTGTCTTTCTTGATTGGTGACTCATTTTTTTTGCCTTTTTTGATGGACGACTACTTTCAAAATCAGAGACTGAATCATGTAGTTCTCGTTTTTCAGGAGCTTTCCTTTTAATGGACTTTTTCTGCTTTGATGCTTTATTTACTTTGGTGTTTTTGTTTCTTTTTTATCTGGGAAATGAAAACATATAATATTCGAATAAGTTATTGATATATGGATATGATATATGCTCGTTGATTTATTAATATTTATTTATTACAAAAATATAATTAGTATATATAATTTTATTCATATATGAATATATTAGATATGATAGGAATTTTATACCTTTCGCATTTTTCCTTTTCATATATGTTTCTATCATTGTTGTGGGGTCTTTATCAGAAGTACAAATCTTCTTACCTTCATGAATTAGTGAGTAGAAGAAAATATATTATATTCATAAACGAATATAAAATATTCATTTAAAAGATATGATATGTATTTTATACCTTTTTAATTTTTGTGTATTGATCTTGTTTCTCTCATTGTTGGTGAATCTTTATCAGAAATGTTAGTGTTCTTACCTTCATTCAATAGTAAGTAGAAGATAAATGAGCTTGATATTCACAAATGAATATTAGAATAAAACATATATATTCATATGTGAATATAACAAAACATATTCACAAATAAATATTTGAATAAAAAATATATATATTCACATTTTTTATTCACATATGAATATGTTTGTTATATTTATATGTGAATAGAGCATATATAACTCATTTTTGTTGTATTCACATTTAAATAATATATGTATGACAACAAGTTATTTTCTATTCATATATGAATATAACATACATGTTCAGTAAACAAAACATATCAAAACAATATTATCTTCGGTATGTTCATATTCTGTTGTGTTTTTAAGTGAAATTTCATATAAGTTAATCAGATTTACCTTTTTGATTTGTCTTTTTGATTTGTTTTTGTTTTCCGTTTATATGTATGCTTCACTGTTGGTGTTGTTTCTGTAATTGTAAGTAGTTAATATTAGGGAAAAATCAGCGAAATGTGAAGTAACGTTTATATTTTGACATAATAGTTTTGAATAAGTATGAAAAATGAATAGATGATGTAAAAATTGTTTATATATCAACTAATAATGGATGATTTTTACAATAATTTCAAGTAAATCAAGTAATAACGAAGGAGGGTTACGAGAATGAACGATTATCACAAAAAATTGAAGTAAACAACCTATTTTTTGAAGAATGAATAGTGTGAAAACAATATTTTTATTTCTAAATCAAGTAATAATGAACGAAGATTACGAAAAATTTCAAGTAATGAAGTGATAATTTTTAGAAATGATTAGAAATCGTTAAAAATTGAAGAAAAAACACCGATACTTTTCATTGTCAAGAGTGATGAAGTAGTCTCCTTCATGTTTTCATCCGAAGACATTTTTCTTCTGCAAATGGTTTTCTTCTTATCGATGCTTCTTCAAATGGTTTTCTTCTTATCGATGTTTCTGAAAATGGTTTTTGTGTTATGGGGTATCGAAGAGGGAAATGATGTGTTTCTGTCGAGATTTGACGTATGGTGATATTACTGAAGTGCCCTAACCGTTTAATGTTTTTGGGTTATTTACAAATTTGCCACCGCTTATTAATGTGTTTTGATTATTTACAAGTTTGTCACCGCGCGGTTTTTAAGCTCATTAAATGATTGGTTGAGAATGGTTCCCCCATTCTCAACCTTTTTTTTTCTCAATTGAACCCTCCTCTCTCTCTCTCTATATATATATATATATATATATATATATATATATATATATATATATATATATATATATATATATATATATATATATACCCAAATTTTATTAAAATGACTAATACAACGCCAATTAATCCATACCCATCTAATTTTTGGACCATTTTCTTACGAATATTAATCTATAAACCCTATGCACTGCGTCCATTAGAAGTCTAAGAGAAAGAAAGTAAGAAACGATCCATAAGTCTAAGAGAAATAACTGATTTATACAAACGTGAATAGACACTAAAATCTAGTCACTTTGAAAATGAATTTTATCCTTTATTATTAAAGAAAATTCTTTAATTAACAACAGAAATTCTCAAACGATAAAAACAATTTTGGAATAATTGTTATTTCAAACTCTTACAGGACATCACACCAAAAATTAAAAATAAAACTTAAAAATAATCAGCATATGTGAAATACAAGTAAAATGTCTAAGTCTCGAGAAGTCTCAACACATCCAAATTTTCTAAAAGCATCATGTAATGATCATCATATAAGACATATGTTAAAATACAACATCATACTTGAAAATTCAGTGAGATCCTAGGACTCCTAATAAAATTTTATACAATATCAAGTATTTATAAAATGAAACCTCAATCAACACACATCACATATAACATAAAGTTGTCATAGTATACATAGTGGATAATGTAACAATTCAAATAAACATACACAATGTACGACATACATAATGCTAAATCCGCTACAAATCATCCAGACAAAGTAATTAATTAAGCATTTCAACACCTCGACCGTGATGTAGGCATATTTCAACCCTTATGTGTTTCCATGTACTACACATGTTCTATCCTACATGTGTTTCTCAACACACATATATTATTGTTAATGCCATCACAAAGCTTATGTGAACATTTTCAAATCCATCACAAATCACAAACCATCACATAGTTTCCTAAGCGTAAAACATTATCACACAAACACACCTCAATACATGGCATTTATCGTGTACATAAGCATCATTTTCGAACAAAGTCTTAAATTAGGTTGTTGATGGACCAACTTAGGAAAAAAAAAGTTCAATAATTAGAGGTTAGAATAAGAGTTACTAAGTTGGAGTGTAAAATTAGGAAGTTGAGGGACTAAACTTGCCAACTATAGCATACGAGGTTTAATAGTCCCCAACTCCTCTTATCTCTTCATTTTAAAGAGAGCTTATATTCCATGAATAAATGGTAAACCATTTAAATTCTAGTATCCAATTTCAAGTAGTGAACCCTTTGAGGTAGCCATCTTCTCTGGGTGATTCTTAAACTTGTGTGGGTAAGATTATTCATTTAATATGTTTTGGAATGGATACAAGAGTTTGACCTTAAAATCCATTATAAAAATCAATGTTCATAGTCAAAATAGAGTTTATAGAGCTTTAATGGTGGTTTGAAACCCTGATTCATCAATTCATCCATGAATATAATGGAATTTGATTTTGAGTATGAATTAGGTTTAGGTTTAGATGTAATTTAAATAGCTTTAAATCCAAATCATTTTGTTCAAATCTTCAATTGGGATAAATAGGAGTTTTGGTGTTTTAATGGAGTTTCAAGCATAATTTTGACAAAAGCACTCATTGACTCATTGAATTTAGAAATTAACCATGTTCAAGATGTAATATGATCAGGAGTTAACACGTTTCATCCATATTGCAAATCATTGGAAAAAACCCAAATATAATTATAATATTTGAGTTTTAAAGCCTTACAATGAAGTTTCAAATATGATATCTTTAATCCACGATTTGATAAAAAAAAATTTAAAAATAAAAATAAAATATAAAATATAAAATATAAAATATAAAAAATCGAAAGAGGCGATTTGATAAGTTAATGACAATATAAAATTGTTATTAAACTGTTAAATAGAGTCTTGGATTTATTACTAGCAATAAAATTTATTAAATTTAGTGTTGGAAGTGTTAGATTCTAATTAACCAAAGTAGGTTGATGTTTTAGGAGTTTTTCACATTTTGTACGTATATCCACATTTACACAACCGAGTAGCTATTTGACTCGCTCGTGTTACTTTTGTAATACCTTACAAAGATTAATTTGGACTACAATGAGGTTGAGCATCGTTTAGGTTCTTCCAAAGCTTCCCCAAGGTCATACAGATATTTCAAAGAGGTTAATGAGTATCATTTACTTTTAAATAGAGTAATTAAGTTTAATTAGTTGTGCTATTTTTACACACACACACACACACACACACACATATATATATATATATATATATATATATATATATATATATATATATATCATTATCATTATCATTATATATTTATAAAGGATGAATTTTTCCAGGCATCTCATACATTTGAAACCCAACACAAATTTACAAGCACCACATGTATTTGAAACCCCCATACCTTTTCACCTTCAAAGGAATTAATAACACATCACACACTTTATTTAATTGAAATTTTGAAGCTACGAATGGAACTATGGATGGTGAATTTAGAGCATGACATGAAGGAACAATTGATTTTGATCCTACGTATTTATAAATATGTTCCCAAATGAAAATTTGGCAAGAATGATGAAACAAAACCTACTCCTGCATGGTAATTAAATCTTTTATGTCATTCATTTCATACATTCCACTCTTTTAGTTTGCTCCTGCTACATGGTAACTAAATCTCTGTATACATTCATTTCATAACTTTCACTCATTTAGTTTGTACAATTTCAAATACTCTAAACAGATTATGAATATATGGCAGGTGAATTTAGAGCATGACATGAAGGAACAATTGATTTTGATCCTACGTATTTATAATATGTTCCCAAATGAAAATTTGTCAAGAATGATGAAACAAAACCTACTCCTGCATGGTAATTAAATCTTTTATGTAATTCATTTCATACATTCCATTCCTTTAGTTTGCTCCTGCTGCATGGTAACTAAATCTCTGTATACATTCATTTCATAACTTTCACTTTTTTAGTTTGTACAATTTCAAATACTCTAAACAGATTATGAATATATGGCAGGTGTTATAGGATAATATTGATTGGGGATGAACTAAAGAAGACACTATACCCTAGAAATGAGTTAAAGTCTCAAGATAGAATATCAAAACCTTTGCATTTCAGATAGGTTTCCAGAACTATACTTGTTCTAATCTTACTAAAAATGCAAGAACACGAGGTCTACCCACAATTCTTGAAGAATCTAAAACTCTAAGAATGAAATAAGATTTAAAATCTTTAAAAATGAATGAGAAACTCGAGCATAGAGATTTAATGGCATAAATTCACAAGTTCTAGATAATCTACAATGAAAAAAATGTGAAATTAGATGTCTTAAATTACCAAACATTACAGACAATAAGTAAGTTCTCTAATCCTTTTCAATAATTTTTAAAAAATTTGATTGAACACATGTGGGGTTTACTTAAGAAACTAAACATATACGACCACAAATGAGAACCCATATTTAATCAATTATCGAATAATTACATTAGATACTAATTTGTACATAAAAATTACATTTACAATTTTAATCTAATAATAATTTTGCATTATTTATTAGTATAACTTATTTGTAAATTGTGACATCCCCAAAATCTCGGCCAGAAAAGACCGATTTTCATTTATACTTTTAAAATAATTTCAGAGTAAATCCTTTTGATTTGAAAGAGTTGCGGAATTTGTTCCCAAAAACAAAACGTGATAAAATAATATTTACCAAAGCATTTCATAAAGAAATGTATTTTCATCATATAATCAAAACTCGGGATGTCATGTTCCGATACAGACCATAAAGCATAAACGATAACATTACAAGTCATTCAACAAATATATACATATACGACTTGTAAACAAAACAACTTGATGATTCATCCATCTTATGCCCTTGCGCCACTTTCTGTAATACAAATAAACTGAGTGGGTCAGGCTTGGGAGCCTGGTGAGCATATAGGGTTTTCAACCCATAATAAATAATTATATTTAATTCCACCAACCAACAATAACCCAATTAACCATTCTTGTTATTCTCACTTTACGTCCCTAAAACAACTAACACAAGGGACCTAGTCTTAGAATATTTCATCAGGGCGACAACACATGCATTCGGGGGTTTCCCAGCAATATATGTCAAATAAGGCAACCATGAGGGGGATGGAGTACAGTGAATGAACACCCAATTTCATTAACACCTATAGGTGGCGAACCTGCTAGCGTTCCACAGGACTGTCTAGAAAAGTCTGTGGTCGTTATCTAAACTCCGCTAGATGACTGAATCAAAAACAACATCGAGGCCTCTCATCTGTTTATCACAATTTCAACTATCTATCCATGTTCTACCCAACATATTAGTAGATAAAAATATATATTTTTATGCATAGTTTAAAACCAGTATAGCATGTTCAATCAATACATATTCCACATAACAGATGAGGCACACACACATAACACGCATTTCATAGAGAATAAATTAGATCTATGAGATAGAAGAAAGTGAATATACATTCACACATATAACAACAAAATAACACATAACACGTATTTTATATAAAATACTTCATAGTTATGCGTTAGAAGAAAGTAACTACATACTCACTTGATCAGAAGATGATCGGACAGCACTACGGCTTGTAGAAGTAGTATTCTTCGGTAGATCTGGAAGATCTTCACAAAAACCGGACTCCTCGCGAGCAGAGCTTCGGCTCGGGAATCTTACTTCTCGGGATCTTCAGGGCCTCGGGACTTGCTTCGGGGCTTCGGGATAATTCTTGCACGAAAAATGATGCAAAAACGCGAGAGAAAGGGAAGAAATGAGCAAAGAACTCGGCTGCCCTCAACATCCTTTTATAGGGGGCTGGAAACCCAAATTACGCTGGGCGTAAATTACATTATGCTTGGCGTAATGTGGATCAGCTCGCTGAGTCCCCCCTTTGGATAATATCGGATAATTTTTATTTAAATTAAATACCGAAAATATTTAATAAACTTCAAAAATTCATATCTTCTTCATACGAACTCCGTTTTCGACGTTCTTTATATCCCCGCGTAGGTGAGACTACGCTCTACATCTTTCGTTTAGACTCCGTCGGCTAATTTTGAATTTATTTTTATTATTTATTTTTAGTAGGTCGGGACAGGAAAACTCCGTTATAAATTCATAACTTCTTCATCCGACGTCCGTTTTCGCCTATCTTTTTATCGTTTCACTACTATTAACGAGATCTTCGATTTTCGTTTAGATTGTTTCGGCTAAAAACCGCTTGGTCTCAAATCGAGTATTCAGGCTGCATACTGCTAAGTCGAAACTTAGAAAAATCATAACTTCGTCATACGAAGTCAGATTTGGGCGTTCTTTTTATGCACGCTCTCGGTTTAACGAACTCTACGACTTTCGTTTAGATCACTAAGGCTAAATATCGCTCTAACGTATATTTCACTTTTTACGTCATTCAGCGTTGTCGGTTCTGTTGCAAAACTTCGACAGGTCATAACTTCTTCGTTATAACTCGGATTTCGGCATTCTTTATATCTTCGGAATCCTTGTTTCGACCACTACATCTTTATGCAAAGATATCGGGCTTATCTCACACTTTAAATTTGACGCTTATTTTATTCTTAATTCATTAAATCATAATAATTAAGAAAATAAGCACATAATTCACATAATACTCAAATATTTTATCATTAATACTTTAAAAAGAGTTACAAGGGTTAACCTAGACTATTAAATCAAGGATAGTGTCTAGCCTGGAAACGCGGACGTTACATAAATAAATAAAAAATATACATACTATTGAATCGCATACAACCTTTATGTATTCAAAATAGATTAAACTATATCAATTATAATGTTATAATTTTGTTAATTGCATTATGTTAGCATCTTATTTGTTTTAAAATCATAACTTCTCAATTAACCATATGCTTAAAAAGAATGTTAACTATTTATTTTACCATAATATATATATAACCATATTAAACTACATAATTATTTCACTGCGCGACGCGCGGACATTCGCCTAGTATACTTATAAATGAAACATTTTTCTTTTCACCACATTCATTTGAAACTCCCATGACTTTTCAATTACTTTCTAATAATGATTATAAGTTGGTTAATAAGATTAAATAAATATAAACCTAAAGTGTAATCATATACTATAAACTAAATTTCAATATTAAAAGAATATATTTACTTCTACTTATAAAGTTATGTTTTTTAACTTTTAACATATTATACTTAATTTATTAGTTTTAATATATTGTTGGATGTAAACCATTATCATTTTAAAGCTACAACTTTTGCATAATTTGTATAAAATACTTAAATTATAAATTTAAATATAACATTACAGGATCAACTTAAATATAAATTTTAGTTTAACTTAAACAACCCAAAGAATATTTTGTAAATAGTTAAAAGTGATAAATTGTAGTGTCTTTCTAATAATGATTATAAGTTGGTTAATAAGGTTAAATAAATATCAAACCTAAAGTGTAATAAATAAATAAACTAAATTTCAATATTAAAATAATATATTTACTTCTACTTATAAAGTTATATCTTTAACTTTTAACATATTATACTTAATTTATTAGATTTAATATGTTGTTATTTGTAAACAATTATCAGTTTAAAGCTACAAATTTTGAATATTTTGGACAAAATACTTAAATTGTTAATTTAAATATAACATTACAGTGTCAACATAAATATAAATTTCAGTTACACTTAAAAACCCAATGAATATTTTATGAATAGTTAAAAATGATAAACTGTAGTACTAAATACAAAAACTAAATTATAATCTCAATTTAACTAAAATATTTCCTAAAAATATATTTATAATCGTTAAAAGTTTTCAAATAAGTAGCTTAAAATAACTTACAATAACAATGGTTAAAAATAACTCTATATAAATGACTATATTGTTACCTTTAAAATCAGAAAACAATGTTTGATGTTTTAAATAATTATAATGATAGAAATTAAAATGTTAAGCAAATAAATTTTAAAAAATTAATTAACAATAACAACTTTAAATAACATTAAACCATATATTATATTTAATTTTTTTCATGACTAACTCGTGTGTAAAAGTCATTCAAACGGTTGAGATTATGCAGTTATAATAGATATATTATCATATAATTCAAAATAATCAATATATTATATCAATTTAGTATACGAATTATTATATCAAATTTAACAACAACGTTATTGTTATATTTAAAAAAAAAACATACATTTGTAAAGATTTCACCTATATATGTGTTTTTGCGCAACGCGTGGGCATTCGCCTAGTATACTTATAAAAGAGACAATTTTACTTGCACCCCATGCATTTGAAACTTCCATCACTTTCGACTTCTTACAAACAATTATTAAAACTTAGTTAAAAAAGTTAAATTAATGTAAAAACTAAATTTTAATCGTAAATTAACTAAACTATAATATTAAAATACCACAATTTACTTCTATTTACAAAATTATGACTTTAACTTTTCAACATATTATAATTAACTTATTACCTTAAATATATTATCGTATGTGAGCAATTGTCATTTTAAAATCACTACTTTTGTATAATTTATGATTTTTGCAAAATAGTTAAATTATTAATTTCAATATAATGTTAAACGGTTAACTTAAATAAAAAATTTAGTTAAATTTGAAAAAAAATCAAGAGACTATTAATATATAAAAGTTATAAATTATAATGTTAATATTAATTTCAGTACAACGTTAAACGTTTAACAAAAAAAAACCATTTAACTATTTTTTATAATCATTAAAAAATTTCAAATAAGAACCTTAAAAATAACTTACAATAAAAATAGTTAAAAGTAATATTATATGAAAAAAATATAATGTTATCTTTAAAAACAAAAAACAAAGTTTGTTGTTTTAAATAATTACAATTAAAGAAATGAACAATACTCATCAAATAAGTTTTTAAAAAGTTAAACTTCTAAAACCAAATTAAAAATAATTAAGAGTTTCCAAACATGTTATTTTAACTAACTTACAACAACAATTGTTAAAAATAACATTATATACAAAAATTATGTTGTTACATTTAAAAACATAAATAATGTCTGATGTTTTAAATAATTACAATGATATAAATTAAAATCTTAAGCGAATAAACTTTCTAAAAGTAATTAATCATAACAACTATAAATATCATTAAACTATATATATATATATATATATATATATATATATATATATATATATATATATATATATAATTTTATTAATGAGTAACATGTAGGTAGAGGCCATTGCGACAATTAGGAATATAAATTGTAAAAGATACCTACACTATCATAAAATTAAAAAAAAAAAATCATACCAACTTATTATAAAGCTTATTATCTAAGAGTTAAAAATAGCTTCATTGACACATTAAAAAAATAAATTTCTAAAGATTTCAAGTATATTATTGTATTTTGCGCATCGTGCGAGTGTTCACCTTGTATGTGTGTGTATATATATATATATATATATATATATATATATATATATATATATATATATATATATATATGTATGTATGTATGTATGTATGTATGTGTACAAATTTGTGAGAAAAAAAAGGTGTTTCTAACCAAACATTTTCGATTGTCAAAAAATTAAGAAAAATGAAAACAAAAAGTATACTTCTTTACAGTTTTTCGAAACATTTTATTTTTTAAAAAAAAGTAAAAATTATGAAAGAAATGAAAATTAAATATTTATTTATATTTTTCGAAACTTTTTAGTTCAAAATAAATAATAAATAATCTTCCATGCCGAATACTTTAATAACATTTTCATATAATATATATATATATATATATATATATATATATATATATATATATATATATATATATATAGAGAGAGAGAGAGAGAGAGAGAGAAAATAGATATAGATTAAGGATTTCAGAATAACAATTAACACTTGGATATTACTTGGATTGTGATTATATCACTTTCCGAGATATGTAATTTGTCCTTTATAGGCTGGGATTACAGAATTCAGTAGTGAGATAATCCAAGAAATTTGATTTGGATTACAAGCTTAATCCAAAACCATAAAACACAAAATACCTTATTATGTTTTGTGTTATTGAGAGAAAGATAATTGATAATGATCAATTTCTTGTATATGAAGTGTCAACCCTTTTCCTGGAACATTCACATTCCATTTATATAAAGAAGAAAAGTGATTAAATATTGGTTGCACCGCATTGGCGTCAAAAAAAGTTGTTATTAGACACAACCACCGTAGGGACTCTACCCCCTGGACTCCACAAGGTGTAGACCACAATGTGATAAAAGATGAGCTTAAAACCCTAGATATCCGGTATTGAGCCCTACATAATGATGGTAGTGTTTAGGGTTTCTCTCGTGAGATCATCATTTTAGGATCGAGGAGTGAGAATAATGGGAATGGGTAATCAGGATTGAGATCATCATTGCGGGTTGGAATCCCTATGTGCTCACCAGGCTCCCAAGTCTGACCCACTTAGTTTCTTGTATCACAGGTAGCGCTACGAAGGTACAAGAATAATAATGTTTGAATCCGTTGAGAGATTCGAGGAGTTTAGGCCATTAGTACAATAAGTTGTTGTAAGGCGTGTAATGAATATGTTTATGCTTATGTTTCTTGTATCAGTTATGACATCCCAAGCTTTGAATAATCAATAAAAAATGTTTCTTCGGAAATGCCTTTATCTTACATTTTATTATGGGACAAATTTCCCATTTATAAAAATACTTTGTTTTAAAATAAGCATAAAGAAAAAGGTAATTTTCGGGCCATAAAAATTGGGGATATCCTAGTTGGTATCTGAGCATTAGTTTAAACGTGTGACAACCCGAAACTTCTATTTTGTACACTTAGTCAAATTCAGTCAGTGTTAAACTTGTTTTGTTCACTTCTCGTGTTGTTTAAGGGTTCATTTGATCGTTCTAAGCTTGAGTAAGATCAAGGTTGAGTTTAGGAATGAGTCAGCAAGCCATAAGGTGACAAAACCGGGCCATACACACCCTTAGGGGGAGTATACGGCCATACACATGGGTGTGCGGCCGCACACTCACCTCTTGGCCGCACACTCCCTTCTAGGCAGCACACCCACCCCTATATAAAGGGTAGCCGCCTTCCTTTCATTCCTTTAACACCTTGGCAGCACACAACACCATTTCTCTCAAGCTTCTTCAACCACAAACCCTCGCTTCAAGAACGTGAGTACCTCATCCTCTAAGTTGAAAACCATGAAAGACCACTATATCTAAGCCTTAAGTGTGCAATAATCGACATGTTCATCGTGTTTGGAAGTGATTGCGCCCGCACACCCCCTTAAGGTGGTCGCACACCCTTGAAACTCCCTCCAAAGTGAGAGTTTAACTTCTATATTTGAGATAGACATGCCCCTAGCCTTGTTGCACCTTGTAATGGACATTTTGGACATCATCTTGTGGGGTGTACGACCGCACACACCTGTGTACGGCCGCACACCTCCTTGTGCGACCTAAAACACTTCGTGGATGCAAGCATGGACCTTGAGAACACTACAAAGACACCCTCTTTCATGATTGTATGGCCGCACACCCATGGCTACACACACACTCAAGGTGGCCATACACTCCCTTTACTCAATCCTACAAGGTTCTATCACTTGGTGCAAGTAGTTCCAAGTCCCTAAAGTGATTCTCTATCATATCTAGTAGTGTAATACCTTCATTTGACTCCTATGTGTGTGTCATTATATGTTATTAGGGTCAAGTTGAGTTTGAGGTTTCACTTGACACTCAACATCTCGTACCGGTCTTTCTTTCAAACCACTCGCTTAAGGTGAGTTCATACCCCTACATTTTCCGTGTTTTTCTTATGTTTTCAGGGGGAGAATACAAGCCAAACCATAAGTGCTCTTGTAAATTAATACAAAGAGCTTTTAACAAATATAAAACTCATGCAATTCTCATGCTTTAACCCCTTTTGTACTATGTTGAGCAAAAGGGAAGTTTTACAACTTATCACTAAATTGCATAGTTTTTCGGACTCGATATTCACTACGCTATACAGGCAAGCTATAATCGGTATAGTTTGGGATTTTCAAAAAGTAACAAGTACAAAAACTTTCACTACTAAACATATACACTATGACAGATGTAGTTTACACTTTACATCACTACCTGAACATGGCATTCATAACTATAATTTTCACCACATAAGGTATACACACAGATTTCACTACGGTATAACGCTACCACACTACAAGTAAACTAGATAGTACGATACTGTGAGGCACTACTTCAACACTATACCCTTAGGTGTACAGGGATAAATCCTATCATAGGATAACCAGAGTCTCCTGGAGGGAGAGCGTGATGATTCTCTTGCTCAATTTTCCGTTGCCTTCTTGTTTCTTTGTCATCTTCATTATTGTTTGAAACATTCTCTATTTCTTGAATAGTTTCTCCCTCAGTGACTTTACCATTTCCGAGATCTTTAGGAGGATTTGAGTCTTTAAGTAGAGATTTTGGAGGTGAAGACGTTTGTGGTGACTTCAAAGGAGAGGCGTATTTAGGGGAGATATTGGAGGAGTTTGGGACTTTTTAGAATATTTTTCATCATCAGATAAGGTCTGATAATAGTTCCTTCTCGTAACTTTGTCTCAACACCATCCTTTGGGGAAGTATGGGTATCTTGTGCCCTTTCATGAAGGAAGGCCCAACCTCAATCAAGAATCCTGTCTTGAGTTCCTCTAGTTTTTTGAAGACCTTTAGAAAGGATTGTGTAATGTTATTGGAGAAGGCATCAACACTTGAATAAACCTCGATGGTATTAAGAATTTACCAATCTTCTAGACTATTCGTTGAGCTTTTGTGATTCTTTATGATGCCATTGGGGTCAAGACTTGAACGTCGTTTGAGATTTTAGAGGAAGCACTTGTCATAATCAAGGTGTTGTTGCGATAATGAAGGAGATCCTGACGGAGTCGTTCAATTTCTTCACCATGTTGTATTCCTAGAATTTCAATGAAAGTTTCCAAAGAGGTGTTGATGGTTGTTTTTTTTTATCGGAACTCTGTTTGGAGAGACCATTGAGAAGGGTAGTAACATAAGTTGGAAAGTCTTCAAGACGCTTGAGACGTGATTCCACATGAAGATTTGATTCCGAAAGAACATTTTGAAGAGCTTGTGCAAGTTCTTTAGAGGTAATGAAAGGAGCTACCGGAGGAGGAATCAAATCCGAGGGTGAATTGGAGAGCTATTCTAGGATAAGATCAACCTTAGCTTTTAGAAGTTTTAAATTTGTAGAAGAATACTCTGATCCAACTGTTGACTTGTGTTCCTTGGAAGGATGATTCATTGAGTCTGATGAAGAAGATGTTGGTTCTTTTGGAGGCTCCTGAGATGTGGTTGTGTTTGATGGAATTCGAGGATTGAAAAAAATTATGCATGAAGCCAATGGATTCTAAGACATATCCCTCGAAATCATGTTTGAAGGGGTTGTCTCTTGAGTTGAGCTTTGTTCCATACATGGTTTTTTGACGATTACATCAACATTGTAGAGGTATTTGGAGGTGAATGAGGCTTATTTGCAACTTGTTTCTTCATAAAGTCTTCAATGAGAGTTTTGATTCGGGAACTTTCAGCTTCTACCTTGAGTTTTTCTTAGCAGCTATGAGTTCTGCAGCTTCTTGTTCTTTTCTTCATTTTCCTTCTTCTCCATTAGATCGTGAAGAGCTATCTTTTTTTGTGCAACAACTTGTTCTGTTGCTACCTGTTCTTCTAGAGCCTTTAATTCTCTTTCTTTCCTTATTTTCTCAGCAATGATTCTAGTTTTCTCTGCGAATCCTATAGAATCAGGAGATGTCGCACAATTTATTAGATTAGGAGATGATGTTCCTATGAAAAAAATTCTTATTATGTAAACACACACACACGCATAAACAATCAAACAATTCCTTAGAACTCTGTTCAAGCATAGATAGATACGGAGGTCCTTATCTATCCACTCTCGTATGATGGTTTTTAAGTTAGTCCTGAAAAGATTTCCTACAGATATATCCATAATTCTGGAAGCATAAAAAAATGAATAAGATATTCTCTTATTTGAATGACAAGAAATTTTACCTAAAGGATTATGTCCAGGTGGGGATGAGTGGATGAAGTTTTTCGTCACCCTTTTAAGAGGGAGTGGCTGTGGAAGCAAACTTTACCCCTTTTACTTTTGAGACATCTCCTGCTTGAGGAGATGAATTGATGGCTTTACTCTTCGTTTCTTATTAGTTTTTTTAATAAACTTTTTAGATCAATATATACTCCGTTTTTCAGTTTTTTTAATTATTTTTTTTGTTTTTTAGCGTTTTTAACGTTTTTATTGCGCCTTTTTTGTGCTTCTTTTTTTCTTCTTTTTCGCTTTTTTGAATTAAATATCAGTTTGATTTCTTTATGTTTAACAATTATAAAATGTTTTAAATCATAACAATATTATACAGTATACTATTTTGGATCATATTGTTTTTGGATCATTAAAATTTGAATCATATCATTTTGAATCATATTACTTTGGATCAAATTATTTTTTAATCATATGATTTTAAATTATAATATATTGAATTAAATAAAAAATTGTTCATAAGAATATTTGGTTCATTATATTTTTTTTGAAAAAATTAGTTTTAAATCATAAAAGATATGATAATTAAAGATCATATAATATTTGAATTAAAATATTTTTAGACTGTAACAAATTAAGGATCATAAAAATGTTGAGTCATAATTTTTTGAATCATAAATATTTTCAATCTTTTCATTTTAGATCATATTATGTTCAGTATTTTTTTTTTAATTTTAATCTTTTAAAACCAAGTTTATTATCTAATACATATTAATTTTTAAGAATTTTTTTTACAAAGTCATTAGTGTAGTGAGTAGAATTATTCTTCAAAATTTTAAAATTTTGGAGAATTTTTTTTCTGGGTTTTTTATAATTATTAAAAATAAAAAATATATTTTTTGTTCAAATTTTCATGTTTGTGTTCATTTTGTAGAGAATTAAATTTTAAGAACTTTAATTTTTTTCATAATTTTTTTTGAAAGTTAGAACAAGTTATGAACGAAATCCGAAATAGATGGGAAAAAAAGCTCAGCCAATGGTTAGGCGACATGTGGCAGAGAGAGAAAAAGAAGAAGATGGTGAGGGGGAGAAGCTGATATATATATATATATATATATATATATATATATATATATATATATATATATATATATATATATATATATATATATATATATATATATATAGGGCTAGGTTATTTTGTTTTTTACATTTATTGTGTACCAGAATGCACCAATAGAAATTTAGTAAATTAAATAATTATTTAATTAAATAAATATAGATATTAAATGATTTCCATAATTATATGTATATTAAATGATATTCGTAATTATAATTCTCTTTTTATGGAAACTAATTAAATTTATCATTAATGTCAGCAATAACATTTTTTTCAGAATAAATTTGCATCTAGGTTTTTATATATGAGTTCGTATTTTGTTTAAGGACTCACTCACTTAAAATACAATAAAGTTGCATGAAATATGAAGAACGAGAGTGTATTCTATTAGAATACGCTTTCGTTTTGCTGGAATATACTCTCATTCTTCTAGATATGATTCACTCGGAAAGAATATTATTATTGATGTAACGCCCGTAGATCAGGGCTAATCAATTTAGAGACGATAAGCATCTAAAATGACTTTTTGATAGAAGATTATTTAGAATGAATAATCTTAACTAAATTGTAGTATATGTTATAAGGATTTCGTACATATAAAGAACGTTGAAATCCGAGTTATAACGAAGAAGTTATGACCTGTCGAAGTTTCGCGACAGAACCGGCACGACACAGCGCGACGTAAAAAGTGAATTTACGTTAGAGCGATATTTAGCCTTAGCAATCTAAATGAAAGTCGTAGAATATGTTAAACCGTGAGCGTGCATAAAAAGAATGTCCAAATCTGACTTCGTATGTGGAAGTTATGATTTTTCTAAGTTTCGACTTAGCGGTATGCAGCCCGAATACTCGATTTGAGGTCGAGCGGTTTTTAGCCAAAAAATCTAAACAAGAATCAAATATCTCGTTAATTGTAGTGAAACGATAAAAAGATAGGTGAAAACGGACGTCGGATGAAGAAGTTATGAATTTATAACGAAGTTTTCCTGTCCCGGCCTACTAAAATAATATAATAAAAATAAATTCAAAATTAGCCAACGGAGTCTAAACGAAAGTTGTAGAGTGTAGTCTCACCTACGCGTGAATATAAAGAACGTCGAAAACGGATTTCGTATGAAGAATATATGAATTTTTGAAGTTTATTAAATATTTTCGATATTAAATTTAATTATAAATTTTCGATATTATCCAGGGGGGGGGTTCACCGGGCTTATCCAGGTTACGCCTAGCGTAACCTAAGATTACGCCCAACGTAATTCGAAGTTCCAGACCCTATAAAAGGGAGTCGAGTGTATCCGATTCATTTGCTCATTTCTCTTCTTTCTCTCGCGTTTTTGCATCGTTTTTCGTGCAAGAAATATCCCGAAGCCCCGGTATCATTCCCGAGCCCCGAAGCAAGTCCCGAGGCCCCAAAGATCCCGAGAAGTGCGATTCCCGAGCCGAAGCTCTGCCCGCGAGAAGCCGATTTTTGTGAAGATCTTCCAGATCTACCGAAGAATACTATTTTTACAAGCCGTAGTGTTGTCCGATCATCTTCTGATCAAGTGAGTGTATAGTCTCTTTCATAAACACGATTTTAATACAAGTATTGTTTGAATGTATTAAGTATGTGTTTGGTGTTAATGAACTTGGGTATTCATTCGTTGTATTCCGTCCCCCTCATGGTTGCCTTATTTTACTTATATTGCTGAGGAACCCCCGAAGCATGTGTTGTCGCCCCGATGAAATATTTTTAGACTAGGTCCCTTGTGTTAGTTGTCTTAGGGACGTAAGGTGAGAATAACAGGAATGGGTAATTGGGTTATTATTGGTTGATGAAATTAAATTAATTATTGTAGGTTGAAAACCCTATATGCTCACCAGGCTCCCAAGCCTGACCCACTCAGTTTTCATTGCATTACAGGTAATGACAGAAAAGTACAAGTTGGTGGACTTGACGAGAGATTTTGGATTATAGATCAGTAGTTATAAATAACTGTTGTAAGGTTTATTTTATATTATTTATGCTTTTGGTCTGTATCGAACATGACATCCCGAGGTTTTATTATTTAATGAAAATACATTCTCTTTGAGAAATGTTTTGATAAATGGTTATCATATTTTTGTTTTTAGGAACAAATTCCGCAACAGTTTTCTTTAAATGATTACTCTGATTTTAAAAATAAAGCATAAACAAATCGGTCATTTCTAGCCGTGAAATTAGGGATGTCATAGTTGGTATCAGAGCATTAGTTTAAGCGAACTAGGAATTTGTAGGAAATTTCTAGACTTAAACTTAGGATGCTAAGTGATGATTGTGAGTTGAGTGTGTCTTTTATATTTTAGGCAGTACACCTAAATTGACACGAGCACTAGTATGCTTTAGGAAAGATGCCTAAAATGCTTTTATGTGCTAAATGCTATATGTTTGCCATATATGATATTGTTTGTTCGGATCTATGGTCTGTTGCCGACTGGATCTGGAAACCTTATGTGTTTAGGATTCTAGGCGTACGAATACGGTATTAGAACTAGCATGTAAACGTTTCGGAGTGAAAAGGATGATTTGAACGTCTATTGAAATATAGATCTAAATTCACCTAATTTGGTGTATAGATCGAAATGGAAAACACACAAAATGGATTGGGAAACGATAAACCGCATCCTGAGCCACACGTGATTGGGAGTGCACCAGAGCTATCAGTTGCACCTTAGCCAATCACGATGGTGGGAGTATACGCAATGGTGTGATGATGTTGGATCATCAGATGGAGGAAACAAGGCGTTTACTTCAACAAAGTAAGGATGAACATACTGTGCCAGTACGCCAGGAACCTACTCTTGAGACAACTATCAGGGTTGCTAAGTCAGTCGAAGAAGTCATCAATGGTTGTATCGCCAACCAGGTTGAAGTTGGCAAGAAGAGGAAATTTGAGGGGTCTTCAAATTCTGACAAGAGCAACATATTCTCGAAGTCTAGAAAAAAGAGGAGATGAAGAAAAATGGTGCGGGAAATGCAAAAAGAAAAACTCGAGAAAAAATGGTGAGGAGGTGACATGTTTTAAGTGTGGAAAGCATGGAAATTATGCCAATGAATGTAAATTTAGTGAAAAGGTATGTTACGGATGTAATGAGGAAGGGCACTTCAAACAGGACTTCCCAAAGAGGGAAGAAGCTACAAAGCCAAACATTCCACTGAAACATTTTGAGAGATGCGACAAAGAGGTGACTTGCTACAAGTGTGGAAAGACAGGGCATTATGCCAACAAGTGTGTATCCAAAAAGAGGGTGTGTTATGAATGTCGAGGAGAAGGGCGTTTATCTAGGGACTGCCCGAAGAAGAATGAGAAAGCAAAACCAAATGCACTGCCACAGCCAAAGGCAGAAGCATTTTGAATGATCCTTGACGAAGCAGATGATAAAGCGAGGAATCAAGGATGAAGACTTCGTATCAAGGTATAGCTAGTATCAGGAAGCGTAGCCTATTAGGGGCATAGTATAGGGTGAACTTGAACTTTTGTGTAATAGTTTCAAGAATTAATATAAACCCTGGTTTTGTTATCTGATGTGTTGGATGAAACCTATCGAAGGATATCGTAAGAGTGGTATCCTGCCTTTAGATTATGTCTGATAAAATAACGGAACGTTAAGAGGTGTACGATACGTTTGAAGTACACCTGCGGTTGGCAAGATGATGAAACGGTTGGTGTAATTCTTGAAGTTGTCCCATCGTCTGGAACTTCCATCACCAACCGAGTTGAAGTAGAATTAATGATTGAAGATATGCATGGAAGAAGTCCTAATAGAGTCTAGGAAAAATTTTATGATTATTTGGACACATTCGTATGTGTTAAGTTGCTTTGTGATTTTAGGACTTGGGGACTACGAGACAATACTTGGGACGAGTATGAGTAGGTGTGAATAGTAGTAGAGATCTATACTACTGGAAGCACAAGACTCACCCTTGGATCAGGGAAAGTCGCAAGGTTGCCAAGAAACTAGTAATTGATTCCGTTTTATTCATGTATGTCATTACCATTATTTTGGTAATGACTAGTAAGAGGGTTGTTATTCTGACCCTAGCGGTCATGACAAATTGAGTCCGACTGCAATGAGTTTGTTACGTGGTTCCAAGAACCGAGTTTGATGTAGCATCTGACTTAAGTCAGAAGATTGAAATAAATGCAATCGATAGCATCGCGCTTGTTATTAAAGAAGTTAGTAGCTAGAAATGCTACATGCTAAAATGTGATTATATCACATTAGAATATGAAGGAAGGTATAATCCATTCTGGAATTTGACTCTAAGAGACTTGAGTCTAAGCGTTGCATCATACGATGAGAGGTCATTAGAACATGACCCATCGGTCTGTTACAATAGATAAAGGAAAGTGCTTATCCTAAGAAGAAGAAGGAGTCACAATAAGGATTTATTTTGTAAACTCGAAGGTTACAATTGAAAGCACAACATAGTAGGAAGAGCAGATGCAGGATTGAGCACTACCTGCTATCGAGAAGTCCAAGAGTTAGATACTCTTTCGAGGAAATATAGAACTTATCGTTATTACCTAGGATAAAGAAATAACGCATGGAATCATTATGTAAGCCCTATTTCGTTGATGATTCCAGGACGTAATCATCCTAAGGGGGAGATAATTGTAACGCTCGTAGATCAGGGCTAGTCAATTTAGAGACGACAAGCATCAAAAATGACTTTTTGATAGAAGATTATTTAGAATGAATAATCTTAAATAAATTGTAGTATATGTTACAAGGATTCCGTGCATATAAAGAACGCCGAAATCCGAGTTATAATGAAGAAGTTATGACCTGTCGAAGTTTCGCAACAGAACCGGCACGACACAGCGCGACGTAAAAAGTGAATTTATGTTAGAGAGATATTTAGCCTTATCAATCTAAATGAAAGTCATAGAATATGTTAAACCGTGAGCGTGCATAAAAAGAACGTCCAAATCTGACTTCGTATGTGGAAGTTATGATTTTTCTAAGTTTCGACTTAGCGGTATGCAGCCCGAATACTCGATTTGAGATCGAGTGGTTTTAGCCGAAACAATCTAAACGAGAATCGAAGATCTCGTTAATTGTAGTGAAACGATAAAAAGATAGGCGAAAACGGACGTCGGATGAAGAAGTTATGAATTTATAACGAAGTTTTCCTATCCCGACCTACTAAAATAATATAATAAAAATAAAGTCAAAATTAGCCAACGGAGTCTAAACAAAAGTTGTAGAGTGTAGTCTCACCTACGCGTGGATATAAAGAACGTCGAAAACGGAGTTCGTATGAGGAAGATATGAATTTTAAAAAGTTTATTAAATATTTTTGATATTAAATTTAATTATAAATTTTCGATATTATCCGGGGGGGGGGGGGGGGGGGGGGAGTCACCGGGCTTATCTAGGTTACGCCCAGTGTAACCTAAGATTACGCCCAACGTAATTCGAAGTTCCAGACCCTATAAAAGGGAGTCGAGTGCATCCGATTCATTTGCTCATTTCTCTTCTTTCTCTCGCGTTTTTGCATCGTTTTTCGTGCAAGAAATATCCCGAAGCCCCGGTATCATCCCTGAGCCCCGAAGCAAGTCCCGAGGCCCCTAAGTTCCCGATAAGTGCGATTCCTGAGCCGAATCTCTGCCCGCGAGAAGCCGATTTTTGTGAAGATCTTCCAGATCTACCGAAGAATACTATTTTTACAAGCCGTAGTGCTGTCCGATCATCTTCTGATCAAGTGAGTGTATAGTCTCTTTCATAAACACTATTTTAATACAAGTATTGTTTGAATGTATTAAGTATATGTTTGGTGTGAGTATGTAGTTACTTTCTTCTAATGCATAAATACGAAGTATTTACTATGAAATACGTGTTATGTGTTTATATATTTAATGGTGTTGATTTGAAGGGGGTACCTAATCTCTTTCAAATGCACGATTTTATACAAGTATCAATTTAACGTACTAAGTATATGTGTTATGTGAGTGTATCGATGTTATCTTCTAATCTCATAGATATGATTTATTCTCTATGAAATATGTGTTATGTTTATGTGCTTCATCTTTTATCTGGAATGTGTTTTGAATGAACATACTATACAGGTTTTAAACTATGTCTAAAAATGTATATTTTATCTAATAAAATGTTAGGTATAACATGGGTAGATAGTTGTCTTGTGATAAAAGGATGAGAGGCATCAATGTCATTGTAATCCAGTCATCTAGCAGAATTTAGATGACGACCACAGACTTTTCTAGACAGTCCAGTGGAACGCTAGCAGGCTCATAACCTGTAGGTGTTAATTAACTTGGGTGTTCATTCGTTGTATTCCATCCCCCTCATGGTTGCCTTATTTGACTTATATTGCTGAGGAACCCCCGAAGCATGTGTTGTCGCCCTGATGAAATATTCTTAGACTAGGTCCCTTGTGTTAGTTGTCTTAGGGACGTAAGGTGAGAATAACGGGAATGGGTAATTGGGTTATTATTGGTTGATGAAATTAAATTAATTATTATGGGTTGAAAACCCTATATGCTCACCAGGCTCCCAAGCCTGACCCACTCAGTTTTCTTTGCATTACAGGTAATGACAGAAAAGTACAAGTTGGTGGACTTTACGAGAGATTTTGGATTATAGATCAGTAGTTATAAATAACTGTTGTAAGGTTTATTTTATATTATTTATGCTTTTGGTCTGTATCGAACATGACATCCCGAGGTTTTATTATTTAATGAAAATACATTCTCTTTGAGAAATATTTTGATAAATGGTTATCATATTTTTGTTTTTGGGAACAAATTCCGCAACAGTTTTCTTTAAACGATTACTCTGATTTTAAAAATAAAGCATAAACAAATCAGTCTTTTCTGGCCGTGAAATTGGGGATGTCACAGTTGACATTAATGACGAATTTAATTAGTTTCCATAAAAATGAGTTATAAGTATGGAGAGCATTTAATATATATATAATTAATATTTAATACTAAATTCCTATTGGTGCATTTTAGCACACAATAGATGTGATAAACATTTGAACCTATATATATATATATATATATATATATATATATATATAGGCTTAGGTTATTTTGTTTTTACTAAGTATTGTGTGCCAGAATGCACAGATCTGGACCAATGGATGAAATTAATCAATGGACATGATTTGAGAGTATATCATATTACAATGGGGTAACATGTAGCATATAATCACACAATTTTAAGCAAAAGGGTATTTTGAACAATTAACTACATTTATAAAAGGAAAATTTTGGATTTTTATGGATGATTAATTATCCTAATTTAAAAAAAATCTGAATTTTTTAATTAATTCATATTCAATTTTTTACCAATTTTATTCTGTTAGAATATTTTTTGTTAGAATGATGCTCTTTCAGAATTTTATTCTAGTAGAATATTATTTTGTTAGAATGACAGAATGTCAACCATAAACTAGTAAATATATTTTCGATTTTATTCTTCTAGAGTATATTTCCAATGCAGATATTTGATTTGAGAAATAAAAAACAAATTCATTCATATTCTTACAGACTAATATCTTTATACATTTAAAATAGTTATACATATTCTAAAAGAATATCATCAAAGATGAATAAAATTTTTAAAAAAATAGCATTCTTGAATATACAATTATTGAACAAATACACTTGATCTTCTTCAGTGGTCCGTATAATCTACTTGATCTTCGCATATATACTTGTTGTTGAACTCGATTCCAAATATTTTTCTTGTATAATCAATATTGAATTCTTTCTCTATGTAATTCTGAAAGAATAAGATACATTACTCGTTAGTATTACCCGTTAAACAAATATACTAGTTAACAAACATTCTTAAAGACATTCTAACAGAATACATTTATATAAATAAATTCTGACAGAAAATATTACAAAATGCACTTAAATAACATTCTTTTAAAAATCTTTTGCGAATAATAGGCATCAAATTGATGATTGTTACTAACATCATTCTAAAAGACATTTTGCAAGAATGATTCATTTAAGCTGTACCTAAAAAAACATACTATAAGTTCTGAAGTACACAATACAACCATTCTAATAGAATGTCGCAGACATTGAAATTCTATCAAAATACATATAAACAATTAACCAAAATTCTATCATAATGAATATAAACAATTAACCATTCTAATAGAATGTGGCAGACATTGAAATTCATTTACACAAGTATCTGAATTCCAATTGAAATTCTTACTAACAATTAACAAATGGTTTATTTTTACACCAAATAACATGACCAGAACCAATAAAAAAAAACCTAGATTTTAACTATGCATTTTATCGAACACTTGGTGTGCTTCTTCAATTTCTTCAAAAAAAAATTAGTGAGAGTCTTATCAATTCAGTTTCTTGGTGGTCAAGAACTTGAGATACAACTAAAAAAACATGTTATGATTAGTACAAGAGCATACCAATTCAGTTTCTTGGTGGTGTCGTTGACGACCTAAAATCCCCTGTTGCCTTCGTTTTCACCTCCTTTTGCAGAATCCACAACAGGCACCGAGCACCTCTTCACCGCCATCTACTGCTGTTGCTTTTCCCTGGATTTCTTGATGTCGACAACGAGAAGAAGCAACCTTAATCAAAAAATTAGGGCATAAATCTTCAGAATCCGATGTTTAGACCACGAAGCACCAGCCTTAAACTGAACCCAAGCCTGCCTCAACCTGAAATCAATCATACCATGAGACCTTTCACTACGGATATCATTATGGTCTTCAACATATGTAGACGAGGAAACAAATATTGCCTGAGCAGCCGTCTCATTTTTCTTTGCTGAAATAGGTAACGATGGAGAGTCAATAGAGGGATCGCTAGAGAAAAAGACGATGTTGGATGCAGACGAAGGAGGGTCGTGAAAGAAGAAGAACCGGAGTAGAGAATTTTGTGAGGAGGCGAGATAGTTTTGTGAGCGACGACTAAATTATAAAGGGATGGTGGTTTTCTATGGTTTAACTAATTAAGGAGAGATTAATTGAATGAATTTTTTTACCATAATTAGATATACTAAGTTTACCATTATACCCTTTTTTTTAATTTAATTAATGATTTATTGTTTCCTGAATTCTCATTGGTGCATTTAGGCACACACTATTTGTTAAAAACATTTGAACCTAGCTCTCTCTCTCTCTCTCTCTCTCTCTCTATATATATATATATATATATATATATATATATATATATATAAACGGCAAATACCTGCGCGCAGCGCAGAATACAACAATAGTTTTGAAATCTTTACAAATATATATATTTTTTAAATATATCAATGACATTGTTGTTAGCTCTTATATAATAAATCTTATAATACGTTGGAATAAACATTGTTTGTTTTGAGTTATATAATAGCGTAGACATCTTTTAAAATTCTATAATCCTAATTGTCTCAATGTCCTCTACGTGTAGGTTACTTATAAATAAAATTAAACATAATTTATAGTTTAATGATTTTTATAGTTTTTGTTATGATTACTTAATTTTAAAAAGTTTTATTTGCTTTAGATTTTAAACTTTATCATTGTAACTATTTAAAACGTCAAACATTGTTTTTGCTTTTAAATGTAACAATGTAATTTATATATATAATGTTACTTTTAACTACTGTTCTAGTAAATTATTTAAAATAATGTATTTGGAAACTCTTAATTATTTTAATTTGGTATTAAAATTTAACTTTTTTAATATTTATTTAATGAATATTGTTAGTTTCTTTGATTGTAATTATTTAAAATAACAAATATTGTTTTGTTTTTAAAGATAACATTATATTTTTTTTATATAGTATTACTTTTAATTATTCTTATTATAATCTATTTTTAGGCTACTTATTTGAAAGGTCTTAATGATTATAAAAAATAATATCATGTTTTTTAGATTACAATTTAGGTTTAACACTATAACTTATAACTTCTAACTATTTATAAATTAGTCTCTCGATTATTTTTCAAATTTAACTGAAATTTTGATTTAAGTTAACAATTTAACATTATATTGAAATTATAAAATTAAGTATTTTGCATAAAATCATAAATTATACAAAAGTTGTGACTTTAAAATGACAATTGTTCGCCAATGACAATATATTTAAACTAACAAGTTATTTATAATATTAAAAAGTTGAAGTCATAATTTTATAAATATAAGTAAAATATGATATTTTAATATTGCAGTTTAGTTAATTTATTATTAAAATTTAGTTTTTACGTTAATTTAACATTATTAACCAATTTGTAATAATTATTAGAAAGAGATTAAAAAATCATAGGGGTTTCAAATGCATATGCTGCAAGTAACAGTGCCTCTTTTATATATATATATATATATATATATATATATATATATATATATATATATATATATATATATATATATATAGTTGGGTTCAATTGAGAAAATAAAGAAGGTTGAGAATGGGAGAATCATTCTCAACCACCCATTTAATCTAAGCATAAAAAGACATGGTGGCAAACTTGTAAATATGTTAATAACCTTCAATCTCAAATATGTAAATATAGAGATTCGATAACAGTTCGTTCATCATCAAAATTTCTCCTCCAACCTTAAACAATCATCCAGATTTCTTCAACTAAACCATCATCAATGTCGTCCAGTGTTAATCAATCATCGATATTCGTGGCTGGGAGATTCGCCGTTCAAGACAGATTTGCAACCCAAATTCATCAATATCATCGATTTCTTTATTGAATACTCTGAATGTTCGTAGCTTACAAGCATTTGTTAAAGTTCATAAAGAATTTGGAACTGGAATTTCCCAGATTCGCAAACGAAATCAGTTTGAATCATAATTTCTTCATTGTTCATAAAATTGGAATCGGAGTTCTAGACTCGCAGTCACAATCGACATTGAAGGACTCAAAATCGGTACTCACAGGTTCCCAATCGGATTTTCGGAAATCTAAATCAAAATGAGAAATCGATCAGACATAGGATGTCGCATCTGAAGTCGAAATCGGAAGTATATGATGATTTGGAATTGATAACTTGATGTTTTTAACATTTTTAAAATAGTTAACTTGTATGCACTCCAACTGTTTGATGAAATGCATAAACTAAATTACTACGTTATATTCACATAAGAATATGTTTTCTCACATGAATCAGTATATGAGTATTAAAAACACAAAAAAAATATGCAAGTCTGTATGTTATTCATATGTGAATAACATATAAAAATTATATATATTTGTCAAAATACCTTCTAATATTCATAAGTGAATATATTCACAAGTGAATATACCTTGTAATATTCATATGTGAATATACTGTGTAATATTTATAAGTGAATATATCATCTAATATTCACAAGTGAATATACTATGTAATATTGAAATGTGATATACCATGTAATACTATGTAATATTCACATATGAAATAACATTTAATATTCATAAGTGAATATACCATCTAATATTCACAAGTAAATATATACTATGTTAATATTCACAAGTGAATACATCGTCCAATATTTAAATATGAATATACTATGTTTATTATATGTTATATTCATATATGAATGATACTTAAATTGTAAAAAAAAAAATCATACTTTTTATTCATAAATGAATAACGAATATACTGTAATCTGATGCATCTTTATTCGCTTATGAATAACGATAGCTGAAAATATAAAAAAAAAAATTATTTTATCTTTAAACTATATCAATATGGATGTCTATTTGTAGAGAATAAAAAATCATTAATTTTGGTATATTTAAAATCATTTTTTGATAAAAATAGCTTCTAAAAATTAAAAAAAAAAAAACGAAAAAAAAAACTATGTTGTTATATATATTAAGGTAATGACTAACATAGTTTAAGGAAATATGTTTTGTTGGAAAACACATGTCTATTTATTTCTCATTTCCGCTGGTACGGCGGAGACTTTTGCGGAAAAAATAAATGAGTAGCTGAGAATGATTTACCCATTCTTAACCTTTTTTTTTTCTCAATTCAACCCTCTCTCTCTCTCTCTCTCTCTCTCTATATATATATATATATATATATATATATATATATATATATATATATATATATATATATACATACATACTAGTTTATAACTCGTGAAACTAGGGATACAAAATTAATTAAACTTTAATAGTTAGAAAATAAAATTATTGATCAATTATAATCGTTAATTTAACTAAATATGTGAAATTATATCACCTTATAATTTGTATTAATTTTATTTTAATTTTTATTCCATTGTTATTAATTTATTGTAATTAAAATGAAAATTTTAAAATTTGAAATAGATAATTAATAGGTTGAGAAATGACATGCATTAATTAAAAAGTTTAATAGGCTGACACATGGCAAAAAATAAAATGTGTATTAATTAGGAAGCCTAATATGATGACACATGTCAAAAGGAGATTAAAACTATTCTTTTATTAGAATATATATATATATATATATATATATATATATATATATATATATATATATATATATATATAGAGAGAGAGAGAGAGAGAGAGAGAGAGTTAGGTTCAAATGTTTTCACTATCTATTGTGTGCATGTATGACTGATTCTGGACCAATCATTTTAGTTATTTTAATAAATTAATTAATATATATTAAATGCTGAAGATGTAATTAATATTCATTATATTTTCAACATGTAATATGCATTAATTACTTTTTTAAAATAACTAAAATGATTGGTCCATAATCAGTCATACATGCACACAATAGATACTGAAAACAAAATAACCTAACCCTATATATATATATATATATATATATATATATATATATATATATATATATATATATATATATATATATATATATATATATATATATATATATATATATATATATATATATGAGCACCCATTTACATCAAAATCAAACCAAAATGCATGAGGTGGATGTCACCCGTCACTTACTATTCCCATGGCCGGCCTAACTTTTTATCTTCTTTCGTCTTCCACAGAAATCCTTGGTCCCATAGCCTACGCGTATAGATATGAGAACTAAGAACTATAAATTTAAATATGGTGACGCTATCGTAATCATTATTTAACGAACACTTGTTCTTGTGATTAAAATGAAAAGGGGCATATATGAAGTTAAGGGAACACCACTAGCATGACACAAATATATATATATATATATATATATATATATATATATATATATATATATATATATATATATATATATATATATATATATATATAATGAAATTGAGTAGGGTGATGGTGGAAAACAAGATTTCTTTTCGATCGTATAAGTTTGCTTTCCGTAATCTAGATGTTTTTGTGTATGTTGGAGCATGTACACATATTAAGAGTATGTAAAAGGCATACTCAAGATACATGTAGTAAAGCATGTGTGTATACAAAGAGTATCTGAGTTTAGATGAGAAGGGTATTTGCTAATCCCTAAGAGATATAGAAGAAAGGATTTGAAGATAAGTTTATGTAGTATAATCATAAGGTTAAATGTGTATGTCTAGACATAATGGTATTGTGTACAATACCTAATGTTATTAGTCTGTAACGCCCATAAGATCGGGCTAGATGATTAAAGAATAATAGTAAAATTAAAAATCGTCAAATAAGATAATCATGAGTCATGCATGTTGCAGACTGTATAAGACGAGCCTTTTGTGAATTTATCGATGAGCGATAAAATAATGTTTTCGTTAGAAGATTATTTAGAATAAATAATCCTGATGAAATTATGGTAGACGAAAAAAGGATTTTGTGGGTATAAATAACGCCCATATCCAATTTCACATGGAGAAGTTATGTGTCACACCCCAAAATCGGAACATCGGAAATGTCCTGTGGTGGATGACGTCGTGTCAAGTATCACAACATATGCATTATAGTAATCAAAGTACAACAACCATTGCATTAATAGTAATAGTTTTACATAAGTTACATTTCATAGAGACATTAAAGTAGTACAGAAACTAGTATAGATGCAACTCGGTTCTAGACTGACTTCGCCAAAAGCTCCTGGGATGTACCTGTCTATCGCTGACCTGAGAATACAAGTTATTTTGAAAGCGGGTATCAGCATTTTTATAAATGCTGGTGAGTTCATAAGTATTTAATGCCATTTGTGTAAGTAAGCATTTTTATAAAAAATAACTTTACGAAAAGTAGTAGTTTAGAATCTACGGTGTATTAGCGTCCTTTCCAGAAAATCCTATATTTTCTAATTAAAAGCAGTCTTCTACCAAGACTCGACAGTGTTATGTTTTAAAGAAAAATTTTCCCTGAAATACTATCATTATCCAAAATACGGTATTTGACTTTAAAGAAAGTAGGAGAATATCACTAGTAAAATACTAGGGGAAAATAACATATGCCTCGGCAGAAAACACTGCTGACTAAGGCAAAGGAAATCATAGACTCTAGGAGAGTATCGAATGGATGATACGCCTGACTCAGTCTAACAAAAGGAAACACAGGCCCCAGACGGTATCAAATGTACAACACTACAAGAAAAATAGCCTTTTACGACGCGCAAACCACGGCACTCGTTGATTTATGTTACGCAAAAGAGAGTGACATTAAAAAAGTGTCATCTCTTCAAAAAAAATTAAGGATTTAAGTCACGCATTATTGTTTGCCCTTAAATTAGTGTCTATTGTAAAAAAATAAAAAACACGGAGGGCACTTTATCTAAAACGTGCGTCCTCTATGAATGTCGCTTTATATTTTTTTAAGAAGCGCGCGTCTCCCTTTAGAGGGAAAATGAAATCCCCAAATTTTTTAAACCCCCTCTTCTTCTCCCTTGTCTCCACCCCGACCCCGACCCTCACCCACATTCGCCGCCTCCAATCCTCGTTGCCTCCTCTGGCCTCAGACTACGCGTACTGTTCATCTTATAATAAAATCGTAAGGGATTTAGGGTTTTTTCAAAAGGATCGCTACATCTGCTCACTTCTGCTCACCTCTTACCTCCGGAGACCTCCGCTCAACTCTTCCCACTGGCGACCTCAAGTTCATCTCACCTCACCGAGGTGAGACCTCTTACCTCCGACTCCTCACGCTCACAAGAATATGATTTAGGGCTCATTACATTATACCTATGTCAAACTTACAAGGAGATTAAGAGCTTTGCGAGTTAATCGGACGTGGCGGCGCTGAATCTTCCGATAACGCTGTCGGAGGTGGTGTTGGTGGTTACTTAGATTCTGATGATGATGAAGATGACGGATTCGATGATGTGGAGATTCTGGTGGATCATCCGGTGTCGGACTATAACATCACGATCGAGGCGCTTGCGTCTAGTACAATCAACGATCTGCATGAAATCGCAAAAAGGATGGTCGTTGCCGGCTACGGAAAAGAATGCTCGCTTGCTTACAGCACCTGCCGGAGGGAGTTTTTGGAAGAAAGCCTCTCGAGATTAGGTTTTTTAGGGTTACAGAATTCAAGTAAACCTCTAGAAGACGCCGACAACAATGTTGAAATTGAGAAATGGGTCAAAGCAATTAACATGGTTGTTCGAGTTTTTTACCCTAGCGAGCGACACCTTTGCGAATGATATACTCCAAATCTTCAGATGCAGCCGTTGAGGTGCCAGAAGCTTCAGATGCTGCTGAGAAATACACTGGTGCTAAATCAGAGGTACTTCAATTCTCGATTGTTTTACCTTTGTGGTTTTTTTTTCTGCCTGATGCAGATCATAGTTTGAAAACTTCAATTTGCCTTGTGAAACTAAGCTAAATAAAAATCATCCGTGTTTCTTTTATTTGTGTGTATAAATTATAACTATTGTTAATAAAGTAATATTTCTATTTCTAATTATAACAAGAATCACATGATTCTTGATGATGATGAAGTTGGAGGTCTTAACTTAAATCTTGGAGGCCAAGTGTACCCTATAACAGAAGACGATTTGGAAATATGGGAAGGGAATAGTGGCAGAAGACGATTTTGTCAGCATTGCAGCAGGTCAGTTTCTTGTTTGTTAGAAACACTGATATTTTTTTTCTTCTTTTTCTTCTTTTATTGTGGGTGTGTTTACTTAATTACTCGGTTTACTTAATTACTTATGAATGTGCATGTTCTGATCATGTTTTTATCCACATCAACTACATGTTCAATTAACAAATTAATAAATTCTCTATTAGCTGGTTTGTTTTGATTTTATTTAGACCTAAAATGTTATATATGGAGAGGGTTTTGATTTACTTTTTTTCATGACAAAATTACAGTTTTGCTCCCTATAATTTGCAAGAAATGGTATGAGAGCACAACTATGGAAATCTTTATTTATTTTTCCTTCTGGTTTTACTTTCTTGCATATTTGGTTCTCGTGATACATTTTGTTACAAAAGTGATATGAAAATGCTAATTTACCCATTTTTTTTAAATTTTGTATCTTTGGGAAACGTGGAAAACATAATGGGCGTGGAAATTAACAGCATGCAGTAGCTGTTGTTAAACTATCAAAATTATACACATGAATTGTAGTCCCTGGTTATGCTGAAACCCACAACCAGGTATCCCTGAAACCAATTATATGTGTTGTGTGCATCTGTATCATATTTACATCATTCAATTTGATCAGAGGAATATTTGCAGGGAACATATTTGATATGGGTTCTGCACAGGTATGTCGTCTCTCCTGTACATAAGTTCATTAGAACACACATTACTAGACAAATACATAAGGCATATAAAAGAGAGAACTACCCTTGTCATACACTTGTACTTATATATCTAATTAATAATCATTCTTGAATATAATAATTGTTTTTGTTTTTAATCATATTATATGATGTTATTTAGTGGGAAAATTAAGGAACAAAGGATGGGCAGTGGTGCAAATTAAGGAACAAAGGATGGGCGGATGCAGCCAAACAAGCCTATGCTCATGACTTCATTTCTTCTCTACTTGAAGGCTATAACTGAGCCATTAGCAGTCAATAGTCGACTTAATGAGTCAATGAAATCTCATTCTTTAAAATTGCCTCTAACATTGTCATTCCAGGTTTGTGGCCTTCTGTTAAATGTTTTTTTAAATTAAGTAAAATGTACACTTTAAATGATGTTGCACAAAATTACAGTAATACCCTCTTGGAGTAAAATGGACATGGCCATACTCGCAACTCAGGTCAGTCGATCTTTTCTTCCATCGATTCATAATACAATTACAGGCATCAGATTTCATCGACTTGCAATGATTTACCAATTTGTAATTTGTACAATCAGAGTCGACTTATGATTGCTAAGTATACTGTTTTTTTTTCCGTCAAATTCCTAGATTAAGGTTGAGACAGGATGTTTGGAGGTGGCTGTCTCATGAATGGGCCTGGCACAATATTACAATAGATCACATTTAACAGATCAATAATAATAGTAACTTAACAGGTTTGGTTCTATATCTTTTTCTTCATTTTTTTATTAAAAGACCAAAATACCCATGTTTTATATATACCGAAACAAAAGAAAAAAAAGTGTACCAGAAGGCATTGATGATCCATATGGTGGCATTGCTAAAGGGTAAAACAATAGAATAATGACATATGCTTACTAGCTAACAAATAATAGAAAAATATAGCACGTGTTCAGGAGATGGATGCCTTGCAGTCAAATACAAATCACTAATTGCAAGCTAAACTCAGAGAACACAATGAACAATACAATCAACTTTGGGTTAGTTGCCAGAGACAGGTTGCTTTTCAGTCAATGCATGGAATGCCAGCTTTCTTTTCATCTGGACAACTGGAGGACATGTTGTTGCTGTTACTGGAGATGGAACAAATGATGCCCCTACTCCACATGAGGTAATAATTAAAGATTTTTTTTATGATCATTTAATTATTTTTACTGTAATTTATTTATATGTTTTTTATTTTGAGATTGAAAATGTAGGTTGATATCTAAGGAACTAAAGTTGCAAAAGAAAGCATTTATATATCTTTTAAACGGTATAAAGGAAAAACACAACATTGTTTAATGCTTCATAATTACATGTTTATATTCTCAAATTATTTAAACACCACACATTTTTATATACATTGGTTAAAGATATTTCTATATAAAGGTTTAAGTGTATAACATGTTTGTATCAGAGAGAGTAAACAGAAGCTTAAGGATTTATTAAAGAAGTGGTCTGAATGGCATAATCGACATCAATCTTCATCTCATGTAAATTGCTTGTATTTTTATTTTTTATTTTTATTTATGTTCGTAAATATCTAAATTTCTCAATTGTTCAGGATTCAAACGTTGAGGTGGAATCTGGTGAATGGATGTATTTTACAGCTCTTAATGTTGGTCTAGATAAACCTTCTACACTGGTATCAATTCAATATCACCACTTTGTTAAAAAGACTAAAATAGTACCCCATATGTTGCCATCTGAAACATGTGTATTTTTTGTGTAGTCGTTCTGGATGGATGGGCAAACTAGTAATTTACTGTTGCTATTATGAAGGTATGATGTTGCTATTATGAAGGTATGCCACTCCGGTTGTCTTTTTCACATAAGTGACAAGGATTGTTGTATCTATTCAGACTAGGCTTAAAGAAATGGTTGCCAGAGATGAGTTTAGAAGAAGAAGAAGAAACAAGGATGCAACTATAGTCAAGGTACTATGGATGAATTATGTTTGTAAAGTATTTAAGAAAATGATTAGAACAAGGGTGAATTTGTAAAGATTAGTTAGCTACTTGCAGGTTGATCTTGAATAAGCAAAGGGGCAATGGATTGTATTTTCTGTATCTAATTAGTTTGTAAATTTTTGTTACAACTTCTATTGATTTGTGTTATCTTTCCATGGAACGATTATTTGTATGACATTAAATTTTATGCAATGGATTGTATTTTTTTTATATGATATTTTATTTTCTATTATTAGACATTAAATACAAATTTAATTTGAAAATTGGTAAATCTATAAATAACATTTTTTTTAAACATTTAAAATTACGATACGCAAAAATGTGTATCATCTTCATTTATGACATGGCCTTTCTTGATAGGGGCATTCTTGATACGCATTGCGTGTCATTAACACGCGCGTCGTCTTCCTTTATGACAGGGCTTTCCTTGATACGCATTGCGTGTCGTAAACGCGCGTCGTAATTGCGCGTCATAAATGAGCGTCGTAAATGCGCGTCGTCTCTCCTTATGACAGGACCTTCCTTGACGCGCATTTGCGCGTCGTCTGAGCCTTTTACGACGCGCAATGAGCGTCGTAAAAGGCTGTTTTTCTAGTAGTGCAATACGGCTAGCAAGGTCTAAAACAAAAAAAACACAGACCCCAGACAGTATCAAATGAACGATACAGCTAGCAAGGTCTAAAACAAAGAAACACAGACCCCAGACAGTATCAAATGAATGATACAGCTAGCAAGGTCTAAAACAAAGAAACATAGACCCCAGACAATATCAAATGAATGATACAGCTAGCAAGGTCTAAAACAAAGAGACACAAACCCCAGACAGTATCAAATGAACGATACAGCTAGCAAGGTCTAAAACAAAGAGTAATCCTAAGAGTGTTGTTTAATAAATACAGTGTTAATTCTCGTTACCTTAAGGCCATGAATTATAAGGTAACTAGAGTACTTGACGCCCTGCAAGCGTTGGAATAAATGTGACATTTGTCACCCCTTGGCTTGGTAGGTCGTGGACTGTAGCTAGCAGTCAGGTTGCGGGAGTGTCAGTCCCGTATAGATCTATACACACAATGCTCGCTCTCCCTCCAGGAGGCTCTGGTTACCAACTTGACGACGGGGAGATCCGTGTCCTGAAGATGCATCTCGTGTTATGAATTCTATTAGAGGCGCTGGAGAAATGATATAGAATCGTGAATGCCCTTGCTACCCAAGGGAAATGAACTGGTCGATGTAAACCTTTATTTCTAAATGTGTATACATGATATATAACTAATGTTTAAACGACCTTCGGACGGATATCCGATACCCACCAGACCACATCCCAACGAGGAAAAGGAAATAGCGCGAACTAACTTTCCTAAGTCTTTTAAACATTATTTATATAACTATACAAGTACAGCCATGCATTTAACGAAGTAGAAGTATAGAAGTATAGAAGAAAACTTTGGTAAAACCTTTGGAAAACCTTTAAAAATAAGAATTTACGTCTTGATATCTTTATGTAAAACAAGCTTTGAAAACCGTTCATAAACACGTTTTGAATATAATTTGATAACACAAAATAAGTAAAGAAAACCTTTATTTAAAACACTGTTGTGACTTGTGTAGAAGTAAAACATACAGCACAAGAGATAATTTGAGAAAAGATTTAAACAAGTAAAGACGTTTTGGAAAACCATCTATAGTATTATACTTGGTAAAACAACCGAAAGTGTGATAAATCCTTGTGCATGCAGGTTATTAATCACATATGATTGATATGATAACTAGCATGTTTTAAGTTGTATTCCCCCCCCCCCCACATAAAAGCATGTAAAAACATTTAAAAGGTTAATACAGGGGTATGAACTCACCTGACATCAGCGTTTCGGATGAATGGACGGTATAGGATGCTAAGTGTCAAGTGAGGACTTGACCACACACGCGAATCCTATTTAACATGTAATGATACATTTAAGTATCTAATTAGTCATTTAATAACTAATTAAGCAAGTAAGGATGTCTTACTACATAAAAACACTTTGCTACAAGTGCTAGAAGTACCAAGGGTTGCATAGAAGGTGTGTATGGACTCACATTGGAGTTTACTCTTCAAATGATGGCCCTTATGGGTGTTTACGGTTTCAAGATCACTTCCCCCATGATTTTACGGCCGTAAACTCATGGTAGTGGTGTCATGGGATGTTTAAAGGTCTTATCTCACTCATAGAATCATGCTAGAGTTGAATCAAGGGCTAAGGAAGTGATTGGGGCTCAAAATGGACACAATAGGGAGTTTACGGTCCATTGACCACTCCTTGAGGAGTTTATGGCCGTAAACACATGATTTTATGGTCGTAAACTCATGTTATCCCATTACTTTTGTGCTTTGGTGGTTCTAGGCTATGTAGGCAAGGTTCTAGTCACTTATATGAGCATAGGAAGGTGTTAAAGGCACTTAAACACCTTGGAAAGGTGTTTACGGTCTATGAAGGTGTTCTTGGTGAGTTTACTACCTTAAACACATGAGTTTACGGCAGTAAACTCATGTTAGTCCATGGATCATGTGTTTTGGTGCATCAAATGAAGGATTACAAGGCTCTAGGTACTCATGGAAGCTTTTGGAGGTGTTTGAGGGGTAGTTTAACACCCAAAAAGGTGTTTATGGTCCTTGAAGATGGGTTTACGGTCCAAGAATGTTCTTAGACCGTAAACTCATGTTTACTCCTCATATGTTAAGATTTTGGTGTTCTAAGTCCTTTCATGTAAGCCCCTAAGTCATTGCTAAGCATTAGAAGTGGTTTGGAGAGGTTTTTGGGCACCAAAACCCTCTTTCAAGGTGTTTACGGTGTTGGGATGCTCCCAAGACTGTAAACTCTTGTTCTTGGGGTTTTTGGATGTTTAAGCCACGAATTTGCAAGTGTGATAAGCTAAACAACAAGCTTGGAAGGTTAACTTACCGTTTTGAAGCTCAAAGGTGCGATTTTTGACCAAAACCCGATTTGTAGAGAGAGAAAGTAGAGAGAGACTCCTAAGGTGTGAGAAGGGTTGGAATGAAACCCACTCAAACCTTATATAGGGTGGAGTTTATGGTCTGGTTGGGGGTCCACCTGACACCAACCGCAAACGGGGTTTTTCACGACTACCGTTAAACACGGCAAATTTTAAAATTATACCTCCTTAATTTTGGTTTGCTTAACGAATATTATTTAAAATATTCCAACGGGTTTAAATCCGGTCAAAAATATTTTGCGATAAATTTGGCTAATTTTTGACGTACTTAATTTCGACGTTAAAACTGACGAAAATTTTTGGGTTGTCACATCATCCCCCCATTAGAGGGAATTTCGTCCCGAAATTAGAGTTTAGGCAAAGAAGTAGGCATGAATGATCGAGTAATGAGATGAGGGCACTTCCTATTCGAATGTTACTCGCACTCCCAAGTGAACTCCGGTCTTCGCATGGCGTTCCAGCGAACCTTCACTAGTGGGATGCGGATCCGCTACGCTCGCTTGATTCCTCGGTTCGCAGTTTCCTACGGGTTTTTCTATGAATTTAGGGTTCTCAATGATTGCTGTTAAGACGAGTAGGTTTATACAAGTCACGGACAAATACTTTGTCCATGCTGGGGACGTGAATAGACTACGGTGGAATTTATGGAATTCCAAAAGTAGTTGTGGTCTGAAAAGGGTTGGACCAATTCTTATAAAGAATCTCGGATGGTCCTAAGCTCTTGGGAAGATAGAGCTTTTCGGTTCTCAGAACATAATGTACTTCTACGGTGGGATCATCACTGGCATGATCGCCATTTTGAAGTTCCAAACGTTCTCTCATATTGGGGGTGTAGTTCTTTGGGTTGGTTCTTAGAAGGCTCGGGTTATCCTCGTATTCGTGTTTCCTGTCGATTGGATTTAAGAGGTTTTCTGGATCATCGGATGGATTGGATGTCTACGGGTATCTGTTTGCTACAGGGTGGCTATCTCAATCTTGTGCAAAATGAACATGCACTTCTGATTCTTGAGATGTTTCTAACGGAAACTCTCAGGGTAAGGGAGATAGGGTTTCACCAGATGACTGCTTAGAAAGTTTTTAAACTTTACATTATCGTCTAGTTAGCGCTTTCACAATATGATTCCTAACGGGAAAGGATCATGCTCTTACTTGCCTTGCTGTTTCATAGACAGCAAGCTCTGCTCAGGGCTAAGTCAATCCTTAGAGAATTTTTCTAAAGTGTTGAACTATCTCGGAAGGTGGTTCTACTATTTCTGTGTGAGATAGTATTCTTGGAACACCTAGTAGTCCCCTGAGTCTCTAAGACATGCCTTAATCTCTAAGGTGTCGGTTTATTTTAGTTGCGGAAAGCGCGTGCTCTTGTATAACCCATCGACTAACACCTAGACTGGCGTCAAGTCTATAATCTCTTCGGGATCTGGGTTATAAGTCTTAACACAACCTACTTTTGTACTTTATTCAAGTATTTTGGCTGCGGAGGTTATCCTGTGGTTCTTAGCATTCTAGTATTCACTTCGGAGAATGCAATCTATCATTCACAGGGCGACGGTGACTTCTTCCACGTGAGGAGGCGGAGTGTCCTAGGCACTACTCGTCGGTAACAGGGAGGACAAAATTCCTGAGTAGTGCGAGCATCTTCTGCAACTACTCCTCCGGTGATTCTGAGTTTTCTTGATTTAGGTTAAGTCTAGAAATATAGGGTCTCGTTACTCGGAACTTCAAATCTTCTCATCCACTCTTCTCAGAGTTTAACTTATCGCAGCTTCCAGGGTTCCGGGATATTCACTGAGATGCTTAATTCGTGGGATTAAGCGTGGATGGATTGTCGTAGTCAATGTCCTTGACTCTTACAACTCAGATTTCTTTACCAACTGAGGGTGTTAGCTACTATGCTGGCTGAACCGGGATGACAACAAATTTCGGATTTGTGGTCATTTTAGTAGCTCAACCCGCAGTGGTTCTCTTGACTCTAGTTCCTATTCTATGGGATAGGATGAAGGGTTTTACTATGTGGTTCGTGGTAGAGCTAATACTTGGCGTAACCACTAATACTTGGTGTATGCAAGCCATATATAATTGAGGTCAGCAGGATGTTTAGTTGTGCGACTCCACCCCAGACCCACAACCCAACGAGGAACAGGGAGTAGGGAAGAAGCACACATCTTAAATCTTTTTGATCTCAATTATATACCACCCTTATGCATATACTTGGTTATAGTAGTCAGTCCCATGAGTTCTATCCTCTTGATTAACGAACCTGATTGTGAGGTGCGAAGGGTCTTTCTAGGGAATCTACGGAGTAGGTTTCGGGTGGTTATCGTCTTCTGGAATGCATGTAGTGTCTTTCTCTTCGGTTCCTATCTGTCTAAGAAGGAGTTGGTTAACAGCGCGTGGTACCCTTCTCCTGGGTACTTCGGAAGGTTTGAAATAAGAGGGACGACTGACAGAACGCATTAGTTTTCATTATTTTTAGGTTCGGAAGAACCTTTATTTGCCGATATGGCTACGGTGAAAGTTCTTTTTACACAGCACTAGGGATTTACACATGGTTGCACGAAATTGAACCATGATTGATAGGGGTGTCGAAGTTGGCATACTTCGACATGATATAGAATGAGGGCCGATAGGGCCATGTGCTGAACGGGCACACAAGTTCTAGGCGTCTCGGGTTTCGTCCCGTGTATCACTGTCGCGGATACTTGGACCGATAGAGTTGACGCGGAACTATAGAGGGTCCTGAGTGTTTTTGAATAGGGTACCTTTCATGAATGGATTCTCACGAGGCCTTTCTATAGTCGCCTAACATATACTAGTCATGTATAATTAAGGTGGGGAGGACTGTTGACTGAGCGACTCCGCCTTAAATCCACAACCAAACGAGGAACAGGAATTGAGGCGGCTTCACTCACTCTAGGTCTATCCATCTTAATTATACATGGCTTTAATGTACATTTCGAGCCATTATAGCTCTACCTGATGAAATTTTAAATTTTATAAAGTGCTGCGACTTTCGCCTTAACGGGGAAGTAATTACATTTAGAATTAGCCTTTTAATGTTTTCGGCTAGTTAAATGAGATTGAGAGACGTACCAAAATTCTACCGGGTTCCTTGATGCTCCTCCCCAGGCATTTTGAGTTAGACTCCTCTTGCGCCTTTGTCGTTTCCTTCAGTTGGACAGTCCTTCTTGAAGTGTCCAATCTCACCACATAGGCGGCAAACTGGATTGGTCGCCACATTGGTGGTTGATGTGACGAATTCAATCGGGGTTCTGCAGACGTGAGCGGTATGCCCCTTCATGTTGCACCTAGTACAATAGAGTTCCCGGCATACACCATGATGATGGTAGCTACACTTGCTACAGTGGGGAAGGTCTCCTAGGTATGGTCTTCTTGAATTCGGGATGGAAGGGCTGGCAGGGGTATTGACTATCTCAGCTCGTTGCTCCTCGGAAGGTCCTTGAGCTGAGGTACTTCCCTCCTCGTTCTTGAACTTTCTCTTCAGTGGATTTGGTTGAGGTTCTTGGGTGGCTGGGTACACAAAGGTTGGTTGCTGCTGTCCATTACTTGGATCGGGAATCCCGATAGGGCTCTTGCTAACATTGGCGTTGTTAGCATTTAGATGAGCCATGACAGCTGCTACGGTTGTGGAGACTGCAGCTTGGAACGTAGCTTCATCGAATACGAGAGTCAATTTCTTGCCAGCGAATTGGTTACGTTTCTTCGGAGGCATGGTTTTCCTACACGGAAAGGAACACAAGCTGATGAGAGACGATGGTTAACTATGGACATATCTATCCTTACTATATTAGGCATAAATTTTTCCCGCGCCTCGGATATTGGTTGCCTGAGTGTCGACCTACATCCCTATGATGTAGTCTGGGTATTCAAGGTAGGGGTATGAGTATCGGAAAAGCCATAAGATGGGAGTCGTTCCTACTAAGTTACCTTTATACTGGGAAAGGTTCACTCTCCGGCTTGGAAAGATTTGAGGGAAGTTCGGAACGAGCATCACAGAAGAAAAGGCGCATAAAGACTTATGGCTAAACATTCTCAATCAAGGTTTTGAGATCCGATCTAATCGTATTATTTGCGATGGGACAAGGCGATTTACCTAACACATAGTGTGAGTAGTGTAATCACTAACTCACTAAATTGTATTATTTTATGGGTGTATTAGCGTGATGAATACGAGGAAAAGACACTTCTCGGTTTCCATGTACTGGCTCCCTCTGTCTACCTCATATCCTTGACTGGGACCGGCGTTGGTTTTCTTCGGATAGTTACCTAGGGTTATTTTCTCGTGAATACATATTGAATTTCTATTCCGCCTTACTTCCGATCCTGACTCTGAGTGTCATCACTTCATGATGGATGACTGGAAATCTCAGAAGTTCAGGCGAATTTCCCACCGATGTCCCTAAAAAGGTATAGGCACTTGGTGGTTTCAATAGTCTCGTCCTAGTTCATTTATTTCCGAACTAGAACTCTTCTCAATGAACTTCTCCTGGATCTGAATCAACTCTTCTGTCGAGCACTGAAGTGGATAGGGTTTTCTACAGGGTTCGTGCGAGAATGGAAATGTCTAGAGAATCCTAAGAGATTATTAACATTTCACTGGATGATCCATATCGAGTCCTGCTACAATTACATAGGGCACACAAATTATATGTAACGTAGATCCGATAGGCCTTCGAATATGTGATACTACTCTATATCCACATCCAAACAAGGAAAAGGAAGTAGAGCGAAACCACACATTCTTAGTCTATGGGATCCTTATTATATATAACCCTGGGAGTATGCCCTCTGTAATTGTAGGTATATCAATAAGGATTCTTTTCGTTTTTCACACAAGGTTATCTATGGATCCTAAAATACCCCTATGGTATTTTAATTTCTTGTTTGATTCTTAACTTCTGAATATGATTCTGGGATTAATGTGAGTCTTTTAGTATTCCAAAATACTCCCATAGTATTTTAAACTTTATGTTTGGCTCTAGCATTCCTAGTTGGTAAGTTTCAGACCTGTTGCAACACCACTATCACTCCCAAGCACACGTTCATCGCATCTTGAATAAATGTAGTTGATCAGGTTACATTTATTCCAGCTTACGATTACATAACTGCCCAGGTTTGACGGTGATGCTCAACATCCGAAGACTTTTATTCTTGCTCTTCTTGTGATACTTGTGTTCGAGTGTTTAGATTGTGGATGTTCTTATACTTTGGTAAAATATGGTTATATTTTAAAGTATAATTCTTGGTCAGACTGTTTTATCCCTATGTATTTATAGGTTGTATATCTTTTATGAATTGATATACTGAGCTCACTATAAACAATGCTCTGATTGTAACGCCCGGGTTTCAGGGCTAAGCATTTTTGTCAATGTAATAGTCTAGGTCAACTCTTGTAACTCTTTTTGAAGTAATAAAGATGAAATATTTGAGTATTATGTGAATTATATGTGTTTATTATTTAATTATAAATGTATAATTAATAAAGAATAAAAATGAGCGTCAAAATTAAAGTGTGAGATAATCCCGATATCTCTACATAAAGTTGTAGAATATGTCTCAAGGTTTTCATGCATATAAGGAACGCCGAAATCCGAGTTATAACGAAGAAGTTATGACCCGTCGAAGTTTCACGACAGAACCGGCACGATACCGGGAAGCGTGAATAGTGAATTTACGATAGAGCGAGATTTAGCCTTAGTGATCTAAACGAAAGTCGTAGAATATGTTAAACTAAGAACATCGATAAAAAGAACGCCCAAATCTGACTTCGTATGAAGAAGTTATGAGATTTTAAACAAACCAATCCTGTCCCGGCTTGTTAAAAATATAACTTTAAAAATAAAGTCAAAATTAGCCGACGGAGTCTAAACGAAAGTTGTAGAGTACGTCTTCACCTACGCGTGGATATAAAGAACATCAAAAACGGAGTTCGTATGAACAAGTTACAAATTATAATAGCATATTTACGTATTAAAATAAAGTATAAATCATGTATACGTACACATATATATACATATGTATATATCATTAGAAAGGTATCGACGATGCGGTCATTATAAGACTAATGTTGAGTTCTTTCGACATTAGTTTAGTACAAATATCATTAAATCCATTTATAATAGTATTATAGAGGGGTGTTTAGTTGTTTATATAACTAAAATGTCATTAAGTAATTATGGAGGGTAGTTTTTGAAAATTCAATTAGTATAAATAAGAGCCTTGGGCTCTCATATTTCTTGCACCATTCTCTTGATTCAAGAGTCTTTCTCTCCTTATCCCCCGAGCATTTCGGTCCCTCGTGATTCGACTTCTCTTTCTGTAGCTTTGTATAGTAAGGTGAGCGCTGAAGCGCTGCACAAATCTTTCTTAGAAAGATTCAGCGACGAAGTTCCGCCCCTGCAGAGCCCGACTCCTAGCCAAAACCCCCTTGTAAGTAAGTTATGCTTACCTTATTTTAATATAGCTTATATTTAAAATTAGTATTGTTATTATGAACTTATAATAAATATTTGAGCTATTATTATAACTTATATAAGTGTCGTTATAATATTTTTTTTAACTACTCGCGGTACGGGGAATCTGGTTTAAAGGGCCGCATAGGGTTGTTGGATTTCAGAAGTGCTATATGCCAAAATGGTCCTGCCCTCCGGTGTTTTATGTCTGGCTCCTGTCTGTACATAGTGGTTGGAAAATATTGTTTAACGCTTATATAATAATAATAATACTAAGACTAATAGTTGGTCACGGTAAATATTAGACTAAAATTTAGCGATAATAATGCTAGGTTTCGTCGAAGGAAAATAGAATTGTTAGAAGCAAGCGCTGCCCGATTTTGGAATCATCACCTTAACAAGTGAGTGCATAGTTACTTTCAACTTACACATAGATATGAAGTATTTTATATAAATTACGTGCTATGTGTGCATATTATCTGAATACTTGCTATCTATGCTAGATGAACGTTGTTATACATGTTTTCAATGATTTAAATTGTATATGTATTTTATATCTACGAAAATATTGGGGTAAAACATGGGTAGATGCAATAGGTGATGTGTGATAAAATGATGAGAGGCCTCGATGTTGATGTTGTTGATTCTGTCATCTAGCGGAGTATGGATGACGACCACGGACTCTTCTAGACAGTCCAGTGGAATACTAGCAGGCTCGCAACCTGTAGGTGTTTGTGAACGATGTGTTCACCGGTGTACTCCATCCCCCACATGGTTGCCTTTAGGACATTTATTGCTGAGGAATCCCCTTAGCAGTAGTGTCCGTCCCGATGATGATCCTTAGGCTAGGTCCCTTATGATAGGTCCCTTATGATGATCCTTAGCAGTAGTGTCCGTCCCGATGATGATCCTTGTACTGTTTATGCTTTTGATCTGTACGAACCTGACATCCCGAGTCTTTTAATGAAATACATTTCTATGGAAATGCTTTTGATAAATCTTTATCATATTTTTGTTTTGGGACAAATTCCGCAACACTTTCATTTAAAATGTAAATCTGATTTTTAAACAAAGCATAAACAAACCGGTATTTTCTGGCCGTGATTTTGGGGATGTCACACTGATACCAATCTGTCACACCCTAAAACCGGAATGGCAGAAACGTCCTGGGGTGGATGACGTCATGTCAAGTATCACAACATATGCAGTATAGTAATCAAAGTACAACAACCATTGCATTAATATTAATAGTTTTACAAAAGGTACATTTCATAGAGACATTAAAGTAATACAGAAACTAATACAGATGCAGCTCGGTTCTAGACTGACTTCGCCAAAAGCTCATGGGATGTACCTGTCTATCGCTGACCTGAGAATACAAGTTATTTTGAAAGCGAGTATCAACATTTTTATAAATGCTGGTGAGTTCATAAGTATTTAGTGTCATTTGTGTAAGTAAGCATTTTTATAAAAAATAACTTTACGAAAAGTAGTAGTTTAGAATCTACGGTGTATTAGCGTCCTTTCCAGAAAATCCTATATTTTCTAATTAAAAGCAGTCTTCTACCAAGACTCGACAGTGTTATGTGTTTAAAGCGAAATTTTCCCTGAAATACTATCACTACCCAAAATACGGTATTTGACTTTAAAGAAAGTAGGAGAATATCACTAGTAAAATACTAGGGGAAAATAACATATGCCTCAGCAGAAAACACTGCTAGACTAAGGCAAAGGAAATCATAGACTCCAGGAGAGTATCGAATTAATGATACGCCTGACTCAGTCTAATAAAAGGAAACACAGGCCCCAGACGGTATCAAATGTACGATATGGCTAGCAAGGTCTAAAACAAAGAAACACAGACCCCAGACAGTATCAAATGAACGATACAACTAGCAAGGTCTAAAACAAAGAAACACAGACCCCAGACAGTATCAAATGAACGATACTGCTAGCAAGGTCTAAAACAAAGAAACACAGACCCCAGACAGTATCAAATGAACGATACAACTAGCAAGGTCTAAAACAAAGAGACACAGACCCCATACAGTATCAAATGAACGATACAACTAGCAAGGTTTAAAACAAAGAGTAATCCTAAGAGTGTTGTCTCATAAATACAGTGTTAATTCTTGTTACCTTAAGGCCATGAATTATAAGGTAAACATGGATATACTCGTAACCATACTGATTGACACTAGAGTACTTGACGCCCTGCAAGCGTCGGAATAAATGTGACATTTGTCACCCCTTGGCTTGGTAGGCCGTGGAATGTAGCTAGCATTCAGGGTGTGGGAGTGTCAGTCCCATATAGATCTATACACACAATGCCCGCTCTCCCTCCAGGAGACTCTGGTTACCAACTTGACGACGGGGAGATCCGTGTCCTGAAGATACATCTCGTGTTCTGAATTCTATTAGAGGCGCTGGAGAAATGATATAGACTCGCGAATGAACTCACTCCATTTGAATTCTCGTACCAGAAAGAGTAAATAGAACCTCCTAACTATTCCTATAATATTTACTAGTGTCTCTGATCTTATGAATGATGAATGGAACGATGCACTTGCTACCCAAGGGAAATGAACTGGTCGATGTAAACCTTTATGTCTATACGTGTATACATGATATATAACTAATGTTTAAACGACCTTCGGACGGATATCCGATACCCACCAGACCACATCCCAACGAGGAAAAGGAAATAGGGCGAACTAACCTTCCTAAGTCTTTTAAACATTATTTATATAACTATACAAGTACAGGCATGCATTTAACGAAGTAGAAGTATAGAAGTATAGAAGAAAACTTTGGTAAAACCTTTGGAAAACCTTTAAAAATAAAAATTTACGTCTTGATATCTTTATGTAAAACAAGCTTTGAAAACCGTTCATAAACACGTTTTGAATATAATTTGATAACACAAAATAAGTAAAGAAAACCTTTGTTTAAAACACTGTTGTGACTGGTGTAGAAGTAAAACATACAGCACGAGAGATAATTTGAGAAAAGATTTAAACAAGTAAAGACGTTTTGGAAAACCATCTATAGTATTATACTTGGTAAAACAACCGAAAGTGTGATAAATCCTTGTGCATGCAGGTTATTAATCACATATGATTGATATGATAACTAGCATGTTTTAAGTTGTATTCCCCCCCCCCACATAAAAGCATGTAAAAACATTTAAAAGGTTAATACAGGGGTATGAACTCACCTGACATCGGCGTTTCGGATGAATGGACGGTATAGGATGCTAAGTGTCAAGTGAGGACTTGACCACACACGCGAATCCTATTTAACATGTAATGATACATTTAAGTATCTAATTAGTCATTTAATAACTAATTAAGCAAGTAAGGATGTCTTACTACATAAAAACACTTTGCTACAAGTGCTAGAAGTACCAAGGGTTGCATAGAAGGTGTGTATGGACTCACATTGGAGTTTACTCTTCAAATGATGGCCCTTATGGGTGTTTACGGTTTCAAGATCACTTCCCCCATGATTTTACGGCCGTAAACTCATGGTAGTGGTGTCATGGGATGTTTAAAGGTCTTATCTCACTCATAGAATCATGCTAGAGTTGAATCAAGGGCTAAGGAAGTGATTGGGGCTCAAAATGGACACAATAGGGAGTTTACGGTCCATTGACCACTCCTTGAGGAGTTTATGGCCGTAAACACATGATTTTATGGTCGTAAACTCATGTTATCCCATTACTTTTGTGCTTTGGTGGTTCTAGGCTATGTAGGCAAGGTTCTAGTCACTTATATGAGCATAGGAAGGTGTTAAAGGCACTTAAACACCTTGGAAAGGTGTTTACGGTCTATGAAGGTGTTCTTGGTGAGTTTACTACCTTAAACACATGAGTTTACGGCAGTAAACTCATGTTAGTCCATGGATCATGTGTTTTGGTGCATCAAATGAAGGATTACAAGGCTCTAGGTACTCATGGAAGCTTTTGGAGGTGTTTGAGGGGTAGTTTAACACCCAAAAAGGTGTTTATGGTCCTTGAAGATGGGTTTACGGTCCAAGAATGTTCTTAGACCGTAAACTCATGTTTACTCCGCATATGTTAAGATTTTGGTGTTCTAAGTCCTTTCATGTAAGCCCCTAAGTCATTGCTAAGCATTAGAAGTGGTTTGGAGAGGTTTTTGGACACTAAAACCCTCTTTCAAGGTGTTTACGGTATTGGGATGCTCCCAAGACTGTAAACTCTTGTTCTTTGTATTTTTGGATGTTTAAGCCACGAATTTGCAAGTGTGATAAGCTAAACAACAAGCTAGGAAGGTTAACTTACCGTTTTGAAGCTCAAAGGTGCGATTTTTGACCAAAACCCGATTTGTAGAGAGAGAAAGTAGAGAGAGACTCCTAAGGTGTTAAAAGGGTTGGAATGAAACTCACTCAACCCTTATATAGGGTGGAGTTTATGGCCTGGTTGGGGGTCCACCTGACACCAACCACGAACGGGGTTTTTCACGACTACCGTTAAACACGGCAAATTTTAAAATTATACCTCCTTAATTTTGGTTCGCTTGACGAATATTATTTAAAATATTCCAACGGGTTTAAAATCCGGTCAAAAACATTTTGGGATAAATTTGGCTAATTTTTGACGTACTTAATTTCGACGTTAAAACCGACAGAAATTTTTGGGTTGTCACATTATGAGCTTTTGAAGTTTCGCGTTCGGCCCAATACGACAAAGTATGTCATAAAATATGAATCGAAGATAGGTTTCTTATTAGCCAAAGCAATCTAAACAAAAGTCGTAGCAGTCATAAAAGCGAACTCATGCATATAGAGAACGTCCAAATATGACTTCATATGAGAAAGTTACGATTTTCCGAAGTTTCAGCGCAACTGTTTTAGCACATAAATGAAAATTAAATCGGTTGATAGTTTGGCAAAACAATATAAACGAAAGTTGAAGATCTCGTGATTAGGAGTCCGTCAATATAAATACATTCGAGAATGGATATTGTATGAAAGTGTTATGATTTTTATACGAACTTTAACAATCTAATCCTATTAAAAATATAACTTTACAAATAAAGTGAGAATTAGTTGATGCATGTGACAACCCGGAAAATTTTTGCTTTAAAAGCCAGTCCAAGCAACCTTAAGTCAGACTCACTCCTGCTAACATTTGGCATTGTTTTGAGTCTGTTTGAGTGTTCTGAGCCCAATACACTCAAGGAATGAGTGCTAGGAAGTACCAGCTAGAACCATCGAACAATGATCGAGCCTAAAACACCAACACCATGAGTTCACGGCCACCACATTGGAGTTTATGACCGTAAGCTCCATATATACAAAGTTTGACCATTTCTTTCATTTCTTTCCTTCTTTGGCCGATTTTCCTCCATTCTCTCTCAAGTACCAACCGGCTTTCCATCCTTAGATCATCAAAAGAGTAAGTGTTCTATCCCTTTATTAGTTGATACACCTTATTAACTAGCTTCATACATTGATTTCATCCATGAAAATCATGTTTGTTTAGATCTTCAAGAAACACCAAGAACACACACTAGTGTTCTTGGACCTTAAACATCCAATCAAGCTTCTATAATTTCATCAAGATTTTTTATTCTACATAATCTTCTACCAAAAACGTTATTTTATCGCTCATCGATAAATTCACAAAAGGCTTGTCTTATACAGTCTTCAACATGCACGAGTCGTGATTATCTTATTTGATGATTTTTAATTTTACTATTATTCTTTAATCATCTATCCCTACCTTATGGGCGTTACAGTCTAATAACATTAGGTATTCTACACAATACCATTATGTCTATACATACACATTTAACCTTATGATTATACTACATAAACTTATCTTCAAACTCTTTCTTCTATCTCTTAGGGATTAGCAAATATCCTTCCCATCTAAACTCAAATGCTCTTTGTATACATACATGCTTTACTACATGTATCTTGAGTATGCCTTTTTACATACTCTTAATATGTGTACATGCTCCAACATACACATAAACACACACACATATATTCAGAGATGGGAAAGTAACATCCATTTGGAGAGCTAGGGAGGTCCCACTCATATTCATAACTTGATGGAGCGTCAAAAGATTCATAAGGAACAATGTCCTTTTTTTTTAATTGCTCTGATCAAGGATTTCTATGGAGGGAACAAAGGGTCGACATCAATTTCTTCTGAGGAGGAGTGATGAACAATCTTTTCATTGTTGAGTTATTCTTGAAGAAGTGTTGCGACTATAGGATCATGATGCCCTAAAGAATTTGTAGCCAAGCAGTGCTTAGTTGATCAGTTCCTCTAGTCATTCTAGTGAGGTAGCGAATGATGATGTGGAAGAGAAAGTTCCAAGTAATTGGAAGCCTTGATTTCTTGAAGCTGTTGGTGGTTTCAAGTGGAGGTTTGTGACTAATCTCGAGAAGCTTGTGAAAGACTTGTGTAGTGGAAGGATTCTCATAGCGAGAGCAAATTGCAGATCTAGGGAGTTCAATGGATTCGATAAAAATGTGTTTTAATAAAAATATGGTGTTGTTGTTGAGCAATTGGAGTTGGACTCGATCAAGATTATCGTCAAACTTAGCAGTATCATGGGCTTTGATAAGGTAAGAAAAAGGAAATTTTGATTTGGTTATAGTGAGAGGAACTAATAAAGAATGATTATTTAGGGCTTCGATGAGAGGTGCGAGAATCGGGTTATACAGTGAAGCATCAAATACTGCTTGAAGGTTGCAAGGGGCGATTTTGTAGATCGTTTTAGATTGAAAATAGGCACCAAGACTTTTGGAAGAAGTTCTAGATTTTGCCATTAAAAGAGATGAGGAAGGAGTGACAAAATAAATTTTATAGTTAAAGAATACAAAGGAGTTTATGCAAGCGTGGGTGAAATTGTGTGAGAGAGAAAGGCTATATATGGGTTTTCGACAGACTAAGTATGATCATGAACCGCAAGGTTCAATCAAAAATATTTCTTCTTTATTAAAAAGAGAATGATAGTACAACAAATTTATTGATAATTGCAGGATCATTAAATGTAAAAACTTGAGTGATCCTGTATTCGATGTTTTTAAAACCTAAATTGTTGTGACAATTAACTGGTTGTCTTCCATTTATCAGGAAAAAAAGAGGTCCACCCTTGGAGAAAAAAGAAAACTTTTTATGTGCCAACAAGTGTATTTTATTTGAAAAATTATACTTTTGAAGAGAAAATGATTTGTATACTTAATGTAATCATCAATGATTTTGAAAGCAAACATTATTTCCAGTCATGTGACCTGAAGAATAAATTGATTATGCATTCAAGATAAATCATAAGCACTCTGTTTATTACACCTTTCAGCATATGAAATGACTTCTTATGACGAAGGGATCTGATGGGCACTAAAAGACAAACATATTAAGAATAAGGCTAGATAAACACATAATATAACATTTTTCCAAAAGACTAGTCAGAACAAAAGTATTTCTTCTAAATTGAGCTTATGATATTCCTGATGATTGGCTTCCGAAAGATCGCAAGCAATGATCATGAATGTCAGAAACTTTGGATTGAGAGAAACATTAAGTTAACATATAAGGATTTGGGTGAAGGATCCCTAACATATTAAGAAAACTATTAAAGGCGGTTTGATCTAGAGCCTTTGTGAAAACATTTGCAATTTCTTATGTTATAGGTACAAAGATGATTTCAATATTTCCTTTCAAGACGTTATCTTTGAAAAAGTGATATCGAATATGGATATTTTTAGTTAAAGAGTGTTGAATTGGATTATGAGAAATGGTAATTGTACTCTTTGAGTCACAATAGATTGGTACCTTTAACATACTATATCCATAGTCCAGATGTTGTGACTTTATCCAAAGGACGTGAAAGCAACAACTTGCAGCATCAACATATTCTTCTTCGGCAGTTGAGAGAGAGACGTAATTTTGTTTCTTTGAAGACCAGCTTACAAGTCGTCCTTTGAGGAATTGACATCCTCCATATGTTCTCTTTAGATCAAGTTTGCTTCCTTCATGATCAGAATTAGTGAAGGCTTGAATACTTAATTCATTTCCAATCAGATACCATAAACCCAAGGATTTTGTTCCTCGAAGATATCGGATGATTTTTTTAACAACAATGAGATGTGAGACTTTTAGTTTTGCCTAGTATCAAGAACATTGACAAGTAGCGAACATGATATCAGGTATATTGGAAGTAAGATACAAAAGTGATCCAATCATTCCTATATAAGTCTTTTGATCTATAGATTCCCCAAATATATCAGAAGACATATTTGCTTCGAAGGAAATTGGTACTTTCGACAAGGCGCAGTTGTCCATTCAGTATTTCTTGAGAAATTTAGAAGTGTATTTTTCTTGATGAATAAAAGTACCTTGAGGTGATTGTTTAACCTTCAAACCTAAAAAGAAATTCATTTCATGATTCATTCTCATTTGAAACTTACTTTCCCATAAGTCGTGAGAAGTCAGCAATCGTAAATTCATCTGTTGATATGAAGATAATATCATCAACATAGATTTGTAAGAAAATTAGATGATTTTGATTTGATCTTCTGAAAAACTTTGGATAAACAATTCCTTTGATGAACCCGGAGTCTTCCATAAATTTAGTCAGGGTCTCATACCAAGCATGTGGGGCTTGTTTTAGACCATAAACTACTTTCATTAATTTATAGCAATGATTGGGAAGATCAAGGTTTTCAAAACCTGGGACTGCTAGAGATATACTTCTTCTTTTAATTCTCGGTTGAGAAAAACGCTTTTGACATCCATTTGATGAACGTTGATGTTTGTGTGATCTGTATAGGTCAGGAAGATACATATGGATTCTAATCTTGCAACAAGATCATAAGTTTCATTGTAATCAATTCCTTCTTGTTGACTATTTTGGCAACCAATATTCCCGATAACAATTCCAGATTCATCAAATTTGTTTTTGAATACCCAACGAGTGCCAACAATTGCTTGATGCTTTCGTGGGGGGATCCAAACCTTTTTTCTTTCAAACTCAACAAGTTCTTTTTCCATGGCAGTAATCCATCAAAGTGTTCCAGTGCATCGTGGATTTTCTTAGATTTTATTAGATAGATAAATGTCACGTAATGACATTCATCTTGTATATATATTACTGACCTAGTTTGAACACCAATATTAGGATTGCTAAGAACTTGATTTGGAGGATCATCCCTAGTCCAAATATGAAGACGAGGGGTAATATGATCAATTGTAGCAATTAATGTGATATCTTGAGGTACATTTTTCAGAACTTCTGCTGTTGATACTGGAAGCTCCCCCCAAAGCGAACAATCCTCGGAAGGCGTGTCTTTAGAAGGTGTGGTGCCATGGTTAGGAATTTGGGTATGACTATTTGTGACTTCGGGCGGGGTAGGTATAAAAGAAGGATTTGTTAGTTGCTACTCCCCCTCAATTGTAGAAGAGGATGGAGAATTTGTTTGCTGCTGCTTCCCCTTGATTGTAGAAGATGATGGATCATTGGACTGGTTCTCCCCCTAAACTGGAAAATCAAATACTTCTCTAGTTGAAGTGTCAAAGGGAAGGGGTCTAGAGGAGTTAGTTGATAAAGGAGGTTCGGTTAGAAGAATGACATCAGCATCAAGAGCTATTTCTGGTAGTCCGAAAAGAGATTCAAAGTCGATGTTCACAATGACCTGTTGAATAGGTTGGATCGAATATGGGATGTCACTTTCCACAATGTGGGAAGTAGTATGAATTTGAGATGGATTTCGAAAAAATAGGTCATTAAAAGTGACATCAAAATTTTCTTCAATAAGACATGTCCTTCTATTTAGAACTTTGTATGTAATGCCTTTGGTGGAGTATCCCAAAAAAATGGGTTCATCACACTATGGTTGAAATTTGCTCAAGGGCTCTTTATTTATTTATTTTTTATAAAACATATTGTAACATCCGTTTATTAAATAAATAAATAGATAAAGTTAATAAATGAATAGTAGCCCTAAATGTGGAATAATTTAGCAAGGCGTTGGTTTTGGGGGGCTAAAAATTCATAATTGATAGTTTGGGGGTTAAAATGTAGTTCCCGTATTAATTTGTACAGAATTTTTAAGGTTGAGGGTTGTTTAGTAAATTATGGGTTTAATTTGAAAGGATTCTTGAAGACAGGGGCTACTTGGTAATTATAAAGACTAATTATGAAAGGAAGTTTGGAAGCAATGGCTAAAGGGTAAATTTTGGATTTAAATTGAAAAACATTTATGGAGGAGGGACCAAAAGTGTCATATGTATATATAAGTTTGGGAGTGGAGACGGGGCTTAAACCCGTCAACCCATCCTACCCACGTCGCATGCTTATGAGAAAAACCCTAACCCTAGTGTATTCACTACAGCCGCCGCCACCTTATCTCCCCCATCCCAGCACCACCGTTCCCTTCATTGAGCCACCACCGCAACTACTCTTCTACGAACGACGACTAGCGCTGTAAGCGAAGTTTCTGAAGCTGGAACGACTGTGAGCAATCAATGACATCGTTCCTTCACCACCTTTCTTCTCCTTTTTTCTTTTTGTCGCTTGTGTTGTTCGCAAGTCGGAGTCGTGACTTCTTCTTCTGCATTCTTTGGTGCAACGTCTCAGCCACGACCGTCACCACTGCAACTCCGAGCGGCTGCCTTTGTGCTTTGGTTGCCACCTGATACTCGAAGTGGCTGAGGTAGGTGCGTGCTTCGCAATGAACTCATGTGTGTAGGTTGTTGCTTCACCGTGAAGTGTTTATGGATGCTCTCAGAAAATAAAAACCCCGAGAAAACCACCATGGTTGCCAACCATGGTGGTTGCCGCCACTATTTTCTTTTCTGCCACCCTTAACCACCATGGATGGGTGGTTGTGTGTGTGATATAGTGTTTGTGTACGTGTATTTTATTAGGAAGGGGCTGTAGGAGCGTGTCTTAGTCGGAGATCTGAAGAAAAAACCCACCACCACCACCACCTAACGGGTTTTGAGCATTCTAACACTCCTATGGTGTACATGCAACCCTAGAAACCTTGGATCTATGTTTGACTAAGATACATGCAAATAATTAATTTTCCAAGGTTCTTATCCTAACTAGCATGGAATGGGGTACTTGAATCAAATAAAGCTATTATAATTACTTACCTTGTAGTAGTAGTTGATTGCTTGGAGTTTGAGAGCCTAGCACCAATAATGTGGATGCCTCAAATGGAAGTCACAAATCACCACAAACTTGGAAAACTTGAGAGAATAGCTACAACCTTCTTGAAATCGGTCCTCTTAGTTTACACACATCAACTAGTGTGATTTCAAGAACCAAAGCCTCCTTTATATAGTATGATGGATTAGGGTTACATCCATGTAAACCCTAATACCCATGTCGTTTCATTTCCATGTGATTCATGGGTTAAAGCTCCATGGAGTATCCATGGACTTTCCATGCAAGCCTAGCCCATTCCAAATAAACATTAGCCCACACTATATAAATGCAAGAGCCCATATTTAATTAGTCATACTTTTGATCTCTAAATTAATTCTAGATTAATTATAGATCAACACTAATTAAATAATATGATTTTATATAATATATTAGAACTTATAATATATTAATAAATCATAACTTATACTATTCTCAAAAGATTATCCATAAATTGTTCGGGTGAAGTGCAACCCAAATAGACCATGCCGGGTCGGGTCAAGTACATACCAAATATAGTTATGGACTTAGACACTATATCCAACAGTCTCCCACTTGGATAAGTCTAATAACTATAGTTGCAAGTATGACTTCAAGAACCGATCAACAATCGTTGCTCTTAAAACTCTTTTGAACTATGAAGCGCCATTTTAGATAAGTGATCATATAATCCTCTATTCTAGATATCAGCCAGACAAATACATGGAACATGGTCTTGCTTATTGTCCAGCATTTGTTTCCCAATTTCCGATTTGTTTGACATAGAACTTAACTGAACACATCAATTTAGTTCTGACCGGGCCCGGTACATAGTTCAAAACAAAATCATCGACGGGCCCAGATATCGCTTCTAATCCTAGAAGGAACAGATAAACTTCGACTCATATGTTTGCTCTACTACTTGTTGAATTACACACAAAGGCACGGTTTATAACATCGAGTTACCAATGCGTGTTCGTGCAATCAATGCATAACCAACTCATAGGCAATAGATCATATCTCTAGTTTTGAAGACTTATATGATATTACCATCTCACGATCACTCAAGATAAATTCCATGAAGTGATACCAGTGAGCGTGGGTTGAATCCAATACTCAGAACTTATGAGCACTCATGAGTGTTGTAGCCCCACTTTGTCTAACATCTTATACCTCTACAAGTCAACCCATGACAGTCTTGATTCATATCTACTTCCAACATATGACTGACTGTGGAGAGTTTGAATAATATGATATATACCATAACATAATTATTCTAGAAGTCAAAACATGCAAAAAGAAATAATAGTAAAAAATTGACAAGAGATAGCAACACTTTACTCATAAATAACAGCTTTTATTTATCATCAAATGTCAATTACATTTTATAAATTTTAAGATTATCTAACTACTAAAAATAATATCATCCTTCAGCCCTATGCTCCGAGCATGCTAGAGATGCTTAACACGAGTCAGTCCCTTCGTGAAGGGATCTACTGGGTTCTCATCCGATGATACCCTCTTTGCCACGAGGATCCCTTCTTCTATTCGATGTCTGATGAAGTGATATTTTCTGTCAAGGTGTCTGGATCTCCCATGATCTCTTGGTTCCTTGGCTAAGGAAACTGCACTATAGCTTTCACATAAAATCTCCATTGGTTCCTTTATAGCTGGTGCAACTCCAAGGTCTCCGATGAAGTTCTTTAGCCATATAGCCTCTTTTGCTACCTCGCTTGCCGCTATATACTCTGATTCACAAGTGGAAACCACCACTGTATCTTGCTTGGAAGTTTTCCAAGTAATTGCCCCTCCATTTAGGGTAAAGACCTAGTCCGACTGAGAGCGGAAATTATCCCTATTAGTCTGAAAGCTAGCATCACTATACCCTGATACTATCAAGTCATCACTCCCACCAAGGGTAAGGACCCAGTCCTTAGTCCTTCGCAGGTACTTGAGAATATTCTTTACTGCTGTCCAATGAGCCTTGCCAGGATTCCCCTGATATCTGCTGACCATGCTCAAAGCAAAAGCAACATCAGGATGGGTACAAGTCACAGCATACATGATCAATCTTACAGCGGAAGCATATGGTACTCAACTCATCTCAGCTATCTCAGCCTCTGTACTCGGACTCTGAGTTTTACTCAGTCATACATTACACTGGATAGGTACCTCACCTTTCTTGGAGTTGTGCATGTTGAACCTTTTCAACACTTTGTCCACATAGGTGCTTTGACTAAGTCCAAATAGTCTTTTACTCATGTTTCTCAAAATCCTTATCCCTAGGATATAGGCAGCTTCTCCAAGGTCCTTCATATCGAAACACTTCCCAAGCCAGGACTTTACTTCCTGCAAGGTTGGGATGTCATTTCCTATGAGTAGTATGCCATCCACATACAATACCAAAAAGCTAACTATACTCCCACTAGCCTTGACATATACACAACATTCATCTTCGCATCTCGAAAAACCAAACTCTTTGACTTTCTCATCGAAACAAAGATTCCATCTACGAGGTGCTTGTTTCAATCCATAGATGGATTTCTCAAGCTTACACACTCTATTAGGGTACTTTGTATTGACAAAACCCTTTAACTAAACCATGTAAACATCTTCAGCCAACTTTCCATTAAGGAAAGCGGTTTTGACATCCATTTTCCATATTTCATAGTCATGAAATGCAGCAATAGCTAACAGAACCCTAATAGACTGAATCTTGGCCACTAGTGAAAAGGTCTCATCATAATCAACTCCCAGAGTTTGAGAATAACCCTTTGCAACTAGTCGTGCCTTGTAAGTGTGTACATTACCATCCATGTCGGTCTTCTTCTTGAAGATCCATTTGCACCCAACTATCTTACGATCAGGGACATTGTCAAATAAGTTCCAAACTTGATTGTCATACATGGACTGTATCTCGCTATCCATGGCCTCTTTCCATTTAGCAAGTATCACCTTCTGCAGTAATATGGAAACCATAATAATGCTCAGGTACATTCCTAACTATGGTGGAACGCCTCAGATGTACAGATTCTTCAGTCGGCTCAACAGGAGTTTCCTCCTCTGGTTGAGGGCTAGGGGTTGAGGTTCCTTCACCACTTGACTCTTGACTTTCCTCAAGGTCAATTTGCCTCCCACTGTCTCCTTGGCTTATGAATTCTCTCTCTCGAAAGACTCCTCTTCTTGCTACAAAGACCAAATTATCATTGGGTCTATGGAAGATGTAACCAAAGGATTTCTGTGGGTAGCCGATGAAAATACACCTCTCACTTTGAGGTTCGAGCTTATCGTGAGTCGCGCGTCTCACGAAAGCCTCGCAACCCCAAATCTTGATGTGGTCTAGATTGGGAACTTTTCCAGTCCACATCTCGTGAGGTGTTTTGGCAACCTTATTTGTAGGTACTAGATTAAGGATATAGGCAGCAGTCTCTAAGGCATACCCCCAAAATGAGACCGGTAACGAAGCTCAACTCATCATGGAATGAACCATGTCCAACAAGGTCCGATTGCGCCTCTCAGCTACACCATTCAACTGAGGTTTCCTACGAAGTGTCATTTGTGAGATAATCCCACATTCCTTGTGATAGTCGAAGAACTCTGAACTAAGATACTCACCACCTCGATTGGATCGAACCATCTTAATGTTCCTGCCCAACTGATTCTCCACTTCTTGCTTAAACTCTTTGAACTTTTCAAAGGTTTCTGACTTATGCTTGATTAAGTAGACATATCCATATCTACTAAAATCATTAGTAAAAGTCACATAGAAGCGATTAGCATCTCTTGTGGCGGTTCTGAAGGGTCCACGCACATCTATGTGTATGAGGTCCAATAAACCTTCACCCCTAGTACAAGTGCCAGTAAAAGGTGACTTTGTCGTTTTACCAAGCAAACAAGATTCACAACTATCATCCGACTTTAGGTCAAATGACTCCAAAACTCCATCCTTTTAGAGTTGGCCTATGTGTTTCTTGCTTACATGTCCAAGACGACAATGCCATAAAGATGCTTTATCTAAGCTAGTGGAAGAGTCAATACATAATACATTATTTCCTAGGTTATCTACAACAGATACAGTTTCATACATACCATCACAAGGTAATGATTTAAAATAAAGAACATTATTAAAGAAAGCATCAATACCACCATTATTATTATCAAAATAAAAGGTAAAACCTTGGTTATATGATGCATGAAAAGAAATAACATTTCTTGCCATTTCTGGCGAATAATAACATTTATTCAAATTTAATGTAAACCCACTATTTAGCAATAAGGAATAAACTCCTATCTTGGTGACAGGTGAAGCTTTCCTGTTTCCCATGATCATGTTTATCTTTCCTTGCTCCACATTCTCGCTTCTTCTTAGTCCCTGTAAATAAGAACATATGTGAATTCCACAACCTGTATCAAGGACCCAAGACTTAGAATGAGGTGAGTTATTAGACAATATAGTGTATATGCCTGCATGGTTGGGTTTTACTTTCCCATCCTTCACATCTTGCTGGTACTTTGGGCAGTTTCGCTTCCAGTGCGACTTTTCATGGCAATAGAAGCATTCAGCCTCATTAGGGTTAGCAGAAGGAGTGACAAAACCTTTATTGGTTTTGCTTGAAGAGGAGACTTCAAGGGTTTTACCCTTGGTACCCTTAGAAGGGTTATTTCTCTTCTTCCCTTTGCCATGCCCGATTGCCAAGACATTGGCCGCATTTGGAGAAGGAGGAGTAGTATCACCCGACTTGCCTTTAAGACTACTTTATGCAGTCTTTAAAAGCCCTTGAAGTTTACTAAGTGTAACTTCTTCCTTGTTCATGTGGTATGTCATTCTAAATTGATCATAACATGAAGGTAAGGAGTGTAAAATGATATCTATTGCCATCTCCTCAGGAAAGTCAACATTTATTTCTTTAAACGGTCCACGAATCTTTGCATTTTCTGCATGTGGCCCGTGATGGTATCACCATCCTTCATTCGGGTAGTTATCATGGAGGAGATAATTTCATACCTTTCTTGACGAGCACTTTGATGGTAGCGGTCCATCAAATCCATGTACATCTCAAAAGGGTAGTGGTCCTCATAGGACTTTTGGAGCTCAGTTGTCATAGTGGCCATCATGATGCATGCTACCTTAGTAGCATCCCTTTCATGTGCCTGAAATGCAGCAATCTCCTCTGGAGTAGCAGTTGACTCATCAATCTCCTTTAGCTCCTTATCAACGAAATATTCTTTGTCCTCATAACGAGTGACCATCCTGATGTTTCTGATCCAATCCATAAAGTTGGATCCATCAAAGATGACTCTCCCACAAAGATTCATGAGAGAGAAGGATCCAGTAGGGTTTAAGCCAGAAGCATTGTTATTGGAAGACATCTGAAAGGAAGAAAGAGTAGATTACATTAAATATAAAGATAGTCCATAATAAAACACCCAAATGTAATATTAAGGCTAGGACCCAACACAATATTTTATAACTTAGAAGAGGGATGTCGTAATCTAAGCTATAAGATATTTGAAGGTAGCTGAATGACGATTCACCAATTTCCACCATGAAAAATGAAATATTTAATTAGGTTTTAATTGGTATAGAAACTCCTAGATTCTTTGAGATTCATCGAACTTTTCAATGGCATGTTTCAATCTCGAGTGTGCCCTTCAAGTTTTGTGACTAGGATGTCTAGGATCACAAAACAAGGTGTGAAGTAACCATGCAAATTACTTGGTACCCTTAACGTATTACCCCCTCAATCGATGTGCCAGTTAACCACACACGCTCCATCGATACTATGATAAACATTAATTCACCCTTTTCCTACCTTGATAAGTCCAGGTTAGTGTGTCGGTTAACCACACACGCTCCACTAACGACTTAATCAAAGTGCAAAGTGTAAATTCATGGATTAGCACCTTATTCACATTTTCCTAAAGTAACTAAGATTGGGAATTTAATAAGGTTTAGTTACTTTAGTATATTCATCATACTTAAATGAGAATTATAGTCATTGTCCTACTTTTTCGGCGAACGACCCTCCACCGATCAAGGAAGCGGTGGGTGAGAATGGACACCCATTAAGTTGCAATTTTATAGGCAACAACCTTATAACCCCCTTATAAACCGGATTCGTGAATGAGGCCTACTAATGGTAAGACGACTTTGTTCTTATACATATATATATATATATATATATATATATATATATATATATATATATATATATATATATATATATATATATATTAACTTATAATATTATGAAGTGTAAGGGTTGAATTTTAATAATTAAAATTCTAAGGGTTGGAACTAAAGTTTTAATATCACTTTACTTGTTCCAAAACTTGAGGGCAAGTTTTGTAAACTTTCAAAACATACTTTACATTTCTCTTAACTTATGAGTTAATTGAGTATTAAAATGAAGACTCTTCATTTTTATAACTCATGTGTTCTTATAATGGTTTTTTAATTAAAGTGTGACCTTTGTTTTTCCATAACTTGAGGACAAGTTATGGACTCCATTAAAACACATAATGATCAAGAATTAAACTACCAAGGAGGTTACAAACAGTTCTTATGATCATCTAATCTCATAAGTTCAAGAACATGATTATCAATAATTTCAAGAATCATAAATAACATATATAAAACTTGTAATTTTTTATAATAGCCATTGTAAATGGATTAGCATAAACATTACACCATCTAAAACAAGTTTTATAACACCAAAACAGTTTAGGGTAATGTTTCTAGTCCATTTCCAGCAGCAAAACTCGAAAATCTGGACACTGCAGCCTCTACTCGTCGAGTGCATAAACAGACTCGATGAGTAGCATGCATTTCTTCATGGACTCATCGAGTCCCCCCATGGACTCGGCGAGTTCATACGTGCAGTGAACAAAAACTTCGTTTTTCAAGTAATTTGCATCAAGTATCAAGTAAACAAACCTAGGCTCTGATACCACTGATGGGTTTTGAGCATTCTAACACTCCTATGGTGTACATGCAACCCTAGAAACCTTGGATCTTTGTTTGACTAAGATACATGCAAATAATTAGTTTTCCAAGGTTCTTATCCTAACTAGCATGGCATGGGGTACTTGAATCAAATAAAGCTAGTAGAAGTACTTACCTTGTAGTAGTAGTAGTTGATTGCTTGGAGTTTGAGAGCCTGGCACCAATAATGTGGATGCCTCAAATGGAAGTCATAAATCACCACAAACTTGGAAAACTTGAAAGAATAGCTACAACCCTCTTGAAATCGGCCCTCTTATTTTACACACATCAACTAGTGTGATTTCAAGAACCAAATCCTCCTTTATATAGTATGGTGGATTAGGATTACATCCATGTAAACCCTAATACCCATGTCTTTTCATTTCCATGAGATACATGGGTTAAAGCTCCATGGAGTATCCACACTATATAAATGCAAGAGCCCATATTTAATTAGTTATACTTTTGATCTCTAAATTAATTCTAGATTAATTATAGATCAACACTAATTAAATAATATGATTTTATATAATATATTAGAACTTATAATATATTAATAAATCATAACTTATACTATTCTCAAAAGATTATCCATAAATTGTTCAGGTGAAGTACAACCCAAATGGACTATGTCGGGTCGGGTCAAGTACATACCAAATATAGTTTATGGACTTAGACATTATATCCAACACCATAATGAGGTGGTGGCTGCCACCTCACGCCGCCATTCTACCACCAACCACTACCTTGGGTGGTTGTGTGCGCTTGGGTGTGGATTTGACTGTTATTCGAGATATTTTGATGCTTTTGGCCTAATATCATAACCACCACCACCACCGTGAGGTAGTGGCTGCCGCCGTCGACCACCACCGCCCGAGGTGGCTATGGGTGATGCTCGACATAGTGAAACCCTAATCGGCCCAATAGCTTAATCTTGGACTTAATGGACTTGTGTTTGGGATTGGAAACCCTAATTAGGGTTTAGAAAACCCTAATGTTTGGAGATGCTAGCTTTGAATTGTTGGGACCCGCGTTGAAGTCGTTACTTTAATTTCTAAATAACACATAATAATGCCCTTATAATTATCTTAACGCAATATTGGAATTATAGGTAAAGTCCTAAATGGGTTAAGTAAGAACACTTAACCCTAATCGTCATTTTATGTGAAAACCCTAATTTTGTTTGGGCCTTGAGTTGGCCTTTCTGTTGGGCTTTGGTGATTACGCTATTGATGGGCCATCCAAGAACAAGTATATGGACTAGAATATTTGGATGGGCTTTAGGGTAAGGCCCATGTGCGGGTTTGGGCCCAATTTGGAAAATTAGGCCATAATTGGGCATTTATGATTATGAGATATTAGACCATCAGAATGCGAAATGTAGGACTAGAATAAATGGTTGGGCCTTAAGGTAAGGCCATGTAGAGATTTGGGACCAATTTGGAAAATTGGGCCATAGTTGGGCCTTGGTTGATTATTTAGCTTTTGGGCCTTCAGAGTGTGAGTTCGGGCCTTGGTCTTGGACCAAGCTAGGTTAGGGGTAAAATGGTCGTTTTACCCCAAGTGTGTATTTATGGATATTCTTTGGAACCCAATTATTAATTGGGTGTTGTTTTGATGATTAACAGTTTGGGGATCTGTCAGCCAGCAGCCAGAGATTTATTCTCGGGACTTCAGTAGTGCGAGGTGAGTCTCCACACTATTTGTATGGGTCTAAGGCACCAATGTCAGCCCATTTAGTTTATGTATGGTAGGAAGACCCGGGGGTTAGCCTTAGGCATTATGTACGAAAGACCAGGAGGCGGCTCCTGGCACACTGCATGTTGTTATGTGGGGTAGGAAGACCCGGGGGTTAGCCCTAAGCATTATGTACGAAAGACTAGGAGGCGGCTCCTGCACACTATATGATATTATGTATGGTAGGAAGACCCGGGGGTTAGCCCTAGGCATTATGTATGAAAGACCAGGAGATAGCTCGTAGCAGACTGTATGCTGATTAGCTAGGTAGAACAATATGTATGCTAGTTGTCTTTGTGATGCTTCCATAGAAGACCAAGAGGTAACGCTTGGCACTTGTCTGTAAGATCAAAGGGGGTGGCCCCCAGCTTGGCAAGAAAGACCATGTGGCGGCCGGTGGCATAATGGCAAGACTATGTTTCGACACATAGCATTTTATTTGATTATGATATCTGATTGATTTGTATGGCTCAAAGTTATGTTTGGTAGTATCCGGTTGAAAGTGAGGTTGGTCTCATTAATCCAGAAATCATAGGTAACTGTTGGTTTGAATGTGGATTTTGTTTTCTTATGTTCCTCACTAGACATCGGAAGAGTAGTGTTTACTTCTATATCAATCTTAGGATGAGATTCTAGAGGCTTCAGGAATGGTTCTCTAAATAAAATCTTAGTTGGAACTATTGTTTGTTTGACTTTGGGTTTCTCAACCAAGGGATTAGATCATTTTTTATACTTGTTGTTATAGTCCTTTATGATTCTTTTCTTAAGTCTACATTTAGTTTCTTGTTCCATGACAGTTTTGGTTTCTGTTTTGGGTGACTGAACGTCAGAACGGTTTAATTGAGGTTTCCATTTTTCAGATGGTTACTTTTGTTGCTTTTGCACAAAGGGAACGATTTCCTTTTTAGTACTAGAACTTTGAAATTCTATTGGATTGGACATACAAAAGACAATTGGGATAGTTGAACATGTAGCGTTTGAGTTAGAATTAACATAAGTTGAAATACTTTTTAGTTTTGAGATGATGATTTTTGTAAATAAGACATCAGCATTTAAGACTTTTTCGAAGGTTTTGACAGAGGAATTTTTGAATTAAGTGATTTATCATAAATGATAATCTCTTCATCCATAGGTTCTTCATCAGAAGATCCTGCCAAAATAATTCCCCTAATTTCAACAGATTGACCAGAAGGATGTCCAGAAGTTTTGGAATAATTTCTTCAATAACGCAGTTGTGTGGTATTAAATTTGTTGTGTTTCATGTGACTTGATCCTTTAAGAAGTACTTTTTAGTTTTTGAAGATGAGATGTTGTTAGTTACTTCCGAAGGAACCATGAAGGTTCTTGGAACAAAACTTTCATTTTGAAATTCATTAAAAATGGTACTCCTTCAAAATCAACTGTTGAAATAAATTTTCATCATATTCCAAATGTGGAATATCTCCCATAAAATATCCACAGTTTCCCTCCTTTGCACCAAGGATATTGAAAACTATTTGTGAGATGCTCATTTTGCTCAATTTGATTCATATTAGAATAATGTTTTTCTATTAATCTATTCAAACGTACATTATCCTTAACTAATACATCCCTTTGTTCAAGGGTCAAAACATGTCTATTGTCCGCTAAGCTTCTAGCATCCTGCTCTAAGGCTAGTTCTTATTCCAAACGGTCTATTCTTAACTTCTTCTGTTCCAAAAGCTCTCTTATTCAATACAGCTATTGGTAGGTCGAGTCTTTGTCTACCTTATCCGTTTGATCTGTTTCTAAGGCATCTTTAAGAGACATATAAATTTGTTCTAAGTAAGGCTTGCAAATATCTGGACATAAATTATTTTAAGAAATCATAAGTTGTACCTGCTCGATGATGCTTCGGCCCAAGGCAGAGGAGTTTGTGTTCATGAAATAGTAGTTTTTGGGAACCACAGCTTCTGATTCATCCTCGGATCCGGAGGAACAACGATCCTTTGGAATGCAGTCAACATCATTCGTTGCTACCCTGCATAATTTTCCCATTCTTTGAGATGTCATCTACAGAAAACCAAACTCGTTCATCTCCTATTACAAAGAGGCTTTCTCTTGGTCAGGATCTTCTTTTTCCCTTTCCATTTAATACTCAACATTTTTCACTTTCTTCGATTTGTAGTCTCTTGCAAAGTGATTGATTCCATTACAGTTGTGACAAATGCTTTTGTCATCTTTGTTCTCAAGTCTAGAGGTTTTCATGGTTTCTGAAGGAGTTTTGTTTGGATTATTCTGGTTAGCTGTTACTTCTTCTGAATGAGCTTTTTGTTGTATCAAGTGAGTGTTTGAAGTGAAGCATTGGTTATTGGTTCGGTGAGATGGAGGTCGGGAAATGTTTGGTCTAGTGAAATGAGGATTTATAAGAGAGACCTAGTGTGGAAATATTCGGGTGAATTTTTGAACAAGAGGGGCACATTCATTTTGAAATTATTCTTTATAATATTCTATAGAAGGGTATTGTTCGTTGGGGTTAAAACCAAGAGAGATCTGAACAGCAAGAGCGAGGGGTCCTCCAATCTTCTGATGTTGTTGCATGACAGTTGATTCTTGAGCTTTAAGTTCACCATAGAGTTCAATGAGGTTCATCCTTTTGAGATTTCCATTTCCTTGTAGAATCATTATAACAGTTACCCAACCATCACCAAGACCATCAAGAAATTTTAGATTTATTTCAAGATTTGTTTTGATAGTTTTCGCACTAGCAAGTTGATTGAGAATTAATTAAAAATGATTAGCCGCACTTTTAACACTTTCTCTAAAAAGGATGTGAGAGTTGTTAAAGTCATTATAAGCATAATTTAGTTTATTGTCTTTGACATTCTCAATTCCTTCAAACAAGGACTAAAGAGTTATCCAAACTTCATGAGCAAATTGACATAACTTGATGTGGTCAAACAAATATGGTGGCACACCACATACAAGTTCGGTAAAATCAATTTCATCATTTTAAAGTTTTGCAAGATCTTCAAGTGTTGGAGGTCATGGTTCTCATCTTGGCTGACCAGCATTGTTACAACCACCCAAGAAGGCAACATCAAGGTTATCAAGAGGAAGTGTTGGAACCACATAAGGACCTTCAAAAATAGAGCGCCATACATCCTTTCCTTACCTTTTCAGATAGTTATGCATTCTATTTTTGCATTGTTTATATTTGTCAACAATCGGTATGGGTGCTCTTGTGGAACATCCCAGACTATTGGAGACATTTAAAACATATGTTGGTTGTAAGTTAGCCATTTTTTTGAAAAACAAAATGAGCGACGGTGGTATATAAAGATTATTTCCAGGCTTCCCAAAAATGTAAGTTACCAAGGTTCCTTACAATGATAACCAGGTAAGAATGGATAGTAGACAACCAATAGGCTCTAATACCATTTGATGAAACCAGGAAAAAGCTCTTTAGTAAAATGACTGAAGTAAGTAGAGAAGTAGTAACTTAACAACTGATATAAAGAGCAATAATGAAAGACTAGAAGCGTAAGTAAACGAACATTGTAAGTTAACAAAGAGAAATCATATATTTTAAATACATTTTCTAGCAAGATTTCTTAGAAAGTTGTAAGGGGAACCACATCCCGGTTACCCTTTTTATTTACACAACATGATGGTAAAAGAGTAATTAGTTACTGACAGAAAGATAATGAAATGACTAAGTGATCTAGTCATTAACAAGTAATCATTACAAACCAATAGACAATAACTGTCAAAACAAAAAGACAAAACAGAAGTCAACTACTTCTATCCACAAGAGATCTTTTGATCATTATCCTTCTAAACTTCATAAACCTTCGGTGATGTATACTTCGGTCAGCAACACACATGTGGAGCTTTGGCGGAGGGTCACTTATGGGTTAAAAAATGTCCTTCTTGATCCTTTTTGACTTCCATGGATTTCTAGAAGCAATATTTTCATCCTGATGTTCACTTTGATCCATTTTGGTTAGATCTTGTATTAACACTATATAGGATCAGTTTGTGAGAATCGATGGGATTGGGGTAGATTGTTTAGAGACTTGATACATTCATGTCAAAGATAACAGTTGGTTCTTTAGGTTTGAGATATATGATATTAAAAGATTATGGGATTGAAAAGCCTATGTATCTCACTAGGTTTCCCAACTTCACCCACTCATTTTATACATATCATAGGTGGCAGTATAAGACTACTGAAGACTTAAGTAAGATGTTGAGACAAGACCTGCAATACAGTTCAGGACCGTTAGGTCTTTACGTTCTAACATATGTTATTTGTTAGTTATAACAACCCTAGAGTTTTATTACTTTTTAGACAGTCATTTATACTCAACCTGTTTTTATTTACTAGGAATTTCCTCAATAAAAGATATTATGATTCTTAAAGCATAAAGAAAATATTTTTTCGGTTCTGAAAATTGGGGATGTCACATAAAGATAGATAGAGATTAAGTACTTAATGAGTTAAGTACTAGCAGAGAAAGGAAAGATAATTTCTTATAAAATAAAGAGATAGATTGTATAAGGGACAAGTGTTATGTGATGAGTCACATAACAAAGATAGAGATGTAGAGAAAGATGCTTCCTTTGGGGACAAAAGATAGATGGTTCCTTAGGGGACAAGAGATAGAAGGTTCGTATAAAAACAAGAGTATGGCTCCTTCGAGGAAAAGAGATAGAAGGTTCATATGGGAACAAGAGTATGGTTCCTTCGGGGACAAGAGATAGAGATTCCTTCGGGAATAAGAGTATGTTCCTACGGGGACAGGAGTATGGTTTTTTCGGAGACAAGAGATAAGATTCATTCGGAGAATAGAGTCGAGGTTCCTACAGGGACAAAGAATATGATTCCTTTGGGAATGAGAATATATCCCTATGGGATGTAAATGGATGATTTTTGTGGGAATCCATATTATGTATACTTACAGAAGATAGAGAAAGGATCATTGAGAGGAATAAGATAACAGATTTCTTTGTAAGAACTTAGAAATTATCCGTAAGGGATTAAGAGTATGGAATCTGTGAAGGATTCAAGAGTAAAAAGAAATACGAAATATCCATGAGGGATCACAAGAAAAAGAATTATGAATAGATGAGAATACATGGTAGAGCTAGTGAGAAGTTGTTTCTCTTAGAAGATATAGAATATTAGAGTATGAGATGTGATTGTTGGGTCTAGATGAGAACAGAGTGATGAGGTACTAAAGATGAGAGTATAGAAGAGAAAGAGTAGAGTAAAGACATAGTAGAGAAGAGACAGAGTTAGCGACATATATAAAGTATGAGAAGAGTATGAGAAGAGCTTCAGAAAAGGCTAAGAGAAGAGTATGAGAAATAGAGTAGATGACAAAGAAAGAGATTGATGAGATGAGAAAGAGTAGAAATAAAGTTCAGAAATAAGTAGAAAAGATAGATGAAAGAACAAAAAAATAGCAGCGTATGCTACTAAGCAAGGTTTTGAAAACCGGACCGGAGACCGAACCGGTCGTCTTACCGGTTCGATGGTTCAGGTGGTCCAACCGGTCGGACCGGTCTCAAAAACCGGAAAAACTGAATGATGTCATAATTATATTTAATTATATAAAAAATACAAAAAATTAAAAAAAATAAATATTTTTTAAAATTTCCGGTTTTGACCGTTTTGATCGGTTTTACCGATTCAACCGGACTGGTTTTTACCGGTTTGACCGGTTTTTACCAGTTTTCACTGGTTCACATGAATACCATTTTTTTAGCATTAAAGAACCGGATCCGCAACCGGTTCCCGGTTGAACCGGACGAACCGGCCGGTCCGGTCCGGTTTTCAAAACATGGCTAGTAAGGGAAAGAGCTTAGATTAGGGGTGGCAACTCTCGACCCAACCCGTAACCCGACACGAAAATAAGCGGGTTAGGGTTGAGATTCCTGACCCGCCAACCTACCAACCCGACAACCCATTTATTTAATGGGTTGGGTTGGGTTACGCGTTTGGGTTCGCGGGTCAACCCGCCAACCCGCCTAATATATTTAATTATCTATTTATTTTAATTTTTAACAATCTAAGATGATATTATACTATTATTTTCTATTTATCGTATCCTTAAAACTTTTCATGAATGTTTTGATTTTTATAGTTTTATTTGGATGTTTATGACTTTATGTTTAATGTTTATGACTTTTATACTTCATTTTACTTGGATTTTTCAATTTCATCTTAAAATGTGTTGCTTATTAAATGGGTTATACGGGTTGGGTTCGACCCACTGACACGTGAACCCGCCAACCCATATACTTATACGGGTTAAGTGGGTTGGGTTGGGTTGATGTTTCCAACCCGTCAACCCGTGACCTGCCAACCCATATATTATATGGGTTGGGTTGAGTTTCTGAATTCCAACCCGCCAACCCGAACCCAACCCAATTGCCAGGCCTAACTTATATAACAGAGTATGAGAAAGCGAACGAAAGATAGTAGATAAGAAAAGATAGAAAGAATATCTTGTCAGATGCATTGTGTATAATACTACAGAGATTTATGTTTTGTTGGTTCAGGTATTAGTAGTTGTGGTACTAGAAGAGAAGACATGAGCACAAGGAAAATATAGATTGTAGGTTGTTTTTATTGTACTTACATTGTTATTCTAATTTTTATTGTAACCCATTATTATTGCTGGGAAGTAAGGTGTTTTAATTTAGAGTAGAATTTCATATTGTAGATAAAACTCTGATAATTCCCATAGATTAGATGATAGAAAATTTGGGTCGTGACAATTAGTATCTGTTGGAACATGAACAAGTGATCCTTATGCAATCCAAGATAAAGACTTCCAAAATGAAGATTAAGTCTGAAGTGAAGATGTTCCAAAATGAAGACTTCTCTGAGATCTATATTTGTTTAGAAGTATTTTGATTATGTAATGCATTAATTGTTACAAGTACTATTTTGTAATGTTCTTATTGTTTTCTAGTATAGTACAATAGACAAGATTAATAGCAACGACTGTGTAAGTCTATTGATCTTCATCAGTCTCTCACTCCATGCACGCTTTATCAGATTTGTCTTTTAGTTACTCCTTAGCTTTTTAAGGAGGTGTCTTCCTTGTATCAAAATAGAGATGTATGCACCTTTTTTACTCCAATCAAGAATCATTTAGTCAATCCTTATCTCTTGCATTCTTCTTGTTCTTGAATTAATTTACATTGTTTATACTTACTACTTTTCCATATTTGAGCACTTTGTTGATTATATATTCCGAGACAAGACTGGTTTACTATACTTGACTCGATCTTCATTACAAGCAAAACTTGATGTTAAGTTAATTCAAGGTTTAAGTTCTCAAACCTTGTCTACACAAATCCTTGCATTCATAGTATCAGAGCCATAGTTTAAGTGAATTAGGTTTGGTATATCCATCCCTATTCTCAAACTGTGGAAGATAGGTGAGAAGCAAAGAGTATGAATTGGTTTTTTATAAACCATGCTAAGGGATCAAGGTACAAGGTTTAAGATATATGTAGATAAAGAAGCTAAAAAGATAAAGATGAGTAGATTTACCAACCTTGAAGGTTTGGGTCCAGATTGTTAGAGAAGGAAGAAATAAAAGTCATTTTTTGTGAATGACAAGTATAAGATCTCTAGTTAAAGAGATGCCAAGAGTATGGAGAAAGAATGATGATGTAGTATCATAAAAGAAAGATGTAACAAAGAAGATGTGTCCTAGTAGATGGACACTAAATTGAGTATGTGTCCCAAAGGAGAAAATATAGAAAAGATAGAGAATGGGGACAAAATAAGGGAAATAAAAAGATAAGGAGAAAGAAATGTAGAGAAAAGTGACTAGAAAGGGGACATAAATGACATAAAAGAGTATGAGGTTTTGTATACCTATAGAAAGAAAAGAAAGATAGATTGTGACATCGTGATTTTCACCCAAAATTTTCTTTTTTTTTAAACACTTTTTAAGCAGAATACGTTAGCGGAATTCGTATTTTGAATTTTGTGAAAACATCTCTAATGTTACCTTATTACCAAAAACAACCTTCATCAAATTGCAGTTCATAAAACCAACGAAAGACAAGTTCTCAAAACCGTAAGTAATGAAAACTTAATGACATGTCCAAAGTGGTATCATCTCTAAAATATTCTAACATAACTACCCCAAAACGTCCCCATCCACTCCAAGGCATCATATCATGCTACCTGTTCCAATGCAAGGCAAATAACAAGCAAAGAATCAATTGTCAGCATAAGCTAAGTGAGTCAATCATAGTATAGAGTTATGGAACACACATATCCCACATGAGTCAGACAATATATCATATAAGAATGCATTCAGGAACTTACATAGCATGATATAAGACACATCACATAATCTTCAAATACATCACATACAACACATACATCACATACACCACTTACATCATATACGTCATTTACACCACGTACATCACATACATCACATACAACACATACATCACATACAATACTTACATCACAATAATGCTCATTAATATAATTCATCATTAGAGCATTTTAGTTACCTTTCATTATTCATCTTTGTAACTAACGAGTACTTTATTCACCACTACAATATTATGGGATAATATTAACCTTCTTTTTCATCTTTAATAATTACCCTCCGCTAGTCACTTTAGTAATTATTACAATAATACTTCCTATTTATGGGTCTATTTATTCATTAGAAACCCTAAGGCAAGTATCCCATTCACTACTAACATGACCGACACAACCCAATGCATTAATTGAGGCACAAATCTCACCTATAACATTGCTCCCGGTTTGTTGTGTTTGCTACTCTAACGTTGCATGTACATGTACATGCATTTCCAATAAGGATTGATATAAGTCATACCAATTCCACTGAGTTACACCTCTCGAATCCCACTTGTTGTTTATGTTGGCCCCATCGCTTTGCCAACATCACTCTAGTCCATCCACCGCAAGGACCATGTCCCAAGTGATTGTCTAGAAAAACCATTTGGCGTATCTATTGGATTAAGCTCTTATCTTATAGGTAACGAATTACACATATTACATCTGTAAGTAATCATGCATATTTATAACATTTTACTTCATAAGTTCTTCTTATGTAAACATGGAAACTATACGAGTTATAACATTTTACATCACAATTAATTTCCATGCACCCATAACATCTTGATGGATATCACCTCACTATCGTGTTTTGATGGGTTTTGAGCACAACAAAATTCCAATGTGTTCATGGAACCCTAATTTCTTTGGATCTAAGTTTTTCTCTAGTTATACATGCAAATAGAAGTTCCAAAGCAATAAATCTAATACTAGCATACAGTTTTCGAAATCAATATGAAAACTAGGGTTTGAATGTTACCTTGCTAACAAGTATTCCACGGATGATCTTGACTCTTGAAAGATTTAGTGTCTCACGTGTTGCACCTCTAATGGAATCACAAACACCAAAAGCAAAGGACGAGTGATAGAGGGGTAAAAAATCGGATAGGGTTTTCCTTGGGAAGTAGTTGCTGATTTTTGGAGGTCTATGGCCCTTTATATAGTTGTAGTTGCTAGGGTTTTCAGGGAAAATCCTAATTCCTTGCTTAGGATCCAAACAGCCCATGGACATCCCTTTTGGAAGTTTGTGGACGATTTCTATAGGGCCTCTCTATAGAAAATCGTCCACCCCATTCCAAGGGAGTCCAGCAGCCTAGTTTGCAACTATCAATGATTTTTCAAAACTAATCCCCGTACTTTTAATCAGTTCCTTTAATACCAAAATTAATTTCTGATTAAATACTAATTAAATAATATGATTTCTAATTGATATATTATTCTTTTAATATATTAATAAATCATTAAATAACCTCTGTCTCCAAAAGTCATCATGTCAAGTTGTTATGGTGAAGGCAACCCAAAAGGACCATACTACTATCAGATCAAGTACATACCAATTATAGTTATGGGCTTACACACCTAATCCAATAGTCTCCAACTTGGATAAGTCTAATAACTATAATTGCAAGTATGTCTTCAGAATCTGATTAGCAATTGTAGCGTTCAAAAGCTGCTGTCGAACTCTGACCTACTCAATTACGCGTCCTTTAGATAAGGGATCATATAAACCTTCGTTCTGCAAGATATCATGTGGAAAAAGACATGGAACAGAATCATTCTCAATGTCCAACAGTTTGTTTCCCGATTTCTGATTTGTTTGACAACGAACTTAATTGAACGTATCATTTTAGTTCTGATCGGGCCCGACACATAAGTCAACACAAAATCATCGAAGGGCCCAAGATATAGCTTTTCCCATTAGGGAAAAAGGAACCGATAAACTTTGACTTATATTCTTGTACTATTTACTCATCAAATCATACACAATGATATGTTTTATAACTTCAAGTTACTGATACGTTTACGCATTATCAGTTCACAACCAACTCGTAAACAACAACTCATATATCTTGGTTTAAAGATTATACGATATTAGAGTCTCATAATTACTCGTGATAAATTCCATGAAGTAATTTAAATGAGTGTGGGTTTAATACAATACTCAAATCCAATTTTAGGAGTACTCATGAACGTTGCAGCAAACCTTTGCTATGTGTAAGCACTTAAACAATCTACAAGACAATTCATGACAGTCTTGCCTCATTATTTACTTTCATAGTATGATCGATTATGGATAATTTGAATAATCATATCATTCAGGAAGTAAAACATGCAAAAGAGAAACAATAGTAAACAATTGACACAAGATAGTAAACTTTACTCATAAATAAATCTCCATTACTTAATCATCAAATGTTAATTACATTTATCTATTACAAGTTTCTAAACATCTATCTAATCACTAAAACTATATATCATCATTCAGACCAATGCTCCTCGCATGATGAACGTGTTTGATCCTACTTAGATCCTTTCTGAGGGTATCCGTAGGATTCTCTTCTGACGATACCCTCTTGACCACGAGGAGTCCTTCATCTACACGATGTCTAATGAAGTGATATTTTCTGTCGATATGTCTGGATCTGCCATGATCCCTTGGTTCCTTGTTTAAGGCAACCGCTCCTTCATTATCGCAAAAAATTTCCATGGGCTCCTTTATGGCTAGCACAACTCTAAGGTCTCCAGTGAAGTTCTTTAACCATATAGCCTCCTTTGACGCTTCGCTTGCTGCTATGTACTCTGATTCGCACGTTGAATCAGCCACAGCTCCTGCTTGGAACTTTTCCAAGTAACTGCTCCTCCATTTAGGGTAAACACCCAGCCCAACTGAGAGTGGAAGTTGTCTCGGACGGTCTGAAAGTTGGCATCACTATACCTTGTCATTCTCAAGTCATCACTTCCACCAAGTATAAGGACCCATTCCTTAGTCCTTTGTAGATACTTAAGAATGTTCTTAACTGCTATCTAGTGAGCTCTACCCGAGTTCCCTTGATATCGACTTACCATGCTCAACGCAAAAGCCACATTAGGGAGAGCACATGTCATAGTGTACATGATCAAGCCAACGGCGGAAACATATGGCACTCAACTCATTTATGCTATCTCGGCATCAGTACTCGGACTCTGAGTCTTACTCAGTGTGGTATTGCTCTGGATTGGTAACTCTTCTTTCTTGGAATTCTCCATGCTAAAACGTTTCAGCACCTTGTCCAAGTAAGTACTTTGACTAAGCCCAATTAGTCTTTTACTCCTATTTCTCAAAATCCTTATCCCCAGAATATAATCAGCTTCCCCTAGAACCTTCATAGCGAAACACTTCCCAAGCCAGGACTTAACCTCCTCCAAGGTTGGAAAGTCGTTTCCTATGAGTACTATGTCATCAACATATAATACTAGAAAGCTAACTATACCCCCACTAGCTTTGACATACATATAAGACTCATCATCACTTATAGAAAAACCAAACTCTATGACTTTCTCATTGAAGCAAATATTCCATCTGCGAGACGCTCGCTTCAGTCTATAAATGGATTTCTCAAACTTACACACTTTATTGGGGTATTTAGCATCCACAAAACCTTCTGGCTGACACATGTAAGCATCTTCAGCCAATTTCCCATTAAGGAAAGCAGTTTTGATATCCATCTGCCAGATTTCATAATCATGAAACGCAGCGATGGCTAACATAACCCTAATAGACTTCATCTTGGACACTGGTAAGAAGGTCTCATCATAGTTAACCCCTAGGGTTTGAGTAAAGCCCTTCGCAACCAGTCGTGCCTTGAACGTGTGTACCTTTCCATCCATGTCGTCCTTCTTCTAGAAGATCCATTTGCACCCAACTAGCTTTCGACCTGGTGCATTGTCAACCAAGTTCCAAACTTGATTGTCATACATGGACTGGATCTCGCTGTCCAGTGCCTCTTTCCATTTTGCAGATTGCTTCCTTGTAGCTAGAAGGATCATACAAATTTATCAATGTACTATCACTGAAAAACATATCACCATCCATAGTAATATGAAAACCATAAAACTCTGGTGCCATTCTAAATCGAGTGGAACGTCTAAGAGGTAATTCTCAAATTCAATTATTGTTACGGCATCCCTTTCCATAGTTCGAATAGTGAGATCTGGCAATTAGTCTAACATTTGGGACTTATTGATATAAGTTCTGAATTGTTTAGACATACATATGATCTATCTAAGGCAAAGGTGTATAAGTTTAAGAAGCTTAGATTAAGGCTTATCGAAGCATCTGGTATTAGAAATATGAACTTCAGAAATTCAATAGCCATTGTTTTCTAGAAGTTCAGCTGTTTTCTGAATACATGTCAAAGCTAGTGGGAGTATAAGTGTTATGCTTATATGGTAATAATCATCATGATAGTGGGAGCATAAGTGTTATGCTTGTATGATTATTATGGCAAGTATTGCAAGTTAGCAATATTAATTATAGAAAAACAAAGATTCAATTTGCAAAGTTGCATGGGTTGAAAAGTTGTTTCGCTATAATTAAGGGAGAGAATATTATACTTCGTTTCAAAATCTAAAGCTTAGATTGAGAAATTTTAATAAATATAGTCAAAGGATACATAGTGTGTTCTCAAATTTCGATTATGATTACGACATCCCTTTTCATAGTTCGAATTGTGAGAATGTGACACATAAAATATTATGGTAGAAGATTGATAAAGTATCATATCTTTATGTAAGACATTATGCATCGTGTCCCATATGCTTCAGGTATAGGATCGATTGCAAATGCTATAATATTTGACCATTCTAAAATTTTCCAAATGTCTAGCGCATTAAGAGGGAAAAAGGACTAGAATCGGTTTTGACAAATAATTAAACAACTATCAAAGGACGATCCAAAGTTCATTGAGGATTGGTTGCTTGTGAGTAGTTGGAAGTATGGTATTGGATGGACCATATTGACATTATTATGAATAGATAAGATTCTATTAAGAATGAATTGTTATATGGAAAATGTGGAAATGTTTCCATATTGGGAGTTGGATATTGAGAATCTATGTCTAGATTAGAAACTTTTATGCAAGAAGGATGTTCAAAGGAATGTACTTTGAATGTGAGACTTCACGTCTATGGAATTGTCTTGTAACAATTTCCGATAGAGTACTTTGTAATTTCATTGGCCAAGTCCTGGTGACTTTTGTGCTATGACTTTGCAAAAGGATCGTTACATAAAATGTTAGAATCTAGCATATTCTAGTAGTGGCGAGAACCTTGTGTTCTAACACTAATGATAAGGATTGGGAATTGTGAAATGAGCATCATTGAAAAAGTTTTTCAATTGATCTATTTCACAAAGTAAGGACCATAGGAAACATAGTGTGCATGCTTTGTGCATGGGACATCTATTGTTGTAATTTGAGTAATAAGTTGATTTTCTGAAACAGTAAACGATAAATAATGAGTAATCAATATGGTGGTTAAATAGAAGTGTTTTATTTACTCTCACAAGTTTGGGGCCATATAGGATTAATTATTATTGTTGTGTTTTAGTTTGCATGTTTTGACTTCCAGAATAACTGGGTTATTCGAACATCCACAGTCGATCATACGTTGGAAGTAGGTATGAAAGAAGACTATCATGAATCTGTCTGTAGATTGTCTAAAGTGTTTAAACATAGCACAAGTTTGCTACAGGGTTCATGAGTGCTTTGATAAGATTAGAGTATTGGATTAAACTCACGCTCACTTAGATCACTTCATGGATTTATCACAGGTGATTAGTGAGATGATAATATTGTATATTCTTTAAACCGAGACGTGTGAGTTGTTATTTGTTGGTCGGTTGCACATTGATAATAAGTAAACGCACAAGTAACTTGGTGTCATAAAACTTATTGTTGTGTGTGATTCGATCAGTGAATGCAAGCGAGCATTTGAGTCAATTTATCCATTCCTTTTACCCAAAGTGGGATAAAAGCGATATCTATGGGCCCCTCGATGATTTAGTGATGACACCTAAGCGCTTGGCCAAGTCGGGAGTAAGTTGATGTGTTCAATTGTATTCTGTTGTTAGTCGTCATAAATCGGAAGTCGGGAAACAGTATAGAGAGAATGATTGAAATTCATGTCTTATGTCTATACGATATCTTGAGAATGGAGGAATATATGATCTCTTATCTAAAGGACATGCTATCTGATAAGATCAGAGTTGACAGCGGCTTTTGAAAGCTACGATTGCTGATCAGCATCTGAAGTCATACAGAAAATAGTTATTAGACTTATCCAAGTGGGAGACTGTTGGATTAGTGTCTAAGTCCATAATTGTTTTGGTATGTACTTGACCCGATTATGAGCATGGTCCTTTTGGGTTGCCGTCACCATAGAAATATGTGGGATGAATTAAGAAGAGAAAGGTTTAAATATGATTTATTAATATATTATGAGAATAATATATTAAAAGAGAAATCATATTGTTTAATTAATATTAGTCAAGAATTAATTGATAATTAATTTTGTAGCTAAAAGAGATTAATTAAATATAGGGGATTGGACTGCAATTATTGGATAATTGAGTTAGTGGGCTAAGGAATGCTAAAGGAACAAGGGGTGAACGAAATTATGATGGGAGCCCATCATATTTTTGTTCATGGCCTTACCCCAGAAGGTTCCATGGGCTGCTTAGAGTTTAAGCTGTCCATTAGGGTTTTGACTAAAACCCTAGCAGCCCACACAAGTATATAAAGAACCCCTTAGGCCCCAAAAACGTGGGTAACTGAATCCTTAGGGTTTCTAGACATTTTTGGGTGCCTCCTCTCTTCTCCTTCTTCATCTAGTTGTTTAGTGGTGTTTGTGACTCCATTAGAGGTGCAGCACTTGAGGCACTAAGTTTTCTGAAGTCAATCAAAGCAAGGAATTGATTGTTATTATTATATAACAATCAAAGGTAATTCTCTAAACCCTAATTCACTTTATTATATGTTAGATCTAGGGTTTATAGTTTTGAATATTCAATTGCATGTTCATTAGACAAACTAGATCCAAAAGCTATTAGGGTTTGCATGTACACCATAGGATTGATGCTTTGCTTAAAACCCATCACAAGCATCTTGGGTTTGGGTTGTGGTGTTGGGCTAGTCATATTATGCTAGGAAAAAAGGTTGGATTTATTATATATTAATGGTCAAAGATAGCGTGTTAGGCCTTAGGGCTCTTCTTGACTACATAATATATTTTTATTATTATAATTATTTAATTAATTTTTTATTTAGTAAATTATGACAATTAGTGAATTAACTACTCAACAGTTTTTAGCTGTTATTTTCAGTTGGTGGTTTACAACCAATATTAGAAACCTATAAACACATGAAGATTGACGGAATTTGGAGGTTAATGAAACACATATATACATTCTCTTCAAAACGCTTTTATGCAAAATGGGAGCATGGTGATTCTCTTTCAACGTATTCAATATCTGTTCTTGATGAATTGATTATTTTATCCTTAAGACAAACTTATACTAGGGTAATTTATGCCTTAGGATACTTCAATTCGTAGGTCTCAATTTACATATTTTCTTGGTTGTAAATATGTTGAATACGTCAACATTCAATTATGTATTATGAATTGTGATCTTTAATAAATAAATTCGATTTGATTAGTTTATGTTTGTTAACTTTTTTATTTGATTACTTTTGTCATAACAGTTTGTAGTTATAATTATTATGTTTTTTCATTACTGTAGTGTCGTCAAACTTCTCTGTAACAACATTTTTTTCCTATGAAGGTACAGTAGGTGTCCTGAAACAACTGTTGAGAGTAAATGTTTCATCGTCAATAACGTTTGTACGGAAGTTGAGGTAATACATGGTATTTTGCGACTCACACATTAGGTTTTATTTTAGCTTTTGTTGGTGCTGATTTTTTCTTCCATGTTCTGTCGTGACTCTGAACATAAAAGATGAGATTGCAGGTTCAATGGAGCATATAACAGAAGTTCAATCTTAAGGGAAAGCTCTTCGCACTGTAACAAAAATTTTGGTTTTGACTCATGTGGAGATGGTACGCTTGGCTTTTCCTTTAGGTTTTGTGGGGCTATTTTTGTTATCTTTTTATTGATTCTTGAATTATTTTAGGAAGGTGGTAGTTTTGAAAAGATGTTGGATTTATCGTTAGGCTTTAGCTCTACAACATGGTATTTGGCTTCCTTTGATATCATAACTCAAAACGTAAATGCCTTTCCGAAACATTTTGTATGCATTTATTATATGTCCTTTGCGATAATGGAAATACACAAAAAAATGTCTATGACCATTTATTATATGTTACAACCTTTGATTTCTTGTAACACCATTGATAATTTCACTACTACGAAAAATGTTTTTAATTTATGGTTGTTATGCTCCAATCATGTATTTCTGATCTCTCTGCCTTGGTTGGTGACACCAATGGTTTTAATCGTTCATTATATGTCGTAAATGACTGTAGATGATAGACAAATATTTATCATTGAAAACCACGCTATAAGATATAGACAATGGACATGTATAACATATACTTACGACAAACAATCGACCATTTATACGTCATGATTTTTGAAATTCTTGTAAAAAGATTGACAAACATTTTACGACATATGTTTTACATTTTTAACAAAATGTGTATTTTTCTAAATATATTAATATCCTAACTAAATCACATTCAATATCTCACAATACAAAAAAAAAATATCATATATTCAGTGTCTCATTACACTTACAGTATAGAATCATATCTAAAAAAAACTGTTAAATAGATAATAACTTTTTCAAGCCCATAATTAAAGAACTAAAGTAGCCATCACTTGGATTGGATCGAATTTTGAAAGGAAACAAAGGGAGTCATGGATCGCATTAAGGCCTAATGTGGGTTCTGGCCCAGTAATACATACCTAGTAATAGGTAACTATTAAAAAATAATTCTTGCCGTTGTTTTTATTATTATTATTATTATTACTACTGGAACTATTAATAATTATTTTGATATATTTTAATTATAACTATTGGTTACCCCATGCTTCGTAATGATATATCCGGGTCGGAAGTATTGAAAATACCGATTCGGGTTACTTTATACAATGATTAAAAGTTTCTATTCCCGGATAAAAATTCAATATCGGATATATGTCAATATCCAAGAGACAATACTCTCGAATAAGCATATCCCGAAAAAAAGGGCAACGTATAGATATATTGTTGTCACATGTCCTTAACAAAAAACACACACAACACACACTACTCACGCATGTATGTGAAAGTAAGCTTGCTGGAAGAAAGCTACTACATTCAATGAAAATTAGAGGTACAAAACAAAAGAAATAAGACACCTATTTATACTAAACATGAACATGCACATCTCGTTATCTCCTATAAACTTGGTCAAACTTGACCTTTTCTGTTGTACACCTTTTAAAACATGGCTATAATCCCTTTATTTCAGCATGACTCAATCAAACACTCATGTATTATGAACTAGATCCGACCCATGACCCGTTGAACCAACCGATTAACCCAACAATCACCCCCTTAATCGGTTGTTCATACCATTTGTTCACAGCAATCTTTAATCACCCTCTTTTCATCTTGATTCAAGACCATTCCCGGGCACCTGACTTCCACCTCGGTTAGGTCCAAAGTCTTCATCCAATCCCGACTTTTCCTGGACACCGGACCTTCACCTTGGTCACGTCCAAAGTCCTCCATACCCGGCTGTTGTTTGTCACCACACAGAATTCGTTTTCACCTAACACTTCTGTGAAACGAGAGCCGTCTTCCACCGATCAAGAAAACAAAGCAACCCGCTTTTCCCGTCTTCTTTCACCTGCAAAAATGAAACAAACCCAAAGCCACCTGCTTTGACGGATCTTTTCTTTTCGTTTTCTCATGCAACTTCGGTAACTCTCTCTAATTTTCCGGTGACATACCCACAACCTACTGCCGGAATCACCACCTTGTCGGACACCACCAAAAACTAATGACATACAGCAAAGAAACCCATCAACTGAAAAACCTTCTCCGCCATTAACCAGTGACGAACACCAACACCTTCATAGCCTCTGTTTACCTTCGACCCACCGGCTGCCTCACCCGCAAATCTCGCCGACAACAGCTGCTAAGACCATTTGTGATCAACCCATTACCGACGATCCATGACCCTCTTCACCAGAAACCCGGTTTCCTGCTGCATCTGCCCTGCAGCAAAGGGCTACCCCCTTTTGTGAAACCGACTCTCAAACTGGCTTTGTTCCTCTTTGCGAGTCCTAAGCTCTGATACCAATTGTTGGCACATGTCCTTAACAAAAAACACACACAACACACACTACTCACGCATGTATGTGAAAGTAAGCTTGCTGGAAGAAAGCTACTACATTCAATGAAAAATAGAGGTACGGAACAAAAGAAATAAGACACCTATTTATATTAAACATGCACATGCACATCTCGTTATCTCCTATAAACTTGGTCAAACTTGACCTTTTCTGTTGTACACCTTCTAAAACATGGCTATAATCCCTTTATTTCAGCATGACTCAATCAAACACTCCTGTATTATGAACTAGATCCGACCCATGACCCATTGAACCAACCGATTAACCCAACATATATGTACTAAACAAACCATTTTAAGTACAAGTAAGCAACTTTTTTTACCCGGATCATAAAAAAAACCGGCTAAAAGATGATATCAACTTTTCTTATTGCATATAACATCAAGACACCTTCACGAAAAGAGACAAACTTACTCTTTGCCAGAAAAGATGGTTAATCTTAAACACGCAATATGTGCAATCCTTATCTAACTTATGCGTCAAATTATGTGTAGTGACAATCCTCATTGACAATCGGAGAAGAAGCGTAGTAACATTGGCGACATTCGAAATAACATCATTCTGAGAAATGTATTCTCACGACCGCAAGAGATATTTTAGAGGGAATAAAACATATAATAGAATGCAAAACACAAGCAAAACCATCAAAAAGGCCCCAAACCAACAACAGTCAGATGATATACCCAACTTTGAAAAGAAAAAACATTATGCTACCCGCAACGAACAAAACAGTGAAACACAACATAACATAATAATAGAACAATGAACAAAAACACATCATGGGGAAAACAACAAGGGGATCCTCGAAATATTATTTGACAAACAACAAACCCATTAAAAAAACGGAGATGAACCCATCTTAAAATACAAATTTATCCATGACATATGCATTCTTGGATGTATTGCGACAGTGGTAGTTCGACAGAAATCATGTATGGGCACTGGTTTTCTAAACTGCATGACAAATTAAAAAGGAAATAAAGGGGACACTTAGTATGGCTAGTAGGAGTGATATCACTACCACTAACCCTGCAAAATCACCAGCAAAGCACCCATACCACACAAATGATAAACTTCACCATCATCTAATCCCTGTCACCGTAGAATATGATCTTTTAAAGGAGTGCTATGAAAAAATTCGAAGCAATCGTTTCTACAATACATGACCTTGTTACGTTTAAGACACTGTTAGGTTATCGGACACTACACAGTGAACCATTTAATAATACCATCAATAACCTTGCTAGTTAAAGCAAACACCACAGACCAAGAGGATCGGCAAAGTAGTTCATGCAACCCGAAAACCATAGTCATCAATACAAACTACCCGAAAATAAGGAATTCGGATAGGTACAACTTTACCGACGTGACTCCGAGAAAACCTTGTGAGCATTCGAAATTTTCGGTTAACTTAGTACATGTATGTTCTTCGTACAATACATATACATTTCATTAGTTATGTCATTTTTCGTTGAATCTGATACCTGAATATCTTATTATGAAAAAAAAGTTGTCGATAAGTTCTTTGTAATTTATCTTAATACACAATATCATTAAACTATATAATTCAACAAATTTCTTATTTATCCATTCAAAATATTAAATCATTTTACATGAACTAATAAAATAATCTCACCAAGAATAGTAAGTGTATTATATTTTAATTTTTTTTGCCTTCACAATTAATTCAAACTGTTTAGTTTCTTTTTTTTTTGGCATAACTTTTATAATGTAATGATCGGTATAAATTTGAATATATTATCGATATTGTCTCATTTTTATTTACATAATGAAATATATTTTTCCCAATCTGGCATATATTACACATTAGATTTTATATTTCTCTATATCGGTATATAGTTTGTTTTTATAATTTAACCATTAAAAAAAATACTTTTTTGTGCATCATATTGCTAAAATATGAAGTTCAAAAAACGTTCAAATCCACATGAATTTAATAAACCATGTCATTTCCCCTTAAACCTAATATTATAAATATAGTTTGATTTCCAAAACTAATTACACTATTGTAATCGCCATAAATCACTGGTTCAACGATAAGTTTTTCATAATTTTTCTCCATACAAAAGATCACCAAAATACGGAATTAATTAATATCTTATTTATCTGTATAAAATACAAACGACTTCACATAAACTAATAAAATGACATACTCCCATAATTTTGCCTCTAACCAATGTTTTAACTAATTATATTGATGAATTTGTATGCATGCAAATATTTTGTAACACCAACTTCATATAGTAACAATTATATACAGAAACAAAATTTAAATTTAAATCATTTCATCCAATCGGCAGAATGTTTGAAGGTGTATTTTATCGATAAAGGTAAGATAAAATCACAGTGTTCATTATTATTGTCTTTTCTTATTAACCACTCAACCCCGTTATAGTAAATAATTTTTTTTTTTTATTTTGAACACTCAAAATATATATATATATATATATATATATATATATATATATATATATATATATATATATATATATATATATATATTGATCAATATACTTTTATAGTTTATAGGTTATACATTTAACCCCTTCTATTTTAATATATTTTATTTTATAACTGTTATGTAATGTTTTCAATGTTTTTATTTTATTTTTATAAATATAACATAATAATTTTCATATTTTGGTATATAATAAAAACTTGATATAGTATGATTTATCACTTTATTGACGTATTCCGGTTAGTTTTTCAGTATGGCGATCACTAGGGGTTCTGGATCAAGAGTTGGCGGCCCGGAGAGGCCGAAATTGACTAACGATGATATCCGTGAGATGATTACCATCAAGGTGATCATGGCTATTTGGGATGCGATCCCGGAGTTCTTTGGGTCTATTAATACCACCATGATCGAGATGTTTGACGAGCGCTATGTTGCCGTCTCCGAGGTTGTTGTTGTCGCAGACACTACAGGTATTGTTGTTGTTGGACTCCAGGAGAGAGGATCATTTCAGTACCGGAACTTTAGCAACACGAAGCCCCAGGAGTTTAATGGGGTCAACAACCTGATCGTTGCTATGAGGTGGTTATCAGATGTAGAGGGTTGTTTCTTTACTTGTTCGTGTCCAGAGGATCAGAAGATCAAGTGCGTTCTGAACCTTCTTCTTTTGGGGGTGAATGACTGGTGGAAGCTGGTGACCAGTTCTCCTACAGTGAAAGTCATAGTGAAATGGAAGCAGTTTATCGAGACGTTTCATGTTAAGTATATGCCACTGGTGCAGAGAGAGAGAGAGAGAGAGGGAGAGAGAGAGATAAAGAGGGAGAGAGAGAGAAGGAGAGAGAGAGAGAGAGGTTAGCCCAAGAGTATATGTCGCAGAAGGAGACGACAAAGTCGGTGATGTAGATCACCATGATGTTTACAAAGAGGGCCCTTTTCTGCCCCGAGTATGTTGTATCAGAGACCAGGGAGTTTGTGTCTACCTAGTGGTACATCTCTCTCATCAAGCTTTAGTCTTTCGCTCGGAGGAGAAAGATTAAGATTAGGACCCAGACAAGAGAGAAGAGGTAGACCCCAGCTCAGTCACAGGCGGCAGCAAAGAGAATCAAGCTTGTTGATTCGCAATCTGGAAGTCAGAGGGGTTGCACTTATGAAAAGTGAGGGGAAGGCGCACGAGAACGCATGCCGATCAACTACTAGTTATCACAAATGTGGAAAGGAGGGCCATATTATGAGGGATTGTCGTCAGCATGCCCCACTGTCGAGCACAAGGATTTGCTACCATTGTGATCAGGTTGGCCATATGAAGGCCAACTGTCCCTTGCTTACCAGACCAGTTCAGACACCAGTCAGGCTACTTTAAGGATTGTAAATGGACACCAGGGGAAATCTGAGGCCCTAAAGGCCAGGGGTCGTGCATTTTAGCTCACAGTAAAGGAGGCCAGGGAGGCGCCATACGTTGTTACCGGTATGTATCTCATATTATTTTGTCAGTTATTCCCTGTTTACTTATGTTTGTATTTCTGATAGGTACATTCTTATTGAACTCTTTTCCTGCTCTTGTGGTTTTTGACTTGGGTGCGAGTCAGTCTTTTGTATCTCAGTCCTTCAGTAGGGATTTTGTTGTGACTGTTGGGGAGCTGGAGTGTCTGTTGCGAGTTTCCATCACCAACGAATATAAGGGTTACAGCTTCGAGTGTTTTTCGGTATTGTACTTAGAGATATTTGGGGTGTTTTAGCCGATTGACCAGGTTCCCATCCCTATGGGAGATGAATACGTCATAGTAGGGATGGACTGGCTGAGTAGATTTGGTGTCATGATTGATTGTGAGAGACAATGGGTGATAGTTTGAACCCCAAGTGGGGGAGAACTAACTATTTATGGTGAGGGTAACAGGGTCGATTCAGCCTTTTGTTCCGCTGCCAGGGCTCGACGGTATCTATAGCATGGGTGTATGGGTTACCTCACATATGTGGTTGACACTCGGGATGAGAGGAGAGTTTTGGTTTCATATGTGTCGGTGGTTAGCGATTTTCCCGATGTATTCCTAAAGAATTTAACTGGTGTGCCTCCCATGAGGTAGGTGGAGTTCAAAATCGATCTAATCCCCGGTTTTGGAATTCATTGAAAAATGAAAATTTTAGTCATGATTTTGGGATGTTACACAAAGAGAAGGACTTGGTAAAGAGAGAGAGAGAGAGAGGAGAGAGAGAGAGAGAGTACTTTGAGGAATGGCAAAATATGAATAACAGATGAAGTTGTTGAAGCCTTCAAGTGGGAGATTGTTGGGGTTTGAAGTCTTGTCCAACATGGAGCACTTAGAATCAAGTGGAACACTTGGATGGATCATTTTGAGTTTAATGTAGCACTTAGGGTGCATGGAGCAAGTGCCAAATGAACATATCATCTAAGAAGGCATTGAATCATCTGACAAAGAAACAGATCAAGTGCTAAAGGAACGGATCATTTAAAAAGGAGTTTGGAGCAAATTAGAGCACCCGAAATCTGAATTTTAGATCGGTCGATTTTTAGCCGACGGGATCTAAATGAAAGTTGTAGTACTCGTAAATACCAACGCGTGGATATAAAGAACGTCGATAATAGAGCTCGTATGCAAAAGTTATGGACGAAGCTTAGTCCCTACTTTTCGAGCGCGGCGAATTCGATACAGTTTCGTAAATACGAGATAGAATGAGAATTAGCCAACGAGATCTAAATGAGAGTTGAAGATATCATTAATAGGAACTCAACGGTAAAAAGACAGACAAAAATGGAGCTCGTATGCGAAAGTTATGGACGAAGCTTAGTCCCTACTTTTCGAGCGCGGCGAATTCGATACAGTTTCGTAAATACGAGATAGAATGAGAATTAGCCAACGAGGTCTAAATGAGAGTTGAAGATCTCATTAATAGGAACTCAACGGTAAAAAGACAGACAAAAATGGAGCTCGTATGCGAAAGTTATGGACGAAGCTTAGTCCCTACTTTTCGAGCGCGGCGAATTCGATACAGTTTTGTAAATCCGAGATAGAATGAGAATTAGCCAACGAGGTCTAAATGAAAGTTGAAGATCTCATTAATAGGAACTCAACGGTAAAAAGACAGACAAAAACGGAGCTCGTATGCAAAAGTTACGGACGAAGCTTAGAGACTACTTTACTATAAAACTCCTATAAATACAAGGGTGAACTCCTCATATTTTCTTCACACCATAAGCCTCTCTTTCTCTCTCTAACTTCTCTCTAGCCTCCCTAAACCCCTCCCAAGTCTACGGAACCTCCCTAGCACGAGAAGAAAGCCCCGGAGCGCCTGACGGCTCCGAGAAGAAAAGCTTTCGGCTTGGAAACGCTGCTCCAGCGAAGACCGGTTTTTAATAAAAACTCGCTGTAAGTGAGCTACGCCTATACTATATCTAATATAGATTTTATTTAATTATAGTAACATTATTAGGACCTTAAAATAATTATTTGGGCTATTATTATGAGTTATATTGAGTGTTATTTAACGCTTATATAATAGTAATAATAGCTAGACTATTAATTAGTCGTGGTTAACGTTAAAAACTAAACCCTAGTGGTATTGATACTAGGTTTTGTCGAGGAAAATTGTTTTGAGATAACGAAGTGCTGTCTGAGTTCGGAATCACCACCTAATCAGGTGAGTGCATAGTTACTTTCATCTTACACATAGATATGAAGTATTTTATTATAAATTTACGTGCTATGTGTGCATATTGTCTAAATACTTGCTGTCTATGCTGGTGAAAGATTTTTATACATGTTTTAAATGATGTAAACTGTATAAAGTATTTTATATCTACAAGATATGTTGGGTAAAACATGGGTAGATGAATGATGATGGATAAAAGCTGAAATAGAGGAACATTAGTAGTACGGACCTAGTGCCCTATAGGTATACATTGGCAGCAGTGGACCTAGTACCCTATAGATGAGCACTGGCAGCTGCGCCACAACCCGTAGATGATTTAGATCTACGGTAAACGTCCTAGCAGCTGCGCTCCAAGGATAGTATCGGCAGTTGCGCCTAATAAGGAGCCTTATGACCATGACAGTAGTGTTTAAAGGTCAATACCGGCAGAAGCGCCTCATAGAAAATGTCCTAATTCTGGCAGCTGAGCCTAAGTGACAATATTAGCAGCTGCGCTTGACCAATGTGTCATTGGCAACAATGGACTTCATGTTGTTTCCTTAGGATGATCCTTAGGAATGAATGAATGAGAAATAGCTGATTCTTAGGGTAGATCCTTAAGAATAAAGAAGATAATGGGGATGGGTAATTGGGTTGATTGTTTGATTGTTTAAACATAATAATTATATTATTGTGGGTTGAAAACCCTATGTACTCACCAGGTTTCCCAACCTGACCCACTCAGTTTATTTATATCACAGGTGTTGATATGAAGTGACATTACACTGAGAGATTTAAAGAGATGTAGATCACTAGTGTAAATAATTGTAAGTTCTGTTTATGCTTATGTTTTTGTATTAACGATGACATCCCAAACATTTTAAAATGAAATAAATACGTTTCTTCGAAAATGTTTTAATAACGTATTTACCATGTTTTTCTGGGAACAAATTCCGCAACATTTTTATAAAATGAAGTACTCTGATTTTTATAAAGCGTAAACAACATCGGTCTTTTTTGGCCGTGAAAATGGGGATGTCACAGTTGGTATCAGAGCATTAGTTTAAGCGAACTAGGAATATGAATTTATTTCTAGACTTAAACTTAGAATGTTAAGCGATGATTGTGAGGTGTGAGCACTAGCTTATTTTAGGAATTATGCCTAAAATGCTTTTATGTGCTAAATGCTTTATGCCTTATATGCTGTTATTTATTCGGATCTATGGTCTGTTGCCGACCGGATCTGGAAACCTTATATGTTTAGGATTCTAAACGTACGACTACGATATTAGAACTAGCATGTAAACGTTTCGGAGTGATAAGGATGATTTAAACGTCAATCCTAAGTAAAGGTCTAGATTCACCTTATTCGGTGTATAGATCAAGATGGCAAGGACCCGTAGCGGAAACGTGAATGCAAATGAGAATAGGAACCAACCCCTAGTGGTTCAGCAAATATCTGTTGTAGAAGAAGTTGCACCTGAGCCAGTCACAATGGCTAGAGTTCAAGCCATGATTCGGGCTATGCTAACTGAATAAAGGGAAGAAATGAGGAGGATGTCGAATAGGGACGAACCTACTATGCCCACTGAGCAACCTGAGCTGATTCCCGAGCAATCGGAGGAAGGGAACTACAGTCGCCAAGTGAGTCAAGTGGGGACTCAAGATGGCCTGGAGAGGAGAAACGACAAGGATGGGCGAATGTACAAGAATTTCTTGGGTGCGAAACCACCAAGTCTCTCAGGAAGCCCAAAGCCTGTTGAGATTATGGATGGGATCTCCGAGATGGAAATGGTGTTTGAGAGCTGCGACTGTAGCGAGAAACAGAAGAATGTCTTCGCCGTAAGACAACTGAAAACTGGAGTCTTGAGCTGGTGGAAGCTATTGGCAGATACGATGCCACGAGGAGAAGCCTTAAGGATGTCATGGGAAGAGTTCTTGGAACAGTTGAAAATGCAGTATGCTCGGAGATAGATCTGATAGACCTAAACAACGAGTTTCAGAACCTGAAGAAAGGGAAGATGAGTGTTGATGAGTATGCCACCGCATTCACCAAGAGGATGAAGCTATTCCCCTACTTGGTGCCTTCTAAACTCTCCAAGATTGATAGGTTTGCTAACGGACTGCCCACTGACTTTGGCCCAATGGTCAAAATGGCAACTACCTTGAAAACAGCTGTTAGGGCAGCTAAGAACGTAGAGGCCCAGGTAAGAGAAAAGGGTCTAGAAAAAGATAAGTCAGGAGAGAAGCGGAAGTTTGAAGGATCTTCAAGGTCCAAAAAGGAAAGCAAGACTACCCAAAGAGAGAGGGGGCTACAAAGCCATATGTGCCGCCAAAGCAAAAAGCGAGAACATTTCAAATGATCCTTGACGAAGCAGATGACAATGCGAAGATTCAGGAGTTAACACTTGACATCCAAGGATCGAGTTATGGAGTAATCGTGTAGATAGTACCTCGCGATGTAGCCTGTTAGGGGCATAGTTTAGGGTGAACTTGAACACCTATGTAAACATTTTAAGGAATAATATAAAACCTTCGTTTTGATATTTGATGTGTTAAACTGTTATGTGATTTTCTTGTATGGTGACTTGGAAAACTGCGAGACAATACTTGGGACGGGTATGAGTAGGTGTGGATGGTAGTAGAGGCCTATACTACCGGAAGCACAGGACTCACACTTGGATCAGGGAAAGTCACAAGGTTACCAAGAAGCTAGTAATTGATTTCGTTTTATTCAAGTGTGTTGTTACCATCGTTTCGGTAATGACTAAGAAGATTGTTGATATTCCGACCCTAGTGGTCATATCGAATCAAGTCCGACTACGATGAGTATGTTGTGTGGTTCAGAGAACCAAGTTTGATGTAGCATCCGACTTAAACCAAACGGTTGAAATCAAAGCGATCAATAGAAGTATCGCACTCGTTGTTAAAGAAGTTGGTGGCTAGAAATGCCTAATGTTAAAGTGTGATTATATCACATTAGAACATGAAGGAAGGCATAGTCTGTTTTAGAATTTAACTCTAAGAGACCTAAGTCTAAGTGTTGCAACATACGATGATAGGTCATTAGAATATGATACATCGATCTATATTAGTAATAAAAGAACTTATCTCAAGTCCCTATCCAGCAGGGATCGAGATTGTGACTTGAAGGTCATAATTTGGAGTCTAACCTGAGGTAGAGAGCAGGTGCACGATCGAGTACACTTACAGTCAATGAGTTTAAAAGATAGAATTGAAGGAATGTAGAAGTTATAATTATTAACTAGGATGAAGAGATGACGTATGGAGTCATTATACGACCCTGTTTTGTTGATGATTCCGGGACGTAATCATCCTAAGGGGGAGATAATTGTAACGCCCGCAAATCTGGGCTAGTCAAATTAGAGGCAATAGGGGTCGAAAACAACTTTTCGACAAAAGATTATTTAGAATAAATAATCTTAACCAAGTTGTAGAGTATGTTACAAGGTTTTCGTACATATAAAGAACGCCGAAAACCGAGTTATAACGAAGAAGTTATGACCCGTTGAAGTTTCGCGACGGAACCGGCACGATACCGGGAAGCGTAAATAGTGAATTTACGATAGAGCGAGATTTAGCCTTAGCGATCTAAAAGAAAGTCGTAGAATATGTTAAACTAAGAACATCAATAAAAAGAACGCCCAAATCTGACTTCGTATGAGGAAGTTATGATTTTTCTAAGATTTAGCATAGCAGTGCACAGCCCGAAATCTGAATTTTAGATCGGTCGATTTTTAGCCGACGGGATCTAAATGAAAGTTGTAGTACTCGTAAATACCAACGCGTGGATATAAAGAACGTCGATAATAGAGCTCGTATGCAAAAGTTATGGACGAAGCTTAGTCCCTACTTTTCGAGCGCGGCGAATTCGATACAGTTTCGTAAATACGAGATAGAATGAGAATTAGCCAACGAGATCTAAATGAGAGTTGAAGATATCATTAATAGGAACTCAACGGTAAAAAGACAGACAAAAATGGAGCTCGTATGCGAAAGTTATGGACGAAGCTTAGTCCCTACTTTTCGAGCGCGGCGAATTCGATACAGTTTCGTAAATACGAGATAGAATGAGAATTAGCCAACGAGGTCTAAATGAGAGTTGAAGATCTCATTAATAGGAACTCAACGGTAAAAAGACAGACAAAAATGGAGCTCGTATGCGAAAGTTATGGACGAAGCTTAGTCCCTACTTTTCGAGCGCGGCGAATTCGATACAGTTTTGTAAATCCGAGATAGAATGAGAATTAGCCAACGAGGTCTAAATGAAAGTTGAAGATCTCATTAATAGGAACTCAACGGTAAAAAGACAGACAAAAACGGAGCTCGTATGCAAAAGTTACGGACGAAGCTTAGAGACTACTTTACTATAAAACTCCTATAAATACAAGGGTGAACTCCTCATATTTTCTTCACACCATAAGCCTCTCTTTCTCTCTCTAACTTCTCTCTAGCCTCCCTAAACCCCTCCCAAGTCTACGGAACCTCCCTAGCACGAGAAGAAAGCCCCGGAGCGCCTGACGGCTCCGAGAAGAAAAGCTTTCGGCTTGGAAACGCTGCTCCAGCGAAGACCGGTTTTTAATAAAAACTCGCTGTAAGTGAGCTACGCCTATACTATATCTAATATAGATTTTATTTAATTATAGTAACATTATTAGGACCTTAAAATAATTATTTGGGCTATTATTATGAGTTATATTGAGTGTTATTTAACGCTTATATAATAGTAATAATAGCTAGACTATTAATTAGTCGTGGTTAACGTTAAAAACTAAACCCTAGTGGTATTGATACTAGGTTTTGTCGAGGAAAATTGTTTTGAGATAACGAAGTGCTGTCTGAGTTCGGAATCACCACCTAATCAGGTGAGTGCATAGTTACTTTCATCTTACACATAGATATGAAGTATTTTATTATAAATTTACGTGCTATGTGTGCATATTGTCTAAATACTTGCTGTCTATGCTGGTGAAAGATTTTTATACATGTTTTAAATGATGTAAACTGTATAAAGTATTTTATATCTACAAGATATGTTGGGTAAAACATGGGTAGATGAATGATGATGGATAAAAGCTGAAATAGAGGAACATTAGTAGTACGGACCTAGTGCCCTATAGGTATACATTGGCAGCAGTGGACCTAGTACCCTATAGATGAGCACTGGCAGCTGCGCCACAACCCGTAGATGATTTAGATCTACGGTAAACGTCCTAGCAGCTGCGCTCCAAGGATAGTATCGGCAGTTGCGCCTAATAAGGAGCCTTATGACCATGACAGTAGTGTTTAAAGGTCAATACCGGCAGAAGCGCCTCATAGAAAATGTCCTAATTCTGGCAGCTGAGCCTAAGTGACAATATTAGCAGCTGCGCTTGACCAATGTGTCATTGGCAACAATGGACTTCATGTTGTTTCCTTAGGATGATCCTTAGGAATGAATGAATGAGAAATAGCTGATTCTTAGGGTAGATCCTTAAGAATAAAGAAGATAATGGGGATGGGTAATTGGGTTGATTGTTTGATTGTTTAAACATAATAATTATATTATTGTGGGTTGAAAACCCTATGTACTCACCAGGTTTCCCAACCTGACCCACTCAGTTTATTTATATCACAGGTGTTGATATGAAGTGACATTACACTGAGAGATTTAAAGAGATGTAGATCACTAGTGTAAATAATTGTAAGTTCTGTTTATGCTTATGTTTCTGTATTAACGATGACATCCCAAACGTTTTAAAATGAAATAAATACGTTTCTTCGAAAATGTTTTAATAACGTATTTACCATGTTTTTCTGGGAACAAATTCCGCAACATTTTTATAAAATGAAGTACTCTGATTTTTATAAAGCATAAACAACATCGGTCTTTTTTGGCCGTGAAAATGGGGATGTCACAAGTTACTTGCAATGATGTTCATGGAAGATGCTCGCGGATGATGCTCATAGAAGATTTTCGCAGATGATGCTTGTAGAAGATCCTTACGTGTTTGAAGATTCTAAAAGCGCCCACATGACATTACTTGATTGGTTGAAATTTAAGGCAACCCCTTTACGGGCTTATTATGGATATGCCTGGCCCATCATAATTAAGGTTTCTCATGATTTCCTATAAATATGCACATATTCTCATCATTGTAAAATTGCTAGATTTCTGTGAGAGCTCCAGTAAGATATAATTTTGAATGTTTGTAATAGTTTTACAAAGCTAATAAAATCCATTCTCTCGTTCGCCTGTGAACGTAGGTCACTTTGACCGAACCACATTAAATATTGTGTTCCTTTGATTTATGTTTTGTTTTTAAGTCTTAGGGGTTGTTTGTTTACCACTTAATGCCTCTTAAAAGAGGCTATGTCTAAATCTTAAAGATTCAAATTGTTTGTTAAGCTCTTAAAAAACGATCTGAAAATTAAAAATGCATCTGATTCGGTAAGATCTAAAAGGGTATCTGAAAAAAAAAGACGTGCTTATCCTCGTGCCCTCCCACACTTGTTCATCTCTTCCTCGCCTCCCACAATCGCATCTACTTTCGATGCCAGTCACAACCCCTTTATCGGCCGTCGCTACCCTCCAATACCTCCTCGCATCGTCGACCCCATACTGCATTGCCGCCCCCATCGTCGACATCACCGCCTCGCATCGTCGACCCCACGTTCTGATATCAATCAACTCACACCACCAAGGTTAGACCTCTGGCGCCTAGCTCCGACAACGCCGTCCTCGACAACGCTAGTCTCCACCATGCGTCCTCCGATCTCCTCTATTGTTCAGGTACGGAATTGATGCCTCCCCTTTTTGCGTTTAGTTCTTTCCTGTTCCCAAAATCCAATCGGTACCGAACCCAAATCACACTTCCTCCTTTTTGAATCAATTTGTTGCTCTGGGTTCTCACGATTGCAGGTAAGCTACCAAATTGGTTATTGATTTATAGTTTGAATGTGTGCTTACGTCCTTCCAACTGTTTTAAGCATCTGTAATCAATCATTTTTATAGAGATGATTTCAAGGTATGTATCAAGAACTTAATTAACATAAATGGTGGATGAAGAAGATGAGAAGATTGCAAGGCTAATGGCAGATATCTGTTGCCAGAGCTTTGGGAAGACTAAAATGACGGGTTTATTGATATTTGGTAACTTAAGTGTTGATATCCATCCATCATTTTGCTATTAATATGAAAGTTATGTATAAACACACAGGATGTGATTGAATCCTTGATGGGTACATTGTTTACATGGGTGTAATGTTTATATTTAGCTTCCTACTTTGATATAAAAATATATTTCACATGTATGATATTCATTTGTAGCATCCTAGTTTGAGGGAACCTAATTTTTTCAAAAAAGGTATGATGTTGTAATTGAAAGAAAATGATACAAAGGGTAAAATGGTTATTTTTATCATTCAGCACAACAATTCAGAGGTTCCAATCAAACAATATTTAAAAATTCAGATTTTAAAAATTCAGACCCTCTTAAAAATTCAAATCTTAAAAATTCAGATTTTGCCAAACAGCTAATTCTACAAGTTCACCGAAGTTTGTTTTGATATTTGTCTGAAGTGTTTAAGTTGTTTTGTTGCAACCTAACACGATATTGTGTTGACATTTCTCTTTCAAAAAACATTACTCAACATTGTATCGCTCATATTCGTTTTATATAATTGTCGTCACTGTTAACTAAAAACACGACACGAACATCTCATTTTTACCTCTATTATTTGATATCTCAATATATATCCTAAAGTTTTGTATATCGAATATTCTGGATTTTTCAGTTAACAAAATCAACTATTCCCAAAAAAAAAAAAATAATATCCAATTTTGAATGCATTTACTAAGGATTATTCAACTCAAATTTTCAAATTTCACAATCAAAACATAATTTCAAAAAAATATATATAACAATTGAAATTTTCAAATTTCACAACCAACATAAAATTTCGTAAAAAAAACTCTGCAAAAGTCTAAAGTTATGATAAAAAAAAACGTACGGTGCGAGTATCAATGCATCGATAAGAAATCAAAAACTAAAGTTGTTAAAAAGGTTGAATAATGAATTTCATTGACAAGTCAATCAATATACAATATATACAATAGACAATAACATAAAATAAAATGAATTCTATTCACATGTCAATCAAAATTAAACCCCCAGCTACCTACAAATCTACAGTATACATACATAAACACCACCATATGGCCTATGGATTCAGTAGCAACGGATAAACGACAACCACCACCAGTCTCATCTCCTCCTCCAGTCCTCCTCCTTTTGTTTCTTAGTGCATTGTCTCCAGCATCCCATTTTGAATAAATCTTCTCTCCGCCTTTCCCTCCTTCCTTCAAACTTCAAATGGAGGTCATCCCGAAATCAACCAGGACGACGACGGAGCTCCACCACATGTCTAACAAGTGGAAACAGAAACACCACCACACAGCTGATCAACGCAGCCCTGAACGGACAAAAGTCTGGATCGAACCTCCTCCTTCTCACAACAGACTACGTAAAGTACCTGTTGTTTACTACCTCACTCGTAATGGCCACCTCGAACATCCTCATTTCGTTGAGGTTCCTATCTCCTCCTCTGAAGGACTTTATCTTCGAGGTAAACTTCGATTTTTCAATATCCATTACGTGTTCTAGTTATTGAATTTTGTTTTGGAATTTTAGATGTAATCGATCGCCTTAATTCTCTACGTGGAAAAGGAATGGCTGCGTTGTACTCATGGTCTTCTAAAAGGTTAGTGATAATTCTGTTTTCAAATTGTAATCGCTATCATGAATTTATGACCAAAGGGGTTGAATTGATTTGATTTGATTTCTGTGGTTTAGGAGTTACAAAAACGGATTCGTCTGGCACGATTTGTCGGAGAATGATTTTATTTACCCGGCGCACGGCCAAGAGTATATTCTGAAAGGATCGGAGCTCTTCGACGCCCCCGGCGGTGGCGCTCAGTTCAGTTCCAAATCCGATGAAAATGTTTCATCCATTTCGAAAAGATCATCGTCTTCCGGGACATTAAAATCCATCGATGAGTTTGATTTCTCAGTTGGCAGGAGCAGGAGGAACCAATCATGGAGCGCAATCGATCTTCATGAGTACAAAGTCTACACCGGCGAGTCCTCCGCCGGTAGAGTCGCTGCCGACGCCTCCACTCAAACCGACGAAAGCCTCCGTCGCCGGAGAGCGATGATCAGCGAACTCGAAGAAGAAGATAAACCAAACGAATCGTATCAAGACAACGCGAGTTCCGAACTAAGCCGCAACGAGATTTCACCACCGCCGTCCGATTCTAGCCCGGAAACCCTAGAGTCGTTGATGAAATCCGATGATAAACTAATCGTAAGGTCAGAAACAGAGTCAGAGATGATCTCCACGATCAATCCAACGGCCGGAAATAAAACGAAAGCACCATCGGTGCTGATGCAGCTGATTTCTTGCGGTTCAATATCTTTCCGGGATTGTGGACCGGGAAAAAGAAACCCGAGTTTTTCGCTCGGGTCACAGTACAAGGCATGTATGCTGCCACGTGGAGAAGAGGTGAATGATCAAGTGGAGGAAGGTGCAGGGGAAACAACAAGCGAAAACGCCGTCGTTCCTGAAAGGAAAAACAAGGGAAGTAAAAAAATGATGGAAGATAAAGAATATTTCAGCGGGAGCTTAATCGAGACAAAAAAGGACGAATTTCCAGCTTTAAAGCGATCTAATTCCTATAATGCAGATGGGTAAAATTCGAAAGTAAAATCTTATTTATTTATTTATTTTTGAAATTTTCTTGTAATTTAGTGTCACTTTTACTTTCACTTGGAGTTCATTTACCCATGAAATTTGTCTAACTATGTGTATGTTTAAGAAAAGTTATAATAATAAAATTTAAAATATATAAAATTGAGAGTTCTTATTTATAAGAAAATTTTATAATAATATTTGTTAGAATTTAAAAAATATAAAATTGAGAGTTTTTTTTATAAAGCATCTTATATTTTGATTTTTTTAGCTGGTTCCAAAACTAAAAATAATAACTGATAAAAATAAGTTTTTTATTTTTGAGAAAAAAGTATAATTATTTAGGTCTATAAAAAAAATGTTAAATGTAAGAAACTGTAATTGAAGTCAAACTTACAAATGTCATTCACTTTTTGAATCAAGATTCGGATTTCAGAAAATATACGAAAGGAATCCACTTTTTACCCCATAGTCATTTCCACTTCAACTTTGGGTTGTACACTTTCCTTAAATATCCATCTCTGAATCAATCAGTAATAATTCAGTATACGACTCTCAATAATATCTCAAATTATTTTATTTTATCCCAATATCATTAAATACACTACTGAACACCTCATACTCAATAAGTCAACAGTAGTTATCATATCAAATATCGACGTGAATCACTTGTTCCTGCAAATAAATGTACAAAAAATCATTCTAGTCGACGAAAAAGGTCTAAAAAAAATCTACTGTCATTGTTATAAAGGGTGAAACATTTTTAATGGTTAAATTAATTTGCGAACCATAAAGTTATTAAGTAGTTAAGATGCTATCTACAAATGTTTATACATGTTAGTAAATGTTTTAAGGACATTACATGTGCATGATTGTTATTAAACATTATTAATTTATTACGAAATGCTATTAGTTGCTATATATTTCATCTTTGAAGCTTATGTTATATATTCAATATTTTATTTGAAATAATCCAAAGTATTATATAACTGTTTATGATTATTATTGATATAATATCACTGAAGCCCTACATAGTTTTAAAAGATCCCTTATAGGTTTTTTGGTAGTTTAAGGGTATCTCTAACCCTACACTAAAAAACCACTTTTACACTATAAATTATATTATAATGCTTTCATCATATATTTTAGCTAACATTATATATAGTGTTGAATTTTAGTGTTATACTAAATATAATGTTGAACAAAAAACAATGTACATAAAATATTCTTTTTAGTATTAAATATAGCTTAATGGGTCGGAAAACTTTAGTATATACACTATCTTTTACACTATAATTATATGTATAGTGTAAAAAAAATAATGTTAAGGGTTGGAGATGGTCTACATACAAAAACTCTATACTACCCGCCAAAAAAAGACATGACTTAAAGAAAAATCCAACTAATACCCACTCGAATCTTAACAATCGTCTCTCTCTCTCTCTCTCTCTCTATATATATATATATATATATATATATATATATATATATATATATATATATATATATCCCACACTTTCTCTCTCTCACACACACACACACATCTCTTATGAATATCGATCAAGGTTTCTACGTTTCTTAGAATTACAAACAACAACATGGCAGATGATTTTAACTCCTTTGGGCATGTCGGTGAGCAAACCAAGTTACTATCGGTGAAGGTGAAGTGTATGACCGAGGTGATTGGGTTTAATTTAGAGAACATTAGACTAAACAGAGATGGAGAGCCAAAACTAGTGGTGTGCTATTTGTTGCTGAATGGTTCGGTTGTGCATTGAGGTAGTAATGGTTAAGAAGTTATCGTTAGCTGTGGGTTACGGAGGTCGTTCAATTGTTCATCAGAAAGGTACTAGTTAACTTGATTTTCTTTATCATTATAATTTTTAGTTCTTATAGATACATGAAACTTTTAGGCTCTCACCGATTGCTGGTTTTTCACAATATTCACCGTCGCCGGAACCTTGCTTGATTCTGTAATTATGTTTTCAGTTCAAAAAATGATTTTAATTACAAGGAGCATTTTTGTATCTAAACCCATATTTCCATTATTTTATTTATGGGGTTTTCTTAAGGCTTTTAACTTCTTCATCCATGACACTATTGATTTTAGGGTTCCTCTGGACCTTCGACTCCGATAGTTACCTAAGCAGTGGTGATTGATTTAGAAATCAAAAACTAGAAATTAGTTTGGATTCATAAATTGAGACAGTTATTGTTAGGCTGTCAAACTCAATAAATAAAAAGATACAAAATGAACTCCAAAAACATTGTTACTTTACACTAGAAAAGTAGAACATGTGTAACGTCCCAAAAATTACAAAGATATTTTTCATTTAAAATAGATTAACCAATTAAAAACCTTATATTTAAAATCATTAAGTGACATTCATTTATTTGAAAACCATAATGTTAACAGAGTTTAGTTACAAAACAGTTGAAAACAATATCTTCGATGTGTGTGTACAGTCCCACTGAGTTCATTTCACGAACAACTTGCAAAACATTTAATTCACAACTATAAGCATAAAGATTAGTGAGTTTCCCAATATACCATATATTTCATCATATATACAATGCATCTACATGAAGTCCTCGACTATAGCGCCGACCTGCCAACTCTCATATCCACATGCATATATATATATATATATATATATATATATATATATATATATATATATATATATATATATATATATATATATATATATATGAAAGAACGGGTCCACTCCAACCCCAACTGAATGTTATATTTAAAATCATAGTCTTATAGTCACATCCTGTCATAGGCCAAATCATAGTCTTTCTTTGCCAATGTCAGGGGCCAAATCCTGCTTTTTCATATAATTGACAGGGGCCAAATCCTGGTCTTTCATATAATTGCCAGAAAGCAATTTTATCATTAAGATATTAATCCTTACAGATCAAGGCTTATAATTTCAGATCTGGTTCTTCCTCATGACTTAATGGATAAAAATTCCAACTTTATTCAATAAGACATTACCAAAATGCAAGATCCCTAACCCTAGGTCCAAATAAATCTTTAAAGGCTTAAATCTTTGTTCATGGGATTAAGAACACCCAAGCTAATACCTTTTTCTTTCTCAACAGAAGTCTAATGACCATTAGAGTGCCATAACAAGATCTGGAGTTCCTCAAACTCCAAGAGCATTCATGAAAGAGGCCAAATCATCCAAAAAGAGCAATAACTTGAATCTAAAAGAATAAAGATTCAGGTGTAAGCTTTATAACTCAAATGGCTCAGAAATTTGAAGGAGATGAAGGATTTAAGCTAACTATTTCTTCCTTGCACCAAGATGAAGTTTCTTCCTCCTCAAGCTTCACAAAATCAAGAAGACAAACTCAAGATCAAGCTACCAAGCTCAAAACCATGGAAGGGAGGCTAGGGTTTTAAAATGGGAAGATGGAGACTGAAGGAAATGACCTAATCCAAGAGTTAAGGTCCTTAAATATGGGAGTAATCCTAGGCTTGGGCTGCAACAACCACCCCGTCGTGGCCATCCTCTTTCCACGTTGTGGAAACTTACCTGAACGTGTTTCTTTAATAATGAGTCATGGCCACGTCGTGGTCATCCCACCACACTGTGGCACAAGTTTTTTTCCCCAAAACCTCATCTTTGAAGTCCTTACCCCCCCCCCACTAAATTTATATCTTGTCCTTGAAATGTGTACTTACTCATTATTCCATAGCACCCTGAAGACCCCTTAAGTATCCTTTCGACCTACTCCTTTTTGCTCTAACCGCCACATATCCCTTACTAAGGTTTGCATATAGAAATCTAAAGTTCTCCACAAACAGGTGCATGATTCATTGATCAAAAACTTTTAATCGAACTTCATCCCTTGTAGCACCGAAACGACACTCAAAGTAGACGAACGCCTACCGTCACATTTATTGATTTCAGTCCTTAGCGAGAAATGTGCCAACTTATGAAGAAACGGTTAGATTAAGGTGTCTAAGCCAATAGATAAATTAGTATATACTTAAATTAAAAGCAAAGTCCTTTTTGGGTTGCCCTCAAAACTGCTAATTGATAAGAATGACTTTTGGAAAGAGATACTAATTTATTGATTTATTATATGATTAATAAATAGCAATAAATAATTTGTTAATATATTATGAGATTAATATATTAATTATAAATAGTATTATTTAGGTAAGAATTAATCAGAAGTTAATTAGAAATAATGTTGGGATTAATTAGTTTAATTAAAAGTGAAAGGACTTAAGATGTAATTGTTTAATAGTTGAACAAGAAGGTATTCTAGAACCTTCGTAAGCCTTGGACGGTTTTAGGAGGCTTATTAGGGGTTTTTGGAATATTTGTTAAGGATAATTAGGGAGTTGGATAATTACCTAATTTGAAATATTAATATTATATTCAAATTAGGGTTTCCAAGGCTCCTTGTATCAACTATAAATAGAGCCTCTTGGCTCCTCATTTTTGTCCATCACTTATGCTAAAGGAATAACTAAAATTCCAACTCCCCTCGTCTCTCATCAAGCGTTCTGATTGTTAGGGTTTGGGTACAAACCATTAGAGGCATTGGATTTTTGGTACTTGCTTTCCAAGACATTTGAAAAAGGAATTGACTTGATTATTTTCTATAATAATTAAAAGGTATGTAAACTCTAATCCCCTGTATTTTCTTATTATTGTAGGGCTTCCTTAGGGTTCTTGATGTTCATAAATTATAGCCATCAATAGAGAAAACTTAGATCCAAATAGGTTGCATGTGAACTTAAGGGTTAAGTTATTTCTCCTCATGCATTAAATTATAACCTATAAAACCTAATAGTAGTATCAGGGCCATGATTTTCTATTTGATTGTGCATAATAATGAACAGATCAAAATTAGAAATTATAAAAATTAAACCCTAAAGGCCTTGGATTTTCGACTTTGCTAGGGTTTCTTGAAAACCTAGACTCCCTAACCCTATTTTCAAAATTAGGGGAGTTCCTTTAGGGTTTATATTGTTTCCTTAGTTATTATTTTAAACGCCTTAAAGTTTGAATAACTAAAACCTGATAAACCCAACCCTAATTTTCAAAAATTAGAAGGGTCTGGATCAGGATTAAATTTAAATTAATTTATTCCTCGGCTATAGCACTGACCTGCTAAATCTCATATGCATGTGCATATAACATACATAACAATCATATATTAAATAGTGCGACTACTCCAACCCCAAGTGAATGCTATATGCCAAATCATAGTTTTACGGTCACATCCTACCATGGACCAAATCATGGTCTTTCCTTGCTAATGTCAGGGGTCAAATCTTGGTCTTTCATATAATTTCCAGGGGTCAAATCTAGATTGAATAAAAAGTTTTTTTTTGAATCATAAATATTTTGAATGATCACATTTTTTATCATATTATGTTTAACATTTTTTTATAACTAGTATTTCTTAAAATTAAATATAAAAACTTCAAAAACTTATTTTTGAAAAATTCTTTTTACAAAGTCACTAGTATAATGAGTAAAAGTATCTCTTAAATTTTCATGATTTTTGGAGATTTTTTTTCTGGGTTTTTTTATAACTTTTTTTTTTCAAATTTTTATGATTGTGCTCATTTTGTAGAGAATTAAATTTTAAGAACTTTATTTTTTTTCAAAGAAAAAACAATGGCCAAAAAACAAAGTGGTGGAAAAAAACCCACCAGCCAATGGCTAGGGGACAAGTGGTAGAGGGAGAAAAATAGGAGGAGAGGGGGGATGGGGGGGGGGGGTGGTGAAGGCGCGTGGATGGCGAAAATTGGGTATTTTTTTTGTTTTTTCCTTTACCATTTTAACCCCCAAACATTTTAACATTCGTCAAAAATTATCAATATCTCGTACATAATTACTAAAACGCTATATCATCTTGCGAGATATTGATGATAACTAAAATCAAATCTCCACCTTTTATTTTTTTTAATACAATCCTACGACAATGATTTGTCATCACAGTCCTCACTTATTTTTGAGTTATCACTTGGTCCATATATATATATATATATATATATATATATATATATATATATATATATATATATATATAGGGTTAAGTTCATTTGAGACAGCCTAATTTTGTGAGACCGTGAGATGCATTTTTTTATTTTTTTTTTATTTTTTTTAGTTAATTCAAGTTCCGAAAATAATATTTAAAAAAAGAATTTTTGGATTTTTCCATTTATTTTGCATTTTAAAATTATTTTTTAGAATATGTACAATGTAATATTCTATTAGAATATTTCACGTATTTTAAAAAAAAAATTGGATTTTTTTTTAATTTTTTTTAGTTAATTCAAGTTCCGAAAATAATATTTAAAAAAAGATTTTTTTAGATTTTTCCATTTATTTCGCATTTTAAAATTATTTTTTAAAATATGTCAGTATAATATTCTATTAGAATATTTCACGTATTTTTTCAAAAAAAAAAAAACGGGTTTTTTTTATTTATTTTTATTTATTTTTTATTTATTTTTTATTTTTAGTTAATTCAAGTTCCGAAAATAATATTTAAAAAAATAATTTTTGGATTTTTCCATTTATTTTGCATTTTAAAATTATTTTTAAATTTGATCTCACGGTCTCACAAAATTAGAATGGTCTCAAATGAACCTGAACATATATATATATATATATATATATATATATATATATATATATATATATATATATATAATTTCTATTTAGTAAACTTGAAATATTTACTAAAACTTTATTATGTCAATTATGACATGCATTTACCTTTAGGGTGAAGGTATTTATGCAACAAATGACAACCTATGGCAATGGAAAATCATTTTGATAAACGAAATGGAAAACAATTTTCACTTAATCAAACCATTTTTCTATTATTGGTGCTTAACAACTGATTTCATGATGCGCAAACATCTTGTTTAACATACAACTAGTTTACCTTACAATTTTAAACAAAGGCGCATGCTGTAAATAACTCCCAAAATTGTATGTTTGTAGGTACATTAATTGTCAATATCACGTATTTATCTTACTATTCTTTATATAGTATGGAGTTGGATAACTTAATATTATTGTTTACAATGACATGTACAAACGAGTGATGCTCAAACATACAGACATAAGTCAATACATACGAAGCAACTCAAGTTTGGACGTGCTAGTATCTGCTAGTAGAATAAGCACCAAAAAAATGATGCGGTCTAACCATCACTCTTTAATATAGCCATGCCTACAACAAAACTACCAAAACATTGTATGGTTGCCAAAAATCACTATCAAACCGTGAAAAAACCCTCAAAAATCGTTGGCGTTCTCATACACAAACTTATACACACCCTTTGAATCAAATCAAGAATACAAAAAATCAATCCAAAATCATTTATACAAGGAGCAACCCCACATATTCATCATTCTTATTTTCACATTTTCCAAAAACAGGGGAGTAGAAGGGTTGATACAGCACTGTGTAGAAGTATAATTTCCATTTCGAAGGCAGAGATGAACTACATACGAACCGATAATGTACATGATAGTACATCCTCGAGAGACGAAACTATTACGTCGAAGAAGCAGCCAACTGGCCAGCAGCTCAACTACTTAACTTCTTACTGGTAGCCCAAATGTCCATTCCTTGCCAACAACCTTGTTTCATAGTTTCTTGTCAGTAGCCCCACTACTTAGCCCTTTTCCCAGCATCCATGCTCCCCAATTTTCAACAACTATGCTACATTCTCTAAGCAACCTTATTGTCCATCTCTATACATCCATCATTCTCTTTCTTCACCTCCTCTAATAAAAGGAGGGAGGAGTAGAAGGGTTGGCACAACACTATGCAAAAGTGTTAGTGTTATTTTCAGTAAAGATTTGAACTATAGGATGAGATGATATTGTATACAATAGTGATTCTTAAGTCAACATTAGTATGATGGATTGAAGGAGTATCTTCGCAGTTATTTTGCATTTTAAAATTATTTTTAGATTTGATCTCACGGTCTCACAAAATTAGAATGGTCTCAAATGAACCTGAACATATATATATATACATATATATATATATATATATATAATTTCTATTTAGTAAACTTGAAATATTTACTAAAACTTTATTATGTCAATTATGACATGCACTTACCTTTAGGGTGAAGGTATTTATGCAACAAATGACAACCTATGGCAATGGAAAATCATTTTGATAAACGAAATGGAAAACAATTTTCACTTAATCAAACCATTTTTCTATTATTGGTGCTTAACAACTGATTTCATGATGCGCAAACATCTTGTTTAACATACAACTAGTTTACCTTACAATTTTAAACAAAGGCGCATGCTGTAAATAACTCCCCAAATTGTATGTTTGTAGGTACATTAATTGTCAATATCACGTATTTATCTTACTATTCTTTATATAGTATGGAGTTGGATAACTTAATATTATTGTTTACAATGACATGTACAAACGAGTGATGCTCAAACATACAGACATAAGTCAATACATACGAAGCAACTCAAGTTTGGACGTGCTAGTATCTGCTAGTAGAATAAGCACCAAAAAAATGATGCGGTCTAACCATCACTCTTTAATATAGCCATGCCTACAACAAAACTACCAAAACATTGTATGGTTGCCAAAAATCACTATCAAACCATGAAAAAACCCTCAAAAATCGTTGGCGTTCTCATACACAAACTTATACACACCCTTTGAATCAAATCAAGAATACAAAAAATCAATCCAAAATCATTTATACAAGGAGCAACCCCACATATTCATCATTCTTATTTTCATATTTTCCAAAAACAGGGGAGTAGAAGGGTTGATACAGCACTGTGTAGAAGTATAATTTCCATTTCGAAGGCAGAGATGAACTACATACGAACCGATAATGCACATGATAGTACATCCTCGAGAGACGAAACTATTACGTCGAAGAAGCAGCCAACTGGCCAGCAGCTCAACTACTTAACTTCTTACTGGTAGCCCAAATGTCCATTCCTTGCCAACAACCTTGTTTCATAGTTTCTTGTCAGTAGCCCCACTACTTAGCCCTTTTCCCAGCATCCATGCTCCCCAATTTTCAACAACTATGCTACATTCTCTAAGCAACCTTATTGTCCATCTCTATACATCCATCATTCTCTTTCTTCACCTCCTCTAATAAAAGGAGGGAGGAGTAGAAGGGTTGGCACAACACTATGCAAAAGTGTTAGTGTTATTTTCAGTAAAGATTTGAACTATAGGATGAGATGATATTGTATACAATAGTGATTCTTAAGTCGACATTAGTATGATGGATTGAAGGAGTATCTTCGCAGTTCAACTCCAGACAACAACCTTGTTTCCCAACTCTTAGCAACCACACTACCCAACTCTTAACAACCGTTCTACCCAACTCTTGCCAACACTTGTGTCGCCCAACTCTTTCCAGCAGTCATGATGCCTATTTTCCCACAACTATGTTGCATACTCTCAACAACCTTACCGCCCAGCTCTCAGCAGCCTGTCATTTAACTCTCGACAATTGTCTCACTACTTTCCTCTTGAAAGCAACTCCATTATCCAGCTTTCAACAGCCTCACTGCATAGCTCTCGACAAGCAGCCTCATTGCATAGCTATCGACAATCAGTCTCACTATAATATCAATTGTCTCTTGTGCATAACACTACCATTACTATATAAATCATGTTGATAACAAGCTATTTATGTCACTTTGCATTATGTACATGCCAAGATAGTGAGGCATCAGTTGTCACTATAGTTAATGATGCAACAAAGCCTCAATTGCCATTACATTTCAACCCGAACTGATCACCCAATCTAGACACATAGATTGCAAGTTGCTAAGACTAATCTTAAAAGGTTCAGAAGGTTCATAACCTTTTCCTTGAGTTGCTTGTCTTCCCATCCTAACTCCATAATGGCAAGCTCCGCCAACAAGGTTCAGAAGGTTCATAACCTTTTCCTTGAGTTGCTTGACTTCTCATCCCAACTCCATAGTGGTATGATTTGACAATAAAGTTCAGAAGGTTCATAACCTTTGCCTTGACTTGCTTGGCTTCTTAGCCCAACTTCGTAATGGTAAGCTCTGTCGACAAGGTTTAGAAGGTTCATAACCTTTGCATTGAGTTGTTTGGCTTCTTAGCCCAACTTCATTATAGTGGCAAGCTCCATCAAAAAGGTTCATAAGGTTCATAACTTTAGCCTTGACTTGTTGGCTTCTAATCCCAATTATTTAACGATCGATGGTTGTTAAGCTCGATATGTTCCACACGATGCTCTACCGTGTGATGTTTTCACAGTTGTTGTCCGCCAAGCCCGATCCTCTCTATGCAATGCTTTTGTGACTGACACTTTCCTAATCGTTGACTATTAAGCTCGTTCTATTCCATGCGATGCTCTCCTGCATGACGTTTTCATAAATGTTGGCTACTAGCCCCAATTCTAATTCGCGCAATATAATTTGTGCCTCGCCGCACACTATAAGTCTCACATTATAAGCCTATGTCATGCCTACCACCACATATTTGATGTTTTTTCTCATGTAATCAATATGGTTTTCCTGTTCTCATACAATCAATAAAGTGTTTCCCACATTGCATCTTAATATAGCAAGGTTAGTCTTCAATAAGAACAGTATCACGACAGCAGCCTTGCTACCCATTACCCCTGAGCATCTATGTTTCTTGGCTCTCGGAAACAATCTTGTTGCGTAATCCCCACCAGCACCCTAACTGCCCATCTCTCGGAATCTCTACTGCCTATTACATGGACAACAATATTGTTGTTTATTATCATGATGAAAAACGTCATTGTGTATTGTTATAGCAACCTTTCCCTATTCACCATAGTCTGATATAAGTAAGCATGCTACCAACATCAAACTAGGGAAAAATTAGCTAGGTATAGCCATGCGAAAAACACCTTGAATATGGTTATCAATGCTCATGAAAAATAGACTATGTAGATGATTGTTGGCGATATTCCACCAAGACACGGTATAAACGGCATGCCATCTGCGCTATCCATTCATATAGTAACGTTTCTCTACAAAACATTATTAGCAGCCTCATTGCGTGACTACGACTATTACTATGTTGAATCACATCGACCATATCATATTTCTGGTAAGGAGGGATCGTTAAGCCAGCTTGTGCTACATAAATCCATGCTTTCCTCATCGTACAAAACCATAACATTCATAGGAGAGGTTTGATCGTTCCTTTTACTCTTTGATACACAGTTACTATTTCTAGTTCGATCCAATTGGTCCCAAACCAATCGCATCAGACTGGGGGGATTGATGTCGCACGACTTGTATGATTGTGTCCAGTCCAGTATGATTGGTAGCGTACCAATTACATCCGATTGGGGGTAGGACTTGATGATTTTAGGACCATTAACATGTGCCTTAGACAGCTCTGGTGCACCAGCCTTGCCTGACGCTCGCCTGCCAGCCTTTCCTAGTGCATGCCTTTTAGCCTTGCTTGGCGTGCACCTGCCAGCCCTACTTGATGCTTGCCTACCAACACTATTAGGTGATCGCTTTCCATCTCTGTCTGGTGCCCACCTAATAGCCTTTCTTGGTGAGTACCTTTCGGCCGCACCTAACGCTCACCTAGTGCCCTTGGGTGACCTTTCCTATCCCTTGGCTAGCTTGTCCTATATTGGGTTGGCCTAAGGCCCGACTTAATTCCTTTAACCTAATTGTCCCCTATAAATGGAACATGTCCTCCTCTATGGAAGGGGACTTCCCCTTAGACTCTCTTTCACACTCTACAACCCTAAGGCATTAGCCTCCATCATGCCTATATACACCCCCTTTACACCAAGATGGTTATCTCAGGATAGAAAAAACCATATCATATCTACCAAGCGATCTAACTTGATCATCAGAGAAGCAATCATCATTGTAGCAGCAATCTAAAACCCTCCTCAAGATTTGAGTCACATCACGTGGCATAGTGAGAAGACTCACCTGAATCGTAAAACCAGAGAAGCACAACGATGCTCTCATTTCCTTACACTGATCAATCCCACAAACTGACTATCACCAAATAAAGACCAATCCTTAATCAACAACACAAATCCATCAAGTTTGATCCAAGGTCAAACTGGTCCAAATTCAACGGGCAACAGTCAACGGTCAATGAAAGTCAATGTTTAACCAAGTATGCGGTCGCCATGTCGTGGGCATGACAGGACAAAATAGCCGTGATGCAGAGTCACCACCACGTTGTGGGCCCTCCTTGGCCATGTTGTAGTTGCTACCAAAAAGCCATTTTCTCATTAAGAGCTTAGTCCTTACAAATCAAGGCTCATCATTTCTGATTTGGTTCTTCCTCATGACTTAATGGATAAAGTTTCCAACTTTATTCAATAAGACATTACCACAATGCATGATATATAACCCTAGGTCCAAATAAATCTTTAAAGGCTAAAAAATTTGGGCATGGGATTAAGAACACCTAAGCTAGGACCTTTTTCTTTCTCAACAAAATTCTAATGACCATTAGAGTGCCATAACAAGCTCTGGAGTTCCTCAAACTCCAAGAGCATTCATGGAAGAACCCAAATCATCAAAAAAGAGCAGTAACTTGAATCTAAAAGAAAAAAGATCAAGGTGCAAGCTTAATACCTCAAATAGATTCAAAATATGAAGGAGATGAAGGATCTAAGATAGCTATTTGCTTCCTTGCATCTAGATGAAGTTTTCTTCCTCCTCAAGCTTCACAAAATCAAGAAGAGAACCTCATATCAAGCCACCAAGCTCAAAACTGTGGAATAACAGCTAGGGGTTCGAATTGGGGAGATGGAGTGTAACAATCCAAAAACCGTGATAAAAATTTTCATTCAAAGACCATCAATTTCATTCATTAATTGATCCACAACCGTCATCAAAAAACAATAATCAAAACATCAAAGTATAATTATTCAAAATGCGGAAATCATGAGGGGAGGATGTTGTGTCATTACGTCGGGCCCTTCCCTTTCAAACCAAAAGTACCTGAAACCATAAACATAAACTATAAGCACAAAGCTTAGTAAGTTCCCCAAAGTACCACATACAATACACATATACATATAACAACATGTGGCTTTGTCGGGTCTGTATCAACCCCTGAGCTCATAATGACTCCGAGCCCATATTAGCTCTATGCATATAACATACAATCATATTAGTATTAGTCAATCATACTAGTATTAGTCACAAAGAAAACAAACATATACATGAATATCAATAAGTGTCACAAAGACCACTACTGTCCTGTAATATAATCCAGTGGGCCAGAATTGGTGCCTTCGACCCACAAGTATAGTGAGGAGACTCACCTTAAACGATGTCTGGATAGAACAACACTCAGTCAGCTACTAGGAAATCGCCTCTCACTAAACACATCCGAACAACCCGAATTAGTAATTAAGGTAACATTCCATTATTAAAGGTCTTAAGCATACTCTCCTTAGGGTAAATGACCATATTGCCCCATTATGGCTAGGACCTGTTGGATTAGGTGTCTAAGCCCATAACTATAATTGGTATGTACTTGAATTGATAGCAGCACAGTCCTTTTGGGTTGCCTTCAAACCTAGCAACCAGACAAGGAAATTATGAAATGAGAGATATTAATTTATTATAAGCTTAATAAATTAATATAAATGAATTTATTAATATGTTAAAAGATTAATATATTAATAAGAAATCATTTTGTTTAATTAATTGTTAGCCAGAAATTAATTAGAATTAATTTTGGGGTTAAAAGAATTGATTATAAGGTGCAGGGACTAGTTTGCAATTATCTAATAGTTGAGTGGAAGGCTCTAGAACCCCCTTGGATAAGGGTGGACGAAATCTTTAGGGGAAGCCCTAATAATTTCGTCCATAGGGGCTTGGATAAGGCCCTTGGGTTTGCTTAGGCCCTAAGCAAAGGATAACTAGGGTTTCCCCTAAACCCTAGATCCCTCAGCTATATAAGGAGCCTCCTGGTTCATGTTTTGGTCACTTTTTTCTTTTGAAGAAACCCTAAGGGCCGAAATTTTGCATACTCCCTCTCCCCTCTCTCCTCTACTTTCCTTCTTGCTAGTTTGGGTGTGATTCCATTAGAGGCATTACACTTGTGGTGCTAAGCTTCCAAGAAGATCAAGATCAAGATCAAGGGAATTATCAATTGTTTACTATAACAATTGAAAGGTATGTAATTACTAAACCATAGGTTGTAAATTTCGATGATAGCCTCTCTCCTCTAGGGTTCTTGTTTTGCAATTCAAAGTTGTATGTTCAATAGATAAAACATAGATCCAAAGTAGGTTGCATGTGAACTTAGGAATTGCTTTCTAGTTTATTTGTTTTACCTAAAACCCATCAGGACCCACCCCCAAATTCAGAACGGGTCAAAAAGTCAACTCACAAAGTCAAATCCATCTGAAAAAACCCTAATGTCGGGTCTCACGTCGTGACCAACCTTTGGTCACATCGTGAAAGTCTACCAGGTCCGATTCTAGCAACTCGCTCTAGATTCATACAACTCAGTCACGGGTTTTCTTCGTGATCACGTCGTGAGACCTTATGTCTCATATCGTAACTTCGTTATGAGCCAAAAGTTACTGTTTTAAGTTCTTAACTCATTAAGTCGTTAAACCTAACTTCTCCGGGAACTTAAGAGGGCCCTAAAGGTCCATAAAAATGTTTTCTTTGCGGACATGCATGCACCATGGATGTCCCAATCCACTTTAGGTCCAAAAGTGGGGAAATATGCATCAATCTCTCATGTATGACTCTTAAACCTCACCAACTTCCAGATCTGGACAATATGATGTCCAAGGAACCCCTAGAATAATAAAGTTGCTAAATTTATGGGTTTACTCCACTCAAGCTTTCATGAACATCGAGGAAAGGGCCAAAGAACCTAGATCTATCTATATTAGACAATAAAGTTTTAACCTTTAGCATTTATAAAGGTCCAACGACAAGAAGAGGTGCTGATGATGATGCTACTTTGCAAACTCCACCTTTAGGACACTTATTTTCCTCTCTTCATCTTCTTCCTCTAGCTAGGAGATGCACCAAATGGACTAAGGCTTGGAGAATGATTGCTATTAGGGTTTCTTGAGGCCTAGAGTGTGAGTGAGGCTGAGGGTGAACAACCCTAGACCTCTCATTCCATTAAATACCGAAAATTTAGGGTTTTGGTCATCAGTCCATTCTCATGTTGTGAGCAACAAGGGCTCACGTCGTGAGACTCAAAAGAATGCGGTTCAACAAGTCAACCCTGACTCACGACGTGAGAGGCATAACTCACGTTATGACTACCTTTAAAAGCCAAAGAAATGAATTCATGTACCTCTGAATTGGATGTTACATGGAGGCTGAAGGAAATGACCTAATCCAGTAGTTAAGGTCCTTAAATATGGGAGAAAACCTAATATCTTAGGCTTGGGCTGCAACAACCACCATGTCGTGGCCATCCTCTTGTGATATCGTGGTAACCTGTCTAAACGCATTTCTTTATTAACGAGCCATGGTCACGTCGTGGTCATCGTCCCACCATACTTACAAGGCCTTGCATAACCTTTATCCTTGTCGATCTTGGTGTGTCTTGTAGGTCTTTCACTTTAGTTGGAATCAGTTGTATGCCTTCTTCCATGACGGAATATCGAAGGAATTAACATTTGCATTGCCAAATATGCATTTAGTCAGGTTGAGTTTCGTTTGGATATTTCATAAGGTGAAGAATGTCTCTTTAATTCCATTGAGGAGAATAGTTTCTTTGTGGATTTTGATTGCCATATCGTCAACATATACTTCGATGTTTTATCCGATTTGGCTTTTGAAAAATGCTTCTTTTATAATATGATATATATATATATATATATATATATATATATATATATATATATATATATCATATTATAAAAGAAGCATTTTTCATTTCACCGCATTCATTTGAAACTTACATGCATTTTTCCTTTTACTACATTTATTTGAAACTCCCATAACTTTTCAATTTCTTTCTAATAATAATTATAAGTTGGTAAATAAGGTTAAATAAATATCAAACTTAAAAAGTAATCATATATAAACTAAATTTCAATACTAAAATAATATTTTTACTTCTACGTATAAAGTTATGTTTTTTTTTTTAACTTTTAACATATTATACTTAATTTTTTAGTTTATATATAGTATTATGTAAACCATTATCATTTTAAAGATACAATTTTGGAACATTTAGTATAAAATACTTAAATTATTAATTTAAATATAGCATTACATGGTCAACTTAAATATAAATCTTAGTTTAACTTAAACAATCCAAAAAATATTTTGTAAATAGTTAAAAGTGATAAATTGTAGGGTCTTTCTAATAATGATTATAAGTTGGTTAATAAAGTTAAATAAATATCAAACCTAAAGTGTAATAAAAAATAAACCAAATTTTAATTTTAAAATAATATATTTACTTCTATTTATAAAGTTATGTCTTTATCTTTTAATATATTATACTTAATTTATTAGATTTAAAATGTTGTTGTATGTAAACCATCATCAGTTTAAAGCTACAACTTTTGAACAGTTTTGACAAAATACTTAAATTATTAATTTAAATATAACATTACAATATCAACTTAAATATAAATTTTTGTTCCACTTAAAAAGCCAAAAAAATATTTTGTAAATAGTTAAAAGTGATAAATTGTAGTGATAAATGCAAAAAGTAAATTCTAATCTCAATTTAACTAAAATATTTCCTAAGAATATTTTTATAATCGTTAAAAGTTTTTAAATAAGTAACTTAAAATAACTTACAATAACAATAGTTAAAAATAACTGTATATAAATGATTATATTGTTACCTTTAAAATAAAAAAAAACAATGTTTGATGTTTAAAAAAAATTATAATGATAGAAATTAAAACATTAAGTAAATAAATTTTAAAAAATTAATTAACAATAATCACAACTATAAATAACATTAAACCATACATTATATTTAATTTTATTCATGTGTAACTCCCGGCTAGAAGTCATTCAAACGATTGATTTTTTTTTTTTTTTGAAACGACAAATCTGACCTATTCGTAAATTACACCTTAAATCCACCTATGTCCACGACGGGACTTGAACCCTCAACCTCAAGGAGGAAGGGCAACACCGAATACTGTTAGACTATAAGTCATTTGGTTCAAACGATTGACTAAACCACAATATTAAAATCTCATATTATATTTCTATTTATAAAATTTTGAGTTTAACTTTTTAACATATTATAGCCAACCTATTAGTATAATTATGTTGTCGTATGTGAGCAATTATCATTTTAAAGTCACAACATTTGTATAATTTATGAGTTGATGCAAAATAGTTAAATTATTAATTTCATTATAATATTAAACAACTAACTTAAATCAAAATTTCTATTAAACTTGAAAAAAAAATCGAGAGACTGTTTTATAAATAGTTAAAGAATATAAATTATAGTGTTAATCCTAAATTAACAAAAAACATATGAAACTATTTTTTATAATCATTAACAATTTTCAAATAAATAACTTACAAATAACTTACAATAAGAATAGTTAAAAGTAATATTATATAAAAAAAAACTATAATATTTTCTTTAAAAACGAAAACAATGTTTTTTATTTTAAATAACTACAATCATAGAAATTAACAATATTCATCAAATAAATTTTAAAACCATTAAATTTCTTAAACCAAATTAAATAATTAAGAGTTTCGAAATACGTTATTTTAAATAACTTACAACAACAATAGTTAAAAGTAAAATTATATACAAAAATTATATTGTTGTCTTTAAAAACAAAAACAATGTTTTATGTTTTAAATAATTACAATGATAGAAATTAAAATCTTAAGCAAATAAATATTTTAAAATTAATTAATCATAACAACAACTATAAATATCATTAAATCATATATTATATTTAATTTTATTCATACGTAACCTGCAGATAGACGTCATTAAGACACTTAGGATTATACAATTTTAAAAGATATCCACATTATCTTATAAGTTAAAACAAAAAAATGTTTATACCAACTTATTATAAAATTCATTATATAAAAGCTAATAACAATGTCATTGATATATTTAAAAAACATATATTTATAAAAATATGACAATGAAGAGCCCACAAAATCATAGGGCCTAAAACATATTTAACATATATAATAGCCTATGTTAAGTTCTAGCCCAAATGAAATTAGGTTAACATGTTTTATTCAATTATTAGGAGCGACACATCATACAAGGACTGAATGGGAAAATCTAAAACTTAGGAAAAAGAAAAGCGGGAAAATCTTAAATTTAGGGAAAAAATGCTTGTATTTATTTGTTTGTTGATTACACGTATGCATAGGGGTAAGTAATTGATGGCTAGTGAATTGTTTGCAATCCTCGACAACAACAATTTCCTTATTTATTTAAAATCAGAAGATTTCAAAAGCAACTAAGTAGTTTGAGTTCTTACAATCTTAATTCTTTCTTTTTGAAAATCAGAAACAACAAACCATTTCTCAATTCTTACAATCTTACAATTGTTCTTATTGCTTCTCGAAAATTAGATTTTAGAAGCTTCAAATTCAATCCGACTAGAGGTTTCGAAATTAAGAGGTACATGGAATTTCTGATTTTTCATTTTTTCCTAGTTCGTTTTTTGTTTTTAATTTTTGACTTTTTGGTTTTTGAAGAGACACATAAATCAGTTTCAAAAACCAGAAAAAAAAAGGTTATAAGAAAATCAATTTCTGATTTTTGATGACACAAGCAATAAAATTTCATTTTCTCCTTTCTGGTTTGTTTCTGATTTGTATTTTTGAAAAATTTCTAATTTACAAGAAGTAAATTAGTTTTTTTTTTCATTTATTCTTTTTTTTTTTTCCTATTTACTCGAGTTCAGAAGCATTGAAGCAACAATATGTTGAATGTTAATTTTTAGATCTTTTAAGTTTTAAAGCCTATTTTTTGTCCTTCATTGCTCTAGGGGCAATAAGATGAGACATCAAACAAGCGAAACGTCAAGTATGATTGTATTTTTGAAATTTGGATTTAGGGATAGATTAGTGACAACGAGAATCATCATACTTTTTAGGGTGCAATGACATATATGTGTTTTGATAGTACTGACATTTGGAATAAAATATGACATACAATATTTTTCATTTTTATGTCTTTTCATTTGCCCTACATATAAAGAATATATGCACAAATTATAAAATCATATAATCAAAATGAGTAGAAATGAATTTTATAACTTTTTAGCTATCATAGCCAATGGATTTCAATAAATACTATAAATCGTACACTTTTAGTATCAGGCACATATTAACCACTAATCAATCGTTACGGAATCTCAGGTGTCAAAATGTGGATTTTAGATAGTCAAAAAGGAAGGGGACGTGCTATATCCGAGAGAATTTCTTTAAATTTCTATGAATAATCAAGTCATATTTCTTATTTTTTTTTCTTAGGATTAGCAATAAATACCAATGTACTTTTGTTGAATTGTTTATTATAGCATTTTACTTCCATTTATTCCTATAGAAATCAAGAGTACAATGCTATAATTGAATATAATTTTCAAAGTACAATGACTTAATATAAAAATAAAAATAAAAGCAAGTGTTGTAAAAGTAAAATGCTTAAACAAAATTAAGTATATTTAAGCATCAATTGTTTTGCTTAAATATCTACATTTTCAAGTTTTAGGGTCTACCTTTTTGTTAAATTGCAAAAAGTTTTCAAAATTTCACCAGCGCTGGTAAAAATAAGAGTTTATTTAAAGAGTAAAATAGATTTGTTGGTTAAAAAAGAGACTATCAATATAAATATATGCTTGATACAAAAAATGTACTACTATTTATAATATTTAATGAGTATAAATATGTGCTTGATACTAAAGGTGTACGATTTATAATATTTATTGAAATCTATTGGCTATGGCCTATGGTTGCTAAAAAGTTAGTAATATTCATTGCTACTCATTTTGATTAATATGATTTTATAATTTGTGCATATATTCTTTATATTATATGTAGGGCAAATGAAAAGACGTAAAAATGAAAAATACTGTATGTCATGTTTTATTCCAAGTGTCGTACTATCAAAACACATATATAATGGTATATAGTTCGGACGATACTGTATGTCATGTTTTAATTATGATCATATGTTTTATAATACAATTAAATTTAAAATATAAATATATGATTTATTAAAATAGAATACTAGTATATGCATGGTTTAACATTTGTTAATAAATATTGATATTGATATCTCTTAAAAAAGTCTTTTTCTTTGGGTCAGAAAATTCTCTGGAAAATCACTTTCTCATAAAAGATATCCACAATTATATTTCAGCTACCGTGACGTAATGGGCCTACTGTCAATTTGGCCCACTCTACTTTGGCTCTATTTGAAGAAAAAAAAAATCACATTACTTTTTTTTTTTGGGTAAAATATTGCAATAATCTACAGTTAAAAGAATTGAACATGAAATAGTTGTAGAATTGATTTCTGTTTACTATATTTATTTTGATTTTATATTATGAAAGATATAGATGAGGTTAGTAAATATTCGGGTGAAGTTGGTGTGGTTCATGTATAAAGTTAATATTAAATGTTACGCATGTGAATGAGTAATATCTCGTATATATATAACTATTCGGCTTGGTTTATATTATTTGTATACTATAAGAGTAGAGTAACCCATGTGAAGTTGTAAATATAGAATGTAGTGCAAAAAGTTATGAGAGATTGAGAGTAAATGATATCATGTGAATACGAATTAAAATAACAAAATAAATTAAATCGGTTTAGGTAAAAGTAAAACCGATCTAGGATAAGTTGGGCATATGATTTTAATTGTCAAACATATGTATTTTGAAATTATTTTTGGAAGTGGAGAATATTATTACCAACTAGGTGTAAAAGTCGTGTATTAAACGGGTTGATTAAAAAAAATATTAAAATATTAATAATAAGTATTTTTTAAAATAAAATTTTGAAATAAGGAATGACATTTTAAAATAAGAAACATATTAATTGCAATTTAGTATAATATTTATTACATTTAATAGTTTAGTTATATAACTATATGTATTATGTGGCTTTTTAACTTTAAAAATTAAAAAAACAACTTAGAAATTGACATGTGGATATTATTTATTTCAAAAATACCACAAAATGATAAGTGTTAAAATTTATGAGATATTGACATGTGACAAATGGATCTTCATTTATTAGGGTAGATTAATTAATTAAATAAGAAGCTAGAAAATAGAAAGAACATATTACAAAGAAACAATAGAAAATGAAGAACTCTACAACAAAAAAATCCGGTTCATCTTACATTTTATATTAAAAATCCAAAAGTGAAATTAAGCAACAATCTTATCAAATATCTTTGAATTCCTATGTTTTGCCTTTCAAAAAATAAAATTGTTCTGAGAACTCCAAATAGTCCATAAAATTGTTATGTATCAAAACACTTCCGTTGAAATGCATTAAGCTCTTTCTTCCATTATGAGAATTGCAAAACGTAATTATCATTTAATCAACGTCAATCCCTTTTGTCCATCAAATTGAGTTGTAGGCGTTCTATTTAACCATCAATGTTGTCAAGTAAGTCAACAATGGTTTTGATACAAGTGTAGTAGTACGTGACAATTAAATCCCAATTGTAATATTTCGAAGCAACACAAAGATATGGGTGATTTTCAGTCTTAATATGCCTCACATCCATTTTTATTTTTTCTAAAACTAGAATTTCCACAGATTTTTACATACTAAATAAAGGTATGACAAAAATAGTAAAATTTGTGGGTGATGAAATTTAAATTACCCGAAAGGTGGGAAGTTCTTGGTATTTTCTATGTATGTGAAAGAAGAATTGATTGATGATATTGTTAGAAAAGAAAAATAAAAGATTTTAAATGAATAAACTCTCCAGGAACATTCGAGGCTTGGGGAATGGGTGAAAGAAGGTTGGTTTGTGTTCTTTATTTGGAAAGGAAGCTCACTTTTCTTGGGATATAAGAGATGAAGATGAAATGTCCAAATATTTCTTGTATTCGGGTGGTATCTTATTGATGTGGGAATACGTATCTTTTTCAAAAGAGTGGGTGTACTGTAATGACCACTATGTAGCAGTTGAGGACTTAGGTTGCATGGAGTGGGATACGCGAAGGATGTCGCCAGCCTCGCTAGTGAGTGCCAAACACCGCCGCCAAGGGGCTCGCCACTATAGCCTTGCCATGGATATAGTGAGAGGAGAGAGGAGAGAGAAAGTGTGAATGAGTGTTGTGATTGATTAATTAATATTTATTTATTTATTTTAATTTTTAAATCTATTAAATTAGCACACCATCACTCTCCGATTTTTTTCTACTACACATGCTAAACTTATATGGCTTTAGAAAAAGTATAAAATCATGTGGCAATGTGCTTAGAGTGCTACCACTCTTTCCAACCTTAATTTTTTTTGAAAAAATCATTTTAATTTTTTTAATGTTTATGCACCACAAGATGATGAGATAAATGAGACTTTAGGAGTTTATCATTGGATCATGGAGATTTCATTATTTATAGTGATTATAATAACATGAGGCGTGCAAGTCAAATGTGTATATTGTTGTTAAATTGTTGTAGTTCACTTTACCTGATTAGAGGAAACGAACTTTATGAATATTTTCTTGTTGAAGGTTTATTTTGTTAAATTGTTCTAGTTCACTTTATCCAATTTAAAGAGGAAACAAACTTTATGAATATTTCCTATTAAAGGTCATCAGTTTACTTGGTGTTAGAGACATAAGGAATCAAAATAACATTTTGTTTGGGGTACACAAATTCAGAAGTGGGATAATCGAAGAATAAAACCAAATCGTATTACAAGCCTAATTCGAATTGAGAAACATAGAATACCTTTGCTTGATGTGTTCTTTAGAGATAGATCAAATCTTAATGAAAATATTTCAAGTGTATGTTTTGTAACCCATTTTCTAGAACATGCAAAATGTTCTTATACAAGAGGGAAAGTAGTTAATAGTGGTTACTAATAGGTTTTATAGGTTACAAAAAAATATGTGGCGGAAAAGCTTAACCCTAAGTTCACATGCAACCTATTGGATCTAAGTTTTCTCTATTGATAATTAAGAACTTTAAGAATGCCCTACTAATTTTGAAAATCACAAAGGGTTTTAGGGTTTACATACCTTTTGATTATTGTAGCAAATAATCAACAATTCCTTCTTCAAAAAGTAAGCACTGGTAATCTCGTGCATCTAATGGTTTGTACCCAAACCCTAGCTATATAAGACTTGAGAGGGGGAGGGGAGGGGATGGAAATTTTTGGCTCTAAGTCTCTTAGAGGAGTGACCGAAAATAATGAACCTCATAAAGGTTTTATATAGGTGAGTAAGGAGTCTTGGATAAGGCAGGTTTTCATAGATAACCCTTATCCATTTTCTTGCTCCCTAAGGCTTCCAAGAAGCCCTAGGAACCTCCAAAACCATCCCCCTTACATGGGAAGGTTCTGCAATCCTTCAATGCTCAACTTTTAAACATAATGCCCTAATGCCTTAATCCTTTAACCCTAACCCGTTTGATTAAATGCTATAATACTTACACCATAACCCATATGACTTAATGCCATAACTCTATAACACTAATGTATATGACTTAATATAATAATCCTTTAACCCTAACCTATATGAATTAATGCAATAACACTTTCACCCTAAAACATATGAGTCAATGCCATAACCCTTTAACCCAAACCCATATGACTTAATGTCATAACCCTTTTACGACAAACCTTATGATTTAATGTCATAATCCTATAATCCATAACCCATATGACTTAACAACATAAGGTGTTGACACGTCATCATGACTTAGTCATTGGTTGACACCATGCCCCACTTAACGGAGAATGGATGGAATATTCCAATTCTGTTAGTATTCTGTTAGGGTTTCATCAAAGTTTTGAGTCTTCATATCTCTTGACTTCTTGATCAAAATTGAAAGTATGTTAAGCATCATGAGCATCATGTTGCTCCATTATCTTTTAAGATGTCATCAACTTATAGAAGTTTCAATGGTTAAGTTGATTTGTTTCTTGAATGTTGGAATGTGTCTTGGACTTGAAGATGTACAAACACTTTTTCATGATGTTCCATAGAGGAACTAGATGCGCCATTCAAAACTTGGACAAGTCATCATTGTACGTGATGTTTCTTGTGCAATTCTGATGAGCCACCAACATGTTCATGATGTTCTATTGACTTGAGATGAGCCACCAATATTCATGTTGAGACATTAATGTCTTGATGAGCTATGGAGTTATGGATGAGCCAACAATATTTCAGATGAGCCATCAATATTCCATATGACCCATCAATGTATTGATGCTCCACATATGATCTAGATTTTCCATCTGAGATCATGATGGTCCAACTTGCTTTCAACAAGTGCTCCACGTTCAATAAATTCCCCATTTCAATTTTAAGAGCTAAAACATCTGATTCTTCGAACACTTGGTTTGTTATTATCATCTATCTAACCTGAGATATTTTGATAATATTTGTTACAGATATATAGGCAAGTGCTCAACTTATTTCAAGTGACAATCACATACAAATATTTTCCAACAGTTTCCCCTTATGTGATGGTTACTGAAGTAAGGAGTAAAAATAAAAGAGATATCATGCATAATGAAAATTTATAAATAGTGTTATTAGTAACAAAAAGAATTTCATCCATATGTTTAAATAGAAAAACATAATAAAAACACACAATCTACACTTTATTCCTCAAATTTAGTAACCACTGGAAAAAAAATTAGAAACCATGTGAGTTCTTGAATTGTATTCACTCTCAATGTACTGCCTTGATCTCTTATTCTCTTCAAAAGATTGATAATTTCTTGGATAAATTCTGAACAGAGAATATGTTTTTGAGAAGTCCTCATGATTCTCAATCGCCCCTTAGATGAAAACACAACTCGTTTGTGTGGTTTTTTTAGTATGTTCCCTGGTTATTCATTTCCACACTTACGTCCAGACTTGGTTTATCAGCTTCCTTCTCTCTGAATTGACTTATATCCCAATCAAAACTGAAGTCAACAACCATGCCCAGGACTGTAACATCCGGATTTCTAGGTATCATAATCAAGGTATTTGTTTTGAGTTGATGAGTAGACTCGACGAGTTGCCGCCTAAACTCATCGAGTCAGACCGCGACTGGTGACTCGGATTAATGAGTGGACTCGAAAAGTCAGTGAGTGGACTCTACAAGTCCGTGCTGTTGGCAGAAACCCTAAATCTTCGGGCATGAGCCCTATTTAAAGGCACTTATGGACTTCATTTGCGGCTACCATCTCAGAGAGAGAATCCCATCGAGATTGAGCGTGTAGAGTGAGAGAGAGAGAGAGAAGGCCATTTGAGCTTATTGGTGTGATTTTGCAAGAAAGGAGAGGAGCTACAGCAAGAAGGATCAAAGGAGGTTGCTGTTCTGAGTTAGCCAAGCAATGAGTTTCATTTTGAGTTACCAAATCGGACCCCTCTTTCTCTCTATTGTATGGATTTCATTATTTGGGGTTAGGGCTTGAATCATTCCTTTTTGGGGTTTTAGATGCCTCAAACCCCCCCTCTTGCAAGTTGTGCAGGGCTGACCCAAGCCCAGGGCGAGCTGGGCCATGGCCCAGGGCAACAAATTTTATGGGGCAACATTTTATTTGTACCTAATGTTATGGGAACTGTTATATTGGGCCTCATTTTATGTCTATTCCATAATGTCGTTTTAAACAGAAGAGGAGACATGATTCATGAAGCAGCAAACTTAAGTTATTCAAACAGAAAAAATAAATGCATGCCTAATTAACGCATCAAACGTCGAGATAGAAGAATACGAGGAGACGGGCATGCGGATAGAGCATTTATTAGTCGATGCTGCTTGTTATTACATTTTCATAATTCTCAATCTAAATTTCTCCTATACTTTCATTCTTCCTTTGTCGTAAGTCCTAATTCAATATTCTAAAGTCCTAATCTGATTTCATTTGTGTTCCTCGACATACTTTCTACTTGCCTTCTACTATTTCTTAAGTTATAAGCATTGATTTATAGTAAGATTTTGTGCTGGTATTTTCTTTTTCTTGTATATTTGGTATTTTAATTATATATTGACGGTTTTGTTTGAGATTTTTTTATTACTTTGATTTCATCTGATAGGGAAGTTTCTCTTTCTTTAGTAGTGAAATGCCGAAGAATCAGGTTTATTCCAAGTTGTTTATGTATCTATCACACGCCCACTCATCATTCTAGTTTTATTGTGAATATTGAAAACTACGATTTTCTTAACAGAAAAAGTCGATGGAGGATTCAGTTTATATTGTAGTTATTATACTAGTTTAAGACTTTATCTTCTTGTTGTGTTTGGATCTAATCGAAGCTTAAAAATACCTATATTTATGTTTATGGCTTTAAATTTTTGACAAGTCCAAGTGTTTATTGAAAGTACTAGATGAAATGTTTGACAAAGTTCATGAACTAAAGTGGCTAACCATGGTCCTCATCTCTGTTTATCATATTTATAAAAACAATTTATCATAATAATAAAGAAATGGAAAATATATTAGTGAAAAAGATGCCGACGGTAGTGTTTGAAAAAAAGATTTGGTGTAGGCCTTGTACACGAACTATATCATGTAAAAATATGAAAGTTAATATTTTTTTTCATTGATTTTTCCATTAAGTTATAACATAAATATATTCATCAAGTTTGTAGAAAATTGAAGTAGATTTGTTTTTAATCGTTGTAACTTGAAAACTCAATTATTATAACTTATTGAATATAATATGTATTGTTGGTTTATTTATATTTCAGAGTGCCAAACTATTAAAAGATTTGACTGAAGTTTGAGCTTTTATTTTATTACTAGTTATAAGTGTCTTAATTTGTATGCTTGTAGTTTGCATGACATTTGCAATTTCAACCTCAAAGTTTCACTCTCATAGAGAAACAATGGTGATCTTTAGTTTTTTTTTTTTTTTTTTTTATTTTCTTTTGTTTATTATTACACTTCTTCGTGTCACATTTTTGCAACACATATGTTGGTAATAAAAAAAAGATACATAGGGGCATTATTAATTTTGGTTGCTCTGGGCATCGAAACCCAAAGCACCGACCCTGAAGTTGTGTTCGAGATCTGGACCCTTTTAGGTCCAAGGAGTCCCAAACATCCAGCTTTATGCAATTCCAATGGAGTTTTGAATCTAGGTTGCCATTTCTGGAGCCATTTCACCAAAAAGAGCCTTATGAGTGATGCATGAGTATAAAGGTTGGACCTTTACGTGACTTTTGAGTGTTTAAAGGTCAGATCTATAAGATAGAGAAATAGACCTGACCTCAGGAGGTCATTTGGGAGTGCCATGGAGGAAACTCGTCGAGTCCATGAGAGGACTCGACGAGTCGAGTTGGGTTGCCCCGCGATTCGTGATCAGTGGTGACCCGTCGAGTGAAAGGTTAACTCGACGAGACCGAGTGAGGCCTTAGAAGGTTCAGAGGATGCGCATGAACTCGCTGAGTCCCATGAGTGCACTCGGCGAGTTTGGTCAAAGTTGGACCGTTGACTGAGTTGACTTTCGTTGACTTTTAGGGTTTGGTTAACATTTGGACTTTGGGTCTTGGGGGAGGGTAAAATGGTCTTTTACCCTTCTGAGGATTTATAAAGGGGGAATTAATATAGCCTTTGAGAGTCGTTGTTAATTAGATGAAATTGTTTATGCGCTTAGGCGGAGGCTAGATCAGTATTCGAGTTCGAGATTATCCGATTTACCCGAGGTGAGTCTTCTCACCATACATTACCTAGAGTGGTCTCTATATGCAGACCGGAGGGTCTTATGTTTTATGTGTATGTGTGTGTCTGAGATTTATGTGCATTGTGTTATATGTATTCTATGTGTTATATAGACCGGACCGGAGGGTCCAACGACTCATAAGGCTAGAGGGTCCTCGATCAGACCGGACCGGAGGGTCCAACGAGCTAGACCAGACCAGAGGATCCAACGAGCTACGGGACTGGAGGGTCCCGTTGAGACACATTGACCGGAGGGTCATACCGAGTTATAGCCTCGAGTGGCTTATGTGCTGTATATGGTATTTTGGGGAACTCACTAAGCAATTATGCTTACCGTGTTATGTGATATGTGTTTCAGGTACCAGTGAGGATCGCGGGAAGGCGCCGACATGATCCGTACACACTGATAGAGATTTATGTATTCGAGATTATAGGATGTGTTTTCTGAACAGATATTTGATACATTGAGATTTGAGATTACTATGTGAAATTGTTATGTTTGAAAATGAAAAATTGTTTTGAAAATTCACGTTCTTACAAGTTGGTATCAGAGCCTTGATTTGAGGTATTCGGATGCACCTTCGGGCGTATCTGAACTCAAACTGAGGATTTAAGAGAGCTTTTCATAGGAAGGAACAATTTTTCTAAAAGAGTAACAGATTTTGAGAAAAGCAAAAAGGAGCAGTGTGTACGATCAGCCAGCGCCCGAACGGTGATTTCCCAAATACCCTTACATTATGTGTTATGAGATATTATGTGATATGCTATGCATGCTAGAGTAGGCTAGGTATTCATATCTAGGACTAGGGTGGCCTGATTTGTGATGCCTTAGCCTAGGAGATTACTACTACTATGAGTTCTTCGAGAGTGAGTAGGTAGCAGCGAGGAGTTTATGAGTGGCCTACTGGAGAGTAGCCTGTTCGTAGCGAGATATAGAGTACCTGTGATCTCGGATTTTAGGAGGAGGACTTGGGGTGAATGTTGATGCGTTGTGGAAGGTAGTATATGGCCCGTACTACTGGAAACACCGAATCAGTGAGCAGTCCAAGTAAGAATCCTTAGGGTACTAAGGAACAAGTAGGGTTGAGTGATCAAGTGCGAGGATACTCGAGCGGGTCTCTGATTTCTTTTGTGTTGTGTTTCAAAGACATCATGGTGAGTACGCGCCACACTCCAGATAGCAGCGATGTCAGCAATGAGGAAATTTGTAGGATGATTCATGAGGAGGTGGCTGCGACCATTTAGGCTGAGATACCGGAGATGTTTGGGTCTATCAAGACCACACTGATCGAGACCTTTGACAAGCGGTACACTGCTCTTATTGATGCTGCTATTGCTGCGGCCACCGCAGTCATCGCCGCTGCTAGGCCGCAGGGGGGGTGACTCGTTGATGTACCGAGAGTTCAGCAACACGAAGCCACCAGAGTTTGATGAGACTCAGGATCCGATAGCTGCGATGAGATGGATCTATGAAATTGAGGGATGCTTCTACACCTGTTCTTGTTTGGAGCATCTGAGACTACGGTTCGCGCTGAACCAACTTCGCTTGGGAGCGAAGGACTGGTGGAATTTTGTGACGGCTGACTTCACTCTTATAGAGATTACAGCGGTGACCTGGGAGAGTTTCACCACCATGTTCCGAGATGAGTATGTTCCCCATGTGGAGAGGGAACGTTTGGCCCAGGAGTTCTTGTCCCTCAAGCAAGGGACAAAGTCTGTGACTGTGATCACACGAATGTTTCATGAGAGGGCGTTGTTTTGCCCTGAGCACGTGTCTACTGAGCAGGCACGTATGATTCGATATCTGAGCATACTGAGGAGGGAGATTCGTGAGTTCGTGGCGAACTCGACATACCGGACATTTGCCGAGCTCCAGGCAACTGCCCGGAAGAGGGAGATTGAGCTAGAGACTCAAGCTAGGGAGGAGGCCGAGTCTCAGAGGAGGGACAGGTGACCAGTGCAGTCACAGCCAGCAGCCAAGCGGGCGAAGTCCGTTGATTTGAGATCCGGGGGTCAGAAGGGTCGCATTTGTGGGAAGTGCGGCATGAGCCACGAAGGGGTATGCAGAACGGGGGTTTGCTACAATTGTGGCAAGGAGGGGCATTTCGCGAAGGATTGCCCCAAGGGGGTTGCAGTTTGCTTTCACTGCAACCAGACCGGCCATCGGAAGGCAGAGTGCCCACAGTTACTCCAGGGATCAGCACAAGGACCTGCACCTGTTGCTAGAGTTACCGAGACCCGGCCAGCGAAGGCTGAGACACCGAAGGCTCGCGGGAGAGCCTTCCAGTTGACAACGGAGGAGGTCCGCGCAACGCCCGACGTCATGGCTGGTATGTATCCTTTTATCTTCTATTGCTAAATTTGGGATTTTGTGATTATATTGTGGTATGCTTAGGTACTTTTCTTGTGAATTTTGTACCTGCTTTGGTGTTATTTGACTCGGGTGCGAGTCGATCTTTCGTGTCATTAGCATTTAGTCAGCATATCAGTATCCGACGAGAGGCGTTGAGTCGACCTCTGCGAGTTTCTATAGCCGACGAGCGGGTGGTATATGCTACTGATGTGATTCGAGGATGTGTACTCGAGATTTTTGGTATTGGGTTTCCGATAGATCTGGTACCGATTGCGATGGGGGATGTTTGTGTCATCGTGGGCATGGACTGGTTGAGCCGATTCAGAGCTGTTATCGACTGAGAGTGTCAGTTGGTGACCACACGAGACCCTAGTGGGGGAGTGCTTATAGTATATGGCGAGGGTACTTGATTGGGGTCAGCATTTTGCTCAGCTGCTAGAGCAAGGCAAAGTCTGCAACGGGGCTGCAGGGGGTTTGTAGCCTACGTGATGGATACGCGAGTTGCCACTAAGAGGTGGAGTTCTGTCGATGAGGTCCCTATAGTGCGTGAATTCCCGAATGTTTTCCCCGAGGAGTTGTCGGGTGTGCCTCCGGAGAGGCAGGTGGAGTTTCATATTGATTTGGTTCCGGGAGCAGCGCCTATTGCCAAGGCACCCTATCACCTTGCACCACCAGAAATGCAGGAGTTATCCTCGCAGCTTCAGGAGTTCCCAGGGAAGGGATTCATTCAACCGAGTAGCTCACCGTGGGGAGCATCGATCCTCTTTGTCAAGAACCGTTATCCACTACCGAGGATCGATGATTTGTTCGATCAGTTGCAGAGTGCATCTTGGTTCTCCAAGATTGACTTGAGGTCGGGATATCATCAGATGAGGGTGCGGGATGAGGATATCCCAAATACGGCATTTAGGACTCGTTATGGGCATTACGAGTTTGTGGTTATGCCTTTTGGGCTCACCAATGCACCAACAACGTTCATGGATCTCATGAACCGGGTGTGCAGGCCGATGTTGGATCGTTCGGTGATTGTGTTCATTGACGATATTCTAGTGTATTCGAGATCCAGGGAGCAGCATGAGGAGCATTTGAGAGAGATCCTTGGAGTGTTGAGATCGGAGAGGCTTTACGCCAAATTCTCCAAGTGTGATTTCTGGTTACGGGAGGTCCAGTTCTTGGGACACCTCGTTAATTAGAATGGGATATTGGTCGATCAGGTCAAGATTGAGGCAGTTATGAGTTGGGAGGTGCGGAGATCCCCCACTGAGATCATGAGTTTTTGGGATTGGTCGGCTATTATTGGAGATTTATCAGGGATTTCTCCAAGATTGTCGTTCCCCTCACCAGATTGACCCGGGAGGCCATTGCTTTTGTTTGGGGTCCCAAGCAGCAGGCCTCATTCGAGACTCTTCGCCAGAGACTATGCGAAGCCCCGATGTTATCCTTTCCGGAGGGAATGGAGGATTTTATGATGTATTGTGACGCGTCGATATTAGGTTTGGGAGCGGTGCTCATGTAAAGAGGGCATGTGATATCATACGCATTGAGGCAGCTGAAGCCTCATGAGACAAGGTACCCCACCTACGATTTGGAGTTGGGGGCAGTAGTGTTCGCCCTCAAGATCTGGCGCCATTATTTGTATGGGGTTCGGTGTACTATATAAACGGACCACAAGAGCTTCAAGTATTTGATGGATCAGCCCAACTTGAACATGCGCCAGAGGAGATGGTTAGATGTGGTAAAGGATTATGATTATGAGATCCTGTACCACCCGGGCAAGGCTAACATGGTAGCCGATGCTTTGAGCCGCAGGGCGGAGAGCGCCCCGATTCGAGGTATATGCATGAGGATGACGGTGATGACTCCGGTATTGGACACCATCCGAGGGGCCCAGGCAGAGGCGGTGAGACCGGAGAACCGAAAGAGAGAAAGGGTGAGTGGGCAGGTATCCGAGTTTGTTACCGATAGCCGAAGGCTGATGACCTTTCATGGTCGGATTTTGGTGTCGTTTATGGGTGGGGCACGTAGCATACTGATGGAGGAGGCGCACACGTCGATATTCTCGATCCATCCCAGGGCCACTAAGATGTATTTGGACCTGAAGAGAGACTACCGGTTGCCTTGTATGAAGAGGGATGTTGCATGGGTAATAGAGAGGTGCTTGACCTGTTACCAGGTTAAGGTCGAGCACCAGTGTCCGCATGGCAAGTTGCATCCACTTGAGGTTCCCCAGTGGAAGTGGGAACAAATTTCTATGGACTTCATCACCAAATTTCCGAGGACCGCGAGGGGTGTTGATGCAATTTGGGTGATTGTGGATCGGTTGACGAAGAGCGCTCACTTCCTTGCTATCAGTGAGAGTTCTTTTGAAGAGAGGCTGGCAGAGATGTATGTGAGAGAGGTGGTGGCGCGGCATGGAGTGCCGATCTCGATTGTGTCAGACCGATATGTACGTTTCACTTCCAGGTTCTGTAAGAAGTTCCATGAGGAGTTGGGTACGAGATTGTATTTCAGTACTGCTTATCACTCTCAGACGGACGGGCAGAGTGAGCGGACGATTCAGACGCTCGAGGACATGCTTTGAGCATGTGTCATGGATTTCGGTGGGAGTTGGGATTCATACCTACCTTTGGACAAGTTTTCTTACAACAACAACCACCATTCGAGTATTGGTATGCCTCCCTTTGATCTGTTGTATGGGATGAAGTGTAGGACCCCTATATGTTGGGGCGAGGTGGGGCAGCGAGTGATGGGCAACACTGAGATAGTGCTTAAGACGACTGAGTAGATACATCAGGCCAGACAGAGGTTGCTGACAGCCCATAGCCGCCAGAAGAGTTACGCGGATAGGCGGCGATCCGAGCTTGAGTTCCAGGTTGGAGATTTTGTATTCCTGAAGGTGTCTCCTTGGAAAGGAGTGATCCGATTCAGGAAAAGGGGAAAGTTGGGGCCCCGATACATTGGTCCTTTCAGGGTGATTTCCAGGGTGGGCAAGGTAGCATATCGCTTAGAGCTACTCGAGGAGTTGGGTTAGATTCATGATACCTTCCACGTATCCTAGTTGAGGAAGTGTATATCCGATTAGACGACGGTAGTGCCGCTGGAGGATATTCAGGTGGATGCGGGCTTGAATTACATTGAGAGACTGATCGCGATCTTGGATCGGAAGATCAAGGTTCTGAGGATCAAGGAGGTGCCCCTGGTTCACGTTCAGTGGCAACATCGGAAAGGGTCTGAGTTGACTTGGGAGCCGGAGGCGGAGATGCGAGAGCAGCACCCAGAGTTGTTTGCAGAGTGAGACTTCGAGGGCAAAGTATGATTCTAGTGGGGGAGAATTGTAACATCCGGATTTCGAGGTATCATAATCAAGGTATTTGTTTTGAGTTAATGAGTAGACTCAACGAGTTGGCGCCTAAACTCGTCGAGTCAGACCGCGACTGGTGACTCGAATTAATGAGTGGAATCGACGAGTCTGTGCTGTTGGCAGAAACCCTAAATCTTCGGGCTTGAGCCCTATTTAAAGGCACTTATGGCCTTCATTTGCGGCTACCATCCCAGAGAAAGAATCCCATCGAGCCTGAGCGTGTAGAGTGAGAAAGAGAAGGCCATTTGAGCTTATTGGTGTGATTTTTCAAGAAAGGAGAGGAGCTCCAGCAAGAAGGATCAAAGGAGGTTGCTATTCTGAGTTAGCCAAGCAATAAGTTTCATTTTGAGGTACCAAATCGGACCCCTCTTTCTCTCTATTGTATGGATTTCATTATTTGGGGTTAGGGCTTGAATCATTCCTTTTTGGGGTTTTGGATGCCTCAAACCCCCCTCTTGCAAGTTGTGTTTGAGATCTGGACCCTTTTAGGTCCAGGGAGTCCCAAACATTCAACTTTATGCAATTCCAATGGAGTTTTGAACCTAGGTTTACATTATAGGAGCCATTTCTCCAAAAAGAGCCTTATGAGTGATGCATGAGTATAAAGGTTGGACCTTTATGTGACTTTTGAGTGTTTAAAGGTCAGATCTATAAGATAGAGAAATAGATCTGACCTCAGGAGGTCATTTAGGAGTTGCCGTGGAGGAAACTCGCCGAGTCCATGAAAGGACTCGACGAGTCGAGTTGGGTTGCCCCGCGATTCATGATCAGTAGTAACCTGTTGAGTGAAAGGTTAACTCGATGAGACCGAGTGAGGCCTTAGAAGGTTCAGAGGATGCGCATGAACTCGCCGAGTCCCATGAGTGCACTCGGCGAGTCTGGTCAAAGTTGGACCGTTGACTTTTGTTGACTTTCGTTGACTTTTAGGGTTTGGTCAACATTTGGACTTTGGGTCTTGGGGGAGGGTAAAATGGTCTTTTACCCTTCTGAGGATTTATAAAGGGGGAATTAATCTAGCCTTTGAGAGCATTTGTTAATTAGATGAAATTGTTTATGTGCTTAGGCGGAGGCTAGATCAGTATTCGAGTTCGAGATTATCCGATTTACCCGAGGTGAGTCTTCTCACCATACATTACCTAGAGTGGTATCTATGTGCAGACCGGAAGGTCTTATGTGTTATGTGTATGTGTATGTATGAGATTTATGTGCATTGTGTTATATGTATGTTATGTGTTATATAGACCGGACCGGAGGGTCCAACGACTCATGAGGCCAGAGGGTCCTCGATCAGACCGGACCGGAGGGTCCAACGAGCTAGACCGGACCAAAGGGTCCAACGAGCTACGGGACTGGAGGGTCCCGTTGAGACACATTGACCGGAGGGTCTTAACCTCTTCCATATTGACATCAGATCTAACTGGATATACTACACTTGGCAATAGATTGAACTTGGTACCATTTGGGGGTGTAGGGTAATCCCAATTTTCATTTAAGGGATCTAAAGGAGGTTCAAAGGAGCTTCTAGACTTGATGACCTTAATCTTCTTATATGAATTTGAATCGGGATTAAAGAAGATGATCCTTTTTGGATATGGTGGTCTGAACTGATTGTCATGCCATGTGTTTCATTCTTCTGGAGAGATATCTGAAGATTTCTTTCCAAGAAGCAGCTCTTGATAAGCCTTTAATTCCTCAGCATGAAGGTCCTTTGCTAATTCATCATCTACATTTTCTTGTGCTTCTTTAGCTAATTCCTTCTTCGATTTGAAGACAACCTTTTGTTTGCCTCTATCTTTAGGATCATTCTGAGGAAGCTTTGGTTGGACAATTGGTTGGGTTAGAGTGATAGGTTTCGCGATGGAAATACTTTTTCTTCTTGGCAATTTTACTGATTGATCCTTGATCCCTTTCCTTCTGGTGAGTTCCTTTTCTATTCTTATCCTTCGTGCTCTATTTTGTTGGGCTTGAAGTCGGGATTCGGAAACGATTTGTCTATAACATCTAATCTTTATCTTCTCTTTTTCTCAGATTCATTTGGCAAATCTAGAACTTGATGAATGGTAGGGGAAGGACTTGATATGTGATTGTTGACCTTTTCCCCTATGGTTTAGGTGGCCTGTCAGTTGAACCAGATAATTTTGCCAGAGTTAAGTCTAACTTAGAATCAGACAAAGCATATTTTTGTTGAAGCTCACGTATATCAGAAGAGTGGGATTGTGTCTTAATATCCTTAACTTCCTTGACACTAGTTGGATTGTCTTTTGAAGAGAAGATATATCACCCGAGTAGTCATGGACCTTCTGAAGATTGGATTTTGAGAGATTGGCAATATCAGAGAGCAATGAATCTAATTGACATTGAAATTTCTCGCTAAATGCTTGAAAGGGAGTAGCGGAAGATGATTTTGAAGCTTTAGAAAGTTCTGCAACGGATTTATCAATAGTGGTAATATACCGGTCTTGAGCCGTGGTATGATTTTGTTGATGATCTATTTTAGCTTCATAGACGGAATCTAGATTTGATAAATATAAAAGAAAATCATCGATCCTATGATACATCGGAGAGAGAAGATGTTCGATGGTCTTTTGAATTTTCGGATCTAGACTTTCGATCTTTTGCATGTTACGAACAGTTTGTCCCTTGATATACGAATTCGTGCCATAAAAGTCTTCAATGGTTATAGATAGTTTTTTCATCGGTGTTGTTGTCATCTCATTATGGATACACACATTGTCAGCCGCACGTTCAAGATATCATTGAAATTCTTCCACCAACTAAATTTGTGAACACACATATATGTATAATGATTTATGATTAGGAATATACATATAAACATTTACAATCATATATGATTATACCTCTTTTCCATATAATCATTTATGATTAGACATATCCTGCTGCTGCCGGTACACTGGAGCATTAGAGCGGTAAATAAGAATTACATGTCTGAGGTTGAATCTCAACTTTTTTTTAATATAAAGTGAACTAATACATATAATCATTTATAAATATGTATATGAGGTTTGAATGTAAAAAAGCCGTATTTTATGTATAAATATCTCTGGGTCTCTATTTAATATAATATATGGTTTTTAAATAACTAATATGTATTTATATTATGGTTTGAATGTAAAAAAAAACATTGTATTTATACAAAAATATGGTTTTTAAATGAAAAAAATGTATTTATATGATTTAAAATGTCTTTAAAAAATGTTTATACGGTTTCAAATGCAAAAATGGTCAACATTGGCAAATTTGGAAAAAATGATGTTGATTTGGAACAAAAAATCAGATTGTCAAAATTGAAAGAAAAAAAATTAAAATTAGTGTCAAATAAAAAAAAAGTGAAAATTTAGTGTCTTTTGAGGGAAAAAAAATTCAATTTTGACATGTCCACATGCCATGTCATCAAAACTGTAAAAAATTAAAAAAAAATACAGTATCAAATTAGAATTTTAGTGTAAACTTAGTGTCTTTTGTGCTATTTACCCAATTAATATATATACAACTTTACTAATTTATAAGTCGAATTTGCAATCCAAAACCCTAAAACATAATAGATGTCGTGTAATCATTTTCTTTCATTTCTTTTCGATTAAGCGGCGATTGTCTTCTTACTTGCACATCGATTTTGTCGCAGCAGCAAAGTATGTATATACATTGTACTCATTTCTTCGTTTTGTTTGAATTCTACAATGTTAAAGAAAGCAAGCATGCTCAATGCTAGATCTGTTTAGATTTACGAAGATCGGATATCTATAGTATGACTTATTGCCAATTGTTTCAAATCTATAAAATTAACGATTTTTTTTACAGAAAATTGAAAAAGACTATCTATTCGATTGATTCTATCCGAAGAAAGAAGGCGTTACGATAGGTAAGCTTTACGATTAATTTTCTATTTTCTATTTTCTATATCTATTAATTGACTAGATTATATATCTAAATTTGGGATCAGCTAAATTGTTTTCTATTAATTGCCCCAAAATTTCACTTGTTTTTGAAAATTGAAAACTGAAAATTTTATTATTTTGTAATTTAGATTTGGAATTAGTAAACTTTATATTATTTGGTCTACAACTTTTTTTTATTGTAAAATTGATTTTGGACATGGATGCCATGGCTTTTTATGACTATATTTATCCAAAAAGACATTTTTTTTATAATTCTTTTTCACAATGTTATTTTTTTTATGTTTTTTTAACAGTTGATTAAATTCACCAAATTAGTTAATTTGCTTCTGTTCGGGTTTGAACCAGGACCTCCAATCTAAAAGACTTTCATTCTATTTATTTTTTTTACTTATTATTTGTTTTGTTCCTCCAAATCCTGTTTGTTTTTAATAAGATGTAAACCCGCTCCTCAGAAAAATTATTATTATTGCATTGAAATAATTCATTAAAAAAAAAAACTGATACCAAATCATAAAACCCTCTATTGTATGTTGGTTTAAGCAACATCTATCTAGCCACAAAATATCGTTTTTCAAAATTATTACATGGATCACTCTATTCTCTTACCCTAGCATCACAGATCAAGTCTTCTGTGGTTGCCCTTCACAATGTGCCACCTATAACTTGACACAATTGTCTTGGTAATACAAATAGTCAAGTTTTTCAAAGTCTATGTCATCTTCATTCTATTTTTTGCACTAAACTCAATAATAAATTTATGTGTGATGCTTTTCATTTAGGAAAACATTGTCGTCTACCTGTCACACTGTACAAAATATTCTTCATTCAACATAATACACACCGATCTTCGAACATCTCCAATCTTAAGCAAACAAGGACACATATATTATTTGTCGTAGTACATGCGTACTCTTATTTTATTTGGACATTCCCTCACAAATCTAAATAGCAACTATTTCCCATTTTCTCCTCTTCTACTCTTATAACCAAACTCAGTTTAAACGAAAATAAAAACTCTTCAATCCAAAAATGGTTGTAAATTCAACAATACATCATTTCATCAACATTGTGCTAAAATCACTGCGCAATTTACTGATTTAGTTTCTCATGTTCCTATACTTCTGTCGAGTGCATCATTCAAACCATTACGAACATATTTCGAACACACCTCATTCAAACCTCACTTTCACCCTTCTTTTGGAACACACCTCATTCTATTTGCTTGTTTACCTTGTAATAGTAGTTTGTCAAAGCATCAGCGTTTTATAGGGAAAAAAAAGTTCATTAACCAATTATAACATATTCTACAATTAAATGTCTGTATTCATGGATAATGAGTATAATATTAAACAATCATTACTGGTTTGTTAATTCCAAAAAATATGCAGTTAAGCTTTGTTGTGAAGAATGACTCCCATAAGAAGAAATAAAGATAAACAAAAACCGGAGTCGGATGACAAGATTGAAATCAGGCCAGCTGGTCAGAGGGTTGTTCTCTCGAGGAGAATTTCTAGTAAGTTCTCTTAAAATCATCTTCAACACAATAAACATTTTTAATATAAATATAACATATGTTATTCTTAATTTCTATTTTTTTTTTTTTTTTTTTTTGTCGATATAGTGCTTGTATCTCCATACAAAACTCTCGACAATTTTCAGTCACTTTTCAAGGTATCAAGGACAACATTTAGCTACATATGCTCGATAGTAAAGGAGTTCATGATGTCTCGAGACACCAACTCCATGTTCTTAGATGGAAAATCAATGTCCCTCAATGATCAAGTAGCCATTGCTTTAACAAGGCTAAGCACGGTTGACCCCACCTCAAACATCGCGAGCTTTTTTGGGACAAACTACTTGACTGTCGTTGACATAACCTTACGGTTTGTGGACGCGCTTGAGGTAAGCGGTGCGCACCACATTACATGGCCGCCAGATATGGCTCCGGTCAAGTCCTCATTTGAGAGGTCTGGCGGCCTGCCAAATTGTTGTGGCGCGATCGAGACCACTCATTTGAAGATGTATCCGCCTGCTTCTGAGCGTAGAGCCAAGTTGTGTCTTGATCGGGAGAAAAACCATAGCATGCTCTTGCAGGTGACTGCTAAATGCATAAAATAGCAATGTACTTTTATTAATTATATCATCCAGTTTTTATATTTTTCTATTACAACATTGTATTTTTCAAGGTCAATCACAAAATTGACCCAAAATGTGGTGGTCCTATCATCGTCTAACCACATTTTTTAAAATTTATCATAAAATGACCACATATCGAGACTTATTCTCGATATGCATTTTTTCATAAAATTACTTTTACATGACCCTACTATATTTTTTGCAAAATAATAAATGGTAATTTTATCAAGAAATTATGCCTCTTTCATGAAAAAAAAATCAAAATAAATAAATAAACTTCAACATTTCTTTGGTAGGGACCACTGAAAAAAAAATGTCACAAAAGAGTAATTTTTCAAGAAAGATAGAAAGAGTAATTTTTTACAAAAGACAGAAAGAGTGGTAATTTTGTGATAAAAGTTGAAAAGTTGGTCATTTGTGAAATTTTCTTATTAAAACATTGTATTTTGAAGAATCCATCTAATTATAGCATTGTACTTTTAGTTATTTTTCCCTTATCAAGACATTGTACTTTGGGAAATCTCCTCTCTAATTGATGTAAAAATTGATTTGTATTTCGAGAATTCCCAAAATACAATGTTGTAATAAAAAGAAGTGAAATTAAAACATAATGAAAAGGAGGCACACAACAGCTCATCCAACAGGATAGGTCTGAAAACCTGGCGCATAAAGCGTAGCTGATGAAACCGCATTCCCTTCTATTGGCTCCTACGGATGCTTTCCTTGAGTTCATCCCGCTTTGGAGAGCAACTTCTCCTTTTCTGTCATGAAGAGGAAGTGAGATGATGACAATGCGGCTGGGAAAAATCCATATCAATCCATTTCTTCTATAAGAGAATTGGATCCCGACCCAGACCTAAGAAATGAAATTTAATGAACGAATAAATAAAAGTAAGTTGTTATTTCTTGCATTTAACAGGTAATCGTGGACCCCACAATGCGATTCATTGATTTGGTCACGGGGTGGCCAGGAAGTATGACAAACAACAAGGTGCTAAAACAATCAACAATCTTTAAATTCACTCAAAAAGGAGAAAGGCTAAACGGGAACAAGATCGAGTTATCAGATGGAACAAAAGTTGGTGAATATATAGTTGGAGGATCGAGTTTTCAGCTCCTACCATGGCTGATAACTCCATACCAAAATGAAGACCTAACAGAAGACCAAATCGAGTTCAACAAGAAGCATCTTGAAACCAGATTATTTGCCAATCGGGCGTTGAAGAAGTTGAAAGATGTTTGGTTGGCGGTTGATGGCGGCCTATGGCAGCCGGATATGGATAAGTTACCGGTGATTGTTTTAGGGTGTTGTATTCTTCATAATATTTTGATTGATATGGAAGGTGATGGGGTGTCTGATGTGTCTACAATGTCCGGTGACCATGACCCCGGGTATTCGCCGGAGAAAAGCGCGGTGGTTCATGGTGGTGCTGATGTCATCAGAGACAAACTGTGTCTCCATTTGGCCGGAAAACTTGTGGCTTGAGTTGGATTTATGAGATGTCATTCAGATACTTTTTTTTTCTGGTAGAATATAAAGATATGGGAGTCTTGGTTGTGTTTTGCTTTAATATAATATATATATATATATATATATATATATATATATATATATATATATATATATATATATATATACTTAAAAAATTCGGGTTTTTCGGTTATTATATATATAAAAAATAAATAGAAGCTAATTTATTTCCAAACATGCGTTTATAAAATAAAAAATCGACATCTGTCATTATTACCTTCTAAATTATTTGAAAGATTTACAAACGAAGGAAAAATATACAACGGAATAGAATTTGAATTCCATTCCATTTCCTAACAGATTCCATGACCCAATCTTGTAACCATTTTACACCAATACCTTTGCTATGCTGAAAGCGGTTGATTGTGATTCCCATTACCAATGGCCAACAGGAATCTCTCATTCCATTCTTGCTTGAGAGAATCCGGAATCGGATTATCACCAATAAAAGCATTCCAATTTTGCCCTCCACTACTAGCAATAACCCAATTGATCTTGCTTGGAGGACTAGTGGTAAATGATGATGAACCTTCTTCCTTTTTCAAAACACTTTTCTTCCATGAATCATATGAACCATGATTCTACACAAATAAAAAAACATTTCCAAATTATATAAATTTATAGAATAATTCAGTCAAAAAGACAAATTTAACCTTTATAGAATTGCTTAATTTAAAAGCCTTGGCAATTGGTAAATTATTTTCTCTAAGCTCTTCAAGTACTACAGATAAAGGTGCATTTTCTTCGAGTTCTGCTATGTGCTTCTGGACAGCTGTCAAGGATCTGAACTTCTGTCCAGTCCCTGGCTCATAATAATACTACAAAATAAAAAATAAAAAAAACTAATTAATAAAATAATATGACGTGAATATTAATTATTAATTAATAATTACCCTGTCAATATGGTCTCCAGTTTTTCGGGGGACTTCCTCTACAATCCAACCATCAGGGAGAGTGAAAGTGGAGGAGGATTGAAAACTTGTGGGAGTTACATTTACTAATTGATATCGATTATATTTATCCTCTTCAAAATCCTGCATCTGTAACATCATTTAAAAGAAAAAAAATTGGTAAAACACTAAAATGTATATTTTTGTAGATTATTATTATTATTATTATTATTATTATTATTATTATTATTATTATTATTATTATTATTATTATTATTTTGTTTTAGTGCACAGTTAAAAGGTTACCTTTCCTCTAGAGACAGTTTTCTTTCGACTACTGCAACTCTGCAGATGCTAAAAGAAGAAATAAATAAATGCTAAAAGAAAATCTTATACATATGTTTAATTTAATCATACATCATTAGGGTGTGAAGAAAGAGGATAAAAATGTCACCTTTTCATGGTATTTTAGCCTCTTGGTGGTTGATTTAGCAGATGTAGATCCTTTTGTAAGGTTCCTCTCAACATCTTTTAAAGATCGGAACTTTCGTTCAGTATTTGGATCATTGTAATACTGCAGAATTGTATTAAAAAGGGCTTCATACTTTCATTTCTTTTAGTGTATTACAGTATTGTAGTTTATACTTTATAATACAAAGCAATTATCAATGATATAATTGGATTAAATTTTGTGATAAATGTAGAAGGCTAAAAGTACCAAAAGAGAAAGAAGTGGATAAAAAGCTTACATTTGCTTGAGATGTAATCATCTTCAGATCCAACTTATTCTGTAAAATATGCAGAATAAAGGCAAGTTACAGTTATGGTGACTACTTTCTTTTTTGTTAAAATTTTGGCAAGGAAATAAATGTCACCTTAATTCTGTAGGTAAGTCTCAAAGGTCTGGATCTAGTAGCTTTATATTCTTCAACATTCAAGTATCTCTTAACCTCTCTTCTAGATCGAAATTTGCGCCCTGTTTCTGACTCAATGTAATACTGCAAAATTCAATGAAAATAATTTTAATGCAATTTGCACATCTATAGGACGTTAAAAGGCAATATCGAGATTTTACGAGTTTGAGAGGCGTTGAATTGAAGTATTAGGTTACAAGCCAAATCAATTAAGCTGATAGGTTTTACATATTGCTAAAAACTCCATTCAAACCATAACCATACTAATACCACAAAAAGGGGGAAACTGAACTTTGTATTAAGAAGAAACGCAATGAATTAAGTACAATTATGATGCATTTCACATGAAATTTATGTGCACTATGTACTTAGAGACCTTGTCGACGCGAAGGCCGTCGGAGCGGGGGACCGGGTGGACGAACCAGCCGTCAGGAAGAGAAAACGGTGAGGAGAAAGGAGTGATCGCAGAAGAATCTGAATTAGAAATGGAATGTGAAATAGGAGTTACAACGTCTACAACTGCAAGTTGACGTTGTAGGGCATAATCATTGTCGTCGGTGACCGGCTCCGCCATTCGTCGGGAACTGTAACACAAACTCGACGTCGTAACACAGTAGGACTAAAGCAATGGCATCGTTCGTCTTCATCCGGCAATTATTGGGTTTCCGCGCATTATATAGTGTTTGGGCCAAATAATTCAAGTTGGGCTTTATATGGGCCCAACTGTTTATGTTAGTAAAAAAAATTATAATATTTTATTGATAAAGTTGAAAACGATTTTAATACCAGCTTTTAATGTAAAAATTAATATATATATATATATATATATATATATATATATATATATATATATATATATATACTAGGTATAAGACCCGTGTACTACACGGGTTTATTAAAAATACAAATTTAATATCAATATTTAAACATTAAATTTAATATCAATATCAATTTTAGAGCTCTCATTAATTATGACATTTATTTCATTATAAATATATCAATTATTTTTCAAGGAAACATTTATTTCTCTCAATATTATAACCGAAATAAGTTATGATATGTGAACAAATCAGAAAATTACATGTGGAAATAAATAAATTCTAAAAATCTATTAAAATGTCATGTGTCCAAATCAATGAGGACATGACATGTGGCAGAAAATGAGTTTTATTTATTAGTATATATATATATATATATATATATATATATATATATATATATATATATATATATATATAATTCAAAAAAACTTTTCGAGTTACATCAATATTTATGTAATATTCTTCATTAGACTTGGAATATTTTATTTTTGGTATATAGTTCATATTTCTTTTTTTATTTATTACATATCATATTTTGATTGATTCAAACAACTTTTTGTTGATATTGTCTTATGGTTTTTTTTTTTTGAACCGACAAATACAAATATACTAATCTACTCCTAAACTAACACCTAATTCCACCTATGTCCACGACGGGACTTGAACCTTCGACCTCAAAGAGGGAGGACACCATCTGATATCGCTAGGCTAGAAGTCCTTTGGTTGTCTTATGGTATTAAGTTGTGGATATTGAGTGCTTGTGGAGGGTGTCAATGGTGTCCCACATTAATTAGAAATGGTATAATATAAAGCTTCAATGTATTTGCAAACCTCATTTAGAGATCAATATTAAAATCGTGGGGTGGGGGGGGGGGGGGGGGGGGCTTAATGGTAAAGGAAGATCAAAGTAAAAAAAAGAGGTGTCGATTAAAGAACAGGAAAGATATTGTTTGTTGGAATTGCAAAGAAATTAGACACTCCAAAAATAAATGACTTAACCTACAACAAATGAAGAAAGAATTGAATGTGACAATCGATTTTGATGACACATTGATATGTTATGCATAGAGTTTAGTCGAATCATGTATTATAGATTCCGATGCATAATTCCACGTAAAAATGTGATGCATAATTTCAATTGGACATTGAAAAATGTCGGATGCCTTCTAAAACTAAATAAATGTTAAATTAAGTGGGCCAATTAGATGTTGAAGGATATCATGTGGATTTTGGAGGTTGTCAAGGTGAAAAAGGGAATTTGGTAGTTGTTTGCGGACAGAAATGTAGAACCTTGTATATGGTTGAGGTGTCTACAGATGGGGAAAGCGTGAGTATTGGCGATATGGGTACATCTACATTGTAGCAGTGGAGACTTAGGAATATGAGTAAGAAAGGTGGGGACTTGAATTTTGGCAAGCTTTATTCTACAAAAATGAATCACGAGGAGCACCATGATTCGTTAGACACATATGTAAGTACTCTTAAACAATTTACATTTCAAAATATAATATCTTCACGAAAGAATCCTTAAACTTTACCCCTTTATCACCAACATGTCAATTTTTAGGGGTATATTGCTATTGGATTTAAGACTCCTATATGAAAGGTGGACGATTATGCTTGACTTACTATAGTAATGATACATATATCCCAATTGGTAATGAGTCCATGTTTCCATATATACAGTGTATATTGGGCTAATGTTGATTTGGTAATATATTGTTTTTTTAAATAAAATATAAATTATTGTAAGTTACAATCTTCTAAGATAATGTTGACGTCGTTGTACATGTTTTGCTTCATATTAACTATAAGTCTATAACAATAAGTCAATAATCATTGGGTGGTTAGTGCAATAGACTTTGAAGAAATGGATTTTGGATATTTATGATAACATCTTTTCAATTAGTCTTAACGAGGAGATGTCGGCAATAATTCAAAGATTGTTTAAACGACTACTTAAAGTTGATAGATTCTTGGGTGAAGAATGGACGACAACCGAAGAATAGTTTTCTTGAGAATATACCAAAAAATTGTAACAACTGTGATTGTGTATCTTTATTTCTATGTTATTAGAGGTATTAAGTAGTTGTACAACAGTTATCATGGAGTCAAATGAAAAAGATTATGTAAATAGAAAATGTTGGGATTATCATAGGTGTATAGACAATATTATGTGGGCATGAATTGTGTTGTACATATGTTTGCACTTTTCGTTATTTGAAAAGTATTTATTGGGTTTTTTAAAATAGATGTTACATTATTTAACAACGAACTTTATTTCCGACCACATGTCTAAAACTCGTAAGAGATTAAGGGTGCGTTTAGTTGCGGAAAAACGGGACGTTTTCCGGAAAAATTTTCCAAGAAAAATAAGAATTTTGAAAACGCATTTAGTTCGTCTATTTTTCTAAATTTTTCACGGAAAATGAAAATTTTCCGTTTTCTAAAATTAAAAAGAAGTTGGAAATTTTTGGAAAACTGATAATCATTGTTTTCCACATTTTTCTAATTCCAAAGTTTTTCTAAAATATAAACACACACCCACTCCCCCCCCCCCCACACACACACCCATCCGCACACACACCCCAACCCACAAACACACACACACATATACATACCCACCCACACACATACACCCACCCGCACACACACACACACACCAACCCACAAACACACACACATACATACCCACCACACACACCCACCCACAAACACACACATACATACCCACACCTATCCCCACCCCCACCCTCACAGACACACACCCACACACACACACAAACCTACACCTACCCCCATAAACACACACAAACACAAACACACACTCGCACACCCACCCACCCAACATCACCACCACAATCACCGACCTATCATCACCATCACCATCACCACCACCACTAACCCGTCACTAGCACCACCACCGCCGCTGCCATCACCACCACTGACACAATTGCCGCTGCCGCCACCATCGCTTGTCATCACCACCACCGCCGCCGACCCGCTACCATCACCGCCCCCACCCACATCCTACCACTGCTACCGTTTTCTAAAAATAAAAACCGATAGAAAAATACACATCTAAACATGTTTTCTAATTTTCTAAAACTGAAAATGAAAAATGAATAAATTTTAACTAAACGCGTTTTCTAAATTTTTCAATGAAAAATGAAAACGGAAAACGAAAATCAAAAAGAGAAAACAAAAAACGGAAAATAAAAATTGTATTTCCGTAACTAAACGCAACCTAAGAGTTTCTCATAATCATTACTAACATTCTTTAATTCTAATAACATCTTAAACACAACCTCGTCCTTCCATAAGCTCGTGAGTTTCTTTATCTGCGCCATCAATCTATTTTTTTGTCACTTTAGTTGTTTTCTAGGTGTTCGTTAACCATTTCAATTTTTTTCACCTTAACTAAGAAAATGTCTACACGTTCGTTTACCGGCGGATTTAGAGGTTTGGTAGTGGGGGCACATGCCCCCAATGACTAAAATTTTTACATATAAATATTTAAGTTATTTTAAAATTTACTTACAACCACTTTATGTTTTTGAAAAAAATTCAATAGTGCCCCCAATAAAAATAGAAGCTGGAATCGCCAAGTATGCAACTCGTTTCTAAGTCACTTTGATTGTCTTCCTTAGTGCCCCTCATCACTTTGAAAAAATAATCTAACATCTTAGCTTGTATTGGTAAACTACAATAGAAGTCTGGATGACCTAGGACAACTTCAAGAATGGGTTAAGATCGGAACAACGATAACAATCTACCTCTTCACAATTCATATTGAGTTCGTTGAGAAAATAATGATGCTTGATGACTCATGAGGCGTGATGTTTTTTCATGAATCGATTTAAACTCACAGAATTAGAAATAGGTTGTAGATAAAATGCATATCTTACTACTTCGCAATCATATGCAAGTTTGTCTATTCTTGATAGTTATTATTTTTTTAGTTTTTTTTATAAATGTTATCAAAATATGATATTTTTGTAAATAACTCTTATCAATATCTTGGAAGCCATTATTTATTATTAAGAAAAACTTGTAACCTTGATGCAGACACCTTGAAAACATTGGTATTTAAGGAAAAAAAAAAACCTTTATACTATGTTCCAATGCAAACCGCGTGAAGAAAACCTCCCATAAATAAACCCAATTTTCTACTTGTGGCCCAACTAGCATTTTAAATATCAAAACGAAACCATCTCAATTACAATAATCATATCATATTTGTCGTTAAACTTCAATTCAACAATAAAACTCAATTTTGATGGTAATTTCGTTTATACCTTAATAAATTTTCATATTCGTATCTTTTATAAAATTTTAAATTACATATATATATATATATATATATATATATATATATATATATATATATATATATATATATATATCCTTTTAAACCTATATATATATATATATATATATATATATATATATATATATATATATATAGAGAGAGAGAGAGAGAGAGAGAGTTAGGTTCAAATGTTTTCACTATCTATTGTGTGCATATATGATTGATTCTGGACTAATCATTTTAATTATTATAAGGTTTAGGTTCTATGGAAAACAAAAAAAACCCTAAAAATCATAAAAATGCATAAAAAAAATACTAGAGATCACAAAAAAAAAATTGAATTTTTTTTTTATAAAAAATCGCTGAAAAAAAATATAAAATCAATTTTTTTTATGTAAATTTTTTTTTTCAAAATTTTATTCACCGATTTTGTACAAAAAGCTACGATTTTTTCAAAAAAAATTTCAAAAAAAAGTTTTGTGATCTCTAAGTATTTTTTTTATGCATTTTTATGATTTTTAGGGTTTTTTAGTGTTTTTTTGTTTTCCAAATAACCCTTCCCTATATAAAATTTATCATTTTTGTACTTTTTAAACATAGATTCATATTCACATAAAAAAACAAAAACGATATTTTAGTTCAGATTCACATTGTGAACCTGTTCAAATTCATATTGTGAACCTATTCGGATTCACATTATGAATCTTCTCAGTTTCACAATGTGCATAGTAGTAAGTCAGATTCACAGTGTGAATCTGAACTGATCAAAGCTTTTTCACATTATAAATGTTAAAAATTGAAATATTTACAGTTTGGATTCACAGTGCGAATCTACACTGATCGAAGTTTTTTTTGTGAATCTTCTCAGATTCACAGTGTGCATAATAGTAAGTCAGATTCACAATATGAATTTGAACTGTTCGAGCTTTTTCACATTGTGAATGTTAAAAATTGAAATATTTGTAGTTTAGATTCACAGTGTGAATCTACACCGTTTGAAGGTTTTTTTTTTTTTTTTTTTTTCTAAATTGGTGTTGATGTTTATTAATAGAGTACAAAAAAATAATATTTTTGGTATAATTATATATTTTTTTTTGATAAAAATAAACTTACATATTGAAAAAACAAACAAAATGAAGTAGGTTTTTTTTCGAAAAAAAAATTTATTTTTTATATATCAACATGGATCTCTATGGAAAGAGGCCGAAAAATTGAGAACAACGGTATATTCGTTTTTTTTTTTCATAAAAAATGTTGCCTAAAACAAATTTTAAACGAAAAAAAGATGTAAGTTTTTTTGGTAAGGATATAGATTTTTTGGTATAATCTGGTATGTGTGCGTCTAATATAAAAGTGTACATCTATTTCCTTGGCCGTTGATCATTTTGATTTTGGACGCTCACGATTGGTTCCTTGGTTTCTTGTTAATTATGGTTCTCTATTGAACTTCATCATATATATATATATATATATATATATATATATATATATATATATATATATATATATATATATATATATATATGGTGGTTGTCGAGGCCAACACAAATAATAACCCTAAATATTACACACTAAAATAGTGTATAGTGGTAAAGGGATCGAATCCACGGAGATTGGTTCAATTTATAACTCTATGAAAAATCTCTTTGTAAAAATACTTGTAAAATGACAATAAAAATAAAATGGGGGGGTTTTGGTGTTTTGAAATACTTGAAACAAACTAGAATTAACTATGATTTAAATAGACAAATGCAACAAAAATAAGAGTTTGATATAAAATCAATAAGGGAGAGATGGTTGACTTAAAGTTTCCTCACTTTGACTTTTGATGAACATATCATTAGAATCCAATGGTGCAATACTTTGATTTAAATCCTTAATTTGGCTATAGTAATCCAAGGAGCTTGAGATTACCTAGACTTTTCTTAATTGTTGAAATGGCTAGAGAAGCTCATAACAATTTCCTTAGTCAAAGTCACTAATTCCAAATAGCATGTAATTAGTGAAAGTCAACTAGCATTAAGAACCAAAAAGTCACCAAATCCAAGAGGGGTCAAATGCTTTCACCACCATGTTGGAGGAAATGTTTTTATGATTGTGTGAAGCAAAAACAACACAAAAATCATTTGTTGCTTGCTAATTTGAGGATCTTTTACTTAATCAAGAAATTAGCCAACTAATCACCACAAACACATTTAAACTCATGAACTAAAACATACAAGTAGTGATAAGATGTTAAAACACAAAACATTCCCATAAAGATTTAAGAACATGTTCATGGGTTCTTCAACATTCAACAAAAGTTCAAAGGATTAACCAAAAGTCAACCAAGATTAGTTTAGCCAAGCATGGCTAAACCCAAAGAAACAAAGTTAGAGAAAATTGTACCAAACATTAAGCAAGAATCAAGAGGTAAAAATATGATGTTCTTCAAGGGTTCTTGGCCTTCAAAAGTCTCCAAAACTCCAGAGAGAATCTTCAAAAATCGGATGTCCAAAAGTCTCCAAAAGATGGGCACCAACCTTCCTCAAATAGCTCAAAAGAAGGATTTCCGAAATTGCCCCTGCAGGGCCTTGCGCGACCCGCGTGCTGCTGCGCGGGTGGGTTGCGCGGGTGGTACCTGACATGGGCTCCTTTGAGATTTTGGGCCTCTAAAGCATATCCCACTAGCCCAGATCGAATCCAATCACCTCATAGCCCATTTTCTTCAAGTTTTTCTTCATTTAAAGCCCAATTTGACCTCTCTAAATCCTCCAAAGCTCGTGAACTCGCCCGATTAATAATTTTCATACGCTTGAATGTTCCCCCGCATCTTTCAAATTTAAAGCTCAATTCTTCCAAGCCTTCAAGCAATTGACAAGTCCACCCCATGAATCACCTTCATAGCCATCAAGCATGAAACCTCCAATTCCCTTCAAGCCCAATCGCCTCGCAAAAGTGCCGCCCCGCTAGTTTCCAAGAAAATCTGCAATAATGCTCAAGAAACTAGAAAGTACCCCGAAATGGTCATAAAAATAACAAAAGGGAAAATATGCATGAAAGTTAACTAAAATGCGAATGAAATGTACTAAAATAAACTATAAAAATAAGTAAATAAAATGAAGCTATCAAATCACCCCAGGCTTAAACCTTACTTGTCCTCAAGTAAGACAAAACTAAATGAACTTGGGATGAACTACCCTAGAAATAAAAAGAATGGATAGAACCATGGAACCTGTTCGACGTTAGTCAACATGGTCAGAATTGATTTCGCTGCTATCTCACAACTTTTTCATCCGATGACAATGGTACCATAAACCACAGCCAGGATAACTCCTTTAGGTGAGTAAGGAGGGATGAGCAGTCGCAGCCTCAATGGAACATGCATACAATGAAGAATATCTGTAGTAGGGAGAAAGCAGCTGGATGGGCTCGGGTGGAGCTCTTCTTTAAGTGTACACTCTGATCTCACGTTTACCGGTTTCTCTCATGTGTAACTTGGTTTAATCGCTCAGGTACCGTTGTAGGAATCGGTTCACTTGGTGTTGGCCCAAACCTCCCGTAGTATCCGACTCGACAGTCTCCCTAACATCACCAATTTGCGAAAAACAACTCGATCTATATACAATAAAACATTCCTAAATAAATGAATATCAAACGTCGGGTGACCAAAATGTTGGAAGATTTAGTTCAATAATTGAACCGGCCACCCTTCTCAGATTTCTGCAGCTGGGAATTTGCCTGCCCCCTTTTTTTTTTGTTTTTTTTTTTTTTTTTTTATTTTTTTTTTTTTTTATTTTTTTTATTTTTTATTTTATTTTTATTTTTTTTTAAGATAATGTAATAACAACCCTTTGACTCAAAATTTGGTTCCTAAAGTGTGTAAGTGGAACCGAAAGGGTAGTAATATAATCCGAATGGTCTAAGCGAGAAAATGACCATGTGTGGAGCATAAATATATAATGCAAGCTCCTCTTCAAATTTGTGAAATTTTTTTTTTTTTTTTTTTTTTTTTTTTTTTTTTTTTGTTAACAAATAATGAAAATGTCCACATGCGGACTAAAAGACTTCTCTAAAATCCTAAGAAAATCGCAAAAAGATATGGTGATGCAAAGAGACCGGATATGGATTCTACTCGGGGACAAGCACTAGTGCTTCATCCTAACGGTTCAAACGTGATCAAGTGTGATCCTCTCGGCGGTAGTGACCGCAAGGCTAAGAACACCCATTGCTATAGTATATCCTACAGTTGTTAGTATTGTATGCATAATTCTTCATGAAAACTACCTGTCCATGATCACTTACCCCTTTAAGCTACCAGCATCTGATCCCAAGTATGAGATCCCAAACTGCAGCTAATGGTCCCCGTTCGATGGGTGAGATAACAGCAAGATCCTGGACCAATAATGATACAATAACTGTGAACCTATTCCATGGCATCCAGGGGTGAGAATAAACAGACAACAAAAATGCATGAATGTTAATGCCTAAGCTAAATGTTATGCAAAAATATAAAAGGTGAAAAAGAAAAAATAAAAATTTTTTGGATTTTAAAAAAAAATGAATGAGAATTAGCTTAAATCTAAAATGTTATGCTACCTAATTAAAAATGCATGGAAAAAAAATATAAAAGGAAAATGAAATGCCCCACCCCAAGCTTAAGAACAAGCATTGTCCTCAATGCTTAAGGTAAGGGAAAAAATGACCTAAATCGGAGGATTGGATGACGGGAGATGTTTGTGGCGGTGGTTTCGTGAAATTACGACCAGTAGAACTCCGACAATCTTGAATTTTCCGGTGAGGTGGGTGCTGGAAGGTTATATGAGAGGAATGGAGTGGGAGGTCAAGATGATTAAATGAGGGAGAAGGGAAGCTGAACATTTTAATCTATGGGTCAAAAAGGGTCAATTTCGGTCAATGTTGGTCAAGAAAAGTCAAAAGGTCAACTCATTAAAACCTTTGGTCAACACTTGGTCAAATAATAGCCAAAAATAGCCCAAATTGCCCAGCACAGTGCGCGGGTCGCGCAGTGTAGCACGCGGGTCGCGCAGACCTTGCAGTTAAGTCTTGGGCCAATGTCGCTTCATCACACCTGGCCGCGCAACCCACCCGCGCAACAGCACGCGGGTCGCGCAACCTCCTGATCCTGATCTTCATTTTTGCTTCATTTTTCTTCGTTTTTCACCCGTTCTTGCTTTGGAAGGCCCCAAACACCTAGAAACTCTTGATTTCTTCAAAAACAACTCTTTTGAATCCCAAAAGCATCTTCAAAACTCATTTATTCAAATTAAAAACACAAAAACACAATGCTTTCCAAAAATGCCATTCTTTAACGTCTTTGGCGAGACGCCTCCAAACTTCACTTTAACACTTTGGGGCGTCCAAATGGACGACATCTTGGACATTTGAATCAAAAACTTCATTGAATGGCTTCAATCGATGTCCATTAACCTTGTAAATTTTCCCCGTGTCGACATTTTTTAATTTCCACACCTCCATTGAGACTCTTTTCTTGTATTTGACTTTCTTTTTACGGGAGAACCATATCGGACTTAGTCCTTTGATAATAGCAATCATCCAACCATATTCTTTCTTGTACATGTTCAGTAAGGTGACCAACTCTTCCCTCTTTGACATGGTGGTTGAGTAGGTGACCGGTTGGGCGTCTTCTTTCTCGGGATAGGTAACCTTTGAAGAGTCCGATAAATTTATCGCTTCCAGCTCTTGTGGTTGGTCTACCAATGGAGTTAGTTTCTCAATGGTAGTGGGTGGCTCAACCTCTCTTTCATTAACCCATATCACTTCCTCTATAGTTTCATTGTCAGCTTTTTCAATTTCTTCTTCTTCTTTAACAACCTCTTCCACTTCTACTTCTTCTTCCTCTTCTTCATATAACACTCTTGGGCCATCAAAACTTTTCTCATCTTTCAAAGGAATGGAACATGTGCTATGAGATGGGCTCTCTTCGGATGGTAGTTTCTCATGAGCTTCCATTATACTAATTGATTGAGCAATCTGTGTTATTTTTTGTTCTAAGCTTTTGAGGCTAGCTTGGGTTGTTTCCTGAAAAATTTGGGTAGAAGTGGCAATGCTTTTCACAATGTCCTCTAAGGACATGCTTGGTGTTTCAGTTTGTTGAGGAGGGTAAGGATAGGGTTCTTGGAACAGTGGAGTTGGTTGGTATTGGTTATTTACCCATGTTTGGTATGGGTTTTGGTAATGGTTATTTCCCCAAACTTGGTTGTTGTCCCACCATTGATCATGTTGAGGCTGATCATAACTCCATTGGTTTGACCGGTAGTAGCTTCCTTTCTCTTGCACTTCTTCCCATTCTCCTTGTAAATATGGACACGTGTCGGAATGATGTCCATTTTGGGCGCAAAAATCACAAAGAAGAGGTGTGGACTGCACACTTTGGTCACTTTCAATCATCATAACTAACTGAGCTAGCTCAGAAAGTTGGTCTTCAGTGCAAGGAATGTTCATTTCCAAATCATACTTATTTTTTTTTTAATTTCGGGGTTTTAAATTAGAGTACCTGCACAATGAGATGTAGGCATAGAGAAACAAACTGATTAAATCAAAACCAATCCCCGGCAACGGCGCCAAAAATTTGGTGGTTGTCGAGGCCAACACAAATAATAACCCTAAATATTACACACTAAAATAGTGTATAGTGGTAAAGGGATCGAATCCACGGAGATTGGTTCAATTTATAACTCTATGAAAAATCTCTTTGTAAAAATACTTGTAAAATGACAATAAAAATAAAATGGGGGGGGTTTTGGTGTTTTGAAATACTTGAAACAAACTAGAATTAACTATGATTTAAATAGACAAATGCAACAAAAATAAGAGTTTGATATAAAATCAATAAGGGAGAGATGGTTGACTTAAAGTTTCCTCACTTTGACTTTTGATGAACATATCATTAGAATCCAATGGTGCAATACTTTGATTTAAATCCTTAATTTGGCTATAGTAATCCAAGGAGCTTGAGATTACCTAGACTTTTCTTAATTGTTGAAATGGCTAGAGAAGCTCATAACAATTTCCTTAGTCAAAGTCACTAATTCCAAATAGCATGTAATTAGTGAAAGTCAACTAGCATTAAGAACCAAAAAGTCACCAAATCCAAGAGGGGTCAAATGCTTTCACCACCATGTTGGAGGAAATGTTTTTATGATTGTGTGAAGCAAAAACAACACAAAAATCATTTGTTGCTTGCTAATTTGAGGATCTTTTACTTAATCAAGAAATTAGCCAACTAATCACCACAAACACATTTAAACTCATGAACTAAAACATACAAGTAGTGATAAGATGTTAAAACACAAAACATTCCCATAAAGATTTAAGAACATGTTCATGGGTTCTTCAACATTCAACAAAAGTTCAAAGGATTAACCAAAAGTCAACCAAGATTAGTTTAGCCAAGCATGGCTAAACCCAAAGAAACAAAGTTAGAGAAAATTGTACCAAACATTAAGCAAGAATCAAGAGGTAAAAATATGATGTTCTTCAAGGGTTCTTGGCCTTCAAAAGTCTCCAAAACTCCAGAGAGAATCTTCAAAAATCGGATGTCCAAAAGTCTCCAAAAGATGGGCACCAACCTTCCTCAAATAGCTCAAAAGAAGGATTTCCGAAATTGCCCCTGCAGGGCCTTGCGCGACCCGCGTGCTGCTGCGCGGGTGGGTTGCGCGGGTGGTACCTGACATGGGCTCCTTTGAGATTTTGGGCCTCTAAAGCATATCCCACTAGCCCAGATCGAATCCAATCACCTCATAGCCCATTTTCTTCAAGTTTTTCTTCATTTAAAGCCCAATTTGACCTCTCTAAATCCTCCAAAGCTCGTGAACTCGCCCGATTAATAATTTTCATACGCTTGAATGTTCCCCCGCATCTTTCAAATTTAAAGCTCAATTCTTCCAAGCCTTCAAGCAATTGACAAGTCCACCCCATGAATCACCTTCATAGCCATCAAGCATGAAACCTCCAATTCCCTTCAAGCCCAATCGCCTCGCAAAAGTGCCGCCCCGCTAGTTTCCAAGAAAATCTGCAATAATGCTCAAGAAACTAGAAAGTACCCCGAAATGGTCATAAAAATAACAAAAGGGAAAATATGCATGAAAGTTAACTAAAATGCGAATGAAATGTACTAAAATAAACTATAAAAATAAGTAAATAAAATGAAGCTATCAATATATATGGAAATAAATATTTTTAAATTAGATTATAACTATATTACTCAAATAACCATTTATAATCCCTCTTATAATCGATCTTCTTATTCATGACATGATTCATTGTTACTTCATATTTATGTATCATCGGTTAGCAAAACCCAATGATTGCATATTACTAATCGTTTGGTAAACAATATAGTTCATCTCCTATGGTCGATTTAGGAGACATGAGATTATTATTTTCTAAACAATTTTGTTCTTCCTCTTGTTCTTCAGGTAAAATAATGGAAAAACTAATTTTATTGTGGGGTGCTAATATTTTATAAGGATTTATAAATTAAATAGTTAGAGAATATCAATGTGGAAGAAATGTAATATTATAATGTTACAAGTTAATTATTTTATTAATAACAAAAAATCAATATAAAAACAATGTTCTTTTCAATATATATCTTGAAGCCATTTCACATTATGGTGATTTTACCGCCATGGTTGCATAGTTATACCCTCTATATTATATCCAGTCACTTTCACAATTGACAGTTGTTACATTGAGGAGAAATCCATCATTGTGATCACCTGTTTTGTATAAGTTTCCAAAAAACACATAACCAGAGTTACTGAGATCAACTAATGACATCTCTAAAAAAACACTATTTAAAAACTAAGTTTTATAGATAATGGATATATGAATGTGTATTTAGAGGTTTGCGACTTGCATGGATAAAAAAATATGTCTTATGTACATGATTATCCATCATTCTTAATTTGTTTTAGCTGGACATCATAGCTCCTTAAAGTAAGCATTTATAATTAAATTGTACAATTTCCACAAGCTATTACATACCTAGTTGATTTTATAGTTACTCCTCTAGTGAGTATTCATCCACATCAGAAGCTTCATCGTCTTGTGACTGTTCATCTCTAGCAGAAACTTCAAACTTATAAAAATGGTAAATCTAATAATACATATTTCCAAAAAAAAATCGAAAGAATGGAACTGAAATAATTTGAGATCTAGTATGTAAGATGTGACATACATATTTCTAGATTTTCATCCACGTTCATCATTAATGATAACAAATTGAAATTAGATCTAACTGGGTTTCAAAATCTTCATCCTCCATTTTAATTTCCATAAAAAAAATCCAATGGGTTCAAAAACTACTATTGAAATTAGTTGTTATAATTTGTGACATGTGAACCAGGAAGGTATCACTGGAATACTGGATGAAGAACATGAATCAGGAAAGAATGGAAGGGATGGGACATAGTAGGACATATACACATCCCCTTGATTTTTTTTGTTAGAAATAGCCCTTCTATTTTAATTTTATACATATTAGGCCCAAAAATATAAAATTTTGGTTATGCTCCTCCCCTTGTTTACCGATTTTTATACGTATTATATTTTCGACCCCCAAATCAAATGTTAAAGCTCAGTTCCTATTGATGGTTAGGGGTTTATTGTGGCAAACAAAAAAGAAAGACTTCAAGACTTCAAATTAGTGTCTTGTGTTTTGGTTCCCCTCTCCATCTAAACAAATCGAATTGAATATGCCTTTTTAGGTTGTTCATCAATGAGGAGATAGATTAGAGAAGATGACCGATGAATAAGGGTTTTAGATGCAAATTCCAATTGATTTTTTGGTTGATTTGATATGCCTTCTTAAGCTACATAGATAAGATTAGAGAGAGTGGTGGTGTGTGTCTTACCATGCAACATCATAGTTTATATGTCGCATAAGCATAAGATGATGCTAGAGAGTGGTGTGTGCCTTAGAATGAGTTTGGAAGGAAAAAAAAAAACAAAATTAGTCAATCACAAAAAGTTGTACACTCTCTCTCCTATCTCTCTTGCTACTTTGCCGACGAGTTCTAGTTGGTGCACCCCTTAGCACACTTAGGGATGTTCAACCTTGCTAAGAGCTTTGGCGAGGAGCCTTAACCTACCCACTTCCCATAGTGTAATGTTTCTTGTTTAATAAAATTTACTTTAGGATTTCAAGATGTACAATAAAACGATGTAATATGGGTACAATATCTTACTCGTATGTCATAAACTTACATTTACAATATAATGATATGAGAAGTTTGATCTAATATTTTAATAATTATTTGTTACTATATAATTAACTTCTCTTTTTCACATTTATTTGATTATATATATATATATATATATATATATATATATATATATATATATATATATATATATATATATATATCTTCCTTAATAAATAAATGTTTTTTTGCCACATGTCAATCTCTCATGAGTTTTGACACTTGTCATTTTGTAGTATTTTTAAAATTAAATATTATCCACTTGTCAATTTTTGGTTTGTTTCAATGTTTAGAATTAAAATCATATACTTATATATGTAAAGTATTAAATATCATATATTTGATATTAAATTGCAATAAATACGTTTCTTTCTTCCTTATTTTAAAATTATACATTAAAAAATATTTTTTGTTTATATTTTAATGTTTAATATTTTTTAAATCAACCCGTGTAATACACGGGGCTCACACATAGTGTATATATATATATATATATATATATATATATATATATATATATATATATATAATTCCAAACACATTTGTTTTCAAAATCCATAACATCAGATAAATTACTCATAAAATTAGAGTGTCACAAATGAAACGCCAGAGACTGCATGCCACAACATCATGCCCGACTCTTTTCCTTAGATCCTGAAGTAGTTGAAACAACCAACAAACTGTAAACTAATGTTTAGTGAGTTTCCTAGAGCATACCCCACATAATCCACACAATCATATACACCATATTAGCTATATCAGCTACATATACCACATAAGCCTTGCATAATATCAAATAAGGATGTCATGGAAACCCTCCAAGGTCTTACACCGGGTGCCATTTACAGCGGGTGCCATGGGAACCCCCACTTGGTCTTAGCCCATTGCCATGGGAACCCCCACATGGTCTTACAATCATATAAGGATGCCACGAAAACCCTCCAAGGTCTTACACCGGTGCCATGGCAACCCCCACATGGTATTAGCCTGGAATGCCATGGGAACCCCCACACAGTTTGATATCCAACTGCCTCGGGAACACCTCTCCAAGGTCTTCCATGAAAGTATCACACATACAACTAACATATTAGATAGCAAATAATCAACTCAACTACCTACAACCACCATGCGACTAACTTCATCAAAATCCCAAAATACCAAAGATACCCTTAAAGTCAAACTTGGTAAACCACGATCAAATTCAAAGCTAATAGTCAAGGTCAACAATCCATGTTGACCCAACTCGTTGAGTGCACCTACCGGCTCGTCGAGTTCCTTCAGTTCTCAGAAAACCGAGGAAAACTCTAGTCAACTCGTCGAGTTATCGCAACAACTCGTAGAGTTCAAACAATGTACAGAAGATCAGGGAAACCCCGGACCAACTCGCCAAATTAAAAAGGTAACTCGTCGAGTTGGGGATCCCCAACTCGTCGAGTTGAGTCCTTAATCCTCGTTCAACAAGATCCCTACACGACGAGTTGGAGCTCCCCAACTCGTCGAGTTCCAACCCAAAACCCTATAATGTTGAGAAATAAATAATATAAGAACCAAACGTTACAGAGAGAGAGAGAGAGAGAGAGAGAGAGAGAGAGAGAGAGAAAGAGAGAGAGAGCTTAAAAATTTGCGAGAAATCCTAATTTGTTCATCATTTTTCAATACGAAGACCACAAAATTTTCCAAATGCCGCATCTAAGAGGGATTAATGATAAAAAAAATATTTGATGATTTTTTTTGAAAATATGCATATATACACATCTAAATATGCATGCGTGTATATTTATGTTTTTGTTATATATATATATATATATATATATATATATATATATATATATATATATATATATATATATATATATTCAAGTTGCAATTATCTTAAAGTATTGTATTAGAGTCTCGCTGTTGTGTTGGTTTTGAAAAATATTGAAAAAAAATGCAAATATGCATGCATGCATATATATGAACATTCTTACGACTCACTATCTTGGAATTATCTTTTCACTATTATGAATTTTATGGGATTTTCTGATAAATGGTGTGATTTGATTCGTGCTTGTCTCAATAATGTTCGACCTTCGATGTTAGTTCATGGAAACCCCACTGATGAATTTTCTATCAAACGTGGTTTGTGTGAAGGTGACCCCCTTTCTCCATTTTTATTTATTCTTGCTATGGAATGATTACATATGACTATGGAGGATGCGGTGAATGCTGGTATTTTTAGTGGCATTAAAATTGGAGATGGAGATTTTTTTATTCACATCTTTTTTATGCTTACAATACAATTATTATTGATGATTGGAGTCGGTAAAATATCATGAATATTATTGGTATTTTGCATTGTTTTCTTATACCGTCGGGGTTACAAGTTAATTTGCAGAAATCTAACTTGTATGGTGTGGTGGTTTCGTGCAATCTGGTGGATCAATTTGTTGTGTTAACAGGGTGTAAGAAGGCTAGTCTTCCCTTTGTTTACCTTGGGTTGCCGGTAGGACATCTTATGTCTAGTTTTTCTGGGTGGAAGCCAATTATTGAAAAATTCAAGAAAAAGCTTTCTTCTTGGAAGTTTAAGTTGCTTTCTATCGGATCTCAGTCAATGCTTATTAAGTTTGTTATGGGTTCTTTTGGGATATATTACAAGTCTCTTTTTCGGATGCCAACTAGTCATTAAATTTCATGGGAAATTAAGATCGATATTTTTCTGGGGTGAAGAGGACAATGAGCAAAAGTTATATTGGGTCAAGTGGAATGTTGTTTTGGTGAGCTCAAGAAAGGGATGGTTGGATATTGGCTCTTTAGAGGCGTTTAATAAGGCGTTATTGTTTAAATGAAAATGACGATTTTTTTAATTCAACGAACGATATTTGGTGCAAAGTTATAAAAATATTTATGGTAGAGATGGTGGTTTTGGTTTGGATATCCTTGGCTCGGTTTCGAGGGGTGGAGTTTGGTCAAAATAATTGGAACGATAAGCTAATTACATGAAAATGGTAATATTCCTCATAATGCTATACAAAGGGTCATTGGTAATGGGAGTAAACCTTGTTGTGGTAAGATAAGTGGATTGGTAACATCTCCATGATGGCTCATTTTCCTAGTTTATTTACTCTCGAGAAGGAGAAAGATTGTTGCATTAGTCAAAGACGGAATGATGCTGACTGGGTTAGGATTGGAGTCGTCCGATCATGGGAGGTACTGTGGCTAGTTAGTTGCAACAAATGCTTGATTTGCTTATTGATTTTCCTTTCTTGGACTCTACAGATTACTAGACTTGGAATTTAGGTGGCTTTGATTATTTTACGATTGCGAAAGTTAGAAGATGTATTGATGATTTCACTTTTACCAAATGATAGTTTTTTTTACCAGGTGGACTAAATATCTTCCTCGTAAAGTGAGTATTTTTATTGGCGTGTATAGTTAAAAAAGATTCCAACTCGGTTTAATCTAGAGAATGAAGACTTTGACTTACCTTCAATTGTTTGCGGCATTTTATGTGGGCAGGTTTTGTTTCCAGGTTATCTATTTAATAGTTGTTCTTTATCCACAATAATCATACGTGATTAAATACTTATAATCACATAGAATTAAATACATGAGAAAAATAATTGAATCGACAACGTGAAAATTAATATTATTCTTACAAATTATATGTGATTAGATATATAATCACATGTGATTGTATACACGAGAACAACTATTGAATTAAAAAAGGAAAAAGAAATATTTTCCACATAAATCATATGATATTAAATACAAATAATAAAATGTGATTAAATAGACAAGAAAAACTATTAAATCAAGAACGCGAAAACGAATATTGTCCACATAAATCACATGTGATTAAATACACGAGACCAATTATTGAATCAAAAATGAAAAAATAAATAATGTTCACACAAATCATATATGATTAAATACATATAATCACATGTGATTATATGTATCAAATCAAATATGATTTATGTGGCCAATATTTTTGTAACGACCCGTCTCCGGTATGATAATTCCTTGGTATTTATTTTGGAGTTTTATAAGAGGGACTCGGCGAGTTCATAGCCTGACTCGCCGAGTGGGGACGAGTTTTCGAGCACGTGTTAGTCGGCGACTCGGCGAGTCCATATTCTGGACTCGGCGAGTCTGTCCGTCTGGGAGAAACCCTAAATCCCCGGGTTGCCCACTATTTAAGCCACCTATTAGCCCCCAATCTCGCCTCCTTCACCCTCTAAAGCTGTGAGAAAACCCTAATTCGTTCTTGAGTGATTCTAGTGATTTTTGTGTGCTATTGTGAAGGCTTGAAGAAGGAGAAGAAGAAAGAAGCAAGGAGAAGGACTGTAGAGCAGAGATTCAAGGGAAAGCAAGAGCTCTTTGAGGTATTCTTCAGTTTTCCTTCCCTTTTATGCCTTAAAACCCTTTCTAGATCTTGTTAATACCTTTCTCAAAGCCTTATGTTGATATGGAAGCTCTCTTATGCCGAGATAACCTTAGATCTGTTCATTTAGGAGTTGTAGAGCCCAGATCTATTGCCTTTATGGAGTTATTTTGCATATTAACCCTATATCTACCCCCTTTTAAGCATCTTTTAGCCTTTATTCCCTTGTTCATGTGTTTGTACACGTAAAGTTGGAAACTTTACGTGGTAAATCAGCTTATTGGACTTAGATCTATCATTTGTATGTATTGGATTCGAGCAGAATCGAGTGTAGAGTAGTTGCATGGCGGTGACTCGGCGAGTCGGAAGAACGACTCGGCGAGTCGAGTTGCGAGTCCCCGATTTCTTCCTTTTGAGCGGTGTCGAGTGGGACCAGTGAGTAGAGGAGTGGACTCAGCGAGTTTGAGGGTAGACTCAGTAATGGAGGGACTCGGCGAGTTGTTCATACAACTCGGCGAGTCCAAGGCAATCTTCTTAAGCTCAAGAACAACTCGTCGAGTTGTTCATATGACTCGGCGAGTCGGATGAAGATTGTCTGAGTTCTTGGGTCGAATGAGTACTCGTCGAGTCGATGCCATACTCGACGAGTAGCAGCGAGTAGGGTCGAGGGGTGAGGATAGGGACTCGGCGAGTTGGCGTCCCAACTCGGCGAGTCAGGTCAACTGTGGGTTGACTTTGACCGAGAGTTGACTTTGACCAAGGGTAAAAGAGTCATTTTACCCAGTGCAGTGTTTAGTATTTGATTAAGTGTGTTTATGGACTTGTAGCCGGGGAGATACCGGAGCAGCAGCAGTTAGCCCTCAGAGCTATTCACTCAGCAGCCAGTTCACGAGGTGAGTTTCCCTTCAGTAGGAACGGGTCTACGGCCGTAATGCCGGCCCGTGTAATTATCAGTAGTTTCGGACTTTGGTCTGATGTAGTAGCTAGAGTGCTTGATGTCTTTGTGATTCAAGCATATTTGTGTTATGTGTCCCGGACTTCGGTCCGATGCAGTATACAGTGTGTGTGATTATAATAGTTGTTATGTGTTATGTTATGTCATGATCAGACAGTTCCGGACTTCGGTCCGATGCAGTTAGTTCCGGACTTCGGTCCGATGCAGTTAGTTCCGGACTCTGGTCCGATGCAGGGGACAAGGTCCCAGTCAGTTCCGGACTTCGGTCCGATGCAGCTAGTTCCAGACCCCGGTCTGATGCAGTGGGCAAGGCCCAGTATGTGCTTTATATGTATTGTATGGTATGTGGTAGTTTGGGGGAGCTCACTAAGCTTCGTGCTTACAGTTTTAGTTTTGGTTTCAGGTGCTTCCGCTAGCAAAGGGAAGAGCTCGGGATGATGGCATCGCACACACCACAGCTTCAGCTTTTATCCTGGGAGTTGATTTAGTTTTGATTTTTATATGACATGGATATGATACAGTTTCCGCATAGTGTTGTTTTTATTATGTTTGGGATACATCATGTATGGTTTTTATGATATGACACTCAGATTATGATTTTTGGTTATATTGAAAAAAAAATGAAATTTTTGGGTAGTATCTTTGGGTTGTTTCAAGTTGGTATCAAAGCCCTGGTTTGAGGGATTCGGATACACTTCCGGGTGTATCTGAACTCAAACTAAAGGGAAATAAAAAGATTTTTTTTAAAGAGAAAATGTTTTCTAAAAGAATTTTGAAAGCACTTAGAAAGAAAGAAATTTTTAAACAAGATAAGGGTGTGGTGCATGCGATCAGCCGAGCTCAAGTAAGTACTCCCAATTTACCCATACAAATTATTTGTTCAGTTTCAGTTTCAGTAGAACAGCATGCTTGTATAGGACTAAGGATCTAGGAGGATGCCTTATGTGCCTGCTCTATGTGTTACAACTTTATGATTATTGCATGCTAGTATTGAGTAGACAGCAGTAGGATAGCCTGTTGAGGTTATGCCTTATAGTATGAGCTTAGCATTGTATGCTAGTATAGTTTCTCGTTATGAGAATAGTTTTGCCTGAGTATGTTTCCTTTATCCGAATGCTGCTTGCTTCGTGCTTTGTGGGAGTTCTGAGTGATGGGAGTTAGCCATTAGGTGAACACGTCACACCACATGTGATCAGGGTTGAATAATCCCAGAGTGCTGGAACTGACCCTATTACGCAGCTCTTGTTTGAGTCCAACCGTTATAGGGACGGGTCTTTTACTTGAAGGATTATCTGATCCTCGTCACATGTGATGGTGTTCAGGTGGTGGCTAATTAGCATTATAAGGAGACCTTCAGCAGCTGAGGACTAGTTGAGTTGAGTCTGAGGTTTCCTTAGGGCAAGCCTAGGATGAGAGTAGCAGAGATCAGTAGTGGTAGAAGCGACTTGGTGGAGTCAAGGCAGTTCTTGAAGAAAGTACGGATAGATGTGGAAGGTAGTATGGGCCCGTACTACTGAAAGCAGAGGATCCGTACTCGAATCAAGAAAGGCTGAGACACGACCAGGGAGCTAGTTGTAGTATCAATGATCCCTTGAGATATTTCAGTTTCTGATGAAGTTGTGATGTGTTTCAGAATGGTGGTTTTGCGTTTGAGACCAGCAGCCGGCAACGGAGGTGCCGGGGAGGGATCAGGTTCAGGCTCGGGGGACGAGCGCATCGATGAGCAGACCCGAGAGTTTCTTTCTTCAGAGATTACGCGCATCATTATAGAGCAAACTCCTGTGATCTTCGGTTCGATCAAGGAGGGGATTCTAGAGCTGATGGACGAGAGATTGGGCACCTTCCGTGCCGAGGTGGCGGCCATGATGGGGTCGCGCACCCTTACTTTCAGGGAGTTCAAGGCATGTGGAGCTCCGGACTATCATGGGGCGCGAGATCCCATAGCGAGCACCAGATGGTTGGCGGATGTGGCCAACGCTTTCCGTACTAGCAGATGTCCCGAGGTGGACAAGGTCAGATTGGCGTCCTGTCTTCTGAAGGACAGGGCACGGGATTGGTGGGAGGAGGTCGGACATGCCATTGGGGATGATGCAGCATTGGACGCCATGACCTGGACTGAGTTCTCTACCAGGTTCAGGGCGGAGTTTGCACCGGTCATTGAGGTGCAGCAGTTAGCTAGGGAGTTTCAGGACCTCACCCAGACTACAGAGACAGTGGCGGAGATCACCGCCAAGTTCAGGGAGAGGGCTCTTCTCGTTCCTCAGTACGTAGCTGATGAGGAAATGAAGAAGGCTCGTTATCATGAGATGTTGCGGAGCGATATCCGCCAGTTTGTGAGCCGGTCCAGCTGTAAAACGTTGGAAGATATGATTGCTAGGGCTCGGGAGAGGAAGATTGATCTCGAGATGGAGAAGAAGAGGAAACCGGAGGCGGTTTCGGGTGCAGGCGGTTCGGGCAAAAAGCCCAAGGTTTCGGATCACAGATCTAGGAGTCAGCAGAGCCACGGTCGATGTGGAAAGTGTGGAAGGTTGCACGAGGGAGTGTGCAAGGCAGGGAGTTCCGGCTGCTACAAGTGCGGTCGGATTGGGCATTTGAGTAGGGATTGTACGGCCCTTGCTACTGCCGTTGCAGCATCAGATCTGATTTGCTTTCAGTGCAATTAGAGGGGACATAAAAAGTCCCAGTGTCCGAGTTTAGCTGCAGCAGGGAAGGTGGCTGCACCTGCCCCTGCTACTTTGAGGATTACAGATGGCCGGCAGGGCCGAGCTGATGCGCTAGTGGCGAAGAGTAGGGCTTTTCAGATGACAGCAGAGGAGGCGCGGGCGACTCCTGATGTGGTGACGGGTATGTATCTTCCCTTCATCTCTTATTTATTATTATTGATTGAATATTGCTTATGATTGTATGTTTTATTTAGGGTCGTTCTCTGTGAACGGCATTTCGGCTTTGGTATTGTTCGATTCGGGGGCTACCCGATCATTTGTATCGCTTGCGCTTAGCAAGAGGTTTAGTAGAGCTCCTGGGGAGCTGGATTGTCCATTAGAGGTTGAGATAGCAGATGATAGGACCGTGAGGGTCGGCAGAGTGCATAGAGGGTGTTCTCTTCAGATATTTGATGAGCAATTTTCAGTGGATCTGGTACCTATTCCCCTGCGAGGGAATAAGGTTATTGTGGGCATGGATTGGCTAAGCCCCAATGGGGTGGTGATTGATTGTGAGCTTCAGCTAGTGAGGGTTCGCACTCCCAGTGGGGGAGAGTTAGTGATTCAGGGCGAGAGGCCACAGCGAGGATCGACCTTTTGTTCCGCCGCAAGGGCGAGGCGCTATGTTCAGCAGGGTTGCGCCGGTTTTGTAGCTTACGTTTTGGATGCCCGGGAGAAGGGCAAGACGACAGTTGATGATGTTCCTATTGTTCGAGACTACCCGGACGTATTTCCCGAGGATTTGCCGGGGATACCTCCTGAGAGGCAGGTCGAGTTCAGGATCGACCTAATTCCTGGTGCGGCTCCGATAGCCAACGCACCGTATCGGCTAGCTCCCCCTGAGATGCAGGAGTTGTCTACACAGCTGCAGGAGCTGTTAGACAAGGGTTTCATTCGGCCGAGCAGTTCGCCTTGGGGAGCGCCGATCCTGTTTGTGAGGAAGAAGGATGGGTCGCACCGTATGTGTATAGATTACCGGGAGTTGAATAAGGTAACGGTGAAGAACCGTTACCCACTTCCGAGGATAGATGATTTGTTTGATCAGCTTCAAGGAGCGTCATGGTTCTCCAAGATCGATCTATGCTATGGTTATCATCAGATGCGGGTTAGAGATGAGGATGTACAGAAGACTGCTTTCAGGACCAGGTATGGTCATTATGAGTTTGTGGTGATGCCATTTGGGCTCACCAATGCTCCAACCGCGTTCATGGATCTCATGAACCGCGTGTGTAGGCCGATGCTGGATCGGTCAGTGATAGTGTTCATTGATGATATCTTGGTATATTCCAAGACGCAGGAGCAGCACGAGGAGCACCTGCGGGAGGTGCTGGAGGCTTTGAGGAGGGAGAAACTTTTCGCAAAGTTCTCCAAATGTGAGTTCTGGTTGCGCGAGGTGCAGTTCCTTGGTCACCTCGTCAACCAGAAGGGTATTTTGGTAGATCCGGCCAAGATAGAGGCCGTGATGCAGTGGGAGGTCCCGAAGTCTCCATCTGAGATTCGGAGCTTCCTAGGGTTGGCAGGGTATTATCGGAGATTTATTCAGGACTTCTCCAAGATAGCAGTGCCACTCACCCGGCTAACCAAGAAGTCAGTGGTATTTCGTTGGGGGCCTGAGCAGCAGGCAGCGTTCGAGATCCTCAGGCAGATATTGTGCGAGGCTCCGATCCTTACCTTGCCAGAGGGAGTAGAGGACTTTGTAGTCTATTGTGATGCCTCGATCACAGGTATGGGAGCAGTTTTGATGCAGCGAGGCCATGTGATAGCTTATGCCTCGAGACAGTTGAAGCCTCACGAGGCTAATTATCCTACCCATGATTTGGAGCTGGGGGCAGTTGTGTTTGCCCTCAAGATTTGGAGGCATTACCTTTATGGGGTCCGTTGTGCTATTTACACGGATCACAAGAGTTTGAGGTACCTTATGGACCAGCTGAGTCTGAACATGAGGCAGAGGAGGTGGTTGGATGTGCTAAAGGATTATGATTGTGAGATCCTTTACCACCCAGGGAAGGCCAACGTGGTGGCCGACGCCCTAAGCCGCAAAGTGTCGGCGACCCCTATCAGAGATCTGTGTTTGAGGATGACAGTGATCACTCCGTTGTTGGAGCGGATCAAGGAGGCTCAGGTGGAGGGCCTCAAGGAGGAGAGACAGAAGTGTGAGAGGATCGTGGGCCGAGTAGCCTCGTTTGGTTATGATAGTCGTGGATTGCTGACGCTTCACGGGAGGGTGTGGGTACCGTACTGGGGTGGAGTACGGCAAGTATTGATGGATGAGGCTCATAAGTCTTGGTTTTCTATCCACCCAGGGGCGACGAAGATGTATCAAGATCTTCGACCTGATTATTGGTGGCCCTGCATGAAGCGGGACGTCGCCTGGTACGTCGAGAGATGCCTGACCTGCCGGAAGGTCAAGGCGGAGCACCAGAGACCTCACGGCAGGATGCAGCCGTTAGACATTCCCGTGTGGAAATGGGAGGACATCACCATGGATTTTGTCACCAAGCTCCCCAGGACCGCACGAGGAGTGGATTCGATATGGGTAGTAGTGGATCGGTTGACGAAGAGTGCCCATTTTATCCCGATCCAGGAGAGTATATCGGCGGAGAAGTTAGCCGATATCTATGTGCGAGAGATTGTGACACGTCATGGAGTGCCGGTATCGGTGGTGTCAGACCGAAATGTCCGTTTCACATCCAGATTCTGGAAGCGGTTCCACGACGAGATGGGTACTCGTCTCCATTTCAGCACCGCTTTCCACCCTCAGACGGACGGGCAGAGCGAGAGGACGATCCAGACTCTCGAGGACATGCTTAGGGCATGTGTCCTAGATTTCGGTGGCAGTTGGGATCGTATCTTCCGTTAGCAGAATTCTCGTATAACAACAGTTATCATGCGAGCATTGACCGACCTCCCTTTGAGATGCTGTATGGGAGGAAGTGTAGGACCCCGATTTGTTGGGGCGAGGTCGGTCAGCGGGTCATCGGGAGCACGGAGGTGGTGCTCAAGACGACTGAGTTGATCCAGCAGGTCCGTAGTAGACTGCAGACTGCTCAGAGTCGGCAGAAAAGCTACGCCGATAGGAAGCGTTCGGACTTGGAGTTCCAGGTGGGGGATATGGTCCTTCTGAAGGTCTCACCTTGGAAGGGTGTCATCAGGTTCCGGAAGAGGGGCAAGTTGGGACCCAGATTTATTGGTCCTTTCAGGGTTTTGGCCAGGGTGGGTCGGGTTGCTTATCGATTAGATCTTCCTGAGGAGCTTAGTCAGATCCACAACACTTTCCATGTGTCTCAGTTGAGAAAGTGTCTGGTGGATGAGTCAGTAGTTGTTCCCCTAGAGGATATTCAGGTTGATAGTAGCCTGAATTATATTGAGAGGCCGGTCGCGATTCTGGACCGAAATACCAAGACCTTGAGGAACAAGGTAATTCAGTTAGTGAAGGTGCAGTGGCAGCACCGGAAAGGATCGGAATGGACGTGAGAGGCTGAGGAGGAGATGAGGGAGCACTACCCAGAGATATTTGCAGATTCAGCCATAGCAGACTTCGAGGACGAAGTCTGAGATAAGTGGGGGAGAATTGTAACGACCCGTCTCCGGTATGATAATTCCTTGGTATTTATTTTGGAGTTTTATAAGAGGGACTCGGCGAGTTCATAGCCTGACTCGCCGAGTGGGGACGAGTTTTCGAGCACGTGTTAGTCGGCGACTCGGCGAGTCCATATTCTGGACTCGGCGAGTCTGTCCGTCTGGGAGAAACCCTAAATCCCCGGGTTGCCCACTATTTAAGCCACCTATTAGCCCCCAATCTCGCCTCCTTCACCCTCTAAAGCTGTGAGAAAACCCTAATTCGTTCTTGAGTGATTCTAGTGATTTTTGTGTGCTATTGTGAAGGCTTGAAGAAGTAGAAGAAGAAAGAAGCAAGGAGAAGGACTGTAGAGCAGAGATTCAAGGGAAAGCAAGAGCTCTTTGAGGTATTCTTCAGTTTTCCTTCCCTTTTATGCCTTAAAACCCTTTCTAGATCTTGTTAATACCTTTCTCAAAGCCTTATGTTGATATGGAAGCTCTCTTATGCCGAGATAACCTTAGATCTGTTCATTTAGGAGTTGTAGAGCCCAGATCTATTGCCTTTATGGAGTTATTTTGCATATTAACCCTATATCTACCCCCTTTTAAGCATCTTTTAGCCTTTATTCCCTTGTTCATGTGTTTGTACACGTAAAGTTGGAAACTTTACGTGGTAAATCAGCTTATTGGACTTAGATCTATCATTTGTATGTATTGGATTCGAGCAGAATCGAGTGTAGAGTAGTTGCATGGCGGTGACTCGGCGAGTCGGAAGAACGACTCGGCGAGTCGAGTTGCGAGTCCCCGATTTCTTCCTTTTGAGCGGTGTCGAGTGGGACCAGTGAGTAGAGGAGTGGACTCAGCGAGTTTGAGGGTAGACTCAGTAATGGAGGGACTCGGCGAGTTGTTCATACAACTCGGCGAGTCCAAGGCAATCTTCTTAAGCTCAAGAACAACTCGTCGAGTTGTTCATATGACTCGGCGAGTCGGATGAAGATTGTCTGAGTTCTTGGGTCGAATGAGTACTCGTCGAGTCGATGCCATACTCGACGAGTAGCAGCGAGTAGGGTCGAGGGGTGAGGATAGGGACTCGGCGAGTTGGCGGCCCAACTCGGCGAGTCAGGTCAACTGTGGGTTGACTTTGACCGAGAGTTGACTTTGACCAAGGGTAAAAGAGTCATTTTACCCAGTGCAGTGTTTAGTATTTGATTAAGTGTGTTTATGGACTTGTAGCCGGGGAGATACCGGAGCAGCAGCAGTTAGCCCTCAGAGCTATTCACTCAGCAGCCAATTCACGAGGTGAGTTTCCCTTCAGTAGGAACGGGTCTACGGCCGTAATGCCGACCCGTGTAATTATCAGTAGTTTCGGACTTTGGTCTGATGTAGTAGCTAGAGTGCTTGATGTCTTTGTGATTCAAGCATATTTGTGTTATGTGTCCCGGACTTCGGTCCGATGCAGTATACAGTGTGTGTGATTATAATAGTTGTTATGTGTTATGTTATGTCATGATCAGACAGTTCCGGACTTCGGTCCGATGCAGTTAGTTCCGGACTTCGGTCCGATGCAGTTAGTTCCGGACTCTGGTCCGATGCAGGGGACAAGGTCCCAGTCAGTTCCGGACTTCGGTCCGATGCAGCTAGTTCCAGATCCCGGTCTGATGCAGTGGGCAAGGCCCAGTATGTGCTTTATATGTATTGTATGGTATGTGGTAGTTTGGGGGAGCTCACTAAGCTTCGTGCTTACAGTTTTAGTTTTGGTTTCAGGTACTTCCGCTAGCAAAGGGAAGAGCTCGGGATGATGGCATCGCACACACCACAGCTTCAGCTTTTATCCTGGGAGTTGATTTAGTTTTGATTTTTATATGACATGGATATGATACAGTTTCCGCATAGTGTTGTTTTTATTATGTTTGGGATACATCATGTATGGTTTTTATGATATGACACTCAGATTATGATTTTTGGTTATATTGAAAAAAAAATGAAATTTTTGGGTAGTATCTTTGGGTTGTTTCAAATTTTTTTCGTGTTCTCGCCTCAATAATTGTTTTTTTTTTCCACTTTAATCATATGTGATTAAATAGATTTAATCAGATGTGATTAAAATTTTCTAATCACATATGATTTTATTTGGAAAAAATGAAGGGTATTTTGGTAGATCCGGCCAAGATAGAGGCCGTGATGCAGTGGGAGGTCCCGAAGTCTCCATCTGAGATTCGGAGCTTCCTAGGGTTGGCAGGGTATTATCGGAGATTTATTCAGGACTTCTCCAAGATAGCAGTGCCATTCACCCGGCTAACCAAGAAGTCAGTGGTATTTCGTTGGGGGCCTGAGCAGCAGGCAGCGTTCGAGATCCTCAGGCAGAGATTGTGCGAGGCTCCGATCCTTACCTTGCCAGAGGGAGTAGAGGACTTTGTAGTCTATTGTGATGCCTCGATCACAGGTATGGGAGCAGTTTTGATGCAGCGAGGCCATGTGATAGCTTATGCCTCGAGACAGTTGAAGCCTCACGAGGCTAATTATCTTACCCATGATTTGGAGCTGGGGGCAGTTGTGTTTGCCCTCAAGATTTGGAGGCATTACCTTTATGGGGTCCGTTGTGCTATTTACACGGATCACAAGAGTTTGAGGTACCTTATGGACTAGCTGAGTCTGAACATGAGGCAGAGGAGGTGGTTGGATGTGCTAAAGGATTATGATTGTGAGATCCTTTACCACCCAGGGAAGGCCAACGTGGTGGCCGACGCCCTAAGCCGCAAAGTGTCGGCGACCCCTATCAGAGATCTGTGTTTGAGGATGACAGTGATCACTCCGTTGTTGGAGCGGATCAAGGAGGCTCAGGTGGAGGGCCTCAAGGAGGAGAGACAGAAGTGTGAGAGGATCGTGGGCCGAGTAGCCTCGTTTGGTTATGATAGTCGTGGATTGCTGACGCTTCACGGGAGGGTGTGGGTACCGTACTGGGGTGGAGTACGGCAAGTATTGATGGATGAGGCTCATAAGTCTTGGTTTTCTATCCACCCAGGGGCGACGAAGATGTATCAAGATCTTCGACCTGATTATTAGTGGCCCTGCATGAAGCGGGACGTCGCCTGGTACGTCGAGAGATGCCTGACCTGCCGGAAGGTCAAGGCGGAGCACCAGAGACCTCACGGCAATAATTGGGTAGTATCTTTGGGTTGTTTCAATTTTTTTGGGTAGTATCTTTGGGTTGTTTCAATTTTTTTTCGTGTTCTCGCCTTAATAATTGTTTTTTTCCACTTTAATCATATGTGATTAAATAGATTTAATCAGATGTGATTAAAATTTTCTAATCACATATGATTTTATTTGGAAAAAATGAATCTTTTCTGTATAAATCACATGCGATTAGATACATATAATCACATATGATTATATACACTGAAAAGTTATTAACAAACTTAATGATCGATTAGATCTTCTTAACAGGTAATGCGATGGATGCAAAAGCAGTAAATAACACAAGTATGGATCAATATGTGTCGAATGATTAGATCAAACAGTCCTCAACAGAGCTCGACTAAGAACTTACACTATAGAGGATTTTAGGGTTACAAGAACGATAATAATAAACTTGCTGAATAATCACTTTCTGATCGTTCTATTCTATCGTCGTTCTTCTAGGATGCATGCAAGCTCCTATATATACTAAACCCTACTAAACTCACGGATGGACAGGCCCATACCAGAGATACAAAATGGACTAGCTAACGAGCCCAATAGACGCAATACTTAATACAAAACACGACCCAACAATCTCCCCCTTTGAGTCAAATTGGAGCGAGACTACTTCTTCTTCTTGCTTGGGCCAGCAGCGGGAGGCTTCTTTACGGTATCAAACAGACGTGTGATAAGAGCAAGGATAGTCTGCCTGAACCGAATGTACCATTGAATCATATCATCAAAGTACTTGATATCATCCGCTGTGTTCTGCTTGCATCTGTGGATGATTCCCAAAACGTGTTCCAAACATGCAGTGGTATAGAGATGTTTGTCAGCCAAGGCGAAAAGACATTTCTGTCCTTCGTTCCTGGTAAACATGACATAGTTTCTCTTCGGGTCAATCTTCCCCATCTGCATCATGTTGAGATCACTGGCAGAGCCAACAGGAGATATTGTAGGTTTCTTCTTAAATACGCTCGCAATCTCCTGATCCATCAATGCAACTTCCATGATGTAGCACACGAGCATCCTCTTGAAATGGTCGATGATCGGACCGTATTCAGTTGGTGAGGAGGATGTTGTGCAAGATAATCCAATCATGGGGATTAAGGTTAAGAAGATCTGCAAGGGAAATAGCATGTTCTGTTTTGGCAGATCCCCGAAGTACCTTGAACCGAACGTTGATGAAGTTACCTTCACTATACGGCTTCAAGATCCGAACGTTGACAATTTTCTGAGCGCTCCAAGTCTGATATTGGGGTTGAGCAGCCTTCAGATAGAAATTGATTAAGTCCCAATCAACCTGTGGACGAGGATGAGGGAACTCTGCAACGTTGGAAAAAGCATGAAAGATAAAAGCCTTTCGGGTCAGTGGCATGTCGAACTGTGAGTCGACAGTGTTAGAACGATCTAGAGAGATCACAGGTTCCAGCCACAAGATACTCGGTGTGTCGATGGCTTCTTTAATCATCCTCTCAAGAGTCCAGGAAGGAAACAGAGTTTTCCTACTCTCAAGAAGGTCGTTGGCTTCCTTCTGTTTACGTTCGGCTTCTTCAGCCTCTCTTGCCACACGAGCACTGATGTCAGCCTCATTGTGTCGACTTTTACGCTTCAACAAGTTGGCGATTGTCTCATTATCTTCTTCTTCTTCCTCCTCAGTAATCTTTTTGCCTTTGTCTTTCACACCGGAACCGGGGGCTTGGCCTACTGGAGGAGGTTCGGTAGTGTGAGTTACTGTGGAGGTAGGAGGTGGTTGAGACATTGTTTCCTTCTCTCCCCTTGTTTCAAAATGGGCACGAAATCAAGGAACCCTTCAATATTACTGAGTAGGGCGAGGGCAGGAGCGAGCTTCTCTGCAAGGTCACGCCTCACAGTGTAGTTAAGAATTGGATCATGTGCTTCTAGGATGTTGGAGATGGCAGAGTGGACATCCGAAACACACGATTTGATGACCTCCCTTTCATATCGAAGAGATTCAATCTCCTGTTGAGAGTTGGAGAGTTGAATGCTCTTGACCTTCAGAGCTGTAGTCTTCCTGGCTAGAACATCCATGAGAGTGTTCTCGGCAGCCAAATCTTCTTGAAGCTTGGAGAGACGTTCTTCGATGGTTGTTCGGAAAGCTGAGTTGTCGTCAGAAATTGTTTGACGAAGAGAAGCGAAGGACTTCAACTCAGTTGCGACTGATGTTGCCAGCTGGTGGACAATAGGTTCCAGCGTAGTCTTGGCGGCGTTGGCACTCTCCTGTAAAGACTTCAACAGGGAAGAGGCATCAGGAAATAGTTTATCGACTTTTTCGGTCGCAGCCTGACAGGCTTTGGTAGAGGCATCTATGGCAGTGGTTGCAGAAGCAAGGGAAGCTTGTTGAGCTTTGGAGAAAGCATCAACAATTTTCTAAACTGCAGCTTCAGATAGGGATGACTGAGAAGTGGAAGAGGAGGCGATGAGCAAGTCAATTTTGTCATGGAGCTCCTGGAGATGCCTTTTAGTGACAGGAGCGTCGTCATCGTCATCGCTTTGTACTTGAAACGGGCTATAGTAGACCGAGTCAAAAGTCATATTCTCCCCGCCAAGGAGTGGTTCTTCTCCTTCTGATGCGTGACCAGGAGAAAATGGTGGTGGTGAAGCTGGTGGTTCGGTAGTATGGGTAGGTTCGGGTTGTGTTGTTTTTTCGGGTGTAGGCGTGGGTTCGGTTTCTGGAGTGGTTTCGGGTGCTGGGGTGGATTTAGGTGCGTCAGTATGAACCCCCGTATCAGATACGTTGGTTCTAACATCTGCAGTGGTTGTGGTGGTTGCGTCGGTGAATATTGGTGGAGGTATTGGGATGGAAGTGGGTGGTATTTGAGTAGTGGAAGTTATGGGGGAATAGAAATAGGAATGGTTTTAGGTGGAGAGGAAATTGGAGAAGTAGAGACATGAACTTCAGGGGTCGGAGATCTGGGTGGAGTGTTGCCACGTGGAGAGTCATCAGAATCAGAACTCTCACCCTCAGATTCGCTTGAGGAGGAAGCGATAACCAGCTTTCGCCTCGGCTGAGTTTTTCTCCTCTTCTGCTGGGGAGACTAAGTAGTCCTGATGGGTTTCCTCTTCTTTGGAGACGGGCCTTTTGCCCCCTTGACCACCTGTTTTCCCTTATCAGCCTTCTTGCCTCTTGGAGCAGGCTTGTCGGCGTCATGAATGGATTTCAGCATCTCCGGAGTAAGATCCCTTGGACCAGAACGCTTGAACTCCTTGTACGTCTTGATAATCCGGCTATCAGCGGGAACATCCCCATACATGGTTTCTGGAATAGACCCGTTGAACGGAAACTTTGAAGCATCCGACACAATGATCTTCGTGGTATGAAAGGTACCAATCGAAGACATTGGAGCACCAGCGACAATGGGGACGTGGTACTTGTCCATCACCCATTTCGTGATAATGGTCCAGAACCGAGCATACAAAATCTCTGAATGTCTGGAAGTGGAGGAGAGACTCTGAATGAGTTGTTGCCACAGAATGGTCCCGTAGTCCATGTTGATGCCATTGTAGATACCATACATTATGGAGAGAAATAAACAGCTGGCTCCATCAGACTCGTCACTTCGTTCAGATAAACCCTTGAACAAAACAGTGAACATCCCATTCCACTGTGGAGGTAGGCACGACTTCTTGAATTTCGTCACCGTAGTAAGCACCTCCGTGTATCCCATGTTGTAGAACATGTTGAACAAATGACCCATGGGGATGGATTCCGGATTGACCCTGGAAGAATCCACGTCAAACCCTAACAATGAGCAAAACCGCTGCTTTGAAATCGACGCCTTGTGCTCATAGACATCAAAGAAGATTCTGTCGACGACCTTGTCGTAGTGAGCGGTGGCAAAGATCTGTGACAAGAATTTCATCGGAACAGTTTCAGCCCTGGTAAGTGCAGGAGCGATTGGAGAAAACTTCAGGCATTCGATGATGGGGACCATGAATGCGTCATACGATTGAGGAGTTAAATCGATGATCAAGCTTTGTTGTGGGCGAATGGGCAAGATGTGGGATGTTGCGTGGACTGAAGAAGAATCTGCCATTGTTTTGAAGAAAGTGGAAGAGATGATGAACAGTGAAGTTTGAAGTATTTCTGGCTCTCTGGAAATATAGGCACGGTAAAGAGGTAAATGGTGGGTTACACTGCCTTTTATAGTGAGGGTACAGGAGAGAGAAATATCTTCCTAAATCTTCAATTGAAAAACGAAGGGTTTTTCGGAAGTGACTGATTCGTGACACTTGGTGTGCCGATGATCACGCATGAGAGAGAATGTCAGGCCCTAATAACACGCCTTCCCATCAGGCGCCGTTTGGATATGAAACGGTTCCTATGCGCACGCGTTTCCCTGTTGCGCCGTTTGAAATCAAATCGATTGGACTCCCGCCTGAGTCATTATGTCGTCATCTTATCCCTTTAAATTGTAACGGCATCTTTAAAATAAAATTGCCACATGGATCAATATTAACCACAACTTTTGATAACAGCCAACCCAATTAAAATTCCTTAGAATTAATGAAACCAGAATTTTGGAAAATCAAAAAGATTTTCGTGCTGAGTGTGTAAAAGAAAAAGAAATAAAGCAACAATTTTGAGGGATGATGTGATGTCAATAAAGACACGAAGCAGGGGATCCCGGGCACGAATCTCTTCCTTCAAAATCAAGAGAGACTTTAAAGTGTTTGTGTGGTTTCCCGTTGAATAGCGATCAGACACTTATTAAGAAGTGTTGAAAGGCTTCTTTTAATTAGGCTTATGAGGGTGGCTTTCGCTTCGATTCAGAATTCCTAATCTTGATATAAGATAGAAATCGAACGAAGTACTTGTGAGACCAATGTAGTCTGTTGAACAAGTAGGTTGAAGATAATTTAATTTGGCTAGGAAATATATAAAATCTCAACAAAAATTAAAACTGGATCCCAAGGGAAGAAATGTTATGGGTGTTAACAATTTCACAGGAATCACTCAAAAGAAAAATAGAGATTTCATGTGGTACATTCGTCAATTCATTAGTGAAAGCTTGAGCAAATTAATTGTTCACCGTCAATGCATAATGGGTATTGAATTTTGGGTTTCACTTAGCACGTAGTGACACGAAGCTAAGATCATGAACACAGAAATTGTGCAACCATAAACCTCAGTGGTAATGTCTGAGAGTCTCAAGGGTTACGTTTGTGAAACGAGGGAGATGGAGAACAATGATGTAGATGGTATAAAGAAACCAAAGTACCTCTGCTATAAAAATAGGACCAAGCAGAAAACTCTTATCTCATGTGAGAAGAGAGTTAGGTAGCTCATGATTAGAATAAATATGATAGCCTAATTGGGAAGACAAGGTTTGTTTATACCAGGTCAGTAAGGCTATTATTCAGAATCAGGTGAGGCTTTGGACGCATACAACAGCATGCTTCTAGGGACACTTAGCTAGTGAAATAATTTACCCAAAACGAGACATAAAAAAAATAAGAGCCAATAAAAAAAAATTGTTTTGGAGTTTTTGAATTTATATAAAAAAAATTGAATTAAAAGAAAATTGGTTTTTGGAATTTTTGATAAAATAAAATAAAAATAGGACATAAAAAAATTATACAAAAAAAAATTGTTGGAACCGAACCCGAGCGTTCGGTCTAATTCGGTTGAGAAAAACTTTGGAACCGAACCCGAACGTTCGGTTGATTTTGGTCGCCAAAGAAAATAGATTTGAAAAAGAGAATAACTTTGACAATAAGAGAAATGAATTTGGAAAATTTATACATAAGATCTACAACCAAGGAAACTACCTTTGAGTGATGAGCGAAAAGCAGATAATGCAACCGAACCCGAGCATTCGGTTCATTTCGGTACATTAGCACAAGACCCGAACCCGAACGTTCGGTTTATTTCGCTTCTTGCTTTTGAGCTTGAGAGATAATTTTTGGTACTGACTCTGATTCCATCATACCTAGCCCTTGTAGTATTTTGTTAAAAGATGCTTCAGGAAGAGCTTTGGTGAAGATGTCAGCCAGTTGATCAGTGGTTCGAACAAAGTGTATTTCGACGTTCCCATCTTCCACATGATCCTTAATGAAGTGATACCTCAGTGCTATGTGCTTAGTCTTGGAGTGTTGTACTAGGTTATGACAGATCCTAATTGCACTTTCAGAGTCGCAATATAGTGGGATCTTTTTCATATTGAGTCCATAGTCCCTGAGTTGGCTTTGGATCCAAATCACTTGAGAAGTACAGGAGGCAGCTGCGATGTATTCTGCCTCAGCGGTAGACAGGGATACACAAGTTTGTTTCTTTGATTGCCAACTAACCAATTTCCCGTCAAGGAATTGGCAGCCTCCGGTGGTGCTTTTCCTGTCTAGTCCACAACCTCCAAGGTCTGCATCTGAGTAGGCTTCAACGAAAAAGCCTGAGTTGGATGGATACCATAGGCCTAAAGAGGTAGTTTGCTTGAGATATCGGAGTATGTTCTTCACTGCAAGCATGTGAGGTTCACGTGGATTTGCCTGAAATCTAGCACAGTAACAAACAGAAAACATTATATCAGGCCTGCTAGCAGTAAGGTACATTAAAGAACCGATCATTTGACAATATAGCGTAATATCGACTGCTGGTTTATCCAAGGATGTAGTGAGCTTGGTGTCGAACGCCATTGGAACTTTAACCTTTGAGTCTCCCATCATGCCAAATTTAGCAAGGAGAGTCTTCGTGTAAGCTTCCTGGTTAATAAAGATGCCTTCGGGTCCCTGTCTAATATTTAAACCAAGGAAAAAGTTAATTGGACCCATTGAGCTCATTTCAAATTTAGTCTCCATCAACTTTCTGAATTCAGCCGTTAAGCTAGGATTCGTTGAGCCAAAGATGATATCATCGACATAGATTTGAACAATCATAAGGTGGTTACCTTCCTTCTTACGAAAGAAGGTTGGGTTAACCGAACCTTGTTTGAATTTGGACATCTTTAAAAACTTGGTTAACGTTTCATACCAGGCCCTCGGTGCTTGTTTCAGTCCATATACCGCTTTGTCCAAAATATAACAATGATTGGGGTATTTTTCATTGACAAATCCAGGTGGTAGCTCTACGTACACCGTTTCTTCGAGTTCTCCATTTAGAAATGCGCACTTTACGTCCATTTGGAAGACCTCAAAGTTCTTGTGTGCAACATAGGCAAGAAATATTCGAACAGATTCCAGCCTAGCCACTGGAGCAAAAGTTTGCTCATAATCGATTCCTTCCTCCTGGCAGTATCCTTTCACCACTAGACGAGCTTTGTTTCTTATCACATTGCCTTCCTTATCCATCTTATTTCTGAAGACCCATTTGAGACCAACAACCGAGGCATCTGGAGGAGTTGGAATGAGGCGCCAAACTTTATTTCTTTCGAATTCATTAAGTTCGTCTTGCATAGCTTGAACCTAATCGGAGTGATCAAGAGCAGTGTTAACTGTCTTTGGTTCAACTTTTGAGACGAAGGAGTTAAACATACAGAACTCTACTTTTGAAAATAAGGAAGTTTTCTTAGCCTTTAGTTGAGATCGGGTCAGGACCTATACAGAGACATTACCGACAACCTGTGAAACAGGATGATCTCTGGTCCATTTGACAAGAGGAGGGTAATTTGGATCATAGGATGGATCTAATTCAGCATTTACCAGCTCGTCTAGTTCAGATTGACTATCATAGTCATAGGACATATCTGCGTTCTCCCCCTCGACAGATAAGCTTTCAGGTGTATCTTGACTTTCCGGAGCTACAGGAGTTTCGGGTGGTGTTGAGCTTTCGGGTACCACAGGACTTTCGGGTACAGATTGGCTTTCTGGTACAACTGGGCATTCGGGAGCAGCTAGAGAACAGTTCTCCCCCTCAACATGTGAGCCCGGCTGTGAAGAAGAAGGTGGATCCTCCCCCTCAACCGAAGCATCGTGCTGTGGAGGGTCGTTGGAACTTGATCCTCCTTCATTCATTTGTTTGGCAACATTTTCGATGAGTTGCTTCAGATGATCTACTTTGTTGTCTACTGCACTAGCTTCCGAGAGAGTGGCCTTCTCTGGTTCATCGAATAACTCAACAAACTTCTCAAATAGGTTTGCAATCGAGGCTGTGACTTGGCCTGTTTGAGAAAAAAATTCTCCAACTGTGTCTCCACTGGCCTTCAGCTTTTTGACATAGCTGTCATCGAAAGTCACATAATATGTTTCTTCAATCTTCCTCGAACGTTTGTTCAAAACCCTGTATGCTTTCGAAGTGAGAGAGTATCCCAGAAATATCCCTTCATCGGCTTTCACGTCAAACTTGTTACGATGTTCTTTAGAATTGAAGATGAAACACCGTGAGCCGAATACGTGGAAGAATTTGACATTTGGCTTCCTGTTGTTGATGATCTCATAAGGAGTGAGATTAAAGCGTTTATTGAGATAGGACATGTTCTGCGTAAAACATGCTGCAGCAATAGCATCAGCCCAAAAATATAAAGGTAAAGAGGCAAAACTTAACATGGTTCGGGCCGCCTCACACAAAGATCGGTTTCGTCTTTCGACAATTCTGTTTTGTTGAGGGGTGTAGGGAGTTGATAAGTTGTGACTGGTTCCTTTTTCTGCCAAGAAGTCTTCGAATTCTTTATTTTTGAACTCCAGCCCATTGTCGCTCCTGATGTTGCGAACGACTTTCCTCAGCTGCACTTGAACCTGCTTGATAAACATCTTTAGCTTGAGAGTTGCTTCAGATTTGTGTTTCAGAAAGAACACCCATGTAAAACGTGAAAAGTCATCAACAATGACAAGAATATACTTGCTACCGCCGATGCTTTCAATAGATGATGGACCACACAAGTCAATGTGAATTAACTCTAATGGTTCAACAACTTTAGTGTTTACAATCGATGGGTGACTTTGACGACTCTGCTTCCCCATTTCACACGCAGCACATAAATGTTCTCGATCGAATTTGAGCAATGGAAGACCTCGAACATGACCACATGTGACAAGTTTGTTGATATCCTTGAAGTTGAGATGAGAGAGCCTTCGGTGCCACAGCCAGATTTCGTCAGATTGTGCTTTGGATAACAGGCAGATAGCTGGATTTCCTTTGATGGGTTTGAGATTCAGGGGAAACATTTCGCCTTTGCGCTCCGATTCGAGAATTACTCTTTTTGTTTTCTTTTCAATTATCTCTGAACCCTCATCGTCGAAAGAGACCTTGAGACCGGTACCTCCAACAAGCTGAGATACACTAATGAGGTTGTGCTGCAGTCCTTCAACGTATGCAACCTTTCTGATTGTGAAATTTCCATTTGTTATCATTCCATAGCCTTTTATCGTGCCGAATGAGTTGTTCCCGAACTTGACATTTCCACCGTTTGAAAGAGACCGAAATTCCCTCAGCTCTTCCTTCCTTCCTGTCATGTGACGTGAGCAGCCACTGTCAATACACCATTCTTTGTCAAACTGCTCGTCACTGATAACCTGCAAAAATTAAGTAGATTTAGGAACCCAAAGTTTCTTGGGTCCACGTGATCCTTTCACAGGAACAGGAATAGTAAGAGAGATGTCAACAAGATATGTTCTTTTTATTAAAGTTGTTTCATTTTTCTTTTTAATGGTGAAAACCTTAATTTTATTGGGATTTGTTATTGTCGGTTTGGATTCAGGTTTAGGCATTTGGACATTGGGATGATTTTGATTTGTTTTGACTGAGGAAACCTTCGATTTTCCTTTCAAATCTGCTGAAGATTTTGGTTTTTGAGTATGAATAGAATTGGATTTAGAATGAGGTTGAGAAGAATTAGAAGAATTAGAATGAGAGAAGTGTTGGATTAGTGTCTAAGTCCATAACTATTTTGGTATGTACTTGACCCGATGGTGCATGGTCCTTTTGGGTTGCCTTCACCAAAGCAACTTGATAGGATGAATTATGGAGAGAAAGGATTAAATATGATTTATTAATATATTATGGGAATAATATATTAAAGGAGAAATCATATTGTTTAATTAATATTAGTCAATAATTAATTGGTAATTAGTTTTGTGACTAAAAGAGATTAATTAAACTTAAGGGACTGGAATTGTAATTATAAGATAATTGCAATTTGGGCCATGGATTGCCTTTTATTATAAGGTGGACGAATTCTATGGGGGAAGCCCATATGAAATCATCCAAGGCCTTATGGAAAGGGCTCCATGGGTTGCTTAGGGCTTAAGCATCCAAATTAGGGTTTCCTTGTTAGATAACCCTAATAGCCTCACTATATATAGAACCCTTAAGGCTCAAAAACGTGGACAAGCAACCTTCTAGGGTTTTCACATGTTTTGGGCAGCCTCTAACCTCTCTCCTCTTCATCCTCTTGCTTATGGTGTTTGTGAGCCATTAGAGGAGTGACACTTGTGACTCTAAGCCTTCCAAAGTCAATTCAAGGAGAAATTGGGATTGTTATTGCTACATAACAATCAAGGTAATATCTTAAACCTAATTATATGTTAATATTGATTTCCATATGCTAGAATTAGGGTTTATAATCTTGGATTCAAAGCATGTACAATAGAGAAACCTAGATCCAAGCATTAGGGTTTGTATGAGCACATAGGATGTCTTATGCCCAAAACCCATCAAGAAGTTAGATTGGGAAGTTTTGCATTCTTGAGGTCCTGAGTGACCCTTTTGTTTTTGGTCATTTGTGGGACCGAATCTTGAACTTTGGTCGCTTTTGCTCTCGGAACCGAACCTATGCTTTCGGTAGTTGGTGTTCTCTGAACCGAACCTATGCCTTCGGTTGTCATATTTTTCAGAACCGAACTTGTCCTTTCGGTTGTTATTATTTTCTTGCGGTCTAACAGCACTTTCCTCTGACTTCGAATTTCTGTCATGATAAGAGAAATGGGCGTTTTGAGATTGCCAAAACTGTTTTCGTTCATGGAGATTCTTCTTGTATCTCCGATTCCTTTGCTGTTTTTGATTCTTCACTTGCTTTGGCTATCGATGGATATTGGCTTTTTGCTTTTGCTTCTTGTCAGTCGGTGCACTTTGTACTGATGATGTTTCGCTTGAAGGAGTGACATCTTTTGCAGGAACTCCTTTTTCTTCAGGAACATCTTTTGTACCACTAGTACTTGGTATGTCGAAGTTATCAGGCTTGTTCAAAGGCTCTGGCAATCTGCCTTTGGATTTCCAGGACGTCCGTTCTGACAGACCAACGATTTCATCAGCATTGTCGATGGGGGCGGACCAGAAGAACTCATCACAACCATCAGCATTATCTTCATTTACAATGGCCGTGAGTTCGGCTGTCTGATGTTCGGTTACTCCTGTGACCTTATACACCTGATTTGGAGTCGTCCTTACCTTTTGGTATACAACAGCCTTTTCTTCAAGGATCGGGGACTTTTGTTGGGACAGACGAGCAAACTCCACAAAATTTTCTAAAATAAGATTTTTGTGGTTTTCGGGTTCGCTTTTGACAAACTCAGAACAATCCACTTCATCCTCTATAGAAATTTCACTTGTATCATCATCCTCATTAAGCTCAGATGCATTTTCAACATCAATTTTAGTTTCTGAACTCAAGTTGGCATTCACTGAGTCAAACTTTTGTATGGTTTCGGTCCTTAGTTTCAATTTATCATTTTCATCCAAAAGGTTTTTCAGCATGTCCTTATGGTCCTTGGACTTTATGAAAGATTCGATTTTGTCTAGTCTATACATATAAGTCGGATTTACATCCTCAGACGAGACTACACTTTCGCAATTATATGCTTCAGCGTCGATTTCATCTTCCTTAAACTCAAGGAAGGGCAAAATCATGCGATGAATTTTCTGTCCTATTTCACAGTTAAGATGAAGTTGAGTGATGTTAGAATAAAGACGCTTAGCAATCAAACAAAAGACATTTCTTTGTTTCAAAAGTTTTAAATTGTCTCTTTGTAAATAAATGTTTTCATCTTTGGATTTGATCAACTCCGACTCCTTCAGCTCTATCCACATCCTCCGTTCCTCACTCTTTGAAGACACCCTGCTTATTTGGTCAGTTAGGTTAGAATTGGTGACCCGTGTTTGAGTTAAACTGCTGTCTAGATATGAGATTCTTGAATTTACATTTTTTAATTCTTTTTCATATGAATGTTGTGGGACTTTGAATGAAACAAAAATGGATTGTACCTTCTTGATTAATTCATCAAGCTCATTAAACTGCACGCTGAGAGGTTTTGCTGTGAAACACAAGTCCACTCGCTCCTTCTTGTCTTCATTCCCACCGTCTGTGTTGTATCCCCTTATTTGAGATACATCCGACACCATCAAACACTTTCCACCGCTTCCTTCACCTTTCGCAACATAAGGCTTTCCATGAGATGGCTTTCTAACTTCATTATCCCCAGAATCGGTTGACCAGACTTCCACGCCACCGAACTCATCATCCACTACCGAACTCTGCACAATTAAAGCATTCATAGAAGGGTTAGCAGTAGTTTTCTTTCTCTTGATCTCTTCCAGCTTTTTCATCAACACAGCTTCTTCATCTTTTTCTTCATCATTTTCTGCCATTTTCTTTAGGACACAGTCTTTGGCATAGTGGTTCTTTCCTCCACAGTAGTAGCAGTTCACACCTGAATCTCCTTCAGCTTTCGGCTCTTTCTTTGGTTCTTCTGCCTTCGGTTCCTCCTTCACTTTTTCAGAACTATAGCTTCCCTGCCAATTTCTGTTCTTATTGGTAGGAAACCTTTTCTTGATAAACCTCTTTGGATTTGACACCATCATTGCATAATCTTCAGAGGTAAGGTCATAGTCTTCTAAGTTAAGATCTTCATCTTCTACCACACTTTTGCTTTTAGATAGAAGGGACAAGGAACCCAAGCTTGAAACCACATTTTTCTCCTGCAAGACAATCTTTTCTTGGGATTTCAAAATTCCTACCAGTTTAGCCAATGAATATGATTTGAATTGCTCATGAGCTTTAACAGTGGACACAACTGCTCTCCACTCAGATCTAAGACCATTCAAAAACGTAACTTTTTGTTCAATCAACTTCCTTTCAATATCGTGTTTAATCATCTTACTGAGAAGATGATTGAAGCGATCGAATGTCTGAGTAACAGTTTCCTCGGGATTCTGCTTAAATTCGCCAAACTCAGATAAGAGTAAGGTCTGAATGGAATGCTCCAGATCTTCGTCTGTGGAATATAACTCTCGCAGCCTATCCCATATTTCTTTGGCAGTGCTGCATGAACTTACTAGCCTGAAAGTATCCGATTGAAGAGCGAATCTGATTAGTCTCAATGCTTTAATATTGCACTGAAACTTATCCTTTTTGTCTTGAGCAATATCTTTTACGTCCTTCAACAGATCATTATACTCTTTCTGAGTTTTAATGATTTTAGATGTTGCTGAATGAGCGAATGGTCCAAACACGATTGCTTCCCAAATAAGATATCCATTGTCTTCAGATCCAATGACATAATCTTCAAAGTGATGTGCCCATACTTCATAATCCTGGGTGTAAAGGATGAGAATCTTCGTCGTTGATCCAATGCTATTTGAGATGTTTATGGGATTTGATTGTGACTCGTCCATGCTTAATCGTATAACCTGTTTGAAAGATCAGACTTGTAATATATATAAGATTAGGGCAAAACAAATAAATGCTGAGTTATGTCAATTATGGGATGACGGCTCAATAAATATTAGTTAATGCGGAATAACCCTAATCGCAACCTTTTTCACAGAAAAGATGTGTATGAATTACACAGCCTCCTGCTCTGATACCAATTGAAAAGTTATTAACAAACTTAATGATCGATTAGATCTTCTTAACAGGTAATGCGATGGATGCAAAAGCAGTAAATAACACAAGTATGGATCAATATGTGTCGAATGATTAGATCAAACAATCCTCAGCAGAGCTCGACTAAGAACTTCCGCTGTAGAGGATTTTAGGGTTACAAGAACGATAATAATAAACTTGCTGAATAATCACTTTCTGATCGTTCTATTCTATCGTCGTTCTTCTAGGATGCATGCAAGCTCCTATATATACTAAACCCTACTAAACTCACAGATGGATAGACCCATACCGGAGATACAAAATGGACTAGCTAACAAGCCCAATAGACGCAATACTTAACACAAAACACGACCCAACATACACGATAACAAATATTGAATCAAGAACACAAAAACAAATCTTTATCCACATTAATCATACGTGATTAAATACATCTAATCACATGTGATTATATGAATCTAATCACATATGATGGTGGTGGTGGTAGGTATTTTGTTTAATCGTATGTGATTATATGTATTTAATCATATGTGATTTATTTGGAAAAGATTTTGTTAACGAATCTTGTTTATATTAAATCATATTTGATTAGATACATATAATCACACATGATTATATGTATTTAATCATATGTGATTTATGTTATTAAATACATATAAAAAGGTATATATAATCAAACATGATTTATATACACATGATTTATGTAATTATATGTATTTAATTATATACAATGTTATTGATTGTACGTAGTGGATGGTGGTCGTGTGGTGACCATATATATATATATATATATATATATATATATATATATATATATATATATATATATATATATATATTAAAAAGCTAGATTAATATTAACAATATTCATAATTCAATGAGAAAGAACTATGAATTCAAAAGATTAAACACTAGAAAAATATGAAATCATTTAATAGATATTGAGTTTAATTATTATTGAATTTTTTAATAAGAAAAATAAAAAAATTTAATTATTAAATATGTCATAAATTGAATTTTATAAATATATGTCATTGAATTGTATAAATTCTAATAAAAAAAAGCCATAGTAAAATTCTTCATACATCTTTGTTTTGTAAGAGCGGAAGGAGTGGGAGGAAAGGTTCCCTCACTTTTGGTGGACCATACCCTTCTTTCCCTCACTCTCTTTTCCCTCACCTAAAAGCCAAGGAGTGGGAGGGAAACCCTTCCCTCACTTTTTTTTTATTTTAAATAAAATTAATTTTTTTGTTATGAATTATAAATTTTAAATTAATACTAAACATAAAACTTAATTAAAAAGAAAAAGCATTTCATTAATTTAAATAAAACTTACATTAAACCTAAATTATAAAAAAAGTAGAAAAAAACACACATAAACTAAAAATCAAACAAACCACCAACGACCTACGGAAAATATTTTTTCAGAATTTTTTTTTCTCTTCTTCATTACGAGCTCGAGATCCGGTCCCGAGAGATGATCGACGTTTTCCATCAAAAACTTCATGTCTTCCATTTCTTGTCTCTCCGCCCGCTCATTTTTCCTTGTTTCTTCTTTTCCTTTGTCGAAAGCCAAACGTTCGGAGAAATTTAGATTATATCGATCAAACGACAATGTTATCTTCCGCATTTCGTCAATGTCCACGTTGAAATCAGATGCACTCGAACTAGTCCATTTTCCCTTTCTTTTCGCTTTGTCCCTACCCATTGGGTGTTCAATTTCTTCTAGCTCGAGTTCGTCGTCCTGATTTAAATCTTGATCGACCCGAGCATCGGAGGAGGTTGTGTAACCACTAGAGCCCATTTTCGTGCGCTTTGATTGTTAGACTCCAAAAATAAAATCCTGCTCGTATTTTTTCCACCTAGGACTTCGGACCAATAATTTCCAACAATCGTGCAACTTGAATGGTTTTCCGACTTCCTCAAGGTAAAACTGCAACACTTCGTGAAGTATTTCTTCGTCGCCTTGGCCGCTTTTTCGTTGGGTTTTTAGGTTGTTGCACAACCTGTTAATTTTTGAAACCCCCTTGCTATTTCTCGAAACTCCGAGTTAAGTTGATGTTTCGTACGGTAGTCGTCACATTTTCTTAGCTCCTTTCGAGATCGTTCTAAAATGCGAAACCAAAAATGTTCTCCCGGTTGTGCGTTTCCCTAAATCGAATCTTCAAAAATATCAACCCAAGCTTTGACCAAAACTAGCTCTTCGTGTGGAACCCATAGTGTCGACTTTTGTCTTCTCGGTTGTGCGACACCCTCGCACACTTGTTTTTTTCCCTTTACGTCTTTGTGGTGGTGGTGTTGGTTGAGTTTCGGGAGCCATGTCTTTTTCTTCCGCGTCATCCGATTCATCGACAAGTTGCTGGTGGTGTTGGGTTTGGGTTTGAGTTTCAGTTTGAGTTTGGGGTTGAGGTTGATTTGGCGATTGTTGATCCGGAAACACAACAAAGTTTGAAAACATTTGCGACGGAACATTTGGAACTTGCATCGGCTAATATTGGCCAACATTTTGGTATTGGAATTATAGTAGTGATTGAATGGGAGCATCGAGTTGGGGGCGGTAAACTCTTTGCTGGGATGAATCGATAGCAAAAATATTGCGAGGAGGGATGTTTATATTCTAACCATGACTTTTTTTCCGTTGATCGGAACTTGGGGTTTGTTTGTCGGGATTCATTTTTTTTGGTTGATATAAAGTAGAGAGTATAGAGAATAGTTTGATATGCTTAAAAGTTATGTGTATATATTTATAGTAGTTGTAAAAGGATAAAAAAATAAATAAATAAATACAAAGTAGCCGTTACAACCACAGAAAAAAAAAAATAATCATTTTTTTACCGTTAATCAATGGTATTGTTTCAAAAAAAAAGACCAATCACAGCAGGAGAGAGAGAGCGGGAGAGGCTCCCCTCTCCGTTTCCCGCACACATCTTACCTGCACCGATGGTGTGGTGTTCCGCCGGGCAGGAAGGCTCCCGCCTCCTCTCCCCACACCCGCTCCGTCCGGCCTAATCATTTGTTTATAATAATGAGAATTTCTATTTTCTAAAACAAACAAAACCACTACTTCTTGAACACACTACACGGAAAAGTCACGATCCTTTTCTTTGTCAATGACATTTGAGTTCACACTGTCAGTAACACCACACAAACACACACAACGTGGCCATCACTCTTTAATCCACCTGGGAAGCTTCTCCCACATTTACGTCTATCCAATCCTAACTAAACGTTACCAAATATCAATTATAAGTTATAACTACCTTTTATTAAATTAACTTTACTAAATTTATAATTTATAATTTTTAGAAGACAAAACCTTTTTCTTTCTTTATTTATATTTATATAATAACATGATTACCTCATCACTTACGCGCTTACACGTAATATTGGCGAGTATACTCTTCCATACCTTACCCAACAAGACACTCTCACACGCATACTTAACGTTATCCACACAAGACACTACATAAATACTTAAACACCACCTCAATGTTCCCACAACTCACTCAAAAACATCATCTGCAAAACAAATTTCAAGAAACTTTCGATCAATATCATATGACGGTGAAAAGACAGCTAGAAGATGACACAGATCATGAGATCGAGAACATGGCCATGGCTAACTGCTTAATGCTACTCTCTCGTGTGGGAAAATCAAGTTCTTTGTCGCCGGAACCAGGCCGGTTGTTTCACTGTAAGACCTGCAACAAACCGTTTCAGTCGTTTCAAGCGCTTGGAGGCCACAGTGCCAGCCATAAACGGCCGAAGTTAAACGATGAACATAATCAATCTCCGGCGAAACCCAAGACGCATGGGTGCTCGGTTTGTGGACAGGAGTTTGCCATCGGGCAAGCCTTGGGTGGTCATATGCGGCGGCACCGTGATGATGCCACCGGAAAAACTATCCAGGTGGCGGGGAAGAAACAAAGTGGGACTGGGATGAGAGGGTTGTGTTTGGATTTGAATTTGACTCCGTATGAGAACGACTTGAAGATGTGGCCGATTGTTACTTAATTAGTACTTAGTAATGTAATTAATTAGGGTTTTCTGTAATCAAATTATTTGTATAAACGAGTTCGTATATCTTTTAGATACAAATTTTGGATTTATTATATTACATTCTAATCATTTGATAATGGTTTTTGAAACATTTCTTTCATGCAATACTCGAATTGATCTGGGGATGTTGAGAATATGAATTGAATGATCGTGGCTTGTAAGTTATCATTAAAACTTATCAAACTATTTTAGCTTAGATAAGTAGAAAACAGAAATCACGTCTACGATAGAAGGTTGACACGATGTATGGTCAGATATAAATGAGTTGTTAACGGGAAGAACGTATGGGTCAGGTAAAGGCTTAAAGCTAATCTTTGAATTTGAATCAAGGACGAAACTCTTGTGAGCGTGTTTGGTTACCAAAGAAATAGAACTCAATATTGTTGAAATCTTTCATATTCCATTTAGTAGTTTTCAATATTGTTGAAATCTTTCATATAACATAAGAAGTTATAGGTCAAACCAATACAATTTTTAAGGGCAAACACATCAAAGGTTAGGATTTCAAATGCTTATCTTGCCATTATTGTATCTACAGTTGAGATGAATGATTTCTTGATTTTTATCTTTAAAGCCATGAAAATAATTAAACTTTGATATTTAACTGCTCCAAGTAACCAAAAAATTGAGATTGATGAATTATACGAGCCAACCATAGATATCGCAGAAGTAGAAAGTAAGTTATTATAATCAACTTTTTTTTATTTATATTATTTCTAAGATAAACTTAAATGGAATGGGTCTTGAAAGTTTTTCTTGCTATAATGTAAGTGGTTTGCTTATATACTTACACAAACTGAACTTCAATGGAATGGATTAAATTCCAATTCCTTCCCGCAAGAGATTGTTCCCCTAATATTCTTATATAGATTTAATTTAAGTTTGCTATTCAAAGGAAAGTTGTAAGGTAAGTTGTTAGTTTATCTTCAACCCCCATTTATATGATTTAAAACTTATAATATCTTTTTGTTTTAGTTACATTGTAGAGACTTTTCGTGTATGCAATGGAAAATAAATGAGCTTCTAGGGTATATAGTTTATGTTCAAGGTGAAGATGAGCACAAGTTTTTGGAGTTCCTTGTTAGGTTTCTTCCAGAAAATGATTGTGTGATTGAGGAGAATGGTCCTATTTTCTTAGTAATATGCATTGTATTGTTAGTGATATTCAAAGCAAATGAAGTTGATTGAAATGTTAGTAATATTATTTTTTTGAGTAAATTACACGAATGGTCCTTATGGTTTGGGGTAATTTGCGTTTTTAGTCCTTAACTTAATTTTTTAACTCGAAAGGTCCTTATTATTTCCTTTTGTTACATGTTTGGTCCCTATTGTTTGTTTTTGTTATGCGTTTGGTCCTTGTCTTACCTAAAAAGACTATTATTTAAATAGTGAAAATGGTGGGGTAGGTAAGGTAAGGTAAGAGGGTGGAGTTATGAGTGTGTTTATTTAAATAAATTAAGAAAATCAAAGGAAAAATAGTCTTATTAGGTAAGACTGGGACCAAACGCGTAACAAAAACAAACAATAGGGACCTTTCGAGTTAAAAAAATAAGTTAGGGACAAAACGCGTAAATTACCCTAAACCATAGGGACCATTCGTGTAATTTACTCTATTTTTTGTGATTATAGCTGACAATTTTGTGTTGACTTTGATTTATGGATGTTATTTTAAATTTAGTCATATCAAAGGAGACCATAAAATTATATAACATATTTACGTTGTTATTGTGTTATGGTGTAATTTTAGTAGTAATGAATATTCCTAGCAATTTATTAAAAAATATGTAATGTATGCATGACTAGAAAAAAGATGTTGCATTAGCGTTAGAAAGTTCACAACAAAGTTGCATTTGACTGTAATCAATGTTGCATTTCTTGCAATTAAAAGTGTAACAAATGTTGCATTTTTTGCAATTAAAGACGTAACAAAGGTTTTGCATATACTATATGGAAATGTTGCAATTCTTTACTAGAAATATAACAAAGGTTGCAATTTATTGAAAAAAAAAAGTTGAATTTTCGTAACTAAAACAATTAAAAAAGTTGCATCTAAGTATAAAAAAGTTGTTTTTGCATAAGAAAGGTTGCATTAAAAAAGGTTGCATCTAAAAAAGATTTGCAACTATTTAAGAAAGGGTTGCATTTTCCTAAAAAATGTTGCTTCAGGTCTAATGCAACTTTGCCTAATGCAACCTCTGCTAAAAGATTGCCTTAGGCCTAATGCAACTTTTTCAAGGCCTAATGCAACCTTTTAGCAGGGTTGCATTAGCTTCATTTTGTTGTAGTGGACACTATGGAGAAGATCAATACCAAAGTAAAATCCAATGTTACAATTGCCAAGATTTCAGCCATTATGGAGAAGAATGTAAAAACCCACGAATAGAAAGAAATCATGTAGTAAATTTGGTGCAATCTCAAACTGACAACGAACTAGCCCTTCTCTTTCTAGCAATCCATGAGATCAAGACCATGGAAGAAGTGTTCTTGAATGAAGAAAAAGTCATTCCAAAATTGACACCACCAGGAAGCAACGAAAATCAATCAAAGGTATGGTATCTTGATAATGGGGCAAGTAACCATATGATCGGGGATAAAACCAAGTTTCATGATCTCAATAGCTTGATTCAAGGCTATGTTAGGTTTGGAGATGGTTCCAAGGTACAAATTGAAGTCAAAGATTCCAGAGTATTTCATTGTAAGAATGGTGAGCAGCAAGCGCTTGAAAGTGTTTACTACATACCATGATTATCTAGTAATAGCATCAGTTGGGGTCAGTTAGCGGAATAAGGGGATCGAATGTTTATGCACAACTTATTCCTATGGATTCACGATGACAAGAATCGATTGCTCATGAAAGTAAAGCAATCTAAAAATCGACTCTATAAAATACTTTTGAATGAAGTTGAGTCTCAATGTCTACTTGAAGAAGCTACTAATCAGACATGGTGTTGGCATGCTCGTAAGGGACATGTGAACTTCACCACACTCAAACAAATGTCAGACGAGAAATTGGCTATTGGTTTGCCAAAGATCAGCATCCCCACACGTTTATGTAATGGTTACTTGGCGGGAAAGCAAAAATCGAAGTGCATACCCAACACACTCAAACTTTTGAGCCAAGAAAAGACTCGAGCTAGTTCATAGGGACATATGTAGTCCAATTGCGAGATCCATGTCGGCTAGAAACATGCAATTTCTTTTATTGGTTGATGATTACTCACGAGTAATGTGGGTCCACCTGTTGAAATCAAAAGATGAATCCTTTACAATGTTCAAATATTTTCGAGTACTTGTAGAAAACGAAATAGGTAGAAAGTTAAAAACACTTCGAACTAATTAAGGGGGGAGGATTTCTCTCCAACCAGTTCACTAATTACAACAAACAAACTATTTTTAATGGGTATTACACCGCTCCATACTCCCCACAACAGAATGGAGTGGTAGAAAGAAGGAATCACACACTAGTAAAGATAACCATAAGCATCTTAAAAGGCATGAAAATACTAGATCCTTTATGAGGTGAAGCAGTAAGACATGTTGTTTATATGTTGAACTGTGTAACTACAAAAGCTTTTGACAACCCAACTCTGTATGAGATGTGGACTGGAAGAAAACCAAAAATTAATGCATTTAAAGGTATTTAGGTGTGTCGCTCACATAAGATCAACAAGAAGACATCTCACAAACTAGAAGAATGGAGAGTGAAAATGGTACATCTTGGAGTTGAAAATGGATCAAAAGCATATAGGTTATTTGATCCTAATACTAGAGTTATCTGAATTAGTAAAGATGTAGAATCCAAGGAAGATAAGGCATGTGATTAGGGAAAAGCATCCATGATTCAAACCAATCCAAGTTTGATTTTCACAGTAGAAGGTTACATAATCTAAGAATATCAAGTTGATGAATACATACAACTCGATACACCTGAAACAGACACTACCATTCCCGAGTCACAAACCAGTTCTCAAAGATCCACACAATCTACCCCAGCAAGCTCAAAAAACGAATATACATCTTACTCAACAAGTTTCACCTCAACAGAATCAGATGAGTTCTTCAAGTATCTCTCTTTGGATGATATATATGATGAAAATGAGGAATTATTACTCATGCATGATAGTGAAGAAACAACTATTTACTTTGTAGCAAGTATGAATCATGAGTGGGTAAATGCCATGAAAAGTGAGTTAACGTCAATTGAAAAGAATGAAAATTGGAGTATGGTTGAGCTACCATTAGGAATGAAACCTATTGGGTTAAAATGGGTTTTCAAACTAAAAAGGGATCCAAATGGAAAAGTATCAAAGCAAAAAGCAAGATTGGTAGCAAAGGGATATGTGCAAAAGCAAGGGATTGAATTCTATGAAGTCTTCACACCAGTTGCAAGAATGGAAACAATCTGGATACTACATGCACTTTCAGCTACAAACAGGTGTTTGGTACATCACCTTGACGTGAAGTTGACATTCTTATATGAAGACTTAGAAGAAGAAGAAGTATATTTTACATAACTAGAAGAGTTTGAGAATAGTGACCAACCAAAGAAGGTATACAAGATCCATAAGGCACTCTATGAACTATGTCAAGCACCTAGAGCATGGAAATCAAGATTAGTTAGGTATTTAAAAGGCCTTGGTTTCAAACAATGTCCATAAGAATGTGGAATCTACACGACAAATAAGAATTAGAAGACACTTATAGTGGGAATATATGTAGATGATCTTATCATAACTTGGAGTTGCAAGATTGAAACAAAAAACCTCAAAGAACATATGAAACAGGAATTTGCAATGAGCGATGTTGGCCCATTGTCATATTACCTAGGAATTGAAGTGCTTCAAGAAAAGGAGGAATTTCTTTAAAACAATCTAGGTATGCGAAAGTTAGTCTTGAAAAGGCAAGAATGTTCGATTGTAACTCGTGTAAGTATTCAATGGAGCATAAAATGGAATTATCCAAAGACAAATAAGGTGAACTAGTTAAACCCACTGAATATCGAAGCATCATTGGAATTTTGAAGTACTTGAAAAACACCAGGCTGGATATCTCACACGCCATAGGGATGATGAGTCGATATATGGAGCATCTTACTGTCAAACACATGCAAATGGTAAAGCATATACTGAGGTATATTAAAGGTACAATGGATTATGGGTTAGTTTATGTCAAAAGGGTGTGAAGAAGACATCATAACTAGGTACACGGCTAGTGATCTTGAAAGATACATAATTAGTAGAAGAAGTACAACTTGAGTTTTATTTTACATGAATGAAAAATTGGCTACTTGGGCTTCACAGAAACATAAAATTGTAGCTCTTTCTACGTGTGATGTAGAATTCATGGTCGCGACAAACGCAACGTGTCAAGGCATCTGGGTAAAGAGACTATTGAGTGAATTAACACATAAGAAGATAAGCCCTGCTACTCTATATGTGGACAATAAATCAATGTTAGATATGAAGAAAACCCTGTATTCAATGGAAGAAGTAAGCATATTGATACAAAGTATCACTTCATACGTGAATGTATTGAAAAAGGAGAAGTTTTGGTTAAGCATGTGAGAACAATTGAGCAGCAAGCAGATATTCTAACAAATTTGATAGGTAGAATCAAGTTTGAATAAATGAGAAAGATGATAAGAGTGAAGGTAGTACAAGATTCTAGATTAGGGGGAATATGTTAGACTAATCCAAAAAACTAGGACATTTAGGTTCCAGGGGTAAAATTGGAAATTTACCATTTAAATAAGATTTTGTATTAGAAAAGGATTCTTATACTTTTAGTATATGTAGGATATTTGTTTGATGTTTTAATTAAGTTTTCATCCTTGAATAAAGTCATAACTTGCAGCCATAAAAAATTCACCCTCATTCTTTTCTTCCTCTATTTCCTGCGTGTTCTGGTTCTTTTTTGCCGATTTTTTTTCTGTGTTCTTTCTTCACCTGTACATAGGTGATCAAAGACTACCATCCTAGTTGAAATTTTCAAATAATATGACTAAATTTGAAGCTCGGTTCCCAATTGTTCAAAATTTTATTAAAACATTTATTAAAAGGAAAGTTGGCAGCTTTATCCTTTGGAGATCAATTAACATTTATTAAGACAGTTTTGCGAAGTTTAAGGATTTACCATTTCTTCCATTTTTTGAGTTATAATGAAGATTTTGAATATGTTGTAAAGTGATAGAACTAGTTTCTTTTGGGCATGGAATTGAAAGTTGTCTTGGATGAGATAGGATCAAGTTTTAGCCCCTAAAGATAAAGGATGCCTCGATATTGGTAGCTTGTTTAGATTCTTATTTGAATCATTTGTCTAAATAGAGATATTGTATTATTTGAATATATATGCATTTCGGGTTAGAATTATCAACTCTATCCATGGAAATAATAAGGGTTTTATAATCCCTTAATGGGTTAGCTTCGAAAATTGCTTGGGGTTATTGGTGGAAGCAATCTCAAAACTTTTAAGATATTCAAGTGAAAATCATTTCTTTAGTGAAAAAAAAGTTAGTTTTGATTCTATTACTCATTTTCAGGAAGATTGGTGGGTTTATGACATGTCTCTTTCTTTCTTGTTCCTAAGACTTTATGCTTTGAGACGATTAAAAAAATGCACCATTTCAGATCGATTTTCCTATGAACTTGGGTTTGGGTGTAGTTATGTCCCATTTGTAAAAGGGTGAGAAGATAAAAATGGTTTTTATTGTATAATTTAGTTGATGCGTTTTTGGTTTCCCCGACTAATGACAATTGGGAGTGGAGCTAACAAATTTGATAGATCTCACAATTACTTCGTTACGATGGTTTTATTAATGATTGGATTTTGGTTATTTCAAATGGCATTACACGGTGGACAAGCTAGTTTCTATAAATATTACTATTCTAACATAGAAAATTTGTAACATCCATAAAAATCATGCCAAATTTGAACTTTTTAAAATAGTTCAAAAACCAATAATTATTACAAACATGTTTTCAAAATGGTTTAATGTCAGAGTTTCCCAGAATCAAATCATGAAAACATAAGGAGGTGTATGATCACACTTTCGCCTCCCCGCGATCATTAGAAGTACCTGAAACAATAATCGATAAATGTAAACTCTAAGACTTAGTGAGTTACCCCCAAAATACCAACGCCATAAAACATATCAATAACATATAAGCAAACAACACGCATAATGAGCCTTCAGCCTGACTGGACCGCCTCGCAAGCCTTCAGCCTATCTAGATCGCTCTTCGAGCCTTCGACATGTTTGAACCGCCTCACAGTACCTACAACCTATCCGGACCGCTCGCAGGGCCTTTGTTCTGACTTGCATGCCCTCTTGAGCCTGTAGCCTATCCGTATCGCCCTGGGTATGTTGGCCTTCAGCACAAACCAGGGCCGCCTCAACCTAACCCCCAATCAAACAAACATGTGCACATAAATATCTTACACTAGCATATATAATAGTCAAACTGATCTAACAGATCATCAATCATAGAAACATCTTATAACCAGGATATAGACCTAACCGGTCACTAACATAGCATCATCCTACATACTAGGATATCGACCTAAGCAAGTCACTAAGCATATCACCATCTTAACTACCAGGATGTAAATCAATAAGCATATAATGCAATAACCCGGATACAAATCTGAAAAAGGGCCGACATTGGTGCCTTAGACCCCATTGATATAGTGAGGAGAACTCCTCTGGCAATGCTGAAGTCCCACGGATAAAACTCCAGCTGTTGGTTGATAGATTCCCGAACTGTCAACATCAAAACGACACCCAATTAGTAATTGGGGTCCCAATACATAACCACGAGTGCATGATTGGGGTAAAAGACTACTTTACCCCCAACCTAGCTTGATTCAAGTCCAAGGCCCAACTCACACTCCAAGGCCCAAAAGTCAAGTAATGGGCCAAAGCCCAACATATGGCCCAAATTTCCAAATTGGGCCCATACCTCTACATGGTCTTACCTTAAGTCCCATCCATTTATTCTAGTCCAAACTCTTGGTATTCCAATGGCCCAATATCTCATAATCATCAAGGCCTAATTATGGCCCACCTATGGCCCAATTTTCCAAATTGGGCCCAAGCCTTTCTAATGGGCCTTATCCTAAAGCCCATCTAAATATTCTATTTCATATGCTTGTTCTTGGATGGCCCATCAATAACCCATTCACCAAAGCCTAAAAAAAGGCCCAACTCAAGGAGCAAGTAAAATTAGGGTTTTCACATGAAATGACGATTAGGGTTAAGTGTTCCTACTTAACCCATTAAGGACTTAATCCATTAAGTCCAATATTTCTAAGTTAATTGCAAAGGATTATTAATTAATATTTTAAGTCTAATTAATAATTCCAGTGTGGGTCCTGATCAAATCCCTAAAATTAGGGTTTCATAACATTAGGGTTTTCCAAACCCTAATTAGGGTTTTCCAAACCCTAATTAGGGTTTCTAACCCAAATACTAGCCCATTAGTTACATAGTTGGGCTTTTAGGTCAATTAGGGCTTCATTAGGCCCATTAGGGTTAAGCAAGTTGGGCACCACCCACTACCACCTCGGGTAGTGGTGGTCAATGATGGCTCACGGTGGTGGTTATGGTTCTAGTCCATTTATGTCCAAGCATCCCAAAGCAGTCTAAACACAAAAAAAGCACACCGCCACCCAACACGGCGGCTGGTGGTGGTTTTGAGTTTTCTTATTATTATTATTCCGACACTGATTTCAATTTTACAAAGCTTTAAACCAAAATAATACACACACACACACAACAAGGTAAACACACACATACACAACCACCCTTGTGGTAGCCGGTGGTGGTACATGGCGACAGCCACTACCTCACAGTGGTGGTGGTGGCTTTCTTGGTTTTCCATCCACACAAAACACACACATTTCAGATTTGCAGAATACACCCCAGCCACCCACCTGGTGGCTCACGGCGGTGACAACGATGATTTTGCGTTGGCAGCCACCACCTTACGTTGGTGGTGATGGTTTCTCTCTGGTTCCCGGTCAATAAGCCACGCCAATGAAGGAATGACCACACAACCCACATCTACATGCCCTAGCTCGGAGATCTGGACGCACCCACCACTTGGTGGGGCATGATGATGGCAATAGTAGCCCTAGCGGCCATAACGGTGGCGGCTAACAGGAGGAGTGAAGAAGGATGGTGGCGGTTAACCGTCATCGGAAACAGCAACACTAGCGTAGCGTCTGGAGAAAGGTGGTCGGAGATTCCACGACTGCGAACAGCGAGAAACGGCGGTGGTGGCTCGACCATGATGCCTACTGGATAAAAGGTGGCGATGGGCAGTTGGAGTAGCACCGATGATGAGCGTCGTTTGCTTGTAGATGATGACAGCGGGCGGAGGAAGAAGATGACAGAGGAGCAGTGGCAACGGACTCCGTTTTCTGCTTCATGGTTCGGTCTCGGTGGTTCATTCGGCAGCCCAAGATGTCCGGCAGCAATGTTGTGGTGGCGTCCAGTGGTTGATGACCTCAAAAGAGGTGGTGGTGTGGCGTCGGAAGACAAGAGAGTGAAGGTGGTGGCTAGAAATATTGTCCCTAGGGTTAGGGTTTGAACCGGGGGGTGACGGGTTATATACCCCAATCCCCCATAAACTTAATTTTATAATGACAAGTTTAGTCCCTCCCTTCCCTTTTTCTTTCAATCTTAGCCCAAAATTTACCATTTAAACCCCACCTTCTAAAATTCCTTACAAATCAAGTCTGAGATTTTACCAAGCAACCCCTCCTTCTACAAATTGTTTTCAATTGAAGTCATTATGTTACCAAATGGCCCCACATCTACCGAAACCTTTTCAACTTACGTCCAGAATTTACTTTTTAACCCCTGCTTCCATAAATCCTTTCATATTAAGTCCAAATGATACCAAAGACCCCCTTTCTTCTGAAAATCTATACAAAAAAAATCCCGAAATTACACTTTAACCCCCGGAGATTCAAATCTTGTCATTTGGCTTCCTGAAACCAACACCCCTTTAATTATTATTTGATTTTGGACTATAATAATATAAAATAATAATAAAAATTACTTCAAGGGTTCCTAGTTTATTATTTAATTATTCTATTTTAAACGGAATGTTACAAAATTTGTTCGATTGAATACATACTTGGGTTAAGTTGAAGAAGCAGGGAATTGGTATAGATTACACTCTTTTCTTGATTTATGATATGGAGCTTGAGACAACAAAAAACATTTTTATTCTTTACAGTCTTGTCATTGATTTATGGAACAAAATATTTAGATGGTGGGACATTGGTTGTTTATGGTCTTAGGCCCTGTTTGAAAAACATCTTTCCAGGTCCAAACAGAACTTTCTGGTTGAATGGGCCAGACAGATTGTTTGATTTTCACAAAAAGTTGGTCTTTCCCGGTAAGATATTTCTTTCACATAAAGCCCCAAAAACATACCTTTCTGGCTGAATGGGCCGAAAAGATAATTGTGCCCCAAACCCCACATCTTTCTTTTTTCTCTTCGGCACAATTCATCAGATATCATCACCTCATCACTAAGCTCTTTACTTCGTCGCTAGCCAGCCTCCCTCCATTGGAGTGTCGTTGCAGCCTACCCACAGGTAACCATCTCGTATTTTTTTTTTTTCCTGATTTGTTTCTTCTGATTGGAGAGTACCATACGTGAACCTTCATCTGTTTCATCTTGTTTTCTTTCTTCTGATTTTCAAGCATAGGATTTAGAAGGACCATTTCATATATGAAGTTTCAATTAGAAATTTTGATTTTAACATACAATTTGTGTAATTTTGATTTTGTATGAAAATTGTATTTGTATTTCTAAATGGTTATTGTGTAATTTTGATTTTGTATGCCAATTTGTATGTTTTTATAACTATTCAGCAACTTCATCCATCACAGTATTGAACAACAGGGTAATATGGTCATTTTTCATCATTCAGCATAGTCAGTTAGATGTACAATCAAACATCATGGTTTCTTTCCTAGTCAGTAAACATTCCCCGACAACACTTTCCCAGGTAGCAACTATCAAACGGGCTCTTAATCTTCTTAAAAAGACTTAAAGAATGTCAAGTTATGCTTTGATGTGATTACTCTTGCATTCCTTTCGTTGTTTGTATACTTTTAAACGAAAGCCTTTCCGTTTTTTACAATGAATAAAAACTTGATGTTTCACTACATTTGTATCATTCCTTTTTTTCTTGACTAGTAGATGCATAAAAATGGTATTTTGATTTGTTACCTTGTCTTACAAACCCAAAGTTATCCTTTAAGAACAAATGGAGTTGTATACTTTTATACTAGTTTCTAACTATTTTCTTTTTAATGACAAAATTGTTAAGGACCTAATAACTTGAGTAACATTTACAATATGATTAAGACCTATAATAATCGAAAAGAACTGAATAAAATCAAATAAACCATATTATCATTTCAATATGTTTATACACACTATATTCTTCTATTACTTTTGTAGTTTATTATTCCATAACAAAACTTTTAAAGAAAAAAATTTGTTGATTAAAAATAATGCAAAGTACGCGTAATTGTTTCAAAGGTGCAAAAAAATGTCAAAATTTGTATAGTAAGCATGCACAGTAAGAACAAATATATAATTGTAGGTTTACATGTAATCTGATTATCACAGTGATGTATAATTATTAGTGGTTATACTTTTGTTCCCAAATTAACGAACCAAATATTCAATATACACTAAAAATGATTTCACTTTTTCTTTAAATTTAATAATTTTTGACTTTAATGTCTATAGACATTAGTTTCTTGGATCTTAAGAATGCAAAATCCAAACACCAAATCTTGAGATATAGTTATGAAGCAAGGAACAAGGAACATTTTCGACCGATTTAGTGTATCGAGGAAAATTAGGACTAAAAATAAAAGATTTTTTCATTTCGGGTCGGTATTTAGAATAGAATAAGTTGTTATTTAGGTAAAGACCAGAAAACTTAAGAATCGAATAAGCCTAAACAGATAACTGAAGAACCGAATTGGAATGCTTATTCAAGCCTAATTTGGTTTGGTTCGGTTCAGGTTCTCGGTCCAAATGCTCATCCCTATCTACCACCACTTCTACCCATGTTTTACCCAACATATTTTGTAGATATAAAATACTTTATACAATTTACATCATTTAAAACATGTATAAAAATCTTTCACCAGCATAGACGGCAAGAATTCAGACAATATGCACACATAGCACGTAATTTATATTAAAATACTTCATATCTATGTGTAAGATAAAAGGGACTATGCACTCACTTGATTAGGTGATGACTCGGCACTCGGACAGCACTTCGTTACTCTTAAAACAATTTCCTCGACAAAACCTAATATCAATATCACTAGGGTTTATTCTGACGTCAACAGCGACTAATTAATAGTCTAGCTATTATTACTATTATATAAGCATTAACACAATACTTTTCACCCACTATATACAGACAATGCCAGACACGGAACACTGGAGGGCAGGATCATTTCGGCATATAAACACTTCTGAATCCAGCAACCCAAGCGACCCTCCAAACCGGAACCCCCGTACCGCGAGTGGTTAAAAAGACATTATAAAGACACTTATATAGCTAATAATAATAGTCTAAATACTTATTATAAGTTCTTAATAACTTTACTATAATGAAACTTAAGTTATACTAAAGATAGGGTAGGCATAACTCACTTACAGCGGGTTTTCTCGAAAACCGGGTTCTGCCGGAGCAGAGTTTCTGAGCCGAAGACTCTTCTCTTCGGAGCCGTCAGGCACTCCAGGAGCCTCGGGGCTTCCTTCGGGTGCTAGGGGTTTATCTAGGTTGGGGGGGGTTAGGAACCCTTAGAGAGAGAGAGAGAGAGAGAGAGAGAGAGTAGAGAGAGAAAGTTGAAGAGGAGAGTTGTGGGAAATGAGAGAACCCGACACCTCTATTTATAGGGTGAAATCCTGATGGACTCGCCGAGTCGGTGCCACGTGTCATCACCTGATGGCTTTTCTTGGGGAGAAAGCATTGGCCCATATTCAGCCACGTCACCCCTTTTGCAGCAGCACCCTGTCGACTTCTAAACCCCGTAACTTTTGCATACGAGCTCCGTTTTCGACGTTCTTTTTTTTCCAAGCGTAGGTAAAAACAATATATACAACTTTCAATTAAACTCTGTCGGCTAATTCTCGACTGATCTTAAATTTAATGGTGGGAGGATATTAGACTGTTAAATGACCGCGAAGAATTCATAACTCCTTAATACGGACTCCGTTTTCGTCTATCTTTTTACCGTTGAGTTCCTATTAATGAGATATCCAACTCTCATTAAGGTTGCGTAATCCAAAAACCGCTCGAACTAAAATTTGAGTTTCGGGTCGTGCACTACTATGCCAAATCTTAGAAAAATCATAACTTCCTCATACGAAGTCAAATTTGGGCGTTCTTTTTTTTTTGTATGTTCTCGGTTTAACGTATACTACAACTTTTGTTTAGATCAATAAGGCTAAAAAGTCCTCTATCTTAAACTCACTATTTACGCCTCCCGGTACCGTGCCGGTTTTGCCGAAAAACTTCGACGGGCCATAACTTCTTCGTTATAACTCGGATTTCAACGTTCTTTATATGTATGGAACCCTTGAGACATACTCTACAAATTGATTAAGATTATTTATTCTAAATAATCTTTTGTTGAAAATTCGTTTTCAACCCCTATTATCTCTAAATTGACTAGCCGGATCTACGGGCGTTACAATGCACTTGTTGTATATGCATTTTTTTCTATATTTTTTTGGAATATGTTTCTATAGGACAGTTTTGGTGCTTTATGTCACTTTTTGTTTAAAAATACCACACAAAAAATTCTCATTTTAAGAGTGGTTCGTAAGAAAATACGGTTTCACAAAAGATCCTTAATATATATATATATATATATATATATATATATATATATATATATATATATACATACAGACATACATAGAGAGAGAGAGAGAGAGAACAAGAGCGAGGAGTCGAGGACGGTTCACTTGAGATTCAACTCAATCACATATTTCTTATTTGTCGCTCTAACGCTCCACCGTACCAGCAACTTCGGGATATGTCTAATCATAAATGATTATATGGCAGAGAGCGATAATCATATATGATTATAAATGTTTATAAATATATGCCTAGTCGTAAATGTTTATACATATATGTCTGTTCATGGATGAGTAATCATATATGATGATGATGGTTGCTGGCACAAGAGGTGGTGGTGGCAAAGCTGGCAATGATAGAGGTGATGGGGTTGGCAATGGTAGGGTTGGTTGGTGGTAGAGGTGGTGGTAGTGATGGTGGTGATGGAGGTTGTGGTGGTGGGGGAAAAGGAACGAGTAACGTGGAATAATTATTTATGATTATAACTTTCTATTTGCGCTTGTACGCCTGAGTGCCAGAGGGAATGAATCTGGACAACTCATTTCGAATCTGCCGCTTAAGCGCTCCAGCGTACCGAGCCGATGGAATAGATCATATTCATATATGAATACGTATATAAATATGTATATCCATATATGAATATATATGAATAACTACATTCATATATGAATATGTATATTCATATGTGAATAACTATAACGAAAGTGATTATTCATATATGAATATTGCAGCGATAGATGGTGGCGGAGGTGGCGGTTGTTTTTGGTGGTTGGTTGTGGAGGTGGTGGTGGTGGTGACGATGGTACTTGATGATGACGGTGGTGGTCGTTGGTAGCGAAGAGAGGTGGTGTACTCATATATGAATACACTTATATTTATATTCATATATGAATATTACTCTTCCTTCGGCGGTCCAATACGCCGGAACGTTTTGCGGCAAAAATAAATGATTGACTGAGAATAATTCTCTCATTCTCAACATTTTTTTTTATTTTTTCTTAGTTGAACTTACCTCTCTCTTTCTCTCTCTCTCTCTCTCTCTCTCTCTCTCTATATATATATATATATATATATATATATATATATATATATATATATATATATATATATATATATATATATATATATATATATATATATATATATATATATAGGAATGTTCAAATAAGAACAATTATGAAATTAACAAACATGAATAAAAAATCTAGAATATATATATATATATATATATATATATATATATATATATATATATATATATTATTTTGCCGCAAAACATAATTTGTTCTCCTGTTTTAAATATATAATTGTTCTTATTTGAACATGTCTCCATATCTCTCTCTCTCTTTCTCTCTCTCTCTCTCTCTCTCTCTCTATATATATATATATATATATATATATATATATATATATATATATATATATTGTTTTGCCGCAAAACATGATTTGTTCTCCTGTTTTAAATATATAATTGTTCTTATTTGAACATGTCTCTCTCTCTCTCTCTCTCTCTCTCTATATATATATATATATATATATATATATATATATATATATATATATATATATATATACACATAAACTGCAAGTTTTTTAAAGAAAGTTACGTTTTTTTCAAAAAAAAAATGTATTTAAAAAAAAGAACGGCAAATGCATATATGTATATTTCTTATACTGTAATATTCGTAAAAAATCACAACAAATCTCATTTTTATTAATTAATCTATAAACATAATAGTCCAAGTATTTTATTCGATACAAAATAAAATATAAAAAATAAAAAACGCTACAAATTTCAAAGCATTTTTATGTCTTCGTGTAAATATTTCCTTATTTTCTTCAATTTATCATTTTTCATTTCTTCAATATTCACCACAATTTCTTCCAAATCTACAAGAAAATTAAAAAAAAATTATTAATGCAAAAATACTCACAAAAATACATATGTGATTTTCATGTGATTAACATATGAATCACATGCAATTCACATATGAATCACATATGATTTACATGTGAATCACATGTAATTCATATGCGATTCACTTGTGATTTACATGTGAATCACATGTAATTCGTATGTGATTCGCTTGTGATTTACATATGAATCACATGTAATTCATATGCGATTCACTTGTGATTTACATGTGAATCACATGTAATTCATATGTGATTCACTTGTGATTTACATGTGAATCACATGTAATTCATACGTGATTCACTTGTAATTTACATGTGATTCATATGTGATTTACATGTGAATCACATGTAATTCATATATGATTCACATGTGATTTACATATGAATTTGTGAATTACATGTGATTCACATGGCAATGACATGTAATTCATATGTGAATTAAATATGATTCATCAAATACCAACTATGTTCTTATAATTTGTAGGTAGGTTTTTCTCCCATTGTAAAGTTATCAAACAGTTGTAATATAATGGGTAAATTAGACATTTGCATAATCAATGGAAATGTAGCTTCACTAGTAAAAGAACTTATACATTGACAAAAAAAAATTGGTAGTTTTGTGTATTAAGCAGATCAATGGTTGGGCCACATGTGAGGGGACTCAAATATAATTTATAAAGCAGTTGTAGGGGAACATAAAACTTGTCCTCAAAAATCATAAAAAAAACCTAAGAAATCTAAAATTAGTTGAGACCACAAACCTGGAATCCAAATTCATGAAACATTGCATTGACATCTGGCTTTGGCAACATTTCCAGAATATCAAGAATAACCTATAAATGACTGATATGAATAAGGCTCTAAATAACAATCTTACAGCAACAACAAAAGTCAAAAGGAGCATATATCTGGAACCAAAGTTATCAAATAGTGGGAGCCTATATCATAATCATGTAATCAACTTGAAAACATAAACATTGAAAGCTTAATCTGCACAATTCTCAAATTGACTACGGAGTGATTTAACCTAATTCTGATATACGAATTCGAAATTTTATTCAATCATCCAACCAAACAACAATGAAGTAATTTGATTAATTGCTATAAAATGTTAATTAGAAGGATAAATTGAATCAATGGCAACTCTTGTTACTAACAGAATGAAGCTACAACTTAAAATAAATAACACAAATTCAGGAGAATTTCTGATGCGCAAATCCGCTGATTTACTCAAATTTAGGGCTTGATCGATGAAACTTAACGGATCATCATAATCTCTGTTCAATATTTCCAATTCAGTAGGAGATCTTTATGAATTAATAGTAATAGCAAACAAAAGCTAAGAGGAAATCTAAGATCGTTGTGCAGATGTCTAGATGATTGATACCTGATTTAGTGCGAGGGCGACCGGTTTTGCAACGCCTAGGGTAGGGAAAAAACTACGTTCGATATGGAGTTGACCTCAATCAGACACGTTCGACTTCGATTGTCGGAAAAAAATGAAGATTAGCAACACACAACGAAATTACTTTCCATAGAACAACTTGATGTCGACCTCAATACGTTCAACTACCAAGCCCCAAACCAGATGAAATCAATTACGATGCTAACGATCCCTAGTAACTTGTTCGATTCCAAGCAAAGACTAAAGCTCCTTGGCGTCATTTCGGACCCCTAACTGATCAATTAGGGCTTGACTCTCAGCTTTTTCTTTGTTTTTTATAACGGCTGAGGGAGATTGGTGATGTAGGCGGTGGTCTCTAATAATGACCTAGATGCGGTGCTGAAGATTCGACTTGCCGGTGTCGGCTGTGGGGGAAGCGGAATCACGACACCAAAATCGGAGAAGGTGAGGAGCGTTTGGGGAAGATCGAATGTCACATCTGGAATAGTTTGGGGAATTTTTTTTTCTTTTTAGTGATTTAACAAATGTAATAAACTAATAATATACTTGTTTCCAATAATACCCTTCAGTAATTTAATTGGTAATACCCCCGCCTCTTTAGTTTTATGATTATTTACAAAAATGTCACCTTCCATCTTGATCGTCCTTTATTTTGATCCAACGTTCCATTTTTAGTTCTCGGGTTCTCCGGAAACTATGAGTGCTCAAATGATCCTTTCTCTCTCTCTCTCTCTCTCTCTCTCTCTCTCTCTCTATATATATATATATATATATATATATATATATATATATATATATATATATATATATATATATATATATATATATATATAGGGAAAAGTTCAATAGAGAACCATAATTATGGGTTCTTCAAGGAACCAAATCTTTTTTTTTCAATTTCTAGAGCTTATTCTTTATCGAAAAAAAATCTAAAAATATCTAAATTCATATATTAACATTGTGAATGTGAAAAATATTTTTCGGATTCACGTTGTGAATTTTCGAAGATTCACATTGTGAATTTGACGTAAAAAAATCGAATTTTATATCATTGGAAAAAGGATAGAAAAATTATGAATTTCTGTATTTTTTTGTTTTTTTTTTTTATAAAAAATAAGTTCTAAAAGTTGAAAAAAAGAGACATATATATATATATATATATATATATATATATATATATATATATATATATATATATCATACATACTTATAAAGCTAGCATTTTTTTCTTAAATCTCAAGCATTTGAAACCCCCATTCTTTTTTCCTTTCACCACATTCATTTGAAACTTCCATGACTTTTCAATTTCTTTATAATAATAATTATAATTTGGTAATTAGGTTAAATAAATATCAAATCTAAAGTGTATTCATATATAAACTAAATTTCAATATTAAAATAATATCTTTAATTCTACTTATAAAGCTATGTTTTTTAACTTTTAACATATTATACTTAATTTATTAGTTTTAATATATTGTTGGATGTAAACCATTATCATTTTAAAGGTATAATTTTTGAACAATTTATATAAAATACTTAAAATATTAATTAAAATATAACATTATAGGCTCAACTTAAATATAAATTTTATTTAACTTAAACAACCCAAAGATTATTTTATAAATAGTTAAAAGTGATAAATTATAGTGTCTTTCTAATAATGATTGTAAGTTGGTTAATAAGGTTAACTTATTAGTTAAAAATAACAACTATAAATTATATTAAACCATATATAATATTTAATTTTATTGATGTGTAACTCGCGAGTAGAAGTCATTCAAACGATTGAGATTATGACGTTATAATAGATTTATATATTATCATATAATTCAAAATAATCAGTATACTATATCAAATTAATATACGAATTATTATATCAAATTTAACAACAACGTTAGTGTTATATTTTAAAAAATATATATATGTAAAAACTTCAACTATACATGTGTTTCTGCGCTTTACAAAGTCAACTCAAATATAAATTTCAGTTCCATTTAAAAAAAACTAAAGAATATTTTGTAAATAGTTAAAAGTGATAAATTGTAGTGATAAAAGCAAAAACTAAATTATAATCTCAATTTAACTAAAATATTTCTTAAATATATTTTTATAATCGTTAAAAGTTTCCAAATAAGTAACTTAAATTAACTTACAATAACAACAATTAAAAACAACTCTATATAAATGATTATATTGTTAGCTTTAAAATAAAAAAAAACAATGTTTGATGTTTTAAATAATTATAATGATAGAAATTAAAACATTAAGCAAACAAATTTTAAAAAATTAATTAACAATAAAAACAACTATAAATAACATCAAATCATATGTTATATTTAATTTTATTCATATGTAACTCGCGGGTAGAAGTCATTCAAGCGATTGAGATTATGAAGTTATAATAAATGTATATATTATCATATAATTCAAAATAATCAATATATTATATCAATTTAGTATATACAAATTATTATATCAAATTTAACAACGACGTTACTGTTATATTTAAAAAATCATATATTTGTAAAGACTTCAACTATATAGGTGTTTCTGCGCAACGCGCGGACATTCGCCTAGTGTGTGTGTGTGTGTGTATATATATATATATATATATATATATATATATATATATATATATATCCTCCCTATTCTAATAAAAGAATAGTTTTATTCTCCTTTTGACATGTGTCACCTTATTAGGTCTTATAATTAATGCATATTTTATTTTTCTTTTGCCATATGTCACCTATTATCTCCTAATTAATGCGTATCACTTGTCAACCTATTGATTATCCATTTTAAATTTTCCACTTTAATTACATTAAATTAAAAACATTGAAATAAAAATTAAAATAAAATTAATACAAATTATAAAGTGATATAATTTTTTATATTTATTTAAATCAATGGTTATAATTTTATATAACTAAAAAAATCTCTTAATTAATAATTTATTTAAAATAAGTGATTAATAATTTTGAGTTTTTTTTTTACTATTAAAGTTTAATTAAATTTGTAACCGTGGTTCTCACGAGTTTTAAACTAGTATATATATATATATATATATATATATATATATATATATATATATATATATATATATATATATATATATATATATATATATATATATATATATTAACAAGCCAAACAACGCAACAACGCACAATTCATGCCTCAAGCGTGTTTAAGCGGGAGATGTCATTATGTATTGTCTTGAAAACACATTGAAAAATCAATATGTATGTCTCTTTTCGAGATAATTGACATATGGAAAAAATGTCTAATATGAAAGTTTCGAAACTCTTAACAAATGCGCGGTTACTATCAAGTCATTTAATATATTAGACTATTAGAGTAATTTATTTGCTCATAGTCGAAGGAAGAAATAATTGTCAATTAGTGTTCCTAACAGAATTTCCATATATTTTCATGTAATAAAACATGTAAAAAATTACTCTTATTTTAAATTAAATAACAAATATTGGTCGATGATCATAGAAATAGACGGCAAAAACTGCTACCAATATTCAAAATTCAAATTATGCGCTAGTTGGTAACTTGGTATGATTGTCTTTAAAAATTGTTTTACATGTATTTTGTTGTTTAAATTTAAATTGGTAAATTTGGGCGGATTTGTAAAAACAATTATTCGATCAAAACATATTTCAACATTCAAGTATCTCACACGCAAACCAAATCTTGCAATTTAATTTACTTAACAAACTTGCCTAACCTTGTCAATTAGTAACCAAACGAGTACAACCCCCATTTCATTTGAGTTCATTTTATATCACTTTTATGGGTTTGGTTTGACCTCAAGTCGATGTCAATTTCATTACACTTTATCAAGTGATGTTTACGTCTGGTTCTTTGGAAAAGGTAATTCAAATGTTTCAAATATGTGTCACATGATCTAGGATTGTGTCTTCAAAGTGATTGTTACGATTTTAAAAAGGTAATTTAATTTTTTTAGATTAGTGGTTCAATTAGATGATGGATCTACAATCATAAATAAATTTGTTGCATCAACTTATCATAAAAACTCGCAAGTTGTTATGGACCTATCAAACACTCCAAAAATAAGATAATTTTTAAATTTGCATCAAGTTGAAGCATTTTTGTTCAAATTAAAAGTGGTGGAATTCTCGAATATCTTTAATTTAGTCGATTGAGTAACAATATTTCATAAGGTCACTGTGAGGTATCCTACTTTTTGTGGGTAGAATTTTTATATGGACATGCAAAGAGGGTGTTGTCTACCATTAGGGTTCAACAATACAACCCTTTCTCACTACTTACAAAATTCTTCTTCTTCATGCATGATATCTTGATGATGGAACTATCATTAGAGATTTAGAGGATGTGCCCATATTATTGGACATAATTAGAGGACCGATTTACAAGTAAAATGAATATCAAGAAAATTAGGTTATTTTGGCCTTTATATAATGACATGAAGTTTCGTGCTTGGAAACCATATAGACATTGGGAGGTCGTTATTAGGGATGAAACTTATTATTATTATTATTATTATTATTATTATTATTATTATTATTATTTATTTATTTATTTATTTATTTTTTTTTTGGGGGGGGGGGGGGGGGGGGGGGGAGGGGATTAGCAAGGACATGAGTTTTATTAGCGGTTTAGCCATGAAGAGAGCTACCAATGTTGTTAATTTGATGTCACTTCTTCCATAATTATGTAAACGTCGGAGCTCGCTCATTTCGCTTTAATCTTATTTGCGGAGGTCCTTTCTTTGGAGACATCTAGTGGCAACTTGGTTCTTTACCCATTAGGTTTGGTGGTTTGGGACCGTACTCAACCGTAGAGGCTTCATCATATGCTTTTGTGGCCTCAAGGACCCAATCTTGAGTGTTACTGTACCATATATTAAGGGATAATGACATATGTGGTATGAATTCAGATTATGTTTGTGTTTTGACTTGTCTTCGTGATACCATATTGAGCTTTGACTTTATCGGTTTCACTAACAAGAACATCGCCCCATAGAGCCCAACATGTATTCTGGAGTGCCCCTTTATTAAAAAAAATTCAATGCATGAAAGTACACTTCGACATGACTCGTAGACATAAATCACCTTCTGAGAGTCTACAAGCACCACATGCTTAGGATTTTCTTCTAGATATTCATATAGATGGTCTTAGCCAACATATGCCACTTGTGGACTATCAAACTATCCTTAAGTATCGTCTCATGATTTCAATATTTTTGGTTGATGAGGTATGCCCAATTTGGTGTAAGGCATGCTTGGACTCTTTTGTAGAGCATGCACTACATTGTATAGAGCTCCCGCGATTCAAGGACAAACACCATATGGTTAGGGACGTTTTTTGACGTATTAAGGCATGTTTAGTTTTCCGCCAAGAAATAGACATTTTCTGAACTTTAGAGTGACCAGTTGGAAGGAAGGTATCAACACTTCGACTGATTGACGGTTTGGTTTTGGATTGATAGAAAGGTAATACATATGTATAAATCTTACATGAGTTTCTACTCTTGTGAGATTTAGAAGTGAGGATATAAAATCAAAGTGAAATACATGAGAAAGTGTGTATAGAAAATCAAAATGTTTTATAATATTCTATTTGTTGTTATGTGTGTTGGATGTTGTGGAATTTTCAATAGAATCCAACAGGTTATGCATATTAATGTAACGACATCAAAATTTATAAATATAGTTTCTAAAAGAATTAGTTTTGTAGCTAGAATGTTTGTGGTACAATTTGTTGTTTGTTTGTCTTTTACTTCCATATAAATGTTAAGACATAAAAATATTTATCCTTTTATTAAAAATAAAATCTCATGTTATAAAAGATAGAATAAATCATACTATGTTATAAAAATAGAAAATTACGTGGCTTGGTTTTTTAAAGGGAGAATAAAATCTATAAACTCCATGAGGGTCGACAAAGTCGAAACAGTTGCTCTAAGCGCAAGTAGATTTGGTCAAGTTTAAAATGGTCAGGTGTGGACTCCAATAAATTAAAGGGAAATTAATCTTTTATAAGTAATTAATATTTCAAAAGAAAAAGTAACTAAAAAATGGAATAAAAAATAGTTCCGATCAAAAGTGAAATCTTAAAATTTTGATTAAAACCATGCATTTATAATGATATATTATATTATTATTTTATTTAATTATTTTTGTTAACTTTTTGTAAATGTATCATGTGATAGTCCTTCTTAGGATGGAGGTTTCAAGATTGTCTGAGAGATAAATAAAATTATAAACAGTTTAAATGTAAATTAAATTTGTCTTCAAAAATAATAAAAATAAATAAATAACATTTGATGTGTCAACTTGGGTTTTATCTATTTATTATATAGGACGTGATCTGTAAAAATAGCTTGTATGGGGTAATTTGTAGCAGATACCGGGTAGCTTTTAGTAGGTAGCGTTTTGTTAAACACTACGTGAAGTAGTATTTGGATTTGGACCGTTTTATTTAAAATAAATGCTAGAGACTAGTAGTGTCAAACGAAACTTTTTGTTCAAAACGGAACGTATTGTCAAACAATAGAAACTAGAAGCCCTCAAACGTTTCCAAACGCTCTGTGCCAAACACGTTTATAGTCTTATACAAATAATTGATTTTCATATAAAACTGCTTAGAATTAAAATTTTGCAACCCAATGCCTATGCTTCATTTCTTTTTATTTTGACAAAACTTCATAAATGGTCCATGTGGTATCTTAAAATTTGAATTTTAGTCCCTAAGTTTAAAAAATCTCACAGATAGTCCTTGTGGTTTCAAAACTTTTGATGTGTGGCCTTTATTGCTCACTCCGTCATTTTTTGTCCGTTAACTGAAAAACATTTTCGTCATTTCACTACCTCATGGACCATTTATGAAGTTTTGTCTTATTTAAAAGATATAAATAAAATATAATTATTGAATTTAAAAGGTTCCTAAACTCTCTCTCTCTCTCTCTCTCTCTCTCTCTCATAAGTTAAAGAAAAACCCACCCCATTTTCTTCTTCCCCAACGTTTCCCTCCTATTTTACCTCTTTAAGTTGTCGAACCTCATCACCACCGGTGATCCTATGAAGAGCCTCTCATCGTACTGATGGGTTTAGCCATAAGAACATCTTATGTGCTCATGCAAACCCTAATGCTTGGATCTAAGTTTCTCTATTGTATATGCATTCATCCAAGATTTTAAACCCTAGATCTAGCATGTGATAATCGATATTAACATAATAATAGGGTTTTGATCTTACCTTGATTGTTATGTAGCAATAACAATCTCAAATCCTCCTTATAGTTGGCTTCTGAAAGCTTAGAGTCATAAGTGTCACTCCTCTAATGGCTCACAAACACCAAGAGCAAGAGGATGAAGAAGGAGAAGAGGAGAGGCACCCAAAAATGTCTAGAAACCCTAAGGAATTAGTTAGCCACGTTTTTTGTGCCCTAGGGGTGCTTAAATAGTAAGATTATTAGGGTTATCTAACAAGGAAACCCTAATTTAACTGCTTAGGCCCTAAGCAGCCCATGGACTCCCTCCTTAGAGGCCTTGGACGATTTCTAATGGGTTTCCCCATTGAATTCGTCCACTCCTCTAATATGGAGTCCATTAGCCCAATATTCAATTATCACACAATTGACAGTTCTAGTCCCCTAAGTTTAATTAATCTCTTTTAGCCACAAAATTAAGTCTTAATTAATTATTGACTAATATTAATTAAACAAAATGACTTCTCCTTTAATATATTATTCTCATAATATATTAATAAATCATAATTAATCATCTCTCTCCATAATTCATCCTATCAAGTTGCTTTGGTGAAGGCAACCTAAAAGGATCATACACCATCGGGTCAAGTACATACCAAAATAGTTATGGACTTAGACACTAATCCAACAGTCTCCCACTTGGATAAGTCTAATAACTATTATGCGTATGACTTCAAATCCTGATCCACAATCGTAGCTTTCAAAAGCCATTGTCAACTTTGATCTTATCAGATAGCGTGTCCTTTATATAAGGGATCATATATTCCTCCATTCTAGATATCGTATAGACGTGAGACATGGATTGAAATCATTCTCTCAGTCTATGTGTTGTTTCCCGATTTCCGATTTACGACAACTGACAACATACTACAGTTGAACACATCAACTTAGTCCCGACTTGGCCAAGCGCTTAGGGTGTCATCACTAAATCATCGAGGGGCCTACAGATATCGCTTTTATCCCACTTTGGGTAAAAGGAACGGATAAAATTCGACTCAATGTTCGCTTGTACTCACTCACTGAATTACACACAACAATACATTTTATAACACCAAGTTACTGGTGTGTTTACATATTATCAATGTGTAACCGACTCGCAAGATACAACTTACACATCTCGGTTTCAAGAATACAAGATATTATCGTCTCACTAATCACTCGTGATAAAATCCATGAAGCGATCCAAGTGAGCGTGGGTTTAATCCAATGCTCAAATCATATTCATAAGCACTCATAAACGTTGCAGCAAACATTTTCTATGTCTAATACACTTTAGGCAATTTACAAACCAATTCATGACAATCTTCTTTCATACCTACTCCCAAAGTATGAGCGACTGTGGAACGTTTGAATAATCTTATTATTCAGGAAGTCAAAACATGCAAAGTGAAACACAAGAATAATTGAACCCAATATGGCCCCAAACTTTTGAGTATAAATAAAACTCCTTTTATTTAATCACCATATTGATTACACATTATTCATTGTATGATGTTTCGGGTAATCAACTTATTACTTGAATTATAACAACAATTGTCCCATGCTCTTAGCATGCACACTATGTTTACTTATGGTCCTTACTTTGTGAAATAGTATAATTGAATAACATTTTCAATCACACTCATTTCACAATTCCTAATTCATTAGTGTAAGAATACAAAATTCTCGCCACTACTAGAATATGTTAGATTCTAACATTTTATGCAACAGTCATTTCGTAATGTCATGGCACAAAAGTCACCAAGACTCTGTCAATGCAATTACAAAATGATCTATTGGAGATTGTTACAAGTCAATTCCATATTCATGAAATATTATATTCAAAGTACATTCCTTTGAACATCCTTCTTACATAAAAGTTTCTAATCTAGACATTTATTCTCGATATCCAACTCCCAATATGGAAACATTTCCATATTTTCCATATGACAACTCATTCAAAATAGAATCTTATCTATTCATAATAATGTCAATATGGTCCATCCATGACTATACTTTCAACTGTCCTCAAGCGACCAATCCTTGACGAACCTTAGATTGTCCTTGGCAGTTGTTTAATTGTTTTAGTCAAAACCAGTTCTATTTCCTTTTTCCCTCTAAATGCCCTATGCATTTGGAAAATTTTAGAACGGTCGAATATTATAGCATATGCAATTGATCATATACCCGAAGCGTATGTGATACAATTCATAATAAAAAAACGTGATACTTTACCAGTTTCTTACTATAATATCATCACAATATTTCTATTTTTCGTGTTCTCAAAATTCGAACTATGAAGACGGATGTCGTAATCATAATCAAACTTTTGAGAATGAAAATAATAAATATACCCTTGACTAAATTCAATTAAAATTTCTTGATCTAAACTTTTAGATTGGAAACGAAGTATAACATTCTCCCCCTTAATTATAGCAAAAACAACTTTTCAATCCCTGCAACTTTGCAAAGTGAAACTTTTGTTTTTCTATAATTAATATTGCCAACTTGCAATACTTAAATAATAATCATGCTCCCACTAACATGATGATTATATCCATTCCAGCATAACATTTATGCTCCCACTAGCTTTGACACGTATTTAGAAACCAATCAAACTTCTAGAAAACAATATTTATTGACTTCCAAAGTTCATTGTTTCTAATATGATATGCTTCGATAAGCGTTTATCTAAGCTTCTCAAAATCACACACCTTTCCTTAAACAACTCACATGTGTGTCTAAACTAATTCAAAACTTATTTTACTAAGTCCCAAATGTTCAGACTAATTGCCAAATCTCATAATTCGAACTATGAATAGGGATGACGTAATCATAATCGAATTTGAGAATGCAATTTACATAATCGCTATCTTCTTAAAATCTCTCTTAGTGAAAGCGTTTCATCACAATCATTTTCATGAAGGAGAGAAACCTTATGACACTTACATTTTATGGTGTATGTGTTTCTATCCATGTGAATTTGCCATAAACATAATCGAAAGATAATGTTTGTGACAAATTCAAACTCTTATGGACAGAACTTGTTCATTCTTAATTTCTTGCCATCATGGGTCCCACCATTGCTTCCAAGTTATCTGGCAGCTCACCTATGCCAATCAATGTACTTTCATCGAACAAGGTGCTTGCCTTATGCAGTCTATTGAGAACTCGTAGAACTCGTATGCATAATCACTCAATAGGATTGGCACATAAATAGAATTTTGTCAACACAATAGGTTACAAACCTTAAGTCGTGTGCTAGTGTTTAATAGGTTTTACTCTTGATTAGTTCTTGAATCTTTTCAAGATCTTTAGACTCCCACTGATCTCTTGACATATTAGATTCTCTTATCCAAGGAACATTTCTTGATAAACCAAAATATTACACACATTTGGTCTTAGTTGGTCCTTGTCTTCTCCAAGACATCACAACTTACCAATTTCAAACATGCAAGAGTACGAAAAACAATTTTCTACTTCACATTTGATGAGTGTGTGTCACTCAATTCACAATCTTGGAGTACGTTTCTAAGACTTGATTTTGGAACGAAGTATGACTCATCCTTTTTGATTTAACCATTTTAACAATTTCCGATTCCTCTTCTTAGCTATACTAGTGCACTAAGATGTACTTAGAGGATCAATTGTGATATGGTTCTTAATCATTAAGACGATCATAAAATCCGATACAAAAGTACTTTCCCTTCTTCTTAGATTGGAGAAACTTTTATCTTTCTACCCAATTGATTCTTCTTATTCGTTCTGCCATTCATTGAAACTTTTCAATGATTCAGAATTACACTCAATCTTGTAAGTATATCCACATTTACTAGACCTTTTGGTAAATTATGACGAATAGTCTTATTGTTATTTGTGGTGGACTTGACTAGTGCATAACATTGTGTTCTAGTCCTTTAGTCCTTCACTTGACTCACATAATTGTGTGATCAAGGAATTAGTCTTAATTTCATAAGTACCAAGATTTCCATACATCACATGATTCAAATCATATGATTCTAAGTTTCTGTCCAATTGAAACTTGAGCGATGTGAATCTTTCCTTACCTAGAAAATTTTGACACTACCATAAATGACATAACTAAGAATCACATCCATTTATAGAAATACACAAACATCAATTTTTTTACAACGATTTTCATTGCAAGGATATATATATATATATATATATATATATATATATATATATATATATATATAAGACAAATCAAAATTTTATTTTATTCATAAAATCAGCGGGAAACATGTCCTTACAATGCAAAATCAACTGAAAAACTATGTAATCGAATATTCCTAACAACTCTATCATAACTTTCTAAGCTCAAAATTTGATCTTCGAATCCATGCGATCGTGATCCATTTCTTCGTGATCAGACTGATCTTGCTCTTCCATCAAGCTTCCTCTCTTTTCTCTGATCCTGCAAAACATTCAAATGCAATCTTATCACATTATGTATTAAGAATCAATGAATAGGAACTTAATGGAGTTAGATAGTGGATTTTACCTGAAGTAGAGCCATACTTCTTGACTCTCCCATCTCTTAGATTCTTCAGGTCCTCTGGGCAGCTTCGTATCCAACGCCCCTTCTCTTGGCAGTAGAAACATGTGGCTTCTCCTGGAGCGACCATGGAAGCATGGTTGGTTGAATTACCAGAAAAATATGCTCAATTACTTTGCCAAATCATTTCTGATTCAGCAATAATAAGCATGTAAGTTAGGCCAATGAGAGTCGTGTCAAGATCCATCATATAATACTCTCTTACGAACTTATCATTTGATTTAGGGAGTGACTGAAGAACCCAGTATACAACCAACTTCTTTGGAAAAGATGCACCCAACATTGTCAACCTATTGATGTGTGATTTCATCCCTAGGACGTGAGCACACACAAATTTTCCATCTTCATGTTTCATTGCCAACAGGGCTTGAGTGATTTTGAACTTTTCAATTCTTAGATCTTGTGGGTTTGGGAGAACAACAGGAGGAGGTGGAGGAAGTGAAACCAAGCTAGTCAATAATGCATGGATCGATCTTTCACCTTCATTGTGTAACAAACTTTCACTTTGAGCAGGAAAAACTTTTCCTTGGGATTCGGGAAGACCACGGTTAGATTCATACATCTACAAAACGGGAGAAAAATCAAGTTAGTTGATTGAGTCCTTAATAAATCACCCAAATAAGATATTAAGGCTAGGACCCAACACAATATTCTACAACTTGGGAGAGGGATGTTGTAACCCAAATTGCAGAACATTTGAAGGTAAGTGAATGACGATTCACTAATTTTCCACCATGAAAAATGAAAAAGATATTAGGTCTTAAATGTATTGAAAAACTCCTAGATCCTTTGAGATTCATTAAATTCTTCAACGACATGTTTAAATCTCGATATGACCCTCGATTTGTGACTGGGATGTCGAGGATCACAAAACAGGGTGTGAATAACCATGCAAACTTACATGGTGCCCCCAATGTTACAGTCACTTATTCGATGTGCCGGTTAACCACACACGCTCCACCGAACTATGAAAAACATTAAGTCACCCTTTGCTACCTTTGCTTAGAACCATTTAGTGTGCCGGTTAACCACACATGCTCCACTAACGTCTTCGCAAGGGTACAAAGTGTAATTTCATGGAATTGCATCATATTCACTTTTGTATAAAGTAACTAAGATTGGGAATTTTGCAAAAACATTTAGTTACTTTATACTTCATTATACTTTTAATGGAAAGGGTTTGCCCTATCCTACCTGTTCGGCTAACGACCCTCCACCAATCAAGGAAACGGTGGGTGAGAGTGGACACCCATTAAACAACCATTTTATAGGCCATAACCTTATACCCCCCTTATAGATCGGCTTCATGAATAAGGCCTACTAACGGTAAGACTAGCAGTTTAAGTTATACACATATAATATTAGACCTTTAATGTTATATATAGTATAAGGGTGTATTTTACACTTTTAAAAATACTAGGTGGTCTAATTTAATAAATTACACTTTTAATTTAATTAAATGTAAACCATATCACTATGAATTTATTAACTCTCTTTTAATTATACACTTAATTAATTTTAATAAAGCCATAAGGGTGTAATTTGAACTTTTTCAAAACTTAGGGTTTTAGAATTTAAAATTTCAAAAAATTAAACTTTTAATCAACCAATTTTAAATTCCAAAACTTGAGGGCAAGTCTTAAAACATTTCAAAACTATTAGATCAAAATACAAATAAGACAATTAAACAATTAATTTGTGATTATCTAATTATGACCTAATTCAATTTCATGAAAGATAATGATCAAATAATCCAAGAATTAACATTTATCATATAAGGAAGTAAACATTTGATTAATTTGAAATTATCTTTTGATTTGGAAAGGATAATCATATAACAATAATAAAATTCGGATTTTATCAGTCAAAAACGATTTATGTAATTATCCTTAAGCAAAATGGCAAGAAATCCCGAAAATCTCTTTGTCTGACAGCAAACCTTGTCGAGTTCACATGGGAACTCGTCGAGTTCATCAGACAGAGAGCCCAAAAATCGATTTTACAGCAAGAATGAATATACGAGGCATCATTACAGTAGAAACCAGTCAAGGCTCTGATACCACTGATGGGTTTTAGCCATAAGAACATCCTATGTGCTCATGCAAACCCTAATGCTTGGATCTAGGTTTCTCTATTGTATATGCATTCATCCAAGACTTTAAACCCTAGATCTAGCATGTGATAATCGATATTAACATAATAATAGGGTTTTGATCTTACCTTGATTGTTATGTAGCAATAACAATCTCAAATCCTCCTTATAGTTGGCTTCTGAAAGCTTAGAGTCATAAGTGTCACTCCTCTAATGGCTCACAAACACCAAGAGCAAGAGGATGAAGAAGGAGAAGAGGAGAGGCACCCAAAAATGTCTAGAAACCCTAAGGAATCAGTTAGCCATGTTTTTGGTGCCCTAGGGGTGCTTAAATAGTGAGGCTATTAGGGGTATCTAACAAGGAAACCCTAATTTGACTGCTTAGGCCCTAAGCAGCCAATGGACTCCCTCCTTAGAGGCCTTGGACGATTTCTAATGGGTTTCCCCATTGAATTCGTCCACTCCTCTAATATGGAGTCCATTAGCCCAATATTCAATTATCACACAATTGACAGTTCTAGTCCCCTAAGTTTAATTAATCTCTTTTAGCCACAAAATTAATTCTTAATTAATTATTGACTAATATTAATTAAACAAAATGATTTCTCCTTTATTATATTATTCTCATAATATATTAATAAATCATAATTAATCATCTTTCTCGATAATTCATCCTATCAAGTTGCTTTGGTGAAGGCAACCTAAAAGGATCATACACCATCGGGTCAAGTACATACCAAAATAGTTATGGACTTAGACACTAATCCAATTCGTACTGTCTCCACCCTTTTGTCCTCTCTGAGTTTTAACTCATGGAAGTAAAGATGGAACTGAACATGTGACCACCATTGTGTTTTGACTCGTGTTGCATAACTTGTGGTAAGGCACGAACACATGATGCTTGTTCCAATGAGAAAGCCATAAACAACGTCATTCGGAGTTGGTTGATTTCATGGAGAGGTCAAGTGAGGAGCACGTGTGAACTCAATATTTGTGTATTGCAGGATAGTACTTCGTGTAATTGAACCTGTATGATTTTAACTTCATCGTCGGGAGTATGGACGAAGGTATGTTGACTGGTTCTCATGAATTATCGGGAAACACTATTGAATCAATGTTAGAGAAATCTTGGATTATTATCTGAAATGGGTTTAGTTTAACCTGAGAAAGTTATGTTGATCGGAGGTTTACCAAAAAAGCTTTACATGGGATCTGGGATTTTTGGAATGGTTGCTCGTTGACTACAAGAGTCACATTTTCCTTCATTGATTCAGTGATCACTTTTCTTTGGTCATTCTCGTAGTTGTTCGTGTTGTTCTCGTTCTGATGGATGATTCCGGTGAACCCATCATCGTATTTAACATTGTTCTAAAAGGCGGGCCATGGCCTGCGCCACGGCGTGAGACGTGACTTTGTCGTTACGAAAAGCCTCATAATGTCGCCGTTAGGCATGACACGTGGCAAAACATGATATGGCGTGTGACATCCCGAAACTTCTCTCTTGTACACATAGTCAAATCAATCCATATTCAACTTGTTTTTTTGATTTCTTGTGCTATTTAAGGGTTCATTTAAGTGTTCTAAGCTCGAGTATAACCAAGGTTGAGGTTAGGAATGAGTCAGCGTGTCGTATAGTGAGAAAACCAGGCCATACACACCTCTAGGAGGAGTGTACGGCCGTACACATGGGTGTGCGACGCACACCCACTCTTTGGTCACACACTCATGTTTTGGCATCACTTTTTCCCTATATAAAGGGTGTCCCTTTCCTTTCATTCCTTTGACACCTTGGTAGCACACAACACTTTTCCTCTCAAGTTTCTTCGACCCAAACCTTCCATAGCTTCAAGAACGGTCAAGTTGAGTTCGAGGTTTCACTTGACACTCAACATCCCGTACCAGTCTTTCGTTCAAATCACTCGCTCAAGGTGAGTTCATACCCTTACATCTTTATGTGTTTTTACTGTTTTCAGTGGGAGAATACAAGCAACCATAAGTGCTTTTGTAAATTAATACAAAGAGCTTTTAACAAATATAAAACTCATGAAATTCTCATACTTTAACCCTTTTGTACTATGTTGAGCATAAGGGGAGTTTTACAACTTATCACTAAATTGCATAGTTTTCCGGACTCGATATTCACTACGCTATACATGCAAACTATAATCGGTATAGTTTGGGATTTTGCGAAACATAACAAGTACAGAAACTTCCACTACTAAACATATACACTACGACATATATATTTTACAGTTTACATCACCACATGAACATGGCATTCATAACTCTAACTGACACTACATACAGATTTCACTACGGTATAACGCTACCACAATACATGTAAACTAGATTGTACGATACTGTGAGGCACTACTTCAACACTGTACCCTTAGGTGTACAGGGATAAATCCTATCATAGTATAACCAGAGTCTTCTGGAGGGAGAGCGTGAGATTTGTGAATAGATCTATTCGGGACTTACAATCCCACACCTGAAATGCTAGCTACAGTTAGGCAGGCATGCATGGGGTGAACAAATGTCATTTAACTCAACGCCTGAAGAACGTTGGAAAGGTCTCTAGGTCGAATCAAGTATGGTTATACGACTCACAATATGTATGAATCACCTTTGGTTTACAAGTTGCCACTCTTCAACAGTTTTATTTATACTAAATAAAATAATACGCACTACAACCGGAGAATTTCCAGGGATTTCACTACATGGTTTTATTTTAAGTAATAAAATACACTACGTATACTGGCTATAGCTAGGTTTTTAAACAGAACCGGTTATACAATGGCTTCAAGTACGAAATACTTATACATCATGATTAGCATTAGCTGGTCACATGAAGTAGTATTTTCGCATATCACTACAGTTTTCAGTAACGAACTTTCATGTTTTTTTACAGAATTGATAACGCTACATTCTCACTAAAGAAAATATGGGATTTTCTTGAAACCATACGCATGATTTTACAAATTCATCAACAAGTTTTCATTTGAAAATACCGCTTATGAACTAACTAGCTTTATGCTGATATTTTCAAACTGCTTGTATTCTCAGGAAATCAGTAGACAGGTACCTGCTGGATTTTTGAGAAGCTAGAGCAATAAGAGTCTTACGTTTATATTTTTTTACATACTATTTGATGTATTTCAAACAAGTTTCAGACAAATTCCAAACTGATGTAATCATTTTCATTTATGTATTCACTGTAATGGTTGTGTTGTTATGATTGTTATTATTCATTGGTTGTGATGCTATACATGACGTCCTCCACCGCAGAACGTTTCCACCATTTCTGGTTTTGGGGTGTGAAATGGCGTGTTACGTGTAACATCATAAAATTATGAGGTAAAAATTTTATTTTTAATTCAACCAAAACATTAATTATCTTAAAGTCAAACAATTCATTATCGTTTTTATAAATATTCAAAAGTACTTTATAAGAAACAGTTGTTAGAGTACAATCACAAAATCATCATAATGCGGAAACATACGTGGATGCGCTGCGATCACGTCGGGCCCTTCCCATTCGAACCGTAAGTACCTGAAACCATAACCATAACAACCGTTAGCACAAAGCTTAGTGAGTTATACAAAATACTAAATACCATACATACCATTGGTCCTAGCCCTCACATTGGGCCCAACCCGTATATTGGGGCCCAACCCAATCATACAAATGCAAAAGTCACAAAGACATTTAGCACATATCTAGCATACATTGGTCCTAGCCCTTATTGATTCATGGGCCTAGCACAACATACAAATGGGCTTAGCTCGTCATACAATGGACCTAACCCCGCATACCTATGGGTCTACCCAACATACCATGTAAGAGTCACAAAGGCATCTAACATATCAGAACCTAGTAGGTCGGCATTGGTGCCTTCGACCCAAGAAAACAATGAGGAGACTCACATCTAGCTACTGAAACACTCGAATAAATATTTGACTGCCGGTCCGGAAAATCCCCGCACTATCAACATCAAATGACATCCAATTATTAGTTGGGTTCCGCCCCATAACCAAGAGTCTAAGCTACTTAGCCCAAAACCAGGGTAAAAGACCATTTTTAACCTTTATCTCAATTGGCCCAAATCCAAGGCCCAACTCAACTACTTCCAAGGCCCAAATCCTAAATGATATTCTAAAGCCGAATATGGCCCAACCTTCCAAATTGGGCCCAAAACCCATCATGGGCCTAAATCCAAAGGAGCCCAAAAATACAAACCATAAGCCCAAAATAGAAGTCTAATGGCCCAACAAGGCCCAAACTAAGAAAACCCAACCAATGGCCCAAACCGAGAACACCAAGCCCAAACTTCCATCTGCACTTAATCTGCTAAGAAAATTTGGCAAACTCTCAGTTCTGATTCTTTAAGGCTACCTATCACGTAAATTTGGCAACTTTAAACTCATGCATGGCTAAAGGGACTCAAAAGCTCAAAACAAGCTTAATAAAGGTCTTAATGCTTGCATTGACCAATATCTTCCATAAAGTTGACATTTTTATGAACGCGGGGACTAAATGGAGCCAAGATCTAGCATCCATAGCTTCTGAATTAGATCAAAAGCTCACATTTAACTCAAAAGCTCAAAAAGTGCACAAAGTACACCATAAAGTAGATCTAACACCAAAGACCATCAAGGTGAGAAGTTTTTACCTCAAAATGCTTACAGGTGAGAAGAAGAGCCCTGATCTACAAGCTCAAGCTATCCCCTAAAGTGCTACTCTTCTTCTTATTCTTCACAATCCACTAACAAAAACTCTTTCAAGCTTAAAACTCACCAAATCACTCTAGGGTTTCGATTTGAGGTTAATGGGATATGGAGGCTGGTTTAAAATGTCCAAAAGGTGATATAATGATGCTTAAATAGGTTGCAAACCCTCAAAATTAGGGTTTTCATCTGGCTGGAGTACGCCCCCCGTACTTCTAGTACTCCCAACGTATTCCATGAAGGTCTGCGATCCTTTCTGCCTCGTACGCCTAATGTACCCCCTTGTACGCCCTACGTACAAGGCTTAACCTTTTAAACCACAAACTCCCGGAGGCCATAACTTCTTCGTTCTAAGTCCGATTTTGACGATCCTTATATCTATGGAAAGGTAACAAGAAGCTCTACACTTCTATCAACTCATCCTTTCCTTAAAACTTCCTGAGCTAAAATACAAAATTCATAAAAAGCTCGAACTAACACTTTACCAATATACCCCTTGGCTCCAAAACACAAACCTAACTCCCAGATCATCCAGATTACATTACCACCACCCAAATGGGTCTAAATCCCTCTTTTCCAAAGGCCATAAGCCTTATGATACCCAATCTTCGGGTCACCGCCCCGAATTAGGAAACGATTCGGAACAAGGTGTTTTTTTTCGTTTGGGACATGTTTTTTTTGCTCTTTTTTATGTATTTTCAAAGCGGGGATATAACTATTCTGTTTTTTGTTAACTTTTTGTCATTAGTTATTGATATAACACTTCTAAAAGCTAGTTATATTTTATATAAATTTATATTTATGTGGCAATATAATTATAAATTAATATAAAATTATCGTGAACATGTCAGAACTTCCATTTCTAGCCGTGAACATCATTCAACAAGATGGTTTGAACTGGTGGTACATAGAATATACAATAGTAGTAGAAGAAGACAACGGTTAAAACTAAAGTGCCATTAAAGAAACAAGTTTCTTTCAATTCCTAAACTCCATATATCAAGAAAACTCAGAGTTTAATTTGCTTCTTGCACAGTTGAAATAAAGAAATAGTGAATGCAGTTGTGAGAGAGAAAGAGAGAGATGACCATTTTATATTAAATAATTATATTATATATTTATATTCTTTTAAGTAAGACAAAACTTCATAAATGGTCCCTGAATTAGTGAAGTGACGAAAACGCCCTTCAGTTAATAGGCAAAAGATGATGACGTGAGCAATAAGGACAAAACATCAAAAGTTTTAAAACCACATGGACCATCTATGAGTTTTTTAAACTTTAAGACTAAAATTTAGATTTCGATATACCAGGGACCATTTATAAAGTTTTGTCATTCATTTTTCCCACATAAATCGTAAATGGTCCAAGAATCAAGATGCGGGTATGGATTCGGGTACGTGTGATAAAGAGTAAAACACACTATCTGAGTTCAACTAAAGGGGCGGGCGGTATTAGTATTAGGCTAGAATGCAGCTTACAGAATTAGACTGCACTTCAACTACTTTCACAAATGAATCAACCTTCTAGACATCAATAAAGCTGAATTATATAAATAAATTTCATCTAGAAATTAATTACAAAGTCCATTTTGTAATACATTGTACATCACCCATTGGCTGCCGTCACTCTTTTAATATTTATTATTCTGGAAGGCACAGCTAAAAGTCCATCATGATATTAAAGATTAATACAAATGAATAAATTTCTTTTATATATATATATATATATATATATATATATATATATATATATATATATATATATATATATATATATATATATATTTGTCATTTATGTAATATTATGTATAAAATCATCTAAATTAATTTCATTTTGATTAAAAAACATAAAAAACACCCGTATTATTTTTTATTTTGTAATTCAACTTCATATCTATGTATTTCGAATGTGTTTTTTATTAGAATTCTAGTAGAAGCTTAATAATTTCCTCCGACACATACTTTTTGTATACTAGTTTTTTTTTTTTTTTTTTTTTTTTTTTTTTTTTTTTTTTAATTTGATTATGGGAAGAGGTTTATTGAGTTTTTAATGAACAATTTCAATCTTTCACTATAGTTTTTGTATTAAATTTCAAAAAACCGGACTACATCTAGTTAGGAAAATATTATTATATATGGTTTGTGGTGCAATTTTAAACTTATAAAACTCCATAAAAAAAATATAAACAAAGCCTAAAATAAGTTGTAATAGAGGATACAAGAAATATGATAGAGATATTTGATTGAATTTTGTTAAAACTATGTAGGTTTTGATGGTTCCATACCAAATATTAGGTATATAACAGCCACATATTCCCCAAGCTATATATATATATATATATATATATATATATATATATATATATTGATGGGTTCAACGCATAAGCAAATACCATGATCTAACTATATAATCACCTTCATGACTATAAGATTAGATTGAAGTCAAAAGTATAGGATAGTAAAACAAAAGTTCATATTCATATATGAACCTAAGTTCATATTTATTTACAATAAGATTATATTTAAAGAATAGTAGAGGATATTCATTTATTCATTTAAGAACATATAGACAAAGCTTAAAAACATAACATATTTTAGAAATTTGAGGTATGCGAGCACTTGGAAATTTGAGAATTGTGAAACACTTTCAAATTGAAATATTTTGATGGTACTCCTGTAATCAACAATTGGATAAGACTAAGAATGAGAAACTATAATAGAGAAGAATAAGATTATGATTTCTTTGTGCCATATATAATGACCAAAAATGGTATTTAACTTCTCTATCTGAAAACCACCAAAACTGTCCCAAGATATTTTTAGCAACCAACATAAAATATCTCTAAAAGTCGTTATAAACATGGGCTCTTCAAAGAGGGTAAAAAAAACCGTGATAATTTTAGAAAAATTAATTTTGACCCTAGCTAGGGAATCTACCCCTTGGACCCCGCTACCAGGGGCGCCGCCCCTGGGACCCTCGTTCATTGAAAGGCTTCGTCCTTAACTGACAATCTACTTTAAATCTTGAACAAACTTAAACAAGTATGCACTCTGCACCACCATTACTTATTTAATGTTTATCAAGAATACATTTGGTGAACAAGTTAATCCATTACACTTAAATATAATGAGTGATACAAATCACCAACACCATATTCATAAATAAACATATTTTTATACAGGAAAAGGCAAGTAGATTCAAGTTAATATGAATGTAAGGTCATATGAGTTCATATATGATGTAATATCACCACCATCCCACTATCCATCTTCACACCATAGGATCTCACAACAAAAAAATCATTTTCCTCTCTTAATCCATGCAATAAGCTATACGAGTTAGTTCTACAAACCAAAAAAACATCAATCAATAAAATGCAATTACATCAATCAACTAGCAATTACAGATGAATTACTTCAATCAAATGCAATTACATATCAATCTAAGTTCATATATAAACATATGTTCATAAGTGAACAATGTTAAAAAAACGTTTTACATAGTTCAAATGGATGTGAAGTGTGCATTTCTGAATGGAGAACTTGAAGAAACAATTTACGTTGAACAACCTCCAGGTTTTGTGAACAAAAAATTTTCGAATCACTGTTATATTCTAGACAAAGCAATGCATGGTCTTAAACAACCTCCTAGGGCATGGTATAAAACTCTAACTCGCTTTCTTAAACAGTCTAAATTCAAACAGGTTTCTGTTGATCCTACTTTCTTTTGGAAGAAGGAAGGTAACCATTTAATGATAGTTTAGATTTATGTTGATGACATTTGATGTGTGTGGAATGGACTAGTTTTAATCCTACTAACTTAGAAATAGAAACAAACACACGAAAGGCAGTGTACCTATCGATTAGCAATATAGTTCAAGCAAGTAGGGTATTAAACATAGGGAACGGTAAACAATTAAAATAAATGCTAATATTATCTAAATAAAACAAGTAATAGAAAGGGTTTTCTCTAGTTTTGCAAGACTATAAACTTAAGTACTTAACTAATACTCAACTAAGCAACTAACAACAAAGCAAACGAAAATCAACTAATTTCAATAATGGAAAAGACCTTTGTTTAGGTTTTGAATCATTTATTCCTATGGTTGATTTTATGACAAGTGCAATGGATTAATTAGCATTGGCTGCCGATTAGTGTGATTAGGTTCACGTTCGCTATTACTAATCCTTAGAAAACAAATCAATTTAAGCAGTGATCAAGTGATTAAACTAATAGATTTTCTAGTTTATTGATTCGGGTTAAGTAAGACTTGTAGTAGCTAATCAAATTACTAATTCAATTAACCTCTTGTTGATGGTTCGTCACACAAGGCTTACATATTAATTTTCCTATTTTCTAGTTAACCCTAGTTTCACGTTCTCTATTCCTAGGCATATAACAATGTTTTCACATAAATCATATAAGATTAGCAATTAAGAGATGTTCATGCAACTTAATATGCTGGTTAATTAACAGACAATAGTTGTAATTAACATATGAGGTTCTTTAACAAGCTTAACAAAACAAAATCACCAAATTAAATTAATCCAATCATAAAATCAAACCATATTCATAAAGTCATCTATCCTAAACAGAAGTTATGAGTTTTTAGCTCATAACTAAAGCAGAAAACAACTCAAAAATGAAATCAATTGATGCAAACATAGTGTAAACAAAAGATTAAGTAAAGAGTACGCTTGAATTGCCTTTATCTCCCCAAAATCGAATGATTAGAATTGATCTTCGAGTTCTAGAACTCCAGGAGCAGTTTGAATCATAAATTCTCCTTCAAAGGTTCGAGCCAGAAGTCCCAAATTCGTGAATTAAAGCCCTTTATATAGTTGCTGAAAATAGAGGCTACTCGTCGAGTCCATAAACCTACTCGGCAAGTCCACCACTTAAAATCCGTATACGATAATGACTCTTGTTTGTTCGCGAATCTTCGAGCCTACTCGACGAGTAGGCACCTAACTCGCCTAGTTCTTCAGAGTTTTCTTTCTTTTCTTTCTTTCTTCAATTCCCGAGCTTCCTATAGCTTTTTCTACTTCCTTTCGCTTACGGGCTCATATTTTAGGCTACAAATACATTTTAAACATATTGAAGTATCTTTTGTTCATAATTTGCAATAAAATAGCCAAAAAGTATTACGATTTCAAAAAATATATGACTAATTATGCACATATCAAAATACCCCAAACCTGACTTTTGCTTGCCCCCAAGCAAAACTGAATTTTAAACATACTAGTATCACATAAAACAATCCCAATCAAACCCAACCATTATGCCAAAACCGCAATGCATGATTTGTGTCTAAAATTTTTCATAAGACCCCCCTCAATTCTAAATAGTAACAATCCTCATAAACACTTCTCCACTTCTTTTGAACAATGCTCATTTTATGCATCCCTCCAAATCCATCCGCAGAAAACTTCCTAACCTCAAGGTATTTTTTGGTCCAATAACCTAAGCATACATAATCTAGAAAATTACAATTCTTCGATACCACTATGGAGCTCTTTGGAATTCTTCACTTCTTTGATATTTGATCTTCGATTTCATTGAATTCACCACCTTATTTAATTTTTTGTATCTTCAACTTTTTAAATTTCTTCAAAACTTTGATCTTTTGATCTTCACTTTAATTGCCCCAAATTCTTACAACTTTTTATTGTAATTCTCTCTCTTTTTTTACATGTATCTCACTTTTTTTCACTCATAACCTACATGCTTAAGCAGGGGCGCTCAACTTCAACCTTTATTGGTTAAAGATAATAGTTTTCCTGTATACATTTCAAGTACACGATGCTAAACATATTGCATTCCTCAAACTAAGCAAGGTTGTGTTTTTGTCCCATGATTTCACTAGAATAAAGGGGGCCACAAATGCACTAGAATGTATATAGGCTCAACTAAACATTTGGGTCTTCATAAAATCATCAAACATAATACTAGCATGATTCCTAATTGCTTTAACCAAAATTTTCTAAATTAATTCTAGCAATTTTATGCAAATTTTTTAAAATTAGACTTAAATTAGGATGCTAATGTTACTAATTTAACTCATATAACTAACCCCCTACCCCACACTTAATTCATGCAATGTCCCCATTGCATGTTATGCATGATAAAGAACATAAAAGTAAAGAGAGAATTGGAACAAACTCCCCTCAGATAGTAGTGGCGAAGGTGATCTTCTTCAATTTAGCTCCATCTTCAGTTGAATTTAGGCATAGGAACAGCTCATCCAAGCCTTGGGTGTCAAAATCTCGTGTGGTACAACTCCAATTATAAGGGAAAAACTCTTGGAAATGCTTAGAAAATGATCTTCCAAAGAAAAGAACCAACCCCCGTATCAATTGTGGTCAAATCACGAACTTGAAAATAGAATTAACGAGTGACTCATCGAGTAGATGTTCTAACTTGTTGAGTTGTAGCATGACTGGCAGAAAAGTCGGAAAATTGCACATGGACTCGTCGAGTCCATAAGATGCACTCGGCGAGTAGACCGATGTGTGGAAAAAATTTGTATTCTGCCCATGTCCGTTTTTGATGTATGGGGGTAATATAAAGTAATACTTTCCTTCATTCTTCTTCAGTAAATAATACTCTATAACTCTCTTCGTTACCGGACTCAACCTTGTACTCGAAAACTGCTATTCACTTACCCAGACTCGACTTTTCACGCTATATTCGCTTACACTCTATACTCTTTCACTTCACTCTTTTATCCAAATTTTGAAAATACTAAAAGCAAACATGCGTAATAAAAAGGAAAAACAACCAATCCTAAAAATTATTAAATGTTCAAAACTGATGGGTTTTGAGCATTCTAACACTCCTATGGTGTACATGCAACCCCATAAACCTTGGATCTTTGTTTTCTCTATTATACATGCAAATATTCAATATTCCAAGGTTTCATCCTAACTAGCATAATATGAAGCAACTACACTACAAGAATCTAGTAAAATGACATACCTTTTGATGGAGCTTGAAGTCTTGAATCTTTAAGAGCCTAATGCCTCAAGTGTTGCACCTCAAATGGTTCACACAACACCAAGAACCCTTGGAATAAGTTGAGAATAAGGATACTTGCACCAAATCGGTTTTGCCCTCTTGTGTACTATACACTAGTGCTTAGCACCCATTTCATGAACCATAGACCTCTTTATCTAGTGTGGAGGATTATGGTTACATTCATGTAAACCCTAATACCCATGACCTTTCATTTCCATAGGATCCATGGGTTAAACACTCCATGGACTATCCATGAAAGCTTAGCCCAATCTAAATGAACTTGGCCCACCATTTATATAAGAGTCCATATTTAATTAGTTCCTTTTGATCACTAAATCAATTCTAAATTAATTCTTGATCAATACTAATTAAATAATGTGATTCCATATTAATATATGAGAACTTATAATACATTAATATAAATCATAAGTATCCTTTTTCTCATTTTGTCTATCTAAGTGTTCCGATGCCATGCAACCCAAATGGACCAAGCCAAATCGGGTCAAGTACATACCAATTATAGTTATGGACTTAGACACTAATCCAACAGTCTCCCACTTGAATAAGTTTAAAACTATTATTGCGTATGACTCCAAAACCTGACTAGCAATCGTAACTCTTAAAGCCCTTGTCGAACTCTGACCTAGTCAATGACTTGTCCATTAGATAAGGGATCATATATTCCTCCATTCTAGATATCATATGGAATGAGACATGGATTATAATCATTCTCTCTATCAATTTGTTGTTTCATGATTTCCGATTTATGACGACCGACTAGTTGAACAAATCAAATCAGTCCAGGCTTGGCCAAGCACTTAGGGGTGTCATCACTAAATCATTGAGGGGCCCACAAATATCGCTTTTATCCCTTCAAGGGTAAAAGGAGTGGATAAACTTCGACTCATATGCTTGTTCTACTAGTTGTTGAATCATACACAAATGTATGTTTTATAACATTGAGTTACCAATGCGTTTTCGTACAATCAATGTATAACCAACTCATAGTCAACAACTCATATCTCTAGGTTTGAAGAATATAACTCATGATCACTCATGATAAAATCCATGAAGTGGTTTAAATGGGCGTGGGTTTAATCCAATACTCAGAACTTATGAGCACTCATGAATGCTGTAGCAACTCTTGCTATGTCCAACACCTTAGACATCTACAAGCAACTTCATGACAGTCTTGATTCATACCAACTTCCAACATATGACCGACTGTGGATGGTTTGAATAACTTAGTCATTAGGGAAGAATGACCTAGTTATTCTGGAAATCAAAACATGCAAAGTGAAACATAAGAATAATCGAATCCAATATGGTGTCAAAACTTATGAATATAAATAGAACACATTTTATTTATCACCATATTGATTACACATTATTCATTAAATAATGTTTCAAATCATCAACTTTATACTTGAATCAAAACAATATTCATGCGATGCTCTAAGCATGCACACCAAGCTTATCTAAACTATAGTTATGCCATACACCAAGTATGCACACTATTGTTTTCTATGATCCTTACTTTGTGGAATAGATCAACTGAACATAATTTCAATGATTCTCATTTCACAATCTTAAATCCTTACCATAAATGTAAGAATTCTAAATTCCTGCCATTTACCGAAATCTGCCAGATTCTAAACCTGTATGCATTGATCCTCTTGTAATGACTATGCACAAAGTCACAAAGACTTGTCAACAGACATTACAGAGTATTCCAATGGAGATCATTCCATAGAAATGAAGTCTCAAATTCAAAGTACATTGCTTTGAACATCCGTGTTGCATTAAGTTTCCTAATTTTACATAGATTTAATGAATAACTTCGACCTATGGGAACATTTCCATATTCCCATTTTGACTATCACTTCTGAACAAGAGTTTCCTCTTTTCAGAATATGTCAATATGGTCCTCTCCAAAAATTTACACCATACTTCCAACTGTCCCTAAGCAACCAATATTTGGTAAACCTTAGATTGTCCTTGACAATTGCTTAATCAAATTAGTCATATCCAGTTCTAGTACTTTTTCCCTCTTAATGCCCTACACATTTGGAAAATTTTTGAACAAATGAATATTATAGCCATAAGAATGCACTAAGATGTCCTTAGAGGATAAATTGTGATATGGTCTCACAATCATTAAGATGATCATAAAACAATATACTAAAGTACTCTCCCATCTTTTTAGATTTGAGAAACTTTTATCTTTCTACCTAATTTGATTCTTCTTATTCGTTCTGCCATACATCGAAACTTTTCCAATGTTTCAGAATTATACTTAAACTTGTAACTATAACCATATTTACTAAGCTTTAGTAAATCATGACGAATAGTCTTATCGATCTTTTGTGGTGGACTTGACCAATGCACAAGAATGTGTACTCGATCCCTTAGTCCTTCACTTGACTCATATATACATGTGAACAAGGAATTAGTCTTAATTTTCCAAAGATGAAAATTCTCATTCATCATACGACTTGCGTGATTCCAAGTTTCTGTCTAATTGAAACTTGGGTGATGCGAATCTTTCCTTATTTGGTAAATTTAGACACTACCACAAAAAAAAGAATCAAACTCATATTTCCATTATTGCTAGAAACATACAAACATGAATTTTTCATAAATGCCATTGCAAGGAGATATAAAATAAAGTAAAACAAAATTTTATTTATTTATAAATGTAGAAAAAACTTTTTCCTTACAATGCAACTTTAAATGAAAACTATGCTATTACATATTTTCTATCAATCTATCATAACTCCTAAGTAGTAGCTTAAGAATCTGATCTTCGAACCATGCAATTGAAATCCATCTTCGCGATCAGATTCAACATACTCTTCCTTTAAGTTTCCTTCCCTTTGCTTGATCCTGCCAAACATCAAAATGTAACCGAGTCAAATTTTGTATTAAGAATCATCAATTAGGAACTTAACAGAGTTAGATATCGGACTTATCTGAAGCAAATTCAAACTTTTTGATTATTCCTTCTCTCAGATCTTTCAGGTAGCCAGGGCAGCTTCGCAATCAATGCCCCTACTCTTGATAATGAAAACATATAGACTCTTTGGGAATGGTACACGGGACTATCACATACTTAGTTTTTCCCTTTACCTTTTGGTCAACCGGGTTGACCAAGGTCGATCCCTTTCCATTAGGAAGAGAAAGATTTTCTGGACTTCCCATGTTACCATTATCAATGTCCATAGAAGTTTGAGAAATAGACCTTCCACCCATATTTGCTTCACCATTGCGCCAAATAATTTTTGATTCAGCAACAACAAGAAAATAAGATAGATCTATTAGAGTCATGTCGTGATCTGTCACATAGTAGTTGTTAATGAACTCACTATACGACTCAGGAAGTGACTGAAGAACCCAATCAATAGCCAACTTCCTTGGGACAACGACACCCAACATTCTCAACCTGTCAATGTGTGACTTCATTCCTAAGACATGAGTGCACATAGGTCTTCCATCTTTATGTTTCATTGCAAGTAGGGCTTGAGTGATCTTGAACTTTTCAAGTCTTCGAGCTTATGGGTCAGGGAGAATAATTGGAGGAGATGCAGGAAGAGAAGTATGTTTTCCATGAGATTTAGGAAGATCATAGTTGTCTGAACCAGATATCTACAATGGGATAAATTCAAGTTAGTTGATTTAAGTCCTTAGTAGAACACCCAATACGAAATATTAAGGCTAGGACCCAACACAATATTTTATAATTTGGAAGAGGGATGCCGTAATCCAAGCTATAAAATATTTGAAGGTAGGCGAATGACGATTCACCGATTTCCACCATGAAAAACGAAATAATTTATTAGGTTTTAATTGGATTTGAAACTCCAAGATCTTTTGAGATTCATTGAACTTTTCAATGGCATGTTTCAATCTCGATTATACCCTCTCAAGTTTGTGATTGGGATGTCGAGGATCACAAACAAGGTGTGAATAACCATGCAAATATACTTGGTACTCTTAATTTTTATCACCTAATCGATGTGTCGGTTAACCACACGCGCTCCACCGATTCTATGATAAACCTTAAGCCACCCTTTGCCAACCTTGTTAAATCCAAGTTAGTGTGTCGGTTAACCACACACGCTCCAATAACGACTTAAGCAAAGTGCAAAGTGTAATTTCATGTGTTAGCACCAAATTCACATTTTCTTAAAGTAACTAAGATTGGGAATTTATAAAAGGTTTAGTTACTTTATATTTATCATTATACTGATAATGAAGGGAGGATTAGAGTCCTGTCAAACCCTTTCGACCCTCCACCAATCAAGGAAGCGGTGGGTGAGAGTGAACACCCATTAAACTGTCATTTAATAGGCAGTAACCTTATACCTCCTTATAAACCGGCTTCGTGAATGAGGTCTGCTAACGGTAAGACTGACTTTGTTCTTATACATATATATAATTATTAACTATTAATAATAGTTTAAGGGTTGAATTTTAACTTTTAAAATTCTAAGGGTTTAACTTGAAATTAAAGTATTCATAAGGGGAAACTTTACAAATTCCAAAACTTGAGGGCAAGTTTTGAACAATTCAAAAACTATTCAATTCCATAACTTATGAGTTTAAAGTAGTTTTAATGAAAAACTCTTCAAGTTCCATAACTTGAGGACAAGTTATGGAAGACTTTAAAACATTTAAAAAGAGAGACTCTTCATTTTCATAACTTATGGAAATCTTATGAGTTTTAATAATCATAAATGTGACTTTTCATATAACTTGAGGACAAGTTACAAAAACACATATTATGAACAACTTTTAGATCAATTTGGATTGAAAACATATTATCACATAACTTTTCTATTAATCTAAATCAACTCATAAGAACAAGATAATTCAAATCAAACAATGTTCATAAAATTAGCCTAACCATTACACTAATACAAAACATGAATCTATTGACAATTATCTATGAAATTGGATTAGCATGAACACTACCACATCAAAAACAGGTTTACAAGTTCAAAAACAGCTTAGGGTAATTTTCCTAGTACAATTCCAACCAAAAAACTCGAAAATATGTTGTCTGGGGGTCCAACTCGTCGAGAGCATGAACCAACTCGATAAGTTGGATGATTTTATGCATGGACTCGGCGAGTCACTGTCCAGAACAGCAGAAAATCGATTTTTTCAACACTTTTCAACAATTTGCATCAAGTATAATTAAAAACAAGCCTAGGCTCTAATACCACTAATGGGTTTTGAGCATTCTAACACTCCTATGGTGTACATGCAACCCTATAAACCTTGGATCTATGTTTTCATCTATTATACATGCAAATATTCAATATTCCAAGGTTTCATCCTAACTAGCATAATATGAAGCAACTACACTATAAGAATCTAGTAGAATGACATACCTTTTGATGGAGCTTGAAGTCTTGAATCACCTCAAATGGTTCACACAACACCAAGAACTCTTGGAATACCTCGAGAATAAGGATACTTGCACCAAATCGGTTTTGCCCTCTTGTGTACACACACTATTGTCCATTTCATGAACTAGGGACCTCTTTATATAGTGTGAAGGATTAGGGTTACATTCATGTAAACCCTAATACCCATGACCTGTCATTTCCATAGGATCCATGGGTTAAACACTCCATGGACTATCCACGAAAGCTTAGCCCAACATAAATGAATTTGGCCCATCCTATATATAAGAGCCCATATTTAATTAGTTCCTTTTGATCAATAAATTAATTCTAAATTAATTCTTGATCAATACTAATTAATTAATATGATTCCATATTAATATATTAGAACTTATAATATATTAATATAAATCATAAGTATCCTTTTTCTCATTTTGTTGATCCAATTGTTCCGATGCCATGCAACCCAAATGGACCATGCCAAATCAGGTCAAGTACATGCCAGTTATAGTTATAGAGTTAGACAGTAATCCAACAACTTGTTCTACATACCTAGTGAAAACGTGGTCTTCATAGCATCAAGAGGAGTCTTTCGTGAGACAGAGCTCATATGCAAAGAGGACAGTGGGAGTACAACTGATCTTGAATAAATTCAAGAGTCAAGCAATGAAGGAACCTCTAACACTAGCGCTCAATCCGAAGAAGAGATTCCTATTGAACCAATTGACGAGTCATTACCTCTTAGATGTTCCACTCGAGTTAGAATGGCACCATACTTTTATGGTTTCCATATTACTACCGATGGTGATACGTTTATCAGTGGTAGTGCATTGGTAAATTTGGATGAGCCTTCTAACTACAAGGAAGCCATGGCGGGCCCTGAGTCTGCTAAATGGAAAGAGGCTATGGACAGCGAGATCCCGTCTATGTATGGAACCAAGTTTGGAATTTGGTTGATATTGTACCAGGTCGTAAGACAGTTAGGTGCAAATGGATCTTCAAGAAGAAGACCGGCATGGATGGAAAGGTGCACACTTTCAAGGCTCAACTGGTTGCGAAGGGCTTTACTCAAACCCCAGGGGTTGACTATGATGAGATCACTCACCAGTGGCTAAGATTAAATCTATTAGGGTTATGTTAGCCGTAACTGTGTTTCATGATTATGAAATTTGGCAGATGGATGTCAAAACCGCTTTCCGTAATGGAAAGTTGGCTTAGGATGTTTACATGAGTCAGCTAGAGGATTTTATGGATTCTAAATACCCCAATAGAGTGTGTCAGCTTAAGAAATCAATCCATGATTGAAATAAGCTTCTTGCAGATGGAATATTTGCTTTGATGAGAAAGTCAAAGAGTTTGGATTCTCTAGAAGTGAAGATGAATCTTGTGTATATGTCAAGGCTAGTAGGAGTATAGTCACCTTTATGGTATTGTATGTTGATGACATACTACCTATAGGAAACGACGTTCCAACTTTGCAGGAGCTTAAGTCCTGGCTTGGAAAATGTTTCGCTATGAAGGATCTTGGAGAGTCTGCCTATATTTTGGGAATAAGGATTTTGAGAAATTGGAGTAGAAGACTAATTGGACTTAGTTAAGGTACATATTTGGATAAAGTGCTAAAGCATTTTAGCATGGATAATTCCAAGAAAGGGGAGTCACCTATCCAGAACAATACCAAACTGAATAAGACTCAGAGTCCGAGTACGAATGTTGAGATAGTGGAAATGAGTCGAGCTCTAGATGCTCTTGCCATTGGATCGATCATGTACGCTATGACATGTACTCGTCCTGACGTGGCTTTTGCCTTGAGCATGATTAGTCGATATCAGGGAAATCTGGGTAAAGCTCATTGGATAACAGTTAAGAACATCCTTAAGTATATGTGAAGGGCTAAGGACTGGGTCCTTGTGTTTGGTGGCAGTGATGGCTTAAGAGTTACCGGGTATAGTGATGACATCTTTCAGAAAGACAGAGACAACTTCCGTTCTCAATTAGGTTGGGTGTTTACCCTTAATGGATGAGCAGTAACTTGGAAAAGTTCCAAGCAAGATATCGTGGCTGATTCAACATGTGAATCAGAGTATATAGCTACAAGCAAAGCGTCAAAGGAGGCTATATGGTTGAAGAACTTCATTGGAGACCTTGGAGTTGTGCTAGCCATTAGGGAGCTGGTGGAGATTTTCTGCGATAATGATGGAGCGGTTTTCTTAACCAAGGAACCGAGAGATCATGGTAGATCAAGGCATGTCTACAGAAAATATCATTTTATTAAACATTGAGTAGAAGAAGGACACCTCTTCGTTAAGAGGGTATCATCAGAAGAAAATCATGTCGATCCCCTCACAAATGGTCTAAGTAGGATCAAGCACGTCCAGCATGTGAGGAGAATTGGTCTGAATGATGATATTAGTTTTATTGATTAGATAGATATTTAGAAACTTATAACAATATAAATGTAATTGACATTTGATGATTAAGTAATGGAGAATTATTTATCAGTATTGTTTACTATCTTTTGTCAATTGTTTATTATTGTGTTTCAACTTTGCATGTTTTACTTCCCAAATAATTGGATTATTTTAAACATCCACAATCGATCATACTTTGGAAGTAAGTAGTGAATTAAGATTGGCCTGAACTGGATTGTAGTTTGTCTAAGGGTTTACACATAACAATGGTTTGCTGCAACATTCACGAGTACTATTGCAATAAGGATTTGAGTATTGGATTAACCCACGCTCAGAGAATTACTTGATGGAATTTATCATGAGTAATTTTGAGACAATAATATTGTATAATATTTAAACCAAGATATATGAGTTGTTGTTTACAAATTGGTTGTGCATTGATAATGCGTAAATGTATCAGGAACATGGTGTTATAAAACATATTGTTGTGCATGATTCAGTGAGTAACTGGTACATGCATATGAGTCAAAGTTTATCTGTTCATCTATTCCCTAAGGTGGAAAAGTGATATCTTTGGTCCCCTTGATGATTTGGTGTTGACTTATGTGTCGGGCCCGGTCAGGATTGAATTGATGTGTTCTGTAGCACCTGGTTCCCGGTACGTACTCCTTGTAATTAACATTTTTAAAACAATGCATTTTTGCCTTGGACTCGGCGAGTTGATGGACCAATTCGCCGAGTAGGAGCGGGATAAGACGCGGGGACTGAACTTTGGACTCGATGAGTAGACCCTGTTTGGGCAAAAACCCTAAATTTAAAGGGTTTGCACCCTATTTAAACCAACCTTATGCGCCCCAACCTCGCCCCCTTCACCCTCAGAGCTCCCTATATCGTCCAAACCTTGTTCCTTGTGACATTGAAGTGTTTTGGTGTGTTTCTTGAAGATTTTGAGAGAAGAGAAGAGTAGATCAAGAAGAGAAGGAGGCCAGACATCTTGGTGTTATTTCAAGTGATTCCCTTGAGGTATAACTCAGTTTCCCTCTGTTTTCATGCTTATAGTCCCTTATAGCTCCATTAAAGTCCTCTTTGAGCCATTTCCAAGCTTGGGTATGATTTAGGACCTGTAATAAGCCGATTAACCTTTAGATCTGGGCATGAATGAGCTCCAGGAGCTCGGATCTACTGCCTTTATGGAGCCATATTGCATGAAAGCCCCATATCTACCCTTTAGTGCATTTTGAGCCCTAAAACCTTCATTGGTGTTTATTTACACGTAAAGTTGGAAACTTTACGTGTTAATCAAGCCCTAGAAACCTAGATTTATGAATGGCATGAGCTGGATTCAAGCAAAATCGAGTTTATAGTATTTGCATGTGGCAGACTCGGTGAGTCGTTCATCGGACTCGGCGAGTCGAGTCGTGAGTCCCCGAGTTTTCCCCTTTTTTGTGTTGCGGGTTGGAGTAGTGAGTCATGGGGTGTGACTCAGAGGGTCGGAAGCCAGACTCACTCATGAAGTAACTCGGCGAGTTCAAGGCAATCTTCTTGCCTCAAGAACAGACTCAGTGAGTTGTTCATACAGCTCGGCGAGTCGCAGCATAGAGTGTTCTTCGGATGAAGATGAACTCGACGAGTTGTTCATACAACTCGGCGAGTAGGATGAAGGACTATTGGCCTTTGGTTTAGAAGGAAAACTCATCGATTCAATGCCTAACTCGACGAGTAGAGACGGGTTTATGGTCAGACAAAGGGATAAGGACTCGGCGAGTTGGCAAGCCAACTCGGCGAGTCGGGTCAACTGGCAGTTGACTTTGAATTTGACTCTTGGTTTGGTTAGGGGTAAATGGTCATTTTACCCTGAGGTCGGTTGGCAGTATTTGACTAAGTTTTTTGTGGGAATTATAGCCGGAGGATTTCCGGAGTAGCAGCAGCAGTAGACAATCAGTTCCCACACCGATCAGCAGCTACTTTGAGGTGAGTTACCTTCCAGTAGCAGTGGGTCTACGGCCACAATGTCGGCCCACCAGTAGGAGTTGTATGATTAGATGATTGTCTCTGTGATATTCATATAGGGTTGCTACTACCTGTGTTATGTTTATGTGCTAGTATGATATGATGCTATGTGCTAGTGACAGTAGGGGAGATAGTCCCCGGTTTACCGGTCGGTAGGGCCGAAGGGGCAGTCATGCCCAGCCATGCTAGATAGATTATGTGATATGTGTTATATGGTAGTAGTAGGGGTGAAATAGTCCCCAGCATCCGGTCGAGAGGACCGAAGGGGAGACCAGCACCCAGATATACTAGTTAGCATCCGGTCGAGAGGACCGAAGGGGAGGCCAGCACCCAGATATGCTAGCTAATATCCGGTCGAGAGGTCTGAAGGGGTAGGTCGGGCACCCAGATATGCCTGACAATATGTGTATGATATGTGGTTATATGGTATGTGGTACAGTGGGGGAACTCACTAAGCTTCGTGCTTAGAGTTTTTAGTTTTGGTTTCAGGTACCTCTTCTTCGAAGGGGAAAGAGCTGGCGCGGTAGCGGCCCATCACACACATGCCTTGTATTCCGCACTTTAAGATCTTCCTGGGGATTTGTACTCTGACATTATTATGTTTTATGAAAATGTTTTTCCAGACATGCGATATCTTTTATGAAATGTTATGATCGATGAACGTTTTATTTCTAATGTTTTGCTAAGTATATATTTTAAAAATGAAATTTTTGTCTCGTATATTTGGGATGTTACATGTTCAATTAAGTTCTTTGTCATTCAAAATAAGAAATCGGGAAACAAACTACTGGACAATGAGAATGATTCTGTTCCATGTCATTTGTCCACATGATATCTTGTAGAATGGAGGATTATATGATCCCTTATCTTAGGACACGTAACTGACTAGGTCAGAGTTCGATAGCGGCTTTTGAGAGCTACAATGTGTCGGTCAATTTTGAAGTTATACTTGCAATTATAATTATGAGACTTATCCAAGTGGGAGACTTTTGGATTAGGGGTCTAAGCCTATAACTATAATTGGTATATACTTGAATTGATAGTAGCACAGTGCTTTTGGGTTGCATTCACTCTAGCAAATTGAGATGATGCTTTTTAGAGAGAGACGTTGAATTTATTATTTGGAATAATAAGTTGATAGAAATGATTTATTAAGATGTTATGAAAATAATATATTAATTAGAAATCATGTTGTTTAATTAATATTTAATCAGAAATTAATTTGGAATTAATTAAAAGTATAAGGGGCTACTTTGCAATTTATTGATAATTGTGTAATTGGACTGATGGACTGCATGAAAGGAGTGGAAAAAAATTATAGGGAGGCCGTGTAAGTTTTTGTCCAAGGTCTTATGAATGGGAGTCAGTGGGCTGCTTAGGCCTTAACCTGGAAGTTAGGGGTTCCTCCAGCAAACCCTAGCTTTGGGACTAAGCAACCAACAACTATATAAAGACCCCAACCCCTTGGATTTTTGGTCACATGCTTCCTAACCCTAGAAGATCCGAAATTGTGGTGCTATCTCCTCCTCTATCCTCTCATCCTTTTGTAAAGAGTGTTTGTAAGCCATTAGAGGTGTCACACTTGAGGCACTTGCTCTCAAGAGTTCAAGATCTTCAAGGTTTCATTGTTATTACTACATAACAATAAAAGTATGCATCTGAACCCTAGTTTTATATAGATTTCGAAATTTCTATTAGCTTCCTAGGGTTTCTCTTTTGTATTTAAGTTTGTATGTTCAACTAGTAAAAACCTAAATCCAAAGTAGTAGGGTTGCATGAACACATAGGATTTGTTGTTATGCTCAAACACCATCAACAAGTACATCCAAAAACTCGTAAGGAGGAGTAGTCTTGTAGGTGACCATATAGCTTCTCAAAAGGAGAGATTCCTAAATTCAATGAAGTATGGATAAAATTAATCACATAAACAACAGTTAGGACTGCTTCTCCCCAAAAGGTACTAGGGACCTGCCCAGACAGGAGCAATGAGTGGGCGGTCTAAAAAATATGACAACATTTTCGTTCTGCCACACCATTTTGCTGAGGAGTGTTAGTACACGATGACTGGTGTATGGTACCATCAGAAGCAAGTAACTGAGTAAAATCATTAGAGGTATATTCACCCCTAAGTCACACATGAAGCACTTAATCACAACCGAATGTTGAGTTTTAACCAGAGCTCTAAAATTGCTGTAAATACTAATGAAATCAAATATGTGTTTCATAAGATAACCCCATGTATATCGAGCATAATCATCTATAAAATATACATAATATGTTGACTCATACTTTGTGGATACTGGTGTAGGACCCCACACATCAGAATGAATAATGTCAAAAGGAGCAGTAGAACAAGACATACTTTTATTGAAAGGTAAAGCAGAGACTTTTAATAGTTTACAACCACTACAATCATAAATATCACAAGTGTTCAAATGACCCAAAACACCACTAGATGCTATAAAACTCAAACGTGATACATACACATGTCCCAAACGAGAATGCCAAAGATAAGTCTCAGATGAAAAAGGACTCAAACGAAAAGAAGACAAATCAATGCTGGAGGCAGCAAAAAAAAATACTTTGAGAACCTCAAAGACATACAGTTCCCCCACCCTACGGCCGATCCCAATCACCTTCTGGGTGTGTTGATCCTATATAACACAGACATAATCAGAAAAGAACACCCAGTTACCAGACTTACATAACTGACTGAATAAGACAAGATTCAAAGTAAATTTGGGAATGTAATAAACATCAGGAAGAGTGATATGAGAAATAGAGACAGACCCAACACCCTCAACTAGCATAGATGTATCACTAGCAGACATAACGTAAATAGATGACACATGTGACAAAGAAGTAAATGATGAGAAACGAGGAGTCATGTGATGAGTTGCACCAGAATCTAAAATCCAAGAAGATGAGGGAATACATGATGTACTAGATGAAGTATGACCAAAATGAGACATAGATGCAGACATGGAAGTGGGATTAGAGGCCAAATACTGTCTGAAACTCTCAAAAACCTTGGGATCCAATGCAGATGGTAGCATGTTGCCAACAGATTTTGTGTCAACTGGTGGTGTAGCAACATCAAACTATGGAGGACAAGGAGTCCCGGGAGGAATACCAGAGGAACATGGCTGAAACTTCTGTTGACCATACTTATTTTGTTGTCCCGACTGAGGCTGACCAGATTTACCCTTGTTGACTAACAATGGACACTGAGCTTTCCAATGATTTTTCTATTTGTAGAATGCACACTCATCATAAGCAACCCTTGAAGTTTGTTGTAACACCCAAAATCTAGAAGGCCAAGAAAGGAAAGAAACCCTAATTTTTAAGGGCGACTCGGCGAGTCCAAGGAGGAACTCGGCGAGTCCGAGCGGGATCCGAGTCGAGGAGTAAGTGACCGACTCGGCGAGTCGGCCAAGGTGACTCGGCGAGTCTGGTCTGTGCGAGGAAAACCCTAAATTCGGGACTTGGAGCCTATATAAACGCCTTAATCTCCTTCCCAGGGTCCCTTTACTACCTCTTGCACCCACAGCATCGAACCCCAAGCCCCATTGTTGCCCATTCAAGCTCCCAAGCCATATTGAGTGATTTGAAAGAAGAAGAAGAAAGGGAAATCATTGAGGCTTCAAGAATTGGTCTTGGATCTGAAGATGGGGGAACATTTCTGAGCATCTGAAGGTAATAAGTCGTTTCTCTCTTTTAGATCTTCTATGGTTGTGAGATTTGGGGCTTTTAAGCCATGGTTTGCCACCCAATTGAGTTAGAAGTCGGATCTGGAGTTGCTACTCCAGATCCAAGTGTGTTATGGCCTAGTGAAGCACAAAGTATCAGCCATTGAGTCGATTTCGGAGCCTCTTGGTCTTAAACCCTAGTTTATGGTGGATTGTGCCTAGATCTCCTTCTCTATACGTAAAGTTTGCAACTTTACGTGGGGAATAGGCTTGGGAAGGGTAGATCTACAGTTTGGGGTCCATGCATGACTCAAAAGTCCTCTACATGTATGTAGATCTGAATGGACTCGGCGAGTCCTTCGAGTGGACTCGACGAGTAACATGAAGATGAGGAGGAACTCGACGAGTGGGATGAACAGCTCGTCGAGTCGGATGAAGATGGGCATGAACTCGGCGAGTTGGATGAACAACTCGGCGAGTTGGATGAAGATTTCCTTGTGCTCGGCGAGTCTGTTCTTGGACTCGGCGAGTCAGGTCGCGTAGCCCCAAACCCTTCGAGTTGAGATTCGAATCAGTGAGTCGGGTGGAGACTCAACGAGTTGGACAGGTTAGGACTCGGAAATCGTTGGACTCGGCGAGTCATGTCGCGAATGGAAGGACCCTGAGTATATGAACTCGGCGAGTCAGTATGTGGACTCTGCGAGTAGGGTTGACCTGGAAAGGTTGACTTTGACCAGGACTTTGTCATTGGCAAGAGTTGACTTAGTTGACCTTGGAGGTCAGTTAGACTAAGTGTTATGTTGATATTGGTAGCTCGGGGAGCTAGTGGAGCAGCAGTTCGGAGTCAGTGGTCAGGTAGCGGTCAAAGGGATTAGCAGCAGCAGTTTAGCAGTATCAGGTGAGTTTCCCTTTGTGTGAATGGGTCTACGGTCACAATGTTGGCCCATGTAGATATGAGTAGAAGACCCGGGGGTTAGCCCTAGGCATCGTATGCTAGTATGACGTTCAGAACGAGGTCCAATGTTAGCGGGCGGGTGCCCAAGGAATGGTTTATGTGGTAGTTTATACTTGTTGTCTGTGTGATACTTGTATGTGCCTGGTAGGGTGGTGAGTGTGGGCGAGGTCCCGTACCTCACCAATAGCAGAGTGTGGATGGTGTTCCATATCTCATTAGCAGCAGATCAGGGGCGAGGCCCAAGTTAGGGAAAGAGTGAGTGCGGGCTGGGCCCGTATCTCACTATCAGTAGGAGTATGGACGGAGCTCCCTGGCTCATCAGTAGAGTTCGGTTGTTAGGACCGGAGGGTAGTCAGACACCCCAGAAACGTCTCACAGTATGTGATGATATGTTTGCATGTAGGCCTATTATGTTATATGCGATAGAGGTAGTAGGAGGGGACCAGTCCCCAAGTTCGGTTTTTAGGACCGAAGGGTAGTTCAGACACCCCAGATATGTCTGATAATCTGTTACGTTATGTGTTACATCCCCAAAATCTCGGCCAGAAAAGACCGATTTTCATTTATGCTTTTAAAATAATTTCAGAGTAAATCCTTTTGATTTGAAAGAGTTGCGGAATTTGTTCCCAAAAACAAAACATGATAAAACAATGTTTACCAAAGCATTTCATAAAAGAAATGTATTTTTCATTATATAATCAAAACTCGGGGTGTCATGTTCCGATACAGACCAATAAGCATAAACGATAACATTGCAAGTCATTCAACAAATATATACATATACAGACTTGTAAACAAAACAACTTGATGGTTCATCCATCTTATGGCCTCGCACCACTTCCTGTAATACAAATAAAAATGAGTGGGTCAGGCTTGGGAGCCTGGTGAGCATATAGGGTTTTCAACCCACAATAAATAATCATATTTAATTTCCACCAACCAACAATAACCCAATTACCCATTCCCATTATTCTCACTTTATGTCCCTAAAACAACTAACATAAGGGACCTAGTCTAAGAATATTTCATCGGGGCGACAACACATGCTTCGGGGGTACCTCAACAATATAAGTCAAATAAGGCAACCATGAGGGGGATGGAGTACAGCGAATGAACACCCAAGTTCATTAACACCTAAAGGTGGCGAACATGCTAATGTTTCCACAAGACTATCTAGAAAAGTATGTGGTCGTCATCTAAACTCCGCTAGATGACTAAATCAAACAACAACGAGGCCTCTCATCTGTTTATTACACACCAACTATCTACCCATGTTCTACCCAACATATTAGTAGATAAAAATATACATTTTATACATAGTTTAAAAAAAACTATATAGCATGCTTTAATCAACACATATTTGACATAACAGATGAGGCACACACACACATAACACATATCTCATAGAGAATAAATCATATCTATAGGATAGAAGAAAGTGAATACACATTCACACATATAAACAACAATATACTTAATACACTCAAACCATACTTGTATTATTATCGTGTTTATGAAAGGTAGTATACACTCACACATATAAACAACTTTATATTATACACATAGCATGTATTTTATAGAAAATACTTAATATTTATGTGTTAGAAGAAGGTAACTACACACTCACTTGATCAGAAGATGATCGGACAGCACTACGACTTGCAGAAGTAGTAATCCTCAGCAGATCTGAAAGATCTTCACAAAAATCGAACTTCTCGCGGGCAGAGCTTTGGCTTGGGAACCGCACTTCTCGGGATCTTCGGGATCTCGGGACTTGCTTCGGGACTCGAGTATAATACCGGGGCTTCGGGGTATTTCTGGCACGCAAAACGATGCAAAACGGGAGAGAGAAGAGAGAAAATGAACAAAAAAATCGGCTGCCCTCGCATCCTATTTATAGGAGGCTGGAGCCTCGGAGTACGCGGGGCGTACTGGTCCGAATGCGTCACTGCGTTCGTCATCCGAAGCCACTTGTTGCGAGTGTCGACATCTTCGGTGTACGCGGGGCGTACTTCGGATCGGATTGCTAACTCCCCTTCGGATAATACTGAATTTTTCAATTAAAATTAAATACAAATTATTTAATAAACTTCGGAAATTCATATCTTCTTCATACGAACTCCGTTTTCGACGTTCTTTATATCCACGCGAAGGTGAGACTACGCTCTACAACTTTCGTTTAGACACCGTCGGCTAATTTTGAATTTATTTTTATTATTTAATTTTAATAGGCCGCGACAGAAAAACTTCGTTATAAATTCATAACTTCTTCGTTTGACGTCCGTTCTCGCCTAACTTTTTATCGCTTCGATACCAACAACGAGACCTTCGATCCTCGTTTAGATTGTTTCGACTAAAAACCGCTCGATCTCAAATCGAGTATTTCGGGCTGCACACCGCTAAGTCGAAACTTCAATAAATCATAACTTCCTCATACGAAGTCAGATTTGGGCGTTCTATATATATTCGGAAACCTCGTTTCAACTACTACAACATTATTCAAAGATATTAAGTTTATTTTACACTTAAATTTTGACGCTTATTTTTATTCTTAATTAATCAAACCACATAATTAAGCAATTAAGCACAAAACACATAATACTCAAATAATACAATCTTATTATTTCGAAACGGGTTACAAAGGTTAACCTAGACTATTACATTGCTAAAAATGGCAAGCCCGGAAACACAGGCGTTACAATTCTCTCCACCTTAGAATGATTCCGTTCCCGGAATCACACATCAACAAACAAATGCGGATAGCAACTCAACATGTCACTCTCCGTCTCCCAGGTGAGATTCGGCCCATTCGTGTGTTTCCATCGGACAAGCACTAACCCAACCATTTTGCGTCGCAACTTCTTAGTCTTTCGGTCAACAATTGCCTCTGGTTCTTCAATCAACCTTTTGTTCTCATCAATTCTCAATTCAGAAATTGGAATTATATCGGGAACTTCTCCAGTGAACTTCCTCAAATAACACACATGAAAAGTGTTGTGAATACCATTCAGTTCTTCAGGTAATTCGAGCTTGTAAGCTTGGTTCCCAATCCTCTGAAGAACTTTAAACGGTCCAATAAACCTTGGACTCAACTTTCCCCTTTTACCAAATCTTATAAGTCCCTTCCACAGTGAGACTTTAAGCAAAACCGAATCTCCAACCTCAAAAGTCATCGGTCTTCGCTTTTTGTTAGCATAGCTCTTTTGACGATATTTAGCTGCTAACATTCTTTCCCTAATTATTTTCAACTTTTCAGCAGTTTGATGAACCATCTCCGGTCCCATAAACTGCTTTTCCCCAGCCTCAAGCCAACAAGACGGCGTACGACACTTCTGTCCATACAAAGCTTGATAAGGTGCCATCTTAATGCTCGAGTGGAAACTATTATTATAGGAAAATTCTACCAAAGGTAAATGTTCATCCCAATTACCTAGGAATTCCAAGGTACATGCTCTCAGCATATCTTCAAGTGTTTGTATCGTTCTTTCACTCTGACCATCAGTCTGCGGATGGTAAGCTGTACTTAAACATAACTTGGTACCCATTTCCTCTTGTAGACTTTTCCAAAACCTTGAGGTGAAATGGCTATCACGATCCGTTACAATCGTTAACGGAACACCGTGAAGCCTCACAATTTCCTTCACGTAAGAATTCACAAGCTTCTCCATAGACCACTTCTCCTTGGCTGCTATGAAATGCGCACTCTTAGTGAATCGATCAACGACCACCCAAATCATGTCGTGACCATTCTTTGTTCTGGGAACTTTAGTGACAAAATCCATAGCAATGTCTTCCCACTTACCCATAGGCACAGGCAATGGTTCTAAACTCCCGTACGGTTTCTGATGTTGTGTCTTTACTCTCGCACAAGTCACACACTCAGCCACATACTTTGCAACATCAAGCTTCATCGTCGGCCACCAGTAGTAGGGTTTCAGGTCCCTATACATTTTAGTGCTACCCGGATGAATTGAGTACATGGTTTTGTGAGCTTCTTCCATCAGAAGGTCCTTAATTCCTCCTGACTTAGGTACCCAAATACGATCTTGGAATACCTTCAGTCCATGACCGTTTGTACCAAACACCAACGTTTTACCCAAACGTTCCTCCTTTCGGTCATTTTTCTCAGAAGCTTCCTCTTGAACTTTCTTTATACTTTCCACAATGGTCGAGACAACTTCAATTCTCAACGCTCTTGGCCTTTTCCTTTCAAGATTGACCTTCCGACTGAGAGCATCAGCAACAACATTAGCTTTATCGGGGTGGTAAAGTATCTCGCAGTCGTAGTCTTTAAGTAACTCTAGCCAGCGTCGTTGCCTCATATTCAATTCTTTCTGATTAAAGAGATATTGGAGACTCTTATGATCAGTGAAAAGTTTGCACTTCGTGCCATAGAGGTAATGCCTCCATATTTTCAGAGCGAAAACTACCGCTGCCAACTCCAAATCATGAGTCGGGTAATTCTTTTCATGCTCCTTCAGCTGTCGAGACACATATGCTATCACCTTTTCTCTTTGGGTCAAAACACAACCCAATCCAACACCAGACGCATCGCTATAAACAGCGAAGTCTTCAACTCCATCGGGTAGAGAAAGTATCGGTGCCTCGCATAGCTTCTTCTTTAGCTTCTCGAATGCTTCTTTATGCTTATCACTCCAAGCATAAGTAGCTCCTTTGTGGGTCAAAGCTGTCAATGGAGTAGCAATTGAAGAAAAGCCTTGGATAAACCTTCAGTAATATCCGGCTAATCCTAAAAAGCTTCGAATCTCCGTGGGACTTTTCGGTTGTTCCCACTTCATCACAGCTTCGATCTTCGCTGGATCAACCATTATCCCTTCTTGGTTGACCACGTGACCCAAGAATTGGACTTCACGAATCCAAAAATCACACTTAGAGATCTTTGAATACAGCTTCTCCTACTTCAAAACTTCCAACACTTCTCGCAAGTGTCTGCCATGCTCCTCCTGGCTTTTCGAGTAAATCAGAATGTCGTCTATGAACACTATCACGGATTTATCAAGGAACGGGTTACAAACCCTATTCATCAAATCCATGAACGTTGCTGGAGCATTGGTTAGTCCAAACGACATAACCAAGAACTCGTAGTGTCCATATCTAGTTCTGAATGCAGTCTTCTCGATATCTCGATCTCTTACTTTTAGCCGATGATATCCTGACCTTAGATCGATCTTCGAGAAATAGCTCGAACCTTGCAATTGATCAAACAGGTCATCAATCCTCGGCAACGGATATCTATTCTTTATTGTTGCCTTGTTCAGCTCTCTGTAATCGATGCACATTCTCATACTTCCATCTTTCTTCTTCACGAATAACACCGGAGCTCCCCAGGGCGATGAACTAGGTCTAATGAAACCTTTGTCCAATAACTCCTGAAGTTGCATCATCAGCTCCTTCGTCTCCGTCGGTGCTAATCGATAAGTGCTTTTGCTATTGGCGTGGTTCCTGGTAACAAGTCTATTCTGAACTCCACTTGTCTATCAGGTGGTAATCCAGGAAGATCTTCGGGAAATACTTCCGGATAATCACACACCACTGGAATACTCTGCATCACCTTCTTTTCTTTCTTAGCATCAATCACGAATGCTAAATATGATGTACATCCCTTGGTCAAACACTTTCTGGCTTTCATTAGAGAAATGATTCCAGAATTCACTCTGCGTTTGTCCCCATACACCATAAACGAATCTTTCCCAGGCGGGTTTACTTTAACTATCTTCTTCTTGCATAAAATTTCGGCATCATTGACGCTAAGCCAATCCATTCCCAACACGATGTCGAAACCATTAAGCTCGATAGACAATAATTCCTCGTGAAACTTATTCCCATTAAGATGTCTTTCATACGATGGCTAACAGGTACAAACATGCCACTAGCAACTTCGACTAACAAGGCATTATCTAGTATATCAACAGGCAAAGCTAGCTTTCTGCCAAACTCATGCGAAATAAAGGAGTAGTTGGCTCCAGAATCAAACAAAATTTGAGCAGGTAATTCATTAACAAGAAAGGTACTTGAAGTGACATCAGCTTCATCTTTCGCAGCCTCAAGTGTCATCTGGAAGGCTCTCGCCTTCGGCTTTGGTGGAATGTTGGGCCTAGCTGCCTCCTTCTTCTTCTGACAGTCTTTCAAAATATGCCCCTCTTCATTACAACCAAAACACATCCTTTTGTTGTTCGGACATTCATTGGCAAAATGTCCAACCTTTCCACACTTGTAGCAGGTCACATCCTCGCTACATTTCCCAAAGTGCTTTTTCTTACACTTATCACACCACTTCGCTTCGCCTCCTTTTCCTCCAAACTTTTTCGAATCAGATTTCGAAAATTTGCCCTTCTTACCGGAACCAGATGTTCCCTCAAACTTTCTTTTCTCACCAACCTCAACCTTGTCGGTGGTTCTTCCCTTAATCATGTTCTCAACAGACTTGGCAGCCCAGATAGTTGCCTCTAGAGTAAGTGCCTGACGTACTGGCACCTCGTACTCCTATGGGAGTTCCTTCGCATACCGGTCCACCTTTGTCAACTCGTCTGGGACGATACGCAAGGCAAACTCCATCTTATCGGTGAAGCTATTGGTGTATTTATCAACTGACATGCTGCCTTTCGTCAATGTCAGGAACTTGTTCTCCAACTCCAACAAAGTTTCCCCCTTCCGAGTGCCCTTCATTTAATTCAGGCTCTTCCACACGAATTGACAGTTCTTCACGATTCTGTTGAAGCAACCGTCTAGTTTCATCCATCTGACGATCCAACATCGTCTGAATCATCATTTGCACACCAGCCATGGTTATTGGCTCAGGTGTTGCTGCTACGACAGGTACTTACTCAATCACTGGTGGTTGATTCCTGTTTTCGTCAGCATTTCCAACTCCACTTCTTGTTCTCACCATTTTGATCTACACACCGAATAAGGTGAAATTAAATCCTCAATCACGATAGATATTCAAATCATCCTTATCACTCCGAAACGTTTACATGCTAGTTCTAATATCATAGACGTACGCTTAGAATCCTACACACATAAGGTTTCTAGATCCGGTCGGCAATAGACCATAGATCCGAACAAATAATGTCATATATGGCAACATATAACATTTAGCACATAAAGCATTTTAGGCAACTTCCCTAAAATAAACTAGTGCTCGTGTCTAAAACACATCAGACACACATCTCAAAATTTCACTTAGCATTCTAAGTTTAAGTCTAGAAATCCTACAAATTCCTAGTTCGCTTAAACTAATGCTCTGATACCAACTGTGACATCCCCAAAATCTCGGCTACAAAAGACCGATTTTCATTTATGCTTTTAAAATAATTTCAGAGTAAATCCTTTTGATTTGAAAGAGTTGCGGAATTTGTTCCCAAAAACAAAACATGATAAAACAATGTTTACCAAAGCATTTCATAAAAGAAATGTATTTTTCATTATATAATCAAAACTCGGGGTGTCATGTTCCGATACAGACCAATAAGCATAAACGATAACATTACAAGTCATTCAACAAATATATACATATACAGACTTGTAAACAAAACAACTTGATGGTTCATCCATCTTATGCCCTCGCGCCACTTCCTGTAATCCAAATAAAACTGAGTGGGTCAGGCTTGGGAGCCTGGTGAGCATATAGGGTTTTCAACCCACAATAAATAATCATATTTAATTTCCACCAACCAACAATAACCCAATTACCCATTCCCGTTATTCTCACTTTATGTCCCTAAAACAACTAACATAAGGGACCTAGTCTAAGAATATTTCATCGGGGCGACAACACATGCTTCGGGGGTACCTCAACAATATAAGTCAAATAAGGCAACCATGAGGGGGATGGAGTACAGCGAATGAACACCCAAGTTCATTAACACCTACAGGTGGAGAACCTGCTAATGTTTCCACAAGACTATCTAGAAAAGTATGTGGTCGTCATCTAAACTCCGCTAGATGACTAAATCAAACAACAACGAGGCCTCTCATCTGTTTATTACACACCAACTATCTACCCATGTTCTACCCAACATATTAGTAGATAAAAATATACATTTTATACATAGTTTTAAAAAAACTGTATAGCATGCTTTAATCAACACATATTTGACATAACAGATGAGGCACACACACACATAACACATATCTCATAGAGAATAAATCATATCTATAGGATAGAAGAAAGTGAATACACATTCACACATATAAACAACAATATACTTAATACACTCAAACCATACTTGTATTATTATCGTGTTTATGAAAGGTAGTATACACTCACACATATAAACAACTTTATATTATACACATAGCATGTATTTTATAGAAAATACTTAATATTTATGTGTTAGAAGAAGGTAACTACACACTCACTTGATCAGAAGATGATCGGACAGCACTACGACTTGCAGAAGTAGTAATCCTCAGCAGATCTGAAAGATCTTCACAAAAATCGAACTTCTCGCGGGCAGAGCTTCGGCTCGGGAACCGCACTTCTCGGGATCTTCGGGATCTCGGGACTTGCTTCGGGACTCGAGTATAATACCGGGGCTTCGGGGTATTTCTGGCACGCAAAACGATGCAAAACGGGAGAGAGAAGAGAGAAAATGAACAAAAGAATCGGCTGCCCTCGCATCCTATTTATAGGAGGCTGGAGCCTCGGAGTACGCGGGGCGTACTGGTCCGAATGCGTCACTGCGTTCGTCATCCGAAGCCACTTGTTGCGAGTGTCGACATCTTCGGTGTACGCGGGGCGTACTTCGGATCGGATTGCTGACTCCCCTTCGGATAATACTGGATTTTTCAATTAAAATTAAATACAAATTATTTAATAAACTTCGGAAATTCATATCTTCTTCATACGAACTCCGTTTTCGACGTTCTTTATATCCACGCGAAGGTGAGACTACGCTCTACAACTTTCGTTTAGACACCGTCGGCTAATTTTGAATTTATTTTTATTATTTAATTTTAATAGGCCGCGACAGAAAAACTTCGTTATAAATTCATAACTTCTTCGTTTGACGTCCGTTCTCGCCTAACTTTTTATCGCTTCGATACCAACAACGAGACCTTCGATCCTCGTTTAGATTGTTTCGACTAAAAACCGCTCGATCTCAAATCGAGTATTTCGGGCTGCACACCGCTAAGTCGAAACTTCAATAAATCATAACTTCCTCATACGAAGTCAGATTTGGGCGTTCTATATATATTCGGAAACCTCGTTTCAACTACTACAACATTATTCAAAGATATTAAGTTTATTTTACACTTAAATTTTGACGCTTATTTTTATTCTTAATTAATCAAACCACATAATTAAGCAATTAAGCACAAAACACATAATACTCAAATAATACAATCTTATTATTTCGAAACGGGTTACAAAGGTTAACCTAGACTATTACATTGCTAAAAATGGCAAGCCCGGAAACACAGGCGTTACAATTCTCTCCACCTTAGAATGATTCCGTTCCCGGAATCACACATCAACAAACAAATGCGGATAGCGACTCAACATGTCACTCTCCGTCTCCCAGGTGAGATTCGGCCCATTCGTGTGTTTCCATCGGACAAGCACTAACCCAACCATTTTGCGTCGCAACTTCTTAGTCTTTCGGTCAACAATTGCCTCTGGTTCTTCAATCAACCTTTTGTTCTCATCAATTCTCAATTCAGAAATTGGAATTATATCGGGAACTTCTCCAGTGAACTTCCTCAAATAACACACATGAAAAGTGTTGTGAATACCATTCAGTTCTTCAGGTAATTCGAGCTTGTAAGCTTGGTTCCCAATCCTCTGAAGAACTTTAAACGGTCCAATAAACCTTGGACTCAACTTTCCCCTTTTACCAAATCTTATAAGTCCCTTCCACAGTGAGACTTTAAGCAAAACCGAATCTCCAACCTCAAAAGTCATCGGTCTTCGCTTTTTGTTAGCATAGCTCTTTTGACGATATTTAGCTGCTAACATTCTTTCCCTAATTATTTTCAACTTTTCAGCAGTTTGATGAACCATCTCCGGTCCCATAAACTGCTTTTCCCCAGCCTCAAGCCAACAAGACGGCGTACGACACTTCTGTCCATACAAAGCTTGATAAGGTGCCATCTTAATGCTCGAGTGGAAACTATTATTATAGGAAAATTCTACCAAAGGTAAATGTTCATCCCAATTACCTAGGAATTCCAAGGTACATGCTCTCAGCATATCTTCAAGTGTTTGTATCGTTCTTTCACTCTGACCATCAGTCTGCGGATGGTAAGCTGTACTTAAACATAACTTGGTACCCATTTCCTCTTGTAGACTTTTCCAAAACCTTGAGGTGAAATGGCTATCACGATCCGTTACAATCGTTAACGGAACACCGTGAAGCCTCACAATTTCCTTCACGTAAGAATTCACAAGCTTCTCCATAGACCACTTCTCCTTGGCTGCTATGAAATGCGCACTCTTAGTGAATCGATCAACGACCACCCAAATCATGTCGTGACCATTCTTTGTTCTGGGAACTTTAGTGACAAAATCCATAGCAATGTCTTCCCACTTACCCATAGGCACAGGCAATGGTTCTAAACTCCCGTACGGTTTCTGATGTTGTGTCTTTACTCTCGCACAAGTCACACACTCAGCCACATACTTTGCAACATCAAGCTTCATCGTCGGCCACCAGTAGTAGGGTTTCAGGTCCCTATACATTTTAGTGCTACCCGGATGAATTGAGTACATGGTTTTGTGAGCTTCTTCCATCAGAAGGTCCTTAATTCCTCCTGACTTAGGTACCCAAATACGATCTTGGAATACCTTCAGTCCATGACCGTTTGTACCAAACACCAACGTTTTACCCAAACGTTCCTCCTTTCGGTCATTTTTCTCAGAAGCTTCCTCTTGAACTTTCTTTATACTTTCCACAATGGTCGAGACAACTTCAATTCTCAACGCTCTTGGCCTTTTCCTTTCAAGATTGACCTTCCGACTGAGAGCATCAGCAACAACATTAGCTTTATCGGGGTGGTAAAGTATCTCGCAGTCGTAGTCTTTAAGTAACTCTAGCCAGCGTCGTTGCCTCATATTCAATTCTTTCTGATTAAAGAGATATTGGAGACTCTTATGATCAGTGAAAAGTTTGCACTTCGTGCCATAGAGGTAATGCCTCCATATTTTCAGAGCGAAAACTACCGCTGCCAACTCCAAATCATGAGTCGGGTAATTCTTTTCATGCTCCTTCAGCTGTCGAGACACATATGCTATCACCTTTTCTCTTTGGGTCAAAACACAACCCAATCCAACACCAGACGCATCGCTATAAACAGCGAAGTCTTCAACTCCATCGGGTAGAGAAAGTATCGGTGCCTCGCATAGCTTCTTCTTTAGCTTCTCGAATGCTTCTTTATGCTTATCACTCCAAGCATAAGTAGCTCCTTTGTGGGTCAAAGCTGTCAATGGAGTAGCAATTGAAGAAAAGCCTTGGATAAACCTTCAGTAATATCCGGCTAATCCTAAAAAGCTTCGAATCTCCGTGGGACTTTTCGGTTGTTCCCACTTCATCACAGCTTCGATCTTCGCTGGATCAACCATTATCCCTTCTTGGTTGACCACGTGACCCAAGAATTGGACTTCACGAATCCAAAAATCACACTTAGAGATCTTTGAATACAGCTTCTCCTACTTCAAAACTTCCAACACTTCTCGCAAGTGTCTGCCATGCTCCTCCTGGCTTTTCGAGTAAATCAGAATGTCGTCTATGAACACTATCACGGATTTATCAAGGAACGGGTTACAAACCCTATTCATCAAATCCATGAACGCTGCTGGAGCATTGGTTAGTCCAAACGACATAACCAAGAACTCGTAGTGTCCATATCTAGTTCTGAATGCAGTCTTCTCGATATCTTGATCTCTTACTTTTAGCCGATGATATCCTGACCTTAGATCGATCTTCGAGAAATAGCTCGAACCTTGCAATTGATCAAACAGGTCATCAATCCTCGGCAACGGATATCTATTCTTTATTGTTGCCTTGTTCAGCTCTCTGTAATCGATGCACATTCTCATACTTCCATCTTTCTTCTTCACGAATAACACCGGAGCTCCCCAGGGCGATGAACTAGGTCTAATGAAACCTTTGTCCAATAACTCCTGAAGTTGCATCATCAGCTCCTTCATCTCCGTCGGTGCTAATCGATAAGTGCTTTTGCTATTGGCGTGGTTCCTGGTAACAAGTCTATTCTGAACTCCACTTGTCTATCAGGTGGTAATCCAGGAAGATCTTCGGGAAATACTTCCGGATAATCACACACCACTGGAATACTCTGCATCACCTTCTTTTCTTTCTTAGCATCAATCACGAATGCTAAATATGATGTACATCCCTTGGTCAAACACTTTCTGGCTTTCATTAGAGAAATGATTCCAGAATTCACTCTGCGTTTGTCCCCATACACCATAAACGAATCTTTCCCAGGCGGGTTTACTTTAACTATCTTCTTCTTGCATAAAATTTCGGCATCATTGATGCTAAGCCAATCCATTCCCAACACGATGTCGAAACCATTAAGCTCGATAGACAATAATTCCTCGTGAAACTTATTCCCATTAAGATGTCTTTCATACGATGGCTAACAGGTACAAACATGCCACTAGCAACTTCGACTAACAAGGCATTATCTAGTATATCAACAGGCAAAGCTAGCTTTCTACCAAACTCATGCGAAATAAAGGAGTAGTTGGCTCCAGAATCAAACAAAATTTGAGCAGGTAATTCATTAACAAGAAAGGTACTTGAAGTGACATCAGCTTCATCTTTCGCAGCCTCAAGTGTCATCTGGAAGGCTCTCGCCTTCGGCTTTGGTGGAATGTTGGGCCTAGCTGCCTCCTTCTTCTTCTGACAGTCTTTCAAAATATGCCCCTCTTCATTACAACCAAAACACATCCTTTTGTTGTTCGGACATTCATTGGCAAAATGTCCAACCTTTCCACACTTGTAGCAGGTCACATCCTCGCTACATTTCCCAAAGTGCTTTTTCTTACACTTATCACACCACTTCGCTTCGCCTCCTTTTCCTCCAAACTTTTTCGAATCAGATTTCGAAAATTTGCCCTTCTTACCGGAACCAGATGTTCCCTCAAACTTTCTTTTCTCACCAACCTCAACCTTGTCGGTGGTTCTTCCCTTAATCATGTTCTCAACAGACTTGGCAGCCCAGATAGTTGCCTCTAGAGTAAGTGCCTGACGTACTGGCACCTCGTACTCCTATGGGAGTTCCTTCGCATACCGGTCCACCTTTGTCAACTCGTCTGGGACGATACGCAAGGCAAACTCCATCTTATCGGTGAAGCTATTGGTGTATTTATCAACTGACATGCTGCCTTTCGTCAATGTCAGGAACTTGTTCTCCAACTCCAACAAAGTTTCCCCCTTCCGAGTGCCCTTCATTTAATTCAGGCTCTTCCACACGAATTGACAGTTCTTCACGATTCTGTTGAAGCAACCGTCTAGTTTCATCCATCTGACGATCCAACATCGTCTGAATCATCATTTGCACACCAGCCATGGTTATTGGCTCAGGTGTTGCTGCTACGACAGGTACTTACTCAATCACTGGTGGTTGATTCCTGTTTTCGTCAGCATTTCCAACTCCACTTCTTGTTCTCACCATTTTGATCTACACACCGAATAAGGTGAAATTAAATCCTCAATCACGATAGATATTCAAATCATCCTTATCACTCCGAAACGTTTACATGCTAGTTCTAATATCATAGACGTACGCTTAGAATCCTACACACATAAGGTTTCTAGATCCGGTCGGCAATAGACCATAGATCCGAACAAATAATGTCATATATGGCAACATATAACATTTAGCACATAAAGCATTTTAGGCAACTTCCCTAAAATAAACTAGTGCTCGTGTCTAAAACACATCAGACACACATCTCAAAATTTCACTTAGCATTCTAAGTTTAAGTCTAGAAATCCTACAAATTCCTAGTTCGCTTAAACTAATGCTCTGATACCAACTGTGACATCCCCAAAATCTCGGCTACAAAAGACCGATTTTCATTTATGCTTTTAAAATAATTTCAGAGTAAATCCTTTTGATTTGAAAGAGTTGCGGAATTTGTTCCCAAAAACAAAACATGATAAAACAATGTTTACCAAAGCATTTCATAAAAGAAATGTATTTTTCATTATATAATCAAAACTCGGGGTGTCATGTTCCGATACAGACCAATAAGCATAAACGATAACATTACAAGTCATTCAACAAATATATACATATACAGACTTGTAAACAAAACAACTTGATGGTTCATCCATCTTATGCCCTCGCGCCACTTCCTGTAATCCAAATAAAACTGAGTGGGTCAGGCTTGGGAGCCTGGTGAGCATATAGGGTTTTCAACCCACAATAAATAATCATATTTAATTTCCACCAACCAACAATAACCCAATTACCCATTCCCGTTATTCTCACTTTATGTCCCTAAAACAACTAACATAAGGGACCTAGTCTAAGAATATTTCATCGGGGCGACAACACATGCTTCGGGGGTACCTCAACAATATAAGTCAAATAAGGCAACCATGAGGGGGATGGAGTACAGCGAATGAACACCCAAGTTCATTAACACCTACAGGTGGAGAACCTGCTAATGTTTCCACAAGACTATCTAGAAAAGTATGTGGTCGTCATCTAAACTCCGCTAGATGACTAAATCAAACAACAACGAGGCCTCTCATCTGTTTATTACACACCAACTATCTACCCATGTTCTACCCAACATATTAGTAGATAAAAATATACATTTTATACATAGTTTTAAAAAAACTGTATAGCATGCTTTAATCAACACATATTTGACATAACAGATGAGGCACACACACACATAACACATATCTCATAGAGAATAAATCATATCTATAGGATAGAAGAAAGTGAATACACATTCACACATATAAACAACAATATACTTAATACACTCAAACCATACTTGTATTATTATCGTGTTTATGAAAGGTAGTATACACTCACACATATAAACAACTTTATATTATACACATAGCATGTATTTTATAGAAAATACTTAATATTTATGTGTTAGAAGAAGGTAACTACACACTCACTTGATCAGAAGATGATCGGACAGCACTACGACTTGCAGAAGTAGTAATCCTCAGCAGATCTGAAAGATCTTCACAAAAATCGAACTTCTCGCGGGCAGAGCTTCGGCTCGGGAACCGCACTTCTCGGGATCTTCGGGATCTCGGGACTTGCTTCGGGACTCGAGTATAATACCGGGGCTTCGGGGTATTTCTGGCACGCAAAACGATGCAAAACGGGAGAGAGAAGAGAGAAAATGAACAAAAGAATCGGCTGCCCTCGCATCCTATTTATAGGAGGCTGGAGCCTCGGAGTACGCGGGGCGTACTGGTCCGAATGCGTCACTGCGTTCGTCATCCGAAGCCACTTGTTGCGAGTGTCGACATCTTCGGTGTACGCGGGGCGTACTTCGGATCGGATTGCTGACTCCCCTTCGGATAATACTGGATTTTTCAATTAAAATTAAATACAAATTATTTAATAAACTTCGGAAATTCATATCTTCTTCATACGAACTCCGTTTTCGACGTTCTTTATATCCACGCGAAGGTGAGACTACGCTCTACAACTTTCGTTTAGACACCGTCGGCTAATTTTGAATTTATTTTTATTATTTAATTTTAATAGGCCGCGACAGAAAAACTTCGTTATAAATTCATAACTTCTTCGTTTGACGTCCGTTCTCGCCTAACTTTTTATCGCTTCGATACCAACAACGAGACCTTCGATCCTCGTTTAGATTGTTTCGACTAAAAACCGCTCGATCTCAAATCGAGTATTTCGGGCTGCACACCGCTAAGTCGAAACTTCAATAAATCATAACTTCCTCATACGAAGTCAGATTTGGGCGTTCTATATATATTCGGAAACCTCGTTTCAACTACTACAACATTATTCAAAGATATTAAGTTTATTTTACACTTAAATTTTGACGCTTATTTTTATTCTTAATTAATCAAACCACATAATTAAGCAATTAAGCACAAAACACATAATACTCAAATAATACAATCTTATTATTTCGAAACGGGTTACAAAGGTTAACCTAGACTATTATATTGCTAAAAATGGCAAGCCCGGAAACACAGGTGTTACATTATGAAACGTGTATGTGATAGTAGTAGAGTTCGGTTGTTAGGACCGAAGGGTAGGTCAGACACCCCAGATATGTCTGATAATATGTTATGTTACAATATATGTGCTAGTAGCAATAAGGGGTGAAATAGTCCCCAAGGGTCGGTTGTTAGGACCGACGGGTAGTCAGCACCCCAGAATGGCTTGACACGGGTAGTCAACACCCCAGAATGGCCGCACGGGTAGTCAGCACCCCAGAATGGCCGTACAGGGTAGTCAGGCACCCCAGAATAGCCTGGCAGTATGTATGTTGTATGTTTGCATGGTATGTGGTAGGGTGGGGAACTCACTAAGCTTCGTGCTTACGGTTTTTAGTTTTGGTTTCAGGCACTTCCGGTAGCGGATGATGGAGCTCGGGATGATCGCATGGCACACACCATATTTTAGACAGCCTGGGATGTAGTACTCTGATAATGAACATGTGTTTTGAAAACTATTACTTTGATTATGCTTTGAATCGACGATTTTACTTTAAGTAATATTTTATTAAAAGAAATTTTTAGTCTTGAATTTTGGGACGTTACAAGTTGGTATCAGAGCCTTGGTTTGAGGGATTCGGACATGCTCTCGAGTGTGTCTGAAATCAAACTGAGGAATTGGTATAAAAGTTTTCAAAACGGAAAGACAGTTTTGTAAAAAGAGAGTTTTGAGAAAGAAAACAGTTTTAGAAAGGCAAAAAGAATTCATAAAGAAAAGTACTTCGAAAAGAGGAAAAGGGTGTGGTGCATGCAATCAACCGAGCTCAAGTAAGTACCCCAAAATACCCATACAAGTTTATGATTTGATTATCAGATAGTCGAGCAGCATGCTAGAATAGGACTAAGGATCTAGGGAGGATGCCTTATGTGCCTGATTATGTGCTTTGAGCAGCATGATAGTGCGGGTTAGAAAGTAGTAGGATAACCTGTTTAGGTTATGCCTGAGTTATGAGTTTGTGTTGCATGTTGGTTCAGATTTTTGCTATATGTGTATGCTTGCTTGAGTATGTGGTGGTTAGATTTTCCCCTTGTCAGAATGTTGCTTGCTTTGTGCAATGTGGGATTTTGAGTGATGGGAGTTAGCCATTAAGTGGATACGCCACGTCACATGTGATCAGGGTTGAATAATCTCAGAGTGCTGGATTTGGCCCTATTGCGCAACTCTCATTTGAGTCTAACCGTTGTAGGGATGAGTCTGTTACTCGAAGGATTATCTGAGCCTCGTCACATGTGATGGTATCCAGGTGATGGCTAATTTGCATCGCGAGGAGGCCTTCAGCAGTTGAGGACTAGTTTGAGTTGAGTCAGAGATTTCCCTAGGGTCAGCTTAGGATGAGGTAGTCCCGGAGCAGAAGTAGTAGAAAGGGACCTGGTGGAGTCTAGGCAGTTCTTGAGGAGAGTACGGATAGATGTGGAAGGTAGTATGGGCCCGTACTACTGAAAGCAGAGGATCCGTACTCGATTCGGGAAAGGCCGAGACAAGACTGGGAACCTGGCAGTGCATGTGTTTGGTCTCGCAGCAGTGATAAGTATTCTGATAGTGATTGTGTTATATTTTCAGCATGGTGACGTTGTGAGAGATACCAGTGGGCAGTTCAGGTGCCGGAAAGGGATCTAGCTCTGACTCTGAAGTCGGACAGATTGATGATTGGACGAGAAGGTTTATTTCAGCAGAAATTATGCGCAACATCATTGATCAGATTCCTGTGATTTTTGATTCGGTTAAGGAGGCTATTGTGGAGCTTTTGGATAGCCGCCTCGGGGCCCTCCGGGCCGAGATTGTAGCAGAGCAGGTGGGGGCTCATCCGGAGCCCGAAGCTTGTGGGTCTCTGGGATCCTTCTGGAAGAAGGATTCTACCACTAGCTCTTGTAGATTGGGGTCAAAAGTGAATGGTGCATCATGTTTTCAGGAGGGTCATTTACATGATTGGATTGCTGCAGAGGTTTCGCGGGCTCTCCAGGAAGATTTACCAAACACCATTGGGCGTATCATCGATAAAGTGGTCATCAGGATTGAAAGGCGGACCTCAGCTGTCCAGGCAATGGGTGAAATGGTCACTATGACCCATGAACGGGAGATTGGCTCGGATAGTCAGCTAAGCAAGAGGAAGCGGTCTTCCGGTCTAGTTCAGCAGGATGGGCAGTCGGACACTGTCGTAGTTAGTGTCAGGGGACCGCAGGGTCGAGATGGTTGCACGGGGAAGAAGGGAGTACGGGCTGGCGTGCGCAGCAAGTCTAAGTGCGGCAGATGCGGATGGAAGGGTCATAGACGCCAAGAATGCACAATAAGAGTAGAGTTATGCCATCGTTGTCATCAGCCTGGTCATATCAGGGCAAATTGCCCTGCTCAGCGGGAGGAGCAGCCTCAGTATCATAGGAGGCCTCGGAAGGAAGGAGGATTTGGGGGTTCTTTAGAACAGGATGTGGGTATGAATCTTCCTCTTTTTGTCAGCTTATGTTATGATTATATTGTTATGGTTCTACATCAATTTTGGTATAAGTATTGTATTATGGTGTGGCTTGCTTGTGATTATGTTATATGCCATCTACATACCTTGGACATTTGTATGGTAATTAGGGGATGTGCTCTATAGAAGGAGGTTACAAAGGATGCAGTAACTGTAGCATGCTTGGAAGGGATTTGGTACGTCTCGCTAGTTCGAAGTGGCATGGTGTTAGAGATGGAATGGTTAGATCCCTAGCCATGACAGGCTTGGGTTCCTTAGCAGATTGATTATGGAATGGCAGCAAAGGTCGGGATCTCTTTTGAGTATTGAGCAGCAAAGGGTAAGCAGGATCGAAGTGGGGGAGAACCCTCCGAGTGTGCCCAGATGGGAGCGCGCAGACCCAGAATGAGTACGTGACCTCCGAAAAGGAAAAGAAGTAGTTCAGCGTTTGATGGATTGAGGATTCAGGGTTGGGAGTTTGAGAAACTCCCCATCAGTTAGTGCGTGTGATGGTAATGGTTAGTGCGTGGTTAGGAATTCAGGTTGTGGATCGCCCGAAGGGCTCGGGGGAGTCGGAATGAGGATCTTGAGAGCTAATGGCACATGGGTGCCTTCGTGTTAGCAGTCAGTGGTGGAAGTGTTGTAAGACTACGAGGCAGCCGTAACATTCACTAGCAGTCAACAATGGATGGTGATGTAAGACTATGGGTAAGCCGTAGCATTCCTTAGTAGCTTCCTTAGCGGAGTTGGGGCGAGGCCCTTATCTCCTAGTGATCAGATAGGGATCAGGAATGGGTAGTAGATGAGAATAATAGGGAGTTGCCTGTATAGCCCTAGAGAGGTGAGACCTTGGGAGAGGCTGCTCCAGGATATGGTTGGGTGAGACCCGTGGGCGAGGCCCGTGAGTTTTAGCAGTACAGGTGGGACCTGGTAGGGACCTTAGTGTCAAGTTAGGGGATCGGGGATCCCAGGTTTGTAGTGCCTGAATAGCAGAATAGATTGAGCAGTTATAGGTGGTCGAAGTTTCTTCGGAAGTCGCTGGGAGCGACTAGTGGTGGTGTTGGGACTAGCTACCGGCGGGAGCAGGTAATCCAGACACTGATAGGTTGGTAGGGAATAGGGTGGTCTCAGTTCATCCGGAAGGCAGACAACGAATAGCAGGATTTTCAGTCAGTAGTACTGCAGGTAAGCAGTGTATGGTGGAATTCAGTTAGTTGAATTGAGGGGTGCTCAGCACCAAGTTTTGGCAGAGGGGAGTGTCAGTGGTTACTGACGGTGATGACCCGTACTGGTAATAGCGGGGGTGATGGAGTGGGTGAAGGATAGGGCCTTCACAGTGACAGAAGGAATAGTTGGTTATGGAGCTTTGCCTTGGGGAGGCAAGGAATTGTGCAAGGAAAGAAGGGGTGAACCCCTATAGGTTCAGTGCAGTACTCGGTGAGTACCAGAAGGATTGTTGGTTAAGTAAGTTGTGTTTCTAAGTTGTTCACGGTCAGGTTTGACCCGAGGTTTTATCTGCGGGGTTTATGTTAGTCAGAATGACCAGGTGGAAGACCAGCGAAGGTAGGCAGCTGGTGTTGGGATAATTGGTGGGTTTTGGAAGCAGATCGCAGGCGGTGGACCATGGCAAACTTCGAGGACGAAGTTTAGTTTAAGTGGGGGAGAGTTGTAACACCCAAAATCTGGAAGGCCAAGAAAGGAAAGAAACCCTAATTTTTAAGGGTGACTCGGCGAGTCCAAGGAGGAACTCGGCGAGTCCGAGCGGGATCTGAGTCGAGGAGTAAGTGACCGACTCGGCGAGTCGGCCAAGGTGACTCGGAGAGTCTGGTCTGTGCGAGGAAAACCCTAAATTCGGGACTTGGAGCCTTTATAAATGCCTTAATCTCCTTCCCAGGGTCTCTTTACTGCCTCTTGCACCCAGAGCATCGAACCCCAAGCCCCATTGTTGCCCATTCAAGCTCCCAAGCCATATTGAGTGATTTGAAAGAAGAAGAAGAAGGGGAAATCATTGAGGCTTCAAGAATTGGTCTTGGATATGAAGATTAGGGAACATTTCTGAGCATCTGAAGGTAATAAGTCGTTTATCACTTTTAGATCTTCTATGGTTGTGATATTTGGGGCTTTTAAGCCATGGTTTGCCACCCAATTGAGCTAGAAGTCGGATCTGGAGTTGCTACTCCAGATCCAAGTGTGTTATGGCCTAGTGAAGCACAAAGTATCAGCCATTGAGTCGATTTCGGAGCCTCTTGGTCTTAAACCCTAGTTTATGGTGGATTGTGCCTAGATCTCCTTCTCTATACGTAAAGTTTGCAACTTTACGTGGGGAATAGGCTTGGGAAGGGTAGATCTACAGTTTGGAGTCCATGCATGACTCAAAAGTCCTCTGCATGTATGTAGATCTGAATGGACTCGGCGAGTCCTTCGAGTGGACTCGGCGAGTAACATGAAGATGAGGAGGAACTCGACGAGTGGGATGAACAACTCGTCGAGTCGGATGAAGATGGGCATGAACTCGGCGAGTTGGATGAACAACTCGGCGAGTTGGATGAAGATTTCCTTATGCTCGGCGAGTCTGTTCTTGGACTTGACAAGTCAGGTCGCGTAGCCCCAAACCCTTCGAGTTGAGATTCGAATCAGTGAGTCAGGTGGAGACTCAGCGAGTTGGACAGGTTAGGACTTGGAAATCGTTGGACTCGGCGAGTCATGTCGCGAATGGAAGGACCCTGAGTATATGAACTCGGCGAGTCAGTATGTGGACTCTACGAGTAGGGTTGACCTGGAAAGGTTGACTTTGACCAGGACTTTGTCATTGGCAAGAGTTGACTTAGTTGACCTTGGAGGTCAGTTGGACTAAGTGTTATGTTGATATTGGTAGCTCGGGGAGCTAGTGGAGCAGCAGTTCGGAGTCAGTGGTCAGGTAGCGGTCAAAGGGATTAGCAACAGCAGTTCAGCAGTATCAGGTGAGTTTCCCTTTGTGTGAATGGGTCTACGGCCACAATGCCGGCCCATGTAGATATGAGTAGAAGACCCGGGGGTTAGCCCTAGGCATCGTATGCTAGTATGTTGTTCAGGACGAGGTCCAATGTTAGCGGGCGGGTGCCCAAGGAATGGTTTATATGGTAGTTTATACTTGTTGTCTGTGTGATACTTGTATGTGCCTGGTAGGGTGGTGAGTATGGGCGAGGTCCCGTACCTCACCAATAGCAGAGTGTGGATGGTGTTCCACATCTCATTAGCAGCAGATTAGGGGCGAGGTCCAAGTTAGGGAAAGAGTGAGTGCGGGCTGGGCCCGTATCTCACTATCAGTAGGAGCATGGACGGAGCTCCCTGGCTCATCAGTAGAGTTCGGTTGTTAGGACCGGAGGGTAGTCAGACACCCCAGAAACGTCTGACAGTATGTGATGATATGTTTGCATGCAGGCCTGTTATGTTATATGCGATAGAGGTAGTAGGAGGGGACCAGTCCCCAAGTTCGGTTGTTAGGACCGAAGGGTAGTTCAGACACCCCAGATATGTCTGATAATCTGTTACGTTATGATACGTGTATGTAATAGTAGTAGAGTTCGGTTGTTAGGACCGAAGGGTAGGTCAGACACCCCAGATATGTCTGATAATATGTTATGTTACGATATATGTGCTAGTAGCAGTAAGGGGTGAAATAGTGCCCGAGGGTCGGTTGTTAGGACCGACGGGTAGTCAGCACCCCAGAATGGCTTGACACGGGTAGTCAGCACCCCAAAATGGCTTGACACGGGTAGTCGGCACCCCAGAATGGCTTGACACGGGTAGTCGGCACCCCAGAATGGCCGCACGGGTTGTCAGCACCCCAGAATGGCCGTACAGGGTAGTCAGGCACCCCAGAATAGTCTGACAGTATGTATGTTGTATGTTTGCATGGTATGTGGTAGGGTGGGGAACTCACTAAGCTTCGTGCTTACGGTTTTCAGTTTTGGTTTCAGGTACTTCCGGTAGCGGATGATGGAGCTCGGGATGATCGCATGGCACACACCATATTTTAGACAGCCTGGGATGTAGTACTCTGATAATGAACATGTGTTTTGAAAACTATTACTTTGATTATGCTTTGAATCGACGATTTTACTTTAAGTAATATTTTATTAAAAGAAATTTTTAGTCTTGAATTTTGGGACGTTACATTTGTCAAGACTGATTAGAGGAGACATCAAGCACAACCGGAGTGGAAGTAGGAATGGAGGTTGCTTTAAACCCTTTATCCGCATGAGAGTTGATACGAGTCTCTTCAACAATCAACTCATGAACAACAGAAGCCATTGAGGGAATGGGAGAGCGATGAAGAATAGTTCCACGTAGGCCTTCGAATTCAGAATGCAAGGCCATCAAGAATTGGACCAAACATTGTTCTTCCCTCCTAGTAATGTAAGGCTCAAAATCTTTTAACTCTTTAGATTCAGTAAGAGACAATTGATCCCACATATCAGACATAGAAGCATATAAATCTTGAATGCTCTGGTCATTTTTTTGAAGAGCACGAATATCATATTCTAACTGGTACTGTTTAGCAAAGTTGTACTGAGTATACAGTCTCTCCAAGTGATTCCAAACTTCCTTTGTTGTGTCATATTTAGCCAACTGCATACCAGTAGACTGAGTAACAAAATTATTAATCCAAGTAATGACCTTGGAGTTATCAGTCTCCCAAGTATCAACCAACAAATCGAAATTCTCAGCTTGAGGCACTGAGGGTTTGGCTTTAGTCCCAGTGACATAGCCCCACATACTCTTCCCACGAAGAAAGTTCTTCATAACGTAACTCCAATACGTATAATTCTTTCCATCTAGACAAGTACTGATTGATTGAAGGGAGTCATCCTTTCCAATTATGTTGGCAATTAATAAATAACCGCAATAACAATATAGAAATCTGAGAATGATATAAGTTACAAACTAGCAGAAGCAATCAATCGAAAAACAAGAATTCAAACATCAATAGCAACTTAGCAGCAACAGTAAACAAATACCATCAAACAAACGAATATCACCAACGAAAAACATCAACAGTTTGAACGAAAGTGCTAATGAAACTACTACAGATGACTGCTACAAAGTCTTCTAACAACGTATCAAACCTCCATTATGATACCATGATAAGATTTCCATATGATTATGATAGAAAGAAATTATAAGGTTCTCAATGAAAATCATAAAGGCTACAAAGAATAAAGTTGATATAAATACTAGCTAGACAAAAACCTAATGGGCTAAAGACTAAAGGGCCCATAAACAGGTGGGCTAATAATATATAGGCTAACATACATAATTTCTTTTTATTGTTTTCATTTTTATTGATTGCAAAAGAGGTCTCTACCGCAACACACAAAATGACTTAAATACTAGTTACTAAATAAAATATAAATTGATACTAATTTTAATAAACAATAATAACCATCATCTATAATTTTCCATTCTAAAAATTTATGCAAGACTTTTTTTCTAGCATTCATCTCTTTCACTTCAAACCTGACATCACGTTCATGCTTTGAAAAGGAATCCAATATCCTTTATCCATTGTTTAGCTCTCATGACTTCCTTTCTTGCGTCTTTTATCCATTTTATATTTTCCTCGATTTTCGATTCGTTATAACTCATCTCATCCCTTTCTAGATGACATTGTAAAAGTGTATTGCAAATTCTTTTTCCTTGGCCATTATAACATCCTTGATCTCATCACATGCCCTCCAAGCTCTAATTTTTTTCATTGAAGATAAAAGTGTGAGGGCGTTTGAACGATTTTTGAAAAAATTATTGGGATAAGGGAAGGAGGACATAAATAAACACGAAATATATATTTGGTATGGACTTTTATCCAGTTTACACAATTTATATAGGGTTAATGTCACTCTGACCTAAAAAGCTAACGATTTCAATTTTAAAGGTCTTTGATGTTATTTTTTGGCACTCCAAAGGCATAAAGTCCATGCTGACTTGTTAAAAATAGTATCAGTATTCTTTTTTCTCAGTTTCACAGGTAAAAAAGATGACGTTATGTATATGTATATAATATCATTGTGATTTTGGGGTTGTAAAATCAACTTTGGGGGTTGTAAAGTCAAGCCATAAAGAACACCACTTTAATGGCTTACACACTCCTCAATTTCTTCTTCTCCTCCTTATTTCTCTATTAATTTCTTCAATCTCTGCTGTGAATTCTAAGGAATCCTTTATTTCACTTTCAATTATCCAAATCCATGTGCTTGGTGAGGTATCACCTGCGAATATTTTTTCGGGTTGGGTACACTGTACACCTGAGTCTTTCATGATCGCCATTTTAGTTCATCCCAATTCTCATCTTCTTGGTTCCATTCCTCAGGATTTGGGAATGATTCGTCATCTTTGTTCTCTTGATATTTCTAATAATTCAATAAACGTGAATGATTCCGCATCTTCACTTCTTTACCCTCCAATATCATCGTCGGCGATCTCCCGGAGTTGATAGCTAGGTTGTGGAGTCTTAAGCTGCTTAATCTTTCAATTTATTCAACGAGACTCTTTCTCTTGATTTTTGTGGAGAAAAATTATGTTACTTGAATCTATCAAATAACAACCTTTACCGATCAGTATCAGCTTGGTCTGCTGGAAAAATACAAGCAAACGCCACCATTGACCCTTTAGAAAAATCCCACACGTGTTGTCATTATCCAAGCAGAAAACTGAGTTCTTTGCCAGAAACCTAGATTAGTGTGGAAAACCACTATCAGAATGTGCACAATCCCTTCATCATAATGGACCCCACAAAATGTCACTACAAATGGTTTCTCCATGGCAACAATCACAACTATCCCATTTGTTTCTTTACGCCTACAATTTACAAAAGAAGAAGATGAACTAGAATCAAAATAAAAATTCAACAACGAAACCCAAAACCAAGACCCCATAATCCAAGGTTTCAAAAGATAATTCCATACTAGAGCATTTTACTCTAAGACCTACTCATGCTTGAATGGCGTCACTGTAGACGATTCATCGAAAACACTGATAGGGTCCAACAATGATCACAACAACAATAAGCTGACAATCAACATCAAAGGTGGAGATAAAAAAAAGTGTTTGGTGATTGTAGATGGTGTGAGAGAGCTCAAATTTGGTGTTGAAGAAGGTCATGTGGAAACTATTAAAGTGTTGTTCTTTATGGTTTAACTTTACAACCCCCAAAGCTGATTTTAAAACCCCAAGTCACTAAAGATGAACCTATTGACCCAAACCATTAAAGCGTTGTTCTTTATGGTTTAACTTTATAACCACTTGGGTCGTGGTGACTAGATAAGATATGTGGAAGATATGATAGATAATCCATGTTAAAATCTTGGCACTACTCAACCTTTGCAGCTATGGAGGTTAGTCTGCAGTTACTCTGGGACATGAGGTATAGTCTCATGTTTGTAGCCGAAGATTAGTCGGTGCACGGAAGCTGGTCCGAAACTCTCGTTAGAAAAGTTCCTCTTAAAAAACCCCAAGTCACAACGATACCATATACATGCCACGTCATCATTTTAACTTGTGAAACCGAAAAAAGGCTAATACTCTTTTTAAGAGGTCAATATGAACTTTATGCCTTTAGGGTGCTAAAAAATAACATTAACAACTTTTTAAAATACAAAGTGTTAGTTTTGTTAGGTCAAAATAACATTAACTTATTTATCAAGGATGTGAGATGAGATGATAGATAGACATTAATTGATGTTAGATGAGATGGTAGGTAGACATTAATAAAAATGGTAAATGGAGCATGTGGTGATCATATAATACGATGACAATTAAAAATTTAATAAATAACTAGTAAAAACTATTAGAATATTAATAAATTTGAAAGACATTGTATCAAATTACCGAATAATTCATACTATTATATTAAATAAAAACAATATTACTCTAGCCATTTTTACATGACATTTCTCATCATCAAAGCGAGATTGTTTTAGCGTGATTTATACTTTTCGCGAATAATAAATTTTTTTATAGATGTCCATCTGTTATGACCATTTTGATTAAGTTATTTATTATTTATTAAATCTTAAAAAATAATAAATAAGTTAACATAAGTTTTTATTTTTTCCTTATCAAATAATTATGTATTGAACAACTAAGGCACGTGAAATGCACGAGAACGTAATCCACACTTTTAATTAGTTTATTCTAGATTTCCAAGAACTTTCTCCTCTTCCTTCCTTAACTGAAGCAATTGCCTCATCTATTACGATTTCCGAATACGCGGTCACACGCTGTCATCTTTCCTCTCACTTCCTTTTTCCACAACATACCACACACGTCACACGTGTGCCACTATATATATGTCCAAGGAACTTGCATACTACAGACCAGACCAACAACATTAACAAATAACAATATTTCCGACATCATTTCCATACAAATGACGATCAAGAGAAGCTGGGAAGACGACAGAGAGGTAGAGAGTCTAGCCATGGCTAACTGCTTGATGCTGCTTTCAAAAGTCGGTGAATCGGGCGCTTCACCGGGTCGGGTTTTCCACTGCAAGACGTGTAACAAGGCGTTCAAGTCATTCCAAGCCCTCGGCGGCCACCGTGCCAGCCACAAACGGCCGAAATCATCCGACGTGAATGAACTGCCGTCGCCGGCGAAGCCAAAGATACATGAGTGTTCGGTTTGTGGGTTGGAGTTTGCGATTGGGCAGGCTTTGGGTGGTCATATGAGGAGGCACCGTGACGGTGCTAATGATAAAAGTGGTCGGCCGGTGGTGGCGCCGCCGGTACAGGTGACGGAGAAGAGATGGTTGTGGGATTTGAACTTGACGCCGCATGAGAACGACTTGAAGCTGTGGAGTAGTAGTGTAAAAACGGCTCTTGCTATATAACGACGGCGTTTTGTTTGAACAAATGGAAGTTGATGGCTATATTGATCGTCGTCACTGGACTGTACATATATATGTTCATAGGCAGATGATAATTAGAAGGGAGCAGTTTAGATTTTAAATTTAAATTATTTGTTCTTATTTTATATATATTATTTTCACATATTTTTTTTTGCTTATTATGGAAGAGATACTCACAGTTTTCTTCTCGTTTGACAACAAAATTAAATTCGTATGTTTGACGTTATTTTCATCATCAAAAAAAATTAAATGCAAATATAAAATAAATTAAATCTTAATAAACAGAGTTACTAAGAACGTGAAGTTCTTCGGTTTAAATATAACTAAATTGATGGTAACGAAACCCTCTTCTGGTTGGACAGTTGGTGCGATAGTGAGTGTTTAAAAGACAAATTCTTAGAACTTTATCAGAATGAAAGGCATAAGACTTGCAGGGTTAGTCAAAGAGTACAAGCAGAGGGCCACACTTGGGAATGGAGATCAACCCCTGCTGCATCTGCTGAACAAATTCATAGTCTTAGGATGCTATATGATGTCATTGGAGAACACCAGCGAACCCCAGAACCTGATACATGGAACTGTGACAACTGTCCCTTATCGGAGGATGGTACGTTTCATGTAGAGGCGATCAAACTCAAGATTGATAATGTAGAACCGGCGAACAACGAAGTAACCATCCCTTGGATCCATGATATTCCCTTAAAGGTCAATACTTTTATTTGGGAAGCTAATCTATGACGTATCCCAACAAATGTGGCGTTAAAGAAGAGAGGAGTCACAGTATTACACTCAACATGCTCCCAATGTCATCTCGAGGATGAAGATTCGGAGCACGTTCTGTTTCGTTGCCCAACGGCGAGCACAGTATGGGACCTGATGTTTAAATGGTGCGATATTCCGAATCCACAATTCCAAACCATCGGAGAACTCATCAGATTTGTAAAAACTTGGGGGAGATGTCAGAGAAGGAGAAACAATCTAATTAGTGTTTGTTATGGTACCATATGGTTACTATGGAAAAAGAGATCTGACTGGGTGTTTAGGAGCATTCGATCTACCCCCTTCCAGATTATAGATAATGTTAATGTTAAGTCTCTTGTCCTCGTTTGGCTTAGACACACGATCTGATTGGTGTACTTGCCTGCTGAAATGTTTGTAATCCAAAACCAATTGTAATTCCTTTCTTTTTTTTTGGGCCCGCCTAGTACCTTGCTAGGCGGTCGTTCCTTATAATATTTGTCGGTTAAAAAAAAAACTAAATTGATGGAACTGATCCAATCCAATCGTCAATTGGATATTAGATTTTGTCATATAAAAACATAACCGCCTATCCAATCCAATTGGATGTTGGATTCAATTGGTTTTATCAAATTAATATTTTTTTATTGGTTTAATTCATTTGTTATTTATTATCCAACTAATTTTAATCCCTACTAACCATAAGACTAACAAAATAATATTAACTTAAAATCTTCAACTTATTATTCTATTGAATAATTGATAATGTTAAATGGATTTGGATAATAATATATTATATTTATTGGATTAAAATTAGATATCCAATTGGACTAGTTTGGTTCGGTTATTTATTAGATTTTCAAGATATCCAATAAATGATCCAATCCATATGGATTTTGAGATTTGAGATTTGATCTATTCAAATTGTAATTAGATATGTAATCCAATCGGTCGGTTCTTAATTGGATTAGTTGGTTCCAATTTGATCGGTTAATTTCGGCACACCTTATGTTCAACAAAGTGCAAAACTTACTGGAAGCTGATAGGTGGCAGCTTGTAACTAAATGTTCGAAACTATAGTTTTTATTTGTATATGAATATTCGGAAAAATACTTGAAGCTTTAATAACATGTAAAATTATATAAAATAAATTATCAAAACCATGTTAATTTAAAAAAAAATAAGTGGATTTATAAAATTATAAAAGAATTATAAAATAATTTTTTATTAGAATAATTTTGGATTTAAAGCTTGTTGTTGTAGCTAAAAACGAGAAGTTCTAGTGGAATTTAATTGGTGGGGGTGTGATCGGTCTAGAAGATTAATACATACAAAGTCAAATTAGTACGTAAAAGAGGGGGCTGCTTAATAAGTTGATTGATTTATAGACCTCAAGAATTTATTAAATTTCTGTAAGATTAATTGGGTCCAAGGTCTTTAGCGTGCACTCTTTGCTTTTCACACTCCTTTGATTTGTTTCAAAATATTACATTACCAAATTATAAAATATATTGAATACACTTAGGATAGAACCACACATTGTGAACAAAATATTTCTTGAGATTTCTAGCTTTTTCGCTTATATTTATTTATTGCTTTATCTCTCTCTCTCTCTCTCTCTCTCTCTCTCTATATATATATATATATATATATATATATATATATATATATATATATATATATATAGAGAGAGAGAGAGAGAGAGACCCACACAAACCACAGTTATAACATTAATTAAACTTTTATAATAAAAATTTATAATTATTAATTAATTATTTTAGATAATCCATTTTAAATAAATTATTAATTAAGGGATACATCAAAATTTTAAAATTATTATAACTTCAAATTTAACATATAATTACAAAAATATAAATTTGAATTTTGAAATGAGTTGCCTAATATATCTAAATGATACATGACATAATATTAATGAAGAGTTGTATTAGAGTAATACTTGGCAAAATGACAAAGAAAATATTTTGTTTGATAATGTGAATACGTTCAATCTAACATGATTATTGACATTATCATGCATTCTCACCAATTAAATCGTCTATAAGGTTATTAATAGACTTTATTATTATTATTATTGACATTCTGTCAGAATGTTGTCAAAATGTTTATTGAGTCGTATTCTGTAAGAATGAAAATGAGTGAAAAACGATGTGTGAAAACAAAAATGAATAAAAATTAGTGAGAATAAATAGAAATTATAATAATTGTGTGAGGTTGAACGTATTCACATTACTAAACAACTTATTCTTTTAGTAATTCTCATAGAATAGCATTGTCTACACGTTCGCACAATAGTTATCCATCCACATTATATATATATATATATATATATATATATATATATATATATATATATATATATATATATATATATATATAGAGAGAGAGAGAGAGATAGGTTCAATGAATTTATAAGGGTATTTTAGTAATACTAGCTATTATTAATTAGGGTAAATAAAGAAAATCTTTAATTACCTTTAAATCTAGGAAATCAATTTATGAACCCTAAAATCCACCCACTTACCACTTTATAACAATCCATCGCCTTCCTTCTTTCCCCACCTCTGGAGTTGACTTCCTTCCCGCTCTTAATATACGATCTCCTTGTTGCATCCACCTCTTCTTTCTTCTCTATGTGTATGTGTATGTTTTGACGAAAAGATGAATACAGGAGGTATCGACATACCAATGAACATCATCATGTTCGTATTCGGCCACCATCGTTATCAAGCCGACCACCCTCACATACCAATTTTAATCATCTCTGTAAAAGAATAGAAGTCGCTAGCCAATTCACATCTTAAATTAGAAGTATGTGTCTTCTTTAAAAACAAATTCAAACCGATTTTTTTCATGTCTACAAGTCACTTAGTTTTTCAATAAATTTGGAATCTAAAAATTGTTTCGTATAATTTGTTTTCTTTTCTCCACACGAGCTTACATTTATTGTTTTTCCTCAACTTGCATACAATTTTTTTTTGCTATAATGGAATAGGCACCCCAAGTGTTTGATGCAATGTCCCAAAGAATGTTTGATTTTTAGTATAAGGTTTGATTTTTAATATACAAAAGGTTTTTCTAGCTCTCAATGTTTTTTTTTTTTAATTTTTGATGAAAGGGTCATGTCAACAAATCATTCTCCTAGAATGTTGTAATCATCTCTTTCGTGATTGACTGGAACTTTCGTCCATGGAAGAAATGTTTGTTTCTTATTAGAAATGAGTATCATAAGAGAGGTGTGTAGAGATTATACTGGTTACGGCAAATTATGGTTTAAAAGAAGATTGGATTTCATATCAGGGACTTCGATAAGATTTGTACATTGGTTTATATCAATACTAAGCGAATGCCCGCGCGTTGCGCAGAAGCATCTATATAGTTGAAATCTTTATAAATATGTATATAATTTTTTTAAATATGACAATAATGTTGTTTTTTAAATTTGATATAATAATTTGTGTACTAAGTTGATATAATATATTGATTATTTTGAATTATATAATAATATATACATCTATTAAAACTGTATAATCTCAATCTTTTGAATGACCTCTACCCGTGGGTTAGTCATGAATAAAATTAAATATGATATGCAGTTTAATGTTATTTATAGTTGTTGTTATTGTTAATTAAAATTTTAAATTTATTTGTTTAACGTTTTAATTTCTACCATTGTAATTATTTAAAACATCAAACAACTTTTTTAAAGGTAACAATATAATCATTTATATATAGTTATTTTTAACTGTTGTTATTGGAAGTTATTTTAAGCTACTTATTTCAAACTTTTAACGATTATAAAAATATCTTTAAGAAATATTTTAGTTAAATTGATATTACAATTTAGTTTTTGCATTTAGCACTACAATTTATCACTTTTAACTATTCACAAAATATTCATTGGGTTATTTAAGTGGAACTGAAATTTATATTGAAGTTGACCCTATAATGTTATACTGTATTTAAATTAAGAATTTAAGTATTTTGTCCAAACTGTTCAAAAGTTGTAGCTTTAAATTGATAATGGTTTACATACAATAATATATTAAATCTAATAAATTAAGTATAATATATTAAAAGTTAAAGACATAGCTTTATAATTAGAAGTAAATATATTATTTTAATATTGAAATTTAGTTTATTTATGATTACACTTTAGGTTTGATACTTATTTAACCTTATTAACCAACTTACAATTATTATTAGAAAGACATTATAATTTATCACATTTAACTATTTATAAAATATTCTTTGGGTTGTTTAAGTTGAACTAAAATTTATATTTAAGTTAATCATGTAAGGTTATATTTAAATTAACAATTTAATTATTTTATACAAATTGTTCAAAAATTGTAGCTTTAAAATGATAATGGTTTACATACAACAACCTATTAGACCTAATAAATTAAGTATAATATGTTAAAAGTTAAAAACATAAGTTTATAAGTAGAAGAAAATATATTCTTTTAATATTGAAATTTAGTTTATATATATTTACACTTTAGGTTCTATATTTATTTAATCTTATTAACTAACTTATAATAATTATTAGAAAGAAATTGAAAAGTCATGAGAGTTTCAAATTAATGTGGTAAAAGGAAAAATGAATGGGAGTTTCAAATGAATGTGGTGAAAGGAAAAATGCTTCCTTTATAAGTATATAATGATTGTTTTAGTTTTTATTTAAAAGAAGCTTATATTGATATCCATAAAACACTCTTTCTTTTTGTTTTCTCTCTTGGAAATAAAAGATTTCAACCTTTGAAGACTACCCATAATTCCATTAATCTTTTCATTTTTTCTTTTAGACAAAATTGCAAAAATGGTCCTTGTGGTATGCATTTTTTTTGGAGTTTTAGTCCAAACCACGACCTTTTTGGATTATTGGTCATTTTGAGCTAGTTTAGTTGCGGATTTGGTCCCTCCGATAATTGAAATGACTATAATACCCTTAAGGTATTTATTTTTCAATTTTCTTTCATTTTTTTAAAATTTAATATTAATTTATTTATTTTAAAAATTAAAAAATAATAGAGGATCTCTCTCTCGTTTTCTTTTTCCTTAGAAATACCTGCAATCTCTAAAATTAAAATACATACACATTTCAATCTCACAATCGCATACCAACACCACCATAGCCTTCGTCACCATCAAATATGACCACCACCAATCCGACATCATCACAGTAACTTGTTTTTCGGTGGATCAACAAATCATCCTTACCGATACCCACTCAAATACATACATGAAAACCTTACATTTCAATTTAACCACAAATCAAAACCAAATCCTACAAAAAAAGATCAATTTTGCATCTAGGTGGGTGGCAGAGGAAACGAGTTACTTCCTTCCTGAATCAGGGATGTTTGATTTACCTGAAACATCTGGGTTAAATCCCCCCAACTGGTTCCTCCTTCCTAAGAGCTTCGGCGACCGACAATATTGATCTTCTCCATCAAGACGTTGTCGTCGATGGTACATAGAGAATAAAGAAACATGATGGGTAAAGGGTATCGGGGTTTTGCAATGGTAGAGAGTAGAAATAGGTCGAGTAAAGAGTGGAGGTGGGAGCATTTTCCGGCGAGAGGAAAGGGTGAAGAGGCAATCTGTCGGCAGGGGGTAGATCCAGCGACGATCTGATAGTAGAGTGCAGGTTTAGTTGCGGTGGACCGAGGTCCGGTGGATTTTCTACCGGAGGCAACGAAACAGGAAGATGTGGAGTTATTTGGATTTTTGATCGGCTTTGGTCGATGATTTGTGGTGGCTGGAAGGAGGGACGGTGGTGACTGGTGAGGAGCTGATATAAATTGGGTTTTGAAGAAGTGGTGTTGTAGAAGATGATACCATCTTGATTCCTGGAGAGAGAGAGAGAGAGAGAGAGAGAGAGAGAGAGAGAGAGAGAGAGAGAGAGAGAGAGAGATGTGGGCCCAAAATTAATTAATTATTTTTTTCATTTAAATTAAATAGAAAAAAACATAAAAAATAAATCAGAAGGGCATTATAGTAATTTCAGTTTACCGAGGAACCAAATCCGCAACGAAACTAGCTTAGAATGACCACTAATCCAAAAAGTCGGGGTTTGAACTAAAACCCAAAAAAAAAAATACATACCATTGGGACCATTTTTGCAATTTTGTCTCGTATGAACTTTAAAATTTAAACAAAGCTTTCTTTTCAAACCAACTAAAAGGTAGGTGATTGGCCTTTATTGTTCTTTCAATTCAAAATTCGTAAATTATAGTTAAAAAAAATCATTCTTAATCGCCCAAAGTCAGTTATGCCCTACACAAATTACATTGGCCAAAAACTCCTTATTAGTTAGCCCAAATTTTAATTAACGACCCAATGTTTTTTTGACAGCAACTAACCCAATAGGTGATAGTTTGAACATTAAAATTTAAACGCAACTTTCTTTTCAAACCAACTAAAAGGTAGGTGATTGGCCTTTATTGTTCTTCAATTCAAAATTCGTAAATTATAGTTAAAAAAAAATCATTTTTAATAGCCCAAATTCAGTTATGCCCTACACAAATTACATTGGCCCAAAACTCCTTATTAGTTAGACCAAATGTTAATTAACGACCCAATGTTGTTTTGACACCAACTAACCCAATACATGATAGTTTGAACTTTAAAATTTAAACACAACTTTCTTTTCAAACTTAAGAACATCCATAATGCAAGTCGTATAAGAGTTGAATGAGATGATAATTAGGATTGAATAAGAGTTGAATAAAGTGTGGATGATAACATGGAATAAAATTGAATGATTATTGAATGGTTCAATAGAATGACTAAAGTTATGATTATGAATATATGAGTTTAATGAGTTGTAGGTGTTGTATAGGTGTTTAATGGATGATGCCACTAAACTCTATAGATTTCAATAGATTATAGATGTCCTAAGCATAACCCACATTTAATGAATGATTTGACAATCCATTAAACTCTAAGCATAACCCACAATAAGAAATATTAACGCCTCTAAACTCTTACCTTGTTCTTCCTTTCAAAATTTCTAAATTATAATTAAAAAAAAAATAAGAAAACAAAACCTTTTAAGGTAGTTTTAGAAAGGATATGTTTTTAACGTTCTAAAAAGAAAAAGAACAAGAAAGAATAATATTCCAAAACCCATGCTCAATTGTTATGTTTCGTCTTGTTCACCGCTAATCTCTCTTGGATTTTACCTCTTTGTTGCTCGAAGATTGTCCTTCATCAGGTGTCATAAAGGCAACCGCATGACCCACGATAGTTCCTTCTTTCTCGGCCACTAAGGGTTCCACTTGAGGGGATCCCAAAGTTGCAAACTACTAAACCAGTGAATACAAAGAGTAAATAATCTTCTATAAAAAAAATACAACATATATTTAAGTAGGAAGAAAGAATTGTCACCTCATCATAAGTGAAGAACGAGCCATGTGACAAGCACATATATGTATGAACATTCGATCTGAAATCACCAAAAGCATCCGGGTTGAAACTCCATGGTGTAAGGAATGAATTATCGACTTCTAAGAATGACAAGAGTCTTTGAAAGTTGCTTTTATTGTGGTCAACACAAGTTTCATACATATTCTGGTTCCAGGTTGATCTCCATTCTTGTTCCTTCCATGGATTCATGGCTTCACTCGTAAAACCTCTCCTAAGATAATCGAAAAGAACTTCAGGTTGGTTTTGAAAACGGTTTGCATGTGAAGGACCTGGGGATTTCTAAAATAGTCGATATATATACCTAGGGTTTTACGGAATAAGATTTATTGGATGTTAAGATAACTATATCTTTTGTATGTACAAATCCAGTTGTAATCGCAATCCTACTCCTATATGGATTTTTGGGTCACACGTTTAATATGTATACATCCAAGGTTACTCTAGGTCAAACTTTAGTGATGCCTTATATTGTGAGGATATATCTTCGGCAAGGATGAAAGAGCAAACTCTGCTTCCTTTAGGCAAATCCATGTTATTTGACTGTAACGGACAAAATAGTGATTCGGAGATTGAGAATAATGCAATTCTAAAAGGTAATGTGGCCCATGAATTTCAAAATAAGAGATAATTGTGTGAAATTCAAAATAGTAAGTCAAAAAATTCATAGGAAAATATCCAAAAAAAAGTCTTATTATTTAAAAAAAATCAAAAAAGACTTTTTTTTATATATAGAAAAACCCAAGAAACCAATTAATTCTTTCACTTTGATCTTTTTTTACCTTTTCAGCAGGTCACTTGCACATATGCCACTCAAAGATGGAAAACACTAATGATTTGGCATGAGGAAGGAAACAACTTACCAATGTAGCTAGATGGTTTGGTTGTTTTAATTCCTTAATTCTTTTATATATCACTAAATACTGCTGAAGTTTTTTTTTTTTCAAAAAAACAAGAGTAGTGAGATTCGAACTTGCACCCCTCCTACACATAAACAAGTAAATTTCTAAGTAGCTATAAAATTTATATTCTTTTTTGTCCTTCACTCTTTTATATATATATATATATATATATATATATATATATATATATATATATATATATATATATATGTCAAGCTTCAAATAATTATAAGCGAAAAACAATACATGACTTTTTAAATTCGTTTTTATCAATATTATTAAATAAATAAGTATATAAATACATGAATTTCATAACATATATATATATATATATATATATATATATATATATATATATATATATATATATATATATATATATATATATATATATATAATAAATGCACAGAGAAAATTTATGTATATGTTTTTATACTTTAAAAAACCTAATTTAAAGGCTAAAAACATAGAAATATGGTTTCTATATGTATTTATTACAATTATATGTATTTTTATGAATAAATACAAATTAAAATGTATTTATATATTTATTTATTTAATAATATTGATAAAAACGAATTTAAAAAGTCATACATTGTTTTTCTGCTTATAATAATAATAATAATAATAATAATAATAATAATAATAATAATTGTATTTCATGATTGACATATAATATGTATATATACAGACAGGAGTGAGACAAATAGAATATAGTAAATTGTATATCTCAATTGGTAAGTTCCGTGTTTATGCCTAGGAGGGACGTCATTCCTTTCATTTTTTCCCAAAAAAAAAAAAAAAAAAAAAAGTTTCATCATTTAGTGATATATAGGAGAGTTAAGGAATCAAAACAACTAAAGCGTCCACCTTGTAATGAATTGGTAAGTCGTTTGATTTGTAGAAAGAAAGACGCGAAACCTACTCTCTACATTTTCGGAAAAAAAATTCAGATTTTTTTATTTCTAAGGAAGGTATTGACTGGTTCGAAAAAAATCAGATTTTATATTTATAAGGAAGGCGCCACCATATCATGCTAAATCATTAGTGTTTTCCACCTTGGAGTGAAAGAATTAATTTTTTTTTTTTGGGTTTTTCCATAAAAAAAATATGACTTTTTCAAAACTTTTTCCAAAATAATGAGATTTTTATAGAAATTTCCTTATTATATATTACATTAACCATTATATTTTGTAATAACATATTCACTGATATTTAAATCTTAGCACTACTCAGCCTCTGTGGCCATGAGGTTTGCATGCAGTACCTCCATGACATGAGGCATAACTTCATGGTCACAACGGAGGATTAGTCGGTGAGCAAAAGTTAATCTGGAAACCCTCATTAAGGAAGTTCACTTTTCAAAAAAAAACATTATGTTTTGTAAGATCCTAAGTTTTGAGATTTTAGTAAACTGATGGATCCTAATTGAGGGTAAGATTTCAGGAAAACTCCAGAGTATCATCATGAAAGCGAAGCAAAGCAAATGTAATAGATAGCAGAAACCTAACCAAGAGGCAAAAATGTTAACAATCAAAGCAGAAACCAACACAAAAAACTAAGTCACACCACTAGTTGGAAAGATTTTTCAAAGGGTCATATCGCAATCAACTTTTATGTGGAAAATGTTTGTTAAAACATTCCATTCGAATGATGATAAAAAAAAAATTCACAAAAAAATGCAACAAAACATTAAGGTTAAATTCAAGAAATAGCATCGTTTTTATTATATTTTTAATGTTGATTGTTATGAACGAGGATTTTAAGTCGCATCTTGCAGCTATGTGATATACGATCTTTTAAGTTTATGTTTCACAATATGTTAGTTTTTTTTCTATAATGCTTTTAGGGCCGGTCCTAGACAAAATGGGGCCCGGGGCCAAAAACAAAATTGAGGCCCTCATACTGTTTTTTTTTTCTTAAAAAAAATAGGATAGCACCTTCGAAAATTTTATTAATTAACAAAAATAATACAATTGAAGGCTGAGGACTCCCCACCTATAGAAAGAAAAGACTTCGGGACAGGCCCCGTAAGCCAAACAACCTATCAACTATTAATATAAAAGAATAAAATAAAAAAGCCAAAACATGCTCTAAACCCTAATACATAAACATATCAAAGAAAAACTAAAGAAATTTACATTTACGAGCTTTTTTAGATGCAAAGTCATCAATTATAGAATCAAGTTTAATATTATCCAACAAATCTTTTTCAATGTATAACATAGCCAAACCATTTAATCTTTCTTGTGACATTGATGATCTCAAATAATTTGTTAATAATTTTAGTTTTGAAAAATTTCTTTCTGCTAATGCTACAGTAACAGGTATGGTTAATAAGATTCTATATGCAATACAAACATTTGGATAACAATCTTTACATTTGACAAACTCTAAAATTTCAACCGATGACATAACAACATTTTGCAAAGTTTTTTGTAATACTTTAAGTTCCGTAAAAAATTCATTTAAAACCACATCACATAAGTTATTATAAGTAAACTTATTTACAAAAATAACACACCTTTTTTTAAGTTCAATATCATCCAATGACTTTAACCTTTTTGAATCATATAAAAATCTAAAAATATTTTCAAAGTTTGTTAATTGCTCAAATCTACTCTCTAATGACACAATTGCCACATCAACAATATATATAAAATACTCGATTCTAAATGATTCTTCGGGTGATAGTAATTCATCTTCTCAATTAATTTCATCAAATTGTCTTTTTCTAGTAATTTGGCGTTTTTTTTGGGAATATAGGTTCAACTTCCATATCTGATGCAATGGCCTTAGCGTTATCGATACTAATGACATAACCTTCATTTCTATAATTTTTAAAAAATGTCATCATATTTTTTAATAGATCAATTGTGGCATCAATACACATAGTTTTGGTTTGCATTTTTTTACTAACTTTATTTATAGCAAATAAAATATCATACCAAATCACCATACCAAGTATAAAATCATAACTTTCAATAGCATTAACTAAACTTTCAGCTTCACTTTTAGCCTTTGCATCATCACATGATGAACTTAATTCTATCAATGCATCCCTTATATGAGGAGCTTGAAACCTAATGTCTTTGACACTTTTTATTCTACTCTTCCAACGTGTATTAGATAAAGATTTTACCGTTAAGTTAGGGACTTTATCAAGTAATATTGACCATCTTTTGGTTGAACTTGAAAATAATACAAAAATGCGTTGCAAAACTCCAAAAAAAGAAATGGATTTAGCACAAGAATGAGCCATATCACTAACCGTGAGGTCAAGACTATGACAAGCACACGGCATAAACAATGCTTTTGGATTAATTTCAAGTAATCGTTTTTGAACACCTTGGTGTTTTCCTTTCATGTTAGAACCATTATCATAACCTTGTCCTCTTACATCATCAATATTAAGACCATAAGAATTAATTGCATTTAATAACTCTTTAAAAAGTCCTAAACCCGATGTATTTTCTACCTTTAAAAATTCCAAAAAAAATTCTTCAACTTTTATTTTATTATTAGACATGTTCACACATCGTGTAACATCCTGATTTCCCAGGTATATTATTTTATTTAATTATTTTGGTGTTTGAGGAGGAACTCGGCGAGTTGGAGCCAAGACTCGCCGAGTAGGGTCGCGGATGTTCATCCGGGTTCACGTCCGGACTCGGCGAGTCCATTAGTGGACTCGGTGAGTCCACGCTGTTTAATGAAACCCTAATCCCCCGGGTTTGGAGCCTATTTAAGGGCACTTATAGCCTCCCATTGCGGCTACCAGTCCCTTGAGAGAACCCTAAGCGAGCCAAATCGTTGTGAGGGAGAAGAAGTCACTTTTTGATCCTTGAACCCTTGGTTTAACAAGAAGAAGGTGACAAGAGCAAATAGGAGGTGCGATTCAAGCAGTACCAGAGTTCAGAGACATCATTTTGAGGTAATGGTTCGAGCCTCCTTCAGTCTTGGTGTTGATCATTAGATTTAGGGTTTTCTAACCCCTTTGGAGAGTGATTATGTGGAGCAAATGGTCCCTCTTCGAGTTTGTGCCTTGGATCTGGACTCAAAGAGGCCCAGAGACCTAGACCCTTGGAGCTTTATGGACCAGTTTGGGGTTATTGGCCTTAGGTTGCCATTTTTGGGACTAAATCTCCTTTTGATGCCTTGTTGTGGTTATACAAGCATCAAGTTTCGAACTTTACGTGACATTCATGCTTGGGGAGGCCAGATCTATGGTTTGGGGAAACAGATCTGACCTCAGGAGGTCAGTAGAGTTTGTGCATGGCATGAACTCGCCGAGTTGTTCTTGAGACTCGGCGAGTAGGGTTAGGATTTAACGTAAATTGCTCAGTAGATAGACTTGCCGAGTTGGGGGATAACTAAGTGAGGCGGTACTCGCCAAGTTGTTCTTGAGACTCGGTGAGTTGAGTCGGGGTGGCCCCGCGATTCCTGTCTGGTATGACTCGTCGAGCATAGGGAGGGGCTCGACGTACCAAGCGGGACAAAGAGTTAGTGGACATGTGTGTACTCGCCGAGTCACCGGAGTGCACTCGGCGAGTTGGGTTAAAGTTTGACCGTTGACTTCTGTTGACTTTTAGGGTTTGGTCAGCAATGTGGCCTTTGGGCCTAGAAGGGGGTAAAATGGTCTTTTACCCTTAAGAGAGTGCCAAGAGAGGTTTGAGTCTAGTCTCGAGAGTTATGTTCATGAGAGCATTTGCTTTATGTGATAGATGGCGGCAAGTTCGAGATGCAAGCATGAGGATATCTGCTTACTGCTTGCCAGGTGAGTCTTCTCACTATACTTACCTTGAGTAGGTAATCAGAGTTATGTGACCGAGTATTTGTATGCTATATGTATGTTATGTGTTGTACTGCATTATTTCTATGTGATTTATGTTGTGCATGTTTACAGAGTTAGAACCGGAAGGTTCCCAGAGTTAGAACAGGAGGGTTCACATAGTTAGAACCGGAAGGTTCACGGAGTAGGGTCCACGGACCCACAGGGTTATAGCCTCGAGTGGCTAATACGTGTTATGCATGGTATTTTGGGGAACTCACTAAGCTTCGTGCTTACAATGTTTTGTGTTATGTGTTTCAGGTTTCTCTCAGGATCACGGGACGGCACCGGCTCAATTGTACACATCAGAGAAAGAGTCATCTTTTGAAGATCCTGGTTTATTATGCAAGTGAAAATGGAGTTATGTTTTGTAATTCGATTATGAATGAGATTTTAAGAAAAGTGTTTTATGAATTAAACGATTATTTTTAAATGAAAAAAATTGTTCTGAAATTTACGGTGTTACAAGTTGGTATCAGAGCCTTGGTTTGAGGGATTCGGATGCACCTTCGGGTAAATCTAGACTCAAACTGAGGAAGTAAGAAAGGTTTTCAAAGAAATAATTTTCTAAAGTGAATAAGAGTTCAAAGAGAAAGCGAGAAAGAGCAGTGTGTACAATCAGCCAGAGCCAGAACGGTGATTTCCCAAAATACCCTTACTTTTGTGTTATGAGATATTTATGATGCACTTTATGAGATATTATTGCATGCTAGTGACAGGCTAGGTATTTCATATCTTAGGACTAGAGTGGCCTGATTTGTGATGCCTTAGCCTAGGAATTGTTGTTATATGCAATGTGCTTTTGAGTGTGTGGTGAGTGAGAATATTTAGTTGGAATCCTTTAGGGGATTTGAGTAGAGGAGATGCCTAGATGAGTACGGTGGTACTTAGCGAAAGAATAGTTAGAACCGCGAGGGGAAGAGTTGCAGAGTTCAGTGGTACTTTCGAGGATGAGCAGAGAAAGCGGAGTTATCACCCAGAGTGAGTCCTATGTATTCTTCGATGCTCGAATGTTGCTTGCTTCGTGCTTTGTGGAACTCTCGATGATGGGAGTCAGCTACCAAGCGAATATGACGATATTCAGGAGGTAGATGGCTGGCATCATTAGGATCTCTTCAGCAGCTGATGGCAGAGAAGTGTGGGAATCTAGGAACAGCCTAGGGAGTAACCTTAGCCAGATGAGTGCGCTGGCAGAGTAGAGAATTTTGTTGGGGAGCAGCACGCGCGATGGAATTGGTGAACGAGAAGGTCGAGCAACTACTTAGGAGCTCTGGAATAGTCCGTGTGGAAAGTATGGGTAGATGTGGCAGGTAGTATGGGCCCGTACTACTGAAAGCAGAGGACCCATACTTGATATAGGGAGTATTCTGAAGGTTCTAATAAGCGGGTTGAGGAGTGATGTTATGGTTCAAGTACCATACATTGGAGCGGACTGAGGAGTGATGTTATGGTTCGAGTACCATACATCGAAGCGGATTAAGGAGTGATGTTATGGTTCGAGTACCATACATCGGAGCGGATTGAGGAGTGATGTTATGGTTCGAGTACCATACATCGGAGCGGGTGGAGGAGTGATGTTATGGTTCGAATACCATACCTCGGAGCAGATGGAGGAGTAATGCTATGGTTCAGGTACCATACACCAGAGCATATTAAGAAGAAATGTCATGGGATGAGTACCATGGTTTGTAGTGAATGATGCTTGTGGTTCTCCGGTTGTCCGGTCATGATTGATGAGGTAGAGATTGGACGCTATGGGTTTTAGGCCTGTGGGCCATGATTGAGTTCGAAGAGGCGTCCCTTGAGAGGGAGGTCGAGAGCCTTTCAGAGTATTTTGGTAAGGAGTCAGAGGGAGGGGAGAATTTTGGTCTGAGTTGAGCAATCAGTCGATAGAGGAGATGTCACCTTCTATGACCTGGGTAGTGTTATTTATGTTCGTGTGCGAAACATGAGAGGCATGATGTTTAAGTTTTGGATTTGGGGGTAAACCCTGCAGGTTGTCATTGATGATGATTTTCTATCAGAGTATCAGGTAGAATGTGCCGCGAGGCAGTGTTTTACCATAAGCAGATAGTCAGTTAGGACTGAGATAGTCGAGGACCACGTTACACCTATTTGAGTATAGTAGGGCGTATTGTAGAGGTATCGGTGGGGAGTCCAGTCGAGTTTATCAATGCAGTGGTTTTTCTATCTATGTTGGGTATTGAATATGGGAGTGGGTCCCTGTTCTTGGGATGATCCATGTGTTGGATCGTCGGTTGATGAGTCGAGGTGGGGGAGTATGGTGATTTCGTGGTCTAGTCTATGAGTCAGTGATGTTATTAGACAGTTGAGTTGTTTGGTATTGGATTGGTACGAGACTTGGAACGACTAGAGGCAGTCGTGATGAAAAGTTCTTGAGGATTTCATCCGTGGTTCAGAGTATATGAGATCGATTGATTTCCTTAAAGGGGATTATCGGGCATTGCGTAGCACTTTCCAGGGGCAGGTGCGTTATTGCTGGTGAAAATAGTTTGTGAGATTGTTGGTGTGTCAGATAGTGATGGTTCGAACCCTAAGTGGGGAGAACCGGGTGATTTATTGAGAGAACCAGAGATTTGTGCAAGAGCGGTTAGGGGTTGGATACAGAAACCTGCGGCTTGAATTCATAAAATCAGGGTCATTGGTGATCAAGGAAAGGTGCAGGGCGAGATAATGCATGTGGTATATGTCTGAAAGAAGGATGGGTGTCTCCACGGCGAGTGGTCAATGGTCAGGAATCTGGTAGTGGTCAGAGTCGTTTCAAGTGGAAGACTCGTAATGATGGTATGGGCAGTTGAGAACTTCTGGGTTGAAATATGGGTAGAAGATTGTCGAGTAGCGAACTCCCGGGCTGGGATGTGTATTCTTGCTTGGATTTTGAGCAGTAGTGGAAAGGGTTTCGGAGGATCATCAATGTGTTTTGAAGAGTTAGTGCCTTCCTTGTATTCCAATTGAGTGTTTGGATGCATTGAAGTTGCGCATTGAGTGAAATAGGAAATTATTATGGGATTCAGAGGAAATGTATTGTTGTATGTGTATGGTGTTGGGAGTAAGGGAATCAGTGGTAGAGGCAGGACATTGTGATGCTCTATTATGGTGTTCCGTGGTTTCCGCGTATAGCGTCCCAATTTCAGAGTTATTTAGAGTCTTGGGTTTAAGACGACTAGTGATGTGTCAGGTATCTACGGTTCCAGTGAGAGCCCTTCATGTATTGTCGTCAAGAGGGATTATTTAAGGAAGTGGATCTCCTGAGGTAGGTTATGTGTTATGGGATTGCCACCAGAGTCTGTAATGCATATCGGGACAAGTGTGTGTGTAACTATCTATGATAGTCTTCGGTGCATGAGTTAGTGAACATAGTGTGGCGTTGTAATGAGAATGAGAGCATAGGGTGAAGCTACGAGGAGCCGTAGTATTCACCATTCAGAGGGTGTTGTGATGCTACGGGGAGCCATAGTACTCACAAGTCAGAGAGAGAGAGAGAGAGAGAGTCGTGATACTACAGGGAGCCGTAGTATTCACCAGTCAGAGGATGTTGTGATGCTACGGGGAGCCGTAGTACACACTAGTTAGTTGGCGTTGTGATACTACGGGGAGCCGTAGTACTCACTAGTCAGAGACTTTCGTAATGTTGCGGGAAGCCATAGTACCCACTAGACGGCAAGAGAGTGTGATGATGGAGTGTTCTATGATAAGTGCATGATGCAGAGGAGTTTTAGGCTTGAGTAGCCATAGTGTTGAGTTTATGGTGCCTAGTGGTTAAACCGGGGCGAGACTGGGGTCTCCGTCTCTGTCGGGAGGGTCAGCGAGGCGCGCGGGAGGATATGCGTAGCAGACGCCATAGGTTAGAGCTGAGTCGATCTTCGACTGGATTGTATCTTTTATGAGGAAAAGGGAATTTCATGACTTGCGTGTCACTAGGCCGTGATAGTGGTCACGGGGAGGAAGTTAGTGAGATATTTTGGATCATGTTATGTGTGACCTTTGGGGGTTCAGCTGTGGGGCCAAAAGCTGACCTGGTGCTCGGTATCGAAGATGAATATGAGAAATGAGCTAGAGTTTACCATGGTGATGTTTGTGGACACTTCAGAGCGAGCGAATGATTTAGACGCTCGAGGATATGCTTCGGACATGTGTATTAGATTTCGGGGGGAATTGTGGCCTGTATTTGCCCTTGGCAGAGTTTTCCTACAACAAACAACCATCATTAGTGCATCAGTATGCCACCCTTTGAGCTGTTGTAGGGAAGGAGGTATCGGACCCCATTTGTTGGGGAGAGGTAGGGCAACGTGTGATGGAAAGTACAGAGATCGTGCTTCAGACGTCAGAGCAGATACAGCAGGTCAGGGAGAGGTTGTTGACCGCTCAGAGTCGTCAAAAGAGTTATGCAGACAGGCGCCGGTCCATTTTTGGTCGGTGACTTCGTGCTCCTGAAGATCTCTCCTTGGAAAGGAGTGATCCGATTCAGGAAGAGGGGAAAGTTGGGGCCCCGATATATCGGTCCTTTTCGGGTGATCACGAGGGTAGACAGGGTAGCCTACCGATTGGAGCTACCTGCAGAGCTAGTTTAGATCCATGACACTTTCCACGTGTCGCAGCTGCGAAAGTGTATAGCCGATGAGTCGACAGTAATGCCATTAGAGGATATTCAGGTGGATGTGGGCCTGAACTATGTGGAGAGACCGGTGGCTATTCGGGATCGAAAGATCAAGGTTCTGGGGAACAAAGAGGTGCCTCTGGTGCAGGTCCAGCGGCAACACCGGAAGGGGTCAGGGCTTACTTGGGAGCCGGAGCACGAGATGCATGAGCAGCATCCGGAGTTGTTTCCAGAGTGAGACTTCGAGGGCGAAGTCTGATTCTAGTGGGGGAGAATTGTAACATCCTGATTTCCCAAGTATATTATTTTATTTAATTATTTTGGTGTTTGAGGAGGAACTCGGTGAGTTGGAGCCAAGACTCGCCAAGTAGGGTCGCGGATGTTCATCTGGGTTCACGTCCGGACTCGGCGAGTCCATCAGTGGACTCGGCGACTCCACGCTCTTTAATGAAACCCTAATCCCCCGGGTTTGGAGCCTATTTAAGGGCACTTATAGCCTCCCATTGCGGCTACCAGTCCCTTGAGAGAACCCTAAGCGAGCCAAATCGTTGTGAGGGAGAAGAAGTCACTTTTTGATCCTTGAACCCTTGGTTTAACAAGAAGAAGGTGACAAGAGCAAAGAGGAGGTGCGGTTCAAGCAGTACCAGAGTTCAGAGACATCATTTTGAGGTAATGGTTCGAGCCTCCTTCAGTCTTGGTGTTGATCATTAGATTTAGGGTTTTCTAACCCCTTTGGAGAGTGATTATGTGGAGCAAATGGTCCCTCTTCGAGTTTGTGCCTTGGATCTGGACTTAAAGAGGCCCAGAGACCTAGACCCTTGGAGCTTTATGGACCAGTTTGGGGTTATTGGCCTTAGGTTGCCATTTTTGGGACTAAATCTCCTTTTGATGCCTTGTTGTGGTTATACAAGCATCAAGTTTCGAACTTTACGTGACATTCATGCTTGGGGAGGCCAGATCTATGGTTTGGGGAAACAGATCTGACCTCAGGAGGTCAGTAGAGTTTGTGCATGGCATGAACTCGCCGAGTTGTTCTTGAGACTCGGCGAGTAGGGTTAGGATTTAACGTAAATTGCTCAGTAGATAGACTTGCCGAGTTGGGGGATGACTCAGTGAGTCAGGAGGGGGTTAGAGGACTGGATTTCAAGGCGGTACTCGTCGAGTTGTTCTTGAGACTCGGTGAGTTGAGTCGGGGTGGCCCCGCGATTCCTGTCTGGTATGACTCGTCGAGCATAGGGAGGGGCTCGACGTACCAAGTGGGACAAAGAGTTAGTGGACATGTGTGTACTCGTCAAGTCACCGGAGTGCACTCGGCGAGTTGGGTTAAAGTTTGACCGTTGACTTCTGTTGACTTTTAGGGTTTGGTCAGCAATGTGGCCTTTGGGCCTAGAAGGGGGTAAAATGGTCTTTTACCCTTAAGAGAGTGCCAAGAGAGGTTTGAGTCTAGTCTCGAGAGTTATGTTCATGAGAGCATTTGCTTTATGTGATAGATGGCGGCAAGTTCGAGATGCAAGCATGAGGATATCTGCTTACTGCTTGCCAGGTGAGTCTTCTCACTATACTTACCTTGAGTAGGTAATCAGAGTTATGTGACCGAGTATTTGTATGATATATGTATGTTATGTGTTGTACTGCATTATTTCTATGTGATTTATGTTGTGCATGTTTACAAAGTTAGAATCGGAAGGTTCCCAGAGTTAGAACAGGAGGGTTCACATAGTTAGAACCGGAAGGTTCACAGAGTAGGGTCCACGGACCCACAGGGTTATAGCCTCGAGTGGCTAATATGTGTTATGTGTGGTATTTTGGGGAACTCACTAAGCTTCGTGCTTACAGTGTTTTGTGTTATGTGTTTCAGGTTTCTCTCAGGATCACGGGACGGCACCGGCTCAATTGTACACATCAGAGAAAGAGTCATGTTTTGAAGATCCTGGTTTATTATGCAAGTGAAAATGGAGTTATGTTTTGTAATTCGATTATGAATGAGATTTTAAGAAAAGTGTTTTATGAATTAAACGATTATTTTTAAATGAAAAAAATTGTTCTGAAATTTACGGTGTTACACATCGAATAACAAGAGTCATTTGTTCTTGTTGGCTAACATCGGGGGTGCAATCAAGGATAACAGAAAAATATTTTGATTCTTTTATAATATTAATTATAGAACTTTTTGACATTATTAGCTAAAATAGAAATGATTTCATTTTGAATTTTGTGTCCTAAATAATGAAGATGAGTTTGATGATTTTCTATGTGTCTAACATGCTCTTGCATTATAACATCAAATTCTACCATCATTTGAATTGCTCCCAAAAAATTACCATTAGATTCTTGAAAAAGTTTTTCGTTACAACCTCGAAAAGCCAAATTATATTTTGCCAAATATTTAATGACAACAATTATTCTTTTTAAAACTTGCCTCCAACGTTCTTTTTCAGTTAAAACTTTATTTTGTAAATCTTTATCAATGGTTTTATTCTTTATCAAATCTTGCTATTAGTTCATCCCAATAATCCATACAAAAAAGATGTTGAGAACTATTTTCATGTTCTTTAAGTCTATCAAATAAATGTTTCCAATCATTAAATCCATCATTCGCTAAAGAAATTTTAGTAACATAATTATTAGGTTTAAACAATTTACAACAAAAACAAAACACTTTATCAACTTTTTTTGAGTAAATTAACCATTTTCGATCACTCATCTCACCATTACTTAACTTTCTAGTATAAGAAGCATAAGAAAAATGTCTAGATAGATTATCTTTAGGATATACAAAATTTGATTCTCTTATTGGCCCTTTTTCAATCAAAATATCTCTTAAGTTATTGTCAATATTTTCCCAATTACTAGGATCATATATATCTAAAGGTGGAATAAATTGTTCATTGTTATCATTCATGACATTTTCATTCTCATTCTCATTTGAAATGTTAACATTTTCATTATTGACATTAACATCTTCATTATTAATATTTTCATCATGAAAATCAACATTTTCATTTGAAACTTTTTCTGTAGAAACATTTTCATTCAAGACATTATCTTGCTCATTAAAAACAGTTTCATGTGTGAGATTATCTTGTTCATTTACTTGTACATCAGCAGAACTATTTTTTTTTAAAACTTGTGCATAGACCCTTTTTGAGTTTCATTATCTTGTTCAATTTTTTGTTTTTTCTTTCGTTTTTCACTTCCAGACATATACTTTCTAGAATGCATATTTAATAGAGTGATAAAAGGCAATTAGGCAAACAACAAGCAAACAGATAACAAATAATAAAAGAAGGGTTCTTTTTCTTTGTACCATCTGCCAATGATGCCTTGATAGTTGATGGTAATTGGTAAATTGCTGAAGCTGTAAGCCTTTAAATAATCTCTAAGCAATTGCCAAATGCCAATTGAAAAAGCCCTACAGCTACAACAGAAAATTCTGAAGTTTTAAAAAAAAAAAGAAATCAGATTAAAATATTAACATTAAACAACTGAAATTAAGCAAATGAATAACAAATTATATTTAAAAAAACTGAGAAGGCTACTTACAGTTATAGAATCAGAGTTAGTGAGTTACAGGGATTCATAATCACACAATCAGAAGATCATTTTCCTGGATTGATTCTACATAGCATAAACTTATGAATATCAGATTCATAAAAAAAATGACAGAAAAATAAGAAATATGAATGCTAGAAATTAGAACTTACATATACAAATAAAGAAGAAGATTCACAACCGAGAACTTACAGATACAAATAAAGACAACGATTTTGTGGGATTAATGCTTCTTCAAGTGATCTTGTCTTCGTCTGTGGTGTAGTTCTATTGCAGAAAAAAAAAATTAAACTTGAAAATCGAAAATATAAGGCAATAATCGGTAGAAAGGGGAGAATTGGGGAAGAAATCGGTAGAAGGAGAAGCAATCAGATGTACTAAATCGCCAATTCTCCAAATCGAAAATTAGAAGAGGGAGAATTGGGGAAGAAATAAGAGATCGATTCAATTCAAACTGAAGAAGAAATACAAGTATCTGATTATTGAGACCGTTGCTTACCTTAGAATCTGGAGAAAACGTTTTGATTTTCCATAGCCGATCGTTGAAGATTTAATTGTGCCTTGGAAGTCGGCACTCTCGCACGCCTAGTCGTTCCCGATTCCAGTCTTCCTCCCGCTTTCTTTTTGGTTGACGACGCGTTGATAAGAGAGGGCGTATTGTAGTAGTGGGCTTCAATAATAATCAGTCCAATAAAGCTTAAACCTAATGGGCTAATGCTGTACAATTAATATAAGAGATATAAAATGGGGGCCCTATGGCATTTAGGGGACCCGGGGCGGTCGCCCAGCTTGCCCAGGCCCATGGGCTGACCCTGAATGCTTTGTAACATAAGTACATAAATTTTCACTGTCTAGAAAAATTACATAAATGGTTTTTTTTATAATGCTGATGTAACATAACTACATAAGTACCTAAATTTTCACTATCTAGAAAAGTTACATAAATGGTGTGTGTGTCTGAACCTAACTAACCGAATGAAAAATGTAAAACCTAAGTTGCAAATAGGGATGTCAAAAAGTCTCGTGGGACCCCGTTCCCGTGGGGGCCCCGTCCCGTTTGGGGGTATTTCTTTAAAAAAAATCGGGGGCGGGGACGGGGACGTGGGCAAGATTAACCCCCGTTTTAACTTTGGGGGCGGGGGCGGGTGTGGGCAGTCTCGTCCTGAAACCCCATGGGCCCCCTTTAATAAATTCTACATATATATATATATATATATATATATATATATATATATATATATATAAATATAATAAATAATAACATGATTTTAAGCTTTCAAAATTCAACAAAAAAAATGTTTTTAGGTTGTTAGTATAAAGTTTTTAAAATGACATAATTTTTTTTTGTTTTAACATGTAAAATTTTGTTATATAAAAATATTTGTTAACTAAAAATAATTTTTATTAACCCAAACAACAAATTCTTTTAGCCCAAAAAAAGGCACCACAAAATCAATCGGGGGTGGGGGAACGGGAGCGGGGGCTGGGGTAATAAGGGGGATTCGGGGGCAGGGGCGGGGGTTGGAAGGTTATACATTTCGGGGGTGGGGGCGGGGGAACAGGAAAATTTCGGGGGCGGGGTGGGGGATGCACTCTCCGTCCCGTTTGCCTCCGTTGACATCCCTAGTTGCAAAAAACTTCATCAAACTGTTTGAGAGAAAACATTGTTAATATATATATATATATATATATATATATATATATATATATATATATATATATATATATATATATATATATATATATATAGGAGGGTTTAATTGAGAGAAAAAAAGGTTGAGAATGGGGGAATCATTCTCAGCCACTCATTTATTTTTGTCGCAAATGTCTTCGTCGTACCGGCGGAAATGAGAAAGGAATAGACATGTGTTTTCCAACAAAACATATTTCCTTAAACTATGCTAAGCATTACCTTAATATATACAAAAACATAGTTTTTTCGTTTTTTTTTAAAATTTTTAAGAAGCTATTTTTATTGAAAAATGATTTTAAATATACCAAAATTCATGATTTTTTATTCTCTACAAATAGACATCAATATTAATATAGTTTTAAGATAAAATAATTTGTTTTTATATTTTTAGCTATCGTTATTAATAAGTGAATAAAAATAAATAAGGTTTTTATTATAGTACATTCATTATTCACTTATGAATAAAAAATATGATTATTTTTTTTAAATTTAAGTATCATTCATATATGAATATAACATATAATAAACATAGTATATTCATATTTAAATATTAGAGGATGCATTCACTTGTGAATATTACATAGTATATCCACTTATGGATATTAGATGGTATATTCACTTATGAATATTATATAATATTTTCATATTTGAATATTACATAGTATTACATGGTATATCACATGTGAATATTACATAGTATATTCACTTGTGAATATTAGATTATATATTCACTTATGAATATTACACAATATATTCACATATGAATATTACAAGGTATTTTCACAAATATATATATAATTTTTATATGTTATTCACATATGAATAACATACATACTTTCATATTTGGTTTTTTGTTTTAATAATCATATACTGATTCAGGTGAGAAAACATATTCATATATGAATATAACGTTGTATTTTAGTTTATGCATTTGATCAAACAGTTGGAGTACATACAATTTAACTTTTTTAAAAATGTTAAAAACATGATACTTTGACTATTTAAATCTTACAAAATAGTAGATTGATAGAGAATTATATGAAATTCTTTAAAAAAAAACGATTTGATCTTTTTCTAACATCAATTTTGAAGTTTTATTTGATAATCGATGTTGAATGAATGATATGGAGTGGATTTTTTTGTTGATTATCAATAATGTTTATCTAATGACACTGGGAGTATAATTAATCGTAGATGTTGAAAATCTGATCGTATTCAAGCAGAATTGAAGGTTGGATTAAAAGAACCAAAAACAAATTTTTGTTGTTAACTGTTGAATCGTGTTGATAAACATGTTATTGACGAAGATCGATGATTGATTAACACTGGATGATGTTGATGACGGTTTAATTGAAGAAATCTGGATGGTTGTTGAAGGTTGGAGGAGAAATTTGGATGATGAACGATCGATTAGAAATGAGTTTGAACTGTTATCTATTTCTATACAGCTACTTATTTGAGATTGCAAGTTATTATCATATTTACAAGTTTGTCACCGTGTCTTTTTATGCTTAGATTAAATGAGTGGCTAGAATGATTCCCCCATTCTCAACCTTTTTTATATTTCTCAATTAAACCCACATCTCTCTCTCTCTCTCTCTCTCTCTCTCTCTATATATATATATATATATATATATATATATATATATATATATATATATATATAAAGTTGTAAAAACATCTAGTAAAAAATAAAATAACTTCTCGTAGAAATCAAATTAGAGGATATAGTTTTAGGATAATAGTAATCCTACCAGGAAACTTGAGATTTGAATATTGTATTATATTTGGAATTTTGGATGGCATTGCTATAAAGAATAGATTATTTTGAATATATTGTCGTAATAGGAATAAATAGAAGTAGGATGCTATAAAAAATCTGCGGATGTTAGATGTTCTTTCTTTAAATGCTTATTTACATAACAATATTTCACATTTTTACCAATTTATGTAATAATGTTTCAATTTTTTTTACCGATTTATGAAATGATGTTTTACTTTTTAACCAATCTACATTACTTGCAAAAACTAATTAAATAGGTTACCTGTAAAAAAAATTGCATCTTGTCATCATAGAATGAAATGGTTGCAAATTTCGTATAAAATAACACTTTGTTGCAATAAATTACAAAAGAAAATAAAACATTAGCCCTACGATGTTTTTTTATATTTGTTCATTCAGTCTCTTAAGTAATTTTCGTGCCTTTATAGGGGTATAAAGTATATGTTCACTTGTTTTTTTGGTCACTGCAATTTGATATAATATGTTATATAAGCCACATCAACTTTATTTTATATTTTTTATTCAAAACAATTAAACCCATACAAACACTAGTACTTTCTTCCCCCCCTTCAACCTATTAGTATGATAACACATATTCTTACCACTGTAATTTTTGTATACAAAGATTTTATTAACTAACTAATGAGGAAAGCTCCATAGTGGCACAATTAGGTTTAGAAGTTTGGTTAATAAATCAAACTCTGCAATATGTTGATCCTCCATTGCTTCTCAAAGCTAATATATTTCTCAAGATTTAAATTTCTTTGAAGATCAGTCATCGTTTTAATTTCCTTCAACGACTGATCAAGAGTCTTTACCCTGACTTCTTTTCTTGCCACTTCAACATTACGCTCCAATTCTACATTCACATCACTAAGCTTCACATGTCCATGGTCATCTCCATTGAAACCATCACTACCACCAGGAAGGTTGTTGAATTTGTTATGGTTGTCGTGATTGTTCATTTCCTTAATCACAGACGAAAAAGCTAATACAACCATGGAAGACGAAGGTAACGTCAGCGAGACATTAAGCTTAACCCCAACGAAATTCGACTTACAGTTGTGATTATTGATCAGGTTAAAATCTAAACTAGAAACACCAAATGGTATAAACGGATGATCCGACTCCCAAATTTGATTTGAAAGATCATACAACGCATGATCCTGGTGAAAGCAACACCTTATCGATCGAGCCCTTCCGACAGTCGCGAGGAAATCACATGGAACTTCTTCCGGAGATGACGGGGCTTCTCAGAGAGCTATGGAACATAGTGATTAAGCGGATTTTCTAGAGTATAGATAAGATGTTGATGAGATTGTTGCGGTGTCGTGAACTAAGTAGTAGTTCCAATACCTATAGATGTAATATGCAGTTGTCTTTCATAGGATCGACGGTGGTGGTGTTGATTCTGATGATTGTTATGAAATTAGATCATATTGTGTTGATTCCATCCCGATAGGGAAGACGGATGAGCAAGAATCGAAAGTTGTGGAGGTCGAATCATGTTTGCAAATGGAGCACGAGTGGAAGGGATCCTTGCAATGTCTCGAGCAATAGGTTAGTTTTCAAACTCAATGTTGGTCAACAAGTGTTTGTGTGGCAAAGGGGTAACCGGGTTACCCCTTCATTTTGTCCAAAGTGACAATTAGACCCACAAAAAATAACTTTATGCCCTATAAAGCACAGAAATTACTTAAAGAACTGAATGAAAAAATGTGCAAAACATTGTAGGGCTAATGTGTCATTTTCCGATTAGCAAAATATGATATATTTGTTGCATAAATACGGATTTAAACCATATTATAATGCACCACAATAATGGAATATAGTTTTTATTGCTACAACAAACATGCGTATCATTAAGTAAAATTACTTAATTAAATAAAAAATCAAAAATAAAATGACAGTTGATCAAGAACTTTACATTTAGCCGAGAGGAAATGGATTATAAGGCCATCCAAATCTTGCCATGTCAGCAATATTACTCCTCACTATGGGTGGATCTACATTGGATCTCGGGGTATTCTGAGATGCCCCTTACAAAACTTTCAATAGAATAAATTTTTCAGGAAGGTTTCGTTTATGTTGTTGTCCTTAATCTAAATATGTTTAGCGAAATAACAACAAAAATTGTAGTTGGTTCAGGTGGTTATGGCGATATGGTGTTATTTTGAAGATTGCAAGTTTAAATCTTCTTTCTAACATTTTTTTTCTTTTATTTTCGCAGCTATATAAAAGGATTTTATATAGCATTATACGGATTTTATACCTATTATATTATGAAGTTGTAAAAATTAAGCACAAGTATCGAGTTGTCCAAGTGGTGAAGTGATGAACTTTTAACTTGGATGTCTGTGTTTCGAATCTTGGCCTTGACATTGGTGTAATTTATTTTGTTATTATATCCCTTCAATTTCTTTCTTATAATTCTAAAATTGTCTCACATCGGTCATAACATAAAACATAGCTCCTATACATCTATTATATAAGCAACACAAACTTCAAAATTCTCAGCAAGTTAAACTTTCAAATGAGTTTGCGTTTAAACCTGAAATTGAGTTTGGAAAACCGAAGAACCAAACGATCGGTTTGGAATACCTACTTTGACTATCGCTCCACCTCTACTTCTGTCCTTCTTAGCATAACAAATGGCATGTTAGGTTGATCAGCACCACCACCTACACTGTTGGCAAGAGAGTGTGATAACGGACATTTACATAAATTGCAAATCAAATGAAAGCACATCGATCAAAACGAAAAAACATCGTACATTTGTTTTATATAATAGAAATAATAAAAAAAATCATCATCTTTTTGTACTCAAACCCTTTATCTTGATTTATTTTGAACACAAAACGATATGAATTTCGAGGTCTATGATATTTCTTTCTATACCTACTTTATATGTAGGAATATTTGTGATGACTTTTCATGTTTAGCTTACTTTGAAGAGAGGAATTCACATACAGATCATGTTAAAATAAAAGAGAAAATTACACAAATCATCTAGTCTAAATGTACTAGGAATGTGTCTCTTTAATTTAAAACTTGCAAGTTTCACTACTAGAAATGAATGATTATATTGTTCTTGTGTATTTTTTTATCGTTTATCTTTTATTTTTATTAATTATAATTTTTGAAAGAAAAAAAGCTAGACGTTAAGTAATTACAAAATATGTGTTTATAATCAATTGGAAGATAATATGTTTTACAATAGATCATTAAACTTAACCAAAATACTTAGTGATGACTTTAAACTTAGACACTTCAAAATATAATAACTCTGAGAGTTTGAATCTCACAAGGCTCGGCTTGACTTATCATTTGAAAAAAATCATAAAACTTCATTTTTTTAGACAAGTGCAACATTTTTTTTTTGCAAAGAGAAAGAATAAATCGTTTACATGTGTCCTCTCAAATGGCGATTTTAATTGAAACAAATATGGTCTTATTGCTGCCTAACGGGTGCTAAAATGATCTTTCATAGAACTAATTTATTTATTTAATTTGACTTTCTTGAAGCTTTAGAATTAGCTTTTTATATTTATTCATTGTTTTGTAAGATCCTCATATTTAGTGTTTTTTTTTCTTTTTAAACAACAAATATTAAATCATAAATACCACCTATACCACACAAGTTGTTCGGACCCCTAACCTCTCAAAAACAAAAGGTCACTCCGAGCCAAGGCTCTTTAATTTGGTCCTCGTATTTAGTTGATGTACTTATCGTATATCCAAACTCATATGACATGATAATTCAAATCCAAAAATTCATGTTTAAATTCCTATTTTTATTCACATTCATCGAAACATGCATTTAGGCCATCCTAAGGAGTTTAATGGGGAGTTTAGTAGAGAAAAATATGATGATGTGACATTGAATATATTAAACTTACCATTATAAGCCCAATTAAATGATTACGTGTTGTATATCCATTAAACGGTGGTGTGGACATTTATTTCATTATTTTGTTTTTCTTTTCTCTTTAATGTATTTATTTAATTTTTTTATACAGCTAACATATCATTATTTATTGATTATTATTTTATTTATAATTTATTTTATTTTATATTCAATAACTTAATTTATTAAGTTGATTTATATTATAATGACTAAATAATAAAAAGATATTTAAATATTTAAGATGATAAATCACATACTAAAATTAAATATTAATAAGACATTTCTAAAGACGCTTCATTAAACCATGTTGAAAACCATAATGTATTGCGTTATCACTTAGCTAAGAATTTCTTTAAATTTGATATTGATAATAAAATTTGTATTTCAGAAATCGTACTTTTTATTTAATATTTTATTTGTAATTTGTAATTTGTAATTTGCAACTTTTAATTTCTTATTGATGTAATAGGGGAAATGACATAAATACCCTATCAGGTTTTTAGGGTTGGTCAATTCAGTCCGTAAAGTTATTTCGTTGGTTTTTAGGGTTGGTCAATTCAGTCCCTAAAGTTATTTCGTTGGGGGAACAAAATCGTGAGAGCAACGTCTTTTTAGTCACTTACGCCTATTTTAGCAAGTTTCAACACTATTTTGCCCATTAAATAATATTTTTATTTTCCTTCTATTTAATAAATTCTTATTATTATCATTAAAAGAAAATGGACCAATCTTCACCTCGTACCCATCACAAGAACATGAAGATGAACATCAAAACTAAAGACCCACCATCAGAAACTTCCATTTCGATCCATACCACTTGACAGATCCACATCGCTAATCCCAGTTTTCACGGGCAGTAGCTAAGCCAAGAGATTCACGGGCAGTAGCTAAGCCAAGAGATTCGGCCATAACCTCCTCCAACAAGGAGGATTGTAAGATGAGAAGAGCCCATTGATCAGCCTCATGCCAGGCTATATAAGCCGGATTAGGAGAAGATTTACCTTCAACTGTAATCGTAGTAGGAGGAGCGAGGGAGGACCCATCAATATGTCCCAAGAGATTCTGATAGGACAACAGCGGCTGAATCTGATTCTTCCAGAGAAGATAATTTGTGGAGGAGAGTTTGATGGTGAGAAGATGAAGAATTATAGACAGAGGGATGGTTTCGAAAGAAGAAGCCATAGCGAAACAAGAAAATTCTGATGGAGGGAGGTAAGTGGCACTGATTAGGTTACCAGGCTGATACCATGTAAATAATAAATTCTCAATGAATATAGCTGATTTATTATTCACGTATATATATATATATATATATATATATATATATATATATATATATATATATATATATATATATATATATATATATATATATATATATATATAGTACATAGGTTTACAGATAAGTACAACAACTAAAACATATAAGACTTTATATTTAAACTAAGATGATAAAAGCTATCTGCTAATAGTTATCATCCCTGTACTTTTTCTCTCTGTTAAATCTTTTGTTTCAACACGAAGATTAAGCCTCATTCCAGGTGAGAATTTGTTGGGAAGAAGACTCTTTAGAAATTGGTGATATGGTAGAATGAATTCTAATACGCCACCCTGAAAGAAGCGGTTGGGTTGTAGGAGACATTGCAGACAGTTCTCTGTGAAATGGAGTTGACCACGGTGGTGAAATGACTGAAATCATTTAACTGGTGGCGGAAGGTCGCTAGAAAACCAGATGTGGTTTTTACTTGTGCAGATAGTCGGATACCCGATTTGATTACCCCATCATCACCCCTGGGAAAAAGAATAGTGTCTCCCCATACAAGTTTTTCTTGTTTACAAAAGCACTCCATCTGGTGGTTAGCAGATGTCATCGTGGTTGGATCTTCCATGAACTCCTGGAAGTAATAAAAGCCAACTGGAATATGTTCCAATCTATCTATCTTCAATACAGTAGTATAGTAATCGATAGTCTCCACTTTACCAAATAATTCCTTCTTAAAATTACTTAAATCCAAAACATCATTTACAGTTTCTTCTACAACAAACAACAAAACGATCAATCAAAGAAACCCTAGTTAGTTAGAAGTGGTGCAAACTGACAATTGACAAACAAACTTATTGTTTTTGAAGGTGATCTTTAGGTGTTTCCAGTTTGTAAAGGGAACAAGCGAAAGATGATGAGTTTATCTAACTCCATAATTTGTGTCTCACCATAGACATTTTTGGATTCTGATGTTCATTATACCTATTAGTTTTACCAACTATCTAACTAATTATTACAACTTAAGGCATCGGACCTACTCACAAATAATATAACACTAACAGTCGGGTATCGAACACAGGGAACGGTTTTAATTAACTAATCTATCTACTAAAAATTAATTTAAGAAAAGCAAAAGTTAAATTGGTTTTTATCTGATTTTGCAAGTTCAGACAAATATATTCACTTAATTATCAAATTCAGTCAATGACTAAAACACTTATGTTTAGTTTGAATCCACTTCTCCTCAATGGTTAGCTACTAATTATGGATAATTCACATTAGTTACCAATTATTATATTATTAGTAATTTAAGTCCAAATATACTAATGTTTAACTAATTCATGTAGAACTATGCATGGCCACACATAATTTAACACAGAATCAATTATGAATTATGAATGGAGCTATGTAAGATTGATTAAACAAACACAGTTAAGGTCACAATCTACGTTCTACAACACAACTTTACTTATATAAGATTTTATCGATCTTAGCTCTAGCAATTCAATGGTCATTAAATTATTAGGTGTCAAGTTCATGTAATTTAATAATCACTAAGCTACACAGAACATGAATTCAAGCAGTTTACGTATCAAATATTAGCATGCTAGGTATTAACAATCAAACACAAGCATTTAACCAACTAGTAAGATCCATAACTAATAAAGCAATCCATGAGTTGGAACTTCATCTAGCTAAACAGAAGCAACTAGATTCAGCTACTCATGGGTGAATTCAAACACACAAATTCAATAATTAAAAACATAGTTAAATGTACCAACTTAAAGTAAAAGTTAAGATCTTCAATAACTTCTTCTTCCTTGCATGTTTAACACTCGAATTCTCAGGCTTGTTTTCCTTCAAAATTCGTCTTCTAAACCCTCCAATCTCCAGAAGAACTCCCTAATTCGTAAGTACCAAGGATTTATATAGTTTTCATAATTTTTGCACTTCACGTCGTGAATTAGGACTTCACGTCGTGAATTCAGGTGAATCCTTACCGGGCAAAGACTCTGACTTCCCGTGTACTCATCTTCTAGAAACACCCACTCCACGTCGTGTAAGTGAAGTCCACGTCGTGAATTGAGCTTTTTTCTTGGATTTTCTTCATTTAATTCTTCCAACCTCCAATGTTCCGCTTCTTGTCGCTTTTGGCCCTTATTCTTCAAGATTGCTCCTTTTGGCTGCAAAATACAATTTAATCTTATAAGTACCATTTTTCTTTGCAAATAACCAAAATCTATATAAAAATGTATTCAAATATTGCCTAAAAATGTGTATAAAAATAGCAATATCATATTCGATTTTAATGGTGTTACCATTGCCATTAACTGATAATACTTGCATACTGCAAAGAATTTTTGTTGGGAGTTGTTTGCTTATCTTATCCCAAACGCTCGTATACCCACATTTGAATCACCCCATCTTTCCCGCCATTGAAGTCCCTGTGAGTTCATGAATGTAACGTAAGGCATATCTTGTACAGATCTGTAACCTAAATTCGTGTATCCATAGGCAACAGATTTAGAAACTGATACAAGTCCACTTGATTTGAGAAACGAAGGATTTGGTTCTGAAGCGATATCGTCGACTGCGTGCACTGCAATTAGGCGTGTAGCGTTGGCTTCATCTGGAAAATTGGTCAAAGTAGGTTAATGGAAAGTTGGTCAAACAAATGTTAAATGGGTAACCGGGTGACCCCTTCATTTCGTCTAAAAGAACGTAATCGACCCGATAAAAAGAACTTCATTCCATCATAAAGCCATGAAAATAGTATAAGGACTAAAATGAACAACTCTAGAAAGTTCGTAGGACATTTGTGTCATTTCCCCAATGTAATATGGTTTTACGTATTAATATTATTTATAAAAATATAATAAAATGTTGATGTGGCAATTTATTAAACTTAATAGAGTTTAATGGAATGTAGAGTTTTATAGGTAAATGGAGTTCTGACTTATTTGACCATCGAAGTATGGAAATTCACTCGATTTAGCCAGTAATGATCTGAGCATGCTAAATTGGATCCCCAAAGTCTCATTTTTGCTCAATTTGGTCCTTGCAATCTGGTGAAGCCAGTTTCCCGGTATCAATACCTACGTGGCATGGACGTGGCTAGGTTACATTATATTTTTCATTCCTACATGACTAAGTGGGTCATGGTTATATATTTAGGGCACAACATATCTCTCCTCATTCGTCTTCAATAACTATGTCTGATTTCTCCAACATCTCTCATGGCTTCCTCTTTAAATAGAAACAGATTCATCTCAAGACCGATCAAATCAAAGTCAAATTCAAAATTTTACAATGCAAATCCATGTGATTGTGGCTACCTCTCTCGAATTTGGACATCACGGACCGTAGATAATCATGGAAAACAATTTAGGCTTTTCTCGTAATTCACTGGTAATGTTGGTTTCACTCTTTATATAATAAGATTTTCTTCACTGATTTGGATCGTTTGTTTTCGATTAATCCAAACATCAAATGCAAATTCTGGGAATGGGTTGAAGATGAAGAAAACATCAATAAGAATGAAGATGAAATAGGAGCATGATCCTGGAAAGTGAGGATTGCCATTTTGGAATGTGAATTTAATATGTACCAAATGAAGACAGATAAAGAACTGGATGGGATATGTAGGAAAGTGTGTAGCCTTATATGTTATGTAGTTGTCTTGTTTATGTTGTCTCTAGTGTTGCTTGTAACAAGTACAGGGGCATAAAAGTCAAAATTATTTGGATCAAATCTAAAATAAATTATGCATGTATTTTTTTTAACCTTCTTATGTTTATTACTTGGTCATTGTCATGAATATGTAATGATAACCTACTTTCAGTTGTGAATATGTAATGACAACCTACTTTTAGTTGTGAATATGTAATGACAACCAACTTTCAAAATGAACACACTACAATAATTGAAAAGCATAGTTGTGAAGGATATAAATGACCAAAACTATAATAACAACCAACTTTCAAAATGATCATAATTTAGCAAGATTTGGAAAGCAAGAATCATAATGAAATGATCCAAACTATAATGATAACCTACTTTCAAAATGATCAAAAATCAACTAAATGAAAGCAAGATCACACATGAAAACTTAAGATAGATAAACTAAAGTTCATATATGATTAGCAAGCATCATTTATTGTTAAACACTTAAAGATTATGTGTTTATAGGTAAATATTTCCCTAAAAGACCATTGCTGAATGACTATATTTACAAAAATATAGATCAAATGTTTTTGACATCTACCCTTGTGTCAAACTATGTAAATTATATCTGAAGAATTCCAAAATATTGTTTCCCCTACTCCAAATATGTTGGTGTTGTAGATGTTGCATTAGGTCCATCCCTCATTACATTGAGCTTTGTCTTTCTGATCCTTTCAGAGATCCTTCTTTGTTTGAAAATTAGTTGACTTGAACTTTTCTTTTCTTTTTGTTTCACAACTGGTCGGGTCTCATGTACCACTTCAACATCGGTACCAACACCAAATACTAGCGCATGATCCACTTAAACTTCATGGATTCCAGTGACATTGTTATGAAACTCCCAGTGTAATTCTCCCATCACATCAACATCCATAAAACTATCTCAATTTGTATTTCATCTGCTACTTCCTATAATAAATAAGTTGTTTAAAAAACATGATAATTTTCTTGGGACAATAGAAAAAAATAAAGTTCTAATTTAGATGGGACAATATCTGATATGATTCCTTACTCATATCTCTTAAATTCTTACCCTTTCCTACGAATATTCTTGGTTCTCCTTGATCATGAGTCTTAAACTTGCATGATAATTTGTTATGGCCAACTTCCATACATGTTCCACATTTGACCTTTTTCCCAAACTTGTTAACTTTCATTTTTCCCACATCTTCATTGGGTTTTTCCTTAAACTTCTTCCTACCCTGGTTGAGCCTGTGATACCCTTCATCCTTAGTGGGGCCCCTCATCCTCTTTGTTTGTTGTCTACATGGCATCATCCTACTTTTTGGGGGTAAAGAGTTAAGTAATTGGTTGTAGGACACATGTCACTACCATTCATAGGTATGATATTCACTTCATGAGATTCCAGGTACATTACATTACTAAACCATGAGCTAGGTAAAGGGTCCCTATTGAGGAAAGACAATGTTGCCACAGAATAAGGACATCCAATCCCATTCAACTCCCCTTGCCTACAGGAACAACGCATGTTAATCAAGTTGACAGTATAAGCCATAATCTCATTCCTAACCTCAAAAAGGTTTAATACACATTTGTAATCATAAACATATATCTTGTATAGCCTTTTCATCACATAGATCTTGATCTCTTCCAACATTGTAATGATGCGCTTTTTTCTTGCATAAACAATGATGCCATTGCAGCTCCCTAATATTCCATTTTATATATAATCATATGACCTACATTAAGTTCCATGTTATCATAAATGTAAGTCATGAACTTTTGAGGCAATGTTTTAGTTAATACATGGGGAGTTGGAAGAATGCCCTACTCTAGCTCTTGCGGTTTCTTTAAATCAAATGTAGATAGGAATCACCATGAATTGATTTGATCTCATTCATCACTCTGTTGAAAGAAGCTTTATTTTAACACTTTGCAGCCATCCAAAACAAATTGTTGAATACCACTTCTTTAAACTTCTTTTGGAAATTGGCATAGATGTGTCGAATACATTGTATTTGTTCAGCCATGGACATTAACTCTTTAATAGCTTCGATAAGTCCCTACAAGAAATAATAATTATGTTATCATATTAACATCACAATACTTAAGATATAAAATTAAAACTGGATAAAAAGTTACCTTGTGTTGGTCTGAAATGAAAGTGGTATCACTTCCCTTACCCTCAACTAAATCAAGATCATCCATCAAGTTATCAAGAAACCGTTCCATTTACTTTTTTTGCCACATTCAACACAACCCAAGCAATAGGATATATCTTGTTATTTGCATCTCTTCCCATTATATATAGCAACTCACATTTGCATACCCCTTTGAGAAAGCACCCATCCAAACTGATAACCCTCCTACAGGCAGCTTTTTCATCCATCTTTATGAGCTTTGAAACAAATTTAGAACTTACCGAAATAGGTTGTACCATCAAGCATAACATCAACATTTATTTTCATTGTTGACCCAAGTTTTGATCTCTTGATTTCTTCACCATAACTCCACAACATAGAGTAATTTTCCTTTAATGATCATTCTAACTTGACAAGTGCTCGCTTCCTGACCCTCTTACACTAGGACAAGCTCACTTTGGTGTTCAACTTCTTTGTGATCTTAGTCATCTCACCCTTCGGTTCCTTTATGGACAGATTCCTAGAAGATAATAACTCTCTTTTTAAATCACTCTATTTGGTGTTCAACTTCTTTGTGATCTTACCAAACTGGGAGTCATCAATATCCCCCTTTTCATCGTTAGTAATCACCAGTTTACTCAAAAATTTGTCATTTAGAGTGTTGATGAGAGAAGGATTTACCTCGTCTTCAGGAGTGTGCAAGAAGGGGATGTCATCACATGTGAGGGATTCCTCCTGCTTAGATTCCTCATCAGTTGAGGTTTGAATGTTATCCTTAGCTTCTACTAAAAGTTCATCATGAATCCAATCAAATAATGGCTCATTAAATTGGTCTACATAGACTCTTATCGGCCCACCACTTGACATCCTGTAATCTACAAACCTTATGTAGTCCACTTCATCTTGAAGCTTCTTCAACCCCCTCTGTTAATGTCTTTCCAGGAAGAACATAATGCATAAAATCACATTAATCTTTGATAACTTCCTTCGGTCTATACTTGAATTTGCCGTAGGTACGAAAAACATAGTTGAATTGTGGTACTGTCTCACTGTCTCCATTTTCGTAACTTAGAGGATTTTTGATGAATACACCATGGTAGTTTATCTCAATGGAGAAGTCACGGCTACCTTCTGCCTTAGTAGACAGTTATTCATCACTCTTGGAATAGGGTTTTTCATCATTTCGTATTTTTGGAGTGGGATGTTTTGAGGGAGAATACGTGTTTTTTTTACAAGTAAAGAAGATGAAGAATGGCGGTAATCTTGATTTGACATGTTTTTGGTTACCAATATTCAAAACGACGTCGTTAAACCTAACATTGTCGTTATAACGTCAATAACTGAGATCCTCCTAGCCACGTTCAATGTCATGTAGGCATTGATACTGGGAAACCGGCTTCACCAGGTCGCAAGGACCAAAAATGAGACTTTGGGGTCCAATTTAGCGTGATCAGATCTTTAATGGCTAAATCGAGTCAATTTTTATACTTCGATGATCAAATAAGTTAAAACTTCTAGGTAAAATGGTATAGTTAGTGGAATATTAATGTGTCAATACATTAAATTTTTAAAGGTTCAATGCGAAGATGGTCTTAAAACCAATGTCTTTTCTATTGATGCTCACTCAAACCAAATTTCATTTTCTTAAACCAATTTCATATGCCTGCTTATGTTCATCTTAACCCATAAACCCTTTCTTTAAACATATATCCATCCTGACCAAATATAAATCAGGAAGCAATGAAAAATCAAAAAACTTTCTAGAAATGGCAGTCCTTCTGAGCATATTAGCATTATATATACTCCATAAAAATGAACGAAATTCCTTTTTCTTGTGGCTCTAGAAGACAACAAAACCCTTTGAACAAAATGATACGGGGATAAAGAATTGGAAACCAAGATGATGTAGGGGTAGATCTTTTTTTTGATGTATGGACGAAGAAAACACAAGAAACAAAAGAACAAATTTCCAGGTTCATTTAAAGAACATGCAACCTCTTCGTCTTCTCCTGCAAGGAAGGTGAATGAGATTGATTTGAGGTTTTTTCTCAATACATTAACATATTTTTATGAATCTTTGAAAAGCAATCTACTTCAAAAAGAAAAGTTGAACACGTAGGTGTTGTTTGTTTTTTCTGAGGCAAAATGCATGTAGTTTGCGGACCACATTTGCAGACCTATGTAGTAAAAGAGGTAGACCAAACCTCTGCAGTCTGAAAGAAGAAGAATGTTTGTTTTTTAACATATGCAGACTGTTAGAATAAACTAAAATCTAATTAAAATGATTTTTATAAACTTAAAAGAGTTTTTCAATAATTTTATGACTTTATTATAGATAATTAACAAATGTAGATCGACTTTTATGTATTATTGTATAAAAGTGAAAATAAAATGGTACGAATTAACGTATATATTTGATAAAAACCAACAAACTTTGGTTGCAAAGATATATCTAAACATTGTAATTAAAGATAAAAGAATCTAACACGTAAAATGAATGGAAAGAAACTCTGATTTTAAATGAAATTTTCAAAATTTTCATTTTACCTTTTCAATTAAATCAATTAAAAACTGGTCATAAATATTTATTCTAAGAAATAAATGATATTGCATTAAATAATATTTTATAAAATTTGACACAAAAAATATAAGAAAATATTATGATTTTTTTCATATCTATATAACAGCTCTAACGATCATTATTATAATTAAATTTTTATTTATAAATTTGTCACAAAAGTCATGATTGTGTCGTCGAACATTTTTTCTTTAAGTATTATAACTTTTTTTTTTCAAATTGTTTATCATAGATAAAGTTGGAATAAACCTAAGTTAATATATATATATATATATATATATATATATATATATATATATATATATATATATATATATATATATATATATATATATATATATATATATATATATATATATATATATAGGCTAGAAGATGTCTGAAGAGGTTTGATGACTCTGGTTCACATGTGTCAAAAAGTGGACTTACATACATTTTTAGCTCTACAGTCTTCAAAAAAAAAAAACACAGTTTGCGAAGTCTAATATCTGCGCGTAGTCTGCACGGCGCAGACAAAAAATACCAAAAAGATTTGCAGACAAAAAAACAAATAACACCTTACACCTTAATTACCTAAGCTTCTACAACTACAATATTTTCATAGTTAAAGGCGAATATCAAATTACTGCGATCGATTACTTAAAACAACACATTTAATTTATTACATATAACGAACATATATCCAATAAACATAATACAAACAGGTAGCACAATTAACATCCACAATTAATTATTAAGTTTCACCCATATTGGTGAGATACATACTTTGATTTATTTAATTCTGAAGATGGTGAGTCTCTATGTCTTTGGTGACTTTCTTGTAAAAGTCCATTAGCGTATCTGGATCAGGAACATTAGGGTCCAACTTCTCATACTCCACAGTCCATGTGACAATGCTGTCTGGCCCATGGATGTCTACTTGAACATGCGCAACAAAGGTCTTATATAATTCCATGAGATCACCTTCAAGTCCCTTGAAGGTGACAGAGTTTTTCTCCTCATCGATGTCCTGGGTTATCGTTTTTATAACACACTCTTTTCCATCTGCAACAACATGTATACGGTTTTACTATAGACTACATTAATTTTTATGGCTGACAATGATCATAATGAAAGATGTTATGTATGGCATAATTAAATTTGTGGTTTACCATGAAAAAAGTTCCAGAATAGAATACAGCCCACATTTCCAACATCTCCTTCATTGATTTGACAGTTGTGGATGTTAGTCGGTGTCAAGCTGGGAACTTGGTGTGGGTTTGATTTCCATAACTTGTGAAAAGCATTACCGTTTGACTTAATATGAATCTGAACTGATCTCGTACTCAGTGCCATATCTCTCTAGAAAAATGAGAATTACTTGCTCGTATCGTTGCTATGCTATTTTCATATATGTCCTTCCTTCATCGCCACCTTATGAGTACATTCTGTAATTAATTAACACATGTTATACACTCATAAGAATTAAAAACTACTGTTTCATCATGTGATTCATGTCTAATTGAATATGCATGTCTTAGTGGTCATGCATGTTTTTATTAATTAAAAAATCAGAGAGAAAACTAATTAACATTTTGAGTTAAGTGGTGTATCTTATCGTTTGATTTACATATGAAATTAATAGTTTATTAATTGATACATTATTAATTACTTACTCTTTTATGGTCTTATCTAGCAACGCCTATTCTTTTTCTTTTCTTATTAATATATACGTACTTGATATTTTGAAATAAGCAATTGACAAAGCACATATTTATATTAATTCTATAATTAAGAATTATGTATGTGGTGTATATATGAAAGGGATAATGATTTAAAAGGGTAATATATTTTTTGATTTGTACACATTTAGTCACTGACTTTTTTTTCGTCCACATTTACCACTTTAACTCGTTAAACTGTACACATTTAGTCCTTATGACCGGCTACTTCAAGTTAGCCGGTAAAATAACTTAAAAGAGTAATATATTTCTCACTTTGTACACATTTGTTCCTTAATATTTTTGTGCACATTTAGACATTAATATTTTTTTTGTTGCAAAATAAGTCAGTTTTGTTTTTGTACTTATTCAGTACTTATGAATGATATCTTTAGGTTTTTATCACGACATTTTACGTGGGATAACCATATGGTGGTGGCATCGGTTGAGGTGGTCCTGCTATATGTTGTAGGCCAAGATACCCGGTGTGGGCCGGCTATAAGCCGTAACATGGAGGCTCGAGAAGAGCAGTTCGGTTAAGGCGACATGCCGATAAACCCTAGGTATTTCAGTCTGATGACTGATTGGACCTGTTGCATGTTGGCATTCGAATCCGATGACTGACTGGGCCAAGGTATTTCAATCGAATGAATGTTGGCTCGTTATGCATGATAATATGTATGTTGTATCGGGTATTTTGGGGGAAACACATTAAACTTTATGCTTACCCAGTTGATTAAGTTTTCAGTTTCTATTGTTGATCGTAGGAAGGCGGAGACATGGCTGTACACACTCATCAACAGTATTGAGGATTTCATGTTTCTTATATTACTCTGATTTTCGATAAATGTATTTTGGAATAAACATTTTTTCTTAATAATGGATTTATAATTAGGGACTTTTGCCTTATTTAAAAATGAAAATTTTTGTTTGTGAAAATGAGACGTTACACATAAATATTAACAACCCCACACACTTCATCAATGATTGTCCCATGTAAGATGTCATGAGAAAAACCTAAAGAAATCATGAATACAAAAACAAAAATGACTTATTTTGAAACAAAAAAACATTAAGGACTAAATGTGTATAAAATGAGAAATATATTACCCTATTAAGTAAATTTTTTTCGGCTAACTTGAAGTAACCGATCATAAGGACTGAATGTATACAGTTTAACAAGTTGAAGTGGTAAATGTGGACAAAAAAACTCAGTAACCAAATGTGTACAAATCGAAAAATATATTACCCTTTTAAGTCATTATCGCTATATGAAACGATCAATAATAAAGAATTGGGAGTTTGGGGTCGACTTTGATTTTAAAAAATAATTTATGCGCATTTTTATGAGTGAACATAAAACGTCTATAGTTTACCAAAACTTAACAGATTAGAAGGATTTTTCTGAAATATATAAAACTAACAAAATGCTAGAAATGGAACTATAAAAATTTAAAAAACTTAGTTTTCAAATCAAACAACCCAACTAACTTTTTGAAATTACCCAAACCAACTAAAGGAAAGAGACATTATATTATCAAACAAATGTTATTTCCTAGTTTGCCTAAATGCATATGTGAATGACTAATAGTACAAAGTTGCAACTGAATTAATGAGATATTGCATAATTTTTGTACACAATATCATATTACATTCTTAATGTAACAAGTAAATTAGATATACTTTAAATTCACGATATTCCAAAGAGCTTAAACTTTAGGAAAAAATGTGTTATATATATATATATATATATATATATATATATATTCTCAGATCCACATGTCAATAGTATATGGTCATGTTCATATTATGAATGTTAATGGGTCAATGGGTACACTTCCGATTAAAATTACAAATCCCAAACGAGTTGATATTTTGAAAAAAGAAAACAAATGTGTTTATATAATGAATTGGTATCTTTTTATAGTAGACAAAATTATGAGTTTTGATATATTCATGTAACACTCAGCCAATCATGAAATTTCTTTTTTGCTTCAAAGTGTTAAAGTATTGCAAAAATGGTCCTTATGCCTTACGTACGCAAGGCGTAAGCTCTTAATGTTGGATGCAGATGCATGAGAGTATGCAGGGCGTACTCATGGGTATGCAGAGTGTCCTCGCCAGATGAGAAAACCTAAATTTTTAGGATTTGAGCCCTATATAATGTCATTATCTGCCTTGAGACCCTCCCACCTTCAGTCTCTGTTCTCCCATTCGATCCTTTGCAAACCATAATCTCCAACTGAGAGTTCTTGAGTGGTTTTGAGTGTTTTGTGTTCATCCTTGAAGGAATGAATCCATTGGAGAGCATTTGAGGAGCATAAACCTTTGTGGATCTGGAACTTTCATCTCTCTAGCAATCTCCGAAGGTATAAAGTTCTGAACTTTAAGAATACCTCATTAGATCTTGCTAGTTCTTGAGTTTTTATGCCTTTTAGTTTCATAATCTTGGTATATATGAGTATGGCTTTCTCTAGACCAAGTGAGATTTCCTTTCAGATGTTTTTGAGTGTTTTTGGTCATAAAAATATGATCTTGGTCCCTTTCTCCCATCCATGCAAGAGTTATAAAGCTTGGGTTTTGGGTAGAAAGTTAGAGTTTGGATTTTGAGCACTTCTAGTCATGCAAAGTCATAAAGTTGGAAACTTTATGATTTGGGAGGTTATTTAGGACTAGATCTAAGTTCTAGACATGAGGACTTAATGGAATAAGTACTTTTTAAGGAGAGAGAGATAAAGATAGAGTGTGTGTGTATGTGTGAGAGAGAGAGAGAGAGTTAGTCAAGTACACAACGCATACTAGATGAAGGCCCCGTAACTAGGAAACGACATCACTACGCTATGCGTAGTGATTGAGTATGCAGGGCGTACTAAACTTGTGTTGACTCTTGGACTTTTTACTTTTACCTTTAACCATGGATTTGACCAAGTTTGACTTAAGGGCATTTTGGGTAATTTGAATAGCAGTTTGAGATTAGGTCCATGTTTATTGTATAGGTGACTAGTAGAGACAACATTTGGAACAATGATCTGTTCAGCTATTTTTTAAACTGTGAAATGAGTTTTCCTCGCTGCACTTGTGCGTCGAAGGCACCAATGTCGGCCTACTAGACTATGTCTCCTAGTATAGGATGTTGTTGTGTTGTAGTGATCTGCTAGATTTGAATGCTTTTCTATTTCTTGTTATGTTTTTTATCTCTTGCATATGTCAACATAATGCGGTTGGGTTGAGGCAATATTGCTTTGAGCGAAAGCCAACAAACCTAGGAGCAAGCCAGACATAAGTTGTGGTCTGGAAAGGCAATTGGTAACAATCCAAACGTGAGTTGTGGGCCAGGTGGGCAAACCAGGCTCGTGTTGTGGACTTAGGGGTAATCCAGTCTGATGGCTATAGACGCAATATTCATGTTTTTATATGTTGTATCGTGGTGTTTTGGGGGAACTCAGTAAGATTTGTCTTACAGATTGATTTTTATGGTTTCAGGTACTTCAGAGGACATGGGAAAGTGAAGGCTTGATCGAGTACATCATCTAGGATTTTATGTGTTTTGATGATTTGGGATACTCTAATTCATGATAACGATTTTTGGGAACTTTTTTTTTGTAAAACTTATGGATTTTGTGGTGGTTTTTAAAATGAAAATTTTTCCTTGATTTTTGGGATGTTACAAGTTGGTATCAAAGCCCTGTTTTGAGAGGATTGGATGAACATTCGTGTAAATCTAGACTTAAACTAAGGATATGCAAAAGTTTCCAAATGATTTTCAAAACTATTTTCAAAAATAACCAAGGAGGGATGAAATGTGTACTATTATTCGGAGCAACAAAGTAATCCCCAAGATACCCACACTGTTAATTGCTTATGTTGATTATGATAGAATTCCATGCTAGTTGTAGGCTAGGAATCTTCATAAATTGCATGATAGAATTGCATGAATTATGATGCCTGATAACCTAGGAGATTTTCTTATATTTTAAATGGAATTGACATCATTATTGTAGTAGCTTAGTGTATGCACCATAATGGTACATAACTAAGATTTTATAGCCTAATAATGTTTGGTTTAGCCTTATTTCTTGTTCCATGTTTTGTTGTGGGCTCAGGAAAGAATTAAGTATTCGACTGTCTATGGAATGCATCGTTATGTATGATTAGCATGCACGGGTGACTGTAGGGTTGGTGGAAGTTCCATGAGTGAGTGCAGTTTATAGCATGCCAGTGTGAGGAAGGATTAGCCACTCTTGGGAAATGTATAAGATGTTTTTGTATCCTAGATGTTGGTTCTTGCAATCGGGTGGTCCATGACAACCCCTTGATATGAATACGGGTAGGTATGGAAGGTAGTATGGGCTCGTACTACTGAAAGCACAGGACCCGTACGAGTATCAAGGAAATCGTGAACCCCAAGGGTCTAGTATTTCTTTAATGATTGTAATAGTATGAACTGTGGCTTTTTAAATGCATTTTGGTTTATTTTTAGTATGGTGTACACGAGGGGTTCTGATCAGGAGCAGGAGAACCGGTGAGGCCAAGATTGACTAATGATGAGATTCAGGATTTGATCTCCACTAAGGTGACTACAGTTGTTCGGGGTGCTACCCGGAGGTTTTTGGGTCTATTAAAACCACGATGATTGATTTGTTCGAAGAGTAGTATGTCGTTGTGACTGAGGCTATTGTTGTTGCAGCTACCGCGGCTGTTGCTATTGCTGAGGTTTAAGGGAGAAGGTCATTCCAGTACCGGGACTTCAGCAACATGAAGACCCCAAATTTTGGCGTGGTCAAGGACCCGACCGTGGCTATGAGATGGATTTATGATGTAGAGGGTTGCTTTTTCACTTGTTCCTGACCTGAGGACTGGAAGGTCAGGTGCACCCTGAACCTTCTTTATCTAGGTGTGAAGGACTAGTGGAACCTGGTGACTGGTTCTTATACTCCTGAGCAGAGGGTTGTTGTTACTTGGGGGCAGTTCTTGTAGATGTTCCGAACAGAGTATGTTCCCCTGGTGGAGAGAGATAGAGAGAGAGAGAGAGAGAGGTTGGCTCAAGAGTACATGTCGTCACTACTAGAAAAAAAGCCTTTTACGACGCACAATTTATGATACGCATCAATTTACGATAGATAAAAGTGTGTGACCTTAAAATAACGTCATCTCTCTAAAAAATTTAAGGATTTTGGACGCGCATTTTTGCGTGCCCTTAAATTAGTGTCTAAAAAAAAACACGGAGGGTGCCTATGATAAAATGCGTGTCGTCTGAAGACGTCGCTTTATAAATTTTAATGGAAACGCGCATTCCATCCTTTAATAGCTAGGGGGAAAATGATATCCTAAAAAATTAAAAAGCCCGCCTCCCTTTTTCTTCCTCTCCCTCTTGCCCTAATTATCGACGTCGATCAAAGCAAGCACGACACCAGCCGACAACCTTCACTCTCTCCCTCTGCTTTTCTCTGTAAACCCTAATTCGCCTCCACCACTACCGAATCTACCTCAACTCACCTCTGACCTCGGCTCATCTCTTTCCGATCGCTGCTAATGAACCTATTTTGTGTTTAATTTGGTAGCAAATCGCGATTTTGTACACCGGAAGCCTAGATGAAAAAAATCGACCCCTACTCCTTTGACGTGTTCTAATTCTTACTGTATCTAGGTTAAAATCAACCATTGCAGCAGAGCATCTTCTTGGAACTTTGAAGCCGCCACTTCTTGGAACTTTGAAGTCGCTTTGTCGAATAGAGTTTGAGCTTCTTCACTTGTTACGGTTTCGTCCAGAGCTTCGGAACACAATTCTATTCTGACATTTACGACTCATCAACCATGCCATAATGAAGGAGATATCATCATCAATCGAAGATACCAATTCAACGACCCCTAATCGACACCTCTACCTTCTCGTCTCTCCTCCTCCCCTAGATTTTCTCTCATCTCTCCTCCTCCCCTAGATTTTCTCTCGTCTCTATCCTCCACCGTATGAAGATTTTCGAAGATGTGAATGGGGTAACCGAAGGAAACGCTAAATCCCTCTCGTAGTTGACAACTACAACCCTAAATCTCTCCTCTTTAAACTAGAAGATCTTTTTGATGGATAGTGTTCGTGACTGGGATGGATTCTTCCAATCGGCCACTACAACTACAATCAGCTCGACAACCACCTGTTCATCAATTTGTGGTTACAAGAAAAAGGTTTTTAGTTTGTTGTCGCTATCATGAATTTTGTTTTAGATTGAAATTTCTTCGTTTTTATAGTGATATTGTTGCTTCGAGTTCCAGATCTGAATCAGTTCACACTGATTAGGATTCATGGAATATTCGAAGATTTAGTTATTTCTGCTTGAATCTCTTTGTTTTTCTTTTAATTTTGTTGCTTTTATGTTTTAGATCTGAATCCGTTCACATTCATTAGAAAAAAGGTGTATTTATAGGTCTATCAATTGTTTTTGTGTGATGAACATGTTGTATTATTGTATTTCCTTTATTGGTTATAATGTTGATCTGAATCAGTTCACACTCCAGGTTTGATTGTTTGTTAAGCTACACCACAGTTCATACTTTTCCTTTTTGTTGGTCATTTTCATAAGGGCTAAATGCATTGTACTCTGAAAAATGAAAGTTATATTTCCATAAAGAAAGATCATTGTACTCAATTTCTATGATTGAATGAGTTAACACCCAAATTTAGTCAATAAATATAACCCCTAGTAGTATACCCACAATTCTACATCAGTAGTTCTTCTTGATAATGGTAATTTAGTTTTGAAATATGATTCATGTTCAATTTCAATCACACCAGTTTAACAATGAAATTGAGAGTTATTTTACATATTATATGTATAATCCTTCGCTTACTACTAGATTCATCATAGACGTCTCAGGGTAGTTTCAACAACAAGCATATGCAGAACCTATAGCAGAATGGACTTTGTTTTGGTCTCAACCTAGAGAAATATGTAAGATCTATGCTTTATGTGGGGCTTTTGGTGGTTGCAGGCAGACTGAATTTCCATTAATCTGTAATTGTTTGACTACTTTTGAGCCAAGATCAGAGAGTGATTGGAAACTGAGTGAGGAAAACAGAGTTCAGTTGTAGTTTCCTTCCATGTTTATATATATATATATATATATATATATATATATATATATATATATATATATATATATATATATATATATATATATAAAGTTTCGTGTTCTAAAAAAGTTGTATCTTGCTATTTTTGATAAAGAAATCGACAAAATTTGTAGCAGGTTGTTATTGTCCAGGCTGATATTTTTTATAGCGGAGATGTAATATTTTTTTTATTTTAATGTTCTTTAAAATTTGTATTACCTGTATATGTTGAGGCTAAGTTTTTATCTTGCAGGCTGATGCTAATGGTTCCCCTTCCTTGGTTGCCAGAGGTTTTACTGCCCTTTCGTGTCTTAATATTTTTATATGTATGAATTTTTGGCAGATAATACAATGGATCTCTGAAACAGTCAAAGATGGTGATTCTAGAGATCGATCTTCCTTTTCATGTATAAACAAAACTTATATAGTTATTTTGTGAAACATGTGTTTGTATAAAATTTGATTAAATGCAGAGTACATCAACTCCTGAGCTAGTGGTTGAGGATGCAGATCCTATTTGGTCAAAGGGTAGAGAACAAATTATTTCTTCAAGCAGCGGGATGAAGAAAAGGTTTTCTCCAAGTCTTTTATGCTTCTTGTATATAGGATGAGTGTATTATTTACACCCTCTGTTACTTTTGGTGTTACAAGAGAGTCTCCAAGATGGTTTCTACCAAACTTAATTTAGAGAATATGTTTTTTTGGTATAAAAGTATGTTGACTTACTTTTTAAATTGATCGTGTATTGTTGCAAGTCACCGGTTTCTCTGTTGGGGTCGTGTTGTTGATACTAATGGCAAGGGAGTGGATGACATAAAAATTGTAGTGGATGGAGTTGACAGGTCATTCATTGATAAACAAGGACATTATAAACTTGATCAGGTAATTTCATTATCAGTTTTTTCTCTATGTTCTTTTAGGTTTTAGAAAGACTGTTGCTGTTTTTGACTTGGAATTTCTTTTAATTTAGATTATGTGGTTTCTGTTTTTAACAGGACTACATGTTTACACAAGTTTGATTTAAGGATCCATCACAAGATGATTCTTCACAGAGTCACTTCACTTCAGCAGCCACCACCACTTGTCTTCAGACACAGGTCAAACTTTTATAGCATTCTACTTTAGGGTAGAAATGTAATTTTGAATTATTTTATTTTTAGATTTGAACTTTAGGGTAAAAATGTAATTTTGAGCTTTAGGGTAGAAAATTAATCAACAGACAGTTTCTTCATAAAGATTTTTTCTTTCAAATTAACCATTGAGACATGTTAACAATTTGTTGGATAAAAGCAAGTCTTTTGTGAAAATGGTATCTACTTTCACCATAAGAAGATTCCCAATCATCAAATACTAAGAAGGGAATAGAAAATGACTTCCTATTAGCTCTTGTTGTTTTATGCATCCAATATGTTCTTAATATATATATAAACATTAAATCTTTGTTGTTTTTTCTAGATATACAAGTGTTGCATTCTTCATTTCAATTGTTAGCTGTACTACTAATGATGGAAGCTGCTAATAAAGGAAATGGAAGAAGCCGCATGAAACAGATTTTTTGTATGAAACACAAAGTAGATTAGATGAATGCAAATTTATATATTGTAAGAAATAGAATTATATGACATTAAATTTTATGTAATGGATTGTATTTTTTGTATATGGTATTTTATTTCTATTATGAAACATTAAATGCAAATTTAATTTAAAATTTTAAATATATAAATATATATATATTTTTTTAACATTTAAATTTACGATACGCAAAAATTGTGTCATCTTCATTTATGACATGGCCTTTTTGACAGGGGTTTTAATGATACGCATTGTGTGTCATAAATGCGTGTCGTCTATATGCGTGTCGTCTCTCATTATGACAGGGCCTTTCTCCACGCGCATTTGCGCGTCGTCTGAGCGTTTTACGACACATATTGCGCGTGGTAAAAGCTTGTTTTTCTTGTAGTGCGTTGAGGTAGACGATAGAGTTGGTAACGGAGATTACTAAGATGTTTAATGAGAAAGCTCTTTTCTAACCTGAGTATTATGCTTCGGGGCAGACCCAGATGTCACGATAATTGAGCCTTCTCAAGACTGAGATTCGACAGTTTGTGTCTACCTAGCGATACAGTACCCTCTCCGAGCTTCAGGATACTGTGCAGAAACAGGAGATTGAGATTAAGATCCCGAAAAGGAAGAGAGGCAGGCTTCGATGCAGCCACATCCTGCAGTAAAGCGGTTCAAGCCCGTTGTTTCACGATCTGGAGGTCATATGGGACGTACTTGTAGCAAGTGTCGGAAGGCGCATGAGGGCGTTTTTCGATCAGCTTTTCGGTGCCACAAATATGGTAGGGATGTCCATATTTCTAGGGATTGTCATAAACAGACCCCAGTACTGAGCACCATATTTTGCTACCACTATGATCAGGTTGGCCATGTGAAGGCCAGTTGTCCCTTGCTCAATATGAGACCGATGTAGGCTCTAGCCCCGACTACCTTGATGATTAAAGATGCACGACATGGCAGATCTGAGGCTCTGAAGGCCATGGGTCATGTTTTATAGCTGACATCGGAGGAGGCCAAGTTGGCGCTTGACGTCGTTACTGGTATGTATTGATTTATTCTTTGCTCAACTATTATTATGTATCCTTATTATTTTATTTATGCTAGGTATCTTCTTAGTGAATTCCTTTCCTTCTCTTGTGCTTTTTGACACAAGTGCGAGTCGGTATTTTGTGTCTCAGTCCTTCAATAGGAGTTTTGATATGGCTCTCGGAGAGTTGGAGTGTCCATTGAGAGCTTCCATCACCAACGAACACGGGGATCTGCTTTGAGCATTTTTTGGAATTGTGCCTTGGAGATATTTGGGTGTCTTACCTAATCGATTTGATTCCTATCCCTATGGGGGATGTGTGTGTGATAGTAGGGATGAATTGGTTGAGCATATTTGGTGCCACGATAGACTATAAGGGGCAGCAGGTGGTAGTTTGAACCCTAAGCGGAGGAGAACTGATTATTTATGTCTAGGCTACCATGGTTGGATCAGCTTTTTATTCTGCTTCCAAGTCTTGATAGTATCTACAGCATGGGTGTCTGGGATATATCGCGTATGTGGTTGACACTCAGGTGGAGAAGGGTGTTTCGATTTTTAATGTGCATGTAGTCAGAGAGTTTCTAGATATATTCCTAGAGGATTTACCCAACATGCCTCTCGCGAAACAAGTACTAGAGTTCAGGATTTATTAGATCCCCAATGCAGTGTTGATTACTAAGGCGTCGTACTTATTAGCACCCACTAAGATGTAGGAGTTGTCCTCTCATAGGTGGATCCACATTGGAGCCTGGGGTATCCCAGGATACCCTTAACAAATTTCAGTATTATATTTCGTTTATGTTGAGCTTGAAATGTCTTCTTCTCCACTAAAACCCTAGCCGACCTCACTCCTTTTTCAGTCTTTTTCTCTCGAGTTTGGTAGCTAAGAGAGAGGGAGAAGCGATTCAGATAGTCCAAGGGAAGGTTTCTAAGGGTAAGGGTTAAAAGGCTTTCAAAGATTCGAGTACTTGTATGTTTAAATCGAGCAAAAAAGCCATGGATACGCAGTTGTGTTGGCTGTTATCAAACATATGAAGATATTACATTTTTTACACAATTCACCACTCGGGTTTAAGCATATAAACGGAATCTACCCTTAAGCCAATTTATATAATTAAATCAGTTTCTGGAAATTGCTATTTACCCCCTTGATATATATACATATATATATATATATATATATATATATATATATATAATGTTTATTCAAAGAATAATGATTTAATTCTATTATTACTATGAGTGTTACTTTATTATTATTATTATTATTATTATTATTATTATTATTATTATTATCATCAGTGTTTTAAAAGGCGCACCATATCGGGCGCCAAGGCGCGCCATGGCGTGAGGCGCGGCGTCGCCGTTACAAAAAGCTTCATAACGTTGCTGTTAGGCGTGGCGCGTGGCAAGTCGTGATATGGCGTGCCATGGCGCGTTATGGCATGTTATGGCGCGTGTTTTTTCGTTTGAGACACGTTTTTTTGCTCTTTTTTATACCTTTTCTAGTTGGACACACAACTATTGTGGTTTTTATCAACTTTCTGTTATTAGTTGTTGATATAACATTTCTAAAACCTAGTTATATTTGATATAAATTTATATTTATGCGGTAATATAATTATAAATTAATACAAAATCGACTCCTTACATCACGCCTTGAAAAACGCCATGACTCGCCATAACTTGTTAAGCTTGAGGCTTCGCCTTGCCGCCACGCCACGCCTCACACCTTTTAGAACCTTGATTATTATTATTATTATTATTATTATTATTATTATTATTATCATTATTATTATTATTATATTTTATAGCAATTAAAAGAATTAATTACCAGAATCGAAACGGATGTTACAGATACCTATTATCATTCTTTGCAATTAATCGCTTTCGTAAAATGAAAGAGTGGAGAGGTGAACTTTAAAACATAACTTTGTTATGGAAGTTGAACTTTATGTCTAATGGAATTCTGGTTTTTATTTTTTTCTTATTGTATATTACATGAATTTATTATTATTATTATTATTATTATTATTATTATTATTATTGCGGGGATACCCCTTTTCTTTGACCCTGGGTCTGCCACTGTCAGTCCTCTCAGATCTAGGATTTGTTGGGCAAGCAGTTTATCCAACGAAACAGTTCACCATGGGGAGCACCGCTCCTGTTTGTGAAGAAGAAGGATGGGTCGCATCGCAGGTTTATAGATAATCGGGAGTTAAACAAGTCAACGGTGAAGAACTGTTACCTACTTCCACCGATTGATGATCTCTTCGATCAATAGTAGGGTTCATCTAGGTTCTCCAAGATCGATTTGAGGTCACAGTATCATCAAATGAGAGTCAGAGAGGAAGGTGTGGAGAATACAATGTTCCGAAATCGTTATGGTCATTTCGAATTCATCGTGATGCCATTTGGGCTCACCAACACATCGATGATTTATAGATTTGATGAATCGAGAATGCAAGCCGATGCTCGATCATTTTATCATTGTTTTTATCGATGATATCCTGTTCTATTCCAAGACCAGGGATCAACATGAGGAGCACCTTTAAGAGCTGCTAGGAGTTTTTAGGGGTGGGGGGAGGCTTTATGCCAAGTTCTTAAAGTGTGAGTTTTGATTACGGGGGGGGGGGGGGGGGGGGGGGGGGGGGGGGGGGCAATTCTTGCAACACCTCGTTAACGAGAATGGGATTATGTTCAATCCGGCCAAGATAGAGGCAGTTATGCAGTGGTAGGTCCAGAATTCTCTTTTGAAGATCATGAGTTTTTTGGTTTTAGCAATGTATTATCAGAGGTTTATTTGGGATTTATCCAAGGTTTATGTACCTCTCACTCATTTGACGAGGAAGGGCGTGGATTTCTGTTGGGGGCCTGAGTAGTAGGCTGCATTCGAGACGCTGACACAGAAATTATGTGAGGCCTTGGTGTTGACCTTTTCGGAGAGTGTGGAGGATTTTGTTGTATATTCTGATGCTTCTATCACCGGTTTGGGGGCAGTACTCATGCATAAAAGGAGGGTTATTGTGTATGCTTCTAGGCAATTGAAGCCTTATGAGGTTCAATATCCGATGCATGATCTAGAGTTGGGGGAAATGGTGTTTTCCCTCAAGATTTGGCGGCATTATCTACATGGGGTCTGGTGTACTATCTACACAGATCACAACAGTCTGAGATATCTCATGGATTGGCTGAATCTAATTATGAAGCAGTGTAGATGTATTGACGTGGTCAAGGATTATAACTGCAAGATTCTTTATCACTCAGGGAAAGTGAATATCGTCATTGATGCGTTGAGCCGCCAGTTGGCTAGTACTTCTGTTGGGGGCTTATGTATGACGATTTATATCGATTCGCCACTTCTAGATTTGATCTAGTAGGCTCAGACCGAGGGATTCAAGAAGGAAAATTAGAAGTAGGAGAGAATCAGGGGTGAGATTGACATGTTTTCGACCGATAGTCACGGATTGTTGACTTGATGCGGTCTATTTTGGGTTCCATATTTTGGTGGGGTCAAGAAGACCATGATGGAGGAGGCACATAAGTCCAGATTCTCAATACACCCTAGAGCCATAAAAATGTATCGAGATTTAAGACTTAGCTATTGGTAGCAGTGCATGAAGAGAGAGATAGCCTGGTATGTGGAGAGGTGCTTGACATGTCAGATGGACAAGGCCGAGCACCAGAGGCTATATGGCAAGTTATAGCCTTTAGAGATTCCCATATGGAAACGGGAACATATCACCATGAATTTTATCACCAATTTACCCAAGAAGGCTAAAGGATTTAATGTGATTTGGTTCAATATGGATCGCCTGACCAAGAATGCCTACTTTCTAGCTATTCGAAGAGTTCCTTGGCCGAGAAATTATCCTATGTTTATGTGTGCGAGATCGTCGCTTGACATGGTGTTCTAATCTCCATTGTATCTGCTTGGGATGTTCGGTTTACTTCACGATTTTGGCAGAGGTTCAATGAGGAACTAGGTATGAGATTGCACTTTAGCACTGCTTATCATCCGCAGACAGACGAACAGAGCGAGTGTACCATCCAGACACTCAAGGATATGTTGAGAGCATGTGTCATAGATTTCGGTGAAAGTTGGGACTCCTACCTTCCCTTAGCTGACTTTTCTTACAATAACATGTATCATGCTAGTATTGGTGCACCGCCTTTTGAGCTTCTTTACAGGAGGAAGTTTCGTACACCAGTATGTTGGGGAGAGTTCGGTCATAGGGTTATAATAAAGACCGAGGTGGTCCTTCAGACAACAAATCTTATCCAGCAGATCAGTCAGAGATTGCAGTCAGCTTAGTGTCAGCAGAAGAGTTATGCCAACAGATGTCGATCCGAGTTGGTACTCCAGGTCGGTGATATGGTTTTATTGAAGGTATCACCCTGGAAGGTTCGGTCATGCTTCAGTAAGATGGGCAAGTTGGGGCCCCGATCTATCAGGTCATTCCGAGTAGTGACCAGGGTAGGCAAGGTAGCCTATCGACTATATCTGCCTGAGGAACTTAGTCAGATTCACAACACCTTCCATGTTTCTCGGATTCGGAAGTGTGTGGTTGATAATTCAGCAGTGGTTCCCTTGGATGATATACAATTTGATGAGCACCTAAACTGTATTGAGACACCAGTGACAAATTTGGATAGGAAAACGAAGGCCTTGCACAACAAGGTGGTACCACTGATCAAGGTTCAGTGGCAGCATCGAAAGGGTTCCGAATAGACATGGGAACCTGAGGCATAGATGCGGGAGAACTACCTTGAGTTATTCGCAGCATCAAACTTCAAGGACAAAGTATGATTCAACTAGGAGAGAATTGTAACACCCATCCAATCAGGAAATTTCCTTTTTTGCTTCGAAGTATTAAAGTATTGCAAAATGGTCCTTAAGACATGCGTACACATGGCGTAAGCTCTTAATGTTAGACGCAGATGCATGAAAGTACACAGGATGTACTCGTCAGATGAGCGAATCTAAATTTTTTTGGGTTTTAGGCCTATATAATGTCATTATCTGCCTTGAGACCCTCCCATATTCAGCCTCCATTCTCCTATTCGGTCCTTTGCAAACCCTAATCTCTATTTGAGAGTTTTTTTAGTGGTTTTGAGTGTTTATTGTTCATCCTTGATGGAAGAAATACATTGGAGATCATTCGAGGAGCATCAACCTTTGTGGATTTGGAACTTTAATCTCTCAAGCAACCTTCTGAAGGTATAAAGTTCTGAACTTGATGAATACTTCATTAGATCATGCTAGTTCTTTAGTTTTGTGCCTTTTGGTTCTATAATCTTGGTATATATGAGTTTTTCTTACTCTAGACCAAATGAGCTTTCCTTTTAGATGTTTTTGAGTGCTTTTGGTCATAAAAATATGATCTTGGTCCCTTTCTCCTATCCATGCAAGAGTTATGAAGCTTGGGTTTCGGGTAGAAAGTTAGAGTTTGGATTTTGAGCACTTCTAGTCATGCAAAATCATAAAGTTGGAAACTTTATGATTTGGGAGGTTATTTAGGACCAGATCTAAGTTCTAAACATGAGGAATTAATGGAATAAGCACTTTTTGAGGACAGTGAGAGTTGGTCGAGTACACAGCGCGTACTAGATGAAGGCCTTGTAACCAGGAAAGGACTTCACTACGCCATGCGTAGTGATTGAGTACGTAGGGTGTACTTAGCCTGTGTTGACTCTTGGACTTTTAACTTTGACCTTTGAACATGGATTTGACCAAGTTTGACTTAAGGGCATTTTGGGTAATTTGAATAGTAGTTTGACATTAGGTCCTTGTTTATTGTATAAGTGACCAGTAGAGACAGCATTTCGAACAGTGATCTGTTCAACTATTTTTCATATTGTGAGGTGAGTTTTCCTCACTTTACTTATGCGTCGAAGACACCAATTTCGGCCCACTAGACTATGTATCCTAGTATAGGATGTTGCTATGATGTAGTGATTTGTTAGATCTGCATGATTGTCTGTTTGATGTTATGTGTTTTATCTGTTGCATATGTCGACATAGTGCATTTGGGTTGAGGCAATATTTCTCTGTGCAGAAGCTAACAAACCTAGGAGCAAACATAAGTTGTGGGACAGAAAGGCAAACCAAAATTATTTCGTGGGCTCTGGAGCAATCCAGACATGAGTTATGGGTCAGGTGGGCAAACCAGACTCGTGTTGTGGGCTTAAGGGAAATTCAGTCGGATGGTTGTGGATGCAGTATACATGCTATTATATGTTGTGTGGTGATATTTTGGGAAAACTCACTAAGCTTTGGCTTATAGTTTGATTTTTATGGTTTCAGGTACATCAGAGGACATGGAAAAGGCTTGATCGTGCATATCATCCACGATTTTCTGTGTTTTGATGATTTGGGATAATCTGATTCATGATAATTATTTTTGGGAACTTGTTTTGTAAAACTTATGGATTTTGGGATGATTTTAAAAATGAAAATTTTTCCTTGATTTTGGGATGTTGCATTTTAGTATTTCACAAAAATTAAATAAACAGATAAAATAAGCCATCGATACCTTTTTTTATCCGTTAATCACTCTATTACAACATCCTACTTTCATTTCTTGCTATTTCAACATTGTTTTTTGAATGTATAATGTTCTAATAAGAGGAATTTGAGAATACAATTCCCTTGGTTGATTTTTTTTTAAGTGAATGCTTTAAAAAAATGAAACTATGATGTCATATTAAAGAAATGAAAGATGGATGCTATAATAAGCAAATAGTTAAAAGTATACTGTTATTTCTTGCATTTATTTAATTTCAACTTCATCCTTCTTTGCAAACAAAATTGTATCATCAACAAAAAGCAATACAGGTGAAATTTGTTGATTACTTGATATCTGTATTATTCCCAACGGATGACGAAGATGTAGTTGATGAAGAATCTTATAGACTTGTTTGGAGCTACGTTGTTGTCGGACTATCAAAACATGTAAAGCTTATTCAAGCAGAGTCACACTCGCTATTCTCCTCTCTAAACTATCGTATGTTCTTTGGAACAAATTTTTGGAGTTTTGGTTTCAATTTTTGTTTCTAGCTGGATTCTAGATATGTTTTTAGTTCACATGATTGAAGAAACTATAAATGTGAACCATCATTGTCAACCGAAAGAAAAGCACATTTCTTTAACAAACAAATCATTGTTGTGTAAACTTGGGGGTGTTGGATGTGCATTTTCAAGGTTTTGAATGTTATTATCTCGTTATTAAATTAATCATCATACTCTGCCAATCAATCAACAAAACGTTTTGGGCAGTTTAAAGTTAAAGAGGTTTTCAAATATGGGTTTGCTTTCTTTCTTGTTTCATCGCATGGGTTTGTTTCACATTTTGTTGTGATTCAATTTTTTGGGGGAATAAAGGAGATGAGCAACAGATTTGGAAAGGGAAAAAAGGAGATGTGCAACAGTAGGAGGAGACCCGGATGGATTTGAGAAGAGCAAACCGGGGAAAAAGGTGGGGAAGAAGGTGAATAGTAGTGGGTTTATGTGGGTTAAGAGAAAACTGGTCAAATAAATATGTGTGGCAAAGGATAACCGAATGACCCCTTCATTTTGTGCAAAATGACATAATCGACCTGAGAAAAATGACTTGGTTCACTCATAAATCCACGAAAATAATTTAGGGACTAAATGGACCAACCCTAGAAAATTCATAAGGCATTTGTGTCATTTTCCCTTTATTTTATTTGTAAAAAAAATAAAATAAAATAAAATAGTAAAAATTCCCAAAAACTAATCACCAAACATACAAGTTGTGATAAAGTTCTTGACATGAACAAATGGCTCAACTTTTCATTATAACATAATATCTAAATGTTATACAGTATGTTATAAATAGGTGGTGATTTCTTAATAACTGAATACCAACCGTATGTCAATTAAAATGTGCCGAGAGTTTAACATGTCAAGTTCGCTTCTCCTAAAAGAATGATGATATGTTTCTATAAATATAAGTGATGCTTAATTTGCACTAACAAATGACATATTTCACTTGTATCGCTTTTTGTTGATGATACGATTTTGTTTGCAAACAAGGATGAAGTTGAAATTAAATAAATGCAAGAAATAACAGTATACTTTTAACTATTTGCTTATTATAGCATCGTGCTTTCATTTCTTTAATATGGCATCGTAGTTTCATTTTTTTAAAGCATTCACTTAAAAAAAAGTCAACCAAGGGAATTGTATTCTCAAATTCCTCTTATTATAACATTATACATTCAAAAAACAATGTTGAAATAGCAAGAAATGAAAGTAGGATGTTGTAATAGAGTGATTAACGGATAAAAAAAATTGTAATTACTTGCATTTAATTCTAAACTTCATTCAAAAAAATGAAGTTGTTTTGTTATAATCTTTTACATTTGTGTCCACTATAAATAAAATAAATATATGGATGAGATAGGTTCTTTGGTTCTATGATTATTTTTAGCTCCTTTTTATAACCCAAGAGTAAAGACGCATCTTTAATGTGTGATTTCTGCAATTTAAAAAAAATGACCATTGATCATTTAGGTGTTGTTTGTTTTGTCAAAGTGAAAGCGTCTGAAGTCTGCGGACCACATCTACATCCCTCTGCAGCAGAAGAGGTGGATCAAACGGCTGTAAACTGTAATAAAAAGTCTGTTTGTTTTTTAACGTCTGTAGGTTGCTGCAATAAATTGAAATTAACCATATAATAGTTAAAAATAATTCTAAACCAATATTTATTTAGTTAATCATATGCAAATCAAATATAAAGATCATTGTGATGATATGATTTTTAAAGATGTTTATATAAAATAATTAAATATAATATTTTTTTAAATAACAATCAATAAAATTGTTAATTTAGCGAACAAATTGTTCATTTTGTTAAATTTTTGAAGAAAATGTTTATTTTTCCGGTTTGTTTCAATAAATCCAATAATTTTAGTGATAACTTTGTAATTTATTAATATTTTCTTATAGATAATGTAATACAAAAAAAATTATATGAAATTTACCAAATGGTTTTAAAATTATGTAAAATATATTTGAATTGTGTATAATATTCTTCCTAATATTATTAAAATAATAAACATGTTGAAAAAAATTACAACAAATATATATTATATTGAATAATATAACTTAAAGTAAGGTGGGAAGTGTTTTGAAGAGGAAGGTCCAGTATTGTGCCATGCAGCACACGCATAACAACTTTTAAGTCAGAAGTCTTCTAAAAAACAAACAGATGTGAAAGGCCAAGTGATTCATGTGTGCTACACGGCGCAGCCAAAAGTGGTAAGAAATGGGTTTTCTTAAAAAAACAACAAACAACCCTTACTCTTTGTTGTTAACTCCTAGAATATCGAAACTCTTTTTTATATACAAGTGGTTATAGATGATTATAATTGTCATACGACATCAGTCGAGAGCTATGGTTTATTTGGTATGATATGTATTGAAGGAGGGGTTTTAATAGTTATAGCATAATACAACTATTATTGTACACAAATGATTATAGACTTATAGTTGAATATAACTATCGTACTATACAAGTCGAATAGTCATGTTGAGCACTTGTATCTGAATGCAACTTTATCTTGAAAAGTTAGGTTGTAAGTCAATCTTGAGTAGTTGAGTTATAAGCTTATCATATGTAGTTAAGCTGAATGTGTAAAAAACTGAAATTTAAAGAAAGTTGACTTTTAGTCAAATATCGACTAAAAAGGCAAATTGATCATTTGTGAAAAGTAATTAAGAATATAAAGTTGTGACTTCATGAAAATGGCCAGTAAGAGTTTAAGTCACTTTGAAGATGTTAGATGAGTAATTTCAAGAGAAAGAATGCATGAGAAAAATGCATTTTTGGTCAAAAAGGTAAAATGGGTATTTTATGCTTTTGGGACTAACTTTATGACTTAATAGATTAAGACATGTATTAAGTCAATGAGATATGACTTAACAGAAGTATATAGCATGTTCCTACCTTCGTGTGGATATAAATAAACATTGAAACCGGGTAAAAAATGAAGGAGTTATGAAAGTTAGAAGTTGGGACAAAAATGTCTCAAAGTTAGATTGGAATCAATCAAAGGCAACTATCAAGAAGGAATCGCGGTGTGGTGGGTTGAGTACCACGGTGCGGCGAGTGTTCTAAGTAAGAAATAATGGCAACATACTTTTCCCGTGGCGCAGTATATGGGTATCACGACGCGGTGGTCAAAGTAGGTTGCTAGTGAAGATAGAGTACTACAGAATGGCAAGAAGAATGCCACGACATGACAAGAACCTATGTGTCCATTGACTGAGGTAAAATGATCACCGCAGAGTGGTTATGCACCACATGAAAGGTTGTTAATTCGTTCATTCTCATAATTTTCACCCCCAAACGCCCCCCATAAAGGAGTTGTTGCGGGCATGAGGCGGTTTGTAGTGCTTATGGCTTGGATTGATGGTGGATTATCTATAAGTAATCATTTTCTCCAATGTTAAGCTAATTAGGGATAAATGGTGATTTTGATGAATTGGGTTGTTTATGTTATATTATAGTGTGAAATCTTATTAGTAGTGTTAAAGAAGGCAGTTGGATGCCTTAAGCAAGCGTTTATGTGATTCCCATGAGTGAGATCAATCCAATGAGAGCTAGGCTTTGAAAGCCTAACTAATGATTATGTATGTATTGATGCATTAGATGTTAGATTATGATGAATTAGGTATTATGGGGTGCTTAATTCATTAATGGATTAATAGTTAGAGAATGAAAAGATAGAAATTTGATCCATGAAGTAGTTATGTTGAATTTAAAAGTCATTAAGCTCTTAATAAGCTAACATAAGTATTAAGAACTTGTATGTATGTATGATTAGGCCTAAGAGCAATGAAGATAAATTAGAATGCATCAATTGAGGAAAAGAGCCAGAATGGGACAGTTAGTCTTCACTAACTGACAAGGTGAGTTATCTCTCTCTCTCTCTCTCTCTATATATATATATATATATATATATATATATATATATATATATATATATTGGAGCTTGGGGCACTAAGTGAATGTCCCTAAGTAATGAGATGGGGATAGATGAAGAATATACATGTAAGAACAAATATCAGAGCATGTACATATATACATATCATGTATAAGGTATAAACAAGATACATGTAGCAGAGCATGTATGTATACAAAGAGTATGTAAGATTAGATAATAAGGATATTTGCTAAATATCTAAGACAGAAGAAAGAGTTAGAAGATGACTGTATGCGGTATAATCATAAGGATAAGAATGTATCTCTAGACATTAATGGTATTGTGTAGAATACCTATATGTTATTAGACATAGATAAGGATTAAGTACTTAATGAGTTAAGTACTAGAAGAGAAAGATTAAAAGATCTTTTAATGAGATAAAGAAATAGATTGTCCATGGGACATGTGTTATGTGATGATTCATATAACAAAGGTAGAGATGAAGAGATAGAAGTTCCTTCAGGGACAAAAGATAGAGGTTCCTTTAGGGAAAAAAGACGGAGGTTCCTTCCGGGACAAGATATAGAGATTCTTTCAGGAATAAGAGTATGGTTCCTTCTGGAACAAGAGTAAGGTTCCTTCAGGGATAATATCATGGTTCTTATAGGAACAAGAGTATGGTTCCTACGGGAACAAGAGTATGATCCCTACAGAAACAAGAGTATGGTCCTCACCGGAATAAGAGTATGGTTCCTTCGGGATCAAGAGTACAGTTCTTATGGGGAGATGAGTATGGTTCCTTTGGGAGTAAGAGTATGATTCCTTTGGGAATGAGATTATGTCCCTAATAGGAAAGAGATGATGGTTCCCTTGAGGAATATAGATAGATGATTCTTTCAAGAATCTAAATTGAGTATGACTAGAGAAACTATAGAAAGGTTCCTTAAGAGGAACAAGATAAGAGAGTTCTTTGTAAGAACTTCGAGTAATGAATTTGTGAAGGAGTCAAGAGAAAAAAGAAAAATTAAGGATCCAATATGGATCATAAGAGAGAGGAGTAAGATTGTGTGAGTGTGTCTAGTAATGAAAGTGGGATGTTGTTCCCTTAAAGTAGGTTATGAGATGTGATCGATTAGTCTAGATGAGAATAATGTGTTGAGACACTAGAGATGAGAAAGGGTAGAGTCTGGAAAGAACGGAGAAGAGATCGAGACAGAGACAGAGTTAAAGTATGTATAGAGTATGAGAAGAGCCTGTTAAATGGCTAAGAGGAGAGATAGAAATAGCGAAAGAAGTAGAGTATGAGAATATCTTGTTAAGAGGCTAAGAGAAGTTTATAGGAAACAGGCTATATGATGGAGAAAGATTAGAATGAGAAGAATAGTAGTTTACGCTATTAGAGAAGGGGATCAGATAATAGAGTATGAGACAGATAAGAAAGATGAAAGAACAAAAAGATAGAAGAATAACTTATATTGCATAGATTTTATCTTTTGTAGGTTTAGGTTGTAGCAGCCATGGTACCAGAAGAAAAGACAGGAGCACAAGAAAGATTTAGATAGTAGGTTGATATTATGTATTTTCCTTGTTGTTCCAATTTTTATATAAGAATTTATTATTAACCCTAGATTTGTCCTGGGAAGTAAAGGTTTTAATTAGAGTAGAATTTTGCAGATGTAGATAAAACTCTGATAATTCCCATAGTTTAGATGTTAGAGAATTTGGGTTGTTATAATTGGTATCAGAGCCATAGTTTAAGTGAATCAGGTTTGGGTGTATCCATTCCTAGTATTAAACTATGGAAGATAGATGAGAAGAATAGATATGAGTTGGTTTTGGGATAAACCATTTTAGAAGATTATGGTAAACTGATGAAGACATGTGAAGATAAAGAACCTGAGTAGTTAAAAATTAATATATTTACCAACCTTGAAGGTTTGGGTCCAAAATGTTAGAAAAAAATGTTATTTGGCGAAATGACAAGAATGAGTTCTCTAGTTAAAGAGATGTCAAGAGTATGTATAAAGAATGTATGTGGTATCTGATAGGTTTTGAACAAAAGAACATCCTATGTGCTCATGCAAAACCCTAAAGCTTGGATCTAGGTTTCTCTATTGTACATGCAATTCATCCAAGACTTGTAACCCTATATCTAGCATACATAATTCAAAATTATCATAATAAGAACAGATCTAGATGATTACCTCTTTCAATTGGCTTGATTCTTCTTGATTCTTGAGCTTAGAGTCACAAGTGTAACTCCTCTAATGGCTTACAAACACCACAAGCAAGAAGGCAACTTATGAGAGAGGAGAGAGGATGCTAAATTCGGCCCTAGGGATCTCTTGGAATACTAGTGGCCGAAAATTGCATGTAGGGGTCTCTATTTATACTGTAGGCTGCTAGGGTTTCAGGTAAAACTCTAATGGACAACTTAATCACCAAGCAACCCATGGAACCTTCTAGAATAAGACCTATGGACGAAATTTTGATGGATCACCATCATAGTTTCGTTCCCCCTTTGATCCATTGGGTTTCCCAGCCCAAAACTCAACTATCACACATTTGACAGTTTAAGCCCCTTTATTTAGTTAATCTCTTTTAGTCACCAAATTAATTCTTAATTAATTTATGACCAATATTAATTAAATAATATGATTTCTCCTTTAATATATTATTCTTGTAATATATTAATAAATCATAATATCCTCTATCTCACTAAATTACCTTGTCAAGTTGCTTTGGTGAAGGCAACCCAAAGGGACCATGCACAATCGGGTCAAGTACATACCAAATATAGTTATGGGCTTAGACACTAATCCAACAGTATCATGAAAGAAAAATGCAATAGAAATGGTGTGTCCTGGTAGATGGACACTAGATAAAGTATGTATCCCAAAGAGAAGAGTTAGTAGATATTTAGAAAGAATGGGGACGGAAATAGGAATAGAAAAAGATAAAGATATAAATAGGGATAGAAATTTGTAAGAGGGTCGGTATACCCAAAGAAAAAAAAAAGAAATATAAAGAGAGTCTATCTTGTAAAGAGTAAGAGAGTAAAGAAGAGTACTTATGAGTAGTATAGTAGATTTGGCATTGCTTGCGAGAAAGTAACCATGCATAAAAGAGAAAGTCAATTGCTATATGGAAAGTGTATGAGATGTGTAGAGTAGAACTTGCACCATGTTGTTAGATGTTATAGAGATATCACTGACTAGAGATAGATTAAAACAGAAAGAAGATAGATATGAGGATAAAGAGAAAGTGGTGCAACAAGTGTCATGATGGATACTTAAGAGAGAGAGAAAGATGGTAGAAATGATCCCTTGTAGTTGTGTTAAGATCTAAGGAACATGAGAAAACGTTATGAGGAAGTAAAATATGTAGAGTAAGTTCACACTTTGACAGTATGCTTACAAGAAATAAAGAAGAGGAGGTTTAGCTCCAAGTGTGAGAAAATATGGACCTGTAAAAGTATGTAGATGAATGTGTATGTTATAGCAGTGTAGTTGTGAGTAATTGTTATAGAAAGAAGAAATATATACCATATGTGTAATAAGGGAAAATTAGAAAGAAAGTAAGAAGTTGCACAGAGAAGTGGAAAGATAGTGGACTCATGAGAAGAGTCTAAGACTGGATGTAGAAAAATAGTAAGAGAATAAGATGGATAGGTGTCATCTAGAGATGAAAAGTTAGAAACATTGAGAGTGTGTAACTTGATGGGTTTTGAGCATTACAACAATCCTATGGTGTACATGCAACCCTAATTGCTTTGGATCTAAGTTTTTCTCTATTGAACATGCAAATACAAACTCCAAAGCAATAACCATATGGCTAGCATACAATTTTCGAAATCTATGTATAAACTAGGGTTAGATGATTACCACACTTGTTATATTGTAATAGCAAGAACAATCCTTGCTTGATCTTGACTCTTGAAAGCCTAGTGCCCCAAGTGTAGCACCTCTAATGGAGTCACAAACACCCAATGCAAAGAATGACTTAGGAGAGGTATGAAAATTGGCCAGGTTATGTATCATATGCATAGCGCCAATTTTCCTATGTAGAGGTCCTTTAAATAGTTATGGTTGCTAGGGTTTTTAGGTGTAAACCCTAATACCTTACTCATGCACCAAGCATCCCATGGACTCCTTCCTTAGAGCCCTTGGACGAAATCTATAGGGTCTCCCTATAGGATTTCGTCCACTCCACTCTATGGAGTCCATCAGCCCAGTTATGCAACTATCAACGATTTGCACAACCAGTCCCTCTATTATTAATCAGTTCCTTTAATCCTAAAATTAATATCAAATTAGTTTCTGATTAATCACTAATTAATAACATGATTTCCAAATAATACATTAACCTTATAATATATTAATAAAATCATTCTGAGTACCAATTTATTATTCATATAATAAATCCTACTCTCTCTTCACTTGTCATCCTATCAAGTTGCATGAGTAAAGGCAACCCAAAAGGACCATGCTCATAATCAAATCAAGTACATACCAAATATAGTTATGGGCTTAGACACCTAATCCAACATAACTTCCCAAAGTAAGAAAATAGTAAGTGTGTGAAATACATCATTTAGATGTATCAAGTATAGAGCAGGAAAGAAGAAGATAGAAAGTCATAACAGTTGGCTTGCGAGCAACTAATTTTCATGATTGAAAATTGGGTTATGAGAAAAGAGACAGAAAAGTTGTGAATCAATTGATGAAGTGGTAAATTTGAAACAGGATAAGTATGATGTCCATGCAATGTATGCAATGTATAGGTGTTGTAGACGCATGGTACTTATTGTGGTTCAAGGGACCAGAACATATTATAACTTTTTACTTACATCAAGGGAACCAACTCGTGGGCAACCTACATTTTTAGTCCTATTTACTTGTTTTAGCGGGTTTGAGTGACACATAGACAAAACTTAGGGCCCATCTTTCTTATGTTCATCATCTTCCTCCGTGTAAGATAAGAACTGATTTTAATGAAAAAGATTAAAACCCTTTAATTGCAACTTTAAGTTAAACCAACTCCATCTTCTTCTTTATACTTTTGTCACACCCTTTTTTGAAAACCCACTGCCGATTTTTAAAAACAAAATCAAAAATCAACCACCATAAAAGTAGTGTAATTTTGTTGATTTTTTGTGATTATAACTAATTTTAGTCCTCAAATTCAATACCAAAACATGGCAGCAATGGAGGTGGATCTAGAACAGAATCACAATGTAGACGATGATCCTTTCCTTTGATTTGTTGATTACTTGATATCTGTATTATTCCCAACAGATGACGAAGATGTAGTTGATGAAGAATCTTGTAGACTTGTTTGGAGCTACGTTGTTGTCGGACTATCAAAACCTGTAAAGCTTATTCAAGCAGAGTCACACTCGCTATTCTCCTCTCTGAACTATCGTACGTTCTTTGGAACAAATTTTTGGAGTTTTGGTTTCAATTTTTGTTTCTAGCTGGATTCTAGATATGTTTTTAGTTCACATGATTGAAGAAACTATAAATGTGAACCATCATTGTCAACCGAAAGAAAAGCACATTTCTTTAACAAACAAATCACTGTTGTTTAAAATTGGGGGTGTTGGATGTGCATTTTCAAGGTTTTGAATGTTATTATCTCGTTATTAAATTAATCATCATACTCTGCCAATCAATCAACAAAATGTTTTGGGCAGTTTAAAGTTAAAGAGGTTTTCAAATATGGGTTTGCTTTCTTTCTTGTTTCATCGCATGGGTTTGTTTCACATTTTGTTGTGATTCAATTTTTTTGGGGAATAAAGGAGATGAGCAACAGATTTGGAAAGGGAAAAAAAGGAGATGTGCAACAATAGGAGGAGACCCGGATGGATTTGAGAAGAGCAAACCGGGGAAAAAGGTGGGGAAGAAGGTGAATAGTAGTGGGTTTATGTGGGTTAAGAGATAACTGGTCAAATAAATATGTGTGGCAAAAGATAACCGAATGACCCCTTCATTTTGTGCAAAATGACATAATCGACCTGAGAAAAATGACTTGGTTCACTCATAAAGCCACGAAAATAATTTAGGGACTAAATAGACCAACCCTAGAAAATTCATAAGGCAATTGTGTCATTTTCCCTTTATTTTATTTGTAAAAAAAATAAAATAAAATAAAATAGTAAAAATTCCCAAAAACTAATCACCAAACATACAAGTTGTGATAAAGTTCTTGGCATGAACAAATGGCTCAACTTTTCATTATAACATAATATCTAAATGTTATACAGTATGTTATAAATAGGTGGTGTTTTCTTAATAACTGAATACCAACCGTATGTCAATTAAAATGTGCCGAGAGTTTAACATGTCAAGTTCGCTTCTCCTAAAAGAATGATGATATGTTTCTATAAATATAAGTGATGCTTAATTTGCACTAACAAATGACATATTTCACTTGTATCGCTTTTTGTTGATGATACGATTTTGTTTGCAAACAAGGATGAAGTTGAAATTAAATAAATGCAAGAAATAACAGTATACTTTTAACTATTTGCTTATTATAGCATCCTGCTTTCATTTCTTTAATATGGCATTGTAGTTTCATTTTTTTAAAGCATTCGCTTAAAAAAAATCAACCAAGGGAATTGTATTCTCAAATTCCTCTTATTAGAACATTATACATTCAAAAAACAATGTTGAAATAGCAAGAAATGAAAGTAGGATGTTGTAATAGAGTGATTAACGGATTAAAAAAATTGTAATTTCTTGCATTTAATTCTAAACTTATAAGATATAATAATAAACCCAACCGAAAAGTGAAAGAAAAAGATTATAAAGAAGCATATCCTGCAAGAAGGAATCCAGAACCTATGTTTCACACATGCCACTAACACAATTTTAAAAAAAAAAAAAGAATAGCAGATAAGTTGAAAATTACAAAATACCCCCTCACACTTAGTTTTTCCATCTACTTTAAGACCCACAGCAAGCTGACTTCTGTGCAGCTTCACCATTCCCACCTCCCCCATCTGCTTGGTTTATCTTAATTGTCGTTGGCTGTAAATATTACCAAAAAAAAAATTTGTTTATATAACTGTGTTTAAAAAAAAAAGAATTGTTATTTCATGGATTTACCTCAGCCTTGGTATCAGTGTCTGAAAGCCTTTGCTTGATATCCTTTGCAATCGAAAAGAAAACTTGCTCCACGTTTAGATTTGTTTTTGCACTCTGTATAAAACACGCAATTTGTTACCATAAATATATACAATAATAATAATAATAAATTGTTTTTATTTATCTTATTAATTTGGTTTACTTACGGTTTCAAAGAATTTAATGCCATACTCATCTGCAAGTGCTTGGCCTTTTGCGGTAGGCACGGCCTATCAATAAAAGATTAAAACATCTCACATCTTTTTCTTTTTTTCATATTTTTTAATTTTAAAGTAAATAAAAATAATAACAAAATAGTAAAAAGTCAAAAATACCCTTTTGCTTTCATCCATATCAGCCTTGTTTCCGACCAAGATCTTGTTCACATTGTCGGAGGCGTGTTGTTCGATGTTGCGAATCCAGTTTCTTATGTCTGCCATGATATAAATGAGGGCAAATTTGTAAAAAGTTATAAATTCAAAATATGTTAAGTTGATTCTTTCTGTATTAAGTCAAAAAGAAAACCTTACTATTGAAAGATGACTCATCGGTGACATCATACACCAACAAAATGCCCATGGCTCCTCGGTAGTAAGCTGAAATTTTGTACAACAAAATTAAATATTAAAAAGTAATATAATAAGTTAATTTAGCATAATTAATTCATTAAAAAAAAAGTGAAAGAAAATATAATATAATACCAGTTGTGATTGTTCGGAATCGTTCTTGACCAGCTGTGTCCCAAATTTGGAGTTTGATACGTTTGCCATCAAGTTCAATGGTTCTTATCTTAAAGTCAATGCTGTAAGTCAAAATTATATTGTAATTATTAATTGTCAAAAAACAAATTATTAATGAAAAAATTAATAGATGAAGTTGAACTCACCCAATGGTAGTGATAAAACTAGTAGTGAAAGAACCATCAGAAAAACGCAAAAGAAGGCAACTCTTCCCCACACCTGTAAAGAAAGTAAAATAATGTTTTAGGCCAATGATTACAACAGTTAAAAGTTTAGAATAATATTTTACACTTAAATAAGATAAATATACATATTCTTATACTAACAACCAAAAATTAACAGGTTTGAAAGGGGGAAGATGAGGGTGAAGGTTTTTTTTGTCAATTTACTAAAGATGCAAATTTGCGAATAAATAATGAAATATTAAAGATTGTATCTAGAATTTTAACTCTTTAATGATTTTACTTAAAAAAGAAAAAAACTGCGGATGTTGTATCATTCCTTCTAGGGTTCTTCAAGCCATATCTACTATAATGCATGAACTTGTATTTAACTTGAACCTAGTAACGTGGAACAAAATGACATTTACTATGAAAAATTTGTTGCTAAAAACATATAATGTTATATTGTAATCCTTGGAGATTGGGAGTTCAAATTTCCTAAATACATGGAGACTACAATGACCTTTTTCTAGTAGATTCTCCTAATGTGATATTGTATCTATCGAACCATTTCAGGTTTCAATGAACTATAGGACTTCACATCAATGTATGAAAACAATGATATTAGTTTCCATATCTTCTATTTCTCTCCATTTCTGATAAAGTAACAATTACGTTCCACATTCATGGCAATCATATGAAAGGAAAGGACAGTTTTTAACATCACATGCTCTCTCTTTCCCCCTCTCTATGGATAAACGACAAGACCAACAAGATATGAATGTTCTTAATGCACTCTCACAACACGCTTAACATCTTTACTTCCTATTAACATCCCTAATCACTATCATTCACTGAAGTATTAGTCTGGTTTGAAGATTGAGAATAGACTTGCTAACACACAAGAAACACTTTTATGATGCATAAAGGCTTCATGAAACAGTACAATCGGCACTCCATGTATAACAAAACCAGACACCGGATTCACGATTAAATGCTCCGTATTAACCTAGATCCGTACGGGAACGACCTTCAAAACCCCTAATACCATTGAGTTTCAGCTTCTAGAGACTGACAACTAGTGTTGACGATCCTCAAACAGCTACTAATTAATCAATTTCAATATCCTACATAAACGATCTATTGTTACGAAACATAGTAAAAACGTACCGCTATCGCCGATCAAAAGGAGCTTAATGAGGTAATCATAATCTGCCCTTGCCCTTGCCGGTGGAGCGGCCATTGAAGAGTCGAAAGAGAGTCGAAGAAAAAGCCCTAAAAATAGCGTATATATAAATATATACACACACTTATACCTGCATACCAATCAAATTCAAAAGTCACCGATTAGAATCAAAAACTAAACAAGTGATTTTAAACTAATTACTCCATTAATCGAACACAAACCAGATCAGAAACAAGCAATAGATCGGCCATGGAAGATCAGAAGAGAGAGAGAGAGAGAGAGAGAGAGAGAGAGAGAGAGAGATTATTACCAGATACAAAAGGAATATTTCAGTTTACACCCCCTGCGATGATGGTGGGCTAAGATGCGCCACTTCCTCCTTCTTCTCTATTTTTTAGGTGCTTCTATTTTGTTAATGGTGCGCTGGTTACCTCCCGGCGCAATCTAGCAAAGATGGGGAAAGAGAGGAGCGAATGAACGAATGAATGTTGACGCGCACAAAGATCAACCTGTAGACAGTTGTCGGTTTCTAAAGGAAAAGAAGTGGCTGACCATGGTAACAACGGTGTGCCAGCGACGTAGTGAAATAAACTTCTGTCGCTGACCTGGAGATGGTTGATTGATCAGAGAATTATTTTTATTTTTTATTTGGACACCAACCTATCCAACTCATAATGTGAACACCTAACTTCACTTTTTTACTTGAAATAACATCATTTTTTTTAGTATGTCCACCATAATTTATTTCTTTGGTTTTATGTAAATTATTAATTTTCATAATTGAATTAACATAATTTACCTTTTAAAAAAGTAACATTGTTTCAAGATAATTAACTATTCAACAAATGTGTTTGGTAGTTTTATCCTAATTTTATAACGTTATTTCTATAGGTGAATAGACAACGTATTACGTGGTTTATAATAAACTTCTTTATCTCTATATCTATATTTATGAATTTTTAAAATCTGGTTAGCTTAGATCTTGATGTTTCCTAGTAATCATTAACAATCTTTTCTGGATCACATTCATTGTATTGACTCATTGGATATTTTTGGATATTTTAAGCCGATCTTTTTATTTGGACAATTAGGATGATATTTCTAAGCAATTAATGTTGATAAAATGCATATCAACACATATCAAGATCTGATGCTTAAAGATTACAGTGGGTGAAGAAAAACAATCTAGGTCATATTATTTTTCAGAATTAAACGAAAAAAAAAAAAACAACTCCCGAACTCCAATCTATATTTGAAAATCTAATTTCAGTTTTCGTAATTGTTTCGTTACATTTTCATTATAGCGAGTGATTTGATCAATAATGATCATTTAGATTCCTTTATGAATCAAAATTTCTATCAACAATTATATTAATAGTATAGTCAAGAAAATTTTGGACATTGCATTGTTATTTATTTTCAAATTATAATACGTGTAACCTTCGGTTAGCAAACGTAATGTTATTTATTTTAAAACTAAGACACATAGCCTTCGGTTAGCAAACATAATTTTATTTATTTTCAAACTAACAAACATAGAATATATTTTTTATGTAATTAACTCAATAATTAGGTGTCATAACTGCTAACCTTACTGTTTTAATATATTGAAATTAATATTAAAATCACAATAGAAAGAACTTATAATGATATATTTAGTTTACACAAAATTCAACTTTTTTATTATAGTTATTCAAGAACTTATATACGGTAGTCGAAACAAATGAGGATAAACTATAAATATGATAACCAACATAATTTAAAATAACAAACTAGCAATTTAAAAGGTCAAATAATGTTTCTCTATATTTGGATTCCTCTAAAAACTTTATCTATAAATGAAATAGACACTAGAGTTGGTTCTTTTCATAATATATTCTCCATTCATTTATTATTATATATGGTACATTGGGGTCGCTTTATGTGGCGAAAGTTTTATTTACTAAATCATTCATGCCTTTATTATATATAAAACCAATAATTGGAATGGATTTTCTTTCTTTTCAATGTTTTGTGGTACAACTGTTTAGATGCGATTGCAAGAACAAGGAGGAATATACTAAAACCCTTACCAGCGAATAATGGCCCACAAGTTTCCTAATTATACTGACACGTGGCAGTAACTTCAATGATCTAATGGTTGGTGAATGAATAGCAAATGTGTCTGATTACATCCTTCAAGTTTGTAAATCGTATTAGGCTGCTGGGGTATTAGGCTAATCAGTCTTTTCATATTAGTTTATTGTTATTCTATGTGTAATGTTATTCGCCATATTATATCATTTCAACTACGAAATGGTCACCGCACCATATGCCAAAATAATTTTCATATCATTTTTTTTTAGTTTTAATTGTTTTATTTCATTTTTTATTTTTTTGATAATTTTAAAAAGAAATTAAATAATTTTATAAAAAAAAAAAAAAACAGTTTTATAAAACATAACATGAAAATAAATTACATAATCTTTTTTTTTCTTATAAGTACACTACTCGTCATCATCGTATATATTCAAGTATTGTCGAAGTTGTTCATGTTTTTGTGTGACATGAATATCAACGATTTGATGCAAATATTCATCATTCCATTTATCACAAACCAAACAGTCTTTATTTGTTTCAAGTTGAAACAACCTCAAGAACCTGTCTTTAGGGGTAAGTGACATATCCAGACATCATTCCAAAATCTAGTAGACCTTCAATTTCCAATGCTTTTTCTCCTACAAGAATGAAGAACCAAGCCCCTTTCGTGCATAACATTCATTGATTTCACAATTTTGGGTCGTACATGATGCCTATGTATCCGAGGATAAAAATTTGAACCCCTGCAACGTCACCATAAATCGCAACTATGAGATTTACCCACAAGGCATTTTGTTCATGTACACACCTCCATATCCAGTTTTCAAGAAGGGAAAATTTAAAGGCTTCAAGACGATCAATACCTAAACATCCTTTAGATTTTAAAGCAAGAACTGAATTACAAGCAATCCATGGAATTTTTCTACCAGTGTGATCACTACCCTAAAACAAATTGGATCGAGGATATTCAAGTTTCGTTTTAAATTGAATCGACATCAGGAATAAGGATAAGTATAAATACCAAGAGATCCCACACCGAAGATAGTTACACCGAGCGACCACCAATGGAGAACAGGTTTGCTTTCCATCTAGATAACATGTTCTTGAATTTAGCGATAATAGGGTTCCAACTTTTCAAGCTAGACATACAACAACCAAGTTGAAGACCGATGTAAGAAAAAGGGAGTTGATCTGCTCGACATCCTGTAAAACTGGCAAAGCTACGAACTTCTTCACAATCTACCACCACACCATATAAATTAGACTTATGCAAATTAATCTTTAACCCAAAAACACATTAGAAGCATTGTAATAATTGCACAAGAGCTCTAATATTATCTCGACTCCGGTCACCGAGAAATAAAACATCATCTGCATATAGAAGATGAGAGACTTGCAAAGAGCCAACCAAAGCACTATGAAAATAATCAGTGGCCATTGCATCCTCTATCACTATATGAAGGGCCTCAATAACTAGAACAAAAAGAAAGGGGGAAGAGGGTCGCCTTGGAGGAGCCCTCTCTCAATCACAAATTACGCAGAATGACTTCTGTTAACTAAGACTTAGTCGGATTTAAATAGCCATGGATCCACCATCTCCACTTGTCTCCAAATCCCAAGAAAAAGCATAACACACTCTAAAAAATCCCAAGAAACTGAATCAAAGGTCTTTTCAAATTTCACTTTGAAAACCATAAGTTTTTTATTCGCTTTTTGTACCAATCAACATTTCATTAACTATGAGGGGACCATCCAAAATTTGGCGACCCTTGATAAACGTCATTTGTCCGCGGCTAACAACAAAATCAATAACACAAGAAAGAAAGTTGGCTAGCACCTTGGCAACGATTTTTGTATCGTGCTCCAATAAGATTGATTAGAAAGAAGTTATATAAAGTAGTCAAAACAAATAAGGATATAAACTATAAATATGATAAATAATCTAATTTAAAATAATAAACTAACTATTTTACTATTTATAATGCCAAATAATGTTTATATTTGGATTCCTCTAAAAACTTTATTTATATATGAAAATTGTGTTCTTTTCTATGATATATTCTCAATTATTTATTATCATACCGTACAATTGGGGTCGCTTTATGTGGCGAAAGTTTATTTACTAAATCATTCATGTCTTTAATATATATAAACCAACTAGGCGAATGTCCGTGCGTTGCGCAATGGGATAATTATGTAGTTTAATATAGTTATATATGGTTTAATGTATTGTGAATAAGCCATACATAAAACTTGTATGCGATTAAATAGCATGTATATTTTTTGATTTACAGATTTTTTTATCATAATAAATAATGAAATTTTGTTACTATTATTTTAAAACTTTAAATGTAATTTTTATGTACACATTAGTATCTAATGTAATTAGTTGATGATTGATTAGATATGGAATCTCATATGTGGTCGTCTATTTATGTTGAACCTCATAAAAACACATATTTAACGACTTTTGTTAGTTTTACTATTGAATAAAAATGGTGTCGTATTTTAAGTAAATATAAAAAATATCATTCTCAATCTATTTTAAGATAGTGACATATTTTAAGTTAATATAAAAAATCACATTCTAGAACTAATGAAAAGAAAAAACGAAGCCAAAATTTTTAACTATAATAAAGTTGATTCCAATTAAAAAGTGCTCAATCGAAGATAATATCATTCAATAAACATCATAAGATATTACGTTATATTCAAATTACAGACATCATTTTTGTAAGAGTCATTCAAAATATATGAGACTATAGTGCCTAATACAACAATGTAATAACCATATGACCCTAACATATTTTAAATGAAATATAATTATAATATATTATCTATGCAACTAAATTTCTGCACAACATATGAGATTCGTCTACTATATGGTATTTTTCTAATATATTATATTATAGTATTAACATTATATTTGGAAAACCACTTTGAGTTATATTGTAGTTTATAACATTAAATTTGTGATGAGTTGTATTTAACACACATTTGTGTATTTATATCTATATTATATATTTAAAACAAATCTGATATAAACATCCAACCTAAATATTCATCTTCAAGTTTACTTTCTTCGCCACGTAAACAAACTTTTGTTATAAAGCCAAAAATGGAATAAAAGACATTTAATTGTATGATCATGATATATTGTATTTTGATTGGGGCTTGTACAAAACATGCATGAGCATATATTATTAATTTATCTCTTGTTTTGGGTAATTCGAATAAGATAGCTTCAAATCCAACGTATCAAACGGATTACCCATTTACTAAAGTCTAAAACCCAAAAACTCAAACATGTTCTAGTACCATACAAATGCATGAGGTTTTAGCAAATTATTATCTCATATGAATTACCATTGATTATGTGTGATTAATTATTAAGAAGGTGAAAAGGTTTGGGGGTTTCAAATGCATGAGGTTTTAGCAAATTATTGTGGGGGGGTTTCAAATGCATGACAATCAAGGAAAAATGCAAGGTTTATAAGTATGTAAGATAATTGGATTGGTTTTTCTTTATTTTCAATATTTTGTGGTACAATTACAACTGTTTAGATGTGATTGCAAGAACAAGAAGGAATATACTAAAACCGTTTCCAGTGAATCAAAGCCCACATGTTTATTAAGGCTAAAAATGGATAGATGATTCTTAGGCATAAAAGAGATGTCATACAGCCAATATCAACTCCATTAGGTTTTCAATAGCCTTAGATAATGGTGTCTCAATAGTACTTGTTAGTAAGTGGGGTGAAAAAAAGAAATATACGGAGAGAGGATTGAGAGAAATTGTGAGAAAACATAGACTCACTCAATAAGGCCGGACGGAGTGGAGAGCGGGGAAACTGCGGGAAACGACCCCGCACGAAGAAACACCGCACCGGGGGTGCAGGAAAGGGAACGCGGGAAGAAAGTGGGGGGAGAGAGTCCCGCTCTCTCTCTCCTCATTCTATTGGCCAGTTATTTTTTTATTTTTTTTCTTTTATCTTTTTTAATATTTATAAAATTATATACTTAATAAAAAAATATAAAAAATATATCAAAATTCATGGTTTTTAATTCCCTACAAAATGAGTATAACACACACACACACACACACACATATATATATATATATATATATATATATATATATATATATATATGTATATATGAAATATATTTTTAAAAAAAATAAAAAAAAATAGTGAGGGGAGTTTCCCACCCATTCCTTGGGTTTTAGGTGAGGGAAAGGAAAATGAAGTAAATGGTGGTGTGGCCCACAAAAAGTGATGGAAACATCCCTCTCACACCCTCCAGTCTAATGGTCACAAGATAGGAGTGGTGTTCCCCCAACTCATGTGTAAGCTTGAGTTCCATGTATGCGTAGCAAAATGTTGTTTAGCCTAATCATACCGACATTGCAGTAACTTAGGTGCTGTTTGTTTTTTTAAAAAAAAACCACTTCAGACCACTTATTGCTGCATCGCGCAACACTTGGCCTTTCACAGCTGTTTGTTTTCCTGAAGACTTCTGACTTAAAAACTGTTGCGTGTGTGTTGCGTGGCGCAGCACTAAACCAATTGCTTCAAACATCTTCGCGCCTTACTTTAACTTACTGCAACAGTCTGCAGACGTTAAAAAAACAAACAAACTTTTTATTAAATGTTGCAGCCTTTTGTTCCACCTCTTCTGCTACAGAGGATTGCAGAGGTGGTCTGCAGACTTAAGACATTTTCGCTTCGAAAAAACAAACAACGCCTTACTTAGATATAATGGTTGATGAATGAATATTGGATGTGTCTGATTACCCCCTTCGAGTTTGTAAATTAATGCTTCTAGACCCATTTCTTACATTATTTTTCTATTATCCTCTGAAACATTTTTTTTATAAATATTCAATTCTTAACTCATCATCATGATCGTCACACCATCTTGTTTGATAAAATATGTTGGATATGTAAAATTTGGTTTGATGATACTTTTTCTTGCTACTTTATATATATATATATATATATATATATATATATATATATATATATATATATATATATATATATATATTAGATTGTGAGACTCATGTATTACATGGGTTTATTTAAAAAAATTAAATATAAAATTTTAACAATTTGAAAAGTTTGAATTTATAAGAAAAATGAGAAAATTTTTGAATTATTAAAATTAATGAGATTTTAATGTATTGAATACATTACATATATAAACCCTTTCTAATAAATACCTTACATATATATTACTTTACATATTAAATGTGGAATTTTAATTTAACAAAATGAAAAATACAATAAAATGACAAGTGAAAAATTAAAATTTTAAAAATTCTAGAAAATACCATGTGTCCAAATAAAAGAGAAAAACACATGTGGCAAAAAAAACTTTCATTTATTATATTAGATACATTAATAGCTATGAATATAATAATGTATTTTATTTTTTTATTAAAATTATAAAAAATTGTATATTTGTTTATAATAATAACTTATTTATATCTCTTATCTACAAACTTTTATGTATAACACAAAAATTATAAAATATATTTAATTTCTAATTTAGAATAGTAGTGTATTATATATTTATAATTCTCACCTATAATATTAACATACATATTTATCATTCGCAATAGTCTCTACCATTTTCATATCGTCAAACCATTAGGAGAGTCTGCATTCTAGAAACGGTAGCTTTTGTGCTTCTTCATGTGATAGATATTGTAAAATAGTCTATAAAACTATCACCCAATAGAGGGCATTGAAAAAACATATGATTTTTGTGTTAGACCTAATACAATTTGAATATTTTGAATTATTTTGATTTGTTGTATCTTTCCATTTATTCTCCTGTTTTATTACCATTCATTGTTTGTCAATTCATAACGATTGTTCGGTTGCATTTAGAAATGTAATTATGTTTTCCTTCTGTATATATTCTTTCATTCATTAATGGAAATAATTAATTTGAGATCCAAAGCATTTATATGGTATCACAGCATATATCAATTTCCTTTTCCCTGTGATTCTTTTTCTCTCATCTTCATTCTTGTACCTGCTCTAATGGCCACCGAAACTATTCAATCTATCAGTATATGATTCAATTTCCCTCCTCCCTCAAACATACCGCTCTCAACTACCTTGGATGGAAGACACCGGTTTAACCTATCCCCCAAGGACTTGATTTATGTAAATTCCACCCATCTCGCACCACCGAAAACTGTTGGAATAATCCAGAATTCTGGGACAATTTTAGGCACACGGGTATTTTCAGAATTGTTATTTTTTAAACGTTTTTGAGTTATTTTAGGAGTCTAAATCTTTTAGTGTGTGTGTGTGTATATATATATATATATATATATATATATATATATATATATATATATGGCTAGGTTATAATGTGGATGATAAGTATTGTGTGGATGTAGAGATGAATGTGGACCAAGAGTTTAAAATACATATTCTAATTGAATACATATTTTGATTGAATACATATTATAATGTGGATGATAGAATACATATCTGATTAAGTGAACATTTTGAAGAATAACAATTTTTTGAACCATGAGTTGAAGAATAACAACATTCTTAAAGAATAATCATCTATTGTTAATATTATTGAAGAATCTAAGGTCCAAAAATAAACAAAAAAACTATTTTTACTGTCACATTCTATAAAAATACAATGTCATTTGTTGAATTTTTGTGATGTTCTCTAAGAATACAAGTTTTATAGTAAGTCATTCTTGAAAAACTCTTCATTCTATAAGAATACAATGTCATTCATGAAAGAATCTTCATTCTCATTCTTCCTAGACAGGAATTTATTTCCTTTGACTTTAGATCTTCAACAAACGAGTAAACAAAGACCTGTATCAAGAAATAGAAATACGCATGGGAATAAGATTATACAAATAACATGACTATTGTATTATGATGTTGCATTTTCAAAGATAAGATACTAATTCATTCAAGCATTTTAACAAATACTTGGCAGACAATCATATGCAGGGTTAAGTCATATTCTAAATTGCAAAATCAACTTAACTGATGAATATGTAAAATTAAAGAAGAATGAAAGCACAGTGGGTATTGACCCCCAACTTCTAAATTATATAGTGTCTTCCTCATAATCTTAATTCATTAGTATAATCATGTTCAACCTAATCATAATCACTTTCAAATGAAAATAAGAATAACATTTATTATAAAGGTCTTGTATTGCCTCCAACACAACTTATTCCCAATTCAAGATCAAGAAAAACGTACTCTTTAGAACAATGAACACACGAAGCATATTTTTTCTGAACTTCTCAATATCTTTGTCAATCAGTTCTAATCTACATTATATTTCAAGAATTGATAATAAGAGAAACTAACCTAGAAAGATCCATGTTTGTTTAGCCATGGCTGCAAGGGAGACTACCGATCAGGTAGCATACTCGAGAAGTCGATGATGAAGAATCAACGAACATAATCCCATACACGCTTATGATTTTTGAGAAGGATCTACCTTAGTCAACATTTTATTCCTCTAATGCCTCTGTAACTATCGCTTTCAACATAACCGATTTATATTGAATTAGATAGTGAAATTTTGAACACAGAGATGGAAAAATTAAGAACCGATTAAGAGATGGGGGTGATGATGAACGAGAGGACGAACGACATCAAAAAAAAGACTTTGGTCAACACCATCAGATTCTTGGGGATTGATGTTGTGTATTGACAATATATGCACTAGGAAGATCAATTTTAGATCTAAACCAAATTACATTTGATCTAATTTGAGATAAGGGTAGGGTTGAGAACCAAAGTAATTTTGACAGATTGTTTGGGAAAGAACATACCTCAACAGATGTATAAGTTTCGCATCGCAGAGATGATAAGAAGAATGAAAACGTAGATAGGGTAAAGATGATTGAGCATATGGGGTTTTAAATAGAGTAATTTGCCTAAATTAAAGGGTGGATGATTTAATTAATTATTTATTAAAATTAAATAATATTTTGCCCATATTAATCCCTACATCCACACAATATTTGTTCATCCACATTTGAACCTACCTCTCTCTCTCTCTCTCTCTATATATATATATATATATATATATATATATATATATATATATAAGGGGTTAAGTAGAAGTAATTCTAATTAGCTTTTTACGCTCTCGTGTCTAACCAAGCTTGGTGAACAAAACCGTTTATTCCCATGTTCTCGTTTCATTCTTCCTTGTTTATTGTTTGTGTTTTTTCTCTTTTCCAATATTACCTGTTTGGAATTCTAAACTAAACCTTCATGAACAAGGTTGAATTCATAAGTTACAACTTATATTTGGTATCAGAGCTTAACCAGATCTCGATCAAAGGTTGTAATCTCACCATGGAAGGTCCGAAAGTTCTTTACCCCATGTTGTCCAGGAGCAACTATGTTTCTTGGGCAATAAAGATGAGAGTCTTTATGTAGGCTCAAGAAGTATAGGATGCTATTGAGCCTAAGAATCCCCAAAATGCAGTCGGTGTCAAGAAAGATAAGTTGGCTTTTGCTTCCATTTCTCAAGGGATTTCGAAAGATGTGTTGTTAACAATTGCGGAGAAGTAAACAACAAAAGAGGTATGGGAAACTCTAAAAGTCATGTACATGGGTGCAGAAAGAGTCAGAACCGCGAAGGTCCAGACATTAAAAGCAGAGTTTGAAGTTTTGAATATGAAGGAATCAGAAACTGTGGATGCTTTTTCTACAAAAATCTCAAACATAGTTAGCAACATCCAAACTTTAGGAGACAGCATAGAAGAATGGTATGTGGTAAAGAAAATATTACGAGTCGTACCATCCAAGTTTGTTCAAATTGCTTCGACTATAGAGCCGTTTGGAGAATTAGACACCATGATCGTTGAAGTGGTTATTGGAAGGTTGAAAGCACTCGAGGAGAGAATCTGAGGGAAATGTGAAGTTGAAGAAAAGAAGCTACTTCTTAAACATGAAGAATAGTCTGAAAGATGTAAGAAGAAAAGTTAAGAGCAATCTCGTTCTTTCAACAAACAGCCGTAAGAACACCAACAACTCTCGAAGAAAGGGAAGAGGTCGTGGTAGTGGTGGTGTTTCAGGATACTGTGGAGGCCAAGGTAGAGGCGGCAACCACCAGAAACGAGAGAACACACGAGGGAAATCCGAAAATCAAGATAAAAGTAAGGTGCATATAAGTGCCAAGAACATGGCCATTATGCAGTCGAATGTAAGAACCCAAGACGAGAAAGACAATACGAAGCAAACCTATCCCAAGGTCATGTAGATGATGAACCGAATTTGCTAATAACGGTAGTCCACAATAGTGACCCCGAAGATGAAGTGTTCTTGAATGAAGAAAATGTGATCCCAAAGCTAAAAACTGAAGAAATGAGAAAACAACTCCATGGTATGGTATATTGATAATGACGCAAGTAATCACATGATCAGTGACAAAACTATGTTTCTAACAACTCAATTAAGCAATCCACGGTTACGTTAAGTTTGGAGATGGTTCAAAAGTATGTGTTGGGAGAAAAGGATCCATTGTATTCCCATGTAAGAATGGTGAGAAACGAATGCTTCAAGAAGTATATTACATAACAAAGTTATGTAGTAACATCGTTAGCTTAGGTCAAGTCGCACAAAACGGTGATCGGATCGTAATGATTGGATTATACATGTGGATATATGATAAAAGAAACAAGCTACTCATGAAAGTAAAGCAATCTGAAAACCGACTCTATCAAATAACTTTGCATGAAATCGGATCACGATGTGTATTTAATAAAGTTCAAGAACCTTTACTCAATCAAATGTCAGAAGAAGGATTAGTTTGTGAAAAACCAAAGATTGAATCTGAAGAAGGTTTGGTTTGTGAAAGACCGAAGATTAAAGTCACCACAAGTTTATATAAAGGAAGTTTGGCTGATTGTGAGAAAGGAAAAAAGATTCTTTCATATGCTAAGCAAGATTTTATTACAATAAAATTGTTGCATGAGGATGATATTAAGCAACGATTTAGTTGCTTAGCTGGTGCAAATATTACCAAAATAAAATTAAATGAGGAGTTTTTTTATGAAAAAGAAAATCAACTATGACGAAGTTGTAGTTTATAAGGCTGATAATATGGCGGCAAATTTGAGTGGTAAGACTACACAAGTGGGACAAAAGGTGGTGTTACCTAATATCACTTTCTTATCACTTGGGAATGAGACAAAAGACGATAGAATGTTTGTTTTTATCCTGTGGAACACTCTTATACGTGCATAGGAAACTAAGGTTTTAGTTACACTCGAAGACAACCAACCTTGTTTAAAAATGTTGTTGTACCAAGGTGAACCGGACTAGTCCACTGAACAGGGAAGCATCAATGAAGGATTAAGGTACTTGACAAACACCAGGCTAGACGTCTTATATGTCGTATGAAAGATGAGTCGATACATAGAACATCTCACAATCAAGCATATACATGTGCTAAAGCATATTTCAAAGTATAGTAAAAGAGCAACAATTTATGATCTAGTTTTTGTCAAAGGGTATATCATTGGAAAGAAAGAAAGATTAAGTAAATCATTGGGAAAATTCAAGTTTGACGATATGAAGATGCTGCTAGGAATGAAGATGATGAGATTTCTGGATTAAGGGGGAAAATGTTGGAATAATCTAAAAATTCGGAATTGTTATTTTTTAAACGTTTTGAGTTATTTTAGGAGTCTAAACTTCTCTTCAAGCACAAGCATTAGCTTCTCATATCCAAGATTGGACTCCTTTCTCGACCGTCCATCTTGCAGGGGCATGTTAGACCTAATACAATTTGAATATTTTGAATTATTTTGATTTGTTATATCGTCTCATTTATTCCCATGTTTTATTACCATTCATTGTTTCCTAATTTATAGGGATTGTTAGCTTGTATTTAGGAATGTAATTATTTTTTCTTTATGTATATATTCTTTCACTCATCAATGGAAATAATCAATTTGAGATTGATAACATTTATATTTTGAACCCTTATATCTAAGGGTAAATGGCACAAAAAGCACTTTTTATACACATAAATTCGATTTTGACACCGTTTTTTTTTGTGTCAATTTTGACACTATGCTTTCCAATTTGTTACAATTCTGACCACTTGACCGGTTAACCAGGTTACATGTTGAGGTGGCATGATGATGTGTCATTTTTGATGACGTGGCATGCTGACATGATACGCTGACGTGTCAAAATTGATTTTTTTTCCACAAAAAACACTAAGTTTTCACTTTTTTTCGATTTTCACACTAAGTTTAATTTTTTATTTCAATTTTGACACTATGTTTTTTTGTTCCAGTCGAACATCATTTATCAAATTTTGTTCAATTTTGTCTATTTTCCATTTGAAACTGTATAAATATATTTTTTTTATTACATTTTAAACCGTATAAACATATTTTTTCGTTTAAAAACCACATTTTTATTTAAATACAAGGTGTTTTTTTTCCTTACATTCAAAGCATTAGTTATATCATGAGAATCAAACTAACTATAAACTTCTAATAAGATATAAAAATTTGATGGGTTGCAAACTTGATATCCGAGTTTTAGTCGACTACACACCTTCAAACCTCCAAACACATTTTAAAGTTGCATATTTAATATAAAATACAATTTTTATATAACTAATACATATTTATACATAAAAATATGGTTTGAGTGTAAAAAAAATTATATTTATACAATACTATGGTTTTTAAATGAAAAAAAAACATATTTATACGGTTTAAATGTATTAAAAAAATATATTTATACGGTTTCAAATAGAAAATTGTCAACATTGAACAAAATTGGAAAAAATGATATTCGATTTGAAACAAAAAAACATAGTGTCAAAGTTGAAAGAAAAAATTAAACTTAGTGTCAAAATCGAAAAAAAAATGAAAACTTAGTGTTTTTTGTGAGAAAAAACTTCAATTTTGACACGTCAGCATATCATGTCAGCATACCACGTCATCAAAACTGACATGTCATCATGCCACGTCAGCATGTAACCTGATTAACCGGTCAAGTGGTCAGAATTGTAACAAATTGGAAAACACAGTGTCAAAATTGACACAAAAAAAAACACGGTGTCAAAATCGAATTTCTGTGTAAAAAGAGTGTTTTTTGTGTCATTTACCCTATATCTAAACAATTTTATGAGCTTAGAACTTAACACCCCCACCCCCAGGTTCAACCCTCAGGTTCAAATGGATGGATCTCGGGTTGATTGTGGAACCGTGTAGAAATAACTTTGAACGGATAGGAAAGTTAGTTGCTTACTATTGGTTGCACTTGTACGACAGTGTATGCATAAAGGTTTGGAACTTTTTATTATCTAAATCTTAAAAACATGACCTTATCTTATTCTTGAAATCTTTGCCCGCATTTCAATTTTTTTTGTTTTTTGAAGGGCAAAAGAAATGTCTCCGCCTATTGCCAACAATCTTTTTTTAGAATTCTACTAAACGGGTAAAGCCTCACGCTAAAATAAATAATATTTAAAAATTTCCGAAAATAATATGCAACACTTGTATATATTTTATATGTTTCATGTTGTACAATTCTATTATCAATAAATACATATATTAAGGCGTCTGATTCACACATTTAATCATTTAAAGTCCAATACGGGGGAGTTTGTCAATGTGAGTTTTGATTTTATAACATAACTAGGCGAATGCCCTTGCATTGCGCAGCAACACCTACATAGTTGGAGTCTTTAAATGTAACAATAAAGTTTTTGTTAAATTTGATATAATAATTCGTATACTAAGTTGATATAATATATTTATTATTTTGAATTATATAATAATATATATCAATTATAACTGCATAATTTCAATCGTTTGAATGACTTCTAGCCGCGAGTTACACATGAATAAAATTAAATATAATGCATGGTTCAATGTTATTTTTAGTTGTTGTTATTGTTAATTAATTTTTTAAAATTTATTTGATTAATGTTTTAAGTTCTATCATTATAATTATTTAAAACATCAAACATTGTTTTTTAATTGTAAATGTAACAATATAATTATTTATATAAAGTTATTTTTAAGTATTGTTATTTTAAGCTATTTTAAGATACTTATTTAAAAACTTATAATAGTTATAAAAATATTTAGGGAATATTTTAGTTAAATTGAGATTACAATTTAGTTTTTTGCATTTATCAGTATAATTTATCACTTTTAAATATTTACAAAATGATGTTTTGTTTTTTAAGTAGAACTGAAATTTATATGTAAGTTGACACTCTAATGTTATATTTAAATTAACAATTTAAATATTTTATCTAAATTGTTCAAAAGTTGTAGCTTTAAACTGATAATAGTTTACATCACTTTTAATTATTTACAAAATATTTTTTGGATAGTTTAATTTAAACTATAATTTATATTTTAGTTGACTCTGTAACGTTATATTTAAATTAATAATTTAAGTATTTTATATAAATTATTCCAAAATTATATCTTTAAAATGATAATGGTTTACATCCAACAATATATTAAAACTAACAAATTAAGTATAATATATTAAAATTTAAGAAAACATAACTTTATAAGTAGAAGTAAAGATATTATTTTAATATGTAAATTTAGTTTATATATGATTACACTTTAGTTTTGATATTTATTTAACCTTACTAGGTGTGAGACCCATGTATTACATGGGTTTATTTAAAAAAAATTAAATATAAAAATTTTAACAATTTGAAAAGTTTGAATTTATAAAAAAAATGAGAAATCTTTTGAATTATTAAAATTAATGAGACTTTAATGTATTGGATACATTACATATATAAACTCTTTCTAATAAATACCTTACATATTTATTAACCTTACATATTAAATGTGGAATTTTAATTTAATAAAATGAAAAATACAATAAAATGTCAAGTGGAAAATAGAAAATTTAAAAATGTTAGATAATGTCATGTGTCCAAATGAAAGAGAAGATGACATGTGGCAAAAAAAAAACCTTCATTTATTAGGGTAGATTAACCAACTTATAATTATTATTATAAAGAAATTGAAAAGTCATGGGAGTTTCAAATGAATGTGGTGAAAGTAAAAATATATGGGAGTTTCAAATGAATATGGTGAAAAGAAAAATGTTTCATTTATAAGTATATATAGATAGATTGATACTAGACCTGACAATGGGGCGGCTTTGGAGCGAATCGACCATGATCCAAACCATTTTAACTATTTTCAAATTCCGATCCAAACCCGCTCCGTAACCCACAGAGTTTTGAATAATCAAAACTCATACCCTTATCTACCAAATCAACAACTATCCAAACTCGCCTCGTAACCCATATGTTTTTTGAATTATTAAAATCATTTTTACTTAATTCTTAAAATAATATTTCTTAAATAAATCAAATGTTGATTTAGAAAACACATTACATACTCGAGGACTTTCGATTGGGATTAAAAATCGCTATTATAGTAACTTCTAATTGATTTTTTAGTGTCGATTGAAGTGATAGAAAAGAACAATCGCAAACTTTCTTCTGGTTGATAAATAACTTTATTGATTAATAAATGAAATTCATGATTGCTTGATGAGATATAAATCAAATGGCATCATAATTCTTAATAGAAGACTGGAAGTCGACTCTTTGAGTCTTATCTAAAAATAGACTTAGTTTTTGCCCTTTACACATTCTATTGGAATTAAAATTAAACTTTAGACAGTATAAAATATAAATGTATAAGTTTAAATTTTATACGGGGTGGGTTATTAACAGAACGAATAGGTGAAGCCTGGATTTTTCCGCTAGTTTATATTAACTTTCATTATTATTATATTCTCTCTCACAAAAGATATAGTCTCAAATCTCAATGTATTCTCTCTTACAAAAAGTATCATCTTAGCATAACCTTGTATCTTTCGTACACAAATTTTTTTGATGCAAGTCAAAAATAAAACATAAATAAAAATAATAATATAAAAATCACTAAAAAACTCTTAGAAAAAAATTCTCTTTTGGACAAAGATATCTTCTATCTTCAATACAATAAGATTACAATTTAATAATATCATCCAGTAATTGTTACTGTCATATATCTTTATAGCATGATTAAAAAAAAGTGTGCAAAAATAACCAGGTCATACCAGAAATGTTTAACTTATAGCATAATTAAAAACTGTGATACAAATTAAAGTCATAAGATGACAAACAACTAACACAAAACAAAACCAAAACCATAATTTGCCTTGACAAAATTCAATCTCAAAACACAAAATAAATTCTTCTTTTTCAAAATATCATGTTTTTCAGTAGAAGAAACCAAGCACTTTTCCACCAACATTCTTCCTCCTAGCTTCTTCATGATCCATGATTCCAGCAGATGTTGTCAATACAATGTAACCAAACTGTATATTCACAAAAACACACCACAAGGGCAAATTCGTAAATTAAAACAAAAAAACAATTATATATAAAGTCATGTTTTGATTAAACTAACCTGTCTTGAAGGGAGAAGTCTAGCAGTCCATGGTTCAATTTCCTTGACACCAACATCAAATCGAGGACTGATAACTCCACATTTGTTCAATCTTCCATTCAATTCAACCACAATCTTACCTGATCTGTGATCATCAACATACTCAAACTCACCAATGTAACCTGTGTAAAACAAAGCAATGGTTGCTTTAATCAGATTGGGGAGATAAGAATGTTTCAAGATAAATTGAGAGGAAATGGATTAAAGAGGCAAACCATGTTTTTGCATAACAATAAGGAACTTGATGATAACTTTTGAAGAAGGCCTAATCATGACCTGTCTTTTGCCTCTCTTCTCAGCATTGTACATGCTTTTAAGAGCATCATTCAGAACACTAACCCTCACCATTGTTCAAAGATTTCAAGATCCTGGAAGCTCAATTTTGAAACGAGAAAACATTTCAGATGTTCAAGTGATTCATCATAAACTACTTGAAATGCCAAATCTTAATTCAGATATATGATGCAAGCTCACAATTAATTAATTACAAAGTAATAACAATTTACATGTAATCAACAGAATAAGAATCGAGGATGTGACACAAAATTTATAAGCACAATGTGAATTGAAGTCTCTTGGGAAAAACGAAAGACTAATTCCTTGCTTTTACAATTGAGTAAACGAAAGACTGAACAGAGAAACTCACAAACACTCATCAATCGTCAACAAGTATTCCATAAACAAACAACTAGCTTACAATCATACAGAAACTAAAATACTCTTAAGGTGCGAGATCATGCATTAGATATTCAACTAAAATAACGAAACTAAAAGCTAACAATAAATATCAAATCAGAAATTCCAACTAGCAATAGCATGTTCTTCGTTTGATAAGCCTGAAAGTCACATCACAGAGCACAAAGAGGTTTATAGATCGAGCAAACGATTAACTTAATGAGAACTCAAATTGCAAAGAACAAAAGCTTATGCACTGCAGGAGCACTAAGTAAATGGCCCAAAACACGTATACGCCCTGAAAGAAAGAGCTAGGGTTTACCTCGAAGCAGAAATAGCAGCGGCGCGCAAAGGATCACAGAGAGTGAAATAAGATTTAGGGTTTGGGTTCTTAAAAGCGTGAGAGTGGTGGGTCGTATTAAGTTAAAAAAACCCTAAATGTCATTTATTTATTTTTATTTTTTTAAAATGTGTTAGTTCTATTTACCGGTTTTAAAAAAGGAAATCCGTATAAAATGTTTCTATATTTTGTATCTACTACCACTAAGTCTTTTTTTTTTTTTTTTTTTTTTTTTTTTTTTTTTTTTTTTTGCAATATAACTTTTGAAAACGGTTACACTCAATTTTCAGCTAAGGGCCTATAATAGGAGATTTCGATTATTAAATTGTAAAAAGAATATAAGGATTTTTTTTACAATAAATTAAAATATAACTAGCAGAAAAACTTGGGCTTCGTCCCGGTCCGTTTTTTTGTGTTTTTTATAAAAATATATAAAAAATTTCACTGTAAGGAGCAAAAGTGTCAAAATAACTAAAGAATTAAAGGGGTTGAAATTAGCAAGTTCTTAGAAAATAAATCAAAGTAATCAATTCCTTAAATCTTACATTTTTAACGGCAAATTAATTAGACCTGACAATTCGTGTATTCGTGTCATGAAAACGTGTCAGTCACGAATTTGACACGATACGATTACACAATGAAAAATAAGTTTTTATCTCAATTTTTAAGATGTATTTGTGTCGTGTCGTATCTCTCACAAATTTATGTATTCGTGTCTGGATTGTCAGGTCTAAAATTAATACACAAAATAGTGCTCTAAATTGATTATTATCTAATTTTTATTTTTGTAAAGTGAACTTTCCTAACGTGGATTCCCAAACTAACTTTTGCATACTGACTAATCCAATATTCCAATACTACGAAAATAAAATTATTTTTTATGTCTTAAAGTAACTACAAACGAACTTACGTAGTAGTCAAAAGGGCTGAGACCAAAGGGAGTGGAGTGTGGTTTCGGCCTACGTGGCATGTGAAACCGCAGTGAACACCGCCCCCTTCAAGTTCTGAGGGTCTGATTCGTAACCAATATAATTAGGTGATGTTGATAGATAGATGGAGACGGCGGCAGAAGCTGATGGTGGCAGCAGATGGACGATTCAATAACTAACATACTGTCGGTCTTATCTCCTGTGTGGGCATAAGAAGCTCAGAGGAAAAACACCACGTAGATGGTAGCTCAGGACTTGAACGGACGTGGGGTAGGTTCAAAGCGGTGGAATGAGTAAATGGATCAAAAAAGAATGGCGGTACAGAAGGATCAAGAAAGAATGACCGACCCAATACAAATAACATAAAAAGGGACGAAATTGCAACTTCAAGAAAAACTCGGGCAATTTCATCGATATGTATTGAACTTTATTTAGTTAAAAAAACGTAAAAAGGAAATTCCAAAATGGTTAATAGGCAAAATAGAAGGATCAATTATGTCAAACCCTTAGGAACTTTACTGTTAAGGGAAACTAAAATTTATATATATATATATATATATATATATATATATATATATATATATATATATATATATATATATAATTTTTTTCAATGCATAATAATTTTTAACCTCAAGTTTTATCTATTTTATGATTAAAAGGATGTTTCAGATTTCATTTTGAACCTTGAAATGACTTTTAAGCAAAATGATTTACTGATTTATATAGTAAGAAAATATGTTTTTCAAAAAATGTTTGATTAGCTTGTGTGGTGGAAAAATCAATAAGTAAATAAGTTATTTTTTAAAAAGTGTTTGTATTAAGTTATACATATTTATGGGGTATTTGACTTCAAAAAGTTAATAAGTGGTTTTTAAAAAAAATCTCAAACATCTTTTAAATTATAATCTATTTTTGTTGAAATAATCATTACAAATTGTTTGATTTTTAATATATGATGATAAATAAATACAATTTTTAAGGTCAATTCTATACGTACACCCCCCCCCCCCGGGCGACCTTGTTGCCGCCCACAGACACACACGATGATTTATAAACACCAATGAGGTTTAGTCCAAACGTCGGCATTTTTGGTTTCGTGGTCCTTTGGAGCTAGTTTGTACGTAGTTTGTTGTGACTCGCGGTGAATTGTTAATAGAACTTTAAATTATACTCAATAATGTCATATGGTTAACTTAATGCAATATTGGACTTAATGAATTAAGCCCTTAAGGGGTTAAGTGTAGTAACCCTACTTATGATTTTATGTGGAAAACCCTATATTCGGGGAGCTCTATTTTGGACAAGGATTGGGTGCTTATTTGGACTACTGCTTGGATTATTATTATACCCAAGAATGACTAGTCAAAACTTAATCAGTCCTACCCTTAGGTGATTAAGTTCTTAATGGGTTAAGTGTCCTTACTTAACTCTAATCATCATTTTATGTGGAACCCTAATCATCATTTCAAGTGAGGTAGTCACTGTTGTAAGTGACTATAACCAGTGATCGGGTATTAACTCAAGTATCTTCATGTAGGTGATTGGAAGTAAGATGAAGCTGGTAGAGTTCTTCATTGCTACGATGGTTACCTACACGCATATCGAGGTGAGTTTTGTTGCATTGTACCATAGATCGAAGGCACCAACCTCGTCCTACTGGTTTTGGTTATCTGTTAGTAGAGGGATGCCTTCAGGACTGTATATAGTCATCTAGGATAGAATGAGGACTCTTGATATAAGCTCTCTTACCTGTTCATTGTTTGATTGTGGCTTTAGAATAGGATCACTTGTCTGGGTGACTGTCTCACCTCTAAGTATATACGGCAATGCATTCCTTGGATCGGTAGCGAAGCTTGAAGTTTTGATTTGGGGGGGGGGGGGGGGGGGCAAAAATAGAATATATAAAAATTGTAGAACATGGGGCAAAGTCAAATTTTATAGTTTTGGGCATAATATGTAACCTTTTTAATACTTATGGACTAATTATAAAAAAAAATAGGGGGGGGCACAGCCCCCTGGCCCTATATAAGCTTCGTCACTGCCTTGGATTGTTGATATTTAGTATGCTGCTAAGCTGTAGTGATCTATTAGATCTCTGTTTTGGTATCAATTATGTTGTTATGATGCAGTGATATGTTAGATATATCTTCTTGTATCGAGTATGTTGTAGTGATCTGTTAGATCTATCTCCTGGAATTGAGTATGTTGCTTTGTTGTGATAGTTATATGTGCTTTCTGATTATTATATATGGAGTGCCCATAGGGACTGTCTGTTGCCATGTAGGATAGTCTGAGAACTCTTGATCTAGGATCTCTTGCATGTTCCTTGTTTGGTTGTGGCTCTAGAGCAGGATCATTTGTTCGGATGGCTATCTCATCTCTGGTTATTTATGGTTATGCATTCTATGGAGGTTAGTTGGTAGCAGGATTGTATGTTGTGAGAGGATTAGTAGGCAATAATGAGTTGTATGATTGATGTTGTATGTATTATGTGCTTACTTGATCATTGATTGTTCACATGTCGACATGTTATGTTTGGTTGGGGTTGAGGCGGTAGTAATTTGTGTTGTAGGCCAAAATACCCGATGTGGGTCAGCTGTAAGCCAAAGGCATGGAGGCTCGAGAGGAACGGTAGGGTTGAGGTGGTAGGTCAACAAACCCTAGTTTTTCGGCCCATATAGACTGAAGGCCTGCAAGGCGGTCCAGTCAGGCCGAGGCCCGAAGATCAGCAGCTATGCATGCTTATATGATTATATTGTTATGGGAAGTTTAAGGCGGGACTGTACACACTCATCAGCAACATTGAGGATTTCACATTTTCTATGATACTCTGATTTTTAATAAATATAAATTGGAATAAATGATTTTTCCTAATAATGGTTTTATAAATTGAGAAGTTTTACCATAATAAAAATGAAAAAAAATGGTTGTGAAAATGGGACGTTACACCATTTCTTGTCCTCATGCTCTTGTTTTCTCTTCCGCTACCATTGTTGTTGTTGTTGGATTAGTGTCTAAGTCCATAACTATTTTGGTATGTACTTGACCCGATGGTGCATGGTCCTTTTGGGTTGCCTTCACCAAAGCAACTTGATAGGATGAATTATGGAGAGAAATGATTAAATATGATTTATTAATATATTATGGGAATAATATATTAAAGTAGAAATCATATTGTTTAATTAATATTAGTCAAGAATTAATAAGAATTAAGTTTGTGGCTAAAAGAGATTAATTAAACTTAAGGGGCTGGATTTGTAATTATAAGATAATTGCAATTGGGCTATGGATTCCCTTATATTATAAGGTTGGACGAATTCTATGGGGAAACCCATTAGAAATCGTCCAAGGCCTTTAAGGAAAGGAGTCCATGGGTTGCTTAGGGCTTAAGCATCCAAATTAGGGTTTCCTTGTTAGATAACCCTAATAGCCTCACTATATATAGAACCCTTATGCCCCAAAAACGTGGTAAAATAATTGTCTAGGGTTTCCACACGTTTTTGAGAGCCTCCTTCTCTTCTCCTCTTCATCCTTTTGCTCTTGGTGTTTGTGAACCATTAGAGGAGTGACATTTGTGACTCTAAACTTTCTAAAGTCAATACAAGAAGGATTTGGGATTGTTATTGCTACATAACAATCAAGGTATGATCTAAACCCTAATTATATGTTATATTGATTATCATACACTAGATCTAGGGTTTATAGTCTTGGATGAATTGCATGTACAATAGAGAAACCTAGATCCAAGCATTAGGGTTTGTATGAGCACATAGGATGTTCTTGTAGCTAAAACCCATCAGTGGTATCAGAGCCTTGATTGGTTTCTATTGTATTGATGCATTATGTTGCTGAAAATCGAATTTTGGCTTACTGTTTGACCTGACTCGGCGAGTCACTACTTGGACTCGGCGAGTCATCCCTACTCGGCGAGTTCCAGAGTGTGACTCGGCGAGTCGGAGCGTCAGACAGAGGAAACTTCAGATTTTGTTGTTGTTTTGCTTAAGGATTATTACCATATTCGTTTTAAACCTATAAAATACGAATTTTATTGTTTCTTAATGAATATCCTTTCCAAAACACAAGATAATTACCAATTGATTAGATAATAACTTCCTTATATGATAAAGATTGGATTATTTGTATTAATTGGTAACTTATTTTGCAAGAAATTGAAAATTAGGTCAAATATAGATAATGATGAAATTAATTATTTAATTTATATTATTTGTTATTTGATCCTTGTGTTATTAAGAGTTTCAATTTTTCCCCTTTAGGTTTTATAGTTTAAATTTAAACTCAAAAGTTTAGTTTTGAAATTTAAATAGTTGAAACCTTAATGTTTTGAAAAGGTTTCAAAACTTGTCCTCAAGTTTTGGAATTTAAATTTTGATTAAAAGTTTAATTTTGATGTATATTTAAATTCTAAACCTAAATGTTTTGAAATGTTTCAAAACTTGCCCTCAAGTTTTGGAATTTAAAAGTTGATTAAAAGGTTTAATTTAGGAATGTTAAATTCTAAAACCCTAGTATTGTTTTGAAAAGTTCAAATCACACCCTTATGGTTTCATTAATTAATTAAGGTGTATAATTAAAAGAGGTTTAATAAATCCATAAAAGTTTAGGTTTACAATTTAATTGAATTAAAAGTATATTTGTTAAATTTGACCTCCTAGTATTTTAAAAGTGTAAAATACACCCTATACTATATATAACATTGAAAGTCTAACATTATATATATGTATGAGTAAAAGTCAGTCTTACCGTTAGTAGGCCTCATTCACGAAGCTGGTCTATAAGGGGTGTTTAAGGAAATTGCCTATAAAATGGCGATTGAATGGGTATCCACTCTTACCCACCGCACTCTTGACTAGTGGAGGGTCGTTAGCCGAATGGGTAGGATAGGACAAAACCTTCCATTATAAGTATAATGAAGTACAAAAGTAACTAAATGTTTTACAAATTCCCAATCTTAGTTACTTAGGCAAAAGTGATTGGATGCAATTCCATGAAATTACACTTTGTGCCCTTGCGAAGATGTTAGTGGAGCGTGTGTGGTTAACCGACACACTAAATGGTTCTAAGCAAAGGTAGAAAAGGGTGACTCAATGTTTGTCATAGTTCGATGGAGCGTGTGTGGTTTACCGGCACATCGAATAGGTGACTGTAACATGTAAGGGCACCATGTAAGTTTGCATGGTTATTCACACCCGCTTTATGATCCTCGGCATCCCAGTCACAAACTAGAGGGGCATATCGAGATTTAAACATGCCATTGAAAAGTTCAATGAATCTCAAAGGATCTAGGAGTTTTCATAGATTTAAAACTTAAATTTCTTTTTCATTTTTTCAGGGTGGAAATTAGTGAATCGTCATTCACTTACCTTCAAAATATTCTGCAACTAGATTACGGCATCCCTTTTCTAGGTTGTAGCGTATTGTGTTGGGTCCTAGCCTTAGTATCTCATTTGGGTGATTTACTAAGGACTCAATCAATCAACTAACTTGAATTTGTTTTCTCCCGTTTTGTATATGTCAAAGTATGACAACTATGGTCTTCCCAAATCCCGTGGAACAAGCATTTCGCATGAAGATGATATTCCACGATTCGATCGAGGAACAAGAGATTATGCTTCTCTTCCTCCACCTCCTCCAATTATTCTCCCTAACCCACAAGTTCGAAGGCTTGAAAAGTTCAAGCTCACTCAAGCCCTTTTGGCAAGTAAACATAAAGAAGGAAAGTCAGTGTGTGCACACGTCCTAGAGATGAAGTCACACATTGATAGGTTAAAAATGTTGGGATCTGTTGTCTGTGAGGAGATGGTTGTTGATTGGGTTCTTCAGTCACTTCCTAACTCATATAGTGAGTTCGTAAGAGAGTACTATATGATGAACTGCGACGTGACCCTTATAGATCTCACCTATATGCTTATTGTTGCTGAATCAGCAATGGTTTGGCGCAATAGAAAAGCAAAGTTGATTGGTGAATCTGCCTTCAAGACCTTTGTGGATATAGACAATGGCAACGAAAGACATGCTATGATCGAAAAGTTTGATCATAAGAGAAAGGAAATGTCTGAAGTAGTTCCATGTTCTGTTCCAAAAGAGTCAATTTGCTTTTATTGCCAAGAGAAGGGGCATTGGAGACGAAGCTGTCCTATTTATCTAAGAGATCTAAGAGATGGGAGAGTCAAAACGTATGGCTCTGCTTTAGGTAAAATCCATTGACTAACTCTTTTAAGCTCCTATTCTAGATTCTTAAAACATAATGTGATAAGATTACAATTGATGTTTTGTAGGATCGAAGAAAAGAGAGGAAGCTTAAGGGAAGAAGTGAGCAGAATCTAACCGTGAAGAAATGGATTTCGATCACATTACTTGAAGATTAGATTCTTGATCTACTACTTAGAGTTAGAATTAGATTGCTAAGAAATATGTATTAACATAGTTTTTAATGAATTGCATTGAAAGGACAAATTTTTCCGCAATAAAATAAATTTTGATTTTATATTATTTATTTATCCTTGCAATGGCATGCATGAAAATTGATGTTTGAGGGTTTCTAATATTAGCAATAATGAATTTGATTCTTAATTATGTTGTTTGTGGAAATGTCGAGAATTTACCAAATAGGGAGAGTTTCTCATCGCCCAAGTTTCAATTGGACAGAAACTTGGAATCATGCAACTTGGTTGCACGATGAATGAGAAATTTCATATTTGGAAATTAGACAAATTCATTGACAAAGTGTCAAGCGAAGGACTAGGAGATCGAGTACACAAAGTTGTGTGTTGATCAAGTCCACCAACAAAGATATTTGTCATGATTTACTAAAGGTTTAGTAAATATGATTATACTTATAAGATTAAGTGTAATTCTAAATTGATTGAAAAAGTTTAAATCAACAGCAGAACGAATAAGAAGAATCAAGTAGGAAGAAAGATAAAAGTTTCTCCATTCTAAGAAGAAGGGAGAGTACCTTTTATGCTTTATGATAAGTCTTAATGATTAAGAACCATATCTCAATTGATCCTCTAAGTGAGTCTTAGTACAATTGCATGTCTAAGAAGAGGAATCAAGAATTAAAGAAATGGTTAAATCAAGAAGTCAATCATACTTCGTTCCAAAACAAGTCTTAGTGTTAAGATTGTGAAATTGAGTGATAAGTATCAAGAAGGTTTACAACATTCATCAAATGTGGAAAGTTGTGATGTCTTGGATAAGATAAAGACCAACTAGGACCAATTTATAAAGTGTTTTGATAAAAACTACACTAACTCTTGAATATTTGTTTGTCAAGAAATGTTTATTGACAAGAGAATCTTATATGTCAAGGAGTCAGTGGGAGTCTTAATGGTCTTGAAAGGTTTTAAGAACAAATCAAAATAAACCTTATTTATCATCACTAGCACACAAGTTGAGGTTTACAACCTATCGTGTTGACACTATTTTGTTTCTGTGTCATTCCAATTGAGTTAATTATGCATGTGAGTTCTATGAGTTCTCATTTGAACGCATAAAAGGCAGGCACCTTGATCAATGGAAAGTACATTGATAGGAAAGGGTGAGCTGCTTAACTACTTGGAAGACATGGTGGGCAGTTGTGTTACCATAAGGCAAGAAATCAAGATTAAGAAAGTTCGGTCCATATGAGTTTGAATTTGTCGTAAACTTTGTTTTAACAAATTCACATGGATAGGAACACATACACCATTAAAATCTAAGTGTCATAAGATTCCCTCCTTCATAAAAATGATTGTGAGGAAATACTTTCACTAAGAGAGATTTTAAGAAGATAGTGATTGTGAAATTGAATTCTCGAATTCGATTATGGTTACGGTATCCCTTTCCATGATTCGAATTATGAGATTTGGCAATTAGTCTGAATTGATTAGACACACATATGAGCTATCTAAGGGAAAGGTGTATAAGCTTAGATAAAGGATTATCAAAGCATTAGGCATTAGAAACATGAACTTAAGAAATTCAATAAGTATTGTTTTTCTGGAAGTTTAGCTGGTTTCTAAATACATGTCAAAGCTAGTGGGAGCATAAGTGTTATGTTTATAATAATCATCATGATAATGGGAGCATAAATGTTATGATTGTATGATTATTATGGAAAGTATTGCAAGTTAGCAATATTAATTATAGAAAAACAAAAGTCATACTTTGCAAAGTTGTATAGGTTGAATAGTTGTTTTGCTATAATTAAGGGAGAGAATATTATGCTTCATTCCAAATCTAAAGGCTTAGGTTGTGGAATGTTAATAATTTAGTCAAGGAAACATAGTGTGTTCTCAAATTTTGATTGTGATTACGGCATTCCTTTTCATAGTTCGAATTTTTAGAACGTAGCACATAAAATATTACGGCAGAAGATTGATAAAGTATCAAATCTTTATGTAAGACATTACGCATCGTGTCGCATACACTTCGGGTATAGGATCGATTGCAAATGCTATAATATTTGACCATTCTAAAATTTTCCAAATGTCTAGCGCATTTAGAGGGAAAAAAGGACAAAAATCGGTTTTGACTAAGATAATTAAACAACTATCAAAGGACAATCCAAAGTTCGTCTAGGATTGGTCGCTTGTGAGTAGTTGGAAGTATAGTATTGGATGGACCATATCGACATTATTATGAATAGATAAGATTCTATTAAGAATGAGTTGTCATATGGAAAATATGGAAACATGTCCATATTGGGAATTGAATATTGAAAATCTATGTCTAGATTAGAAACTTTATGCAAAAGGATGTTCAAAGGAATGTACTTTGAGTGAGAGACATCACATCTAAGGAATTGTCTTGTAACAATCTCCGGTAGAGGACTTTGTAATATCATTGGCAATAGTCATTGTGACTTTTGTGCTATGACATTACGAAAGGATCATTGCATAAAATGTTAGAATCTAGCATATTCCATAAGTGGCAAGAATTTGATATTATTTCACTTATGGAAAAGGATTAGGAGTTGTGAAATGAGTATGATTGGAAATGTGTTCATTTGATCTATTTTACAAAGTAATAACCATAGGTAAACATTGTGTGCATGCTAAGAGCACGGGACAAGTGTTGTAATAATTCAAGTAAAAAGTTGATTAACCGAAACAACAAATAATGAGTAATCGATACGGTGATAAATAAAAGGTGTTTTATTTATACTCAAAAGTTTGAGGCCATATGGGATTAGTATTATTCTTGTGTTTCACTTTGCATGTTTTGACTTCCTAAATAATTTAATTGGTTTAGAATAGTCAAATTATTCGAACGGGCCACAGTCGTTCATATGTTGGAAGTAGGTATGAATGAAGACTGTCGTGAATTGGTGTGTGGATTGTCTAAAGAGTATTAGACATAAGCAAATTTTTGCTGCAACGTTCATGAGTGCTTATGAATATGATTTGAGCATTGGATTAAACCCACGCTCACTTGGATCACTCCATGAATTGTATCACGAGTGATTGGTGAGACGATAACATCTTGTATTCTTAAAACCGAGATGTGTGAGTTGTATCTTGCAAATCGGTTGCACATTGATAATATGTAAACGCACCAGTAACTTGGAGTCATAAAACATATTGTTGTGTGTGATTCGGTGAGTGAGTGCAAGCGAGCATTGAATCAAAGTTTATCCGTTCCTTTTATCCAAAGTAGGATAAAAGCGATATCTTTGGGCCCATCGATGATTTAGTGATGACAAACGTAAATGCTTGGTCGGGCTAGGGCTAATTTGATTTGTTCAATTAGTCAGTCGTCATAAATCGAAAGTCGAGAAATAGTAGAGAGAGAGTGATTAGAAATCATGTCTCATACGATATCTAGAATGGAGGAATATATGATCCCTTATCTAAAGGACACGCATATCTGATAGGATTAGAGTTGACAGCGGCTTTGGAAAGCTACGATTGCAGATCAGGATCTGAAGTCACACGCAGAATAGTTATTAGACTTATCCAAGTGGGAGACTGTTGGATTAGTGTCTAAGTCCATAACTATTTTGGTATGTACTTGACCCGATGGTGCATGGTCCTTTTGGGTTGCCTTCACCAAAGCAACTTGATAGGATGAATTATGGAGAGAAATGATTAAATATGATTTATTAATATATTATGGGAATAATATATTAAAGTAGAAATCATATTGTTTAATTAATATTAGTCAAGAATTAATAAGAATTAAGTTTGTGGCTAAAAGAGATTAATTAAACTTAAGGGGCTGGATTTGTAATTATAAGATAATTGCAATTGGGCTATGGATTCCCTTATATTATAAGGTTGGACGAATTCTATGGGGAAACCCATTAGAAATCGTCCAAGGCCTTTAAGGAAAGGAGTCCATGGGTTGCTTAGGGCTTAAGCATCCAAATTAGGGTTTCCTTGTTAGATAACCCTAATAGCCTCACTATATATAGAACCCTTATGCCCCAAAAACGTGGTAAAATAATTGTCTAGGGTTTCCACACGTTTTTGAGAGCCTCCTTCTCTTCTCTTCTTCATCCTTTTGCTCTTGGTGTTTGTGAACCATTAAAGGAGTGACATTTGTGACTCTAAACTTTCTAAAGTCAATACAAGAAGGATTTGGGATTGTTATTGCTACATAACAATCAAGGTATGATCTAAACCCTAATTATATGTTATATTGATTATCATACACTAGATCTAGGGTTTATAGTCTTGGATAAATTGCATGTACAATAGAGAAACCTAGATCCAAGCATTAGGGTTTGTATGAGCACATAGGATGTTCTTGTAGCTAAAACCCATCAGCTGTAACAACCCAATTTTCATCAAATTTTTCATTTTTAATTTAGCAAAAACCTCCAAGTATCATAAAACCAAAATAATAAAATCCCAGGTGTATCAATACATTTATCCCAAATTAAATTATCAAAATGTGGAAATCATAAAAAGATCTATAAGTCGGTCGGTACAGTCATGCCTTCGTCTTCCCGCGATCATATGAGGTACCTGAAACACATTTAATCCACAACTGTATGCATAAAGCTTAGTGAGTCCCTCCCAAAATATTTATACAGTACAACATAATAAACAACTATGGGTTATCAACAACCATGGAGATTATCGGCAATCTCAATGGGATAACGACAAGCTCTATAGATTAACAGCATGTTTGAGGGGTTATCAGCAACCCTAGGGATTCTCAGCAATCCCAAGTTATAAGCAATTCAATTCAGATACAAGAACAATCAGAAAATAAAGACCCAGCTGGTAAAAACCATAATACCACATCTCTTACATACTTGGTAGACAGGAGCAACAGACACCTAACAACAGTAAGGTCATACCATATCATCCTGCACCCTTAAAACCCTAGTTTACCCTAAAAAGTCTGTTGGATTAGTGTCTAAGTCCATAACTATTTTAGTATGCACTTAACCCGATGGTGCATGGTCCTTTTGCGTTGCCTTCACCAAAGCAACTTGATAGGATGAATTATGGAGAGAGAGGATTTATTAATATATTATGAGAATAATATATTAAATGAGAAATCATATTGTTTAACTAATATTAGTCAATAATTAATTAAGAGTTAATTTTGTGGCTAAAAAGATATTAATTAAATAAAGGGGACTAGAACTATCAATTGTGTGATAGTTGAATATTGGGCTAATGGACTCCATATTAGAGGAGTGGACGAATTCCATGGGTTGCTTAGGGCATAAGCAGTCAAATTAGGGTTTCCTTGTTAGATAACCCTAATAGCCTCACATATTTAAGGACCCATGGGGCACCAAAAACGTGGCTAACTGATTCCTTAGGGTTTCTAGACATTTTTGGGTGCCTCTCCTCTTCTCCTTCTTCATACTCTTGCTCTTGGTGTTTGTGAGCCATTAGAGGTGTGACATTTGTTACACTAAGCTTTCAGAAGCCAATTACAAGGAGGAATAGATTGTTATTACTACATAACAATCAAAGGTAATTTCGAAACCCTTAATTCAGTTCATAGCATGTAGATCTAGGGTTTATGGTTTTGGATGATTATTGCATGTCCATTAGACAAACTAGATCCAAAGCTTTAGGGTTTGCATGTACACCATAGGAATGATGTAGTGCTCAAAACCTATCAAAGTCAACCATGGTCAACTTTATCCAACGGTTACATCGTGACCACCCATAAGTCGCGTCCTTTAAATAAGAGTGTATAAACCCTAGCCTTACACTTCCTTTAAATAAGGCATAACACCCAGGATTAGGGTTTGTATGATCTTCATGACGTGAACACCTATGTGCCACGTCCTGATCCTCAAAGATGGTCACACAATTCATTCGATTATCACGACATGAGGTATCCTCTTCACGTTGTGACCCTCTATAACTTGAGTTTTTCTCATTCTTATTTAAATCCAACCATTGAAAAAATTGACTACATATATTAGATGTTATATTTGTTGCTACTTGAACCTGCAAATCATAAATCCCTACAACATTAGACATAATGTGTCTGGTGAGTTATTCTTTCTAATATGTTTTATCTACTATTTCTTTCTTTCTCTTCTTTCTCTTGCACTCTAATCTAATCTCATTATTTCATAGCATACATTTTTATTTTATCTCATCACATCTATATCTTCTATCTTTTCTCATCTTTACTTACTCTATTTCATCTTATTTATATATTGCTTTGTTATTTACTTTGTTTCTCATACTCTTCTCCTAGCCTCTTCTCAGTATCTTCTCATACTCTATCTCTAACTCTATTTCTTCTCTACTCTTTTTCTTTCTATATTATCTTTTCTCTACTCTATCTCTTCTTTATTTTGTCTTAATTATCTCGACTTTATCTCATCTCTACCCTACTTTATCTCTTCTTTACTCTGATGCCTCATCATTTAGTTCTCATTTAGACCCGATGATCATTTCTCTTACAATATTCCCATGGAACAACATCGCACTATCATTGTCGGACACGCTCATCCAGACTTACTCCTCTCTCTGATGATCCCTCAAAGATCCTTAATTTTTCTCCTTATCTTGAATCCCTCACAAATTCCTTACTCTTAATCCCTCATAGATTACATCTAAGTTTTTCAAAGAACTCTCTTCTCTTGTTCTTCCCAAGAGCCTTTCTATATCTTCTCTAACCATACGTAATCCAGATTCCTACAGGAACCATCTATCTACATCCCCTAAAGGGATCATCATTTCTTTCCTCTTAGGGACATAATCTCTTTCCCAAAAGAATCATAATCTTTGCCCCTAGGAGTCATACTCTTATTCTCAAAGGAATCATACTCTTGTCCTCGTAGGAACCTCTATCTCTTTTCAACGAAGGAACCTTTATCTCTTGTCCCCGAAGGAACATCTATCTCTTGTCCCCGAAGGAACATCTATCTTTTTTCCTTGAAGGGACCATCTTTCTCTATATCTCTATCTTGGTTATGTGACTCATTACATAACACTTGTCCCATGGGTAATCTATCTCTTTATCCCATCATTAAGTTATCTAATCTTTCTTTTCTAGTACTTAACTAATTAAGTACTTAATATTTAGCTATGTTTAGTAACATATAGGTATTTGTATACAATACCATTAATGTCTAGACATACATACTTACTATTATGATTATATCGTACTCTTCTTTTGCTATCTCTTGGGTATTAAAAAAATACATTTCTCATCTTCTTAACATACTCTAGGAATATTTGTATTCTTTGTCGCTCGTAGGTCACACCATTTTTCGTTGACCTTGTCGTAGGTCCGTTTCATTTGTCTTCCTAATATCGAGTGAAAGTGGTTTAAAACACGATTTCAAAAACTTTGTCTCGATTGCACGTTGTCGGTTTTCGAGTCTTACGATATGAAAATTCAAGCTTTCGCTAAAGTTTGCTCCTCGTCTTCACTCCAACTCGTAGTTCTTTTTTTGTACTTTTCACTTATTTTTCTACTTTCCTCATTGTCATTGTCGAGGTTTATAAGTTGGGATTGTTGAGGTTGAGCAAGTTAAGGTAGAAATTGTTGAGAAAATTGTTGAAAAGCTTAGAATTTATGTTAATTGAATTTTTGAGGTAGTTGTTTGATGGTATGAAAGGCTCGCGAATAGAGGATTTTTGATTGAGATGTTAACAATTGTATCTAATTAAGATGTCCATATAGATCATTTAAAGTGTTTGAGTGATTGGCTATTTCAAGTAGGTGGAATATTTTGATTTAGATTATTATTTTGAATAAAAAAAAAATGGAAAGATATTGTATGTTTTTGTATTATGAAATGTGTATAAAATTGTTAGCATTTATAGTTATAGGATGTATGGTTTAAATTTTAAAACTGAATTTTAAAAAAATAAAAAAAATAAAACACAAACACAAACGCGTGCAACAGATTTATTTGTGATTGTTTGGAAAGAAATTCGCTAATTGGTCGTGATCGTGGGCGGCCCGAACCAATTCACAAGACAACTACCAATAAACCTTCCTTGTCTACTAAAAAGTTACAACTGTTACAAAGAGACTTAAAAAAAGTACAAATATAAGTTACCTCCTTCCATGTTCCATACAACTCAAAAGAGTAGAGATAATATATATTTACAATTCAATTCATACAAACCCTATAAATTTGCATATTATATTCAAGTTTAACCTATTATTAGTTTCGGAATAAACCGACAATTTTTTGCAAAAACATGCTTGAAACGGTTTGACATGCTAACAAATGTGCTTTGCGGATTAGATAATTACAACAGCAATAAAAAAACAAGTGAGTTAAACAACTAAATCTCAATTGGCATCATTTGGAAAATAGTGAATATAATAAGAAGGCCCACGTTGCAACAATTATAAGAAACAAGTCGTTTCATTCACTAAACCTTGATCAACATCAGAATACAAACTTTTACTATAATCTTATCCAAACAGAACTACAAATTCTAATGTCATAATCTACTCGGCCTTTTTAGCTTTCTTTGGAGATTTAGCTGCTTTAGATGGAGTTGAAGGCTCCTTGGCAGCAGTCTTCTTTGGCAATAGAATTGGATTGATATTTGGAAGAACACCACCATGAGCAATCGTAACTCCACCCAATAATTTCCCAAGCTCTTCATCGTTTCTAATGGCCAACAGAAGATGTCTTGGAATGATTCTGGTCTTCTTGTTGTCCCTGGCAGCATTTCCAGCCAACTCTAGCACCTACAATCAATAAAAATCAACCAGATTAGAAGAATAATCCATGAATTGGAATCAAGATCAAGCAGAACTTCAGAAATAAGATCTAGGCTCCGTGTTCTTTGTTTAATTCAAAATCAGGCCAGTAAACATCGATTTACGATATCCCTAAATTATACGAAATGAATAGATGAACACATGAAGATCAGATCCACATTGATCTTAATGCAATGAGATGAGAAAATAAAACTTACTTCAGCAGCAAGGTATTCAAGAACAGCGGCGAGGTAAACCGGAGCACCGCTGCCAACACGCTGCGCATAACGTCCTTTCTTCAGAAAACGCCCAATTCTACCGACGGGAAACTGAAGTCCGGCCTTGACAGAGCGGGTAACCGCCTTCTTCCTTGGACCACCGGCCTTTCTTCCTCCGGCACCCTTCTTTGACTTTGCTGCGCCTTCCATTTTCTTTTAGCGATGAATAAACAGGGAGAAATGAGCAGATGCTTCGTTATGGATGAAGAACAGGTGTTGACATGGTTTGGTTTTGTAGAGGTTGGTGGAGGTGACTCGGGATCGATACCCTTGTAACAACCATTGGATGGGGTGATTAATCAACGGTCTTGATTTGTTAGATAGCGATCCGCGTGATATGAACCCGTTTTGAGGATTATGTGATTTCGACCTTTTTTTTTAAATTTTAAAAATATCATGACTCTCCCGCTAAAGAAACTAACCAAGTGTTTTCCAAATACGCCATTTAAAAATGGCCTTATTATTATTTTTTGGATGATGTTAAAAATACATCATATAAATGGCTTTATTATTTTTTTGAGTGATGTTAAAAATACATCATATTTGCTTAAATAAAATTTATATGCCACTTCATTTGTATAACTTATAATTGATATTGCCATATTTATATATTTTTAGGTAATATTTTAATACATTTTTATTAATATTTTGGTTATTTGTAAAGACATATAATACTTATGAGATTAAATTGAATTTTGCAGCAAAAAAGAACAATCTTGATTAATAAGGACTATAATTGACAAGAAGTATAATTTTGGAGTATTCAATAATTAATATAAGAACTTTCTCATCTTCTCAAGTTAGTACTTCTAATGCCAACGAATGCCCCACCTGTGAACCAAGTGGTGCAATGAGGAGAAAAGGGGTTGGCCCTTCGAAGAATTCTGATCAAGGTAAAGTGGTAGGGAATGTGATATCCATTCAACTTTTGACATCACTTCCTATTTCTCTAGCAACCACTTCTATAACAACTACTTTGAGACCAATAACCAAAGGCATTGTCATTAGAGAAGGTGTTGGGGGCTTAAGTTCAAGTTCAAAAGCCACCATCTTCTAGGGATGATAAAGGTGACAAAGGGAAGGGTATTGAGAAAGTGATTTCTGAATAAGAGAAAAAAATGTGGAGAAGGAATGAGAGACACAAACAGATAAACAACATACTAAGACAATGACAAAGCGATCCATCAGGTTTAGGTGTGTTGATGTAGTAGGTTGTATGTATTGCTTTTGCCGGAAAACCAAGAAAGCCATCGCCACCACCGTGAGGTGGTGACTGCCGCCATGTACCACCGTCGTCCACCACTAGGGTGCTTGTGTGTGTGTTTTTATTAGTGTGTGTGTGTTATTTGGGTTTTTGCTTTGTAATATTGTAGCCGATGCTAGAATAATAAAAGAAACTCGTAACCACCACCGTGAGGTGGTAGCCGCCGTTGACCACCACTACCCGAGGTGGTAGTGGGTGGTGCCCGCCTTATGAAACCCTAATAGACCTTATGAGACCCTGGTGGGCCTAATGAAGCCCTAATTGATCTAAGGACTTGGGTTTGGGCCTATTGGGCTATGATTGGGTTGGAAACCCTAATTAGGGTTTAGAAAACCCTAATATTGGATAATTGGGTTTTGGACTGTCGGGACTTGCATTTTGGATGACCGGATTGGGATTATGTATTAAGCCCAGCCACACTAAATGATTGACCTAATATATTGATGGACTTCATGGATTAAGTCTTTAATGGGTTAAGTGAGAAACACTTAACCCTAATCATCATTTTATGTGAAAACCCTAATTTCACTTGGGTTTTGAGTTGGGCCTTTCTATTGGGCTTTAATGATTGGGATAATAATGGGCCATCCAATAACAATCATATGGACTAGAATAATTGGATGGGCTTCAGGGTAAGGCCCATGTGAGGGTTTAGGCCCAATTTGGAAAATTGGGCCATGTGTTGGGCTTTGAGCCATAGTTTGACTTTTGGGCATTTGGATTCGTCCTTGGGCTTGAATCAAGCGAATATGGGGGTAAAGTAGTCTTTTACCCAAGCATAGACTTATGGTTATGCATTTGAACCCCAATCATTAATTGGGTGTTGTTTTGATGTTGACAGTTCGGGAACATGTCATCCAGCAGTCCAGGTTTTCGTTTGCGGGACTTCAGCAGTGCAAGGTGAGTTATCTTCCAGTATAAGTGGGTCTAAGGCCACAATGCCAACCCACTGGTAGGAGTTGTTTGTTAGATGATTATCTTTGTGACAATTAGCTTGTATGCCATTATCTATTATGTTTGTATGCTAGGATGCTCTGTGATACATGTTAGTAGTAGTAGGGGTGAAATAGTCATCGGATACCGGTTGAAAGATACTTAAGGGGTCGTCAGAACTCATGCATGCCTAACAGTATGTTTATGTTATGTTATTATGTGGTAGTGGCAAGGGTGAAATAGTCCCCGATTACCGGTTGAAAGATATCGAAGGGAGGTTAGCTCCCGGTTACCGGTTGAAAGATACCGAAGGGGAGGTTATGTGACTACCCGAAAATTCTATCTTGTACAGTCATTCAATTCAATCAAAATCAGAATTATTTCCGCTATCTTTTAGCATTATCTAGAGTCTGTTTGAGTGTTCTAAGCCCAGTACATTCGAGGTTTGGGTTTAGGGATGAGTAATCTTAAGTTCTTCAAGTTGCATTCTAGCCAAACACTCCTTCAATAGGAGTGTACGACCGTACACCCAATGTGGCCGTGAACTCATGTGCATATATAAGCCAATCCTTCTTTTTCATTCACTTTTCACACTTCCAGGTCAAGAAATCCGATTCTCTCTTAACTATCATCAAGCTTTTCATCTTGATCTTAAAAAATGTAAGCATTCCTTCCATTGATTAGTTGATACATAGCTTTATCTAGTGAAGATCCATGATTTCATCCATGAAATTATCTCTTTTGCTTAGATCTTCAAGTCTTCTTCACTTTCACCAAGAACACCTACCTGTTCTTGAGTCGTGAACTCCATAGGAACCTACAAAAGTGTGAGTATCTCTTCCATCTTCTAGTTAAGGCTGAGAAACATTTGATTCCTAGCCTTAAATCATCATCTAATGTAAGAACACCAAGGGTGTACGACTGTACACCACTCATATGGTTGTAAACCCTTGTTTAGTGCATGATTTAGCCTCAAACTCAATTTATGTCCCAACATAGGATCTTGGACACTTAATGGATGCTAGATAGGGTCGTAAAACACCTCATTTGCATGATATTCGATGAGTGTACGACCGTACACTCCATGACCGTACACCCAATGGTCGTACACTACGTTGGCCGTACACATCTTGGCCGTACACACCCTAGTGTGGCCATAAACCCCTTTGATGCAATCATTTGTGACTGTAACACTTCAATCTAAGTGTTTCCTAGTCCCTAAGGTGGTTTCCTTTCATAATTAGTTGTATACACACTAATTATATACATATATGTGTCTTTATATGCTTAATAGGTTCCATTTGTGCTAGAGGCTTCACTTGACACACAATTTCCTATATCAATCTTACATTCGTATCACTCGCTGCAGGTCCCTTAACTTATCTTTTAAATGATTTTAAATGCTTCATGGGGGAATACAAGTAGAAACATTATAGTTATTATATCAATAACATGTGATTAATAACTATCAAACAAGTGAATTTTCTTATACTTCAACTTGTTTATCAAACAAACTATTTCAAAACATTTTTATAAGCTGACATCAAGTCATCAATAACCATTCAAATGGTTTAAAACTCTTTTATATGTTAAAATTTTTACCAAACTCTTTTTAAACTTATATATTGTCAAAATCATGTCTATACAGATATAGTTATATAAATAAGGTTGAAAGGGCTTAGGACTGATAACTCACTTTATTGCTTAGGACTGATAACTCATTTTATTTATTGTTCCTTGTTTGGTTATGGACTTAGGGTATCCGGTTGTTTGTCCGAGTGCCGTTTGAATCTTAGTTATATATTATGTATATGTGTATAGATATAAAAGTTCTTACATCAGTTCAACACCTTTGGGTATTAAAGGTGTACAAACATACCCAGTCATTCAAACAACATTACTAGTAAACTATAATAGGTATTGTTTAGGGAATTACTACTCACTGTTTATAGTACAATGAAACATACAAGATTTAGTTCATACTATAATGAGAAACAGAAAGAACATACTATGATGAGAAACAAAGAGAGCATACACTGCACTATACAAAGAGAACATACTATACACTAGAACAGAGGGAACATACAATACACTAGAACATACTATACAAACACTAGAATACTATAACATTAATGTGAGCCACTACTTCATGTCATGGAAATATACTACTGTGTCACGTTTTGCAACCAGAGTCTCCTAGAGGGAGAGCGTGAATTTGTGTATGGATCTATACAGGATTGACCAGCCTACACCTTGCTGCTAGCTATAGCGGGACCTGAAGGTCTACGGGTGACGAATGTCATACCATTTTCGACGTCTTTGATTATCGTGTTTTACTAGTCAATCAAGTATGGTTACAACCTCACCACATTTTACCTTAATTAATCAATATGGTTTAAGGTGGTTGGTACATTGGTAGTTACTTATATACAATACTACAATACATCTTTATTTTCCCATTGCATTCACATTGTGATCTTCTCACATAAACAATAATGTAAACTATATTTTGGTAATGATAGTCATACTTGGGAAAATTATTCACTTTTACAAAAAGAAAAAAACATACAAAACAATCGGGTCTTGGTAGAAGACTACATTTCATAATAAAGTAGAAAATATAGGATTTTATAGGAGATACAACAATTACATCAAACTCTTATAAACATTTACAACAAACATTTACAAACACCTTCATACAAACAATAATACTTATGAACTCACCAGCTTTAATGTTGATCTACTCTTTCAAAATAACTTGTATTCTCAGGTCACCAGTAGACAGATACACTGGACCAGGTTTTGAGAAGATGGAGCTCTTACAAGACTCGTCTTTATTTTGATTATTCATTTTTTGTGTCTTATTACTATACACAGAACACACTTGTATTAAATTATACTATTAACGTAATGGATGATGTTGTTGCTTGTTTACTATTATGCATTGTTATGATATTTTACATGACATCCTCTACCCCCGAACGTTTCTGCCGTTCCGGTTTTGGGGTGTGACAGGTTAGCTCCTGGTTACCGGTTGAAAGATACCGAAGGGAAGGTTAGCTCCCGGTTACCGGTTGGAAGATACCGAAGGGGAGGTTAGTTCTCGGTTACCGGTTGAAAGAGACCGGTAGGATAAGTCGGGCACCCAGATATGTCTGACAGTATGATGTTGCATGGTTTGTGGTATGATGGGGGAACTCACTAAGCTTTGTGATTACAATTTACAGTTTTGGTTTCAGGTACTTCGTTTTCAAAGGAAACGAGCCGACTCGATCGAAACACATCACACTATGATTTTCCGCATATGAGATCTTTGGGATTACACTCTGATATGATTTTATGATAACATGTTTTGATTACTGACACTTTGGTCTTGACATGTGATGTTATTATGAATGTTTTCATACTGTTGGTCTTATAATAACTTAATTAAAAACAAGATTTTTGTTCTTGAATTTTGGGATGTTACAGGTTTTGCTTATATCAAAGTTTTCATAGATAACTACAATGATTGCTTGACTATGAAGGATATCAAGCTTGCAATGGTGGTGAATAGATCCTCGAAGGTGCCTCATTCGATGCTGAAAGGGCAAGGTAGTCTCAAGGACTATGAGGATGGGGAGATTGTTCACAAACCCTTGGGTGTTGTCTTTGTTGGAAAGAACAATAATGGAAATATGTGAAAAAAATATATTTCAAGTTTGTGATGTTGAGAGGTACACGAACTCTCAGTATAAAAGTGTCACACCCCCGAACCAGACGGCGGAAACATCCGAGGGCTCGCGTGACTTAAATTGAATATCATCACAATGAATATACATGAATCATAACATAAACATCACCATGCATCAATATATTACAACTGACATTGTTCATATCAAGTACATTGTTTTAACAATACAAATCCACGACATAAATTTTTTTGATAGTTTTCAAAAGCACAACACCCTAACATACTTGGTATTACTCTTCAACTTACCTGTTATCTAAGAATACAAATTATTTTGAAAAACGGTCCACATATGGAATGTTGGTGAGTTCATAAGCATGTTTGTTTTGAAAATGTTTGTATAATTTATAAAACCCAGAAAATCCGATATTTTCTGAAAAAGGCAATTGATCATACCAAAGTGTGAAGATCCATCGGTTTATGCATGAATGATTTCAAAGCGTATATAAATGAAAATTTTTGCATTATAGTTATTGAAAAATACAAATGAATGATGTTGATCTCCTCGAAAAACCCGATGTTTTCTGATAGCGAAAATAATATATAATCGTTTCAACTTGTTATATCGTCACAACGAATGATTTTGGATTTTCCCCGATTACTCGGATAGTGTTAGATTTGTTTAATTGTGAGTCGTTATAACCATACATGATAATGACTAGTTCGTCTGTCTTGGCATTCTAACGAATGCCGAAATTGATCTTAAGATTTTGTCACCCTAGACTGGCCGAGTCTAACTGTAGCAAACAACTGAGGTGTGGGGGAGTCACCCTCGTATAGATCTATACACAAACTCTCGCTCTCCCTCCAGGAGACTTTGATTATAAATACAGACTACAGACGACCCATAGAGGTGCCGCCGTTATTACTCACTAAATCTAACATGAATTTGATTACTATTGATTAACGACTTGTATATGTTTACTGAATTGAAGGTAGGCCTAATAAACGTGGAGAAGAGGATTACAAGGTCCTATTAATCCCCCGAGTTATTTATGGCTATTGGGTATACGAATGACACGTTGGCCCATTTCGCATTTGATTTATTTGGACCTTAGTAGCAATGCTAATGGGCTACTAAGTCCCAAGAGCACTTAAAAGCCATTGAGGGTCCCTTAAATATGAAATTAGGTCATAGAAGGCCCAATAACATTTATTATTATCCCTTGGGCCCAAAAATCATGATAATGGGTCACAAAGGCCCAACAAGCATGATTAGAACTTTCAATCCCAAAGATTTGAATGTTTACTTGTTTTGGATATAGTTTAATTGTTGGAAAGTTTGATTGGATGATTGTTAATTTCGCACCGGAACAAGGTCGGTCGGTTATTTTTAACAATGTTTAGAATTATATGTATTTTCATCTTTCCATTTTCATGAATTGTAGTTTGGTATTTTTATTTTAACTCAAATATCTTAAAAATAAAATAATTGAATCAAAATCTTGGTTTGAACCCCTTTCAGCCCTTCTTTGGTAAAATTGACAATTTTAGTCCTTTATACAAAAAAAGAGAGACATTTTAAGCCCTTAAAACATTTTCTTGACACTTTTGACCCAAAGACTTGTTCAAGTGATATTTATAGCTCAAAACTTATTCTTTGGCAGTTTCAGCCCTTCCAGAAAAAATATTTTTCGGTTAAAGCCCAAACTTTTTGCAACTTTTACAATTTTGGCCCAAAATCTAAAAAGTTTACAATTTTGATCCTTATTTGGAAATTACATCATTTTAACCACTGAATTTGTTTTATTCACCCTTTTACCCCTTGTTTTGAGAATTTTATCACTTCAATCCCTTGAAGGTTGTAATTTTTGCAAGTTTTGGCTCATTGGGCCGTAAAGCCCAAAATTTGGCCCATTAAGATACAAATGACATTTATAGCCCTTAAAAGAGTATGATATTCATAAAAACATTCATTTTTACTGTTCTGACTCTTTTAGTCCTTAAGAAAACCGTGAATGACAATCTTTTCCCAAACCTTTGCTTATTTGACAAAAATAACCCAATAATGAGTCTTATGTTGTAACTTGTTTGTTTTAACCCTTATACGGTAGATTTTCTTAACTAGTTATGTGTAATACATCCTAGATCACATATTTTTCCCTCATGAACTATGGATCTCGAAATATCTTTCATTTTTGGCACATATTTACCACATATACACAACAAATCACACATAACATACAAACACACATAGATCTACACATTTTACTTGTATTCTACCCCCATAAAACATATGAAAACCGAAAATATAGGGGTATGAACTCACCTTTGCTTGTTGATTTCGATTTGAAGAAGAGACGAAAGAGTTTGATGTCATTTTCGGCCGTAGCAAGCTTGATAGTTTGTTTTGTTTACTTATTTTTATAGTTTATTTTAGCATATTTCATTCATAATTTAGATAATTTCCATGCGTATTTTCATTTTTGTTATTTTATGACTATTTCGGGTACTTTCGAATCTTGTGAGCATGATTGCAGGTTTTCGGGTCTAGCGGAGCGGGAGTGTTCGGGACGTATGGAAAGTGATGAGATTTGGTAGACAAATAGGATGTTAGGCTTGGTGATTGTGGAGATGATGCATGGAGCGAGCTTGATAATTATTTGAAGGCTTGGAGAGAAATAAACTTTAAATTTGCAAGATGCGGGAGTTTATTCAACCGTGCGTAAATTGTTAATCGGGCGAGTGCACGAGCTTTGGAGGATTTGGAGAGGTCAAATTGGGCTAAAAATGAAGAAAAAACTTGAAGAAAATGGGCTAGGAGGTGATTGGACTCGATCTGGGCTTGTGGGATATGCTTTGGTGGCCCAAAAAACTCAAAGAAGCCCATGTCAGGCACCACCCATGCAACCCACTCGCGCAGCAGCACGTGGGTCACGCAAGGCCCTGCAGGGGCATTTCTAGGAATTCATGTTTTAAGCTATATGGGGAATGTTGGCGCCTATCTTTTGGAAACTCTTAGACATCCGATTTTTGGGCATTCTCTTTGGATTTTTGAAGATTTTTGAAGGCTAAGAACACCTCAAGAACATCATCTTTTTACCTCCTGATTCTTGCTTAATGTTTGGTACAATCTTCTCTAACTTTGTTTCTTTGAGTTTAGCCATGCTTGGCTAAACTAATCTTGGTTGACTTTTGTTGAATCCTTTGAACTTTTGTTGAATGTTGAAGAATCCATGAACATGTTCTTAAATCTTTATGGGAATGTTTTGTGTTTTAACATCTTATCACTACTTGTATGTTTTAGTTCATGAGTTTAAATGTGTTTGTGGTGATTAGTTGGCTAATTTCTTGATTAAGTAAAGGATCCTCAAATTATCAAGCAACAAATGATTTTTGTGTTGTTTTTGCTTCACAAAATCATAAAAACATTTCCTCCAACATGGTGGTGAAAGCATTTGACCCCTCTTGGATTTGGTGACTCTTTGGTTCTAAATGCTATTTGACTTTCACTAATTACATGCTTAATGGAAATTGTGACTTTGACTAAGGAAATTGTTATGAGCTTCTCTAACCATTTTAACAACTAAGAAAAGTCTAGGTAATCTCAATCTTCTTGGATTACGATAGCCAAATTAAGGATTTAAATCAAGTATTGCACTATTGGATTCTAATGATATGTTCATCAAAAGTCAAAGTGAGGAAACCTTAAGTCAACCATCCTTCTCTTATTGATTTTACATCAAACTTCTATTTTTGTTAAAATTGTTTATTTAAATATTAGTTTAATTCTAGTTTATTTCAAGTATTTCAAAAGACCAACCCCCCCCCCCCCCCCCTTTTAATTTATTGTCATTTTACAAGTATTTTTACAAAGAGATTTTTCATAGAGTTATAAAATTGAACCAATCTCCGTGGATTCGATCCCTTTACCACTATACACTATTTTAGTGTGTAATATTTAGGGATATTAATTTTGTTGGACTCAACAACCACCAAAGCTTTCTTGGGTTGATTTCGATATTAGAGATTTATAGGATGATGATCATGAGTTTATATGAGTTAAAAAGAGATTTTTGATAAAACAAAGAGTCTAGATTATGGATCCAAGCATAAACTTAGCTAAGATGATGATTTGTGTGGAATAACCTCCTTGAAAAGCTTTTAATCTCGAAATTTTTTATGAAGAAAGGAGAGGTGGTTGTGAGTTCTTGAGATATGTTTAAGTGAATTGTGTGTGTGTGTGTTTTCCCTTTGGCCGAGAGTGATAAGAAGATAAGGAGAAGAGAGAGAAGTGAAAGGATGGTTGCTTGGAGGTATGAGATGTTGCATGGAGGACCAAAATGTAATAAGGAGGTGGCTAACCCTCCTTATTTCACTAGTTCTATTTTTTTTTGTTTTTGCACTTGGGCCGAGAATTAGAGAAGAGAGAAGGGAATTTTGGGCCTTTTGTGTTTAATCCATATTATGGGCCTAATTTGATGATTTTTCAGCCCATTTGGTCTTTGGAGATGGTTCACGGCCCAATATAAATCAAAGTATGAGTTTTATGGCCCGTTAGGGCTAATTAAATTTGTTATGGCCCATTAGGGTATTTTATTTCATTATAGGCCCATTATGGCCTAAAATGTTAAAATAAATGAAAGTGGGTCCAATTAGAGCCCATTTAAGAGTCCTAGGCCCAAAATACTCAAATTGGAAGCTTATTGGTCCATTAGGCCCAATAAGGAAATCCTAGTCCATAATGGACTTAAACCGGGATTTCTAGGGTTTCCAATTATTTGTTGACTATTTGAAGTGCTTGTATAGAGTGTTTGATGGAAGTTTTGTTGTTATTGTATAAGCATCATACATGCTTTCACATTTTTGGTTCACAATGTTATCGTTGTTGTTGTTACAAAGCATCAAAATTCCTAGTTGTGACAAAAAGTCTTATGGTTCGTCTTGGCAATTGTAAGAGGAATATTGCTGAAGATAAAGCTGAAATTCGAAATACTATCATCTCGTATATGGAGGTTTGCCGAGTACTTCACCAGGGCGTGAAGATGATGATTACATAGATTCGAAACTTCTCACTAAGGGGAAGATTGTAAGGGTCGAAGTATGTAGTGAGGTGTCTAAGTACATTTTGGCCTGGGTAGTGTCGATGTCGAAGTGCTTTACTTCGAATGTATGTTTTTCATAAGGCAATCTCAATGGTCGGAGCTTTAACGTTCAATCCTTATGTATTTTTTGTATGCATATGTATCACCCTATTAATAGGGTAAGTATAGGAGTCAACAATACTTTTTTTAGAGCTTGAGTGCTTGTACTCTTTTGTGTTCATGTACTCTTTCAAAAGTAATCAAAGTGCCAAACAGATTCTATTTACATCTTTGATCTTAACACAATCAGTTTTCAATTTCATTCTAAATACATCATTCAAATGAACAACACCAATCCCACAAAATAAGTTTGGCTTGCCGTCGGGGCCCACAACTTATCTCTGGCTTGCTCCCCAGCTCACAACATAAGTCTGGCTTGCCCTCAGGGCCCACAACTTATGTCTGGATTGCTCCCGGATTCGTTGGCTACAATACAAAGCAGTACCACCTCACCTCTCAGTTTTAAATGATTGTTGAACAGGTCACAACTTTGAATATCAACTCTATCGGTCACCTATCCAAAAAACAGTGAGCAATTCTCAAATACAACTAAAAATACCCAAAATACCCTTAAGTCAGACTTGGTCAAATTCAATGGTCAAATTCAAAGTCAATAGACTGACCACCACATCGTGGTCATCCTTGACCACGTCATGGTGTCGATACGACAAAATAGTAGTGACCAGCCAAGCCGCCATGTCGTGGTTGCTAGGTTTTCAACAACTCAACGAAGTAAGTTGTTTTTCTTCGATTCCAAGTATCCTCCAACTCAGATCTTGTTTGGTCCATTTTAGGGTCTAGATAGATAAAGTTTCCAACTTTATCCCTTATAACCCTACAAAGTGCATAAATCTCAACTTTATGGTCCAAAACACCACGTGGCTTAACCGGTAAGCACTTAATCTATAAGGTCACTTGTCCAACAACTACAGAAAAGTTTTTAACACCATTCTAATTATAAAGAATTGTGCTTTTCAAACATGTATGTCCGATGCATGTCTTGAACTCTTATTAGGTTAAAAATAGGGCAAAAAGGCCAAGATCCATGCATGGTCTGAAAACTTAATCCTAGAATAGATACAAAGTACCAAAGACTCCTACAGGCCTGAAGATTCATAAAGTTACAAGCTTTATGAGATAAAACCATCCAAAACAACAATGCATAGATAAGGGTGGAAAAAAATCTAGAGATCTATCAATTTTTATACCTCCTGATGATGTTTGAGGAAGACAAAATTTTGGATCTACGTTGCTTTGGACTCCCAAGATGTTCTACCACCACCTTCTCTATTCACAAGCAACAAAAACACACTTTTAGCTAAAAACTCACACAAGAGGTATAGGGTTTGCAATGGACGATTACGAGGGATATAGGCTGATGGGAGGGAGGCTACAAGAGGTTGAGGTTGTTTAAATAGGGCTCAAACCCTTAAATTTAGGTTTTTCTCCAACCGCGGCCACCACGTCGTGGCACCTATTGCCACTTCGTCGTGGTTTATTAAATCTTTGCAACCCAAAAGCTATACCCACGTCATGGCCACCCAAAATGTCATCTACACATTTCATACCTGGAACGTATATTACAATTCTCCCCTGCTTAAATTAGATTCCTTCCTTGAAATCAGCTCTTTCTTTCTCTTCCTGAAGCAATCCTTCACAACAACCAAGATGTCTGAAAATATGTTGATCTAATTAGTCCAAGAGCTTCTTAGCCAAACTCCATCATGCTACACCTACACATAAGTGTACCATCGCAATGAAAACTATATGGTCACATACTGAACTAAACCATCCGCTTTTTCGGCTTCGACAACCCAACTAAGCTATCCACTATCAATACACGGGCTCACCCCCGATCTAATAACCAACCACATCACTCGAGCTTACCCCTGGTCTACTAAATAACAACACACATGCTAAATAAGATTATCCCATTCAACTGATAATCCAAGATTAAAACTGAACTTCGAAACAAAAACAAAACATACAAATGAATACCAACACTACAATAATCAACTAAATAAAAGATCTGATAACTCAAAACTCAGCCCACGAAACTCTCGCTTTCCCATGACAACCATCAGGCAACGGCTAAGCTAGAGGCGTAGGGTCCAACACTTCACCAAAAACAAGAAAGGTACAACGAGCTTTGATATGGATTTCCCGATTGCAATGGAAACCAACACACAAACTTCTTCTATAATACCTACCTAAATGACCCTCCTCGCCACACCTACGACATACAAAAGATTTGCACCTCCCCTCAACTGACCCGAACTCTGATCGGCGGGCTTGAACTGCTTTGCACAGGTTGTGATTGAATAAGAGCATGCCTTAGCTCCATAGTCCGAATCTTCATCTCGATCTCTCGTCTCTGTACGGCATCCTGGAGCTCGGAGAGAGTACTGTAATGATAGGTGGACACAAACTGTCGAATATCAGAATCTTAAGTTGCATCAAAATTCCAAATAAACAGCCCGCAAATAAACAGGGTTTATAATGCCACCACTCAGCAAGAGACTTACGTTGCACCACTAAAACTCCCAAAAATCTCTTACTGTCCACATGATCCAAACTAGCTGGTTCGTGAGTCTCTTACACAACATACTATGCGGTACAATGAAATGAGCATCAGAGAAAAACAATGACACAAAAGGTCTACCATACATACAACTATTCCAAATATGAGTACCAACCACCAGGTCTTCGGGTTTCTTCATGGTTCCCCCAACCCCAAATATATATCATGTGCTTATGATAGTACGGGCCCAATACTAACGTTCACACCTACATATTTTTGTGTTTGGAATTACCACGAAGTCAACTGTCCTCTGATTTAGGTTGCATACTTGTACCCTTATTTTGTTTTCTAAATTTCATACCGTACTAGAACCCTTAGACTCTATAAAGGTTCTCTTCCTAGCCAAATGTTGACCAACAATAAACCAACATCTCACTATGCCTATTGAATCTATGTAGTCCAAGCATCACCCTAAGATGATCTTCTGTTTCCTTGATACACACAAAAATAGTCGAACTACAAATGTTCTTGAATAATTAAGCTTGTAGGTCATGAGAAATTTCCCTAACATTGAGTGATATTAACAATTACAGGATCAGCGAGCAAGAAAAGAGGATGTCCCGATATCGAAAAGAAATAAGAGTCCTGAAGGCATATAACAAATAGCATATAACTCTCAGCACATATCCTCTCCTATAAGAGTCTAATGCACCTAAGTGAGTCAGGCTACACTGTGAGTCTAAACACCGACCTCTTTATTCAGTTCGCTCACAGCATGCATAACTCTGGTACCAACTTGTAACGTCGTGATTTTTACCATATTTTTATTTCTTTTTAAAACATTTATTTAACAGAACACGTTAATGGAAAACTTAGTTTTCAAATCAAAATATTTTCAAACCACAACGTTACTTCAAAAATTCAAACATAATTCCAAACCATTTAAAATGTAAACAAACGTACTTTAAAGTAAATAATAAAAAATGTGTCCAAGAGTGGTATCGTTAATAGAAATCTGTAACGTCCCAAAATTCAAGACTAAAAATTTCTTTTAATAAAATATTACTTAAAGTAAAATCATAATTTCAAAACATAAAAAGAGTATTAGTTTTCAAAACACATGTTCATTATCAGAGTAAAACATTCCCAGGCTTACTAATCTATGGTGTGTGCCATGCGATCATCCCGAGCTCCATCATCCGCTACCGGAAGCACCTGAAACCAAAACTGAAAACCGTAAGCACAAAGCTTAGTGAGTTCCCCAGATACCACATACCATACAAACCATTCATAGCCAAGTACCATACGTAACCGACTTATCCATAATCAAGTAGGTGCTATGTGCCAAACATAGTCTTGCCATTATGCCACGGGCCACGCGTGGTCTTCCTGGTCAAGCCTGGGCCACTCCCTGGGTCTTACAGACAAGTGCCAAGGGCCACCCCCTGGTCTTACAGACATGTGCCAAGGGCCACCCCCTGGTCTTTTATGCAAGTATCACAAAGACAACCATACACACCACTCTACTTAGCTAAACAGCATACAGTGTGCCAGAAGCCACCTCCTAGTCTTTCATATATAATAGCATACAATGCGCCAGGAGCCACCTCTGGTCTTTCATACATATTGCTTGGGGCTAACCCCCGGGTCTTCCTATCATCCATAATAACATACTGTGTGCCAGGAGCCGCCCCCTGGTCTTTCATGCATATTGCCTAGGGCTAACCCCCGGGTCTTCCTACCATACATAATAACATACTGTGTGCCAGGAGCCGCCCCTGGTCTTTCATGCATATTCTAAATGGGCCGGCATTGGTGCCTTAGACCCATACAAACAGTGAGGAGACTCACCTCGCACTGCTGAACTCTGCTGATAATCCTCTGGCTGCTGACCGACAACTCTCTGAACTCCTGCTCCACTAGCTCCCCGAGCTACCAATATCAATGCAACACTTAGTCTAACTATCCCCCGAAAGTCAACTAAGTCAACTTTGGTCAAGGTCAAAGTCCTGGTCAAAGTCAACCTTCCAGGTCAACCCTACTCGCCGAGTCACCCTATTGACTCGCCGAGTTCATATGTTCAGAGTCCTTCTCTTAGCGACTCGACTCGCCGAGTCATTCCATGACTCGCTGAGTCTACCGATTACCGAGTCCTGACCTGTCCAACTCACCGAGTCTCCATTCGACTCACTGTTTCGAGTCTCAACTCGAAGGGTTTGGGGTTTCGCGACCTGACTCGCCGAGTCCAAGAACAGACTCGCCGAGTCCAGGACAACCTTCAATAGACCCGCCGAGTTGTTCATACAACTCGCCGAGTTCCTGCCCAACATCATCTGACTCGAAGAGCTGTTCATCCCACTCGTCGAGTTCCTCCTCGTCTTCATGCTACTCGCCGAGTCCACTCAAAGGACTCGCCGAGTCCATTCAGATCTCCAAACATGCAGAGGACTTTTGAGTCATGCATGGACTCCAAACTGTAGATCCACCCTTCCCATGCCTATTCCTCACGTAAAGTTGCAAACTTTACGTGTAGAGATGGAGATCTAGGCAAAATACACCATAAACTAGGGTTTAAGGCCAAGGGGCTTCAAAACTGACTCAAGGGCTGATACTGTATGCTTCTCTAGTCCATAACACACTTGGATCTGAAGTAGCAACTCCATATCCAACTTCTAAGTCAAATGGGTGACAAACCATGGCTTAAAAGCCCCAAATCTCACCACCATGGAAGATCTAAAGGAGAGAAACGACTTATTACCTTCAATATCTCAGAAAGGCTCCACAAACTCCAGATCTGAAGCCAATCCTTGAAGCTTCACTGATTCCCCTCTTTCTTCTTCCTTCAATTCACCCAAAAATGGCTTGGAAGCTTGAATGCACAACAATGGAGGCTTAGGGTTCGCTTTCTGAATGAGGGAGGCTCTCAGGAACCCTAATGGAGAGAATAAGGAGCTTAAATAGCGCCCAAAGTCCCGGATTTTGGGTTTTCGTCGCACGGGCCAGACTCGCCGAGTCCACTTGGCCGACTCGCCGAGTTGGTCACTTACTCCTCGACCCGGATCCCGCTCGGACTCACCGAGTTCCTCCTTGGACTCGCCGAGTCGCCTCTAAAAATTATGGTTTTCTTTCCTTTCTTGGCCTTCAAAACTTTGGGTGTTACAACTCTCCCCCACATAAACTAAACTTCGTCCTCGAAGTTTGCTATGGCCCACCGCCTGCGATCTGCCTCCAAAAACTCACCAATTAATCCAACACCAGCTGCCTACCTTCGCTAGCCTCCCGCTCGGTCATTCCGACTAACACAAATCCTTACGGTTAATCATTTCGAGTCAACTCTGACCCTGATCAGTCTGGAAACACAACTTACTCAGCCGACAACCTTCTGGTACTCTCCGAGTACTGCAACTGAACCCATAGGGGATTCACCCCTTCTTTCCTCACGCGATTCCCTTGCCTTCCCAAGGCGATGCCCCAAAACAACTATCTCCCCTGCCACTGTGAAGACCCTATCTTCACCAAATCCATTACTCCCGCTACTTCCAGTACGGGTCAATATCGCCAGTATCCACTGGGCATTTTTCTACTATAATTGGTGTTGAGCACCCCACGACCAACTATCTGAATTTCACCATAGACTGCTTACCAGCACTGCTACTGGCTGGAAATATCTGCTATTCCTTATCTGCCTTCCGGATGAACTGAGACCACCCTGGTCCCTACCAATCTACCAATATCTGGATTACCGGCTCCCACCGGTCGCTAGCCCCAACTCAACTCCTAGTCGCTCCCAGCGACTTTCGAAGAAACTTCGACCACCAATAACCGCTCAATCCACTCTGCCACTAAATCATACACCTGATACATTCGCTCTAACGAATAAGGACCGATGAATGCTACGGGCCACCCCGTAGTCTTACAACACTTCTACGCTGCCAGCCAACCAAGGCTACGGGCCGCCCTGCAGTCTTGCTAAACCAGTGCTACGGGCCACGCCGTAGCCTAACCATACTCACATATGATTGCTGCGGGCCACACCGCAGTCTTGCTAATCTAATGCTACAGACCACACCGCAGTCTTACTAATCTAATGCTACGGGCCACACCGCAGTCTTACTAATTTTCCTCACATACGATTGCTACGGACCACACCGTAGTCTTAATATACTTCTCTTACTATCTACACACTGGTGAATTCTACGGCTATCCGGTAGTCTGACAACACCTTTCCACACCGACTAGCTGCTAGTGGATGCTACGACTAGCCCATAGTCGATCATACAACACGATCGAGTACCCCCAAGTGGTACTCATGTCCCAAATGGAGCTCCCAACCGATTCCTATGTTATCCACGACCAGAAATTTCGAGAATGAGGTCTCACAATTGACAAGTTTTCCCAACTTCCAATTTACACTATCCTCCAATCATACAGTCACCTGAGCCGTCTTTCTTCCTAACAGGAGAGAGAAACTTATCCTAGTTTCACAACCCCTTCTACTCCCATAACCTGATTGTTTCTCCCCCACTTAGCCTCAGCTAAGTCTTTACTGCCTGCGAAAACCCGAAGATTTCCATTCCTTCCTTCCTTACACGATAGGCATGATAACCACCATCGCCCTATCCCTGCTAGCGATCCGCCTCTAGCCCACTCCAACTACCATATGATTACCGAATACTAGATGAACACCTCCCGCATCCCTAATGCTAAAAAAATATCCTCTAAGCTCTGACTACTGTCCTTATAGTCCGAATAACTGGGCACAGACTCCTTGGTGATAAGCCACTTTCCTTGATGCTTCTGAAAGCCGTCCCGAACGCCCAGATTAGAACCATCAAACCCTGATGATGGTGGTTGACCACTCCTGAACCATTTTCAACCGTAACCGAGATGATACTGGACACTTCGAACCCGAAGTGAAAGATGACCTACACTAGCTACTAATAGCTCCTGGTATGCAATTGGCATATGACAATTCCAAAATACAATCCAAATACAAGCAGAGAGACAAATCATACATAAAATCGCCTGAGTCTAGGGTAAAAACTTCCCTAATTCATATAGGAATGAAAATAGCCTTAGATACGTACCTGCAACATTCCTTGATGTAATCCAGATCTTCCGCATTTGTCACTGCAAGGCACTAACCTCTCGCCCATCCGTAAACCTCATAGTCGTTGGGGCAGGCGCACTCTCTGCTCCTCCCGTCATCGTCGGGCGTTCGGTCCTCTTGTGGCCCACCTGATTGCAGTGAAAACATAATGGGCTTGCCCCCCGTGGGCAGTCCCTGCTGACGTGACCATCACTGCCACACTTGTAGCAGCCGGAACCCCTGGAACGACACACTCCCTCATGTGGTTTCCCGCACGTGTTGCACTGACTTCGGCCCTGCCGACCCACTAATCGCTGATCTGAAGTCTTGGGTCTCTTCCCGGGACCCTCCAAAGTGTATGTCTGATCTGACCTCCTCTTCGCAATGTGCTCCAGATCGATCTCCCTCTCCCTAGCTCTGGCAATCATAAAGTCCAAGGTCGGGCATGCCGAGAAGCTGACATGCTCTCGAATATCCGCTCACAACATGTCATGATAGTGGGTCCTCTGCATTTCATCATCCCCTGCATACTGAGGAACTAATAGGGGCCTCTCCCGAAACTTGGCGGTAATCTCCGCCACCGACTCTGTCGTCTGTCTCATTTCTAGGAATTCTCCGGCCAGTTGCCGAAGCTCCACTGCCGGTGCAAACTCCGCCCTAAACCTGGTCACGAAGTCTGACCAGGTCATAGCCTCGACGACCGAGGCTCCCAATGAGTCTCCAACTGACTCCCACCAATCTCTAGCTCTGTCTCTCAAACATGCCGCCACAAAGCGGACCTTCGACCCATCCGGGCAGAAGCTCGTCAACTATGCAAAATCAATGTCTGCGATCCATCTCTTGGCAGCAATGGGGTTCTTCACCCCGTGAAAATCCGGCGCACCACACCCTCTGAAGTCCTTGAAGGACAGCGTACGCGTACTTGCCTGGCCAGACTCCAAATCACTCTTGAAAGCTCGGAGGCGATCCTCCATCAGCTCAATGATCCCCTCCTTGATTGACCCGAAAATGACCGGGGTCGCCTCAAGGATGCCTCTCGTAATCTCAAATGCGATGAAATCGCGCAACCCATCATCAACTGGTTCGGATCTAGCGCCCGAACCTGATCCTGAACCGGATCCTGACCCGCCCACTGGTCTTTCTTGCAACGTCACCATGCTGAAAATATAACACAACCACTATCAGAATACTAATCACTGCTGCGAGACCAAACACACGCACTACCAGGTTCCCGGTCTTGTCTCGGCCCTTCCCGAATCGAGTACGAATCCTCTGCTTTCAGTAGTACGGGCCCATACTACCTTCCACATCTATCCGTACTTTCCTCAAGAATTGCTTTGACTCCACCAGGTCCCTTATCCACTACTACTGCTCCCAAACACCATCTCATCCTAGGCTTACCCTAGGGAAACCTTTGACTCAACTCAACCAGTCCTCAGCTACTGAAGGTCTCCTTGTGATGCCAATTAGCCATCACCTGGATACCATCACATGTGACGAGGCTCAGATAATCCTTCAAGTAAAAGACTCGTCCCTAAAACGGTTGGACTCAAACAAGAGTTGCGCAATATGGCCAAATCCAACACTTTTAGATTATTCAACCCTGATCACATGTGACATGGCGTATCCACTTAATGGCTAACTCCCATCACTCAAAATCCCACAATGCACAAAGCAAGCAGCATTCGGACAAGGGGAAAATCTACCCACAACATACTTAAGCAATCATATCCAAATAGCAAGAATCTGAACTAGCATGCAACACAAACTCATAAACTCAGGCATAACCTAAACAGGCTATCCTCCTACTGTCTAATCAGCACTATCATGCAGCTCAAACACATATAATAGGCACATAAGGCATCATTCCTAGATCCTTAGTCCTAATCTAGCATGTTGTTCTATCAACTGATAATCATAACATAAACTTGTATGGGTATTTTGGGGTACTTACTTGAGCTCGGCTGATTGCATGCACCACACCCCTTCTCTTTTTTCAAAGTTCTTTTTCTTTCTGAATTCTTTTGCTTTTCTAAAACTGTTTTTAGTTCTCAAAAATCTTTTTACGAAACTGTCTTTTCATTTTTGAAAACTTTTTATCCGACCCCTCAGTTTGAGTTCAGGCACACCCGAGAGTATGCCCTACCATACATAATAACATACTGTGTGCCAGGAGCCGCCCCTGGTCTTTCATGCATATTCTAAATGGGCCGGCATTGGTGCCTTAGACCCATACAAACAGTGAGGAGACTCACCTCGCACTGCTGAACTTTGCTGATAATCCTCTGGCTGCTGACCGACAACTCTCTGAACTCCTGCTCCACTAGCTCCCCGAGCTACCAATATCAATGCAACACTTAGTCTAACTATCCCCCGAAAGTCAACTAAGTCAACTCTGGTCAAGGTCAAAGTCCTGGTCAAAGTCAACCTTCCAGGTCAACCCTACTCGCCGAGTCACCCTATTGACTCGCCGAGTTCATATGTTCAGAGTCCTTCTCTTAGCGACTCGACTCGCCGAGTCATTCCATGACTCGCTGAGTCTACCGATTACCGAGTCCTGACCTGTCCAACTCACCGAGTCTCCATTCGACTCACTGTTTCGAGTCTCAACTCGAAGGGATTGGGGTTTCGCGAACTGACTCGCCGAGTCCAAGAACAGACTCGCCGAGTCTAGGACAACCTTCAATAGACTCGCCGAGTTGTTCATACAACTCGCTGAGTTCCTGCCCAACATCATCTGACTCGACGAGCTGTTCATCCCACTCGTCGAGTTCCTCCTCGTCTTCATGCTACTCGCCGAGTCCACTCAAAGGACTCGTCGAGTCTATTCAGATCTCCAAACATGCAGAGGACTTTTGAGTCATGCATGGACTCCAAACTGTAGATCCACCCTTCCCATGCCTATTCCTCACGTAAAGTTGCAAACTTTACGTGTAGAGATGGAGATCTAGGCAAAATACACTATAAACTAGGATTTAAGGCCAAGGGGCTTCAAAATTGACTCAAGGGCTGGTACTTTATGCTTCTCTAGTCCATAACACACTTGGATCTGAAGTAGCAACTCCAAATCCAGCTTCTAACTCAAATGGGTGACAAACCATGGCTTAAAAGCCCCAAATCTCACCACCATGGAAGATCTAAAGGAGAGAAACGACTTATTACCTTCAATATCTCAGAAAGGCTCCACAAACTCCAGATCTGAAGCCAATCCTTGAAGCTTCACTGATTCCCCTCTTTCTTCTTCCTTCAATTCACCCAAAAATGGCTTGGAAGCTTGAATGCACAACAATGGAGGCTTAGGGTTCGCTTTCTGAATGAGGGAGGCTCTCAGGAACCCTAATGGAGAGAATAAAGAGCTTAAATAGCGCCAAAGTCCCGGATTTATGGTTTTCCTCGCACAGGCCAGACTCGCCGAGTCCACTTGGCCGACTCGTCGAGTTGGTCACTTACTCCTCGACCCGGATCCCGCTCGGACTCGCCGAGTCGCCCCTAAAAATTAGGGTTTTCTTTCCTTTCTTGGCCTTCAAAACTTTGGGTGTTACAAAATCTACTACCCATAAGAACCCCTCTCACCAAGGCCAATCTTCCAAACTGTTTGCACCAATCATAAGACACAAAAGAGAAAATATACAAGTGTTAGCCCCTGCTGAGTGAGTTCATAAAGTTGCACATAAAACATACAAACCCCAAATGGGTAAATCATTCATTTTACTATGAAGCATAAAAATGATAGACAAATAAAAGATAGCAAACAACCGCATAATATAGTTAACCGGTCATATATTCCACCGCATACAAGCATAAATATTCAACCGCAATTCTACCACATAACATTTATGATCAACCAAATAACATACAAACAACCGAATAGCATGCAAACAATTACATTTCATATATAAGTAACATTTAATTGTTCAACCTTTTATTAATAACCAACATTTTGTTACATATTCAACCTTTTAATATACAACCATCATTTGTTATATATTCAACCTTTTAATATGCAACCAACCTTTTGTTATTTGTTCAACCTCTTATTATATCTATCCAACTGATTGATAGAAATGTGTCCCTTAGTGCTACCTAACCCAAGAGAAATACCTTGTTCACTACTTGTGTGCACAACCCGCCGAATGCTCTTAGTGGCTCATGACTTCCACCCGAAACACCAACCCCGTGACTCCACTTTCACTACTCCGACTTTGCAAAGTACAAGTACCCCGCGGTGTCGTTCAAGAATAGGTACAAACGGTGCCAATTCTACCACAACACCTCCCGACTCCCACGTTATGTTTGCGTTGGACGCGAACGAGGGACCAACATCACTCTAGCCTAAGAACACCGAAGTGCCCGCAAACCATGTGTCACACGGTCATCTAGAAAGACTGACAACTAACAACCTCTGTGGCTGTAGCTCTTCCTATAGGTACTCTTTCAACCTAGTAGGCACCCTAATTAATCCAAATAAGGTTTTAGGAAAAGATCATGAATTACCAAACCATCTACGCATAACCCCACAATGTCATTTATACATTAAGTAAATCATGTAATTCATACAATATAAGTGTGTATTAAAAAACATGCATTATATTCATAACTCACACATACATTACATCACAAATATCATATCATCATCAAGAACAAGTAATGACATGGTCATCCTAAAGTGAATCAATTCACCATCTATGGATTGTATGTTTCATTAATGCAACCTTAACGAGTTAAAACTATGAACTCACCATAGACCGTTGTAAGAAATCCTACATCAGTTCTCATGAGCTTCATATAATATCAAGACAACCTAAACATAAATACCATTACATTTAGTACAAAGCTAATTACTTTATAACCTAATAACCTAACCTCATTGTTGTGATTATACGCTTTTAGACAGGTAATGAAACCTCACTATTTAAATAATTAGTTGTAGTCATTTATTTAACTCATTTGATATATAGATAATGTAAATCTCTCTGATTATGCATGCATGGTATTATAAGCATAAAAGTATGAAACGTCACCCATATATTTGAGTTGATAATTCATTTTATATTTAATTATTATAGCAATTAATTAAAAGCTTCCTAGAAACCAACCAACCATTATATTAACCTTTAATCGAAAATTTACTGATTTGGTAAAATACCAATTCTTGACTAATTCACATACTACGTGATCATTATCATGTCATAAGTATAATTCATATTAAATATTTAAGGTTATATTTAAAGTAATACTTTAGGAAAACGCATTCATTTGTTCCACCAGTGGTTCATCACCATTAAATTGAGTATTTAAAGTAGGATCAGACAGTTTGCCGTTTCAAAAAAAAAAAAAAAACATAACAATTATTTTCATCCAATATACAATATGATTTTTCCCTTTTCTGAATAATGAATTTACCTCTCGCTTTCACAAATGGAAATGATTTCCATACAACTAGATACTTCACTTGAACCTTCATGAACGCAACTGTGAAGCTCTACTTGTCTATCGTGAACAAACCATACGTAACAGTCGATCAAAATTTTACACATACAATTGCATCATCTGTTGGTGATTTTAGTGTCACCATGTCATTTTAAGTAATTGGAACCAACATGTGAACTAAGGGGCTTCATGATTTGTACTCTAATATATGTACGAGGTTGTGCGGAGTGCACGCATGTATAAGATCGAATCAGAAGTCGGTTCGACGACTAGTCGGGGTCCGGGGTTTCCAAAGGGGTAGCGTCCCTTTGGCGAGTTCTAGGGGCAGCGCCCCTAGCAGAGCCCCTGGCTGGGGTCCCACTGCCAGGTCAGCGGGCGGAGTCGAGGGGCAGAGCCCCCGCGGGGATTGGGGAAGCACCTAAAAACCTCACTGAATTTTACATATGGGAACATAATAGAAAATTCAATTTCTTGAGGGTGATTATGGTAAAACTAACAAAACTTGTTAGTTTTTGGTAACCCTAAATCTTCATTAAATCTGGATTAACTTTACTTACTTCCAAAACAACTAATGACGGCCCAACCCGAATGAAACCCTAATTGTGTTTAATATATAAACAACTCTTCCTCTACAGAAGTTGGTCACGATCTTAAGCTCTCGTTTTCATCAGACTTTCACAGAATCCTCTAGCATATTGGCTTACGTCTTCTGTGCCTAGAAACGTAAGTGTCCACTTGTATTATCCTAGGCTGAATTTCTTGTAACCCAGGCATAAGGTAGAAATATCAGTTCGAAAAATGATATCATGATCCAAGTTGGTATCCAGATCTCCACCACAAACCCTAAATTTCCCAGCATCCTGTCAAGAACCACCTTCATCTCACGACTTCGTGGATCACCGAAGTTGGAAAAGAATCAGTAGTTACCAATCGGGTTTGTAACCGGCTCGTAGACCTCACCGTGAAAACATGGCTGCTACCTTAAGTGTAATCTTTGCCGGAACTCTAGCCACTCACGGAGAAAAATCCACAGCCTCCACGATAACACCCATCGCCATTCCTTCGATTCCACAACTTCCCTTGATCGAGTCACAAGAACAAGTCACAAGAAAGATGGTGACGATCGTAATTACAGGTAATCGTTCAAACAACTCGACTCTTCATTGGAGTTTTAGGCTTTTAGCCATGCCAGAAAATCGTCGCACCTCCTTTACTCATGCCGCTACTCTCTCAATCTCTCCACAACACCCTCTCATTACATCAAAACCATTAACGAAAACCGTTATCGACTTTAATTAGGATTGGAATTGCGTATGACGTAATCGTCGGTAAAGAGGGAGGAATCAACAGAGTTCCTCAAAATCATGTATTCATTAATCGAATTTTCCATTTTAGTCCCTAAAGCTTACCATATTTCCACTTTAAGCCTTAAATTCAAAAGAACCATTTTTTTTAAATACTTTCAAGAATGGCGATTCGACCCCTGGACTTTATTTTTATCCTTAATGGATTTTATTTTCCCTAACTAATCCCACAACTTAATTAATTAAATTATATACCATTTTTAATATGTCGATTAAGTATTTTAGGTGTTAATTAACAATCTTTTATTTAATTTATTTCGATTTTATAACCATAAAACTCCAATCTTTTGCATAAAATTAATTAATCAACTAATATCGTTGAGCAAAATACCCACAACACCACTCAAAATACCCAAAATACCCCTTAGTCAAACTTGGTCAAAATCAACGATTAAAGTCAAAGTCAACAGACTGACCACCACGTCGTAGTCATCCTTGACCATGTCGTGGTGTCGATACGATAAAATAGTCGTGACCAGCCTAGTCGCCACGTTGTGGTGACCTTTGCCATGCCGTAGTTACTAGGTTTTCATCAACTTAACGAATTAAGCTATTTTTATTCAATTTCAAGGATCCTCCAACTTAGATCTGGTCCATTTTAGGGTCTAGATGGATAAAGTTTCCAACTTTATCCCTTAAAACACTCTAAAGTGCATGTATTTCAACTTTATGGTCCAAAACACCCAAAAAGCCATATACACATTTCATACCTGGAAAGGGTTTTTTCTTCAATGAAAGAGAATATAAAGCTATCTTTTATTCTTTATGGATTTCAGCATAATAAACGTGTTTAAGTATAATTTGTTATGTATTGACCTACTAACACACAACTAAGCTACAAGTTTATATTCTTGCTAGCTTTTCCATACAAAACTATTTATTTTCATTTGGGTCACCACACTAAGTTAACTAATGACAAAAGCTAATTTTAAAACTGGCAATTTTAGTCCTTCTCAAGAGGTTTTCAGTTTTTTGCTAATATTAATCCTTCGACTTATTTGCAATACCTTTATAACTTTATTATATATTTTTTCAAATTTTTTGTTTATTTGTTTATTCATTTTTGATTTATTATTATTTTTTATTTTGTTTACATTGAAAGTTATACTACAAAAACAAAAATTCTAAACCCAAAATCATAATGTTACAAAAATGTCCCACGATTATGAATGAATTTAAGAGAACCTTAATGAAATTTGTAACCAAACATAAATTTTGAATATTCGTCACGTCCCAAAAATACTGAGTAAAAATTTCATTTTTAAACAATCCAAAACATTCATTCATTTGTTTAAAAGACAATCAAAGTATAATGTGTTCTCAACATCATAGTGAATCATAAGAAGATAGTGCAGAATAAAACTCCAAGTTATGTCGTTTGATCAGGTCGGGCCCTTCCATTTCGAACTAGAAGTACCTGAAATATTTAAACATAAAACTGTAAGCACAAAGCTTAGTGACTTTCTGCAAAATACCACATACCATATATATAGAAAAGGTCTATATCAACCCCAAGTGAAGGCTATGGGCCAAATCATAGTCTGACAATCATTTGCTACCATGGGCCAAATCATGGTCTTTCCTTGTAATGCCAAGGGCTAAATCTTGGTCTTAAGTACAACTGTCAGGGGCAAGATCATGGCCTTTCATACAAATACCAGGGGTCAGATCATGGTTATTTATGCAAATATCAGAGGCAACATCTGTTGGATTAGGTGTCTAAGTTCATAACTATTTCTGGAATGTACTTGACCCGATTAGCATGGTCCATTTGGGTTGCATGGCATCATGCATTTGGGTAAAATAAAATGAGAGAAATAACACTTAAGGTTTATTAATATATTATAAGTTCTAATATATTAATAATATTATTTAATTAGTATTGATCAAGAATTAATTTGGAATTAATTAAGTGATCAAAAGTAGACTAGTTAAATATATGGGTTGATTGTGTAAATCATCCATACTTATATAGTGGGATAATGCTTCATGGATTATCAAGTTGGGCTAAAACCATAGGATGCTCCATGGTGGTTATAGAACCCATGGGTCATGGAAATGAAAAGTCATGACAATTAGGGTTTACATGGTGTAACCCTAATTGTAACACACTATATAAGCATCACTTTGTTCACCAAAATCGACAACTAAGTAATACAAGTGAGGGCTAGCCAATTTATAAGTGTTCTTCATTTCTCTCTAAGTTATTCCAAGTGTATTTGGTGTTGTGTGAGACATTTGAGGCATCACACTTGAGGTGCTAAGCTAACAAGGTTTTTCAAGGAATCCAATCTACTACAAGGTTTGTTTTCTTGCTTACTTTTATGGTTAAAAGTTCTCCATGTATGCTAGATAGGATATAAACCTTGGAAAAACAAATTTTGCATGTATCATAGATAAAACATAGATCCAAGGTTTCTAGGGTTGCATGTACATCATAGGAGTGTTAGAATGCTCAAAACCCTTCAAAATCCTGGTCTTTAATATAAATGTCAATCCTAGTCTTCCATGAAAGTATCACAAATACAACTAGCATCCTATATAGTATAATGATAAGACTCACCTCATACTCGAATCAAATACGACAACTCGTACATACATGAAATTGGTGCTACAACCCACCTATGGGAACACCCAAGGTCAAGTCTTAGTCCACACTATAAATCTATCAATTTAACCAAAATTTAGACAAAGATCAAAAATTTAATGGTCAAAGTCAACACCAGCTGACTTCCATGTCATGGCCACCCATTGCCCACGTCATGGCAACTTCATGACAAAGCAGTCACGACCGGACCAACAACCACGTTGTGGAAATTGCACATAAATAACTTAATGGATTAAGCACTTAACTTCTAATCTTAACAGCTCTAAAGCTCATATCTGAAAATCCTCCATGTCTTTATGGATAAACTTTCCAAATTTATCCATTAGAACATCCCAATAGGTCAAGATATCTAATCATGGTTTAAAAGCCAGATGATGCACTCTAATGGTTTGGAGTTCACTGAAACTCTAAGTACAAGAAGATTGGGACCAAAAAGCTCATAAAATGACCTAAAACAAGATCTAGAGAGATGATGAGAAAGTTTGAGACTTTATACCTACAAAAGGTTAGAAATATGATGAAGATGATGGATCTAAGCTGTAACCAAGCTCACAAACTACAAGATGGGATCATGTTTCCTTTAATCTTCACAAATATGGCTTCACACATTCAAAACACACATAAAGAGTCTATGGTTTAGGTGGGGATCGATTTCAGAGGATGGAGGCTGCCAAATGAGGCAACCATAAGAGTTAGTGCCTTTAAACAGGGTACCAATCCCGAATTCTAGGGTTTTAAACCCCAACCGCCACCATGTCATTGCTAAGACCTTTCCACGTCGTGGTGCATTGCAAATACGCAGTTTATGAACCAATCCGCTGATGGGTTTTGAGCATTCTAACACTTCCTAAGTATACATGCAACCCTAATAACCTTGGATCTATGTTTGTCTAATTATCATGCAAAGTTGAATTCCAAGGTTATATTCCTATCTAGCATACATGGGGAACATTTTCATCTTGAATGAAAGATAGAATAACATACCTTGTTGTTGATTATGATCATTGAAACCTTGTGAGCCTTGTACCCTAAGTGTGATGCCTCAAATGCTTCACACAACACCAAATGCAATTGGAATGAACTTTGAGAGAATCTTACACTTGCAAAAATTGGCTCTAGCCCTCTCGTTTTTTTTAGGGTAGCCAATTTTGGGAGAACACCTTTGTTTAAATAGTGCGTTGCATTATGTAAACACTAATGTAACATGACTCTTCATTTCATGATCCATGAGCTAACTCCATGGAGCATCCATGGAGCATCCTATGGGTGGAACCCAACTTGATAATCCATGGAGCCTCTTAGGCCACTATATAAGATATGGAGGATTTAAGTAATCTACCCATACATTTAATTTGTTATCTTTTGATCACTTAATTAATTCTAAATTAATTCTTGATCAAACTAATTAAATAATATTATTAATATATTAGAACTTATAATATATTAATAAACCATAAGTGTTATTTCTCTCATTTTAGTTTATCCAATTGCATGGTGCCATGCAACCCACATGGACCATGCCGGATCGGGTTAAGTACATACCAGAAATAGTTATGGACTTAGACACCTTATCCAACAGTCTCCCACTTGGATAAGTCTAATAACTATAATTTCAATATTTCAGGGACCGATCGGCAATCGTAGCTCTTTCAAGGTCTCTCGGAACTGAGAAGATATTAATACGCCATTTAAGATAAGTGATCATATAATCCTCTGTTCTAGATATCAGCCGGACAAATACATGGAACAATGTCTTACTTATTGTCCAGTAGTTTGTTTCCTGATTTCTGATTTGTTTGACAAAGAACTTAATTGAACACATCAACTTAGTTCTGACCGAGCCCGGTACATAGGTCAAAACAAAATCATCAAGGGTCCTAGATATCAGCTTCTAATCCAAGAAGGAACAGATAAACTTCGACTCATATGTTTGCTCTACTACTTATTGAATTATACACAAGAGCACGTTTTATAACATCGAGTTACCAATGCGTTTTCGTACAATCAATGTATAACCAAATCATAGGCACAAATCATATCTCTAGGTTTGAAGACTTATATGATATTACCGTCTCACAATCACTCGAGATAAATTCCATGAAGTGATTCCAGTGAGCGTGGGTTGAGTCCAATGCTCAAAACTTATGAGCACTCATGAGTGTTGTAGCCATGTCCAACACCTTAGACCTCTGCAACCAATCATGACAGTCTTGATTCATACCTACTTTCGACATATGACCGATTGTGGAGGTTCGAATAATATGATATACGAAACATAATTATTCTGGAAGTCAAAACATGCAAAAGAAATATAGTAAACGATCGACAAGAGATAGCAACACTTTTACTCATAAATAAAACACCTTTTATTCATCATCTAATGTGAATTACAATTTACAAATTTCAAGGTTATCTAACTACTAAATCTAATATCATCCTTCATCCTTATGCTCCGAGCATGCTGAAGATGCTTAACCCGAGTCAGTCCCTTCGTGAGGGGGTCTGCTGGATTCTCATCCGATGATACCCTCTTTGCCATGAGGAGTCCTTCTTCTATTCGATGTCTGATGAAATGGTATTTTCTGTCGATGTGTCTGGATCTCCCATGATCCCTTGGTTCCTTGGCTAAGGCAACTGCAGTTTTACTATCACAAAAAATTTCCATTGGCTCCTTAATAGCTGGTACAAATCCAAGGTCTCCAATGAAGTTCTTCAGCCATATCGCCTCCTTTGCTTCCTCGCTAGCTGCTATATACTCTGATTCGCAAGTTGAATCAGCCATTGTCTCTTATTTGGAACTCTTCCAAGAAATTGCTCCTCTGTTTAAGGTAAAAACTCAGCCTGATTGAGAGCAAAAATTATCCCTATCAGTCTGAAGGCTAGCAACACTATACCCTACAACTCTCAAGTCTTTACTCCCACCGAGGGTAAGGACCCAGTCCTTAGTCCTCCGTAGGTACTTGAGGATATTCCTTACTGCAGTCCAGTGTGCCTTGCCAGGGTTCCCTTGATACCTGCTAACCATGCTTAAAGCAAAGGCTACATTAGGTCGAGTAGAAATACATGCAAATTTCTTTTTCAAGGTTATTTCCTAACTAGCATGGCATGGGGATTACATAAAACATAAAAACTAGTAGAAATACATACCTTGTTGTTGCTTGGATTCCTTCAAGACTTTGTGAGCCTAGCACCCCAAATGTTATGCCTCAAATGCTTCACACAACACTACAAAGTTGGAATAACTTGAGAGAATGTCACTTAGCCTCAAAAATCGGTTATGCCCTCTTATGAATACCCTAGTCCGATTTTGCATGCTATAGGGTTTCTTTTATAGTGTGTCATAATTAGGAGTTACAAATCTAAACCCTAATTGTCATGACTCTTCATTTCTCATGACCCATGGGTTTGTAACTCCCATGGACTATCCATGGAGCTCCATATGGTTATAACCAAACCCATAAACCATGGATCATTAATCCACCATAAAAGAATTGATGATTGTCATAATCAACCCTATATATTTAATTAGTCTCACTTTGATCACCAAATTAATACTAGATTAATACTTGATCAATACTAATTAAATAATACCATTATTAATATATTAGAACTTATAATATATTAATAATCATAAGTGCCTTATTCTCTCATCTAGTATATCCAAGTATTGTAATGCCATGCAACCCAAATGGACCATGCCGGGTCGGGTCAAGTACATACCAAATAAAGTTAGGACATAGACACTATATCCAACAACATGATCGATCCTATAGCCGAAGCATAAGGTACTCGTCTCATTTCTGTTATCTCAGCCTCAGTACTTGGGCTTTGTGTCTTACTCAATCTGGTGTTACTCTGGATGGTTAACTCTCCTTTCTTGGAGTCCTGCATGTTGAACCTCTTCAGCACCTTTTCCAAGTAGATACTCTGACTAAGTCCAATTAGTCTTTTACTCCGGTCTCTCAAGATCCTTATCCCTAGAATATAGGCAGCTTCTCCTAGCTCCTTCATAGAGAAACACTTCCCAAGCCAGGACCTAACATCCTGCAGAGTTGGGATGTCATTTCCTATGAGTAGTATGTCATCCACATACAATACCAAAAAGCTAACTATACTCCCACTAGCCTTGACATATACACAAGATTCATCTTCACTCCTAGAAAAGCCAAATTCTTTGACTTTCTCATCAAAGCAAAGATTCCATCTGCGAGGTGCTTGCTTTAATCTATAAATGGATTTCTCAAGATTACACACTCTATTAGGGTACTCTGTATTGACTAAACCCTCTGGCTGACTCATGTAAACATCCTCGGCCAACTTTCCATTAAGGAAAACGGTTTTAACATCCATTTGCCATATTTCATAGTCATGAAATGCGGCTATGGCTAACAGAACCCTAATAGACTTAATCTTGACCACTAGAGAAAAGGTCTCATCATAATCAACTCCCGGAGTTTGTGAGAACCCCTTCGCAACCAGTCGTGCCTTATAAGTGTGTACATTACCATCCACGTCGGTCTTCTTCTTGAAGATCCATTTGCACCCTACAGTCTTACGACCTGGTACATTCTCAACCAAGTTCCAAACTTGATTGTCATACATGGACTGTATCTCGCTGTCCATTGCCTCTTTCCACTTGGCTAACTCAGGGACTGCCATGGCTTCCGCGTAACTGTTAGGTTCATCCAGACCTATCCGTGTCTCATCACCGATAAGTGTATCACCTTCCGATGTAATATGGAATCCATAGTATTGCTCAGGTGCATTCCTAACTCTCGTGGAACGCCTCAGAGGTACAGACTTGTCAATTGGCTCAACAGGAGTTTCCTCCTCAAGTTGAGTGCTAGGGTTTGAAGTTCCTTCACCACTTGACACTTGAATTTCATCAATGTCAACTTGCCTCCCACTGTTTCATTAGCTTATGAACTCTCTCTCTCTCTCTCTCTCTCTCTCTCTCTCTCTCTCTCTCTTAAGACAACCCTCCTAGCTACAAAGACCACATTTTCACTAGGTCTGTAGAAGAGGTAACCAAAGGATTGTTGTGGGTAGCCGATGAAAATACACCTCTCACTTCGAGGTTCGAGCTTATCATGAGTCTCGCGTCTCACGAAAGCCTCGAAACCCCAAATCTTGATGTGGTCTAGTTTGGGTACTTTACCAGTCCACATCTCATGAGGAGTTTTGGCAACTTTCTTTGTAGGGACCAAATTAAAGATATGGGTGGCAGTCTCTAAGGCATACCCCCAAAATGAGATTGGTAGCGAAGCTCGACTCATCATGGAACGAACCATATCCAAAAAGGTTCGATTACGCCTCTCACCTACACCATTCAACTGTGGTGTCCTGGGAGGTGTCAATTGTGAGACAATCCAACATTCCCTAAGATAGTCGAGGAACTCTGAACTAAGATACCCACCACCTCGATCGAATCGAAGCATCTTAATGTTCCTGCCCAATTGATTTTCGACTTCCTGTTTAAACTCTTTAAACCTCTCAAAAGTCTCTGATTTATGCTTGATTAAGTAGACATATCCATATCTACTGTAATCATCAGTAAAAGTCAAATAATAACGATTAGCATCCCTTGTGGCGTGTTTGAAGGGCCCACACATCCGTGTGTATAAGATCCAACAAATCTTCACCCCTCTCACAAGAACCTGTGAAGGGTGATTTTGTCATTTTTCCAAGTAAACATGATTCGCAACTATCATCTGACTTTAGGTCAAATGATTCCAAGACTCCATCCTTTTGGAGTTGGCCTATGCGTTTCTTGCTTATATGTCCAAGACGACAATGCCATAGTGATGCTTTATCCAAGTTATTATCATTAACAGAATCAATACACAATACATTATTTCCTAAGTTATCTACAACATATACAGTTTCATACACACCATCACAAGGAAATGTTTTAAAATAAAGAACATTATTAAAGAAGGCATTAATCGAACCAACTTCATTATCAACTGAAAAGGTGAAACCTTGTTTATACAATGCATGAAAGGAAATAATATTTCTTTCCATTTCTAGCAAATAACAACATTTATTCAAATCTAAACTAAACCCACTACTTAGCAATAAAGTATAAACTCCAATCTTGGTGACAGGTAAAGCTTTCCTATTCCCCATGACTAAGTTTATTCTTCCATGCTCCGCATTCTCTCTTGTTCTTAGTCCCTGCAAATCAGAACATATATGAATCCCACAACCGGTATCAAGGACCCAAGAGTTAGAATGGGGTGAGTTATTAGATAAGATCGTGTAAATACCTGCATGGTTGGGTTTAACTTTCTCATCCTTCACATCTTGCTGGTACATTGGGCAGTTCCGCTTCCAATGTGACTTTTCATGGCAATAAAAGCATTCAGCCTCTTTTGGGTCAGAAGAAGGAGTGGTGAAACCTTTCTTGGTTCCACTTGAAGAAGAGTCATCAAGGGTCCTAGCCTTGGTACCCTTTGAAGAGCTCTTCCTCTTTTTCCCTCGACCTTTCCTGATTGCCAAAACCGGGGCGGAGTTTGGAGTAGGAGTGTTAACAACCGACTTACCCTTAAGACCTGTTTCGGCGGTCTTGATGAGTCCCTGAAGTTTGCTGAGTGTGACCTCTTCCTTATTCATGTGATATGTCATGCGGAATTGATCATAGCACGATGGTAAGGAGTGCAAAATGATATCTATTGCAAGCTCCTCAGGGAAGTTCACATTAAGCTTCAGCAACCGATCCACATATCTTTGCATTTTCTACATGTGGCTCGTGACGGATTCTCTGTCCTTCATCATGGTTGTTATTATGGAGCAGATGATTTCATACCTCTCTTGTCGTGCACTTTGATGGTATCTTTCCATCAGATCTTGGTGCATTTCAAAAGGGTAGAGGTCCTCATAGGACTTTTGGAGTTCTGCTGTCATGGTGGCCAACATGATGCATGCCACTTTGGTAGCATCCCTTTCATGTGCCCAGAAGTTAGCGATCTCCTGGGGAGTTGCAGTGGTCTCAACAATTTCCTTAAGCTCCTTGTCAAGGACATATTCTTTGTCCTCGTAGCAGGTAATCATCGTGATGTTTTTGATCCGTTCATTGAAGTTGGATCTATCAAAAGTGACTTTCCCGCACAAGTTTATAAGGGTAAAGGAGCCATTAGGATTAGAGCCAGAAGCAACATTGTTTGAAGTCATCTGAAAGAAGAGAACAAGATTATTTTAGATATTAAGAGAGTCCTTAATAAAACACCCAAATGTAATATTAAGGCTAGGATCCAATTACAATATATTATAACTTAGAAGAGGTATGCCATAATCCAAGCTAAAACATATTTGAAAGGGAGGTGAATGACGATTCACCAATTTCCACCATGAAAACCAAAATGTAAATATTAGGTTTTTAATTGGTTCTTAGAAATTCCTAGATTCTTTTGAAATTCAATGAGCTTTTCAAAGGCATGTTTCAATCTCAAGTGTGCCCTCCAAGTTTTGTGACTGGGATACCGAGGATCACAAAACGAGGTATGGAGTAACCATGCAAATCACTTGGTACCCTTAATGTTTATCACTCAATCGATGTGCCGGTAAACCACACACGCTCCACCGATACTATGATAAACCTTAAGTCACCCTTTACCTACCTTGTTAAGTCCAAGTTAGTGTGTCGGTTAACCACACACGCTCCACCAACGACTTAAACAAAGTGTAAAGTGTAATTTCATGGATTAGCAGCTTATTCACATTTTTCCTAAAGTGACTAAGATTGGGAATTTAAAAAAAAAAGCATTTAGTTACTTTATAATATTCATCATACTTTTAATGAGAATTTATAAGTCCTTGTCTTGCCCATTCGGCTAACGACCCTCCACCGATCAAGGAAGCGGTGGGTGAGAGTGGACACCCATTAAGTTGCCATTTTATAGGCAACAACCTTATACCCCTTATAGATCGGCTTCGTGAATGAGGCGTACTAGCGGTAAGACGATTTGATCTTATATATATATATATATATATATATATATATATATATATATATATATATATATATATATATATAAAGTATAAGGGTTGAATTTTAACTTTTAAAATTCTAAGGGTTGGAACTAAAGTTTTAATCAAGCCTTTACTTGTTCCAAAACTTGAGGGCAAGTTTTGTAAACTTCCAAAACTTTTCATTTCTTATAACTTATGAGTTAATTGAGTAATAAAAATGAAGACACTTCATTTTTTATAACTCTTATGTTCTTTTAATGGCTTTAATAAAAGTGAGAGTTTTGGTTTTCCATAACTTGAAGACAAGTTATGGACTCCATTAAAACATATTGTGATCATGAATTAAACTACCATGAAGGTTACAAACAATTCCTATGATCATCTAATCTTCATAAGTTCAAGAACATGAAAATGAACACTTTCAAGAATAAAAAATTACACTTAAAACTTGTAATTTTGATAATTGACATTGTAAATGGATTTGCATAAACATTACACCATCTAAAACAAGTTTTAAAACACCAAAACAGTTTAGGGTAATGTTTCTAGTCCATTTCTAGTAACAAATGTCGAAATTCTGAAAACTGCAGCCTCTACTCATCGAGTGCAAGAACAGACTCGACGAGTAACTTGCATTTGTTCATGGACTCGTCGAGTCCCCCCATGGAATCGGCGAGTTCATACGAGAAGAAGACAAAAAATCGATTTTTTCAAGCAGTTTGCACAAAAATTAACAAACAAGCCTAGGCTCTGATACCACTGATGGGTTTTGAGCATTCTAACACTTCCTAAGTGTACATGCAACCCTAATAACCTTGGATCTATGTTTGTCTAATTATCATGCAAAGTTGAATTCCAAGGTTATATTCCTATCTAGCATACATGGGGAACATTTTCATCTTGAATGAAAGATAGAATAACATACCTTGTTGTTGATTATGATCCTTGAAACCCTGTGAGCCTAGCACCCCAAGTGTGATGACTAAAATGCTTCACACAACACCAAATGCAATTGGAATGAACTTTGAGAGAATCTTACACTTGCAAAAATCGACTTAGCCCTCTCGTCTTTTTTAGTGTAGCCGATTTTGGGAGAACACCTTTGTTTATATAATGTGTTACATTAGGTAAACCCTAATGTAACATGACTCTTCATTTCATGATCCATGGGTTAACTCCATGGAGCATCCAATGGGTGGAACCAAACTTGATAATCCATGGAGCCTCTTAACCCACTATATAAGATATGAAAGATTTACATAATCTACCAATATATTTAATTAATTATCTTTTAATCACTTAATTAATTCTAAATTAATTCTTGATCAAACTAATTAAATAATATTATTAATATATTAGAACTTATAATATATTAATAAACCATAAGTGTTATTTCTCTCATTTTAGTTTATCCAATTGCATGGTGTCATGCAACCCAAATGGACCATGCCGGGTCGGGTCAAGTACATACCAGAAATAGTTATGGACTTAGACACCTTATCCAACAACCGCCACGTCGCGGTCACTCCATTATCTAGTCATGGCCAACATAAAACCCAAAAACTTATATCAACATAATCATACCTGTAAATGGGTGTTATAGCATGCCCCCACTTGAATCTGATTTCATCCTCGAAATCTGCCTCAGTTAGAATCCCTGAAAACAACACCAACACAATTTATATGCTCTATCTAACCACTTTATAAAATTAGAGCATCCATAAAGAAAACTCAAGATACCATTCATAACCCAACTGATGCAAACAAGCAACCAAAACACTTGAAAGCACTCAACTACAACAACTATCTCTCGTTCCCCAACTGTAAGACCCAGTTCAAAGCGAAAATCACTCAAATCATGAAACTCTCAAAACTGCAACTCCACACCAACTCTGGCAACACACTTCGTGAAACCGGGAATCCATCAGCCTAAAGCTCAATAAACCATACCTAAGGACTGATGGTCTCTCATTCGTCATACCTACCCCTAGTAAATAACTAGCACACCACCAAGCTTGCATAACGAACACCCAAAAGTACCTATCGTGTTCCAACAACTCCCAAGTCTGAAAACTATGTCCAAAAGGACCTCAAATACACGCTTAACTTTGTGACAAGTCATCACTAACCCACTGCTCTCAAGAGCGTACAATGGTCAGTCCAAGAATCTCATGTTGCAACCAAACGCCAATGTCAGCTCAGGTGTACAACTACCTGACAAATCATTCAATACATTTACAAAAAAAACTTCATAACCTAAAGTTTCAGAACCAATACCCAACATTGATAACCAAACTCCTAATAAACAACCTATAAGCATGCGGGGGTCCATAAATGCAAACTTTCAGCAAGGGACTTCTAATGTACAACTAAGACTTCCAACTGGCTACTGAGCCTCCCAGTTCCCTAAATTGTTCTAACACTCAACCATGCCAAAGACTAACAATCTAAGGCCTAAGAGTCACAACCAAATGACTTTCGGATCCCACCAACAAGAGTCATATAATCACTGGTTCATGATACATTGTGACACCATTTAACTACCAGAACGACAAGCTCATAATACAAGACCGAACTTTCCATCATTTCATCATTGGTATGACGTGACATCCCCATTTTTTCGGCCTGAAAAAACCTTTTCATTATGCTCATTTTAAACAGAATACTCTTTATACTGCGGAATTTGTCCCATAAAAAGTATTTTCAAAGAAATGTGTTTTATTGATTATTAAAAACTTAGGATGTCATAATTGATACAAGAAACATAATCATAATCATATTCATTACATGCCTTACAATATCTTATTATACCTATATCTCCTTGAATCTCTTATCATATCATTATCCATGTACCTTTGTACCGCTACCTGTGATACAAAGAAATTGAGTGGGCCGGGATGGGGAGCCTGGTAAGCACATAAGGTATTCAACCTACAATAATATAACTAATTCCTTTTAATTATATATTTCACATCAAACAAATAACCCAGTTACCCATTCTTGTTATTCGTATTTCTCGAACCTAAATCGATGCTCTCAAGGGATCTATCCTAAAGGATCTCTAAGTGAATCATGTTGCCTCGGGAATTCCTTAGCAATATGTGTTAATAAGACAACCATGGGGTGGAAAAAGTACCTACATGAATAATTCATTCATACCTATAGGTCATTGTCCTGTCTGTATGTGGTTCCTTAACATATATATAGGTCGGAGACCTGCCCATGTATAATTTTGTGACACCTACAGGTCATAAACTTGTTTGTGTTAGTACATGAAATTGTTCCTTAGACAATACAGGTTTTGAAGAGATTTTGAGATGACAAGCCATTCCGATATGGTTATAATTCTGGGTTTACATTGTGATTCCGAGATGAAGAAGTAATTGCGAAATCACTTCTCAACCGAGATGAAAAAGATGTTTCTAAGACCGTTTCTTATTTCGAGAAGAAGAGAATCTGAGATCACTCCTCATTCCAAGATGAAAATTTATTACAAACAAGAAGTGAAGACTCAGAAGACTAGTTCTGAGATGCATTGGATTCGGAACTTAGACAACTTTCCCTAACAAGAAGAAAGTTCTTTATGTTTTATTACATTTTTAGTATTACGTAGAATCATAGAAAATCCACTTTATCAAAATTTTCGTTACTGATGCAAGTTTCTCTTTATTTTGTGAATTTGTCATGTATTGCCTATAAAAGGAGTCTTAACCTTGTACTGAAATAGTGATCTGAATAGAAATCTTTCACTCCGTTGGGCAAAAAATTCCAAAAAATATATTTTTGGAATCCTTGAAACAAGTCCTTTCGAACGGTGTACTCAAACACGAAAACTGAGACAAAATTATTTTGACTAAAAAACAGAGAATGCTCTTGGAGCTTAACCAAGCTATGATACCACTTGTTGGGTTGAAATATTCTTTTATTCAGCAGTGGAACAAAAGAAATGAACTTGCACTATCTATTGCAAGAAAGAAAAACAAAGGTCTAATATTAATACTCACTCTAATTATTACACACTACATTTCTCTGGTATTTGGTACATCGCAACTAAGGCTAGAACTTCTCTTTATACATAAACCAACCTACAATTACCGTTGCTATCATTTATTGTGTTCGCCATGTGAACTTAAGAAGTTCTCATCTTTGAATTACAAATGTTAACAAAGTAATTGTAAATTCTAACACCTGCATGAAATTCTTACACCAACCAAGTTGGGTTTACACTCACAGCAACTGAATACCACTATTTTGTTCCAACCGGTTCCGGTTCGGTTCTATTAAAAAAAATGCTATCTAACAAAGTGTTCGAAACCAATACCAAAAACCAAATAAGCCTTAAACTAAGAACCGAATACCACTATTTGGTTCTAATCGATTCTTGATCGGTCATTTTTCGATAAAAAAAAATTGATCCCTAATATCGGATATTCTTTTTTAAATTCATAATATACTAAGAGCATCTCTAATGTAGCTTACTTTATTACTTATTACTATTTGCTTTAAACTATTTGTTATTATCATTACAGCTACAAGCTAAAAAAAATTTCTATGCACCCTTCAATATATATTAAGTAGTTATCTTTAGTTTATTTAAACCCGTTATCCTCTAATATTTCTTTTTACCACTTGTATTTTAGTTTTAAATATTTGTAATTTATTTAGAAGTTAATTATATCTATCAAATATTTAATGACATTTTATTTATGAACCATAAATTTATAACGATTATATAAATTTAATCTTTTTTATAACTATGTCGTAGTTTTTTTATTAATTTACGTTTATAAAATAAAGAGTGTATTTATTTGTGGCATTCAACATCTATAAAATAGAATATGCGCTTAAAAATGACTAATTAAATGGAGGAGATTTTAATGAGCATTTTAAATATATAAGGATAGATTATGTAAAATTTAAGAAAAAAACTTTTAGAACACATTCACCATTGCAAATGTTATTTAATTATAGGTTAAAATTAATAAAATGAGTGTGTCAAAAATTTTAAGTGATAATATAAGATAATAATAGGACATGCTCTAAAACATCATTTTTGGAAATGTATCCTCTACTACCATCTGTTGGGTTGGAAAACTCTTCTATTAAACACTAAAATAGAATTATAATAGGAGGAGCAACTCTCACACTCAACTATTAAAAAAAACCAACCCTCTCACTAACACTCTCACTCTAAGTGTTATACTATCTGTTTCTCTGTGTTTAGGATGCTTACAACTGAAAAATGAAGCCTCTATTTATAGTCTTGGCAGCCACCATTGTAGTTACATTCATTAACTGTGTTCATCATAGGGTTGGAAGACTTTGCCACCCTAGGTCTCATTTTGTCAACAAAGGTGGCTACTGTAGCTTTGGAGGCTGGAACACAACAAATCTCCCCCTCCAGTCTCCGTCCAACAATCCTCATCCCAACTATGTCAGCACATAGTCTATGTTTCTCTTGTGTCACCACCTTTGTCAACATGTCTGCAAGATTGTTGTTGGTGTTGATCTTTAACAACTTTAATTCTCCTCCCTCAATTGCTTCTCTAAGCCAGTGATAACGTATATCAGTATGTTTTGTGCGGGAATGGTACATCGAGTTCTTACTCAGGTCCATAGCACTCTGACTATCGCAATGAATGATGTACTCTTCTTGTGGAAAGCCTAATTCTTGAAGAAACCGTTTCATCCATATAAGCTCCTTCCCAGCTTCAACGGCAGCAATATACTCGGTTTCTGTTGTTGACAGTGCGACACACTTCTGTAGCTTGGATTGCCACGAGATAGCTCCCCCTGCCAAAGTAAAAATGTAACTTGATGTAGATTTCCTACTATCAAGATCTTCGGCCATATCGACATCTGTATAACCTTCCACGATTGGCTTTGCTCCCCCGTAGCATAAACATAGTTTCGAATAGGGATGTTATTCGGGTCGGAACCGAACCAAACCAAACCGACCCGAACCCGAATAAACCGAAAACCGAATAAGGGTACTTATATGAACCGAAAACCGAACCAAATAAGCAATACGGGTTCGGTTCGGTTTGGGTATTATTTGATTCGGTTCGGTTCCGGCCCGAATAACCCAAATAACATGTACAAAATGATTAAGGAGCCGAATAACCCGAATAACCCAAATAACCTAAATAACATTTACAATGTGATTATAAATAGTGTATTTTGTATGACTATTTTAGCTTATGATAAACACAAATAACACAAATAACACGGATTAACTATTCTTGATATATAAAATGTAAAATCCAACCACCACATTCTTAAGATATAGTTATTAAGCAATATATTAAACACTAATATCTAAAACACCCAAAAATCTATTTATAAGTATATAAGTTAAACATTAAACATCACTTGGGACCAAATAAGCCCTTATTCGGGTAACCCGGACCGAATAACCCGAAAACCGAATAAGCCTTATATAGATACCCGAAAACCGAATCGAATTGCTTATTCGGGTCTAATTCGGTTCGGTTCGATTCGGTTTTCGGTTCGGTTTGGGTTTTCGGGCCAAATTCTCATCCCTAGTTTCGAACTACCCTTCAGGTATCGAAGTATCCATTTGACTGCTTCCCAATGTTGTTTTCCCGGATTAGCTAGATATCTACTCACAATACCGACAGAATGAGCAATATCTGGTCTTGTACACACCATTGCATACATAAGATGTGACATCCCCAAAATCACGGCCAGAAAAGACCGATTTTGTTTATGCTTTATAAAAATCAGAGTACTTCATTTTATAAAAAGGTTGCGGAATTTGTTCCCAGAAAAACATGGTAAATACGTTATTAAAACATTTTCGAAGAAACGTATTTATTTCATTTTAAAATGTTTGGGATGTCATCGTTAATACCGAAACATAAGCATAAACAGAACTTACAATGATTTACACTAGTGATCTACATCTCTTTTAAATCTCTCAGTGTAATGTCACTTCACTTCGTCACCTGTGATATATATAAACTGAGTGGGTCAGGTTGGGAAACCTGGTGAGTACATAGGGTTTTCAACCCACAATAATATAATTATTATGTTCAATCAAACAATCAACCCAATTACCCATCCCCATTATCTTCTTTACTCTTTAAGGATTTAACCTAAGAGTCATCTATCCTGCATTCGTTTATTCCGAAGTCCCTTACTTCCAGGGTTATGGGACTGGCACTAAATCCATAGCTGCCAATGTTCGTTCATAAAGCACTAATTCCATAGCTGCTATAGTCTATTCATCGGGTACTAAATCCATAGCTACCAGTCTTTATCTAATAGGTACTAAGTCCATAGCTACCAATGTTCAACAGGTACTAAGTCCATAGCTACCAATTCCTACAGGTACTAAATCCATAGCTACCAACGTCTAAAAGGTACTAAGTCCATAGCTACCGGTGTTTGTCCCATAGGCACTAAGTCTGTAGCTGCCAATGTATACTCACGTCATCTTCTATCTCTTATCATTCATCTACCCATCTCATACCCAACATTTTCGTATATATAAAATACGTATACAGTTTAAGTCCTTTAAAACATGTATAAAACGTTCAACCAGCATAGACAGCAAGTATTCAAATAATGTGCACACATAGCACGTAGTTTATATAAAATACTTCATATCTATGTGTAAGATGAAAGTAACTATGCACTCACTTGAGAAGGTGGTGACTCGGTACTCGGACAGCGCTTCATTTACTTTAAAATAATTTCCTTCGATGAAACCTAGTATTATTACCACTAGATTTTAGTCTAATATTTACCGTGACTAATTATTAGTCTTATTATTATTATTATATAAGCGTTTAAACAATACTTTCTAACCACTATGTACAGACAGGGGCCAGACATAAAACACCGGAGGGCAGGACCATTTTGGCATATAGCACTTCTGAAATCCAACAACCCTATGCGGCCCTTTAAACCAGATTCCCCGTACCGCGAGTAGTTAAAAAGATATTATAACGACACTTATATAAGTCATAATAATAGCTCAAATATTTATTATAAATTTATAATAACAATACTAATTTTAAATATAAACTATATTTAAAATAGGGTAAGCATAACTTACTTACAAGGGGATTTTAGCTAGGAGTCGGGCTCTGCAGGGGCAGAACTTCGTCGCTGAATCTTTCTAAGAAAGATTCGTGCAGCGCTTCAGCGCTCACCTTACTGTACTAAAACTACAGAAAGAGAAGTCGAATCACGAGGGACCGAAATGCTCGGGGGATAAGGAGAGAAAGACTCTTGAATCAAGAGAATGGTGCAAGAAATATGAGAGCCCAAGCCTCTTATTTATAGTAATTGAATTTACAAAAACTACCCCCCATAATTACTTAATGACCTTATAATTATATAAACAACTAAACACCCCTTTATAATACTATTTTAAATAGATTTAAAGATATTTGTACTAAACTAATGTCGAAAGAACTCAACATTAGTCTTATAATGACCGCATCGTCGATACCTTTCTAATGATATATATATATATATATATATATATATATATATATATATATATATATATATATATGTACGTATATATGATTTATACTTTATTTTAATACGTAAATATGCTATTATAATTTGTAACTCGTTCATACGAACTCCGTTTTTGACGTTCTTTATATCCATGCGTAGGTGGAGACGCACTCTACAACTTTCGTTTAGACTCCTTCGGCTAATTTTGAATTTATTTTTAAAGTTATATTTTTAACAGGACGGGACAGGATTGGTCCGTTATAATCTCATAACTTCTTCATCCGATATCCATTTTCGTCTATCTTTTTATTGTTACGCTACTAATAATGAGATCTTCAATTCTCGTTTAGGTTGTATCGGCTAAAAATCGCTCGATCTAATATTCGAATTTCGAACTGTACACTGCTAATCCGAAACTTCGAAAAATCGTAACTTCTTCATACGAAGTCAGATTTGGGCGTTCTTTTTATCGAAGTTCTTAGTTTAACATATTCTACGACTTTCGTTTAGAGCGCTAAATCTAAATCTCTCTCTATCATAAATTTACTATTTACGCTTCCCGGCGCCGTGTCGGTTCTGACGCGAAACTTCGACGGGTCATAACTTCTTCGTTATAACTCGGATTTCGGCGTTCTTTATATGTACGGAAACCCTGTGACATCTTCTACAACTTGGTTAATATTATTTATTCTAAATAATCTTTTTGTCGAAAAGTCGTTTTCGACCCCTATTGCCTCTAAATTGACTAGCCCGGATATGCGGGCGTTACAATTATCTCCCCCTTTGGATGATTACGTCCCGGAATCATCAACGAAACAGGGTCATATAATGACTCCATACGTCATCTCTTCATCCTAGGTAATAATTATAACTTCTACATTCCTTCAATTCTATCTCTTAAACTCATTGACTGTAAGAGTACTCGATCGTGCACCTGCTCTCTACCTCAGGTTAGACTCCAAATTATGACCTTCAAGTCACAATCTCGATCCTTGCTGGATACGGACTTGAGGTAAGTTCTTTTATTACTACTATAGATCGATGTGTCATATTCTAATGACCTATCATCGTATGTTGCAACACTTAGACTTAGGTCTCTTAGAGTTAAATTCTAAAACAGACTATGCCTTCCTTCATGTTCTAATGTGATATAATCACACTTTAACATTAGGCATTTCTAGCCACCAACTTCTTTAACAACGAGTGCGATACTTCTATTGATCGCTTTGATTTCAACCGTTTGGTTTAAGTCGGACGCTACATCAAACTTGGTCCTCTGAGCCACACAACATACTCATCGTAGTCGGACTCGATTCGATATGACCACTAGGGTCGGAATATCAACAATCTTCTTAGTCATTACCGAAACGATGGTAACAACACACTTGAATAAAACGAAATCAATTACTAGCTTCTTGGTAACCTTGTGACTTTCCCTGATCCAAATGTGAGTCCTGTGCTTCCGGTAGTATAGGCCTCTACTACCATTCACACCTACTCATACTCGTCCCAAGTATTGTCTCGCAGTTTCCCAAGTCACCATGCAGCAAATCATACAATCATTCAACACATCAGATAACAAAACGAAGGTTTTATATTAATTCTTGAAACGATTACATAGGTGTTCAAGTTCACCCTAGACCATGCCTCTACTAGGCTACATCATACGAAACTATGGCTACTGCATAATCCGATCTTCGGGTAAGAAGTCCTCATTCTTGATTCCTCGCATGGTTCTCTGCTTCGTCGAGGATCATGTGAAATGCCCTTGGCCTTGGTGGCGTTTCTGGTCTTGCTGCTTTATTTTTCCTTGGGCAGTCTCTGGACATGAGCCCCTTGCCTCCACATCCGTAGCATACTTTGTCATTATGTGTGCAGTCTTTGGAATAGTGACCCGTCCTCCCACACTTGTAACAAGTCACTTCTTCGTTGCACTTCCCACCATGCTTCTTCTTGCATTTATCACACCATCTTGTTTCACCTCCATCTGCTCCTCCGAGTTTTGAGAATTTGCTTTCCTTGTTCGACCTCGAAGATCCCTCAAACTTTCGCTTCTCTCCTGCCTTATCTTTTTCTAGACCCTTTTCTCTTATGTGGGCCTCTACGTTCTTAGCTGCCCTAATAGCTGCTTTTAAGGTAGTTGCCATTTTGACCATTGGACCAAAGTCAGTGGGCAGTCCGTTAGCAAACCTATCAATCTTGGAGAGTTCAGTAGGCACCAAGTAGGGAAATAGCTTCATCCTCTCGGTAAATGCGGTGGCATACTCATCAACACTCATCTTCCCTTTCTTCAGGTTCTGAAACTCGTTGTTTAGGTCTATCAGATCTACCTCCGAGCAGTACTGCATTTTCAACTGTTCCAAAAACTCTTCCCACGACATCCGTAAGGCTTCTCCTCGTGGCATCGTATCTGCTAATAGCTTCCACCAGCTCAAGACTCCAGTTTTCAGCTGTCTTACTGCAAAGACAGTCTTCTGTTTCTCATTACAGCTGCAGCTCTCAAACACCATCTCCATCTCAGAGATCCAATCCATAATCTCAACCGGCTTTGGGCTTCCTGAGAGGCTTGGTGGTTTCGCACCCAAGAAGTTCTTGTACATCCGCCCATCCTTGTTGTTTCTCCCTTCTGGGCCATCCCTTTGCTCACCTTGAGTCCCAACTTGACTCACTTGGCGGCTATAGTTCCCTTCCTCAGATTGCTCGGGAATCAGTTCGGGTTGCTCAATGGGCATAATAGGTTCGTCCCTATTCAACATTCGTCTCATTTCTTCCCTTTGTTCAGCCAACATAGCCCGAATCATGGCTTGAACTCCAGCCATGGTGACTGGCTCAGGCGCAACTTCTTCTACAACAGGTATTTGCTGAACCACTGGGGGTTGGTTCCTGTTCCCATTTGCGTTTACGTTTCCGCTACGGGTTCTTGCCATCTTGATCTATACACCGAATAAGGTGAATCTAGATCTTAATTTAGGATTGACGTCTTAAATCATCCTTATCACCCCAAAGCGGACAATATTGTGATACGTGCCAGAGGGGGATATTACAAATGGTATCAGAGCCAGGGCACGAGTCGATGTGTTCGACGGGGATGTCGAACCCTATAATGGGGGTGAAAGTGGGTTAGATCTGATCCCACGTTGGCTGGGAAGGAGAACTAAACATTCCTTATAAGGGGTGTGGATACCTTCCTTATCACAACGCGTTTTAAAGCCGTGAGGGCAGCAGATCCCATAAGAACTCTGCAGTTAAGCGTGCTCGGCCGGGAGTAGTACCAGGATGGGTGACCCCCTGGGAAGTCCTCGTGTCGAGTGGCCCAAAGCGGACAATATTTTGATACGTGCCAGAGGGGGATATTACATAAGACTTCCTACGACTGAGGAATAGGGGACTGCCTTCGTCTCGGGGATATTACATAAGACTTCCTACGACTGAGGAATAGGAGACTGCCTTCGTCTCTTCTTTTTCTTTCTCAGAAGATGGACAATTTTTCTTACTCAACTTGAAGTGGTTAGCCAAGGGCGTACCAACGGGCTTGGCATTTTCTATGTTGAACCTTTTGATCACACATTCAACATACTCTTCCTGTGATAAGAACAATTTTCTTGATTTTCTATCACGGATAATTTTCATGCCCAATATCTGTTGTGCTTGGCCTAAGTCTTTCATATCAAAGAACTTAGACAATCCTTCTTCAAGTTGTTGATCATCGTTGCATCTTGGCCCACTATCAACATATAATCCACGTAGAGCATAAGGATGATAAATTTCCCATCTGGAAACTTCTTCAGATAGACACAATGGTCTGCAACAGTTCTCTTGTACTCATGATTCATCATAAATGAATCAAACTTCTTGTACCACTGCCTTGGGGCTTGCTTAAGACCATAAAGGCTCTTCTTTAATTTACAGACGAGGTGCTCTTTCTTTGGGACTTTAAAGCCATCAGGTTGCTCCATGTATATTTCTTCATCCAAATCACCATGGAGAAAGGCCGTTTTCACATATATCTGCTCAAGTTCAAGATCTAGACTGACAACTAATCCGAGTACAACTCGAACATACATCATTTTCACAACAGGTGAAAAAATTTCATCAAAGTCGATTCCTTCTTTTTGTTGGAAACCTTTGACAACGAGTCTCGCCTTATACTTCATAGTATTTCCCTTGTCGTCTTTCTTCAACTTGAAAACCCACTTGTTTTTCAAGGATTTCTTTCCTTTGGGGAGTTTCACCAACTCATATGCTTGATTCTTCTGCAAAGAATTCATTTCTTCTTCCATGGCCTTCTGCCAATTTGCTTTGTCAATATGAGATTGGGCTTCTTGAAAGCTTTCTGGCTCCCCCTCACTAGTAAGAAGGATGTAGTTTGAAGTCGGATATCTTCTTGATGGAGCACGAACTCGTTCGGATCATCTAACTTGAGTTCCTTCGTTTGTAACTTCTGGAAATGTATCTAAAGTATCATGGGGTGGAAGTTCCCCCTGCTCAACACCTTCTTGATTTGCATCATCAACTTCTTCATCCTCTTCTTTAGTGGAAACATCATCTTTATTTTCAGATATTATATCTGAAACTTTGGATCTTTGTTGCTTGTTAACCGGTGCCTTGAAATCATAATACTGGTTTTCATAGAAAACCACATCTCTACTTCGAATAACCTTCTTTAGTTCTGGGTCCCATAGCCTGTACCCGAACTCTTCATCTCCATATCCAATAAAGATGCATGGAGTGGATTTGAGGTCCAACTTCTTCCGCAATTCACTTGATACATGTGCAAACGCTTTGCACCCAAATACTCTCAAATGAGAATATGATATGTCTTTACCCGTCCATATCTTCTCCGGAACTTCAAAATTTAATGGAGCGGAAGGTGGCCTATTTATTAGATAGCAAGTTGTCAATACAGCTTCACCCAAAAATGGCTTTGGGAGTTTAGTCATGCTGAGCATGCATCAAACTTTCTCAACAATAATGCGATTCATCTGTTCTGGTACACCATTGTGTTGTGGGGTTCGTGGGACAGTCTTTTCATGTCTGATACCATGTTCCATGCAGTATTTAGAGAACTCACGGGAATAGTACTCGCCTCCATTATCTGATCGGAGACATTTTATCTTCTTGCCTGTTTGTCTTACCACCATTGCATGAAAAACTTTGAAGCGGTCCAATACTTGATCCTTCGTTCTCAAACAGTATGCCCATTTTCGTGATGCATCATCAATGAATGTCACAAAATACCGGCTTCCACCAAGAGATTCTACTTCAATGGGTCCACATACGTCGGAGTGGACAAGGCTCAGCAACTCAGAGCGGTTCTTTCTTGTGGAGCTAAAGGAAACTCTGTGTTGTTTCCCGAATAGGTAGTATTCACAAGGATCCAAGGCAACATCTTTTGCCATTGAAATGGACTCCTTCTTTGCAAGAGCCGTCAATCCCTTTTCGCTCATGTGGCCTAGTCTTCTATGCCACAAGTTTGGTGATGTCTCTTCTTTAACAACATTGAGACATGGTTGAAGCAGCTTTGCATGGCTTTTATAAAGATTACCATCAAGTTGTCCCCTTGCAACAACCATAACACCTTTTAACAACTTCCAAGTGCCATTTTTGAATTGATTATCATATCCTTGGACGTCAAGAGCTCCAACTGAGATAACATTCATTCTTAGCTCTGGGACATGCCGAACATCTTTCAACACCAATGTATATCCAACATTGGTCTTTAAATGCACATCACCAATACCAGCAATGCTTGAGAAACTGGTGTTTCCCATCTTCACGGTACCATGGTCTCCGGGTTTATAAGTAGTGAATAAATCTCGGTTTGGAGTCGAATGATATGATGCAGCGCTATCAATCACCCACTCATCATCATGAGTTCCAACATGTAGGCATGCTTCCTCCTCGTATGTAACAAGGGCAACGTCTTGTGTTATGGTGACCATGGTTTCACCATTCTCCCTGCTTGGATTCTGACTTGTCTCGGGCTGCTCTCGTAAGAACCTACGGAAATCACTACTTTTGTGGCCATAATAATTACAGTGATTGCAATAGCCTTCGAACCATGTATTTGAAGATTTACCTCGCTCTCGCGATTTCCCTCGATCTCGTGATTTCCCACGATCTTGAGATCTTCCTCTACTTTGACTATGTTTGCCTCTGCCTCGACCTCGACCTTTACCTCCAGTTCTTCCTCCGCCTCTTTCTTTATTTTCTGAAACGAGGGCAAAAGACTGGTTTGTACCAGCTTCTTTCCTTCTGGCTTCCTCGTTCATTAGGGCGTCTGTGACCATCTCCATTGACACTTTGCCACCGGGGGCAGAGTTGCTGAGAGTCACAACAAGCGTCTCCCAATTATCTGGTAGAGAACTCAAGAGCAATATGGTTTGTTCCTCGTCTTTGAGAACCCAATCAGCAGCACCGAGCTGGTTTACGAGATCCTGGAACTGACTTGTATGCTCGGTTATGGACATACCACTTCGTAACTTGTGGTTTACAAGGTGCCTCATCAGCAAGGTCTTGTTGCGTGCCATCTTTGCCTGATACATATTCTCGAGCTTCTCCCAAAGTTTGTACGCGTCTGTCTCTTGAGAGACATGATGAAAAACACTGTGGTTGATCCACTGTCGAATTTGTGCCACCGTTTTCCTGTTTATTCTCGTCCAAACTTCGTCTGTCTTCGTGTCAGGTTTGACACCTTGCTTTTCTATAGGCTCTGCTAAATCTTTCAGATTAAGCAAATCTTCCATCCTTGGCTTCCACATGTTGTAATTTGTGGGCGTAAGTTGAACCATCGTAATCGTACTTGTAGATTCCATTGAAAATAATTGCAAATTTATTTTACAAATATTTCGAGGAAAAATTAGATAAAACCGAGCTCTCGGTTGGATTCGGAAGCGTCAAAAATGGTGGGGTAGAATTTTTCGGGCTCAAAATATACTTTCTTGAAAAGTTATGTGCTAATTTGTAACTTTTCAGAACTATAGGGGCTAAATTGTAATTTTCGACACTTACAGAGGCCTATCTGAAACTTTTCTGCAAACCAGGGACCTTCCTGAAACTTTTCAGAAGTCAAGGGATCAAAACAATTAATTTCATAACAACAGGGACCGAATTGCTGCATTTTCCGAAACAGAGGGACCTATGTACAGTTTTCTGGAACTTCAGGGGCTAAACTGCAACTATCTGAAACTCTGGTCAATTGTGACGTCACTCCTTCTCCGGCGAGGCTTTCCGGCGGCTGGTTTTTCTGGCGATATTTTCCGGCGCTTTGACAAAACTTTGACCGACGTTTTGGAGGTCTTCACGTGGTAAAAAAATTACGAAAAATATATTTTCAGAATCCTTGGAACAGGCCTTTTCCAACGGTGTACTCAAAAATGGATTTTGAGACAAAAAAAATTGACGAAAAAACAGAGAAATTCGTAAAGAATTCCCTGGACATCAAACGGGGCTCTGATACCAGTTGTTGGGGTTGGAAAACTCTTCTATTAAACACTAAAATAGAATTATAATAGGAGGAGCAACTCTCACACTCAACTATTACAAAAAACCAACTCTCTCACTAACACTCTCACTCTAAGTGTTATACTATCTATTTCTCTGTGTTTGAGATGCTTACAACTGAAGAATGAAGCCTCTGTTTATAGTCTTGGCAGCCACCATTGTAGTTGTTTTCATTAACTGTGTTCATCATAGGGTTGGAAGACTTTGCCACCCAAGGTCTCATTTTGTCGGCAAAGGTGGCTACTGTAGCGAAGGCTGGAACACAACACCATCGACCAAAACTACCTACAAACATAACAACATTTTAGTTACCCTTAAACGTTCCTTATGTATCAAAGAGTTTATATTGTTCGAAACCAAATAAGATATGAAGAGGTCTTTCCGATTGAAGCGGTTTGACATGCTAACAATTGTAATTGGCGGATTAGGTAAAAGAGAACACGCAAATATTGGATCTATCTTCAACGATACAGTAATAAACATTGAACTATTGCGCTCAATTTTTTAAGGGATACATTATGTGTAAGATAATAATGAATTGCACACTTACATTCTATATAGAAGTATCACTTAAAAATCTAATTCAAAAATTTGTGCGCGAGATAAAGATCTACGATGGAACAAGAGATTTAAACCATTAAATCTCAACTAAACGTAATTGAAAGACAGTCAAATAATAAGAAGATCCATGACGCGACAATTATAAGAAACAAGTCGTTTCATTCATTAAATATTGATCAACATCATCATACAAACTTGTAACATGATCTTAAACCAAAAAAGAACTACAAATTCTAGCGTCATAATTTACTCAGCCTTCTTGGCTTTTTTTGGAGATTTAGCAGCTTTAGATGGAGTTGAAGGCTCCTTAGCAGCGGTCTTCTTTGGCAATAGAATTGGGTTGATATTTGGAAGAACACCACCATGAGCAATCGTAACTCCGCCCAATAATTTCCCAAGCTCTTCATCATTTCTGATGGCCAACAGAAGATGCCTTGGAATAATTCTGGTCTTCTTGTTGTCCCTAGAAGCATTTCCAGCTAACTCTAGAACCTACAATCAATAAAAATCAAGCAGATTAGAAAAAATAATCCATAAATTAGAATCAATTAGAATAAATATAAAGAAAAAAGGAACTTCAGAAATCAGATCTAAGTTCCATGTTCTTTGTTTAATTCAAAATTAAGCCAGTGAACATCGATTTAAGATATCCACGTTGAGCTTAATGAAATAATATGAGAAAATAAAACTTACTTCAGCAGCAAGGTATTCAAGAACAGCGGCGAGGTAAACTGGAGCACCGCTTCCAACACGCTGTGCATAACGTCCTTTCTTCAGAAAACGCCCAATTCTACCGACGGGAAACTGAAGTCCGGCCTTGACGGAGCGGGTAACCGCCTTCTTCCTTGGGCCACCGGCCTTTCTTCCTCCGGCACCCTTCTTTGACTTTGCTGCGCCTTCCATTTTTCTTTTAGCGATGAATAAACAGTGTGAAATGAGCGGATTCGATGAAGAACAGGTCTTGACATGGTTTCATTTTGTAGAGGTGGGTGGAGGTGAATCGGGATCGATAGCTTTGTAACAACCGTTGGATGGGGGGATGATTCAACGGTCTTGATTTGTTAGATAGCGATCCGCGTGATATGTACCCGTTTTGAGGTTTGTGTGATTTCCTGCTACTTTTTAAAATTTTAAAAATATTTTGATTCTCCCGCTAAAGAGACTAACCACGTGTTTTCCAAATACCCTATTATGAATGGCCTTATTATTTTTGGGTGATGTTAAAAATACATCATATTTGCTTAAATAAACTTCATGTCACTTTATTTTTATAACTTGTAAGTTATAATCATTAGTTTATTATTATTATTATTATTTAATATTAGATAACTGATATAATTATTTTTCGTTTTAATTTTGTTAAACCAATAAATAAATTATTTAACATCATTTTATTATTATTTATCTATATTACCTTTGTTTTTATAGTCTTAAAGATACATTTTTTTGTTGTTTTGTTCGAACATATTTAAAGTTGTAATTCAAACACATTTACTAATTAAAAACATGAATTTGGATTAAAAGAAAAACAATTATTATCGAGTACTATTCGACTAATGTTGTTTTTTATAAAATGGTAACTATTTACAAACTCAATTGTAATATAAACTAGGTGGGGAACCCCGCGTTGCGGGGGTCGGATGTGACAATTTTTTATGTTGTTTGTTCTTCGTTATTTGATCGACTATTTGTTTATGGTTTGAGTATTGTTATGGGACAGTAATATTGTTTCTTTTTTGTGGTCGATCTGTCGGATAAGCTATTTATCGAAATATATACTTCATGGGTTTCTTGTTGTTGTGGCGACAGGTGCATTTTTCTTGTTTCCATATTTTCTCCTCTGTTTCTGTTTCTGTTTCTTAGCCCTTTAATGTCATATGCATAATCCTGAAATAAGTGAAATTACACTGCTATTTGTTGTGATTAGCCCTAAAGTCATTAAACCCACCCAAGAGCACAGTGGTAAATTCACGTGGAAGTCAGGCCTCTCATCAAATCCCCTAGTTCGACATTAAATAAAACACACTTTCAAGATTCAATGTCATCAAATTTTGTCTGACAACAAAAACATGTACGTGAACATGACCTCTGAACCACCTAAAGCACCTTCTTTTATCGTATAGGATGCACCCGCTTAAACGAATCAGCAACCGTCTGCTCAAAGTGAATAGCACAAAGTGAATATCTATCTCTATATGTTTTGTGCGTTGATGCTGAACCGAATTGGTAGACAAATAAACGTCACTGACGTTATCATAACACACAAGTGTAGCAGAAGGAGGTGGGTAGTGAAGCTCGCGAAGCAAGTTACGCAACCAACAGGTCTGAGCAACAGCATTTGCAACTCACCGATACTCAGCTTCAGCACTGGATCTTGAAATTGTACCTTGTCTCTTGGATGGCCAAGAGAGGAGGTTTTGACCCATAAAACACAGTAGCCGGAAGTGGGGCGACGTTTGGTGGGGAAACCAGCCCAATCGGCATCAGAATAGGCAATAAGACCACGAGACAGAGATACATATAGTTGTAAACCGTGATCAAGAGTACCTCAAATATATCTCAAAATGCGCTTGAGAGCGGAGAAGTGAGGCTCTCGATGATCATGCATGTAAAGACAAACCTGTTGAACTACATAAGTGATGTCAGGTCTCGTGAATGTAAGGTATTGAAGAGCTATTGCAAGGCTCCTGTAGAGAGTCGAATCAGTGACAGGAGGACCTTTGCCATCAAATTTAGCTGATGTGTCGGCGAGAGTGCGAGCTGGTTTGCAATTAAGCATCTTAGCCCACTCAAGGATCTCATTGGCATACTTCTGTTGTGATCAGAACATAACATGTTTATCTCTAGTAACATCAATACCTAGAAAATAGTTCAGGGTGCCTAGGTCAGTCATGGCAAACTCTGAATGAAGAGTGGTGATGACCTTATGTAAGAGAATGGAAGATGATGCAGTCAAAATGATATCATCAACATAAAGTAATAAATACGCAGTCTGAGCACCCTGTCTGTAGATGAACAAAGAGGAATCAGATTTGCTGTTAGTAAAGTCGAACCCTATAATGAATTGGGCAAACCGATGATACCACGCTCGCGATGCTTGCTTGAGTCCATATATGGACTTCTGAAGTAAGCAAACATGATCCGGAAAAGATCAATCACGAAAGTCGGGGGGTGATGCATGTAAACGGTCTCCTGTAAGTGACCATGTAGAAATGCATTTTTCACATCCAACTGGTGAACCGGCCAGTGGTGTGAAATAGCCAAACTAAGGACAGTCCGGATGGTAGCCGGTTGCACAACCGGGCTGAAAGTCTCATCACAATCAATGCCAACTCGTTGACTGCGACCGTTGGCAACCAGTCGTGCCTTATACCGAGCAAGAGATCCATCTACATTATGTTTCTTCTTAAAAAGCCAAATACAGTTAACAACGTTTGCAGTGGGGGCCGTGGCACAAGTACCCAAGTCCCATTAGAAATAAGTGCATTAAATTCTCCAGTCATAGCATTGTGCCAGTTTGGGTCTTGAAATGCTTGAGAGTAGTTTATGGGAAGAGGAATTTGGGAGGGCTGGGTGTGAAGGTTTAATTTATCAATGGGCTTGAAGATTCCATGACGAGCACGGGTTTGCATATGATGAGTGCGAGTGGAGGTGGGAACAAAGGGTTGAGAGTGTGGTGGGGGGGTATTTTGGGTGAGAGGGGGTTGAGTGGAAGGAGAAGGAGAAGACGCCGAAGCAGACAAGGAAGGAGTGGAGTCGATGTCACTTTCAAGGTATTGGGTGGCGGTATCGACGGTGGTTGTGCTTGGGTCGGGATGATGAAGGGAAGGTTGAGAGGGAATGGTTGGATCGTTAAAACAGTTCTGTTGATCTTCAATATTAAGGAAATCATAATTGGGAGACTGATGAGGGGTCATTGAGCCGAAAGGAAAGACTGATTCATCAAAAACAACATGCCGGGAAATGATGATTTCTTTGGTATGAAGATCGAGATATCGGTATGCTTTATGATTGGAAGGATAACCAAGGAAGATGCATGGAGTGGATCGGGGTTGGAGTTTGCTAGTGTTGTTGAGATGGGGGTAACAAAGACATCCGAAAACAAGAAGGTGAGTATAGGAGGGGTGTTTCTGGAAGAGTTTGTGAAATGGAGTGTCATGTTTGAGAGTGGTAGAGGGTAGAATATTTAAGAGATGGGCTGCCATATGAAGAGCTTCCACTAGGGGTGTTCATTTGGATGGATCGGTTTGATCCAATCCAATCAAGTGAATCCAAATTAATTTCGTTTTTCAAAACATGTATCCGAATAGTCCAAATTAAACTCAAATCCGATCTGATCCAATCCAATTACAATTCGGTTGGATCGGTTTTATAATTCAGTTTTCAAAAACCAAAACATTTTAAAATGACATATAATTATAATATCACCCAATGTGTACACAAGAGATGAAAACAAATTATTTACTTGTGATTTGAAATTTATAAACAACTATTAAAAAGATATATTGTAGTTAAGTATTTTATAGATAGAAAACTTTTGAGAGAAAATGCATATTAATGTTTTTTTATCGGGTGAAATGTTTTTTAACCTATTTGAAAAAATAAATTACATAATTAATAAATAACTAGATATATATTATAAATAATAAATGTTTATTCGGTTTTTTTGGACTATTCGGTTCTTATTTTATTAACCAAAACCAATCCAAAAAACTAATTCGGTTTTGTTGAAAACCAATCCAAAAATCCGAATATCTGAACCAAATAGTCCAATCCAAATTGTCCAATTGGACAATTCGGTTTTATCCAAATAGTGAACAGTCCTAGCTTCCACCCAATAATTGGGTGGAAGATGGGCTTGGAATAACAAGGTTCGAATGATGTTGTTGAGGGTTCGAAGCATACATTCGGATTTACCATTTTGTTGGGATGTGTAGGGGCAAGAGAAGTGCATGTGAATGCCATTAGTGGCACAAAGGTGGTGAAAGTGTTGGTTATCAAATTCTTTGCCATTATCGCATTGAAAAATTTGAATATCGGTTTTGAATTGGTTATTAACGTATGCTCGAAAATGGAGATATTTAGAGAAAACATCATATTTGTTTCGTAACGGATACACCCACACAAAATGAGAATACTGATCAAGAAAAATAACATAATATTTTATTCCACTATGACTTATTAGAGGGGAAGTCCAAACATCGGAATGAATGACATGAAAAGGAAAGTTAGCATTAGTTTGAGATAAATGAAACGACAAACGGACATGCTTGCCAAGTTGACAAGCATGACATAAGATACTAGGATCTTTGTTATTACAAGAGATAAACTTTGTTGATAGTAAATGGTTGAAGACTTGAGTGCCGAGATGACCAAGTCGTTGATGCCACGTGGAAGAACTAACACTGAGAAATACTTGAGGAAGTTGTTTTGAGAAGAGATAGAGGTCACCCGTGCTGTCACATCGAATGAGGGTTTGTTTGGTGAGATAATCCTTCACAGAAAAACCAAACTCGTCAAATTCAATAGAGCATTTATTGTCACGAGTCAATTTTCGAACATAAATGAGATTTTTAATAATTTGAGGTGTAATAAGGACATTTTTAAGACTTAGAGGATGAAAAGGATGTTGATAAAGAGAAGAGTTTCCGACATGGGTAACCGGAATGCGAGATCCGTCACGGACTATGACTGAAAAATTATTACAATTATTTTTAATGGAATTGAGTATACCTAAGTCGGCATGAAGATGAGCAGTCGCCCCGGTATCCATGTACCAATCTTCCGTTTCGGAGTCCTGAAGGTTCATAGTAGTGAAAGCTTGAGGGAGTGTTGTGGGTTGATCCGCAAAGTTGTAACATCCCGAAATATTAAGAGTAGAGTTGAAGGGCTAAAAGAGTAAGTTGTGGAAGAGTGAATCGGCGAGTCCATGGATGGACTCGGCGAGTAGAGTCGCGACTGGGTCGCGTGTTAAGTAGCCGACTCGGCGAGTCGGTAAGGAGGACTCGGCGAGTAGGCGCTGAGTGGAGAAAACCTTAATTCCCAGGGTTGAGCCCTATATAAAGAACATAACAGCCCACTCTCAGCCTCTTTATTCATCTCCAAGTCCAGAAACCCTTAGCCTTCGTGTGTGAGTGATCATATCTCAATTGGGAGCTTGAAGGAGATGATTATTGAAGGAATTTTAAGAGATTAAAGGCTTGGAGCAAGGGGCTTTGCTTGGATTCGAATTACATTGCTGTTGGGGCGTCCATTGGAGGTAATATCCCGTTCTTGGGCTATTATTATGTTGTTTCTTCATTTTGGGGTTTGTGGGAACTTGCCTATGGGTGTAATTGGAAGTCTAGAGGTTAGATCTGAGGTTGCTACCTCAGATCTGGAATGGAGAAGAATCAGAGAGCATGAAAGTCCCTGTGTTGGAGTGTTTAGTGAAGCTTTCATGTCCCAAACCCTAAACCAAAGTGCAAAAAGCCTAGATCTCGTTGGATTCACGTAAAGTTTGCCACTTTACGTGATGAAGGGGTTGTAGGAAGCTAGATCTATGTTTTGGATCAATTGCATGGCTTGGAGTGCTTTTGTATGGATTCAGACCGGTGGTACTCGGCGAGTCACATGGGTGTACTCGACGAGTTGCTTGAAGATGAGCTGGGACTCGGCGAGTTGGATGAAGATGGCCTGGAACTCGACGAGCTGTATGAACAACTCGGCGAGTAGGTTGAAGATAGCCATATACTCGGCGAGTCTGTTCTTGGACTCGGCGAGTCTTGTCGAAGAGTTCCGATATTCTATGGTTGAGTCGAGAATCGGTGAGTCAAGGGATGACTCGGTGAGTTGTGTGCGAGAGGATTCAGGAGTTGTGGGACTCGGCGAGTCTCGGGGTGACTCGGCGAGTAGGGTCAGTCAGGGGTTGACTTTGACCTTGTCTTTGATCTTGTCTCTGACCAAGGGTTGACCAGTGGTTTCCAGGGGTATTTTGGTAATTGTTGATTATTGTTTGAGTTCAGTGCATTGGTGGCTGTCTAGAGGTGGAGATCGTATCAGTGATCGGAGCAACTTGGGTTATCTGTTCAGTCGGCAGTTTCGAGGTGAGTTATCCTCACTATATCGACAGGGTCTACGACACCAAGGCCGACCCTTTATCGGATGGAAATCCGGGTAGTGTCTGTTGTTATGATATTGCGGAATATGGATCGGAAGGCATTACGTTATGGGCCGGAAGGCATTATATGTTGTGGGCCGGAAGGCATTACATGTTGTGGGCCGGAAGGCAATGCGATGTGGACCGGAAGGTCATGGCCTGGAAAGGCGTATGTGTGTAATTAGCATGTTGACTGATTCGTAGGGCGATGTTATGCTAGTGACCGGTTAGGCCGGTATCTTGGTTAGGGTAATGATATGTTATGTGATCTGTTGATCGATTTGCTGACTATGATATGTTGTATGATTATATGTTATGTGCACAGTTGCTTGGCCTGGGGTTTGACCCGATATGTATGGTTGTTCTATGATTTGTTATGTTATGTGGGCATTTTATATTATGGGCCGGAAGGCGATGTGTTATGGGCCGGAAGGCAATATGTTATGGGCCGGGAGGCGATATGTTTTGGACCGGAAGGTCGTGGCCTGGAAGGGCGTAATTGTGATTGGTATTTTTGGGGGTATCTCACTAAGCTTTCGGGCTTACAGTCGTGGTTTTATGTTTTCAGGTTCTCAGGAGTCTGTGGCAAGGCAAAGGCGTGATCGTACCGTTCCCTGCGTTGGTGTTTTATGATTTGAACCTGGGAAAAATACTCTGTTAAATAATGTATTGAAAACCTTTTTGTAACAATGTTATTAAAATGGGTGGTTTTGAAAAGTTTTAATTGTTTTGAAATTTTGGTCGTTACAAGTTGGTATCAGAGCCTTGGTTTGAGTGAATTGGAGGAACACTCGTGTAACTCCAGTCTCAAATCGAGGAAGGTTTTAAAAGCAAAGTTAAAATGGTTTTCAAATTAAGTAAAAGGGGGACGCGGAGGTACGATCAGCCGGAGCCAGTAAGTAACCCCAAATTTACCATTCATGACACTTGTTTTATTGAGTTTTGATAGAACAACATGCTAGAGTTAGGCTAGGGATCTTCAGGATTTCATGATAATGTTGCCTGATTTGTGATGCCTGTAGCCTAGGGTCCCTTATGGGAGATTCTCAGTGTTCCTCTAGTGGTGAGGGTTGATCGTTGTTATGCATGTTCTTTAGGGTATTGTGGTAGTACTTCATACAAATATGGGTAGGTGTGGAAGGTAGTATGGGCCCGTACTACTGAAAGCACAGGACCCATACGCGTATCAGGGAAACCATGATCTCTAGGGTTGGGTTGAGAGAGTTGGATCCCAGGTTTGTGGGATGAGTCTGAGATTTGGTATGGTGTTTTTCAGTATGGAGATTCCGAGGCATGATGAGAGTGGATCCGGATCAGGATCGGGAGCTGGAGAGAGAGTTTCGGGTGGATCGGTGCCGTCTGAGGTTATCGATCAGATGAGCACGAGCGAGTTGGATGCGAGGATTCGCGAGATCCTGCATGATGAGGTTGCTGCATTGTTCCGGGCTGAGTTGCCGGAACTGTTTGGGTCAATCAAGACCGCCATGGTTGAGTATTTTGATGAGCACTATGCGGCTCTCGCAGAAGTGGCTGCCGCGGCGGCTACAGTGGCTGTAGCAGCGGCAGGGGGAGGAGCTAGTAGGGATTTTCAGTATCGGGACTTCGATAATACGGAGCCTCCCACCTTTGATGGAGTTCAGGACCCGATGGTTGCTATGAGGTGGTTATCGGACGTGGAGGGGTGTTTCTTCACGTGTTCATGCCCTGTTGATTTGAGGGTGAGGTGTGCTCTGAACCTGTTGAGGCTCGGGGCGAAGGATTTGTGGAGATTGACCACGGGGTCATACTCGGATGCGCAGAGGGCTGCGGTTTCATGGGATCAGTTCAGAGAGATGTTCAGCACTCGCTATGTTCCGCAGGATGAGAGGGAGAGATTGGCTCAGGAGTTTCTTGAGCTGAAGCAGGATTCGGAGTCGGTGACTGAGATCACCAGGATGTTCACTGAGAGGGCGATGTTTTGCCCTGAGTTTGCTTCGGAGCAAGCCCAGATGTCCCGATATCTGAGTATGCTCAAGGGGGATATCAGACAGTTCGTGTCTGCACAGAGGTGCGAGACCTTGTTGGAGTTGCAGGAGGCCACCGGGCAGCGTGAGTTTGAGGATGAGTTGCAGTTGCGTGAGCTGAGACAGGCTCCGATGCAGTCGCAGCCGGCGCCGAAACGGTCCAGGACCGTTGATGTTAGAGTGGGGGATCGGAGCAGCCACACTTGTGGGAAATGTGGGAGGGGTCACACCGGAGTTTGTTGGTCCGGTGGTGCATGCCGCAAGTGCGGAAAGGAGGGGCACTATGCGCGGGATTGTCGGCAGTCAGTGCCGATTCGGGATTTGAGGATTTGTTATCATTGTCGTCAGGTTGGACATTTGAGGGTCAACTGTCCACAACTTTCTACAGGACCGGTGCAGGCTCCAGCACCGGCCACTTTGAGGATTTCAGGTGGAGGTCAGGGTGGAGCGGAGCCCCTAGGGGCTCAGGGTCGCGCTTATCAGCTTGCGGCAAAGGAGGTCAGAGCAGTGCCGGATGCAGCTGCGGGTATGTTTCTTTCTTGATGTCTTGTTATCTTGCGATTATTGTGGTGTATTGTTTGTGCTGGTATCCTTGTGTGGTTTACGATGCGGTATTCGTCGTTTTGCGGGTTGGAGTTTTTGGTTATGGATTTGAGTTTCGGGTTTTCGTTTTGGTATCCGTTGTTCCCTGAGGGTTTGGTATGATTATAGTTTGGTGTTTTGTGCTATCGTTGGTTTTCGTTCGTGAGGGCTATTAGTGGAGATGCGGCATTGGGTTGAATGTCGGGTAGCATCTACATTCTTGGAAAGGAAATTTGGAGATCGGATTCTTTTTTAGCGGACTGATCAGTGAGGAGATGTGTTTTGTTGAGGGTTGCTAATGCTTGTGGGGAGCAGTTAGTGTGTAAGTGTTCTCTTTTGTGCGGGGTTGTTCTGGAAGGTCGTTAATGGCGACCGGTGGTTGTTAGTCAGTGCTTTAAGTGGGGGAGAATTGGAGAATTCTCCGGGAGATCGAGGAGTATTTGAGGGTGCTTAGCTGTTGGGATTCAGCCGTGTTCTGTCAGCCCAGAGTATAGACTGATAGGAGCGAGTGTCGGGCATGCGGGGCGGGATACAGACCTAGGGCATTTGATTGTGGAGGCCTGGAAGCAGGCTGGGATCAAGTTTGAGTAGGTAACCGGGGTTATGTGATCAGAGTATTTGTATGCTTTATGTACGTGATGTGTTGTACTGCATTAATTATATGGGATTTATGTTGTGCATGTTTATAAAGTTGGAACCGGAAGGTTCCCAGAGTTAGAACCTGAGGGTTCACAGAGTTTGGGTGTACGGACCCACAGAGATCTAGCCTCGAGTGGCTAATATGTTTTATGTGAGTCGGTCCAGTCATGTTGGAGACCCTGCTGGTATTGTTGGATCAGTTTGAGATTGCGGATTGTGTATGTTGCAGTGTGATTGCATTGGAAGGTATGGCCCCGGGTAGTGATCTTGTTTAGTTGAGGTAGTGCATGGGCTTGAGAGTCCCTGCGAGGAGAGTCAGAGTAAGTGTGTTGGATGGTTAGCGGACATGCTAAGGGTGGTGTAGCGTCGGGCGAGCACCGTGACATTTGTCGGAGTGACATTGTGGCCGGGTGGATTCCTTGGTAAAGGAAGAGAAAGAGAGGTAAGAGGTGTGTAACTCCGAGAGGGAGTGCAAGTTCACGGAAGTGAAAACGGCGGAGCAGAGTTATGATTAAAGCAATTCGAGTATGGTTATTGAGCAGCGTGTTTGCGGTAGTGGATTAGAAGCTCATCCGGTTTGGAATGTATGTTGAGGTCGCGGAGGGAAATCCGCAAGTGTAGAGCCAAGAGGCTCGGAAGGGATGCAGGGAGAGAGAGAGTCTTGAACTCTCAGTGTGATTCTGATCAGGGTATGGGGTGTATATTAGTGGTTCATCCTGAGGGATGATTGAGGGTATTATCAGTGTATCAGGTTTTCCCAACCTGAGGGTGTTAGAGCTAGTTCAGCATGTGTATGCGGTTGCAAGGGGGAACTCGTGAGAGATGCTCTGAGATCGAGAATGGGTCTCTCAGTTGTCCCGGAATGGATAGAGTGGGATTCGGATCGGGGATCCGATGGTTCATGGTTTTCTGACCCTTATGGGTCGAGTGATTGTTGAGATTTAGAGCAGAGTTGCATCTTGGGTAATTCTCGGCTATTGAGAATGATAATCAGGGGTACAGTCGGTGCCCGGTTCGAGACGGTGGTCAGGACACCGTGAAGGAGGGGAAAGAGTGTTCGAGTTTCGATAAGTATGCCTTGGGGGACCTGGTCCGGTTAAGGCCAGGTGGAGCGTTGTGGGAGTATCCTTGGAATTAAGTTGTTGTAGGCTTCGAGGGCGAAGCCTAATATAAGTGGGGGAGAATTGTAACATCCCGAAATATCAAGAGTAAAGTTGAAGGGCTAAAAGAGTAAGTTGTGGAAGAGTGAATCGGCGAGTCCATGGATGGACTCGGCGAGTAGAGTCGCGACTGGGTCGCGTGTTAAGTAGCCGACTCGGCGAGTCGGTAAGGAGGACTCGGCGAGTAGGCGCTGAGTGGAGAAAACCCTACTTCCCGGGGTTGAGCCCTATATAAAGAACATAACAGCCCAATCTCATCCTCTTTATTCATCTCCAAGTCCAGAAACCCTTAGCCTTCATGTGTGAGTGATCATATCTCAATTGGGAGCTTGAAGGAGATGATTATTGAAGGAATTTTAAGAGATTAAAGGCTTGGAGCAAGGGGCTTTGCTTGGATTCGAATTACATTGCTGTTGGGGCGTCCATTGGAGGTAATATCCCGTTCTTGGGCTATTATTATGTTGTTTCTTCATTTTGGGGTTTGTGGGAACTTGCCTATGGGTGTAATTGGAAGTCTAGAGGTTAGATCTGAGGTTGCTACCTCAGATCTGGAATGGAGAAGAATCAGAGAGCATGAAAGTCCCTGTGTTGGAGTGTTTAGTGAAGCTTTCATGTCCCAAACCCTAAACCAAAGTGCAAAAAGCCTAGATCTCGTTGGATTCACGTAAAGTTTTCCACTTTACGTGATGAAGGGGTTGTAGGAAGCTAGATCTATGTTTTGGATCAATTGCATGGCTTGGAGTGCTTCTGTATGGATTCAGACCGGTGGTACTCGGCGAGTCACATGGGTGTACTCGACGAGTTGCTTGAAGATGAGTTGGGACTCGGCGAGTTGGAAGAACAACTCGGTGAGTTGGATGAAAATGGCCTGGAACTCGGCGAGTTGTATGAACAACTCAGTGAGTAGGTTGAAGATAGCCATATACTCGGCGAGTCTGTTCTTGGACTCGGCGAGTCTTGTCGAAGAGTTCCGATATTCTCTGGTTGAGTCGAGAATCGGTGAGTCAAGGGATGACTCGGTGAGTTGTGTGCGAGAGAATTCAGGAGTTGTAGGACTCGGCGAGTCTCGGGGTGACTCGGCGAGTAGGGTCAGTCAGGGGTTGACTTTGACCTTGTCTTTGATCTTGTCTCTGACCAAGGGTTGACCAGTGGTTTCCAGGGGTATTTTGGTAATTGTTGATTATTGTTTGAGTTCAGTGCATTGGTGGCTGTCTAGAGGTGGAGATCGTATCAGTGATCGGAGCAACTTGGGTTATCTGTTCAGTCGGCAGTTTCGAGGTGAGTTATCCTCCCTATATCGATAGGGTCTACGACACCAAGGCCGACCCTTTATCGGATGGAAATCCGGGTAGTGTCTGTTGTTATGATATTGCGGAATATGGATCGGAAGGCATTACGTTATGGGCCGGAAGGCATTATATGTTGTGGGCCGGAAGGCATTACATGTTGTGGGCCGGAAGGCAATGCGATGTGGACCGGAAGGTCATGGCCTGGAAAGGCGTATGTGTGTAATTAGCATGTTGACTGATTCGTAGGGCGATGTTATGCTAGTGACCGGTTAGGCCGGTATCTTGGTTAGGGTAATGATATGTTATGTGATCTGTTAATCGATTTGCTGACTATGATATGTTGTATGATTATATGTTATGTGCACAGTTGCTTGGCCTGGGGTTTGACCCGATATGTATGGCTGTTCTATGATCTGTTATGTTATGTGGGCATTTTATATTATGGGCCGGAAGGCGATGTGTTATGGGCCGGAAGGCAATATGTTATGGGCCGGGAGGCGATATGTTTTGGACCGGAAGTTCGTGGCCTGGAAGGGCGTAATTGTGGTTGATATTTTTGGGGGTATCTCACTAAGCTTTCGGGATTACAGTCGTGGTTTTATGTTTTCAGGTTCTCAGGAGTCTGTGGCAAGGCAAAGGCGTGATCGTACCGTTCCCCGCGTTGGTGTTTTATGATTTGAACCTGGGAAAAATACTTTGTTAAATAATGTATTGAAAACCTTTTTGTAACAATGTTATTAAAATTGGTGGTTTTGAAAAGTTTTAATTGTTTTGAAATTTTGGTCATTATAAAAGTTCTGGGCCTGCTGCCAATTAAACGGCTGAAGTAGTTGAGGTCTAGCAAAAAATGCTTGTTGGGCTGTGTGCTGATTGGCCCAAATTGGTTGCTGTCTTGATTGGGTTTGCAAGGGAGTTGGCCAGCGAGCACCCTGATTAGGTGAAGGAAGGAGCCCAGATTGCTGGTCGGCTGGGATGAAAACCCAGCGTCCGTTGGGATGAGGAGCTGCCGACGGAAACGAGAACGCGCCTCTGTAACGACCGAAAATTTTCAACCAATTTTAACTTTTCAAAAACAACCCGATTTCATTAAATTATTACAAAAAGGTTTTCAATACAAATGATTTAGAGTATTCCCAGAATCACATCACAATATAAACATGAGGAGCGGTACGATCACGCCTTTGCCTTGCCACGGTCTCCTGAAGAACCTGAAAAACATTAAACCACAATTGTAAGCCCGAAAGCTTAGTAAGATATCCCCAAAATACCAACCACATATACCATACACGCATAACATGCCATATCATATTCGATCACAGAACAGCCATGCACTTTGGGTCTACTGTGTGACTGGTCCGCCGCTCCGGCCAACAATCCACCTGGTCCACCCTCCGAGTCTAGCCATATACATCGAGTCTGCAGTGTGATTGGTCCGCCCGCTCTGGGCCTTGAATCCACCTGGTCCACTCTCTGAGTCTACAGTATGACTGGTTCGCCCTCACCGGGCCTTCAGTCGGCCTGGTCCACTCTCCGAGTCGCGGCACGTCTGGTTCGCCCTCTTGGGGCCTACAGCGTATCCGGACCGCTCTCTGGGCCTTCGGGACAACCGGTCCACCCTGGGTATCTTGGCCTACAGCACAAAGCAGGACCCGCCTCAACCCAACCCCAGTCCAACAACTATGTGCACATAAACATACAATCATATAACAATTCACAGTCAACAAGCCGATCTAGCAGATCACATAACATATCATCATCCTAACCAGGATACCGACCTAACTTGTCACTAGCATATCATCATCCTACATAACAGGATACCGACCTTAACCATGTCTCTAACACATACCATCCTATCTACCAGGATGCAAACATATCAAAGCAATAACATAACAACAAATACCCGGATCTCAATCCGATAAAGGGCCGGCCTTGGTGCCTTAGACCCTGTTGATATAGTGAGGATAACTCACCTTCCCACTGCCGAAACTCTGAACTGAAGAAGCAGATTCTCGAACCACCGACTCACCGAAAATCCCGAACTAGCCAACATAGCACAAATAATAATTAGGCTAAGCACAATACCCTTCCAAGGATAAATTGACCAATTTACCCTTAACTCATTCCGGCCCAACACTGGATAAGCTCTCAAGCCCACTAATGGCCCAAAGAGCAAAAGTCCGAAGCAAAGCCCAATATTGGCCCAATTTACTAAATTGGGCCCACCTCACCAAATAGGCCTAGACCCATGGTCCATAACAACTAATGGGTCAACAATACTCTATCCATAATGTCCAGTCACGGCCCAAAAACCAACAGCCCAATAACAGCCCAATCCCTAAGGCCCAAAATGAAAAACCCAACAGAGGGAGTACGCTGGGCGTACCCTCCTTGGTACGCGGGGCGTACACGTTGATTCACAACTGGGGATCGGGGCACTGACCCGCTACGCGGGGCGTACTCCTATGTTACGCGGGGCATAACCTCGCTGCTCATTAAGTCCACATAACTTCTTAATGACTTAAGATCTTAAGCCCAAACTTCAGATCCTTAGGCCAAATATGCCTAGGATTCATAAAGTCTCAAACTTTATCACTTGGTACGTCCATAAAGCTCTTAATCCAAGGTCTTAATCCATTAAGACCTATATATCTCACACATGGAACAACCACAACCCTTGGGACCTCATTTTTCTCACTCAAGACCTCTCCAAAGGTCTGAAAGGACAGATAATCTCGACCAACTCAAAACATGCATCAAGATGAGGACTTTTGGGACAAGAATGATGCCAAAACTTCACAACATATAGATCTATGCAATATAAATGACAAGCAAGAAGCTTTATACCTCAAATAGACTCCAAAGGATGATATCTTTCCAAATCTATAAGCTCCAGCCACTCAACTCCTTCTTTGACAACTTCCTCTTTATTCTTCTAGTCTCTCCTTTGCCAAAATAAGTTTTCCAAGGCCAAACACACCCAACAATGGAGGTGGAACGGCTATCTAGGGTTTCTGAGGTTAAGAGAGAGCTTATGGAGGCTAGGGTATGCACCAACATGTTCCATATATAGTGGCTGACCCTAATTTTAGGGTTTTAGAACTCTGAGAGTACGGTGGGCGTACCTCTAGTACGTTGGGCGTACTCAACCTTGCACCCGCTTCACTTACTCCATTACGTTGGGCGTACTCGGCGTGTCCCCAAATTTCATATTTGGCCCTCCTTTTCCACTTTTCCCACAAAAGGACCAAAATACCCTTCCTCTTAAATACCGGGGACTCACAATAAAGTACTCTTAGGAACGGGGCGTTACAGCCTCCATTATTGCCATGGCCATGTCTGCCTCTGCCACCATTCCGTCCTCGACCACCACCCCTATTTCGACCGCCACCACGATTATTGCCTCGGATGTTGCTGGAATTAGAAGATTGAGTTTGATGATTGGCGTTTAAAACGTGGTGAGATGATGAAGAATCCGTATGAGAGGCTTGGGATATCCGATTTTGTTGATTTTGAAGTGTTTGTTCTTCAACGGAGAGCATAGATCGCATCTCTACGAGTGTAGGGAATGGATTTTTGTGACAAATTGTAGTGGCGATGTGATTGAATTTTGATGACAAGCCGTTAAGAGTGAATGTGATGAGAGTGCATTCGGGAACTTTGGAACCGATGTTGGTTAAGAGTTCGGAGATGGTTTTGATGCGTGTGTAGTATTCCATAATAGTGGAGTCACCTATAACAATGTTTCTAAGTTGATTCTCGAGTTCTATTGCGTTTGCTTCTTTGTTGTCACAAAAAAGGTCTTCAATGGCTTTCCACAATTGAGCGGCTGTCGCATCAGGTATCAATATGGTTTGGATGAGAGGTTGAGAGAGAGTGCCAAATAGCCATTGTTTCACGATTGAATCAGCAGTACACCAATCTTGATCGGTTGGGTTATGATTGGTGCCATTGAGGTGACCGAAAACTTTATATGCAGTACAATGATCAAGATCAAGGATCAAAGGAACATATGACTTGATGTTGGTGATTCCATACATCTTATCAAGGTGAGAAGCCAAAGAATTGACTTAAGAGGAGAAGAACAATAAACATAACAGAAAAAAAGGCGGCTAGGGTTGATTTAATGCTCTGATACCATGTTAACGAGAGTTTTTTCCCTGTCAATACAAAATGCATTCCACCAATATATAATACAACATATGGAAAGATCTATGATTGTGGGCAAAATATAGAAGGGCCACACAAATACCAAAAATACAAAGATATATTACAAAGCACAAATAAATATACAACTAACAGTTACGTGTATATGTTACATTCTAAAGATAAAGTATTGGATAATATTAAAATATACAAAGCCGATGTGGAATTGAAATTGGGAAATCTAGTTAAATGTATTACTTGATGTTTATTTTTTTCAAAGCTAGAATTTGTGTAGTTTGTGGACCACATATGTAACCCTCTACAACAGAAGAGGTGGACCAGACGTTAACAAAGGTTATAATACTTCAATTGGACATAAGAAAAGATCTCATTTGGTTCATATCTGTGGATTAAACATAATCTCCCCAAAATAATTCCACAATTCAAATTGGAAGACAAATAGGGATAATAAACTAAAATTGCACAAAGTCACAATGTGTGAATGGTAAATGTAACCAACAATACTAAGCATCGCTTTTACAACTTAAAACACAAGGAATTGATAAGTCATGAAGTTTTTCTGCTCATCCATTGAGCTCAAATCTTCATATGAACTATAATGAAGCCCAACTTCTCACAAAAACTTAACAATACCAAATTCAGGAATTAAACACGAAGTGACCTAGATTTTTGGAAAAAATAAAACATCATATAATAATGAAAACACTTTGTAACATCTTTTGATTCACTAAGATTATATATACGATTCCTAAATTTGAAAATACTAAATCATCACCATGCATGTTGGATTTAAACTAACCATCAAACAAATCTCACCATAAGGCACAAACATACGAATAGATAATTGATTTGAAGTTAAATACATTCACTAGGCATAAAATTGAGCTCGAATCTAGATAAGGAACACTATATTCAAATTTCACTATCTAGGGTTTGGAAAACCCACCAAAACAACCTCAATCATTCAAATCTCATAACTATTAGCTAGTTGGAGCTTGGAGATGGATCATGGGGTAAAATTACAACATAGATTTCATGAAAACACCAATGATGGAGGAGGAAATCGAAACTGAAGGTCCTCGTAACCATTAACACAAATTTGAAGAAGAAATATGAAGAAGACTACCTTTGGATGGTTTGTGAAAGAATTTGACAAAGGCTTCAAGCATGGACTTCAACATCAATACAACATGAATTGATTATGGAAAATTAGACATGGAGAGGAGAGTATGGTTGTATCATGACAATGAAAAAATAGGGAATAAGAGGCTTTAAATGGACCCAACTATGACCACTTATATAACTATAGTCCCTTTTTGCAATGGTTATTTCAAAAGAGATCCATACCAAATAAGAAGCTTCCAATAAATCACACATGGTCCCCTCCATCATAATATTTACAAACTTGGTCCAAGACACTTAACTAATCAACTCCCAAGTCAAACCTAAGTTTCACCTACTCGACACAAATGGTCTTTCCAACAAAATAAGTCGCTAAACTCTAAAATTATATTATTTTAATATGATTAAATATGGTACACTTACTCAAAAATTAGGGTTTTAGCACCCCTCGTACGCCTAACGTACAAGGTCGAGGCTCACGACCCTTCCTTTTGGATACACTAAGCGTACACCAATGTACGCCCAACGTATTTCCCTTCACACTAGTATGCCCTGCGTACTCCATATGCACGCCTCACGTGCTAGGGTTTTCCCTTAAACCCTAAAATACTCTGAAGGACATAACTTTTTTGTTATAAATCCGATTTCGACAATCCTTATATCCATGAAAAGGCAACGAGAAGCTCTACACTTTAATACTTGCCATAAAATTCCCCGAACAAAACCCAATTACCATAAAAGCTCAGTGCCATTTTACCAAAACGCCCCTTGGTTCCAAAAACAAATCTGAACGCCCGAATCATCTACATTACATCACCACACCCAAATGGTTAACGATGCGGGACAGGGCATTACATCATAGCTCAACACAACTCCTACCTTACATCCAATACTTGTAACAAAAGAACGTGTAAACTTTAAACCTCCGCTTCAAGAGGTCATTCCACATATAACTACCATATGGTAAGGATACTTATTCATGTTGTTCTCTTTTCACTAAAAAAGTCGAGGGCATTCCCTGTCTAACTACAATTATTCTAAAACACTTACATCATACTTTCTATAGACATAACTTTACTTATTTTAGGGTTTTCTAATCTCGTGGGTAAATATCCACCAAATTTTCGTTTGTCACATAAAGCTTGATTCACAGGAAGCTAGATGTATACATCAAGTCACTGTGAGTACTATGTATTAGAAGTGTTACGTGTGCCATAACACCGCATACGTACCATACACCACCAAGTATTGACTTCACCGCCTGGTTTTACGATCACAAGTGTTGCATTGGGTTCCACAACTATCGTGCTCGTGAAGTGTAGTCGTGTTTCAAAAAGTTGGGACTTGGCTTTTATACAATTAATAATGGATTCAAACACCTGCTTGATAATGGTGTCACGATTTTCTACTAGATTATTTATTCAAACTTATTTGTATATTATATTCATGTATGCAAATGGGTTGAAGGGTTCCATTCTTTTAACACCCGAATTCTTGAATATTTGGAATGTATAGCATACTAATATGAAAATTCAACTGATTCGACATTTTCAATTATGCATAAGTTTGGTTTGTTCAATTATTATCCGTGTAGAATCAAGGTTTCAATAAAATGAGGAAAGATTGTAGGTGATTTTAGTGTTACAAAGTCTTTTTCGTATAATAGCAATTACAAGATCACTAATGAAACTAAAATCTTGATTTTATACAAGTTTGGAGGTGCAGATTGGACATTTATATAATATGAGTTTATTTTCGATATGTCCATAATGATGGAAATAATTAGTATTAAAACTCATCATTTCATTATCTTACATACTTATAAAGCTTGTATTTTCCCTTGATTGTCATGCATTTGAAACCCCCCATAATAATTTGCTAAAACCTCATGCATTTGAAACCCCCCATAATAATTTGCTAAAACCTCATGCATTTGAAACCTTCAAACCTTTTCACCTTCTTAATAATTAATCACACATAATCAATGGTAATTCATATGAGATAATAATTTGCTAAAACCTCATGCATTTGTATGGTATTAGAACATGTTTGAGTTTTTGGGTTTTAGACTTTAGTAAATGAGTAATCCGTTTGATACGTTGGATTTGAAGCTATCTTATTCGAATCACACAAAACAAGAGATAAATTAATAATATATGCTCATACATGTTTTGTACAAGCCCTAATCAAAATACAATATATCATGATCATACAATTAAGTGTCTTTTATTCCATTTTTGGCTTTATAACAAAAGTTTTTTTACATGGCGAAGAAAGAAAACTTGAAGATGAATATTTAAGGTTGGATGTTTATATAAGATTTGTTTTAAATATATAATATAGATATAAATACACAAATGTGTGTCAAATACAACCCATCACAAATTTAATGTTATAAACTACAATATAACTCAAAGTAGTTTTCCAAATATAATGTTTATACTATAATATAATATATTAGAAGAATACCATATAGTAGACGAATCTCACATGTTGTGTATAAATTTAGTTGCATGGATAATATATTATAATTATATTTCATTTAAAATCAGTTAGGGTCATTTGGTTATTACATTGTTGTATTAGGCACTATAGTCTCATATATTTTGAATGACTCTTACAAAAATGATGTTGTAATTTGAATATAACGTAATATCTTATGATGTTTATTGAATGATATTATCTTCGATTGAGCACTTTTTAATTGGAATCAAATTTATTATAGTTAAAAATTTTGGCTCCGTTTTTTCTTTTCATTAGTTCTAAAATATGATTTTTTATATTAACTTAAAATATGTCACTATCTTAAAATAGATCGAGAATGAAAATTTTTATATTTACTTAAAATACGACACCATTTTCTATTCAATAGTAAAATTAACAAAAGTCGTTAAACATGTATTTTTATGAGGTTTAACATAAATAGAGGACCACAAATGAGAATCCATATCCAATCAATCATCAACTAATTACATTAGATACTAATGTGTACATAAAAATTACATTTAAACTTTTAAACTAATAGTAAAAAATTTTAATTATTTATTATGATAAAAAATCTGTAAATCAAAAAATATACATGCTATTTAATCGCATACAAGTTTTATGTATGGCTTATTCACAATACATTAAACGATATATAACCATATTAAACTACATAATTATCCCACTGCGCAACGCGCGGACATTCGCCTAGTATACTTATAAAGGAAGCATTTTTCCTTTCACCACATTCATTTGAAACTCCCATTCATTTTTCCTTTTACCACATTAATTTGAAACTCTCATGACTTTTCAATTTCTTTTTAATAATGATTATAAGTTAGTTAATAAGGTTAAATAAATATAGAACCTAAAGTATAAATATATATATAAACTAAATTTCAATATTAAAAGAATATATTTTCTTCTACTTATAAACTTATGTTTTTAACTTTTAACATGTTATACTTAATTTATTAGGTCTAATATGTTGTTGTATGTAAACCATTATCATTTTAAAGCTACAACTTTTGAACAATTTGTATAAAATCCTTAGATTGTTAATTTAAATATAACCTTACATGATCAACTTAAATATAAATTTTAGTTCAACTTAAACAATCTAAAGAATATTTTATAAATAGTTAAATGTGATAAATTGTAGTGTCTTTCTAATAATAATTATTAGTTGGTTAATAAGGTTATATAAGTATCAAACCTAAAGTGTAATAATAATTAAACTAAATTTCAATATTAAAATAATATATTTACTTCTAATTATAAAGTTGTCTTTAACTTTTAATATATTATACTTAATTTATTAGATTTAATATGTTGTTGTATGTAAACAATTATAAATTTAAAGCTACAACTTTTGAACAATTTGGACAAAATACTTAAATTTTTAATTTAAATACAGTATAACATTATAGGGTCAACTTCAATATAAATTATAGTTCCACTTAAATAACCCAACGAATATTTTGTGAATAGTTAAAAGTGATAAATTGTAGTGCTATATGTAAAAACTAAATTGTAATATCAATTTAACTAAAATATTTCTTAAATATATTTTTATAATCGTTAAAAGTTTGAAATAAGTAGCTTAAAATAACTTTCAATAACAATAGTTAAAAAAAACTCTATATAAATGATTATATTGTTACCTTTAAAAAAATTGTTTGATGTTTTAAATAATTAAAATGATAAAAATTAAAACGTTAAACAAATAAATTAAAAAAATTAATTAATAATAACAACAATTATAAATAACATTAAACTGCATATCATATTTAATTTTATTAATGAGCAACCCACGGGTAGAAGTCATTCAAAAGATTGAGATTATACAGTTTTAATAGATGTATATATTATCATATAATTCAAAATAATCAATATATTATATCAACTTAGTATATAAATTATTATATCAAATTTAAAAACAACATTATTGTTATATTTAAAAAATTATATATATTTGTAAAGATTTCAGCTATATAGATGTTTCTGCGCAACGTACGGTCATTCGCCTAGTTGATAATAAAAGGGTGTTTGTGATTAGTTTTGAAATAACTTTTTGGTTTTTATTTTTTCAAAAAGTCAAAAAAATACGAAAAGATATTTGGAAAATACAAAAGTTATTTTCAAAATAGCTTTTTATAATGAAGAAAAACATGAGTTTTTAAAAGTCAAAAAATAATCTCAAACACCCCCTAAATATTCAAATGTATTAATAATAAGCTATTGTAACATTTAAAACCATCATGGAAATAATGAGTATTCAAACTCATTGATGATTATTATACTGATAACAAATGATATGTTACTTATTGATATCTCAAAAGAATTCAAACTTTTATAAATTGTCTAGTACGTGATTTCATATTAGTGTCTTTTGATATTAAATTGTCTTTGAAGACTATCCTCATAACCTGAGGTTCATTATACACAATCATAAAGTCGAAAGAAAATGTTACACTCGAATGACTCGATCCTTCTAATAACTCATAAAACATTTGTAATCCCAAAAATGATACCCGAAAAAGAAATACCCAAATAGGTTCAATTTGCTCAACATGATCCTTCAAAACCAATGTGATGCATGTACGATTGGCATTATGTACCTTTTAAAATTGACCAGTCAAGTAATTGATTGAGGTTTTGATTTCTATGTAATTTGTTTTTTAAAAAAACATAGTAATTATGAAGCTAACTTATTCAATAAGAAAATCCATATCGCAACATTATAATGAAACAAGTGATTTCATTACTTAAATCTTGATCAACATCAACATACAAACTAATTATATGCTTCTAACACAAAAACTACAATTCTAACAAAGTAATCTACTCAGCCTTCTTATCTTTCTTAGGAGATTTGGTAGCCTTAGATGGAGATTTAGGCTCCTTGGCAGCAGTCTTCTTTGGTAATAGAACAGGATTAATATTTGGAAGAACACCGCCATGAGCAATCGTAACTCCACCCAATAATTTCCCAAGCTCGTCATCGTTTCTAATGGCCAAAAGAAGATGCCTTGGAATGATCCTTGTCTTCTTGTTATCCCTCGCAGCATTTCCAGCTAATTCCAACAACTACAAACAACAGAATTCAAGTAGATTAGAAGATGTTCCATGAATTATCAAAATCCAGATCAAACCAGAAAACAAAAAAACTTCATAATCCGCCATGGCATCGATTTAAGAAATCCTTAAAATAAACTACAACTTGAATAGCTGATAATCAGATCCGTATTCAACTTCTATCGATACGAAAGGAGATTGTAAGAGAAAACTTACTTCGGCAGCAAGGTATTCAAGAACAGCGGCGAGGTAAATCGGAGCACCGCTTCCAACACGCCGAGCATAACGTCCTAACTTCAGAAAACGCCCAATCCTACCAACCGGAAACTGAAGTCCGGCCTTCACAGAACGGGAAACCGCCTTCTTCCTTGGGCCGTCTGCCTTTCTTCCTCCGGCGCCCTTCTTAACTTTTCCATCTCCGTCCATTTTCTGTATGTCGACGAATAGATTGCAGTAGTGAATGAATTCTTCGATAATCGATGAAGAACATGAGCAGACATGGTTTGGTTATGTAGAGAGAAAGGTGGGTGGCGGGGAATTTGGGATCGATCGTAGCTTTGTATTAACCGTTGGATGGAGTGTTGTTTCAACGGACTGGATTTGCTAAAACGCTATCCGCGGGAGATGAGTCCGATTATTTGGTTTTGTGATTTTCAAATTTTGTTTAAAATTTTAAGGAATAGTATGGATCTCCCGCGAGACTTTCAACTATAGAGTTTTTCATGTTTTACTTTAAATGCAACTACTTTGTTTTATATTTTTATTATACTAGGTTACAACCCGTAGAAACCACGGGTTACAAATTAAAATAACATATATAATATAAATATAGTAATTATTAATCATAGATTTGCAAATATTATATTTTTTAACAAAGTTTGATCTTGTAATCTTGTATCATTGTTATTTAATTATTTAATTGTTAGTAAATGGAATTCAAATAATTTGATCTAATTTTTTTGGGATAAAATAAATCATAATGGCATTCATATATCTCTAATATATTGAATTATCCCTAAATTAAAGAGATTCTACCGAAATTCAAGTAACAGAAGGGTAATTATGTAAATTTGATGGAATTCGAAATGGACGAATTATGTAATTTGCTAATTTTTTAAAATATAAAATGGTAAAAAAGAAATTTTAGTAGCAAATCAATTAGGCGGGAAAATAATCTTCAGGGGCTTTTAAAAGTGTACAAATGGCTTAGATTTATTATTTTATTAGAAAAGAGAAATGATACTCAAAAAATTATATAATATTGTTTTGCATTGGGTTTTTTATATGTGATTTTTATTAACAGTGTGTTGTAAGGATTTTGTTCGGTTTTTGATCATCTTATTCTAGATAATATTTTCTACTTGATATTAAACTTACATAAAACTCTTTATATTTATTTTTTCGGTAGGATAAATCTAATCTACTACTAAATTACTTATAATTTCACATATGTCCGTTGAATCCCAATCCTCAAGAAGGGATTGTTAATATATTCTTTAGATATTAAAGTTTACATAAATTTCTTTATGTAACTTAAAAACCCCACAAATGTACAATGACTTTTCGAATGTAATCATAACCATTATAATAAAAAAAAATCGTCATTTAACAAATAAGCAGGTGTTAATAAACAATATTGATAAATGTATTCTCGAGATGTTTATGTTATATATGTGGCTCTAACGACTTCATCGTCTTTGGATGCACTAACACCAAAATATTAAAATTTACCGTGAACATAAAGTAGAAGTAATTTCACACGCATAAGCCAGGACTGATAAATTTTTGATAGACATTTAATCACATACATTAATTTCACCTGGAAAAATAATAATTTAGAACAATTAATCACATACATTAATGAGTCAAATTTCATAATTCAGTAAATGACATAAAAATTATAAACAAAGTAGAAAGTTGGCGGCTAACAAAAGTCATAATTTCTTTTTTCATAGTCAAATTAAAACTCAAGCTTAAAATTGTTTTTTTGCATCATCCTTTTCCCATAAACAAATTATAAAACTTCATTTGTGTTTTCGTTTAAGGGACAAATATTACTAATACCATAGTTACATAATATGTCGATCCAAGAAAATAACAACACGATGGTTTAAATTAAATAAAAAATTAAGTGCATTGCCTATACAGATAAAAAAAAAGTATTTTGTTGTTTATTGGAAAATGGATATACACAATGCAATAAAACATGGGTAAATGTTAAAAAAATCAATGAAAACTGTAAATACAAACACATTTTTATGAATTCTCCAGGTTTTATGATTATTTGATCTTATTTATCCCGATAATCAATTTCTAGTAGCAACATATACTTGCATACATTATCAACGATTATAATATGTAACCCTAAATGAGAAAAAATAATTTAAGAAAATATAATACATAAGTACAATGGTATAATAAGGACAATATATAAAATACATTGCTATTGCTTCCATTTATCACTTCTGAAAAAACAATTAAACTCACTTGTGGATATGCTTATATTTCAAATACAAAGGGCAAAATTAGGAAGATATGCTTTCTTAGCAGAAAGTTTTAGAAGAACATTTAAAAGAATTTATTATATATTTTTTCCTTTCTTTTTCTCTATTTATGTCCCAAATCGAAGATTAAAATCTTACATGATTAACAAACTTTATTGTAAAGATAAACTTGAATAATAAAGATGGGTTTGAAGTTTCATTTTTTTCTTTCTGTCATGAACCTTCAGGTTTTTTTTTTTTTCTCTCTTTGATTCATATAATAGTCACTTGTCTTAGTCATTTATCTTTGTAAATTCATGTCATTTTCCTTCATTAGCTTACTACAAACAGAAGTTATTTGAATCCTGACGCAATAACAAATTTAGTTTAATTAAACAAAAATTCTTTCTCTATGGCTACATAAATGGAATAAATACAATATTGGATCGGCTACCATACGTAAACCAGAGAATGAGTAAGATATATCATTTTTTTCCAACAATGACAATAATCATGACTTGTAGGCTTTTAGCACCCACTTCATGAATTGAAAACTGACTGCTATATGCTGGTAAAAGTTGTAATTAATACGTTTTCATAATGAATAAAATGATGTTATACGATTGCATTAAAAAATGAATAAAATACAATCTATCAATCATACATGAATATACTACTGACATAAAAATCAACAATTTATATTCATGAATGAATATGCCAAGAATGAATTGATATATTTATAAAATTATATTCATAAATAATATTAATTTTTTGTATAATCATGAATTCATAGAACACTCTAATGATAAATAACCCAATACATTTGTAATCATGAAAAAATGAAATACAATGTAGAGATAAAAAAAACCTATAACACAATGATAATCATACATGGATACACAACAATTTATAAATATAAACCAATTACATTTATTATCACAAAACATAGATAAAAACCAATACATTATAATTCTAAATGAATAAACACAATTTATAACATATAGATCAAAATGATGCTTATCTGTTCTCCTCATCCATTCAATTGCTTCTTAACATCGAACGTGTCTACAAAACAAAACGTCAAGCATGTAAACAAAAAATGGGTAAAAAACAACACAAATCCAATATACTATAAGTAATATAGAAATTATGATTGAAACTTCTTTTACTATGCAATCGATTCCAACATAACTCAGTCAGACTTATATAATCATTTTTTACTAATTAGGTCATTCACACAGATAAGGTAAGGGAAAGATGGCAATTATACCATTATATTCATAAATGAATTAAACTAAGACTTCAATAAATTATTATCAAAAAATTCAAAAAATAGGATTGTGTTTCTTTCTTTACCTTTGTTCTTCAGAAATTTTTCGACAAAAACCCTATGTTCTTCGGTTCTTTTACCCACCTTCGGCCTTCGGGATACAAAAATCATTGTTCCTCTAATATAACCTGCAACCAATTCAATGGAACTGGAAATAACAAAATAAATATTTGTACGTTCTTTGTATGTTATTATAATATGGACCAATGAAATAACAACACAAAAAGGGATAAACAAAAGAAAAATATGGTCTTACAAGATCTTCATATTTCACAAAAGATCCAACACTTCGATCACAAATCCGGAAAAAAAATCGAAAAATAGGATCGCGTTTCTTTCTTTGCCTCTGTTCTTCAGAATTTTTTCGACAAAAATCCTCTTTTCTTCGGTTCTTACACCCACCTTCACGATACAAAAATCGTTGTTCCTCGGTCCTTTCCAGATCAATTTTAGGAGAAGCAAACATCCTAGCCCTGTGATCGAATGAGATGTTCATCATCTTTCTCCTTGACATGTATGAAGAATAGTAGAAAATATCATATTTATCTCTCGATTTTTAAGAGCTCTTGGGAGATCATAACTATACACATAGCGGCGGCTGGAAATGAGAGGATGTCGCAGGGTTGTGAAAAATGCAGAAGCAGGGGTATAGAGGGAGAGATAAGAGAGAGAGAGAGAGAGAGAGAGAGAGATTGTAGGAGTTGCTAAACATAGGTTAACAATCAATTACCATTTTACCCTTTTGACAATTTTAAAGTTGCATTTTAATTTTTGTAATTTTAAGAATTTACATAAATGAACCATTCAATAATAGCCTTAGATTTAGTTTAATGGTTCAAATTTGTTTTCGCGTTCTCAACCTTTTAGGTGTTCTTATTTGATTTTACCCATATATATATATATATATATATATATATATATATATATATATATATATATATATAGAGAGAGAGAGAGAGAGAGAGAGAGAGAGAGACTTAGGTTCAAATGTTTTCACTATCTATTGTGTGCATGTATGATTAATTCTGAACCAATCATTTTAGTTATTTTAAGAAAATAATTAATGCATATTAAATGCTGAAAATGTAATTAATATCCATTATATCTTCAACATGTAATATGCATTAATTACTTTCTTAAAATAATTAAAATGATTGGTCCACAATCAATCATACATGCACATAATAGATAGTGAAAACAAAATAACTTAAGTATATATATATATATATATATATATATATATATATATATATATATATATATATACATATATATATATATATATATATATATATATATATATATATATATATATATATATATAACAAAAATAAGAACAATTGTAAAAGAATTGTTAATTCAATACAATACTAATTAAAACCTTATTATTATAATATATAATATATCACTAACACCCTGTTCCCGAGTTCAACTTAACGAAAGAAAGGAAAGAAAATGGAGGGAAATGAGAGGATCATTTTCCCCTCGTAACCTTCCTTCCGATTTGGGAGGATTTGGAAAGAAGGAACAAACTAATTCATTTTTCTTCCACTTCTCTCCAACTCGGAAACACAAAAGAAATTTTGTTTTCCTTTATTTTCTATACTTTTCTCTTATGTTCTTTTCTTTTGTTAAACTTAGGAACTGAGGTGTAAGTTATTTGCAAGGCTTGCAACCTGCGAAAGATATCATATGTGGACTCATTTTGGGCTTAGGTGGCATTCCAAATGGAATTGCAAGATTGAGATGCGGATGCTGTCACTTGATAATTTTCTTGCATTTCAATTATTTAATTAATTTATTTATATTTTATTTTATCATTTATTTTATTATAAAATAATATTTTTTTACCAAATAACCCAACATTTCCGGCACCTAAAATAATACAGTATGTTACAACGATCCACCTATTTACGATGATTTCGTCCTCATAATCATCAAGCAAGCGCAAAGCCACGATACTTCAACTTGAACTATCCAAAATTCCATTACATGATTCAACTTAATATATTGCTTAGATGCATTACGTGCATTGGTCCTTACAAACATCATAACTCAATGGAGTTTCTTACATCTAAGACCTCTAATAAAAGAATGTTTAAACCTTCACTCCAGGAGATCATCAATTCATGGTAAGGATAACGATTCATGGTGTTCTCTTTTCACCCCAAAGGAAGAAGGCATTCCCTATTCAACTACCAATTTTCTACTGTCATAGGTAGATATCCACCATCTTTTCGTTTCTCTTAAGAAGTTTGGAGATGCAAAATGCATAATTGTATAAAATGAGTTTATTACAATGATAGAAATAATTAGTATTAAAAATCAAATTATTAATAACCCGTTAAAACCGCCATGAAAATAATGATTATTCAAACTCGTTGATGATCATTTATTGATAATAAATGATATGTTATTTATCGATATCTCAAAAGAGTTCATACTCCTATAAATTGAATACTCAATGTCCTCATAAGGTGGAATTCGGTATATCCAATCATAAAGTCAAAATACTATATCAAAAAAGTGTTATACACAATCCTTCTAATAAACCATAAAACTTTTTAATTCCAAAAATGATCATATTACTCTCAAGCACCAACAAAAAAATACCCAAATAGGACCAATTTGCGCAACATGATCCAACAAAACCAATGCCAATTCTGATTGAGGTTTTGATTTCTATGTAATTTGTTTGAAAAAAAACATAATAAGTATGGGGTTAACTCATTCAATAAGAAAATCTATATCGCGACATTATAATAAAACAAGTGGTTTCATTACTTAAATCTTGATCAACATCAACATACAAACTAATTATATGATTCTAACACAAAAACTACAATTCTAACAAAGTAATCTACTCAGCCTTCTTATCTTTCTTAGGAGATTTGGTAGCCTTAGATGGGGATTTAGGCTCCTTGGCAGCAGTCTTCTTTGGTAATAGAACAGGATTGATATTTGGAAGAACACCGCCATGAGCAATCGTAACTCCACCCAATAATTTCCCAAGCTCGTCATCGTTTCTAATGGCCAAAAGAAGATGCCTTGGAATGATTCGTGTCTTCTTGTTATCCCTGGCAGCATTTCCAGCCAACTCCAACAACTACAGTCAACAAAAATCAAGCAGATTAGAAGATGTACCATGAATTATCAAAATCCAGATCAAACCAGAAAAAAAAAAAAAAAAAAAAAAAAAAAAAAAAAAAAAAAAACTTCTTAATCCGCCATGGCATCGATTTAAGAAATCCCTAAATTAAACTACAACTTGAATAGCTGATAATCAGATCCGTATTCAACTTATATCGGTACGAAAGAAGATTGGAAGAGAAAACTTACTTCGGCAGCAAGGTATTCAAGAACAGCGGCGAGGTAAATCGGAGCACCGCTTCCAACACGACGAGCATAACGTCCTAACTTCAGAAAACGCCCAATCCTACCAACCGGAAACTGAAGTCCGGCCTTCACAGAACGGGAAACCGCCTTCTTCCTTGAACCGTCTGCCTTTCTTCCTCCGGCGCCCTTCTTAACTTTTCCATCTCCGTCCATTTTCTGTATGTCGACGAATAGATTGTGCAGTAGTGAATGAATTCTTCGATAATCGATGAAGAACAAGAGCAAACATGGTTTGGTTATGTAGAGAGAAAGGTGGGTGGCGGGGAATTTGGGATCGATCGTAGCTTTGTATTAACCGTTGGATGGAGTGTTGTTTCAACGGACTAGATTTGCTAAAACGCTATCCGCGGGAGATGAGTCCGATTATTTGGTTTTGTGATTTTCAAATTTTGTTTAAAATTTTAAGGAATATTATGGATTTCCCGCGAGACTTTCCGGTTTCAACTATAGAGTTTTTCATAGGTGTAAATTACATCAATCATCCCTTGCATATATACCAGAAAATATGTCTAGTCTTTATTTTCAAAATTTAACTCAGACCGTTCCTGGTTTGATTTAACATTGCACGTTTCATCCCTGAAAGACAATTTTGTTTCGAACTTAGTCCTTGCCAAAATTTAAATGACCATTATACCCTTGTGTTTTTATTTTATAATCAATTTATTATCTATATTATCATTTTAAATTAAAAAAATAATAATAAATGCCCCCATCCCCTTCACTTTCCCCACCCATCCACCTTTCATTGTTACCGATTGGAGAAAAATATACAAACACAAACACATATACAGTCACCAGCCACCCTCCGACGAACCTTCCCCACCCTTTTCACTGTGTTACTGACCGATAAAATTAAAAACAAAAAACATACAAACACACAAAATCAATGAGAGGGAAAGAGAAGACCTATAACTCGTCGATGGTTTTAGGTGGTTGTCAAAGTGTAGATCAACAGTGGGTTAACAATGATCGGAAGAGAAAAAAAGAATGAGGAGGAGCGTTGGTGAGAAAATGGAGAGGACTGCATACGACAGCTAGGGTTTTGGGTGGTTTTCGGAGTGCATATCCGTCAAAGTGTAGCCGCCTCTGGGTTTTTTGGAAGATAGGGTAGTAGATCTTTTTTCCATCGGTGTACAATCCACACCCCATCTGTTAATTTCTTCAAATCGATTTCATTATCTTGCCTTTCAAGATTTTGGTGTTGCAGGTGTGTTCTTTTCCTTTTTCCTTAAATCGATGTTGATTGGTGGCAACATTTCAAGGAATTGGTAGCGATCTTTGAAGTATGGGGGTAAGGGATGCGGTGTTGTCACCGTCGATACTGGTTTAAAAACAAGAAGCAAATAATAGCGATGATTCTTGTAGCTTGCAACCCTCTTGTCGGAAAAACGTGATTTCTTGGTGTCGCCGGAAAAACGTGATTTTTTAGTCTCGTCGGAAAAACGTAGTTTCTTGGTCTTACCGGAGAAAGGAGATAAAAGGAGACAGGGGAAAGAAAAGGGGGAGGGTGAAGATATATTTTTTCTTTTGTTTTTAATCTAAAAATAATAAATAAATAAAAGAGAAATAAAAAATAAGTTGTTAGGGCAAAACAGTCTTTTTATGTCCAGAGGGACTAAGCGTGAAAGGAAAAACAAACCCAGGGACGATCCGATTTAATTTTTGAAAATAGGGACTAAACGTGCGTTTTGGCATATGCACGAGGGACGAATGGTGTAATTTACCCTTTTTCATATTTTAGTTTTAAATGCAATTACTTTGTTTTATTATATTTTGGAAAATGAAATTATGTCATGCATTTAGTTGACAAAATTAAGATTCAATTAAATTTTATTGATTTTGTAAACATATGATAAAGGTAGACGTACTCCTCGTGCGCGCGGCGTAATAGTGTTGACTCGAAAGCAAGTGGCTGGCCCAGTACGCGCGATGTACCAGCGATTATGCCCCGCGTACCGACCAGAGTCCCTTTTAGCTAACTTTGTCTTAACCACTTAAGCTCTTAACGTCAAAACCTCAAATCTACTTCATTCCAAGGCATTATCAATGCATAAAATTGGCAACTTTTTCATCTTGCGAGTCTTTAATGGGACCCTAAAATCCAATTTTGTCCATTAAGGCCCATAATAGGGCTCTAACTCATGCATGGACCAGTATGATTCATCAAGATGACACCTTTTTACACAAGGAACGTCATAGGGGTTAAGATCTAACATCCTAGCTCATAGAGGGACTTAAACTCCCAAAGAAAACCTAAAAGACCATAATAAGCTAAAAACAAGCGCTAATCTTAATCTAACACAAAGAGGTTCCAAGATAAACACTTTATACCTTATGGAGCTAGCAAACTTGAAGATTCTGGATCTACAATCTCAAGTCCAACCAAAGCTTGGTCACTAAGCACCACCTTCTTTAATGCACATAAAACAACCCCAAAAGTACTTCCAAAACTCAAAAACACACTATGGGAGGTTAGGGTTTCGATCTTAGGGTATAGAGGAGTGGATGTTGATCAATAGAGGGTCCAAGGGTGTTATAAGTTGCTTAAATAGGGCTCAAAACCTAAAATTTAAATGTGTCCCTGCATTACGCACTCCACACGTATGTGGGTGGATCCGTGTTCCATAATTGAGCTAGTACGCTAAGTGTACTCATAGAGTACGCCCTGTGTACTAGTTAAGGACCAAAAAGACATGGATTTTGCATTAAAGGGGTTAAATGGAAAACATACGAAATTCGAATGTTACAGTTTGGGCATTTTAGCAGCCTCCACCACCTATAGGACCCCTTTGGAGAAACCCTAGCCTCCACCTTCAAAATTTGAGCTTTTTCCCTCTTCTCTCTCCTCTTTTGGATGCTTTTTATTATATTTTGATGAAGTTTGGAGATCGAGAAGGTTCTTTTGGTTTCAAGGAAAGTTGTTTCAAGTCTGGATCCATCAAATGCAATATATTTATGGAATATTGTAAGTGTGAAGTTCCAATTTTGCTATCTTGTTCTTTAGATCTTGTTATTCGGGGGTTTTGGGCACTTTTGATCCATTTTATGGGTAATCCTGGTGTAACATCCCAAATTTCGAGTCCAAAAATTTCATTTTAATTAACTGATTATAAAGACATTCATAAGAAAACTACGTAACAATATATGATCATTTTGTAAATCAATGTATAATGTCTGAAAACCCAAATCATATAATAGCAACATGTCAAAGTACAATCCCAGAATATCTCAAGTGCGGAAAATCAATGTGTGTATGATGTGCTGCTACCGCGCCAGCTATGGCTGTTCACTATTCGGATAAAACCGAATTATCCAATTGGACAGTTTGGTTGAACTATTTGGTTCGGTTATTCGGAGTTTTGGATTGGTTTTCAACAAAACCGAATTATTATTTTGGATTTCAGATTGGTTTTGGTTAATAAAATAATAACCGAATAGTCCAAAAAACCAAATAAATATTTATTATTCATCTATTTGTAATATATATATATATATATATATATATATATATATAATTATTTATTAATTTTGTAATTTGTTTTTTGAAATAGGTTCAAAACATTTCACCCGATAAAAAAACATTAATATGCATTTTCTCTTGAAAATTTTGTATCTATAAAATATGTAACTATAATATATATTCTTATTAGTTGTTTATAAATTTCAAATCATAACTAAATTATTTGTTTTTGCTTCTTGTGTAAAGTTGGGTAATATTATAATTATATGTCGTTTTAAAATATTTTTGGTTTTTGAAAACCAAATTATAAAAACCGATCCAACCGAATTGTAATCGGATCGGATTTGAATTTAATTTGGACACTTCGTATTCATGTTTCGAAAACCGAAATCAATTTGGATTACTTGATTGGATCGGATAACACCGATCCATCCAAACGAACACCCCTAGCGCCAACTCCTTCCCCTTCGCTGAAGAGGTACCTGAAACCAAAACTGTAAATTATAAGTACGAAACTCAGTGAGTTCCCCCATCGTACCACATACCATACGATCACATAGCATACATACTGTTGGACAATTATGGGGTGTCCGACCTACCCGGTACGACGATTCTAGGGTGCCGATCTACCCGTGTCAAGCCATTATGGGGTGCTGACCTACCCGTGTCAAGCCATTCTGGGATGCTGACCTACCCCCCGGTCCTAACAACCGACCCTCGGGGACTATTCCACCCCTTACTACTACTATCACACATATCATAACATAAACATACTATCAGACATATATGGGGTGTCCGAACTACCCTTCGGTCCTAACAATCGAACTTGGGGACTATTCCCCTCCTACTACCACTATCACATATAACATATCATGCCAACATATAAACATAACATCACATACTGCCAGACATAGTTGGGATTCGGGGGTGTCTGACCTACCCTTCGGTCCTAACAACCGAACTCTACTACTATCACATGTAACATATCATGCCAACATATAACATATCAGGTAGTGGCAAACCTATATGATATCACAAAGACAATCATCTAACATACAACTCCTACTGATAGGTCGGCATTATGGCCGTAGACCCACCGCTACTGGAAGGTAACTCACCTCATACGATTAGTTGTTGATAATATGTGCGGGAAACCTCTGCCTGTTGCTGCTCCGGAAATCCTCCGACTATTATCCCCACAAAACACTTAGTCAGAATCTGATATCTACTCATAGGGTAAAATGACTATTTTACCCCTAACCAAGTCCAAGTCAAAGTCAACTTCCAGTTGACCCGAATCGCCAAGTTGGGTCGTCAACTCGTCGAGTCCCTAACCCTTTACCCGTCCTTGTCCACGACTCTACTCATCGAGTTTAGCAACGACTCGACGAGTTCCCCTTCTATATGAACATCGAATGAACCTTCATCCGACTCACCGAGTTGTATGAACAACTCGTGGAGTTCTCCTTCATCTGATAAACAAGTCCTGTCCTTGACTCGTCGAGTTTATCTTCAACTATTAGGAGATTGTCTTGGACTCGCCGAGTCTGTTCTAGCACTCGTCGAGTCCCATGAACTCCATATCTAAGGCTAAGTCCAATATGTTGGGTCACTCCTTTGGACCCTCTAACACCCTTGTAACACTCAACTGGGTTCCTTCGAACCCAAACAGAAAATAGGAGTCAAACCTTGGACTCGCCGAGTCCAAAGAACAACTCGCCGAGTCGAGGTTGTCCAAGTCTCATTTCTCGATTTCTGATGCACAACACTTGTCCAAAAGATAGATCTAGGCTCCTACAATCGATATAGCATGTAAACTTACAAACTTTACGTGCATGCATGAGACTTTGAGCTCCAAAAAGGTTCCAAAGAAGATCTTAGGTTGCATGGAGCCTTCCATGGGTGCAAAAGCAACCCCTTCCTGCCTTGTGACCCCTCAAAGGCCCTAGATCCAAAGTTTGACCCCCAACCATGCTTGAAATCATGGTTGGTTTCCACATATGGCTTATAAAAGCCCTAAAACTCCCCAAAAAGGGATCTAACAAATGAACAAGCAAGGTATAGACTTTATACCTTCCGGAAGCTACAAAGGAAGCACCAACTCGAACTCCTCTGGTCCTCCTTCGATCTTCTAAGCTTTTCCCTTCTTCCTTGACACCACAAAACGCCTAGATCACTCAAATCTCTTAAATCTCTCCACACACAGTTAGGGTTCACTATGAAGGGTTTCTGGAAGCAATAGGGACGAATGGGGGTGGAATTAGATGATTAAATAGGGTTCAATCTCTTAAATTAGGGTTTTGTCTAGTCAGAGTCTACTTGTCGAGTCTATACGCCGACTCGACGAGTCCAATACTTAAGTCCCGCATCCCATCCCGTTCCGACTCGACGAGTTGGGCCTTCAACTCGCCGAGTCTCAGGCCAAAATGCAAAATACTTAAATCAAAAAAAATATGTACCAGGAACTAGGCGCTACACCTGGAGTTGAGTGGACTATGATATCTTTTGATCAGTTTAGAATGCTTCTTAGACCTCATGGACTAGGAAATTTATGATATTTTGCCTTCTCTTGTAGCCATGCAAGTTATATTGGTGCTTTAGGTCATTTTGGTGTATTAAAGTTAAGATCTTGAAAGTTGGTGACTTTTGTTGGATATAGTGTCTAAGTCCATAACTTTATTTGGTATGTACTTGACCCGACCCGGCATGGTCCATTTGGGTTGCATGGCATTGCAATACTTGGATAGACAAAATGAGAGAATAAGGCACTTATGATTATTAATATATTTTAAGTTCTAATATATTAATAATAGTATTACTTAATTAGTCTTGATAAAATATTAATTTAAGTATTAATGTGGTGATCAAGTTGAAACTAATTAAATATATGGGGTTGATTATGAAAATCATCTAAACTTTTATAGTGGATAAAATGATCCATGGTTTATGGGTTATGGATATAACTATTTGGAGCTCCATGGATAGTGCATGGGAGTTACAAACCCATGGGTCATGAGAATGGAAGAGTCATGACAATTATGAGTCTTCATGATGAAACCCTAATTGTGACACCACTATAAAAGGGACCCCATGGCTAGGAAAATCGGGCAGTAGAGTATTCTTGTGAGGGCAAAGCCGATTTTGAAGTGTAGAAGTATTCTCTCTAGTTATTCCAACGTTGTAGTGTTGTGTGAAGCATTTGAAGCACAACATTTGGGGTGCTAGGCTCACAAAGTCTTGAAGGAATCCAAGCAACAACAAGGTATGTATTTCTTCTAGTTTTATGCTTTATGTAATCCCCATGTCATGCTAGTTAGGAAATAACCTTGAAAAGAAATTTGCATGTATATAGAGAAAACATAGATTCAAGGTTATTAGGGTTGCATGTACACTTAGGAAGTGTTAGAATGCTCAAAACCCATCAACTTTGTTATGGATAAAGTTGGAAACTTTATCGATCTAAACATCATGTTGATCCAGATATGAAAGTTGGAGACTTAGACTTAATAGATTAAGTTAAGAAAGATGCATTTTGGGTCCCTTTGAGACTTAAAGTCCACATATTAGTGGTTTGGACCTTCCTAATGGATAAAGTTAGAAACTTTATACATTAAGACCTTGGAAATGATCAAATTTGAGCTTTAGAGCTCTTGAAATCGCTGGAAAATATGTTCATACCAGTCCCCACAGCGTGGCCACTGGGGAATCAACGACTATTTTGGCATTTAGTGCCCACGACGTGGCCAAGGAAGGCCACGACATGAAGGGTTGTTGTTGTCAATTTTGACCTTATCTTTGACCGCATACTTTTTGACTAGTTTGAATTTTGGTCAAACTTAGGTAGAATTGAATATTTGGCTAAGGATTGGTCTCCGCTTGGTTTAAGGAACTTGGGTCGGCTGTGTTGTTGCTTAGGTAGCTGTTGAACTTTTGTTGAGTTGTTTAGGTGAGTGTTCCTCACTGTATTGGTTTATATGATAAAGCTATGTGGGTTATATGTTAGGCTGGTAGATATGTATGATTACCTGTATGTGTTGGTTATATGTTAGATTGATAAAGTTGTATGATTGCATGTACTTGCTGGTTATATGTTTACATGTGCATATGTCGACATAGTGTGGGTCAGGGGCAATCCAGTCGAGAGACTATGGGCCAGGGTAATCCAATCGAGAGGATGTGGACCTAACATGCAATATGTGTATATGTTTTGTTGTGTGTGGTATTTTGGGGGAACTTACTAACTTTTGGCTTATAGTTTGATTTAATGGTTTCAGGTACTTCAGAGGACATGACAAGGTGAAGGCATGACTATGCACATCACCCTGGGTTTTTTGTTTTTATATGACTTATGATTTTGGGATACTCTGATTCATGTTTATGGTTTTGAGAAACTATGTTTTGATGTAACTTATGGATTTTGGAATGGTTTTAAAAATGATTATTTTCATGATTTTGGGATGTTACAAACTGGTATCAAAGTCATAGTTTGAGTAAATTGGATGAACGCTTGTGTGATTCCAACCCATGAAGACAGACTCGACGAGTTGTTCTTATGACTCAGCGAGTCATAGACTGAACACATTCATATGATGAAGATGAAATCGACGGGTTCAAGGATAAAGTCGGCGAGTCGGTTGAAGATGGTCCCGATATTATGGTTGAAGGAGAACCTGTCGAGCCCTTGCTATACTCGGGGTTGTATCATTTTGATAGAACAGGGACTCGGCGAGTTGGTGAACCAATTCGGCGAGTCAAGTCAACTGGAGGTTGACTTTGACCCATATTTGAGTTGACCCTTGTGGGGGTTGTAAGTATGAGTTGATAACTTAAAAGAGTTGTCATGTAGGGATTGAGGAGTCAGGGAGAGTCGATTTCCACACCTAGTTCAGTGCAAACACTACACGAATTCGATATGAGTTTCCTTCTAGTAAGGGTGGGTCTACGACCACAATGTCAGCCCACAAGTGATAATGTTGAATAAATGATTGTCTTCATGATAATTATCTAGGATTGATATGTGATATGCTTACTGTGCTTGATATGATAAATGTGCTTGATATGATTATTGTGCTTAATATGTGTTAACAGCAGTAAGGGTGAAATAGTCCCCGGTTACCGGTTGAAAGATGCCGAATGGGAGGTTAGCTCCTAGTTACCGGTTGAAAGATACTGAAGGGGATGTTAGCTCCCAGTTACCGATTGAAAGATATTGAGGGGGAGTCCAGCTTCCGACTATGCCTGATAGTTACCGGTTGAAAGATACCGATGATTATGCATTATTTGGTATGGTTATGATGGGGGAACTCATTAACCTTTGTGCTTACGGTTTTTAGTTTTGGTCTCAGGTACCTCTTCATCTAAGGGGAAAGAGCCGACGATGTAGCAACGTATCACATATTTGTACATGATTTCCGCATTTGAGAGGCTTGGGATTTGTACTCTGATATTATACCCTTCGTTGGAATGTTTTTGAAACTTATGACTTATGATTTTGTGGTAAAAGGAATTGTAATGTTGTTTTCGGTGAATTTTGTTATAAGTAATATATTTTCAAACAAAAATTTTTGGGTCCCGGTTTTGGGACGTTACAAGTTGGTATCAGAGCCCTAGTTTGAGGGATTCGGACACACCCTCGGGGTGTATGGACTCAAATCGAGGGATTGAAAGATTTTTACAAGAAAGTAGTTTTCTAAAATCTAGTAAGTGTATATGTCATAGTATTCACAAGCTAGTTAGGGAAGGATGGTAGGGACTCCTTGCGCAACTGATGGCGGAGAGTAGGTCGAACTTCCACGGGGTGAAGGATCCCATTGTTGCAAGGAAGTGGATTACAGACATAGAGTCTGCACAATTGACGAGCTTCTACCCCGAGGGTTCGAAGGTCCGGTATGCTGCAGGGTGATTGAGAGACAGAGCTAGGGACTTGTGGGAGGCGGTCAGTGATTCGTTGGGAGCCCCAGCCATTGAGGCTATGATTTGGTTAGATTTTGTGACCAAGTTTAGGGATGAGTTTGCATCAGCTATGGAGATTCAACAGTTGGCCATGGAGTTTCTTGACATGAGACAGACGACTGAGTCGGTGGCGGAGATTACCGCCAAGTTTAGGGAGAGGGCCTTACTGGTACCTCAGTATGCGGGGGACGAGGAGACGAGGAAGACCCGATACTATGATATGTTGAGAGCTAACATCTGAAAATGTGTCAGCTACTCAACATGCCCGAATTTGGAGGACATGACAGCGAGGGCGAGAGAGAGGGAGATTGATATAGAGCACATTCGGAAGAGGAAGACGGAGGCTGGGCAGGTTATTGGGGTTTCAGGGAAGAAACCCGAAGGATCTGACACTAGGTCGAAGGGCGGGAGCCGTTGTGGGAAATGCGACAAGACCCATGAGGGAGTTTGTAGACTGGGATCACCAGGCTGCTATAAGTGCGGCAAGCTTGGGCACTTTGGTAGGGATTGTACTTCCCATAACCCCACCCTTCAAACGTTAGAACTAATTTGCTTTCGCTGCAATCAGAAGGGCCATAAAAAGGCCAATTACTCGAGGTTAACATCAGGAGCGCCAGTGGCGGTGCAAGCTCCAGCGACCATGCGGATCACGGATGGTGGACAGGGCAAGACAGAGGCCCTAGTGGTGAGGAGCCGAGCCTTCCAGCTGACCGTCGAGGAGGCACAGGCCGCACCGGATGTGGTGACGGGTATGTTTCTTCTCCCTAACTCTTATTATATGTCGTTTATGATATTTATGTGCTTTGTTTAGGATCGTTCCATGTGAACAACATTCCAGTACAAGTGTTTTTTGACTTGGGGGCTACCCGATTATTTGTCTCTCTTACTCATAGCAAGAGGTTTCCTGAGTCTCCAGGGATACTATATTGGATTGGCCTTTAGAGGTTGAGATAGCTGACGACCGATCTGTCCGGACATCAAAGGTTTTCAGGGATTGTGTTTTGAGGCTGTATGACGAGCGCTACCTAGTGGATTTGGTTCCCATTTCGTTACGTGGGAACAAGGTTACCACCATCATGGATTGGCTAATCGACTGTGCGCAACAGTTGGTGCAAATTAGGACCCCAAGTGGGGGGGGAGCTGGTGATTCAAGGCGAGAGGCCGCATGGGAGAGCAGTTGGGGCGATGATCGACTGTGCGCAATAGTTGGTGCAGGTTAGGACCCCAAGTGGGGGATAGCTGGTGATTCAGGGAGAGGGGCCGCAACATAGACCAACTATGTGTTCAGCAGCGAGGGCTAGACGCTACCTTCAGCAGGGTTGCACAGGGTATGTCGCCTACGTTATGGATACCCGAGAGGCGGGTAAGGCGACTGTGAGTGATGTACTAGTGGTGCAAAAGTACCTGGACGTATTTCTAGAGGAGCTTCCTGGGATACCTTCGGAGAGACAGGTGGAGTTCAGGATCGACCTAGTCCCCGGTGCGACTCCGATAGCCAAGGCACCATATCGGTTGGCTCATCCTGAGATGCAGGAGTTGTCTACACAGCAGCAGGAGCTGTTACACAATGAATTCATTAGGCCGAGCAGTTCGCCTTGGGAGCCTCGATCCTATTTGTGAAGAAGAAGGATGCGTCGCATCGGACGTGTATAGACTACCGGGAGCTAAACAAGGTAACGGTGAAGAACCGTTACCCACTCCCGAGGATTGATGATCTCTTCGACCAGCTAAAGGGGGCATCTTGGTTTTCCAAGATAGATTTGGGTTCAGGCTATCACCAGATGCGAGTCATAGATGAGTGTAACGCCCGTAGATTCGGGCTAGTCAATTTAGAGGCGATAAATGTCGAAAACGACTTTTTGACAAAAGATTATTTATAATAAATAGTCTTAACCAAGTTGTAGAATATGTCACGAGGTTTTCTTACATATAAAGAACGCCGAAATCCGAGTTATAACGAAGAAATTATGACCCGTCGAAGTTTCGCGACGGAACCGGCACGGCACCGGGAAGCGTAAATAGTGAATTTACGATAGAGCGAGATTTAGCCTTAGTGATCTAAACAAAAGTCGTATAATATGTTAAACTAATAACATTGATAAAAAGAACGCCAAAATCTGACTTCGTATGAAGAAGTTATGATTTTTCGAAGTTTCGGATTAGCAGTGTACAACCCGAAATTCGGATATTAGATCGAGCAATTTTTAGCTGACACGACCTAAACGAGAATCGAAGATCTCGTTAAGAGTAGCGTAATGAGAAAAAGATGGCGAAAACGAACGTCGGATGAAGAAGTTATGAGGATTTAACAGACCAATCTTGTCCCGGCCTGTTAATAATATAAAATTTAAAATCGAGTCAAAATTAGCCGACGAAGTCTAAACGAAAGTTGTAGAGTACGTTCCCGCCTTCTCGTGGATATAAAGAACGTCGAAAACGGAGCTCGTATGCGAAAGTTATGATTTTTAGAAGTCGAGAATGCAATTTGCGAAAACTGTTGCTTGAGCGATGACGTGGCTTAATCCTGACCGTCGCTTGCTGATCACGGCTCGCTTCGGATGAAGGACACGTCGCCATCGCTTACTCCCCACGTCCGAAGTCGGTACGCCCCGCGTACCCTCGCCCTTATCCATCCGACGTACGAAGACAGCTGGGTCCGAGCTGGTGGTCTTATCCGAGGAGTACGCCCAGCGTACCCTCGGTACGCCCAGCGTAATCTGAGGTCCTCCGGCCTATAAATAGGGTGCGAGCCTTTCCGAGTTTTTCACACCAAAATTCATTCTTTCTCTCACTAGTTTCTCTCTCTAGCTCCTCTAAACCCCCCTAATCCCTAGATAAACCCCTTAGCTCCCGAGGGAAGCCCTGAGGCTCCCGGAGTCCCGAGAAAAGGAGTCTTTCGGTTTTTGAAACGCTGCTCCAATAAAGTTCCGGTTTTCGATAAAATTCGCTGTAAGTGAGCTATGCTTACGCAATTTTTAATATAACTTTCAAATAATTATAGGAATGTTATTAGGTCCTTAAAATAATTATTTGGGCTATTATTATGAGTTATATTGAGTGTTATTAATGCTTATATAATAATAATAGTCAGACCTATTAATTGGTCACGGTTATCGTTAGACTAAACCCTAATGGTATTGGTACTAGGTTTTATCAAAGGAAATTGTTTTGAGAGTATCGAAGCGTTGCCCGAGTGCTGAGTCACCACCTTTCAGGTGAGTGTATGGTCCCTTTCATCTTACACATAGATATGAAGTATTTTATTATAAATTACGTGCTATGTGTGCATATTGTCTTAATACTTGTTGTCTATGCTGGTGATAGATTTTTATACATGTTTTAAATGATGTAAACTATATAAAGTATTTTTTATCTACAAAATATGTTGGGTAAAACATGGGTAGATGAATGATGAGGGATAAAAGCTGAAATAGAGGAACATTAGTAGCATGGACCTAGTGTCCTATAGGTATACATTGGCAGCAGTGGACCTAGTACCCTATAAATGAGCACTGGCAGCTGCGCCACAACTCGTAGATGTTTAGATCTACGGTAAACGTCCTAGCAGCTGCGCTCTAAGGGCATTATCGGCAGCTGCGCCTAATAAGGAGCCTTATGACCATGACAGTAGCGTTTAAAGATCAATACCGACAGAAGCGCCTCATAGACAATGTCCCAATTCTGGCAGTTGCGCCTAAGTGACAAGATTAGCAGCTGCACTTGACCAATGTGTCATTGGCAACAATGGACTTCATGTTGTTTCCTTAGGATGATCCTTAGGAATGAATGAATGAGAAATAGCTGGTTCTTAGGGTAGATCCTTAAGAATAAAGAAGATAATGGGGATGAGTAATTAGGTTGGTTTTTTGATTGTTTAAACATAATAATTATATTATTGTGGGTTGAAAACCCTATGTACTCACCAGGTTTCCCAACCTGACTCACTCAGTTTATTTATATCACAGGTGTTGATATAAAGTCACATTACACTGAGAGATTTAAAAGAGATGTAGATCACTAGAGTAAATGAATGTATGTTCTGTATATGCTTATGTTTCTATATTGACGATGATATCCCAAATGTTTTAAAAGTGAATAAAAATATATTTCTTTAGAAATGATTAGATAGCGCGATTATCACGTTTTTCTGGGAACAAATTCTGCAACATTTTTATTAAAAGAGATACTCTGATTTTTATAAAGCATAAACAAAATCGGTCTTTTCTGGCCGTAAAAATGGGGATGTCACAATGAGGATGTACAAAAGACTGTTTTCCAGACTCGCAATGGCCACTACGAGTTCATGGTGATGCCCTTTGGGCTTACCAATGCCCCTGCCGCGTTCATGGATCTCATGAACCGCGTATGCAGACCGATGATGGATCGGTCTGTGATAGTCTTTATAGATGGCATCTTGGTTTACTCCAAGATGCAGGAGCAACACGATGAGCACTTACGGGAGGTGTTAGATACCCTAAGGAGGGATAGCTTGTACGCCAAGTTCTCCAAGTGTGAGCTTTGGTTGCGCGATGTGCAGTTTCTGGGGCACCTTGTCAATCAGAACGAAATTTTGGTCGACCCGACCAAAGTGGAGGCTGTGATGATATGGGAGGTTCCGAAATCTCCATATGAGATTCGTAGTTTCCTCGGGTTGATAGGCTATTACCGGAGATTCATACAGGACTTCTCCAAGATAGTGGTACCCTTGACATGGCTGAAGAAGAAGGCCGTCGTATTTCGTTGGGTGCCTGAGCAGCAGGCAGCATTCTGAGACGCCGAGACGGAAGCTGTGCGAGACACATATCATAGCTCTGCCGGAGGGCGTGGAGGATTTTCTAGTATACTGCGACGTGTTCATCTCAGGTTTGGGTGCGGTATTGATGCAGAGGGGTCATGTCATTGCTTATGCCTCGAGGCAGCTGAAGCCTCACGAGGCGAACTACCTGATGCATGATATGGAGTTGAGGGTGTTGGGAAACATATGCATCAAATACACTCTATAACTAGGCAGCGGAATAATCGAAACAACAACACGATTCACCTAAGTGTACATGCACCCTATGGATCTATGGCTTCATACTATTACTTCTACCCTAGGAAAACCGAAAATATAAGAAGAATACTAACCTCTTTAGCAACCAATGATCTTCGAGCTTGACTCTTTGTGCGTGCCACCTTGTTTGGATGATGAGGATCCAAACTAGAATCCCTCTCTTGGTTCACACCCAATGGACTCAAAAGAGTAGAAACAAATATAAACTAGGAGGGATGAACTCACGAAAAGTTCTTCCACGATGAGGGAGAAAGAAGGTGGCGAATACTCAAGCCAGAAAATGAGCAATGAGGAATGAATCCCTGAGGCCATATTTATAGCATTGGATACCTTATAGGGTTTTATCCTTCCACCCATGTGGGATGGGATATGCTATGAACGAAATTCCCTTTATCCAAAGGGAATTTTCGTCCAACCCCCTTCCTTCTAGGGTTCTGGAATGTTCCCTGATCAATGAACTATTGATTAATTCACATTCAACTCTTCTATTAATTAAACTGTTAATTAATTCCCAAATTGTTTTCCAATTAGTTTCTAACTAATTATTAAACCATAATAATTAATAAACTAATTACTCCTATTATATATTCTACTCAATTTTGAGTCTTGAGGGCAACCCAATAGGACCCTGCTATTATTAGAAATATCACCAACTAGTTAATGATCTTGGACACACTTCCAACAGTATCCCACTTGGACAAGTCATCAACTAGATATGCATGGTTCTATATTTCTCAAATAATCAACAGAGAGAATGCCATCCAATGCATCTGCCGAACTCTGATCTAATCAATATCAGCCCTCAGGTAAGTGATCAATTATTCCTTCATCCTAATGATATCTGTATGAATTCGAGACATGGATAATGGTCAATCCCATAATTCAAAATTATGTTTCCCGATATATAGATTTGTGATGACTACATCTGACTACTAAATCGAACACATCAATTCTAGTCAGTACCTGACCAGGTTTCAAGATGTCAGCACCAAATCATCGAGGGGCCCATAGATATTGCTTCTCCTATTAAGGCACAAGGGACGAATAAACTTTGACTACATAGTCCTTGTCTATTTCATCATATCACACATGAATGCACCCGTTATAGCCATCAATTACGAATAACGTTGAAGTACACCAATGCATAGCAGAATCATAGAGCAAAGCCCCACATGTATCTCGGTTTGAAGAACAGAAGATATTACCATCTTAGAATTACTTGTGACTAAATCCATGAAGTAATCTCTAAGTGCGGGTTGTTCCAATGCTTAAATCTCCATAAAGCACTCACGAGTGTTGACACAATCACTATGTTATGCCAATCAAAATGGTCAATCCACCAACACTCATGACAATCTTGAATCACTACTTACTTCCAAGAGTATGACCGACTGTGGAGGTTTAAGTATTTAGTACTCGGGAAGTGGGTTCTAAACATGCAAAAGTGAAACACAGTAATAAATAAACAAAAATGATAGCAATCCAACACTTTATTAAGTCTCTACAAAACAAACATCACTTCTATTACAAATTCATACTGCTCAATGTTTCAAGGATTATCAAACTAAACAACTAAACAACTATTCCATATCTTCAGCAAATCTTATGCCTATAGATCTCGTATGACTATCATGCTTGATCCTTGATAGTGGTTTAGTGAACGGATCGACTGGATTCTCCTCTGACAATACTCTGCTCACAACAATATCTCCATCCTCGACTCGATGTCTTACATAGTGGAACTTTCTAAGTATATGTCTTGAGTTACCACGGTCTTTAGGTTCTTTAGTCAACGCGACTGCACCCTCATTGTCACAAAAGATTTCCAAACGATCCTTGGTGCTCGGAACGACACCAAGATCATCAATGAAATTCTTCAACCATGTAGCTTCTTTTGCAGCCTCACTAGCTGCTATATACTCTGACTCGCACGTAGAGTCTGGCACTGTCGACTGCTTGGAACTCTTCCAAGCGACCGCTCCTCCATTAAGCAAGAATACCCATCCTGACTGCGAACATGAGTTGTCCCTATCAGTTTGGAAACTTGCATCTGTATAACCTGTAACTTTCAACTCATCCTTACCCCCATATACCAAGAACATATCCTTTGTTCTTCTTAGGTATCTCAAAATGTTCTTTACTGTCGTCCAATGACTTTCTCCTGGGTTGTCCTGAAAACTGCTCACCATACTCAGAGCAAATGAGACGTTGGGACGAGTACATGTCATGGCATACATGATCGATCCTATAGCAGAAGCATACGAGACTCGACTCATTCTTTCATGTTCATCACTAGACTCAGGACATTGAGTTTTACTCAATTTTGTGCCATGTTTCATAGGTAGATACCCTTTCTTGGAGTCCTGCATCTTGAATTTCTTCAAGATCTTATCCAAGTATGTACTTTGGCTTAGCCCTATTAGATGATTTGATCTATCTCTATAGATCCTTATACCAAGTATGTATGCAGCCTCCCCTAGATCCTTCATAGCGAAACAACTCCCAAGCCACGTCTTAACACCTTGCAACGTCGGGATATCGTTTCCTATAAGGAGTATATCATCCACATACAATACTAGAAAGAATACATTACTCCCACTAGCTTTGATATATATGCATGACTCCCCTTCACTTCTTGAAAATCCAAACTCCTTGATCTTTTCATGAAAGCAGAGGTTCCAGCTGCGAGACGCTTGCTTTAGTCCATATATGGAGCTTTCAAGCTTACACACTCTATTTGGATATTTTGGATCTATGAAACCTTCAGGTTGTGCCATATACACTTCCTCTGTGAGTTTTCCATTAAGGAAAGCGGTCTTCACATCCATTTGCCATACTTCATAATCACGAAAGGCTGCTATGGCAAGTAATATCCTAATAGACTTGATCTTGGCTACTGGTGAAAAGGTTTCTTCATAATCTATTCCTTGAGTCTGAGTGTAACCTTTTGCAACCAACCTAGCCTTGAATGTGTGCACATTCCCATCCATGCCTATCTTCTTCTTGAAGATCCATTTACACCCAACTATTTTAGTGCCAGGTGCAGGATCAACCAAATTCCAAACTTGGTTTTCATGCATAGACTGAATCTCTCTTTCCATGCTTTCCTTCCACCTAGCAGCTTCAGTGCCTGCCATCGCTTCCCTATAGTTGGATGGCTCATCTATATCAATCAGTGTACGATCACTGATCAATATGTCTCCTTCTGTACTCACATGGAAACCATAGAATTTAGGAGGAAGACGAACTCTATTGGATCTGTGAAGGGGAGGTGGAGATATATCATTTTGTTCACACAGGTCGCTTAGCCTCGGTTTGAGTTTCCTTAACGAGCTGCTGCACCTCAAGTTGAGTGCTAGTGTCTACTAAAGGTTCTTCTTCATTCAATTCTTGAAGCTCTTCAAGATCTATGCGGCTCCCATTGTCCTCTTTGGAAATGAGATCCCTCTCAAGGAAGAACCCCCTTCGAGCAACAAACACCTTGTTTTCCGAAGGCTTGTAGAACAAGTATCCAAACGATTTTTGCGGATAGCCAATGAAGTAACACTTCTCTGATCGGGGTTCAAGCTTGTCATTCGCCTCGCGACGAACAAAAGCTTCGCATCCCCAAACTTTTACATGTGCTAGAGAAGGACGTGTCCCACTCCACATTTCATAGGGTGTTTTAGCAACCTTCTTAGTAGGTACGAGGTTTAGGATATGGGCGACTGTCTCTAAGGCATACCCCCAAAAAGATATCGGAAGTGTAGCTCGAATCATCATAGATCGAACCATGTCTAACAATGTTCGATTTCTCCTCTCAGCTACACCATTTAACTGCGGTGTTCTAGGAGGAGACAATTGTGAAACTATACCACAATTCTTAAGATGATCTTAGAATTCAAGACTTAAATACTCTCCACCCCTATCGGATCAGAGCATCTTGATCTTTCTGCCCAATTGGTTTTCTACTTCGTTTTGAAACTCCTTGAACACCTCAAAGGTTTTCGACTTATGCTTGATTAGATAGATATATCCATATCTACTAAAATCGTCGGTAAAAGTCACGAAGTATCTTTCTCCATGTCTTGTGGTAGATTTGAAGGGTCCACAAACATATGTGTGGATGAGATCTAACAAATCCTTGCCTCTTTCACAGTGGCCTGTGAATGGCGCATTTGTCATCTTGCCAAGTAAACAAGATTCACATACATCATCCGATTTGAGGTCAAATGATTCCAAGATTCCATCAAATTGGAGCTTGGCAATGCGTTTCCTATTTATATGGCCAAGTCGACAATGCCACAAACACGATTTATCTAATTCACTATTAGATGAACCAACATTCATAATTAGTTTATCAATATCACCATCACAAACAATACTTTCATACACACCTTTACAAGGACTAGCTTTGAAAATAAAACAACCATTCTTATAAACCAAAATGTCACCATTATCATTATCAAAAGAAAATCGACAACCATCCTTATAAAGTGCATGAAAAGAAATAATGTTTCGTGCCATATCAGGCGAGTAGCAACAATTTAATAAACTAAGACAAACACCACCACTAAGCATTGGCTCATAGTTCCCAATCCTTGTAACAACTGACTTGTGCCTGTTTCCCATGATTAGGTTGAGCTCACCATGCTTCAACTTCCTACTTTGTCTTAGTCCCTGCATATCAGAGCAAATGTGAGTACCACATCCTGTATCAAGAATCCAAGAGTTAGAAGTAAATGTGCTATGGAATTCTATCATGAACATACCTGAGGTGCTAGCCACCTTGACTTTGCCCTTCTTAAGGTCCTCGAGGTATTTAGGGCAACTACGCTTCCAGTGTCCCTTTTGCTGGCAGTAAAAACAAATGGCCTCACTTGGATCTGAAGAAGGAGCTATTTCTCCTTGGGACTTTTTCTCGGGAGGAGGACCAGACTGTCCGACCTTACCCTTACCCTTCTCTTTGGGTTGAGGCGCCCTTTTCCTTTTGGCAGAACCACAGTCAACAGCCAGCACGGGAGCAATAGGGTTAGAGTTGTTAGGCTTCTTCATGCTTGCTTCAGCAGTTTTAAGCATGCCATGTAACTCCATCAAGGTTTTGTCGAGGCCATTCATATTGAAGTTCATGATGAACTGAGAATACGAACTAGTAAGCGAGTTCAAGACCATGTCAATGGGCAACTCCTTAGGCAGCTCAACACCTAGATTCCCAAGTCTGTCTATGTACGACTTCATCTTTTGGACGTGCGCACACACAGAAGCTCCCTCTTGTAGCTTACATGCCATGAGGGATTTAACGATCTCGAATCGTTCTTGCCTTGCTTACTCTTGAAACATTTCCTCGAGCTGCTGGTTGATATCAAAAGCACCCCATGTCTCAAAGTTCTTTTGGAGACCAGAACCCATGGTTGCTAACATAAGGCAAGCTACTTTGGTCGATTCATCGTAATGCTTGTTGTAGGCATTAACTTCTTCTAGGGTAGGGTTTTCTCCAAGCACCGGGACATCTTCGTCGAGAACATACTCCTTGTTCTCATATCTTAACGTGATCCTCAAGGTTCTGATCCAATCAAGATAGTTGGATCCATCCTCCTTGAGTTTCTCCCTATTAAGAACCGGCATGAGAGAGAAGCTTGAGTTTTGAGTTGGAGGATGAGGTGGAGGGGGAGGAAGCAAATTGTTGTTGTTGTTGTTGTTGTTGTTTGCTTGGTTCGACATCTACAAAAGATAAGACCCTAATTAGTTTGATATAAGTCCTTAATTAATAATTACCCTAAATGAATTATTAGATTAAGGCTAGGATCCATGTTTGGCTTCGTGATGCGTAAAAGGATGCCGTAAACACACCACAAAGTTATTTAGGTAGACAAAGCTCTTTGTCAGTTTCAATCACCATGAAATTCATAGATCTTTGAGATTCGTTGACTATCAATGGCATGTTCATCTCGGATTATGTTCATCTCAAATTCAATGATGGGGATGTCGGGGATCATTGAATAGATGGTGAATCACCCATACAAAATTGTGTGGTCCCCAACTCAAGTTACACTTGAGATTCGCGATTTTCACATCATTCTCTACTTATACTCTCTAATTGACGTGCCAGTTAACCACACGAGCTCCATCAACAAGTTATAAAGAGAATGTGCAATTTTTACGGACAACGTAAGATTCACTTTATTTAAATAAAACGGGATTTTGTTTTATACTTGTATTTAAAATACTTTTAGATCGACCATTATCACTATCGAACCCTTTCGGTAACTCCATTCACAAAATGCAATGGGGCGGTGAGGGTGGTAAGCGCGAAGCATATTAAAAACCGACCTCATTAGGAATCATAGAGACCTCCTTAAACCCCTACATTAGAACGGGTGAGCCTAGTCGAGGTAAGACCGACAATGTCAATATTTAAAATACGCGAGGACGCATATTGCAATTCTTTTATACAATATATGGATCTTACATATATATAAAGGGGCAAATTTAAAACTCTTTAAATCTAGTTGTCTATTATTAATTCAAATTAATTACAACCATGCAATATAACAATTAATAAAACATGAGGGATTAATATTCAAATTCATAAAACTATATTATAAACAATATTAAAATATTTAAAATCACCATTTAAATAATATTTATCTATTATCAGATTTACACAATTGAAATTTGACATTTATCCATATTAAACAAAACTTCAAATTTGAAATGGAACAAAAATCCCGAATCTGCTGAGCTCACGTCGTGAGCTTATAGCTCTCACGTCGTGAGCTGTGATTAGGGTTTCATACATTTCAAATTTTTCATATCTAATCCAATTAGGTAATTATCCATGCAAGATAAAGTCTTAATTTGAAAAATAAGCAAGATCAAAACTGATAGTTCTGATCTGCCAATGTTCACGTCGTGAACTACTCTTTTCACGTCGTGAACTTAGGGTTTTTTTTTTTTTTATCAAATTACGAATTTTTCAATTAAACTTACATCATTCAGTTCCAAAGAAATATTTTAAGAAAACATGGATGTAGGGTGATAGTAACCATGAACCAATGGCTCTGATACCACTGTTGGGAAACATATGCATCAAATACACTCTATAACTAGGCAACGGAATAATCGAAACAACAACACGATTTACCTAAGTGTACATGCACCCTATGGATCTATGGCTTCATACTATTACTTCTACCCTAGGAAAACCGAAAATATAAGAAGAATACTAACCTCTTTAGCAACCAATGATCTTCGAGCTTGACTCCTTGTGCATGCTACCTTGTTTGGATGATGAGGATCCAAACTAGAATCCCTCTCTTGGTTCACACCCAATGAACTCAAAAGAGTAGAAACAAATATAAACTAGGAGGGATGAACTCACGAAAATTTCTTCCACAATGAGGGAGAAAGAAGGTGGCGAATACTCAAGCCAGAAAATGAGCAAGGAGGAATGAATCCCTAAGGCCCTATTTAAAGCCTTGGATACCTCCTAGGGTTTTATCCTTCCACCCATGTGGGATGGGATATGCTATGAACGAAATTCCCTTTATCCAAAGAGAATTTTCGTCCACCCCCCTTCCTTCTAGGGTTCTGGAATGTTCCCTGATCAATCAACTATTGATTAATTCACATTCAACCCTTCTATTAATTAAACAGTTAATTAATTCCCAAATTATTTTCCAATTAGTTTCTAATTAATTATTAAACCATAATAATTAATAAACTAATTACTCCTATTATATATTCTACTCAATTTTGAGTCTTGAGGGCAACCCAAGAGGACCCTGCTATTATTAGAAATATCACCAACTAGTTAATGATCTTGGACACACTTCCAACAGAGGGAAATTGTTTTCGCCCTCAAGATTTGGCGGCATTACCTCTATGTAGTTCGATGTACCATTTACACGGACCACAAGAGTTTGAGGTATCTCATGGATCATCCGAATCTGAACATGAGGCAGTGTCGGTGGTTAGATGTGGTGAATGATTACAATTGTGAGATCATATACCACCCGGGGAAGGCCAATGTTGTGGTCGATGCGCTTAGTCGCAAGGCATCCCTGATAAGAGACATTTGCTTGAGGATGACGGTGGTGACTCCGCTTCTGGAGCAGATCCCGGAGGCCCAACAGGAGGCTATGAAGGAGGAACATCGGAAGAGCGAGCGTATTATGGATCAGGTTTCCTCCTTTGGCTATGATATTCGTGGGTTGCTGACACTATACCGTAGAGTGTGGGTTCCATATCATGGAGGTGTACGCTAGGTTTTGATGGAGGAGGTGCACAAATCCAGGTTTTCTATCCATCCTGGGGCGACGAAAATGTATATTGATCGTCATTCTGATTACTGGTGGCCCTGCATGAAGCGGGATGTAGCCCGATACGTTGAGAGATGCTTGACCTGCAAGAAGGTCAAGGCAAAGCACTAGAGGCCCCACAACAAGATGCAACCATTACACATCCCCGTGTGGAAATGGGAAGATATCACCATGAGTTTCATTACTAAGCTTCCCAGGACCGCACGTGTGGTTGATTCGATATTGGTCATCGTGGATCGGTTGACCAAGAGTGCTAATTCTATCCTGATCCAGGAGAGCATATTGACCGAGAAGTTGGCCGAGATTTACATGTGTGAGATTGTGGCACGACATGGAGTGCCCGTCTCGATGGTGTTAGACCGAGATGCCCGTTTCACTTCCAGATTCTGGAAGCGGTTTCATGACGAGATGGGTACTCATCTCCACTTCAGCACCACTTTCCACCCTCAGAAGGACGGACAATGTGAGAGGAGGATACAGACTCTCGTGGACATGCTTCGCGCATGTGTCTTGGATTTCGGTGGCAGTTGGGATACGTATCTTCCGATAGCGGGATTTCCGTATAACAACAGTTACCATGCCAACATAGACCGACCTGCCTTTGAGATGCTCTACGGGAGGAAGTGTAGGACCCCAATCTATTGGGGCAAGGTCGGCCAGAGGGTCATGGGGAGTACCGAGGTGGTACTCAGGACGACGAAGACGATTCAATAGGTTAGCAACAGGCTTCAGACTGCTCAAAGTCGGCAGAAGAGCTATGCCGACAGACGCCGATCGGACCTGGAGTTCCAGGTCGGGGATAAGGTCCTTTTGAAGGTGTCACCCGTTTCAGAAAACGGGGAAAGCTAAGCTCCAGGTACATTGGACATTTTAGAGTTGCAGCCCAGGTGGGCAAGGTGGTGTACAGGATGGATCTGACGGCCGAACTTAGTCAGATACATAGCACATTCCATGTCCCCCAGTTGCGGAAGTGCTTAGTAGATGACTCTATAGTGGTGCCTCTAGAGGATATTCAGGTGGACAACAGCCTGAACTACATCGAGCGGCCAATAGCTATTCTCGACAGAAAGACGAAGGCGCTGAGAAACAAGGAAATAGAAATGGGGAAGGTGTAGTGGCAGCACCGCAGGGGATCAGAATGGATGTGGGAGCCAGAAGACGAGATGAGGGAGCATTACCCTGAGTTATTCCCGACAGCAAAAACAGACTTCAAGGACGAAGTCTAATTCAAGAGGGGGAGATTTGTAACATCTGGGATTTATAAGGTGCTATTTTTATTTTTATAAGGTTAATAGTTTTATAAGGTTTGGGCTTAGACCTTTGGGTCCTTCTGATTAGGATGAGGAAGCACCGTACGCGGAGCGTACCTTTCCATGTACGCTTAGCGTACTCAAGAGACTAGAACACGGAAGCCATGCAGGTATGCTGGGAGTACGCGCAACTTACGTATGCATGTTCTAAAACCCTAAATTTTAGGGTTTGATCCCTATATAAAGGACCTTATGCCCTTGGTCCAACCTCCCTTTCACCCTTAGACAACCACCACGAAAACCCTAACTCATATTTGTGTGTTTTTGTGATTTGGAAGCCACTAGAGAGCATTTTAGTGTTGTTTTGGTGTTTAGAAGAGAAATGAGGTTGAAAAAAGGAGCAAGGATTCAAAGGGAGCTTGTAGATTTAGAAGATTAGCACCATTTTTGACTCATTTGAGGTATCAAGCTTCAAACTTGATCATTGCATGTTTAGATTCGATTTTGGGGTGCTTTTGGTCACTTTTGGACTCCATTGTTGAGGTTGCTTGAATCTTGAACATAAGAGTTGTCCTTTTGGGCTCTTAGAAGTACTTAGAGTAATAAAAATCGGACCTTGATGGTTAAGCCACAACCATGCAAGTGTTTGAAGGTCACAAAGTTGGGTTAAGGACCAAAAATCATGTTTTGACCCCAACCATGCATGCAAGCACATAAAGTTTGTGACTTTATGGACTAGGATGCCTTAAAGGACCTAGATCTACATTATAGAGGTGAGGACTTAATGGGTTAAGTCACAAATGAATCCCCATGGAAGTTGACCGGTACGCCGTGTGTACACCCTAGTTCGCTACGCGTACCGGGTCAACTCCCCATTTTGGTCAAGGCCAACGTACGCTGGGCGTACGTGCCAGGTATGCCGCGCGTATGCATGTAAAGTGGCGAACTTGGGCTTTTGGGCCTAAGAAGTCTGGGCCTGGATAGTTGGGTCTCAAGGCCCACTATGGAGCAGAGTTTCTGGGCCTAGAACTAAGACTTAGAGTATTGGGCCTTTTGGGCCATATTAGGCCACTCGAGATTATTTATTTTGGGCTAAGGATTTATTGGAGTTGTGAAAAGGCCCATTTGAAGATTTGGGCCCAATTGAGAAAATTGGGCCATTAGTGGGCTAATAGTGGGTTAGGAAAGATAAAATAGAAATGAGCCGTGGGTATGGTCCAAATTAGACCAAAGGGGTAAAATGGTTAATTTACCCTAAGAAGTATTATGGATTTTGACTAAGTGTTGTTATGATAATGATAGTCGGGGAGTCATTGGAGCAGCTGTTAGAGATTCCTTCCAGTGATATTCGACATCCAACTTTACGAGGTGAGTTACCTTCCAGTAGAAGTGGGTCTAAGGCACCAAGGACGGCCCACTAATAAGATTTATGGTAGAGATGATTATCTTTGTGATAATTATCTGGTATGTTGCTATCTGTTATGATTACGTGCTAGTATGCTATGATGTTATGTGATATGTGATATGAGGGGTAGGATAGACCCCAATACCGGTCGATAGGGCCGAAGGGGTATGCCAATACCCAGATAAGTTAGGTAATATATGATTATATGTTTATGCACTAGGATGCTATGTGGTAGAGTAGGGGGTGAAATAGTCCCTGGTACCGGTCGAAAGGACCAAAGGGGTAGGCCAGCACCATGATATGTTAGGCTAAGTACCGGTCGAAAGGGCCAAAGGGGTATGCCATCACCCTGGTATGCTAGGCTAAGGTACCGGTCGATAGGACCGAAGGGGTAGGCCAACACCCAGATATGCTAGGCAGTTACCGGCTGAAAGAGACCGAATGGGTAGATCAATACCCGGATATGATAAACAATATGTATGTTATATGGCATGTGGTATGATGGGGGAACTCACTAAACTTTGTGCTTACGGTTTTAAGTTTTTGTTTCAGGCCCTTCTCTTCGAAAAGGAAGGAGCCGACACGGTAGCAGGGCATCACACACATGATTTTCCGCACATGAGATTCTTGGGATTTGTACTCTAACACTATTACAATTCGATGATATGGTTTTGAGACATGTGATCTATGGTTTTTATGAAATGAAATAGCTTGATGATGTTTTCTATAAAATGTTTTATGAATCGTTATATTAAAAATGAAATTTCTGGTCTGTATTTTTGGGATGTTACACCAGTGTTGTGTATGATTAGCATACACGAGTGGCTGCATGGTTAGTGGAAGTTTCATGAGTGAGTATGATTTGTAGAAGTTCAGTGAGGAATGATTAGCCACTCTCAATAGAGTGAGTATATGGTGTATGCGTATCCTAGGAAGTGCTTTAGTGCGATTGGTATGTTGCTTAGCTGGTTTTGGGAGTATCAGCAAGAGTAATTACTTAGAGGATCCAAAATGATTCTTAAGGAAGGTACGTTTATGTGTGGAAAGTAGTATTAGGTCAAACAACTGAAAGCACATGATCTGTACTCGAATCAAGAAAACCCCTCTTAGAAACCATAAGAAGTCAACAATTGATTGAAGAACAAGGATTAGGAGATTTAGACGCGAAGAACACAATCAATTACTTGGTTTGCTTGAATTCATCATGTTTAATCTAGTTTACTATGCATATGTGTTTTTCATATTTAAGTATGGGATAAAACTCCCTAACTTTCGTTTATCATAGATGAACCTAATAAGTATGTGTTGATTTTGACTTTTATAGATTAATTTATGTTGGTTTTTACTTGTGTTTGATCATAACATGTTAAAGTTCTAACTGTTATCACTTCTTTACAAGTTTTGTGTAGTTAGATGACCATTGTAGTTGCAAGAACTTGATATCTAGTTATTTATGATCATTGAATTGCTAGATCTAGAGACTAAACATATCTTAGGGTTAGGTGGTAATAGTTAGAAATTTTGATTGTGTTAGAGAATATTAATTACCCATATTATATGATTGATTGATTGTCTTGATCATAGATAAGAAATCATTAGATCTTGTCATTCATAGTCCAAATAACCTTAAAATCAACTTGGTGTCCACTTGTTGCATGACCATGGTAATAGTAGTTCACGAATTGATAAAACACTAGGAAATCAGAACAACATAACTAGTAACTTCATAATTTGGTAACCAACATAAATAATACTTTGGGTAAAGGTGATTCGAAGCTAAACGCAAGTACTCTTTAAATCTTCATTTTAAATGGTTTTTTGTTTTCTTTAGTTCAAAGTACTCTTAGTTAATTGTTAGTTAAATTACTTGAATTAAATTTTTCTGAACTTGCAAAATTAGATAAAACCCCATGATTTACAGTCTTTTATTTAGTTTAATTGGTAGCAATAGTTTTTAGCTAGAATCATACTCGTTCCCCTTGAGTTCAACACCCTACTTACCTTTACTTTACTATTACGTAACTAGGTACACTGCGTATTGTGTTTTAGCCGGTTTAGATTATATAGGTTTATGAATTTAAAACTTGTGGTAAAAAAATAACACAATTTTATTATTATTATTATTATTATTATTATTATATCAACGAGAAATAAGTTGTGTGAGAAAAAAATCCGACTCAAGATGATACACAAGTATGGTGCGTCTATTACATGTATGGTGTTTCAACTTCTACAATCTACACTTCTACCAATGTATTTTACTTATTACAAAAGATTATTGGCCATGCAACTTATCCTACATACCACCACTCTCGTTACCTTTCTACTACTGTGTATTGTGTTATAGTCGACTTAGATTAGATAGGTTTTAAAAATTTAAAACTAGTGGTAAAAAAAAACAACACAAGTTCTTTTGATATCAATGAGAAATAGTTTGCATGATAAAAAAACAAATAGTTTGCATGAGAAAAAAAAAACAGACTCATGATTATACACAAGTATGGTGCGTTCCAACTTCTACAATCTACACTTCTACCAATGTATTTTACTTATTACATACTAGTTGTGAGACCCGTATATTATACGGGTTGATTAAAACAAAATGTTAAGTACGAATGATTAAATAGAAATTTTATTTGAATTTGAAATTGAAATAAGTGAAAATTATGAGAAAAAAAGCATGCAAAAAATAAATAAATTAAAATTATGTGTTTAGTGTGTACTAAACGGGTTAATGATAACAAAATGTTAAACATAAAGGTTTAAATTGTAAATTTATTTGAAATTTAAAATTTAAAATTTAAAATTTGAAATTAATAGTCATTATGGTAGGTTTAATTTATAGAAACTAAATTAATGATATATTGAAAATGAAAATTAAAGTAATGACAAGTGGAAAATAAATATATCTCAAATTATGACAAAATGACATGTGGCTAATTTTATGAGAGAATGACATGTGGCAAAGTCATTTTCATTTATTAGAGTAGACTAGTTGTTGTGAAACCCGTATATTATACGGGTTGATTAAAATAAAATGTTAAATAGAAACGATTAAATAATAAGTTTATCTGAATTTGAAATTTGAAATAAATAAAAATTATGAGAAAAAAAACATGCAAAAAATAAATAAATTAAAATTATTGTTTACTTATCAGACCCGTATACTGAACATGTTAATTATAACAAAATGTTAAACACAAAGGTTTAAACTGTAAAATTATTTGAAATTGAAATTGAAATTTAAAATTTAAAATTTGAAATTAATATCATTATGGTAGGTTTAATTTATGGAAACTAATTAATAATATATTATAAATGGAAAATGAAATAAATGACAAGTGGAAAATAAATATATCTCTAAATTATGACAAAATGACATGTGGCAAATTGAATGAAAGAATGACATGTGGCAAAATCATTCTTATTTATTAGGGTAGATTGTCCATGCAACTTATCCCATGTACCACCACTCTCGTTACTTTTCTACTATTAGTAAGAATGCCGAGGGATCAAAGTTTTGGCTTTGCAAACACTGCAAAGTCCAATATACAAGCTCATACACTAGAATCCACACTCATTTCTTTGGGGTTCATCCTAGGAAAAATGTTGAAATACGAAGATGTCCAACTATGGTTAAGGATAAAGAGAAGCTACTACGACTTCTGTGTAAGGTGAAAGAAGTCGACTTAAGGAAGCTTTTGGTGTTATGGAGCGTAATATGGTGGACATAAAATCATTAGAGACTTGTGTGACAATGATATATCGTTCTATGTCTTACGGGATCCTCAATTCATTGAAATGTCAATACGATCAAACAGGGGTGGAGATTGCCAAGTTTCTAAAAAGGGCTATTGAAATCATTGGTGCAAATAATGTCTTGCAAGTCGTAACAGATAGGGGTGAGCAAAAACCGCACCGCAACTAAAACTAACCGCAAAAACCGCGTAAACCGCAATCGATAAACCGCAACCGCAATAAAAACCGATGGTGAGATTTTCTGTTTTTCAAAAACCGCAAATTTGCGGTTCGGTGCGGTTATTAGTTTTCAAAAACCGCAAAAAAAAAAAAAAACCGCACCGCACCGCATATATTATATACATTTTTTTATTAATTATTAATATATTAAATATTAAAATTAAGACAAGTTTCATGGATGAAAGATGGATAAAATACTAGAAGATAAAAGTGTTGGTTTTTTGTTATGTTTAACTTTGAAAAATTGTGAAATTAGACAATTTTATAATATTTATTGTTAATTACTATTGATTTGATGTTTTTAAGATATTAGTTGTTTGTAATTTAAGTTAGTTTTCTTATACCTTATGGTTTTCCTTATTATTACAAGTAATATGTTTGAACTTTTAAAATCGTTTGAGCTCTAAACTATGGTTAAAAACCACACAAAATAACCACACCAAATCCATGCGGTTAATAACCGCAACACAGAAAAAACAAAACCGCACCGCAAAAATAACCGCCTAACCACACCTCAAAAATAATCGCAGTAAGCGGTTTTGAAAATGGATTAACCGCATTTGCGGTTAGTGGTGAGGTTTTGGCTAATAACCGCACCGAACCGCACCGCGCTCAGCCCTAGTAACAGATAATGCGACTAATTGCAAAGTTGTCGAACGTTAGATCAAAAAGTTATACAAACATATCTTTTGGTCACCTTGTTACGTTCACACTTTAAATATGGGTTTCAAAAACATGTCAAATGAATTTTATTGGTTAAATGATATTTATAAGAAAGGAAAAACAATTGTCAAGTACTTTATTAACCACACCCAATTCTTGTCAATGTTTCATAAAAATTCAAAATTAGATTTGTTAAAGGGGGCTCAAACTGGTTTGCATCACACTACATTTTATTAAGAATTATGGATTGTATAGTCCTTAATTCTTGGAGAGATTGGGTTAAACATGAGTGAGATTTACCACTAAACCAAAATTTCTACTTATAAAGTTTTGTGATGGTGAAGGGCCTAAAATGGGTGAGATTTATGAGAGAATGCGTAACATGTTGGGTGAAATCAAAAACACAATGCAAGAAAATACTTTTTCGAACTATTATCCACAACATGAGAAAATAATTTAACTAGGTGGGAAAAAATGAATATCCAACTACATTGTTTGGGGTTTGCATTAAACCCACAAATTTATGATAAACAATATTTTCAAAAGTGACACCTAGTGGTATGCAAAAGAAACCACAAAATCTAGACAAAGAAGTTGAGCAAGGTGTCATGGAAACCTTTCGTAAAATTTCCAAAAGATGAGGGGGGGGGGGGTGATTGGTGCATAATCACATAGTTTGATACATTCCCAATACATTATACAAGAACACAATTCCAATTCACATGTCCAACATACTTTACTAAATGTTCCTAAATATCAAACTATGTTGTAACCATTAATAAGATAGTTTGACCAACATCATAAACAAAATCCATATTCCATATTGCTAAAAACAAACATGCTTCATTAACACTCTTTGTCCATTCTCCATGTTTTCTTCATCTAAATTCTTAAAACCATTTCTTCTAGTTGTGAACTTGAGCTTTCAATGCAAGTGTTTTCAGGATTGATGTCTCATTTTTTGTGTGGCTCTGATTTTATATGAATCAGAGAAATGGGATAAGAGTCAAATGTTAGAATGAATGAAAACCAATTTGTTGACTCTTTTTTTTCATTTAACTGATTTCTTTTCCTATTATGATTGTAAGAATACGTACTTCAATTCCTTTCCGCAGAAGAGCTACTAATAGGTTGTGAAAGTAACTTTTTGCTACCATGGCCAATTCGAGGTTTCGGCTCCATAGTTTGACCACCAATCTATTGCATCCATTTATGTCGCCTCCATGGCAAAAATACCTTTTTTATATCGATTGTTAAGACTACCCGTCTGAAACAACAGAAACCCCTCGAGTGTACAAGTATCTTATAGCAACATGGTCCTTGCTTTTTCACTAGATTGAGGTTTATATCCATCTGATGCCTTTTTGATCGCGTTGAACATTTCAATGAATTGAGGATTCCGCAAGACATTGAACAGGATACCATTAACACATAAGCCTCTAATGATTTTAATGTTCACCCTATTACGCTCAATGATACCAAAAGCTTCATCAAGTGTCCGCTCTCGACTTCTTTTACATTGCTCCGAAGTCATTGTAGCTTCTCTTTATCCTTAATCATAGCTGGACATCTTTGTATTTCAACGTTCTTCTAAGGTTAATCCCCAAAGAAATAAGTGTGGATTCTAGTGTATAAGCTTTGGACATCTTCATATTTCAACCTTGCAATGTTTGCAAGGCCAAACCTTTGACCCCCCATTCATTCATAGTACTTGAACCAATAAGAGTCTTTTCAGAATTTCTTTGGCTTCCTACAACATAATTTGATGGTGTTTCTTCTTCATTCTCATGAAGATCAACATAGTTTTCTGCTGCTTGTGTTTCACTATCTTGTGGCTGTCTAAAAGCTTTGCCAAAATTCCATTTTCAAAGATGAAAAAGTAGAAGTAGAGAAAAAACATAGCACACAATAGTAGAAAAGTATCGAGAGTGGTGGTACGTGGGATAAATTGCATGTCAAATACTCTTTTTATAGAAGTAAAATACATTCATAAAAGTGTAGATTGTAGAAGTTAAAGCACCATACCTACAATCGACGCACCAGACTTGTGTATCATTAAGAGTCAGATTTTTTTTCACACAACCTATTTCCAGGACATATTTGCAATCGACGATCCTAACATACAATTGGCGATCCGAATCACGACTTTAGATAATCCGATTTGATAAAAACATGTGTCCATGGTCGTTAAGAGGGATCAGAATGTAGTTGTACGAGAGTACATTTTCGATGGTGACTGGATTGCAAACATACCATGTTTGGGTACATCGTTTCAGGAACATAGATCGTGTCTATTCCAGCGATCCATGTGACTTTCATGTCAAACTAAGAAGCCGAAACCTCGAAATTGGTCTTAGTAGTAAAAAAGGTACTTTCACAACTTATTAGTAGCTCTTCGGCGGAAAGGAATTAGAGTACGTATTTTCATAATGTGAAAAAAAATCGGTTAAATGAAAAATAGTCGACAAATTGGTTTTTATTCACTCCAACATTCGACTCCTAGCTCGTTTTTCCGATTCGTATAAATTTGAGCCACACAAAAAATGGGACATCAATCCCGAAAGCACTTACATTGAATACTCAAGTTCATGACTAGAAGAAATAATTTTGAAGAATTTAGATGAAGAAAACGTGGAGAATGGAGAACTAAAAAGACAACGGATAGATGTACTTGTCAGTGACCAAATGTTATTGTTTTTGTTTGTTAATGCTTCTGTTTTCGAGTTAAACTGTTACTGTTTTTCGAGTTCTACCATATGATGTAAATGATATTTATGTGTTAATAAAGCATGTTTGTTTTTGGTAATATCGAATCTGGATTCTATTTATAACGTTGTTGGTCAAACTATCTAATTAATTGGAAAAAGTGTAACGTTTTAACATTAAAAAAAATTAAAATCACATCTTAATAGGTTAACATATTAATTAGAAAAGATAAAATTATAAAAATGGTTCCTGTGGTTGTCAAAATTATATGATTTTAGTTCAAAAATGTTTTGTGGTGTAAAAGTAGTTCAAATTTAGATACCTTCTTTATTTTTGGTCAAAAAAATGTTGACTTTAACAACTTGGTTGTTAACTTTTTCAAAATGACAATTTTACTCAACATGTACCATTTATGCATCTCTTTCTTTTTAAATTTATTCAATTATATATTTAAAATAATACTCATTTATAAATAGAGAAATTAAATATCATCCTACCTTTTATTCCTACATATATTCGTACTTATATGAAATGATGATATGTGTCATAGTTTAATAAAATTAATTATATTTTTGGACACTTGTCATCATTTCAAATGGGTAGGAAGATAATTAAAAATAAAAGTAGGAGGATATTTAATTTCTCTTATAAAAATTAATACAATCAAAGAGAAATAAACCCTTAAAAAGAAATTAAACAATAATTAACTAAATATAAACTCATAGTACAATAAACAAATATTTTTTAATATATAGATATTATATATTAAAAAATAATATTTATTAATATATAATAATATAATAAAGAGAAATTTAAAAAGAATTTAATAGGCAAATTATTAAAGTTAACATTTTTTGACCAAAAATACGCAAGGTATCAAAAATTGGACCACTTTTGCACCACAAAACAATTTTGGACAAATATCATATAATTTTGACAACCACATGGACAATTTTTGCAATTTAACCATTAGAAAAAGTGTAAATATATGGAGTTTTTTTTGTATATTATAACAATGATTTGATCCGCAAGGATCATTATTATGATTTTGTTTGATCATCTTTTTTTGTGGAAGAGACAAAATAGAATCAACTTGAATTCGGGATCATTACTCGAAATCTTAGTCAAACACTGGGGTTGTTATCTCATGACTGCCTTTCGTGAAAAAAAGATATCAACTGAAGTGGAGGGACGTAAACTAAAAATGAACTAAATTCTAAATAAAACGAAATTTCATGAAATATTGTTCTATTAAAGAATAATGAGATGAGTTGGAGAAATATCCAGATCTTTATATTCTATATATAGAAAAAGAAAATGATTATTTTCATTACATATTTGGAAATTTCCATCACATAATAAATCAAGGACTTTTGTGAAAATCTTAATAGGTTAAATTTTTAATAAGAAAAAATGTAAAGTTTTAACATTAAAAAAATTAAAATTACATCTTAATAGGTTAAATATTGAAAGTATAGCGTTATAACTAATAGGAAAAAGAAAACCTTAAAGTACCTTGTCTTGATCGAAAAAATAAAATATATAATGCTACAAATAGCAAAATCAAAACAAGTTTAATTTTAAAAGTAAAATATCTTAAAATTAAAAATACAAAATAGGTTTAAGTTTGAAATAATGCTATTTTGAAAGTGGGATGTCTCAATACGTTAGATCTTGAAGTATAATGCATGTTTGTTAAATGATGATGAGATTTTCAAAAGAGCTAATTATATAAAAGCCACTATATTTTTGCCATTTTTTCAAATATACACGTTTAAAAAAACTGAAACAAAAATTCAAAAAATTCAAAAAACCCTTTAACAACTTTTTTCTAACAAAAAAATAATATGTTTCACAAACAAATTGTTATTATGGTCAAATTAGAAAAAAGTTGTTAGTTTGAGTGGCTTTGGTGAAAAAAAAATAGTCACATTATCATGGTGGAAACTTGTTGCAAAATATGGTGGTTTTAATATATATATATATATATATATATATATATATATATATATATATATATATATATATATATATATATATATATATATATATATATATATATATAATGCTTAAACCGCAAAAATAGAATAATATGGTGGTTTTAATATGTTAGGTTTGAAGGTATAATGTAAAACTTGTTCAATTTCCAAGTATAGTTTCATAATAGGAAAAAAGAAATGCAAGCAAAACGATGTATTGATAACAATAGCAAACAAGTTTAAAAAAATTAAATATCATAACAGGTTAGATTTTCCAAGTGAAATTTCATAATGAAAAAGGTAAAAATATAATGTTTTGATATGATAGAAATTGAAATTATAATGCTAATAATGGTTGTACATGTAGGTATAATCCTATAATTAGTTGGATTTTAAAACTACAATGCCATTATAGAAAATAATTACAATATTTTACTATGAAAAATACTTAAAAGTAAAATGTTGTAATTGCAGATATAATGCTATAAACTTGTTAGATAAGCATCTAAAACTACAATGTCTTAATAACAAAAAATACTTAAAAGTATATGATGTATATTTGGTTACCTTAAAAGTATAAGATGTATATTTGGTTAAATAGTTTTCTGGAAACTAATGATAAATTTGAAAGTAAAATGATATATTTGGTTACCTTTTAAAGATCCAAGAATAATATCAAAAATACAATGTCTTAGTAGGAATAAAAATGAAAGTACAATGCTTATATATGTTATGTTTTTAGTGTAGCTTTTATTTTTTATTAAGAGATTGTACTTATATAAGTTGGATTTTGAAAAAAAATATCGTGCGATTGTAAATTGTGGTTACATCTTAAGAGTACAAAAAGAATATTAAACGTACAATATCTTAATACGAATTAAATTGGAAGTAGTGATAACCAAAACCAATGAAGATGTTTCCAGAATTATCTAATTACCTGAAGAAGATTAATTAATAATTGTTCATTAATCAATGTAGCATTCTATTTTCCTATTATAGCATTGTACATTGAAAAATCTATATATTATAGCAATAGCATCCAAATATACTATATTAAAATTATTAGTCAATATTATCATACATGAAGGAGCCATCTATCTTCCAAAAAGAGCATCAAGTTTGAAACAGAGCTTGTATTTATCTATAATCATTACCAAAATTATATGAATTTTTCCTGCTTAACTCACACCACAATAAACCAAAATTATATGGATTGCTAGTTTCTATGTGAAAAATGAGAAATAAGAAACTAGTTTCTACCTCTATGTCATTGTCATTGGATATGCTGACCAAAAAATCTTTATAATTAAAAAAAATAAAAAAAAAAAAAAAAATCTTCTTAAAAGGTTTGTGTTGTGTTCCATATCCTAGCAATCCCTTTCATTATGCCATCTCTGCAAGGAATTAATAATAATAGGAAATGCAAAGTTGCATTTCTCTTTTTAAACTTCCTAATAATTCCATCTTTTCTTTGTTGTGTTGTGTCTTTCTTTGCTGGAGGAAAAGCATAACCATAATGTATAGAAATTATCAAAATTTTATATTCTGCGCAATTTATATATTTTCTTGCAAAATCATAACAATCCATGTGCCTAATAGTCAATATCGCTCTGAATCTGTTATATAAAATACAATTTTAATAGTAAATGAGACAAAAAAGCATTAGTTTCTGTCATTGTTAGAGGTTGATCTACCACTATTCTTCATCTTCCTCAAACTAATCCTCTAAAGAATGAATAATCAGAGAAAGAAAACAAACTCTTAGGGTTCTTATGATAATGATATAGGGAACATACCACATATTGAAAATGAATACCATTGCATAAAAAAACATTTATCCCACTTGTGTGGTTTGCTCTTCTGATAATATCAACATACTACATAGTATGCTGCTAATTATTGCTAGGATCATCTTTGCTTTTGTTTTTTTGTTTGTGGTTTCAATACCATAAGCTCCTCCTACATTATTATGAAATAGTTCGTTAATATGATGACCTGGCATTTACAATCAAAAAAAAGTTTCTTCATCTCATTGTTTTTCAGAAAAAAGTTGAAAGAGTTATCATAATAAAACTAAGTCCAATAACTCTAATGCTTACTCTTTTTCTGTTGTATACCCTGCATAAGCAAGAAAAAGAAAATCATAAATCTTTTAGTTCATCCATTCAACTTTGTATGTTGTTAATGTTATATGATTAACACATGCTAAAAAAATATGTAATAATGACTTTTTCTTAAATCAAAGTAAGTATTTTTGTATTTGAATGTTGGTAAAGATTTTTTTGCTGATGTGTCCTTCAGCTGCCTCTCCTATGTAAAAATTCCCTAAACATAAAGCCTGAATGTTAGACACTTTGTTACAACTAACATACATAAAACACAGATCCAAATATAGAAAAAAGATAAAGTCTGGTGTATTATTCTACACAAAGAAACATATGGGTAAATGAAAGATGGATCTGTGTTACCATTGATGAAAATCTTACTTTAAAAAAAAATCAAAATATTAGAAAAAGAAAAAGATGAGAAAGGCACAGAATTTACTATAGTTTCTGCCATTGTTAGAGGTTGACCTACCACTATTCTTCATCTTCTTGTTTATTGCCAATTAAATTTATCAATGAAATATGTTGAACCAAAATGAGGTGCAAATCAAAGTACTCCTGTAAAGAATGAAAAACCAGAGAAAGAAAACAGACTCTTATTGCTAGGATCATTTTTGCTTGAGGTTTCAGTGCCATAAACTCCTCCTACATTATTATGAGATCAGAAGCAAATTCACATGAGATGATATCAATAATATAAACATGATAAATAAGTACTTTCAATAACTGTGTATATTGATCACTACTTCAATTGTGCAAGCTTTTGAGTTATACTCATAATGGACCAAATCAATGGAAAAGAAACAACAAAACACAATAAACATTAGGTGATGGAGTCTTCCACTATCACATACCCACTCACAGAAAACTGTGATCTGATAAAATTGCTTATTCATAAAACTGCAGACGGAATCTGAAATACATTCTCAAAACCATCCAAACACACAAAAACATTGGCAAATCGATCAACAAAAACATCTAAACACAGCAGACACACCAACCATATTGGATGTTACAGCGAAACCCCCAATGAAAAGAAAAAAGAAGAAAACCCCAACGAAAAGATCAACAAAGCTATAGAAATAGACTCTGGTTTCCTTCCCTTATAAGACGCAATGAAACTAATGTAGTTACTTAAACCCAGAAAATCAATTTTTACAGAAAAATTGCCATCAAAATAATGGAGACGAAGACAGGGTAATACAAGAAACCCTATTGAGAAGAGAGAGAGAACTAAGAAACCAGCAATTAACCTTCGATTTTTCTCATCCCTACATCAATTTTAAACTTACAGCATCTTAGTACAGAAACCCTTTAAACTTACAACGATCTTGATGATTATTGGATTAAAGACATGGCAGTGGGTCTCCTGCTAAGGATTGGGACAGGGGGTGTTTAGTTCTCCGCGGAGCGGAGTTACAGAGTTCACTCTGAGCCGGATTCCGGCGACCGGCGCTGTGGGTCTGTTGAGAGCGGGACGATTGAAATATATTATGCGCCGGCACCGACCCAATCCTTTCGAATGGTACATCTGCGAAATTATCGTTCCGAAGGTACAAACGCTTAAAGCACAGATATGCTTTAAGCACTTGTAACTTCGCAGATGGATTTTGGGTTTCCATCTGCGATTTCCCTTAATTTTTTTTTGTATAAAATCGTTTTTCTTCTTCATTTTCACCATTCAACTTACATAAACTCTTTCTCTAGCCAAATTTCTACGTTTTTGCTCTGATTTCTTCAAAAAAAAAATGGAAGATATCTTCAACAATCCCGAAAATATGGTATGATTCTAACTCTTTTTATGCTATATTTAACATTTATTTACTTTATGCTTTGATAAGTTAGTGTAAAAAAAATTCTTGCCTGTGATTAATTATATTTGAATGTTTTATTGTTATAATTTTGTATATACGGTGTTGGTAAAGGTTTTTTTTTATATGTTTTGTTAAGTTAGTATAAAAAAAATAAAATAAAATAAAATTATCTATGATTAATTGTATTTGAATGATTTGTTGTTTTATTTTTTATTGTAGATTGTGTGTGTATAGTTTTGATTCATATGTTTATAGAAAATATAGTTTTTAATATAAGTTTAAAATTGAAATATAAGCATAAGTAGCGAAAAAAAAAATCCCTACAAAAATGTATATTGATAGAGTGACTATAAAAACTAAAAAATTAGACAATAATAAATAGAAAACCTATAGAAAAAATATTTTTAAAGATTTTTTTTATATATAAATGAAATTTATTTGAAAAAACATATATTTTATATTAAAAACTCAAAATAAATATACTTTTTACATCCCTTTCACTAAAAAAGTCATATTTATTTAATAAAAATACAATATATATAATATATATAACATTTTTGGTGTTGTTTTTGTTATTATCGTTGATAAATATCATAACTACAATCGTAAAGGTACAATCACTTTTGGTGTTTTTTTTGTGATTACTGTTTTTAAGTTAGATATTAAAATTTTTAATTGAATGTCGTTTTGTGCATTCTTTATGTTTATAACTAGGCGAATCTCCGCGCGTTGCGCGAGAATAGAATTATATAGTTAAAATAATAACTTTTACCAAATTATTATTTAATATTTTTACTTTGAAACAAAATGTTAGTAGTAAAGCAAACATATAGTTAACATATTAGTTTATTAAACATTATAGTTTAATTTTTAAGTCATTGTGATATATACAACTATTTGATAATTTTATAAACCGTTTAAAATTGTGTAAATTATATATCAAATGAATGATAATATAACGGGTAACAAAACGTATGAACAAAAATATGAACTGCAACTTTTAAAAACATAAAAACAGAAAAACATCTATTATAACATTTGTATTAATATATATATATATATATATATATATATATATATATATATATATATACACACACACAATGAATAATAAAAAATATGAAAAATAAACATTATAACTTTTAATAACATAAAAACACTAAAACATCTATTATAACATTCAGATTAACTCTTCATATTTAAATCACAAATCTCTTCAAATACACTAATGTTTTTAATGAGCAAAATTTTACAACCTTATAAAAGAATGAAAAATAAAAAATTATTAGTGATTACTAATTAATAATCATAAGTTAAAAACTCTTGAGTTGTAACTAATAAATATACATGAATTAGAAAACTCTTTAGTTGTAGTGTGAGTTTCAAATGAATGCGGTACTTGGAAATGTATATTTATTATTATTATTATTATTATTATTATTATTATTATATTCGTCTAAATAATTGGTTTTGATGCATCATTTTAATCCCTTCAATTATTAAACATAAAAATATATAATTATAAATTTATAACATAATTACATATCAAATGTTAAAAAATTATGTTATCTTTTAAATATTGTGTTTTAAATATGTTGTGTAGAATAACCTAACAAAAAAATAATAGAAAATAAACATAATCATAATGGAAAAACTACAATCAAATAAATAAGAGCATTGGGTGGTTGAATATATAAATAAAGATGTCACATAAACATACACTTAAATCAAAAGAAAAAACTAATATTCATCAACTTTGCTCAAACAAAAAAAACCTATATCCGTTTTCTTAATCTTCTTTCTTCATTTAACACCTTTCAACCATAAAAACTTGATGACAATTATTCACTAACCTGCAATCAAATTTCTTGAAAAAGAAGAATCAGAAAGATATTCCAAGCAAAACATTTATGTATGGAGAGTCACATTCAAGATTGAATAATATATACAAATCACGTATAACGATTAAATGAGAAACTGAATATAAAGAAAGAATAGAAAAGTTTCATTTGTTATGGTTGAAAGATATTCCAAGCAAAACATTGATGTTATGACATCCTTCTTACATGTAAGATTTTATATAACACAAAAGATACAAAAGATTGACATTTTTATAGTAAACTTTTCACTAAATGCTAATTAAACATAATATAAGTTATGAAACTTTTGAGTGTTAAATCATAATTAAAAAAAAAAACTTTTAAGTTGCATTAGTTAAAAAACGGGGTTTCAAATGAATGTGGTTTGAGGAAGTTAAAAAATGGGGTTTCAAATGCATGAGATTCAAGAAAAAAAAGTTAGCTTTATAAGTATGTATGATTTTATAGTTGGATTATTTATTTCATTTAACTTTTACAATATGTTTTTGTTTTTTTGCAGCATGATCTGAATAATGTGAATGTTAAAGCTATCGTTCATTTAAAAGGATCAGGGTGTAATATTTGGGAGGTATTTCAGGTTTTAGAAGGTGTGAGACGTGATCTTTTTAGAGCAACGATATTTGGATACTTGTTGGACGTTGATCGTTTACAAGAGGGCGGATTGTTGTTTCACAAGATGTTTCTTTATCAGATACGTCCGGACGCTGTTGTATCCCCAGATGGAGTAAAACGGTTATATTTTAGAGTCGGGGATACGAAAATGGTATATGGCCCGGAAGAGTTTTGTTTGATAACCGGGTTTAATTTTGGGGAGTATCCTAAAATGATCGGCAAGAAAGTCTCAGAAAAAAACCTTATTAATAAAAAAAGATGTTTATTGCGTGAACGTCTATTTCCGGACCATACAAATAACTCAGTGAAAATCAATGACATAAAAAGTTTTATTTTTAATCGTCCGTTCCTACAAGTTGGTGATGCTGATGCAGTTAGGTTGTGTTTGATATATATTTTGTGTGAGGGATTTTTAGGAAAGGAAGTAGACGATCGAGTGCCTCAAGATTGGTTTATTTTGGCTGAGGATTTGGATGTGTGGAACAGGTAATTTTTGTTTACTTAGAAAATTTCATATTATTAACGTTAATGTTTATTATAATTAATATTCTTTTTTATAGGTTTCCTTGGGGTAGCTATTTGTGGGATTTTACTTATGAGGACCTTGAGGATACTTGGAACAAGATTAATAATTATTTTTCACTGTCGGAGCATCGTCAAACCCTTAAATACTCCGTCTCAGGATTTACGGCGCCAATTAAGGTATAAAATATGCTTTTTATTTAAATAGTTTTACTGTTATATTAGTTATTTTAATTATAATTTTTATTACTATAATTGTCAAAATTATAGATTTGGATATATGAGAGGTTTCCCGCTGTTCGTGCTGGTGGATATGCATCGAGAAAAAATAGAGAGATGCCTCGGATGAAACGATGGAGTGACAATAAAAATTTGAAATGGGTTGATGTAAACAAGATGTTTTTAATGACAAAGGTATATTAAAATTATTATAAATTAAAAAAAATCATTATTATACTTATATATGCATTATTAACATGTTTGTTTTTTTAGGAGAGACAACCAGTAAGGAAAAAAATGTTACCGACCGATGAAGAGATGACAAGTTCTTATTATATGTCATGGCAAGAGTACGTATACGGTGAACGAAAATCAGTTCCATCCCCAGTACGAGACAATTTTAGGAGACAAGACGAATCTTCGTCTAGTATGTTGTCTAGTGGTCGCTCTTACGGTAGAAGTGGACGTAGTGGGAAGCCCAAGTTAGACGAGGTCTTGAAACGGTTACATGCACTGGAGCAACATGTGTTTATGAACCGAGAGCAAACAAAATGCACGGAAAATGTAAATTATTACGATGACTATGTTATCGATGGCAAACAAAATACTCCCGTTGAACCGAAGACTCGTAATCCATCAAAACATATTTGCACTCCTTACACCGAGGTATTTTTTGAATTTAAGAGCTTATATCGTAGTAATAGAATTTTATTTTTATGTTAATTATCTGAAATATAAAGATTTAAACAAGCAATTAAATTTTGTTTTAGTTGCACACGACACCAAAGCAAAAAAGAAGACCACAAAAGAAGGTGGATACCAAATTAAGTAGCCCCGTTCCTCCTCCAAAATTTACAGTTGTTCATGACTTCTCTGTGTTGCGCCTTCAACCTTATGTAGAAGGCGGTGAGATTGTGATCCAAAATTATTTTTTTCATTCTTATGAGGTGCAACACCGTTTTTTAAATTTGGTGTTAGATAGAGATTTTTGGAGTGCCTTGTTTGGGCATACACATGACGGATGGTTGGACGCATCGGTAAAATATCTTTTAATTTTATTATTTTATATCTTAGTTGTTTTTTACTTAATAACAAAAGGATCATAATTTTGTGCAGCATATCACCATTTGGTATAGACTACTGAATGAGAGACGTTTTAATAGCGATCGACATACAATAATGCCTCCAAATTTTTTTGTTTGTCATGTTCTGGAGGAAGTGTACGATTGGAGGGCGTTTATGTCTGGTATTTCTAGATACCCCGAGCACATGGTTGCTTGGTGGGATGTCGATACGGTAAACCAAATTTTAATTTTTCATATTATTGTCGTTATGTTTTCGTATTGTAATATGTAAACATAAATATATATTTTTCTTACACCTTCTACAGGTCCTAATGCCGATTCATTCATTCCCTAATCACTGGTTGTTTGGGGAACTCCGATTGTCGTCAATGGAAGTCCATCTTTATGACAGTTTAGGTAGAGAGGCATATGAAAAATTCAAGTCTGATGGAACCTTTACCAAATTTGAAGCTCGGGTGGCCGGGTATATAGACAAGATTAACTATTGGGCCCGAAGGAACATTCACAGGATTCCATTGAATATGCAATTCATTCTCGAAACAAATGTTCCCAAACAAAGTAGTATGTTGGGAGACGGTGGTGTTTTTGTTTGTATGTTTATGGAACAATTAGTTTCAGGCCAACCAATACGTGAACTTATTGACCCAAGGAACGCAGCTTTAGAGTTTCGCCAACGGATGGCAAAAATTTACTGGGGGTCGAGTCTTGGTCCTATGTAGTTGGATTATATATTTGTATATGTAATTGAATGTTGGATTTGATTATTAAGCGATGAATGTTACAACTACGAATAAGTACACCGTTAGTCTATTATTAGTTTTAATGTTACTAACAACAATTACAACAACTTAACGAGCTACTAATAACTTCAATAGTTACAACATTACAAGTACACTGATTCGTTTAACATTACGAGTACACTGATTCGTACAAGTACATTGGTTCGTACATAGCAACAAATACACTGATTCGTACATTACAACATTACAACTACGAACGACATCACTATTTGTTTTAACATTACAAGTACACTGATTCGTACATAACAACAAATACAACAATTTAAAAAACTTACAACTTGTAAACAATAATTGCCAGAAACAACACCTAACTACAAACCAAGGTTATCTTTAACTTCTTATTTTCTGATTGAAAATGCTTATTAGAGTTAGCTACTTTAGCTATTAACATAGATGATTGGTCATTCTCTTCATCAACTCAACTGATAAAGCCGCATTTTGGTCCCTGTAAATTTAAACATTGACAATAACAATTGTTGCACTATAAACGTGAGGGTGTAAATATGAACGAAGTTAAGAAGATGATACCATATATGGGCAAGCGTAAAATAATCTTCCTGGGTTTTTAGTTGTACCTGATATCCTAATGATACGTTCACCTCCGCAATTACAATATGCCATTTGCCTTATTTATTCTAACAAATATGACTATACACCTATCTATAGAAGAAATTTTATTACAGACAAGTTTGTTTGACTATGAAATGAACTGGTTTGACTATGAATTAAAAAAGTTGAACTATGAACTGCAGACAAGTACATTGTCTTGTCTTGTCGATCAGCGATGTTTGACTATGAAATGAATTGGTTTGACTATGAATTCAAAAAGTTGAACTATGAACCGCAGACAAGTACATTGTCTTGTCTTGTCTTGTCGGTCAGTGATGTTTGACTATGAAATGAACTGGTTTGACTATGAATTTAAAATTTTGAACTATGAAGTATGAACTGTAGAGAAACACCAAGTTGTATATAATTATAATTGGATTTGTGTGATGATTGTAAAACACTTGCATTGCTTGTGAAAATGAGTACTTACACCGAAAGAAACTTTTCTCAACTACCAATATTTTTGCATAATCTTCAAAGAACAAATCCTTATACCTTCACAGCCATCAAGAAAACGGATAACAACTGCTTTCAATTCTGTTTTGTGGCTTTAGGTTGTGTGGTATAACTTATTTGTTTGATTGAGTTAATTAAAATTTCTTGGTAATGTTTCTCATTTACTGTTTACTTATCACTAATATATGTTTGTTTTTTTATGCATATTCGTACCTTCCTTAGGTGCATGATACCGTTAATATATGTGGGTTATTTACCCCTTCTTGGCAACTATCTGACAACAATGTACTTCGCAGTGGCTTTGGATGGAAACCATGAACCACTACTCTTAGCAATTGGTTTGGGAACCTTAGAGTGTGAAGAATCATGGAAATGGTTCATGATGAAGTTAAAAGAGTGTTTAGGTGAGGATACAGAGGTTGGTTTCATAAGCAACCTATGTGATAAAATAGACTTTGTTGTTCAGAGTGTCTACCTAGATTCGTATCATGGATATTGTCCTAAAGATATAACTCGAAAAAATACGTGATTCTGTCGGACATAATGATACGGAAGTCGAAACGTTGTTTTGGAAGTCATGCAATGCATATAGTGTTCTTGATTTTTACTTATGTCGGGAAAGGTTGCAAAGTGCATGTAGGAAACCACCTTTCTGCACCTTGCTTAGGAGTCCAATTTTCTGGCTTGACGATATAGCAATTCCAAAATGGACACAAACATTTTTCCCAAAACTACGTTATAATATTAAATCGATTGATGTCCCTGAAATGTTGAAAATTATATCTACGTCCACACGTGAGTTTCCTATAACAACGATACTTGAGTTAATCAATACATCGATACAATCAAAGTATGCTAAACGGGCTGAACTGACAGGTAACTTTATACTTATATTTAGTTTTTTCTTGTATTATTATTTTAAAATTAACAAATATTGTATGGAGGTTGTCTGGTGGGGTGACCCCTCATGTTGAGAATAAGGTTCAAAAGCGTGTCAACAAGTCTTATAATTGGGTGGCAAGACGTTTGTATGGGGATACATTTGAAGTCGATGACAATTTTGCCACCAGCAAGGTACAATTTGAACATAGGGTATGTAGTTGTGGGAAATGGCAAAAAAGCGGTATACCATGTGGCCACGCTATAGCATCTCTAAGAACCCGTACGTCTGAATCCATTCACGAAATGGTTGATTATAAGTTCACTTTTGCCGTGTATCGAGCTGCATTTGGATCTGAGTTGGTGAATTCTATACCATCATATGTACAATGGGAAATTCCAAATGAAATGGTGGTCCTGTTACCTCCCTAAAAGAAGTAGTTATTCATGATCCCCGTTTGCATTTTATGTCCTCTTATGTATTAGTTATTTATATACAACGTTGCATTTTATGTCATGTTATGTACTACTTATGGGTTAATGTTTTAATGAATTCATTACGGACGTGTTATCTTAATTCATTTTTAATTTCAATTGAGGAAACAACATACATTAAATGTAAGGGATATTTATTAACTACTGACAAAACACACTTACAAAAACAAGCAACGAAACTAACGAAAAACAAACAACTTAACCAACATGCATATTAAAAGTGAGGGACATTCTTTAAAAGATTCCATGCATCTCCATGGGTAAACTCTCTACCATCAGATTCGAAATGGTATAGTTCCAAAGCTACCTGTAAGAGAATGTCTTCATCCATATTCGCATGTTCATTCTCCATCTCGTTATAAATACGGTGAAAATGCTTGACTTTTTTTTTCAAATCCAAAAACTTCGCTTTGACATATCTTCTTCTTCAATATTGAGTACACCCCATTTGATGGTGAAACAAATGACAGAAACGAGACCAAAATGATCCAGCGTGAACTTCTGGTGGACCAGGTGGAAAATCGTCCTCTACAGTTACAATCCAAGCTTGAACCAAAGCGACCTCCTCTTCGTTGCTCCATCTAAGCGGTATAGGTGAGTCCATAGTTGCTAGGGGAAAAAGTAATGCGATACAATTAAAATGGATATGAACAACTATTTATAGCGACTCCTTATTTTCCTGGTGCAATGGCTTGTCAACTCAAGTAGCAGTGTATCGTGTTGTCATTCGATGCAATGGCTTGTCAACTCGAACAGTGATCTCTTGTGTTCTCAGTTAGTACACTGCGTTCTTCAGTTAAGTTGGACTATGAAGTGCAGACAAATTATATTATTTAACTGCGATATTGTGTATAAACTACTATAAATTGAAATTTAGTTCAAAAAACAATTTACTAAACGATGTTACAATTATTCATATATTATTTTTGAAAATTTACTCTCTTTGTTTCACTAAAAATGAGTTCAATACCATGGAGCAATGATGAGTTCTTGGTTCTTACACGTGCATATATTCATGTGTACGAGACCAGCAAGTTGAACGATCCAATGTTTTGGACTAGTTTAACCAATATCTTCAACGCTGAAAACCGAATGACTACAACAAACAACCGTGACGAACTGGACATCTTAGCAAGATGGTATGAAATGATATCTGAAGTTCTATTATTCAACGATCTTTATACCAAAATCGACAACACCCGTTTAAATGCTACTGAGGAGGTCATCTTGGAAGCTGCTAAGGAGGAATACAGGTCATTAAGTGACGGGTTGGAATTCCAGTTTGAAGCCCCTTGGAATATTTTGAAATATGTCCCGTTTATTTAATATTTATTTCTATTTAATAGGTGTGTACTAGGTTATTTTCATGAGTTGTCATATGGAAAATATGGAAAGGTTTCCATATTGGGAGTTGGATATCGAGAATAAATGTCTAGATTAGAAACTTTTATGCAAGAAGGATGTTCAAAAGAATGTACTTTGAATATGAGACTTCATGACTATGGAATTGTATTGTAACAATCTCCAATAGAGTATTTTGTAAATTCATTGGTCGGGTCTTGGTGACTTTTGTGCCATGACATTACGAAAAGGACTGTTGCATAAAATGTTAGAATCTAACATATTCTAGTAGTGGCGAGAATTTTGTATTCTTACACTAATGGATTAGGAATTGTGAAATGAGTTCGATTGTAAATGTTATTCAATTATACTAATTCACAAAGTAAGGACCATAGGTAAACATAGTGTGCATGCTAAGAGCATGGGACAATTGTTGTTATAATTCAAGTAAGAAGTTGATTACCTGAAACAACAAATAATGAGTAATCAATATGGTGATTAAATAAAAGGTGTTTTATTTATACTCAAAAGTTTGGGTCCATATAGGATTAGTATTATTCTTTTGTTTCACTTTGCATGTTTTGACTTCCCGAATAATAATATTATTCAAACTCTCCACAGTCGCTCATTCTTTGGAAGTAGGTATGAAAGAAGACTGTCATGAATCTGACTGTAGATTGTCTAAAGTGTTTTAGACATAGCAAAAGTTTGATGCAGGGTTCATGAGTGCTGCTATAAGATTAGAGTATTGGAATAAACCCAAGCTCACTTGGATCGGACGATAATATCTTATATTCTTGAAATCGAGATGTGTGAATTGTATCTTGCAAGTCGGTTACACATTGATAATATGTAAACGCACCAGTAACTTGGTGTTATAAAACATATTGGTGTGTGTGATTCGGTGAGTGAGTACAAGCGAGCATTGAGTCGAAGTTTATCCGTTCCTTTTACCCAAAGTAGGATAAAAGCGATATCTGTGGGCCCCTCGATGATTTAGTGATGACACCCTAAGCGCTTGGCCAAGCCGGGACTAAGTTGATGTGTTCAACTATTGTCTGTTGTCAGTCGTCATAAATTGGAAATCGGGAAACAACACATAGACTGAGAGAATGATTGTAATCCATGTCTCATGTCTATACGATATCTGCAATGGAGGAATATATGATCCTTTATCTAAAGGACGCGTATCTGATCAGAGTTGACAACGGATTTTGAAAGCTACGATTGCGGATCAGGATCTGAAGTCATACGCAAAATAGTTATTAGACTTATCCAAGTGGGAGACTGTTGGATTAGTGTCTAAGTCCATAACTATTTTGGTATGTACTTGACCCGATGGTGCATGGTCATTTTGGGTTGCCTTCACCAAAGCAACTTGATAGAATGAATTATGGAAATAGAGGATTAATTATGATTTATTAATATATTATGAGAATAATATATTAAAGGAGAAATCATATTGTTTAATTAATATTAGTCAAGAATTAATAAGAATTAATTTTGTGGCTAAAAGACATTAATTAAATAAAGGGGACTAGTACTGTCAATTTTGTGATAGTTGGATATTAGGCAAATGGACTCCATATTAGAGGAGTGGACGAAATCTATCGGGAAACCCATTAGAAATCATCCAAGTCCTCTAAGGAGGGAGTCCATGGGTTGCTTAGGGCTTAAGCAGTCAAATTAGGGCTTCCTTGTTAGATAACCCTAATAGCCTCACTATTTAAGGACCCCTAGGGCACCAAAAACGTGTCTAACTGATTCCTTAGGGTTTCTAGACATTTTTGGGTGCCTCTCCTCTTCTCCTTCTTCATCCTCTTGCTCTTGGTGTTTGTGAGCCACTAGAGGAGTGACACTTGTAACTCTAAGCTTTATGAAGCCATTACAAGGAGGATTTGAGATTGTTATTGCTACATAACAATCAAGGTAAGATCTAAACCCTATTCTTATGTTAATATCGATTATCACATGCTAGATCTAAGGTTTAAAGTCTTGGATGAATGCATGTACAATAGAGAAACCTAGATCCAAGCTTTAGGGTTTGCATGAGCACATAGGATGTTCTTAATAGCCAAAACCCATCTGTAACGACCCGTCTCCGGTATGATGATTCCATAGTATTTAATTAGAAGTTTGCAAGAGGGACTCGGCGAGTTCATAGCCTGACTCGCCGAGTAGGGACGGGATTTCGAGCACGTGTTAGTCGGCGACTCGGCAAGTCCATATTCGGGACTCGGCGAGTCTGCCTGCCTGGAAGAAACCCTAAATCCCCGGGTTGCTCACTATTTAATCCACCTTATAGCCCCATTCTCGCCTCCTTCACCCTCAGAAAGCTGTGAGAAAACCCTAATCCATCCTTGAGTGATCTAAGTGTTCTTGTGTTAAATTTTTGAAGGCTTGAAGAAGGAAAAGAAGAAAGGAGCAAGGAGAAGAGGTGTAGAGCAAAGATTAAAGGGCAAATCAGAGTTCTTTGAGGTATTCTTTGGATTCCCCCTGTTTTATGCTTTAAACCTCCATTAAAACTCTTCTAGATCTAGTTTGATGCTTTTCTCAAGCCTTATGATTGTATGGATACCCTATTATGTCGAGATATCCTTAGATCTGTTCATTTAGGAGTTGTAGAGCCCAGATCTATTGCCTTTTTGAAGTTACCTTGCATAAGAACCCTAGATCTACCCTTTTAAGTGCCTTTTTAGCCTTTATCTCCTTTTTCATGTGTTTGTACACGTAAAGTTGGAAACTTTACGTGGTGAATCAGCTTATTGGACTCAGATCTATCATTTGTATGTAATGGATTCAAGCAGAATCGAGTTTAGAATAGTTGCATGGTTGTGACTCGGCGAGTCGGAAGAACGACTCGGTGAGTCGAGTCGCGAGTTCCCAGTTTCTTCCTTTTTGAGTGCTGCCGAGTGGGACCAGCGAGTAGTAGAGTGGACTCAGCGATTTCGAGGTCAGACTCAGTAATGGAGGGACTCGGCGAGTTGTTCATACAACTCGGCGAGTCCAAGGCAATCTTCTTAAGCTCAAGAATAGCTCGTCGAGTTGTTCATATGACTCGGCGAGTCGGATGCAGATTGTCTGAGTTCTTGGATCGAGGGATTACTCGTCGAGTCGATGCCATACTCGACGAGTAGCCACGAGTGGGGTTGTGAAATGAGATTAGAGACTCGGCGAGTTGGCGGCCCAACTCGGCGAGTCAGGTTAACTGTGAGTTGACTTTGACCGAGAGAGTTGACTTTGACCAAGGGTAAAAGAGTCATTTTACCCCAGTGCAGTGTTTAGTATTTGATTGAGTGTGTTTATGGACTTGTAGCCGGGGAGATACCGGAGCATCAACAGTTAGCTTCCAGAGCCATTCACACAGCAGCCGGTTCACGAGGTGAGTTTTCTTCCAGTAGTAACGGGTCTAAGGCCACAATGCCGGCTCGTTTAGCTAGCAGTCAGCTTCGGACCTCGGTCCGATGTAGTAGTTAGTATGTTTGATGCCTTCGTGGTTCAGACATGCTTATGTGGTTATGCTAGATTATATGTTTATGCTATGTTCAGTCAGCTTCGGACTTCGATCCAACGTAGGGGACAAGGTCCCAGTCAGCTTCGGACTTCGGTCCGATGTCAGCTTCGGACTCCGGTCCGATGTAGGGGACGAAGGTCCCAGTCAACTTCGGACTTCGGTTCGATGTCCTAGTCAGCTTCGGACTCGGTTCGATGTAGGGGACGAAGGTCCCAGTCAGCTTCGGACTTCGGTTCGATGTTCCAGTCAGCTTCGGACTTCGGTCCGATGTAGGGGGCAAGGCCCCGGTTAGCTAGACTTTAGTCCGATACAGTGGGCAAGGCCCAGTACGTGCTTTATATGTTATTATGTGGTATGTGGTAGTTCGGGGGATCTCACTAAGCTTCGTGCTTACAGTTTCAGTTTTGGTTTCAGGTACTTCCGCAAGCAAAGGGAAGAGCTTGGGATGATGGCATCGCACACACCACAGCTACAGTTTTTATCCTGGGAGTTGATCAACTATCTTAGATATGTTTTGATACAGTCGTGACACCGTTTTCCCATTTGTATTTTAGTATGGTTTTTAGACTTGCAACACATGGTTTTATTATGATATACTCTGATTTATGATTTTTGGTTATATTAAAAATGAAATTTTCGGGTCGTATTTTTGGGTCGTTTCACATCAATGGTATCAGAGCCTTGATTGGTTTATGTTGTATGTGATGCAATGATTGTTTATCTGCTGAAAATCGAGTTTCTGGCCTTTGCCTGACTCGACTCGGCGAGTCGGCCCAACTCGGCGAGTCCGGGAGTCAGGCAGAGGATAATTTCGGATTTTTTTTTGCCTATTTTGACTTATGATAATTGCCATAACTGTTTCAAAATAATAAATACGGATTTTATTGAATCTTTATGATTATCTTTATCAAAATAAAAGATTTTGGTCATCTAATTAGATAATAATTTCCTTATATTATAAATGCTATATTATTTAAATTATTTGGTCAATTATCCTGCAAATAAAAATGATTAGGTCAAATATAGATAATCATAAAATTAATTGTTTAATTTTGAATTGTTTTCTATTTGATCCTTTATGTTTTGAAAAGTTTCAAAACTTGCCGTCAAGTTTTGGAATTTAAATTTTTTATTAAAAGTTTAATTTTGAATTATTTAAATTCCAATACCTAAAGTTTTGAAACGTTTAAAAATTTGTCCTCAAGTTTTGGAATTTAACATTTAATTAAAATGTATTAATTTTGAAAATATTAAATTCTAAAACCCTAGTTTTTTGAAATGTTCAAATTACACCCTCATGGTTTTGTTAAATTAATTAAGTGTATAATTAAAAGAAAGTTAATAAATCCATAGTGATATGGTTTACATTAAATTAAATTAAAAGTGTAATTTATTAAATTAGGCCACCTAGTATTTTAAAAGTGTAAAATACACCCTTATACTATATACAAAGTTAAAAGTATAATATTATATATGTATAACTTAAATGTTAGTCTTACCGTTAGTAGACCTCATTCACGAAGCTGATCTTTAAAGGGGGTATAAGGTTATGGCCTATAAAATGGCCGTTTAATGGGTGTCCACTCTCACCCACCGCTTCCTTCATTGGTGGAGGGTCGTTAGCCGAATGGGTATGATAGGGCAAACCCTCTTCTCATTAAAAGTATGATGAATATTAAAGTAACTAAATGTTTTTTTTTAATTCCCAATCCTAGTTACTTTAAGTAAAATTGAATTGATGCAATTCCATGAAATTACACTTTGTACCCTTGCAAAGACGTTAGTGGAGCATGTGTGGTTAACTGGCACACTAAATGGTTCTAAGAAAAGGTTGCAAAGGGCGACTCAATGTTTGTCATAGTTCGGTGGAGCGTGTGTGGTTAACCAGCACACTGAATAGGTGACTGTAACATTAGGGGCATATCGAGGGGCATATCGAGATTTAAACATGCCATTGAAAAGTTCAATGAATCGCAAAGGATCTAGGAGTTTTTCAATACATTTAAAACCTAATATCTTTTTCGTTTTTCATGGTGTAAAGTTTGTGAATCTTCATTCACTTACCTTCAAATGTTCTGCAATTTGGGTTACGACATCCCTCTCCCAAGTTGTGGAATATTGTGTTGAGTCCTAGCCTTAATATCTCATTTGGGTGTTTTATTAAGGACTCAATCAATCAACTAACTTGAATTTTTTTCTCCCGTTTTGTAGATGTCAAAGTATGACAACTATGATCTTCCCAAATCCCATGGAACAAGCTTTCCACATGAAGATGATATTCCACAATTCGATCGAGTAACACGAGATCATGCTTCACTTCCTCCACCTCCTCCTATTGTTCTCCCTGACCCACAAGTTTAAAGGCTTGAAAAGTTCAAATTCACTCAAGCCCTTTTGGCAAGTAAACATGAAGAAGGAAAGTCAGTGTGTGCACACATCTTAGAGATGAAGTCACACATTGATATGTTAAGAATGTTGGGAGCCGTTGTCTGTGAGGAGCTGGCTGTTGACTGGGTTCTTCAGTCGCTTCCTGACTCATATAGTGAGTTCGTAAGAGAGTACTATATGATAGACCACGACGTGACCCTCATCGATCTCACCTATTTGCTTATTGCTGCTGAATCAACGATGATTTGGCGCACTGGAAAAGCAAAGTTGATTGGTGGATCTGCCTTCCAGACCTCTATGGACATAAGCAATGGCAACGAAAGGCATGCCATGGTCAAAAAGTTTTATCATAAGAGAAAGGCAAAGTCTGAAGTAGTTCTGTGTGTTGTTCCAAAAGAGTCAATTTGCTTTTATTTCCAAGAGAAGGGGCATTGGAGATGAAGCTGCCCTGTCTACCTAAGAGATCTAAGAGATGGGAGAATCAAGACGTATGGATCTACTTTAGGTAAAATCCACTATCTAACTCCATTAAGTTCCTATTCATTGATCCTTAATACGCAATGTGATAAGATTACATTTGAATGTTTTGCAGGATCAGAGAAAAGAGAGGAAGCTTGATGGAAGAGCAATATGAGTCTGATCACGAAGAAATGGATCACGATCGCATGGATTCGAAGATCAGATTTTGAGCTTAGAAAGTTATGATAGAGTTGTTAGGAATATTTGATTACATAGTTTTTCAGTTGATTTTGCATTGTAAGGACATGTTTTCCTTGAGTTATCTTCTTTGTTGTGAACGATTTAAAAATAATTTCTTGAGATAGCTTCCTGTTTATTTGTAGTGCTAGTGTTTTGACATTTTTTTATTCATATTACTTAGAGTAATAGTGATATTACGGTTTATGAATGCTAGTGTGTTTATTGTTTTTGTTGCCACTAGTAACCACTTATGTATCAGAACAAATATGTATGCTCTTAATGGTTTTGTAAGTTATCAAAACTATTTGGATATGAATTTATGCTTGCATCACTAATTCTATTGGTTTGTATTCTCATTGCATCAAAATTATTCTTAATTTGAATGTTAAACGGGGATCCCCGTTACCCTGTTAGGATACCCGCATACCCGATAGTGTTTGGTAAACGGGTACCCGCTGGGAATCGGGTCGGTGATGGGATCGATTTTCATATTCGGGGATGGGGCCGGGATTACTAAAACCCATCCCAAACCCGCCCCGTTGCCATCCCTACATACTCCTATGGGAGTCCCTTTGCGTACCGGTCAACCTTTGTCAGCTCGTTTGGGACGATGCGCATAGCAAACTGCATATTGTCTATGAAGGGATTAGTGTATTCATCAACTGACATGCTGTTTTTTTTCAATGTCAGAAATTTGTTTTGTAACTCTAGCAGATTTTGGGCCGAGCAGAACTTGCACTTGAATTGCACAAAGAACTCTGCCCAAGTCAGTTGCAGTGGCTCATTAGGGCTTAGGGTCTTCCCCAGAGTGTTCCATCAACGAACAACACCACCTCTGAACTAACATACTGCGAACGTGGTCTGCAACTTTCCTCTGCAACCACACGTCATGAAGGCTAGCTCCATCTATGAGATCCAATCCATGACTCCGATCGTATCTTCCTTTCCAGTGAAGGTCGATGGTTTGCAAGTTAGAAAATCTTTGTATTTGCATCCAAGTCCATCATTTCCTCCCTCTTGGTTGTTTTGTCTAACTAACGGTGGGTTGGCTTGACCAACAATCCCACTAAAGTTACCTCTATCTGACTACCACTCATTCAACTCGGGCTATTCAATCGGCATTGAAAGTTTTTCATGATTCAGCTGAAGCAGACGTCTAGTTTCTTCCATTTGATGATCCAACATCATTTGGATAATCGCTTGTACCCCAACCATTGTCATTGGCTCAGGTGCTGCTGCTGCAACAACCACTTGTTCTAGCACAAGTGGTTGATTCCTGTTTTCGTTTGCGTTTCCAACTCCACTTCTAGTTCTTGCCATATTTGATCTATACACCGAATAAGGTGAATTTAGATCCTCATTCATGATAGATAATTAAATCATTCTTATCACTTCGAAACGTTTACATGCTAGTTCTAATACCGTAATCATACACTTAGAATCCTAAAAACATACGGTCTCCAGATCCGGTTGGCAACAAACCGTAGATCTGAACAAATAATATCATATATGACAAACATATAACATTTAACACATAAAAGCATTTTAGGCATCTTTCTTAAAATAAACTAGTGCTCGTGTCTAAAATATGACAGACACTCATCTCATAATCTTCACTTAGTGTAACACCCGTTTATTTATTAAATAAATAAATAAAGAAATAAAGGACTCGTAGCCCTAAAATAAGTAATTATGTATAAAAGGATTGTCTCGAAGAGCTAATTGCCACCATTTTAGAAGTCGGGGGTTAAAAGTGTAATTTTTGGACTCAGTTTATAATTATTTATGAAGATAGGGGCTCTGTGGTAATTATTTGAATTTAAAAGGAAATGAAGTGGAAGGGATGATTATGTCATAACTGAGAATTAGGGGTTAAAAAGATAAATTATGGATTGATTTTGAAAAGGATTTGTTGAGAGAGGGGTTGTTTAGTAAAATTTGGACTTAAATTGTAAAGGAATTAAAGAGGCAGGGTCCAAATGGTAATTTGTGGGTTTGTTTTGAAAGAAAGGGGAGACAGAGGGACCATTCCTGTCAATATGGCCGTGAGTTTCAAACACTGGGTATTTAACTGTGTTATTGATCTCATAACCCTAACCCTAATTTGCAACAGCCGTCACCCTCTCCATCTTCACTTCTAGTAGCCGCCACCACCATTGGAACCCTCATCACCACCGGACGTCGTGATCATCAGAGAGAGAGAGAGAGAACCGTCGGAGACGAAGCTTTGAACGCGGATGTATGGGTGGAGAACAGCGGGGGTGCTTTGGTCGTTGGTTCTGTTGCTCTCGGTTCCATCACCATTTCCCTTCGCCGGTGATTCGTTCTAGCTATGACCACCGTCAGCCACCACTGTTGCATCCGCTGCCGGCGAAGTTGATTATTGTTCCGTCATCATTTTCCTCCGTCACTACTGCTTCATTTCATCTCCTCTTCTCCCTCAGTTCGTCGAAGCACCGCCAGGTGGGGGTTGATTCAAGATAGTGTGTGATGCTACTGTGATTATGTTGCTGTGTGTGAGGGATAGCTTAGTCAGAGATCAAGAAAACCCACCATGGCAGCCAACCATGGTGGTTATCGCCCTGAAACAATTTTTTGCCACCACAAGCCACCGTGAGGTGGTGGCTATGAGAGTGGATCTTTGGATGGATGTGTTTTTGAACTTGGTTGCACAGTATATGGTCGGAAAACCAAGAGCCGCCATTGCCACCACCGTGAGGTGGTGGCTGCCACCATGCACCACTGTGTTTTTATGTGTGTGTGTTTATTCGGGATTTATCCTTGTAAAGTGTAATTACAATCTGGAATAATGAAAAGAAAACTGAAAACCACCACCGTAGGGTGGTGGCTGTCGTCACCGGTCGCCGTGTCGGGTGGCGGTGTGCTTGTCTTGTGAGTTGACTCGATTGGGGATGCTTGAAACCCTAATGGGCCTAATGAAGCCAAATGGGCTTAGTGAAAGCCCTAATGAGTCTAATGGACTCTAATTGACCCAATAAAACCCTAATGGGCTTGATGACTTTCTAGTGGGCTTGATAGGCCCAATAAAGCCCTAAATAACCTAAAAGTCCAATAAATTAATAAATGGACTAGTATTTGGGTTGGAAACCCTAATGGTGATAAAACCTTAATTTTGAGAATTAATCGGGACACGCACGTGAATTATTTAATAACTGGAGATATTAAATAATAACCATTGGCAAAAACTAATCTAAGCAATATTGGACTTAATGGATTAAGTCCTTAATGGGTTAAGTAGGAAACTTAACCCTAATCGATATTTTATGAGAAACCCTAACTTCACTTGGGTTTATTGTTGGGCCTTTCTTTTGGGCCTTGATGATTAGATTATTAATGGGCCATACAAGAATAATCATGTGGACTGAAATAATTTAATGGGCCTAGGGCAAGGCCCATGTAAGGGGTTGGGCCCAATTTGGAAAATTGGGCCATAGTTGGGCCTTAATGATTATATGATATTGGGCCTTAGAATAAGACCATGTATAGGCCTGGGCCCAATTTGGAAAATTGGGCCATATGTTGGGCTTTGATTCCTAGTTGACTTTAGGCCTATGGATTGGGCCTTGGGCTTGAATACGCCAAGCTTGGGGTAATGTAGTAATTATCCAAGTATGTGTTATGGTTATGTAGCGGAACCCGATTATTAATTGGGTGTTATTTTGGTATTGACAGTTCGGGAATTTGTCATCCAGCAGCTGGGGTTGAGTCTGCGGGACTTCAGCAGTGTGGGATTGTGTCTATGGGACTTCAACAGTGTGAGGTGAGTTACCTTCCAGTAGGGGTGGGTCTAAGGCCACAATGTCGGCCCACCAACAGGGGTAGTTGGTAGATAATTGTCTTTGTGATAATTATCTTGGTATGTTTATGTGATATGCTCTTGAGATATGCTTATGTGATGTGCTTATGAGATATGTTTATGTGATATGCTTATGCGATATGCTATGTGTGTTAGTGGTGGTAGCAGGGAATAGTTTTTCCCTGACTCGGTCATTAGGATCGAAGGGTAGGTCAGTACCCCAGAAATGTCTGACTGTATGATTATATCATGATATTGTATGATAGTGGTAGGGGTGAAATAGTCCCCGGTTACCGGTTGAAAGATACCGATGGCAGTTACCGGTTGAAAGATATCGATGGCAGTTACCGGTTGATAGATACGGAAGGGGTATACAGAACCGATGCAATGCTTATCTGTATGTTTATGATATGTTAGTATGTGATCAGTATGTTTATGATATTAGTACATGATCAGTATGTTTATGACATATTATTATGTGATAGTGGTAGGGGTGAAATAGTCCCCGGTTACCGGTTGAAAGATACCGATGACAGTTACCGGTAGAAAGATACTGATGGTATTAGGTGGTATGTGGTATGATGGGGGAACTCACTAAGCTTCGTTCTTACGGTTTACAGTTTTGGTTTCAGGTACTTTCTTTCAAAGGAAAGGAGTCGGCTTGGTCGCAGCGCATCACACTATGTTTTCCGCACACGAGATCCTTGAGATTATACTCTGATATGGTTTCATAATATTATATTTTGATTATTCACACTCTGATTTTATGTAATAACCTAATTAAAAATGAAATTTTTGGTCTTGAAGTTTGGGATGTTACACTTAGCATTCTAAGTTTAAGTCTAGAAATTCTAAAATTCCTAGTTCGCTTAAACTAATGCTCTGATACCAACTGTGACATCCCCAAATTCACGGACAAAAAAGACCGGTTTAGTTTATGCTTTTAAAATAATTTCAGAGTTATCCTTTGATTAAAAGAGTTACGAAATTTGTTCCCAAATCAAAATATGATAAAATAAGATTCACCAAAGCATTTCTTAAAGAAATGTATTTTCATTATATAACAAAACTCGGGATGTCATGTTCTAATACAGACCAAAAGCATAAAGAGTACAAAATAGACCTTACAACAGTTATATACAACTACAGGTCTATAATCAAAAATATCTTGATAAATCATCCAACTTATGCTATGGTGTCACTACTTGTAATACAAAGAAAAACTGAGTGGGTCAGGCTTGGGAGCCTGGTGAGCATATAGGGATTTCAACCCACAATAAATAATTATATTAATTTCATTAACCAACAATAACCAAATTACCCATTCCCGTTATCCTCACTTTACGTCCCTAAAACAACTATCATAAGGGACCTAGCCTAAGGATTTTCATCGGGGCGACAACACATGTTTCGGGGGTTCCTCAGCAATATATGTCAACCAAGTCAACCATGTGGAGGATGGAGTAAAACAATTGAACACCCAAGTTCAATAACACCTACAGGTGGCGAGTCTACCAACGTTCCACTAGACTGTTTAGAAAAGTCTGTGGTCGTCATCTAAACTCCGCTAGATGACTTAATCAGCAACAACATCGAGGGCTCTCATCATTTTATTTAATCACACATCAACTATCTACCCATGTTTCACCCAACATATTTGTAGATAAAAATACATATACAGCGTAAAACGTGTATAAAACATTCATTCAACATTTATCTCAAATAAACAAATAATATATAAACACATAACATGTATTTATAGAGAATACTTCGTATCTATGTGTTAGAAGAAAATGAATATACACTCACTTGATAAGACCATGCTCGGAAAACACTACGTCTCTTGAAGTAATAATCTTCAATGAAACTGGGATGTTCTCTCAAAAACCGGGCTTCACACGGGCAGAGTTTCGTCTAAAAAACTCTTTTTCTCGGGATCTTCGGGGCTTCGGGACTTGCTTCGGGTGTTGGGACAATACCGGGGCTTTGGGGGTATAACTTGCACGTAGAAAGAAAGTTTAGGGGTGAGGTAAATGAAAATTAGCAACAAAATTCGGAAGCCCTCGAGTTCTATTTATAGGGGCCGAACCCTCGATTTACTTTGGGCGTACATCCTCGTATGCTGGGCGTACCGGCTCGTCGACACTAACTCTACGGCTCGTAGGCCGTGGCTTCCCTGTTGTTGTTAGGTTCATCGATATTTATTAGCGTACTATCACTAGTAAACGTATCACCCTCATCAGTTATATGGAAAACATATAATACGGGCGGAACACTAACTCTATTGGAACGTCTAAGAGGTAAGGACTTGTCAATTGGTTCAACAGGATTTTCCTCCTCGGGTTGAGTGCTAGTGTTTGAAGTTCATTGATCACTTGATTCTTGAAGCTTTTCAAGGTCAATTTGCCTCCTACTGTTCCTCTTTGCATTTGAGTTCTCTATCTCGAAAAACCTCTCTCCTCGCAACGAAGACAACATTGTCACTCGGTCTATAGAAGAGATATATAAAGGACTTATGCGGGTAGCCAATGAAAATACATCGCTCACTACAAGGTTCAAGCTTGTCGTGAGTCTTTTGTCTTATGAAAGTCTCGCAACCCCAAACCTTGATATGTGCCAACCAAGGAACATATCGGATACGTCAAGGCTTCGGACCCGAGGCACTCAAGTGATGGAGTAGGGAGACGTGGCCCAACTCAGCCCATGAACACGGGTACGCTGGGCGTAACTCCCGATTTCCAAACTTCTAAAATTTGTATCTTTTGCATACGAGCTCCATTTTTGATGTTCCCGCATAGGTGAGACTATACTCTACAACTTTTGCTTAGACTCCGTCGGCTAATTTTAACTTTATTTTTATTATTTATATTTTTAGTAGGCCGGGACAGGAAAACTCCGTTAGAAATTCATAACTTCTTCATCTGACGTCCGTTTTCGTCTGTCTTTTTACCGTTGCATTAGTATCGACGAGATCTTCGATTCTCGTTTAGATTATTTCGGCTAGAAATCACTCGATCTCATATTTGAACTTTGGGTCGCATACTGCTAAGTTGAAACTTCGAAAAATCATAACTTCCTCATACGAAGTCAGATTTAGACGTTCTTTTTATGCACGCTCTAGTTTTAACGTATTCTACGACTTTCGTTTAGATTACTATTTCTAAATACTGCTCTATCGTAAATTCACTATTTACGTCACGCAGTGTCGTATCGGATCTGTCGCGAAACTTCGACATGTAATAACTTCTTCGTTATAACTCGGATTTCGGCATTCTTTATATACCCGGAATCCTTGTCACGACCACTACATCTTCCTTCATAGGTATTGGGTTTATCTAATATTTTACTTTAACGCTTATTTTATCCTTAATTCAATTAAGTCACAATAATTAAGCATAAAACACCTAATACTCAAATAATACATTTTTATTATTTCAAAACATGTTACAAAGGTTAACCTAGACTGTTACATCACCATTAATGCCTAGCCTAGAAACACGGGCGTTACAAGTTCTTAAATAAATAAAGTGAATAAAAGAGAGATGATGTATATAGTTAAAGCATTAAGGAGTAAGCATATCGTTAGTTGATATGAAATTTAGAAGGTTAGAAGTGAAAATTATAACATCGTAAAAGTTAAAGGGCCATTTGTGACAATCGGGTGAAACTTAGGTTTGACTAGAGATTTGACCAACTTAATAACTTGGACTAAGTTGTGAAGATTAGGATGTAGAGGGACCATTTTGGAGGTTAATTGAAGCTTCTAAGTTAGTTTGGAGTTATTTTGAAAGAGCTTTTGTAAAGAGGGACCAAAAGTAGCAAGTTAGGAAAGTTCAAAACTAGTTAATGGGTTTTCTCTCCCATTTGATTGGGAAGAACGTGATTGAGATAAAGTTAGAGGGAAATTGTGATTTCTATGAAGCAACGGAAGATTTAGAGTGGTTGTTGATGAATCAAGTTAGTAATTGAAGATATGAAGCAACATCAAGCTTGAGAGGTATAATTTCTTATTCTCTACCTATATATTTTGGATTAAAGGTTTGGGAAAAACCCCAATGTTGAAATTAGTTTGATTCCTTGATTAGGGTTCTGGTTTCTAACCTCCCTTGAGTTGTTTTGATGATCCCAATCTCAATCCAATCATCCTATTGATGGATTTAAGGATTTGGGTGAAAACCCTAATGAACCCTAGAAGTTCAAATTGGGGATTTCATGTTTATATGTTAGATTGGAATGGATTCAAAGGCCTAGATGATGTTTGATGAAATAAACCAATTGGAATGCTTAAACACACCCATGATGATACAAAGGCCTAGATGATGTTTGATGAAATAAACCAATTGGAATGCTTAAACACACCCATGATGATAGAATCAAGTATAAACATGGATTTTAGGTGATTTTGGGGAAAATGTGATAAAAATAATGGAATCATTTGTATGTGATAATTTGATGATTATATTATACTCATAAACATGAGTTGATACTAATAATATGATTTGAATGCAAGAACATGAAGGTTTGAGTGATCTATAGTTGAATTTATGGAATAATTAGCCATAAGGGTACTTTTGGAAATCTATGGATAACCACATGATGATTGACGTATAAGAAGTGAATGACACGCATGAACATGAATTGACACTCTATATATTATATTGAAACACAAACATGGAGGGATGTTATTAATGTTTTAGCTCAAGTGATTATTTTGGCCCAAAGGGCAAAATGGGAAAGTTGGAATGGAATTGGACATTCCATAACTCTATTATGGAATTGACATGAGCTTTGTGTAATTTTAAGCACTTAACAACACCCAATGATGTATTAGATGATTTGTGAATAATTCATATTGGTTAAAGAGTGTTCTTGATCAACTTGAGCTCTTAACCCTTTCATTTGAGTGTTTATAAGCATTATGAATTTTGCATTGTTACAAAGGTCTTAACCCTTTCATTTTAGAAGTTTATAACCTTTATTTAGTCCTTAATAAACATGTTCACCATGGAGGTTCATCTGCAGTGACTCCAGGGCGTGAGGCAAAGCCTCATGTTTGCAGCGGGGGATTAGCCGGTGCGCGAAAGCTGGCCCGGAAACCCTCGTTAGGGAAGTTCCGTTTCCAAAAAAACACTTGGTAAAGTTTGATGGCCATTGGAGGTCTAGGGAACAAGTTACAAAGTTTTTAACAAATTTATGCACAAAATGGTGACATGCACTTTTGACACGGAGGCGTGTCAAATATCCTGTTAAGTATATATTTTTTCATGGAAAATCTAGTAAATGACCTCCGATTGCCCTCAAACTTTATTTTAGAAATCTTAGAAGGGTAATTTGGTCATTTTGTTGACCTTCACCTTCATGTTATATATGTGGTGTCAGAGAGTGTTGCTCTAAGGAAAGGAACTAGAGAAGAACTAGCTAAGCTTCTCGTGATTGAGGTGAGTACTGCTAGCATTTTTCCCATTTTAGGGTACATGGAAAAATGATTTTATGGTAATGAAACACCAATAATGCTTTGATATATGAAATGTTTTGAAATACACAAAATTGCAAAAATGGTCCTTGTGGTTGACAAAATTATGCGGTTTTGGTCCAAAAAAGTTTGGTGGTGCATCAATGGTCCAATTTTGGATCTTTTTAGTGTTTTTGGTCCCTATACACTTAAAATGACTATTATACCCTTTAGATTTGTATTTTCTATTTTTTAAATGACTATTAAAGATACAAAAAGTCTCTCTCTCTCTCTCTCAAGTATACCCACCAGATGCCACCCTCTCAAGAACTCCCAACATATCCCACCATCGTTCACCACCAAGATCCATCTGCTACCAACAACGTTCACCACCACCATCTGTCTGCCATCATCGCCATTTACCACCACCATCCGCTTGCCACCGTCGTTGTTCTCCACCATCCGCTTAAAAACACACCCAAAATCTTTCTTTATCACTCCTCCCACCACTATCTCCATTCCCTAACACCATTCGCCGCCAACCACCTCCATCCCCCCACCCCCACCTCTCATTCCTTAACCTGATAAGCTTTCACCACCAACCACCAAACCACCGGTCATCATATTTTTTCTAGAAAACCCTACTATATGCCTTTCCCTCCCATATCTTGCCAGAAAAATCAAACCAAAAGCTTGGCTGAGCTCTGCTAACTTCTCACCATCCACAAAGACCCACAAAATCAGAAAATCGATGGATTTAAAGAAGAAGGTGAGTGTTGAATGTGGCTTGATGTTGATTGTCGAATAGTCAATGTGGCAGAAGGTGGATTGAAGGGAACATATGAGGTCGAGAGTGGCGGCGCATCCATCGGCCTCCCAAATTAGCCACCAATCACCACCATAAACACTCCTCCACCCCTTTCTTGATCACACGACAATAACCACCAATCACCTCCCAAATTAGCCACCAATCACCACCATAAATTGACCTGATGTCTCTATTTAGAACAAAGAAAAAGAAATAGGAGGTAGGTGTCGATCAATTGTGAAAAACTGGAGACGTGGGGTGAACCAAGGTGATATAGGGCAAGAAAAAACCCAACCTCTCCAATCACCTTCTTCGTCTTCAGATTCTGAGATAATTTCCAAACCCCGACCCTTCATGTTCGTCTCTTTCTTCTTTGGAATAAAAAACTGTGGAGATTTGGGGTTTTTGTTTGTAACGCCTGTGTTTCCGGGCTTGCCATTTTTAGCAATGTAATAGTCTAGGTTAACCTTTGTAACCCATTTTGAAGTAATAAGATTGTATTATTTGAGTATTATGTGTTTTGTGCTTAATTGCTTAATTATGTGGTTTGATTAATTAAGAATAAAAATAAGCGTCAAAATTTAAGTGTAAAATAAACTTAATATCTTTGATTAATGTTGTAGTAGTTGAAACGAGGTTTCCGAATATATATAGAGCGCCCAAATCTGACTTCGTATGAGGAAGTTATGATTTATCGAAGTTTCGACTTAGCAGTATGCAGCCTGTTTTACTCGATTTGAGATCGAGGGGTTTTTAGCCGAAGCAATCTAAATGAGAATCGAATATCTCATTGTTGGTGTCGAAGCGATAAAAAGTTAGGCGAGAACGGACGTCAAACGAAGAAGTTATGAATTTATAACGAAGTTTGTCTGTCGCGGCCTATTAAAAATAAATAATAAAAATAAAGTCAAAATTAGCCGACGGAGTCTAAACGAAAGTTGTAGAGCGTAGTCTCACCTTCGCGTGGATATAAAGAACGTCGAAAACGGAGTTCGTATGAAGAAGTTATGAATTTCCGAAGTTTATTAATTAATTTGTATTTATTTTTAAATCAAAAATCCGGCCTTATCCGAAGCCCAGTCACCGGACCAATCCGACGTACGCCCCGCGTACGCAAGAACGCCCTGCGTACTCCGAAGAGTGTCGACATTTCGGATGACGCATGCAGTGACGATTTCGGAGCCCTGTACGCCCCGCGTACAGGCATACGCCCCACGTTCGTGCGAGGGTCCAGCACTATAAAAGGGGATCCGAAGGCAGCTCATTTCTCATTCAAAATTTCTTCCTTCTCTCTAGTCCTTTGCCTCGTTTTGCGTGCCGATTATATCCCGAAGCCCCGGTAATATTCCCGAGCCCCGAGGCAAGTCCCGAGATCCCGAAGATCCCGAGAAGTGCGGTTTCCGAGTCGAAGCTCTGCCCGCGAGAAGTTCGATTTTCGAGGAGATCTTCCAGATCTGCTGAGGATTACTACTTCTGCAAGTCGTAGTGCTGTCCGATCATCTTCTGATCAAGTGAGTGTATACTACCTTTCATAAACACGATAATAATACAAGTTTGGTTCGAGTGTATTAAGTATATTGTTGTTTATAAGAGTGAGTGTGTAGTTACTTTCTTCTATCGCATAATTATGAGTTATTTTATACGGAATACGTATTATGTGTATAATTTTGTGGTTATGTGTGTGAATGTGTATTCACTTTCTTCTACCTCATAGATATGATTTATTCTCTATGAGATATGTGTTATGTGTGTGTGTGCCTCATCTGATATGTGATATATGTGTTGATCAAAGCATGCTATACAGGTTTTTAAACTATGTATACAAATGTATATTTTCATCTACTAATATGTTGGGTAGAACATGGGTAGATAGTTGGTGTGTAATAAACAGATGAGAGGCCTCGTTGTTGTTTGATTTAGTCATCTAGCGGAGTTTAGATGACGACCACATACTTTTCTAGATAGTCTTGTGGAAACATTAGCAGGTTCGCCACCTGTAGGTGTTAATGAACTTGAGTGTTCATTCGCTGCACTCCATCCCCCTCATGGTTGCCTTATTTGACTTATATTGCTGAGGTACCCCCGAAGCATGTGTTGTCGCCCCGATGAAATATTCTTAGACTAGGTCCCTTGTGTTAGTTGTTTTAGGGACATAAAGTGAGAATAACGGGAATGGGTAATTGGGTTATTGTTGGTTGGTGAAAATTAAATATGATATTTATTGTGGGTTGAAAACCCTATATGCTCACCAGGCTCCCAAGCCTGACCCTCTCAGTTTTAAATTGTATTACAGGAAGTGGCGGAAGGGCATGAGATGGATGAACCATCAAGTTGTTTTGTTTACAAGTCTGCATATGTTTATATTTGTTAAATGACTTGTAATGTATTCGTTTATGCTTATTGGTCTGTATCGGAACATGACACCCCAAGTTTTGATTATAATGAAAATACATTTCTTTTATGAAATGCTTTGGTAAACATTGTTTTATCATGTTTTGTTTTTGGGAACAAATAAAAGGATTTACTCTGAAAATATTTAAAAGCATAAATGAAAATCGGTCTTTTCTGGCCGAGATTTTGGGGATGTCACATTGTTACAGGTGTTCAGATGTAACGGTGGCACGATGGTCGTCAAAGAAACATATGTGAAGGGTGGTTATTGGAGGTGCGAAGGAGAAGCATGGGATGATGAAGCCTGCAATATTGATCCGATAGAGAACACCTTCAAGAACGAGTTGGGTTTCTTTTTGATATGGAGGATCATAGAGAGAGAGAGAGAGTGGTGGGTTTATTTTATTTTTGTTTTTTATTTTATTATAAGAATAAGAAAATAAATAAAAGAAATTAAAATATAATTATTTAAGGAGCATATTAGTCATTTTAGGTGGGATGTGGACCAAAAACACAAGAAAGTACAACCATAGGGACCAAAACCACACAATGTATCTAAAATTGGACCAGTGGTGCACCAACATTTCGTTTTGGACCAAAAGTACATAAATTTTCCAACCACAGGGACCATTTTTGCAATTTTGTCTTTGAAATAAAAGTGTCAAATTCTTTTGGAAATGATGTTTTGAAAGAATGCCTTGAAGGAAAGAACATTTTTGAAAGAAAAGAATGTTTCGGAAAAAAACTATTATTTGATATGGGAAATGTCTTTTCAAAGTATATCTTACTAGTAACCTACACTATTATAAATGATGATATAAGTATTGATAATGTGGAAAGTGAAAGCTAAAAAGAAAGTAAAAAGGAAAGAAAGTAAAAAAATAATGAAAACTGCATGAGCCATGACACCTCATAAGAAGTTTAGAGGAACCTACTAGGGTGGTACCTTCCCCTTCATGAATTAGATGTCATATATGCATGAGGGATTCTTTCCCCCTTGGTCTTGGAAACGAAAATATGATGCTTTGGTGAATTGATTTGTTCTTTCCACCTTGGTCTTGGAAATGGAAAATGGAAATGGAAATGGAAAAGAAGCTAATGGAAAGATAAGATAAGAAATGATGTCTATGATATGATATGCTATGTTATGTATGAAATGATTTTTCATGTAAATGATTGAAAATGCTTTATGGTATGTATGAAAGGAGTTTTCTTTGAAAATAATTGAAAATGTTTTATGATCTAAAACTCGCGTAGCTCACGAGACATTTTTGGCTTACGTATTCATTTTTAATGTCACGTATCCCAAGTTATATTTAAGGAGAAAAATGATAGATAGAAGTAGAAGTTATGAGATAGAGAATAGAGTGGAACTTGTTAAGTTCCTTATTTATTGTATTCATGTAATTTTTATTTGTATGTTATGACAGTATTGATGCTTAATGGTAACACCCAATGTTTTTATTTTGTAAATGTTTTTGTGGGACCGTTTTTTTTAAATGTGTGTTAATTCTTGAATGTTTTTAAAACCATAGCATTTTAAAGTTTGAAAATTTTGAGGTGTTACATATACACACCACCAAAAGCGAAAGAACTTGGTGGAACGTGAAGAGTTGGCTTTGGCTACAGCATATGTCGATATTTCTAAAGATAAAGTACGCGGAAATCAACAAAAGGTTAGATGCATTTTGGGAGAGGGTTCTAGAGCATTTTAATTTTCAAATAGGGGTCCGGATCGGTTACGACACCAATAAACACAAAATGAATAAAGTTCGGATCGGATCGATCGTGGGAACTGACAGAATGTCATTCTCTTCATTAAGTGCTTAATCCTTAGAGATCTAAACCCAAAACTTCAGATCTACTTTTCAATGACTTAATGGATAAAGTTTTCAAATTTATCCATTAGGACTCCATTCTAAAACTGGATCTACAATCCTAAGTCCTTAATAGAGCCAAAACTTGTGCATGGACACAAGGTGACTCCATTCTACAGAACATATAAACCATAGAGGAGCCATACTAGGCATAATAAGTTCCTCAAACTCCAAGAGCATCCATGGAAGGGGCCAAAACCATCCAAATATGACCTCAAACTTGAATTTAGAAGAATAAGTACCAAGATATGAACTTTATACATCCAACAACTCATAATCAAAGAAGTTTAGTTTTATAATGTACAACATCATAACAAGAAAAAATAAAAGTAAAGTATCTTATTAGGCTACATTTTGAATGTGTAATCTTATCATTTGTTAGATGCTCAAACTATAAAGTCTCTATAGGAAAAATAAAAGTAAGGCATTGTACTTTGATATCCGTATTATAACATTGCACAACATCCTACTTTCATATTTGGTTTATGGCAACTTATTAAGGCATTTTATTTTTATATTTTCATAATAGCATAGTTGAAATAACTGAATTCATTTCAAATTTCATTTTAGAACACCTTACTTTCGTATCTCTTTTATAACATCCTATCAAGGCAATCTACATTGAAAAATCTATCTTTATACATCAATAAATGCATGTCTTACTATACCTTGGTATGACTTGTGTAAAAGCAAAAACAGGTTGCATCGAATTTCTAATGTATTTGGCTTTAGTACTTAATAGTCTTGGGTTCCAAAATTCTGTTTTATGTATCGATACACTTGATAAACGATTTTCTACCATATTTATAACCAAAAAAAAAAAAAAAAACACTATTGCATTGTATTGCTTGCTTGATCTTATTTTGACTTGAAATTGCATTTGTAATCAATCAAAATTCAAGTGATAAGTTTCGATCCATACATATTTGGTCCGCATCAATGTGAACCAGCTTATCCCATCATGTTAGCAATGTGATAAATTTAATGAAAAGCATAGATAACATATAATAAACTGCCTTTATTTCAAAAATAATATTCCAAAAATTTATAATATATTAAATAAATAATATGTTGATATAGATGAGAAAAGACAATTCGAACTATAAGAATCGAGTCATCAAATTTCCATTTTTTTCCCACAAGAAATTACAAAATTACCGTTTCAATCCATACAAAACTAACCAACTATTGAGTCAGTTTAATCAACTTGTCATCATCAAATACATACACATACATTTTGATGATGAACTAGATATAGCAACTATTTAAATGCAAACACACCATACTTAAAATTTGCAAACATTTAATTATACATATATAACATATAAGATTTGGAAAAATTAATACTTTTGAGAAATAGTCATTTTAGTTTCTCTTTTTTTTTTTTTTTAATTATTCAGAGTCGGAATCATGAATTCCAGAGTATCTAACTGTCCTACGTCTACTTTCGTCATATTCAGCTTCTTCATCCTCATCTTTTTTCTTCTCCTCAATTATACCTACACAACACATAACATCATAATTTCATTTTTTTTATATAGCATCCTACTTTCATTTAACCCATTTTTTTCCCTTTTTATAAATGTTTTTTTTAAAGTACAGGAACTTTTAGAAAAAAAAAATGTTACCTTTCTTGATCAATAAAGCTTCTAACTTCCTTGTGCTGAAATCGTCTTTTCCTCCAAGATCTTGAAACCCAACAAGCCTATCTCCTGCAATTCCTTTTCTGAGAAAAAAAAAGTTGAATTTTTAATCCCATTAAATATAACGCAAAAAAGGAAAATTGACACTAATAGAATTAATAATAAACAAACATATCTGACCTGAACAATATGACACATGGCAATGTCTTGATTCCTAGTTTTGTCACAAAGAATGGGGCATTCTGTATGTGGTATTTAAAAATGTTAAAAACATATATATGTGAAGAAAATAAAAAAAATAAAAAAAAAAAAAATTGTTGTTAATAATGATAATAACAAACCTCTGCATCTAGCTTAACAAATTTGGCATCAAGATGAGTTGTTGCAAGAGACTTCAAATGCTTATCCATTATCCTATAATAACAGATATCAAGAAAGTATATGGTGAAAATTGTTTGTTGGAGTCTTAAAAGGGCAAAATGGTCACTTACTTGCAGCGATAGAACTCCCGATGGTAGAAATGGCAAATCACCTTTTCACTGGTAGTGACTTCACTCAAAAAGTCTCCTTCAGTTATCTCCCTATACTCTCCATGCCCTTTTTTCGTTAATGATTGTCTCTTTTCAGCTTCTCTCTTTTCCAACAAAAAATTTAATAAAAGGCAAATGAGACTTAAAAAGACTTTCCAAATTTCATTTGTAATTTGTACTTGTGTTTGCATTATAATAATCAAATTACAACCTTAAGAGCTGCAATCCTATCTGCATGCAACTTTTCCAGCTCAGGATCCTGATATACAGTTCCATAAAAGTGGAATTAAAATGAAGAATTTGATTAAAAACATATGTTATACAATAAACATGCATTTGCAACTTACATCCATCAAATCATCTAGATCAACCTCTTCATTAACAGAGTATGATGATTGTGCCTTTTCATGAGCTGCAACTTCCTATAAGAATTAAATAGATACATGAGTTCTATTGATGAATGTGAAGGAGCAAAGTACTTCATTAAAATCACTCATCCTTCATCAATGTGAAGGAGCAGAATAACTCACTATTTATAAAATTCAATACAAATCTTGAATATGTTAAGCATTCTCTTCACAGAGTCCAAATATGATTTTTTAATTACTAGTTTTTAGCTTCAAAATAGAGATCTTTTGGGCTAAACATAAAATTTATTACTACAGTAAACTACCGGAAAAACAAACTACTGCAATTGGACTCTGATAAACATATCTCAATCTCAGTTTACAAACCCTACAATGAAATCTAGTGTTTGAAAAAAAAAAGTAAAATTAATATCGTAAGAGAATTTGAACTTCATGACATAGAAATACAAATACCTTCTGATAATCACGAGCAGCTGCAGCCATTACATTTCCAAACGCTAGAGTCTGCAGAGTCGATTTAACTGAATCGGGATCCATGTCTACAGACGCTAGTTACTTCTTTTATCTCTGTAGAAATCCTACATAGTTCGAAGAGTAAGAACATCATGAATCGGCACATAAATCAAAGGTTACAAGGGATACAAGGATCTGAAAACAATGTTGAAATTACAGTACGCCTATCGATTTTGAATCGGAGATAAGTATGGAACCTAATCTTACCACGGATCTCAGATTTGGTGAGAGAAGTTCTGAAAACGGAATGTCTTTCAAACTATTGAAATTTGGTCCTTCGGTCGAATGTCTTTCAAACTTCTTCTGCAGACCTCTTAAAAAACAATGAGATGAAATAGAATGAAATAAAAAACATTTAACCTTCTACTCTTTGGTTTCCCTACTTCAATTTTGATTTTACCGAAGAAAATCGCATCCCAACAGAAGATATAAAAACACGGTTTTAATTTTTTTTTTTCTCTCTTTTCATAATTAGAACATCGATTTATTATTATGTTTATTGATTAATCGTTATAAAAATGATTTACTTTGGAATTTGACATTGCAATATTCAAACAAAACTGCATCTTAGGCTCATCGGATGAAGTGCGGTTTGGAACCGCGTTCGTTGATAGTAAACACCGCCCCTTGGGTGCGGTTTTGTGCGGTCTTGACCGCACTACAGCTAGAAAGAACTATCGCATGTGATTGGTTGGTGCTTGATTCCCTTTTTGAACGTTGAACGGTCCATTGATTGAATTTGTTTTTTTTTAAACTTTACTCTCTCTCTCTCTCTCTCTCTCTATATATATATATATATATATATATATATATATATATATATATATATATATATATATATATATATATATATATATATATCCATTATTTACACAACCTTCAACCAAAATCTTTACTCTTTTCCTCGTTGAAAATGTATTCTTCCAAAAGGCCCAACAAAGAAAAAACACCCGTTAGAAACACCACCACCCCAATACCTTCATATGATCAACCAATTTTTTCATCTCTGTATTACCACTACGGCGGTATGCTTCCGTATTTTCCACAACGACCAACGCAACCACTACCACAAATACCACCACTACCACAACCCGACACAGATTTTAATCCATTTGATTTTTTGTCTCAACCTGAATTTGTTCAACAAACACAACCAGAAACGGTCGTTTCTGATTCCAAACCGGAATTCGTTACAAAAGCTCAGCCCACTCGAGCAGCAACTAAACGAAAAAGAGAAGGTGTAGGCTAAATGTTGGGAACCCCTCGAAATGTTAGTGTTGGCACAATCTTCGATCGATATTTCAGAAGATGCGACGGTTGGAGAAGACCAAAAGCATGACCGCTATTGGATTCGCGTTTTACATAGGTTCCATAAAGGAATGAAGTGTGGAGAATATCGTTCAAAACATCAAGTGTACTCCAAATGGGGGAAGATGAACAAGAAAATCATGTTGTTTAATGATTTGTATAACTATATGAAACGCCAATGGAAAAGTGGAGAAAACAATGAAGTGATTTTGAAGAAAGCGTTGAAAGTGTATCAAAAAGAAAATCTGAAGGCTTTTAAGTTTCTTGAAGTTTGGAATTTTGTGAAAGATAACAAGAAATGGCAAAATAGCAAAACATCATATGAGCATATCGACAGTGGTTTAAAACGCAGCAGAACAAGTGAGTCCGACCACACTACATCAGATGCTCATGTTCAATTTGATATGAATGAAGATGTATCTATTCCAGTTTCACCACCTTCCCGACCAATGGGAAGAGACAAAGCAAAAAAGCAAAGGCAAAGGCAAAGCGTCAAATTCATATGAGTTGAAAGAAATAAGGGCCGACGTGAAGGGTATAAAAGATGGAACGGACAAGATTTTGCAAATTGCTTCTGAAAGAGAGCTTTGGAAACAAAGGGAGAGCCACATGCGAATACTAGCGATGGACACGTCGAATATGACCGGGGACGAGTTTCAAGTTATTTTGGCGATGAAGGAGGATGTGAAAAAACGTTACGTAAATCGTGGCTAATTTCTAGTTTTTTTAAAAGTTTTTAATCGTTTGGTGATTTTTTTTAATAAGTTGTAGGTTTTATGTTTTTAATATGCTTTTAAAAAATTTTAGGTTTTTTTTTATTAAGTTAAGCAATGTATGGTATTTGTATTTTTAATTAATGAAATATTGTCTTTTTAAAATTATGTTTTTTTTGTTAAAAAAAGAAGTTTTATTAAATTAAAATAGCTAAAAAAACAAAAAATAAAATAAAATAAAATAAAAGTGTGGCATCACTCCCTTATTGTGGCAAGAAACCACACTACTGTGGTAAAAAATGACGTGACACTTATGTGACGGTGAAAGGAGTGTGGTTTCGGTGGCACCACTCCCTCTAGCCTTAGATTGTATTTCACATATATATAACAAATAAATCATAAAAATTGACCTTGTAGTTGACATACATCGCACTTTCGGTTTATTATTATTATTTGTTGAGAAATTAAACTACTTCCTACCTTTTATTCCTATAATTATTCATATCCATTAAAATTATAACAAATCACTATTTAATTTAATTTTATTTGATATATTCTTAATATAGCTTTACTGAGTTAGTTAAAAAAATATGGAATGATGACACTTGTCATAATTTTATTGGGTAGGAACATTTGTAGGCATAAAAAGTATAAAGCAATTTTATTTCTCTTATTTTTTTTATAAATACATCTTTAAGTTTGAACTTTGTTGCAAAAATGATGTTTCATACTAATTAAGTAATTATGCTGAATAAAAAGACAAGTCTATAAATGTTTTCAGTTAAAACCCTAGAGTTCCAGACTTTACATTCTTAACCCTATCCACCACATCTTAACATTATTAGTCGAATGGCCTAATTTTGTGCATACATATACAACTTAAATCATATGCTTATCTCTAAAAGAAATAGCAATATTTATAAGAATATCATATTCATGTTTAATTCCCTAAAATACATATCTACCACCGAGTGAAAGACATTATAATATCTAATTATTGTGTTTGATTTGATAACATTGATGGGTTTTTTTCTATTAATCAAAATCAAACATCCTGCAAAGACTTTTACAATTCTAACTTGATCAGTGCTCCGTGTTTTAGCTAAAAGATATTACATATTAATAATCTCAATTTGGATTTTGAAGGCTCTTAAATTTAAATCTCTTTTTGTTTGGTTTCTTGTGATATCTATGAGTTGATAAAAGAAATACATAGTTTGTTAAAAAACAATTATTTGGCGATTTATAAACCTTTTATTTGATTTCTTGTTATACAACAATAACATTAATTAGCCCAGTTCCATCATACAAATGGGGTAAGGCTGATTTCTTGTTATAATATAATATTAATCAATAGTTGGATCAAGGCTAATGTAAGTTACAAAAATGGTCTCTATATAAGAGTGAAATTGCAGAAATAGTCCCTTATCATTCATTAACCACCATTGAGCTAAAAGGAAAAAAGAAAGGCAAATAGGTAAAAAGTTAGTGTCTTGATAGTATAGCTTAACTTATTAGACCAATTTTTCTAGTTTAAGTAAAAAAAGAAACAACCATGTGTGCAGTGGAAAGGATTTGTGACACAAACGGATGAGCTTATTATGTTGAGTGAAGGGCATGAAGTTTTTGAAAAGACTAAAATGCCCCTGCCTCATTTGAATGATCTTTGTAGGGATGAAAAACAATCTAGCTAGTATGGTTTGATCAATTGGTGTTGGTATCATTGCAGATTTAGGCAATGATAATGATGTTGGTATTTCATCAAATAACTCTCAGAAGAAAAATAGAGACAAAAGGGTAAAACAGTCATTTGGCCATATGATAAACCTATGATTTTTAGATATAAATGAAAGTATAATTCTCTTTATTGTGATGATTTCCCATCTTACCCCTTTCTATAAAGTTGTATGTGAGTGAATGCAACACAAAGTATAATGCTATAAATGGTAACAAAAACCAAACATGTTTATAAATTCAAGGACAATGTCTTAATACTTTAGATTTTGAATTAAAAGTACAATGATTGAAAGAATAATACTATAACTGGTAATCAAAATCAATATTTCAAAAATACAATGTCTTAAAAACTCAATCTTAAAAAGAAAATTTGAAACCTATAATTGGTAACCAAAAGAAAACAAGTTTATATTTTCAAAGTGCCAATGTCTTTGATAAAGAAAATAAAAAAGCACAATGTCTTAAAAGGTTAAATTTTCAATGTGCAATTTCTTAAGAGGAAAGAAATAAAAGTAAAATGTTTTAATTAGGTTAAAGAGAGATTATTTAATGCTATAGTTGAAAATCTAATGTCTAAACAGGAAAAAAGTGAAATTTTAGATTTTTAAAGTACAATGTCTAATAAGGAAAACAAGAAAAACATAATGCTGTAACAGGCAACTGAAAAAATATAATGTTTGCGTAGATTAGATTTTGAACATATGTATCACTATGTGATTACCTTTTTAAAGTAGTCTTTATAGAAAAAAATATTAAAAATATGATACCTTAACAAAAAAATGAAAAGTATAAAAATATAATTGCCAACAAAAAGAAAAAAAAAGTTTGGATTTTCAAAGTGCAATGTGTTTGATAAGAGAAAAAATAAACTAAAAGTACAATGCTATATAGATGGTTAGATTTTAAATATTCTCCTAATGGGAAAAAAACATTGAAAGTAGTAACCAAAATAGAATCAAAATAATATTAACTAAGAACCAAATAAAACATATTTAGGTTTTCTAATTATAATGACATAGTTTGAAAAGAATAAAATAAAAGTATAACGCTACAAGTGGTAACTGTCACACCCCAAAACCAGGAACATCGGAAACGTTCTGGGGCGGAGGACGTCATGTACAGTATCACAACAATGAAAAGTAGTAAACAAGCAACAACATCATCCATTGCATTAATAATATAATTATTATACAAGTGTGTTCTGTTAAATTCTGATAAATACTAAAGCATAAATCAAAATGAAAGATGTGTCTTGATCGATCACCATCTTCCCTGAACCTTGCATCGGTACCTGTCTATGGTTGACCCGAGGATACAAGTTATTTTGAAAGAGAGTATCAGCTTTAAAGCTGGTGAGATCATCAGTATTTTAGTGTCTTAATTTGTATGTATATGAACTGTAAGTATAAAAATGTTTGTAAAACAACTGTAAACGTTTGAAAAACCCTAGAAATCCCTATGATTCCTACTATTATATAAGGGTGTCTTCTACCAAGACCTCTCTGTTCTCAACGTAGTCTTCTACCAAGACCTAACTGTTCCAAATGTTCGTTTCTTGTAAAAGTGTGTAATTTTCCCAAGTGTAACTATCATTAACAAAATATAGTTTTTACATTTAAAGTTTAAGTGAAAAGATCACTAAATATATGTACAGGGAAAATTAATGTAGTACTGAAATGTAGCGTTATAAGAATGTTGTACTAACTACCTTAAACCAGATTTATATTAAGGCATCATGTGATTAATTGCACCATACTATTGACTGGTAACCACGACATAAGTATGGTCGTAAAAAGAAATGACGTTTGGCACCCGCATACCTGCAGGTCCGGCTGTAGCTAGCAGCAAGGTGTAGGATAGTCAATCCAATATAGATCTATACGCAAACTCACGCTCTCCCTTCAAGAGACTCTCGCTACAACTCGGGCCATGACATTGAAGTCATGCTCCGACACAAGATCACAATTTTGTCAACGTATTTATGTATATGTAATGTAATGAACTGTTCTGGCTGTAATGTATGTGCTCTCTATCTAGCAAGTATAGTAATGTACTGTAATGTTCTAGCTGTAATGTATGTGCTCTCTATCTAGCAAGTATAGTAATGTACTATAATGTTCTAGCTGTAATGTATGTGCTCTCTATCTAGCAAGTATAGTAATGTACTGTAATGTATGTGCTCTCTATCTAGCAAGTATTGACTCATGAATGAACTGACTCATTGTATGATATTGCGTTATAGTAATAGTTCTAGTATCTTCCTAAACTACCCATATGGTAGTCTACTAGTAATCTAACTGGTACGTATGGACATGGATGTATACCCTTGCTACCCAAGGGCATGGGATGAACTGGAAGGGCCTTTATGACTATATATGTACCTATGTTATATAACTAATATTTAAACGACCTTCGGACGAGTACCCGATATCCCACCAGACCACATCTCAAGCGCGAAAAGGAAATAGGGTGGATAGCCTTCCTAAGTCTTTTAAACATTTCTTATATAACTATACATATAGAGGCATGCAATTTATAATATAAAAGCATAAATAAGTTTTGTAAAACCTTTGAACATAATTATTATCTTAAGAAAAGATCGACTTGACGTCAATCTATAAAACGGTTTGAAGGCATGGGTTTGATAAAACAGTTTAAGTATAAGGAAACATTTGTTTGAAACACAATTGTAAATAAGTTTAAATTGAAACATATAGAATAAAAGGTATAGTGTAATAAGTAGTTTTAAACACATAAAGTGTTTATGAAAAACATTTGTAGGAAACTGTTTGGTAAAACGGCTAATGAGTAGCCAATCATTTGAATGCTGTTTATTAATCACAAGTGATTGATATAATAACTAGCATGTTTCTACTTGTATCCCCCCATAAAACATTTAAAAACAGTTAAAACATTGATTAAGGGGTATGAACTCACATGGGGTGAGTGGATTGTATTGAAGAGTCAGGTATGGTGCTAGGTGACAAATGAAGACTTGTACACACGCACGAGCCTAATTATCATATAAGGAACATATATATAACTAATTAGTCAAATTACAAATAATAAAATAAGTTAGGAAACTCTAGAACCTGAAAACACTTAGTTTCAAGTGTTAAGGATCACAAGGATTGCATCCAAGTTTTAGTAAAGCAAAGCTAGGGTGTTTAGGGTTCAAGGGTAAACCCCCTTGGAGTTTACGGTTTTGATGTCATAACTCAAAGACTTTACGGCATTAAACTATAGAGTTTACGGTTGTAAACTCTAGTCCTAATGACTAGGTGTTTTTTTGTGGTTTAGCAAGCCTTTGGAAGCAATTCTACTAAGTGGTTTGGCCTTTGGAAGGGACTAGGACCTCAAAAACACTCCTTGGAGGAGTTTACGGTCTCATGGACTTTTCCCTTTGGGCTTACTACCGTAAACCCTCATGAGGAAGGGTATAGCCATGTTTTCAAGCCCTTAACATAAATTGGTAAGTGTATGAGCTAGTTTCTAAGCCTAAGGAAGAAAAATGACCAACTTAAACCCACTTTAGGGTGTTTACGGTTTTGGGAGATCCCCAAACCGTAAACACCTATATTTGATGGTCTTTGATGTTTTTCTAGGCTTAAACACAATAAGGAAGGGTTTAAACATGTCAAGGATGGTTTATACATCAACTAGGACTTAGATTTGAGGCTTAGACACACTTTGGTGTCTTTTATGGTGTTTACGGCCCAAGCATCTCCTTGGACCGAGAACACCTCAAGTCTTGTGTTCTTGACATATTTTCTTGATGTTTAAACGTAATACTAGCTTAAAATCACACAAGGATAGAAGCACTTACTATTAGAAGGCTTGATTTGTGATAAAAGGCCAAGAACACTTAGTGTGTGTTCTTGGTGTTCTTGGTGTTTTGGAAAATCTAGACAAAATACATAAATGAATGGATGAATAGATGCACAAACATTAGATTAAGTGTTTACTAACTTGAAATGGTTAGAACACTTGCAACTTTGAAGATTTGGAATTAAATCTTGGATGATACTTGAAAGAGTTCTTGGAGTTTTCTCTTTTGACTTTTGGGGAGTAAACACAAATGACTAACTTTTTGGGGAGTAAACTCATACATAGGCATGAGTTCACGGTTTTGGGTGATTTCTAAACCCAAAACATAAAAGTTTGGTCGGGTGTTTCTAATACGCGAAGTGTTTGCGGTTTTCAAAAATCAAAACCCGAGACGACACTTTCTTTCACCCGTTCGTTTAAAAATAATATTAAAATAATCAAACGAACTTTAGATTTCTTAAAAATAAGAAATAATGACATTGACTTATGATACGAAGGTTGACTTTTATGGTTTGACCGAATGGAAATTTCGGGTTGTCACAGTAACCAAAATCAAAGTTTAGATTTTTTAATCACAATGTCTTAATACAAAAAAAAGTATGTCTTAATTAGTTAGATTTTTAAAAATGGAAAAAGTTTAGTATTTAAAGCTACAACTAGTTAGTTTTTCAAAGAAAAATGTCTTTATAAAAAACAAGTAAAAGTAATTTATCTTAATATGTTAAATTTTGTAAGTATAATGTTATAATGAAAATTATAATGCTATAATTGGTTCTATTTTCAAAGTACTAAGTCTTAATAGAAAAATGAAGGTCCAATGCTATAACTTGTAAGCAAAACCAAATAAGTTTACACTTTTACAGTACGGTGTTTTAAGAAGGATAAATAAATAGTCTTAATAGCTTGGAATTTATAAAGAAATGTTATACATGAAATATAATGCTAAAATTGGTTTGAAAGTCGATGTTGTAACACCTATAGAATTCAAGCCAATTTAAAACTTTCAAAATATTTCCAAAACTGTTAACCATTACAAAACTTGTTTTCAAAGTGTATCATATCAGAGTATCCCAGAAACAAAGTTAGAAAAAGTGAGGAGCTGTACGATCACGCCTTTGCCTTGCCACGATCTCGTGATGTACCTGAAACAATAAACTGAAACTGTAAGCCCGAAATCTTAGTGAGTTACCCTAAAATACCCATACACACAACCATACACATACAACAATGAACAGCCTACTATGGGTCTAGTCAACCATCGGGTTGGAATACCCCTGGCCCTCAACCATCGGGTTGGAATGCCAACATACTACGATTCCAATCATCCTCAGGATGGAATACTCTTGGCTCACAACCTTCGGGTTGGAATGCCCACACAACTACACATACAACAACTAATACAGGTCCAATCATCCATCAGGATGGAATACCCCAGGCCCTCAACCATCGGGTTGGAATGCCAAACTACTATGAGTCCAATCATCCTCGGGATGGAATACTCTCGGCCTACAACCATCGGGTTGGATTGCCTACATACGATGAGTCCAATCATCATCGAGATGGAATACTCTTGTCCCACAACCATCGGGTTGGATTGCCCACATACGATCAATCAAACATGTTCACCTATATCAGATAATCATATAACAGTCTACAAGGCAACATACTTGGGCCCTATCATCCTCGGGATGGGATACCCTCCACTACTGCTCGATCATGTGCACATATAACAGGTAATCTCCAACTAACATACAGACAGTCAGACCAAACTATAGGTCACTACGCATAACCACATCCGATCTACCAGGATACCGATCTAACCGATCATACTAGCATATAACCATCCTATCTACCAGGATGCTGAGCTAACATATCACAATACTAACTATTTTAAATAACAAATCAAAGGGCCGACCTTGGTGCCTTAGACCCTTGAGTATAGTGAGGATAACTCGCCTTGCAATGCCGGACTGAACCACAAAATCACGCTCCCGAAACACTACTCCAAACTCCAACAGTCAGACCAAACTATAGGTCACTAAGCATAGCCACACACGATCTACCAGGATACCTATCTAACCGATCATACAAGCATATAACCATCCTATCTACCGGGATGCCGAGCTAACATATCAAAATAGTAACTATTTTAAATAACAAATCAAAGGGCCGACTTTGGTGCCTTAAACCCTTGAGTATAGTGAGGATAACTCACCTTGCAATGCCGGACTGAACCACGAAATCATAAATATCCGCTTACCAATTACTCTCAAAAGTCAAACTGGTCAACCCTTGGTTCAAGGTCAAAGTCAACTGTCAAGGTCAACAGTCCATGTTGACCTCAACTCGTCGAGTTCCCTGCATAACTTGCCAACTCGCTGAGTCACCATGCCACTCGCCGAGCCCAAGGCAATCTTCACCAGACTCGTCGAGTTGTTCATCCAACCCGTCGAGTTCATGACCATCTTCATATGACTCGTCGAGTACCATGCGATTCGTCGAGTCCCTTCAGTCCTTCATCCATATAGATGCTTTTTAAGCCATTCCAAGGCTCCATATTGCAGATCCAAGTTCCCAAGGCATGCTTATCATGTAAAGTTGCAAACTTTACGTGTATGCAAGGCTCTAATGACTCAAAATGCCTAAACCAAGCTTGAAATGGGGTTTTACACTTAAGGAGGGGTTCATGTTTGCCAATGCTGATAGCTTTATGGACTCACAAATCAAAGAGAGTTCAGATCTGAAGTTACAACTTCAGGTCTGAGCTTATACCCAAGAATAACTTCATAACCAAGCCAATAAGTCCTAACTTCATCTAAAGAGATCTAGAAAGGAATGAGGCCAAGATCATGAATTGATACCTCAAATGAAGCTAGCTGAGATAGATTTCAGACCCACAAACATTCTTGCCCCCAACTTGTTGAACTTCAAGCTTCTTGCATCAAGGTCTTCTTTCCAAGCTTGAAATTTACACTAATATGGAGCACACACACGAATTAGGGTTTCTGGACTCTCAAGAGGCTGCAAAGGAACTAAGGGAGGCTAATGATCCCTTAAATAGGGTGCCAAACCCCAGAAATTAGGGTTTCACCCTCCGGCTCCAACTCGTTGAGTCACTCTTCCGACTCGGCGAGTTGGTCACTTAAACACGTGGCCCAAACCCGCTGCTACTCGACGAGTCACGCAACCAACTCGTCAAGTAGATCTTGAATTCATGAGAATTCATAACCATAAATTGGTATTCGAGAATCGGGGCGTTACAGATGTAAAGTGTCTTAATAGTAATATACATATACATATATATATATATATATATATATATATATATATATATATATATATATATATATATAACTACAATGGTTAGAAAATTTAAGTTACAAAGCTATACATACATGGTAACTAAAAAAAGAAAATAATTAAAAGTAGAATGCCCTAAATGGTCATAATTTCAGTATATAAGGTCGTAACATGAAAATAGAAAATACAAAAAAAATAAATGAAGAGAAATTTTTTGGAAGTATAACTTATAAGAGGTAACCAAAATCAAACATGTTTATATTTGCAAAGTGTGATGACTTAAAAGAAAAGAAAAAGGTAGAAGTATAACATTTTAACAATTTTGGTTAGAAAAGTATAATATTTGATTATATAAACATAATGCTATAAAAGAAAGTATAATGGTTATAGTAGGGGTGAGCATTTGGACCGAACCGGTTATTGAGAATATTGTGGACCATGGACCGGACCGGATGAGTCGTGTCCATGTCCGGGTCTGGGTCCAGGTCCGGGTTTTCTGGTTCTTGGATCCGTTTGAACCGGTACAACTTTAATTGCATAGAGTACAAGTCGTTAAAATATGTTTTTGGGTTTGATAGAACTCGTTAAAACGAATATGTTATTGGATTTATACGATATAACTTGTAAAAATGATTACATTTCCATTTCATGCATTAACTAATTTACCTTGATGTTAGAATATTATAACTTGCAAAATTAATTTTCCAAATAAAAGCAACTAACATATAAATCAAATTCATCATGATCCCTTTCATATGATTTATCTTTCAAAGATACATAAAATTCATAATTATAGTCTAAAATAATAGTTAAAAAGTTGAAATATTTCAGCTTTGATTGCTTAACCTTGAAGGATTGTAACTCACTGAATATAATACCAAAATCAACAAAATTATAGTCTAAATTCATCTACAAATTGTAAACTAAATGTTGGAAAAAATCGCAGGTCAATCCGACTTAAACGAATGAGTTATGATTGTTTAAAAAGTTTCACAAATTACAAAATTTTAAAAAATCTTCCTGAAAAGCTGAAATTTTTCAGCTTTGATAGCTCAACGTTGAAAGACTGTTACTCATTGAATATAATACCAAAATCAACAAAATTATAGTCTAAATTCATCTACAACTATAAATTAAACTTTGAAAAAAACCGCATGTCAACCCGACATAAAAGAATGAGTTATGGTTGTTTAAAAATTTTCACAGATTACAAAGTTTTAAAAATGTTGTTGAAAAACTGAAAATTTTCAGCTTTGATAGCTCAACTTTGAAAGACTGTAACTCATTCAATATAATACCAAAATCAACAAAATTATAGTCTAAATTCATCTAAAAACGGTAAATTAAACTTTGAAAAAAATGCTTGTCAATCCGACATAAAATGAATGAGTTATGGTTGTTTAAAAATTTTCACAGATTACAAAGTTTTAAAAATGTTGCTGAAAAGCTGAAAATTTTCAGCTTTGATAGCTCAACTTTGAACGACTGTAACTCATTGAATATAATACCAAAATCAACAAAACTATAGTCTAAATTCATCTACAAACAGTAAATTAAACATTGGAAAAAACCTCGTGTCAATCCGACTTAAAACGGATGAGTTATGGTTGTTTAAAAAAAATTCACAGATTTCAATTTTTTTTAAATCGGGTCCAACCAGTTCTAAACCGGGTAAAAACCGGACCGGACCGGGATGAATTCCTAGAACCGAGAACCGGCCCGGGGGTTGAAAAAAACGGTTCGGTCCGGTCCACCGGTCCAAATAACAATAACTTGATAAGAAAAACAACTGTAACTAGTATGATATAAAAAGTAACGACAAATAAACAAGTTTGAAATTCAAAGTGCATTTAATGTCTTAATAGGATAACAATAAAAATACAGTGTCTTAATGTTCTATATAAAAGAAATTACTATTAAGGAACAACTACGGAGGAATGTCGTCAGACCCTGGTATATCAACAATGGTTGTTCCAGACACTTGACAGGGTACATATCCCAGTTGCATGACATTCAAAATTTCAATGGGGGTTATGTTTCCTTCGCGGGAGGAGAAGGCAGAAAGATCACACACATAGGAAATGTTACAAATGGAGTGTTGAGCTTTGAGAACGTCAACTACGCTCCCGAGTTAAAGCATAGCTTATTGAGTGTCTCTCAAATCTACGACAAAGGCTACTCAACTCACTTCACAGATAAAGAATATCTTATCTTGAAACCTGGAATTATCATCCCGGAAGATTGGATCTTGGTGAAATCAACGAGGGATGGAAATTCTTACATCATAGACATGAATCATAATATCCTGGAGCAAGTTACATGTCTCTTCTCTAAAGTTTCTGAGCACAATGTCATGCTTTGGCACCGTCGACTCGGCCATGCAAACGCCAAAAACCAGAATCGTCTTGCCAAAAACGGGATAGTGCGTGGTCTCCCTGTCAAAGACTTTATTACTTTTGAAAAATTTGTGGCGTGTGCACAAGGAAAACATCATCGCAAACCCCATTTTCCAAAGGCGCTCAACTCAATCAACAAGGTTCTTCAATTGTTGCAGATGGATTTATTTAGTCTGGTCAACGTTCTTAGCATCAACAAGAGCTCCTATTGCTTGGTTGTGATAGATGACTAGTCAAGGTTCACTTGGTTTTTCTTCTTATCTAACAAGAGAGGAATTGCTGATCTGATCAAGAAGTTTATGGTGATGATTGAGAATCAAACAAATGAGAAAGTGAAGGCGCTCAAAACGAATGATGGCACGAAATTCAAGAACGTTGTTCTAGATCCTTTCTGTGCCAAAAAGGGTATAATGCGTCACTACAGTGTTGTTCGCACACCTCAACAAAATGGTGTTGGTGATCGGCGCTATCGTACTCTAATGGACGCCGCAAGGACGATGCTCTGTGATTCTAAACTTCCGGTCTTCTTTTGGGCAGAGGCAATCAAAACTGCCTGCTACGTCCAGAATCGTGTCCTGATCAACAAATCCCAGATGAAGACCTCATATGAGATTTTGTATAATCACAAGCCATCTGTTGCTTACTTCCGAATTCTTGGATGTCCTTGCACCCTCCTTCACTTAGATTCCAACCCCAAGTTCAACTTGAAGGTTGATGACTATTACTTTGTGGGATATGTAGCGCGTACAGCTTATCGTATTTACAACAAGAAAACCAAACAGATTGTTGAATCTTTCGACGTGCGCTGGCTGGAGGAGAATGAGACAGACGCCCGAGTCGGTCCTAACTGGTTATTTGATTACGCTGCTTTTTTGAAATCATTTAATGTTTTTTTTCAGATGATGTGTCAGGTTCTTGCTCAGGTTCGAAGGTTTTGATTGAAGATGAAGAGGAAGATGTTGTATACAGACCACCTTCGGTGCCTTCTACGACTCCTAGGGTGGATGACATTGTTCCAAGCACTTCTTCAGATTCACCTAGTCAAAGAATCATTCTTGATACTGAAGCCACTCCACTCACTCCTGGTAAAAGAGAGTTCATGACCAGAGATACTTCTGCTGCTACTCAAACTTTCATGGAGCTTCTCTTTCCCGAGCCGATTGCAAATGAGTACGTGGAAAACACCTCTTACGGTTCAAGATCGTCTGAGGCGGATGATTCAACAGATGACAAACTTATCAACATCAATAACCTTCCTATCACACTCAATGATATCAGCCATGAAATCCCCACCAGACTTCAACGCGATCATCCGATCGAAAACGTCATTGGTCAACTAGGCGACGGAGTCAAAACGAGGAGCCAGATTGGAGATGTCAACACATGTCTCTACTCTTGCTTCATCTCTTAGATCGAGCCAAAGAACGTTGAAATGGAAGTGAATGAGCTTCGTTGGGTTGATGCTATGCATGAGGAATTTAATCAGTTTGAGAAATTGGGGGTTTGGAAATTGGTTGAGCTGCCAAAGGGCAAAAAGTCTTTGGACACGCGTTGGGTGTTCCGCAACAAGCAAGATGATTATGGGGTGATAGTGCGAAACAAAGCCCGTCTGGTCATTCGTGGGTTTCGGCAAATTAAAGGGCATGACTACACTGAAGTGTTTGCTCCTGTAGCGCGTCTTGAAGCTATTCCTATCTTTCTGGCGTATGCCTCCTACATGGGGTTCACAGTTTATCAGATGGACGTTAAGACTGCCTTTCTATATGGAGTCGTGAAAGAAGAAATTTATGTTGATCACAGCCTCCTAGTTTTGTCAACTCAATGTTTCCAAATCATGTCTACAAATTAGACAAGGCCCTGTATGGGTTGCATTGGGCTCCTCGGGCCTGGTGAGCTACCCTAACAGATCATTTTCTCGAGCATGGTTATACTAGAGGCACGATTGATCAGACGCTCTTTATCAAGCATGTGGATGGATACATAATTCTTATTCAGATCTATGTCGATGACATCATTTTTGGCTCAACGAGTCCAAAGTTGTGCACCGAGTTCGAGACTATTATGAAGAAGAGATTTGAGATGACCTCATTGGTGGAAATGACCATGTTTTTGGGGTTGCGGGTCCGTCAAGGTTCAACCAGAATCCTTTTACACCAAGGAAAATATTTTGAAGACATGCTTGAGAGGTTCAGGTTTAAAGACTCCAAAGCTGCCTTGACGCCGATGGTTGAAGGACCGTTTTTGTCTCCAGATCCTGAAGGTGAATCCGTAGATCAGACAGAGTACAGATCGATGATCGGATCCCTAATGTATCTGACTGCGAGCAAACCTGACATCATGTCCGCAGTTAGGAGTGCAAACGAGCCGAGCCGAGCCCGAGCCTGGCTAGGCTCGGCTCGGGCTCGTTTAAGTTATATGAGGCTCGAGCTTGAGCTCGGCTCGATTCGAGTTTTCTTTTACTGGTCTCGGATCGAGCTCGTAAAGAATTATACAAGCTCGGCTCGGGCTCGAGCTCGACTTGTTTTTATCTGACGTGCCTAACTAAGCTTAAGCCCGGCTCAAGCTCGTTTACTAATACCCTAAATTCATAATTCCCGTAATATGTTTTTATTTTAATATATATACATAATAATAAATTATATTATATAAAGGCTCTTTAGGCTCGCGAGCCTAATCGAGCTTAGTGACATAGGCTTGAGCTCGAGCGCGAGCTCGTTTAATAAACAAGCTTAATATTAAGCTCGTGCTCGGCTCAGGCTCGTTTAAAATTGGTTTCGAGTCGAGCTTTTAATGATCCGATCTCGAGTAGCTCGCGAGTAGCTTGGCTCGTTTGCACCCCTATTCGCAGTCTGCCAGTGTGCACGCTGTCAGGCTAATCCTAAACTCTCTCATTTAATTGTTTTCAAAAGAATCTTTAGGTATCTAAAAGGTAGCCCAAAATTGGGTCTTTGGTATCCTAAAAAATCTTATTTTGATTTATATGCATTCGCTGACAGCAATTATGGAGGTTGTGAGCTTGACAGGAAATCAACTTCCGGGGGATGTCAATTCTTAGGCGACCGTCTGGTGTCTTGGCAGTGCAAGAAACAACAAACTGTCTCAACCTCAATGGCGGAAGCAGAATACGTTGCTGCTTCTGCCTGTTGCTCTCAATTCATTTGGATTCAACATGACTTGTTGGACTACAGTTTGATATTTCTTGAAACTCATGTCTTTTGCGATAACGATGCTGCAATCCAAATAGCCAAAAACCCTGTCCAACACTCTAAAACCAAGCACATCGACATCAAAGTTCATTTTATCATAGATTGTTATGAGCGTTCGTTCATTCGGTTGGAGCAGATCCACACTGATAATAATGTGGCGGATCTGTTCACAAAACTGTTTAACAAAGCTCGATTTGATGTGCTGAAGGGTTTTCTAAAAATGCTACGTTTGAGGACTGATTTTTGTTTTAGGTAGTTTAAATTTGCGCATTTAGTTTCCATTCTTCCCTATGCACAAATTTAGGGGGAGAAATAAACAAAAACAAAACAAAAATCATAAAATTCAAAAATTGAAAAATATTGTTATTTCTGCTTTACTTTTTCCAGAAAAATGATAAATAAAAAAAATAGTGTCTTATGATAGCCTGTCTGCAGGTGATGTGTTGGGAAGTGATATCAACTCAGTGATAACACGCGATATTGATTTGTGTAAGCTACCAATCATGAACTGTCTAGGCTTTGTGTTCGATGCGCTGGTAGGCACGGAAGATTTAAATGGACCAGACTAGGTTTAGATTGACATTTAAAAGGAGTTGACAAGTAATTAACTTAGATAGTTCTGTTTGGTCCGACAATACGACGCTCGGGTAGATTGAGCAGTGAGATATACATGGGAATCTATGGGTTACACTAAAGTTATCTGTATCTAGAACTGTGGCGTAACTTTTTCTCGATGTATGGACGCATGTCCTTAATTCTGGTACTGATAGAGCGACTGCGGAATTCCGATAAAGCAAATCTATAGAAAGTTATTTTCTTGCTTTCTTTATGTTAGTCATATGTTGCCTCCTCTCCGTGACAAGGAGATTTGACCTGGATTGCAACATATGCAAATCTACTTCTTTGCATCTTCTTATCTATGCAAATTCTTTTTGTCTGTTAGTCATATGTTGTCTCCTTTGCGTGATAAGTTCTTATCCGACCTGGAACACAGTATATGCACCATTCTATTTTTCAATCCCTCTATCCAGTTATTCATAAGTTAATCCCTCTGTGTGATTGAAAGATCTGACCTAGGTGTACAACATATGCATTCTAAATCTAACTTCCCTCCTAATATTTGTCTGCTCATCTAAAGTAAGGAGTATTCTGGAAGTTCTTGATTACCGGAGTATGTCAGGAAGCGGGAAACACATTCTAGTTCATCTAAAATTGAACATTCAATAGGTTGTCTATAGATCTCGCTGCTAACTTTAGGTGGACAACAATATCCGTGGTCGTCGTCAGCTAAATGGTCCTTTAGGAATATTATTTAGGAACATAGGGTCAAAAGTCTTGTCACTTGTATCATGTCCAAATTTGTCACAATTTTTCGTGTTTAAGTGGACTACAATACCAACGATTGACCAGATTTACTCATGAAGGTGGAGGTACTGAAAAGCAGATTAAGGTTGTCCCATAACTTTGATCCCAAAATCACAAAAAGAATATCTGCTTTGGTGAAAAGAAATTAGTGATATTTTATTTTATTTTATTTTATTTTATTTTTTTATTATTTCAAAAAAATTGAAAAATTAAAAATTTAGTCAAAATTAGTTTTATTTTTAAATTTTTTAGATTTTTATTTATTTTAATTTTAATTTTTAAGTCCTCAAAATGTTTTATTTTTGAAAAATTGAAATGTTGAGCTTGGATTTAAAGCTTCTTGGGTTTGCAGCCCATGGGTATTGGACCGGGTATGGTCCAAGTATAAATGGAAGCATTCACAGCTGAAATCCCTTTTACTCTCACTTTTCGTTTGCGGCCGTTAACCCATCATCCGGATTCTCTCTCTCAATTCTTGATTCATCACATTTCTACGTTTTTCATCCGAAATTGCTTGTTGATTCTTGTAGGTACTTCCAAAGCGATCACACTCATGCTAAACTTAAACTAAATCGACTACATTTCGAGGGTCAATTGATGCAAAAAGTTTTTTCGGCACTATTGAGACGTTCACGGCTGTTGAAGCGTTCATGACCGTGAACCTATTTGCGGTCGTGAACCCTCTTTTGGACATAAACACATTTTTTTACTTAATTAAAATAAAAATTAAAGCCTAACTAATTGATAACTGAGAAAACTTAGCTTGAAATTGATTAAATTATTTGTTGTCTCACTTGGCTCGGTTGGTGCAGGTCAACAATGGCAGATTTGAAGTTTTCTTACAACCATAACCTTGCAGCCTTCTTGATGGATCCACCAACTACTCATAATGACTTCAAGTCCATGATTCACGGATTGAAGAAATGTTTCCGTGCTCATTCTTTCACATCCAATCCAATCATTTATCAAGATCTTGTGAAGCAATTCTGGAACAAAGATGTTGTGCACAAAGGAGAAGATGGTGCAGACTCTGTACAATCGACTGTTAATGGAAAGAAGATCATAGTGAATGAGCAAACCATCCATGAAGTGTTACAGATCAATGATCAGCCAGGATTTCCAACACAGATCTCCATGGAACGGACTGAGGAAATCATTGAGCAGATGGGCTATGAGGGAGTGTTTCCTCCTACAATTAAGAATTATTGCCACCTTATTGGAGGTTCCTTGATCATGTGTTCATGAGCTGCATCTCAGCAAGGAGAGCCGGTGCTGATGAGATCTCGCTACTCAACACGGGTGCCATTGCTGCTCTCGCTATGGGTCTCGACTTTAACTTCTCAAAGTACATTCTAAATGAAATGATAGGAAATATGGAAGGAAAGAAGAGGGATAAGTTTATAATGTTCCCAAGGTTTCTACAATTGATATTCAACTGCAAATATCCGGAACTTGAAAGAAGCGGAGAAAACCTAGATGTGAAGTCTCTTGGTTCTAACACTTTTGGGCTCATGAAGCGGAATTGAAAAGGGAAGTTCATGTTCCAAGGGAAATATCCATTGGTGAAATTTGGGCAATTCGCAGAAGTTAGTGATGCATCCGAGATTGAAAGCTCCTCAAATCATATAGAAACTAAAGATGACGTGATCACTGCTTCCGAACATGAGGAAGAGCTTCTTCCTCCAGTTGCAATCGTGTCAGAAGAGCATGTGCTAATGACAAATGTAGATGCAAATGAAGATGAAGATGCATAAGATGATGATGAAAGTGATTTTGAGAGAGGCTTGATGGATAATGTTGTAGAGGATGATAATGATGATGATGATGAAGATGATGATGATGATGTAGAGAATATGGATAGTGGTGATGACCAAACTGGTTATGATAATGATGATCTACTCTTTGGTTTTGAGCATGGTAAAGATGTAAGGTTAAGCACTGAATACCTTGATGCTTTCTCTGATAACATCAATGATGTTGCAGAAACTGCAACGGAGACTGAGGGATCTGGTGATATTCTCAAGGCAACGCCTCCTACTTCAACTCAAATGGCCGACCCTTCAACCGACATGGATACAACTTCAAGGATTCCTCCCCTTCCAGTTGCTATTCCAACTTTCTTGCCATCTGATAGTGATCTCAATCTGACACAAGCCTCCTAGCCTCCAATTAAACGGAGAAAAGATGATCCCAGGCTAGGAGTGCTAGTAAGGGAACAAGCATCGCCTATTCAATAAACCGCTGCTGCTGCAACACCTGCCCAACCAACACCTGAATAAAGTCAAATTTTAAAAGAAGGTCCAAGCGTTGCTCGATCTTCTCATGAAGTCGGGAGCTCTTCATCTCCTGGGGGTTCCTCTCCTCCATGACCTGCGCATGACGCTGCCTTTGAGAGGCTTGCTAGGTTGTTGGCCCAACAAGATCATGCCCTTCACCTCACGGAAAAGGAATATCTATAGGGGAAGGAAATGTACGGGAACGGACCCATCGATTGCTGATCTTAGAGCAGATATTGGGGTACTCAACCAGAAAATCATTGAAAAAGATGTTTTGATTGGAAACCTCGATGTTCGAGTTTCCGAGCTTGTAGAAGAAAACATATTAAAGTCAAAACAAATCTCTACTCTTCAATTCAACCTTGGAGCCTTGACGGCTGGATATTACGACTTAAAGAATAAGCTCATTGATGAATTTGGGGACAAGTTCAAGATCACAATCGAAGATCCAAATGCAACCCAAACTTCTCCTCCAGTAAGAACCACTAGAATCGTTGACCGTTTTGAAAAAGAACCGGAGCAATCCAATCCAATAATTACAATCAAAAGAGTTGGGAAACAGGTCACTTCACAGAAGAGGGGAAGGTGGCTCTTCATAAAGAACTCTGATCAAAATCTTTGTGGAGAGCAGCCTCAACTAACAGTGAATGAGCTCGACAAGAAGAGGTTCAAACACAAATACGGTGACCGGTCAGGGATTCGTATGAGGGGCTTTCATGATAAACTCAATTGCTGGCTGGTGAAACGAAAAAGTAATAATGTGGAATATTACAAGGACAAGAACAATTTTTCTTCCCTCGCAAAAGTGGACCTCGCTAAGCTTTCTGAAGCTCCATTCTCCAACCCTTCTAATGATCCTCGTGCAATTGATTTTAAACTCTTCTTAGAGAACCAAGTGAGGAGAGGATTTGGTGGGTTGAATACAGCCAAATCTTTCTTGAAGACAACCAAATATGTGTTTGACCTGATCACCAACAAGTCCTTCAAGAATGTAATATGACCTCCAACGAAGCAGATGACAAAGACTCCCATCGTCAAGAACTTTTGTGATGGTTCACTACGCAACATGCAGTACTGGGTTTACGATGAAGCCACAACTATTGTTGTAATAAAGTTCAAAGATGGTGTCTTCCGTCTCGTTGATAAGAAGCACCTGCTTCAGTTTGGTGAAAGGGACATCCACACCTTGGCTGGACATCAGATTTTATGCGACCAGGAGATCATGGAGGCTGCTACCAAGTATTTCACAAGCATGATAGCAGATATCATCGAGAAGAAGATGTGGTTGGGTGCTATGGGAAGATCAGACGTGTTGGTGATCGAGAAAGACTGAATCTATGCTAGCTCAAACCAAAGGGGAGACTGTTAGGTCACATTTTGTTGGTTTGGGCTAGGTATCAATATGTATAGGTCTTGATAGGGTTTGGTCATGTAATGGGTGTACGATTGTGTTTGCGACAATATGGGTGTTCACGGCCGTGAACGTGTTTGCAGTTGGTTGCCCCCTATAAATAGTTGTCAGATGTGCCAAATGAATAGTAGTCATGTGTGTATCCAAGTGTACCTGACGTTTGTGGCCTAATAGACGTGTGCATTATTGGATCATTCTTTCCTTCTACTCCTTATTCTTATCGATTGTTTCTTGATTGTGTGTTTGATCACTAGTTGGTTCCAGTTTTGGGGACTTACAAATCTAGTAATCAAATCAAGCATGCTAGGTTTGATCAATCAAACACAAGTCATAACCAACAAGTAAAGTCTAAACTAATATATTAAAACCATGAGTTCCAGCTTCATCTAGCTAACAGAAGCAACTAGATTTAGCTGGACATTCTAACAAATAAGCTAACACAAGTCATAATCAAAAGCATGTTTAAAAGTACCAAATTATAAAGTAGTTTACGAACTTCTTCTTCCTCCTTGGTGTTAAGAACAATTCCTAGGCCTTATTTTTCTGTGATTTTCGACTTCTGAAACCTTTCCAAGCCAGCCAACCTCTTTAAATCATAGGTATCAAGTCCTATTTAAACTTTCTAAATTATCCGCACTCACGTCGTGAGCGTATGTGTCTCAATTCGTGAGATAGTAAGTATTTGTGTTCGACAAGGATTCTGATCCGCGATTCTTATATTTTAGAATGTCCCAACTCACGTCGTGATCCTTCAATACTCACGTTGTGAGGGCGTGTTTTTTCTGGATTTTTATTCTTTCAAGTCTTCATCCTCAAAAGTTCCATTCTTTGACACTTTTAATCCCTTTTCTTCAAAATGTCTTCTATTTGGCTGCAAAATACAATTTAACCTTATAAGTATCATTATTCCATGCAAATAACCAAAATATGTATAAAAATGTACTTAAATATTGCCTTCAAATATGCATAAATATGGAAATATCACAAACCCTAATGTGCATGACTTTCCACATTCCTTATGCTCCATGGGTTTTAACCTCCATGGAGTATCCATGGGTCACCACATTGGTTTAGCCCAACATAAAGAATCATGGATCATAAGCCCACTTTACAAGAATGAATGATTTACACAATCAATCCTCATTTATTTAATTAGTCTTTTTTGACAACACAATTAATTCCAAATTAATTCTTGATCAATACTTATTAAATAATATGATTTCATATTAATATATTATAACTTATAATATATTAATAAACCATAAAAATCCTCTTCTCAAAAGTCCAAATTGTTCTGTTGAAGTGCAACCCAAATGGACCATGCTAAATCAGGTCAAGTACATATCAAATATAGTTATGGACTTAGACACCATACCCAACAAAAAGACCAAGTTTCGAAGATTGGTTCTTTATCGAAGTCTTATGTATCTTGAGATTCCTTGTCTACTTTGTTTTCATCATTCGAGGCTTCGATCAAAGTTGGAATGGAACCATTGTTGAAGTTGATAAATCTAATTCTAACTGATGCCCCGCCTGTTCACACAGGGGTACAAGGGGGATAAAGGAATGTAAGTGTTGGTATGGGATCTAATGTAGGAATGGGTTCATCAAAGTTAGTAGGAAGTGGTTCATCGAAAGATGGTGACGATGTGAAGGTTGTTGGGAAATTTATGTCAACACAAATTCCCACAACTTTACCAAAGACCACATTTTCAACTACTTCAACTATTGTTACAACAAGGCCAATGATGAAAGGAGTTGTTATTGGGGGATCAAGTTCTTTGAAGCCACCCCAAACAACTGAAGAGATGAAAGGTAAAGGGAAGGGTGTTACCATTGAGCCAACTGTGGAAGAAAATAAGATTGCATTAGAAAAGGAGATGGGAAAAAAGACATATTCAAAGCATCTTGAAGCAAAGGCAAAGTAACCCTCTAGGTCTCGAAAAGGGTGATCCCATGAAGCATAATTGTTACGAGACCATTGAAGCTATAGTTTTTAATGGAATTATACATGAGTTTGAAAAGGTTCCCAATAAGAGTTATGCTACTGAAAACTCTGAGTTCAATCAGTTGGATTTTCCTATAAATGAGATGTTGTTTATGGCTGCTCAATATCAGATCATTGATAAATTTGAAGATAAGGAGGAGTATAAACGATTAAAGATTAGATTTCATGTAGTTCTAAGGAAAAGAGAAGACGAAGTATGGTCACTGGTGAAAATTGTAAGAGTTCTCAACATTTCGAAGGATGTCTTATTCGAAGGAATGTTGCAGAATATCGATTCTATGTTGTTCGTACTAATAACATTGCATTCGACTTCTCTGTAGCTGATTATCCCTTGATGAATCTACATGATATCATCTATGTTGCTAGGATTTCGAAAGGAGTAGATGTTTCGAAGCTCCAAGTGATGAACAAATAAGACTTCATGATTGGCTTTGCTCACATAAAGCTTTTCATCGACAATTACTATGATTTTCTTGGAATCACAGATGTGGATCTTGCAGTTGCCATAGGACGACAAGTTATAGTGTCTCAATCAATGTTGAAGGGTCAAGGAAACCTTAAAAACTTTGAAGATGGAGAGATATGTGTGAAGCCTCTTGGTATAGTTTTTGTGGGGAAAAAACAAGAAAGGGAACAACACAAAATATCTTTTCCAAGTGTGTGATGTGGAAAGTATACTTCTTATGTTGTGTGAAGCCTCTTGGTATAGTTTTTGTGTGAAGCCTCTTGGTACATGTAAAGATTCTAAAATCTCATACGGTTTTTGATGTTGTGCCTTAACTCTCGCACATGTTACACAATCTACCACATACTTTGCAACGTCGAGCTTCATTGTTGGCCACCAGTAGTAAGGTTTCAGATCCCTATACATCTTAGTGTTGTCGGGATGAATCGAGTACGTGGTCTTGTGAGCTTCTTCCATCAAAAGATCCCCTATTCCTCCCATCTTAGGTACCCAAATCCTATCTTGGAATACCTTCAATCCTTGATTATTTGTACCAAACACCAATGTCTTGCCTAAACGTTCTTCCTTTCGGTCATTTTTCCCCAAAGCCTTTTCCTGAGCTTTCCTGATGCTTTTCACAATCATCGAGACAACTTCTATCCTTAACTCTCTTGGCCTTTTTCTTTCCAAGTTTACTTTTCGACTTAGAGCATCAGCTATGACATTTGCTTTACCAGGGTGGTAAAGTATCTCACAGTCGTAATCCTTGAGCAACTCTAGCCAGCGTCGTTGTCTCATATTCAATTCCTTTTGATCAAGGAGATACTGGAGACTTTTATGATCAGTGAAGATCTTGCACTTTGTGCCATAAAGATAATGCCTCCATATCTTTAATGAAAATACTACCGCTGCCAACTCCAGATCATGAGTGGGGTAGTTATTCTCGTGCTCTTTCAGTTGTCGAGATGCATATGCTATCACATTATCTCTCTGGGTCAGAACACATCCTAACCCAAATCCAGATGCATCGCTATAGACTGCGAAGTTTTCAACTTCATTATGTAAAAAAAGAATCGGTGATTCGCACAACTTCTTCTGTAGTTTCTCAATTGATTCTTCATGTTTCTCACTCCATGTATATGCAGCTCCTTTATGGGTCAAAGATATCAATGAAGCAACAATCGAATAAAAGCCTTGGATAAACCTTTGGTAATATCCAACTAATCCTAGAAAGCTTCAAATCTCCGTGGGACTTTTTGGTCGTTCCAACTTCATCACAGATTCAATTTTTGCTAGATCAACCATTATCCCTTCTTGGTTAACCACATCACCTAAGAATTGGACTTCTCGAATCTAGAAATCATATTTGGAGAATTTTGCATACAACTTCTCCTTCTTCAGAACTTCTAATACTTCTCACAGGTGCTTGCCATGCTCCTATTGGCTCTTTGAGTAAATCAGAATCTCATCCCGTTCTGAATGTGGTTTTCTCGATATCTTGTTCTCTCACCTTTAGCTGATGATATCCTGATCTAAGATCGATCTTTGAGAAATAGCTCGAGCATTGCAGTTGATTGAATAGGTTGTCAATCCTTGGCAATGGATATTTGTTCTTTACCGTTTCCTTGTTCAGCTCTCTATAATTTATGCACATTCTCATGCTTCCATCCTTCTTCTTTACGAATAACATTGGAGCTCCCCGGGGTGATGCACTAGGTCTAATGAAACCATTGTCCAACAACTCCTGAAGTTGCATCATAAGCTCCTTCATCTCTGTCGGTGCTAACCGGTATGGTACTTTCGTTATTGGTGTCGATCCTGTCAACAAGTCTATTCGAAAGTCTACTTGTCTATCAGGGGGTAATCCAGGAAGATCTTCGGGAAAGACTTCCGGATAGTCACACACCACTAGTATTATTTGTATCTCCTTCTTCTCCTTCTTTGCATCGATCACAAATGCCAAGTATGATGTGCGTCCTTTGGACAAACATTTTCTGGCTTTCATCAGCGAAATGATCTCATAATTCACTCTACATTTATCCTTGTACACCATAAATGACTCTTTTCCAGGTGGGTCTACTCTCACTATCTTCTTCTTGCATAGTATTTCGGCATCGTTGGCGCTAAGTCAATCCATTCCCAGTATGATGTCGAAACCATTCAACTCAATGAGTAATAGCTTCTCGAGGAATTCGTTTATGTTTAAGTCGATGACGATGTTCTTAATGCAATCGCTAACAGCTATGAATTTTCCACTAGAAACTTCTACAACTAGAGCATTATCAAGTTTATCTACAGGCAATGCTAGTCTTCCACCAAACTTATGCAATATAAAGGAGAAATCTGCTCCCGAATCCAACAATATATTGGTAGGCAATCCATTTACGAGAAAGGTACCTGAAGCGACATATGTTGCATCCTTTGCGGCTTCCAGGGTCATCTGGAAAGCTCTCGCCTTCGGCCTCGGTGGAACATTAGGCCTTGTCGCCTCCTTTTTCTTCGGGCAGTCCCTCGAAATATGTCATTCTTAATTGCACCTATAACAGAACTTCTTGTTGAATGTGCACGCATTGGCATAGTGCCTAGCCTTTCCACACTTAAAACATGTCACATCCTCACCACATTTCCCAAAGTGCTTCTTTTTGCACTTCTCACACCACTTCGCTTCATCTCCTCCTCCTCCAAGTTTCCTTGAACCAGACTTCAAGAATTTTCTCTTCTTGAAGGACCTTGAAGATCCATCAAACTTCCTTTTCTCTCCTACCTCAGCTCTTTCCAGACCCTTTTCCCTCAACTGGGTCTCAACATTCTTAGTTGTTCTAACGGCTGCCTTCAAAGTGCTTGTCATTTTGACTATTGGATCAAAGTCTGATGGCAATCGGTTAGTAAACTTCTTTATCTTGGCTACTTCAGTAGGCACCAAGTAGGGTAATAAATGAATTTATTCAATTCTTCACTATATATATTAAACAAAATTAATATCATAAAAAAACAAGAGATGAGTTGACGATTAAAAAAATTAATGCTACCTTTGATATCTTTTCCATCGGCCACTGATTACCACGGTGAATAACATTTTTAACATGACGGTCAAACAATACAAAAGAAGCAGACTCGGTTTCATGTTGAACACGACTTACAACCCTCACCCTAAAAATTATAAAATGACACTTTAATTTACAATGAAATAAAACTGGAAACATTCGAATATAGATTAATGGCACAAGAACTTTACAAATGTAAACTTATGAACTTACTTGCTGTAAAAATCAGAAACTCCACCACAACCATTACAAGTAAATGGTTTAGCATTAGTATCATCTTCAGTTACTTAATTTTTTTAATGGTCATGACAATAAAAAGAATACCAACATTCATCTAAATCAAAATCGATGACAGTAGCAATGATGGACAAACCAATTTCCTAATTCATAAATTTTTTTAAAAATATATAAAAAAAATTCATATATATATATATATATATATATATATATATATATATATATATATATATATATTCATTGTGTTATGTGCCGTAAATTTATAAAATTAATGGAAAAAATATTAATACTGTTAAGTATACCTCATTGTAATATGGAATATCATCAATGTTCTTGATTGAAAAACAGAGGTATTAATCATTTGTCTTGGCCACAACAGTATCGGTGTTAAGTTCTGTAGTACTAATGGAAGACTCAACATTTAAATCCATATTAGCAATACTACATATAAGAAGAAAAAATGAAGTTAAACAATATAAATAATTAATATAAACAATACTACATATAAGTTGTGCTGATTTACAAATGTAAACTTATGAACTTACTTGCGGAGAACATACTCTCAAAAGATGTTCATAAAAATTGGAACTATCTCTCATGAACACATTAACAAATTTTTGTTGTTTCACAATTTGAATTAGGCATGTAATTTAAATAGGTTAATTCTTGGATTATCCCACTTTTGAATTCTTGTACCCCAAACAAAAGGGACGGATTACATATTTTCATTGTTGATGAGGAGTTAAATCATTAATAAGTTGAATAGCAACTTATTGATGATATAGATTATTAATAAAGTACTAGAAACATCTCAATACACCAAATAACTAAGAAAAATTGGACTCAATAAGACTAAGGTTAGAAAACCCCCCAAAACATCATCCAAAGTTAAATCTCACAATCATGAATAAGTAGTTGTTTGAGTAATGATCTAAAAATGAAAAATTATGTAATAATCTCAATCACATTGGTGGGTGAAAAAGGTTCCTCGACATGCACCTTCATTAACATATCCCGAAATCGATCCCAAGTAACCGCAGCGCGCTGCTCATCCGAATATGACCCAGTAATCAACCTCCACCAATCCTTTGCTCCAGACCTTAGCAGGTTCAGAGCACACCTAACCTTCTGGTCAGCAGGGCATGAACATGTGAAGAAGCATCCCTCCACATCAGATAGCCACCTCATGGCTACGATCGGGTACTGAGTACCATCAAATTTCGGGGGCTTCGTGTTATCGAAGTCCCTGTACTGAAAAGCTCGACCGACTCCTAACCCTGTCGCCGATACAACTGGTATGGCTGTTGCGGCAACCACCTCGGTGAGGGATGTATAGCGATCATCGAAATACTCCACCATAGCGGTCTTGATAGACCCAAACATCTCCGGTAGTTGAGCCCAGAACATAGCAACAACCTCATCATGCAGGATCTCTTAGATCCTGTCATCCATCTCGTCTGGCCTCATCTGGCCGATAGTCTTGGGCGATGTCGGCGCCTCCTGTCTGCGCTCTCCTAATCCTGACTCGGATCCAGTCACGAATCGCCATGTAACCACCATACTAAAAATGTACCAGGAAGATATCAGATAACTCGCATAAATAACAGGGATCCAACTCCCAACTAAACACTAGGGGTTGTGACTTCCTTGCTACGTGTATGGGTCCTATGCTTTCAGTAGTACCACCCCATACTACCTTCCACACCTACCCATATTTGTCTCACGTATCACCACAACACCCTAAAAATATACACATACATGGTGGTCGGTCAATCCTCGCTCCTAGAGGAATGCTAAATATATCATAACTGGCCTCCGGGCCTCTCACTACCCGCCCATCCATGAAACTTCCACCAAGCCTATAGCACTAGTGTTGCTAATCATACATAACGTTGGATCCTATAGACTTTCAAATGTTTTATCCTACCCTAAACCCCCAAGCAGACAAGAATAGTACATAAGTTCAAACCAAGCATTCTCAGGCTATAAGATCTTAATTATGTACAACCGTGATGCATACACTAAGCCACTACAGTAATGATGTCAATTTCATATAAGGAAAACTCTAGGCTATCAGGCATCATGTCATCGTAACAAAAAGGAACTACAAATACGCCTTTGTTACCGTCCATAACCATTTTCCCTCCAAAATAGGGATTGCTCTCTTCCTTTTTCTCTCTCTGATGAAGATAATATCAAGATCCGATGATCTCTCCAATTTCTATCCATGTTCTTCCTCCTCAAGAGCCGGTGATCTCTCCAATTTCTATCCATGTTCTTCTCCATCAATGCATCTCTTGCATCATGTTTGTCACCAACAACTTGAAATTGAGATTCACTACCAAAGATTATTCCCATTGCGTTTTTCTTCTTCTCAAAGTATTTGAATTTTTATGAATCTGCAACTAGTTTTCCATTTTGATTATTCTAACAGGAACTTTGATTTGAATCACTCTTATTTGGGTTTTAGGTTTATATTGTGTGTATCCGATTTATGTTTCTATCTATGATTTTTTAGTAATCAAATCGAAATGGTATATATTCATTATGGATTTGACAGTGGTTAACGAAATCAAACAGGTTGTTGGATGTGAGGCAAGGTGTACACAAAGATAGGAAGACAGTCCTCTTGGGTGATGAAAATGTTTCCTTATTTGGTAAATTTTGACACTACCACAAACGAAAGAATCAAATCCATATTGAACATTGCTAGAATATACACAAACATCAATTTTCACAAATGTCATTGTAAGGAGATATAAAATAAAACAAAATTTTATTTATTTATAAAATACGAAAAAAAATCCTTACAATGCAATTACAAATGAAAACTATGTTTCTAAATATTTCTAAGCGATCTATCATAACTCTTAAGCAACAGCTCAAGAATCTGATCATTGAATTATACGATCGAAATCCATCTCTTCGCGATCAGATTCAGCATGCTCTTACTCTTAAGCTTCCTCTCTTTTCTTCGATTCTACAAAACATCAAGATGCAACCTAGTCACATCATGTATTAAGAATCTCCAAATAGGAACTTAATAGAGTTAGACGGTAGACTTACCTGAAGTAGAGTCAAGAATTGACTTTACCATCCTTGCGGTTTTTCAGGTAAATATGGCAGCTTTGCAACCAATGCCCCTTCCGTTGGCAACAAAAACATATGAACTCTTTGGGAATGGCACATGGAACAATCTCAGACTTAGCCCTTCTCTTTACCATTTGGTCAACCGGGTTGACTATGGCCGATCCCTTTCCATTAGGAAGAGAAAGCTATTATGGGCTTTCAATGTTACCATTTTCAATGTCCATGGAAGTGTGGGAAGTAGATCTTCCAATCAAATTTGCTTTACCAGTGCGCTAAATCATTGATGATTCAGTAGCAACAAGCAAATACGTTAGATCAATAAGGGTCATGTCGTGATCTCCCATATAGTAGTCCTTAAAGAACCCGCTATATGACTTAGGAAGTAACTGAAGAACCAAATCAACAGCCAACTTTCTTGAGACTTCTTCACCCAACTCTCCCAGCTTGTCAGTATGTAGCTTCATCTCTAAGACGTGAGCATATACAGACTTTCGTTTCTGTCAATAGGGCTTTGAGTGACCTAGAATTGTGGGTTATGGAGAATTATTGGAGGAGGTGGAGGAAGTGAAGTTCCACTACAACACGGAGAAGTAATTAATCTTTTACCTTGATCGCCTTGTGGAAAATCATCTTCATGAGGAAAGCTTTTTCCAAAAGATTTGGGAAGACCATAGTTGTCTGAACTAGACATCTACAAACAGGAGAAATTCAAGTTTAGTTGATTTTAGCTCTTAATATAACACCCAACTTGAAATATTAAGGCTAGGACCCAACATAGTATTTTACAATTTGGAAGAGGGATGTCGTAATTCAAACTGCAAAATATTTGAAGGTAGGTAATGACGATTTACCAATTTCCACTACGAAAAACGAAAAAAGAATATTTAGGTTTTAAGTCAATTGAAACTCCTAGATCCTTTGAGATTCATTGAACAATTCAATGACATGTTTAAATCTCGATTGTACCCTTCAAGTTTGTGACTGGGATGCCGAGGATCACAAACAATGTGTGAATAACCATACAAATGTACTTGGTACTCTCAATGTCAGTTATCACCTTAATCAATGTGTCGGTTAAACACACGCGCTCCATTGACCTTATGATAAACATTAAGCTACCCTTTTGTCACGCACTGTCAGTCCCAGATTAGTATGTCGGTTAACCACACACGCTCCACTAACGACTTAAGAAGGTGCAAAGTGCATTTTCATGGGTTAGCACCAAATTCACATTTTCCTAAGTAACTAAGATTGGGAATTTATAAGTGTTCACTTACTTAGTATTTCATTATACTTTTAATGAGAATTTAAATGTCCTGTCAAACCCGTTCGGCTAACAACCCTCCACCATTCAAGGAAGCGGTAGGTGAGAGTGGACACCCATTAAATTGTCATTTTATAGGCAGTAACCTTATACCCCCCCCCCCCCTCTTATAGACCAACTTCATTAATGAGGCCTACTAACGGTAAGACCGACTTTACTCTTATACATACATACATATATATATATATATATATATATATATATATATATATATATATACATACATATATATATATATATATATATATATATATATATATATATATTAAACCTATAATATTATAATAGTATAAAGGTTGAATTTTACACTTTTAAAATATAGGGTTTGGAACTAAAGTATTCAAAAGGTGAAACCTTACAAATTCCAAAACTTGAGGGCAAGTTTTGAAACTTGTAAAAACTTTTCAAATTCATAAATTATGAGTTTAATATAGGTTTTAATGAAATGATTCTTGAAAATCCATAACTTGAGGACAAGTTATGGAGTTCATAAAACCATTTATGGGAAAAAGACTCTTCAACTTCATAACCTATGATTTTAATGATCTCTTTAAAAGAAAAACTTTTCATTTTCCATAACTTTAGGACAAGTTATGGAATTCATCAAAACCATTTAGATCAAAAATTCTAACAAAAAAATCAAACAATTTTTCTATGATCTAAATTAAACTCATAAGAACAAGACAATTCATATCAAACAAATTTCATGTAATTAGTCTAACCATATAAACTGCTACAAAACATGAAACTTTGACAATTATCTTTTAAATTTGATAAATGTTATCATTACCACATCAAAAACAGGTTTATAAGTTCAAAAACAACTTAGGGTAATGATCATAGTCCAATTACAGCCTTAAAACTAGAAATTCTGCATCCAAGAGCACCAACTCGTTGAGTGCATGAACTGACTTGGCGAGTTGGTCAGTTTATAGGGTGGACTCATCGAATTCCCCAGTGGACTCGGCGAGTCCACTGTCCAGACAACAAAAAATCGATTTTTTTAAGCATCGAAAAAAAGTAGCATCAAGTATATAGGAAAACAACCCTAGACTCTTATACCACTATTGGGTTTTGAGCATTCTAACACTCCTATGGTGTACATGCAACCCTAGATGCTTTGGATCTAAGTTTTCTCTAATATACATGCAAACTTTGATTTTCCAATGCATCATCCTAACTAGCATACAATGCAGTACCTTTACTACAAGATTCTAGTTAGATGGCATACCTTTTGTTGTAGCTGGAAACCTTAGTCCTTTAAGAACTTAGCACCAATAGTGTGAATGCCTCAAATGGAATCACAACACACCTTAGACAAAGGATGACTATTGACAGAATATCTTGCACACAAAATCATCTCATATGAACTCATAGAACATTAGGGTGGTGATTTTGGATGCTAAGGGTTTTCATATATAGTGAGGCAATATTAGGAAACCCTAATACCTATGACCTTTCATATTATTTAGGATCCATGGGTTAAACCTCCATGGACTACCATATTGGTTTAGCCCATCCTAAATAACCATTGGCCCACATTATAAGAATCAATGATTTACCAAATCAACCCCCATTTATTTAATTAGTCTCTTTTGATCACAAAATTAATTCCAAATTAATTCTTGATCAATACTAATTAAATAATATGATTTCATATTAATATATTAGAACTTATAATATATTAACAAATCATAAATAACCTCTTCTCAAAAGTTCATTCTATCAAATTGTCCTGGTGATATGCAACCCAAATGGACCATGCTACTCTGGGGTCAAGTACATACCAATTATAGTTATGGACTTAGACACTAATCCAACAGTATCACGCACATGTTTGGCCCAACCAACCCTCGGGTTGGAATACCAAACACGTCAGGTCCAATCAATCATAGGGTCCAATCATCCCTAGGATGAAATACCCTACATTGGAATACCACTGAATACATAACCTGGGTCTAAACCCATAACTTGAGATCCAAGGATTTATCCTTGCATCTCCTCCAAAATCCTCCGATTCAACACAACCGAGTACAGCTCACCCGAACCTCAACAATACATCCATTCCTAACACGCTCCAAAAGGGGACATAACCATCACAATCTCTATGCCCACGGCCTATAACTGGAATACTCTTACATGGTCCTCAATATAGGTCTGGATTGCCTCTGATCCCACAGCTTAAGTCTAGTATGCCCTCTCCGGCCCTCAGCTCATGACTAGAATGCTCCCGATAACCGATTGACACTGTTGTTGTCACTTCAGTTGCCCAACACTCCGTCCTGAAGATACCCACCTCCTTCATTGCCCAAGAAGGCCTAATAATTGTCCTTCAAGTCATTAAACAAGCACCACAGTACTGAAACCTCACCCTACACTATCCCCTCGTAAAATAAGTTGTTGCCCACAAATTTCCAGGCTTTTCTATATAACCACCGACAGTCTCTAGGGGCATTCTATAAAAGGTAACCAACCAGTGCATAATATGTGATTCGCCAGACTATTATCACCCAACGACATGCTCAATACCAGGAAACGAACATCCTGATTGTTTAAACATAGTAACACGCTTAACACTTGCTCACAGATCTAACATAATCCATACAAAGTCTTCAGCATAACTGGACCGCCCTCACTGGGCCTTCAGCCTATCTGGCCCACTCTCCTAACCTTCAGCATGTCTGGTCCGCCCTGACTGGGCCTACAGCCTGTCTAGACCGTTCTCTGAGCCTTCGGTCTGACTGGTCCGCCTCGCAGGGCCCTCAGTCTATTCGGGTCGCCCTAGATCTGTTGAGCAAAATCCTAAACCCGTCTTGGTGCCCCTCCATAGATAGTCAGTTCTCCCCCACTTAGAACACTAACCACTACCCGCTGATGGAGAAACCAATACACGACTTAACTATCCCAACCGAGTATTACCATTCTAAACTTTGGAGGGGTTAACCCACGCAAGTCAATCCTCCCGGTACGAAGTAACGAACTTCAAGAAATATAACATTAAAAATGATGATTCTTATGTTTGAAGTATAACACTACACCTAAATAAACGGCTAATATATATATATATATATATATATATATATATATATATATATATATATATATATATATGTGTGTGTGTGTGTGTGTGTGTATGTGATGAAAATAGCAGGATTTTGATTTCTATTGATTTATTATGTTTTTTTGGAACGTGTCTTACATTACTCTTTTAAATAATTTCATAAATGATATCATTAGACAACAAAAATGATACTTCTTATGTTTGAAGTATAACACTACACCTAAATAAAGGGCCTAGGATTACATAAACAAAAAAGTAAATAATCGTTCCTCGTGCAGGTGCCAAAATACACGTTTAGTCCCTATTTTTAAAAATTAACTCGGACCGTCCCTCATGTCGTTAAAAGTTGCACGGTTCATCCCTTGTAAGTTTAAATTTACATTTCTCATCCCTTTTGATATATAAAAATACTATAATGCCCTTTCCCTTTTCTTTTTCATTTATTTTGAACATTTTTGATATTCTTAATTATTAAAAATTATTTTAATTAATTGCCCTGTTTACTTTTAGTTATTAAAAACTATTTTATTTATTTTTCTATTTTGTTGAATAAGACATGATCACCACCACCCCTCACTTCACCCAACCCACCTCCGTTCAAAGTTAACATGTTTCATTAAAAATAACTACAATCACCACCTTATTTACTGAAACAACATATATTCAAATCACTATTGAAACAGGCACATTGACTATTAACACTCCCACCATCCTCCATCGGAAACCCCACCTGCAAATTAGAAAAGAATAATCAGGGTAAATTAAGAAGCAGGAATCAAGAGATAGAAAATCTGATTCAATACTAACCCGATTGAAAGCAAAGGATTTAGGGTTCTTAAATTAAAAACAAGCCTGATTCAGTAAACCTGCAAATTTGATTCATTACTGAGGGAGATGGCAAGAGGGGGTTTTAACTGTTTGCATAGATACATTTCTAAGGTGAAACTCTTTGTTGGTTCATTTTGCTAGACATATTGCAGGAACGGATATTATAAACTTAAAAACAATTAAATGAGAAATCAAAATCTCCATGAATTATTGAAAGATTCATTCTAAGATAGAAGTCATAAAGCCTAAACAGTATATCGTAAAAAGCAAGCGTTTAACATTATGCATTCTGGTAAAATACATCATCGAATACAAATCTCCCCATCCCTATATTTTTCACAAAAGGATAAATTCTAAACAGCTTAACCTATTCAGCCTTCTTAGCTTTCTTTGGAGATTTAGCAGCTTTAGAAGGAGTTGATGGCTCCTTAGCAGCAGTCTTCTTCGGCAACAAAATAGGATTGATGTTTGGAAGAACACCACCATGAGCAATCGTAACTCCACCCAGTAATTTTCCAAGCTCTTCATCGTTTCTAATGGCTAACAGAAGATGTCTTGGGATGATTCTGGTTTTCTTGTTGTCCCTGGCCGCATTTCCAGCTAACTCTAACACCTGCAATCAACAAAAATCAAGCAGATTAGAAAAATAATCCGTGAATCAGAAACAATATCAAACAAAAAACACGCTTCAGAAATCAGATCTAAACTCCATTTTCTTTGTTTAATTCAAAATCAATCCAGAAAACATCGATTCATGACATCCACATTGAGCTTAATACAATGAGATGAGAAAATAAAACTTACTTCAGCAGCAAGGTATTCAAGCACAGCGGCGAGGTAAACTGGAGCTCCGCTTCCAACACGCTGCGCATAACGTCCTTTCTTCAGAAAACGCCCAATTCTACCGACGGGAAACTGCAGTCCGGCCTTGACAGAGCGGGTAACCGCCTTCTTCCTTGGGCCACCGCCCTTCCTTCCTCCGGCACCTTTCTTAGCTTTTCCAGCTCCCTCCATCTTTTGAATTCTGATTAACGTCGACGAAAGAGTCAACGAACGATTGAGGCTTTGGATTTCGGTGATGAGCAAACATCGACATGGTTTGATTATGTAAAGGTGGGTGGCGGGGGCTATGGATCGATTGCATTGTTTCAACCGTTGGATGAAGTCTTAATCAACGGTTCTTATTTGTTGAATCACGATCCGCGTGAGATGAGCACAATTTGAAATTCCAATAATATTTCAATTCTCCCGCTAAAGAGAGTTGCGACGTATTTTCGAAATAATAAGAAAACATGTATAAGTATAACGGATCATTATATAGTTCTTATTTATCATACTTTTTTTTTTATGTTTTATTGTGAGGTGATTTGTTTTCTTCATTTTTTTAAATAGAGACAAAATATAATGTTCGATAAACACGTCTTTAAAAAAGGTTGCAATTATATGTTGAAAACTTCGTTATGATGTTGATAAGGTTGAAAAAGAGATATTTATGAATTATTACATTGTGCAAATGGCAATATTTTAAGTTGATTATATTATATAGATGGTCATTATGGTACCCGACAATAGAATGTGATCTCTTGGGCAACTTGTTTGGTACCCGACAAAAAATGTTGCAACTATATGTTGAAAACCTCCTTTGCTAACATCCAGATATAGATTTTTGAGACTTTTCTACTGAAGAGTTTGTTTGGTACCGAGTACCCGACAACAGAATGTGATCTCTCAGGTCGTTGCATTGTCAAATTTGAGGCCTACACATAACACTCAGAGGAACCAATTTTTACAAATCGACGACCTATGGTTACTTTATTATTAAAATATATGTTTATTTGTAAATATATAATTTATGTTACCAAGATAATAGACTCATACATAAGCTGAGCTGATAGAAGATGAAATGTGTGTTGAATGGTGGATAGTTATGTAACACCCGGATCATGGAGGTACTTAATTTCTTGAATTAAAGATTTTTGGAAAAGGGTCACGACGTGAGAACGGTCTGACAACCAAAACCATGATATTTCACGTGTTTAATGGAATGAGAGGATTAAGGTTGTCCATCCTTAGCCTCCCTCGCTCTCTTGCCTTCTGAAAACCCTAATCTTGACCTGCTCGAGGTCCTTAGCCATTGTTGGTGACATTGAAGCACTTATTTTGTGGTTTTTTGCTCATTAAATTAGAATAAGACTTTTGTGGAGCATTCTCTTGGCAATCCAGCTTCTACCTCACCTTCTTGCAGCGCTTTTGGACCTTTGTAAATCATAAAGCTATGGGCTTTTTACCTCTTGCATGCTAAATTTATTTTTAAGCTCCTTTTTACATGGTTAAGTGGGATAACATGCATGGGATACATAAATTTGGTAACTTTATGGATCATCGAGACATCTTCTATATTATTAGCTTTGGATTTGAGATTTGGAATAGTTTTAGACTCCAAGCATGAGTATTGATCTTATTTTTCCCTGGTTTGACCTGGTGAGTGTTTGAGTCATACATTGGATATGTATGACTAAAAAGCTACGATCTTTATTGTCGTTTGGTGAAGTCCTAAATGGTGGTTGAAAGGAATAAGAGCTTAATGCTCAAAGTTGGCCAAGACATCGCTCACGACGTGAGGAATGAGCTTGTCACGTCATGAGAATGCATGTCATCCGGACTGTTTTGTCCTGATTAGGTCACGATGTGACCAGGGGTGGCCACGACGTGAAGATGATTTGAATCGAGACGGGACGAGTTGATTGACTCAGTTGAACCGCTAAGTTGGGACCGAGTCGAGTTAATACTCACGATGTGACCATGAGTTGGTCACGACGTGAGGGTCAACTATTGGAGATTTGACCGTTGACTTTAGGCAATTTTGGAACTTTTGGGCGTATGTTGGGCCTTAGGGTTCTCTAGTTGGGTATGGGCCACCAGTGGGCGTATTTTGGGCGTGGGCCGATATTGGGCCTTATGATAGTGGGATTAATCTTGGAAAGTAAATAGGGTTGCTATTAATTGTGTTCAGCGTGAGGAGTCGTTGTGCAGCAAACTTGGGTGAGAGACTTGCTACCTTCTGATTAAGGTGAGTCTCTTCACTAGAAGGCGCCAATGTCGGCCCACTGGGATATGATTTGTTAGTTGTTTTTGTAACTATTGTGTGTGTGGTGTGTATTGTATGTATACCGGGTGGGGCCTGATGCCAGGCGGGGGCTGATGAGTGTGTTAGTATACTAATTGTCACTGCACTTACGGGTCGAAGGCACCAATGTCGACCCATGAAATTATGTTATATTATGTTGGTTGTCTTTGTGAATCTCTCATGTATTGTATGTATTTGTATGCATATCAGGTGGGGCCCGATGTCAGGAATCGCATGTTACTGACATATCTGTTCCAGCGCGGGGGCCGATGCGGGGCGAGGCTTGATGGTTGTCATGCAAGGCCATTGTATGTTATGTAGGGTGCTAGTTGTCTCTATGACTCTTGCACGTGATGTCTTAGCTTGTATGTAAGACGGGTAGGGCCCAATGCCAGGCGGGGTATGGTGAATGTATCGGTAAGGAACCGATGTTGGGCGGGGCCTGAGGTATATGTGCATGCATGATATGTGTGGTTTGAGATATTTTGGGGAACTCACTAAGCTTTGTGCTTATGGTTTTATGGTTATGATTTCATGTACTTCTAGTTCTAAATGGAAGGGTCTGACTTGATCGCATCGTGTCCACCCATGTTTCCGCAACTTATTGATTTTTGGATTGTACTATGATAACTGGTTTTTATTTTTATATGCTTTTGAATGTTTTTGAACGGGAAATTGGTGTTTCTGGTTAAATTAAAAATGATAGTTTTACCTTATAATTTTTGGGTCGTTGCAAGTTAGCTCGGCTGTGGATTGATGACCCTGAGTTTTCTGACACTGAATTTCACAAGGCACCTTCCTTAACACCATCACCCACAAACTCTCCTACCCATCAGCCTCAAGAAAAAAAAGGCATATATAGATGATCCATCTCACCCGCCACCACCACCACCATCGGTCGCTTACCCATCAATTGACAATGATCGAATTATTAGTGACTTGCAAAACGAGGTCCTTCTATAAAAAAATGAGGTATGTGAATGTCGCGAATAGTTGAGGTATTAGGATGGGCGTTTACCGGAGCATAAAACTACTTTAGTTATGGTTCTAAAACTTACTAATAAGACTCCTGAAGATGATGTTGGTACCTCGAAGGGGATGGAGGTACATTATTAATTATCTCATCGTTTTTATGGTCGTTATGTTTTTACATCGTTTACAAGTATACATTATTAGTCGTGTGGTGATATTTCAATGACAGTGGTTATAGGAGCATGAGTATGTCTTAAGCACCCCCAAACAACCGTTGAATGATGGCCCTGAACAGACGCTGAATGACGGCCCTGAGCAGCCGTATCAGGTTATTCACTCGTCGGATGTAAAATATATTTTGCGGAATGAATACAAAACATTGTCGCCATCACCTTTTAGGCGTTCTAAATGCCAAAAAGTTATTTCCATATGATATAAGTCACGATGGATACAAATGAAGATGAAAGGTGTTACACGGCAACAACTAGCACCGTTGGAGAATCTTTTAGATCATATAGTACACAATGTATATAAATAACGAGATTATTCGATGTTGTTTGGTCACAATCATTTGACCGGTTTTGCTACGCTTGAGTTTTGGACACCGTCATATGCAGATAGTCATGGAGGATGGTTATCATGTGATTTAATAAATATAAGTATTTGCTTATTACATACTACACTTCTAATAACAATACGTAGGTGTTGTTTGTTTTTTTTTTCAAGCCAAAATGTCTGCAGTCTGCAGACCAAATATGCAAGCCTCTGTGGCAGAAGAGGTGGATCAAATGTTTGCAGTCTGTAATAAGAAGACTGTTTGTTTTTAACGTCTGCAGTTGTTGAAATAAATTGATTTTTCAAACTTAATTTCATATCATAAACAATAAAATTGTATTTTCAGGGAAAAAAAACTACACGGTGGCCCATGTTTTTTTGTTTAGGTTAAAATGGGGTCTGAAGACCTTTGAAGACAATGGTTCATGTCTGTGCCGGGAAGACCTCGCGCAGAAATTTCTTGATCTGCTCACTTCCAAAAAACAAACACTCTGCGAGATCATATGTCTGCATGGCACGGACAAAAGTGGTTGCGCAGATATTCACAAAAAAAAACGTTACTCTACTAGAAAAAAAATTGGCAGCGCATCATGATGTGGATCTCATTACTGCTAGAGCGTAGAGAGGATGATGCTCGGTGAACAGTTGTGCCGTCAGAACCCGAGAAACCGAACTGACCGGAAACCGAAAACTGCCCAAACCGAGCTCAGAACCCGAGAAACCGAACTAACCAGAAACCGATCCTATTGGGTTCTGAAAACCAGAAACCGACCACTTATGGTTGGGTTGGGTTTGGGTCCAAAACCGACTCAAACCGGCCCATGCACAACCCTAGGACTGTGAGGTGTTTTTTGTGTTTGTTTATGGAGGCGTTGATCACCGGTAAATCAATTTCTATAGCGGATAAAATCATTGGTCCATGAGCTATGGGTTACAGAAAACGACTAGCGGAATTTTTTAGGGTACAAAGGCAAAAATAATGTGAACATCGTATTTGTAATATGACATACGCACACAACTGTTATTTAGTTTATGTATTTATCAGTTGTTTGTTGATTTAATTGCATTTTATTATAAACCAAAAGTTATACATCTTATGAAAGCGAGACTTATACATTATATATATATATATATATATATATATATATATATATATATATATATATATAACCAAAACTAAACGAAAAACCACATGTTATACGCAAAAAGAAGTCAAATGTATTCTGAAACCATATTCCACAATCGTTCTCCGAAATTCTAAAGACCTCTCAAAACAATGTGTTACATATAATGAGGTTACTTTTACAAAAAAAAAAAATCATTCATAAGGGTTAAATTACTAAATTTTCCGTAATTCCTTATAGAAAATGACAAAGTTTAGATATAACCTTTATAGGAAATCTACCAAAAAAAAAAACATATATTTTGGCACTATTGACTAACAAATTACCTATGTTTATTTATTTGTTATTATTATTATTATTATTATTATTATTATTTGCAATTTAACCATTCAAACTGATAAACACTTTCAAGATAACAATTGTAACCGCTTAGTGTTGATTTTAACGATTAAATTGCATATATATATATATATATATATATATATATATATATATATATATATATATATATATATATATATATATATGAAAGACTTTTTTTGTTAATAATATTAAAATTTAAGGACTTTTTTGAAAGTTTTTTTTTTGTATTTATTAAAAAATTTTGAAGAAAATTTATATTTATTTTTAAAAAGCTCAAAATAAATTTCTTTTTATTAAAAAAACACAATAATTATAATTTATACATATTTTTTGGATTTTTTTGTGACTATTTTTTATAATAAATATCATTAGTACAATCAGACAAAAATCATTTACATCTTATATAACTTAAGATAACATTGTTGTTTTGTCGTAAGAAGTATATTTTTAGGACAATTTAATCATTAAAACTGAAAAGTCATTTATATCTTATATAGCTTAAAATACTTAAACTTTAATCTCAGGAAGCTGATTTTTCCAAGGTTTATTTTGATTCTTCCACTGCATAATTAATGGATAGACTATTTTACCCCTAAACACATTTAGTTTGATAAGTATATGAATCATATCATCATTATCATACATACTTATAAAGCTAGCATTTTTTCTTGAATCTCATGCATTTGAAACCTCTATTCTTTTTTCCTTTCATCACATTCATTTGAAACTCCCATGACTTTTTAATTTCCTTATAATAATAATTATAATTTGGTAATTAGGTTAAATAAATATCAAATCTAAAGTGTATTCATATATAAACTAAACTTCAATATTAAAATAATATCTTTAATTTTACTTATAAAATTATGGTTTTTAACTTTTAACATATTATACTTAATTTATTAGTTTTAATATATTGTTGGATGTAAACCATTATCATATTAAAGGTATAATTTTTGAATAATTATTCTAAAATACTTAAATTATTAATTAAAATATAACATTATAGGCTCAACTTAAATATAAATTTTATTTAACTTAAACAACCCAAAGATTATTTTATAAATAGTTAAAAGTGATAAATTGTAGTGTCTTTCTAATAATGATTGTAAGTTGGTTAATAAGGTTAAATAAATATCAAACCTAAAGTGTAATCATAAATAGACTAAATTTCAATTTTAAAATAATATATTTACTTCTATTTATAAAGTTATGTCTTTAAATTTTAACATATTATACTTAATTTATTAGATTTAAAATGTTGTTGCATGTAAACCATTATCAGTTTAAAGTTACAATTTTTGAACAGTTTTGACAAAATACTTAAATTGTTAATTTAAATATAACATTACAGTGTCAACTTAAATGTAAATTTCAGTTCCACTAAAAAAACCAAATAATATTTTGTAATAGTTAACAGTGATAAATTACAGTGATAAATGCAAAAACTAAATTGTAATATAGTTTAACTAAAATATTTCCTAAATATATTTATATAATCGTTAAAAAATTTCAAATAAGTAGCTTAAAATAACTTATAATAACAATAGTTAAAAATAACTCTATATAAAAGCTTATATTGTTACCTTTAAAATCAAAATAACAATGTTTGATGTTTTAAATAATTATAATGATATAAATTAAAACATTAAGCAAATAAAATTTAAAAAATTAGTTAAAAATAACAACTATAAAAATATTAAACAATATATAATATTTAATTTTATTGATGTGTAACTCGCGAGTAAAAGTCATTCAAATGATTGAGATTATGACGTTATAATAGATTTATATCTTATCATATAATTAAAAATAATCAATATATTATATCAAATTAATATACGAATTATTATATCAAATTTAACAACAACGTTATTGTTATATTTTAAAAAATATATATTTGTAAAAACTTCAACTATATAGGTGTTTCTGCGCATTACAATGTCAACTAAAATATAAATTTCAGTTTCATTTAAAAAAACTAAAGAATATTTTGTAAATAGTTGAAAGTGATAAACTGTAGTGATAAAAGCAAACACTAAATTGTAATTTCAATTTGACTAAAATATTTTTTAAATATATTTTTATAATTGTTAAAAGTTTATAAATAAGTAACTTAAAATAACTTACAATAACAATAGTTAAAAACAACTCTTTATAAATGATTATATTGTTAGCTTTAAAATAAAAAACAATGTTTGATGTTTTAAATAATTATAATGATAGAAATTAAAACATTAAACAAATAAATTTTAAAAAATTAATTAACAATAAAAAAACTATATATAACATCAAATCATATATTACATTTAATTTTATTCATGTGTAACTAGCGGGTAGAAGTCATTTAAACGATTGAGATTATGAAGTTATAATAAATGTATATATTATCATATAATTGAAAATAATCAATATATTATATCAATTTGATATAACCTTACAGGATCAACTTAAATATAAAATTTAGTTCAACTTAAACAACCCAAAGAATATTTTGTAAATAGTTAAAAGTGGTAAATTGTAGTGTCTTTCTAATAATGATTATAAATTGATTAATAAAGTTAAATAAGTATCAAACCTAAAGTGTAATAAAAAATAAACTAAATTTCAATATTAAAATAATATTTTTACTTCTACTTATAAAGTTATGTCTTCAACTTTTAACATATTATACTTAATTTATTAGATTTAATATGTTGTTGTATGTAAACCATTATCAGTTTAAAGCTACAACTTTTGAACTGTATGAACAAAATACTTCAATTGTTAATTTAAATATAACCATACATGGTCAACTTCAATATAAATTTCAGTTCTACTTAAAAAAACTCAAAAAATATTTTGTGAATAGTGAAAAGTGATAAATTGTAGTGCTAAATGCAAAAACTAAATTGTAATATCAATTCACTAAAAATACTTCCTAAAGATATTTTTATAATCATTAAAAGTTTTGAAATAAATAGCTTAAAATAACTTATAATAACAAAAGTTAATAATAACTCTATATAAATGATTATATTGTTACCTTTAAAATAAAAAAAATTGTTTGATGTTTTAAATGATACACTGATGAAAATTAAAACGTTAAGCAAATAAATTTTAAAACCGAATTAACAATAACAACAACTCTAAATAATATTAAACCATATATTATATTTAATTTTATTCATAAGTAACCCACAAGTAGAGGTCATTCAAAAGATTGGGATTATACAGTTTTAATAGATGTATATATTATAATATAATTCAAAATAATCAATATACTATATCAACTTCGTATACAAATTATTATATCAAATTTAACAACGACATTATTGTTATATTTAAAAAAACATATATTTGTAAAGATTTCAACTATATAGATGCTTCTGCGCAACGTGCGGGTATTCGCCTAGTACTATATTATAAATGAAACATTTTTCCTTTCGCCACATTCATTTGAAACTTCCATGACTTTTCAATTTCTTTCTAATAATAATTAAAAGTTGGTTAATAAGGTTAAATAAATATCAAATCTAAAGTGTAATCATATATAAACTAAATTTCAATATTTAAATACTATCTTTACTTCTACTTATAAAGTTATGTTTTTTTAACTTTTAACATATTATAATTAATTTATTAGTTTTAATATATTGTTATTATCATTTGAAAGATACAATTTTTGGAACAATTTGTATAAAATATTTAAATTATAAATTTGAATATAGCATTACATGGTCAACTAAAATATAAATTTTAGTTTAACTTAAACAAACCACAAATTATTTTGTAAATAGTAAAAGTGATTAATTGTAGTTTCTTTCTAATAATGATTATAGGTTGGTTAGTAAAATTAAATAAATATCAAACCTAAAGTGCAATCATAAATATACTAAATTTTAATTTTAAAATAATATTTTTACTTCTACTTATAAAATTATGCATTTAACTTTTAACAAATTATGCTTAATTTATTAGATTTAATATGTTGTTGTATCTAAATCATTATCAGTTTAATTGAAACATTTTACTTTCACCAAATTCATTTGAAACTCTCATGCATTTTTTCTTCCACCATATTCATTTGAAACTCTCGTGACTTTTCAGTTTCTTTCTAATAATAATTAAAAGTTGGTTAATAAGGTTAAATAAATATCAAATCTAAAGTGTAATCATATATAAACTAAATTTCGATATTAAAATAATATATTTACTTCTACTTATAAAGTTATTTTTTTAATTTTTAACATATTATACTTAATTTATTAGTTTTAATATATTGTTGGATGCAAACCATTATCATTTTAAAGATACAATTTTGGAACAATTTGTATAAAATATTTAAATTATAAATTTGAATATAGCATTACATGGTCAACTTAAATAAAAATTTTAGTTTAACTTAAACAAGCCAAAGATTATTTTATAAATAGTTAAAAGTGATTAATTGTAGTTTTTTTCTAATAATGATTATAGGTTGATTAGTAAAGTTAAATAAATATCGAACCTAAAATGTAATAATAAATATACTAAATTTCAATTTTAAAATAATATTTGTATTTCTACTTATAAAGTTGTGTCTTTAACTTTTAACAAATTATGTTTAATTTAATAAATTTAATATGTTGTTGTATGTAAACCATTATCAGTTTAATTACAATTTTTTAACAGTTTGGACATATACTTAAATTGTTAATTTAAACATAACATTACAATATCAACTTAAATATAAATTTCAGTTGCACTTAAAATCCAAAGACTATTTTGTAAATAGTTAAAATTGATAAACTGTAGTGATAAATGCAAAAACTAAATTGTAATCTCAATTTAACTAAAATATTTTCTAAATATATTTTTATAATCGTTAAAAGTTTTCAAATAAGTAGCTTAAAATAACTTACAATAACAATAGTTAAATATAACTCTATATAAATGATTATATATTGTTACCTTTAAAATCAAAAAAACAATATTTGATGTTTTAAATAATTATAATGATAGAAATTAAAACATTAAACTAATAAATTTAAAAAAATTAACTAACAATAACAATAACTATAAAGAACATTAAATCATATATTATATTTAATTTTATTCATGTTTATCTCGTGGATAAAAGTTATTCAAACGATTGACATTATGTCGTTATAATAGATAATAATTCAAAATAATCAATATATTATATCAATTTAGTATACGAATTACTATATCAAATTTAACAACAACGTTATTGTTATTTTAATATATATATATATATATATATATATATATATATATATATATATATATATATTTGTAAAGACTTCAACTATATAGGTGTTTCTGCGCAACGCGTTGACATTCACCTAGTATTTAATATATGGAAGTGAAGTTTACAATAAATTAAGGCTATAAAACACGCACGCTGCTATGCAACTTGGAACTCCACCAAATTTGAGATTTACTTTACTTTGATAATCATATCTTTTTTTTTCAAATTAATTACACCATGAACTCATGAAGGTGGATTGAGTTTGAAAAGGGTACCCATGACACCCGCCCTGTCTGTTTTAGAGCCAACGATGATTTGGATTTCCATGTTTATCATCTTCCTTGAGGACGTAAGAAACTTATCTTGTCGTGTGATATGTCAAAAACATTTTCGACACCATCCATAGGGGTAACAATTCTTCCAAATTGGTTTGCAAATTTAATGGTGACATAGATAACTACATCAAGTGCTTGAAGTGGCAGACCAAAAAATTTGAATTGTGCAATTCTTACAAAACGTAACTCATATTGGTCACCTGGCTTGACCCATTTGATTCTTTTTTTTTTTTCAAATGTTCTAGCTATGTACGAATCCTTTTGCGTCAGGAGAGTGATAGTACGTATAAACCACCATGGTAAGATAACTCCACATCTTAAAATCCTTCAGTGGGAAGATGAGGGTGCCCAGAGGGTCAATGATGAGGGCTTCACCAATGATAGTTGATGTCCGCAGTCAAGAGCAGTCCTACAATGGGGGCAGCTGCCCCTACAAAAAAAATAGTTATTTTTTCAAAAAAATATTGTATTTTAACCATTCAAAATTATATATTTTGACTCTTCAAAAAAAATTTACCCCCATAAAAAGTTATAAAAAAAAAAGTTTTGCCCCCACTTCGGAAAATTTTTAGGTCCGTCCCTGTCTGTAATACTCATGAGACCCAAACAGGTATGGTCTTAAGACAAATTAATTGGCTCAAAGTTGTAGATGGCGGGTTGTTGGTAAAGCCTTTGATGGTGTCGACATAATACTTGTGATCCATGTGACCTGCGACATATCCAATTGGGAAACCGATGCGAGGAGGTAGGCATAGGAGGAGTTGGGTTCTTACGCATCAAATGTTGACGTTGGAATATGGAAATATTGGCTTTCGGCGTTGCATCACAACATTTGATTTGATATTACCTTTTTCTCCATCTCATTGATGTCTTTAACTCCCATGAATATGATAAACATCAAATTTGAACTGTTACAGTTCTTCATGGTGTAATATACTTCAGTCACCGTCCCAAACTCTTGGAAGGTGTTTCTCAATTCGTGTTTGCGGGTTTATCCATGGAAATTAGATACATAGCTAGAAGGTGATTATCAGTCAATTTGTTGGGCCACACACCAGTGTTTTTCCTCCTTCCGACTTTCGTCAATTCTTGCTCATCCGTACCACCATGACTTTTCATATTTTCCCGAACCTCCATTATTTACCAAGTTGGATAGTATAGATTTTGGTATGTAGGTTAATTCAGGGATATATTCACGTGAAAGATTAAATATTATCATTTATGACATTATATTATTTGTAAAAAAACCATCTCCATATATTAATTATTATTCACCTTTACTAAATGCAATTGAGAGGTATAATAATCCATCAATTAATTATTCAGTGGATACCAAAGGGCTTGTAGCCCAGCGGTATCAGGTGGTGCCTTCCCTCTTTGAGGTCGAAGGGTTCAAGTCCCGTCGTGGACCTAGGTGGAATAGGTGTTGTTAGCTTAGGAGTAGATTAGATTTGACGGTTCAAAAAAAATATATATTCAGTGGATGAAGTAAAACAATCATTGGAAAAATCAGCTCCCTTAATCTTATTAACCAAAAGTCATTCATGATTTATTTATTTTTGTAATTTAATCATTAAAACCGACACTAACCGGTTAAAAAGACTGTCTGAAAAAAGAAAATTTAAAAGTTACCATTTTGTAAACAAAACCAAAATATATGATATTTTTTTTCAGATTTCCTCTTTATTTATAATAATGAAGTCGGGTTCACCTTACTATTCAACAAAACATTCCTATATAGAATTAAAGTGAATCATAATTTCATCTATTACAGCGAACCAATTGTCCTTTTAATTTCTTTTTATGAGAGAACATGCATCAGTAATGTACGTAGTTAGTTCCATCATCACAGAGTCACAACACATTTCTTTTCATATCGCTCGAAGTGGTTAGACAACAATATAAGAAGTAATTTATTTTCAAAATAACTACAACTCATAAAGAAAAACCCCATGACAACTTTTTTTTTTTTTCTTTCTATATGCAAATATTCATTTGTTTTAATAGTCTTAATATATATATATATATATATATATATATATATATATATATATATATATATATATATATATATATATCCTAATAAATAAGAACGATATTTGAATTATTTAATATCCACTTGTCATTTTAATACTTTTTTTTTCTTTTTTATTCAAATTTCACAATTTTATAAATATATTAATCAATGTACATTATAACTTTCTATTTATGAATTTCTCTTTCTATATATATATATATATATATATATATATATATATATATATATATATATATATATATATATGGAAGGGTTATATGGAAAATAAACAATTATGACAACATATGTTGGAACCAATGAAAGCATGACAATACATCACTTTGGAATAACTACATAAATAACTTCCATAGTAGATTGCTTATGAATAAAGAAATGGACACGTGTCAGTTGGTCATTGGTTCCAGCATATGTTGCCCTAATTGTTCATTATATATATATATATATATATATATATATATATATATATATATTAATGTGGATAGTACATTCCATTTGTGAATTCATATTAATTAATTTTATTAATATAGATTAGTTAAGACCAAATTACATAAATAGTCCATGTGGTTTACTAAATGTCACAAAATTAATCGTTACTTATCTTTTTTATTAACATTGTCTTTGTGGTTACCAAAACTTGCGTGAATTGTCTTTTTTTGCTCACAACGTTACCTTTGGTCTTTTTAATAAACCCGTGTAATACACGGGTCTCACATGTAATGTGTGTGTGTGTGTGTATATATATATATGTGTGTGTGCGTGTGTGTGTGTGTATATATATATATATATATATATATATAGAAAAGTTCAATAGAGAACCATAATTATTGGTTTTTCAAGGAACCAAATCTTTTTTTTTTCAATTTCTAGAGCTTATTCTTTATTGAAAAAAAATCTAAAAATATGTAAATTCACATGTTAACATTGTGAATGTGAAAAATATTTTTTGGATTCACATTTTGAATTTGACGTAAAAAAAATCGAATTTGATATCATTGGAAAAAAGGATAAAAAGTTATGAATTTCTGTATTTTTAGTTTTTTTTTTTAATAAAAAATAAGTTCTTAAAATTGAAAAAAAGATTGGTTCCTTAGTTAATTATGGTTCTCTATTGAACCCCATTCTCTCTCTCTCTCTCTCTCTCTCTCTCTCTCTGTATATATATATATATATATATATATATATATATATATATATATATATATATATATATATATATATATATATATATATATATGAAAGTTATAGAAAGCTATTTTTTTTAATATGGAAATCGTAAAAAACATTTTGGCATGTTTGTAAATTGTGACTTGTATTTAGCTGGTTAACTTCCGTTTTATATTCTATTTATTCAAACAGAAAAATAAACTATTTTTATTATTTATAGAATATTGACATACACCAAATCGAATATTGATGTAATATAAAGTAAATCACTCTACATGAACGTTCATTGTTGTGCGACAATATTATAACTTTTTCATATAAAATAGTAATTTATTAATAAAGCAAAAGTCAATGCTTTAAATAGACAAGGATATGGAACCCCTTTTTGGTATATTATTGTACTTTGAACATTTGAAAGTTTTTTTTTTCTTTAATTATTATTTTCATATCATAGTCTATATATTAGATTGTGTATGTAATACATAATGTATTCATGAAATGTTTACAAATAAAGTTGAATATCAACTTAACTCATTTTTCTATTGGTTTGAAAGTGTGTCCGTATACATCTATTTAGGGATGTCAAAAATCTTCATGGGACCCGTTTCCATGGGATCCCGATATCGGAAGTCAGTATTTCCGTCCCATACTCTCGCGGGGGCCCGTTTGTACATTTATGTAAAATATATATTTAATATAAAATACATATACAAAATAAATTTTCTAAATTTAGGTTTAGGTTTCACATTTCCCCTTTCCTTCTTTACTACACAGATATGGCGACTTGTCACTCCCACCCAAGATGCCAAGAGCCCAATCTCGTCATCAGCATCGTCGACGAGTCGACAACAGAGTTAGCTGACGCAAGTCGACGCAACGTCATCGACAAAACCAAACATCTACCAGCATATGCCCTATCAACAAAATTGGACATCTCCCACCCAAGACCCTACGGATAATCATCAGCACTCATCTGGTTCCTTCTTCTGTCGGTAAACTTCCGTTGCCGAGTGTCGACGCCCTTCTGCCGGTCTTAATCGACTGAGATTGTTCGTGTAAGATTGTAATCGATTTTTCAGGTCTCGGAGACCCCAAGTCTTCGATTGTGAAGTTTCTTATTTTTTTTTCCTTTATGAAGTTGTAATTTACTAAATTCTATCAAATAGTCAATGATTTGTCGATTTCCAACTTATTGTTTATGTTTTGTTTCTTGCAACACTATTACACTATATCATACGAAGCATGAACAAGTTATTGTTTCTGATTTCTTGCAAAACTAAGTTATAAATTTGTGAGTTACATTCAACTAAGTTTGGGTTTGATTTATGGGTGTATCAAGACTACACTTTGTCTTTATCATATGAATTTTTGGGTTTGATTCTTTCACAATTCTATGATTTAAGTGTAACAAAACTTATCATTGAGTTTATCCGAATCTGATGTGGTAATGCTGATTTTTTGTATGGTAATGTTGATTTATGTAATGTTGGTTTTCTGCTATCGTAATTCTTATTTATGCAATGCTGATATGGTGATTCTGATGTATGTAGTGTTGATATGGTAATTCTGATTTACTTGCTAAAAAATTAGGTTTTAAGCTTTTTAAAGTTATTAAAAATAGTCTTTAGCCTAAAACATAGCAAACTTTTTAAACAAAAAATCCAATTTTAAGGTTATAGACCGGGGGCGATTGAGGTAATCGGGGGCGGTGATGAGGGCTATGTAAACGTGGGGTCCGGGGGCGGGGCAACAACTAATTTCGGGGGCAGGGGCGAGGGCAGCTATTTCTACCCCCGTTTGGTCTCGTTGACATCCCTACATCTATTATTTTAGGTGTACATGTGACTTGTATGTGACCCAAACACTACAAATATGGGTTTATGGATCCAATAGAGTTGGTGGGTATGTTCTTGTAAAATTCTAAACTTCTTTTTTACAATTGGGAAGTCTTGCGATTGCAATATTTACCGGTAGTTACGTGTTAAAAAGAGACTGGTGTGTTTTATGGCCTATATACTTATGTGTTTCAACATGTGTTATATGCTTCAATATCATATTTTCCCTTAGGTTTAACTTCATAATTCTCCTAGGGATGTAAGGGAATTATTATCATGAGAGTAGATGCCTTCTTAGATCTATGTCATGAATTGCATTGTTTGTAATATTTTTTTTACCTTATGATGCTTATTGATATTTTATATGATTATAAAATGTACTTTGTTTCAACATATAGGGCATGATCGACAAAAATACTTGGTAACAAGTAGCTTCTAACTAGCAGCCTTTTATTAAACGCTACGTCAAGTAGCATTTAGATTTGGAGCATTTTGTTTAAAATAAACATTATAAGCTTGTAGTGCCAAACGAGGCTTTCTTTTCAAAACGGAACGTTTTGTCAAATGCTAAAAGCTAAAAGATATAAAACGCTCCCAAACGCTTTGTGTCGAACACACCGATATTCAAATTGAAGTTATATTATATGATTTAGATATTTATGGCTTCAATATAATTAGAAGACATTAGGATATGATTATTTCAAATGACCCACACGGTATGTGTTTAAATACATAACCCAAACACCTACATATTCATGACATATGTGTTTTGTTGTGAGATTATGTTGTTAACGGCTTTGATTGATGTTATTTCAGCTATTATGTGAACGATATGGGTATGTAAATCATGAAATCAATTGAAATATTCGAATGGGTGTTGGTGTTGCCATTGGTGATGATGCCATACCTCTGATGTGAGAGTTATAGTTGTTGCCATACGTCACATAGCCAACATTTGGTGAGAGTTTAAGATCACGCATAAATTTTTTTTGCCCCGTCATGTGCATGGAACAAACGCTATCAATATATCATATTGTATCTTGTTCCGAAGAACGGAGTGCCTGGAAAAATTAGTGAATTTTGGAGTTTTTAGGCTACGAGTTAGGTTTTGGGACTTGGGCACGGGCTTTGGACGTATATTGTGACTTTTGAGCAACGGATGTCTCGGAGTCGGAGGGCTTGTTTCAAGATTCTTTTGGAAAGAATCAGAAAACCATGGTCTCTTCGTTGATCTATAAATCATATCCAACAACAAGTTGTTTGGAAACAACATTTATTGGACCAACAATTTTTGAAGCTTTAGGAATCACAGTGTCACTTGAAGATGCAGTTTCATTTTTAATACTTTCAACTTTCCATTCAATTTTTTGGTTTGAATCATTTGAATATTTTTTAGAAATAGTGTTCTTGGCAACTTGTTCTTTGTTCACTACTTTAGATGGCACATTTGGTTTCGAACGATGTTGTGGTTTGAAAATCGTACCATCAAATTTAGCAATGAACACAGTGGAAACTGTTCGAGAAGAGTTAGTATTGGTGGGATGAGTATCAGCAACAGTCTGTTTCATAATGGGACTAAAAACCTTGTTTTGAGCTACCGAACTAGGAGGATTAAAAGGCATGTAACGTCTCATTTTCACAACAAAAAAAATCATTTTTAACTAAGATAAAACTTCCCAGTTTATTAATCCATTAATTAAGAAAACCATTTATTATGAGTTACATTTATTAAAAATCAGAGTATTGTAGAAACGCGAAATCTTTAATGTTGTTGATGAGTGTGTATAGTCTCGCCTTCGCCTTCCAACAATAACTGATGATACATGAAACCATAAACAACTAGGTAAGCATAAAGCTTAATGAGTTTCCCCTAAAATACCACCATATAAACATATCACATATACAATCAAACATGTCGGGTCCAATCAACCATTGGGTTGGAATACCCCAGGTCCAGTCAACCTTCGGGTCCAATCATTCTCAGCATGGAATACCCTAGGTTGGAATGCCAATATACAACAACTCCATTCAACAATCGGGCTAGAATACCAAGGGTTTGTTGGCCTACCGCCTCAACCTCATCGCTATTCCCGAGCCTCCGTGCATACGACTTACAGCAGGCCCGCACCGGGTATCTTAGCCTACCGCACAAAGCAGGATCACCTCAAACTAACCAAACACAATATGTCGACATATAAACAATCAATACCAAGTAGGCACATAATACATTCAAACAACAATCATACAACTCACTACTGCTTACTAATCCTATCACAACATATAGTCCCACTACCAGCTAACCCCCATAGAATGTGTAACCATAAGTAACCAGATGTGAGATAGCCACCCAAACAGATGGTCATACTCTAGGGACACAACCAAACAAGCAACAGGAAAGAGAGCCTAGACCAAGAGTTCTCAGACGATCCTACATGACCACCGACAATCCTTAAGGGCACTCTATAGATAATAACCAACAAGCACAAATAACATACAACTCTACAGGTTATTACCACAAAGCAACATACTCAATACCAAGAGACAAATCTAACTGATCACTACAACATATCAGCATGCTCGATACCAAAACACGGATCTAACAGATCACTACATCATAACAACATACTCAATACCAGAACACATATCTAATAGATCACTACAACATAGCAGCATACTAAATATCAACAATCAAAGGATTGTATGGCCGTATATACTTAGAGGTGAGATAGTCACCCGGACAGGTGACCCTACTTTAGAACCATAAACAAACAAGGAACAGGTAAGAGATCTTAGATCAAGAATCCTTAGTCTATCCTACATGACTATATATAGTCCCTATGACATCCCTTTAGTGACAGATAACCAAAACTAGTGGGCCGACATTGGTGCCTTCGACCCTTGGGTACAATAAGGCGAAACTCACCTTGATATGCATGTATGTAAGCACTATATCAACGGAGAACTCTACCAGTTTCAACTTACTTCCAATCACTTACATAAAGATACTTGAGTCAATATGTGACAACTGGCAGTTCTGGGTTAATCAAAGTCAACAAGTCATCATAAGTCAAAGAAGTCAACAAAAGCCAACTGATTAGAACATGAATTTAGAGTTTTTATCTTGTTTTTAGGGTTTTCGGTTTAGGGTCGAAAACGCTATGTTTTCGCTTTTAGAGTTCTCGGCTAGGACCGAAACTCTTTGATTTCGGGGGTGCTGAACCAAAATCAGTATGTGATTTCGGTGGTCCAATGTTGTTCTCGGTTGGAAAGAAAAAGGAGAAAAGAGTTGACTTAGTGATATAAGAGTTTCATCCTTTCCAACACAAAATAATATCCAGCAGGTATCAAGGATTTTATCCATCAAATGACAATGCAAACATCACTTCATCTTTCCCCTCCTTAACTACGTCCGAGAACACCTCCAATCCCCCACCATTCCAATTTTCTTCAACTTACTCCATAAAACTTATCCTCACTAGGATAAATTATTCCAAGTGGTTCTTGACATTTTGGTAAGTGTTTTCTTCATAATCTAGTGTTAATGCACACTTCTATGCTAGTTTAATCTCATTTACACACATTATCATGTGGTAAAACTCATAGGATAATACCATCTTCACGGAGTTCTTCAACCACCTTCAAAGTGCTCTAAGATTGAAGATATTCACCACCACCTCTTTATCCAACCACAACCACACTCAAGGTGAGTTCATACCCCCCATATTTTTATGTTTTAAAGGGGGGAGGGGGGGAATACAAGCAATATATGGAATATTTACATAAATATAAAGTATATTTGCATGAAATATGGTTATCACTAGTTCTTAGAACATTCATTGTTGTATGTTAGTTTTGAGATGTAAATCTAAGAATAACAAAACATAAACTGTGTTATATATTCATAAGAAAAAGGTTATATTACAAAACTATAAAGACTAAGATTTTTTTGGACAAAATATGGTTTTTATAGCAAAAATGGTTATAACCTAGTTATTCTACCATTTTTGTGGGATAAAACCCAAAATATGTTGTTTTGGTCATACATTTTGAAACTAGACAATATATCAAGGAGTTAGTTTCACAAAAAGAAAAACTCAAGAATTTATCATATGATATAAAAATGGGTTTTTTAAACAAAAATGGACATAACAAGTTTATAACATCATTTTGTGAGTTTTAACTAAAAGTATATAGTTTTTTTTAAACATATGAAGCTATTTTGAGTTAAAATCCCAAAAGGGCTAGAAACAAATTTTATCAACTTTATATTTTTCTAGTTACCGGTAAATATCGTTAAAAGGGGCAAAAACTATAAATGGAATTTTCATACCAATTTTCTCATACTTATGTTAGATGTAAGTTTATATGATATAATATGTTAAAAGCATCTGGACAATACAACTATTACATATTTACATAAATGTTTATATAAATGGATTTAACAAAACATTCGTAATAAACTATAATTGGTATAGTTTGGGAATCACTAATACTACACTATCATTTTGGACGAATCATATGATTATTTAAGGTTATCAATATACTTACACTATATGGCCCTATCGGAGGGTAATACTTACGGTAAGGGTCTCATTACACTAGACGTAAACCTGTTAATACAATTTTGTGAGACACTAGCTTCACCGTACCTAACAGAGTATACACTAAAGTCTTGAATTATAACCAGAGTCTCGGTAAGAGAGCATGACACTTGTGTATAGATCTATACGGGACTGACAACCCCGCACCCAAGCTGTTAGCTACAGTTAGACCGACATGTATAGGGTGACAAATGTCTAACATTCCGACACCTGAAGAACATCGTAGCAGGCCACTAGTTGCTAGCATGGTTAAGATAACTCACATGGGGTATTAACAATGCATTTGGTTTACGGGGTTAACATACATTCAAGTAGTTTTATATAAAGATAAAACTTCATTGTACTATTTTCCAATACAAAACTACTTATATTTTTGGTCTTTGGGTTTAAGACTTACAACTCATTTTAAAGAAAAAATTGGATTTTTTGAAAGCACACTCTATCATTCATACAAGGAAAAATTACCGATTTTTCGCATACAAAACTCTTATGAAATCACCAACCTAATTTTTGACACTTTTTCAAAACCACTTGTATTCTCAGGAAATCAGTAAACATGTAACCAAAAGGGTTTTGAGGATGGGGCGTCGTCGCGTCACGTTATTTACTTTTGAACATATGTATTTAACATCAAGTAAACAATGTATTGTGTATGATGTAAACTTTTAATTATCAATGTAATGGTTGTATGACTTTCATCACTTTTATTCATTTGTTATGATATTGTACATGAAGTCATCCACCCCACACATTTCCGTCGTTCTGGTTTGGGGGTGTGACACAATACCCGATCACAAGTTATAGTCACTTGCAACAATGACTACCCCACATGAAATGACGATTAGGGTTTCACATAAAATGACAATTATTGTTATGTAAAAACACTCAACCCATTATGGATTTAATCACTTAAGAGTTAAGGGTATGACTGATAAAGGTTTAACTTAGTCATTCTCGTGTGAAATAATAATCCAACCAATGGCCCAAAATACGGGCCTGATCATTGTCCAAAATAGAGCTCCCCGATTCTAGGGTTTTTTCACATAAAATGATAACTAGGGTTAGTGTTCCACACTTAACCCCATAAGGAGTTAATCCATTAATTCCAATATCGCATTAAGTTAATTGTAGAGAATTATTAAGTATTATTTTAAGTTTAATTAGTAGTTTTAATGCGGGTCCCGACCAACTCCAAGACTAAGGTTTCTTGACATTAGGGTTTTCTAAACCCTAATTAGGGTTTCTAACTCGTAAGTTAGATAATTAGTTAATTAAATAAATATATATGTGCTTATAAATCGGGCACCACCCACTGCCACCTCGGGCAGTGGTGGTCGGCGGCGGTTCTTGGCGAAAGGAGGCGGAAACCACCATTGTTATGGCGGGAGTTATAATTTTTTAGGTCCAAACACACACATAAGTTAACAACCACCAAATATGGCGGCTAGTGGCGGCAAAACGGTGGCAGGCACCACCTCACGGTGGTGGTTGGGATTTTCCTTGATTTTTCGGCCAATAATTGCTCCTACAACATCACGCTATAATACACACACATATTTACTGTAACGTCCCAAAATTCAAGACTAAAAATTTCTTTTAATAAAATATTAATTAACGTAAAATCGTCATTTCAAAACATAAACAGAGTATTAGTTTTCAAAACACATGTTCATTATCAGAGTAAAACATTCCTAGGCTGACTAATCTATGGTGTGTGCCATGCGATCATCCCGAGCTCCATCGTCCACTACCGGAAGTACCTGAAACCAAAACTGAAAACCGTAAGCACGAAGCTTAGTGAGTTCCCCATATACCACATACCATACAAACCATTCATAGCTAAGAACCATACATAACCGATTTATCCATAATCAAGTAAGGTGCTATGTGCCAAACATAGTCTTGCCATTATGCCACGGGCCGCGCGTGGTCTTCCTGGTCAAGCCTGGGCCGCTCCTTAGGTCTTACAGACAAGTGCCAAGGGCCACCCCCTGGTCTTACAGACATGTGCCAAGGGCCACCCCCTGGTCTTTTATGCAAATATCACAAAGACAACCGTACATACTACTCTACTTAGCTAAACAACATACAGTGTGCCAGAAGCCACCTCCTGGTCTTTCATATATAATAACATACAATGCGCCAGGAGCCACCTCCTGGTCTTTCATACATATTGCCTAAAGCTAACCCCCAGGTCTTCCTGTCATCCATAATAACATACTGTGTGCCAGGAGCCACCCCCTGGTCTTTCATGCATATTGCCTAGGGCTAACCCCCGGGTCTTCCTATCATCCATAATAACATACTGTGTGCCAGGAGCCACCCCCTGTTCTTTCATGCATATTGCCTAGGGCTAACCCCCGGGTCTTCCTATCATCCATAATAACATACTGTGTGCCAGGAGTCACCCCTGGTCTTTCATGCATATTGCCTAGGGCTAACCCCCGGGTCTTCCTATCATCCATAACAACATACTGTGTGCTAGGAGCCACCCCCTGGTCTTTCATGCATATTCTAAATGGGCCGGCATTGGTGCTTTAGACCCATACAAACAGTGAGGAGACTCACCTCGCACTGCTGAACTCTGCTGATAATCCTCTGGCTGCTGACCGACAACTCTCTGAACCCCTGCTCCACTCGCTCCCCGAGCTACCAATGTCAAGGCAACACTGAGTCTAACTGACCCCCGAAAGACAACCAAGTCAACTCATATCAAAGTCAAAGTCTTGGTCAAAGTCAACCTTCCAGGTCAACCCTACTCGTCGAGTCACCCTACTGACTCGCCAATTTCATAAGTCCAGAGTCCTTCCACTCGCGACTCTACTCGCCGAGTCTACCGATTTCCGAGTCCTGGCCTGTCCAACTCACCGAGTCTCTAATCGATTCACTGATTCGAGTCTAAACTCGAAAGGTTTGGGGTTTCGCGACCTGACTCGCCGAGTCCAGGACAACCTTCAACAGACTCACCGAGTTGTTCATCCAACTCGCCGAGTACATGCCTAACTTCATCCGAATCGACGAGCTGTTCATCCCACTCGTCGAGTTCCTCCTCGTCTTCATGTTACTCGCCGAGTCCACTCAAAGGACTCGCTGAGTCCATTCAGATCTTCAAACATGCAGAGGACTTTTTAGTCATGCATGGACTCCAAACTGTAGATCCACCCTTCCCGTGCCTATTCCTTACGTAAAGTTGTAAACTTTACGTGTAGAGATGGAGATCTAGGCAAAATACACCATAAACTAGGGTTTAAGGCCAAGGGGCTTCAAAAATTGACTCAAGGGCTGATACTTTGTGCTTCTCTAGTCCATAACACACTTGGATCTGAAGTAGCAACTCCAGATCCGGCTTCTAACTCAAATGGGTGACAAACCATAGCTTAAAAGCCCCAAATCTCTCAACCATGGAAGATCTAAAGGAGAGAAACGACTTATTACCTTCAATATCTCAGAAAGGCTCCACAAACTCCAGATCTGAAGCCAATCCTTGAAGTTTCACTGATTCCCCTCTTTCTTCTTCCTTCAATCCACCCAAAAATGGCTTGGAAGCTTGAATGCACAACAATGGAGGCTTAGGGTTCACTTTCTGAATGAGGGAGGCTCTAAGGAACCCTAATGGAGAGAATAAGGAGCTTAAATAGCGCCCAAAGTCCCGGATTTAGGGTTTTCCTCGCACAGACCAGACTCGCCGAGTCCACTTGGCCGACTCGCCGAGTCGGTCACTTACACCTCGACCCGGATCCCGCTCGGACTCGCCGTGTCGCCCCTAAAAATTAGGGTTTTCTTTCCTTTCTTGGCCTTCAAAACTTTGGGTGTTACAACTCTCCCCCACTTAAACTAAACTTCGTCCTCAAAGTTTGCTATGGCCCACCGCCTACGATCTGCCTCCAATAACTCACCAATTAATCCAACACCAGCTGCCTACCTTCGCTGGCCTCCCGCTCGGTCATTCCGACTAACACAAATCCTTGCGGATAATCATTTCGGGTCAACTTTGACCCTGATTATTCTGGAAACACAACTCACTCAGCCGACAACCTTCTGGTACTCTCCGAGTACCGCAACTGAACCCATAGGGATTCACCCCTTCTTCCCTCACGCGATTCCCTTGCCTTCCCAAGGAGATGCCCCAAAACAACTATCTCCCCTGCCACTGTGAAGATCCTATCTTCACCAAATCCATTACTCCCGCTACTTCCAGTACGGGTCATTATCGCCAGTATCCACTGGGCATTCTTTCTACTATAATTGGTGTCGAGCACCCCACGACCAACTATCTGAATTTCACCATAGACTGCTTACTATGCAGGTATTTACACTATCTTATCTAATAACTTACCCCATTCTAATTCTTGGGTCCTTGATACCGGTTGTGGTATTCATATATGTTCTGATTTACAAGGACTAAGAAGAAGTGAGAATGTGGAGCAAGGAAGAATAAACTTGATCATGGGAAACAGGAAAGCTTCATATGTCACCAAGATTGGAGTTTATACTTTATCGCTAAGTAGTGGGTTTAGTTTAGATTTGAATAAGTGTTGTTATTCGCCAGAAATGGCAAGAAATTTTATTTCCTTTCATGCACTGTATAAACAAGGTTTCACCTTTTCATTTGATAATGAAGTTGGTTCGATTAATGCTTTCTTTAATAATGTTCTTTATTTTAAAGCATTACCTTGTGATGGCGTGTATGAAACAGTATCTGTGGTTGATAACTTAGGAAATAATGTATTGTGTATTGATTCTGTTAATAATAATAACTTGGATAAAGCATCATTATGGCATTGTCGTCTTGGACATATAAGCAAGAAATGCATAGGCCAACTCCAAAAGGATGGAGTCTTGGAGTCATTTGACCTAAAGTCAGATGATAGTTGCGAATCATGCTTACTTGGGAAAATGACAAAGTCATCCTTCACAGGTTCTTGTGAGAGGGGTGAAGGTTTGTTGGACCTTGTACACACGGATGTGTGTGGACCATTCAAACATGCCACAAGGGATGCTAATCGTTATTATTTGACTTTTACTGATGATTACAGTAGATATGGATATGTCTACTTGATCAAGCATAAGTCAGAGACTTTCGAAAGGTTTAAGGAATTTAAACAGGAAGTCGAGAATCAATTGGGCAGGAACATTAAGATGCTTCGATCCGATCGAGGTGGTGAGTATCTTAGTTCAGAGTTCCTCGACTATCTTAGGGAACGTGGGATTGTCTCACAATTGACACCTCCCAGGACACCACAGTTGAATGGTGTAGCTGAGAGGCGTAATCGAACCTTGTTGGATATGGTTCGTTCCATGATGATTCGAGCTTTGCTACCAATCTCATTCTAGGGGTATGCCTTAGAGACTGCCGCCCATATTCTTAATCTAGTCCCTACAAAGAAAGTTGCCAAAACTCCTCACAAGATGTGGACTGGTAAAGTACCCAACCTATACCACATCAAGATTTGGGGTTGCGAGGCTTTTGTGAGGCGCGAGACTCATGACAAGCTAGAACCCCGAAGCGAGAGGTGTATTTTCATCGGCTACCCACAAAGATCCTTTGGTTACCTCTTCTACAGACCTAGTAATAATGTGGTCTTTGTAGCAAGAAGAGGAGTCTTTCGAGAGAGAGAGAGAGTTTATAAGCCAAGGAGACAGTGGGAGGAAAATTGATCTTGAAGAAATTCAAGATTCAAGTGGTGAAGGAACTTCAAACTCTAGCCCTCAACTTGAGGAGGAAACTCCTGTTGAGCCAATTGACGAATCTGTACCTCTAAGGCGTTCCACGAGAGTTAGGAATGCACCTGAGCATTACTATGGTTTCCATATTACTGCGGAAGGTGAGACACTTATTAGTGATGAGACACTAGTAGTTCTGGATGAGCCTAACAGTTACACGGAATCCATGGCAGGCCTTGAGGCTGCTAAATGGAAAGAGGCTATGGATAGCGAGATACAGTCCATGTATGAGAATCAAGTTTGGAACTTGGTTGAGAATGTACCAGGTCGTAAGACTGTAGGGTGCAAATGGATCTTCAAGAAGAAGACCGACATGGATGGTAATGTACACACTTATAAGGCTCGACTAGTTGCAAAATGTTATTCTCAAACTCCGGGAGTTGATTATGATGAAACCTTTTCACCAGTGGCCAAGATAAAGTCTATTAGGGTTCTGTTAGCCATTGCTGCATTTCATGACTATGAAATATGGCAAATGGATGTCAAAACCGCTTTCCTTAATGGAAAGTTAGCTGAAGATGTTTACATGGTTCAGCCAGAGGGTTTTGTCAGTACAGAGTACCCCAATAGAGTGTGTAAACTCGAGAAATCCATTTATGGATTGAAACAGGCACCTCGTAGATGGAATCTTTGCTTTGATGAGAGAGTCAAGGAATTTGGCTTTTCAAGGAGTAAAGATGAATCTTGTGTCTATATCAAGGCTAGTGGGAGCACAGTCAACTTTTTGGTACTGTATGTGGATGACATACTACTCATAGGAAATGACATTCCAACCCTGCAGGAAGTTAAGTCCTGGCTTGGGAAGTGTTTCGCTATGAAGGACCTTGGTGAAGCTGCCTATATCCTAGGGATAAGGATTTTGAGAAACAGGAGTAAAAGACTAATTGGACTTAGTCAAAGCACCTATGTGGACAAAGTGTTGAAAAGATTCAACATGCATAACTCCAAGAAAGGTGAGTTACCCATTCAGAGTAATGCCAGATTGAGTAAGACACAAAGCCCTAGTACTGAGGCTGAGATAGCAGAAATGAGTCGACTACCTTATGCTTCAGCTGTAGGATCGATCATGTATGCTATGACGTGTACTCGACCTAATGTAGCCTTTGCTTTGAGCATGGTTAGCAGGTACCAGGGGAACCCTGGCAAGGCACACTGGACTGCGGTAAAGAATATCCTCAAGTACCTGCGGAGGACTAAGGATTGGGTCCTTACCCTAGGTAGGAGTGATGACTTGAGAGTTGTAGGGTATAGTGATGCTAGCTTCCAGACTGATAGGGATAATTTCCGCTCTCAGTCGGGCTGGGTCTTTACCTTAAACGGAGGAGCAATCACTTGAAATAGTTCCAAGCAGGAGACAGTGGCTGATTCCACTTGTGAATCAGAGTATATAGTAGCAAGCGAGGCAGCAAAGGAGGCTATATGGCTAAAGAACTTCATCGGAGACCTTGGAGTTGTACCAGCTATAAAAGAGCCAATGGAGATTTTCTGTGACAACAATAGTGCAGTTGCCTTAGCCAAGGAACCAAGAGATCATGGGAGATCCAGGCACATTGACAGAAAATATCACTTCATCAGACATCGAATAGAAGAAGGAATCCTCGTGGCAAAGAGGGTATCATCAGATGAGAACCCAGCAGATCCCCTCACGAAGGGACTGAGTAGGGTTAAGCATCTCCAGCATGCTCGGAGCATAGGGCTGAAGGATGATATAAGTTTTAGTAGTTAGATAAATTATGAAATTTGTAAAGTGTAATTGACATTAGATGATGAATAAAAGGTGTTTTATTTATGAGTAAAGTGTTGCTATCTCTTGTCGATCGTTCACTATATTTATTTTGCATGTTTTGACTTCCAGAATAATTATGTTTGGTATATCATATTATTCAAACCTCCACAGTCGGTCATATGTCGGAAGTAGGTATGAATCAAGACTGTCATGATTGGTTGCAGAGGTCTAAGGTGTTGGACATGGCTACAACAATCATGAGTGCTCATAAGTTTTGAGCATTGGACTCAACCCACGCTCACTAGAATCACTTCATGGAATTTTATCTCGAGTGATCGTGAGACGGTAATATCATATAAGTCTTCAAACCTAGAGATATGATTTGTTACTTACGAGTTGGTTATGCACTGATTGTACGAAAACGCATTGGTAACTCGATGTTATAAAACGTGCCTTTGTGTATAATTCAATGAGTGGTAGAACAAACATATAAGTCGAAGTTTATCTGTTCCTTCTTGGATTAGAAGCTGATATTTGGGCCCCTTGATGATTTTGTTTTGACCTATGTACCGGGCCCGGTCAGAACTAAATTGATGTGTTCAGTTAAGTTCTATGTCAAACAAATCGGAAATCGGGAAACAAATGCTGGGCAATAAGTAAGACCATGTTCCATGTATTTGTCCGGCTGATATCTAGAACAGAGGATTATATGATCACTTATCTAAAATGGCGCGTTCTAGTTCAACAGAGTTTAAAGAGCTACGATTGTTGATCGGTTCCTGAAGTCATACTTGCAACTATAGTTATTAGACATATCCAAGTGGGAGACTGTTGGATATAGTGTTTAAGTCCATAACTATATTTGGTATGTACTTGACCCGACCCGGCATGGTCCATTTGGGTTGCACTTCACCCGAACAATTTATGGATAATCTGTTGAGAATAGTACAAGTTATGATTTATTAATATATTATAAGTTCTAATATATTAATATAAGATCATATTATTTAATTAGTATTGATCTATAATTAATCTAGGATTAATTTAGAGATCAAAGATATTACTAATTAAATATAGGCTTCTATATTTATATAGTGTGGGCTAAGGCTTATTTGGAATGGGCTAGGCTTGCATGGGAAAGTCCATGGATACTCCATGGAGCTTTAACCCATGGATCTCATGGAAATGGAGAGACATGGGTATTAGGGTTTACATGGATGTAACCCTAATCCACCACACTATATAAAGAAGGTTTTGGTTCTTGAAATCACACTAGTTGACACTTGTTGAGGTGAGGGCCGATTTCAAGATAGTAGTGACTATTCTCTTAAAGTTCCAAGTTTGTGGTGATTTGTGATTTCCATTTGAGGCATCCACACTATTGGTGCTACTCTCTAAAACTCCAAACAATCAACTACAACTACAAGGTAAGTATTTATACTAGCTTTATTTGATTCATGTTCCCCATGCCATGCTAGTTAGGATATGAAGCTTGGAAAAATAATTATTTGCATGTATCTTAGACAAACATAGATCCAAGGTTTATTAGGGTTTCATGTACACTTAGGAAGTGTTAGAATGCTCAAAACCCATCATTAGCCTCAGCTAAGTCTTTACTGCCTGCGAAAACCCAAAGATTTCCATTCCTTCCTTCCTTACACGATAGGCATGATAACCACCATCGCCCTATCCCTGCTAGCGATCCGTCTCTAGCCCACTCCAACTATTGTATGATTACCGAATACTAGATGAACACCTCCCGCATCCCTGATGCTAAAAAAAATCCCCTAAGCTCTGACTACTGTCCTTATAGTCTGAATAACTGGGTACAGACTCCTTGGTGATAAGCCACTTTCCTTGATGCTTCCGAAAGCCATCCCGAACGCCGAGATTAGAACCATCAAACCCTGATGATGGTGGCTGACCACTCCCCGAACCATTTTCAACCATAACCGAGATGATATTGGACACTTCGAACCCGAAGTGAAAGATGACCTACACTAGCTACTAATAGCTCCTGGTATGCAATTGGCATATGACAATTCCAAAATACAATCCAAATATAAGCAGAGAGACAAATCATACATAAAATCGCCTGAGTCCAGGGTAAAAACTTCTCTAATTCACATAGGAATGAAAATAGCCATAGATACGTACCTGCAACATTCCTTGCTGTAATCCAGATCTTCCGCATCTGTCACTGCAAGGCAATACCCTCTCGCCCATCCGTAATCCTCATAGTCGTTGGGGCAGGCGCACTCCCTGCTCCTCCCCTCATCGTCGGGCAGTCGGTCCTCTTGTGGCCCACCTGATTGCAGTGAAAACATAATGGGCTTGCTCCCCGTGGGCAGTCCCTGCTGACGTGACCATCACTGCCACACTTGTAGCAGTCGGAACCCCTGGAACGACACACTCCCTCGTGCGGTTTCCCGCACGTGCTGCACTGACTTCGGCCTTGCCGACCCACTAATCGCTGATCTGAAGTCTTGGGTCTCTTCCCGGGACCCTCTAAAGTGAATGTTTGATCTGACTTCCTCTTTGCAATGTGCTCCAGATCGATCTCCCTTTCCCTAGCTCTGGCAATCATAGAGCCCAGGGTCGGGCATGCCGAGAAGTTGACATGCTTCCGAATCTCCGCTCTCAACATGTCATGATAGCGGGTCCTCTGCATCTCATCATCCCCTGCATACTGAGGAACTAATAGGGCCCTCTCCCGAAACTTGGCGGTAATCTCCGCCACCGACTCTGTCGTCTGTCTCGTGTCTAGGAATTCTTTGGCCAGCTGCTGAAGCTCCACTGCCGGTGCAAACTCCGCCCTAAACCTGGTCACGAAGTCTGACCAGGTCATAGCCTCGACGATCGAGGCTCCCAATAAGTCTCCAACTGACTCCCACCAATCTCTAGCTCTGTCTCTCAAACATGTCGCCGCGAAGCGGACCTTCGACCCATCCGGGCAGAAGCTCGTCAACTGTGCAGACTCAATGTTTGCGATCCATCTCCTGGCAGCAATGGGGTTCTTCACCCCGTGAAAATCCGGCGCACCACACCCTCTAAAGTCCTTGAAGGACAGCGTGTGCGTACTTGCCTGGCCAGACGCCAAATCACTCCTAAAAGCTCGGAGGCGATCCTCCATCAGCTCAATGATCCCCTCCTTGATCGACCCGAAAATGACCGGGGTCGCCTCAAGGATGCCTTTCGTAATCTCAGATGTGATGAACTCGCGCAACCCATCATCAACTGGTTCGGATCCTGCGCCCGAACCTGATCCTGAACCGGATCCTGACTCGCCCACTGGTCTCTCTCGCAACGTCACCATGCTGAAAATATAACGCAACCACTACCAGAATACGGATCACTGCTGCAAGATCAAACACACGCACTACCAGGTTCCTGGTCTTGTCTCGGCCCTTCCCGAATCGAGTACGGATCCTCTGCTTTCAGTAGTACGAGCCCATACTACCTTCCACATCTATCCGTACTTTCCTCAGGAATTGCTTTGACTCCACCAGGTCCCTTATCCACTACTACTGCTCCCAGCACTATCCCATCCTAGGCTTACCCTAGGGAAACCTCTGACTCAACTCAACCAGTCCTCAGTTGCTGAAGGTCTCCTTGTGATGCCAATTAGCCATCACCTGGTTACCATCACATGTGACGAGGCTCAGATAATCCTTCAAGTAAAAGACTCATCCCTACAACGGTTGGACTCAAACAAGAGCCGCGCAATAGGGCCAAATCCAGCACTCTGAGATTATTCAACCCTGATCACATGTGACGTGACGTATCCACCCTATGGCTAACTCCCATCACTCAAAATCCCACAATGCACAAAGCAAGCAGCATTCGGACAAGGGGAAAATCTAACCACAACATACTCAAGCAATCATATCCAAATAGCAAGAATCTGAACTAGCATGCAACACAAACTCATAAACTTAGGCATAACCTAAACAGGCTATCCTACTACTGTCTAATCAGCACTATCATGCAGCTCAAAACACATATAATAGGCACATAAGGCATCATTCCTAGATCCTTAGTCCTAATCTAGCATGCTGTTCTATCAACTGACAATCATAACATAAACTTGTATGGGTATTTTGGGGTACTTACTTGAGCTCAATTGATTCCATGCACCACACCCGTTTTCTCTTTTCAAAGTTCTTTCCTTTCTGATTTTTTTTTGCTTTTCTAAAACTGTTTTCTTTCCCAAAACTCTCTTTTACAAAACTGTCTTTTTATTTTGAAAACTTCTATACCAATCCCTCAGTTTGAGTTCAGACACGCTTGAGAGCATGTCCGAATCCCTCAAACCAAGGCTCTGATACCAACATATAACGTCCCAAAATTCAAGACTAAAATTTTCTTTTAATAAAATATTAATTAACGTAAAATTGTCATTTCAAAACATAAACATAGTATTAGTTTTCAAAACACATGTTCATTATCAGAGTAAAACATTCCCAGACTGACTAATCTATGGTGTGTGCCATGCGATCATCCCGAGCTCCATCGTCCACTACCGGAAGTACCTGAAACCAAAACTGAAAACCGTAAGCATGAAGCTTAGTGAGTTCCCCAGATACCACATACCATACAAACCATTCATAGCCAAGAACCATACATGACCGATTTATCCATAATCAAGTAAGGTGCTATGTGCCAAACATAGTCTTGCCATTATGCCACGGGCCGCGTGTGGTCTTCCTGGTCAAGCCTGGGCCGCTCCCTGGGTCTTACAGACAAGTGCCAAGGGCCACCCCCTAGTCTTACAGACATGTGCCAAGAGCCACCCCCTGGTCTTTTATGCAAGTATCACAAAGACAACCGTACATACTACTCTACTTAGCTAAACAACATACAGTGTGCCAAAAGCCACCTCCTGGTCTTTCGTATATAATAGCATACAATGCGCCAGGAGCCACCTCCTGGTCTTTCATACATATTGCCTAGGGCTAACCCCCGGGTCTTCCTGTCATCCATAATAACATACTGTGTGCCAGGAGCCACCCCCTGGTATTTCATGCATATTGCCTAGGGCTAACCCCCGGGTCTTCCTATCATCCATAATAACATACTGTGTGCCAGGAGCCACCCCATGGTCTTTCATGCATATTGCCTAGGGCTAACCCCCGGGTCTTCCTATCATCCATAATAACATACTGTGTGCCAGGAGCCACCCCCTGGTCTTTCATGCATATTGCCTAGGGCTAACCCCCGGGTCTTCCTATCATCCATAATAACATACTGTGTGCTAGGAGCCACCCCCTGGTCTTTCATGCATATTCTAAATGGGTCGGCATTGGTGCCTTAGACCCATACAAACAGTGAGGAGACTCACCTCGCACTGCTGAACTCTGCTGATAATCCTCTGGCTGCTGACCGACAACTCTCTGAACCCCTGCTCCACTCACTCCCCGAGCTACCAATGTCAAGGCAACACTGAGTCTAACTGACCCCCGAAAGACAACCAAGTCAACTCAGGTCAAAGTCAAAGTCTTGGTCAAAGTCAACCTTCCAGGTCAACCCTACTCGTCAAGTCACCCTACTGACTCGCTGAGTTCATAAGTCCAGAGTCCTTCCACTCGCGACTCTACTCGCCGAGTCAGTCCATGACTCGTCGAGTCTACCGATTTCCGAGTCCTGACCTGTCCAACTCACCGAGTCTCTAATCGACTCACTGATTTGAGTCTAAACTCGAAGGGTTTGGGGTTTCGCGACCTGACTCACCGAGTCCAGGACAACCTTCAACAGACTCACCGAGTTGTTCATCCAACTCGCCGAGTACATACCCAACTTCATCCGACTCGACGAGTTGTTCATCCCACTCGTCGAGTTCCTCCTCGTCTTCATGCTACTCGCCGAGTCCACTCAAAGGACTCGCCGAGTCCATTCAGATCTTCAAACATGCAAAGGACTTTTTATTCATGCATGGACTCCAAACTGTAGATCCACCCTTCCCATGCCTATTCCTCATGTAAAGTTGCAAACTTTACGTGTAAAGATGGAGATCTAGGCAAAATACACCATAAAATAGGGTTTAAGGCCAAGGGGCTTCAAAAATTGACTCAAGGGCTGCTTCTCTAGTCCATAACACACTTGGATCTGAAGTAGCAACTCTATATCCGACTTCTAACTCAAATGGGTGACAAACCATAGCTTAAAAGCCCCAAATCTCTCAACCATGGAAGATCTAAAGGAGAGAAACGACTTATTACCTTCAATATCTCAGAAAGGCTCCACAAATTCCAGATCTGAAGCCAATCCTTGAAGTTTCACTGATTCCCCTTTTTCTTCTTCCTTCAATCCACCCAAAAATGGCTTGGAAGCTTGAATGCACAACAATGGAGGCTTAGGGTTCGCTTTCTGAATGAGGGAGGCTCTAAGGAACCCTAATGGAGAGAATAAGGAGCTTAAATAGCGCCCAAAGTCCCGGATTTAGGGTTTTCCTCGCACAGACCAGACTCGTCGAGTCCACTTGGCCGACTCGCCGAGTCAGTCACTTACACCTCGACCCGGATTACACATGCAAAATTACATACAAACACAACACATACACACGAACACTCAACAACAGCGACAAGCGGCGGCACCTAGGCGGTTATCGTCGGTTTCTCGCATGAATGAAAAGGAAAGAAGCCGCTTAAAGCACTTATTTTTCTGTGAAACGAAAGCAACAACAACATCCCATAACATCCAACTCTGATTCCCTTACCCAACTTCTCTTCTTGTCGGAAGTGACAACATCAAGGCGGTGGCTGCTCGGTTTCACAGCAGTCGGCCACCACGAAGGAGACAGTGGTCCGACAACCCTTAGTTTCTTCTTCCGACCGTAGCGCTCCAGTATGACGTTGAGGGGGAGGTATCGTTGGTCATCTGAGATGGTGGCGGTCGAGTTTGGCGGTGTAAGCGACAGAAGTTGGCGATGGCGGCTGGAGCATAAGGTGGTGGCTACCAAAATTAGGGATATGGTTTTGAGGATGCTCTTTTAAATGAAGGAAAAGAAGAAGGTGACGGGCCTTAACCCGTCTTTGATTCAACTTATGCCGAAATTCCATTTTCAGTCCATCCTTCCCCAATCTTTTTTAATTCGAGTCCATATTTTACTTTTAGCCCCTGCTTCCAAAAAACTATTCAATACAAGTCCAATTGTTATAATTAAGACTCCAAATTCCCGAAATTATAACATTTAACTCCCATGGCTAACGCTGATAAATTATTACAGATTTAGGGCTAAACTAAAATAATGTATAAAATACATGTCGGGGTTTTAGGGTTTATTATTTGTTTATCTATTTATCTTATTTTATTTAATTTATTTTATTTATTTCAGTTAAAACAAAATGTTTCAAGGCCTCTTAAGAATCTTAACAGGCACAAATGTGTTGTGGTTCCTAGTGGATGGGCCCACAGTCTGAGATACTTTGTTTTTAGAAATTTCAATGAATCTAGAGTCATGTTTGGACCTAATTTCCTTTTTGAGGGCATTTTTGGCTTCTATCTTAGGATCGATCACATATATCCTATTTAACGAAGGTTTCTTCTAGGTTTCATATGATGACTTGGAAGATTGGCCAGCAGATGGATTGTTAAACATAGGCTTGATTGGCACCAAGGTTGTTTTTGAAATCACTTGAGAATTTGAAACACAAGAGTCAGATGAATAATCTACTATTTTCTTCTTATACGTCACTATCAAAAGATCCCCAAACAAAATCTGATTTATCTGAGTCAGGTCCAGTTGTCTCCGAAGTAATTTCCTCAACAACATGATTGTTAGGAGGACTATGGTTCAAAATTTGTAATGCAGTATGGGTGATGCTATAGAAGGATTTTGATGTCTGATTCAGGTCCAGGGGTATCAAAGGCGAAAGAGGCGTGAAATCGGGACACTTGACGACTATGGGTTGAAACTCAGGAATCAGAGATGAAAACCGTTATGAGGTCTCATGAAGGGGTAACAGTGGTGAGACAGGGGTATCCGAATATGTGTGGTTCAGAATGTATCCCATAAAGGTTAGATCTCATAACTCCTTCAAGGGACAAGCAATTGGTTTCGGAAACTCGCATCCGATACCATGCGCTTTGGACCACGGATGACGAAACTTATGAGTTACCTGTGCAGTGGTTTTAATAATATCTATGGCATGATGTAAAACATCAATTTTGGCATTCAGACATTTGTTATCATAAATTAAAACATTCCTTTCAGAACAAGTGATTATAAATTTGTATTTAAGAATGATACAATCATCTTGTGACATTACAAGTTCACGTTCTAACGACTTTATTTTAAGCTTCCTATCCTCGAAACATAACTTAAGACGACTCAATTCACTTTCCATCTTCTCACTCGCTTCTACGGTAGACTCACAGGCTTTATAAATGATGTTCATATTTGATTGGATCTGGGTTAGATATGGTTCGCAAAGAGATAAATCAAAATTATTATTAGTAATCATAGATTTTACCTGTTGAACGATGCTTCGACCTGATGGATCGTTGGTTGCCATGTAGCATAAATTTGGCTCAGCATCTTCATAATCTCCTTTTGATCTAGATGACTAGTAGCCTTCATCGCATTCAATTTTCTGTCTAGCCATAAGACACATATTCCTTCTAGAAATCACATTATCTTCATCATCAGATGACCAATACCCTTCCACATCTCCTGACACAGTGGTGACAAATGCTTTTTCACTTGCGACCATTTATTGAGCTCGGCGTGCATAGTATGCAGAGTCTTTGATCTTTGGTTTTTGTATGGCTTCAGCCATACAATCTTTGGCAAAGTGATTTCCATGACCACACTTGTGACAAGTGACCTTCGGTTTGTCTGACTTCAAATTATCACGGGATTCCGAGGAGTGACTTGGTATCGTGCTGTTTGGCTTGTAGGCATGTAGGTTTTCTGAGGGTTTAGGAATTGATTAGGGATTACTTTGACGAGGAGCTTGGAACGGTTGTGAAATTGTTTGTGATTGGGGTTCCATGGTCTCTTGTATTTCATGGACTGCAAAGCAAACTCTTGTTGAAAGCGAAGTTCGAAGTCCATCGCTTTAGGGTTGAGGTCTCCATCAAACTAATAGTTAGAATTATAAAGAACATGTAAAGTTGGTGGAGAGGGTTGAACAGATGGAATGGGAGGGATAACAACTTTGAATGGGTCCAAAGCAGAGGGGTTCGAGACTTGAGGATAGAAAGAACTAACAAGAGCTAGAGGACCTCATGTGAGTTCTCTCAGTGTTGGAGCTAGAGGACCTCATGTGACCCATACACTATGGATATGGGTTTATGGATCCAATAAAGTTGGCTTGTATGTTTTTGTAAAATATATTATAAACTTCTTTTTACATTCGGGAAGTCTTGCAATTGCAATATTTACCGGTACTTACGTGTTAAAAAAAAGATTGGTGTGTTTTATGGCCTATATACTATGTGTTTCAACATGTATTATATGCGTCAATACCATATTTTCCCTTAGGTTTAGCTTGATAAGTCCCTTAGGGATGTAAGGGAATTGTTATCATGAGAGTAAATACCCTCTTAGATCCATGTCATGCATTGCATTGTTTGTAATATTTTTTACCTTATGATGCTTATGGATATTTTATGATTATAAAAATCTACTTTGTTTCAACATATAGGGCATGATCGGCAAAAATACATGGTAGTAGGTAGCTTCTAACTAGCAACGTTTTGTTAAATGTTACGTCAAGTAGCATTTGGATTTGGAGCATTTTGTTTAAAATAAATGTTATAAGCTTGTAGTGTCAAATGAGGCTTTCTGTTCAAAATGGAGCGTTTTGTCAAACGCTTCATGTCGAACACACCGATATTCAAATTGAAGTTATAGTATATGATTTAGATATTTACGGCTTCAAGATACTTAGAATACATTAGGATATGATTATTTCAAATGACCGACACAATATTTGTTTAAATACATAACCCAAACACCTACATATTCATGACATGTGTTTTGTTGTGAGATTGTGTTGTTAGCAGTTTTGATTGATGTTATTTCAACTATTATGTGAACGATTTGGGTATGTAAATCATGAAATCAATTGTAATATTCGAATGGGTGTTGGTGTTGTCGTGGGAAGAAAATCTGCAAAGACAATTTAGGTTTAAACATCGGGATATTAATTGATTTTTTGCACTTGGATGAAACAACGCTTTGATGAAATAGGAACCCTCTATCATGTTTAACAATAGTCGATTGTTTAGGTTATTGTCGACCAACATTTTGTTGTGTATTTATCTATTATTTACATTGATTTTGGTTTTCTCTCAAACAAGATCCGATCATATTAAGAATAATATATTGTATGGGAATATCACACATAAGGTTTTACATTTATTTTAGACACTAGTTATTTTTTTAGTAACTACTTACATATACTCTTCAACTATGATTGTTTGAAATTAAAAAAAAAATAAACATTTTTTTTTATCAAAATATAAAATATATCAGAACAATGTGAAGTTGTAATATTCGATTGTTAAATGTTCAAATACCCCAAGAATAAGTGAAATCTACATATGAACAAAAGATTATGTTTAAAGTTATTTTTGGTAATGTATTAAAAATGTTAATGTTTTAATCGAATCGGTATACTTATTAGTTTTCGTTTCAAGTTCAAACCTTTAAAATAACATAAAAACAAGTTGTAGATCATTTTAAATACATTAAAATCAATAACCATAACTTTGACATAAATTCACATATATAAGAAAAGAAAATAAAATATAATACTGAAACAAAATATAATTTAGATGAATATACAAATTTCAAAAAGTTTGGTAATATTTGTGATATATTATTATTCAATTTAAGGAAGTATAAATAAAAGTAAAAAAGACATCAAAGTTTGTTATGCAAAATACTTTATTTCTTTGTGTTTTTTTTTTTGAACTGGCAAATACATATATATCTAATCTACTTCTAAACTAAGACCTAATTCCACCTATGTCCACGACAGGACTTGAACCCTCGACCTCAAAGAAGGAGGGCACCACCTGATACCGCTGGGCTAGAAGCCCTTTGATTGTTTTTATTCAATTTAACTGGTTATACTGGTATTTTTTTTTTATTTTATAAAAAACGGTTAGTTGATTCCAGTTCATAAATAGACATAAAATTAATGTTAGTTGAACTGTTCTTTTATCCGGTTCTTAGTCCAATTGATTCGACACGACGGTTCAAACCGATATTTAAAACATTGATTTTTGGATAGAAATCAAATTTTTGGATAGAAAAAACAAAGATTTGGGCAAAAAAAAAATTCATAGTCCTACGGTTTTTTAAGGATATAAGATAAATGAACCATAAAAAGTTTTTTGATGATTAGAGAAAAAAAGAAAGTAATAATTTTGTCGATGACCAAACTATCCCTAACCCTAAACTAAAATAAGTTTCACATGAAAGCATCATTGCTTTATTTTTCTTTCTATCTGACACAAAAGCATAAAAGAAATTAAAGCATAATTGTTTTTCTTAATTTCCAAATTAAGAATGCCCAACAAAAATTGTTATCTTTTTGTTAAGGTAAGCGGTCCTTCTGACGCCATTAATAATAAAAGGGGATATTTTGAAAGCAAATCAATAATAGAAGGGTTGAATCGTAATTCACATAAATTAATTTGATATTTATTTTAAGATGAGACTTGAGAGACGAGGGTAACCACCGATATAGCGAGGCCCGAATCTCTCTGATTATTATCTTCGTGCGCACTACTAAAAGTCTTTTCCGTCACCACATTCATCCTCTCTCTCTCTCTCTCTCTCTCTCTCTCTCTCTCTACAAAAAACACGCTTCTGTTCTTCACATCTTCTCATATCCACCGCCTTTCGGGTTTCTCTCTCTACAATTCTGTTGATTATCGCCTCGATCTTCTCCGATCAATCGTCTGCGACCATGGTTAATCTCTTCAAATAACATTTCTCTTACTGTTTTTACTTCGGTTGACTTGTTACATGACATATCTGTGTATTTTAGTTTTCTTCCTTTAATCGCTATTATACTGATTGTTCGTTTTTAATCTATGCATGTGTTTCCATGTGAATGCATCGAATTATGTTCTGTGTAGTGTTTTGATGTTAGGTATTTGATTCACTTTTGATGAATTTGAAACCCTAGAGTTGTAAATGGATCCAGATTTGTTACATAGCCTGATGTTACTTTTCAGATTTGGATCTGATTTCAAAACTGAGTTGTCTGACTTAATAGCGTTTAATTCTTGTTTATTTTCAAGTACAATTGATTTGGCAGCTTGGATAGGCTGCAGTTAGATAACATCGTTTTTTTTTTCTCTTTTATGATGAACTTATTGCTTGTGTATGTACGAATAAAGTGCTAATTTTGTACCAAAATGATGTTTGGAAACTTTTATTGGGGCTCATAGAGAAATGATCTGCTAAATTTAGGTATAGACTGGATTGGTTTTGATCTATCAAGTGCTTACTTACTCTTATCTGTGTAGGTGATGGTTAGATCTGACTGATCCTTAGGTATATAGCTCTATAGGAGGGTTTTGATCTGTTGTTCTCATTTGTCACAAACTTTTATCATATCCTGTTAGTCCTAATTACTTTATCTTCTCTGTACTTTTCAAGTTTTTCCCCACAAAATCCTTTCATCAAATTTTCCTAACAGTTCTTTATTCAATGATGATAAGCTTTGATACAGTTATAAATTTAGACCCTGTTATTATAAGCATGAATACTCTTTCAATAGGTATCCTGTTAAAGCTAAACTTTCTATGTGTAACATTGTTGATGAATCACATGAAGCTTGATTTGAAATTCATGATGATCATCTTAAGATGGAAGTTACCATTTAAATTGATGCTTATGTAATTTTTCAAACATTTAGTACATTGATCTAATTGAAAAAACATAGAATTTAGCCATGACACTATAGTGTGAATGTCCAAGAATGGTAGTTGGGTGCACCTTCTTTGTATGGATGATAAAACACATTCAATGCATTTACTCATTCTTTCCTTGTGTGCTTATGAAGATGAAAACGATGCCAGTTGCATTATTAGTAAATGCAATTTCTTGTTAAATCCAACCTTCAATAAACATTCTATTTTTAATTAGTTGTAAGTTATTTCCCCCAAATGTATTGGAGCAGAATAATAATGTGTTTAAAGTGTTTTATGATATGGAAATTGTGTAGGCAAATGCTGCATCTGGGATTGCTGTGAATGATGAGTGCAAGCTAAAATTCTTGGAGTTGAAGGCAAAAAGAAACTTCCGATATATAATCTTCAAGATTGAAGAGAAGCAAAAGGAAGTGCAAGTGGAGAAAGTTGGGGAGCCAGCTGAAAGCCATGAGGATTTTGCTGCTTCTCTTCCTGACAATGAGTGTCGATATGCAGTCTTTGACTATGACTTTGTTACTGCTGAGAATTGCCAAAAATCCAGGATCTTTTTCATTGCCTGGTAATTATTATTATTATTATATTATAAAACTGTTTTACTTTTACCTTTCCTTGATGATGTTTAAAATAAGTAATAAATGTTTTGATTGATTAGGTCGCCTGACACTGCAAGGGTGAGGACCAAGATGATTTATGCTAGCTCCAAAGATAGATTCAAGAGGGAGCTTGATGGGATCCAGGTGGAGCTCCAAGCAACTGACCCAACAGAGATGGATCTTGATGTGTTTAAGAGTCGTGCCAATTGAAATTGAAATTGAAATTCAAATAATAGTGGATTTTAATAGCTTGTGGGGGTATGGTTATGGTATGTGTTCCTTTTGAGCTAGCTGGTTATGGATATGTTTCTGGTTTGTCTTTTGAAAAAATGTTATTTTCGGTGATATTCGTTACTTTTTAACTTTTTTTTTTTGGGCTTTCGACTCCGGACGTTAGCAGATTCAGTGATCTTTTGGGGCAAATATTTTGTTATGTGGATTCTGGGATATTTAATATTTTGATGATGATATCATATTACTTTTCGGTTTGTTATATCAACTTGCATACATTTGATTGTTGTTTCATGCGGTCTATGTTGCCTTTTTCCTATTAGCCTACGACACACTCAACTATAAATATAAAATGAGCCAAAATAGTCATGTCGTTTGAAAATTTTAACAACTTATATCCAATAGCGATTGGGTGAGATATAGAGACGAAATACATAACAATTACACAACGGAGTTGCAGGAAAAGAAGTAGTTACAAATGGTACAGCAGAAAAACCAGATTTGTTGTCTACTCAAGAAGTTTTGATGATTGGACTGTAAACATGGAAGGTGTTGGACCTTCTAAATCTCTACACCACATCAAAAAAAAATCATCATTTTATACGCTAGTTTTTTACACCCACAAATACGTTTCTTAATATATCTTCTTTTTTTTTTTTTTTTTTTCTTTTAAATCTATACAAATTGTCAAAAACATCTTTTAACTTTTTACCTATTTATTTATATATTATTTCTTTGAGAACTTCATAAAATATATTATTACAAAATTATGACCAATTTAATTATTTGTATATTATTATTCCTAACTAGATGTTATTTTAAAAAAATTACATTTGTTAAATAAAAAAAAGTATATTTAAACAGTATTTTGGTATATTTATGATTAATTAATGTTGATTTAATATAAAACATGATATAATAATGAATAGTTATTATATTTAGGAGATACCTATTTATAAAAACTAAGTGAAATAAAATAAAAAAATGAACTAAAAGGTTTTTAACCCATCGGTATCCGACGTTGTCTCCCTCATTGAGATCGAGGGTTCAAATCTCACTGTAGACATAGGTGGAATAATTTAGAAGGAGTTTATATATTTGTATTTATCGTTCCAAAAAAAAATAAAAACCAAAGGATTAAAATTGACAAATGAAAATATAACTCCATTTTGATTATATTTATAAATTACACCAACATGATGTAGAGGTTTCGGTATTGGGTTGGAGATTACTTTACCAACCAGATTGCTACATGCGTGTGTTCTTTTTCTCCTTGTTACGTTTCTTTGATGTCTGAATGGTTAAAACTTACATTTTCAATCGGAGGTTTTTTTTTTTTTTTTTTTTTTTTTATAGTGTATTACTATTTTTTTTAATTAAGGGAAAATGACATAAAAGCCCTTAAGTTTTCATAAAAATATCGGTTTTACCCTTGGACGTGTTTTATGTCTAGTAAAGCTTGAACTTTAATTTGTTCATTTTTACCCTTGTAGCCAGTAAAGCCCTTGAATTTTCAACAATATTCGGATTTACCCTAAAGTTTTTCAAAAATGTTCGAATTTACCCTTACCTTGATTGTTGTTGTTATTATTACTATTATTATTATTATTATTATTATTATTATTATTATTATTATTAATTGTATAAAAATATTTTATACATACATTTTTAAATGTATAAAAATGTTTCATACGTTTTTAATAAATTTGTATACATATTATTATTATTATTACATTTTTAAATATATAAAAATATTTTATACACATATTTTTAAATGTATACAAATATTTTTACTAATATATATATATATATATATATATATATATATATATATATATATATATATATATATATATATACACTTGTATTTAATATTTATATATACATTTGATAGCCCATGTAAACCTGTAGAAATTTATTTATACATATTTATATGGTTTTTGCAAAATCAGTCATTTGACGACATTTTTTTTTACTCTATCAAACTTTTTCTGTTCGATTCAACAATTATAGATGAAGATTTAGGGTTTTTAAATGTATATAAATACTAAATACAAATACATATATTTTTAAAAATATATCTATATTAGTAGAAATATTTTTATACATTTAAAAATGTATGTATAAAATAGTTTTATACATTTAAAAATCTATTAATAATAATAATAATAATAATAATAATAATAACAATCAAGGTAAGGTAAATTCGAACATTTTTGAAAAACTTAAGGGTAAATTCGAATATTTTTGAAAATTCAAGGGTTTTACTGGCATTAGGTAACCGGTAGGTTACCTGGAAACCGCTACAAGGGTAAAAATGAACAAATTAAACAAAAACTTCGGGCTTTACTAGACATAAAACACGTCCAATGTTAAAACCGACATTTTTATGAAAACTTAAGGGCTTTTATGTTATTTTCGCTTTAATTAACATTTAAAATCATTGGAGCAAACAATTTTTTTGTTTAATTATTTTGACCACTCTTAAGTGGTCAATATAGTATGATTACTTGTATATTTTAATCTTTTCCATTTTAAAAGATATGTCATTTTATAACTAATTTAAAATATTGTAAATGTTTTTGTTGTATTTTTATAAATAAAACGTAATAATTTTTCATATTTTAGTTATATATATAAAGACTAGATATAATTGTATTATATATTTTCATATTAAGATATGATTTGTATTTAAAAATGATTAATTAAATTAGATGTTTTGTAAAACATTTGAGAGAGCTGAAGATAAATTAGTTAAAATTATAAAAATAGCTATTAAAATAAAATAAGTTTAACCATTGGAGAAGTCATTTATTTAGAGGTCAAAAATAATAGATGATGAGGTGACAATAACTTTAAGTTATAACATATGTTAACCATTGGAGATATTCTTACTTTATAATAAAAAAAATGATAATGTTAAAGTTGTTATATCATATCATATGGACACTCATTACATGACCATATGAAAAAGTGGTCATCTCATCACCATGTCCATACCATAGTGAACTTGGTATACCTGCGATATGCCAATATTTCATTATCATTTTCAATAGAAAAAAAAAAAAAACTAAAATACTAGAATTCGATTAAAATTAAAGCATTACACTAATTTAAATGGAAAATTGCAAAGTAGGAAAAAAAAAAGTTACTTTAATTTATATAAAAGGAAAATTACTTAATACAGGATTAGTTTTCATTTTCAACGTTTGCATGTGTTCACTAAAACGGTTTCAAAAAATACCACAACATATACCTAACACTCATATAAGGAAAATGTTTATGATTCAGTTGGAATTCTTAGTAATGTTTTAGCGCCACATGGATGACTTTAGTGTTGTTACTCCTATTTAGATATGTGTTTTTTAGATCTTTGTAAATGCATTGATTATTTTTTAACAAATCCCACCTGGATGCCGATAAAAAAGAAATAAATTGTATAAATAAATTATAGTAAAAAGTGTTAGTATTTATATGAAAGTTGGAATCATTAATATTTAATGAAATGAACTTTTTTTAAATATTGTCGTTAAAACGCTAGTCAAATAAACAGTCAAAGAAATTAAGTCTCAACTCTTCATATTAGAATTAGTCGTCTTATTCTAAATATCATGAACCACCAATGCAGTGGCACCGTGATGTAGTGCACAACCGTAATCATCTTACCACCTGACCATGAATGATATTCGTGTTACACCAAGGCCTAAAGGTTAAGAACATCTCGACCCTATTTTATTTTTTACATCAAAATAATATAAAAAATGATGTAAATAACTCTACTTTGTTTTTAGCACCATTTTTTACATTAAAAATTATATTTTTTAATATATATATATATATATATATATATATATATATATATATATATATAGAGAGAGAGAGAGAGAGAGAGAGAGAGAGAGAGAGAGAAGCGCCCTTCAACTTGTTAGCTTTTTACTTATTTATTTATATACTTTTTACGTAAAACTTTATACAATATATTATTATAAAACTAATGAAATTACTTGTCTGCATAGTATCAATGCAAATCAGATATTATTTTATTAAAATGACATTTTTTAAAAGGAGAATTTCATATATGTCCTTAAATTTTAAAATATCATATTTGCCCAGCTTAATTTCTCAATATTATATTTACCTTTCATAAACCTTCAAAATATCATATTTGCCCAAATTCTTTTTTATAATGTTTTTAATATTTTATAATTATTTTGATACCTTAGAATTATTAAAATAATTAAGAAAATTAACCATATTATCCTTACATCTATGATAATGGAATGTGAACTTCTAAATTGTTGGAATGTCGACCTCTTTGACAGATAAAAATATTCATCTTCAACCATTTCTATGGAATGTATATTTTGATTGTTTAGTTTTTTGTTGTTGATTATTATTATAGTGTAGATGGAAGATATATATTTTAGATATTACCATTGATATTCTGATGTTTAAAAAGTACATTTACGATATTCTGATATTTAAGGACATATATGATATTTTAATGTTTAAAAAGGACATATATTATATTTTGAAATTTTATAAAGGGTAACTATGATATTTAGAAATTTTATGAAGGCTTAAATATGATATTTAGAAATTAAGTTGGATAAATATGATATTTTGATGTTTAAGAAATGTGTATATAAAATTCTCCCTTATATTTAAAACAGGATTTTATATTTATTGTTAATTAATGAAAATTAAACATCTCGTAATATTATATTGAATAATTAGTATTTTTAGGATAGACAAAACTGCAAAAATGGTCCCTGTGGTTTCTTATTTTATGTGGTTACGGTCCAAACGTTTGAAAAGTTGCAGATTTGGTCATTTTCAACAAGTTTTGTTGTGGTTTTGGTCCCCCGTCTGTTAGTTGGCTGTTAACTTCCTTAAAATGACAATTTTACCCCCAGGGACCATTTTCACAGTTTTGTCTTTTACCATACTATAAGGACCATTTTTGCATACATTCTTTTTTATTTTACTGAAGTATTATTTATTAATAGATATTATTTTTAATATATAATATTATATATTAATAAATATTCTTTTATTGGATTATTAATTTATTTTAGTTGATTTCGTTTATTTTTTTTGTTGGAATAATTATTTTTTATTGAATTATTATACATCAATACATATAGTTTTTAATAAATAATATTTATATCATAATAAATATTATATTATTGGATTATTAATTTTTTTAGTTAATTTTTGTAATTCCTTTTTTTTAATTATTTTTATTGGATTATTACTTTTAATTTATTATTTTATTCATATACTAAATATTGTTTTATTTGGATTATTAATTTATTTTAGTTAATTCTATTTTTTAATTGTTTTTTGTCGAAGTAATTTTTTTTATTGAATTATTATAAACCAGTACATATAGTTTTTAATATATAATATTTATATCATAATAAATATTAGATTATTGGTTTATTATTTTCTTGCAGTTAATTTTGTAATTTCTTTTTTTAAACTATTTTTATTGGATTATTACATTTAATTTATTATTTTCTTCATATACTAAATATTATTTTATTGGATTATTAATTTATTTTTAATTTATAATAATACTTCTTGTTAATTTTATTGGTTCCACCACAAAATCGTGGGATACGTCAAATCGTCGTCTCTCATCATCGAAATCGTTAGGATCACTTCCAAACACTTTCATTTCATGTAGCTTATAATGAGAAACCATAGGGAAAATATCACCACCATCACTCGGTCACCACCACCACTTATAATTGTTATAGGGGTTTGTTCTGCAATATGTGGGATATGAAAGATTCCAGTGGATTATGAAGAGGTTGTCGCATCTGGCTACCAGCAACGCTGGGTGGAATAGGTAGGGTATCTATTGAACCTCCGATGTAGGTGTTTGGAGGTGAACCTGCCAATTTTTGAGGATGATAAGTGATACTTTTATGTATTTCGGCAACTTTGTAGTGCTAATAAAATTAAAAACAATTAATAGTATACATTAAAAATAAAATAAAAATCCAATACGATAATATTTATTATCTTAAAAAAATAATAAATTTAAAAGTAATAATTCAATAATTTAATAATTCGAAAAAACAAAAAAGAAATTACAAAAATTAATAATCCAATAATGTATTATTTATTATAATATAAATATTATATATTAAAATTAATATTTATTGATATATAATATTCTAATAAAAAATAATTGCTCCAACAAAAAAGAAATTATAAAAAGAATTAACTAAAAGAAATTAATAATTCAAAAAAAATATATTGTTTTGTTATATATAATAATCCCATAATATAATATTTATTATGATATAAATATTATATATTAAAAACTATATGTACTGATTTATAATAATTCAATAAAAAAGAATTACCTCGACAAAAAAAAATTAAAAATAGAATTAACTAAAATAAATTAATTATAAAAAAACAATATTTAATATATGAATAAAATAATAAATTAAAAGTAATAATCCAATGAAAAATAATTAAGAAAATGAATTACAAAAATTAACTAAAATAAATTAATAATCCAATAATATAATATTTATTATGATATAAATATTATTTATTAAAAACTATATGTATTGATGTATAATAATTCAATAAAAAATAATTATTCCAACAAAAAAAATAAACGAAATCAACTAAAATAAATTAATAATCCAATAAAAGAATATTTATTAATATATAATATTATATATTAAAAATAATATCTATTAATAAATAATACTTCAATAAAATAAAAAAGAATGTATGCAAAAATGGTCCTTATAGTATGGTAAAAGACAAAACTGAGAAAATGGTCCCTGGGGTAAAATTGTCATTTTAAGGAAGTTAACAGCCAACTAACGGATGAGGGACAAAATCACAACAAAACTTATTGAAAAGGACCATATCTGCAACTTTTCAAACGTTTGGACCGTAACTACATAAAATGAAAAACCATAGGGACTATTTTTGCAGATTTGTCTTTAGGATATAATTTCCATATAATATAAACTATAATAGAATAAAATGAAACAGAGACTAAATATGACACATAAAAGTTGCCCAAATGTAGGAAATGAAGAATTAGACTAATGTTGTGTTTGTCATACCACGACCACTTATTTTTCGAATTTTTTTGGGTTGTCGTGTTTGATAAATAAAAAATAAACTTATAAGTTAACTTTTAAGCTCACTTTTAAAAAGCTACGTGTACTAGTTTTTTATGAGTTATTTTACAAACTTTTCAAATATACACTTAATTAATTATAGAAAACTTATTTTCGAAAACGTCATTTTATATAATTTTGTATTTTTCAGCTAGCATATCAACTAGTTTTTAACAAACATTTTTTTATCCGTTCACTTATTAGCTAATGGCTAGGTTTTTAACCATCATTTGTTTTTTCAGCTACCAACTAGCTGAAAAACTAGTCTAAATATGCAAACATATGAATGTCTGGATAGACGGCTGAATCTACATCCATTTTCATATCACGATACGCAATTTGGTAATACTACTTCAACTTTTTCTCTTTTTTGACAAAATACGGCGAGAATACTACATAGTCAATTTATATAACCATTAAAATGACATCATGTTATACATAAAAACCAAACAAAAACGATTGGCGGCAGAAAAAGATAATGTTTATGGTCATTTGCCGTATAAAACATCTATATGAGCACAATTCAATACATAACAACGCAAGTAAATACAGAATTATGGTATTTTGTCGTTTAAAACATCTATATTAGCTTCATAAAAATAAAAATGGACGAAAAAACCCAGATATTTTAAAATCCAGAAAACCCCAACTTCCTGATTATTAACTTCTTGTTCAGAGAACACTAAATCATCAAGAATCGCAACGCTAACTACACTTGAAGATACATTATAACGATCAGTTCAGGATATATAATCGGTGCTAGCAGTAATTTAACAAATCAAATGCATTTCAGAGATAAAAACAAAGGATATTGATGAACACAGAGATTTCATAGCAAGAAAACACCATAAACTCCGAGATGGAGTACATCGGCTTTAATTGAAATTGAACACAAACGATACATCTTACAAATAATAATCTACGAAAATAGCTAACCTAACACTAAATCTAGCCACCGAACCCGTAAAGGGTACGGCCTTGTCTCTTCAAAGCATAAACCACATCCATGGCGGTAACAGTTTTCCGGCGAGCGTGCTCGGTGTATGTCACAGCGTCTCTGATGACATTCTCTAGAAAGATCTTGAGAACACCACGAGTTTCTTCATAGATCAAACCACTGATACGCTTCACACCTCCCCTACGAGCGAGCCTTCTGATAGCAGGCTTGGTGATTCCCTGAATGTTATCGCGAAGAACCTTGCGATGACGCTTTGCTCCTCCCTTTCCCAATCCTTTGCCTCCCTTTCCACGGCCTGACATTTTTGAAGAAGAGAAGATCTGAATTCAAATTAGGGTTTGGTGTTTTGTGAATGAATGAGATGGGGGATTGTGGTGGGAGATTTTATAGGTAGTGGCGGAGATTTGAAAGCTTTTTGAGATTGTATTGTTGGAGAGAGACGATCCGTGTCGAAAGATGAAAGGTCTGTGAGAGCCGTTTGATCAAGGTTTAATCCAACGGTGGATAGGGTTATTGGGATCGTGATCCGTGTGGTGTGCTTTCTTGTAGTCCAGCGAGGCAGATTCATCATATTCGGAGTCGTAGCTTCCTCCTATCAAAATAAACGTTTTGTTTAAAGGTAAAGCCAAAAAATTATGAGAATAAATTCCTGAAAATATATTAGTTTGCAACTTTTTCGTTAATTTTATACATGTTTATACACCAAATGTTTCTTATGTAACCAAAAAAACTTTTGTAATGAAGCAAAGTTTGAATTTCTTATCGGCGAAGTGGAAATGTATACTTTTAAAAATAAGACCTTATGATCATTTTAGGGTCTTCTAAACCGTAACTCAAATATAATTTCAATCTCAAATACCTTCTCATTCCATTAATCCATTCCGTTGTTACATGTTTCCAAACTCAATTATGGAGTTAAGATATTTGATTCCAAAATGTAAAGATTGTGAGTTCATTAAAACTCTTAATTACTTTTAAAACTTTCAATCTATCAAAAAAATTTAAATATTTGCTTCCGTTTAAACAATTACTAGATGATTTTGAGATTAATTTGATTCAAAAACCTTGTAATTTCATCTAATGGTGGACAACCTAATGGGATCACCAATTACGCTCATAAAAGTCAAAGAAACCTTGAAATCATTACAATGACTAATTTCCATACTTATAACTCTACCAGCCGATCTATTTCTCGTGGAATTAAATCAGACCACATTTACGAACTAAATTACAGCACATACAAATTAGAGTACAACTCCAAAAGAGTTTTAGAAACATAATCACTGAATCAACAAATATATAGTCTTATCAGTCATTAAAACACATCATACATGACGGATTCGATCATTCATTTTGCTGAAATGATGATTGTTTGTAGTTGTTAGGAAATTAGACGATATTTGTTAAGAATCATAACAAACCCGATGACCATTGTTATTATGTAATATAGATAACACACGAAATCAAAAACACACAAAGACACAGTATTTACGTGGCATCATCCATGCACATGATAGTCCTTTTGAGAAGAAGGTGGCGTTTGGTGCTTGTAAAGCTTTTACCAACCATAATCTTTCATTTCAAGCATCTTATTAACCTTATAGAGGTATAAAGTTTCCACGTTTATCACTCCCTAATTCATATTTAATGATTTTGGTCTCTTTGAAGAATGTTCTTGGAGTTTGACCTTATTTAAGCATCCTTGAGTCCTAAGCCCCCTATTTAAGCATCCTTAAGTCCAAAACCTAAATTTTAGGGTTTGTACCCTATTTAAGCATCCTTATGGTGTGTTCATTTTGAGGTATAAAGCTATGAACTTGATGATTATATCTCTAGATCTTGTTAGTTTTGAAAGTTTATGCTGATTAGCCCCATAGTCTTGGTCTATTTGGTTATGAGCTACCCTAGACCAAATAAGTTGTCCTTTTGGATGTGTTAGAGTATTTTAATTGGTAAAAATATGATCTTGGGTCTTCCTTTCCCTCCATACAAGTGTTGAAATGTCTTAATGGGATAAAAAGCTAGGGTATGCTTTTCTTGACATTTTCCCTTTCTCAAGGATTCTTCAGTTCTGCTTTTCCAGTGGCGCTTTTCTCCTATTGCTTCTCTATCTCCACCTATTTTCCCTCATTGATCTTGATGTCTCGGTTCTATTTCACGATCTCTCACAACATCTACCACTTGATGGAAGGTGGTATGCTTGGACTCCGGTATAAATCCACGTAATTGAGTCCTCAATCCCCATATGTATGTTTCAATCTTTCTCTCTTCAATATCAACCAAATGTCTTGCAGATCGAGCTTTGTCTTTAAATTCGACAATGTATTCTTAAACTAATTTCGTTCCTTGCACAGATCAGGAAAATTATTGCTCTAATTGTCACACTATAGTTTGAGACCAATATTCTTCACAAAATTTTACTTTAAATTATATCCTAGGTTACCATAGTCTCCAAATCCCAAGGTACAACTGATTATTTCCCACCGATAATGGGCTACTATAGTCAACAAATTAGTGGCACAATCCACTTTATCTTTTTTTCACACTCGCTAGTATGAAACTTTTTCTCACTGTGGGCCAGCCACGCCATGGTAGCTATCGGGTCATCTCGCCCCGAAAACTCTATGGGTTTACAATCCATGAATGTTTTAAAAGTGAATCCCATTGTATTTAAAGTCTCCTCTTTATGGCCCTCACATCCTGTCCCACCTTGTTTCTCTTTATTAATATCTCCTAGGAGCTTATTTTGCTTTTGTTTATGATTTGACTATTCCTTACCATTGAGAACATTATGCAACACATCTCGAAAAGCTTTAGTTACTTATTGTGCGATTGTTGCTCTAAGTTTCGGGGGCTGTTCGGGTGGCCTTTGAAAGGTCTAGTATGCTCAAGAATCATATTAAAGTGATATTGTTAATTAATATATGATACTAATGGGTCACACTAACAACAAGTTGATATAATTTATTATTTATTATAATTTGATTTTAATAAATATTCAATAAAACTCTTATAATTAAATTGGAAATTATTTATTTCATGGAAATAATAATTTTCATTAGCATGTAATATAACATAGTATTTCATAATGTATGAATTAATAAGCCGTGTACAACATTTTGGACTAATTAACGTTTTTGTCTTTTAGCAAAAGACAAAGTTTATATCTTATAAACTTTGAATTTATAAAATATAAATGTCTTCTTCTCTTTTTCTCCATGATGGCCTAAAGTCAGAAGGAGGGATGACTTTCCAATTTGTTTATTCAAAAGAAATGAAGCATGGTGCATGCAAGGGAATCATGTAAGCTTTAGGGACATGCTTGTCTAAGGTGGAAAGACCTAATAGTTAAAGGCTTCACTATAAGACAATATAAATTAGAGGCTTGGATTCTTGAATGGGTTGATCCATTCTTCCCTCTTAAAACCGTAACCTCCTTAGAGGAGGTTACTCTCTCTCTCTCTCTCTCTCTCTCTCTCTCTCTCTCTCTCTCTCTATTGTGTTATCTTTTGTTGAACAATACTTGCATCTTTTGCTCTATTTGTGTTCTTATTTCGATAAGAACTTAAAGATTAAGGTTTTAAGAATTTTGTATTATCATCTACATCAAGTTGAGTCATTGTTGGTGTTTCGAAGGTTTCATCTTATTCATCAACTTCCAAGCCCCCAAGAGGATCCAAAGAACAACAAATGTTGTTATTTTTCCGTCATTTATATGATTGGTATTTTATCTTTTTGTAACTTGCAAAGAGATCCTTGGTGGCAATAAAATGTTTACGTTATTTCGAAATTAAAGTATTGCGTTGCCATATTTTTATAGTTTATGAAAGTATTTTTGAACTAAAACCCAACAGCCTTTTATGTCCTCCTTGACATACCGAGCCTTGTGATCTTTCTTGTCACCTGAGAACCGCCCCGTCCATGTGACCTACATTTGTTATGGTTATTCACCATATTGTATAAAAACTTTAACAAACTATCTCAACACTTGCATATATATATATATATATATATATATATATATATATATATATATATATATATATATATATATATATATATATATATATATATATATATATGGAAAACAAAAAAACCCTAAAATCATAAAAATGCATAAAAAAATACCAAGACATCAGAAAACTTTTTTTTGAATTTTTTTTAATCAAAAAATTGCAATATTTTTTACAATTCCGCTGAAAAAAAAAATCAAAAAAATATTTGGAAAAAAAAGTTCAATTTTTTTTTTTTGCGATTTTGACCTAAAAGTTGCAATTTTTTGATAAAAAAAATCAAAAAAAGTTTTGTGATCTCTAAGTATTTTTTTATGCATTTTAATGATTTTTAGGGTTTTTTGTTTTCCATAGAACCTAAACTTATATATATATATATATATATATATATATATATATATATATATCGTTATCATATATCATAAATCTCATATCATTCTCTAAATAAAACTTATTACAAGCACACAGATAATATGAAGTAACCATCTTTAACTCACTCGTTTTGGTTTAAGTTTTAGGTTTAAACTCACTTAAACCTCAGTTCTGATACCAACTTGTAACACCCGACAAATTCGTATAAACCATAATACAAGTCATTATCGTTTACATCAAAAGATAATTATACATGAACAGGTTCGAACTGGGTTTACAATTTTTTTACAATATATTCCAAAGTTTATTTATCAAAAGAAACACACTATGGCTACTCCATTAAGTTCTTTCCCTTACCCATAATGCTTGTACATGTAACCATAAAACAATTAGAAAAAGCAAGCTTAATGCTTATCAAGTAAATTCTTTCCATACCTTTAATATTTTATATCACAATATCATCTTTTGTATCAACAACTCATATACCCCTCATGGGTATGATATATATTTATCATATCTCCTTAATAACTCCATTTAATACCATTATATCGTATCAAGAGTTAGTTATATCATCTAATCTCACTTGTATATCATCAAGATCATCTCAATGAAATTCCCATACATAACACCACCTAATCGTCTCTTATGGGTTTACTAGTATCGACTTCCATTCTCCATTGATCATTATCTTTCAGAAATCACATATATTGTAAACATGGTATTGCAATTATAAATTATTGAAATCTAATTAAGCATACCAATAATCATTAAATCAATATACGAGGAAATCAAAGTTTACTCAGCTTGCCCCTTATGGTTTATTTGGATGATATCCCAACCTTGGAATTTCCTTGATCGACCATTCCTCTTGATTTCCTAATCACAATTATCTCATAAATACCATTAACAATATCAATTACACAATCCAACTCATAAACATAAAGTCTCATATGTGAAAACATATCATTTATTCATCATGAATGGAATCTATAAGTATATCAATCAATAAATACTCATATCATGTTTAATTTACCTATTATATTATTACATACATCAAAATCCAACATTCAAAGAATTAATTCATTAAGTTCAATAACATGGTATTAAACTGGAATTAAGTCATAATATATCATATAACACCCTAATTTTATAAATTGAACTCAAACCCTTCATCTAGGGTTTCAAACAAACCTTCAAACTTTGCTTTAATTTCACAATAAGAGTGTCATAGATGATTATCCATACCTTGATCCAACAAATTAGAGCTTTATGCCTTCAATCTCTTCAAAATCGGACTTAGGAAGGTTAAATAGGTGTAAATCGCACCTTTAGTATGAGTTTTAGGATTGTTTCATTTGACTAGTTTGTTTTGAGTCTTATTTTATTTTTACGTCTGATTCGTTCTCATGTCGTGACATCATTATATTGGTCACGTCGTGAGCATCTCTCGTGACGTTTCCTTTATGCGACAAAACCTAATCTGTCACTAATAATATAAGACAACTTACTTTCCCATGTCGTGACTTGTCTCCTTTCATGTCGTAACACTTCTAAAGTATAATGCCCTTACTGTTTATTTACGTAAATTGGATTACCATTCTCGCTCACATTGTGACATCTTCTTGTCACATCGTGAGAATCGTTCTTCATGTCTTTTCATTCAGATGCACTATGCAACATTCATACTCATTATAATGTTATAATTTCTAAACTTTCACACATTAACACTCAGATTTAAGCATTAAACATAACCTATTTATACTTTATAACCAGAGATTAAGTCAAAAGGTACAAAATATATATTATAGAAACATCGAGCTTATTTTTGTTCCATCTGAGGATGAGATCACCGACGAAACTAAGTTCAACAGTTTCTTGAACAAACTGGGAATGATGCTTCCCGATCCCCGATTATTCAATGAAGTTCGCACTCTCTCATGCTTGCATCAGAAAATCAAATAATTTTGAACTCTAAATTATTTTTCATATTAAGAATATTTCACCTTGGAAAATAAGGATCATTTTGTGTTTTGTTTATCTAACATTTCCTTAGTTTAAGTATTTTACGAGTCACATGTTTGCAGTGAATTTCTTTCTGAAAATTTTCATCTAATGAACCAGGAAGACATGTTCCAAGATACCATTAACCGAACAAACTGTTTGACAAATTAAACTTGGGAATTAAATCTAAGATGGTTATGATCATCTCTTATATATAAGTTCGTCTGGAATATGCTCAATAGAATATCGGACAAACACATGTGTTTCTGTATATCAACTTCTGACATCTAAGATCTTCTTACTTTATTTTTACCTCTGATACCCGTTTAAGAAACTGTTATATTTCTCGGATAAATGTCATGTATTAGAGGATGTTTTGTTTCTCGAAAGTATCTTATGTCGTTTTGTGACAACCCGAAACTTTCATCCTATGTAATTGGTCTGCGTATTGTCTTTAAATCTTGAATTCGTCATCCTTTGTAAATCTTGTGGTTCCAAATGTGTGTTTTGGACATAATATAGTATAGTTTTGGGTCTTAGGAGGAGTTGGAAAGTGTTTTGCATCATGGAATCGGATCAAACACACCAAAAGAGGTGTGTGCGGCCACACTCTTGTGTGTACGACCACACACCCATGTGTGCGGCCGCACACCCAACCACACACCCTCCAGCCACACACCCAAACATATATATAGATGGATACCCCCTTCATTCATTCATTTGGATGTTCCTTACTCTCTCTCTACTTTCTCTCTCTAAAATCTTCAACCAAGAACACCTTGAAGGCCTCATATTTGTGATCTAGTTCATCTTCAAGCTTATTAGTGGTAAACACTTGAATCCCAAGCTTTAAAACTCATCATGTTCATCATATTCATGGTCCCTTGAAGGTGTACGACCGCCTTCATGAGGGGGCAGAACACATTCAAATCTCCTTAGTGTGAAGAGCAAACACTTCATTTGGACTCATAAGAGGAGTGTACGGCCACACACACACTCTGAACGGCCGCGATGATATACTCGTCTACTCTCGGAGCGAGGAAGAACATAAGGATCACATGCGATGAGTCCTGGAAACACTACGATCAGAGAAGTTACATGCGAAGTTCTCTAAGTGCGAGTTTTGGATCCAAAAAGTTGAATTCTTAGGACACGTGGTTAGTGAAGAAGGAATCCACATGGATCCCTCCAAAATTAAAGCTATTGAAAACTGGTCAGCACCGAAGACACCTACGGAGATTCGTCAATTTCTAGGCCTCGCTGGCTACTACCGCATATTCATTCAAAACTTCTCTAGGATTGTGAAGCCTCTCACCATGTTGACCCAGAAGGGCGTATCATTCGACTGGGAAGAGAAACAGGAGAAGGCATTCCAGACCCTGAAGCGAGCCTTATGCACCGCACCAGTATTATCCCTTCCCGAAGGAACAGAAGACTTAGTGGTATACTACGATGCATCGAATCAGGGACTCGGCCGTGTCTTGATGCAACGAGGTAAAGTCATCGCTTATGCCTCAAGACAACTAAAGACGCATGAGGTGAACTACACTACTCACGACCTTGAGCTAGGAGCGGTCGTCTTCGCACTAAAAATTTGGAGACACTACTTGTATGGAACAAAGAGCGTAGTGTACACTGATCATAAAAGCCTCCAATACATACTGAACCAGAAAGAGCTCAACATGAGACAACGCCGATGGGTCGAGCTACTCAACGATTACGACTGCGAAATTCGATATCACCCGGGGAAAGCCAACGTGGTAGCAGACGCCCTGAGTAGGAAAGAGTATTCTAGTCGAAGAACCAAGTCATTAACAATGACTATCCATTCGCATCTATCCGCACAGATCAAGGAGGCTCAACTTGAATCCTTAAAGCCTGAGAATGTGACGGGAGAATCCCTGCGCATAATGGATAAGAGTTTGGAGGTCAAGGGTGACGGAGTTTGCTACCTTATGGACCGAATCTGGACTCCGCGCCACGGAGGTTTCAGAGAGGTAGTCATGAAGGAAACTCACAACACTCGACACTCCGTCCACCCAGGTTCAGATAAGATGTATCTGGATCTCAAGAAGCTATACTGGTGGCCTAACATGAAAACAGAGATCGCTACCTTCATGAGTAAGTGCCTTACATGCGAGAAGGTCAAGGTCGAATATCAAAAGCCATCAGGACTCCTCCAACAACCGAGATACCGGAATGGAAGTGGGAGCGGATTACAATGGACTTTATAACCAAACTGCCCAAGACAACGGGTGGGTTGGATACCAATTGGATCATCGTCGACAGATTGACCAAGTCTGCACACTTCCTACCCATCAAGGAAACGGACAAGATGGAGAAGCTCACGAGAACATACCTTAAGGAAATAGTACGGCTGCATAGCGTCCCTATATCTATTATCTCAGACAAAGATAGTAGATTTACCTCGAGATTTTGGCAATCACTACAAAAGGCTCTAGGGACGAGGCTGGACATGAGTACAGCTTACCATCCGCAGACCGACGGACAACGTGAGAGCACGATCCAAACTTTAGAAGACATGATGCGAACTTATTTGATCGACTTCGGTAAATCGTGGGATACACACTTACCTCTTGTGGAATTTTCCTACAATAATAGTTATCATACGAGCATCAAGGCAGCTCCATTCGAAGCCCTCTACGGCCGAAAGTGCAGATCCCCTTTATGCTGGGCTGAGGTGGGTGACACTCAGTTGGCTAAAGGACAAGCTCCTGACAACGCTCTCACTGGTCCGAAGATCATTCAAGAAACGACCGAGAAGATTGTACAGATTCGTGAACGATTAAAAGCCACTAGGGATCGACAGAAAAGCTACGCGGACAAACGAAGAAAACCCTTGGAGTTTCAGGTAGGAGACCGAGTCCTTTTGAAGGTCTCGCCCTGGAAGGGCAAGATACGCTTCGGAAAGCGTGGAAATCTGAACCCAAGGTACATAGGGCCTTTCGAGATTCTTGCTAGAATCGGCCCTGTAGCTTACAAACTCAAATTACCCCACGAGCTAAGTAACATACATCCTACCTTCCACGTCTCAAACTTGAAGAAATACCTGTCTGACGAGACTCTCGTGATTCCCCTCGACGAGATCGAGGTCAATGAGAGCCTCAACTTTGTGGAGGAGCCTGCGGAGATTATGGACCGAGAAGTGAAACGAACGAAACAAAGCCACATCCCAATTGTGAAGGTTCGGTGGAACGCCAAGCGGGGACCGGAATTCACTTGGGAGCGCGAGGATCAAATGAAACTCAAATATCCCCATCTTTTTGCGTAGTAGTTCTGTAATTACCCTCAGTAGGAATTCTAAATTTCGGGACGAAATTCCCTCTAACGGGGGGGGGGGGGGGATAATGTGACAACCCGAAACTTTCATCCTATGTAATTGGTCCGCGTATTGTCTTTAAATCTTGAATTCGTCATCCTTTTGTAAATATTGTGGTTCCAAATGCGTGTTTTGGACATAATATAGTCTAGTTTTGGGTCTTAGGAGGAGTTGGAAAGTGTTTTGCATCATGGAATCGGATCAAACACACCAAAAGAGGTGTGTGCGGCCACACTATTGTGTGTACGGCCACACACCCATGTGTGCGGCCGCACACCCAACCGCACACCCTCCAGCCACACACCCAAACATATATATAGATGGATACCCCCTTCATTCATTCATTTGGATGCTCCTTGCTCTCTCTCTACTTTCTCTCTCTAGAATCTTCAACCAAGAACACCTTGAAGGCCTCATATTTGTGATCTAGTTCATCTTCAAGCTTATTAGTGGTAAACACTTGAATCCTAAGCTTTAAAACTCATCATGTTCATCATATTCATGGTCCCTTGAAGGTGTATGGCCGCACACCTTCATGAGGGGGCAAAACACATTCAAATCTCCTTAGTGTGAAGAGCAAACACTTCATTTGGACTCACAAGAGGAGTGTACGACCGCACACACACTCTGAACAGCCGCACACACTTGTGTGCAGCCTCACACACCCTTCTGGCCGCACACCTCAGTCGCACACTCAATTTCAAGGCCATGCACTCACTCAAATGCCCACTTTTGGCCCTAAACTTGCATGAATCATTAAGTATGGATCATGAGGCACTTGTACTTAGTAATGTCGAGTCCTAAGGATGTTTTTCCATCATGTTTAAGCATGAAACACCCTAGTTCTAACCCAATTATGTGTCATCACATGATTTATAGGGACCATTGGCATTCAGGGCATCCGTTGACACTCGAACCCTACGATAAACTGTGAGTTCATACCCCTTTAATGAAACTTTCAAATGTTTTAATGTTTTAGGGGGGGATACAAGTCAAATATACATTTTTATGAAAATTAATCACATGTGATTCACTATCCGTAGTTCAAATCACATGTGATTTATCACTATGCCTTATAAAAGAACTTTGCGTTTTCAAAACTATTTTGGATAAATAAACTATTTTATAAATGTTACCTTTTGACAAGATTTTTATTAAATGTATTTTCTTATAAAATGTAACCACACTAATATATTTATATAAGTAAGACTTGAAGGACTTAGGACGGATAGCTCGCCTTATTTCTTGTTCTTGTTTGATTGTGGGCTTAGGGTAGTTGTTATCCGTCCGACTGTCGTTGATTTCTTAATTATATATCATGTATAGTGGTGTTGGATACGAGTATTTTCATTTCATTCGATGCCTATACTACTAAAATGCCAAGAACCATACACACTAAGTTAACTATAATGGGTATAGTTAAGGCCACTACTACTCGTTACTGCCACTACTTTACCTACTATAATACACACTATTACGAGACGACACACTAGCAAGAGAACTCACTACGAGCTATACAAAAGATTACTACAGTACGACACACTAGTAAGAGAACTCACTACGAGCTATACAAAAGATTACTACGCTACGACTCACTAGTAAGAGAACTCACTACGAACTATACAAAAGACTACTACACTATAATACAAGAGAAAGCACTAATCAGGGGATAACACACTAACTCACTACGAGATACGCTATTCGCTACATACTATGCCATGAGTTTTCCGACAGGAAGACGACGCTACATGTATAGATCTATACGGGGCAGACACTATTACATCCCGACTGTTAACCTCAGTCCGAGCCGTGCAGGCCCAGGGATGCCGCTACTTCTCTACACTATGCATGACCGGGAAGGTCATGGGGTACTCTATTACTCACACTATCAGTAGCATACAAGGAATACACTACATTCACACTAAAATACTAACACTAAAGAATAAGTTAAAATCCCGAAGTAAATAAGTATCTATTTATTATGGGAGTTCGCCCCACTATCACCGATATCAGGCATAAATTTTCTTATTACACTACCTATTGGAGACTCACAAATATACCTTTACAACAAATGGTTTTAAATGAAGATAAGTACATGCAACGTAAAGGCTTTCACTTACAAGGTATTTTCTGGAAAATATAGGATTTTCTAGAGTTTTCTACTACTTACGAATGTAAACTGCAGCTTTTCACACTATCTGCACTAATATATTTTATACTAAAATTTACACTAAACTCTTATGAACTCACTAGCTTGATGTTGATACTCGTTTTCAAAATAACTTGTATCCTCAGGTCAAAGATAGACAGGTACAGGTGCAACATTTTGGAGAAGGTGGAGCATACAAGATCCATCTCTTATTTTTGTATACTTTTGGTGTTTGTTGAACTTTACAGAACACACTTGTAATTAAAATCATTATGTAAATGAAATGGTTGCATGCTTCTTGTTTTTACTATTATACAATTGTGATGATATTGTACATGACGTCCTCCACCCCGAAACGTATTTCGCCGTTACCGGTTTTAGGGTGTGACACGTTTTCAAATATCTTTTCAGAAAAAGTAAAACCAAGTTTGTTCCTTTCTAATAAACTATGATTTTAAGATTATCATTTAATCCTCATTATAGAAATGTCCAAAATTTAGGTGCAATAGTTATTTGATTATTTAATTAATCACAATAAAGTCGCTTTTTGCACAAATAATAAGAATGACAATATGTGTTTTCTAAAGTTAAATCGATAACTATACTTTTTTGCCCAAACAAAATTCACACCATTTGAGTGGTGGGCAGTTGAGTACCCCGCATTTAGTGCAACCTATTTCCCCTCGCGTGTCATTATTGCACTCTTCGACCCGACCCATAATAATCACATCCTGTAAATTGATTTCAAATCCAACCTTTCCCTCTCTATGCTCTCTCAACCTTCTTCAAGCCCTATAATTTATTATATGTAATCTCTATCATAAAGCTTCCAATTTCATCAATGGCGCCCAAAATCGCAAAATCCCGCACCAAGAAGAAATCATCAAAGGGATCTGTAGAATCTTCTTCGCTTAAGCCAATCATTAGGGATACCAGTAAATTGTTATCACTAAACCCAAAAGATCATGAAGAATCTGTCTGTGTCGTGATTGAGTTCATCTCTTGTCATCCCGTCGATGTCCCTCTCACGAAGGAACCAAACCCTAGCTTTCTTCTTCGTCTTTTAACCAAAGTGTTTGAATGCATTAGTGTATTGGAAAGCACCATTGAAGTATATATAACTAGATATGGAATTATCGAGGTCACACAAGTCGTGTTTCTTAAGGTAGTTGGAATTCTACCAAACCCATAAGGATTTATTATTTTTAAAACTATATATGCTCAATTCCAAGAGGTGTATGTTGCCAAAGAATTCAAGAAATCTTATATGCCTGGGTTATGGACATTCCTTATGCACATCATCGTGAAGGGACTTTTAGTGAAACATGGAGGTTCAAACTCCATTAGCAAAGACTGGTTATATCTGGTGTATAACATCTTCACAGGATGCAACAATGCAATTGATCTTCCTGAAGTGATATGGAGTGATTTTCGGAAGTGTACACATCATCGAAAGCAAAATGAGATCCCTTGTCCAATATTTCATCCTCTCACCTGGAAACAAATCTATACCAAGATGCTTGAACATGTTTCGATCTGCACCACTCCTACTGAGTTATATTATACTTTTAAAGTTGACCAAAAGTATAGACTTCCGAACCAGACTTCTTTTAGTTGTGTTCAACGATTGCCCTAACACGTGTTGGATGCTCTTATTTTTTAGTCTCTCTTCAAAATCAGACATCTCAAGGTTTATAAATTAGTTGACCCACCAATTCTTACCCATACCTCGGATGTTAATCTCTTAAAAGAGAAGAGGCTAGCTACTTCAGGTGGCAAAAATAAAATGAAAGTTAATAAGCGATTAAGCGAACTCATTCCCCATAAAGAGCCAAATCTAAAAAGAGATCCAAAACTAGTGATTCCTCTTAAAACGAATCATAGATTGGAAACACATAATGACTTTGGGTCCGATCCAACCCCACATATCCAATCATCTGAAGTACCATTCACAGTCTCATCATCACCACACGCACACTCACACACATACGGGGAGTTAGCACATGATACACCTTCATCCTTTTAAAATGGTGGTGTAGATATTAAACAAAGGTCTTTGCACCCCATGTAATACACACAATTCGTTTTGAAACCTTTACCTTCCATACAATCACGATTTTTGATCTTTATTGAAAATCCCTTGTAATCCAAAATTAGAATTATCCATCCCGCTTCGGTCGCCCCAACCTAACCGATATCCACCACATATAAAGGGCGTGGTGATACTAATGTTTCATTTGATTCTCTTGGCAATAGGATTCAAGCTGGATATCCAGAAAAATCCAAAATCAACATCACAAATTTTCTTATTGGTCGAAGATACCATACTGCTGGAAAATTCCCAAGACATTATAAGTTTCCGATCAGTGATGTTGATTCCATATTAGCTGAAGTAAACCGAAAGTTCTCCTTAAATTCTTCCATAACACTAGATGATGCTCCCATGTATTTGGATGATCCATCTGATGTTACCAATCAAAATTTTGTTCTTAAAGTCGTCGATGATGTTCCCAATATTTTGGATGATCCATTAGATAATTCTACCAAGACACTGAGTGTATATGTTATTGAGCCCACAATATGCTTAGATGATCCTCCTCGGAACATTGTTAAAGGTGATGTTCCTAACTCAACTCACGTTTCAGACGATCCACCTTTTGATGCAGTTAAACCAGCCGGAGATGTGCCTGAACCCTCTAAGGTTTCAGAGGATCCTCCCCACGAAGAAGAACAAGAATATGATGTAAATGTGGAAATGGTGTTTAATGAAGATGATGCGACTATCACCACCTTTTTGAAGTCCATTTCTCAGTTCAAATTCTTGCAATCACCCTCCTCGAATCCACAGGTCGAGTTGGATTTACAATTATCATCGGACAAAATGGAAGTTAGTGTTAATCACGATGATGAAGATGGTAACGGTGATGATGAAGATAAAGAAAAATAAGATGAATCCATTGAAGGATCAAGCTCTGATACATGATCCTTTGGTGAACTTATTGTTGATCCTTTTGCCATTTTCGCAATGAAAGATAATTTCGATAAAGTTGTGAAATTCAAGTATGTGAATGCTTAAGTCAGCTCTCTTAACTCAAAAATGGATTTAGTCCTCAAAAGGTATTTCCGAGATCAACTCTTCCTCTCTTTCCATTCAAGATCGAGAAAAATAACTTAACGAGCTTTGATATATTAAACCTTGTCCTATAATATCACAATGATATCTTTTATCTACAAATAACAATCACAATTTTTTCTTTTCAAAATGTCATCATTTTGATGAATTTTGCAGAGGTTGTGCCAATTCTACAGATGACAAATTGGTGACTATTTTGATAACTCATTAATTTTTGCTTAAAATTTGGAAAATAATAAATACTAAATATGACTTTTTCTTTCATATAAATAATAATAAAAGAACATAGAATTATAGTATGTGATAAAGACAAACCACATGACATGGAAAAATAAATAAAAGCCAAATGCAATTTTTTTATAAATTATAAAACCATCCGTGTAATATTGTTAGGAAAAATAAAAATAAAGAATACAGATTGGACGTGGGCTACAAACATTGAGCCCAAACGTATCCGAAAAATTGAGCCCATAGCCCATCCTATTTATGCTCACATTACCACACAATCTTACATTCTTACCACTTCGCATCGCAAAAAAGGTTCGATCATCGGAAACAGCCGCAGAGCGATTACGCATATACAGAATGAGGAAATTCGATCCGTGGCCCGTTTTCTTCAAGAGGGAATTCAACCGCAACTGGCCGTTCCTCGTCGGATTCGCCATCACCGGAACCATCATCACCAAGCTCTCACTCGGCCTTACCGGTTCGTTCCCACTTTTTCATCATTTTTTTTGCACACGAGTCTCTGTTTGGATCTGGTCCGATCTCAAGCGTTTGATTCAGTTAATTGATTATCTAATTCTCATATATAATTGCAGAAGAAGATCGGAAAAAGTCCGTCTTTGCTCAGAGGCACAAGAGGTATGGAACTTCATTCCCAATCTGATTTATTGTTATTATGATTTTGTAACCCTAGATTCGAATATACGCATCATAGCTTTATGCGTTCTTATGTATGCATACTCGAATCGATTTCTTAATCAACAAACGTCAAGGATATATTTCATTACAGATTCAGAATATTGTTTTGCAAATTAGGTTTTCTCATTTCTGGGTATGATGTAGGAACTGATTGTTACTTCTTGAGTTATGAGTGTGTTAAGAAAGAACCAGAGTGAATTTTGTAGCTGATTTTGCAGCTATATGGCATTCAAGATGTGGTAAAATCTTGTTCTTATATGTTTCATATGTTTTTTTTGCAGTTGAACGACTTTAAAGATCAACATGGGTGGATCTTGCAGTGATGATTTATGTAATGGAACACTGCTTTTCCCATTTGTTTTTGAATGGTATAATAATAAGATTTAAGATGATAGGCTTTATGTTGAACATGCATCGGCTTATAACGCTTGTTTATTTTGAATGAATGAATGGATTGAGATTGTTGTTTAATTATTAGTTTTTCTGCTTTTAAACATTTTGAAAAAGAAAACAGTTATCTGGAGGGGTTCTGAATGGATAAGTGGAGCAAAACTCATTGAACATTGATGTAGGAAGAACTTTAGTAAAGATATCAGTGTTAAGGTACATGTTAATGAAAAAGTGACTTTGTTATGAACATAGTGGGTTGATGTGTTTTGTCTTTTGATGTTGAATTGGATTTGTTGAAGGTAGATAAATTTATATTGTTGCAAAATACATGATGGTGGCTTTAGCCTTTAGTAGGATGGGTCTATGCAGTATGTATTGTAGTTGAATTGATGTAAATAAGTAAATTGGACAAGGTTTCATTGCAATCCGAGTTGAGCGGGTAACTGAGTTGAATCAGTGTAAAGGGGAAGAATTGTTGATAATGATATTAGGGGGGTGTTTGACATTGCTTTTCAGAATAACTTATTGAATAAGTCAAAAAAAAGTTTTTTGCAAACTCAAAATCATTTTTCAAAATGACTTTTCCATTAACTTAAAAAAAAAACACATTTTAAAAAGCATGTAAAACTTACTGTTTAACCTTTTAACCAAAATAGTTTCAAAAAAGAAGTTTAAAGCCAAACACATTTTACAATCATAATAACACTTGCCCATTTTAGAAAAACTAATCTAAATGCTTTTTTAAAAACCTATTTTATAATTACTATTAAGTCAAAAAATACTTTTTTTTTTATCTAAAAACACTTGAGTTAAAAAATAATTCCAAACACCCCTTTAGTATTAATACATTTAATTGAATTAAATATAGATTTACATGTAACTCTATTATTGATTGGTTTATAATTATTATAAGTCAATAATTACTTTTATCTAAAAACACGCTTTAGTATTAGTACATTTAATTGTATTAAATATATTAATACATTTAGTTGTATTAAATATAGATTTACATGTAACTCTATTATTGATTGGGCTTGGAGCTCATCCCTTGTCCTTGTCTCTGCTTCATGTAAATTTGCTTTAGCTTCTCGTTTGAGTTGTTCTTTTTCCCGTTTCTAATATATTACATGTCGTATCCAAAAAAACTTCTATATTAATAAACCAAAATCATTTTTGCTTACCCTTTAAACACTAAATTCTAATATTAGCACTTATGTGTTTTGGCCTTTGGGCAGGTAAATTATATGTAAATCTTTTTTAGCTAAATTAAAAAATGTAAATTAAAATCAATGTTTAATATAGTGTAAGCTCATAATTAAAATAAACGGCTCAGTTATTTTAAATAGAAACCGATCTGTTGCTAATTTATTTATTATTTGAATATAAATTTATACCACTAGTTTTTAAATATTAATCTAAAGATGATAATTCTATGAATAAAAATAAATTATTTGGGCTTATTTTGTACAAAACAAGTAACACCATTATTATATAAACTAATTTACCTTTTAGGTGTCGATAAAAGCATGCCATCAACCAAGTCAACGTGTAAATAATGACCTAAAAATCATTTGTTTTACATGGGATGTTTATTGACTTGATTCTTATTATCTTTTATTTTTTGAAAACAATAATCGTTAAGGATGAAAACTATAAAAGATTTGTTTAAGTCGGGAGGAGTGGGACAACAAGAAGCTCGACATCTTTGATGTGGATCTTGACATGTTGTGGGCACATTGCCGCTCTTTTCGGAAAGAGTCAAAAACATGCCTTGCTCAGCACATGCTTGTCGAGTCTCTCAATTCTTGGCTAACACGGTTAAGGTTCGGGAGGAGGTGACGCTTGACAATGCTGACACCACTCCTCACAGCCATATAGGAAACATAAATTTAAAGTAAACCAAAACTCTTGATTACAAAACACGCTCTTAACTATTCGTTAGCTCCTATTTAAAATATAAATGAAAAGGATCTAAGTAACTTTATATATTCTAGAGAAACCATATTTCAAAGGCTTATTGACTTTGATTTTTACAAAAAAAACTTTTCATAATTTTGGCTCTTTAGTTAGTCGGGGGGAATGTGATGATGTTTCCCTTCATATCCACTTCTTACGCTATATGTTTAATAATTAGTGAAAAAGTTTTGTTAAAATGATTAATGATTAATTGATTATGTATGTTTACCTTTTTTATTTTACCTCTTTTATAGGGTTTCTATGCAAGTCGATAACTTTTGCCAAAATTGTTTTACAATTCATGAACTCTGTTGAAATGATATTATCAAACTTTAAAGTCGTTTGTATGCAGATCCTATCATGAACAAACTTTATTTATTTATTTATTTTTTCTTTTCGTGTGTGCGAAATGTTAGGCTTTTTGCACTCACTTAAATAACAAAATTATTGTTTTCCACTTGTATTTTATTTTTTTAATAAAACAATAACATTATTTCACCCTTGTACAAATGAGATAAAGTAGATGTAGGATGTTCGGCCGTAACTCTTTCTGTAGAATACCTTCCGCAAAAAAGAAACTAAGAATACAAATACAAAATATATAAAAATATAAACAATTATAAATAAGGCGACACCGAAAGATCTTGTATCGGAAACGCTAGTGTGTGATGAATGATAAAGTGAAGTTTGTCTGAATAAAGAGGCTGATAAGTGTTTTTTTTTTTTTTTTTTTTTTTTTTTTTTTTTTTTTTTTTTTTTTTGCATTTGGAGAGAAGAAAATTTCAACAATTAAAACATAAATAAATACACAACTTGTTGTGTAGAAATTGAAAATGTTCAACACACAACACTTTCGTAAATATATCTGCAGGTTCAAACTCGGTATGATTCAAGCAAGGTATCACATTGCCACCATTTACACGTTATCAAACAAAATAGCAGTCCATCTCAAAATACTTTGTTCTTTCATGATACATTGGATTAACTGCTATATGCTGAGCTGCTTCGTTATGACAGACCAAAGGAATCGCAACACGTTGTGATGCATCAAAGTCTTTTAAAAGCCACAAAAATTCACAAACTTTACTTGCCATAGCCATGTATTATGCTTCTACAAATTTTGCTCCATTGGGAAGTTTATGGGACGCCACTATGGATTTAGTGCCCGGTGAGTAAACCCAATTACCCATCCCCATTATCTTATTTACTCTTAAGGATCTACCCTAAGAATTAAGCTATTTCTTGTTCATTCATTCCTAAGGAATAGACACGAAATCCATCGTTGTCAGGGTTTACTCAACGGACACTAAATCCATAGTTGCCCTTACGCTATCTTCTCACTTTCTTCTTGATCTCCCTCTGCTCACACCCTTGACAATAACCATCTCTACTCTCCTAACAACAATAGTCGGTTGTCTCTTATCAACATGTCCAAACCATCGTAATCTCCATTTGCGACCTCAATCTTCCTTTCATGTTCCTTTTTATCGGCCAACATTTAGATCTATACAACAAAGCTTATCTTATCACTGCCTTATAAAATCTCCTCCATTTTAACCAACTAGTCTTTGTATAGTGTGTAATGTCATACCCCAAATACTTGAAACTCTCTCTAGAGCGCAAAATGTACTCATTGACACATACTTCTATCCTGCCCCCCACTGAAATTGCATCATAAATCCGTCTTAATAGTGTTGATACGTAGCCAATTTTCTTCTAAAACAAATCATTAGGGGAGAACCTCTTTCCCAAAAAAACGTGGGACATGTGAAGTGTATTTTGGTAGTAACAAAAGTATGTCGATCACAAAAAAGAAAAAATAAAAAGAAGATACAGCCGACGACGTGTCGTGGACACCACCACTTTGGACACAAAATGATATAATACTTGAAATTTATTGATCATATAATAATTGGTTGAAAAAAAAGTCAAACACAAATCAATTAAAAACCCATAAAGTAACAAATAATAATTCTTAATATATGGTTACAATCATTATATATAAGTAAAGACAAATAACTTATGTGTACAGTTTAGTGAAGCAGAGACAAATTTTAGGTTTGAAATGATAGCATTGGATGCCAGACAACTTGTTAAATGGAGCAAATTTTTGTCACAAAATTCAATCATCATATCCTCAATTTAAAACCTTAATACTTCCGTTCTCAAAATGAAGAGGATTCAGATTCTATTCCCTTTTCTCCTATTTTGCCTCCTCCTTCTGCCATTTCCATCCAAAGTTCATGCAGCTAAACCAGGTATGGATTTTTCCGAATTCAAGTTTGATGTTTTTATGTCACAACATTTTTTAAAAAAAGATTTTTTCTTTTAATGTTTCCTTTGATTTTTTTATGTTGAAATTGGAGTATGACTCAGAAAGTCAAAACTTTTATGTAATTATGTTGTTAAAACTTTCTAATGTAACCGACTTTATGAATTACTACATATATAGTTGATTTTAAGGTCCGGTCAGCACACCATAGCTTAAATCCGGACAGCATATACGGCTCCACTCAGGTTAGTCTTTTGGCTGTGTTTGTTACACGAGACATAAGTCACATAACTACACAAGTTTCTATGATTACTTTTGATGATAATGGTGAGGAGGGAAATCATATCATTTCCACTCTCTGTTCCCACCTTTTTCGACGTGACAAATAAAAATGACAATTTTTGTCTTATTTAACATCTGTCTCAAACTCTCAATCCATTATATGCCAATCGCAGCATAATTTGTTTCGGTCTGATTTATAGTAAAAATTATGTGTGTGTGCATGTATATATATATCATGTAGAAGGAAGAGAAGAAGGCATATAAACAGCCATCTGGGCCAAACCCAGTGGGGAACCATGGACCACCTTCAAGGAGATGAAACACAAGTATAAATGTAACAATTGAATAACTTTTGAAGTTTCAGAAGGTGAGAAGCTTATGTTAAGTTAGAAGAGAACGAACGAAGGGAATTCTGATTATTGTATAAAGATGATAAGTTAGTAATAAGGGAGGCTTTGTATTTCCTAAAGTCTATAAAATATGGGTAAATGAACATTGGTTGGGTTGAGTACTTGAGTACTTGAGTTATATTATATACCACATTTGAATTTGATGTAAAAAAAAAAAATTGATTGTGGATTTGTGGGTAGGAGGAGAGAATGTAAATATGAGCCGCAAAAAATGACAGCTATATATTAACTAAAATATGAGATTTTACAAAATATGGGGTTCAAAATTAGAGCTACACACCACATACATGTAATAAATGGGGGTATCTATCATACAGAACGCTTTCGCTTTGATCTCTTACTCCTCCTTGGCCCAGAATAATCCGGAACTGGCTTTGTTGTGCTAGACGCGTACGCCTCTTCCAAAACCTCCTGAAATATTTTATTATTATTCTCAATTCTCAATTCTCAATTAGTTTTTTCAATTTTTAATTACATATCATAAATCAAAAAGTGGGGGGCTACCGTGGACTTTGTTGTGTCTTCATCAGTGTCGTCTTCTTCAGAATCAGATGCAGACGATGCCAAAACCTGAACATCTGGTCCAGGCAGTGCCTTATTTGATTTTCTCTTTTCTTCTTCCTTTAGCTGTTTAAACCTATTTTCATATTTCAAACCAAATTAATTCCAACAACATTTATTTCAAAAAAAAAAAAAAAAAAAGAGACAAACCTAGCACCAGAGGACTCTGATGGTTGAGAAGATGATCTTTTTGCACGACCCGCACTTATTATTCCACCTGCATTCTCATCCACAACAGGCTTTGCACCTCCCAATTTTCTCAACCATACTTGCTGAGCTGTACTCAGCACATTGTTTGTAAACCTAATAATTAATAACACGTCAGCTTAGTTTGATTATAAATTCATAATATAAAAATAATCGACATTTTAAAAAACCAACCAGTAAATTGATAATCCCGATGGGACAGATAAAGAAAAATAGCCAATCATGAGCGGAAGGAACTTGAAGATAAGAAGTGTGTTTTTCTGTGTTGGATCATCCGTCTGTCATACCAAAACAAAATATAATATAAAAATTCATATAAATAATACTATGTTTATGTTTATGTTTATGTTTATGTTTATGTTTACTCACTTGGGGTGGCTTCATGATCTCCATTGATACATACTGAGAAAGAACAAGAAGAACAGGTAATACAAGGTAGGCTGCTGTGTCATGCCAACCTAAAGGTGGATGTCCATCCTGGAAAAACAATGTACTTTTCATTCATTTGTTTATTATAGCATCCTACTTTCCTATTTAAGATGAGGGAGATTTTATTACCACAAATGGAAAGAGCCAAGAAACGCCTGATCCGCTTTGTCGAGCAGCAATTGTTGTGGGCCCACCCAAAGAGGGAATCCAGAAAAAACCTTCCGTGAAAAGTCCCTTGAGAGAATAAGCAAATTATTTGTAAACTAATGGAAACAAAATCAAGTATATGGATATTTTAAGATGTTTTACAAAAAAGGTTGCATTTATATATTTACCTCATTTGCAACATTTGAAAGAGCTTGATACAAGCCTATCCATACGGGTATTGTGGCCAAAGTAGGTAAACATCCTGGCATTATATAAAAAAATTATAACTGATGAGATGTTTGTAGAAATATAAATTCATTGTTGAAATAACAGTTTCTTTTATTTTACCTTTTTTGAAAGGTACTAGAGTATTATTAGCAATTTGGGGTGCCAAATCAAATGATGAAATTTACATTGGATAGTGGGTGATTTTATAAATTTAGAGTATTATATATATAGATTATGAAGAGAATAAAGTGATGAAAAAAGGTTTGAATAAAATGGAGTTCCTCATGCATGATACGAACGAACCTGCCAAAGGATTGACCCCTGCCTGTTTGTATAAACGTGATGTCTCAAGTTGTATTCTTTCCTGAAATGATTGTCGATTTTGTTAAACATAGAATGATTAAAGATACTGTAAAATTAACTTAAATGACACATTTGATATTATGTAAGGGGTCCAATCACTGAAATTGCTTGGCATGACTTGGAAAATAAAAAATAAAATTCACTTATTTTTAAATGCTGACATGGAACCTAAGTAGTTATTGAGAATGTTTGTTTTTGAAACTATACACTTAAATGTGCATTTATCATGTTCTGGTTATTAAGGCCTAAAGTGTGTTTTTTGAAACCATAGATCTATAAAAGTATGATTTCCAAAATGAACCCTAACATAAATTTATAGTACTAGTGTGCATGATGATTTGGTTCTTATGTTAAAGGTCAAGCTTCATCTGTCTTCCATCAATGTGTTTACATGTAACATTATTGCATCTTACTATGAACTGTTTAAGTTTGCATCAGTAATCATCCAAATATTTAGGTTTGCTCTGAAATCATTAGAATGCTTCTAGGGGTGAAGATTTTGTAGGCATGTTTGCCAATTTTAAACCCTTATGGCAGATTTTCATATGATAATGAAAGTGTTCAGCAGAATGTTTGAGTTTGTTATTATTGGTTCAATGGCATATTTCCACCTCTTAGCTGGACAAATTAATTTTAGATGAATCAGGCCCCTATCAAGTCTCTAACTTAAATTCTCCATGAATCCTAATATTTTATAAGGCAATCAAAGCTATGCACACCATTCCTAATGAAGTGATGAATGCACATAAGAGTGTTGTTACATGATATGTTCACATTTGCATACAATAAATGAAATTTCTTATAAGTGTAGCATACAAAACTATATAATACATAATGTTGCACCTGATTTCCTGCATATCTTTGTTGAATTGCTTTGAGCTTTGGCTGGAGGTTTTGCATTGCCAGAGTTGACTCAACCTTTTAAACAAGTGAATTCGTCAAACAATAGTAGTAGAAGACCATTATATCATCATCGTCAATATATGAATGAGAGAGGAGGATCACCTGTTGCTTTGTCAATGGCAAGGTTGCAACCTTGACAAGAACAGTCAGCAATATAATTGCAAATCCATAGGAATATGGCACATGAACGGCAGTCAATCCATCTTTCAGCACCTGGTTAAGATAAGCACAAGTGAAGATAAAGTACTGGTCAAATCTTGCCACTTTCTAATTAGATAATCAAGTCAAATTAACTGCTAAGCAGATAGATCATCTAGCCAAATTAAACTAGATTAAGTTCAGATTTTCACCAAACAAAACTAAATCAATCGCTAATCCTAAAAACTACAAAGTTATCGGAATAAACTACCTTCAAAACAACTTCCATAGCATCGGATATAAAACCGAACCATCCCCCGGACTTCTGCACCGTGGTAGCAGCCGATTCCCCCGAAGCAGAAGCAGCGGGATCAACAGCAACCGCCGCATCAGCCAAAGTATACATAAGACTCTCCGCACGGGTAGCGATTGCTGCGAAATCAATAGAGACGGCATCGAATGAAGAAATGGGAGGAAGTCCGTTAAAACTGAATTTCACTCTGGTAGATATAAGCTTAGTCCTGGGAGAAAGGCGTCCATGGCGATAAAGTGAGGGGAAAGGTGTTCCGACGAAGGATGAAGGAGATGAAATGAGAGATTTGGCCATCGATGGATGGATTGATTGATTGTCGGAAGCTCTCTCTCTGCAATTCACTCACCTTCTCATTTGTGTGTGCGGATGAGAGGGAGAAAGAGAGAGTGCGTGTGCGTTATCCGTTATTTGTGTGATGAAAAACAATAAAATAAAATAAAATTGGGAGAAATGACGTATGTGAAGTGGGATATTCGACAACAGCCGATAGGTTGCGACCACGTCACTTTGGAGCAAACGAGTAGGGGAATCACCGTTTTACTTATTTTATGACAGCGATGGATATAACATGAACATACTATCTTATAGTAAATTGGGTTTATCGTTCTTGTGGTTAAATAGTAGGGTTGGGAAAATGAAGGTAATGAAATTTTTATTCTATTCAAAATGAAATTAAATATCTTTTTACTTGTTATCCAATTAAATAGTGAAATGTGTAACATTTAATGTCCATTTAATGAAATTTTAGTATATTAATATGATATATGTTTTGATTTAATTGGGTATGAGGATTTGTAGGAACAAAAGTAGAAGGATATTTAATTTCTCTACCATCAAATTTTATTTCTTATAAATATATCATTAAAGTTACCAAAAAAACATCATTGTTACCATGAATAAGAAGTTAGATGCCTATTTTATGTATGTACCTTCTTGATAGTCTTCTTTAATTTGTTCATAATCAAGATGAATATGAATATGGTCATAAATCAAAATATGTAAGCTTTCTATATGGACTTTAGTATCTTGAAGGACCGAAAAAACATTTAAATTTTAACACAATATTGCTCACATATACGTGTTATAATTTGTTTTTAGTTGGTGTTATGGGTTGAAAGAATCGGGGCAAAAGGAGATAGTAACTACAAATGAGGTTTTGATTAGACTTTCAGACTCGATTTTTATGATGCGATGGTTTTTTATCGCCACCCATAAGATGAACGCATGTCAGAAGATGTTTTGAGAGAGCCACACAAGGTAATGATAATCAAACTCAACCTCGGGTTCATTAGGTCGGAGACAAGGGTGGAGCTTTATTAGGGAGAGGGGGGTTGTGCCCCCCTCCCCCCTGTTCACCGATTTTTATATATATTATATTTCCGACCCTCCAAATCAAAGGTTGAAGCTCCGCCCCTAGTCGGAGACTATGTCAAACTTGATGAACAGGGAACATAGTAAAACGACCCAATTTATTATGCTAGAAGAATTTACCCGCGATGAAATGATATATAAATGACCATGATTGTTATTAAGGTAACAAGGAGTTACAGCAAATGTGATGAAGACCAAGCTATTGAAAAAGATAATGTATTTGACAGTAGCATTAAGGGAGAAGACCATATAAAATAGTTTTTCAATCTAAAAGACAATAAAGTCTATAATCTTTTCATGCATTACAAGGATGTTAGGCTATCCCCGACCGATACCACTCTTAGTCGAGACATCCTATATTCCGATTGTAGAATCTATAAGAGTAGACCCACTTAACCTAAATGGAGTCCTTATGGCAAGGAGCCTCCATTTCGGGGAGGCCATAAGGGCAATGTTTCAAATGACCATGCTCTTTATGTTAATGTCACATTGAGAGGGTGTTTGGCTTAACTTTTAAAATGACTTTTGACTTTTATCTTTTAGAAAAAGTCAAAAAGATGTTTGGTAAAGTGAAAAGAACTTTTGTAAATGACTTTTCCAATAGAGTAAATTGAGTCTTTTTGAAAAGTCACGTAATCGTGACTTTTCCAACTTTTCAACAACTAAAAATATTAAATTACCAGTATATCCCCATCTACCTTAATCAATTCTTCAATTCACAGGCATACGATTCCCTCATTACTCTCTCGTTCTCTCCGCTCACCCACTTGCTTCTCTCTCGCATCTCGTTCAATCGTTACTGCAACACCGACGACTTGCAACACTGCAACACCGGGGTCTTCTTTCTCCATCTTCGATCAGGTAAGTTTTGTTTTCTTTCCAGTCGATTTCCGATCTCCGATTTTACAATATCTTCCTGTCGATTTCCGATTTTCAGTAGCAAAGAAATGTAGTTTTCGAATTTTCCTTGAACTGTTCTTCTCTCTCGCATCTGAAATAGTGATTATTCTGTGATTTGTTCCTCCCGATTTCTGAAATTGATATGCTATGATATTCTGTGATTAACATACCTTTGTGAAATTGATGAAATATTGATTAATAGTTAGTGAACTTGATGAAATATGGATTAATAATTAGTGAAATTGATGAAATATGAAGCTGATGAAATTTTTGTTCAAGGATGATATTTGTGTTAACAGGTAACCGATTTGTGAAATTGATATTCTGTGATATTCTATTTTTTCTGATTTGATTAGAATTTTGATAAATTAATGAAATCATTTAGGAAGGTTAATGAAATTGGTTTGTTGTTTAAATGTTGATACCGTATGTAATTCACAGATAATGGATGAAAACAACACTACAATTGTTGATTGTGAAACATCTTTAAAAATGAAAAAACCAAAATTTGGGTGGGATAATCGTAGCTTCATGGTGTTTGTTGATTCGTGCTTGATTGAACAAAAAAAGGCCATAAACCCGGTACCTCTTTTGATAAATTTGGGTGGGAAAATATACAAAAACGCATTAAGGAGAAAACATGTTACAACCTTGAAAAAAACAACTAACAAACAAATGGGAGAACATGAAAAAATGAGTGGAAGCTTTATGACCGCTTAATGAGGTTTGAAACCGGACTCGGTGGGACGAGAAGCCTAGTAGATGCGTCGCCTGAGTGGTGGGAGGAGAAAATAAAGGTATGGTTACTATTATTTTTAATTATTTTAAGTTATGATTGCATATAGATCGAACATATTTGATTTACAATATCTTTTTGCAGTGGCGAATCTAGAATAGAAAAGCACGTGGTTCCTTATATAAGTAAAGCGAAAAGACAAAAATATTTATAGCAGGGAAAGGCGGGTCGAAACCAATAAAAGCGGCCGGTTTGCGTTCATCCGGACCGTTCGAACACCTTAAAAACCAGTACAAAGCGACCTACTTGACCCCTAAAACCGGACTTTTACAATATATATATATATATATATATATATATATATATATATATATATATATATATATATAATACAAATGGGTTTCTTTTCATTTTAGAAAGTCTTCTTGCAACTACCTATTATTACAGCCAATAATGTATTTTTACTAGTTAGAGTAGAGATATCCGATTTATAATATCAAATAACTACCACTTTTTATCTTTGTCTCCAATTTGGAATAGGTTTTGATAAAAATTAACCATATTCTTTGCAAATTTAAGTAAAATATTCCAGTATTTCTTTTATTTATTTGTATCTTATTTGTCTAAATACTAAAAGGTAGGTCCTAATTTTTTTTCAAGGTGGGTCATAATTTTTTTATATATACATAGATAGTAAATAAAATTAAAAAATTAGGTGGGTCCTAGATACACCATAGCTTCGCCCTTGTCTTTTTGTCTTGCAGGAGAATAAAGATTATGCCAAATTTAGGAACACAGATTTGAGCATATTTGATGAGAAATATGCTACTTTGTTTCGGGATTCTGTTGCCATTGGAGATCAGACTATGACTCCATTACAATTTCAAAACAATAGCAATCCAAACGAAGAAAATATGGAGGGCAAAGGAGATAGTGATGAAATCAATTTACATGATGATGAGCCTCTTTTTCCTAGTCTCCATGAAAGTAGTTCAAGTAAAAGGAAGAGGTCTAAGTCTGTTTCCAACAACCGTCAAACCAAGAGTAAAAGTTCAATTTATGAAGAAAAAATTGATGCTTTATTGGATGTCATATCATTTAAAAGCACACAAACTTATCCACAAAATAATCCTTCCCCAACAATAGCAGATTCCATGGCCATTGTCATCAAGTTTCCCGATTTTCGTGAAGGGTCCAACGAATTTTCACAAGCATTGCTTATCTTCACCAAAAAGCAAAATCGTGAAGCTTTTATGTTTCCAACGACCGACGAAGCCACGATGGAGTTTCTTAAGTTACTTATGAAATAATGATTTAGCAATATGTGTTATGCTTTGACATTTATGTTTTATCCTTTGACAATATGTGCTATACTTTGACATTATGTTTTATGTTTTGACATTATGTGTTGTCCTTTGACATTATGTATTTGACATTTTATATTATGTGTTATTGTTTGTCTTTATGTAATCGACATTTTATATTATGTGTTAATGGTTGACATCTTTTTATGTGTATTATGTAGGATGGATAGTGATGATTCTAATTAATCCAATGATAATGAAGAATGTTGGGTGGAAGAGGATAGAGAATTTGAAATGTTATGTGGATTAGCTTTGAAAGGGATAATACTCGCTCGTAACTTACGTACGCCATGTCACACTTCAGACTGCACATGGCACATGTTTATTACTGAAGTACTAAATGGCCATCCTAGACGCTGTTATGAGATGTTTAGACTGAACGTACCAGTTTTTAGACAATTATGCATAGATCTTGCTACAAATTACGAGCCACAACAAACACAAAATGTATCTATTGAGGAGTCTGTAGGAATATTCTTGATGACTTTGGCTCATGGGTGTAGCAATAAATTAGTGCAAGAATTTTTTAATCATTCGGGGGAAATGATTCATAGGCATTTCCATACAGTTTTGGAAGCCGTGCTAAAACTGAGTGCCGACATCATCAAGCCAGACGCAAACTATAATGATGATGTTCCTGAATATATATTAAATAAGCCTCGGTATTATCCAATGTTTATTTTCTTGGTAGTCAAACTTTAACAAATAATTTATTTATGATATATTTTTGAATTTGAAGGATTGCATTGGTGCTATAGATGGGACACACGTCAGGGCATCGGTTCCACAAAAAGATGAAGTGAAGTACATTGGTCGAAAGGGATATGCAACACAATATATAATGGTTGTTTGTGATTTTAACATGTGCTTTACATTTGTTTGGGCCGGTTGGGAGGGGACTGCACACGATACAAGAATTTTCGATGAAGTCTTACAGATACCAGATCTTAATTTTCCATATACAACGGGTGGTTAGTATTTTTTTTCTTTGGAACACAAGTTTTATGTTTTTACTACTTGTTTGAAATGAATAATAAATGTTTGTTTTATTTACAGATAAATATTATGTTGTTGATGCCGGATATCCAAATACGAGAGGGTATCTTGCTCCATACAAAGACACAAATATTCGTTATTATTTACCAGATTTTGACGTGGACATACGGCTGCTATTCGTGAACCTCGTGGACCGAAAGAGAAATTTAACTATCTCCACTCATCATTGCAAAATATCATTGAACGAACTTTTGGAGTGTAGAAAGCTAGGTGGGCGTTATTAAGAGACATGCATGTTAATTACAAGTATAAGAACCAAGTGAGAATTGTGATAGCATCGATGGCAATCCATAACTACATTAGAAAGGTCGGTAGGGCACAACAAGAATCCTACAATCCTGTACGAGGTGATACCGGTAGTGATGTTTACGAAGAAGGTCCAAGTACACGTCGCACGAGCGATGCTGATTTATATATGGCAGCGATATGGGATATTATTGCACAAGATATAATCACATTGCGAAGATGAATGTAATATTATCTATGATTTTTTTATAAATTATTTACAATTTGTATGAATGTAATTTTAATATTGTCATGGTCTAATCCAAAAAATTAGAAATATTTTAATTTGTATGAACGTAATTTATATTTTATATTTGTATGAAAGTAATTTTAATATTGTCATGATCTAATACAAAAAGTCCTCTTATGAATTATTTACAATTTGTATGAACGTAGTAATTTTAATATTGTCATGGTTTAATCCCAAAAATTAGAAATATTTTAAAAGAAATTTATATTTATGTTTTCTGATAAAATTTTTACAAAATTATAATATGTGTTTAAAAAAAAAATTAAGTATAAAATAATATATATAAAGTAGTAAATCAACGTAAATATATAAACATGTCATTTTTAGTCATTTTACATGTAAAAGTTAAACCAAACACTTTAACTTTTGATTTTTTTCCTTCAAAAGCTAATACAAACACATTTTAAAAAACAACTTTTGTAAAAAGTCAAAGACTTTTGCCCCACAAAAGCTAAGCCGAACACCCTCCGAGTCTTTGGGAGACATACAGATTTCCAAAAGACTTTGTTTTGCCTTTTTTCAAACTCACCATGACACCAACGGAAGCTTATGTTCAATTTTTAATTTTTTTATATGATTTGATTCGTTTATAAATAGCAATAGGTTTGGTGTAGTTTTTACATTTTGACGGTTTTGAAACCACAAAATTAATGGACTATAGTCATATTCCTTTGGGCTTATAATATGTCGAATAGAAATGCAAACCAACTTTGTGGCAAATTAGTGGCTAAAATGTTAAGAGAATGTCGAAATGGCAGAAACCATAAAACCGATGGACCATAGTAATATTTGAGACACCTTAAATAATACATTTTGTATGTATTCAAACTAACGATTGAATAAACTAAATATCTCAAACACAAAAAGAGTAGTCCGTTTATAAATATTAAATTGGTAATATATATTATTATTTAAAAATATTTAGAAGATCATACGGTTCAATTTTTGGTATGCGGCTTTTATGAATGGTGGATGCGGTATATAATGCAAAAATCGAATCACACCGTAAATACCTAGATCTTTACAAAATAAACCATTCTATCGATTGTTTCTTCAGTTGCGGTTTTACTGATGTTTACGATTTACTGTCGAATTTTGCCCCCCCCCCCTGAAATCGCCCATTTGATTGAACAACAAAACTCCTGACGAGATTATGGAATCTGGAGTAACCGACTTTACCACTCAATTGCTTTTGTTCATTACTTGGGCCAGCCAAAAATTAAGGGTTTACAAAGTTGCAATCTGGGTCCGTCACAATATTAAGTAATCGGTCCACATCTGATTTGGGTTTAGTCCAAAACTTTTTGTTAATTCCAGAAAATAACAAAGCATGACACATTCTTTCATTGTTCTAATTCTTCATAAGTTTTTTAATCCCCTTTTATTAATAAGAAAAGAATCGATAACAGATTTATACTACTCATCTCGATCATCTGTTAAACATTTTGTTGCAAATGTTTTATAAAAACTAAAACCCCATAGAAAGATTTGAAGAACTTTTAAACCAAAATTTGAGTTTCAGTTAGACACTATTATGCTCTATTGCGGTCATTAGATAAGATTGTTAAACTCGTGATCTTAGTCATACGATTCTATAAGATCATACGATTCTATAATCCTACGTATATCAAACCTAATAATATATGATTTTTTTTGGTAGGATCAAATTGTAAGATCATAAGATACTATTTGCTTTTTTTTTTTTTTTTTTTTTTTTTTTTTTTTTTTTTTTCTAATTCTAATATGTTGTCTTGAAATAACCAAGTGAATCATATATAAAAACTACAAAACCCTTTTAAATTGTCTATTCTTAAAGATCTATCGAAGGTGGATTTTTCATGTTTGTGGATATTTATTGTTAATTGAATGATTAACTGATGGATATGATTTCTTTTATTTATGTTGTAAGCTGATTTTGGCAGAATCTTATGATCCCGATTCAATCTAACGACCCGAAAATTGCAAAGTAAACGATCATATAAGATCATGACCGGATACATTGGGGGCAATATTAGAGACATAAGGTTACATAGGGTGCATAATGTTGCATTCATTTGCATTGTTGGGCGACTTAATTATTACGTTTACGCTAATGTTGTTAAAATCGTGATACTGTTAGGTGTGTCAGACCCAACAAATAATAGGGGTACAATAAATTTCTAAACAAGACAAGTAGGGTCGAACCACGGAGACACTGGACAATCAGTCTATACCTCTTTATTTAATGTACTTTGATCACAAAAAAGGGTTTTGTTTGCAAAAGTCTAATAATGAAAATAACAATCTACTTTGAAAACATGCAGATAAGGAAATAAAATTTCTAAACAATTTGTTGGAACGGTTCTAGTTCTAGTTCTAGTTCTCAATGTTATCATTTAACTTGATTATGACTTGATGTAATTCATGATTGCTATTCTAAGTTGGTATCGAAAGATATTAACACGCTCTAATACCTCTCGCTTGCCAAATTAGCAAACAAAAACACGTTCTTTGACTAGACCCAACTTTACTAATTCAATTTAAACACGCTCTTAGATATTATTGAAAAACTAAATTAAGTTTTGTACAAGCTTCCCAACAATGTTCATTTCTTCTCATACGTCCGGAAGTGTGAAAACACGTGATATATGTTCTACAATAAGAAAACCTATTGTTTGTTACTAACCATTAAATTTATAGAACGATTAGGTGCCCTAAAAGTTAATTAACTACACAAGAATTCAATTCATATAAGTGGCCAATCAAATATAAATCAAATTCAAGAATTATAGTTTAAACAAGAACATAATCACTACAATAGAATCATAAATCAAGTATCAAGTCATATGCTTCAAGTCAAACAATCAACATGTTTTGAACAAGAACTAGAAAATAGGGTTTCTTAGCCACACATGGATAAGAACAAATTGTTGGAATAATGTCTAAGGCTGCAACTATATTAGGCAAGTATTTGACCCGGTTGTGCATGGTCATTTTGGGTTGCCTTCACCATAGCAACTTGATAGGATGATTTATTAAGAGAGAGTAAATATTATTAATATATTATGAGAATAATATAAATAATAATAATATTGTTATTTGATTAATATAAGTCATAGAATTAATTTGGTGACTTAAAGAGATTAATTAAATAAGAGGGTATAAACTGTCAATTGTTTGATAGTTAAACTTTAGACTGTAAATCCATATAGATATGCATTGGACGGATTCTAGAAGCTAGGGATAGCTTCAAATCGTCCAAGGAGTTATCTAAGGAAAGGATTTGGATAGCCTTAAGAGAAGATTATCCAATTAGGGTTTAGGTTGTAACCCTTAAGGAGTCTACAAGTATAAATAGACCATATGGCTAAGGGAAATCGGCACCTAACCTAAAGTATAGAAACCCTGGCCGATTTACTCCCCTCTCCTCTCTCCCAAATCATCCTCCTTGCTATTTGGTGTTTGTAAGCCATTAGAGGAGTGTCAATTGTGACTCTAGAAGCTCCAAGACAACAAGATCAACAAGGAATTCAAAGGTATGATTCTAGATCTGTTTTATCATTGTTCTTATTCATAAATAGTCATTAGAAGTCTTGGATTCAAAGCATGAATAATTAGAAAGCCTAGATCCGAGCATTAGGGTTTTGCATGCGCACATAGGAAAGTTCTTATGGCTAAAACCCATCAGTGGTATTAGAGCCTAGCTTGGTTTTCATTAAATTGTTGCTTAATTGTCTGAAACTAAACTGCAAAATTCGATTTTTGTGTTTCTGAGTCATGGACTCGGCGAGTTCCAAAGTGGACTCGGCGAGTTGGCCTGACTCGGCAAGTCCCTTTGTGCACTCGGCGAGTCCAAGCGTCAGGAATGACCAGATTCGGGATTTCTTCATGATTATCTTATGGAAACTTACCTTAATCATATTAGATCAACCCTAATCCGATTTTTTGATATATATGACTATAATCTTGATCTAATTAAAGATATTTATCAACTAATAAAATATTTAATTTCCTTATATGATAATTAATTAATTATTTTGATTATATTGGTAATTATCTTGAAAGAAATCTTGAATAAATCAAATATAGATAATTAGGAAATTAATTGTTAATTGAAATTATTTGTTATTTGATCCTTCATGTTTTAAATGTTTAAAACTTGTCCTCAACTTTTGAAATTTATATTTTGTGATTAAAAGGTTTTAATTTAGACAACTTAAATTTCAAACCCTAGATTTTTTAAAAGGTTTAAAATACAACCCTATACTAATATGATATTACTAGAATAATATATGTATATGTATAACTAAATGCTAGTCTTACCGTTAGTAGGCCTCATTCACGAAGCCGATCTATAAGGTGGGTATAAGGTTGCGGCCTATAAAATGGCGCTTAATGGGTGTACACTCACACCCATCGCTTGCTTGATCGGTGGAGGGTCGTTAGCCGAACGGGTAGGATAGGGCAACCTCATCCTCTCATTAAAAGTATAATAAGTAATACAAAGTAACTACACATATTTTAAAATTTCCCAATCTTAGTTACTTTAGGAAAAGTGAATTGATGCAATCCCATGAAATTACACTTTGCACCCTTGCTAAGAAGTTAATGGGGCGTGTGTGGTTTACTGTCACACTAATTGGTTTTAAGCAAAGGTGGCAAAGGGTGATTCATTGTTTATCATAGTTCGATGGAGCGTGTGTGGTTTAACGGCACATCGAATAGGTGATCATTACAATGAAGGCACCATGTGAATTTGCATGGTAATTCACACCCGCTTTGTGATCCTCGGTATCCCAGTCACAAACAAGAGGGGCATATCGAGATTTAAACATGCCATTGAATAGTTTCAATGAATCTCATCCGAACCTAGGAATTCTCAATACATTTAGGTCTAATAGTTAGGTTTTATGGTGGAGAATTAGTGAATCGTCATTCACTTACCTTCAATTTATTTGCATGTTAGATTACGGCATCCCTTTTCTAGTATGTAAATGTTATTGTTGGATCCTAGCCCTAATTTTTCTTATTGGGTGATAATTAGGGATTCTTATTCTAATCTATCTTTGTCCTTTTCTATTTGTAGATGTCGAACGCAAACAACGCTGCTGCTAGTTCTTTCACGTTGATGAGCCTTTGCCAAAAGGTCACCTTCGATGGAACGAACTTTAGCGAATGGATAAGATACATTCGCACCATTGCTCGCTATGAGGATATGTCCTCGATGAGAAGCTCGAGAAGATCAACCCTGAAATCGCTACTCCGGCTGAAATTACCGCTTTTGAAACTCATGAGCGAGATGCAACGAAGGTACATTGCATCATGATAGCCACCATGAACTCTGAATTCTAAAAGTCCTACGAGGACATGTACCCGTATGAGATTCATCAAGACTTATTGGAGAGATACCACCAAAACGCGAGACAAGAGCGTTATGAGATTTTCACTAACATGATTTCCGCTAAGATGGGTCATGGAGAATCTCTTACCGTGCACCTGCAAAAGATGCAAAGGTATGTCGACCGCCTTCGCAAGTTAAATGTTGACTTTGGGGAAGACTTGGCGATCGACATGGTGCTTCACTCTTTGCCTCCGATGTACAATCAATTTAGGATGACCTACCACATGAAAAAAGAAGAGGTCACCCTAAGTAAACTCCAAGGTCTCTTGAGGGTCGCTGAGAGCAACTTCAAAGACAAGTCTGTTGCACCAACTCCCAATCCACCTACTGCTCCTGTCTTGACTATTGGTCAAGGAAAGGGAAAGAAGAGGAAGGCTTCGTCTAAGAACTATCGCAAGGTTAAAGCCCGAGATGGTGCCTATTCTAGTGGAACCAAAGTTGATCCCGCTAAGCCCTGCCCTAACCCGAAGGAGGCAGAGTGCCACCACTGCCACAAGATAGGACATTGGAAGAGAAGCTGCCCAGAGTACCTGCAAGCCATCAAGGAAGGAAAGATCAAGCCATCTTTCGCAGGTATATACACAATTAAATCTAACGATTCTAATCATGCTATTTCTTGGGTTCTTGATACCAGTTGTGGTTACTGTTGGGTTTTGAGCAATCTAACACTTCCTAAGTGTGCATGCAACCCTAATAAACCTTGGATCTATGTTTGTCTAAATACATGCAAAATAATAATTTTTCCAAGGTTTATAACCTATCTAACATGGCATGGGGAACATTTCAACATAAAAGAGTTAGAAGAGATTACATACCTTTTAGATGAGTTTGGTTCTTGAGGAGTTTGAGGGCCAAGCACCAATAGTGTGAATGCCTCAAATGGAATCACAAAACACCACAAACTCTTGGAAAACTTTGAGAGAGAATACACACTTGTATTTTCGGCCACACACAAGCACACACACACTAGTTCACTAGTTTCCCTTAGGGGCCATTTCATGCAACATAAGCATGCTTATATAGTGTACATGGTTAGGGTGAAACCCTAATAACCCATGTCTTTTCCTTTCCAAGGATCCATGGGTTAAAAGCTCCATGGATCATCCATGGACTTCCATATAAGCCTAGCCCATTAACAAATGAGTGTTAGCCCACACCATATAAAACAATAGCCCACAATTTAATTAGTCTTCCTTTTAATCTCTAAATTAATTCATAATTAATTTAAGACTAAGACTAATTAAATAACATGACTTCATATTAATATATTATAACTTATAATATATTAATAAACATATGTGTATAACTCTCATAAAATTATCCATAAATAGTTTGGATGAAATGCAACCCAAATGGACCATGCCGGGTCGGGTCAAGTATATACCAAATAAGTTATGGACTTAGACACCTTATCCAACAGACTCCCACTTGGATAAGTCTAATAACTGTATTTGCCTATATAACTTCAGGAACCAACCAGCAATCGTAGCTCTCGAAAACTCCGTTGAACTATGAAGCGCCATTTTAGATAAGTGATCGTATAATCCTCTGTTCTCATGATATCAGCCGGACAAATACATGGAACAACGTCGTACTTATTGTCCAGCAGTTTGTTTCCCGATTTCCGATTTGTTTGACAAAGAACTTAATCGAACACATCAATTTAGTTCTGACCGGCCGGTACATAGGTCACAACAAAATCATCGAGGGGCCCAGATATCACTTCTATTTCTGGAAGGAACAGATAAACTTCGACTCATATGCTTGTTCTACTACTTGTTGAATTGTACACAAAGGCACGTTTTATAACATCAAGTTACTGATGCGTTTACGTGCAATCAATGCACAACCAACTCATAGGTAACAACTCATATCTCTAGGTTTGAAGATTTATATGATATTACCGTCTCACGATCACTCGAGATAAATTCCATGAAGTGATACAAGTGAGCGTGGGTTTATTCCAATACTCATAACTTATGAGCACTCATGAATGTTGTAGCAACCATTGCTATGACTAAACCCATTTAGCCATCTACAAACTCGATTCATGACAGTCTTGATTCATACCTACTTCCAACATATGAACGACTGTGGAGTGTTTAAATAACTTAGTCATTCGGAAAGAATATCCTAGTTATTTTGGAAGTCAACACATGCAAAGTGAAACACAATAATAATCGAATCCAATATGGTCTCAGAACCCTTTTGAATATAAATAGAACCACCTTTTATTATCACCATATTGATTACACATTATTCATTGTATAATGTTTCAAACAATCAACTTAGGACTTGAATAAAAACAACAGTCGTCCCATGCTCCTAGCATGTATACTTTGTTTTTCTAAACAATAGTTATGCCATACTCCAAGTATGCACACTATGTTTGTCTATGATCCTTACATTGTGATGTAGATCAATTGAACATGATTCCAATGATACTCATTTCACAATCCAAAATCCTTATTGTAAATGTGAGAATCCCCGATTCCTATCATTTACCAAAAAAACTGATAGATTTTAAACTTTTATGCAATGTTCCTCTTGTAATGATTATGCACAAAGTCACCAAAACCTTGTCACCAGTCATTACAGAGTATTCCAAAGAAGGTCAACTTCTATGGAACGGAAGTCTCATATTCAAAGTACATTGCTTTGAACATCCTTCTTGCATTAAGGTTTTCTAATCTTACATAGATTGAATAACTTCCACCTATGGAGACATTTCCATAGTCCCATTTTGACTATCACTTCCGAACAAGAGTTACTTCTTTTCAGAATATGTCAATATGGTCCTTTCCGACAACTTACATCATACTTCCAACAGTCCCTGAGCAACCAATCTTTGGCGAACCTCAGATTTGTCCTCGACAATTGCTTAATCACTTTAGTCATATCCAGTTCTAGACTTTTCCCTTCTCAATGCCTTAAGCATTTGGAAAATTTAGAAAAGATGAATATTATAGCACATGCAATCGATCCTATATCCGAAGCATATGGGACACGATTCATGATGTTTGACATAAAGACATGATACTAGACAAGTCTTTTGCTGCAATATTTTTTTATTTGCCATGTTTTCAAAATTTAACTATGAAGAGGGATGCCGTAGTCATAATTGAATTTTGAGAACGCAATATATATAGAATTTCCTTAAGTCGAACCATTCAGACATAAAATTCATATATATGTCCTTGACTAAAGATGATTAAAATCTCAATCTAAGCTTCTAGAATTGAAATGAAGTATAATTTCCTCTCCCTTAATTATAGCAAAACGACTTTTTCAACCCCTGCAACTTCATGAATTGAAACTTTTGTTTTTCTATAATTAACATTGCTAGCTTGCAATACTAATCATAATTATCATGTTCCCACTAACATGATGATTATTAGCAAAACACTTATGCTCCCACTAGCTCTGACATATTTCCAGAAATCTGCTGGACTTCTGAAATTTAGATTCATACACCCTTTCTTAGATAGCTCACATGTGTGTCTAAGCAATTTCAAGAACTATGAAAAGGGATGCCGTAATCATAGTCTCAATTTCTTAGACCTTTGCCATTTCTCACAAGTCCATGTTAGTGTGCCGGTTAACCACACACGCTCCATTAACGACTTTTGAAAATGCAAATAACACAATTGATATCTACGTAAAATCTACTTAGTGAAAGCGTTTCCTCACCATCATTTTCATGAATCGGAGAGAAACCTTATGACACTTAGATTTTATAGTGTATGAGTTCCTATCCATGTGAATTTGTCAAAACCATAATCACAAGATAAGGTTAGTGACAAATTCAGCCTTACATGGATTAAACTTGTTCAATCTTAGTTTCTTGTCACCTTGGTAGCACAAGGCCCACCAATGCTTCCAAGTTGAACTCTGATAACTCACATGCAAATTCAACTTATTTGAAGTAGGTACAAAAATAAGAATTATGTCAACACGATAGGTTGCAAACCTTAAGTCGTGTGCTAGTGATAAATTATAGGTTTTACTCTTGATTAAATCTTGAAACTCTTTCAGGATCTTTAAGGCTCCCACTGTCCCCTTGACATATAAGTTTCCCCAGTCAAGAACCATTCCTTGACAAAACAAATATTCAAGGGACAATGCGGATTCTTATCAAGACTAACACTTCACACAATTGGTCTTAGTTGGTCTTTGTCTCATCCAAGACATCACAACTTGCCAATCTCAAATGTACAAGAGTAGAAAACATTTTACTCTTACATTTGACTAGTGTTAATAAATCTTCCTTTATGTCACTCAAAGTTACAATCTTGGAGTATGACTCTAAGAATTGTTTTGGAACGAAGTATGACTCATCTTCTTGATTTTAACCAATCTAACAATTCATGACCTCTCTTCTTAGCCATAACAATGCACTAAGACGTCCTTAGAGTATGAATTTATGATATGGTTTCATAATCATTAAGATGATCATGAAGTATGATACTAAAGTACTCTCCCATCCTTTCAGATTTGAGAAACTTTTATCTTTCTGCCTAATTTGATTCTTCTCATTTGTTCTGTCATACATTGTAACCTTTCCAATGTTATAGAATTATACTTAACCTCATAAGTATAATCATATTTACTAATCTTTAGTAAATCATGACAAATCAATCTTTGTGGTGGACCTTGACCAGCGCACACCCAGTGTACCTAATTCCTTAGTCCTTCAATTGACTCACATATACATGTGATCAAAGAATTAGTCTTAATTTTCAAAGATGAAAATTCTCATTCATCATACAATACAACTTGTGTGATTCCAAGTTTCTGTCCAATTGAAACTTGGGTGATGAAAAACTTTCTTCATTTGGTAAATTCAGACACTACCACAAATGACAGAATCAAATCCACTTTCCAATATTGCTATTACTGGAAACATATAAGCAACAATTTTCCACAGATGCCATTGTAAGGATATTTTTAAAATAAATAAAATTAAAACCCTTTTTTCCTTTATTTTAAAACTTTGCGGAAAAACTTATCCTTACAATCCACATGAAAACTTTGTTGTTATCTATTCATAAGCAATATATTATAACTCTTAAGCAACAACTCAAAATTCTGATTGCCGAACCATGCGATCGAAACCCACCTTCGCAATCAGAATCAACATATACTTACTTTAAGCTTCCTATCTTTTCTTTGATTCTTAAAAACATCAGCATGTGACCCATTCACATTATGTAATAAGAATCTCCAAATAGGAACTTAATAGAGTTAGACAGTGGACTTTACCCGAAGTAGAGTCAAACCTCTTGACTTGATCAACCTTATGACCTTTCAGGTGAATAGGGCAGCTTCGCAACCAATGCCCCTTCCTTTGGCAACAAAACACATGGACCCTTTGTTAATGACACATGAGACTATCTCAGACTTAGCCTTTCTCTTTACCATTTGGTCAACCGAGTTGACTATAGCCGATCCCTTTCCGTTGGGAAGAGAAATCCTTTTCTAGATATCCAATGCTACCATTGTCAATGTCCATTTAAGACTTGGGGAGTTGTTCTTTTAATCAAATTTGCTTTACTGGTGTTCCAAATCATTTATGATTCCCCAACACCAAGCAAATAGATAACATCATTAAGGGTCATGTCATAGTCTGTCTCATAGTAGTCCCAAAGAGACTCACTATGTTACTAAGAAAGTGATTGAACATCCAACTTTCACGAGACTTTGACACCCAACTCTCCCGACTTGTCAATATGTGACTTTATCTCCAAGATGTGAGCACACATAGACTATGCTTGCCAATAGGGATTGAGTGACTTTAAACTTTTCAAGAACTTGTGGGTGAGGGAGAATAATTGGAGGAGGTGGAGGAAGTGAAGCATGATGTTGAGGGACACCATCTTCAAGAGATTTGGGAAGATCATAGTTGTCTGAACCAGACATCTATAATGGGAGAAAATCAAGTTAGTTGATTCAAAGTCCTTAATATAACACCCAATATGAAATATTAAGGCTAGGACCCAACACAATATTTTATAATTTGGAAGAGGGATGTCGTAATCCAAGCTATAAAATATTTGAAGGTAGGCGAATGACGATTCACCAATTTCCACCATGAAAAACGAAATAATTTATTAGGTTTTTAATTGGATTTGAAATTCCTAGATCTTTTGAGATTCATTGAACTTTTCGATGTCATGTTTCAATCTCGAGTGTGCCCTCTCAAATTTTGTGACTGGGATGCCGAGGATCACAAAACAAGGTGTGAATAACCATACCAATTCACTTGGTACCCTTAATATTATCACCTAATCAATGTGCCGGTAAACCACACACGCTCCATTGATCTATGAAAAACATTAAGCCACCCTTCGTGATCCTTACTAGTCCAAGTTAGTGTGCCGGTTAACCACACACGCTCCACCAACGACTTGGTAAGGTACAAAGTGTGAATTCCATGGGCTAGCACCAAATTCACATTTTTCCTAAAGTAACTAAGATTGGGAATTAAATAAAAACATTTAGTTACTTTATAATAATCATTATACTTTTAATGAGAATTTAAAGTCATTGTCCTACCCGTTCGGCTAACGACCCTCCACCAGTCAAGCAAGCAGTGGGTGAGAGTGGACACCCATTAAGTTGCCATTTTATAGGCAACAACCTTATACCCACCTTATAGACCGGCTTTGTGAATGAGGCCTACTAACGGTAAAACGACTTGTTCTTATACATATATATAATTAACCATTAATGTTATAAATAGTATAAGGGTTGAATTTTAACTTTTAAAATTCTAAGTGTTGGAATTAAAGTTTATTAAAGTGTGTGAAACTTTTCCAAATTCCAAAACTTGAGGGCAAGTTTTGAAACTATTCAAAACTAATTAATTCCATGATTTATGTGTTTAAAGTAGTTTTAATCCAAAAACTCTTCAAGTTCCATAACTTGAGGACAAGTTATGGAAGACTTTAAACTAATAAAAGAATTACTTTTCTTTATTTTATAACTTATGGAATTAATTAAGGTTACACTTTATTTATATATTTATTAATGAAGTGACTCTTGAACCTCCATAACTTAAGGACAAGACTCTTCATCTTTTGTAGCCATCCAAAACTTTTCATTTCATAACTTATGAATTAAAGGTTCATAAAAATGAAGACTCTTCATTTTCATGTAACTTATGTGTTTTAAGTATGTGTTAAAGAAAAGTGACATTTGGATATCCATAAATTGAGGACAAATTATGGACTCCATTAAAACACATAAATGATCAAGAATTAATTCTAAACAATTCAGCAAATAATTCCTATCATCTTCTAAATTCATAAGAACATGAACATGATCATCAAAATTTCAAGAATTATATGAACACATAAAAACATGGAATTTTGATATATGCTATTGTAAATGGATTAGAACAACCATTACACCAACTAAAACAAGTTTTAAAACACCAAAACAGTTTAGGGTAATGTTTCTAGTCCATTTCCAGCAGCAAAAGTCGAAATTCTGCATTCTGTTCATTCTACTCGCCGAGTGCACGAACCTACTCGTCGAGTAGGATGAATTTTGCCTTGAACTCGGCGAGTCCCCCCATGGACTCGGCGAGTCCATCAGCCAGACAGCAACAATTTCAACTTTTTTCACTATTTTGCATGAAGTATCAAACAAGCAAGCCTAGGCTCTGATACCACTGTTGGGTTTTGAGCAATCTAACACTTCCTAAGTGTGCATGCAACCCTAATAAACCTTGGATCTATGTTTGTCTAAATACATGCAAAATAATAATTTTTCCAAGGTTTATAACCTATCTAACATGGCATGGGGAACATTTCAACATAAAAGAGTTAGAAGAGATTACATACCTTTTAGATGAGTTTGGTTCTTGAGGAGTTTGAGGGCCAAGCACCAATAGTGTGAATGCCTCAAATGGAATCACAAAACACCACAAACTCTTGGAAAACTTTGAGAGAGAATACACACTTGTATTTTCGGCCACACACAAGCACACACACACACTAGTTCACTAGTTTCCCTTAGGGGCCATTTCATGCAACATAAGCATGCTTATATAGTGTACATGGTTAGGGTGAAACCCTAATAACCCATGTCTTTTCCTTTCCAAGGATCCATGGGTTAAAAGCTCCATGGATCATCCATGGACTTCCATATAAGCCTAGCCCATTAACAAATGAGTGTTAGCCCACACCATATAAAACCAATAGCCCATAATCTAATTAGTCTTCCTTTTAATCTCTAAATTAATTCATAATTAATTTAAGACTAATACTAATTAAATAACATAACTTCATATTAATATATTATAACTTATAATATATTAATAAACATATGTGTATAACTCTCATAAAATTATCCATAAATAGTTCGGGTGAGATGCAACCCAAATGGACCATGCCGATCGGGTCAAGTATATACCAAATAAGTTATGGACTTAGACACCTTATCCAACAGTTACCACATTTGTTCTAATGTGCAGGGACTAAGAAGAAGTAGGGATGTGGAGCAAGGAAGAATCAATCTAATCATGGGGAACAGAAGATCGTCGCCTGTGACCAAGATTGGAGTGTATTCTTTAGCGCTTTGGAATAATTTGTGTTTAGATTTGAACAATTGTTGCTATTCGCCAAAAAATGGCTAGAAACATCATTTCATTTCATGGTTTATATAGACAAGGTTTTAGATTTTCTTTTAATAATGAGAATGGTTATATTTTTGCTTATCTAAATGGTGTCTTTTACTTTGAAGCTATACCATGTAATGGAATTTATGAAAATATTATGATTGTTGATAACTTAGGAAATGATGTTTTGAACATAGATTCTTCCACTAGTATGGATAAAGCATCCTTGTGGCATTGTCGTCTTGGACATGTCAACAAGAAACGCATAGCCCAACTCCAAAAGGATGGAGTGTTGGAGTCATTCGACCTTAGGGAAGATGACGCATGCGAGTCTTGTTTACTTGGAAAGATGACCAAGTCACCCTTCACGAGTACGTGTGAAAGGGGTGAGGGTCTATTGGACCTAATACATACCGATGTATGTGGACCGTTTAGATCAACCACGCAGGATGGGAACCGCTTCTACGCGACTTTTACCGATGATTATAATAGATATGGGTATATCTATTTAATCAAGCAAAAGTCAGAAACCTTTGAAAAGTTCAAAGAGTTCAAGAATGAAGTGGAGGATCAATTGGGCAGGAAAATCTAGATGCTTCGATCCGATCGAGGAGGAGAGTACCTAAGTCTTGAATTCCACGATTATCTCAAGGAGTGTGGAATAGTTTCGCAATTGACGCCTCCTAGGACACCGCAGTTGAATGGTGTGGCAGAAAGGCGTAATCGAACTTTATTGGATATGGTTCGCTCTATGATGAGTCGTGATTCACTACCTATCTCTTTTTGGGGGTATGCCTTAGAGACTGCCGCCAATATCCATAACTGAGTCCCTACTAAGAAGGTTGCCAAAACACCTCACGAGATGTGGACAGGGAAAGCTCCCTCGTTGGCACATATCAAGGTTTGGGGTTGCGAGGCTTTCGTAAGACGAGATACTCACGAAAAGCTTGAACCTCGAAGTGAGCGGTGTATTTTCATCGGCTACCTGCAGACATCCTTTGGATATCTCTTCTATAGACCGAAGGACAATGTTGTCTTTGTTGCGAGGAGAGGAGTTTTCCGAGAGAGAGAACTCATAGGCCAAGGAGACAGTGGGAGGCAAATCGAGCTTGAAGAGATTCAAGAGTCGATAGATGAAGGAACTTCTACCGCTGGCACTCAACCCGAGGAGGAAACTCCGGTTGAACCGATTGACGAATCCTTACCTCTTAGACGTTCCGATAGAGTTAGAGTTCATCCGCAGTTTTATGGTTTTCATATTACTACCGAAGGGGAAACGTATATTAGTGATGGTACACTAATAAATCTTGATGAACCTAATAGCTATAAGGAAGCCATGGCAGGCCCGGAGTCTGCAAAGTGGAAAGAGGCAATGGATAGCGAGATCCAATCCATGAATGACAACCAAGTTTGGAATTTGGTTGATTATGTGCTCGGACGTAAGACCGTTGGGTGCAAATGGATCTTCAAGAAGAAGACCGACGTGGATGGAAACGTACACACATATAAAGCGCGATTGGTTGCGAATGGCTTTACTCAAACTCCCGGAGTTGACTATGATGAGACCTTCTCACCAGCTGCGAAGATTAAATCTATTAGAGTGATGCTAGCTATTGCCGCATTTCATGATTATGAGATTTGGCAAATGGATGTCAAGACCGCTTTCCTTAACGGAAAGTTGGCTGAGGATGTTTACATGGCTCAACCAGAGGGGTTTGTGGATCCGAAGCATCCAAATAGAGTGTGTAAGCTTGAGAAGTCCATTTATAGACTTAAGCAAGCGCCTCGTAGATGGAATCTTTGCTTCGATGAGAAAGTCAAAGAGTTTGGATTTATACGAAGCGAAGACGAATCATGTGTATATGTCAAAGCCAGTGGGAGTATAGTAAGCTTCCTCGTTCTATATGTCGATGACATATTACTCATAGGAAATGACATCCCGACTCTGCAGGAGGTTAAGTCCTGGCTCGGGAAGTGCTTCGCTATGAAGGACCTCAGAGAGGCTTCTTACATTTTGGGAATAAGGATAGTAAGAGAAAGAAGTAAGAGACTAATTGGACTTAGTTAGAACACTTACTTAGAGAAGGTACTAAAACGTTTTAGTATGGAAAACTCGAAGAAGGGAGAATTACCGATACAAAGTAATGCCAAGTTGAGTAAGACTCAAAGTCCGAGTACCGAAGTTGAGATAGCAGAAATGAGCCGAGTACCATACGCTTCCGCAATTGGCTCAATCATGTACGCTATGACTTGTACTCGCCCTGATGTAGCCTTCGCTTTGAGCATGGTTAGCAGATATCAAGGGAATCCTAGCAGAGCACATTGGATTGCGGTGAAGAATATCCTTAAGTACCTTCGGAGGACGAGGGAATGGTTCTTAGTCCTCGGAGGGAGTGATGACTTGAAGGTGCGAGGGTATAGTGACGCCAGTTTTCAGACCGACAGGGACAACTACCGTTCTCAGTTGGGCTGGGTCTTTACCCTGAATGGAGGAGCAGTGACATGGAAGAGTTCCAAGCAGGAAACCGTAGCTGATTCAACGTGCGAATCAGAGTACATTGCAGCGAGCGAAGCGTCGAAGGAGGCAATATGGCTGAAGAACTTCATCGGTGATCTTGGAGTTGTACCTACCATAAAGGAGCCCATGGAGATTTTCTGTGATAACGAAAGAGCGGTTGCCTTGACCAAGGAACCGAGGGATCATGGTAGATCAAGACATATCGACAGAAAATATCACTTCATTAGACATCGTGTAGAAGAAGGACAACTCGTAGTGAAGAGGATATCATCAGAAGATAACCCAACAGATCCGCTTACGAAGGGACTGAATAGGGTTAAGCACTTGCAACATGCTAGGAGTATTGGGCTGAAGGATGATATTAGCATAGATTAGATAGTATTAGAAACGTGTAATAGATAAATGTAATTAACATTTGATGATTAAATAAAGGAGTTTTATTTATGAGTAATGTTACTATCTTATGTTAATTGTTTAACTATTGTTTCACTTTGCATGTTTTGACTTCCAGAATAATTTTGAGTTTATTAAGAATAATCGAATTATTCGAATTGTCCACAATCGTTCATATGTTGGAAGTAGATATGAATGAAGATTGTCATGAATTGGTGTGTAGATTGTCTAAATGGTGTTAGACATAGCAAAGGGTTGCTACAACGTTCATGAGTGCTTATGAACTAGTTTTGAGCATTGGAACAAACCCGCGCTTGCTGGAATCACCTTATGGAATATGATATAAAAGGGTGATAGCAAGACGATAATATCATATAGTCTTAAAACCTAGATATATGGTTTGTTATTTGTTAATTGATTGTACATTGATAATGCGAAAACGCATCAGTAACTCGGTGTTATAAAACACATTGTTGTGTATAGTTGGTTAATGAATAAGTAAATGCATATAAGTCGAAGTTTATCTGTAACTTTTATCTAAGAAGGTAAAAGCGATATCTCGGACGCTCGATGATTTGATTTGACTTATGTGCCGGGCCCGGTCAGAACTGAATTGATGTGTTCGATTAAGTTCTATGTCAAATAAATTAGAGATCGAGAAACCTAAATGCTTGACTAACCATTCCATAGGATTGTCCGCATGATATCTAACAGAGGACTGTACGATCCCTTATCTAAAGGACAAGATTGATTAGATCAGAGTTTGACAACGTCTTTGAGAGCTACGATTGCAAACCGAATTGTACTTGTGCATATAGTTACTAGACTTATCCAAGTGGGAGACTGTTGGAATAGTGTCTAAGGCTGCAACTATATTAGGCAAGTATTTGACCCGGTTGTGCATGGTCCTTTTGGGTTGCCTTCACCATAGCAACTTGATAGGATGATTTATTAAGAGAGTGTAAATATTATTAATATATTATGAGAATAATATAAAGAATAATAATATTGTTATTTGATTAATATAAGTCATAGAATTAATTGGAATTAATTTGGTGACTTAAAGAGATTAATTAGTATAAACTGTCAATTGTTTGATAGTTAAACTTTAGACTGTAAATCCATATAGATATGCATTGGACAGATTCTAGAAGCTAGGGATAGCTTCAAATCGTCCAAGGAGTTATCTAAGGAAAGGATTTGGATAGCCTTAAGAGAAGATTATCCAATTAGGGTTTAGGTTGTAACCCTTAAGGAGCCTACAAGTATAAATAGACCATATGGCTAAGGGAAATCGGCACCTAACCTAAAGTATAGAAACCCTAGCTGATTTACTCCCCTCTCCTCTCTCCCAAATCATCCTCCTTGCTATTTGGTGTTTGTAAGCCATTAGAGGAGTGACAATTGTGACTCTAGAAGCTCCAAGACAACAAGATCAACAAGGAATTCAAAGGTATGATTCTAGATCTGTTTTTATCATTGTTCTTATTCATAAATAGTCATTAGAAGTCTTGGATTCAAAGCATGTTTAATTAGAAAGCCTAGATCTGAGCATTAGGTTTTTGCAAACCGCACATAGGAAAGTTCTTATGGCTAAAACCCATCACAAATCAACCAACAAAAAGATGGAAATGGAAGTGTTTAGTTATTATAAATGGAAATAAAATATGGTTGAAATGATTTGGACTCCCCAAAAGCCTCCAAGAATTGCCCAAAATCGCATTTTGTAGCTATAAAAACCGCATCTCCTAAAAAATGGTGACTTCCCTTATTTTATTAACTGCCCACTTACGTGCCATAAGTCTTCAGACTTGGCTCTGTCATGGGTCTAGCTTCACCATGAGTCATGTTGCTCAAATATGTGATAAAAAGTACAAACACGATACGTCGGTGCGACACGATACGTGTCGGTGTGACACGACTCGTGTTTCAGATGTAGTCCTTTGCTATGATGATATGCAACGACTCGAGTTATGTCTTCATGTTTTCTTCCATGGGATGACCAGTCCATCTTCTCTCATGCTCTAATGCTCCAGGTTCCAAGCTCCAAGCTCGCCTCCATAGTTCCAATGCTCCAAGCTCCATAATGCCTACTAAATTAATCAAAAATAGCGAAATAGCATGCATTCCGAATAAAACATGAAAGTGCCTAAATAATTAACTAAATGCAAGAATTATGAAGTAAAATACAATGAAAAGATAGAAATAGACGTGCAAAATAGGTGCATAAAATGCACCTATCAAACCTCCTCAAGCTTAGACATTTTTTATCCTCAAGAAAGAAGAAAATGAAGAATCACCCTAGAGAAGACGACAGGTGATTAAAAAGATACTAAGATGAAAAGAATGAAAAGAACTTAAGAGTGAATGAATGGAATAAAAGAAAAACCAATGAAAAAAAACATATGTATAAAAAGATTAAGAAATCTTCAAAGATTATATATATATATACACACACACACACCTACATATATATATATATATATATATATATATATATATATATATATATATGTTGACGTCAGATCCATTAGCGTTAACATGACCCAGATAGCTTTAGCGCGCCGGCCTTGCCTGGTGCTCTCCTAGCGCTCGCCTACAAGCCTTGTTACACAGTCAAATATGTACCCGTCGATGCCTTGAGATAATGTGGAGTTAACCCCACAAAGATATATAACATTAAAAACAAGACTTTTAGCCACTCCCTAAAAAAACACAACAAAATCAAAAGTTACAATACTTGTTCACTTTTACTGATATTAAGTTAGCACATGGAACAAATTATCGTCTTATTCTCGTGAAAACATAGGTGATGAAAAATACGCTCAATCATCTTCATTTTGCAAAACATGACAACGACCGAATCCAACTATTTGTTGACTATCAACAATCTTTTTCTAAAAAATCTTTTGTAAAAATTCTCTAGAATTTACCCAGATTGGTTACATGTTTCATACCACTTACACTAGTCAAAGTAGTTAAGAATCAGTTCCAATGTCATAAGTTCAAGTCCAAGTCCAATGAGATTTTTTGGCAGCCAAAATTTTCTAATTGTATTTATTTATGCAACTCAAGTTGCTGTAGAGTTATCCATTTATTGACTCGATACTGTAGAATTGTTCACTTATTGACAATTTTTGGAATTGTCCACTTATTGACTCGTTACTTTTTTTGTTTTGTTTTTTTGGCTTAGTTCTCTATATTTTTATCCTTGACTTTTTCTATTATTGGGACATCTCATAGTCTATTACCATGAGGGACTTCTAAAACATTTTTCGGGGGGATAATGTAAACACACAAGAACCCATAAGTATAGTTAGAAATTGTGTCCCCAAGCACGATACTTAAAAGAGAATAGACATAAATGAGTTTTTAGAGTGCTGGAAGGTTCAGGTCACTGAAATTTTATATTCCTTTTTATTTATGATTCTCTTGATTTGGAATTTAGGTTCGACTGAGCAATAACGAATCATAAGATTGGTCGTACGTTCCAAAGGCTAACCTATACTTGTTATTATGATTCGGTGTGGACAACCTCTTCATTTTCTGTTTTACACGAGTAGCTTCAGGAGATGTGTTCGTGTGCGATTAGATTGATTTTTAAATTTGTATTGAAAACCGAGCAAGTCTAACATCAAGGCATATGACTCACATACCAACTTGACTGTTTTTAGAAGGGTTATCTTGGGTTGAATATTTTTTTGAACATGCAAAAAGATGACAATAAAAAATCTTTTTGGAATTTTAGAATATTTTTTTTGAATGAAATGCAAACTAAGAATAAGTTGAAAACAAAAATCTTTTTGGATTTTTTTGAATTGTTTTTGATGAAATGCATGAGGAAATTAGAACCTAATATACAAAGACCCCTCCCTAAGCTTAAGATTAAGCATCGTCATCGATGCTCAGAGAGGGTAGGGAAACCTACTAAGACACAAATGTATAACTATATAGAACATATGAACAAATTTTCAACAATTCTAGTCAAACAATCTTATGATTCATGCATAAATCTTGAAATATTGAAGGAATGTACCAATCAAATGCTTGAATTGGTGATGCGTGTTTGACTTTTTCACTTCATCTTCAACCTTAAGAAAAGATTGAACTCATCAATGGTGGAATGCACAAATGGAGGTGAAAGCTTCCAATATTCCTTCCAAAACACCTCCCTAAGCTTGCTCTTTAAAATCTACACAAGAATTTTGAAACAAGATACAAGAATAAAGTCAAAATTTACAAAGCAAAAACTAAGGTTTGGATGTGAAAATCCAATTTTTACACTTCCATGGAGGAATTCGACATAGATGAAGAAGAAGATGGAGTTACGAACTTAAAACAACATACCTTGGAGCTTGAATCTCATATTAATAAAAAAAATCAAAACTTTTGTTAGGGTTTAGGAGGAGCCGACGATGAAGAGAATTGGAGAGGGGAACGCACGATCAAGAGAGTTGTGCGACAATGAGAACGAAGAAAAAAATCATCTTTTTTTATCAGCCCTAGAAACATACAGTTTGGCTAAGGCCATACGTTTTCAACAATGGCCGTGAGTTTTTCTAGAAAAATTAGAAGTTTTAATGCTTAAGAACGACCCATCCAGTGACCGTGAGCTTTCAAGTTGAGACCATGCGTTTTTTTGTAAATGGTCGTGAGTTTTTGACCTATCCCATGCATTTTAAACAATAGGCCGTGCGTTTCAAGCATGCCTCATGCATTTTTTTTGAAAAATTTGAGAGTTGCATCGCCTATGCACGGGGTGATTTCAGCCCATGCGTTTTTAAGTTTTGCCCATTTGTTTTTGAAAAAAACATGCTTTTCAACCTTTTATATTATGACTCCTTCTCGATCCTTTAGATATGAAAATGGGTGTACATAACTCTAAATAAGACTCAAGAACATTGCAACATAAAGAAAATAAAGTACATGAAAGAAAAATGGAAATAAAATACTCCCGAGTTGCCTCTCAGTTAGTCGCCCTTGTTTCAAGTCTTTGGCTCGACCTGACCCCTGGAATATGTTTTTATTTGAATGTTGGGGCTCTCCACTTCAGTAAAATTCTTACTACTTCCTCAAAAGGAAGCATACGAGAAGCTGGAATCAGGAAAATGGGAGATAAACCAAAAAGAATACAAAGAAGGATGTTGCTGGACAGCTTGACCCATCGTAAGTGTTTTGGTCATATCTCATGACTCGTAAATCCGATTGAAGAGATTCAAAATGTTCTTAAAACTAGACACAATTTCGGACGACTTTCTTGTTTTGAGAAAATTTTGATTCCAAACGAACATGCCGCGTTTATCACATAGACGCCGTGTTGAAGAGAAGCTTCGCAATTCTTGGCGCTGACTTGGGGAATACGGAATTTTAATGATAAACACGCCATGTTGGCCATGTAATAGGCCGTGTTGGTTTGATTTTAGGCAAGTGTGTATACATACATACATACATATATATATATATATATATATATATATATATATATATATATCCAAACATTAGGTCGAATATGGGGACTTCCACCCGACTTTGCGGAGAAGTATTGGGACAAAAACCCTCTGGAAAACCCTTGGAAGAGAAAAAGTCATTTGGAGCTCAAGAGTTGAAGAGATCTAGAAGAAAACATCATTGATTTTTCCGGTTTGCTAGTTATTATCATGTCTAGTTTATTTGAATTGATTCTTTGTGTGTTTCTATCTTAGTTATGGACTAATCACCCCAAACTTTTGTTAGGGATGATGAACCTCGACCCTATGTGTTGATTTTATGCTTCTATGACAATTTATTTGGCTTTTCTTGTGTCTGATGAGTTATAAACCTATCATGTTAAAGTTTTAGCTTTTATTGCCTTCCATTCAAGTTATGTGTAGTAGATGAACATTATTGCTGCATTAACTTGGTTCTTGTTGTTTATGACCATTAAATAATTAGATCTTGTAATTGACCAAATCATAGAGTTAAGTAAATAAAGTTGATAGCTTTGATTGTGTTAGAGAGCATTAATTATCCGTGTTAAGTGCTTGAATTATTGTCTTGACCACAGATTAGTAATTCTCGATTTCATCATTCATAGTCCAATCTATATTATTATCAGTTGTGTGTTTCACCTATGTTTGACCATTGCATGACAATTCATAAATTGATATATCTATTTAATAAACTAGAAGCCAACATAAATTTTCTAGTATAAATCAACCATAAGAGAAAATGGATTCAGAACTAATGGAAGTTCTCTTTAATCTTGAAGTAAAAAATTGTTTTCTTTGCTTGTTTAATTGTTTGCTTAATTGTTTGCTTATTAGTAAAAACCCCAAATTTACTTGTTTTATTTAGTTTAGCTATTAGTAGTTATTTTATTTAATAGAATTCGCTCTATGTGATCGACACCCGACTTACCAAGCTTTTCTATAATCTGACTAGGTACACTGCCTATAGGTAAATAGTTAGTTTAATTAGTTAGGTTTATAAATTTAAAACTAATAGGTACATTTGTGCACATCACCATAACTTTTTCGCTATAAATCTAATTTCGACGATCCTTATATCCATGAAAAGGTCATAAGAAGATCTACGCTTTAATCAACTCATACTTGCCTTACAATTTCCCGAACAAACATCCAATTCCCATAAAATCCCGAGCCGACATATTACCAAAATACCCTTTGGCTCAAAAACACAACCGAACACCCAGATCATCTAAATTACATCACTCGCACCCAAAAGGGAACGATTCGGGACATGGCGTAACAACTCTCCTCCATTTAAATTGTATTTCATCCTCGAAATCAGTCCTTACCATCCCCGACATGTCCGACAGCCTGAGGGACACAACCACAACCTTGAACATACCATTACCTTCCTAAGGCAACTGAACCCAACAGAACTTCCACCTGAAGAAAATGAATCCACAATCCCATGCAGAAACTCAACCTACATTTTCTAAACTTGAAGTCTCGAATTGGTCTGACTCCCTGACAAACCGCCCATACTGAATTAATGCTAAACCCATGACACTTATCCATCAGCTATCTATTTAATTCCTGATGATAACAATTTCATGAACATAATGAGATACAAGATATTGATTTCCTTAACAGACGCTCCGATACACTGCTACTATAATTCTGAGGCCTCATCACTTGCCCGACCTTCACATAGGTAGAGCCATCCCAGAGCACAGACATATTAGCTAAATCCTAAACCCTCCGACTGATGCTTTTGACATATAGATTTCTTAGCCCACATCTCTCTTAATACAAAACTTGCATGGATACACTAGCAATTCCCAATGCGAGTTTTGCAACATCCCCCTCTGGCACGCGTTGTGATAGGGAAGGTATTCACACCCCTTATAAGGAATGCTTAGTTCTCCTTCCCAGCCGATGTTGGATCAGATGTAACCCATTTTCACTCCCCATTATAGGGTTCGACGTCCCTGTCGAACACATCGACCCGTGCCCTAGCTTTGATACCATTTGTAACATCCCCCTTTGGCACGTATCACAATATTGTCCGCTTTGGGCCACTCGGCACGAGGACTTCCCAGGGGGTCACCCATCCTGGTACTACTCCCGCCCGAGCACGCTTAACTGCAGAGTTCTTATGGGATCTGCTGCCCTCACGGCTTTAAAACGCGTTGTGATAGGGAAGGTATCCACACCCCTTATAAGGAGTGTTTAGTTCTCCTTCCCAGCCGATGTGGGATCAGACTGTATATGGATATATTTGTTGAATGACTTGTAATGTTCTCGTTTATGCTTGATGGTCTGTATCGGAACATGACATCTCGAGTTTTGACTATATAATGAAAATGCATCTCTTGATGAAATGCTTTGATAAATATTATTTTATCATGTTTTGTTTTGGGAACAAATTCCGCAACACTTTTAAATCAAAAGGATTTACTCTGAAATTATTTTAAAAAACATAAATGAAATCAGTCTTTTCTGGCCGTGATTTTGGGGATGTCACAGTTGGTATTAGAGCATTAGTTTAAGCGAACTAGGAATTTGTAGGATTTTTAGACTTAAACTTAGAATGCTAAGTGGAATTTTGAGATGTGTGTCTGTTGGATTTTAGACACGAGCACTAGTTTATTTTAGGAAAGTTGCCTAAAATGCTTTTATGTGCTAAATGTTATATGTTGCCATATATGATATTAATTGTTCGGATCTACGGTCTGTTGCCGACCGGATCTGGAAACCTTATGTGTGTAGGATTCTAAGCGTATGTCTACGGTATTAGAACTAGCATGTAAACGTTTCGGAGTAATAAGGATGATTTGAATATCTATCGTGAATAAAGATCTAAATTTCACCTTATTCGGTGTGTAGATAAAAAATGGTGAGAACAAGGAGTGGCGTTGGAAACGCGGATGAAAACAGGAATCAACCGCCAGTGATTGAGCAAATACCTGTTGTAACAGCAGCACCAGAACCAATAACAATGGTTGGGGTGCAAGCCATGATTCGGGCTATGCTAGCCGAACAAAGGGATAAGATGCGACAGATGTTGCATGATAATAGGGACGAACCTATCATACCTATTGAGGAACCCGAATTGATTCCCGAGCAATCGGAGGAAGGGAACAATAGTCGCATTATGAGTCAAGTTGGGAGTCAAGGAGAACGAAGGACCGATCCCGAAAGGAGAAACAACAAGGATGGGCGAATGTACAAGAACTTCTTGGGCGCCAAGCCGCCAAGTCTTTCTGGGAGCCCAAAGCCTGTTGAGATAATGGATTGGATCTCCGAAATGGAGATGGTATTTGAAAGTTGCGACTGTAGCAACAAACAGAAGACTGTCTTTGCAGTCAGACAACTGAAGACTGGAGTCTTAAGTTGGTGGAAGTTGTTGGTAGATACTATGCCACGAGGAGAAGCCCTGAAAATGTCATGGGAGGAGTTCTTGGAATAGTTAAGGGTGCAATATTGTTCAGAGATAGATCTGATTGATCTGAACAGTGAGTTCCAAAACTTAAAGAAGGGGAGGATGAGCATAGATGACTATGCTACTGCATTCACTGAGAAAATGAAGTTATTTCCGTACCTAGTGCCAACAGAACTCTCCAAGATTGAGAGGTTTGCTAATGGACTGCCTACCGACTTTGGTCCGACAGTCAAGATGGCAACTACTCTGAAAACGACTGTTCGTGCAGCTAAGAATGTGGAGGCCCAGCAGAAGGAAAAGGGTCTGGAAAGGATAGAAGTTGGTGAAAATAGGAAATTTGACGGACCTTCAGGGTCCAGCAAGAAAAGCAAATTCTCGAAATCTGGCTCGAGAGGAAGTGGAGGAGGTGAAGCGAAATGGTGCGAAAAATGTAAGAAGAAGCATCATGGGAAATGTGAGGTAGTGGCCACATGCTACAAGTGTGAAAGTGGGTTAGATCTGATCTCACATCGGCTGGGAAGGAGAACTAAGCATTCCTTATAAGGGATGTGGATACCTTCCCTATCACAACGGGTTTTAAAGCTGTGAGGGCAGCAGATCCCATAAGAACTCTGCAGTTAAGCGTGCTCGGGCGGGAGTAGTACCAGGATGGGTGACCCCCTGGGAAGTCCTCGTGCCGAGTGGCCCAAAGCGGACAATATTGTGATACGTGCTATGTTACAAGTTTCCACCAAAAGCCTTCTTAGAAATGGCGACTCATATTATCTTCTTGTAGACCCTTCCCTAAAACTGATGAGCATCCAATCATAAATCTACCCCAGTCCCTGACAGTAGACACAACCAGAAACATGCAGAAATGATCCTCAAAACATATCGATCGTGAACTTCACGCAAAACCAAAGCATATGATGAACTAAAACCTTAATAACCCTTGGCGTGCAAAGATGTTCAAACCAAAAAAAAATTCGTGTTACATCCAACCCCTTATCGGCTCAGGTGTACCCCTACCTGGGTATCTACTCAAGACATTTATAAAGAACTTTGTTAGGCGTGTCAAACCTAACAAATAAAGGGGTACACAATGACTCCAAAAACACTACTAATTTGCACTAAAAATGTACTACAAGGTAAGCAAGGTCGATCCACAGAGACACGAAACAAATGTTTATACCTTTTTGCAGAAGGTACAATAATAGTCACATAATTGGGGGGTTGGTATGCAATGATTTAAGCAAGAGGATAAAGCAATAAGTAAATGATCAATTAAATGAAACATATTCAGGATTTCTGAGAACTCCAACTCTATGCAAGACAATTTAACAATGTGATTCCAAGGATGAAATGATATCTACTTAACTCCACCTAAGTCGGTACTTGAAATTGTTAACAAGCTCTAACACTTCCCTTTCACCAAGTTGTCAAATTCAAAACAAGCTCTTTGAAAATAACCTAACCTTCTAATTTAAGTCTAAACAAGCTCTTAGATAGAAATCAAAAGGTTGCAATAAGATTTGTGTGAATTTTCCCAATAACACCCAATACTCCTCACAAGCTCGGGAGCGTAAGAGTATGTGAATAAGATTTACAGTAAATTCATTCAATGGCAATAAATTTAGTGTTTGTTACTTAGTCCAATGCACAAAACAATTACGGATTTTGCAATTATATAACTTGAATGACCTAAACCTACTTCAAATGGCCAATAAGAATCACAACTAATATCAAAATTCAATTGAAACAAAATCAAATTCACTAGGTAGGAATTGGAAGCAAGCATCAAATCACATGATTGAAATTACAACTAAAAAGTCAAGACATGAAGTTGGAGAAACTAGGGTTCTAGCCACTCATGACTAGAACAAGATCACTGATGTGCACGAAAGTACCCACTAATTTTAATATTTATAACCTAACAAACTTAAACTAACTAAGCACTTATAGACAGTGTACCTAGTCAGATTATAGTATAGCTTGGGTAAGTCAGGTGTCGATCACAGGGAACGGTGTTACTAATTAATCTACTTGCTATCAAATTAACCTAATTATTAACAAGTTTAGAAAGGGTTTTATCTGATTTTACAAGATCAGACGAACTTAACTCAAATTCAATCAATTAAGTAAAAACACTCTCTAGTTCGAATCCACTTCGTCCTTATGGCTAGCTAATAGTTATGGATTATCAAGTTGGTTGTAATTGTATTAGTAATTTAAGTCTAACTTTACCAATAATTAATTAATTCATGTCAAACTATGTATGGTCACACACAATTAAACACAGAACCAATTATGAATATGAATATGCTATGTAAGATTTATTATGTAAACGCAATTATAGTCACAATCCATGTTCTCTAGCACAACTAAGTTTATTTACTCTAATTACTAACTAAGATTGGTCAATCCTAGCTCTAACAATTTAATGTTCACTAAATCATTAGGTAAACAAGTTCATGCAGTTAATGGTCACTAAGCTACACAGAACATGAAATTAAGCAACTAGATAAACAAACACAAGCATGCTAGGTAACTATAAATCAAACACAAACAATTTACCAACTAAATAAATCCGTAAAAATTAAGCTATTCATAAGTTGGAAGCTTCATCTAGCTAAACAAGAGTAGCTAGATTCAGCTGCTCATAATAGCAACTAACACACTAACACAAATCAAAGTATAATGAAACATGTTCCTAAGTAACAAATAAGTAAACTAAATTATGGACCTTCACTCTTTTGGTGTTGAAACCTTTTTCCAGGACTTTTCTTCTGCTCAAAATCGCCTTTTGGAATCCCTTTCTCTAGCCAAAAGTCTCTCTAATTCGTAATGACCAAGAGTGCTTAAATATCCTTAAAAATCCCGCGCCACGTCGTGATCCCCAAGTTATCCGTATCGGGCAAGGACTCTTTCTTCACGCGATCTTTATCTTCTAGAATACTTATGCCACGTCGTGGATATCCATGCTACATCGTGGTTTTAGTAATTTCCGTGGATTTCTTCATCTCTTGTGTTCCAAGTCTCCCATGTTCTATAGATTGTCGCTTTTGGTCCCTCTCTTCGAAAATTCTTCTAATTGACTGAAAATAACAATTTAAAGTCATAAGTATCATTATTCTAAACATATTATCAACTTATTAATAAAAATGTACTTAAATATTGCCTAAAACTAGGTATAAATACGGCAATATCAAAATACCCCACACTTGGGCTTTGCTTGCCCTCAAACAAATTTAAACTTAACCCTTTATTACTAACATCACATAGAACAATCTGATTCCAGCTCAGCCATTATGCCAAGACCTCAACGCATGCATTTGTGTCTAAAATTTTCCTAAAGTACCCCCATACTTTAAATACTCACAATCTTCATAAAGACTCGCCCACTTCTTTCGAACAATGCTCATTTTATGCAACCCTCCGAATCCATCCGCAGAAATCTCACTTAACCTCAAAGTATTTTTGCAAAGCTACCCAAGCATACATAAACTAGAGAATTACAACTTTAAGATACCAATACTTGGAGCTCTTGAATTCTTCACTTCTTTGACAGTTTAGTCTTGATTTCTTTGAATTCACTTCTTTCATGGTTTCTGACATCTTCAACTTTTGATTCCTTAGAACTATTGATCTTTAATCTTCATACTTTGATAGCTCCAAAATTCTTCAAGAATTCTTACTTTTCAGTAATTTCTCTCTTTTTTTTTCTTTTTTTTTTCATGTATAACTCACTTTTTTCACTCAAAACCTACATGCTTAAGCAGGGGCGCTTAACTTCAACATTTATTGGTTAAGACATAGCTTTCCTGGATACATTTCAGCTTTAGGCTGCTAAACATATTACATCCCTCAAACCAAGCGGGATTATGTTTTTGTTCCATGATTTCACTAAAATAAGGGAGGCCACAAATGCACTATAACGTGTATTGGCTCAACTAAACATTTGAACTCTTATCGGATCATCCCATATAACACTAGCAACTACAGTTCAAATTATTATTACTAGATTTAATTATTAAAAATTTTAATTTTCAAATTTTCTAGTAATTTACTTTTTCTACCCCTACCCCACACTTATTTCATACAATTCCCTCATTGTATGCGTAAAATAAATCAAAATTAAGAAAAAAAAGAGAAAAAGGAACAGACTCCCCTGGGATAGCGGTGTAAGCATCTCTAAAAGTGTGGAAAACGTGCATCTCGAACACGGACCTCTCGAAAATATAAAGTTGGTGTAGAACTGGATGAGTATGTAAATAAACCACGAACATGACTCGAAACTTCAATTCTTCAAAGTGGGTGCAAATATGTAGAAAAATGTGGGAAAGTATAAAATGATTCACGTCGTGGCATAGGATACCACATCGTGACCTTAGATCAAAACGCGAACAGAAGGCATCTTCAATTCTTCAAACTGGATGAAGGCCACGACGCGGTGTAAGAAGCCCACGTCGTGGAAACTGGACGTCAGGAAAAAAATGCCTCATTGCTTTATTCATCCTAGCAGCTTGACCAGTGTCTAAATGGGTTAAGACTCTTCTATGTAAATATACTTCCCAACTGTAACCTTCTCTCCCTCTAACGTACCCCACACTTATCTTTAATTGTGGGTTCCGAATCATGACTTTAACCTTCCTTGACCTGACTAGACAAACACGACTGAAAACTCCAATGCTAATCTGAAAAACAGAACAACCCAAAACAATAAAAGAGTAACATCATAGTTTAACAAAGTCTTACAAACCAAATTCAAACATAAAAGAACACTACTTAAAACAAAACAAAAGAAACTAAATAGAAAAGAAATCAATCATCATCTCCTTGTCCATGTGCTCCACTTGGTCCAGCCCCATCATTCTGCGGATTCCAAAGCTCTTCCCATGTTGGAAAATAAGGATAATGTGGTGGCATAGAAGGTGGCCGGGTGTCACCCAAATGTGAATAAATACCCTCTGTAAGCTGGGTATGATAAATAGCATGCCCCCGGAGGTTATCCAAATAAGTTCCCACCCGACTCTGAAAAGGGTCGGTGGGTACTCCTTGTACATGCTGTGGAGCAGCATGCTGTGGAGCAGCACGCTCTCTCTCCATCTCTCCTCTAGCTCAAACATTTCTTCGCCTCGGTCTGGCCGGTGGTTGCTGCTCTGGTTGTGCCTCCTCCTGCTCGTCATCTACTGGCGGTATAACAAAACCGCCCCCAACATTCACCACTACCCGCATAACTCCCAAAACTTGAATGGTTAAATCAGTGTCCGGGAATCGGGTAAGATTCCTCACAAAGTCGTGAGTCAAAATATGATACGACCGAGCAAGGCGAGTAACCAAATGTCCTCCCGTAATTGGACTCCCGGGCCTAGAATAGCCGCTTTCTTCCCCATGAACCTCGCCAGCATATATGGTAAATCACAGCAAACCCCAGGGGTAATAAGACTCCACAGATAGAACAAATTATGAATAGGAACTTTATCGCCATGATGCTTGTGTTTTATAGAAAAAGTAATAAGGCGATGTAGAAATCGGTAAACGGGATTCCGAATCTGTGACTCACTAGAGTCACGAGTATTATACTCGTGGTTGGAAATATTCCGCCAGAACTGGACATCCATAATACCAGGATTAAAATCCCGAACACACCCATGCAAAAATGGTATGAAGAATGGAGTTTGAGTCTCCACTTCCGTATAAAGTCCCATTCGCCAAGCAAACTCCCGAAGACTACATTCCCTATAAACACCACCCAACCGGAACACAAGTGCCCGGTTATAATTAAAGTCAATGGTGCATTCTTCGAATACTACGGTAGAGAAAAACTCCACCGATAACTCCCGGTACACAGGTTCTTGAATTGCAAACAAATTCCGCCACCCGTGACAAGTGAAGGAAAAATAATCCCCTTCATATGGTTTTGTCCAATATCGTTCTAATTCCGCAACCATTCCCACACCACCGAGCCATCCCCAATCGACAATCGTAGCTATCGCAAATTCCCTGTTATATAACCATCCCAACCGATTTTCATATGTAGTCAATAATGGTCGGGGAATGTTTTGTGGAAACCGATATAAAGGATGAATACTCGCCACATCAATTGGATTCTCCTCCTGTGGAACAGCCCTTCTAGGTCCCATTTCTGTAAACAAAAGTAAACCAAAGCAGCAAACACCCAAAGCATTAACAAAAAAATCATTCCGTTTACCCAGAAGTCACAACGTGGCTTAGCACACCACGTCGTGAAACGCAATCGGGACGTGGGTCTAGATCGGTTACTGTATACACGATTTTAACCAAAAACAATACTTAGGGTTTGTTCCTATTGCCATTCAAAGGACATGCAACCTAAAAACAACTCTCACTATGCACATAAACCCTAACCATGAAAATGTAAAAATTGTAAGCAATAACTACAATTAATGGACAAAATACATACCAAATGGAGTTAGAAGACAAGAAATGCGAAGAATTTGGAAGACAAATTGAAGAAATCGGTTGTGGGGACCTTGCTTCCGTTCGTGAGGCAGCAAGCAAATGGGGAACAATTGTGTGGTCCAAAGGTTTAAGAAATGGTCCCCCCCCCTGTGACTTTTTAAAGGCCACGTCATGGCAGGCTCTACCATGTCTTGGATTTTGAAAGATCATAATCTGTTAAATTTTTTTTTTCATCTTATCCCCGTAATTGCTCTTTAACCACGACGTGGCATTGACAGGCCACAACGTGGGTTATGTCTGATCGAAAAAATGAGTAAAATAACAAATTTTAACTAACTACTTTGTATTCCATTTATTAATTAAAGCTCCCCACAACTAATTCTTACCAAGTACCAGTTATTAGACGATGAGTTGATATCTTTCCTAATTAAAACTAAAAAATTAAAAGAAAAGAAAATGCAAACCAAGCTCGGGTTGCCTCCCGAGAAGCGCTTCTTTTTCTTGGAGTCTTGAGCTGGACTCCGTGCCTCCTACGTTGAATCTTCTGAAGAGTGCATCACCAGCTAGACCTTTTGTTCCTTGAAACGCCTCTTGTAAGCTTGCACATGTCTTTTGTACACCTTCTTCGAATTTTCCTTCTTTGTCTTGACTTCATCTACATCGAACTTGCGTTTAATCCCTTGAGTCTTTAATTTTTCTTCACTCTTCAGCTCCATACTACTTGTCTCTTCCTTCACCATTTTCCTTGTCACCTTTGAAGTAACATCTTCTTCATCACTTGTCATCTCATCATCTTCTTTGCTTACCCAAGAAGGTGGACTCTTGTAAGCAATGACTTCAACTAAATAGGGAACAAATGCTCTTGGTTTTGTTCTTTTGACTTGATGAACTGTCTTGATCTCTTCTTCCATATGCTTTTCTAGTTCTTCTAATTCATTATCTTCATTGATTGTGAACACCTCTTGTTTAACATGATTCCTTTGGAAGCCATCTTCTATCTCAAAAACTTCTATTTTCATCTCCAACCCTCAAGGTGAGCTTCGACTCGTGAATATCAACAAGAGCTCCAACAGTGTTAAGCAATGGACGACCAATGATAATTGGGACATCGGGGTCTTCCTTCATATCCAACACTACAAAATATATTGGAAAAACAAATTTTCCAATTTTCACTAAAATATCCTCCACGATGCCCCGGGGTTGTGTTACTGAATGGTTCGCCATGTGAATAGTCATTCTTGTAGCCTTCATCTTCTGAATTTCCAACTTTTGATATAATGAAAAAGGCATCTGTAACAGTCCGGATTTCCAGGTATCCTTTATTGCTTTGATTTTTGGTGTTTTGAGAGGGGACTCGGCGAGTTGGAGCTCAAACTCGCCGAGTAGGATCACGATTCTGGACGCGGGATTTGATTGGACTCGGCGAGTCCAGGATCTGGACTCGGCGAGTCCGCGCTGTTTAATGAAACCCTAATTTCTCGGGTTTGGGACCTATTTAAAGGGTCTTATGGCCGTCATTTGTACCCAACAGTCCATAGAGAGAACCCCTAGAGTGCTTTGGCGATTTGGGAGAGAAAGGAAGCATTTCTTGACCTTTGTGTGTTGTCTAGCAAAGAGGAGGGAGGTTCTAGCCAAGAGGAGGCAAAGGAGGTTGCTATTCTACGGATTTGAAGCTTAGATCATCGATCTAGAGGTATGATTTCGGTTCATCTTCTGTTTTGTGGAGTATAGTTGGATTTAGGGTTTCTTGTGGCCTTGTTGAGTTGATTTGATGGCCAAATAGTCCCTTGCTAGTGATGAGGCTTCGGATCTGGATCCATAGAGGTCCAGAGAGCCTCATTCATCAAGCTTTATGGAGAGCAATGGAGGTCATAACCTTGGGTAGTGATATTTGTTGGTATTCCTTCATTTATAGCCATATAGAGGTTGTATGTGCATCAAGTTTGGGGCTTTACGTGGTGAATCAGTCTAGAAAGGCCAGATCTATGAATTGTTGGAACAGATCTGACCTTAGAAGCGAGTTTGAGCGATTGCATGGCATGGACTCGCCGAGTCTGATGAACAGACTTGGCGAGTAGCTTGAAGATTGCCTTGGACCGGCCAGTGAGTGGTCCAGTCGAGTCATGGGTTGACTCAGTGAGTCAGGGCGAGTTAGAGAGGGTTGACAGGTGGACTGAGTCGAACTGGGACTCGCCGAGTTGTTCTTGGAACTCGGCGAGTTGAGTCGGGGTGGCCCCGCGATTCTGCCAGGTGGAACTCGTCGAGCCAGGGGGAGTACTCGACGAGTAAAAAGGGAATCCTAGGGTGTTGGTGGAAACGTCTAGACTCGCCGAGTTGCCCTTGTGCACTCGCCGAGTCCGGTCAAAGTTGACCGTTGACCAGATTTGACCTGTGTTGACTTCTTAGGGATAGTCAACCTTAGAGATAAAAACTGTTAATTAGAGTCATGTGATATTATAGGAGGATTAGAGCTCGGAGGATCGAGCACGAGGGATTTCCAGGATTCGTGAGATACCGAGACACGCGAGGTGAGTCTTCTCACTATACTTTACCTTGAGTAGGTAATCAGAGCTATGTGTTGGTATGTGTATGTTATGTGTATGCTATGTGTTGTACTGCATTATTTATATGTGATTATGCTGTGCATGTTTACAGAGTTGGGACCGGAAGGTTCCTAGAGTTAGAACCTGAGGGTTCACAGAGTCTGGGTGCACGGACCCATAGGGTTACAGCCTCGAGTGGCTAATATGTGTTTTACATGTGGTATTTTGGGGAACTCACTAAGCTTCATGCTTACAGTGTTAGTGTTGTTGTTTCAGGTACTAGCGATGACCGTGGGAAGGCGCCGGCTTGATCCGTACACACTCAGGGGACTTTTGATATGTATTTATGAGATCTTGGGATTTGTATGACATGATTTGGAATTTTAATCTTAACGTTTTATGAAATTAAATGAGAAATGTTTTTATATTTGCGAAAAATTATTTTGAAAATTTACGGTGTTACAGCATCAAATTAATGCTAGCCCCAAAATCGGCTAAAGCATTAACCTTCATTTTGTTACCAAACTCACACGGAAGAGTGAGGCGTCCAACATCCCCCATCTTCTCAGGTATCTCTCCCAGCACAACTTTTGAGCTTTGCTCACTTAGAATCACCTTAGAATGCTTCTTTAATTGGTTACGGGTGTCTATCAAGGCTTGTAGTAATCTTTGATACTCTGGAATTTTGGATAAGGACTCGACTAAGGGAGTATTAATCGGGATTCCATTCACGTGTTTAACAAACTCTAGATGCTCTCTTTCTAGTGGACTAATAGCTGCTTGGGATGGAAACGGCAAAGGCGGCTGATAAACAGGAACGGGCTCAGGCACTTTTTGTTCAGACAAGGGCCACGTCGTGGCGCAGCTGTTTCAGCAACCCCTTCACTTTCGAACTTTGGCTTCCTTGGTTTTGGATCAGGTTGTTGTGGTTCTTCTTTTAATGCCTCCAAGAACTCAGAGATAGCCTCTTCTTTAGTATCTATGGCCATTACATGAGATTGGGTCTTCATTTCAGGATTCTTTGGGGATAGCTTCTCATGAACCAGAGTGGCTAGTTGACCAAGTTGTACTTCAAGGTTATTGATGGAGGCTTGCTGATTCTTTATTAAAGTTTGTTGTTCATTAATAGCAGAATCCATAACATCGTGTCTCTTTTCCGAAGCTTCTATAAACTTCATCAACATGGTCTTTAGATCGGGTTTCTTCTTAGCTGGTGGCTGCTCCTTTTGATAAAAGCCTCGACCTGTCTGCCTATACTTCTCTTCTTTTTGCTTCTTATACTCTTCATATGGCAGCCACTCCTTATTTGGTTTCCTCCAGTCTTCATCAAACTTATCCCCACCCGAGTAGCACACTTGAGCTTTTCTGTTCCCAAACTCATCTAAATTGCAGTCCTTGGTCAAGTGTGGACCACTACACCTCTCGCAACCCACTCTTATGGAATGAATTGAGTGGTCCATTTGTGTCAACCTCCGGTCCATATTATTTAGCATAACCATCATGGCTGCTATCTCTTTAGTTTGGGCCCCTCCACCGCCTTTGATTCCATCTTGCCTAGGGTTGTGGTATTCGCGAGAGTGCTTCGCGAATTATTCAATCAACTCCTTGACCTCCCTTGGATTTTTCTTTGTCAAAGGTCCTTGAGAGACAAGGAGTTGTCTCGTCATAACGTTGACCCCATCATAAAAGATTGACATCTCTTGTTGCACCTTTAGATCATGCTGAGGGCAATTTCTAAGTAAGCCCTTGTACCGCTCCCATGCTTCGTATAATGACTCCCTCGGTTGTTGCTCAAAGTTGGATATTGCCTTCTTGGGTTTAGCTATCTTGGATGGCGGGTAAAACTGGTCTAGGAATTTCTCACGCATTTGAGCCCAAGTGGTGATTGTGCCCAGTGGAAGTGATTTTAACCACTTTTTAGCAGCTCCCTTGAAAGTAATGGGAAGCATCCTAAGCAAGACGGTGTTTCTGTTGACATTTGGGACATTGAAGTAATCCGCAATGTCATTGACTTCATCTAAATGCTTAAAAGCATCCTCATGATCTTTCCCAAAAAATGGGATATCCTTCAGCGTAGTCAAGATGTGCCCCTTAAGCTCGAATGTGGCAGTGGCAGGTATTACGAGTTGGACTAAACCGGGACCCACATCTTCTTGGATCCACTTCTTGTAAGCTCCCATAGACATCCCCTCAATTGCTGCTATCTCGTTCCTTGGCTCGTTCTCGGGTTCGCTCGTATGTTCTTCAAATTCAGGCTCGGTATCGTATTCAGATTCGGTTTGGACGGGTATTTGATCAAAGTGCTCAAAATTGCTCTTGTGCCTTGAGGATGAACTTGAATCTCTTGTCTTCTTTCCCGACTTCCTTAAAAATGATGACTTTAGCTCTTGCAATGGCATCTTCTTATCAGTCTTCTTGTGAAGTGCAACTTCTGGATCTTCAATCGGTGGCACCAAAGGTGTGGTAGATCCTCTGGTCATGAACTCCTGCAAACTAAACACAATAAAAAAAAATGTAAATCTGAAATAGAAAAATAAACTAAAAACTAAAAACTAAAATTCTCAGAAACCACGTCGTGGCGTGTATCTGTCCACGTCGTGGACTCTGTGATAAAAAAAAATTTAAACCTTGCTGAAAAATTAACTTTTTGCGGGTTTTACCCCACAAAAAGGATCGATTAACTTAATGCAAATAAATAAGCTAATAAACTAAGCCGTTCCCCGGAAACGGCGCCAAAAACTTGATGTGCACGAAAGTACCCACTAATTTTAATATTTATAACCTAACAAACTTAAACTAACTATGCACTTATAGGCAGTGTACCTAGTCAGATTATAGTATAGCTTGGGTAAGTCAGGTGTCGATCACAGGGAACGGTGTTACTAATTAATCTACTTGCTATCAAATTAACCTAATTATTAACAAGTTTAGAAAGGGTTTTATCTGATTTTACAAGATCAGACGAACTTAACTCAAATTCAATCAATTAAGTAAAAACACTCTTGTCTAGTTCGAATCCACTTCGTCCTTATGACTAGCTAATAGTTATGGATTATCAAGTTGGTTGTAATTGTATTAGTAATTTAAGTCTAACTTTACCAATAATTAATTAATTCATGTCAAACTATGTATGGTCACACACAATTAAACACATAACCAATTATGAATATGAATATGCTATGTAAGATTTATTATGTAAACGCAATTATAGTCACAATCCATGTTCTCTAGCACAACTAAGTTTATTTACTCTAATTACTAACTAAGATTGGTCAATCCTAGCTCTAACAATTTAATGTTCACTAAATCATTAGGTAAACAAGTTCATGCAGTTAATGGTCACTAAGCTACACAGAACATGAAATTAAGCAACTAGATAAACAAACACAAGCATGCTAGGTAACTATAAATCAAACACAAACAATTTACCAACTAAATAAATCCGTAAAAATTAAGCTATTCATAAGTTGGAAGCTTCATCTAGCTAAACAAGAGTAGCTAGATTCAGCTGCTCATAATAGCAACTAACACACTAACACAAATCAAAGTATAATGAAACATGTTCCTAAGTAACAAATAAGTAAACTAAATTATGGACCTTCACTCTTTTGGTGTTGAAACCTTTTTCCAGGACTTTTCTTCTGCTCAAAATCGCCTTTTGGAATCCCTTTCTCTAGCCAAAAGTCTCTCTAATTCGTAATGACCAAGAGTGCTTAAATATCCTTAAAAATCCCGCGCCACGTCGTGATCCCCAAGTTATCCGTATCGGGCAAGGACTCTTTCTTCACGCGATCTTTATCTTCTAGAATACTTATGCCACGTCGTGGATATCCATGCCACATTGTGGTTTTAGTAATTTCCGTGGATTTCTTCATCTCTTGTGTTCCAAGTCTCCCATGTTCTATAGATTGTCGCTTTTGGTCCCTCTCTTCGAAAATTCTTCTAATTGACTGAAAATAACAATTTAAAGTCATAAGTATCATTATTCTAAACATATTATCAACTTATTAATAAAAATGTACTTAAATATTGCCTAAAAATAGGTTTAAATACGACAATATCAAAATACCCCACACTTAGGCTTTGCTTGCCCTCAAGCAAATTTAAACTTAACCCTTTATTACTAACATCACATAGAACAATCTGATTCCAGCTCAGCCATTATGCCAAGACCTCAACGCATGCATTTGTGTCTAAAATTTTCCTAAAGTACCCCCATACTTTAAATACTCACAATCTTCATAAACACTCGCCCACTTCTTTCGAACAATGCTCATTTTATGCAACCCTCCGAATCCATCCGCAGAAATCTCACTTAACCTCAAAGTATTTTTGCAAAGCTTCCCAAGCATACATAAACTAGAGAATTACAACTTTAAGATACCAATACTTGGAGCTCTTGAATTCTTCACTAGGCCCCCAGCTCATGTCTGGAATGCTCCCGATATCACGACGGCCTTGTCGTCATCGCATCATTCGCCCAACGCTCTGTGCCTAAAGTTACTTACCCCATTCCATTGCCTTGAAGGGACCTAATCAACTCCCTCACATTGCCAACTGAGCACAACAATGCTACTATCAAAGCAAAACCTTACGAAAACATGGTCGCATACGACCCGAGAATAGGATAACAGTTACACTCTTGGTCCAAGTTGAAGGCTATAACCTAAAAGAACCATGCACATAATTCGAAGCAAGGGATCCAATGCTATCTTGCCCAGCTCACATGAAATACCACCAAACCCATAATCTCATCCACAGAGGGAAGAAATACCGGAGATAATCGAAATAAGACCTCGATCAATAACAAAAAACATTAGTCAAAACAAGATCCCATACTTGATTGAGACTGAACGGATTCCACCACTACGCAACTAGCTCGAAAAGACTTCCAAGGTGATCCCGAAGGTTGCCCAAAACCTGAGTCTGCTATGAACCAAGTTCCCACCCCACCATTGAGGGTAAACATACCTGAAAACCAAAGGAACATAGAACATACTTAAGTTGATGACAGATTGGTCCGACCACTGAATTCTGGCTGACACAATTAAACTTTCGAGAGAACCTCCACTGAATGATGAACCACACGACCAATGGTCAAGGACACATTGACACTTAATCCAGAGAAATAAGACTCACATGGAACTGAACATACCCGCTTCTGGAAAAGATCTACCGATCAACATCTGCCCAACTAATCTGAAAACAACAATCCTAACAATGAACTGGAAAATCCATCAACGGCTAAAATACTAAACCCAAGATCCTAGTTCTCCCCCACTTAGGGCTCGTACTATCACCCAATGGCGTTGGAACCAAATCATAACTCAAACCAGCTTAAGCAGGTACTGCCCTTCCTAACTCTGGGAATTACGAGCCTGCTCACTCCTTCTCTGAACTCGAAAAAACTGAGAGGGCATAACCCTTGCCATAGATAATGAAATTCCAATCCATCAATAAACCATCCCACTTCCTAGTGAAAAACCCAAGCTGATCATAATCATCATCCCCTTCTTGATTCTCGCGACTCAAATACTCGGCCTCGAGCAGAACCTACGAGGCCTCAAACCAAAGCTCACTAGGTCTACACTAAACAACTCAATTTAATAACACCAATGGGGCTCAAAATTCTTACCAAGTCCATCTGCATGCCTGGGTAACCACAACCAAAAGATTGACAGGAACATAAACACTGCTGCAAATCATGGTATCCAACCATGCTATCTTCCCCGACCGACCCTTAGAATCCCCGAACCCTTCTTTGATTCGAGTATGGATCCTATGCTTCCAGTAGTATGGGCCCAATACTATCTTCCACACCTATCCATACTTTCCTCAAGAATTAGATCGGGTCTTTTAAGTCCTAGTCATGAAAATACTCTCAATATTCACTCTACAGCGAAACAACCGCACTAAAATACTTTCTAGGCTCTCCTAGGATTTCATCCACACCCCCTCTGCCATCAACTGTTGAAGAACCCCTATCAACTCCATCTAATCACTTCACGAACATAATTTCATGCAACCAAGCTTAAATAATCCTTCAACTAAAGGGCTCAGCCCTACAATGGTTGGACTCAAACAAGAATTGCGCAATATGTTTGAGTCCTTCATTAAAAGATTATTTAACCTTCATAGCATGTAATTTTATTGTATTCATTTGATGGTTAACTCTTATCAACAAGGGTCTCACTAAGCACAAAGTAAACAACATCTGATTAGAGAAGCCGATTGGCACTAAAACACAATAAAATCAGACAGATCCTCATACAAAATCCTCGAAAACTCCACGCACCACGGGTGCACATTCGCCCTTCTCTCACTCTCCCCAGAGTGGCTAATTATTCCTCGAGCTGACCCGCTATACACTGCACCCACTCATGAAACTTCCACCAACCCTGCAACACTCGTGTATGCTAGCCATACATAACATTTGATCCTATAGACATTCGAATATCTGATCGTACCCTAAGCTATTCATCAAATAAGAACATGAAATAAGGCCAAACCAAACATTCGTAGACTATAGAATCTTAATTATGAACAACTATGATGCATACACTAAGCAACTAAAGTAATGATTTCAATTTCATATAAGGAAGAACCCCAGACTATCAGACATCATATAATTAGACAATTCTATCATGCAATTCCTAAAGATTCCTAGCCTATCACTAGCAGTCTAGCATGTTGTTCTAACATATCACAATATAAAACAACGGTGTGGTAATTTGAGGTCACTCAACTGTTGGGTTTTGAGCAATCTAACACTTCCTAAGTGTGCATGCAACCCTAATAAACCTTGGATCTATGTTTGTCTAATACATGCAAAATAATAATTTTTCCAAGGTTCATAACCTATCTAACATGGCATGGGGTACTTTTAAACATAAAAGAATTAGATGAGATTACATACCTTTTGATGATGAGTTTGATTCCTAAGGAGTTTGAGGGCCAAGCACCACTAGTGTGATTGCCTCAAAGGAATCACAAATCACCACAAACTCTTGGAAAACTTTGAGAGAGTGTATACACACATAGAAATCGGTCACACACAAAACTCACACAACTAGTGCCACTAGTTACTCTAGTGGCTATTTCATGCAACATAAGCATGCTTATATAGTGTACATTATTAGGGTGAAACCCTAATAACCCATGTCTTTTCCTTTCCAAGGATCCATGGGTTAAAAGCTCCATGGATCATCCATGGACTTCCATATAAGCCTAGCCCATTAACAAATGAGTGTTAGCCCACACCATATAAAACAATAGCCCACAATTTAATTAGTCTTCCTTTTAATCTCTAAATTAATTCATAATTAATTTAAGACTAAGACTAATTAAATAACATGACTTCATATTAATATATTATAACTTATAATATATTAATAAACATATGTGTATAACTCTCATAAAATTATCCATAAATAGTTTGGATGAAATGCAGCCCAAATGTACCATGCCGGGTCGGGTCAAGTATATACCAAATAAGTTATGGACTTAGACACCTTATCCAACAGACTCCCACTTGGATAAGTCTAATAACTATATTTGCGTATGTTACTTCAGGAACCAACCAGCAATCGTAGCTCTCGAAAACTCTGTTGAACTATGAAACGCCATTTTAGATAAGTGATCATATAATCCTCTGTTCTCATGATATCAGCCGGAAAAATACATGGAACAATGTCGTACTTATTGTCCAGTAGTTTGTTTCCCGATTTTCGATTTGTTTGACAAAGAACTTAATCGAACACATCAATTTTAGTTCTGACCGGCCGGTACATAGGTCACAACAAAATCATCGAGGGGCCCAGATATCACTTCTATTTCTGGAAGGAACAGATAAACTTCGACTCATATGCTTGTTCTGCTACTTGTTGAATTGTACACAAAGGCACGTTTTATAACATCAAGTTACTAATGCGTTTACGTGCAATCAATGCACAACCAACTCATAGGTAACAACTCATATCTCTAGGCTTGAAGATTTATATGATATTACCGTGTCACGATCACTCGAGATAAATTCCATGAAGTGATACAAGTGAGCGTGGGTTTATTCCAATACTCATAACTTATGAGCACTCATGAATGTTGTAGCAACCATTGCTATGACTAAACCCATTTAGCCATCTACAAACTCGATTCATGACAGTCTTGATTCATACCTACTTCCAACATATGAACGACTGTGGAGTGTTTAAATAACATAGACATTCGGAAAGAATAACCTAGCTATTTTGGAAGTCAAAACATGCAAAGTGAAACACAATAATAATCGAATCCAATATGGTCTCAGAACCCTTTTGAATATAAATAGAAATAGAACCACCTTTTATTTATCACCATATTGATTACACATTATTCATTGTATAATGTTTCAAACAATCAACTTAAGACTTGAATAAAAACAACAGTTGTCCCATGCTCCTAGCATGTACACTTTGTTTTTCTAAAACAATAGTTATGCCATACTCCAAGTATGCACACTATGTTTGTCAATGATCCTTACATTGTGATGTAGATCAATTGAACATGATTCCAATGATACTCATTTCACAATCCCAAATCCTTATTGTAAATGTGAGAATCCCCGATTCCTATCATTTACCAAAAAACTGATAGATTTTAAACTTTTATGCAATGTTCCTCTTGTAATGATTATGCACAAAGTCACCAAAACCTTGTCACCAGTCATTACAGAGTATTCCAAAGAAGGTCAACTTCTATGGAACGGAAGTCTCATATTCAAAGTACATTGCTTTGAACATCCTTCTTGCATTAAGGTTTTCTAATCTTACATAGATTGAATAACTTCCATCTATGGAGACATTTCCATAGTCCCATTTTGACTATCACTTCCGAACAAGAGTTACTTCTTTTCAGAATATGTCAATATGGTCCTTTCCGACAACTTACATCATACTTCCAACTTTCTCTGAGCAACCAATCTTTGGCGAACCTCAGATTGTCCTCGACAATTGCTTAATCACTTTAGTCATATCCAGTTCTAGACTTTTCCCTTCTCAATGCCTTAAGCATTTGGAAAATTTGGAAAAGATGAATATTATAGCACATGCAATCGATCCTATATCCGAAGCATATGGGACACGATTCATGATGTTTGACATAAAGACATGATACTAGACAAGTCTTTTGCTACAATATTTTTTATTTGCCATGTTTTCAAAATTTAACTATGAAGAGGGATGCCGTAATCATAATCGAATTTTGAAAACGCAATATATATAGAATTTCTTCAAGTTGAACCATTCCAACATAAAATTCATATATATGTATATATTCTTGACTAAAGATGATTAAAATCTCAATCTAAGCTTTAGAGTTGAAACGAAGTGTAATTTCCTCTCCCTTAATTATAGCAAAACAACTTTTCAACCCCTGCAACTTCACGAATTGAAACTTTGTTTTCTATAATTAACATTGCGAGCTTGCAATAATAGTAATCACAATTATCATGCTCCCACTAACATGATGATTGTTAGCATAACACTTATGTTCCCACTAGCTCTGACATATTTCCAGAAATCTGCTGGACTTCTGAAATTTAGATTCATACACCCTTTCTTAGATAGCTCACATGTGTGTCTAAACAATTTTCAGGACTATGAAAAGGGATGTCGTAATCATAGTCTCAATTGCTTAGGCATTTGCCATTTCTCACAAGTCCATGTTAGTGTGCCGGTTAACCACACGCGCTCCACTAACGACTTTTGAAAATGCAAATAACACAATTGATATCTACGTAAAATCTACTTAGTGAAAGCGTTTCCTCGCCATCATTCTCATGAATCGGAGAGAAACCTTATGACACTTAGATTTTATGGTGTATGAGTTCCTATCCTTGTTAATTTGTCAAAACCATAATCACAAGATAAGGTTAGTGACAAATTCAGCCTTACATGGATTAAACTTGTTCAGTCTTAGTTTCTTGTCACCTTGGTAGCACAAGGCCCACCAATGCTTCCAAGTTGAACTCTGATAACTCACATGCAAATTCAACTTATTTGAAGTAGGTACAGAAATAAGAATTATGTCAACACGATAGGTTGCAAACCTTAAGTCGTGTGCTAGTGATAAATTACAGGTTTTACTCTTGATTAAATCTTGAAAATTTTTCAGGATCTTTAAGGCTCCCACTGTCCCCTTGACATATAAGTTTCCCCAGTCAAGAACCATTCCTTGACAAAACAAATATTCAAGGGATAGTGCGGATTCTTATCAAGACTAACACTTCACACAATTGGTCTTAGTTGGTCTTTGTCTCATCCAAGACATCACAACTTACCAATCTCAAATGTACAAGAGTAGGAAACATTTTACTCTTACATTTGACTAGTGTTAATAAATCTTCCTTTATGTCACTCAAGGTCACAATCTTGGAGTATGACTCTAAGAATTGTTTTGGAACGAAGTATGATTCATCTTCTTGATTTTAACCAATCCAACAATTCATGACCTCTCTTCTTAGCCATAACAATGCACTAAGACGTCCTTAGAGTATGAATTTGTGATATGGTTTCATAATCATTAAGATGATCATGAAATACGATACTAAAGTACTCTCCCATCCTTTCAGATTTGAGAAACTTTTATCTTTCTGCCTAATTTGATTCTTCTCATTTGTTCTGTCATACATTGTAACCTTTCCAATGTTACAAAATTATACTTAACCTCATAAGTATAATCATATTTACTAATCTTTAGTAAATCATGACAAATCAATCTTTGTGGTGGACCTTGACCAGCGCACACCCAGTGTACCTAATTCCTTAGTCCTTCAATTGACTCACATATACATGTGATCAAAGAATTAGTCTTAATTTTCAAAGATGAAAATTCTCATTCATCATACAATACAACTTGTATGATTCCAAGTTTCTGTCCAATTGAAACTTGGGTGATGAAAAACTTTCTTCATTTGGTAAATTCAGACACTACCACAAATGAAAGAATCAAATCCACATTCCAATATTGCTATTACTCGTAACATATAAGCAACAATTTTCCACAGATGCCATTGTAAGGATATTTTCAAAATAAATAAAATTAAAACCCTTTTTTTCTTTTATTTTAAAACTTTGCGGAAAAACTTATCCTTAGAATCCACATGAAAACCTTTGTTTTATCTATTCATAAGCAATATATTATAACTCTTAAGCAACAACTCAAAATTCTGATTGCCGAACCATGCGATCGAAATCCACCTTTGCAATCAGAATCAACATATACTTACTTTAAGCTTCCTATCTTTTCTTTGATTCTTAAAAACATCAGCATGTGACCCATTCACATTATGTAATAAGAATCTCCAAATAGGAACTTAATAGAGTTAGATAGTGGACTTTACCCGAAGTAGAGTCAAACCTCTTGACTTGATCAACCTTATGACCTTTCAGGTGAATAGGGCAGCTTCGCAACCAATGCCCCTTCCTTTGGCAACAAAACACATGGACCCTTTGTTAATGGCACATGAGACTATCTCAGACTTAGCCTTTCTCTTTACCATTTGGTCAACCGAGTTGACTATAGCCGATCCCTTTCCATTGGGAAGAGAAATCCTTTTCTAGATATCCAATGCTACCATTGTCAATGTCCATTTAAGACTTGGGGAGTTGTTCTTTTAATCAAATTTGCTTTACTGGTGTTCCAAATCATTTCTGATTCCCCAACACCAAGCAAATAGATAACATCATTAAGGGTCATGTCATAGTCTGTCTCATAGTAGTCCCAAAGAGACTCACTATGTTACTAAGAAAGTGATTGAACATCCAACTTTCACGAGACTTTGACACCCAACTCTCCCGGCTTGTCAATATGTGACTTTATCTCCAAGATGTGAGCACACATAGACTATGCTTGCCAATAGGGATTGAGTGACTTTAAACTTTTCAAGAACTTGTGGGTGAGGGAGAATAATTGGAAGAGGTGGAGGAAGTGAAGCATGATGTTGAGGGACACCATCTTCAAGAGATTTAGGAAGATCATAGTTGTCTGAACGAGACATCTATAATGGGAGAAAATCAAGTTAGTTGATTCAAAATCCTTAATATAACACCCAATATGAAATATTAAGGCTAGGACCCAACACAATATTTTATAATTTGGAAGAGGGATGTCGTAATCCAAGCTATAAAATATTTGAAGGTAGGCGAATGACGATTCACCAATTTCCACCATGAAAAACGAAATAATAATTGGATTTGAAATTCCTAGATCTTATGAGATTCATTGAACTTTTCAATGGCATGTTTCAATCTCGAGTGTGCCCTCTCAAATTTTGTGACTGGGATGCCGAGGATCACAAAACAAGGTGTGAATAACCATACCAATTCACTTGGTACCCTTAATATTATCACCTAATCAATGTGCCGGTTAACCACACACGCTCCATTGATCTATGACAAACATTAAGTCACCCTTTGTGATCCTTACTAGTCCAAGTTAGTGTGCCGGTTAACCACACACGCTCCACCAACGACTTGGTAAGGTACAAAGTGTGAATTCCATGGGCTAGCACCAAATTCACATTTTTCCTAAAGTAACTAAGATTGGGAATTAAATAAAAATATTTAGTTACTTTATAATAATCATTATACTTTTAATGAGAATTTAAAGTCATTGTCCTACCCGTTCGGCTAACGACCCTCCACCAGTCAAGCAAGCGGTGGGTGAGAGTGGACACCCATTAAGTTGCCATTTTATAGGCAACAACCTTATACCCACCTTATAGACCGGCTTCGTGAATGAGGCCTACTAACAGTAAAACGACTTGTTCTTATACATATATATAATAATTAACCATTAATGTTATAAATAGTATAAGTGTTGAATTTTAATTCTTTAAAATTCTAAGGGCTAACTTGGAATTAAAGTATTCATAAGTGAAAACTTTTCAAATTCCAAAACTTGAGGGCAAGTTTTGAAACTATTCAAAACTAATTAATTCCATAACTTATGTGTTTAAAGTAGTTTTAATCCAAAAACTCTTCAAGTTCCATAACTTGAGGACAAGTTATGGAAGACTTTAAACTAATAAAAGAATTAACTTTTCTTTATTTTATAACTTATGGAATTAATTAAGGTTACACTTTTTTTAATTTATTATTTAATGAAGCGACTCTTGGTCATCCATAACTTGAGGACAAGTTATGGAGTCATAAAACAATTTAATGAGGAAAAAGACTCTTCATATTGTAACCTATGACAACTTTTATGAGTTTTAAGATTCATAAATGTGACTTATAAGTTACATAAACACATTTTATGAACCTCTTTTAGATTAATTTGGATTAAAACCAACTATCACATAATTTTATTCATTAATCTAAATTCACTCATAAAACAAGGTAACACAAAAAACTTTTGGTGATCCATAACTTATTCTTAAGTTATGGAATCCTTTAAAACATTAACACCAAATTTTGTAACTCCATAAAAACTTTGAATCAAATTTTTTTTTAAAACCTTTTCATATCCATAACTTATGGAGGTTTCAAAAAATAAAACTCTTTAGATCAAACTTTTAAAACTAATAAAATAATCATATCATTTTATCTTTTATTAAATTTGACCTAATTCAACTCATAAAACAAATTATTCAAATTTTACAAATAATTAATTTTTCACAAGAACAAGTAATTATCTTAAAATTTGACAAACTTCATGTTTTTTTTTCAACTTTGAAAATAAAATATTTGCATCAATATAACAGAAAACAACCCGTGGCTCTGATACCACTGTTGGGTTTTGAGCAATCTAACACTTCCTAAGTGTGCATGCAACCCTAATAAACCTTGGATCTATGTTTGTCTAATACATGCAAAATAATAATTTTTCCAAGGTTCATAACCTATCTAACATGGCATGGGGTACTTTTAAACATAAAAGAATTAGATGAGATTACATACCTTTTGATGATGAGTTTGATTCCTAAGGAGTTTGAGGGCCAAACACCAATAGTGTGAATGCCTCAAATGGAATCACAAATCACCACAAACTCTTGGAAAACTTTGAGAGAGTGTATACACACATAGAAATCGGTCACACACAAAACTCACACAACTAGTGCCACTAGTTACTCTAGTGGCTATTTCATGCAATATAAGCATGCTTATATAGTGTACATGATTAGGGTGAAACCCTAATAACCCATGTCTTTTCCTTTCCAAGGATCCATGGGTTAAAAGCTCCATGGATCATCCATGGACTTCCATATAAGCCTAGCCCATTAACAAATGAGTGTTAGCCCACACCATATAAAACAATACAATAGCCCACAATTTAATTAGTCTTCCTTTTAATCTCTAAATTAATTCATAATTAATTTAAGACTAAGACTAATTAAATAACATGACTTCAAATTAATATATTATAACTTATAATATATTAATAAACATATGTGTATAACTCTCATAAAATTATCCATAAATAGTTTGGATGAAATGCAACCCAAATGGACCATGCCGGGTCGGGTCAAGTATATACCAAATAAGTTATGGACTTAGACACCTTATCCAACATCAACATGATTAGCCATGATGTTTGACACAAGTGAGGTAGTAGTTTAATTCATAATAGGGGTAGCAATGGCAACACTAGTTCCAGACATTTTGAAAGATTCAAAATCATAGTTAATTTGTTTATAGTAAAACAAGAGTCTATTTTTACAAAATAGACAAAATTGACACACAATTGATTTAGAAAAATTAAAGAAGAACAAAAAGAAACGAAAATAAGGACGAGAAAAATCTGTTTAATATTGTTAGTTATTGGGCTCTGTTTCTCGAATCGAAAAATCTATTTTTGAATCAAATAATCTACAAGAAAACGTTTGTAATAAACACAGTGGCTGAGGCTCGAGTTGGAGTCGATTCCCTTAAACAGATTCGCCGTCTGCTCCCAGGGTACAATAACCATAACAGTGTGTACTGCCGGATATGGTTACTTTCCTGAAAGAGTCGCCTGAAATAGTTGAAGCGAAAAGGAGGGAAAAGATGTGTAATTGCATCTGTGTGTCGAATGAGGCAGTACTGGTCCGTTTATATATTGGTTTGTAATGGAAATAAATCAATTCGTCATTAAGGAAGGAATTGATTGTGCCAATAAATGTCATTAATTGCACAATGAATGCACAATAAATGTGCACAATGAATGCGCAATAAATGCATCAGTTACCAAAAATTCAAACCAATGACCAAAATTGTAAAGTTTAGAAAAAATGAGGGTTACGTGGGCCCGAGTTTTTGGAGTTCCATTCGTGTCAACAGGTCGCGCCATGCACAAGTTCGGTGAATTTGGCCTACGGAATCCAAGATTCGCATCCCCCTTGCATGCGGGTAGGAGTTGGCGTAAAACCATAGACACAAGCTTGTAAATCTATCAATCATTCAAGCTTATAAACTCACTTGAGTATGGTCTTTCTACCAATGTGGAACTCATTCCTACACCCACCTCTCTTGCTAACTTCTATTCTCAAATACCCAACTTTGAGTATCGATATCACATTCACATATACTCTATTTTGGACATATAATATATCATTTCAAAGCTCTCACGGAGAAGGACATAAACCCACGTAGAGTTAATTATATATACAACATATGTATATATTTGTATATGTCCAAAGTTAGTAAAAATATACATATTTATACCAACATTGCAAGCCACTTGTTCGCCTTCGTATGCAACAATAATGATTAATTGAATACTTTAGATTCATCCACATGTTCTTTATCCTATTAAGGTGTTTTTAAGCTACTTGTTTATGATATAACACAAAAACATGCTAATAGAGACAACATGCATAATTGTCTAAATAAATGAAAGTTCATATGTTTCAAGCAACTTAATTTGATCAATGATATATGGACTATCACTTAGGGATGTTATTCGGGTCAAAACCGGACCGAACAGACCCGAACCCGAAAACCGAATAAGGATAATTGAATGAACCGAAAACCGGTTCGATTCGGGTATTAATCGGTTCGGGTCGGTTATTTTCCAAATAACCCAAATAACATGTACAAGATGATTAAGGACCTAATATAACCAAAAAGAACCAAATAAACCGTATTATGATTCTATCCCTGCCATCACTATATTCATAATCAACTATATCTAATGACATTTGTGTTTAAAAACCAAAATAAGAGATGATTCTATCCGATATACTTCTATGCAAAAACTAGATACAAATAGTAGTCGTTAGTAGGTATCGTGACATACCAACAAAATCGCAATGATCATTTCCTAAGGAAGTTTTGCGTGTCTAATGTTCATGACTTTCTATAATTTGACGATCATGCTTTATGTCTAATCTTTATTTGGGTTACCATGAAGGTGTACTTGTTGATTTGCTGTCATGCCTTATGTCTTTTTATAACAGGCATGGAAGCAGCATGAGATGGAGTCATCTCCATCTTTGGTATTGCCGGTTAAAAAAAACTAGTATGTCACTAGAAGTGATCATGAAGATGCTGATGATACTTTATATATATATATATATATATATATATATATATATATATATATATATATATATATATATATATATATTGTATTGTTTTTTTATCTAGTAATCTTGAAAAGGAAAATAAGTAGCTTAAAAAGACCGTTGCAAACAAGTTTGAAATTCATCCACCCAAGTTTAAAACTCAAGCCAGACACAAAAAATGAGTTTGAAGTACATTTACTTTTTAATAATGTATATTCGAACTTGCTTTTCAGACAAAAATTATTGTTTGCAGCTTTCAACTGAGTTAACGATTTGGCTACTTTGGAAGATGATGATCATTTTAAAATTTGCAAAAGATGGGTTATTTTCTTACCCCAATTTGTGAAATACGGTTATTTTCATGATCATCCATTATTTTTAACCATCACAATTTTCAATTAAAAAAAACTATAGATTTGGATATTCTTAATTATTCAAAAAATAGTATGGAGATATATATATTTTTTCACAATTAATATTTAGTTTTATGTTCATCATTATATTTCAATTCTTTTAGTTATACTAAAAAATATTTTTGGACATATGTTAATTTATTTGATTTTATAGGTTTTATATTTAATTTAATATTTAGAATTAACAAAATAAATATATATTAGCGTTGAAAGGTTGTAACATTATTTTTTTTAAGAGATAATGACTTAAAAGGGTAATATATATATATATTTTGATTTGTATACATTTGGTCACTGTGTTTTTTCATCTAGATTTACCCCTTTAACTTGTTTAAATTGTATACATTCAGTCCTTATGACCGACTACTCCAAGTAAGCCGAGAAAAATGACTTAATAGGGTAATATATTTTTCACTTTTTACACAGTTAGTGCTTAATATTTTTTTGCACATTAGTCGTAAATATTTTTTGATGCAAAATAAGTTAATATTTTTGTACACATTCAGTATTTATGACCGTTTTGCTTAGGTTTTTTCACGACATCTAAAGTGAGACAATCATTAATGAGGTGTGCGGAGCTATTAATGCTTATGGCCACTGTGGACATGACTTCTTGGTTGCATAGGGCTTGTGGTTTGACTTAGGTCTTGTGTTCTGAAATTCGTAACTTCTTTATATTGTAACATCTATTTTCCAGGTATTTTCGATTCCAACTTAAATATTAATTTCTTTGTAAAATTAGTCCCTACGCATGGCGTACCCGATGAGTACGTTGGGCATAGGTCTTGTAAGTGGGACGCAGGTTTCATGGAGTATGCCGAGCATACGTAAGGAGTACGCAGGGCATAGTCATGCAAATCCCAAACCTTATTTTTTTAGGGTTGAGCCCCTATTTAAGGACCTTAAGTCCCTTGAGGCCTCCCTATATTCAGCCTTCATCCTCCCAACCAGTGTTTCGAAACCTTAATCCTTGTTTAGCTTGTGAGAGCCTCTTTCATGTGTTCTTGGTGCATAGAAAAGGAGTAGAAGTTCTTCCTTGAGGATTGTTGTGGTTAGAGCTTGAAGATCCAGGCCTTCATCACCTTTGCAAGCTTATGGAGGTATAAAGCTCTTACCTTTATGGTTCTATGTCTTAGATCTAAACTACTTTTGAGATTAGTATGCTTTTAGTCCCATGGTGTAACACCAGTGTTCCAACTATGTTCATTTATGGATCAAATTTTCAAAAGTTTGCAAATATGGTCCCTACGTTGGGCGTACGAGACAAGTATGCCGGGCGTAGGAGTGTAAGTGAGGATCGAGAGTCCCTTTTATATGTTGGGCGTACGCATAGGTACATTGGGCGTACTAATTTAGAGGGAAAACCCTAATTTTTAGGTGTTGGACCCTATTTAAAGATCATTATTGCCTCACACCCTTTCTTAACTCCAACCTCCATCTCTTTTAGCCTCTATTTCGAAACCCTAAGTGTGTGAGTGTGTTTTGAAGCCTTGAAGTGTCATTTTGGTGTTATTGGTGGTGAAGGAAGACTCTTGGAGTTGTGGTGTTTCACTCAAGACTTTGGATCCAATAATTGTTCTCCATTGTTCATCTTCTGGAGGTATAAAGCTCCAACCTTGATGCATATTCATTTGGATATCATTCAAGCTTAGAATTATACACCTTTTTGTACCAAATCTTGATCCTTGTGAGTATGGAATACTACAGGACCTTTGAGTTTTCCTTTCAGATGTTTTAGGGTGTGATAAGTCATAAAAATGTAATCTTGGTCGTTAGTGTTCCCCCATGCATGGACTAGGATATCTTAATCAGTTAAGAAGTTAGAGTTTTAGGTATTGAGCACTTAATACCCATGCAAGATCATAAAGTTGGAAACTTTATGATTAAGGGCATCATTTGAGGACTATATATGGATTTTGGATGAAAGAACTTAAGGGGTTAAGCTCTTAATAGAAGGAAAATGGTGGTAGGTGCGTATATTGGGTGTACGATAACGTATACTACACGAACGTGGCAAGAGGCCCATTTTTGGTCAAGACCCTAGTACGTCGTGCGTACCAACTGAGTATGATGGGCGTACTTAGTTGGGTTGACTCGATTGACTTCTTTGACTTTTGACTTTGACCAGGATTTTGACTAAGTTTGACTTAGGGGTATTTTGAGTTGACTCGATAGAATTCTTTGACTAAGTTTGACCTAGGGGTATTTTGGGTATTTTTTTATTTGTAAAGGTGACCGGTAGAGTTGGTATTTGGAGCAATGTCTTTATACAGTTGTTTCATATCCTTGGGTTGAAGGCACCAATGCTGACCCATTATTCTGCTATGTAGAATGCTAGCTGTTATGTGACTGTTACATATATGTTCGTATGATCGGGTTGAAATAGCCCAAGGTAGGGCCCATTATTGTATGATCGTGTTTAAATAAACCACAGGGCGGGGCCTATTATGGTATGATTGGGTTGAAATAAACCTCAAGGCGGGAACCCAGGGCTAGGCCCATATTTGTTTATCAGGTTGGAATATACCCAGGGCTATGCCCAGTTTATATCTTTCGTATGTGGTACTTTGGTGGAACTTACTAAGCCTTGTGCTTATAGTTTGTGTTTATGGTTTTAGGTACTTTCGGTACGAAAGGGAAGGTCTCGGACGTGATGGCACAACATCCTCCCTTCATGATTTCTGCACTTTTGGATATTTGTACTATGATATTTTGATATTACATTTGGTGACGGTTTTTGAGTTAATTGATGAATGAAACTATTGAATCCAAATATGAAAGTTTTTATCACTGTTTTTGGGATGTTACAAGTTGGTATAAGAGCCTTGGTTTGAGGGATTCAGGCGCACTTTCGGGTGTGTCAGAACCCAAATTGAGGAAATGGTAATCTTTTCAAAGGAAAAAGATTGAATTTCTAAAATATTTTTACTAGGTAAAAGAGGTGTGATGCGTGCAATCATTCGAGCTCAAGCAAGTGGTTCCCAAATTACCCATACCTATGTGTTATGATAAGTATGATTGATATGTGAATTGTATGCTAGATTAGGGCTAAAGATACCTTCAAGAATTACCTGGTTTGTGTGATGCATAATAGCCTAGGAGGATCGGATGCCATGTATTACATGGAATTGATAACGACTTTGTTAATTGCTAAGTGTATGCTTTTAAAGTTGTATACGACTAGGATCATATAGCCCTAGCATGATCGATTTAGCCTCATATCTTGTTCCTTGTTTATTGTGGATTTCGGGTAGAATCATCATTTTACAGTCTATGAGATTCCATTTTGTGTATAACTTTCATGCATAAGGCAACCAGCGGTGTTGATTGAGGTTCTTGGTTTTGTGGGCGTTAGAGTTGAGAATTCCTAGGAAAAATCTAGGATATGAGTGTTGTTTAGCAACACACACACAATATATATATATATATATATATATATATATATATATATATATATATATATATATATATATAGTGTGGCTACCTAGAGGAACCAGGATGGCGTTGGATCCCTGTCATGGAGAATGCTCATCAGATGAGTTTTTGCCCTGAGGGGGAAAAGTTGGGATTTGCATCCTTCCCACCGAGGGACCGAGCACGAGATTGGTGAGATGAGGTTCGTCGAGTTATAGGGACTACGACAGTGGCAATCATGACTTGGGAGTTTTTTGTTACGAGGTTCCAGAGAGAGTTTGCATTAGCAGTCAAGGTGCAACAGCTGGCGAGGGAGTCCAAGTCCTTTTCTAGACTACTGAGATTATGGCGGAGATCACCGCGAAGTTCCGAGAGAGAGAAAGAGCTCTGTTGGTTCTGTTGGACAAGGTGTCTAAGTCCATATCTATTTCTGGTATGTACTTGACCCGACCCGGCATGGTCCATTTGGGTTGCATGGCACCATGCAATTGGATAGACTAAATGAGAGAAATAACACTTGGAGCTTATTAATATATTATAAGTTCTAATATATTAATAATATTATTTGATTAGTTTGATCAATAATTAATTTAGAATTAATTAAGTGGTCAAAAGAGAACTAATTAAATATATGGGTTGATTATGTAAATCATCCATATCTTGTATAGTGGGCTAAGAGGCTCCATGGATTATCAAGTTGGGTTCTACCCATAGGATGCTCCATGGGAGTTACAAACCCATGGGTCATGGAAATGAAGAGTCATGACACATTAGGGTTTACATGGTGTAACCCTAGATGTGTCAACACTATATAAGAATCATATTCTCCACCAAAATCGGCTACACTAAGAAACAAGAGGGCTTGGCCGATTTTTAGAAGTGTGTATTATCTCAAGAGTCTTTCCAAGAGCATTTGGTGTTGTGTGAAGCATTTGAGGCATCACATTTGGGGTGCTAGGCTCACAAGGTTTCAAGGAACACAAGCAACAACAATGTAAGTTATTCTATCTATTTCAAGTTAAAATTGTTCCCCATGTATGCTAGATAGGAATATAGCCTTGGAATTCAACTTAGCATGATAATTAGACAAACATAGATCCAAGGTTATTAGGGTTGCATGTACACTTAGGAAGTGTTAGAATGCTCAAAACCCATCAGGTTCCGCATTACACTACGAATGAGGAGATAAAGAAGACGAGATACCATGACATGTTGGGAGAAAATATCAGGGAGTTTGTAAGAATTTCGGGGTGTAAGACCCTGAATGATATGTGGGAGGGCTCGTAAGTGGGGCATTGAGTTGGAGCTTCAGTCGAAGTGCAAGCCGGAGCAGGTGCATACAACTGTGGGCCAGGTTAAGAGGCCTAATATTTCTTATTCATGCACCAAAGGCCAGCAGGGCCAGAACCGTTACGGAAAGTATGGCAAGCCGCACAGTAGGGCATGCGGAACGACGGGTACAGGATGTTTCGGCTGTGGTCAGACAGGTCATATGAATAGGGACTTCCCCCGAGGAGCTCTGATTTGTTTTCATTGCAATTAGATCGGTCATAAAAAGTCCATTTGTCCAAGATTATCAGGAGGGGTAGTGGCGGCGCCTGCACTGACCACATTGAGGATTGTTGATGGCTGCCAGGGCAAGGCGGAGAAACCTGCGGTGAAAAGTAGGGCATTCCAGCTGACTATCGATGAGGCTCAAGCAACACCGGATGTGGTTAGTGGTATTTAATTTCATTTTATCTTTATTTCTTTCCTTGTTTATGCATATATTATATATGATCATGTAAAGGGACTTTCCTAGTCAATGATATCACAGTTCATGTTCTGTTTGATTCAGGTGCTACCTGATCCTTTGTATCTCTTGCGCTTAACAAGAAGTTTTGTGATGCTATCGGGATTCTAGATTGCCCATTGGAGGTTGAAATTGCAGATGACAGTTCCGTGAGTGCTTCGAGGGTTCATCGTGAGTGCATCCTGAATTTATTTAGCGAGAGATACTCTATTGATTTGGTGCCAATTCCTCTTCGAGGATTGAAGGTTATTATCGAGATGGATTGGTTGGGCCCCAATAGGTCCATGCTAGACTGTGACCACCATCTAATGAGCATTCGAACCCCAAGTGGGGGAGAACTGGTAAGGATGCTTCGTATAGTCCAACTCTTTTTTCAGCTACGAGGGCTAGGAGATATCTTCAGCAAGGTTGTTCTTGGTTCCTGGCTTATGTGGCAGATACTTGAGTTGAGGGTAGGATGACGTTGAGTGAGTTTCCATTTGTTTGGGATTTACCAGATGTGTTTCCTGAGGAATTTCCAGGAGTGCCTCCCGAGAGACAAGTCGAGTTCCAAATTGACCTAGTTCCTGGAGCGGCTCCAATATCCAGGGCACCATATTGCTTAGCACCAGAAGAGATGCAAAAGTTGGCTACATAGCTTCAGGAGATGCTATACAAGGGGTTTATTCGGCCAAGTAGCTTACATTGGGGAGCACCGATCATGTTCGTGGAGATGCTATACAAGGGGTTTATTCGGCCAAGATGTTCATTGACCACCGGGAGTTGAATATGCTAACGATGAAGAACCTTTACCCACTCCCAAGGATCGACGATTTATTTGAACAGCTTCAGGGTGCATCTTGGTTTTCCAAGATTGATTTGTGATCAATGTACCATTAGATAAGGTTCAGGGACGATAACATGCAAAAGACAGCCATTCAGACTCGTTATGGTCATTACGAGTTCGTGGTGATGCCATTTAGGCTCACCAATGCACCAACAACGTTCATGGATCTCATGAACCGGGTTTGTAGGCCGATGATGGATCGGTCGGTGTTAGTATTCATAAATGATATTTTGGTCTACTCCAAGACCAAGGAGCAGCATGAGGAACACTCGAGAGAGGTATTGGAGACCCTGAGGAGAGAGAGGTTATATGTTAAATTCTTTAAATGTGAGTTCTGGTTGTGTGAGGTGTAGTTCTTAGGCCACATTGTCAACCATAGAGGTCTATTGGTCGACCCGTCCAAGATCGAGGAAGTGATGCGATGGGAGGTTCCGAGGACCCAATTTGAGATTCAGAGCTTACTAGGTCTCACGGGGTATTATCGGAGATTTATCCAAGATTTCTCCAAGATTGCAGTGCCATTGAACCGCTTGACAAAGGAGAACGTTAGGTGGGGGCCCGATCAGCAGTCGACATTCGAGACGCTTAGACAAAGATTATGTGAGGCCCCGATCCTCGTGCTTCCAGATGGTATGGATGATTTTGTGGTTTATTATGACACTTCTATATTGGGTTTGGGAGTTGTTCTTATGTATAAGGGTCATGTGATTGCTTATGCTTCGAGGCAGCTGAAGCCTCATGAGGCGAATTATCATACGTGTGATTTGGAGTGGGGGGGGGGGGTATGATTTTTGCCCTCAATATTTGGAGGCACTATCTGTATGGGGTTAGATGTACTATCTACAGTAACCACAAGAGTTTGAGATACCTGATAGACCAGCGAAATTTGAATATGTGGCAGCAAAGATGGTTGGATGTGGTAAAAGACTATAATTGCGAGATCCTATACCACCCTAGGAAGGCCAATATGGTGGCCGATTCGTTGAGCCATAAGGTAGTGAGTGCTCCTATCGGGGATATTCATATGAGGATGGTTATTATTTTGTCTCTATTGGATATGATCAAGAAGGCTCATGTGGACGGATTGAAAAAGGAGAATTAGAAAGAGGATTTTATCAGGAGGCAGATGCCTTTATTTGATAGAGACAATTGGCTGTTTTTGACTCAATTTGGTAGAGTTTGGGTTCCAATTACTGGTGGGGTGAGACAGACAGTTCTGGAAGAGGCTCATAAGTCAAATTTTTCAATCTATCCGGGAGCCATGAAGATGTATCGGGATCTGAGACTGAGTTATTGGTAGCCCTGTATGAAGAGGGAGATAGCATGGTTTTTAGAGTGGTTCCTGAATTACAGGAAAGTCTAGGCCGAGCATTAGAGACCCAATGTTAAGATGCAGCCATTACCCATTCCCATGTGGAAGTGGGAAGAGATCACCATGATATTTACCATAAAGTTTTCATGGGGCGGCGTGTGGGGTTGACTCCATCTAGGTCATAATTGATGGATTAAACAAGAGTGCACACTTCGTACCTATTTCCAAGAGTATATTTGTAGAGAAATTGGCCGACATTTACATTTGGGATGTAGTGGTTTGGCACGGTGTGCCAGTTTCAATGGTTTCCTATCGGGATGTTTGTTGAACCTCCAGGTTTTGGAGGAAGTTTCATGAGGAGTTGGGTACTCAACTGCATTTTAGTACTGCATACCACCCTCAGACCAATGTTCAGAGAGAACAGGCGATTTAGATGCTCGAAGATATGATTCAGGCATGTGTGTTAGATTTTGGAGGAAGTTGGCATACTTATCTTCCACTGGACGAGTTCTCTTACAACAATAGATATCTTGATAGTATTGATCCGCCACCATTTGAGATGTTGTATGGGAGGAGGTTCAGGACCCTAGTTTGTTGGGGAAAGGTCGGGCATTAGGTCATGGGGAGTAATAAGGTGGTACTCAAGACAACTGAGATGATTCAGTAGGTGGGCGACAGGTATCGAGTCGCACAAAGCCGGTAAAAGAGTTATGTAGATCGGTGACGTTTAGACCTCGAGTTCCAAGTGGGCGACTTGTTGCTTCTTAAGGTGTCACCTTGGAAAGGTTTCATCCGATTTTGAAAGCGGGGCAAGCTGAGCCCCCGATTTATTGGTCCATTCAAAATTACTGCCCGGGTGGGCAAGGTAGCATACCGACTAGATTTGCCTGATGAGCTCAGTCAAATACACAACACCTTCCACGTCTCTCAAATGCGAAAATCTATAGCTGATGAATCGACAGTGATTCCTTTGGATGCTATTCAGGCCGACGAATGCTTGAACTATGTGGAGAGACCGATTGCGATTCTTGACAGGAAGAGCAAGGCTATGTGAAGCAAAAAGATGAACCTAGTGAAGGTGCAATGGAAACACCGGAGAGGCTCAGAATGGACGTCGGAGAGGATGAGATGACGGAGCGCTACCCATACTTGTTTACAGCGGCAGACTTTGAGGGTGAAGTTTGATTCAAATGGGGGAGATTTGTAACACTAGTGTCCCCAGTATGTTTGTTTGTGGGTCAACTGTAACATTCGTTATATATATATATATATATATATATATATATATATATATATATATATATATATATATATATATATATATATATATATATATATATATATATATATATATATATATATCAGTGTTGCAGAAATCGGCCTTGGCGGCCGATTAATCGGTGATTAATCGTTTGGCGGCCTTAAACCGATTACGATTAGGGTGCTTGGCGGAAATTGGTCAAAATCGGTCAAAGTCGGCCTTGGCGGGATTTTTTTTTTTTTAAATTCAAAAAAATTAATTTTCAAATTTTACATCAAAATTTTAAAATTTTAAGCTTTCAAATTTTAAAATATTAAACTAAAATTTTCAAAATTAATAATTAAGGGTCCCCGACTAATCTCCGATTAATCCTCGCCTAGTCCGATTAATCGCTTATCGTCAGTCGACCGCCGAGTCACCGCCGAGCGATTTTTACAACCTTGATATATATATATATATATATATATATATATATATATATATATATATATATATATATATACCATTTGAGATAGAATAAGATTTAAGTTGACTTTAGTTGACCCAAGTTTGACTTTGGTTGGCTAGGGTTCACTTTATATATATATATATATATATATATATATATATATATATATATATATATATATATATATAAAGTGAACCCTAGCCAACCAAAGTCAAACTTGGGTCAACTAAAGTCAACTTAAATCTTATTCTATCTCAAATGGATTAGATTAGTGTTTGATAAATGCGTACATCTTGTATTCAAAGTGTTATATGTTTGAGGTAAAAACTTGAAGTCCGAGACTATTTTTCTTTCGTTCGGACAGAAGCCTCGCAACCGTGTACACTTCGGGCCGCAAAAGGTTCACGGCCGTGAACTCCTTGGACCATGACCCCTCACAGCCGTAATCACCTTCTCGACCACAGCCGGATTCGGACCGTATATGAGGTTCACGGTCGTCAACCCTCACATAGATATACTTTTCAGCCGACTTTTAGCTCATTTCTTCACTTTCAAACAAGATTTAAACCCTTTTCTCTCAAGTATCATCAAGCTAGAACACCCTCTCTCCTCAAGAACATGCTAGGATCATCCTTTCTTATCATTTCAAGGGATAATTGTTGGAATAGTGTCTAAGGCTACAACTATATTAGGTAAGTATTTGACCCGATTGTGCATGGTCCTTTTGGGTTGCCTTCACCATATCAACTTGACAGGATGATTTATTAGGAGAGAATAAATATTATTAATATATTATGAGAATAATATAAGGAATAATAATATTGTTATTTGATTAATATAAGTCATAAAATTAATTATAATTAATTTGGTGACTTAAAGAGATTAATTAAATAAGAGGGTATAAACTGTCAATTGTTTGATAGTTACACTATGGGCTGTAAATCCTTCATGGATAGGGTTGGACGATTTCTAGGGCTTGGGATAAGCCACAAATCGTCCAAGGGCTTATCTTGGAAAGGATTTGGATTGCTTTGAGTAAAAAGTTATCCAATTAGGGTTTAAGGGTGAAACCCTAGGAGCCTTACAAGTATAAATAGACCCTTGGGCAAGGGAAATCGGTACCTCTACAAAAACAAAGAAACCCTAGCCGATTTCTATTCCCTCTCCTCTCTCTCAAATCATCCTCTTGCTAGTTGGTGTTTGTAAGCCATTAAAGGAGTGACATTCGTGACTCTAAAGCTCCAAGAACAAGAAGATCAAACAAGTGTTTCAAGGTAAGCTTCTAACTCTGATTTTGTATTGTTCTTATACTCTATTAGCTATTAGAAGTCTTGGATCCAATGCATGTTTAATTAGAGAAACCTAGATCCAAGCATTAGGGTTTGTATGTGCACATAGGAATGTTCATATGGCTAAAACCCATCAGTGGTATCAGAGCCTAGATTGGTTTCTATTAAATTGATGCATGATTGTTTGTTTCTTGCTTGCAAAATTCGAATTTTGTGATTATGAGTCATGGACTCGGCGATTCCCATGGTGGACTTAGCGAGTTGGCCTGACTCGGCGAGTCCAGTTGGGCACTCGGCGAGTCCGAGCGTCAGGAAGAGCTAAAATCGGGATTTTTTGATATTTATCTTATGGAAACTTGCCTTTATCATATTAGATCAACCCTGATCCGATTTTTTGATATATATGACTATAATCTTGATCTAATTAAAGATATTTATCAATTAATAAAATATTTAATTTCCTTATGTGATAATTAATTAATTATTTTGATTAAATTGGTAAATTATCTTGCAAGAAATCATTAAATAAATCAAATATGGATAATTATGGAATTAATTGTTAATTAAGATTATTTGTTATTTGATCCTCTATGTTTTAAATGTTTAAAACTTGCCCTCAAGTTTTGAAATTTATGTTTTGTGATTAAAAGTTTAATTTAGACAATTTAAATTTCAAACCCTAGAATTTTACAAGTTTAAAATCCAACCCTATACTAATATAATATTACAAGATTAGTATATATATATATATATATATATATATATATATATATATATATATATATATATATATGTGTGTGTGTGTGTGTGTGTGTGTGTATGTATGTATAATTAAAATGCTAGTCTTACCGTTAGTAGGCCTCATTCACGAAGCCGGCTATAAGGTGGGTATAAGGTTGCTGCCTATAAAATGGCGCTTAATGGGTGTACACTCACACCTACCACTTGCTTGATCGGTAGAGGGTCTTTAGCTGAACGGGTAGGATAGGGCAACCTCATCCTCTCAATAAAAGTATAATATGAAATACAAAGTAACTACATGTTTTTTTCAAAATTTCCCAATCTTAGTTACTTTAGGAAAAGTGAATTGATGCAATCCCATGAAATTACACTTTGCACCCTTGCTAAGAAGTTAGTGGAGCGTGTGTGGTTTACCGGCACACTAATTGGTTCTAAGAAAAGGTGGCAAAGGGTGATTCATTGTTTATCATAGTTCGATGGAGCGTGTGTGGTTTACTAGCACATCGAATAGGTGATCGTTACAATGAAGGCACCATGTGAGTTTGCATGGTAATTCACACCCGCTTTGTGATCCTCGGTATCCCAGTCACAAACAAGAGGGGCATATCGAGATTTAAACATGCCATTGAAGAGTTTCAATGAATCTCATCCAAACCTAGGAATTCTCAATACATTTAGGACTTAAAGTTATGTTTTTTTATGGTGGAGAATTAGTGAATCGTCATTCACTTACCTTCATATTATTTGCATGTTGGATTACGGCATCCCTTTTCTAATATGTAAATATTGTTGTTGGATCCTAGCCCTAATTTTCTTATTGGGTGATAATTAGGGATTCATATTCTAATCTATCTTTGTCCTTTCTATTTGTAGATGTCAAACGCAAACAACGCTGCTGCTAGTTCATTCACATTGATGAGCCTTTGTCAAAAGGTCACTTTCGATGGGACGAACTTTAGCGAATGGATAAGATACATTCGTACTATTGCTCGCTATGAGGACAAAGAGTATGTCCTCGATGAGAAGCTCGAGAAAATCAACCCTGAAATTGCTACTCCGGCTGAAATGACCGCTTTTGAAACTCACGAGCGTGATGAAACGAAGGTACATTGCATCATGATAGCCACTATGAACTCCGAATTACAAAAGTCCTATGAGGACATGTACCTGTACGAGATGCACCAAGACTTGTTGGAGAGATACCACCAAAACGCGAGACAAGAGCGTTATGAGATTTTCACTAACATGATTTCTGCTAAAATGGGTCATGGAGAGTCTCTTACCGTGAACCTGCAAAAGATGCAAAGGTATGTCGACCGTCTTCGCAAGTTGAATGTTGACTTTGGGGAAGACTTGGCGATCGACATGGTGCTTCACTCTTTGCCTCCAAGTTACAATCAATTTAGGATGACCTACCACATGAACAAAGAAGAGGTCACCCTAAGCAAGCTCCAAGGTCTCTTAAGGGTCGCTGAGAGCAACTTCAAGGATAAGTCTATTGCACCAACTCCCAATCCACCCGCTGCTCCTGTTTTGGCTATTGGACAAGGAAGCGGAAAGAAGAGGAAGGCTTCGTCTAAGAACCATCGCAAGGTTAAGCCCCGAGATGGTGCCTCTTCTAGTGGGACCAAAGTTGATTCTACTAAACCCTACCCTAATCCAAAGGAGGCAGAGTGCCACCACTGCCACAAGATAGGACATTGGAAGAGACGCTGCCCAGAGTACCTACAAGCCATCAAGGAAGGAAAGATCAAGCCGTCTTTCGCAGGTATATACATAATTAAATCTAACTATTCATCTCATGATATTTCTTGGGTTCTTGATACCGGTTGTGGTTACCAAATTTGTTCTAATGTGCAGGGACTAAGAAGAAATAGGGATGTGGAGCATGGAAGGATAAATCTAATCATGGGGAACAGAAGATCGTCGCCTATGACCAAGATTGGAGTGTATTCTTTAGTGCTTAGGAATGGTTTGTCTTTAGATTTGAACAATTGTTGCTATTCGCCAGAAATGGCTAGAAACATCATTTCATTTCATGGTTTGTTTAGACAAGGTTTTAGATTTTCTCTTAATAATGAGAATGGTTCTATTTTGGCTTATCTAAATGGTGTCTTTTATTTTGAAGCTATACCATGTAATGGAATTTATGAAACCGTTATGATTGTAGATAACTTAGGAAATGATGTTTTATGCATGGATTCTTCTAATAGTATGGACAGAGCATCCTTGTGGCATTGTCATCTTGGACATGTCAACAAGAAGCGCATAGCCCAACTCCAAAAGGATGGAGTGTTGGAGTCATTCGACCTTAGGGAAGATGACACATGTGAATCTTGTTTACTTGGAAAGATGACTAAGTCACCCTTCACAAGTACGTGTGAAAGGGGTGAGGGTCTATTGGACCTAATACATACCGATGTATGTGGACCGTTTAGATCAACCACGAAGGATGGGAACCGCTTCTATGTGACTTTTACCGATGACTATAGTAGATATGGGTATATCTACTTAATCAAGCAAAAGTCAGAAACTTTTGAAAAGTTCAAAGAGTTCAAGAATGAAGTGGAGAATCAATTGGGCAGGAAAATCAAGATGCTTCGATCCGATCGAGGAGGAGAGTACCTAAGTCTTGAATTCCACGATTATCTCAAGGAGTGTGGAATAGTTTCACAATTGACGCCACCTAGGACACCACAATTGAATGGTGTGGCAGAAAGGCGTAATCGAACCTTGTTGGATATGGTTCGCTCTATGATGAGTCATGCTTCACTACCAATCTCTTTTTGGGGGTATGCCTTAGAGACTGCCACCCATATCCTTAACCGAGTCCCTACTAAGAAGGTTGCCAAAACACCTCACAAGATGTGGACAGGGAAAGCTCCCTCATTGGCACATATCAAGGTTTGGGGTTGCGAGTCTTTCGTAAGACGAGATACTCACGACAAGCTCGAACCTCGTAGTGAGCGATGTATTTTCATCGGCTACCCGCAGAAATACTTTGGATATCTCTTCTATAGACCGAAGGACAATGTTGTCTTTGTTGCGAGGAGAGGAGTTTTCCAAGAACGAGAACTCATAAGCCAAGGAGATAGTGGGAGGCAAATCGAGCTTCAAGAGATTCAAGAGTCGATAGATGAAGGAACCTATACCGCTGGCACTCAACCCGAGGAGGAAACTCCGGTTGAACCGATTGACGAGTCCTTACCTCTTAGACGTTCCGAAAGAGTTAGAGTTCAACCCAAGTTTTATGGTTTTCATATTACTACCGAAGGGGACACGTATATTAGTGATGGTACACTAATAGATCTAGATGAACCTAATAGCTATAAGGAAGCCATGGCAGGCCCGGAGTCTGTAAAATGGAAAGAGGCAATGGATAGCGAGATCCAATCCATGTATGATAACCAAGTTTGGAATTTGGTTGATAATGTGCCCGGACGTAAGACCGTTGGGTGCAAATGGATCTTCAAGAAGACGACCGACGTGGATGGAAAAGTACACACGTATAAGGCGCGATTGGTCACGAAGGGCTTTACTCAAACTCCCACAGTTGACTATGATGAGGCCTTCTCACCAGTTGTGAAGATAAAGTCTATAAGAGTGATGCTAGCTGTTGCCGCATTTCATGATTATGAGATTTGTCAAATGGATGTCAAGACCGCTTTCCTTAATAGGAAGTTGGCTGAGGATGTTTACATGGCTCAGCTAGAGGGGTTTGTCGATCCGAAGCATCCGAATAGAGTGTGCAAGCTTGAAAAGTCCATTTATGGACTTAAGCAAGCATCTCGCAGATGGAATCTTTGCTTCGATGAGAAAGTCGAAGAGTTTGGATTTGTACGAAGCGAAGATGAATCGTGTGTATATGTCAGAGCCAGTGGGAGCATAGTTATCTTTCTTGTTTTGTATGTCGATGACATACTACTCATAGGAAACGACGTCCCGACTCTGCAGGAGGTTAAGTCCTAGCTCGGGAAGTGCTTCGCTATAAAGGACCTCGGAGAGGCTTCCTATATTTTGGGAATAAAGATAGTAAGAGAAAGAAGTAAGAGACTAATAGGACTTAGTAAGAGAAAGAAGTAAGGTACTAAAACGTTTTTGTATGGAAAACTCGAAGAAGGGAGAATTACCGATACAAAGTAATGTCAAGTTGAGTAAGACTCAAAGTCCAAGTACCGAAGCTGAAATAGCAGAGATGAGCCGAGTACCATACGCTTCCGCAGTTGGCTCAATCATGTATGCTATGACTTGTACTCTCCCTGATGTAGTCTTTGCTTTGAGCATGGTTAGCAGATATCAAGGGAACCCTGGCAGAGCCCATTGGATTGCGGTGAAGAATATCCTTAAGTACCTTCGGAGGACGAAGGAATGGTTTTTATTCCTCGGAGGGAGTGATGACTTGAAGGTGCGAGGGTATAGTGACGCCAGCTTTCAGACCGACAGGGACAACTACCGTTCGCAGTCGGGCTGGGTCTTTACCTTGAATGGAGGAGCAGTGACTTGGAAAAGTTCCAAGCAGGAAACCGTAGCTGATTCAACGTGCGAATCAGAGTACATTGCAGCGAGCGAAGCGTCGAAGGAGGCAATATGGTTGAAGAACTTCATCGGTGATCTTGGAGTTGTACCCGCCATAAAGGAGCCCATGGAGATTTTCTGTGATAATGAAGGAGCGGTTGCCTTGACCAAGGAACCAAGAGATTAAGGTAGATCACGACATATCGACAGAAAATATCACTTTATTAGACATCGTGTAGAAGAAGGACAACTGGTAGTGAAGAGGATATCATCAGAAGATAACCCAGCAGATCCACTTACGAAGGGACTGAATAGGGTTAAGCAATTGCAACATGCTAGGAGTATTGGGCTGAAGGATGATATTAGCATAGATTAGATAGTATTAGAAATGTGTAATAGATAAATGTAATTAACATTTGATGATTAAATAAAGGAGTTTTATTTATGAGTAATGTTACTGTCTTATGTTAATTGTTTAACTATTGTTTCATTTTGCATGTTTTGACTTCCAGAATAATTGAGTTTATTAAGAATAATCGAATTATTCAAATTGTCCACAATCGTTCATATGTGGGAAGTAAATATGAATGAAGATTGTCATGAATCAGTGTGTAGATTGTCAAAATGGTATTAGACATAGCAAAGGGTTGCTGCAACGTTCATGAGTGCTTATGAACTAGTTTTGAGCATTGGAACAAACCCGCGCTTGCTGGAATCACCTTATGGAATATGATATAAAAGGGTGATCGCAAGACGATAATATCATATAGTCTTAAAACCTAGATATATGGTTTGTTATTTGTTAATTGGTTGTACATTGATAATGCGAAAACGCATCAGTAACTCGGTGTTATAAAATGCATTGTTGTGTATAGTTGATTAATGAATAAGTAAATGCATATAAGTCGAAGTTTATCTGTTACTTTTATCCCAAGAGGGTAAAAGCGATATCTCGGCCGCTCGATGATTTGATTTGACTTATGTGCCAGGCCCGGTCAGAACTGAATTGATGTGTTCGATTAAGTTCTATGTCAAATGAATCGGAGATCGAGAAACAAAATGCTAGACAAATTATTCCATAGAATTGTCAGCATGATATCTAACAGAGGACTGTACGATCCCTTATCTAAAGGACAAGATTGATTAGATCAGAGTTTGACAGCGTCTTTGAGAGCTACGATTGCAAATCGAATTGTACTTGTGCATATAGTTACTAGACTTATCCAAGTGGGAGACTGTTGGAATAGTGTCTAAGGCTACAACTATATTAGGCAAGTATTTGACCCGATTGTGCATGGTCCTTTTGGGTTGCCTTCACCATAGCAACTTGACAGGATGATTTATTATGAGAGAATAAATATTATTAATATATTATGAGAATAATATAAGGAATAATAATATTGTTATTTGATTAATATAAGTCATAAAATTAATTAGAATTAATTTGGTGACTTAAAGAGATTAATTAAATACGAGGGTATAAACTGTCAATTGTTTGATAATTACACTATGGGCTGTAAATCCTTCATGGATAGGGTTGGATGATTTCTAGGGCTTGGGATAAGCCACAAATCGTGCAAGGGCTTATCTTGGAAAGGATTTGGATTGCTTTGAGTAAAAAGTTATCCAATTAAGGTTTAAGGGTGAAACCCTAGGAGCCTTACAAGTATAAATAGACCCTTGGGGCAAGGGAAATCGGTACCTCTGCAAAAGCAAAGAAACCCTGGCCGATTTCTATTCCCTCTCCTCTCTCTCAAATCATCCTCTTGTTAGTTGGTGTTTGTAAGCCATTAGAGGAGTGACATTTGTGACTCTAAAGCTCCAAGAACAAGAAGATCAAACAAGTGTTTCAAGGTAAGCTTCTAACTCTGATTTTGTATTGTTCTTATACTCTATTAGCCATTATAAGTCTTGGATCCAATGCATGTTTAATTAGAGAAACCTAGATCCAAGCATTAGGGTTTGTATGTGCACATAGGAATGTTCATATGGCTAAAACCCATCAATAATCACTAGTTCTCCACAAGATCTAACAAGTCTCTTTTCATGATCTTGTTACCATTTCAAGAAAATCATTCAACCTTCTTATAAACCTAGTAATTTCACTAGTTTACATGAAGAACACGCAAAGAACACGAAGAACACCCATCAGAAAACCCTTGAATCTTCTTAGAAACGTGCTTAGGATCATCAAGTGTTCATCATTCTTCAAGAACTCAAGGCCGTGAACCCTTTATATTCTTGGGCCGTGAACACCTCATGGGTCGTGAACCCTTTAGGAGTCTTGGGCCGTGAACACCCCTCCTGGCCGTGAACACCTATTAGCTTCCACTTTAGCTTCTAACACTCCTATTTGTAAGTTATACTTACAAATTAGTCTAGTTTTTAATCATTCCTATGATTATTTTAGTTAATTGGTTGCATATATGCTATACAAATCATTATATAGGACTTGTTTTGCTACGAGATTACACTTGTGGAACTAAACATCCTATATCAAATCATCATTAGAATCACCCTTCAAAAGGTGAGTTCATACCCCCGTATTTTCATAGTTTTTACTGTTTTAGGGGGGGGGGGGGGGGATACAAGTATTTCAAAATGTTAAACTCTTTAAGTGATTTTATAAACTTATGTTTTTCCCCAAAAATCATATTTATATATGTATATTTATATAAATAAGATTTAAAAGGCTTAGGACTGATAACTCACTTTGGTTCCTTTTCCTTGTTTGGATATGGGGTTATAGTATCGGTTATTTGTCCGAATGTCGTTTAAGTTTTACTTATATATATTTGCATATGTATATAAATATAAAAGTTATTTCATTCAGTTCAATTACCCTTTGTAGCATGTTGAGCAAGGGGTTGCATTCATGATCAATTAGCACCAATTCATAAAGTACATATAAATTATAATATGTATAATTTACGATTCATAGAACAATAATTCACGATTCAAGTATACTAGAGTACAACATTTTATAAGAATAAGGGTTTGTTTCAAAACTAATCAAGGGTTTATAGCTTTCAAATACATGTTTAAGAATAATAATTCAGGAACGTTCTATACAACATTATTTCAGAATGATTGGGTTTTCATTTATATTATACACGTCACGTCTATATGCTTTTTATGAGTCAATTGATTCAGGTTGTTTAATTCATTTAAACAACATAGTTAAATTCCTGACATTATAAACAGAATCTCCAGTCGGGGATCAAAACAAGTGTGTATAGATCTATATTGGGATTGACAACCCCGCACTCAAACTGCTAGCTACAACCAGACATACACGCCTACGAGTGACAGTTGTTCTTAAGAGCTTCTAACGCCTTCAAAGCATTGTTTCAGGCCATCTAGTCTCAGTATGGTTATAATAACTAATTAAAAAGATATTAACAATATGGTTAGTGTATAATTAACTAAACATGAGTACATTTTCAAAGTACCATATTTACCAAGAAACAGAAAATATAGGATTTTCTGGAACAATTTACATATTCAAGAAACAGAAACATACTTTCAAACATAAATACTTATGCACTCACTCAAATTTATGTTGATACTCTCTTTTCAAATTACTTGTATTCTCAGGAAATCAGTAGACAGGTACTCCCCGAGCTTTTGAGAAGATGGAGCTATTTCTGAGTCATGTCTTTTTCTTTTGTATAACTATTTTGGTATCGATATACTTTGATTGAGCACATGTAATAACTTATACACATTAATGCAATGGTTGTTTGTACTTTGATTACTATAATGCATGTGTTGTGATACTACAAACGAATTCATCCACCCCCAGACGTTTCTACCGTTTGGTTTGGGGGTGTTACATCAATTCTTCAAAAGTTTGCAAATATGGTCCCTACGCTGGGCATACAAGATAGGTGTGTTGGGCGTAGGCATGTAAGTGAGGATCGCAAGTCCCTTGCGTATGATGGGCGTACACATAGGTACGTTGGGAGTAATACTTTAGAGGGAAAACCCTAATTTTTAGGGGTTAGACCCTATTTAAAGATCATTATTGCCTCACGCCCCTTCTTATCTCCAGCCTCTATCTCTCTTAGCCTCCATTTCGAAAGCCTAAGTGTTTGAGTGTGTTTTGAAGCCTTGGAGTGTCATTTTGGTGTTCTTGGTGGTGAAGGAAGACTCTTGGAGTTGCGGTGTTTCACTCAAGCCTTTAGATCCATAAATTACTCTCTCTTGTGCATCTTCTGGTGGTATAAAGCTCCAACCTTGATGCATATTCATTTAGATCTTGTTCAAGCTTAGAATTATACACCTTTTTGTCCTAAATCTTGATCCTTGCTGGCATGGAATACTCCATGACCTTTGAGTTGTATTTTCATATGTTTTAGGGTGTGATAAGTATTAAAAATGTAATCTTGGTCTTTAGTTTTCCTCCATGCATGGACTAGGATGTCTTAAGGTGTTAAGAAGTTAGGGTTTTTAGTATTTAGCACTTAATAACCATGCAAGATCATAAAGTTTGAAACTTTATGATTAAGGGCATCCTGTGACGACTAGATCTGGATTTTGGACGAAAGAACTTAAAGGGGTTAAGCTCTTGATAGAAATAAAAGGGTGGCATGTGCATACGCTGGGTGTACAATAGCGTACATTGTGCGCACGTAATCAGAGGCCTATTTTTGGTCAAGACCTAATACGTTGTGCATACCGAGTACGCTGGGCGTACTCAGCTGGGTTTACTTGGTTAAATTCTTTGACTTTTGACTTTGACCAAGATTTTTACTAAGTGTGGCCTAGGGGTATTTTGAGTATTTTAAGTTGTAGTCAGAGTTTGGTCACTTTTATTTGTAAAGGTGACTGGTAGAGTTGGTATTCGGAGCAGCGTGTTGTTACAGCTATTTCATCTTACTGTGAGGTGACTCTCCTCACTGTATCCATGGATCGAAGGCACTAATGCTGACCCATTATTCTGCTATGTAGAATGCTAACTGTTATGTTACTGTTACATATATGTTTGTTTGATCGGGTTGAAATAAACCCCAGGGCGGGGCCCACTATTGTATGATCAGGTTGAAATAAACCCCAGGGCAGGGCCCACTATTGTATGATTGGGCTAAAATAAACCCTGGGGCAGGGCCCATTATGGTATGATCAGGTTGAGAAAAACCCTAGGGCGAGGCCCAAGGTTGGGTCCATATTTGTTTATTGGGTTGGAATATACCCCTGGGCTAGGCCCAGAGTATATGTTTGGTATGTGGTACTTTGGTGGAACTCACTAAGCCTTGTGCTTACAGTTGACGTTTATGGTTTCAGGTACTTCCGGTACGAAAGGGAAGGGCCCGACATGAATTACACAACATCCTCCCCTCATGATTTCTGCACTTTTAAATATTTGTACTATGATGTTTTGATATTATATTTGGTGACACTATTTGAGTTAATTGATGAATGAAACTATTGAATCTAAAAATGAAATTTTTTATCACTGTTTTTGCGATGTTATACATGGTGTGGTTCTTGTGAGTAGAAGCTACTCCAGAGCTCAATTTTTCTAATTTATGTTGTTTTTGAGGATCTTGTGTCATAAAAATGAAGTCTTTGTTGCAATTTCTCACTCATGCAAGAGTTTGAGGTTATTAAAGAGTGAAATGGACTTGGGGTTTGTGCTTACGGTTTATGCTTAAAATGTTTTCAGACACTTTCGGTTCGAAGGGGAAGGGCCTGACATCATGACACAACATCCACCTGTGTTCTTCATTTTATGATTTTGGATTGTTCTCTGATAATTATTTTCTACGTTGACATACTTTGATGGTTTTGAAATGAATGGTTGATGGTTTTGGTTGATTTAAAGCAAAATTTTTACTTAGTATTTTTTGGACGTTACACATATGATATCAAATTTTAACGATCTTTATATCCACACATTCACATTTGAGTCAACTACAATTTTCGTTTAGATTATTCCCGTTAAAAAACAATATATTTTTACTTATGATTTTATAAAACGATGTTAATATATACATTCATAAAGAACACATGGATATAAAGATCATAAGTAAAAATATATTCATTTTTAACGGGTGTAATATAAACGAAAATTGGATTAGACTTAACTACAAATGCGTGGATATAAAGATCGTTGGATCGCATAAAGAAGTTATGGCGTTCAAAACACAAGACCTAAGTTAAAACAAAAAGGCATAGGCAACCAAATAGTTGAGGTCGTGGTGTTCATAAACATCAACAACCCCAAACACCTCATTAATGATTGTCCCATGTAGGACGTCAAGACAAAAACCTAAAGAAACGAGTCATAAGTATCGAATGTGTACAAAAACAACAATGAATTATTTTGCAAAAAAATATATATTAAAGACTAAATATGTAAAAATTAAGAGATATACTACCATATTATGTTATTTTTTCTCGGCTTACTTGGAGTAGTACACGATCATAAGGACTAAATGTGTACAATTTAAACAACTTGATGAGACAAATGTGGAGGAAAAAAACTAATGACCAAATGTGTACAAATAAAAAAAATATATATTATCCTTTTAAATCATTATCTATTTTTTAATTAGATGAAAAAAATTGGTTAATTGCTACACTATTTTAAAACAAATAAGCAATTTCAAATTAATTTACTATTGTAGTTTACACATAAATTTATTTATATGCAACACATCTTGAAACCACCGAAATATCAAATAAACTAAAAGAATATTTACAATCTACTTTTTAAATAAATAAAATGTTTAAATAAATAGTTTACAAATAAAAATAGTTAATTAATTTATAAAATTTAAAATTATATTTAGCTAAAAACTATATGAAACTTAAAATTATGTTATCTTGAAAACACTAGTTGATATTTAAAAAACCGTAATGGTTAAAATTTGTAAATGATACTACTAGAAAACAGGCCTTTAATAACACACAAACTATGACACGTACTGATTTATGATACGTAAAAGTGTATAACGTAAAAATAGTGTCATCTCTCCCCAAATTTGAAGGAACTAGGACATGCATTTTTACGTGCCCTAAAATTAGTTTCACAAAAAATAAAAATAAAAACACAGAAGGCACCCATCACAAATGTGTGTCGTGTACATCATGTCGTTTTATAATTTTTAAACGTGGGTTCCTATATAACAAAATTGGGACCAAAACTAGGTGTAACACTTGAAATTGATATGTTTCCTTTTAGCCCTTCGTAATTAAAACATCACATTTTTGGTCCTTGTGGCTAGTACGCGGGGAGTACCATGGTGTGCGCTTAGCGTACTAGCTAAAGTGTGATCGCGCGTTCGAGCCTCGTACGCTGGACATACGAGGGTTACGTGGGGCGTAAGCTGGCCAGGGGAAAACCTGAATTTTTAGGGTTTGTCCCCTATTTAAGCCTCATTAACTCACCTCCTGGACATTTTAGACCAGCCTCCACCCTTTGAAAACCCTAATTCGTCCCTTTGCCTTATGTAGTGCCCTTGTGCTCTTATTTTGAAAAATTGAGGGTTTTATGCATCTTGAAGTGGGAGAAGAAGAAACTTGAAGACTCTTTCTTTGGAGGGAAGCTTAGAGATCCAACTTTAGCGCCTTCGTTTCGTGGATTTTGAGGTATAAAGTTCAAAGATTCTCATCTCATTTCATATATCAATTTCCTTGGCTTGCCTGTGCCTTTTTGGTTGGTTGTGAGCTAAGGTCGTTTTTTGGAGCTTATCCTTGTAAATCTAGGCATATTAAGGGATTCTTAAGCAAAAAGATCCAAACTTTATGGTGGTTTTGGTGTCATGCATGTGTTAAGTCATATATTAAGCCCTTTTGAGCTCTAAATCCCCATTAAGCCATGCATGCACATAAAGTTGACAGCTTCACGTGATAATCCACCTTAGGGAAGTCATATCTAGGTTTTGGGTTGAAATCATAACCGAATAAGTGGTGAATAAGGAAGGTTGGAAAAGGTGAGGAGTACGTTGGACATACAAGCTAGTACGCAGCGTGTACAAGCCTCCATGCGAGTATGCCCCGCGTACTCAACAGTTAGGCTTCAGAAGGTTTGGGCTCACGGTGTTGGGCCATGATTGGACTACGGATGATTAAGGCCTTGTTAGGCCATCATAATGTTATTTTGGCTAAGGATGTTTTGGTAGATCTTAGTTAAGGGTGGCCCATAAAGGGGGTTTCGGCCCAATTTAGAAAATTGGGCCATAATTGGGCTTTTTGGACATTTGGATTGGGCTTTAGCCTTGGGCTAAGTTAGGGAAGGGTAAAAAGGTCTTTCACCCTAGTTTGGACTTTTAGTGTGATTCGGGATCCAATTATTAATTAGATGTTATTTTGTGATTATTAGCGCGAGGATTTTAGGGTTTGTGCCCTATTTAAGCCTCATTAACTCACCTCCTAGATATTTTATACCAGCCTCCACCCTTTAACAACCCGAATTCCCTTTGCCTTGTGTGGTTCCCTTGGGCTCTTGTTTGGACCATTTGAGGGTTTTGTGCATTTTGAAGTGGTAGAAGAAGAATCTTGAAGACTCATTCTTTGGATGGAAGCTTAGAGATCTAGCTTTAGCACCTTTGATTTCATGGCATTTGAGGTATAAAGTTCAAATCTTGTCATCTCATTTCATAGATCTATTTCCTTGGCTTGTTTGTGGCTTTTTGGTTGGTTGTGAGCTAAGGTCGTTTTCCAGAGCTTATCCTTGTAGATCTAGGCATATTAAGGGCTTTTTAAGAATAAAGATGAAAACTTTATGGTGGTTTTGGCTCATGCATGTGTTAAGTCATATATTAAGCCCTTTTGAGCTCTAAATCCCCATTAAGCCATGCATGCACATAAAGTTGGCAGCTTTACGTGATAAACCACCTTAGGGAAGTCAGAGGGTCGAAGTCTTAACCGAATAAGTGTTGAATAAGGAAGGTTGGAAAAGCCAAGGAGTATGTTGGGCGTACATGATGGTACGTTGCACGTACAAGCCTCCATTCGAGTACACTTAACGTATGAGCTGAGTACGACCCACGTACTCAGCAGTTCGGCTTCGGAAAGTTTGGGCTCACGGTGTTGGGCCATGATTAGACTATGGATGATTAGGGCCTTGTTGGGCCATCAGAATGCTATTTTGGCTAAGGATGTTTTAATGGTTCTTGGTTGAAGGTCCATAAAGTGGGTTTGGGCCTAGTTTTGAAAATTGGGCCATAATTGGGCTTCGGGTAATTATTTTGGAATTTGGGCTTTTTGGACATTTGGACAGGGCATTGGCCTTGGGCCAAGTTAGGGACGGGTAAAAAGGTCTTTTACCCTAGTTTGGACTTTTAGTGTGATTCGGGATCCAATTATTAATTGGATGTTACTTTCTGATTGTTAGCGCAGGGATTTTAGCAGGCCTGTAGCCAGAGAGTTGTTCTGTGAGATTCGGCAGTGCGACCGGTGGCGAATATTCAGTTGGATGAACGCCTGGATTATATCGAGAGACTGGCAGTAATTCTTGACTGGAAGACGAAATGGTTCTGAATGGACTTGGGAGCCGGTGGATGAGATGATGGACCACTACCCGTAATTATTTGCAGCAACGGACTTCGAGGGCAAAGTCTGATTCATGTGGGGGAGAATTTTAACACTTAAAATGGGTATGTTTCCCTTTAGCCCTTCGTAATTAAAACATTGCATTTTTTGTTCTTGTGGATAGTATTTGGGGGGTACCATAGTGTACGCTTAGCGTACTAGCTAAAGTTTGATCGCAGGTTCAATCCTCGTACACTAGACGTACGAGCGTTACACGGGGTGTAAGTTGGCTAGGGGCAAACCCTAATTTTTAGGGTTTGTGCCCTATTTAAGCCTCATTAACTCACCTCATGGACATTTTATACCAGCCTCCACCCTTTGAGAACCTAAAGTCCTTTTGCCTTATGTGGTGTCCTTGGGCTCTTGTTTTAACCATTTGAGGGTTTTGTGCATCTTGAAGTGGTAGAAAAGAAGCTTGAAGACGCATTCTTTGGAGGGAAGCTTAGAGATCTAGATTTAGCACTTCCATTTCTTGGCATTTGTGGTATAAAGTTCAAAGCTTGTCATCTCATTTCATAGACCTATTTCCTTGGTTTGTGGCTTTCTGGTCCTTTTTTGGTACCATTGGAGGATATTCAGGTGGATGATCACCTAAATTATATTGAGAGACTGGTAGCTATTCTTGACCAAGACGAAAACCTTGAGGAATAAGGTTGTTGAGTTAGTGAAAGTCTAGTGGCAGCATCACAAGGGTTCTGAATGGACTTGGGAGTCAGAGGATGAGATGAGGGAGCACTACCCGTAATTATTTGGAGCAGTGGACTTCGGGGACGAAGTTTGATTCATGTGGGGGAGAATTATAACACTTGAAATGGATATGTTTCCCTTTAGCCCTTCGTAATTAAAACATTTCATTTTTTGTCCTCGTAGCTAGTACATGTGTCATACCAAAGTGTACGCTTAGTGTACTAGCTATAGTGTGATCGCGGGTTCGAGACTCGTACACTGGACGTACGAGGGTTATGCGGGGCGTAAGGTGGCCAGTGGCAAACCCTAATTTTTAGGGTTTGTGCCCTATTTAATCCTCACTAACTCACCTCCTGGACATTTTAGACCAACCTCCACCCTTTGAGAACCCGAAGTCCTTTTGCCTTGTGTGGTGACCTTGGGCTCTTGTTTTGACCATTTGAGGGTTTTATGCATCTTGAAGTGGTAGAAAAAGAAGCTTGAAGACTTATTCTTTGGAGGGAAGCTTAGAGATCCTGCTTTAGCACCTTCATTTCGTGGCATTTGAGGTATAAAGTTCAAAGCTTGTCATCTCATTTCATAGATCTATTTCCTTGGTTTTTTTGTGGCTTTTCGGTCCATTTTTTGGTTGGTTGTGAGCTAAGGTCATTTTTGGAGCTTATCCTTGTAGATGTAGGCATATTAAGGGCTTCTTAAGAATAAAGGTGCAAACTTTATGGTGGTTTTGGCTCATGCATGTGTTAAGTCATATATTAAGCCCTTTTAAGCTCTACATCCCCAATAAGCCATGCGTGCACATAAAGTTTGCAGCTTTACGTGATAAACCACCTTAGGGAAGTCATATATAGGTTTTGGGTCGAAATCTTAACCGAATAAGTGGTGAATAAGGAAGGTTGGAAAAGGTGAGGAGTACGCTGGGCATACAAGATGGTATGCCGCACGTACAAGCCTCCATGCAAGTACACTTAGCGTATGAGCTGAGTACACCCCGCGTACTCAGCAGTTGGGCTTCGAAAGGTTTGGGCTCATGGTGTTGGGCCATGATTGGACTATTGATGATTAGGACCTTGTTGGGCCATCAAAATGCAACTTTGGCTAAGGATGTTTTAATGGTTCTTGGTTGAAGGCCCATAAAGTGGGTTTGGGCCCAATTTGGAAAATTGGGCCATAATTGGGCTTTGGGTGATTATTGTGGAATTTAGGCTTTTTGGATATTTGGATCGGGCTTTGGCCTTGGGCCAAGTTAGGGACGGGTAAAAAGTTCTTTTACCCTACTTTGGACTTTTAGTGTGATTCGGGATCCAATTATTAATTGGATGTTATTTTGTTATTGTTAGCGCTGGGATTTTAGCAGGTTAGCAGCCACGGATTCTTTCTGTGAGATTCGGCAATGCAACCGTTGGAGGATATTTAGGTGGATGATCGCCTGAATTAAATTGAGAGACTAGTAGTAATTCTTGATCGGAAGACGAAAACCTTGAGGAACAAGGTTGTTGTTAGTTAAAGTCTAGTGGCAACATCGCAAGGGTTTTAAATGGGCTTGGGAGTTGGAGGATGAGATGAGGGAGCACTAACCCTAATTATTTGGAGCAGTGGACTTTGAGGACGAAGTCTGATTCATGTGGGGGAGAATTGTAACACTTGAAATGAGTATGTTTCCCTTTAGCCCTTCGTAATTAAAACATTGCATTTTTTGTCCTTGTGGCTAGTACATGGGGCATACCATAGTATACTCTTAGCGTACTAGCTATAGTGTGATCGCAGGTTTGAGCCTCGTACACCAGACGTACGAGGATTATGCGGGGCGTAACCTGGCTAGTGGCAAACCCTAATTTTTAGGGTTAGTGCTCTGTTTAAGCCTCATTAACTCACCTCCTAGACATTTTAGACGAGCGTCCACCCTTTGAGAACCCGAAATCCCTTTGCCTTGTGTGGTGCCCTTGGGCTCTTGTTTTGAGCAATTGAGGGTTTTGTGCATCTTGAAGTAGTAGAAGAAGAAGATTGAAGACTCGTTCTTTGGAGGGAAGCTTAGAGATCCAGCTTTAGCACCTTCATTTCATGACATTTGAGGTATAAAGTTCAAAGCTTGTTATCTCATTTCATAGATCTATTTCCTTGGCTTGTTTGTGGCTTTTTGGTCCCTTTTTGGTTGGTTGTGAGCTAAGGTCATTTTTTGGAGCTTATCCTTGTAGATCTAGGAATATTGAGGGCTTTTTAAGAATAAAGGTGCAAACTTTATGGTGGTTTTTGTCTCATGCATGTTTTATGTCATATATTAAGCCCTTTTGAGCTCTAAAGCCCCATTAAGCCATGCATGCGCATAAATTTGGCAACTTTATGTGATAAACCACCTTAGGGAAGTTAGATCTAGGTTTTGGGTCAAAGTCTTAACCGAATAAGTGCTCAATAAGGAAGGTTGGCAAATTTGAGGAGTAAGCTGGGCGTACAAGATGGTACGTCGCACGTACAAGCCTCCATGCGAGTACGCTTAGCTTACGAGTTGAGTATGCCCCGCGTACTCAACAGTTGGGCTTTGGAAGGGTTGGGCTCACGGTGTTGGTCCATGATTGGACTATGGATGATTAGGGCCTTGTTGGGCCATCAGAATGTTATTTTGGCTAAGGATGTTATAATGGTTCTTGGTTAAAGGCCCATAAAGGGGTTTGGGTCCAATTTGGAAAATTGGGCCATAATTGGGCTTTGGCTGATTATTGTGGAATTTGAGCTTTTTGGACATTTGGATTGGGCTTTGGCCTTGTGCCAAGTTAGGGAAGGGTAAAAAGGTCTTTTACCCTAGTTTGGACTTTTTGTGTGATTCGGGATCAAATTATTAATTGGATGTTATTTTGTGATCGTTAGCGCATGGATTCTAGTGGGCCGATAGCCAGAGATTCTTTATGTGAGATTTAGCAGTGCGAGGTGAGTTTCCTCACCATTTTAGCGGGTCTAAGGCACCAATGCTGGCCCATGGTCAGTGAGGTTGGGATACTAGATGTATGTGTGACTCTTGTATGTATATGTGCTTATATGATTTGTATGTTGGGTGGGGCCCCGTTATGTGAGTTTGAGCGAGGCTCGTTAAACTCAGTGGGCGGAGCCCGATATCGAGTTTGGGTGGGGCCCATTATACTCAGTGGGCGGGGCCCGTTATGCGAGTGTGGTCGAGGCCTGATACACTCATTCGGCGGGGCCTGTTATGTGTTTATTTATGTATGGTATGTGGTATGTTAGGGAACTCACTAAGCTTTGTGCTTACAATTTTTCAGTTTGTGTTTCAGGTACTTCTGGTTCCAAAGGGAAGAGCCCAGGATGATTTCAGAGCACACACCACCTCGTTCCGCATTTTGTGATTTACTCTAATATGATATGAGGATTGATACATTTTTTATTTGGATTTTTATGATGATGTTCTTGGGATATTGGTTTTATTAATTTAAAAATGAAATTTTTGGGATGTTACACTAGGGTTTTTTTCTAGAACGTCATGAGGAATGCTCTGTAATGTTTCTTCTTCTACATTTGTTTCCATCATTCTCTCATATCTCATATCCAAAATTGCGGCATTACTTTCATCTTCATTCTCAACACTCCCAAGATTCAAGCCTAAAACATTCGTTTTACAACACATGTAGTATTAATGAAGTGGAGGCAGTTTTCAAACAATTCAAGAGCATGAGCTGCTCAATTATTATTGACCAATTGTTACACAAGTTATACTTTCTTTCTTCCATTTTAAGCCAGATGTTTTACATCTTATTGTTATTTTAGCTAACAACAGTCTTTGTATTTGTCTATTACTTTCCCCAAGTTGCTTAACAACATTCTAGATAAAGGTGAGATCACAAATGTTTTTTTTGAACACCAACTACTATTTTATATATTCGCATAAGCATCAAGTAGTATTTTTGAATCTTGCAAATCATTCTCATACATCTTTGCTTCTAAAAGTTATTATATTATTAAATATAGAGATTGATTGATGCAATTTAATGCATCTTGTAGGGTAGTTTTTATTAGCATTTAGCAACATAATTTGTACATTGCATGTCATTAGTTTAAATAATGTTCAACTCATGTCTTTTATCAAAATTCTCGTATTGCTAGCGGTTTTGTGTCGTTTTCAGATAATTCGAGTGGAGCGGTACTTTGGGAGTAGCTGGATGCATATTTGGAGCCAAAATGGAGTTGGAACTGAAGAATGATGCTAAGGAAGGACTTGGAACGCTTAAACTGAAGAATCATGTATGAATCGAGTCGAAAAGCTATTTCTACGATCGCATTTTTTGGTTTTTGCGTTCGCATAAATGTGTCGAGGTTTTGCAAGGTTGGAAAAGTCATCTCAACGAAAAAAAACTAAAATTTGCAATCGCATAACCCATCTATGCGAGCACATTTTTGTGACGCAAGTCCAAAAACTTCATAAATAGCATTGTACTTCATTTAATGGCAAATCTGGAAAAAAGACATATCTGCAATCTCATATCAGATATTTGCGATCACATTTTCCAACTGACTTGTTCCGGAAGGTTCCTTCTCGCATATAAATATGATCCTCCCAATTAGATTCGATATTAGACGGTTCCAGACGACGAAAAACCATTCTGAAGGCGATTTCTGATACCTTTCAGTGACTTATGGAGATCTGAAGGTTGTGAATCATCTCCTACACTTAGTTTAGAAGATTAATCAGTTCATCTTTTTTTTTTCACTAGGTTAGATTCGTTTTTATCCATCTCTGGCTAAACCCTAGTTTTCAGTTCTGCATTAGACTAGTACTCTTCATGTGATCAGTTATCAAATCTAATTTTCATTATGTGATTATATCTAGTTGTTTCAGTTTTGAACTTAATAAACGTTTGATTTTTAATTCTTTTTAGTCTGATCACATAGCTAGGGTTTTATCATTCCAGTTAATCAGTAAATAGAATCTGTAATTGTTCTTGTCAACTCGTAATAAGAAACGAGTATCAGATTCGTTCCGTTTTTGGGATTTAACTCTAATATAAACTGAAATTTCATATCTTTACGCTTCCGAGTTTGTGAGAAGTATTGCGTATTGCTGGGAATTTTACACAGCTCTTAATGCAATTTTTTTTTATCTCAATTAAGAGCTTGTTTAATTAGACAGTAAAAAGTTAGGTTTAACTAAAGAGCTTGTTTGGGTTAATTTAACTAAGTAAAAGAGATTGTACTAGAGCTTGTTAGTTTTCTCAATATCAACTTAGATATTACGCATTCTGAATAACCAGATCTGGGCTGATTACATGATTACGAGAGTCGCAACAGAACTGAAATCATTTTTATTACTGAGTTTAATTAAGTTTATTTTCACTGCAATTTTAGTTTTATTTAATAATCAAATCCCCTTTTTATATTTTCTGTTTTAACTAGAATGTGTCTTACGCCAAAAGGCATTAACTGGTCAGCCAGTGGATTCGACCCTGCTTCTGTGTGCTATCCAGTAATGCAACCAACAATGAAATATTATTTTCTTAAATCGTGCGCGACAACGGTTTAACAGAGATATAATACAAACAAATGATGCTTTTCTTGGGCCCAAATCTTGAATGTTTATTGTGTATATATATACAATCCGAACCCATCAATTGATGATTGGATTGGAGTATTCTCCCTTGCATGTTTCTGGTTCATTGCTCCACCACAGCATAGCCAATTCCACAAGTTGCACCCATATCTTCTACCTTTTTAAACTTTGATTTTTACAAGAAAACTTCATATTCTAAGCTATTTGGAAACTGTAACATAGTTTAGGGAAACTCTTTCACTTGTATTCATATGTCTAAAAGTGCCCTTTCGAATCGCATAAATGAAATCAGTAACTATAACGTGAGAAAATGGGTATACGAGCATCTTTAACTAGAAAATTCACCGAAATTGAAAATTGTTGCAATTTTAGTGGGACATAAGAAAAAGATAAATAAGCTATTTAACTTGAGAATTCCCCGAAATGAAAAATTACCAAATGGATGGAATTCATTTCAGTTTTGGGTTTCCTTTAAACTCCATGTTTGATAGATTTTACCATTTGTGGTAAAGAGTAGAAGATCTTCAATTTCATTTTTCCTTTATATTAAAAGACTAAAATATTCTCATTTACAATGCATAACACAATTTCATTCCATATCCAAATGATTGACATCATATTCTAATTTACTTAAAAAAAACATTCTACAAACCAAAAATTTCTTTATTTATTCTTTGTATCTGTTTTTTTTTATTTTGTAGCGTTGGTGGTCTTCAATGCTTCATTTTCTTTTAATTTCTTTATACAGGAAGGCCAAAGGGTGATTAAACCAAAACTAATAATTAGACATCAAAAAATTTAAGATGAAGAGGAAACGATGTTAATAGGGCAAGATCGAAGCTCCTCAAGCAGGATAGTTGACCCAAATGAGCCTGAATGCTTCTCTATAACTTTCTCAAAACTCAAGAAGCAGCCACTACGTTTGAAGGTAAATCTTTTTGATTAAAAATGTTTGTCTATGAATTATAGCCAAAATGATATGTTATCCTTTCACTCTTTGTGAAAAAGATGTGAATGATTAACAATTACTACAAGTTAAGAAGCAATTGGTCCTAAATTTTGTCACAAGAGCTTATAAGATGGTTGGTCTTTACCAATGTATGATATGACGAGATAATTTAGTTATAATTCATTATGTTGAGGTTATTTGCGACTTTTTCTTGGCTTTTTTCCTTATTTATATACATTTTAATATAAATGCAACTGCATTTGGCCCACAATTATTATACAAAATATTAAATACCTATTTAAGTAAAAATGGTATTTAACTCGTAATATGTGAGTCAACCTGCAAATTAAAATACTATTGCTTTTGGTTGAAAAAACAATATAAAACGATTTAAATACCATTTCTATTCTTATTGTTATGACATCTGTTAGGCAAGGGAAAATATAAAGAATGATCGGGAATCACTGAGTAAAGTATACTTGAGTTTTTTTTTCGAGTATATATTGAATGTCTACAATACCCTTTAATGTTGATGGTAGTTATGTGTAAATTTATTTCATCATAATTTATAAAGATGATAATGGGCAAATAGGTAGCTTTAGCTTGAAAATTTGCCAATAATGACATGATCCTACTATCAAAATTTTGGATGAAGAGGTAAAAGTTCTCATTTTATCTCAGTCGTCAATTCACATGTCTCAAGTTATAGTTGTGTATTGTGGTTCCTTTGGTGGCGATACGTAATCAAACATATTTTCATGTAATGGAGGTATAATGGTTGTTAAAATAAAACATATAGTCCTATGTTTTTTTTTAAATCATGATGCCTATTCACTTCGGAACAAACAGAAAATTGGTACTGGAAACTTCAGTTGTGTATTCAAAATCTTGAAGAGAACTGATGGTTGCATGTATGTTGTGAAATGAATCACTATGAAATTATATATTGACAATGAGAGGTACTCCTCTATTCCTGCTATACATTTCAATATGGATATATGTGTATGTATGTATATCCACACTTCTTTTGATTCTATATCTTAACAATGAGGTACTCCTCATTCTCAATATGATCAAATATTTAAAATATTAATATTAAAAATTAGAAATGGTATTCAGTCCATGTCCATATAATCAAAACACAAAGAACAAAAACAATAAAGCTAGTTTTCTAAAGTAGTTCCTTCTCAACTCAAGAAATAAAAAAAAAAGTAAATAGTTAATTAGAATTTCTGTTGGGAAAGTTTATAAACGACGTTCTTTTGTCTAGCCACGTTCTTGTAAGGGTTATAACTTAGAATAGTTGGTGTTTTGGAAAGGAGAATTGATTAGATATGGAAGGAAACTTATTGGAGCCACAGATCCATCAAAATCAGAGCATGGAACCATTAGAGGTGATTTGGACATTGTTGTTGGAAGGGTATAATTTGATTTCAATTGCCACAAAATATAAGCATCTGTGGGCCTAATGTATAGTAGCCCATTTAGAGTAAGTAATACACATATACAACATACATATAATATAGACGATTAACAACATCCACATATCAATCTCTATCAACTAATATCTACTCCTTTTGATTTAGATTTTTATTCATTTTTTTCATTTCATGAAAGGTGCTAATCTACTGTTTTTGATTCTTATTAATAGTTAAATGAAGATAAAAGCCCATTTCAAGGAACATTTGTTAATCAAGTAATTGTTATGTCATATTCATAGCTCATATCATTCATTAATCAAGTGATATTTATATTTCTTCTATTTGCTTTTGTATCTGTTGTGTCATTATGGTTAGGTAAAAAGAGGCGTTGGGATGTCAAGAAAGCTTCACTTATTTAAAGATTAGATACACAATGTCGGTTTACTATCTTAGGCTCTTCCAAGGTTACAAAGAGCAACTAAGAAAATGGTTTCTTTTGATGATAAATTTATTGTATGAAATAGATTTTTTTTGTATGAAATATAAAGTAGATTAGATGAATGAATGTTGGTATATTTATTGTATGAAATAAGTTTTTTTTTGTTATATAATGTATTTTATGTTGTGTTATGAGACATTAATTGTTATTTAATTTGAAAATTAGTATATCTAATATATATATATATATATATATATATATATATATATATATATATATATATATAACGTTTAAAAGTATGACACGCAGTACGTGTCATAAATGCGCGTCATAAGGTTACGACACACAAATGTGTGTCATCTTCCTTTATGACATGGCTTCCTTGATACGTATTGTGTGTCATCTATGTGTGTCGTAAATGTGCATCGTAAGATTACGACACACAAATGTCTGTCGTCTTCCTTTATGATTGGGGTTTTCATTGACACGCATTCCTGTGTCATTCATACATTTTATGATACGCAATACGTGTCATTAAAGAGTATTTTTCTAGTAGTCTGAACATAGTAATAATTTGATTTAGCATAAATTATATACGATTTTATTTGTGTATTATGCAGTTCTTAAGTACAAGTTATGAAGACCATACGACTCAAAATAAACATTTATCTTATATAATATTAATTTAATTTTATTTAGTGAACTGCAGTTATTATTATAATCATTATATATAGCTCTACTAGTTATATTTTTTTATAGATCTTTCTATTATCATATGATTCGATTGGTTTATTTCTCATGTTTCTCATGGAAATTCTGTTTTTGATATATATATATATATATATATATATATATATATATATATATATATATATATATATTCGATTGGTTTATTTCTCATGTTTCTCACCGAAATTTTGTTTTTGATATATATATATATATATATATATATATATATATATATATATATATATATATATAAAGTTTTTAGTTTATAAATTATATTTAATAATATGTACTTATTTATATTTTAATTATACAATTTTAGTCTTAAGGCACACACATATATTCATTTAGTTTTACTTTAAAATATGGAGAATATGTTGTATTGATAAGTAAAAGTAGCGGTGTAAGGTGATAAGGAAAATGAAATAGTATTATCATTGGGTCAATGTTATAAAACCCTTAAATTTTTAAAAAAATATTCGGTTTTACACTTGGTGAACATTTGTGTCTACTAATACCGAATATTTGTTAAAAGTTTTGTGCTTAAGCCCTTTTATCAGGTTTCCAACCCTTAGCCAGTTACCTCTTCTTTTTTCCTTGATAAAACCACCAACAATATCCCTAAATCTTCTTCTTCTTCCCCCCACCGATTGAATAAAAACAATTTGAGCAAATCCAACACCGACCCATGAATTTCATCAAGAGTTTTATGAAGGTTTATCTGAATTTCGTCAAGAGTTTTTAGGATTCAAGCAACTGTGAGGATTTCAGAACAATTTCAAAACTCACACACATTCAAGCAACAATATAGAACTCAAAGAAGATTTTAGAACAAACTCAAGATTTCAGAGCAAACTCAAACAAAGAAAGGATTTCAAATTCAAAAATAAAGAACCTGGTGTGCATCGATTTAAGATTTAAAAATGAGATTTTGGAAACAAAATTCAGAACTCAAACAAGAATTCAAATAAGATTTGGATTTGTTCTTGAAAAACACATACACACAAATTCAAAGAACTCATAACTCAAACGATATTTTTGGAACCAACATTTTAGATCTGGGATCATTTTTTCTTGAAAGATATGGGTTTGTTCTCGTCTTCTCCACATTAATTTATACCACCAATGTTCTTGAAGATTTGGATTTTGAAATCTGGGCTTAAAGCAACATGAAAACAAACAACCATTAAAACACAAATCTGGGTTACCATGCCTAGTTGGAAGATGTTCACAAATCTAGGTTTTTTAAGATGAACACAAATATGGGTTTGTTTGATTATTACAAATTGAACACATAATGTGTGTGTTTTTCTCGTTGGCTGATGGGTTGAGATTTCTTTCCTTTCTTTTTTCTGACGAAACTTGATGAAGATGATGGTGGGAGGTAAGTATCGATGATGATGGTGAGGTGTTAGAAGCCATGTTTTTACCTAGTAGAAGCTTAATGAAGAATAATCAGTTAAGAGGTGAGTGGTTTATCGAGTATAGCCTGCTAAAGGGCATTGGTGACAAAAAATAAACAAATCTCGGGTATTAGTTGACACAAATGTTCACCAAGGATAAAACCAAATATTTTTGGAAAACTTAAAGAATTTTATGACATTAGCCCTATTATCATTTCTTTGTCTTCTTATTCATATTATCATTTCATATGGGTAAAAAGAAAACTAGAAAAAGAAAATATAAGTATATTTAATTTTTCTTATACATAATATATTATATGTAATAGCATTTGCAAACAAAAGCATAGCAAAAACGAAAGATAACAGTTTGACCAAGTTTTTATAAAGTAATCAATACAATAAGATCTAAGATAGAAAAACACATGTATTAAAAACCCACTTAAAATACGTATTTTTGCCAACTTCCCATACATATAAAAACAAAACCAACACAAATTAATCACAACATTTTCTTGCATGTTACAGAAGAATTGGGTTTAACCATAATTAACCATTTGCCTATTAGGTCAATACCATTAACAAGAGAAAAAGTCAAAATAGTGTTGGTCTTGCGTACGATCGGAGGAGCTTGATGTACAAGCAGTCAAAGAATGATGATTAACATTGCTTGTAGGTGCTTCCCTGTGTTGCAAAATCCCAGTAGGTTGAAGTGGGAAAAGATCCAAAGTTTCTTGATGAATGTTGCCGTTGACCATCTTTGGTTTGATCGGATTATTACCTCCGACAAGGGTTCCGGCACCCGAAGACAGTTTGGGTTTGACAGCCCGAGGTGACCTTTTCTTAATAGTGGTGGAACTAGGTATTAGCACCTTCGGATAGAACCCTAGGTGATCACTTTGTGGGAAATAGCATTGCCCATATACAACTGTATAAACATTTCAAATAAAAATTATTAAAATAAAAGGACAGTTTATATTATAAAAAGTCAATCAAAAGAAAAGACTGATGCATGGTTCTGAAAGAAACAGTACTATAGATGGTAATTTCTTTTATATAAATCAAATCTACATATGTTTTCTTACTCGATATTAGTACCAAAAACCGTCAGTAAACAAGATAAAACTCTGCTAATTTGAAACCAGACGACAAATTCAATGGTCAATAATACAACATGTGACACATATTTAACCATCTTTCTATCATTTCCACCAATACACATTTCAGCAACATATATTATATAAGCATAAACCATTTTGATACAAATCTAGCTACATCAAACCCTCAAACCTTAGGGAATTGTGGTCGAAAATATATACCTTACATTATTTTTAATATGATAAGGGTAGATGTGGAGGTACACCCAAATAATTGTAAAGTACAGTTAGGGTGACTGAAGGAGAAGTCTTGGGAAAACAACACAAAGAAATGTCAGAGAAATTGTGGAAATTATAATTTGACAAAGATTGACAAAGCTTATGAGCAAAAGCCCATAAACAAACAAAAATCAGAAACCTTTGGATTACATTTACAGTACAAAATTATAACAGATGGATTGAGACAGTCAGACAGACACTTAATGTTTTACAAGTACTACTTTGTTGCATGAAAACTGCCTACTGTTCCTTTTGACTACCAATTTTTCAAATGATTTTTTAAGAAAAAATAAATTATTTGTTATTTCAGGATAATGGTAATGTACAAGATATTTTTATCATTATATTCTACTGATTTATAAATTATATTTTTAGTAATATTTATTGAGGTAAAATTATCATTTTAAGTTTTGTAAATTTGAACCATTGAAAATGATAAATTTATTTCAATAAAAATGACAAGATGCATATTAATAATATTTTTTTTGAATAACAGCAAAATAAATAGCATAAAGAACTAGCAAGTTGCTAGTTACATTTTAAATAAAAGGATATAAATTAAAATAGTTTGTGTCTTTGTGATATCAGATAGTTAGAAAATTATGATGCATTCATTGGTAAAAAGAAAATAAGGTTTAACTTGTTTTTTGAAAATATACTTTTGGAAAGGTCTTCAAGTTGTGACAAACCCGAAGTTTAGACCAAATTTCCAATAGTATCTTGTTGTAAAAAGAGTTTAAACATTAAAAATACGTAGTGAAAGTATCTTGCATTTTTTTTCCATTTAGCTTTTATTTTATATCATATAAAATTGTTCCTTGAAAGTAGATACGTATACTTATTGGTATTAGCTAAATTTTAATAGAATGCAATAATTTTAGTTTAAAGTCATTAACTTGTATATGTGTATCATGTATTATAGATAGAAAACTTCAATGTTGTAGGCTAGCATATAATTAGAATTTATAATCTTAGTCTATATAAGTCTGAACTTTAGAATAATAATTATAATCTTGGTAAAACTTTCTTGAACACTTTAATACTTATAAGTTTTTATTAATATTTATATATTTTAAAGAAACTAAAAAATATTTAATTGATTTCAAGGATTACAAAAGAAAACAAGTATATTAAATGTAGATTAATTTTATCGTATAAAGATATTAACAAATGCTTAAAATAAATTCAAGATTCGGAAATGCCAACTATATATGTATCTACTTTGATACCAGTACTATGGCGGCAGCAGATACGTTCTTGAAAAGGGAAACCGTTATAAAATCCACCATTTAATTACGAAAACTAAAAATACACGAAAACAGGCATTACAAAATCAACTATAAGAAGAAAATACGAACCATTGGGATGATAAGGTACCGGAAAGACGGCCGCCGGTTGGTGCAGGTGGTGGTGATGATGAAGGTATTGATGAAAGTAAGAGAGATGATCTTGTTTTTGCTTCTGCCTTTGCCTTGCCTTGTGATTTTGAAACCAATAGAAGACATTTTTACCTTCAATGTGTCCATATGTCCGTAATCTGCTTGTGATTTCTTGAATCTGATCGGCCGTTGGTGTTCTCACCCCTTGCCTATACAAATTCTCCAGCATGCTTATTTGTTCTTTCGTCGGATTCCACCTGCACGGCGCTGCTGTCCCGGCGGTTTCCCTTCCGGCTACCTCCGTTGTTGCCTCCGAGCTGCTGCTGTTACCTTCCATGATCACAGGTGAATAGAGAGTTAGAGACTGTTTGGTTTCTTTAGCTTTTACTGTTTGCATGGGCTTTACAAAATATCAACTCCTTTATAAAGGAAACGAGAGAGCGAATTATTAGGTCTAGGTTTTAGGTTTATAATAAAATAAATACACCCCTCGGGGTTTTACCTATTATGATTTTTCCCCTTCTGTTTTTTCAGTTAAATGTGGAATATATATAGTTTCCAATGTCTTTTCCACGTGGGTCTTTTAGCACAATAAGTTAATGTTTGTTTTTTCGAAGCAAAAATTAATGAAATCTGCGGATCATTTCTGTAATCCTTGTAGCAGAAAATATGGAACAAACGGCTGCAGCGTATAATAAGAAGCATTTGTTTTTTAACCTTTGCAGTAGACTGAAATTTAAATAAACTAATTTTATAAACTGAAAATTAGTTCTCAACAGCGAAATTTTAATAATTCTAGTCTTAAAACATTGAAAAAAAATACTAAAAAGAACATGTAAAAAACAAAAATATAAAACTTTTTAAAATAAAACTTCAAAAAATATAAAAGAAGCTAACAATTTTATTCTAGAAAAAAACTAATTTTAAAAAACATAAAAAAGAAAATAATAAAAAAAAAATTAAGAAAATATTGCAAACGATGTCTACAAAATTCGTAAAAAATTACACATGTTAAAAGAGATACAACTGAAACTGAAAATATTATTAACAAAAACGGTAAAAAACTTACAAAAATCGAAGTTTTTTTTTAAATCAAGTTAAAAAACTTTGTGGAAAATATAAAAAGAAATTTTATCAAATACGTAAATAAAAGTTTAAAAAAATCAAAGTTTTTAAAAAAAATTAAAAGTTTAAGAAAAAAATAAGTTATACCAAAATTCCAAAAAAAAAACACTTGAAAAAAATGAAAGCTGAAGAGGTTTGAAGAGTCTGAAGCCTTCCAAAAAACAAACTGCTGTGAGAGGGTAAATGTTGCGCGTGTGCTGCGCCGCGTAGCAAAAAGTGATTTAAAAATGTTTTTTTAAAAAAACAAACAACACCTAAGAAATGTCAACTTAACTGACGCCATTTTTAGTGGCAACATGTCTGGTGTCGTCGTTAAATTGTTTTTCGTCATTAAAAGCATCGTCGCTAATTTTTCCCGACGATTCGTGTGACATTGCCGATAATGAATCGTGGTTATTAGTTTGATATGTTGATCCAATGTGTAGGGTTTATTATTTGTCAACATGTATAATCACATGTGAATATTGTATGATATATATTCTTTTGATATGGTATATTCATGTGTAAAGTTATATTTACATGAGAATATTACATCGTATATTTTGTATATTCATATGTGAATCTTATATTATATGTTTTGTTTAGATGATATATTCACATATGAAGATATGCCCATATGTTAATACTACAAGTGAATATACCATGTAATATTCACATGTGATTATTACATGGTTTATTTATTTGTGAATATATCATATAAAAATTTATATGTGAATAAACCATTATTATTATAAACTAACAAAATATATATATATATATATATATATATATATATATATATATATATATATATATATATATATATATATATATATATATATATATATTCACATGTGAACTTTTGTACAATTCAATATATTCTTAAGTTTTATCATGTTAGATTGATATGTGAATGATTTTCATTAACCAATATATATAGTCTATCCTAATACAAGGTTGAATTGATATTGAATTGATATGTGAATGATTTTCATTAACCAATATATGTAGTCTATCCTAATACAAGGTTGAATTTAGATGTAAAATAATATATTTACATTATATAAGAATAATTTACAAACCACATCTTGTAGTTTGTTATTTATTTATAAGTGAATAATGATTTATTTACATATTAGTAAATTAACATAAAAAAATACATAGTAGGATTAAAAATTTAATAACATCTTTAAAAATTCTATCACACTCGATTTTCTAGATTTATTCACATGTGATTAAAAGTAACAAGTCATGGTGATCACTAGTAGGATTAAAAATTTAGTAACATCTTTAAAAATTCTATCACACTCGATTTTCTAGATTTATTCACATGTGATTAAAAGTAACAAGTCATGGTGATCACTAGTAGGACTGAAAACTTATAAAGTGACTCCATCATAAAATATGTTGCAATGATGTTTAGTTTCAGATTTCGATGAAATTTTCATGGTACATGAAAATTTGTATGATTTACAAAACTCATAGTTTTGCCTTGACGTAACGTGTTTTTCAGCCGTTCGAGATTGTTTAGGATCTCAAAACAAAGTTTTTTTTTTAGTTTTTCGATAACTTTCGTAAATATTTTAATGTTGTTGTGATGTTGATCATATGAGATTGTTGATGTTGATCATCTAAGATTGTGATTTTAGGAAGTCAAATTATGCTGTTATGATTTAATTAATAATGAAAATTAATTATTTGTCATTTTAATTTATTTAATTATTTTATTTCCAGTTAAATTACTTAAGAAATGAATGACTCATATTCCTTCACACATTATAGATTACATAATGGTTCTCATTTGAACCTAAGTGTGTATGTGTGTATATATATAAACTAATGATGTACTAGGCCGGTAGCTTGAGGAAACTCGTCACTGGCCCGGTACTCACCAGGTCTGTAACTACGTTACAGGCATCACCACTTGCTTTGGACGAATATAAATTCGATTATATCGTATGCAAGTATCGGAACCATATCCCATGAAACATGCAAAAGAAATGGTACGAAACAAATAAAATAAACAAGGGAATGACAAGAAACATGCAAAAGAAATGGTACGAAACAAATAAAATAAACAAGGGAATGACAAGAAACATGCTTGCTTATAGACTGGATAATAGGCGATGGACCGATCAAGGTTATGGGCTCTTCTAACAACGGGAAGCCTATAAATACCCTAGAGACATGATAACCTTGGGGTAAGATAAGGAAGACATGTATTCTTTAGCATTGAGGCAACACTAAGAATCAAAATCTAATTTAGGCATCGGAGGGCTATGCCAGGGTCCAACCCTTGGTATGGTTGTCTGACCTAGCTCTTGTTCATCTTATGCAGAGCGGATTCCCGGACGTTTATTGGACTAAGATCCTTTGGGTGAGAGAGCTAAGCATATGCCTAGAATTCACCGTAACAACATTGGCGCTACCCTTATTATGAGGGTACCACGTGACAAACAAAGGAAATACCCGATAACCTGATCAAATTTGTAACATCATAGGAGGGGCAACATGTCAGATCGTAAAGGAACAAAAGTAGACTACCTGTTGCATGCAGTAGATAAAGAAATTAAGCACCTACATGATCTATTTGATGTTGGAAAAGACCATATTGCTCACCACCAAGAAGACAGGCCAATACTTATATATGGGCAAATATGCGACATAGACATCCACAAAATATACTATGCTAGTGGGAGTTCGACCGGAATCATGTATGACCACTGCTTGTCACAGTTACTGGAGCAAATAAGAAAAAGGATGAAACAACCAGCAGGGCATTTAACAATATTTGCGGAACATTTTGTTTGGTTGAAAGGGATAATGTTTGTGCCATTAACTTAATACAAGCCAAAAGACTAATACCCGTTACCATCTATCAAAGAACCCGATCTTGGTAAAAAAAAAGGACCTAAACAATGCATGTCCAAAAGACTGCTAAAAGGAAATGGAAATGGAGAATGTGCACAGACTTCACAAACCTAAACAAAGCATTTCCAAAAGACTACTACCCGTTGCCATTTATCGACGAAAAAATTGAGTTTTTACACGGGAATAAATGGAAGAGTTTCCTGTATGCTTACAAGGGATACCACCAAATACACATGCACGATGGGGATGAAGAAAAAACGTCTTTCCACACAGAGAGATGAACATTTTGCTACATAAAAATGTCATTCAGAATAAGGAATGCAGGGGAAACATACCAAAGGTTAGCATATAAAGTTTTTGAACTGCAAGTCGGCAAAACATTGAAATCTATGTGGATGGAATGGTCATCAAAAGCAAAAAATGACAATTATTTTTTGCAAGATATAGCGGAAAACTTTGCCAACTTAAGAGTTGCGAATATGAAGTTGAACACCCAAAAGTGCATCTATGGGACAGAAGAAGGAAAATTCCTTAGACACGTCATCACAAAGGATGGAATAAAACGAACCCTAGAAATATAGAAGTAGTGCTAGAAATGCAATCACTAAAGACAGTAAAAGAGGTACAAGCATTAAACAGTGAATTGGCATAATTGGGGCGATTTTTTAGCCAAATTTGCAGAGAAAACATACCCTTTCTACAAAACGCTAAGAAAAGTATTAGACAAAAAGGCTTTTCAATGGATGGAAGAAGGCAGGAGTGCATTCCGCAAACTCAAAACGACGTTAGCCGAGCTGCCTACCCTGTCATCGCCCATCGCGGGTGAGGTCTTAACTATGTACTTGGCAGCATCAAGAATGGCAACCAACACAGTCCTAGTGGCAAATAGAGAAGACAAATAAGTACCCATACAGTTTGTAAGTCATATCCTATAAGGAGCAGAGATGGGATACTCAGATATGGAGAAACTAGCGTTATGCTTAGTCAACGCGACAAGAAGACTAAGAAGATATTTCTTGGCACATACCATTGAAGTACTCACAAATATCCCATTACGTCAAGTGCTCTTGAATCCAGAGAAGTCAGGAAAACTAGCTAAATGAGCCATGGTGTTGGGAGAACACAAAATCATTTTCAAACCACGAACCAGTATAAAAGCACATGCATTTGTAGACTTCATCATTGAAATAGTAGGCCATAGGGAAGTGTCAGCGATACACATATTAGAGGAAGACATTAAAAACACAGACGCAACGCAAGAAAATCAGTGAAAATTATTTTCGAACGGATCCTCCTGTACAAAAGGTGTAGGAGTTGGCTTGGTATTAACAATCCTAATGGGAGAAGAGATAACCTATGCGTTAAGATTTAGTTTTCAAGCGTCAAACAACGAATTAGAATATGAAACACTCATCGCAGGATTTCAATTGACAATCAAGATAGGGTGTAAACACATAAACGCCTCTATAACCTTGATGGTAGTCGCCAACCAGAAAAATGGATTGTACGAAATTCGAGGAAGAAACCTAGCACAATATGCAGACAAAGTGAAAGCATTGACAAATCACTTTAAAAGCTTTATGCTAGAACACATGCCAAGGTCAAGAAACAAACGTGAATATGTGTTAAATAAGCTCGCATCATCAACTTTTCCCAATTTAGCCATGAGCATGTTAGTAGAAATAGTACAAGTAAAAGCAATAGACGCGAAGCTAGTAATGTTAATAATAGCATACACAAATGACTAGAGAAAACCAATAGTGGAATACCTAACAGAGGGCAAGTTACCCTTGGCCGACAAGGAAGCTAGGAAACTAAGGGTCAAGGAACCATCCTTTGTAGTGGACAATGGAATATTATAAAAGGAAGCTAGGAAACTAAGGGTCAAGGAACCATCCTTTGTAGTGGACAATGGAATATTATACAAAAAAAGGTATTTAACACCCCGCTTACGTTGTGTAAATGGCAAGGAGGCAGAATACCTCATAAGAGAGATGCATGAATGAGTGGCTGGAGCACATGAAGGGGCGTGGAAAATAATATGCAAGATATCAAGAATAGGGTACTATTGGCCGACTATGTACCAAGACACAGAAGGTGTAATATATAGTTGAGAGAAGTGCCAGAAACATGCACCAATCCTAAGAAAACCGGCGACACCAATGATCATCATTAGTAGCCCATGACCTTTCATTCAATAGGGAATAAACATAGTTGAATAGCTCCCAGAAGCACCAGGGAGGGTAAAATTCTTAGTAGTAGCAATTGACTATTTCACCAAATGGGTCGAGGTAGAACCATTAGCTACAATAACAGGCCAAAATATGGTCAAATTCTCTTGGAAACAAATCATTTTGCCATTTCAGGGTACCACATACACTAATTTCGGACAACGGAGCACAATTCGCAAATAATCCCTTCCGAGAGTGGTGCAACCAACTCAGAATAAATCAAAGATTCACTTCAATATCACACCCAGAGGCAAACAGACAAACTGAGGTCACCAATAGGACAATTGTGCATGGATTGGAAATAAGACTAAATGAAGCCAAAGGACGATGGGTTGATGATCTACAAAGTGTATTATAGGTATACCAGACTGTTGGATTAGGTGTCTAAGTCCATAACTAAATTTTGTATATATTAACCCGGTTGTAGCATGGTCATTTTGTGTTGCCTTCACCAGAGCAACTTGACTAGATGAATAATGGAGAAAGAGGTTATTACGGTTTATTAATATATTATATGAATAATATATTAAAAGAGAAATCATATCGATTAATTAATATTGATCAAGAATCAATTATGAAATTAGTTCTGTGATCTAAAGATATTAATTAAACCTAGGGGATTGAAATTGCAATTATAAGATAATTGGATTTTGGGCTGTGGATCCCTTAGTAGGGGATGGACGAAAACAAGGGGGAATGCCCACATGAATTTGTCTAGGCCTTGTTTTTGGAAGGTTCATGTGGACTGCTTAAGGTCTAAGCAATCTAATTAGGGTTATGACTGAAACCCCAACAGCTAACCTATATAAAGGACCCTATGGCTTCACAAAGCGGCTACCACTTGAACCCTAGAGACCAAGAGCCTATTTTGAGCCTCCTTCCCCTCTCTCCAAGATCATCCAACTAGATTTGGTGTTTGTGATTCATTAGAGGCATCACATTTGAGGTGCTAGGTTCTCAAAGCTCAAGCTCTTCAAGCTATAATTGAAAGGTAATATCTTAACCCTAGTTTAGTTATGATTTTCGATTTTGTATGCTAGAATTAGGGTTTACAAGCTTTGGATGATTTGTATGCACAATTAGAGAAACTTAGATCCAAAGCTTTAGGGTTTGCATGTGCACCATAGGATTGATGTAATGCTCATAACCTATCAGGAACAACAGCACGAACGACAACAAAAAAACCACCATATAGCTTAGTCTATGGGTCATAAGTGGTGCTGCCATTAGAACTAATTATCCTAACAAATAGAATGACACATGTGGACATGGATAGTAATGATGACAATTTATGGGCAAACCTAGATGTTTCCATGGAACAAATAGAAGTAGCCGCAATATGACAGGAACATTATAAAAAGCAAACAAAAAGTTATTCTAACCAACGGGTCAAGGGCCACTATTTCAAGGTAGGCAAGAAGGTATTACGGAACAATGAAACTAGTAGAAATGGGCCATCGGGAAAACTACATCCAACATGGGAAGGTTCATACATAATACATGAAGCCAACATGGATGGATCACATGTCCTATAGAAAATAGAAAGCGAGACAATACCAAGAAAGTGGCAAGTCAAAAACCTTAGGAAGTTATATGTTTGAATATGCAAGGAAAAGTGTACCGGATGGAACAGGAATGAGATGAGTAGAAGACAATATCATTAGACCATGTAAGTACCATGTGGACTATATCACAAACCAAGGAAACATTAGTCGCTTTATGACAAAACAAAAAAAGGTTATCCGATTAGCCTAAGAATACACTTATTATTCCAAAACATGTAGCTCGGTCCGCCGACTACACTTGTGTATACAATTTGTATACATCGAATACCATTACTCAGACACAGATTACCCTCTTAGCCTAAGAATATACTTATTCTTCAAAAACATGTAGCTCGTTTCGCCGACTACACTTGTATATACATTGAGTACCGTTACTCAAACACAGACTACCTGCTTAACCTAAGAGTACACTTATTCTTCCAAAACATGTAGCTCGGTCCGCCGACTACACTTGTGTATACATCGAGCACCATTACTCAAACACAGGATACCCGTCTAGCCTAAGAATACACTTATTCTTCCAAAACATGTAGCTCGTTTCGCCGACTACACGTGTGTATACATCGAGTACCATTACTCAAGCACAGGCTACCCGCTTAGCCTAAGAATACACTTATTCTTCCAAAACATGTAGCTCGTCCGCCGACTAAACTTGTGTATACATTATGTATACATCAAGTACCATTACTCAAACACATGCTATGTAGCTTAGTCCGTCGGCTACACGTGTGTATACATCAAGTACTATTACTCAAACACAGGCTACCCGCTTACCCTAATAATACACATCTTCTTCAAAACAGGTAGCTCCGCTCACTGACTACACTTGTATATACACCACACACAAAATACTCGCTTAGTCAAAGACCATTTTACTTGTTCGTAACACATGTAACTGACCCGGTGAGAGACATGACAAACATCTATCTAAACATCCGTTAGGCGGGAAAAATGTATTGGTGGATGCATAATCTAGTTAATTCACAAGAAGCTTACAATTATCTAAGTGCACTAACAAATCAACGGTTCCCAAAACCAACAAACAACAAGCATAACATACGGAGACATTATGCACCAAAAATATCAATATCCCAAAAAGATCAACCACAAAACAAGAATCGGTTAGGCACACAAGAAAAACACCAAGTTCATGATTTCATAAGAACATAGAGCATGTTCGATTCGTGTAATTCACACAAGCAGGACTTCATAAGGAGTTGAGCATAACCAACACGCTTCGTCTAACTCTTCCTCAAACAATACATAAGAAGGGCTCCCATCTACAAACATCGGGGAACTGGCATTAGCAGAATGAAATAATCATTTAGAGCCTCTAATTACCATTGGAGTGAGACAAATCTGGAAAAAGAGGAAAGTGACGACTGGTGAAAAAAAACCAGTCACCATACTTCTTCAAGCGATAAAAATAGCGTAACAAGGAGACATCAAGTGGTATTTCATGAGCGACACAAAAAACTTCAAAAGTAACAATCTTTGACACTATATTCAAACATAGCTAGACAAGATGAACTTTATAATAGCAAAGAACTTCCAAAAGGAAGTGAGAAGGGGGTAACCGTAAGCCACAAACAATATCTTAGAGATAGAACCCAGTCTTACCAGGTGGGGCATGAAGAACAGACAAAGATGCAAATGGAACTTGGAGACTAAGTACAAGAGAAATATGATATTCGTGAATGCATCGCTCCAGCATGCAACAGTCCACTTCGGATGCAACTATAGACATGCCATCACCCATACCAGTCATAATGATGGGAAAGTCAAAGGAAACACAAAGTAAAGAAGTTTATAGCAGATCAAATCAGGCTTGCCCGATAAATAATTAGAGGGACCGGTTAAAGCTTTTATTAAGGACAGTCTAATCAAAGCAAGAGAGATGACGTATCACGACGCAAGCATTTAATGCACAACATGCGAGGGTCTTTCCAGTACCCGATATGGATTTACAAGTATGAACAGAAAAAATATTTTGAAAATATTCTCTTACCCTTCAGACTGGGGGATTAATGGTGTACCAGGCCTGTAGCTCGAGGAAATCCCTCAACAGCCCGGTACTCACGAGGTTGTCACTACAGGCATCGCCACTCACTTCAGACGATTATAAATTTGAATATATTGTACGCGAGTATCGAAACCATATCCCAGGAAACATGCAAAAGAAACGGTACGAAACAAATAAAATAAACAATGGAAGGACAAAAACATGCTTGCTTATAGACTGGATAATAGGCAAAGGACCAGTCAAGGTTATGGTATCTTCTAACAACAAGAAACCTATAAATACCCCAAAGACATGATAACCTTGGGGGTAACATAAGGAATACATATATTCTTTAGCACTGAGGCAACACTGAGAATCGCAATCTAATTTAGGCATCAAAGGGCTATGCCAGGGTCCAACCCTTGGTATGGCTGTCTTACCTAGCTCTTGTTCATCTTATGCAGAGCAGATTCCCGGACGTGTATTGGACTAAGAACCTTTCAGAGAGAGAGCTAAGCATGCGCCTACAGTTCACCATAACAACATATATATATATATATATATATATATATATATATATATATATATATATATATATATATATATATATATGAGATTAATCCTCATCCGATCCATTCTAACTCTAACTTTCATCAACAATTAAATGATCCAGTGGCAAAATAGTCAATTTTACTTATATGTTTAGAAAACATGTATATTCTTTCTTCTTTGAAATACGATAACAAAACAAATAATCTTTCTATCACTAATTCTTCGTTTCTTAGTATCATTTCTTTAATCATATCATTCAGCTTTCGAAATTCATGCAATCACTTCTTAAAGTTCCTATTGTTACGGGATTTATTATCAATTTGACGTACATCTTCAAATTGAAACGAAGGATTGTAACAGAGCATCATTTCATAATTTAAAATACAAGATATAATCCTCAAATCGGAGAAACAAGCACGTCAAATTCATCATCTTAATTTAGGAGATCTTTAAACTAACTGGTTATTGAATCAAAATTAAAACAAAACCTATTCTTTAAAGATTCTTAGGTTTTTTCTTGCAATTGATTACATAGATAATTAAAGTTTAAAATATGACTACACTTGATATTTGCAATTAAATTTTCATACATGATGTTATATTCAAAAGAATTTAACAAGTCGATTTCAAGTGATACTAACGTAGCTAAAATCAATTCATCTCGTAATGACGCAAATATCGATTTAATTTCTTCAACTTATTAAAATCAACATGAAGATCTTCAAAATACAATAGTCATTCAAGGTAAAACTAATTCATTTAAGATTTTGCATTACATTATAATTTAGAAAATTGATTATGATTATATTATTCGATCATAAAAAAATACAAACTTGATCCTGTGTTAATCATATATTAGATTGCATAATCATATATGATTATATTGTCTAATATATAAGTAATTATATATTACAATGTATAAAAACATCATTGATCATATATGATTATACAGTCTGATATATGATTACTTATAAATTTCACAGAATAATCGTATTCGATTTTATAGTCTAACTTATGATTAATCATATATGATTAAACAGTCTAATATATGATTACATATAAATTTCAAAGAAGAATTATATATTATTATATAGTCTAATATATGGTTAATCATATATTACAATGTATAAACACATATGACTAATCATATATGATAAGTTAAAAACCAACTTGAAGATCGATTAGATCTTAAACAGGTAAAATAAAGAGTAAACAGCAAGAACACGAAAACAGTAAACAACTCAAGAATAAATCGAACAATGTCGAATGATTATAAACAATCCTCAGAAGAGCTCGATGAAGAACTACAACTGTAGAGGATTAAAGGTTTACAAGAACTATAAAGAAATCTGCAAAGCTATCGGAATTCTGTAAATCGTATTCTAGATCGTTAACCTAATATGCATGCAAGCACATTATTATATAGTAAACCCTACAAGCTCACGGTTGGACAGGACCAAACCGGAGTGCAAAACTGGACTATAAACCGAGCCCAATGACGCAATACAAAATAATTCCTACGCTACCCAACAATCTCCCCCTTTGCGTCAATTGGAGCGAGATCATTACTTCTTGCTTGGGCCAGCAGCAGCAGGAACCTTCTTCTTTACAGTCTGAAACAGATGAGAGATAAGAGCAAGGATCGTCTGTCTGAATCGGATGTACCACTGAATCATATCGGAGAAGTATTTGATATCATCCGCTGCATTCTCTTTACACCGATGGATGATCCCCAGCATATGCTCAAGACAAGCAGTGGTATAAAGATGTTTATCCGCTAAGGCAAAGACACATTTCTGTCCTTCAGCCCTAGTGAACATGACCGAATTACGCCTTGGGTCAATCTTTCCCATCTTCATCCGGTTCAGATCACTGGCCGAGCCAACAGGAGATATCTTCGGTTTCTTCTTGAAGACAGTGGCAATCTCCTGATCCATCAGTGCTACCTCCATGATATAGCATACTAACATCCTTTTGAGATGGTCTATGATCGGACCATATTCGGCTTCATTCGTCAAGAGGATGTTGTGCAAAACAATCCAGTCATGGGGGTTGAGGTTCAGTAGATCTGCTAAAGATATGAGATGTTCGGTTCTTGCAGACCATCGGATCACCCTGAACCGAACGTTGATGAATCTACCTTCGGTATATGGCTTCAAAACCCGAACGTTGACTATCTTCTGAGCGCTCCATGTTTGATACTGTGGTTGAGCGGCCTTCAGATAGAACTCGATTAATTCCCGATCAACCTCCGGATGAGGATGAGGGACTTCGGCAACGCAGGCGAAGGCGTGAAAGATGAACGCCTTTCGGGTTAAGGGCATGTCGAACTGCGAGTCGACAGAGTTGTAGCAGTCGAAGGAGATCACCGGTTCGAGCCATAGGATGCTCGGAGTATCAATAGCCTCCTTAATCATTCTCTCTCGAGTCCAAGCAGGGAAAAGAGTCTTCCTGCTCTCGAGGACATCATGGGCTTCTTTTTGTCTGCGTTCAGCTTCTTCAGCTTCTCGCGCCAAACGAATGTTGTCATTATCAACATTGCGACTATTTTTGCGTTTCAGCAAGTCAGCAATGGTTTCTTGATCATCTTCATCTTCTTCCTCAGCTATCTTCTTTCCTTTATCCTTCACACCCGAACCCGAAGTTTGACCAGTAGGAGGAGGTTCGGTTGTGTGAGCAGCTTTTGAGGAAGGAGGTGGTTTCGATCCGAACTTCACTTCTCCCCCTTGTTTCGGAGTGGACACGAAACTAGGTAGCCCTTCTATTTTACTGAGCAGGTCCAGGGCAGGAGCAAGTTTTTCTGCAAGGGTTCGCCTCACAGAGTGGTTGAGAATCAGATCGTGTGCTTCCAGGATGTTGGATATGGCAGAGTGTACATCCGAAACACATGTCTTGATGACCTCCCGTTCGGATCGAAGAGCGTCAAGTTGTTGCTGAGAGTTGGAAAGCTGAGCGCTCTTGACCTTGAGGGTGGTGGTTTTGCTTGCAAGGGCGTCCATCAACGAGTTTTCTGCAGCGAGATCCTCTTGGTGTTTAGAGAGGCGCTCGTCAATGGAGGCACGAAGGGCTGAGTTGTCGTCACTAATTGATTGGCGAAGGGTATCGAACGACTTCAACTCCGTGGAGACGAACGCGGCCAATTGTTGAACGATTGGTTCCAACGTTGTCTTTGTGGCATCGGCGCTCTCCTGTAAGGACTTTAACAGGGAAGAGGCGTCAGAGAATAGTTTATCGACGTTTTCGGTCACAACCTCACATGCTTTCGTCGAGGCGTCAATGGCGGCAGTGGCTGAAGCGACTGAAGCTTGCTGAGCCTGGGAAAAGGCATCAACGATCTTCTGAAGAGCAGCTTCAGAGAGAGAGGATTGAGAATTGGAGGATGAAGCAATAAGCAGGTCAACCTTCTCATGCAGCTCCTTAAGATGTTTCTTCGTTACTGGAGCTTCCTCATCATCGTCGCTTTGGACCTGAAACGGACTGAAATAGACCGAATCAAATTGCATGTTCTCCCCGCCAAGGAAAGGGTTATCTCCGTCAGAGGCATGACCGGGAGATGGAGGTGGTGGTGAAGCTGGTGGTGTAGTGGTGTGAGTGGGTTCAGGTTGAGTTTGAGGAGGGGTAGGTTCGGTTGGTGTTTGAGTGGGAGTAGGTTCGGGTGGTTGTTGGGTTTCGGTTGTGTGTATGGGTTCGGTTACTGGTGGTGGTTCGGTTGCATCGGTATGAACCCCCGTATCAAATACGTTGGTTGTAACCTTTGCAGTAGCAGTTGTTGCATCGGTGAAAATGGGTGGTGGTATAGGGAAAGAGGTTTTAGGAATGTTGGTAGTAGGGATTATGGTGGGAATGGAAGTGGGAATTGTTTGAGTAGGAGAGGGGATTGGTGAGTTATGGATTTCCATGTCAGGAGTAGGTGATCTGGGTGGGGTGTTGCCTCTTGGAGGGGTGTTGCCTCTTTGAGAGCCGTCTGAATCCGAACTCTCACCCTCCGACTCGTCGGAAGAGGAAGCGATAATGAGCTTTCGCATTAGTTTTGTCTTTCGCCTCTTCTGCTGCGGGGACTGAGTAGGTTTAGTAGCCTTCCTCTTTTTGGGAGAAGGGCCTTTAGCCCCTTTCGCCACTTGCTTTCCTTTTTCTGCCTTTTTGCCTCTTGAAACAGGCTTATCGGCATCATGTATAGACTTGAGCATCTCCTGTGTGAGCTCCCTCGGTCCAGACTGCTTGAACTCCTTGATAGTCCGGATGATCCTGCTGTCACCTGGAACATCACCGTACATGGTCTCCGGGATGGGGCCAATGAAAGAGAACCTCGATGCATATGAGACGATAATCTTCGTGGTATGGAATGTACCAATCGAAGACATTGATGCACCGGCAGCAATGGGAACATCGTGCTTATCCATCGCCCATTTAGTAACGATGGTCCAGAACCTGGCATACGACACCTCAGAATGTCGTGAAGAGGAGGATAAACTCTGGATGAGTTGTTGCCAGAGAACCAACCCATAATCAAGATTGACTCCGTTGTAAACCCCGTACATGATAGAGAGAAAGAGCCGACTGGAGCCGTCTGAACCTGAGCTCCGTTCTGAAAGAACCTTGAAGAGGACAGTGAACATACCGTTCCACTGTGGCGGCAAACATGACTTTTTGAACTTCGCGACGGAGGTGAGCACCTCCGTGTACCCCATATTATAAAACATATTGTAGAGATGGCCCAACGGAATTGTCTCCGGATTAACCCTTGAAGGGTCAGCAGCAAACCCAAGCAATGAGCCAAATCGTTGCCTGGAAATCGAGGCTTTGTGATCAGCAACCTCGAAGAAGATTCTATCGACTGCTTTGTCATAATGTGCAGTCGCATAGATCTGCGATAATATCACCATGGGCACTGTTTCCACCCGTGAAAGTGCAGGAGCGATAGAGGAATACTTCAGGCACTCGATAATCGGGAACATGTAGGAATCGTACGCCTGAGGGGTTAAATCGATCACCAAACACTGTTGAGGGCGAATGGGAAGGATGTGGGAAGTAGCGTGAACTGACGATGATTCTGCCATTGTTGAAGTGGGGAAGAAGATGATGAACAGTTAGGTTTTTAGGGAATTTTTGCTCTCTTGGAAATTTGGATGCGGTAAAGAGGTAAAAGGGAGATGAGGTCGCCTTTTATAGTGGTTTGCAGGAGAGAGAAAAATCTGTTCAAATCTTCTATCGAAATAGGAAAGGTTTTCTCCGGAATTTGACTGATGCGTGACAGTTAAGGAATGCGATGATCACCATGAGAGAGAATGTCAGATTCCTTGTAACACGCCGCCCAACAAGCGTCGTTTCTGAAGAAACCGTTTCAAATCCACACGCGCCTTTATGTGCCAGATTGGAATCGCTTCAAATTCGCACACGCGTCCACAGTGTCAGTTAAAGAATGGACGTTTCAATTTCACATGCGTCCCCGATTTACCGCCGTTTGAAATTCAATCCATTAGACTCCCGCCTGAGTCAGCAACCCTTCATCTTATCCTTGTAACGGCATCTTTTGAATGATACGCCCACGTGGATTAATTTTGACCACGTCTTTTAATTAACCACCAATTCAGTAAAACAGCCTGTAATTATTAGTACCAGAATTTGGAAAATCATAGATTTTCGTGCTAAGGGTGTAAAAAGAAAAGAAATAAAGCAAATCTTTTTAGGAATAAATGTGATGTCAATAATGACATGAAACAAATGATCCCGGGCACGAATCTCTTCCTTCAAAGTCAAGAGAGACCTTAAAGTGTTAGTGTGGTTTCCCGTTGAATAACGATCAAACACTTATTAAGAAGTGTTGAAAGGCTTCTTTTAATTAGGCTCCTTAGGGTGGCTTTAGCTTTGATTCAACAGTTCTAATCTTGAAATAAGATAGAAAGCGAACAAAGTACTGGTGAGACCGGTGTAGTCTATTGAACAAGTAGGCATGAAATAATGTTAAAGTGACTGGTAAATAGAAATCTTAACAAAAAAAAAATTAAAACTGGATCCCAAGGGAAGAAATGTTATGGTGTGTAACAATTTCATAGGAATCACACAAAAAAAACTTGAGATTTCATGAGGATACGACCGTCAATACATTAGTGAAAACTTGATCAAATTAATTGTTCACCGTCAATTCAGATTTGGTATTGAATTTTGGGTTTCACTCAGCTCGTAGTGGCACGAAACTAAGATCATAAACACAGATTTTGAGTAACCATAAACCTCAGTGGTAATTTCTGAGAGTCTCAAGGTTACATTGATGAAACGAATGTAATGGAGAAAGTAATGGAGATGGTGTGATAAATCAAATTACCTCTGCTATAAACGAAGGACCAAGCAGAAAACTCTTATCTCATGTGAGAAGAGAGTTAGGTAGCTCTTGATTAGAATAAATGTGATAGCCTAATTGGGAAGACAAGGTTTGTGTATACCAAGTCATTAAGGCTGTTATTCAAAATCTGATGAGACTTTGGTCGCATACAGCAGCATGCTTCTAGAGACACTTTAGTAATTTATTAAAAAAAAATTCCCATAATCGAACGAACACTCATATAAGATGAAAGACTAAAAAGTAAATAAAAAACAAAATATTTTTGGAATTTTGGATATATATAAAAAAAAAATTAAAAATAACAAAGTAAAAAAAATAAGATTCAGAAAGAAATTAAAAGGAGTTAAAAAAAACTTTGGAAAAATTAGGAACCGAACCCGAGCGTTCGGTTGGTGTCGGTTGAGAAAAATTCTGAAAACCCGAACCCGAGCGTTCGGTTGGTTTCGGTTTTGAAAAATTTTGAAAAACCGAACCCGAGCGTTCGGTTGGTTTCGGTTTTGAAAAATTTTGAAAAACCGAACCCGAGCGTTCGGTAGGTTTCGGTTTTGAAAAATTTTGGAAAACCGAACCCGAGCGTTCGGTTGGTTTCGGTTTTGAAAAATTTTGGAAAACCGAACCCGAGCGTTCGGTTGGTTTCGGTTTTGAAAAATTTTGGAAAACCGAACCCGAGCGTTCGGTAGGTTTCGGTTTTGAAAAATTTTGGAAAACCGAACCCGAACCTTCGGTAGGTTTCGGTTTTGAAAAATTTTGAAAAACCGAACCCGAACCTTCGGTAGGTTTCGGTTTTGAAAAATTTTTAGAAACCAAGGAATTTTGACATTCAAGTAGGTAATACTTTAGACGAATAGATAAACAACTTTGTACAAGAAATTTACAACCAAGAAAACTACCTTTGAAATGATGAGCGAGTGCAGATGATGCAACCGAACCCGAACGTTCGGTCAATTTCGCTTCTTACGTTTGAGATCGAGAGGTAGTTTGTGGTACTGATTCTGATTCCATCATACCTAGCCCTTATAGAATTTTGTTGAATGAGGCTTCGGGAAGAGCTTTGGTAAAGACATCAGCCAGTTGATCAGTGGTTCTAACAAAGTGTACTTCAACATTTCCATCTTCCACATGATCTTTGATGAAGTGATACCTCAGTGCTATGTGTTTGGTTTTGGAGTGTTTCACTGGGTTATGACAGATCCTAATTGCACTTTCAGAGTCGCAATATAGTGGGATCTTTTTCATATTGAGTCCATAGTCTCTAAGTTGACTCTGGATCCAAATCACTTGAGAGGTGCAGGATGCAGCTGCAATGTATTCAGCTTCTGCAGAGGACAAAGACACACACGTTTGTTTCTTTGACTGCCAGCTAACCAACTTCCCGTCAAGGAATTGGCAACCACCAGTTGTGCTTTTTCTGTCGAGTCCACAACCTCCAAGGTCCGCATCTGAATAGGCTTGAACGAAGAAGCCTGAGTTGGAAGGATACCATAGACCTAGAGAGGTGGTTCGCTTGAGATAGCGTAGAATGTTCTTCACTGCAAGCATGTGAGGTTCGCGTGGATTTGCCTGAAATCGAGCACAGTAAAAAACAGAAAACATTATGTCAGGCCTGCTAGCAGTGAGATACATTAGTGAGCCTATCATCTGTCGATAAAGCGTAATATCAACAGCCGGTTTGTCCAGGGATGGGGTGAGCTTGGTGCTGAACACCATTGGAACTTTGACTTTGGAATCTCCCATCATGCCAAACTTTGCTAGGAGAGTCTTCGTGTAAGCTTCTTGATTGATAAAGATGCCTTCGGGTCCCTGTCTAATATTTAAACCAAGGAAAAAGTTAATAGGACCCATTGAGCTCATTTCAAATTTAGTCTCCATCAGCTTTCTGAATTCAGCTGTTAGGCTAGGATTCGTGGAGCCAAAGATGATATCATCGACATAAATTTGAACGATCATAAGGTGGTTACCTTCCTTCTTGCGAAAGAAGATTGGGTCAACCGAACCTTGCTTGAATTTGGACATCTTTAAAAATTTAGTCAGCGTTTCATACCAGGCTCTCGGAGCTTGTTTCAGTCCATACACGGCTTTATCCAAAATATAACAATGATTAGGATACCTTTCATTTACAAAGCTAGGAGGTTGCTCCACATACACAGTTTCTTCGAGTTCACCATTAAGGAATGCACACTTAACGTCCATTTGGTAAACCTCAAAGTTTTTGTGGGCAGCATAGGCTAGAAATATTCTTACAGATTCCAGCCTAGCTACGGGAGCGAACGTTTCTTCATAATCAATCGCTTCCTCCTGACAGTAGCCTTTCACGACCAGACGAGCTTTGTTACGAATTACGTTTCCTTCCTTGTCCATTTTGTTCCTAAAGACCCATTTAAGACCAACAACCGAGGCATCTGGAGGAGTTGGAATAAGACGCCAGACTTTGTTCCTCTCGAATTCGTTCAGTTCATCTTGCATAGCTTGAACCCAATCGGAGTGATCAAGAGCAGTATTAACTGTCTTTGGTTCAACTTTTGATACGAATGAGTTAAACATGCAGAATTCGACTTTAGAAAATAAGGAAGTCTGTTTTGCCTTGAGTTGTGATCGAGTCAGAACTTTTTCAGATACGTCACCAACAACTTGAGAAATAGGATGATCCCTGGTCCATTTGGTGAGAGGAGGGTAGTTTGGATCAAAGGTTGGATCTAATTCAGCGTTTATCATTTCTTCTGGTTCGGACTGGCTTTCATAGTCGTAAGACATGTCAGCATGCTCCCCCTCGATAGATGAGCTTTCAGAAATGTTTTGAGCTTCAGAGGTTTCTTGAGGTGTGGAGCTTTCAGGCATTGATGCACCTTCGGATGGTGTGGCATTTTCGGTTGGTGAAGTGCTTTCGGTTGGCAAAGTGCTTGGCTCCCCCTCAACTTGTGAGGTCGGCTGAGTTGACGATGGTTGATCCTCCCCCTCGACTAAAGTTTATGTGATGGAGGTTCGTCAGAACTTGATTCTCCTTCATTCATTCTTCTTGCAGCGTCTTCAACAACTTGCTTCATGTGATCTACCTTGTTGTCTGTTGCGCCCGCTTCTAATAGAGTGGCTTTCTCTGCTTCATCAAAGAGCTCCATGAACTTCTCGAATAGATTAGCGATCGAGACTGTGACTTGGCCAGTTTGAGGAAAGATTTCCCCAGCTGTGTCTTCATTGGCCTTTAGCTTTTTGACATAGCTATCATCAAAAGTCACGTACTAAGTTTCTTCGATTTTCCTCAAACGCTTGTTTAATACCCTGTACGCCTTAGAAGTGAGAGAATATCCCAGAAATATCCCTTCGTCGGCTTTGACATCGAACTTGTTTCGGTGTTCTTTGGAATTGAAAATGAAACACCTAGAACCGAACACATGGAAAAACTTCACATTGGGCTTCCTGTTGTTGAGAATCTCATAAGGAGTGAGCGAGAATCGCTTGTTGAGATATGACCTGTTCTGTGTAAAACAAGCAGCAGAAATAGCATCAGCCCAAAAATAAAGAGGTAAGGAAGCGAAACTTAGCATGGTTCGGGCGGCTTCACACAAAGATCGGTTTCGTCTTTCGACAATCCCGTTTTGTTGAGGAGTGTAGGGAGCTGAGAAGTTGTGACTAATTCCCTTTTCCGCCAGGAATTCTTCGAATTCTCTATTTTTGAATTCCAGACCATTGTCGCTCCTGATGTTGCGAACGACCTTTTTCAGCTGTACTTCAATCTGCTTGATGAACACCTTTAGCTTAGGAGTCGCTTCAGATTTAAGCTTCAGAAAGAACACCCACGTAAAACGCAAAAAGTCATCAACAATAACAAGAATATACTTGCTACTACCGAAGCTTTCAATAGATGAAGGACCACACAAATCAATATGAAGTAATTCAAGTGGTTCAACAACTTTAGTGTTTATTATAGATGGGTGACTTTGACGACTCTGCTTCCCCATTTCACATGCAGCACACAGATGGTCTCTATCGAACTTGAGCAGTGGAAGACCTCGAACGTGACCTTCAGTGACAAGTTTGTTGATGTCCTTAAAGTTAAGATGAGAGAGCCTTCGGTGCCACAGCCAGCTTTCGTCAGATTGCGCTTTTGATAACAAGCAGATAGCTGGGTTTCCTTTGATGGGTTTGAGGTTTAGAGGAAACATTTCACCTTTGCGTTCAGATTTGAGAATAACTCTTTTCGTCTTCTTCTCAATTATTTCAGAACCCTCATCATCGAACGAGACTTTGAGACCGGTACCTCCAACAAGCTGAGATACACTGATGAGGTTGTGGTGTAGCCATTCCACGTATGCAACCTTCCTTATCGTGAAATTACCGTTAGTAATCATTCCATATCCTTTTATGGTGCCGAAGGAGTTGTTTCCAAATTTGACGTTTCCACCATTTGAAAGAGACCTGTATTCCCTTAGCTCTTCCTTCCTTCCTGTCATGTGACGTGAGCAGCCACTATCAATGTACCATTCTTCGTCAAACTGCTCGTCACTGATAACCTGCAAAAATTAAGTAGATTTAGGAACCCAAAGTTTCTTGGGTCCTCGTGAGCCTTTCACAGGAACAGGAATAGTAAGATAGATGTTAACAAAATATGTTCGTTTAATTAGAGTTGTTTCATCTTTCTTTTTTATGGTAAAAACTTTAATTTTATTAGGATTTGGTTCTTTTGGTTTTGACTCTGGTTCAGACGCTGAAACCTTCTGTTTTCCCTTTTGTTCTGCTGATGATTGAGATTTTTGAGAAAGAGCAGAATGGGATTTAGAATGAGGTGAAGAAGAGTTGGAAGAATTAGCAGAATTAGATGAGATAGAATGAGAGAGCTTAGATTGAGATGACTTCTTGGCTGGAGACTCTAGGTGACCTTTTTGCTTTTGATCATTGGTGGGACTTACCTTAGAGCTTTGATCTCTTTTGATTTCTGAACCGAACCTTTGCTTTCAGTTGGTGTAGTTCTCTGAATCGAACTTCTGCTTTCGGTTGAAATCATTTTCTGAACCGAACCTCTGCTTTCGGTTGATGTTTTTCTCCGAACCGAACCTCTGCTTTCGATTGTTGTGTCTTTCTTGCGATTCGATAGGATTTTTCTCAGACTTTAGGTTCTTGTCTTGATGAGAGAAATAAGCATTCTGGGATTGCTAGAACTATTTTCTTTCAGAGAGATTCTTCCTGTATCTCTGATTCCTTTGACGTTTCTGATTTCTCATCTGCTTTGGTTGATGATGGATATTAGCTTTCGGTTTCGGTTTTTCTATGGCTGGTTCACTCTGAACTGAGGAAGTTTCACTTGAAGTTGTGATTTCTTTTGCTGGAATTCCTTTTTCTTGAGGAATGTCTTTCGTACCGCTTGTGCTTGGCACATCGAAGTTATCAGGTTTATTCAAGGGTTCTGGTACGTATCTCCCTTTGCTTTTCCATGAGGTCCTTTCAGACAAACCTACTGTTTCATCAGCATTATCGATTGGAGCTGACCAGAAGAACTCATAGCAGCCATCAGCATTGTCTTCGTTTACAATAGCTGTGAGTTCAGCAGTCTGATGTTCGGTTACGCCTGTGACCTTGTATACCTGATTTGGAGTGGTTCTAACCTTTTGATATACTACGGCCTTCTCTGAAAGAATCGGGGACTTTTGTTGGGACAAACGAGCGAACTCTACTGAATTTTCTGAAATTAGATTCTTGTGGTTTTCGGGTTCGCTTTTTACAAGTTCTGAGCAGTCAACCGTGTCCTCTACAGAAATTTCACTCATATTATCGTCCTCATTAAGCTCAGATGCATTTTCAACATCAATTTTATTTTCTGAGCTCAAGTTGGCATTTAAAGAATCAAATTTTTGTATGGTTTCGGTTCTTAGTTTCAGTTTATCATTTTCATCCAAAAGGTTTTTAAGCATGTCCTTATGGTCCTTGGATTTAATGAAAGATTCTATTTTGTCCAGTCCATACATGTACGTCGGATTAACATCCTCAGATGAAATAACACTCTCACAATTATATGCTTCAACATCAATTTCATCCTCCTTAAATTCAAGGAAGGGTAAAATCATGCGATGAATCTTTTGTCCTATTTCACAATCCAAATGAAGCTGAGTAATATTAGTGTAAAGACGTTTGGCAATTAAACAAAAAACATTTCGCTGTTTCAACAACTTTAAATTGTCTCTCTGTAAATAAATGTTTTCATCTTTTGTTTTGATTAATTCCGACTCCTTTAGTTCAATCCACATGCGCCGTTCCTCACTCTTCGAAGACACCCTGCTTAATTGGTCAGTTAGGTTAGAATTGGTGACTCGAGTTTGAGTTAAACTACTATCTAGATGAGAGATTCTTGAATTAACACTTTTTAGTTCTTTTTCATATGAGCTTTTTGGGACTTTAAATGAGACAAAGATGGATTGTACCTTCTTGATCAGTTCGTCGAGCTCGTTGAACTGCACGCTGAGCGGCTTTGCTGTAAAGCACATATCCTGTTGCTCCTTCGGTTCATTACTCCCACCATCAGTGTTGTATCCCCTCATCTGAGATACGTCGGATACCATCAAACACCTTCCTCCACTACTTTCTTCTTTAGCCACACAGGCCTTTCCATGAGAAGGCTTCCTCACTTCATCGTCTTCAGAGTCGGTTGACCAAACTTCCACGCTACCGAACTCGTCATCAGCAACCGAACCCTGCACAATTAGAGCGTTCATAGAAGGGTTAGCGGTAGATTTCTTCTTCCTTATCTCATCAAGCTTTTTCTGCAGCAAAGCTTCCTCATCCTTTTCCTCATCCTTTTCAGCCATCTTTTTAAGGACACAATCCTTTGCATAGTGGTTCTTTCCACCACAATAGTAACAGCTTACTCCAGAATCACCTTCTGCCTTCGGTTCCTTCTTAGACTCTTCAACCTTCGGTTCATCTTTAACCTTTTCAGAACTATAACTCCCCTGCCAGTTTCGGTTTTTGTTGGAGGGAAATCTCTTCTTGATGAACCTCTTGGGGTTAAACACCATCATAGCATAATCCTCAGACGTGTGGTCATAATCTTCCAAGTTGAGGTCTTCGTCTTCCATCACAGCTTTACTTTTGGACAGGAGGGCTAACGAACCTAGGCTTGAAACCACATTCTTCTCCTGCAACACGATCTTCTCCTGAGATTTGAGAATGCCCACCAGTTTCGCCAAGGAATATGATTTAAATTGCTCGTGGGCTTTAACTGTGGACACGACTGCCCTCCACTCTGATCTTAGACCATTTAAGAACGTAACCTTCTGCTCAATAAGCTTTCTTTCGATGTCATGTTTGATCATCTTGCTAAGAAGATGATTGAAGCGATCGAACGTTTGGGTCACGGTTTCTTCAGTTCCTTGCCTAAATTCACCAAACTCAGACAAGAGTAATGTTTGAATGGAGTGTTCTAGATCTTCGTCTGTAGAGTACAGTTCACGTAACCTGTCCCATATTTCTTTTGCCGTCGTGCATGAGCTTACCAGCCTGAAAGTGTCAGACTGAAGGGCAAATCTGATCAATCTTAACGCCTTGATATTGCACTGAAATTTATCCTTTTCATCTTGCGCAATATCTTTAACATCTTTCAGAAGATCATTATACTCCTTTTGAGTTTTAATAATCCTTGAAGTTGCAGAATGAGAAAACGGTCCATTAATGATTGCTTCCCAGATGAGGTATCCATTATCCTCAGATCCTATAACATAATCTTCAAAGTGATGCGCCCAGACTTCATAATAATGGGTGTACAGAATGGGAATATTGGTTGTTGATCCAATGTTGTTTGAAATATTGATGGGATTCGATTGCGACTCGTCCATAATGATCGAATAACCTGTTCAAAGATCAGACTTGTAATAAATCAAATTAGGGCAAAACAATAAATATCGAGATACGTCAATAATGAGATGACGGCTCAATAAATATAAGTAATTGCGGAACAACCCTACTCGAAAACCTTTTTCAGAAAAGAAGTGTATCGATTACACAGCCTCCTGCTCTGATACCAATTGATAAGTTAAAAACCAACTTGAAGATCGATTAGATCTTAAACAGGTAAAATAAAGAGTAAACAACAAGAACACGAAAACAGTAAACAACTCAAGAATAAATCGAACAAGGTCGAATGATTATAAACAATCCTCAGAAGAGCTCGATGAAGAACTACAACTGTAGAGGATTAAAGGTTTACAAGAACGATAAAGAAATTTGCAAAGCTATCGGAATTCTGTAAATCGTATTCTAGATCGTTAACCTAATATGCATGCAAGCACATTATTATATAGTAAACCCTACAAGCTCACGGTTGGACAGGCCCAAACCGGAGTGCAAAACTGGACTATAAACCGAGCCCAATGACGCAATACAAAATAATTCCTACGCTACCCAACAATATATGACTATACATTATGATATATGATTACTTATATATTACAAAGTATAATCATATATGATTATACAATCTAATTTATGATTAATCATATATTATAATGTATAAACACATATGATTAATAATATATGATTATACAGTATGATATATGATTACTTATGAATTTCAAAGAATAATCAAATATGATTATATAGTCTAATATATCATTAATCGTATATTACAATGCATAAACACATATGATTAGTTATATATGATTATACAATATAATGTATAATTACTTATATATTACAGCATAAAATCATATATGATTATGGATTCTAATATATGGTTAATCATATATTAAAATGTATAAACACGTATGATTAATCATATATGATTATAAAAAACAATATATGTTTATTATATATTACAACGTATAATCATATATGATTATACAGTCTAATACATGATTAACCATATATTACAATGTAAAAAAACATATGACTACTCATATGTGATTATACAGTCTGATATATGATTACCTAAAAATTACAATGTATAATAATATAAGATTATACAGTCTAATATATGATTATCATATATTAAAATGCAAAAACATATACGAATAATCATATATGATTATAGGGTCTGATATATGATTAGTTATACAATGTATTATCATATATGATTATACAATCTAATATATGATTAATCATATATTACAATGTATATAATATTCTAATGATTATTACATTTTTAATCAGGTGAAAGTTTCACTTAACAAATGAATCATATTTCATTAATATCATTAAAGAATCTGCTTATAAACCAAATGTCCTTGCAAATATTGTACCCTACATAAATAGTGTTTTCAAATCATTATAATTTAGGAATAAAAATGTATATTGCTTATGCTGAAATGGCAGGTTTTCATAGAAGACTGAGTAGCCAATCAAAGTATAATAGCCAAATCACAGAAAATAAATATGTTATATGAAATTTTGGTGGTAACGATAAACCAATGCCTTGTGATATGTTGGCTACAGGTGCTGTCAAGAGGAAACCAAATTCAAACAGGATAATTATTAGTTGTACTTCAAATATTATATTTGAATCTGCTTATGGAACAACATATTACAAAGTTAAGGAAAGTATTGAGGATATATGTTATATGAAAATTTCAAGAAAGATGGCATATTCAGAAAAAGAACTTGTAGTACACTCATCAACAACTAAAATAAGGACAACGATGGATCACAAAATGTGAGCGGTTTTGAAAGGTGGATATAAATATGTACGGGTAAAGGTAACAGACTACGAAAACTTGAGAAGATGAGTAAACATAATCATATGATGCAAGGATGCTTAGATAATGATAAGCAAAATGCATGACCGTAAAGATAAGTACCTAAATTATTCATTTGATTTCATACGTGATGAAGATCAGTTGGCTGCTATGTTTTGGGCAAATGAAAGAGAAAAGACATTTTATGTAGAGTTTGGAGAAGGTATATCTTTTGATGAAACTTTTAGACCAAAAAAGTAAGATAATATATTTAATTTACATAATTTACTCATTTACGATTAACCTAAAATAATTATACAACTAAATTTAAACATAATGTTAATTAAATATGATTGAAAAAGCTTCTAGCCTAGCGATATCAGGTGTTGCCCTCCCTCCTTGAGGTTGAAGGTTCAAGTCTCGTATGAGACATATGTAGATTTAGGAGTAGTTTAGGATTATATTATATTTGTTGTTAAAAAAATCAATATGATTGTACTAACCACATTTTCTTTATATATCTATATAATGGTATTTGTCCTATTCAAGACACTTGAACACCACAAGAAATCAGTTATTTTTAGAGTTGGATTGCTGAGTAAAGAGACAATTGAGACCTATGAATGGCTACTTAAAGCTTTTCTTAGAGCTCATGAAGGGAAAGAACCAAAAGTTGTTCTAACTTATCAAGATGCAACAATAAAACAAGTTGTAGGATCTGTGTTTCCAAAGTCAAAACACAAATTATACATGTGACACATAATGAAAATTTTCAAAAACTTCAAGCAAAGGTATAATAAAAATAAAAGTATATGATTTTTTATTTATCAATCATAAATAGTCAATAATATATTACACTGTTTAATCATACATGATTAATCATGGTTGCTTATATATTGTAATATATGATTTATCATATAATAAAATGTATATTCATATAGGATTAATCATATGTACTTAAGTTTTCTAATAATTTGAATAATGACATATCATACTGTATGATCATATATGATTAGTCATATATGTTTATACATTATAATAAATGGTTAATCATATATTAGAATACATAATTATATATGATTATTCATATGGGATATATCCAATTAAGTATATAATTTATAATATAGTACTTTTTATTCATATATGAATGTACATAAAAACTAAACTAGCATTGTTAATTAAATCATAGGTTACTGGGGATTTATTTAAAAACAATGACTTCAAGAAGAGATTTAACAAGCTTGTTTGGGACATATATATATATATATATATATATATATATATATATATATATATATATCAAGCCTAATTTGACAAGAAATGAGAGTTGATTATTAATGAATTCAATATGGAAGATAAAAGATGGTTCAATGATATGTCTGAATTATGTGATAAATGGATACCTACATATTTCAATGACAATAGAATGTATTGATTGATGAAAGCCACTTCAAGATTAGAAAGTATGAACTCCTTCTTTAACACTTACTCATAATCTGGAAATTTACTTTTACATTTCATGATGAATTATGACATTGCGATTCAAAAACAAAGAAATACCAAAAAGGAGCTTGATCATGAAACAAAGAAGGCGGTATATAAATTTATTTCACCGCAACAGATAAAAAAACATGTTGTAAAAGTTTATACAAATACTTTGTTTTATGAAGCCCAAAAAAGAAATATACAAAGGTTTTTGGTTATGTTCATACAAAAATGTTGGAACAGAGAATGGATAAGAATTTTACAAAGTACATTTGGGCAAAAATAGTGGTTTCAAAAAAGAATTCGAGGTAACCTAATACTATTTTAAATTTTATTGAATCACAAGGTAATATACCATTACATTCATTTATGATTACAAATTATATATTGAAATATAAATATAAATATATAATTATATGTAAATATATTATTTGTAATCATAACTAAGTAGAGGTAACTAAATAAATTATACAAAACAATCATACATGATTATATAAAAAAAATATGTATAATTATATATGATTAAATTAAAATACACTTACTGTTTTAATTTTATTTTGAATCAGGTACAATAAAACTTCCAGAAAAAAATATAAAACATAGTTATGAACACTTCAACCATTTTGGGACTTTGTTCAGATACACATTCAATATAATGATGAAACATGGAATTAAGGAAATCCTTTACCAATACATTGAGAGTTTATGGAGAAAGGATGTGATATCAATGAATTATCACTTTGGTATGAATGTCTATGATACCACAGACAATGACAATTTGAGTTAACAAGTCGTTCCATCAAGTTTATGAAACTCATAATCAACTTTCAACACAATATCACAATTTGAGTTAATTTTAGAAGTTAAAATTAATGTTGTATATTTCATTCTCAATTACTCTAGAACTTTTTCTTGCGAATGACCTTCTTTTGGAAGTCCACATATCTATTTTGAATATGGTTCTCCAAAATAACTCTCTATATGCCTCCTAGTGAATTGTCCTCCATGACCTATGCTCACGACGTGAGTAGGGTTATTTCGAAAATTATATATATCCTTGATCCCTACGAATTTAAGAGGTTGGTTGGCTGGAGAAAAATTTGGATATCATTTTTAGAGGTGGAGAAGGCTAAGAATTTGGTTTTACTACCAAGGAAGAAGGAGAATAATATATTTAACTTTCTAGATTGGGACTTTACTATGCTTTTTGATTATGACTTGTTTTAGTTCAATTGCTAGTATGAGTAGCTAAATATAGTTGCTTTTGTTAGCTAGATGAAGCTGGAACTCATGGTTTATTTATAATAACTTAAACTTTCTTGTTGGTTAATGTCTTGTGTTTGATTGATTACACCTAGCATGCTTAATTTGATACTAGATTGCTTTAAAATCTTCTTCTGTGTAGTTAGTGAACATTAATTTGCATGAATTTGATTACCTAGTAATTTAGTGAACATTAGATTTTAGAGCTAAGATTGGACCAATCTTAGATAAGTAATTGAAGTATTGAATTTGGTTGTGCTGAAGAACTCATATTATGAACATAATTGTGTTTGAAAACTCAATCTTACATAGCTCCAATCCTATCTAATAGGTTATTATGTGTAACTATGCATGTTATGCAAGATTGAGTTTGACAACTCAATCTTACATAACTCAATCTTAGATAAGTAATTGAAGTATTGAATTTGGTTGTGCTGGAGAACTCATATTATGAACATAATTGTGTTTGACAACTCAATCTTACATAGCTCCAATCCTATCTAATAGTTGATTATGTGTAACTATGCATAGATCTACATGAATTAATTCAACATTAGCTAATTTGGAATTGAATTGCTAATTATACATTAATTGCTAACCAACAAGAATTGTCATAATTAATAGCTAAACCAATGAGGGAAAGTGGATTCAAACTAACAAAAGTGTTCTAATTACTTGATTGAACTGTGTTTAAGAATTTAAGTTTATCTAAACTTGCAAGATTAGATAAAAACCATTACTTTGCTAGAACTTTAGGTTAATTTAATAGTAGATAAATTAATTAATTAAAATTGTTCCCTATGATCGACACCCGACTTACCCAAACTATTCTATAATTCGACTAGGTACACTGTCTATGTGCATTTTAGTTAGTTAAGTTAGTTAGGTTATAAATTTAAAACTAGTAGGTAGCTATTTGCACACATCAAGCACCATCACCTTTCTCTTGATCGTCATATTTATTATTTTTATCATTCTAATTATCAAGTGAATCATCATTGCAATCCCCTTTAGCACCATTACCATTACCTTGATCATCATATTCATCATTTTGATCATCATTTAGAAAATCATTTCCTTAATCTCCAGCATCATCTTTATCATCATTTACTTATGTGCCTTCTTCTTCATTAACTTGACCAAAAAAGAGTGTCAACATTGGTTGTTCAATTTCTCATGAATCATAACGGAAATCGATTTTTTTTTTGTGCTTAAATCTTTAATAATTTCCAATTTTTAAAAATTTCACTTTCAGGAAACTTTAGCATTCCATCATCTGTTTTTACAAAAGATCATTTCTCAAATTCTCTATTTTCTCATACATATATGAAATTTTAGTTTCATACTTTTTTCATAAGAAAAAGACACTTAAAAATGAATACTTAATCATAAAAAAACATAAATGAAATCATAAATGAATACACTAGAAATATACCTCTAAAGAATTAACTTTATCTACATCAAATTCTTCTTCATCACCATCATATACTTCCTCATCATCATGAGATTCCTCCACAAATTCTTGACCTTATTCTTCAACATATAGTTCATTAATCTCTCCACAAGAAATCCTCCCTCCTCTTGTAAAATATCCTCAAGAAACATGATTTTTTTGACGTCTAATAAAAAATTGTTTGATGTTTCTGTGTGACTTGCAAATGATCAGACTTGAAACTATCCACATACAACAACTACATATATATATATATATATATATATATATATATATATATATATATATATATATATTCTAATATATGATTAATCATATAAAAAATAAATATGTATATTACCATTGTAAAAAACCATATATGATTAAAAAATAGTCCACGTACCATAATATATGCTTCTAGTTAGAAAAAGAAAGATGATTCTATCTCTAGTTTGTATACCTTCTTGGTCCTTATCAAACACTCGACAATATAATTGCACCAATAAATGCTACTTAAATCAATATCTATTTTGATTACATAAAATGATTCAGATTACATTTTCCCATGCTTTTCGACTCACAAAATGTAATAATAAATAGAACAAAAAACTTGATTCTAAGGTTGTAATCCATTGCACTAGTCCGAACAATTTCATTCTTTAGGTACTTCAATCTCAAATTACCAACCTTCCTAAACCATTTCTTCCGCTCAAACATACAACTATCCTCATGATGTTCTGAAATGTAATCCAAGATTGAAAGTAATGTACCACTGGATGGTAATCCAAGCATATCATGAACATATTTGGTATTACCATTGAGTTTACAATTCTTAATCTCCACCTTCAAACTTTCAACATTAAAATGTTAACGAACATAAAAAACAATCTTTAATGGTACATCAATCATCTTCATTTGTAAAAAAACTCCCAAATCCCATATCCCTACCACACTCCTTTTTCTCTCTACTTAAACCTTGAATATCAACCAATAACGACCTGGTTGAGCATAGGTTCTTCGTTTAAGGAAATTCTTTAATCACAACAACGTTTTTCTCTTTCTTCATGACTTTAGCTTCTATCTTTAGTTTCTTTGAATATCTAGAACAACTCCTAAAATCGGAATCATCTTCATTAGATAGTTGACATTTCTTACTTATGGTTTTTACCTTCTCCAAAACAACTCTTTCCCTTAACTATTAGTTTCTCTTTTGGTTTTACAATATTTTCTTATTTAGATTTCCTTGATCGGGTTTCGACTGCTTCCTTGGCCTTTTTTTAGGATGATTTTGCCTGCCGTGAGGTTTTTGTTGATACCTTCTTTTAACTACAAAACATTTTAGACATCATAATGTTAGTAAAAAAGAAAAAAAAATACATATAATCAATTATGATTAAACAAACATAATCACTTATGATTACATAACATACCCTTCTCATTTTTCATCTTGGACATTTTCTCTATAACTTATTTTTCATAAACATTAGGAATTACTAGAAACAAAAATTAACATGATCAATTATTAATACAGAACACAAATGCATATGATTAATCACACACACACACACACACACACACATATATATATATATATATATATATATATATATATATATATATATATATATATATATAGTAAAATATGATTTTAACTCACATAATCGTTAATGATTACAAAACACAAAACATACATTTACCATTAATTTTCTTCAACCTTTTGATTACAAAACATACCTTTACCATTACTCTTTTTCAACCTTTTTTGTTTAGCTTGAGGAATCATCTTCAAATTCATATTGGTTTCCTAGATACAAAAATGAATATAATAATTTATTATTAGAACTAAAATAAACATATAATTGCAACTAAACATATCATTGCATTTAAAAATTTTACAAAATCATTTATGATTATAACACACACCTTTACCACGTCTTTTCTTCGACATTTTCTCTCTACCTTTAGGAGAATCTTCACATTCAGATTGATTTCCTAGATATAAAAATCGATATAATCAGTTATGATTAGGACTACAACTAAACATATAACTAGAACTAAAAATTTCATTAAATTTAAAAGTCACAAAATCATTTAAGATTACAACATATACCTTTTTCATTTCTCTTCTTCAACTTTTTCACTATACCTTGAAGAGTGTCACCTTTACATTCAGATTGATTTCCTACATATGCAAATCAACACAATCAATTATGATTACAACTAAAATAAACAAAATCACTCATGAATATAAAGGGAGAAAAAAACATATAAATAGAACTACAAATGTCAATGAATATAAAAATTGACATAATCATTTAACTACAACATAAATACATATGATTAAATACACACACACACACACACGCATATATATATATATATATATATATATATATATATATATATATATATACTAGCCGACTTCCCGCGTGTTGCGCAGAAACACCTATATAGTTGCAGTCTTTACAAATATACGTTTTTTTATATATAACAATAACGTTGTTAAATTTGATATAATAATTCATATACTAAATTCATATAATACATTGATTATTTTGAATTATATTATAATATATACATCTATTATAACTGCATAATCACAATTGTTTCAATGACTTCTATCCGCGAGTTACACATGAATAAAATTAAATATAATATATGGTTTAATGTTATCTATAGTTGTTGTTATTGTTAATTAATTTTTTAAAATTTATTTGCTTAATGTTTTAATTTCTATCATTATAATTATTTAAAATATCAAACATTGTTTTTTGATTTTAAATGTAACAATATAATCATTATATAGAGTTATTTTTAACTATTGTTATTGTAAGTTATCTTAAGCTACTTATTTGAAAACTTTAAAGATTATAAAAATATCTTTAAGAAATAGTTTAGTTAAATTGAGATTACAATTTAGTTTTTGCATTTATCACTTCAATTTATCACTTTTAACTATTTACAAAATACTCTTTGGGTTTTTTTAAGTGGGAATGAAACTTATATTTAAGCTAACATTGTCATGTTATATTTAAATTAACAATTTAAGTATTTTGTTCAAACTGTTAAAAAGTTGTAGCTTTAAACTGATAATGGTTTACATATAACAACATATTAAATCTAATAAATTAAGTATAATATGTTAAAAGTGAAAGACATAACTCTATAAATAGAAGTAAATATATTATTTTAAAATTGAAATTTAGTATATTTATGATTACACTTTAGGTTTGATACTTATTTAACCTTATTAACCAACTTATAATCATTATTAGAAAGACACTACAATTAATCACTTTTAACTATTTACAAAATATTTTATGGGTTGTTTAAGTTAAACTAAAATTTATATTTAAGTTGACCCTGTAGTGTTATATTCAAATTAAGAATTTTAATATTTTATACAAATTGTTCCAAAATTGTGTCTTTAAAATGATAATGGTTTATATCCAACAATATATTAAAACTAATAAATTAAGTATAATATGTTAAAAGTTAACAAAACGTAATTTTATACGTAGAAGTAAATATATGATTTTAATATTAAAATTTAGTTTCTATATGATTATATTTTAGGCTTGATATTTATTTAACCTTATTAACCAACTTATAATTATTATTAGAAAGAAATTGAAAAGTCATGGTAGTTTTAAATGAATGTGGTGAAAGAAAAAATACATGGGAGTTTCAAATGAATGTGGTGAAAGAAAAAATATTTCCTTTATAATATAGTACTAGACGAATTCTTGCGCATTGTGCAGCGAAGATTAAAAATATATTGTTAAAATATTGAAAAATATATGTTTAAAATGGTTATGTTATTGACATTAACTTTGAGATAATTGTTTTACACTAATATATATATATATATATATATATATATATATATATATATATAATCTCTATTATTTTTAATAACAATATTCATTGACATCAACCCACATACCTCATTAATTGAATTAAATATAATTATTTATTTAGTATTACTTTTAACAATTATTATTATTGATTAATTATATTTTTACTTATGCAATCATTTTTTAATTTCAATAATGATGTTCATTTAAAATACAATTTATTTATAGCTAAATGTAATTTATTATTTGATGTTATTATTATTTAAAATTATTATTCATTAATTTTAAACCATTTATTATTAATAATAAGTTAAAGAAGACTTTTAAGAAATACTTAATATTATTATTAAAATGTGAAAGATACACTAAATAATAAAGTGATAAGATAGACAATTTGCATTTCAAAAGAGAATTGCATGGATAATATGACATATCCATGTAATTTGATTTTATTATTTATAATTATTGCTTATTAATTTCAAAACCACTTGTTATTATTAATAAGTGAAAGAAACTTTTAAAAAACACATATTATTATAATTAAAATGTTAAACATATACTAAAATATAAAGTGATAAGATAGACAATTTACATTTTTAAAAAGGTTACATGGATAATATGGATAATATGACATATCCATGATTTTTAATTAATTATTGGGCAGCATGAACATACAAACATGTATACAATAGTTAATTAAATATTATATATATATCACCATCCATCACATATGATCGATAACATGAATCTAATCTAATTTACATTAAAATTTCAACCACAACATACAATGATATTCTTAAAAGAATACTTAAATCAAGAAAATACAAAAAAAAAAATTTAGTATATAACAAACTTAAAAATTAAAAACTTCAATATAATAACATAGCTCGATAAATTGTTCAAAGCCTCAAACCAACACAAAAAACTTTAAATTTGTTTTCTTTGTGAATTTTGTATGTGATTTGTATTTGTGTGTCTACTCAAAAAGATCGACCTTTTTATAGTAGAGTATCCATTAATTGTTTATTAAATATATTATATAAGTTATAAGACCTTTGAATTGTTAATCATTATTAAGAGACTTTTGAGTGGTATTCATTAAAATATGAGGTTTCAAATGCATGAGGTGTTTGCAAATTTTTATGGGGGTTTCAAATGCATGAGGTCAAGGAAAAATGCTAGCTTTATAAGTATGTATGATGATATGATATGATACGATATATATATATATATATATATATATATATATATAAATTACGATTTTACTCACAAAATCACTAATAATTACAAAACGCACCTTTATAATACCGACGAGAATCATCTTCGAATTCAAATTTGTTACATACAAATAAAAAATGACCAAAAATCAGTTACAATTACAAATAATAATGAACATCATCGGTTCTTCATACAAAAAGAATATGAATAGAAAACATAATAGATACCTCTTTGAACATCAATTTTTTCAACTATATCTTTTTCAATACCACAACTTTTGTCGCCTTCGTGATTTGTTTGTTTTTTAAATTTTTTCATAGCATACTTTGTTTTGAAATCCATTTTTGTAACCATAAAAACAACTATTAATAACAAGAATCACCACAAATATAAATAATATAAAAACATGATGTGTAAAATGAACCGATCACCAAAATCAAGTAAAAAGGATGAAAAACCCACTAAATCAAAACAAAAATGATCATCTACAACTAAAATGAAAAAAGACTACATTGAAGTAGTTAAATCAAACATGCATTACGAAAAAGATAAAAAAAAATAGAAAATAATCAGATTCTAAACTTTCATTTCGATTAACGAAGATGCATCTTTGATTAGATGTTCTTCTGAAGACATTATTGTGAATTTCGACTTAGTTTGCATCAAAAAACAACCGATTTCTAGGGTTTTATGTAATAAGGAGATAAAAAAGGGTTTTTGTTAGATACATTTGAATGAGAAAGGGGAAGAAATCTAGATGGTTACAGTATGAGATATCAGTATCGTAGCCTTCATCATATTCTTTGAATAAAACCGATTTGATAAGTGTTTCAAATGACAATAATAACCCTAACTAGGTTAATAACGACGTTTAACGTTGTTAACCGACCTGGATATTACATATATTCCATCACCAATTTTTATCAAGTAGATATTAGAGAATCAATGGGATATAAAACCGTCTCAACATCTCTATTTTTTTTAATATCAGTGGAACCAATATATATATATATATATATATATATATATATATATATATATATATATATATATATATATATATATATATATATATATATATATATATATATATTCAACATATGTTGTGGATTTTATTGAATTAGTAAATAAATTCACAAATATTTGAATACGCATGTTTACTTTTCCTTCAAATGCAGTAAGTTAGTAAGGATGGATTGGTGAAAAATCTTAATTATAAAAAAATGGGTTATTGTCATTGTATGCAAGACACATTTTCATAAATTTCATGAAAATGTTTAATGGTGTCCATTTTACAACCTATTTAGATAGAAGCTAATTCTACCAATGAAAGAGATTGAATTGTTGAGTCTAGCTACCTATGTGTATCTCATGGAGAAGAACCCTAAAACATGGTATAGAAATTTTTTCCTCGTCTATGTTTTATGTTGTAGCAGATAATGGGCTTTTTGAGAGTTTTAATGCTATTTATCATTGATTCTAAAAAACCCATTAATTTCCATGCTCGATGATATAAGAATTTATATGATGGATATAATCTATCTGATGAAGGTAAATGGATATAGCTGGGTAAATGAAGTTTGTCTTGCTATTAAGGATCTGGTCAATAAAATGATGGTTGATCATAGGTTTTGGCATGTATTTCTTAGTGGTCTCAACTATATTGAAACTAGATCACTAAGGGAGGCATTTAAGGTTGACCTTGATAAAAAACATGCACATGTAGGTTATGGAAATTGAATGGTTAGAGTCATATGGATGTATTCATTACTTTAGCTCTCATATTCTTCCTAAATGGGGATGTTGAAGTTTATGTAGGCTAAATGTTCAACATCACCATGTTCATGAAATCACATCAGTTTAGAATTGGAGGAATAAATGTCAATTACATATGGCCATAGATAAACTAAATTCCACCTTTACTCCTAAAATAGGAGAATTCCAAGTTTCCTAACTATTAAAAAGAAAAGATATGTAACTAAGAGGGATGGCCGAAATATGGTGTCAAGCATTGGTAAGAGACTTTTATGTAGTATATTTAAGGAATGTTGTCATAAGAATTCTACTTGGAAAGAAAGGTTGAGAAACCAACCAGACTAAAAGTCAAAAAGGTAACCAACAAAAAATCACAAGGTTATCATTTGTCACCTACACTTATTTATAGAATTAGTTAATCATATTATTAAGTAATTTATTTTTATTGACTTCAGGTTGACAATGGAAAATCAAGTGGATGCATGCAATGAAATGTTCAATAATTAAGTGGATGTGTGTAAGAATATGTTGAAAAATCAAATGGAGGTGTGTAAGTAAATGTTGTTTAGTCAAGTTGAGGTGTGCATGCAAATGTTAGTCAATCAAGTGGAGGTGTACATGTAAATGTTATTCAATTAAGAGGAGGTATGCATGGAAATGTTGGTTATTCAAATAAAGGTGAGTATAAGGTGAAGAAAACAAGCAAACTCAATGTGATCTTACAAGGATTGAAAAAGTCTGAAAGAATCCTCAAGAATAACCTTAGTGACACTAGGTGGAAAATATGATACTTAGAGTATATATGGAAATCCAATGAACTTAGAAAAGAAGGTTCAAAGCATGTTTCTTTTGTAGTTGTTACACCCTATTATTATAGCAAATACTTTATCAATATCAAAAATTAAGTTGCTTTAAGTTGTTTTCCACACTAAACAAACAATAAAAGAACATGGAAAATAATGTGATCATAAACACATATTGAAAAAAAAAAAAGAAAGGTCCAATACTTTAATCAATATGGCAATCCACCCAGAAACATACATAACAATAAATAGAAAAATAAATTCTCCATTTCATCTTTATATTATAAAATTTACTTCAAAAGGTATACACAGTACCACTGAAGTACGAAAATTTCAAGGTATCAAGGCACTAATTGCAAGGCTTTATGAGCCTATGCATAAAGTACATAACATTATTTAAAACAACCATATTATTGGGCATAACTTCAGGGCTCATGTACTTATACTTCCTAACATCCAACCAAAAAACTATCCTTCACGCTTACTATCCCTAAAACTATACAAAACAAAAGCATAAGTCACTACACCATCGTGTAAAAGTCTTGAAAACCACACAAAAGAACAACATTTCAAAGTGTATAATATTCCCTTTTGACAATTTCAACTTAACTGTCAACTAGGTAACATACTCCTCTGAGTTTTATTTCTCTACAATCAATTGAGCCTTCTTCTCTAAGTTTTCTTTATCTGTAATCAACCACTTCTACAGTTCTTCCAACCAAATTATCTTCTTTTAGAGTCGCTCAATATGTGTATCATCTTGCAACTATTTCAAGTCACTTTTTATTCCCAAGATAGTTAAACAATAGTGTTTTTCCTATAAGAGAGTCACGCCACTTGAAGAAATCATACTTGTGTCTCTGTTCCTGATAACATCCAACAACTACAATTAGGGTTTAAAGAAAAAAATAGTTTTCATATTGTACCCTAAGACACCATTTGCATATCGCTTAAGCTAAATTAGACACCTTAAAATTTTTATTGCAACCCATAAATCACCACCATCAAGGTCTCAAACCTTCAATGATATGTTGAAGGTGCTGAGAATAAGCTTCGATCTCATTGTTGTTCACTTTTAGTTGGTGGGTGTAAATATAAAGGCAAAGCAAAATCTCGAATATGGAGATGAAATCTCTAATACCTTTTCCTATTTTTTTAGATTTGCTTTCTTGAAAACCCTAGATCTTGAACTAATGAACCCCCCCCCCCCCCTCCCCCTTTTGTTTTCTTAATGTAGAAGGGAAGAACTGCCTTTTTTTCATTATTCCCTCCATGTATTTGTAGATCAAGATCCAAATATTAACAAATCGAGACCCAAATTTCCATAAGCCTCATGGTTACGAGATCCAAATATTAAACACTTAATCCACTTGATTCTTTTAGGCTGGTGGGTGGTCACACTGCCCACACTTATTTTTTGTCACAACACATACCATGTCGTTCTCTATATCACTTCATTTTTTGTTAGGAAATAGTCACTATACACCACATCATGTTTTTACTTGTTAAAAAAATTAATTTTTTTTTGGATCCTTCTCTCTTCTCCACCAACGTTGAGATGCATCGAACAATCCACGAGAAGCAACGAGGCGTTGCTATGGGGTTCACACCGGTATATATATATATATATATATATATATATATATATATATATATATATATATATATAATGCTTTTGTATGTTTGTAAAAGAAAATAACATTAGAAGTCTCGTAGTTCGTGTAAAAACAATTTGTTTTTTTTAAAGTGGCTTGCTAAAATTAAATTATTTTTATTTAAATTAAATACAAAGTTGCAAAAATGGTCTCAATGTTTTTTTTTTTTTTTTTTTTTTGTGGCTGAGGTCCAAAACTTTGAAAAGTAGTATATTTGGTTCTTTTCAACAAGTTTCGTTATGGTTTTAGTCTCTTTTTCGTTAACTTTAATAGTTTGGTCGTTAACTTTTTAAAAATAACTATTTTACCCTCAGAGACCATTTATGCAACCAAATTATAAGGACCATTTTTGCATATCTTCTTTTTAATTCTATGGAATTATTATATGTATTAATAAATATTATTTTTAAGATATAATATTTATATATTAATATATATTATTTTATTAGATTATTAATTTCTTTTAGTTAACTTTTATTGGAGTAGTTATTTTTTATTTGATTATTACATATAAATAAATATTATTTTTTATATATAATATTTATATCCTAATAAGTATTATATTGTCAGATTACTAATTTAGTTAATTTTTTTTTTAATTTTTTTGGATTAATTCTTTTTATTGGATTGTTATTTTTAATTTATTATTCTCTTTATATAATAAAAATTATTTTATTTTATTATTAATTTGTAATATTAATTCTTTTTTATTTTTTAGTTCCACCACAAAGTCGCCAGAATACGCAAAAGTGTCTCATCATCGAAATTCAGTGGGATCATCGTTAAACACCTTCGACGGAGGTCGGGGAAACCCACCAATTTTTCCCACCCAACGTTGATGGTAGTTACCTACAACAACACCACCATTATCACCTGATTATCACCACAACTTTTAAAGTTTATAGGAGTTTGTTGTGCATTGTATGGAATATGAGGGATTCCAACAAATTGTGAAGAGGTTGTTGCAAGTGGCTACCAGTGGCATTGGGTGGAAAAAGTTAGTAGAGATTTCGTAGGGCCTCCGATGAAGGTGTTTGACGGTGATATCGACGATTTCCGTTGATGAAATGCGCTGCTTTTGCGTATTCCAACGACTTTATGGTGGAACTAATGAAATTAAAATTAATTAATGTTATACATTAAAAATTAATTAATAATACAATAAAATAATATTTCTATATAAAGAAAATAATAATCCAATAAAAAATTAATAAAAAAATAAAAGAAATTAACTAAAAGAAATTAATAATATGTTAATGTATTATTTATTAGGATATAAATATTATATATTAAAAATATTATTTATTAATATAATAATCCAATAAAAAAGAATTACTTCAATAAAAAACAACTAAAAGAAATTAATAATTCAATAAAATAATATTTATTAATATATAAATATTATATATTAAAAAGAATACTTATTCATATATAATAATCCAATTAAAAAAATTTTGATAACAAAGAAATTAAAATTTTTGATTAAAAACGTTATAATCTAATAAATTAATATTTATTAATATATAAATATTATATATTAAAAATAAAATTTATTAAAATATAATAATTCAGTAAAATTTAAAAAGAAGATATATAAAAATGGTCCATCTAGTTTGGTTGCGAAAATGGTTCCTGAGGATAAAAGTTATTTTAAAAAAGTTAACATCCAAGTTGTTAAAGTTAACCGACAAGAGATCAAAATCACAACAAAACTTGTTGAAAATGACCAAATCTACAACTTTTTAGAGGTTTGAACCTTAATTATATAAAATGAGAAACCACAAAGACTAATTTTGCAATTTTGTCTTAAGCAACAGGATGTGAGAGTCACCATAAAAGAAACTAATAAGGATTATGTTCAAATGTAAAATAAAATCAAAACATAAATATGAAAAAAATTAAAAAAATAACACATTTAATATAAACATGAAAAAAAAACATGTCAAAGAAGAAAAGTTCAAACCATACAAGTAAGAATGTATTTCAACTTTTAAATTATCTGCAAAAAATGAATAAGTTTGTTTTTAGTTTTTGGCTTTTAAAGAATAAACAGTTTTTTTCCATGTACATTTGTTTGTCCTAAAAAATAATTGAGGAAACCTTTTTTTTTTTTTTTTTAAAGTAAAAAAGAAACAAGATATCTTTTTGTTTTTATTTTATAGTTGTTATTTAAGTAAGAATTTCAAATCCAACTTCTAACCAAACAAGTAATAGGCATATCATAGGTTGTAAATCCAAATCAAGATTTTTAATTATAATGTTAAACTGTCTAACTAATAACCAACCTTTAAAGACTTAATAAAACAAATGGATGTTGGACGGAGGAAAGGGTTTTTTTAAACTTGTAGTGAAAGTATAGGGAGGTTAAGTGCAACTTTATCCTTCCAATTTTCAAAGCAATCATATACTCGTTTAATTAGTCGTTCAGTTGTTTGTGTATATCTATATTTGTGTGACGTTGTGAGGGTGGTATCGTTTTTTGGTGCAGAACCATCTCTGAAAACATGGAGGGCAGCGAGTAGTTTGAGAGAGAAGGAAGAGTGCAGCAAGTGAAGAGACAGAAATACCCCTACTAAAGGCAACAAGAAGGGCATCTTGGGAATGAAAGAAAAGAGAAAAGAAAGGAGAATGAGGCCAAAGAAAAGGGAGTAGGGGTAAAAAGGGAAAGTGAGGTGTGGGGGTATATTGGGAATTGAAGGAGTGAGATGACATGATGATGGATGGGGCTGGAGCTTAAAAAACACCGAGGACGAGGTGACTCTTTGGAGGTGGGTTTAATGAATAATCACTCTCCACTTGTCATCTCTTTGCAAAATTACTCACATGCCATTTTCTGTTTTCACCACATTAATACAAAATTTCACACAAAAATAAAAACAAATTACTTACGCAAGTTAAAACCAATACACAGTTGTACACGTAACCTTATGTATAACAACAATGTACAATTCAATGACATTTGAATTTTACCCTACAGTATAAAAACTTGACAAAAAATAAAACATATTATTTCATTTAATTATAATAATATTAATCTAAGCAGTTCAAAAAAAAATTATATTATTTTAATAAACTACTTGGATAGCGTGAGTGTTGTTTAATTGGTTTGCCTTTCTATTGTTTTTCATCATTGGCTTGGCCTCATCCAAAGTATAAATATACACGAAAATATTCCATTTATTCATTGACTTTTCTTCTTTTAAATTTCATTGGTTCTTGTAAAATGTGATTATCTAATCACAGGCATGGCTTTTCGCCCTTAAAATTGGTGCACACGTAATCAAACTTCCAGATTATGCATTTACCAATTTAAAAAAATCTATTAAGTTAAAAAAAGTTAGACAATATCTAAGTTAAAAAATTTTAATATAATTTTGAATATATATACGATTTTTTTTCAAAAGAATAAACCACAAGTGAAAATGATAATAAAGCTAATATTTATTCTTGTTTATTTGTTTATTTATTTATTTATTTATTTATTTATTTATTTATTTACATTTTTAGTATCATTATACTATATTAGGTATATTATCGGAGTTTTTTTTTTCTTATATTAGATATATTAATGTTATAAATAACGTCTGTTCTCATTTTATATAGTAATACAAGCACACTCAATTAAAGAAAATTATTTCCTTCTAACTCTAGTAGCTAAATCATCTTAACCTAAGCTAAATACCATGATTGTGAAATTAGGACTATAAACCTTGAACTATATATGAATAATCATTATTGAATGTATTGTTGTCTAAGGATTCATTTGTTTACATGAATGTATTATAATTTATTTGAATGTTGTTTGCTTCATTTGTATACTTGAACGATAGTCGATAGACATGACAATTGATGACAAGACACGACAAAAACATACGACACGAGACGAAATTGGGACGTAACTGAAATTCGGATTCGTGTTCGTGTCAAGTGTAAAAAACACGACGTCGTGTCGTGTCGTGTCGTGTTCGTGTTTGACACGATTTAGCATTTGTATCTCGTGCTTTTCATGTTTGTCGTGTTATATATGATTAAATATTAATTAAATAAACCAAGTTTTATTTTAATTTATCTTTATCGTGTCATGTCGTGTTTGTCGTTATTTAATTGATTCGTTTTCGTGTTAGTTAAAAAAAACACAACACAGTGTCGTGTGGTGTTCGTGTTACTTAAAACACTGCCGTGTCGTGTCAGATACGATGACTCGATTTGTCACCCCTATTGAACGCTATGTCATCTCATGGCATAGAAAGATAGTAATTGTATATTGGAATGTGTATGATCTTAGAGTGAACGGTGTCAATGTTGGTTTGCGAAAGACATCTAGTGATACTATTGAGGTGACGATTCCGATCTAATATGGTACCACCAAAAGAAACTTTTTGTGGGTTGTGGAACCCACTCCAGTGGATATATTTCGAATTTTTTTTCTTTATGTCATTATAAATACCTTTCTTCATACCATTTCACGAAAACACACATTATTCCTATGAATTTCATTCCATTTTACTCTTTAATTTTCATTCTCACTTTCAATTCAATAATTTCTTTAAAAATAAATGTTATTCCAAGTCCGTCATATGCATAGAATGATAGGAAATCAAAGAAATGACATTGATAAGAGCATACACATGCAATGACATTGTTTTTTTAATTACATCAAATAATCTTTACAAAAATCTCTTGTCTATTTAAAAATGGTCCTCACTAATATATATATATATATATATATATATATATATATATATATATATATATATATATATATAGGGTTCGGATCTGGTGAAGACTCCAAAATCGGTAAGGACTGCAAGGACAATTTTCAACCAATCGTCTTAAGGGTAAAATTGTCAAAGTGGCAGCTAGGTGGAATCTTAGGCCATTTGTAGCTGTAACACCTAGTTCAGGTAAACATTTTCTGATATTTTTAATCAAATTCTTTTTAGATTTTAACGTTGGTTACGACGTGGCACTTGCATGTCACGACATGATCATGCTGTTGAAATGCACATTTCCTTTAACTGTCACAACGTGATTACATGAGGGTCACAACGTGACAGCTGTTGCGAGCAAAACCCTAATTTCAGGGATTTTTTTTCCTTATTTAACGGAAGTGAGGGCTAGGGTTAGCCCACCTTCAACCTCCATCAGCTCCCTACACTCCCCCTTGAAACACTAATCCTCCATAGTTGATTTTGAGCTCCATTTGGGTGTTTTCTAGCCAAGAAGAAGGAGATTAGAGTTTGGTGCAGCAACTCAACGCGCAAGGTTCACCATCATCCATTCTCACACATTCTGGACCCTTGTGATTTTCCAAGTTCAATGTTTTATGAGTCTATGAGCTTAGATTTAGGTTTTTATGTGTTTTCTTTCATGTTTAGGCTTAATAGAGTGTTGGGGTTCCATAAAGTTGCCAACTTTATGGATCTCTAGAGTCCCTTAGTGTAGATAAGTGTTGGATCTGAAGTGTAGTAGAGTTTTGGGACTCCTGCATGAGATCTTAACCCCCTTCTTACAATGTTTTGCCCTAACTTGTGTTTGGGACATGCATTGCACATGCATCTCCAAAAAGCTATGATTTTTGTGGTGTTCTAGAATAGAGAAATCCTTTTGGAAGGTCTGGATTGTAAGGCTTAAATGTTTAAGAGCTCAAAGCTCGAGTCTGTCCAGATCATCGTCACGACGTGACATGTTGGGTCGTCACGACGTGATAAGGGTTGATCAACGATTATTTTGTTTTATTATGCCACAAGGTACCCAATAAATGGTCATGACGTGGCAGTTGGGTGAGTAACCTTGGTGTATTGACTTTGACTGTTGACCTTGACCTAGTTTGACTTTAGGTAAAATGTAGGGTTTTAAATTGTAGTATAAGAATTAGCCCATGTTTATTGTATATGTGACTTGTAGAGCTGGTTATTGTATCTCTGTGTGGTACTGCTATCTTCTTGTCTGTGAGGTGAGTATTTCCTCACTGTACCCATGGGTTTAAAGCACCAATTTTGACCCACTAGATTGTGTTATGTATCCTTGTATTGTTATGATGTAGTGATCTTTAGACTGGTAAATCTATATGATTATCTGTAATTGCTAGTTATCATTTATCTGTTGTATATGTCAACATAGTGCAATTTGATTGATGGGGGGGGGGGGATCTAGCTAATTTTGTGGGATTGAGGGCAATCCGGTATGATGTTGTGGGCCTAATATGCATGTTTTATATGTATTGTTATGTGTGATATTTTGGGGAACTCGTTAAGCTTTGTCTTACAATTGTTGATTTCAATGTTTCAGGTACTTCTGATGATCGGGGCAAGGTGAAGGCATGATTGCGCACATCCTCCTATTATCCTATGTTTTGTGTGATGATTGATACTCTGATATTTTATGGATTTTGTTTGTGAAAAATGATTATCTAGCTAGTGTTTTTAAGAAAATGTTTTTATAAAAATGAAAAATTTTGGTATGATTTTTAAGATGTTATAAGTTGGTATCAGTAATATCCTGATGAGGAGGTATTCCCAATTTTAACCCTAAGTATGAAGATTATTTGAAGTTTAGCCCTTATATATGAGAAGTGTTGCAAAATGGCCCATAGTGGCATTTTTGTAAATTCGGGACGAAGCTCACGTATGTTGGGCATATATAAAGTATGTTGGGCGTACGTGCTAGAAGCTCAAACCCTAATTTTTAGGGTTTGGACCCTATTTAAGCATCATTAAGTCACCAAACTACCTTCTTTCATCAGCCTCCAACCCACATACTTGCGAGGTAGTCCAGTCAGGCTGAAGGCCCGGAGAGCGGTCCAGATAGGCTGAAGGCCCAGTGTGGCGGTTCATTCATGCTGAAGGCTCATGTATGCATGTTGCTGTTTGTTATGTTGTGTAACATCCTGATTCTCAGGTATGAGATTTTATATTAAAAAGGCAAATTTTCCTTGGAACTCGTCGACTTGATGGCCTCAAGTCGACGAGTTGAAAGTTTTTGGGTTGCGGATCTTTTTGGACCAACTCGACGATTTTGAGAGGAAGAATCAACGAGTTGGTGGCTGAATATGAAACCTTAATTTTTAGGGTTTTGCACCCTATTTAAAGGCCTTAAGTCCCTTTGATGGCCTCCCTAATCGCCTCCTCTGTCTAGAAACCCAAGAATTCATGCATCTTACCCCAAGTTGAGTGTGTGAGCTTAAAAGTTGCTTCTTTTGGTCTTATTTTTGAAAGAGCTTGAAGTTGGTGGTGCCTAGCTTAATGGGAAAGCTAAAGATCTAGAATCTCCTTGAGTTTAGCTACTCTTTTGAGCTAAAAAGTCGAAAACTTGCTCATCTATTTGCTTAGATCTCTTCCTTGGAAGTTTATTGTCATATTTGACTCATTTTTGGATTGTTCATGGGGTTGAGCATTTCATGGAGTTATCAATTTAGATCTTGATGTTTGGTGGCCTCTTTTGGCTGAAAGTCGCAAACTTTATTGAGTTCTAGGCCTATTTCATGCTTAATATCCCTTATTAAGCTTTCCTTGAGAGTTAGAGCCTTTTTGGGGCATGCATGAACGTAAAGGTTACGTGACATTCCAGCTGTTGGGTGATAGATCTACATCTTGAAACGTTGGACTTGATGAAAAAGGATTGAATGGGTAAGACTTACCGGTAAATCTTGACGAGTTTTCCAGCCAACTTGGCGAGTTGGCTGGGGTTTTTCCCGACGTTATGAATACTAAAGGAACTCGACGAGTTGATAGGTGCACTCGATGATTTAGGTCAACATGGACTGTTGACCTTGACTATTGACTTTGAATTTGACCATGGTTGACCAAGTTTGACTTTTGAGGGCATTTTGGGCATTTCGGAGTTTTGATGGAAATGGCCACATGGTGGTTGTAGCATTTGAGTCAGGGGATGAGGTTTGAGAGTTGGATCTTATCAATCAATGCTCCTTGTGAGGTGAGTGTTCCTCACTATACTTGCGGGTCAAAGGCACCAATGTCGGCCTAGTGGATTGATATACTATTATGCATGTTGCTATGTTGTTATGATATGTTATATCTGTATCCTAGTAGATAAGATAATGATATGCTTAGTGATCTATTGGATCTGTTTGACTGGATGTAGACTGTTATATGATTATATGTTATGTGTGCACATGATTGGTTGGTGGCTGAGGCTTCACTGCTTTGTGTGTAAGCCAACAGGCCGAGGCATTCCAACCCGATGGATGATGTCATAGGGTATTCCATCCCGAGAATGATCGAACCCATAGTATGTTGGCATTCCAACCCGATGGTTGAGGGTTCTGGGGTATTCCAACCTGATGGTTGATTGGACCCTTAGTATGTTAGCATTCCAACCCTATGGTTGAGGTGCCTGGGGTATTCTAACTCGATGGTTGATTGGGCCCATAGTATGATGTTATTATATTTGTGTTATTTGTTATGTATTGGTATTTTAGGGGAACTCACTAATCTTTGGGCTTACAGTTTTGGATTATGTATCAGGTACTTCATAGGATCGCGGGAAGGTGAAGACGTGATCGTGAACCTCCTTATATTTTGATTTACAATTTTGGGATTTCTCTTATGTGGAACTTATTTTGAAAACAATTTGTAAACAATGATGGTTGCGGTTTGTTTGTAAAAGTTTAAATTTTTTCATGAATTTTATAGGTGTTACAAGTTGATAACAAAGCTTTGGTTTGAGTGAATTGGAGGAACACTCGTGTGAATCCAGTCTCAAACTGAGGAAAAATATTTTTAAATGATTTTCAAACGGTTTTCAAAATATTCAAGGCGGATGCGATGTGTACGATCAGCCGGAGCCAGTAAGTGGACCCCAAAATACCATATTGTTATTTGATATTGTGATATGTTAGAACAACATGCTAGTGATAGGCTAGGGATCTTCAGGAATTGCATGATAGAATTGCCTGATTATATGATGCCTGATAGCCTAGGATCACTTTCTTTTATGGAATTGACATCATTACTGTAGTTGCTTAGTGTATGCATCATGGTTATATATAATTAAGATCTTATGGCCGGAGAGTGTTTGCTTTTGTCTTATTTCATGTTCTTGTTTGATGAAGGGATTAGGGTAGGATCAGATATTCAAAAGTCTATAGGGTACAATTTTATTTATGGCTAGTATACACGAGTGCTGCAGGGTTGGTGGAAGTTTCATGGATGATTTGTTCGGGGTCAACCGACCAGTTGTAAGATGATTAGGGATCCTCTAGTAAGTGAAGATTTAGTGTGTAGTTATGCTTGAGAGTATTTTTAGGGTATTATGATGATCCTTGAGACAAATATGGGTAAGCGTGGAAGGTAGTAAGGGCTCGTACTACTGAAAGCACATGAACCATACGCGTAGCAAGGAAGTTACAACCCCTCGGGCTTTGTTGGGAGTTGGTTCCCTGTTATGATATGTGGATTATCTGATATCTTCCTGGTGTGTTTTTAGTATGGTGACTACGAGGCGAGTTGAGATTGTTGGATTAGTGTCTAAGTCAGTAACCATATTTGGTATATACTTGACCCGAGTGTGCATGGTCCTTTTGGGTTGCCTTCACCAAAGCAACTTGACAAGGTAATTTGATATGAGAGAGGAGATATTATGATTTATTAATATATTATAAGAATAATATATTAAAGGAGAAATCATATTTATTTAATTAGTATTAGTCATAAATTAATTAGGAATTAATTTGGTGACTAAAAGAGATTAATTAAATAAAAGGGTATAAACTGTCAAATGTGTGATAGTTGAGTTTTGGGCTAGGAAACCTAATGGACTAAGGGGGAACGAAATTATGATGAAGGATCATCATATTTTCGTCCAAAGGCCTCATTCCATAAGGTTCCTTGGGCTGCTTGGTGGCTAAGCTGTCCATTAGGGTTTTGACTAAAACCCTAGCACCCTATAGTATAAATACATGCCCTATGCTTCAATTTAAGGCCACTTGATTCCAAGGAAACCCTAGGGCCGAAATTAGCATCATTCCCTTCTCTCTCTTTGTTGCCTTCTTGCTTCAAGGTGTTTGTGAGCCATTAGAGGCACTACAATTGTGGTGCTTGCTTTCAAGAGTTCAAGAGAGTTCAAGAGATCAAGGAAACTAGTTGTTATTGCTATATAACAACAAAGGTATGTTTACTACACTTCTATGTAATTTTTCGAAAATTATAGAAGCATGCCAGGGTTTTATTTTGTGTTCATAAAGTTGTATGTCTTATAGTGAAAACATAGATCCAACTAGGGTTGCATGCACACATAGGATTGTTTGTATAAAACCTAACAGTGGTATCAGAGCCATTGGTTTTTTTGTTTTCAATTGGATTTGATGCATATTATGAATTTGACAAATTAGGGTTTATGGCAAGTAAACCCTAAGGCTTGGTGATTTTCGCAAATTAGGGTTGCAAAACCCTAGTTGGCGATTTTTGATAGGGTTCTTAAAACTCTTTTGCCTAGCCTCCATATTTCGAAAATTAGGGTTAAGAAACCCTAGGGATTTCGAAAATCCCTTGCCCCCTAGATAAGATCCCAAGATTTTAGGGATTTGGATATTGCTATCTTTATGATTATCCATTTAATTGTTTAAACTAGATAATTGAAGATCTTGTATTATCCTTTCCATATATTTAAAAATCTAGGGGATAAAAGGATTAATTAAATTAATAATTTAATTTTTTGATAAACCTTAAAGATTTAATAGTTCAAATTAATTGTTTAATTTTGATAATTATTAAATCAAAGTTTTCTTGGTGTTTAAAATTTTTAAATTAAATAGCCTTTATATTCGAAAATTTTAAATACACATTAAGATACTAGTATTTTGAAATGCTTTAAAATACACCCTTATACAATTATGATATTATAAGATTAATTATTATATATGTATAAGAATAAGCTAGTCTTATCGCTAGTAGGCCTCATTCACGAAGCCGGTCTATAAGGTGGGTATAAGGTTGCTGCCTATAAAATGGCGCTTAATGGATGTACACTCACATCTACCGCTTTCTTGACTGGTGGAGGGTCGTTAGCCGAACGGATAGGATAGGGCACTTAATTCCTCATTAAAAGTATAATGGAAATATTAAAGTAACTACATTGTTTTACAAATTCCCACTCTTAGTTACTTTAGGGTAAAATGTGAAAATGATGCTAATCCATGGAATTACACTTCGTACCCTTGTCAAACGTTGATGGAGCGCGTGTGGTTAACCGGCACATCAATTTGGGGATGACATAGGTAGCGAAGGGTGACTCGATGTTTGTCATAGATCAATGGAGCGTGTGTGGTTTACCGGCACATTGATTAGGTGATAGTGACGTTGAGTGCACCACGTTAATTCGCATGGTTATTCACAAATTTGTTTGCGATCCTCGGCATCCCAGTCGCAAATGTGAAATGCATATCGAGATTTAAACATGCCATTGAAAAGTTCAATGAATCTCAAAGATCTAGGAGTTTTCAATACATTTAAAACCTAAATTGCTTTTTCGTTTTTCATGGTGAGAATTAGTGAATCGTCATTCACTTACCTTCAAGTTATTTACTTTTAGAGTACGGCATCCCTTTCTAAGTTGTAAATAATGTTGTTGGGTCCTAGCCCTAATTTCTCATTTGGGTGTTTAATTAGGGATTCATTTCTAATCAAGCTTTGTCCCTTTCTTTTTCAGATGTCTGCTAACAACAACAACAACAACGCTTCTGGGTCATTCTCATTGATGAACTTGTGTCAGAAAGTGACATTTGATGGTTCAAACTTCAACGAGTGGATGAGATACATTCGCATGATCACACGCTACGAGGACAAAGAATATGTCCTCGATGAAAAGCTTGAGAAGATCATCCCAGATGTTGCTACTCCTGAGGAACTGGCCGCCTTTGAGGCCCACGAGCGTGATGCCACGAAAGTTCACTGCATCATGCTGGCCACCATGAACCTCGAACTCCAAAAGTCCTATGAGGACATGTATCCATATGAAATGCATCAGGATTTGCTGGACAGGTATCACCAGAGCGCGAGGCAAGAGCGCTATGAGATCATTACTAGCATGATCACCGCTAAGATGGGGAGTGGAGAATCCCTAACCTCTCATTTGCAGAAAATGCAGAGGTATGTTGATCGTCTTCTCAAACTTAATGTTAAGTTTGATGAGGATTTGGCTATTGACATAATCCTCCACTCCTTGCCCTCCTGCTACAATCAGTTTAGGATGACCTACCATATGAACAAAGAGGAGGTCTCCTTGAGCAAGCTCCAAGGACTCTTGAGGACTGCTGAGAGCAACCTCAAAGACAAATCCGTTGCACAGTCGCCTGCTGTGGCCGCTCCCGTGATGGCGATAAGTCAAGGAAAGGGTAAAAAGAGGAAGGCACCATGTAAGAGCCACCATAAGGGGAAACCCCGTGATGGTTCGTCATCAAGTGGGACCAAAGCAGGCCCCATTAAACCCTCTTCCGATCCTAAAGAAGCAGAGTGCTTCTATTGCCACCAAAAGGGCCACTGGAAGCGAAGCTGCCCACAATATCTGCAGGACATAAGAGATGGGAAGATCAAGCCCACATTTGCAGGTATGTATTCTATTAAATCTAATAACTCATCATTTGCTACTTCATGGTTTCTTGATACAGGATGTGGTTACCACATTTGTTCTGATTTGCAGGGCCTAAAAAGAAGTAGGGAGATGGAGCATGGGAAGATGAACCTGATTATGGGAAACAGAAGATCGTCGCCTGTGACCAAAGTCGGTGTTTATTCTTTAGTGTTAAGTAATGGGTTAGGAATAGATTTAGAGAATTGCTGTTATTCGCCAGATATGGCAAGAAACATTATTTCTTTTCATGGGTTGTTTAGACAAGGTTTCAGATATTCTTTTGATAATAGTAATGGTTCTATTAATGTTTATTTGAATGGTGTCTTTTATTTCAATGCATTACCTTGTAATGGGATTTATGAATCAGTGATGATTGTTGATAATTTTGGAAATAATGTTTTGAATATTGATTCGTCTACTAGTCTAGACAAAGCATGCTTGTGGCATTGTCGTCTTGGCCATGTCAACAAGAAACACATAGCCCAACTCCAAAAGGATGGAGTGTTGGAGTCATTCGACCTTAGGGACGATGACACGTGTGAGTCTTGTTTACTTGGGAAGATGACCAAGTCACCCTTTACTGGCACTTATGAAAGGGGTGAGGGTTTATTGGATCTCATACACACCGATGTGTGTGGGCCCTTTAGATCCACCACAAGGGATGCTTGTCGCTTCTACGTGACTTTTACAGATGATTATAGCAGATATGGATATATCTACTTGATCAAGCAAAAGTCGGAAACCTTTGAAAAATTCAAAGAGTTTAAGAATGAAGTGGAGAATCAGCTGGGCAGGAAAATCAAGATGCTTCGGTCAGACCGAGGAGGAGAGTACCTAAGTCTTGAGTTTCACGACTATCTAAAAGAATGTGGAATCGTTTCGCAATTGACGCCTCCGAGAACGCCACAATTGAATGGTGTGGCTGAGAGACGTAATCGAACCTTGTTGGACATGGTTCGTTCTATGATGAGTCGGACTTCGCTACCAATAGCTTTCTGGGGGTATGCCTTAGAGACTGCCGCCCATATACTTAACTTAGTTCCCACTAAGAAGGTTTCCAAGACTCCTCACGAGATGTGGACAGGGAAGGCTCCCTCGTTGGCGCATATCAAGGTTTGGGGTTGTGAGGCTTTCGTACGACGAGAGACTCACGACAAACTAGAACCTCGCAGTGAGAAGTGTTATTTCATCGGCTATCCGCAGAAATCTTTTGGCTACCTTTTCTATAGACCGAGTGACAATGTTGTCTTCGTTGCTAGAAGAGGGGTTTTCCGAGAAAGGGAATTAATAAGCCAAGAAGACAGTGGGAGGCAAATTGAACTTGAAGAAATTCAAGATCAAAGCGATGAAGGAACCTCGGACACTGGCACTCAACTTGAGGAGGAAACTCCTGTTGAACCTATTGACGAGTCCCTACCTCTTCGACGTTCCACTAGGGCTAGCGTTCCACCCCAGTTTTATGGTTTTCATATTACTACTGAAGGGGATACATTTATTAGTGATAGTACACTAGTAAATTTGGATGAACCTAGCAGCTATAAGGAAGCCATGGCAGGCCCGGAGTCTGCAAAATGGAAAGAGGCTATGGACAACGAGATTCAGTCCATGTACGACAACCAAGTTTGGAATTTGGTTGATAATGTACCGGGTCGTAAGACAGTCGGGTGCAAGTGGATCTTCAAGAAGAAGACGGACATGGATGGGAAAGTGCATACTTATAAAGCGCGATTGGTTGCGAAGGGCTTTACTCAAACTCCCGGAGTTGACTATGATGAGACCTTCTCACCAGTTGCGAAGATAAAGTCTATTAGGGTGATGCTTGCCATAGCTGCGTTTCATGATTATGAAATATGGCAGATGGACGTGAAAACCGCTTTCCTTAATGGAAAGTTGGCTGAGGATGTCTATATGAATCAGCCAGAAGGTTTTGTCGATATGAAGCATCCGAATAGAGTATGTAAGCTTGAGAAATCTATTTATGGATTGAAACAAGCATCTCGCAGATGGAATCTTTGTTTTGACGAGAAGGTTAAAGAGTTTGGCTTTCTGCGAAGCGAAGATGAATCTTGTGTGTATGTCAAAGCCAGTGGGAGTATAGTAAGCTTCCTCGTATTGTATGTCGACGACATACTACTCATAGGAAACGATGTCCCAACCTTGCAGGAAGTCAAGTCCTGGCTTGGGAAATGCTTCGCTATGAAGGACCTCGGAGAAGCCGCTTATATTCTGGGAATAAGAATAGTAAGAAACAGGGAAAAGAGACTGATAGGACTCAGTCAGGATACATACTTGGAAAAGGTACTAAAGCGTTTTAGTATGGAAAATTCCAAGAAAGGGGAGTTGCCAATCCAAAGCAATACCAAGCTGAGTAAGACTCAGAGCCCGAGTACAGAGACAGAGATAGCTGATATGAGCCGAGTACCTTACGCTTCCGCAGTAGGCTCTATCATGTACGCTATGACTTGTACTCGCCCTGATGTGGCCTTCGCTTTAAGCATGGTCAGCAGATATCAAGGGAATCCTGGTAGGGCACATTGGATTGCGGTTAAGAATATTCTTAAGTACCTTCGGAGGACCAAGGGATGGTTTCTAGTCCTCGGTGGGAGTGATGACTTAAGGGTACGAGGGTACAGTGATGCTAGTTTTCAGACGGATCGGGATAACTTCCGATCGCAGTCAGGCTGGGTCTTTACCCTAAATGGAGGAGCAGTGACTTGGAAAAGTTCCAAGCAAGAGACCGTAGCTGATTCAACGTGCGAATCAGAGTATATTGCGGCGAGCGAAGCGTCAAAGGAGGCTATATGGTTGAAGAACTTCATTGGAGACCTTGGAGTTGTGCCATCCATAAAAGAGCCCGTGGAAATTTTCTGTGATAATGAAGGAGCGGTTGCCTTAACCAAGGAACCAAGGGATCATGGCAGATCTCGACATATCGACAGGAAATACCACTTTATTAGACATCGGGTAGAAGAGGGACTCCTCGTTGTGAAGAGGGTATCGTCAGAAGATAACCCAGCAGATCCCCTTACAAAGGGACTGAGTAGGGTCAAGCATTTGCAGCACGCTAGGAGCGTAGGGCTGAAGGACGATATTAGTTTAGATTAGATATGTAGAAAACTTGTAATAGATAATGTCATATTCAACAAATGATGATTAAATAAAGGTGTGTTATTTATAAGAAAGTTTCTATCTTGTGTTGATTATTTATCTATTGTGTCGATTTTGCATGTTTTGACTTCCTGAATAATAAGATTATTCGAACAGTTCACAATCGCTCATATGTTGGAAGTAGATATGAAGGAAGATTGTCATAAATTTGTTTGTAGATTGTCTGAAAAGTTTTAGACATAGCAAAGGTTTGCTGCAAAGTTTATGAGTGCTTATGAAATCTGTATTGAGCATTGAAATAGACCCACACTTGCTGGTATTACTTCATGAATGTTATCACAAGTGATCGCAAGATGATAATATCATATAATCTTTAAACCTAGAGATATGGTTATTGTTTACTAGTTGATTATACATTGATAATGTGAAAACGCATCAGTAACTTGATGTTATAAAACGTATTATTGTGTGTGGTTTAACTAGTAAATGATAAAGGCATATTAGTCAACGTTTTCTGTTCCTTTTATTCTGTGAGGATAAAAGCGATATCTCGGCCACTTGATGATTTGGTTTGACTTATGTGCCGGGCCCGGTCAGGATAAAGTTGATGTGTTCAACTGAGTTCTATGTCGAACAAATCAGAAATCAAGAAATAGAATGCTAGACAATAAGTATTGTTAGCATGATATCTAGAACAGAGGATTATACGATCCCTTATCTGAAGGACAGATTATTGGTCAGAGTTGACAGCGGCTATTGAAAGCTACGATTGCTATCGGGTACGGAAGTTATACGTGAGATATAGTTACTAGACTTATCCAAGTGGGAGACTGTTGGATTAGTGTCTAAGTCAGTAACCATATTTGGTATATACTTGACCCGAGTGTGCATGGTCCTTTTGGGTTGCCTTCACCAAAGCAACTTGACAAGGTAATTTGATATGAGAGAGGAGATATTATGATTTATTAATATATTATAAGAATAATATATTAAAGGAGAAATCATATTTATTTAATTAGTATTAGTCATAAATTAATTAGGAATTAATTTGGTGACTAAAAGAGATTAATTAAATAAAAGGGTATAAACTGTCAAATGTGTGATAGTTGATTTTTGGGCTAGGAAACCTAATGGACTAAGGGGGAACGAAATTATGATGAAGGATCATCATATTTTCGTCCAAAGGCCTCATTCCATAAGGTTCCTTGGGCTGCTTGGTGGCTAAGCTGTCCATTAGGGTTTTGACTAAAACCCTAGCACCCTATAGTATAAATACATGCCCTATGCTTCAATTTAAGGCCACTTGATTCCAAGGAAACCCTAGGGCCGAAATTAGCATCATTCCCTTCTCTCTCTTTGTTGCCTTCTTGCTTCAAGGTGTTTGTGAGCCATTAGAGGCACTACAATTGTGGTGCTTGCTTTCAAGAGTTCAAGAGAGTTCAAGAGATCAAGGAAACTAGTTGTTATTGCTATATAACAACAAAGGTATGTTTACTACACTTCTATGTAATTTTTCGAAAATTATAGAAGCATGCCAGGGTTTTATTTTGTGTTCATAAAGTTGTATGTCTTATAGTGAAAACATAGATCCAACTAGGGTTGCACGCACACATAGGATTGTTTGTATAAAACCTAACAGAGATTAGATCCGGATCGAGATCAGGGGCTGACAGGTAGATGGGATCAGATGAGTTGGATGCCAGGATTAGGAGGTTTCTCTGTGGGGAGGTTGTGGCCATTGTCCGGGATCAGTTACCGGAGCTATTTAGGTCTATTAAGACAGTGATGATGGAGTATTTTGATGACAGATACGCGGTCGTTGCTAAGATTGCTACTGTTTCAGCCTCTGCAGACGTGACATCTGCTGGTGTTGAACAGGTCACGTAGTTCAGTATCGGGACTTTGATAATACGAAGCCCCTGACTTTTGACGGAGTTTAGGACCCGATCATAGCCATGAGGTGGCTTTTTGATGTGGAGGGGTGTTTCTTCACGTATTCATGCCCTGCTGACCAGAAGGTCAAGTGCGCTCTGAACCTTATGAGGTCCGGAGTGAAGGATTGGTGGAGGCTCGCTACTAGTTATTATTCTGCAGAGCAGAGATCTGCTGTGTCATGAGAGCAGTTTTCTGAGATGTTCCGCTCCTGGTATGTTCTGCTGGTGGAGCATGAGAGGTTAGCACATGAGTATCTGGACTTGAGACAAGGTTCCGAGACGGTGATGGAGATCACCAAGAGAGCCATGTTCTTCCCTGAGTTTGCTGCATCCGAGCACGCTCAGATGACATGTTACTTGAGCATGGTCAAGATGGAGATCATGCAGTTTGTTTCTATTCAATGCTATAGTTCATTGTTGGAGATGCAGGAGGCCGTTAGGCGCGTGAGATTGAGATTGAGTTACAGACTCAGGAGACGAGACCGGCCCGACGCAGTCACAACCTGTGCCGAAGTGGTTCAGGGTCGTTGACTCCAGGTCGGGGAGTCAGAGGGGTCACACTTGTGGGAAGTGCGGCAACGTACATGATGGTGTTTGTCGGTCTTCTTTGGGTTGCCACAAATGTGGCAAGCAGGGCCATATTGCGAGAGATTGTCAGCAGCAGACTCTAGCTTCGGGCATCAGACCGTGTCATCATTATGATCAGGTGGGCCATATGAAGGCCTAGTGTCTCTTATTAGCCGTTAATCCGGCGTGGGCTACTTTGAGGATCACTGACGGGAGTCAGGGCAGGGCGGAGCCCCCGAGGGCTCGAGATCGCGCTTTCCAACTTACTGCCGATGAGGTCAGGGCAGCACCAGATGTTGTGACTGGTATGTTTCTATCCCTTATCTTGTTGATTATGTTTATTTTATGTTCATATGTTGTGCCTTTGATAAGTACGTCTTAGTGAACTCCTTGCCTGCTCTTGTATTGTTTGACTCGGGTACGAGTCGGTGCTTTATCTCTCGATGTTTTAGAACGGAGTTTGCTTTACCCATAGGGGAGTTGGAGTGTCCGTTGCGAGTTTCTATCGCCAACAAACACGAGATTTCTGCTTCTTCGGTTTATCAGGGTTGCGTTCTGGAGATTTTCAGGGTATCCTTTCCGATTGATTTGATTCCTGTTCCCATGGGGGATGTCTGTATAATAGTTGATATGGACTGGTTGAGCCGTTTCGGTGTTGTGATCTACTTCAAGGTTCAGCGTGTGGTAGTTCGATCCCCAAGTGGGGGAGAACTGGTTATTTATGGAGAGGGCATCAGGTTGGGTTCAGGGTTTTGTTCGGCAACCAGGGCTCGATAGTATATTCAGCACGGGTGCGTGGGTTATTTGGCTTATGTAGTGGATACGCGAGTTAGGGAGGAGGATGTGGAGAAGACTGTGTTTCAGACTCGATATGGGCATTATGAGTGTGTGGTGATGCCATTCGGTTTCACCAATGCGCCTGTAGTATTTATGGATTTGATGAATCGGGTGTGCAGGCCGATGCTCGATCACTCGGTTATCGTGTTTAGGGGTGTTCGTTTGGATGGATCGGTTTGATCCGATCCAATCAAGTAAATCTAAATTGATTTCGGTTTTCAAAACATGCATCCGAATTGTCCAAACTAAATCCAGATCCAATCCGATCCAACTACAATTCAGTTGGATATGTTTTTATAATTCGGTTTTCAAAAACGAAACATTTTAAAACGACATATAATTATAATATTACCCAACTTTATACAAGAAGCAAAAACAAATAATTTAGTTGTGATTTGAAATTTATAAACAACTAATAAGAAGATATATTATAGTTAATTGTTTTTATAGATAAAAAACTTTCGAGAGAAAATGCATATTAATGTTTTTTTTATCGGGTGAAACGTTTTGAACCTATTTGAAAAAATTAATTACAAAATTAATACATAACTATAAATATATATTATAAATAGATAAATAACAAATGTTTATTCGGTTTTTTGGACTATTCGGTTCTTATTTTATAAACCAAAATCAATCCGAAATCCAAAATAATAATTTGGTTTTGTTGAAAACCAATCCAAAAATCCAAATATCTGAACCAAATAGTTCAATCCAAATTGTCCAATTGGATAATTCGGTTTTATCCGAATAGTGAACAACCCTAATCGTGTTCATTGATGATATCTTGGTGTATTCCAAGACCAGAGAGCAACATGAGGAGCATCTTCGTGAGCTTCTAGGGGTTTTGCAGCAACAATGGCTTTATGCCAAGTTCTCGAAGTGCGAGTTTTGGTTATGAGAGGTCTAGTTCCTTGGACACCTCGATAACCAGGATGAGATTTTGGTTGATTCGGCCAAGATTAAGGCAGTTATGCAGTGGGAGGTTCCAAAATCTCCATCAGATATCATGAGTTTTCTAGTTTGGTAGGGTACTACCGAAGATTTATTCAGGATTTCTCCAAGATTGTAGTACCCCTCACTCGTCTGACGAGGAAGGGGTGGATTTCTAGTGGGCCCCTGAGAAGCAGGCAGCGTTTGAGACCCTTCGGCAGAGACTTTGAGAGGCTCCAGTTTTGATCCTCCCGGAAGGAGTCGAGGATTTTGTGGTTTTCTGTGATGCATCTATCACAGGGTTAGAGGTATTCCTCATGCAGAGAGGATGAGTGATAGCTTATGCTTTGCGACTGTCACACCCCTGAACCGAGTAAACGGCGGAACGTCCGGGGGTGGATGACGTCATATACAATATCATAATAATTGAATAATAAAGATCAAAGCATAAAAACATTATATTGATAATTGAATATTTACATTCGATTTGAATCATTTTTTGACTCCAAAAGCAAACAACAAAAATATAAGACGTAACAATACTAAGCTCCGTCTTCACCAAAACCTGTGTGGGTTTCTGTCTATTGATTTCTTGAGAATACAAGTTGTTTTGAAAAAGTGTCAACAATTAATTTGGTGAGTTCATAAGTATTTTGTATGAGAAATATACGTCTTTGTTCCTTGAAAATGATAGTGTGTTCTTCCAGAAAATCCAGTATTTTCTTTAGGATGTAATGTAGTCTTAAATGTTCCAAGACCAAAGTGGAATAGTATTGTTGTAAAACCATTTGAATGCATGTTTCCAGGAGTGTAAGTTGTGTTGTACTGGACAATAATGTACTGTAGTTGTATCTGTATAAAACTCTTTGAATGTATGTTTCCAGAAATGTACTCGGTGTTATACTGTAAAGTAATGTAATGTAGTTTTAAATAAATAAAACTATTTGAAGTTGTGTATGTATTTGTAAACTAGACGTATTGTTAATACCCATTGTGAGTTATTATAACCATACTTAGCGACTGTTGGCATGTTACGACGTTCTTCAAGTGTCGGAATGTTACGACATTTGTCACCCCAGACCTGCCGGTCTAACTGTAGCTAACTGTTTAGGTACGAGATTGTCAGTCTCGTATAGATCTATACATAATTGTCACGCTCTCCCTCCAGGAGACTTTGGTTATAAAAACAAGACTTCTGTTGGTACTTAGGTAAGTACTTGAGGACGTGTCTCACAAAGATATATTGACTGTTTACATGTAGTACGATGAAAAATCCTTTTTCTTGTAAATGTATGTATCACCCTTTTATAGTGGTTACATGGTATAAAATAATTATACTTTGGAATAATTATTTTATATTGTATCTTTAGAAGGTAGAATAGTGTGTATGTTCCATAAACCATACCTATAATAGTTTATATAAATGTTTCGTTCAAATAGTGAACCCGTTGTATACTATTATCAAAATTTTCATGATAATAAAATGAAATGAAATAATTACATATGTTTGTTTATATATTTTTACCCTTTTTGCTTGACATGTTACAAAAGGGTTAAAGTTTTATTGTAATCAAACATGTATCCATATGTATATTTATATTTTTTTTAAAATATAAATGTAACGGTTCGTATTTGAACACAATTTTTCTTGTGTTTTACTTGTATTCCCCCCTAAGTTGTGAAAACTGTAGGGGTATGAACTCACATCGGGTGTGTTCATGGCTGACTTGAAAAATGATAGGAATGTTCTTCGGGTTAGAATACGCGAAACTAGTCATATCCTAATTTGTTTTAAACACATAATACATGTCCAAATTAGATAAACTAACCATTTAAATGTTAAATAATACTAATTTGTGTAAGGTTACTTACAAGGTTTGAAGGAGGTTCCTGGAAAAGTTTGATGAAGTTACTGGGTAAGCATATGAATATTTGAAGATTGTAGGAAGATAGTTTGAAGATTGGAAGAAGTTCTTATGAACTTTTGAGAGCAAAAGTGGTGTGAGTTTGGACGTAAAAATGAGGATTGTGAATGGTGTTTTCGGCCTACTATTTATATATGGAGGAAAATTGATGTGATAGTTACATTGAAATGTGTATTTTATCCTCTTGAATAGTGTGCCATCGGATAATGTTTGGGTTTTCGGCTTATCTTACAAACTGAGAATCATGATTTCGGTCAAAAGGTCCAACCGAGAACCCTTGGTTCTCGGTCTAGAGGGTCTTCGGCCAAGGGAGTTCTCGGTCACAAGGTTCTCGGTCCCATGGGTTCTTGGTTCCAAGCTTGTTCTCGGTGGGTGGGTTTTTGATTCCAAAAATCGAAAACCTCAAAAGCAAATATTACTTTTTCTTATTTAATTTAAACTATTTAATTATTTGATTATATTAACATAATTGACTTGCCCTGGCTTTGGTTTGACTTTTTTGACTTTTAATGACCCGGAATAACCGGTTGTTACAATGGCAATTGAAGCCACATGAGACGAGGTATACCACACATGATCTTAAGTTGGGGGAGGTGGCTTGCGCCCTCAAGATTTGGAGGCATTACCTTTATGGGGTCCATTGTACCATCTACACAGATCACAAGAGTTTGAAGCATATTATTGTAACACCGTAAATTTCAAACAATTTTTTTTTTCATTTTTAAATCACATAATTCTCATTAACACATTTCACGAAAAACCCAAAGTGTCAAACTATAAAAAACACAAATCCATAATTGTTTGAATATAAATCTAGGATCCTCAAAAACATAACTCCATCTCGTGTATACAATCAAGTCGGCGCCTTCCTGCGATCCTGAGAAGTACCTGAAACACATATCACATAACACAGTAAGCACAAAGCTTACTGAGTTCCCAAAAATACCACACACCTCTAATTTGCCTATCATGGCTATATCTTGATAAAGAACCTCCGGTCAATGTGTCTCAGTGGAGACCCTCCGGTCCCACAACCCGGGTTGGACCCTCCGGTCCTAACTCAATAAAGTTCAGAATAATACACAACATAAATCACTAAGACATAATGCAGAATATCACAATACTCAATAATAGCATACAATACCCCCCAGTCACACAAGTTACCACTCATGGGAAGTATAGTGAGAAGACCCACCTTGTAATTAAGCAAGTAAACCTCGCACCCCTTGAACGGTCTAATCCTCGCCTACACGTCATAATCATCTCTAATTAACACTTATAACCTCAACTCAAATAATTTAAGCTAACCTCTTTCTCTAACTCTTGGAAAGGGCAAAAGACCATTTTACCCTTCCATTGTCTCCATAATCCATGTCTAGACCAAACCCTAAAAGTCAACAGAAGTCAACACTCAAGTCAACATTCCATGTTGACTTAACTCGTCGAGTGCATCTATGCAACTCGTCGAGTTCCTTCATTTTCTCAGAAATATCGCGAAAGTCTAACTCAACTCGATGAGTTGTCTCATCAACTCGTCGAGTTACACTGTGTCCAGACTCTTCGGGGAAAACCCAAACTGACTCGTCGAGTCCCTTCAGACCCTATCCTCATTCATATGGTTTTAGGCAGAAAAACGTCTCAGACTCTGGATCTAACCTTCTAAGGCTCACTTATCATGTAAAGTTGCAAGCTTTACGCTCATGCATGGCATCTAGGGCTCAAAATGCATTAACAAACTCCATAAGGGGTTTCATACATAGAGACTTGTCCAAAGCTTGATAAAGCTTGGATCTTTGGGCTCATGGGACCTCCTTTTTTCTAGATTTGGAGTCTCAACTCCATGACAAGCTCCGGCAACTCAAAACTACAAGATAAGGGGGAAAAGCCCTAAAACTCCTTAGAAGGAGATCTATAAAAAGGATTGATCAAGGTGGTAGCTTTTTACCTCCAAACTGAAGCTAGCACAAAAAAAATTCTTGACCCAAAGGCCTCTTCTTGTTCCAAGGCTTGATGCCCTTCAACCCTCTTCCAAATATGCACTAGAACACCCAAAGTTAGCTCCTCTCTCTCACAAGCAAATACTCATGACTAGGATTTCTCACAGGGTATTAGGGTGACAAGGGTGGTGGAAATGAGGGCTTAAGGTCCTTTAAATAGTACACAAACCCTGGAAATTAGGGTTTTATCACTCAGCACCTACTTTTTGAGTTGGGGTCCTCCAACTCTTTAAGTAGACTCTAGAATTACTGGGCCAATTAACTCCTCTACTCGGTGAGTTGGGGCATCCAACTCATCGAGTTGCTCTGAAAATATGAAAATAAATTAATTAAATATTGTACCTGGGAGTCGGGTGTTACAATCATGGATCAGTCGAACCTGAACATGAGGCAGCGCTGGTGGCTGGACGTAGTTAACGATTATAACTGCGAGATCCTTTACCATCCTGGTAAAACGAATTTGGTGGCAGATGCCCTGAGGCGCAATGATCTTCTATTCCGATGACATGTATGAGGATATCTGTGGATTCTGTTGGATTAATGTCTAAGTCCATGACTATAATTGGTATGTACTTGACCCGATTGGCATGGTCCATTTGGGTTGCATGGCATCAGAACAATTTGGATAGACTTTTGTGAGAAAAGGATAATTATGATTTGTTAATATATTATAAGTTCTAATATATTAATATGAAATCATATTATTTAATTAGTATTGATCAAGAATTAATTTGGAGTTAATACTGTATTCAAAAGGAGGCTAATTAAATATATGGGGATTGATTGTGTAAATCATTCATTCTTATATATGCGGGCTTATGATCCATAGTTCTTCATGTTGGGCTAAACCCATGGAGTAACCCATGGATACTCCATGGAGGTTTTAACCCATGGAGCATGAAGAATATGGAAAGACATGAGTTACATGGTGTAACCCTAATAGCCACCATATATAAGGACGCCATGGCTCAAGAATTTGGCACTAGTGTGTGTACACATAAGGGCTAGCCTATTTGAGCATAGGAACCTTTTCTCTCAAGTTATTCCAAGTTGTTGGTGATGTTGTGTGAACCATTTGAGGTGTTACACTTGAGGCACTAGGCTCTTAAGCTCCATGGAATCAAGCTACATGATAAGGTATGTCTTCTAACTTGTTTATAATACCCAAGTATCAATGGTTGTATGCTAGTTAGGGTAATACCTTGGAAAGTTCAAGTTTGCATGTATAATAGAGAAAACATAGATCCAAGGTATTTAGGGTTGCATGTACACCATAGGACTGTTAGAATGCTCAAAACCCTTCATATTCTCCACTTGTGGGTTTGATTACGGAGGCTCAGGCTGAGGGTGTTCGAGATAGAGAATTGGAAGATTGAGAGGATCATGGGTGAGATTGCCAGATTTGTTCCCGACAATCATGGTTTGTTAAACCATTGTGATCAGGTTTGGGTGCCAATTTCTGGTGGGGTCAGACAGATTTCACGACTTTATCTTGGAGATATTCGTGGTATCTTACCAGATATACTTGATTCCCATGGGGGATGTGTGCATAATTGTTGGGTTGGACTGGTTGAGTAGGGTTGGAGTTGTGATCAATTGTGAGAGGCATTTAGTGGTGGTTCGAACCCCAAGTGGGGGGAGTTGATCATTTATGGCGAGGGCACCAGGGTTTGTTCAACTTTTTGTTTAGCAATCAGGCCAAACAATATCTCCAGCATGGATGTTTGGGTTATCTAGCTTATATGGTCAATACTCAAGGTGAGGGAAGGGTTTGATTTCAGATGTGACAGTGGTCAGAAAGTTTCCAGATGTGTTTCCGGAGTATTTACCTTGTGTGCCTCCCATGAAGCAAGTGGAGTTCATGATCAATTTGATTCCCGGTGTGGCCCAATTGCTAAGGTGTCGTATGGCTTTGCACCACCAGATATGCAAGAGTTGTCCTTTCAGGTTCAAGAGCTATTGGACAAGCAGTTTTTCAGACCGAGCAGTTCAACCTGGGGAATACCGATTCTGTTTTTGAAGAAGAAGGATGGGTCTCGTCATATGTGCATAGATTATCAGGAATTGAACAAGCTGACGGTAAATAATCGTTACCCATTTCCTAGGATTGATAATCTCATCGACACCTTGAGCCGCAAGGCGACTGGTGCTTGTGTCTGAGGACTCTGTTTGAGGATGACCATCAATTGCCTACTGCTGGATTTGATCAGGGAGGCTCAGGTCAAAAGAATCAGTAAGCAGAATTGGAAAAAGGAGAGAATCAAGGGTCATATTGACAGATTTGCTACCACTATTCGTGGGCTTATAACTCGGTACAGGCGGGTCTGGGTTCCAGTTTTTGGTGGGGTCCGACATGGAACCACGAAGATGTATCGAGACTTGAGACTTAGTTATTCATGGCCATTCATGAAGCAAGAGATAATATGGTATGTGGATAGATGCTTGAACTGTCGAATGGTTAAGGTTGAGCACCAAAGGCCGTATGCAAGCTGTAGCCTTTGGAGGTTCCCATGTTGAAATAGGAGCAGCTCACCATGGATTTTTTACCAAATTACCGAGGATGGACAAGGGATTTGATGTTATATGGGTTATTGTTGACCATTTGAACAAGATTGCCATTTTCTTACCATTCGGGAGAGTTCTTCGGCCGAGAAACTGGTCGACGTGTATGTGCATGAGATTGTCTCTCACCATGGTGTACCAGTTTCTATCGTATCGGATCGTGAGGTACGATTTACTTCTTGATTTTGGTAGAGATTTCATGAGGATTTGGGTACAAGACTGCATTTTAACATTGCTTATCACCCCATACCGATGCCTAGAGTGAGCGGACCATTCAGATGCTCGAGGATATGCTGAGGGCTTGTGTTATTCCCATAACTGAGTTTTCGTACAACAAAAACTATCATTCTAGCATTGGGGCACCGTCGTATTGTTATATGTTGATAGACGACGTTCCGAGATGGAGTTTAATGTTGGGGATATGGTATTATTGAAGGTATCACCCTGAAAGGGTGTTATACGCTTCAGGAATAGGGGAAAGTTGGGCCCATGATTTATCAAACCTTTTCGAGTAGTGGACAGGGTATGCAAGGTAGCTTATCAACTGGATCTACCTGATGAACTTAGTCAGATTCATAGCACCTTCCATGTGTCTCTGCTTTGGAAGTGTGTGGTTGATGATTTATTGGTGATTCCGTTGAACAACATTCGGGTCGATGAGGACCCGAGTTATTTAGAGAGGCCGGTAGCTATCTTGGATATAAAGACGAAGACCTTGCGCAACAAGTTGGTTCCCCTAGTTAATGTTTAGTGGAAGCATCAGAATGGTTCTGAGTGGACTTGGGAGCCCGAATCAGAGATGCACAAGCACTACCCAAATTATTCGTAGTCGAGGATTTCAAGGAAGAAATCTAGTTCAAGTGGGGGAGAATTGTAACACCCAGTTCAGGTAAACATTTTCTTAGATTTTTAATCAAGTTCTTTTATGTTTTTAACCTTGGTCACGACGTCGACACCTGCATTTCACGACGTGACCATACTCTTGAAACACAAATTTCCTTTAAGTGTCACAACGTGATCACATGAGGGCCACGATGTGATATCTATTGCGATCCAAACCCTAATTTCAAGGATTTTTCCCTATTTAAGGGAAATAAAGGATAAGGTTAGCCCACCCTCAGCCCCTATCACCTCCCTACACTCCCCCTTGAAACCCTAATCCCCTATAGTTGATTTTGAGCTCCATTTGGGTGTTTTCTAGCCAAGAAGAAGGAGAGATAGAGTTTGGTGCATCAACGTGCAAGCTTCACTGTCATCCATTCTCACACATTCTGGACCCTTATGAGTTTCCAAGTCCAATGTTTGATGAGCACATGAGCTTAAATCTAGGTTTTCATGTGTTTTCTTTCATGTTTATGCTTGATAGAGTGTTGGGGGTCCATAAAGTTGCCAACTTTATGGATTGCCAGAGTCCCTTAGTAGAGATAAATGTTGGATCTGAAGTGTGGTAGAGTTTTGGGACTCTTGCATGAGATCTTAACCCCATTCTTACATCATTTTGCCATCACTTGTGTTCGGGACATGCATTGCACATGCATGTCCAAAAAGCTACATTTTTATGGTGTTGTAGAATAGAGAAAGCCTTCTAGAAGGTCTGGATTGCATGGTTTAAAGGATTAAGAACTTAAAGCTCAAGTTTTTCCAGAACTTCGTCACAACGTGACACGTTGGGTTGTCACGATGTGACGAGGGTTGATCCATGATTATTTTGTTTTATTATACCATGACGTGACCAATGAATGGTCATGACGTGGCGGCTAGCTGAGTGACCATGGAGTATTGACTTTAACCTAGTATGAATTTAGGGTTTTAGACTGTAGAATGAGAATTAGCACATGTTTGTTGTATAGGTAACCTGTAGAGCTGGTTATTGGATTTGTGTGTGGTACTGCTATCTTCCTGTTTGTGAGGTGATTTTTTTCTTCACTGTATCCATGGGTCGAAGGCACCAATGTCGACCCGCTAGATTGTGTTATGTATCCTTGTGTTGCTATGTTGTAGTGATATGTAGATTGGTAGATCAGTATGACTACATGTAATTGCTAGTTACCATTTATCGGTTACATATGTCGATATAGTGTATTTGGGGTTGAGACAGTAACGCTTTGTGTTGTAAGCCAACAAACTCGAGAGCAATCCGGTCATGAGTTGTGGGCCGGTAGGGCAGTCCAGTCTCATGATGTGGGCTCGGGAGCAAGCCAGTCATGAGTTGTGGGTCGGGGTGGGTAATCCAGTCTCATGTTGTAGGCTAAGGGGCAATCCAATATGATGGTGTGGGCCTAGTATGCATACTTTATATGTATTGCTGTGTGTAAGGTGTCTAAGTCCATAACTTATTTGGTACATACTTGACCCGGCCTGGCATGGTCCATTTGGGTTACACTTCACCCAAACGATTTATGGATAATTTTATGAGAATTGTATACTTATGATTTATTAATATATTATAAGTTATAATATATTTATATGAAGTCATGTTATTTAATTAGTTTTAGTCTTAAATTAATTATGAATTAATTTAGAGATTAAAAAGAAGACTGATTAAATTATGGGCTATATATGTTTTATATAGTGTGGGCTAATACTCATTTGTTAATGGGCTAAGCTAATATGGAAGTCCATGGATGATCCATGGAGCTTTTAACCCATGGATCCTTGGAAAGGAAAAGACATGGGTTATTAGGGTTTCACCCTAACCATGCACACTATATAAAGAAGCATATGATGCAAGAAATGTGACTCTAGGAGTGTGAGACTTAGTGGTGGCCGATTCCACAAGAAAGTATACTACTCTCTCAAAGTTTTCCAAGTGTTTGTGGTGATTTGTGATTCCATTTGAGGCATTCACACTATTGGTGCTTGGCTCTCAAACTCCAAACAATCAACCATCATCAAAAGGTATGTATTTCTACTAGTACTTTTATCATTCATAATCCTTATGTTATGCTAGTTAGGAAGAAACCTTGGAAGTTATTATTTGCATGTATTTTAGAAGAAAACATAGATCCAAGGTTTATTAGGGTTGCATGCACACTTAGGACGTGTTAGATTGCTCAAAACCCAACAGTGGTATCAGAGCCTAGGCTTGTTTTCTTGAATACTTGATGCAGATTGCTGAAAATCGAAGTTTATGTGTTGTCTGCACAGCAGACTCGCCGAGTCCATGAAGGGAATCGACGAGTCCAAGACAAAATTCATCCAACTCGGCGAGTTGGTTCATGCACTCGAGAAAGGCAAATTCTGAGATAGTCTCATGTGCCATTACCAAAGGGTCCATGTGTTTTGTTGCCAAAGGAAGGGGCATTGGTTGCGAAGTTGTCCTATTCACCTGAAAGGTCATAAGGTTGATCAAGTCAAGAGGTTTGACTCTACTTCGGGTAAAGTCCACTGTCTAACTCTATTAAGTTCCTATTTGGAGATTCTTATTACATAATGTGAATGGGTCACATGCTGATGTTTTTAAGAATCAAAGAAAAGATAGGAAGCTTAAAGTAAGTATATGTTGATTCTGATTGCAAATGTGGGTTTCGATCGCATGGTTCGGGAATCAGAATTTTGAGCTGTTGCTTAAGAGTTATAATATATTGTTTATGAATAGATAACAACAAGGTTTTCATGTGGATTGTAAGGATAAGTTTTTCCGAAAAGTTTTAAAATAAAAGAAAAAAAAGGGTTTTAATTTTATTTATTTTAAAAATATCCTTACAATGGCATCTGTGGAAAATTGTTGCTTATATGTTTCTAGTAATAGCAATATTGGAAAGTGGATTTGATTCTTTCATTTGTGGTAGTGTCTGAATTTACCAAATGAAGAAAGTTATTCATCACCCAAGTTTCAATTGGACAGAAACTTGGAATCATACAAGTTGTATTGTATGATGAATGAGAATTTTCATCTTTGAAAATTAAGACTAATTCTTTGATCACATGTATATGTGAGTCAATTGAAGGACTAAGGAATTAGGTACACTGGGTGTGCGCTGGTCAAGGTCCACCACAAATATTGATTTGTCATGATTTACTAAAGATTAGTAAATATGATTATACTTATAAGGTTAAGTATAATTCTGTAACATTGGAAAGGTTACAATGTATGACAAAACAAATGAGAAGAATCAAATTAGGCAGAAAGATAAAAGTTTCTCAAATCTGAAAGGATGGGAGAGTACTTTAGTATCGTATTTCATGATCATCTTAATGATTATGAAACCATATCACAAATTCATACTCTAAGGACGTCTTAGTGCATTGTTATGGCTAAGAAGAGAGGTCATGAATTGTTGGATTGGTTAAGATCGAGAAGATGAGTCATACTTCGTTCCAAAACAATTCTTAGAGTCATACTCCAAGATTGTAACATTGAGTGACATAAAGTAAGGTTTAAAACACTTATCAAATGTAGTGTAAAATGTTTCTACCCTTGTACATTTGAGATTGGTAAGTTGTGATGTCTTGGATGAGACAAAGACCAACTAAGACCAATTATGTGAAGTGTTAGTCTTGATAAGAATCCGCACTATTCCTTGAATATTTGTTTTGTTAAGGAATGGTTCTTGACTGGGGAAACTTATACGTCAAGGGGACAGTGGGAGCCTTAAAGATCCTGAAAGAGTTTCAAGATTTAATCAAGAGTAAAATCTGTAATTTATCACTAGCACACAACTTAAGGTTTGCAACCTATCGTGTTGACATAATTCTTGTTTCTGTACCTACTTCAAATAAGTTGAATTTGCATGTGAGTTATCAGAGTTCAACTTGGAAGCATTGGTGGGCCTTGTGCTACCAAGGTGACAAGAAACTAAGATTGAACAAGTTTAATCCATGTAAGGCTGAATTTGTCACTAACCTTATCTTGTGATTATGGTTTTGACAAATTCACATGGATAGGAACTCATACACTATAAAATCTAAGTGTCATAAGGTTTCTCTCCGATTCATGAAAATGATGGTGAGGAAACGCTTTCACTAAGTAGATTTTACGTAGATATCAATTGTGTTATTTGCGTTTTCAAAAGTCGTTAGTGGAGCGTGTGTGGTTAACCGGCACACTAACATGGACTTGTGAGAAATGGCAAAGGTCTAAGAAATTGAGACTATGATTACGACATCCCTTTTCATAGTTCTTGAAATTGCTTAGACACACATGTGATCTATCTAAGAAAGGGTGTATGAATCTAAATTTCAGAAGTCCAGCAGATTTCTGGAAATATGTCAGAGCTAGTGGGAGCATAAGTGTTTTGCTAATAATCATCATGTTAGTGGGAGCATGATTATTGCGTTTAATATTGCAAGTTAGCAATGTTAATTATATAAAACAAAGTTTCAATTCGTGAAGTTGCAGGGGTTGAAAAGTTGTTTTGCTATAATTAAGGGAGAGGAAATTATACTTCGTTTCAATTCTAAAGCTTAGATTGAGATTTTAATCATCTTTAGTCAAGAATATATATGTATGAATTTTATGTTGGAATGGTTCAACTTGAAGAAATTCTATATATATTGCATTTTTAAAATTCGATTATGATTACGGCATCCCTCTTCATAGTTAAATTTTGAAAACATGACAAATAAAAAATAAAAAATATTGTAGCAAAAGACTGGTCTAGTATCATGTCTTTATGTCAAACATCATGAATCATGTCCCATATGCTTCAGATATAGGATCGATTGCATGTGCTATAATATTCATCTTTTCTAAATTTTCCAAATGCTTAAGGCATTGAGAAGGGAAAAGTCTAGAACTGGATATGACTAAAGTGATTAAGCAATTGTCGAGGACAATCTGAGGTTCGCCAAAGATTGGTTGCTCAGGGAAAGTTGGAAGTATGATGTAAGTTGTCGGAAAGGATCATATTGACATATTCTAAAAAGAAGTAACTCTTGTTCGGAAGTGATAGTCAAAATGGGACTATGGAAATGTCTCCATAGGTGGAAGTTATTCAATCTATGTAAGATTAGAAAACCTTAATGCAAGAAGGATGTTCAAAGCAATGTACTTTGAATATGAGACTTCCGTTCCATAGAAGTTGACCTTCTTTGGAATACTCTGTAATGACTGGTGACAAGGTTTTGGTGACTTTGTGCATAATCATTACAAGAGGAACATTGCATAAAAGTTTAAAATCTAACAGTTTTTTTGGTAAATGATAGGAATCGGGGATTCTCACATTTACAATAAGGATTTGGGATTGTGAAATGAGTATCATTGGAATCATGTTCAATTGATCTACATCACAATGTAAGGATCATAGACAAACATAATGTGCATACTTGGAGTATGGCATAACTATTGTTTAGAAAAACAAAGTGTACATGCTAGGAGCATGGGACGACTGTTGTTTTTTATTCAAGTCTTAAGTTGATTGTTTGAAACATTATACAATGAATAATGTGTAATCAATATGGTGATAAATAAAAGGTGGTTCTATTTATATTCAAAAGGGTTCTTATACCATATTGGATTCGATTATTATTGTGTTTCACTTTGCATGTTTTGACTTCCAAAATAGCTAGGTTATTCTTTCCGAATGACTAAGTTATTTAAACACTCCACAGTCATTCATATGTTGGAAGTAGGTATGAATCAAGACTGTCATGAATCGAGTTTGTAGATGGCTAAATGGGTTTAGTCATAGCAATGGTTGCTACAACATTCATTAGTGCTCATAAGTTATGAGTATTGGAATAAACCCACGCTCACTTGTATCACTTCATGGAATTTATCTCGAGTGATCGTGAGACGGTAATATCATATAAATCTTCAAACCTAGAGATATGAGTTGTTACCTATGAGTTGGTTGTGCATTGATTGCACGTAAACGCATCAGTAACTTGATGTTATAAAACGTTCCTTTGTGTACAATTCAACAAGTAGTAGAACAAGCATATGAGTCAAAGTTTATCTGTTCCTTCTAGAAATAGAAGCGATATCTGGGCCCCTCGATGATTTTGTTGTGACCTATGTACCGGCCGGTCAGAACTAAATTGATGTGTTCGATTAAGTTCTTTGTCAAACAAATCGAAAATCGGGAAACAAACTGCTGGACAATAAGTACGACGTTGTTCCATGTATTTGTCCGACTGATATCATGAGAACAGAGGATTATATGATCACTTATCTAAAATGGCGCTTCATAGTTCAACAGAGTTTTCGAGAGCTACGATTGTTGGTTGGTTCCTGAAGTAACATACACAAATATAGTTATTAGACTTATCCAAGTGGGAGTCTGTTGGATAAGGTGTCTAAGTCCATAACTTATTTGGTACATACTTGACCCGGCCTGGCATGGTCCATTTGGGTTGCACTTCACCCAAACGATTTATGGATAATTTTATGAGAATTGTATACTTACGATTTATTAATATATTATAAGTTATAATATATTAATATGAAGTCATGTTATTTAATTAGTTTTAGTCTTAAACTAATTATGAATTAATTTAGAGATTAAAAAGAAGACTGATTAAATTATGGGCTATTATGTTTTATATAGTGTGGGCTAATACTCATTTGTTAATGGGCTAAGCTAATATGGAAGTCCATGGATGATCCATGGAGCTTTTAACCCATGGATCCTTGGAAAGGAAAAGACATGGGTTATTAGGGTTTCACCCTAACCATGCACACTATATAAAGAAGCATATGATGCAAGAAATGTGACTCTAGGAGTGTGAGACTTAGTGGTGGCCGATTCCACAAGAAAGTATACTACTCTCTCAAAGTTTTCCAAGTGTTTGTGGTGATTTGTGATTCCATTTGAGGCATTCACACTATTGGTGCTTGGCTCTCAAACTCCAAACAATCAACCATCATCAAAATGTATGTATTTCTACTAGTACTTTTATCATTCATAATCCTTATGCTATGCTAGTTAGGAAGAAACCTTGGAAGTTATTATTTGCATGTATTTTAGAAGAAAACATAGATCCAAGGTTTATTAGGGTTGCATGCACACTTAGGAAGTGTTAGATTGCTCAAAACCCAACAGTATTTTGGGAGAACTCATTAAGTTTTAGCTTACAGTTGTTAATTTCAATGTTTCAGGTACTTTTGATAATAGGGGCAAGACGAAGACGTGATTGCACACATCATCTTGTTATCATATGTTTTGAGTGATGATTAATACTCTGATATTTTATCGACTTGGTTTGTGAACAATGATTGTCTAATTGGTGTTTTTATGAAAAAATTTATATAAAAATAAAAAATTTTGACATAATTTTTGGTATGTTAGATTTGTGCTTGCAAAATTAGGGCGTTGTGTTCATTTATTTTTTTATGCGTGTAAATTATATATCAAACGTATGATAATCTCTATATAACGGGTAACAAAATGTATGAACAAAAATATGAGCTACAACTTTTAGTAACATAAAAATACAAAAACATCTATTATAACATTTGTATTAAAAAGATATATATACAACGAATAATAAAAATATGAAAAATAAACACTACAACTTTTAATAACATAAAAACACTAAAGCATTTATTATAACATTTATATTAACTTTTCATATTTAAATCACAAATCTCTTCAAATACATTAATGTTTTTAATGAGCAAAACTTTACAACATTATAAAACAAAGGAAAATAAATAGTTATTAGTGATTAATAGTCATAAGTAAAAAACTCTTGAGTTGTAACTAATAAATATACATAAATTATAAAACTTTTGAGTTGTAGTGTGAGTTTCAAATGAATACGATACTTGGAAATGTGTATTTATTATTATTATTATTATTATTATTATTATTATTATTATTATTATATTCGTCTTAATAATTGGTTTTGATGCATCATTTTAATCCCTTCAATTATTAAACATAAAGATATTTAATTATAAATTTATAACATACATAGGTGGATATATATGTTAAACAAATCACATATAATATATTTTCGTAAATGTCATATGTAATTATTGTCGTAGTAATATGGATAAATTATTTTCGTTTGAAGAACATATTATGATAATTTATCATAATTACATATCAAATATTAAAAATTAGGTTAACTTTTAAATATTGTCTTGTAAATATATTGTGTAGGATAACCCAACAAAAAATAATAGAAAATAAACATAATCAAAATAGAAAAACTACAATCAAATAAATAAGAACATTAGGTGGTTGAATGTATAAATAAAAATGTTACATAAATATACGTTTAAATCAAAAGAAAAAACTAATATTCCTTTACTTTGCTAAAAAAAACCTATATCCGTTTTCTGAATCTTCTTTATTTATTTAACACCATTCAACCATAGAAACTTGATGTCAATTCTTCACTAACCAGCAGTCAAAATGTTTTTCTTGAAAAAGAAGTATGAGAAAGATATTCCAAGCAAAACATTGATGTTTGGAGAGTCACATTCATGATTGAGTATTACATACAAATCACATATAAAGATCAAATGAGAAATTGAATATAAAGAATGAATAAAAAAAACTTCATATTACAATTACCATCGATGCGACATAACCTATTTCTTCAAATCATCATATTTGGATCGTGAATGCTTCAACTATATGAAAACTTTTGATCATAATATCTTCAACCAAATGATGACTTTTGTAAGAAAAATATACCAATATAACTACATGTATATAATGAAGGTGAAAGAGTGTGGGGGTTTCAAATGCATGAGGTGTTGAACTTATAGAGTGTGATTTTCTTGGAATGAAATTATGTGTGATTAATTAGTTTGAAGGTGAAAGGGTGTGGGGGTTTCAAATGCATGAGGTGTTGGCAAATTTTTATTCAAATGCATGAGATTTAGGAAAAAATGCTAGCTTTATAAGTATGTATGATATAGATATAGATAGATATAGATATAGATATAGATATAGATAGATATAGATAGATATAGATATAGATAGATAGATTTTTTTTCCTTCAAAAATTTAATATTAAATAAAATAAAATATTTCGACACTTATTTTTTAATATTTAATATTTGTTTCACAAACTTTGAATTGATAGATGTTTTTTTCGCATTTACACTTTATTTATTCAATTTTTCATTAATCTATAACATATTTACTCATTTGTTTCTTTTTTTTATGAAATCTATTATTTTTAAATTTTGGATAATATCATCTTAAAATAATAATAAATTAGAAATCATATCATTTTTAAATAATAATATTTTATCATCCATAATTTTGAATCTTGACTTTTTGAATCATATAATTTAAGTTATAACATTTCCAACAAAATTAAGTTTTTGTAGACTTTCACACAAGGTTGTGATCAATAATAATACACAAGGTTTGGATCAATAATATTTGAGATTGTTTTATTTTGTATCATAATAATCTGAATCATGTAAAGTTTTTATTAAATCAATTATTGTTTCATAATAAGATTTTGGATCAAAACAAATTTTGAATCATACGATTTTAAATTATAATATTTTATAGATTTTGAATTATAATATTTTTAGATCAAATATTTCAAAACCAAATAAAGTCTTTTACTATAGATTTCGGTTAAGAACAATTTTGGTTCATAATAGTTTGGATCATAATTTTGGATCTTAATATTTTTGGATGATATCATTTTGAATTATAATTTTAAATTATGGATCATAAATATGTTGAATCATAAAAGAGTTTGTGGCATGCATTTTGCAAAAATGAAGGTTCTAAGACTTTCATTGAGGTTGTTGTTTGTCAAATCTTTTATACAAAACTTCTTTAAGTATTCAAAATTTCTTTTCTAACGAAGAGCATCAAGGAAATACTATATTTTTTTCATTTACATTTTCCATACCAAACTATATAAATTTGTTCCAAACCAAAATCATAAATAAGATAGTTACGTACCACAACCAACAAAATTTAGGTCTGTTTCATGAAAGTTATATCTTTCAGTCTCCTTCTCATTACAAGCTCTAAAATAATCATTTGATTTCTCAGCGGATCACCTAATTTGAAGAGACTCTGTATGACATAAACATGACAAAATTGTTGGGATTGATAAAAAAAAATCTTATTTGTTTATGACAACATCATAATTTAAGTAAAGAAAGAAAGAATAGTTTCATAGTTTTAAAAGCATTAGAATGGTAAAAATGATAATAAATAGGTAAATACCATACAACTTAGGAATATCTCCAACTTATCAGTAATTGGTGGCAATCCACTCATTCATGATTTATTTAGAAAAACTTGTGTTTGGAGGCTAGTATCTATATCAACGATTGAACTTAACATAGAGATCCAACAGGAAAGAACTAGATGAGAGCAATGAGACCAAACAATTCCCATCTAACAGACATCGTTCCAACTTTAAGGGCACAAAACTTATATATAACTTGAATTTAAGAGGATTGTTGAACTTTAAAGACAAAGAACATGAATAAATCAAAAAATTAGTATGTTGGATGAAAAAACGGAGGAGATGTAAAAACCTGGTGAAGAATGTTCTCAGCCGATAGTAGTAATCGAGGAAATTTGATCATCGACATTTATCTTGTGTGTGCTAGCAGCTGCATTGATTGCTCCGACAGATGGCTTCATCATCATAGGGTTTAAATTTCCTTCCTCAACTTTCAATTGAAGAAGAGTAGTAGGAATCTGATAAATACCTTGGTAATTGTGTAACGTCTCAAAATCACAATAAGTTTAAACTTTTTAAAACAACCCAATTACTGAAAATAAGTGTTTACCTAATCATTGTTTTCAAAACACTATTCAAAAACATATTCTTCAGAGATCCAATCAATCATGTGACCAAGGATGTGTATGGTCACACATTCGCCTTGCCACGGTCCTCTGACCTGAAACAAAACTAAAGCCAACGCTTAGTGAGTTCCGCAACTGCGAAACATGGAAATTGTTGTGTATTTGGCTGAGCTCACTCGACAAATCCAATCGGTAGTCCACCCTGCCTACCCTGGCGATCACTCAGAATGGTCCAATATACCGGGGACCCAATTTCCCCCTCTTCCTGAAGCGTATCATACCCTTCCAGGGTGAGACCTTCAGTAGCCCCATATCGCCGACCTGAAATTCCAACTCTGATCTGCGTTGGTCGACATAACTATTTTGCCGACTTTGAGATGTCGATAGTCTCTGCCTGATCTACTGAATAACTTCGTGGTCTGAAGGACTACCTCAGTCCTTCCCATGAATCTGTGACAATTCTCCCCCCAACAAACTGGGGTATGACACCTTCGACCATACAGGAGCTCAAAAGGCGGGGCACCAATGCCGAAGTGATAGTTGTTGTTGTAGGAGAACTCCACAAGAGGTAGGTAGGAATCTAAACTGCCACCAAAATCTATAACACAGGCCTGCAACATATCCTCATTTGTCTGGATGGTCCGCTCACTCTGACCATCGATCTGCGGATGATAAGCAGTGTTGAAATGTAGCTTCATGCCCAGTTCCTCGTGGAACTTCAGCCTGAATCGGGAAGTGAACCGAACATCTCAGTTTGATATAATGGAGACCAGAACCCCATGACGAGCAGCAATCTCCCGAACATACACATCGGCCAACTCTTTCGGCCGAAGAGCTCTCCTGGATGGCCAAAAAGTGGGCACCATTGGTGACTTGATCCACGATAACCCATATAGCATCAAAACCCTTGGCATTGTGTTGTTCTCTAGTCTAGGAATACACCAAGATTCATCAATGAACACAATAACTAATCGATCGAGCATCCCGATTCATCACATCCATAAACACTGCAGACGCATTGGTGAGCCCAAATGACATCACCTCAAACTTGTAATGTCCATAATGAGTCTGAAACGTGGTCCTAACCATTTTTCGAGTTCTCACCCGATCTTATATATATATATATATATATATATATATATATATATATATATATATATATATATATAGTAGGATCAAATGAGAACACCAAAAATGTTGAGAACCCGAGAACAAAGTCTATTCATTTGTGGATGAATGATAATTTTTTACGCCTTTAATTTCAATTGAAGAGAAAAAAAAAATATATTCATGTTGATTGTGCGTAAAAATTTATCATTTCTCCACAAATGAATACATGAAATCACAAATGAATATATTTGTTCTTGCGTTCTCAAACTTTTAAGTGTTCTCATTTAATCATTTATCTCTCTCTCTCTCTCTCTCTCTCTCTCTCTATATATATATATATATATATATATATATATATATATATATATATATATATATATATATATATATATTAAGAACATGATATGATTTAGGAGTCTAACAAATAAATATAGTTAATATGATAAAGGAATAATGCAGTATAAATATTTGATAATTTGATAATATAAATTAATAAAGTTATATAACCCATTTTATTACGTGACATTAAAATAATTATTTTGCCTCCGATCGCTAAAACGTTAAAAGATCTCTACACAACTTGTGGTGCCACAACATTTTGAAATGGGATTGAAAGTGGCGACATGGAAGGTCTTACTTGACTAAATAATGAATATATATGATACTGTCTCAAGACTAACTCCACTCATTTCATAACACAAAAATAAAGCTGAAAAAGTGGCTATTTATGCGTGAGATAGTTTCACTCACACAGACAAATATACAAGCAAAAATTCATAGCCATTGAAAATCAAATGTGTGGTCCGATTAAACCCCCCTTTTTTATATAAAAATAATAATTTAAGTGTTTTATAGTTGAAGTAGGCCTAACAATATCTATATAAAAATAATAATTTAAGTGTTTTATAGTTGAAGTAGGCGTAACAATATCTTCATTCGTACAAATCACTAGCCTATTAAAAAATAAAACAGTAAAATTTGAAATTAAAAATATCAAAACAAAACAAAAGTATCAAACGGTGCCTTTCACCCACTAATGTTAACTGTATTTTGGAGTCTCCCAATTTGATATTTTACATTTTTTTTATATAATATTCATTTGTATTTTAAATTAGTTAAAAAGAATATTATATCAAAATTTATAATTTTTTTACAAACAAAGACAAATATTAATATACTTTTACATATTTTTTGTACTCTATAGGAAAAAAAATGTTTGTTTGTTTTAAAATAAATTAAATTGTTTATTTTTTTTCATAAAACTATCAACTAGATTTTCAATACAATACTAACTTATTATAAATTATATTTATTTCATAAAAGATTGAGTTAGTTGGATTGAACTGTTAATTTATAACATTTTAGATTGTGTAGATGAATGTGAAAAAAATTAGTTTTTAGAGTTAGTCACATGATCATATTTTTAGATATCATAAATTACTTTTTCCGAGACTAAACTAAAATAACCATAAGTTTCTCAAGAAATCAAATGGCGAGGATCCTTAAACTAACATAAAATAAATCAACAAACTTTAATGCTATTAAATCATTCTTCGTGTTTTTTCGGTCCTCAACTAATAAACCCTAATTATGATTCTTGAATCGACGTTCTCCTTGTGAGTAATAGTTATTTGTTTTTTTTTTTTTTTTTTTCTGATGTAGAATTCAACCATACACGCACGCAATCATAAATTTATATCGTTAAATAGTCATGTGGATACTATTTCCATCCATATAAGAGTTTACCCCCCCCCCCCCTCTATGGCACATGTCTGATATGTGCAATGTGATTCTTAGTTAACGTATGAAGAAGACAAACATAAAGCTTAAACCTACGTTAATATTACAATTCTATAATTAATGTAGTCATTTATGACTTCATGTAATGTGTTATTTTTCTTAATTCGTATCTTTTCCTTAATATTATTTACGAAATTTTGCGATCATCGATGGTTTCATCGTGAGTACTTATATATGTTTTGCATGTTCCTAGCGAGTCTTTCAACCATGCATAAATGAGTATCCCTAAAGAATCGTGACCTAATTGTATATAAAATGGGACATGATTAATAATAATACACAACATAATCATATTATTCTCTCTTCATCCTAATTGTTGTTCATTTGGATGTTATGGTCCCTCAAAGTTTATAAAGGGTTGTGCTTGTCCGAGCATGATTTTCTTTTGGGGATCAACAGTAAGCTTTGAGAATTATAACATCTTATCCAGAAAATTGTAACACCAAGTTCCAGGTAATCATCACTTTGGTGTTTGTCAATTTAAGTCTTAAACAACGTGAGCATGTGTGACACGACGTGGCGCTACCCAAGGAAAATGTGTATCTCACTGGGTGTCACGACGTGACAACATGTTGGTCACAACATGACAACCTTGCATGCAACAACCCTAATTATGGTGTTTGTGCCCCTATTTAAGGGAAGCGAGGCTAGATTTTGCACACCCTCACCCTCGATCACTTTCCTTTCACCCTCAACATAAACCATAGCCTCTATTTTGTTATTTGAGAGTTTTAGGTGGTATTTTGGTGGTTTGAAGGATAAGGTGAAGCTCGTGGTGTATAGATCTAGCAAGCTAACCTCCTCTTATCATCCTTGCTCTTATTCTGGACTTTTGTAAGTCCTCAAGATCCAAGATTTATGTTTAGTGCCTCTAGATCTAGGTTTCTTGTCCCTTTTTTCCATGATTGTGAGAGTTTGAATGGTTAGGTTCCATAAAGTTGGCAACTTTATGGATCCTTGGGGTCCTTTTAGTGATATATGTTCCAAATATAGAGTTTTATGGTATATTTGGTCTCATGCACAAGTTTGAGTTAATTTCTTCCATCCTTTTGTCCTTGAATGGAAGAGACATGCATTGGTATACATTGAAACATCAAAAAGTTACGACCCAAATATTTCAATTTTTGATTTATGTAAAAATAGTATTCTAAAACATTATTCATACAACCCAATAAAATAAGTATGTCGAACATCATAAAAGTCAGAGTATGTCCCATAAACAGAGTACATGTGGTGTGTACGATGTAGTCAACCCGAGCTCTTCCTCTTGGAACTGGAAGTACCTAAAACACAAACTAAAAACCGTAAGCACAAAGCTTAGTGAGTTCCTAAGATACCAGATACCAACATATCACATAGCGGGTCCCACATAAAGAGATATGGGCCCCGCCCACACTCGCATAACGGGCCTCGCCCACACTCGCATAACGGTCCCCACCCAATGAGATACGGGCCCCACCCACACACGCAATACGGGCCCCGCCCAATAACCATACATACACAACACATACAAGTATCACACAGACAACGAGTATATCAACATAATCAATCAAGGGTCGGCCTTGGTGCCTTAGACCCACTAAACCAGGTGAGGAAACTCACCTCGAAAAGCTGAATGAAACGAATGATCCCTGACTTCTGGCCCTACAGCTCCCCGAGCTATCAATTGCCACATAAAAACTAATTAACATTTTGCATCTACGTTATAACCAACAATCTCTACTTGAGGTAAGAAGACCATTTTACCCATACCCTAGCTTCGCCCAAGAATGAAGCCCATAACCACAATCTAATGGACCCAAAAGTTAAACAATCCTTCAAGGCCCAAAATATGGCCCAATTTCTAATTGGACCCAAATCCTTCACATAGGCCTTAGCCCAAGGCCCAATAACATACTTGGCCCAAAAACTACCAAACTAACACTAACCTGCCAAGTCCAAAATAAGGCCCAACCGAAAGTCCCTTAGCGAAAAGTCAACAGACTAAGTATACTAGGCATACTCAGCTGGTACGCTAAAGCGTACTACATCGAGGGCTTGTATGCCCAGTGTACTCAACCAATTCAACCAACGTTGAGATTAAGCTCCTAATTCGTTAAGACATTGCTCCAGCATGTAGATTTGACCTCTCTAAGCTGTAATGCCATGCAAAGTTGCTAAATTTACATCCATGCATGACCATAAGAAGCTTAAAAGCTCAAAAAGGACCTAATGAAGGACTTAATGGATGCATGAATCCCCTAACTCCATAAGGTTGGCACCTTTATGCCAAAGGAGTCCATGAAGACCTTGGATCCGAGGAATAAGCTTTTGGGACATCCTAATCCCAACATCCATCCAAACCATGTCTAAAAACATAAGTATTTAACCAAAAATAAGATCTAAACATTTAACAATCAAGATAAGAACTTGATACCTCAAACTTCTTGCAAAATGGGTAGACTTTATGGATCCAAGACCTCCTCTTCAGGCTAAGAAACTTCTAGCTTCTTCAACTCCTTCAAAATGCACAAGATGAACACCAAAAGCTTTCCAAAAGCTCACACACTCAACAATGGAATATAGGACTCAATTTTAGGGTTTTTGGACATAAGAGACTGATAAGGAGGCTAACACATGGGACTTAATGACATTATATAGGGCTTGCACCCTAAAATTAGGATTTTTGGGATTTGACCACATACGTTGCACGTACCACTTCGTACGCTAAGCGTACGTGCATGCCTCTGCGGTCCTTGATGATTCACTTAGGCCCCACGTACACCAGGCTTACGCCCAGCGTACTGCCTCAACAAGCCTATTCATGGAAGCCCAAGTCTTCTAAGCCCAACAACAACTTTCATGATTAAAACAATAAATAAATGATTAAATAATTAATTAATACCTTGGAATCATCGGGCGTTACACTCATTTACATAAAGAACCGATTTTTATGATGCACGAGGAGTATGAAATCCTTCTAGAAAGTAGGGTTGAGTGACCTTAACAATTAAAAACTTAATGCATTAAGAAGGCCAAAGCAGTTCTCGTGACATGAAGGATTGGCATTCACGACGTGAGAAAAGGGCAGTCACCGTGACTATTTTGTCTTAAGGCCACCACAACATGACAAAAGCTTGGTCATGATGTGGCGGCTGGCTGTAGAACTTCATACTGTTGACTTTGACCGCTGACTTTTTGACCAAGTTTGACTTTAGGTTATTTTTGGGGTTTTTTTGACGTCGTGAAGGCCAATCCTTAAGACTGTGACCTCTAATATCTTTAACCATTACTTTCATCTGAATACACCAATTAGGGACCAAGTTTAACTTTGACCTCTAATATCCTTAGCCATTACTTTCATATGAATACATGTCAAAATATATAGGTTAGACATTGGAGATGCTTAGTGAGTAATACCAGGATTCAATATCCTTATGGTTAAATGAACTGACACATTCCTTAAACCATGAGAATTGAGTAAATTAATAATTGATTGCTTTCAGAAAATACAGTTGTCATAAAATATTAATTAAACTCCTTACCCACCAGGCATTAATCATCAACATTAGACATCTGTGTCAACTTATGTTCATTAACCATCATTCATCATCCTTAGACAATGTGTAAAATTATATGAAAAAAAAGGTTTGAGTGACGATTCTTTTTACTCAATGTGTCGCTTCAAAATAACCATTTGCGTGTTGATGATTAAAGACAAGGTTAAAGCATATAGTAGTGCAACTAACCAATAATGTATGGTTCATTTTTTATTTGAAATTATTTAATAGTTAATACAAAATATGGAATGAATGAATTTAAAACAAACTTCGTTAAGGTGGATGTATGAATAAATTTTCAGTGTTGTAAAACTAAAATTATCGAAAAAAATTTTCAACTAAAAAAATCAATTTATTTAAAATTCAGTTTTAGCAATCTACAGACTTCAAAAAACAAAATCTTTTTCTTGCAGACTGTTGTTGTTTAGTCTACATCTTCCTTTACAGATGTGGTCTACAATCTGCAGATGCTTTACCTATTAAAAAAAATAAAACCTTAGTAATCTTTAATCGTTGCCCAAAAAATTATGTCATCCATGCATACAAGCAAGTAGAGAAGAGTGGTACATTATTGAAAATGAAAAGAGGTATCCACTTGACTGCATTTGAAACTAAGTTGCTTCGGAAAAGTACTTAAACATTTAAATCAATCATTGCAATGCTTGTTTAAGACCATACAAAGATTTTTTAAGTAAAAAAACATGATTTAGAAATCAAGGATTACATTAATGTAACTAGGAGGTTGCCCATATGTGGTTTAAAAAGGCTTTTTGAGTCTTACATCTCAAGGCCCACTTGAGTGTGAGGTCGAGAAAAACCACCTTAAAAGCTACACCTATGATCGTAAAAATGACATTGACAACTCACCGAAGCAGAGGAAAATCTAAACTCTGGATCTTTGCAATGATAGCTTTGATATGCATTTGGTTCTAATGTGTTTATGAAATTTGAGACTTTGTGCGATTGACTTTTGTTATGAATTTATAAGTTTAATATTAAATAGTGATAAACCACACACGGTAAAATCTTATTTCACCTTCTAAAACTATCCAATTGACCAAAAGTCAACTATGTCAAAAGTTAACGGTCAAAGACAAACTCAACAGTTAAAATCATCATCAGCTGACCTCCATGCCATAGCTAGTCCATGGCCACGTCATGGCTAACAAACTCAGTCCCAATCCAATAGCTCAACCATAAATAATTTGATCCCCACATCGTGGCACCCAATAGTCACATCGTGTCTCACTCTAGACAAAACAGTTGATGAGTCCCTCATTGCCATGCCATGGAACCCTTCATGTCACGTCGTGAATAGTGGCTGAGAACAACTCAATAGATTGAGTCATTAATCCATTAAGCCTTCAACTACGACTTTCTAGAAAGCTTTTAGGGACTCCAATGGCTCATAAAAATCCAAACTTTATGGACATACATGTCCAATGCACGTCTCTCTCTTTCTCTTTCTCTTATTCTCGTTCTCTCTCTCTCTCTCTCTCTCTCTTATCTAGGTTAAAATGGTAGAAATAAGGTCAAAACCCCCATGCATGAGATCAAAACTACACAACTCTTCAAATCTGAAACATCTAACCATCTAGGGACCTCGATGACCAATAAGTTTCCAACTTTATTGAATCTAACCACACAAAACATCATGAACATGAAGAAGAAGAAGCATAATAATCTAGAGTTAGAAGAGGCTAACCAACAAGATCAAGAAAAGGAAACTCATGGAGGTTTAGAAGTTGCTCAAATGAAATATCTAAGCTTGCCAAAAGGTTCTCTACACCACAAGGGTCTTCTTCTTCCTTCCAAATGTACCAAATCACCAAAAGTAAGCTCAAATATGGAGGAAAATGGAATGGAGTTTGCTTCAAGGTTTTTTTTGGAGGGGGGGGGGGTGGAGATGGAGTCTGAAAATGATGCCGTAATTATGAGGTTAGAGGCTTAAATGCGGAGGAAACCCTAAAATCATGGGCTTGGACCGAAACAGTCGCCACGTCCTAACACCTTTCATGTCAAGTCATAGTGCCCATCCGAGAAAAGCGTTCTTCAACTTGCATGCCACGCCGTGACACTCTATGCGTCACGTCATGACATATGGTTTTCTTAAAAATTCTTTGACTCCTTTATGTCATTCACTGATCTATTCTAGGATACATTATAGAAGATGGGTGTTATAGTCACACCCAAAAGGACGTCCACTCTAAGCCATATTTTATGTCATGGTCCCCACTCTAATCTTATGCATCTTAGTCTATACGTTATTATACCACCTAATCAATTCACTAAAATAAGCACCCAACTAATTATTTGATTTTTCTAATAACTTAGGTCACTTGACTTTTCTTTGTAGTACATTACTACATACTATTGTGACTGAATAGTATCTTACTTTGATGTTTCAGATCAAGAAAGATTAATCAGATATTATGGATGATGTTGGGAGATCAAATCCACAACATATGCTGCTAACAAGATTAGGGAAGCAATATGTAATTGGATATTGGGTATTGAACAACCATTAATTATCATGGAGGCTGATATTTTATTAAGATGAACTGGTCTGATGCGTATAATGTCAGTTAAAATTTAGTAGTTCCAAATCCCTCTCGGTTGCAATTGTAAGAATTCAACCGATTATCTTATGCAACATACATATAATGTCAAATATGCACACATTAGGTAGTGGTAAAGTATTGCAAATGTAACATGAACTGAAATTACTTTTTCAATATTTTGTCATCATACTTTAATATATCTTTAACTGCATTCACTAAAATTTGTGTTTGTGGTATGGATTTAAAGAAGTTTATTAGGACGACCTTACAACGTGTTCGATTTTCGTGTATATGACCCACCAAACGTCAACAAAAAAATTGACTCGTGCAACACGCGGGCCTCTTTACTAGTTTTACTTAAGTATGGAAAAAGTAGACATTTTTCAACATAAAAGTAATCATTATTCAGATTCAAACAATGTATTCGATCATAAAGCAACAATATTTTTATCAACAATATTTACTTAAGTATGGACAAAGTAGACATTTTTCAACATAAAAGTAATCATTATTCAGATTCAAACAATGTATTCGATCATAACACAACAATATTGTTATCAACAATATTTTATCCACACATATATTACTATCTATTCAATATAATTTATGAATTCGGGACTTAAGAGGAAGAAAAACAAATCATAATCTATAGATTTAGGGCGTGTTTGGCAAAACTAGCTGGTAGCGGGTAACTTGTAGCAGGTAGCTTGTATCTTGTAGTGTTTTGTTAAACGCTACATGAAGTAACTTTTGGATTTTGAGCGTTTTGATTAAACTAAATGCTAGAATCTTGTAGTGCCAAACGAGGCTTTTTGTTTTAAACGGAACGTTTTGTCAAATGCTAGAAGCTAGAAGCTCCCAAACGCTCTGTGCCGAACACGCCCTTAGAAGAAAATAAAAGATACATTTAGTTATATACCATATTTAGACGAAATCAACATCAATTATGTACATGTTAAAACTTTACATTATTAAATTCCAAGCTAAAACAATCATATAAAAGTGTAAGTTTTTTTTTTTGGAACCGGCCAATAAGATTAATATTAATAAAAAATAGGAGAAAAAGAAGCAAGCCACAAGCGAGAGGCAAGCCTAATGCAAAGTTTACAATAAGAAAAGAAAGAAACAAAATGTAGATTATACATCACAAAAAGGGACATTGAGACCATTCTGCCCAGATTAATTCTTTCTTGTTACTCCTGTTTTTCACCAACAAGAAAGTCATTGATTTGGTGATTTCTATAACTTTAACAGGCTGTATCCCATTGTTTTTAAAGATTATATACTACATTGCTTTCCATATGCTCCATAGTGTACCGCAACAAATTCCCAATAATAACTTTCTCTTCTTTAGACATGATCCCTATCTTGCAGCAAAAACTAAGACATCAAACTCCATATGAAAATCTTCCATATGAATGTTACACCATCGTAATATCCATTCCATTAACTTATTTGTATAAGAGTATCTTACTAGAATATGACCAACGCATTCTTCTAGTTCATCACACATTCAACATGTCAAAGATTCCATATATACCCCTCTTTTTGAAAGCTCCGTTGCAGTTGGGATTCTTCCCATTTTGCTCTCCATATGAAGCATGTAACCTTCAGGGGGATTGCTTTGAACCAATAAAATTTAACATTGGTGAGAAGAGGACAATAATCCCATCTTTGTCTAAGGTCTATCATCGTGAATGACCCATCGGGGGTTAATCCACATCTCCGGATGACTCTATTAGGGACTGATTGTTTGGAAAGAACAGTGGTGACTGGGATTTTTTTTTGAGATCCTTACTGACTCCTACAATATTATTCCACACCCATACTAAAGTTTTCTTTGAGTAACAATAATCAGGTTTAGACTGAAGAATATGCAAGCTAGTGATGACTTCAACCCATAACAGATCTGGTGTAGTTCTTAATTTCCACCACCCTTTCATTATAAGAGATATGTTTAAGGATTTGATTGTGCCGACTCCTAACCTTACAAAATCTTTGGATGCGGTCACCTTGTCCCATGAGATCAAGTGGATTGTCTTCTTTTTGTCCAAACCACCACAAATGAACTTTTTTTTGAATCTTTTTCTAGTGTTTCAATAACTCCCCCGTGGCTCACGAATAAGGAGCGATAGTAGGTTAGAAGATTTCCTAAAACTGATTGGACGAGTGTCAACCTACATCCGAATAAGAGAGTTTTAGACTTCCACTTTGATAGTTTAGCTTGGAATCTGTCAATGAATGGTTTCCAATTTTTTTTCAGATTCATATTGGCTCCAACTAGGATTCTAAAGATAAGTGAAAGGGAGGGACGAAGGTTCATATCCAAGAGGTCTGACCCAGTTTGATACCTCATGTGTCTCGATTACAACACCAAAGACTATTGATTTGTTGATGTTAACTCTTAACCCCGATGAGGTGTGGAAGCAATGGATAATTCTGGCTAAGTTTTTGATATTTTGTTTCAATCATTCCCGAACAAATAAGGCATCATCTGATGGGTTTTGAGCACTACATCATTCATATGGTGTACATGCAAACCCTAATAGCTTTGGATCTAGTTTGTCTAATAAACGTGTAATTGATTATCCAAAGCTATAAACCCTAGATCTAATAAACTATAACTGAAATTAGGGTTTAGAAAAATACCTTTGATTGTTATGTAGCAATAACAATCTATTCCTTCATTTGATTGGCTTCAGAAAGCTTAGTGCCTCAAGTGTTGCACCTCTAATGGAGTCACAAACACCACTAAGAAACTAGATGAAGAAGGAAGAGAATGGGAACTCCAAAAACGTCCAGGAAACCCTTCATAAATATATTTCACGATTTTGGGTCTCAAGGGGCCTTTAAATAGGTAGGCAATTAGGGTTATCTAACAAGGAAACCCTAATTTGACTGCTTAAGCCCTAAGCAACCCCATGCCTTGGACGAAAATCATATGGGCTTCGTCCAACCTATATTCCAAGGTGATCCATAGCCCAATTGCAATTATCTTATAATTACAATTCCAGTCCCCTAAGTTTAGTTAATCTCTTTTTGCCACAAAATTAATTCTTAATTAATTCTTGACTAATATTAATTAAATAATATGATTTCTCCTTTAATATATTATTCTCATAATATATTAATAAACCATAATTAATCATTTCTCTCCTTAATTCATCCTACATATTGCTATGGTGAAGGCAACCCAAAAGGACCATGCTCATTCTCGGGTCAAGTACATACCAAAATAGTTATGGACTTAGACACTAATCCAACAGTCTCCCACTTGGATAAGTCTAATAACTATTTTGTATAACTTCAGAACCTGATCAACAATCGTAGCTTTCAAAAGCCGCCGTCAACTCTGATCTTATCAGATAGCATGTCCTTTAGATAAGGGATTATATATTCCTCCATTCTCAAGATATCGTATAGACACGAGACATGGATTTAAATCATTCTCTTTGTCTATGTATTGTTTCCCAACATCTGATTTATGACGACTGACAACAGACTACAATTGAACACATCAACTTACTCCCGGCTTGGCCAAGTGCTTAGGGTGTCATCACTAAATCATCGAGGGGCCCACATATATTGCTTTTATCCCACTTTGGGTAAGAGGAATGGATAAACTTTGACTCAAATGCTCAGTTTCCCTTACTCATCAAACTACACACAACAATATGTTTTATAACACCCATTTACTGGTGTGTTTACTTATCACCAATGTGCAACCGACCAGCAAATAGCACCTCACACGTCTCGGTTTCAAGAATATACAATGTTATCATCTCACTAATCACCCGTGATAAATCCATGAAGTGATTCAAGTGACCGTGGGTTTAATCCAATACTTTAATCTTATCAAAGCACTCATGAACTTTGCAACAAACTTGTGCTATGTCTAAACACTTTAGACAATCTACAGACAGATTCATGACACTCTTCCTTCATACCTACTTCCAACGTATGACCGACTGTGGAGGTTCGAATAACCCAGTTATTCTGGAAGTCAAAACATGCAAAATGAAACACAACAATAATACATAATCCTATACGGCCCCAAAACTTTTGAGCGTAAATAAAACACTTTTACTTAAACACCATATTGACTACTAATTATTCACTATTTAATGTTTCCGATAATCAACTTATTACTTGAATTACAATAATAGTTGTCCCATGCTCCGAGCATGCACACTATGTTACCTAGGATCCTTACTTTGTGAAATAGATCAATTGAAAACCTTTCCAATGAAACTCATTTCACAATTCTCAATCCTTATCATTAGTGTAAGAACACAACATTCTTGCCACTAATAGAATATGTTAGATTCTAATATTTTATGCAATGATCCTTTCATAATGTCATAGCACAAAAGTCACCAAGACTCGGCTAATGAAATTCCAAGGTATTCTATCGGAAATTGTTACAAGACAATTCCATAGACGCGAAGTAACACATTCAAAGTACATTCCTTTGAACATCCTTCTTGCATAAAAGTTTTTAATCTAGACATAGACTCTCAATATCCAACTCCCAATATGGAAACATTTACATATTTGCCATACGACAACTCATTCCAAATAGAATATTATTTGTTCAAAATAGTGTCAACATGGTCCATCTAATACTATACTTCCAACTACTCACAAGCAACAAATCCTTAGCGAACCTCAGATCGTCCTTTGATAGTTGTTTAATTATTTTATTCAAATTAAACTTGGTTCCAATCCTTTTCCCTCTTAATGCCCCAGGTATTTGGAAAATTAGAACGGTCGAATATTATGGCATATGCAATCGATCCTATACCCAAAGCGTATAGAACACGATTGATAACGTCTCACATGAAGACGTGATACTTTACCAGTATTCTGCTATAATATTTCTAATTGGCTAATTGCCATGTTCTCACAATTTTGATTATGACAAGGGATGTCGTAATCATAACCAAATTTTGAGAATACAATTATCCTTTCCATATATAGAATTTCCTCATGTTGAACCATTCCAACACAACATTCATATATATTTGACTAAATTTGATTAAAATTCCACAATCTAAGCCTTTAGATTTGAAATGAAGTATAATATTCTCTCCCTTAATTATAGCAAAACAACTTTTCAACCCCTACAACTTGGCAAAGTGAATCTTTGTTTTCTATAATTAATATTGCTAACTTGCAATACTTGAAATAATAATCATGCTCCCACTAACACGATGATTATTACCATACAAGCATAACATGCTCCCACTAACACGATGATTATTACCATACAAGCATAACACTTATGCTCCCACTAGCTTTGACATATATTCAAAAAACATCTGAACTTCCAGAAAACAATGCTTATTGAATTCCTTAAGTTCATATTTCTAAATACCTGATGCTTTGATAAGCCTTTATCTAAGCTTCTTAACCTCATACACCTTTGCCTTAGAAAGCTCACATGTGTGTCTAAAGAAATTTAGAACTTATGTTACTGAGTCCCAAATGTTCAGACCAATTGCCAAATCTCACAATTCGAACCATGAAAAGGGATCCCGTAATCATAATCGAATTTGAGAATATAATTTTCACAATTTCAATCTTCTTAAAATCTCTCTTAGTGAAAGCATTTCCTCACAATCATTTTCATGATGGAGAGAAACCTTATGACACTTAGATTTTAAAGTGTATGTGTTCCTATCCATGTGAATTTATCATAACAACAATCATAAGACAATGTTTGTGACAAATCCAACTCATATGGATTGAACTTGTTCAATCATGATTTCTTGCCTTATGGAAGCATGAATGCCCACCATTGCTTCCAGGTTGTTAAGCAGCTCACCATTTCCTTATCAATGTACTTTCCATTGATCAGGGTGCCTTGCCTTTATGCAATCTAATTGAGAACTCATAGAACTCATATTGCATAGTTGACTTAATCTGGAATGGCACAGAAACAAAATTATGTCAACATGATAGGTCGCCAACCTCAAGTTGTGTGCTAGTGATTAACTATTGGTTTATTCTTGATTAGTTCTTGAACTTTTCAAGACAATTGAGACTCTCACTGACTTCTTGACATATATGATTCTCTTGTCAAGGAACTTTCCTTGACAAAACAAATATTCAAGAGTTATGCGAAAACCTATCAAGACTAACACTTCACTTAATTGGTTATAGTTGGTCTTCAAGACATCACAACTTACCAAGTTCAAATGTACAAAACAAGAAAACTCTCCTTATTCTGCATTTGATAAGTGTTACAAATGTACTAAAGATGAGTCACTGAATGTCGCAATCTTAAGTTTAAGACTCGATATTGGAACACAGTATGATTGGCTTCTTGATTTAACCATTTCCACAATTCTCGATTCCTCTTCTTAGCCATACAAATGCACTAAGATTCACTTAGAGGATCAATTGAGATATGGTTCTTAATCATTAAGACTTATTATAAAACACGATAAAAGGTATTCTCCTTTCTTCTTAGAATGGAGAAACTTTTATCTTTCTGCCTACTTGATTCTTCTTATTCGTTTTGCTATTGATTGAAACTCTTTCAATCAACTCAGAATTATACTTAATCTTATAAGTATAACCATATTTACTAAACTTTAGTAAATCATGACGAATACTCTATCTCTCTTTGTGGTGAACTTGAGCAGCACACAACCAAGTCTAGGGGATCCCTAGCCCTTCACTTGACTCTTTGTCAAGGAATTAGTCTAATTTCCAAATATGAAAGTTTTCCATTCATCACACAATGCAGGTTGCCTGATTCCAAGTTTCTGTCCAATTGAAACTTGGGCGATGAGAAACTCTCCCTATTTGGTAAATTCTCTACATTTCTACAAATAACACAATTAAGAATCAAATCCATTATTGCTAATAGTAGAAATATTCAAACATCAATTTTTTCATACATGCCATTGCAAGGATAAATAAATAAGATAAAAAACAAATTTTATTTTATTGCGGAAAAACTTTGTCCTTATAATGCAATTCAACTGAAAAACTATGCTATTACATATTCCTAATCAATCTATTCTAACTCCAAGTAGTAGCTCAAAAATCCAATCTTCAAACAATGCGATCGAAATCCATTTTCTTCACGATTAGATTTAACTCACTTCTTCCCTTAAGCTTCCTCTCTTTTCTTCGATCCTACAATACATTAAAATGTAATCTTATCACATCATGAATTAAGAATCTGAAATAGGAACTCAAAAGAGTTAGATAATGGATTTTATCTGAAGTAGAGCCATATGCCTTGACTCCCCCATCTCTTAGATCTCTCAGGTAGTTAGGGCAGCTTCGTCTCCAATGGCTCTTCTCTTGGCAATAAAAGCAAATGGACTCCTTTGGCACATCACATGGGACAATCTCATTCTTAGTCCTTTCTGGACTTCCAATGTTGCCAGTGTCCATTGAAGTTTGGGAGTTTGATTCACCAGACAAATTTTCTTGACCAGCACGCCAAATCATTGCCGATTCAGCAGCTAGAAGCAAATAGGTGAGATCAATGAGGCTCACGTCGTGGTCCATCATATAGTACTCTCTAACGAACTCACTATATGATTCAGGAAGTGACTGAAGAACCTAGTCAACAACCAACTCACCTGAAATCTCGACACCCAACATCGTTAACCTGTCAATGTGTGACTTCATCTCTAAGACGTGTGCACACACAAGTTTCCCATCTTCGTGTTTACTTGTCAAAAGGGCTTGAGTTAGCTTGAACTTTTCAAGCCTTCGAACTTGTGGGCCAGGGAGAATAATTGGAGGAGGTGGAGGAAATGAAGCATGATCTTTGGTTCCTCGATCATATCGTGGAATATCATCTTCATTTGGAAAACTTGTTCCATGGGATTTGGGAAGACCATTGTTAGATTCAGACATCTACAAAACGGGAGAAATTCAAGTCAAGTTGATTAGAATCCTTGATGTAACACCCAAATGAAACATCAAGGCTAGGATCCAACACAATACTCTACAACCTAGAAGAGGGATGTCGTAATCTAGTTGAAGAATATTTGAAGGTAGATAAATGACGATTTACCAATTTCCACCATGAAAAACGAAAAAGATATTTAAGTTTTAAATTAATTGAAACTCCTATATCTTTTGAGATTCATTGAACTTTTCAATGGCATGTTTAATCTCGATTATGCCCTACAGTTTGCGACTCGGATGCCGAGGATCACAAGCAAGGTGTGAATAACCATGTGAATCATGCGGTGCACTCAATGCTACTATCACCTAATCAATGTGTCGGTTATCCACACACGCTCCATTGATCTATGATAAACATCGAGTCACCCCTCGCTACCAATGCCAAACCCAAATTAGTGTTCGGTTAACCACACACGCTCCACTAACGTCTCGGCAAGGGTACAAAGTGTCATTCCATGGATTAGCATATAATTTCACATTTTGCTTAAAGTAACTATGATTTTGGGAATTTGTAAAAGCATGTATTTACTTTGTACTTCATTATACTTATAATGGAAGGTTTCTGTCCTATCCTACCCGTTCGGCTAACGACCCTCCACTAGTCAAGAGTGCGGTGGGCAAGGTTCTAAAAGGCGTGAGGTGTGGCGTGGCGGCAAGGCCAAGCCTCAAGCTTAACGAGTTATGGAGAGCCATGGCGTTTTTCAAGGAGTGATGTAAGGCGGCGATTTTGTATTAATTTATAATTATATTACCGCACAAATATAAATTTATATCAAATATACCTAGTTTTTAGAAGTGTTATATCAACAACTAATAAAAGAAAGTTAATAAAAAACACGATACATGTATGTCCGATTAGAAAAGGTATAAAAAAGAGCAAAAAAACGTGTCTCAAACGAAAAAACACGCGCCATAACACGCCATAACGCGCCATGGCACGCCATATCACGCCTTGCCACGCGTCACGCCTAACAGCAATGTTATGAAGCTTTTCGTAATGGCGACGCCGCGCCTTTTAGAACACTGGCAGTGGGTAAGAGTGGATACCCATTCAATCGTCATTTTATAGGCGATTTCCTTAAACACCCCTTATAGACCAGCTTTGTGAATGAGGCCTACTATCAGTAAGACTGACTATTTACTTATACATATATAATATTAGACTTTTAATGTCATATATATATATATATATATATATAGTATAGGGTGTATTTTAAACTTTTAAAATACTAGGTGGTCTAATTTAATTAATTATACTTTTAATTTAATTAAATGTAAACCAAAACTTTATGTAACCTTCAGGGGGATTGCTTTGAACCAATAAAATTTAACATTGGTGAGAAGAGGACAATAATCCCATCTTTGTCTAAGGCCTATCATCGTGAATGACCCATCGGGGGTTAATCCACATCTCCGGATAACCCTATTAGGGACTGATTGTTTGGAAAGAACAATGGTGACTGGGATTTTTTTTTGAGATCCTTACTGACTCCTACAATATTATTCCACACCCATACTAAAGTTTTCTTTGAGTAACAATAATCAGGTTTAGACTGAAGAATATGCAAGCTAGTGATGACTTCAACCCATAACAGATCTGGTGTAGTTCTTAATTTCCACCACCCTTTCATTATAAGAGATATGTTTAAGGATTTGATTGTGCCGACTCCTAACCTTACAAAATCTTTGGATGCGGTCACCTTGTCCCATGAGATCAAGTGGATTGTCTTCTTTTTGTCCAAACCACCACAAATGAACTTTTTTTTTGAATCTTTTTCTAGTGTTTCAATAACTCCCCCGTGGCTCACGAATAAGGAGCGATAGTAGGTTAGAAGATTTCCTAAAACTGATTGGACGAGTGTCAACCTACATCCGAATAAGAGAGTTTTAGACTTCCACTTTGATAGTTTAGCTTGGAATCTGTCAATGAATGGTTTCCAATTTTTTTTTCAGATTCATATTGGCTCCAACTAGGATTCTAAAGATAAGTGAAAGGGAGGGACGAAGGTTCATATCCAAGAGGTCTGACCCAGTTTGATACCTCATGTGTCTCGACTACAACACCAAAGACTATTGATTTGTTGATGTTAACTCTTAACCCCGATGAGGTGTGGAAGCAATGGATAATTCTGGCTAAGTTGTTGATATTTTGTTTCAATCATTCCCGAACAAATAAGGCATCATCTGATGGGTTTTGAGCACTACATCATTCATATGGTGTACATGCAAACCCTAATAGCTTTGGATCTAGTTTGTCTAATAAACGTGTAATTGATTATCCAAAGCTATAAACCCTAGATCTAATAAACTATAACTGAAATTAGGGTTTAGAAAAATACCTTTGATTGTTATGTAGCAATAACAATCTATTCCTTCATTTGATTGGCTTCAGAAAGCTTAGTGCCTTAAGTGTTGCACCTCTAATGGAGTCACAAACACCACTAAGCAACTAGATGAAGAAGGAAGAGAATGGGAACTCCAAAAACGTCCAGGAAACCCTTCATAAGTATATTTCACGTTTTTGGGTCTCAAGGGGCCATTAAATAGGTAGGCAATTAGGGTTATCTAATAAGGAAACCCTAATTTGACTGCTTGAGCCCTAAGCAGCCCATGAACCCCTTCTGGAACAAGCCTTGGATGAAAATCATATGGGCTTCCCATAGATTTCGTCCAACATATATTCCAAGGTGATCCATAGCCTAATTGCAATTATCTTATAATTACAATTCCGGTCCCCTAAGTTTAATTAATCTCTTTTAGCCACAAAATTAACTCTTAATTAATTCTTGACTAATATTAATTAAATAATATGATTTCTCCTTTAATATACTATTCTCATAATATATTAATAAATCATAATTAATCCTTTCTCTCCTTAATTTATCATACATATTGCTATGGTGAAGGCAACTCAAAAGGACCATGCTCATAATCGGGTCAAGTACATACCAAAATAGTTATGGACTTAGACACTAATCCAACATCATCTGCATATAACATATGAGATATCAATGGGCCTTCGTGTGGCATTTTTATGCCATGAAAAACACCTTGATCACATACAGATCTCATCGCAACACTTAGGCCTTCCATTGTTGCTATGAAAGGGAATAGAGATAGTGGGTCTCCCTGTTTAACCTCTTTGGAAATCGAGAATTCTTCAGCTGGTATTCCATTAACAAATTTAGAAGATTTGGAGGAAACAAGACAACCTTTTAACCACGATCGCATTTTGTTACCGAACCCCATGTTCATAAGACTCGTGTCAAGGAATTTCTAATTGATTGAGTCGAATGCCTTATCAAAATCCACCTTGAATAGAAGGATCTTATTTTTGGTTTTCTTTGCCCACGAGGAAATTTCGTTTACCATGAGGGGCCCATCAAGTATGTTCCTACCTTCGCCGCACAGTAGGATTCCAATGATTTCATCAATAGTGGCCACTTCATCAATATAGTGGCCAATGAACTTTTTAATTCTGAGTGATAGGCTTTTGGAAATAATTTTATAAATGCACCTGATAAGACTAATCGGTATGAAAATTGCTTATCATAAGATGGTCCTTGATTTTAGGTACTAATGAGATAAAAGAGGTGTTATACAGGGAGTCTAATTTTCCATGCTTTTCGAAGTACTTTACAATCGCTGCTATGTCACCAAGAAGAATCTCCCAATACTTATTAATGAATTTAAACGTAAAGCCATCTGGCATAGGGGCCTTTTTCGTTTCAACATGCCAAAACTGTTGTCTTGATTTCGTCCACAGAGATGGACGGTTCCAATGATTTCATGTCGTATAGTGAGATTTTTTTTGAAGTATCAACTGACCAGTTTTGTTCTAATAGGCCACTTTTCTTTGAATTTATCTACAAAAATGAAAATACCTTATGTTTTATGCTTTTGTGTTATGTGCTCGTGAAGGAATCTCGTGTTTTCGTCTCCGTCAACCACCCATTTGATCTGAGATTTTTGTTTGATATCAAGAATTTTGTATTTTTACATCTCAATGATCGATTTGTATCCTGTAATTCTAGTCTCAATTTCTTTATCAGTTAACAGTCTTAATTCAGCTTCAAAATCAAGATGGTCCATCAATTTCTTGAATTGCAAGCATATACGAATCTACTATGTGTCCCGGGGTAGCCCGGGATACCCCTAAAAAAATTTAGTAGTGCAATTTTTTCCGAAAATATTTTTCTTATTGTGTATTATGCAATTTTTTTTTATCGTGGATACCCCTTTACGTATTGGGGATACCCCTCTACTTTGATCCTGAATCCGCCACTGATTGCAAGAGTTCTTCCTCCTCCTTTGACTAGCCAGTAGCTCTACATTGTTTCAATCCAACCTTGATATGTTTGAACTTGGATGCCAAATACATATTGGGTGTACCGTATCCAACAGAATTATTCCATTGGATATAAAACCTTCTTGAACCCATCCCTCAACATCTAGGAATTGAAGAACCATAATGGAGACGGGCCAAAATCATGACGAGAGAGGGATACAGTGGTCCGAAAGTTCTCTAGGAAGAGTTGTAACTGAAACATGAGGGTTAAGGTTGAGAAAACTGGGATAAACGAGGAACCGATCAAGTTTACTGAGTTTAAAATCTGCATTGCGGAAGTAGGTCAACCGATAACCCCTCATTTTGATGTCTCTAAGCCCTACCTCATGTATGAAATTATTAAAGTCTCTACCGGTTCTTGAGCATAAAATCGAGTTGAATCTCTCGTATCTTCTTCGCATGACATTGAAGTCTCCCATCACAATCTAAATACCATGCTTAGATTTTTTTTTTTTTTTTTTTTTTTTTTTTTTTTTTTTTATGTCAATTAACTCCTTCTGTAATGCCGCTTTATCAGATGTAGATTTAGGCCCATACACATTAGCAAAGATCATAGGTACTCAAATGCCATTCTAGAGTCGTATGTTAATTAGGTAGTGTCTAGATGAAATAAACTCATTAGAAGTGAACATGTTTAAGGTTTAGAAGTAAACATGTCTTTCTCCAAAACGTTAAGTAAACCACCAGATCTCCCCAATGAGTTGATTCAGTTTGCACCAAAATCATCTAAACCCCAACATGCCAAAACAACAATGTTCTCAACATCAAGTAATTGGGTTTCCTAAATTGCTAAGAATGATACCCTATGAGTCGATTTCAGTCTTCTAACCCAAGACACCTTATAGCCTTCACCAATTCCCCTTGTGTTGATTGATAGAAAATTCATTTGGACCCTTTAATCTCACTAGATTCACCAAGTATTTCAGCCAACACTTGATTATCGGCATCAACACTTGATTATCGGCGTCAATCTCAAAGCCAATCATTGCTCCAATATCTACGGTAGCCGTTATTTCACTAATCTTCGATGTGGTGTTGTAATCAATGATTTGAGTGGGAGGGATAGGGTTCCGAGCCGACATATGAGGTATGAGCTCAATAGGGATCTCATCACCGTTGTGAATAGAGCATGGACTGGGAACTGCGACATATGATTCAACACATAAAGATCTTGGATACAACACCTTTTGTTAGAGGAATATCCGTTCACACTTGCTTGTCTTATGAAGGGGGTGTTTGGATAAATAGTTTTTAGCTTATTAGCTTATTACTATTTGCTTATTGAAGTGGGAATAAGCATTTTTTTTAAATGTGTTTGGATTAGCTTATTGTGGTGGGAATAAGCAATAAGCAATAAACATTGTAAGTGTTTGACAAACAAAACAACTTATATGAGTAAAATGACTAATAAGCAATAAGCATTCCCCCTTGCTTATTAAAATCAACTTATTTTGCTTATTCCTATCGCAATAAACTAATTTTATAGACTCCTATCAAAACACTTAAATTTGCTTATTGCGGTTGGATTAAGCAATAAGCAATAAGCAACCTATTTTTTCCCTATCCAAACACCCCTGAAGAGTGGGCTGTTGGATGGGGGTTGACGAATTATAAGGAAAAGGGTCGAAGCACCCAGATTGAGCTAAGTTTGAGGGGACGACGGTGGGCCCAGTGGAGCCCAACATCGATTGACCCAATTCACAGCCCGTAGGTTTAGTTGGATTACCCATGATCCGACCACATTCATTATGGGTACAATTAATGTTCCCAATTACATTAATTACCTCGTTTTTTTTCATGATTCGGTTCCTCTTCCCCACTATTAAGGCACGCGCGAAGTCGTTGAGATTCCAAGATCTCTGGAGACGATTAGGAAGGAATCACCGGTACAGTTTCTACATTCTGGTCGTCGGCATGAAAGTCGTCTCCGACACCATCACATTTTCCATTATAGACTTTTTGATCCTTGTCTTTTTGCACAACATTCCCGTTGTCGACAGTTTCTCCTTCTACCACCTTGTTCATCCAAGTGTCGGATATACCATCTTCATCTTCTTCCGGGCCACCTTGATCTTCGTCTGTTTCCACCACAGTCCTTGCACAATCAAATTGTCATATGATTCCGACTAAAAAGGAAGCTTAACATTGTCAAACTTGAAAGGGAACCACAATTCGTCTTCATATTCAACCAACCTACCCTCAAAAATTCTACCACCGACCTCAACCTTAATTTCTTTATTTAGTTTTTTGTTTGCTTCTGTGAGGATACTTATTTTACCACCGAGAGATCCATTCTTTTTGTAATGTGGTCGAAAGGAATTATGAATTTCCCAAATTTCCTAACAATGGCGGAGTAGTTAAAGTCGCACCTGATAGGCAACCCAATGTTTCTTAAAGTAGGGACGGTCCAGATGGTGGTAACTCGGGCGACCCCCCAGGGCCCACGTCTCCAGGGGGCCCAAAAGTTATGGGCTATGTAGTGTGTGTGTGTGTATATATATATATATATATATATATATATATATATATATATATATAATTATTACCTAAATGATTTTTAGGACGTAAAGTTGTTTCAAACTCAAATTAACTCAAAAGATAAACAATTTGGCTTGCTTTGTTATTGTTAATTGAACACATCAATACCGAAGAATAAATGATATTTTTTAATCTTTATTATATTTGTTTGTGAAGGACCCTTTTTTACCTTTCGCCCTGGGCCCCATATATGTTTGGACCGGCCCTGGTTTCTTACACATGCCACACGTTTAAATTTATAGTTAAATATGTCCTTCTAGTTATTTTTATTCTCCAAAAATTCATTGTCCAAGACCGAGGAACCAAATTCGATAATGAACATCATACCTCCCACATACCTGATCTTCACACCTTTGTCATAGTGGATGGATAGCAACGCCGGTAGGTGACCAAGGTGATCTAATGACTTTACGTCCCCAATAAAAGTATATCCTTTAATTTATCGTTCCATTCTCTCATCATTGCATAAACGAATCGGTGTGTGATGAGGAGATATATGGCTAAGAGGGGCCTTGGTTCTATGATTGGTGTTGCCATCTCTTACACTTCGTTCCCGAGTTTAACAAAAGAAGAGAAAGGAAAGGAAAGGAAAACAATTTTTTTTTTGTTTCCGAGTTGGAGAGAAACAGAAGAAAAATGAATCATTTTGTTATTTCTTTGCAAATCCTCCCAAATTGGAAGAAAGGTTAGGAGGGAAAGTTTATTTCCATCCACTTCTTTCCACTTCCTTTGGGAACACCGATTTCTTTTATTTTATTATCATTTCCATCTATTTCCTTTCATTTGTTTCGTTAAATTGAACTCGAGAACCGGATGTTATATAAATGTGTAAGTATTTAGTAAATAAATATATTATTTTATAAAAAATAGAAATCAAACCCTAATTGATAGATTAATAAATAGATGATTTAATGGGTGAAGTCTTAATTATGGAAAAGTTTTAAATATAAAAGTAAATAAATAAATAACCGTTAGAAAGTCGAAAGGGTTGGGTCGGTGTTGCATGATATATTTCAATCGTCCGCTCTCACAGAACCAAACACCGCCGGTTGCCGGAGGCTAAGAGCGATCTCTGTAACTCCTCTCCCCGGAGACCCAAACACCCCCAGTCCCAATCCTTGGCAGGAGACCCACTATATGTCTTTAATCCACGAATCATCAAGATTGATGTAAGTTTAAGGGGTTTCTGTAGTAAGATGCTGTAAGTTTAAAATTGATGTAGGGACGAGAAAAATCGAAAGTTAATTGCTGTTTTCTTAGTTCTCTCTCTCTCTCTCTCTCTCTCTCTCTCTCTCTCTCTCTCTCTCTCTCTTCTCATTAGGGTTTCTTGTTTTACCTTGTCTTCGTCTCTCCATTATTTCGATGGCGTTTTTATTTCTGTAAAAAAACTGAGTTTCTGGGGTTAAGTAACTGAACTAGTTTCATTGCATCTTAAAAGGGAAGGAAAGTACAGACTCTAGCTTTGTTGATCTTTTCGTTGGGGATTTTCTTCTTTTTCCTTTCATTGGGAGTTTTGCTGTAAAATCTAATATAGCGTGTCTGTTGTGTTTAGATGGTTTTGTTCTAGTGAAATCCATTTTCTTTTTGTGTGTATGTGATCCATTGTTTTCTTTAATATCTTGCTTAATGTTTATTGTGTTTCTTGTTTCTCTTCCATTGCTTTGCAGTTACTGATAAAAGAACTTTTGGTCAAAATCTTGGATCTACTCATGTTTTAAACATGTTAGGTTTGCTTACTTGATTAATATTGGCTAATAACAACACATAATCTGCCACATTTATGTATTTCTACCTTTTTCAGCTATTATCATCTAACAAATCCTCTTTTTGTGGCTATTTGATAGAATAACTTAACAGGAGCACCTAGAAATCTGGAAAAAAAGCTCACCATTATACGATGCAGATGCAAAGGTAAGAAGCTAAACTATACTTTATTACGCTTAACTTTCATGGCATTAAACTCTCACTAGTTTCGTTTTATTAAGGTATTCTACTTGTAATTTTAGCATTATACCTTTAATTATAGGGTTATGTTTTCAAGAATTAACCTATTAAGAAATTCTACTTTTTATCTTTTTCCTTATAAAGAGTACATGAAGATTTAGCCTATTAAGATATTGTCCTTTGAAATTTGAAACTTTTTGATTTTGGTTACCCGATTATAGCATACAACATTATATTTTGAAAACCTTGTCGACTATAGTATTCTAACTTCAATTGCATTGTTTAATTCTTATAGTCTCACCATCTAACATATTAAGATATTTTTCTTCTAGTTTTTTCATGTTAAGATTTCATTAATTTTTTATTGAATCATTGTCTCATTTAGGGCATTATACTTCCAAACTCTTTCTTGCTAAGATGTTCTATAATTTATTTTCTATTAAGACACTCTACTTTGAAAATCTTGTCACAAGTAGCATTATACTCTTTTTTTCTTAACAAGTCAAAACTAACCTATTAAGACATTGATTTTTTCCATTAATTTGTTTCAAATTTTAACATTATATTTTCAACACTAACAAGTCAAAACTAACCTGTTCAAACATTGTACATTGAAATTTGTTTGATTTTGGTTATCAGTTGTAGCATTATACTTTCAATTATTTTCTTTTTTTAAAGACATTGTAGTTTGAAAATCTAACCAATTGAAGAATTATACTTTCGATTTTTGTTGAGTTGTACTTCAGTTTTTTTTTTTCCTTTAAGAGATTGTACTTTAAATCTAATCTGTTTCAAAAATCTGAACTTGTTTGATTTTGTCACCATTAATGGTGGTATGTATCTATTCTTTCATATTTATAAATTTTAGTTTTTTTTTCCTATTAGACATGTACTTGGAAAATATAAAGTTGTTTTTGTTTACCAATTATGACATTGTACTTTCTTCTATATTTTCTTATTAACACATTACAATTCCTATTGTTTTTTTTCCTAATTAGACATTTTCCTTATATTTTTTTCCTGTTATGACATTGTACATTACAAATTTACACTTTGTTGATTTTTAGTGCCAATTATGGTCTTAAATTTATATATTTTTTTTCTATTAACACATTGTACTTTTATTCTTTGCGTAAAATTATATTTTCAATTGTATCTTTATACTTTCAAAATCTAACCTATTAAGACATTGTAATGTTGATTGTTTTCTTGTTAAGACTTTTGCAATTATAGAATCTAACTTATAATAAGACTGTATTATAAAAATCTATACTGTTTTTTTTGTTAGTGGTTATATCATTATACTTACAATTTTTTTTTTATGAAAACATTATACTTATATTATTTATCTCATTAAAACATACTTTGAAAATCTAACCATTTGCAACATTATTTTTTTTCAATTCTAATATATTCTTTGAATGCAACTTTTCAAGAAGTACTTTTGTTTTTTCTTTTTTTTATTATTGTAGTTTAAAAAGATCAACTTTAATTTTTGTTACCAATTGTGGCATTATACTAAGAAGACTATAATTTGTCCTATTAAGTCATTGTATATTTGTTTGAATAAAACTAAACCTGTTTGATTTTATTAACTAGTTAACATATATATATATATATATATATATATATATATATATATATATATATATATATATATATATATATATACTATTATTATCCAACCTATCAAGACATTAATTTTTGAAATTTTTTCCATTTTGGTTGCCAGTTGTATCATTACACTTTCAACATAATCTTTTTTTTGTTATTAACTATTGCATTACACAATTTAATAAGACATTTTACTTTCAACTGTATTTAGTTCAGACATTCCATTTTAAAAAACCGACCTACTAATTACTTTGAAAATCTAATCTTATTTGGTTTTAGTTACCAAATAATATCTCATTTTTTCATTTTAAGATTTCACTTTGAAAATCCCTTTTTAGACATTGTAGATCTGTTTTTTTATACACTTCATAAATCTAATGTATTATTTTTGTTTTTCTTATTAATACATTACACTTTGGAACCTTAACGTGTTTACTTTTGGTAACCAAATAGCGTTATGCTTCTCATTATTCTTCCTATTAAGATGTTATGTTTTTAATATGTATCTTTATTTTAGTTCAGCATAATAGTTAAAATTATTTATTATTAATATTATTTGAAAATCCATCTTGTTAAGACGTACTTTTACTTTTTTTTTCCTTGCAGCAGGCAAAAATATCAACTTTAAATATATTACCAATTGTGGGATTACACTTTCACTTTTTTCTGATTAAGACATTGTAGTTTATAATAATATATGCTATATTTTTTGTATTATGAGATTATTTTTTGAAAATCTAACCAATTATAATATTATAGTTTCAATTATAGTGTTGTACTTCTATTATCTATTATAGTTAGACATCGCACTTTGAATATCTAACCTATTAAGACATTTTTTTTTTCTTATGGTTACCAAATAGCTTTATACTTCTCATTTTGTCCTATTAAGATATTGTGATTTTAATATATTTCACCATTTAGTTTCACAAAAGTAATATAAGTGCATTTGTGGTTTGCTGTTTGGTTTTGACAAATAACTGCACTCGACTCAACCCTAGTTGCTTCTAACTATTAATAGCCACTATTTTTGTCATATTTATCCATTTTGAGGATGAAGTGAATATAAATATGCAAGATATTCCATATTTTGAAATTCCTAGGATCTTGAACAATTAAAAATACGAACCTAGTATTTGCTCACGTTCTTGTGCCTAAGGATTTTCAGCTGTATTATATGAGTATGATTTTTCTTTTAGTCACTAACCAATATTTATTTAATTAATAATTTATTTCTTCAGTATGGACTAACATCTAACATGTAGCATATTATCTGGGATGGACATAGGTTTTGTTATTGGTATTGTTGTATAATAAAAGAAAAAATATATCAGTATTTTAATTAATATTAACCGGAGACCAAGAAAATGAAATCATAGTGTTATTTAAATTGAATTTTAAAACTTTAATTAACATTCAAAACACTTTTGCAGGTTTTGCAATTGACCAGTCATTTTTCATTTTTCTGCCCTAGCTACTTGAATTACTACCTCAAAACACATTTGTAATACAAATTGAAAGGGTACTTGTGAGATTTTATAAAACATCACATATAGTAGTGTACCCCATCAAATGATTGGACTCCAAGAGTCCATGTTAAAATGTTTCCAACATATGGCCAATCCTAGGCAAACACCTAATATTGGCATGAGTGTTGTAACCAACATCGGATTATCGACCCTCTAAATAGACCAAATCAGACAACCTGCCAAAGCCACATCATACCAACACTTTTTCAAGACAAAAAGGAAGATTTTATCCCTAAAAACAACAATATAAATAACACCTACATGGAAGTTGTTAGTAAGACTTAACATACTCTCAAACACTTCTGGAGTCTCTATATTCTACCTAGGGCATTAGAGTGTAATTCAGAGGCCCATATTATGACCGACTCTAGTTTTCCCTTTACTAATCATAGGTCTTAAAGATATATTGTCTCACCCAAAAGACGGCCCATTTTAGGCCCATATTACGAGTGACCCTTGTTTTTCCCTTTTATGTGTACTGTTCTTAAGGACACTCCACTCTAATCTAATACATCTTAGTCTATAACTTATTATACAACCTAATCATTTGACTAACTTTTATTTATTACTTTATGATAATCTAATTATTTCACTAACTTTATTAGTTAGTTATTACATTATTATTATTTCACTAACATTATTGAACTTATTTTTTGTATAAGATAAATAAGCAACAACTAATCATAAAATATCTTTCACTAAGTTTGTGTTACTTGTAAAATTCTAGTCGCGACTTATATATATATATATATATATATATATATATATATATATATATATTGCTGATGGGCTTTGTTGCGAATCCATAATGCCGCAACGGGAGGTATTGTGTACTCTCCCTCAAATTATACAATTACATAGTGATTGGTGTACACACGTAAATGTAAGCACCTAATGATTTTGAAACTCTTTAGGAACTTTCCAAAGAGAAAAAAAAATTATAAAGCTTTCATTTAGTCAAAAAATTATAAAGCTTTCTTTAGTCTAAAACATTTGTAACTCTGACTGATTCAGTGAGTGCTAAATAATTTAATTGTAATTTCTAATTTTAAGTGCCCTTGAAAGATGTAGGAACCGTGTAAAGGGAACACTTGCTGTATTGTTATTTGCATCTATTTTTTTTACAAGTATGTGAAAACTAGAGTAATGCTGATGATCTTCACCATAGCCAAGACCAGCGGTTATTGATTGACAACCACAATTTTCATTACCCATTACAATTTGTATATGTGATGTCTGGATGAAACATAAATGAAATTTTCCTCCAACAATGAACTATGTCCCATTAGAATTTTCTTGTTCAAGTTAATTTAGTAAGATCATTGGCATATTGGCTCTTCGTTTAAGTCTATGTAGTATCAACATTGGTCTATTGATTTCTCGTACGAACCCATGAAAAATGAACTATGCCCAGTCGGTTCATCGTTCAAGTCCATGAATAATGAATTATACCTTGGAGGTTCCTGTTTTAAGTTTGAACAACTGTATCTATGAGGAGCTTGACTTTGATGCTGAACACATTTTGCTTTTAGGCGCACGTGGTTTTTTTTTAACTAAAGGTTCATTGATCACTTTTTTTTAATCCCTTATCTCTTCCATCATTCTTAAATAATTATATTTGATATGATTTGGTTGATTGTTGAATATTTCTTTAAACTTTTGCTTATGATATATAGAAGGCTCCAAATCAATCGAATCTAGAATAGGCAAAACTGTAGTCAACATAGAAAACATCATAAAGTGATTAACCAGACCTATATCGACATAAAGTTTGTAAGCATATGGTAGTCCAAAACATGTCTACAATTGACATCCACAATTCTCTAGAGTTGTTACAAAACCTCAACGTCCAAACATCAAACATCATGTGCTTTCAAATACTTTCCTACCAATTCGAATGACAATTATATTTTTTGATCGTTTAGTGACGACACGAGATCTATAGATGGTAGAGATTTAATGACTTTAGATCTGGTGGAGATTTAATGACAAAACAATGTTAACATGAGTTTTTCTCTCTCCATTGTTAGGTCTTTAGATCTCGTGGAGATTTAATGACTTTGGTGTAGAATCTGACATGTTCTTAAGGTTACGTCATCGTCACTAAATGATAAAAGCTAATAACCTGTGTTGCAGAAATTGACTGATTATCGCTAATTGGACCTCCAATGATGATATTTATTGCTAACTGGTCACTATAATCGGGCTTGGTCAATGCATGTCAAAGTCGGAATTAATCGGACCTATTCTAGTTTGGTCAATCCAGGTCAAAGTCGATCTAATCGGACATAATCAGACCTGATTTGCCGATTAATCGCTTATTTTGGAGGATTAAAGTTAGATTTATAAATTTTTGAATAATTTTCTTAATAATCAATGATTCCCGATTAATCTTTGCTTAGCCAATTAATCCTTAATTGGTAGCCCACCGATTAGCGATTTCTGCAACCATGGTAATAATTAATGACTTTATCTCTGAAATAGTATTTTGGTTGTGATTATGGTGGTATATCTAAAAATAAAGATGTACAAACAAAAAAATATAATTGTCCATTCGAAGAATTGTTAGTATTTGAAGGCGTGACTTTAAAGATTTGCAACAACCCTCGAGAATTGTCGACGTCAATTGCGAACATGTTTTGGATTACCTTGTGCTCACAAGCTTGCGATGTATGTTATAATCAATTTATGATATTTTGTATGTTATTCTTTTTGGAGAAAGCTTGATTTGGAGTCTTCTATATCTCTATGAATATGGTGATCTTAGTGTTGATCATCATATGTAAAGGTTTAAAAAAATATTCAACAGTCAATCATATCATATCAATTACAATTATTTAAAAAAGATGGATCCATCAAAAAAATTTGATTAATGAACCTTCAATTAAGGAAAATAATTGTGGACGTCTCAAAAGTGAATAGTTAAGCTTCTCACAAATATAGTTGTTCAGACTTAAATCAGGAACCATCAAGGTATATTTTATCATTCATGGACTTAAACGATGAAATGACTAAGCATAGTTTGTTTATCATGGGTGAGTATGAGGAACCAATAGACCAATGTTCGTAACACATAGACGTAAACGAGGAACGAATAAACTTTGTAGATTAACTTGAACAAGGAAGTACTAATGCGACATAATTCATTGTTGAAGGAAATTTCCTCTATATTTCATCTAATACATCACATACATTACACAATATAATGGGTGATGGAAATTGTGGTTGTCGATCATCAACCATTTTGTTTTCGGTATGGTGATCATCAGTTATACATCACACACATTTTGCCTTCATTGTCTTTCTTTATGAAGATTGAGCCAACATGAAAAACACATTGGGTGCTTATGTCTAAGACAGACATCTTGAAAACCAACAAATTTGGTGTGATCGTCCAATTTTTGACCAATGAAGACTTGACTTTTTTTTTTTTTTTTTTTTTTCCTGTTGGAGATGTCCTAAATAGTTTCAAAATCATTAGGTCATTACATTTACCCTTGTGTACACTGATCACTATGTGATGGTACAATTAAAAAGAAAGTGCTTAATGTCTCCCATCACGACATCCGCCACAAAGCCTTGTCAGTTGATTTTTATAAAATTATGTCAGTTGATTTAGTTGAAAAACCCGATTTTTAACCTTGGCATAAACTCTAGGGTTTCGATTTTTATAAAATTATGTTGTTTAAAGTGGTTTTTCTTGTGAGGTGATTCAATTAAAATCATCTGAACCCCAACATGCCAAAACAACAATGATACCCTATGAGTCGATTTTAATCTTCTAACCCTTTAATGTCACCTTATAGTCTTCACCAATCCCCCTTGTGTTGATTGATAGAAAATTCATTAAGTATTTCAGCCAACACTTGATTATTGACGTCAATCTTAAAGCCAATCATTGCCCTAATATTTGTAGTAGCCTTGGTTTCACTAATCTGTGGTGTTGTAATCGATGATTTGAGTGGAAGGGATAGGGTTCTAAGCCGACATATGAGGTCTGAGCTCAATAGGGTTTCTCATCACCGTTTGTGAATAGATCATGGATTGGGAACTGCGACCTATGATTCAAGATCTGGGATACGACACCTCTTGTTAGAAGAATATCCGTTCACACTTGCTTGTTAAAAAGAGTTGGCAATTGGATCAAGTTTTATCTACAAAAAATGAAAATACCTTATGTTTTACGCTTTTTTTTATGTGCTCGTGAAAGAATCTCGTGTTTTCGTCCCTATCAACCAACCATTTGATCCGGGATTTTTGTTTGATATCAAGAATTTTATTTTTTTTCCATCTCAATGATCGATTTGTATCCTGTAATTCTAGTCTCAATTTCTTTATCAGTTAACAGTCTTGATTTAGCTTCAAAATCAAGATGGTCCATCAATTTCTTGAATTGCAAGAGTTCTTTCTCCTCCTTTGACTAGCCAGTAGCTCTACATTGTTTCTATCTAGATATGTTTGAGCTTGGCTGCCAAATACATATTAGGTGTACGATATCCAACAGAATTATTCCATTGGATATAAAACCCTTCTTGAACCTATCCCTCAACATCCAGGAATTGAAGAACCCGAATGGAGACAGGCCAAAATCATGACGAGAGGAGGACTTGAGAAAAAGATAGTGGTCCGAAAGTTCTCTAGGAAGAGTTGTTAACTGAAACATGAGGGTTAAGGTTGAGAAAAGTGGGATAAACGAGAAATCGCTCAAGTTTAATGAGTTTAAGATCTGCATTGCGGAAGCATGTGAACCGATAACCCCTCATTTTGATTTCTCTAAGCCCTGTCTAATGTATGAAATTATTAAAGTCTACCATTTCTTGAGCTTAAAATCAAGTTGATTCTCTCCTATTTTATCCGCATGACATTGAAGTCTCCCATCGCAATCCAAATACCAGACTTCGAGTTTTTATTTATTTATTTATTTATTTATTTATTACCGTCAATTAACACCTTCCACAATGTTGCTTTATCAGATGTAGATTGAGGCCCATACACATTAGCAAAGATCACAGGTATCTCGAATGCCATTCCGGAGTCCTATGTTAATTAACTAGTGTCTAGTGGAAATAACCTCATTAGAAGTGAACATGTTTCTGTCCAAAACGTTAAGTAAACTGTAACATCCCCCTCTGGCACGTATCACAATATTGTCCGTTTTGGGCCACTCGGCACGAGGACTTCCCAGGGGGTCACCCATCCTGGTACTACTCCCGCCCGAGCACGCTTAACTGCAGAGTTCTTATGGGATCTGCTGCCCTCACGGCTTTAAAACGCGTTGTGTTAGGGAAGGTATCCACACCCCTTATAAGGAATGCTTAGTTCTCCTTCCCAGCCGATGTAGGATCAGATCTAACCCACTTTCACCCCCTTTATAGGGTTTGACGTCCCCGTCGAACACATCGACCCGTAACCTGGCTCTGATACCACTTTTGTCACACCCCGCTAAAGCGGAAATGCAAGATATGACAGCGATAAATCACCATAGCAGTATTTAAAAGTTTACAACCCATAGCTTAAAAAGAAAGAAAGTACAAGTTTTCCAAAACACCATTGTTCAAAATATAACTTCATAATAGCTTCAACACGATGTTCAACACGATGCAGCATGTTCTATGATGATGAATCTTTACATCCACTTACTAATTATTTCCTGAAAAAGCATGTAAAACGAGCGTCAACTATGAAAATAGTTGGTGAGTTCACAAGTTTATAAAATCGAGCTTGAAATAAGGCTTTTCGTAAATACAAGTACATTGCTTTAATGATAAACAAAGTTGATTGCTATTAATGAATACAAGTTTATTGCTATAACGAGAAACGAGTTTGTATGTATATGAGCAAACAATGAGTCTCAACCAAACCTATGACTGAAGCCCTATCGAGATCTATGTTTATCGTTCCATAGATGAATATGGTATCATGCACTCAAGCAATAGGGCGAGTGAGGAGTTGTCAATTCCTAATAGCGCTATCCATAATGACCATTGGCTCAAAGAGTTAATGGTTAGAAATAAGGGAAGGGCCTTAGTACGATAAGTTCTCATGTTCCGTGTTGCATAGACATACATAAAGAAACATAGCAATACAATAGCAATCATGTTTGATACAAATCAATTTAAATACAACATGCAAATTATAGTTTTTCTGGACATGCTTTTCCACCCCAAAACATAAAAACTGAAAATAGGAGAGTGCGTGAATACTCACAATGTGCAAAATATAACAGTCAAGTTTATATGAGTCAATTAAATACAACGAACATAAATAGTTTAGGACATGCTTTTCCACCCCCAAAACATTTAAAAACCGAAAATAGGGGAATGGTGAATACTGATAATGTGCAAAATATAACAGTCAAGTTTATACGAGTCAATTAAATACAACGAACATAAATAGTTTAGGACATGCTTTTCCACCCCAAAACATATAAAAACCGAAAATAGGGGAGTGCGTGAATACTCACAATGTTTCGTGTAGGTACAAGTAGTGCCTCGGGATGCACCAATATCTTACTACCGGGACCCTATGACATCAAACACACACTAGTGAGTTTCCATGTCGTAATTTAATGCTAATATACTAAACTCTACACATAGTGAAATGCCAATTTATGTTTTAGTATTGGATTTTATATTAATTAGTTACACTTTTTCAAAGTTTTAAGTCTTTATAACAACATAAATTCACGAAAAATAGCATTCAAAGGATAAAAAATTTCAAAATTTTTATTTAACTGTTATTACACAATACTAAGCTGAGAATAATATAAAAATGGATTTCCAAGCTGTTTAATTATATTTTATGATTTTTGAGCATTTATTCCAATAAAAATTGAAATAAATATAAACCAATTTCCAAAATTATCCAAACTTTTTTATTTGACTGTTATTATACATAACTAGGCTGGGAAAAATATAAAAGATATTTTTCAGTGGGTATTTCTATTTTTCCTTGTTTTATTCCTTTAAATAATCATTAATTGAAGAAATAATATTAAACAGTTAAAATAAATTACCAAAAACTTTTCTAACATCATTTACAGTGTAATTAATCTGGAAAAAATACCAAAAGTGGTTTTCATATTGTATAATCCGGTTTTGGGTATTTATGTGTATTTCAGTGTATTTAACCTTAGAAAATAGGAGACAAATAGTTTACAGTAGAGAAAAATCATCAAAATTTGTATGTAACCTCCTACTGTACAACATGGTGTTCTGGTAAATTTTCATGAATTTTGGATAATCAGAACTATTTTTCCTATTTTTAGGCCATTATAATTACCAAAAATCAAGAAAAATAGTAAGGCATGATCAAAAAAATTTTGAAATTTTTTTTCTGAGTCACCCACCACAGGTAAGGGCTGCGAAAATTGTTAGATACAATTTTCACACTCTCTAAAGTGGTTTTGTGATTTATTATACCCAAACAAAAAGAAAATCGGAAATCATACCAAACAACAACAAAAATTGATGAAATTTAGTGAGGGGTCATTATTCACCATAGGGGTCATCCATGAATCTATTCCGGATTTATAGACCTCTGGAAGTATTTTATGTGATTTATGTCCTTGGTTTCTTGCAATAATTTTAATAAATCAAAGAAATGATAAAAGCTCTAGAAATTTTCCAGATTATCACATGCATGTGAGGGCTTTCAAAAGGAAAAATGTTCAAATTTTATTCAGAAGGGAAAATAGGGGTATTGAACCCAAACAAGTTAAGAAATGTTGCACATTATAGTGCATGAGATGTAAATGTGGCTGAAATTCATGAATTTGAGTAGCACATTCTGTGGGGTTTTAAGCCACGAAATTTCAGCCATCGTTCACTGGATATGTTAAGTTTCTAAATTATTTTTCCCCAGATTTATGGTTGGGTTTAAGGCCACTGGTCACGCAAGGCAAAAATGGTGATCACAGAAAAAGAGCTGTTCGCGCAACCATTTTGTAAAAATTGCCAAAAATCCGATATTTAATATTTTACAGTGAGACCAGTTGGGTTTGAAAGTTAACTCGTGAAACTATCCAATACAAAAAGAATATCAGGATTTGGATAAGTAATGACCGAGTTATGGCCGTTCAAAGCTGAACAAAGTAGTCTGGCAGATTGCATGTCTTCCCTGTTTGCTTTGAGTGCATTCTTAGGGCGTTTTGACAAGAACAACATGCATGCTTCTGTTAAGGTCCGATTTATAGCACATACATGGAGTGAATGAGCATCCAAGATGTACTAGAAATGGTTTAAATGCTTTTGGTCATGCAAGAACACAAAAGAAACGGAGAAGAAGATGTAATACTCGGTTTTGAAGTCACATGAACACATGTGCATCTTTTTCACTCCTTGCATGGGTTTGATCCCAGATTTTCACCATCTCAAACACATGCATTGTGTTATGGTGAGAATCTACAAACCACAAGGGAAAAAGTAAGGATTTCTAGCCATGGAAGGGCATAGAATCCGAAGAGTAGAGAAGAACCATGAAGAAAAGGAAGTAAAATCATGAAACTATCAGGGAGGATTGTGTTGTTTACCTTGGTTTTGATCTTGAGAGAAGCAAGAACACTTCAAGGCCTTCTCTATTTCGAAATTATGGCAGAGAATGAATATTTTCTGATGTGTAGGAGTGGTCTTGGAAGTGGGAGAGTTTTTTGGAGAAGGAGTGAAGAGAGAAGTGGAAGAGTGTAGGGAATGATCTTAATGATTGAATTTTTGGGAAGATGAAAGCATGGGGGAGAGGGGGTGCCGGATTTTTGAGGGTATTAAAGTGCCCTCTCTCTCTCTCTCCTAATTCAAATTAAATAATTTCCCTCTTCAATTTTATAAAACCATAATTTTTATAAAAATGATTTTTTATGTAATTCTCTATTTGTTTAAAGATCTTGTTTTTATCTATTAAATTATGATTAATGTATGATAATTTAAATTTCTATTTCATTGGTATAATCCATAATTTGATTAATAAAAATTTGATATTAGGAAGCTTATAGCCAAATTTTATAAAGTTTTTAAGCTTTAAGATTTATAAATTTGGATTTTTGGCTCTTTAGGGTTTTTGGAATATTGTTTGATATTCACCATCATATTGAAATATAATTAGAATATTTTAATTTATTTTTAGGGTTTTACACCCTTTTTCAATTGTAACAAAGTTTGAAGTTTCATTCTAATTATAGTATTGGCATTTCCTATTGTAGTTAAGCAACTTACTAGAATCGTAAGTGTCAAGTATATTAGTCCTAGATCTTAGTTGGATCCTAGTTTATGCAAGATTTTGACCTAATCTTTACTACTAGGCCATGGCATGTTGTGCATGAATGGTTTTTATAAAGATGCATGAGTCCGAGAATGACCTGAATTGAAAGTTGTCACAGTTATGTGGGTTAGATCTGATCCCACATCGGCTGGGAAGGAGAACTAAACATTCCTTATAAGGGGTGTGGATACCTTCTCTAACACAACGCGTTTTAAAGTCGTGAGGGCAGTAGATCCCATAAGAACTCTGCAGTTAAGCGTGCTCGGGCAGGAGTAGTACCAGGATGGGTGACCCCCTGGGAAGTCCTCTTGTCGAGTGGCCCAAAGCGGACAATATTGTGATACGTGCCAGAGGGGGATGTTACAAATGGTATCAGAGCTAAACTTATAGAGAACATCGGTTTTTCTTTAAGAAAACACAACCTATAACTAAAACTTACAAAGAAATTCTTTTTACATCAAACATATTACTAGTATAATTAGGTCGGGAGTTGTATCATTGGACCTCGATTAAACATAGCCTGATCATCTATGTTTAATTAAGGAAAGATTTATACAAAGCCTGAGCTAATTATAATGGGAATATGTTCAACAAAATTTTTGAGAAAACTTTATTTCAAAAATTCAAAAGGTTAATTTTGGTGTGTATAAGCATTGCATATTATAGGCATGCATTGTCATTTATTTCATATCTCATTGAAACTATGTCTCAGTCCACTATGTCAACATCGTCATCTTCCCGCGCTACCGCCTCAGCCGACGAGTCCGGCTACGTCACTATTATCCCTCGACGTAATCCCCCCGCCTCGGTAGAAGAAGACCCATCGGAGGACATGGAAGATACAGGAAACTTGGTGGAGATCAGCAATGACAACGCCCCGAGTCAACGACGCGAGGCATCACCTGCATCCGTGTTGCCACAGCCACCACTTTATGGACTTCGCATTCAGAGGACGGCGAGGAAGAGTGTTCCTATTCCAGGAAGGATAGCCACCAACACAGCAGGACTTTGAACGACAGGACCTAGCGGGGTAGGACCCAGCGTTGCAGGACCGAGAGCACCCCCACCACAGCGAGTCATAGGGATACCTGTCAGGCAGCCAAGTATGACCCCGGAGGAGTCCCGGAGATTGCAGTCGATGGCAGCGGCCTACGCCACAGTCTCGCTGTGATAGCTGGACATCAGGAGGTATTGGATGAAGTGATGACAAGGATGGAAATCATGTTTCAGCATTCGATGGAGGCTGCTGACACTGCTAGTGCTGCTAGACAAGAGGCAGGTCATGCGATGACCGCATATTATGTGCTTGGAGGGCTATTACTGATTGTGGTGTTGATGTTTCTTGTTGGGATAGCGATTGGCATTTGGTTCTGATTTCAGTATTTTATTTTATTTTGTCATGAAATGAAAACACATGTTGGGTGTCTTTTGGGAAAAACATTTAAAACTTTATGTTGGGATTGATGTATTGATTTGGTTTTAAGATTATTTCAAATGGTAATGAAGAATTTTATTTTATGTTTGAAAACTTTTACAATGAGGTCAAACCCAAGAATTTATTTAGTCAATGGTTTAATAAAAAAAAAAGAATTTTCTTTTTTCTTTCCTTTCTCAAATCTATATGCATAGTATTAATGCAACCCATTAATTTGACAACACTTATCGTTTTCAAAATAGTAGTGAACTAAATATTATACATTATTTTATGTATTTATACGTATTTCTACTCTTGTGTCATAGAACCATGTCAGGAAGGCCTAATCGCGGGCGCCCACAGAACAAAACACCCGATGTTGCTCAAGTTGTAGCCCAACAACTCATGGAAGCAATCCCAAACATTGTTACTCAAGTAACTGCAGGACATAATGCTAACCAAGGAAGTAGTGGAGGAAACCGGGGAAACAATGAAAGAGAATGCAACTACAAGTCCTTTATGACCTGTAAACCTAAGGAGTTCCATGGAAAGGAAGGTGCGGTCGGGTTGCTGAAATGGATTGACAGCATGGAGTCGGTCCTTCACATTAGCAAATGCCTCGAGCGCAACAAAGTTGAGTATGCATCTTGCCTACTCCAAGATAGGGCATTGACCTGGTGGAATACCCTAGTGCAAACCCGAGGCCGTACAGCAGCATATCAACTAACTTGGGAAGACCTAAAGAAGCTGCTGATAGAGGAGTATTGTCCCAAGGATGAACTTCAGGAGCTTGAATCTGAATTCTGGAACCATTCTATGGTTGGAACACAAATAGAGAAGTACACAGTCCGATTTCATGAGCTAGCAAAACTGGTACCTCACATGGTTACTCCTGAGGAGAAACGGATAGATCGTTACATCTGGGGTCTGGCACCAGAAATTAGGGGAATGGTTACCTCAGCAAATCCATCTACTATTCAGAGTGCAGTAAGTCTAGCAAATCGACTAACCAATGATGTGATAAGGATGGGTGCATCGACAAAGGAAAACTCTAGTAGCAAGAGGAAGCCAACAGATCAGGGAGAGAAGAAGTATGGAGGCAAGTCAGGGAGGAAGCTGAAAGTCTCAAGAAACTTTATGGTAAGAGCCTAGGAGCAAGAACCATTGAAAACTCAAGAACAGGAAGTCATGGAAGTGCAGGAGAGAAAGCAGTACTCAGGACCGCTTCCGAAGTGCAATAAGTGTAACTTCCATCACAAGGGAGCGTGCCCAGTGTGCTAAAACTGTAAACAAACAGGCCATTACTCGAAGTATTTTAAGCTGAATAAGGAGGGAAAAAGGGCATGTTACGAGTGCGGGAGTACTGATTGATCATCTCCGTAGGGCATGTCCCAAACTGAACAAAGGGCCTCGTAGCAATGGACAAGGCCAAGCCAGGCAAAACTTCCAAGGAAATCAAGTTGGACGGCCAAGAGGTGTAGCCTTTGTGATTGGTGCAGAAGAAGCTCGTCAGAACCCTGAAGTGATAACAGGTACGTTTCTCCTGAACAACCATTTTGCATCAGTAATATTCGATGCGGGAGCAGATAGGAGTTTTGTTTCTTTAGCATTTAGACCATTAATTGGCTTGAAATTGAGAAAGATGAGGAATGTTTATGCTATTGAACTTGCTGATGGGTATGAAATTAGGGCTAATGATATAATTCCTGGTTGTACTTTGAATTTAGCTGATAAACTCTTTAGCATTGACCTAATTCCTATAGAGCTAGGTAGTTTTGATGTGATAGTAGGAATGGATTGGTTATCCAAAAATAGAGCGGACATTGGTTGTTACGAGAAAGTCATTAGAGTACCTCTCCCTAATGGAGAAACCCTTATCATACACGGTGAGAAGCCAGGAAGAAGTTTAAACATAGTATCAAGCATGAAGATTCACAAGTACCTGAAGAAGAATTGTATTGCATTCATGGCCCACGTGCTAGAAAGAGAACCTGAAGCTAAGCAACTCAAGGAGATTCCAGTGGTTCAAAATTATCCCGAAGTGTTTCCGGAGGAATTGCCCGGTTTACCCCCTCACAGACAGGTCGAATTTCGGATAGACTGAATTCCCGGAGCGGCACCGGTAGCAAAAGCACCATATCGCCTTGCACCATCCAAGATGCAAGAACTATCCAGACAACTTCAAGAACTTCTAGACAAAGGGTTTATTCGACCAAGCTCTTCACCTTGGGGAGCCCCAGTGTTATTCGTCAAAAAGAAAGACGGGTCGTTCCAAATGTGTATTGATTACAGAGAACTGAACAAGTTGACAATCAAGAATCGATATCCCCTCCCTCGAATAGATGACTTGTTCGATCAATTGCAGGGCGTTTCCTACTTCTCAAAAATCGACCTTCGGTCAGGGTATCATCAACTAAGAATTCACGAAGGGGACATTCACAAAATAGCATTTAGAACCCGTTATGGACATTATGAGTTCTTAGTCATGCCTTTTGGACTAATAAACGCACCCGCTGTTTTCATGGATTTGATGAATAGGGTCTGTAGACCATACCTAGACAAGTTTGTAATTGTATTTATCGATGACATACTTGTTTACTCGCAAACCAAAGAAGATCACAATAGACATCTGAAGCTAGTGTTGGAGCTGTTGAAGGAGCATAAATTGTATGCCAAGTTCACTAAGTGTGAATTTTGGATTCGGGAAGTACATTTTCTTGGTCATGTGATCGGCGAAAGAGGAATTCATGTAGATCCAGCTAAGATCAAGGCAATCAAGAAATGGGAAGCCCCCAAAACCCCGACAGAAATACGACAGTTCCTAGGATTAGCTGGGTACTACAGACGTTTCATTGAAAATTTCTCTAGGATTGCTCCACCATTAACATCTTTGACCCAAAAGGACAGAAAATTTCTCTGGGAAGAGAAACACGAAGAGGTCTTCCAGAATTCAGATTCAAGCTCCTGAAGTTCATCCTTGGGACAATACTCCTCTATCAGCAACTTCTTTAGGTCTTCCCAAGTTAGTTGATATGCCGCTGTACAGCCTCGGGTTTGCACTAGGGTATTCCACCAGGTCAATGCCCTATCTTGGAGTAGGCAAGATGCATACTCAACTTTGTTGCGCTCGAGGCATTTGCTAATGTGAAGGACCGACTCCATGCTGTCAATCCATTTCAGCAACCCGACCGCACCTTCCTTTCCATGGAACTCCTTAGGTTTACAGGTCATAAAGGACTTGTAGTTGCATTCTCTTTCATTGTTTCCCCGGTTTCCTCCACTACTTCCTTGGTTAGCATTATGTCCTGCAGTTACTTGAGTAACAATGTTTGGGATTGCTTCCATGAGTTGTTGGGCTACAACTTGAGCAACATCGGGTGTTTTGTTCTGTGGGCGCCCGCGATTAGGCCTTCCTGACATGGTTCTATGACACAAGAGTAGAAATACGTATAAATACATAAAATAATGTATAATATTTAGTTCACTACTATTTTGAAAACGATAAGTGTTGTCAAATTAATGGGTTGCATTAATACTATGCATATAGATTTGAGAAAGGAAAGAAAAAAGAAAATTCTTTTTTTTTTATTAAACCATTGACTAAATAAATTCTTGGGTTTGACCTCATTGTAAAAGTTTTCAAACATAAAATAAAATTCTTCATTACCATTTGAAATAATCTTAAAACCAAATCAATACATCAATCCCAACATAAAGTTTTAAATGTTTTTCCCAAAAGACACCCAACATGTGTTTTCATTTCATGACAAAATAAAATAAAATACTGAAATCAGAACCAAATGCCAATCGCTATCCCAACAAGAAACATCAACACCACAATCAGTAATAGCCCTCCAAGCACATAATATGCGGTCATCGCATGACCTGCCTCTTGTCTAGCAGCACTAGCAGTGTCAGCAGCCTCCATCGAATGCTGAAACATGATTTCCATCCTTGTCATCACTTCATCCAATACCTCCTGATGTCCAGCTATCACAGCGAGACTGTGGCGTAGGCCGCTGCCATCGACTGCAATCTCCGGGACTCCTCCGGGGTCATACTTGGCTGCCTGACAGGTATCCCTATGACTCGCTGTGGTGGGGGTGCTCTCGGTCCTGCAACGCTGGGTCCTACCCCGCTAGGTCCTGTCGTTCAAAGTCCTGCTGTGTTGGTGGCTATCCTTCCTGGAATAGGAACACTCTTCCTCGCCGTCCTCTGAATGCGAAGTCCATAAAGTGGTGGCTGTGGCAACACGGATGCAGGTGATGCCTCGCGTCGTTGACTCGGGGCGTTGTCATTGCTGATCTCCACCAAGTTTCCTGTATCTTCCATGTCCTCCGATGGGTCTTCTTCTACCGAGGCGGGGGGATTACGTCGAGGGATAATAGTGACGTAGCCGGACTCGTCGGCTGAGGCGGTAGCGCGGGAAGATGACGATGTTGACATAGTGGACTGAGACATAGTTTCAATGAGATATGAAATAAATGACAATGCATGCCTATAATATGCAATGCTTATACACACCAAAATTAACCTTTTGAATTTTTGAAATAAAGTTTTCTCAAAAATTTTGTTGAACATATTCCCATTATAATTAGCTCAGGCTTTGTATAAATCTTTCCTTAATTAAACATAGATGATCAGGCTATGTTTAATCGAGGTCCAATGATACAACTCCCGACCTAATTATACTAGTAATATGTTTGATGTAAAAAGAATTTCTTTGTAAGTTTTAGTTATAGGTTGTGTTTTCTTAAAGAAAAACCGATGTTCTCTATAAGTTTAGCTCTGATACCATTTGTAACATCCCCCTCTGGCACGTATCACAATATTGTCCGCTTTGGGCCACTCGACAAGAGGACTTCCCAGGGGGTCACCCATCCTGGTACTACTCCTGCCCGAGCACGCTTAACTGCAGAGTTCTTATGGGATCTACTGCCCTCACGACTTTAAAACGCGTTGTGTTAGAGAAGGTATCCACACCCCTTATAAGGAATGTTTAGTTCTCCTTCCCAGCCGATGTGGGATCAGATCTAACCCACATAACTGTGACAACTTTCAATTCAGGTCATTCTCGGACTCATGCATCTTTATAAAAACCATTCATGCACAACATGCCATGGCCTAGTAGTAAAGATTAGGTCAAAATCTTGCATAAACTAGGATCCAACTAAGATCTAGGACTAATATACTTGACACTTACGATTCTAGTAAGTTGCTTAACTACAATAGGAAATGCCAATACTATAATTAGAATGAAACTTCAAACTTTGTTACAATTGAAAAAGGGTGTAAAACCCTAAAAATAAATTAAAATATTCTAATTATATTTCAATATGATGGTGAATATCAAACAATATTCCAAAAACCCTAAAGAGCCAAAAATCCAAATTTATAAATCTTAAAGCTTAAAAACTTTATAAAATTTGGCTATAAGCTTCCTAATATCAAATTTTTATTAATCAAATTATGGATTATACCAATGAAATAGAAATTTAAATTATCATACATTAATCATAATTTAATAGATAAAAACAAGATCTTTAAACAAATAGAGAATTACATAAAAAATCATTTTTATAAAAATTATGGTTTTATAAAATTGAAGAGGGAAATTATTTAATTTGAATTAGGAGAGAGAGAGAGAGGGCACTTTAATACCCTCAAAAATCCGGCACCCCCTCTCCCCCATGCTTTCATCTTCCCAAAAATTCAATCATTAAGATCATTCCCTACACTCTTCCACTTCTCTCTTCACTCCTTCTCCAAAAAACTCTCCCACTTCCAAGACCACTCCTACACATCAGAAAATATTCATTCTCTGCCATAATTTCGAAATAGAGAAGGCCTTGAAGTGTTCTTGCTTCTCTCAAGATCAAAACCAAGGTAAACAACACAATCCTCCCTGATAGTTTCATGATTTTACTTCCTTTTCTTCATGGTTCTTCTCTACTCTTCGGATTCTATGCCCTTCCATGGCTAGAAATCCTTACTTTTTCCCTTGTGGTTTGTAGATTCTCACCATAACACAATGCATGTGTTTGAGATGGTGAAAATCTGGGATCAAACCCATGCAAGGAGTGAAAAAGATGCACATGTGTTCATGTGACTTCAAAACCGAGTATTACATCTTCTTCTCCGTTTCTTTTGTGTTCTTGCATGACCAAAAGCATTTAAACCATTTCTAGTACATCTTGGATGCTCATTCACTCCATGCATGTGCTATAAATCGGACCTTAACAGAAGCATGCATGTTGTTCTTGTCAAAACGCCCTAAGAATGCACTCAAAGCAAACAGGGAAGACATGCAATCTGCCAGACTACTTTGTTCAGCTTTGAACGGCCATAACTCGGTCATTACTTATCCAAATCCTGATATTCTTTTTGTATTGGATAGTTTCACGAGTTAACTTTCAAACCCAACTGGTCTCACTGTAAAATATTAAATATCGGATTTTTGGCAATTTTTACAAAATGGTTGCGCGAACAGCTCTTTTTCTGTGATCACCATTTTTGCCTTGCGTGACCAGTGGCCTTAAACCCAACCATAAATCTGGGGAAAAATAATTTAGAAACTTAACATATCCAGTGAACGATGGCTGAAATTTCGTGGCTTAAAACCCCACAGAATGTGCTACTCAAATTCATGAATTTCAGCCACATTTACATCTCATGCACTATAATGTGCAACATTTCTTAACTTGTTTGGGTTCAATACCCCTATTTTCCCTTCTGAATAAAATTTGAACATTTTTCCTTTTGAAAGCCCTCACATGCATATGATAATCTGGAAAATTTCTAGAGCTTTTATCATTTCTTTGATTTATTAAAATTATTGCAAGAAACCAAGGACATAAATCACATAAAATACTTCCAGAGGTCTATAAATCCGGAATAGATTCATGGATGACCCCTATGGTGAATAATGACCCCTCACTAAATTTCATCAATTTTTGTTGTTGTTTGGTATGATTTCCGATTTTCTTTTTGTTTGGGTATAATAAATCACAAAACCACTTTAGAGAGTGTGAAAATTGTATCTAACAATTTTCGCAGCCCTTACCTGTGGTGGGTGACTCAGAAAAAAAATTTCAAAATTTTTTTGATCATGCCTTACTATTTTTCTTGATTTTTGGTAATTATAATGGCCTAAAAATAGGAAAAATAGTTCTGATTATCCAAAATTCATGAAAATTTACCAGAACACCATGTTGTACAGTAGGAGGTTACATACAAATTTTGATGATTTTTCTCTACTGTAAACTATTTGTCTCCTATTTTCTAAGGTTAAATACACTGAAATACACATAAATACCCAAAACCGGATTATACAATATGAAAACCACTTTTGGTATTTTTTCCAGATTAATTACACTGTAAATGATGTTAGAAAAGTTTTTGGTAATTTATTTTAACTGTTTAATATTATTTCTTCAATTAATGATTATTTAAAGGAATAAAACAAGGAAAAATAGAAATACCCACTGAAAAATATCTTTTATATTTTTCCCAGCCTAGTTATGTATAATAACAGTCAAATAAAAAAGTTTGGATAATTTTGGAAATTGGTTTATATTTATTTCAATTTTTATTGGAATAAATGCTCAAAAATCATAAAATATAATTAAACAGCTTGGAAATCCATTTTTATATTATTCTCAGCTTAGTATTGTGTAATAACAGTTAAATAAAAATTTTGAAATTTTTTATCCTTTGAATGCTATTTTTCGTGAATTTATGTTGTTATAAAGACTTAAAACTTTGAAAAAGTGTAACTAATTAATATAAAATCCAATACTAAAACATAAATTGGCATTTCACTATGTGTAGAGTTTAGTATATTAGCATTAAATTACGACATGGAAACTCACTAGTGTGTGTTTGATGTCATAGGGTCCCGGTAGTAAGATATTGGTGCATCCCGAGGCACTACTTGTACCTACACGAAACATTGTGAGTATTCACGCACTCCCCTATTTTCGGTTTTTATATGTTTTGGGGTGGAAAAGCATGTCCTAAACTATTTATGTTCGTTGTATTTAATTGACTCCTATAAACTTGACTGTTATATTTTGCACATTGTGAGTATTCACCATTCCCCTATTTTCGATTTTTAAATGTTTTGGGGTGGAAAAGCATGTCCAGAAAAACTATAATTTGCATGTTGTATTTAAATTGATTTGTATCAAACATGATTGCTATTGTATTGCTATGTTTCTTTATGTATGTCTATGCAACACGGAACATGAGAACTTATCGTACTAAGACCCTTCCCTTATCTCTAACCATTAACTCTTTGAGCCAATGGTCATTATGGATAGCGCTATTAGGAATTGACAACTCCTCACTCGCCCTATTGCTGGAGTGCATGATACCTTATTCATCTATGGAACGATAAACATAGATCTCGATAGGGCTTCAGTCATAGGTTTGGTTGAGACTCATTGTTTGCTCATATACATACAAACTCGTTGCTTGTTATAACAATAAACTTGTATTCATTAATAGCAATCAACTTTGTTTATCATTAAAGCAATGTACTTGTATTTACGAAAAGCCTTATTTCAAGCTCGATTTTATAAACTTGTGTACTCACCAACTATTTTCATAGTTGACGCTCGTTTTACATGCTTTTTCAGGAAATAATTAGTAAGTGGATGTAAAGATTCATCATCATAGAGCATGCTGCATCGTGTTGAAGCTAGTATGAAGTTATATTTTGAACAATGTTGTTTTGGAAAACTTGTACTTTGTTTCTTTTTAAGCTATGGGTTGTAAACTTTTAAATACTGCTATGGTGATGTATATTTATTTTTTGCAATGAAACCGTTATCGCTGTCATATCTTGCGTTTCCGCTTTAGCGGGGTGTGACATAAACCATTAGGTCTCACCAATGAGTTGATTCAATTAAAATCATCTGAACCCCAACATGCCAAAACAACAATGTTCTCAGCATTAAGTAATTGGGTTTCCTAAATTGCTAAGAATGATACGCTATGAGTCGATTTTAGTCTTCTAACCCAAGACACCTTATAGTCTTCACCAATCCCCCTTGTGTTGATTAATAGAAAATTCATTTGGATCCTTTAATCTCACTAGATCCACTAAGTATTTCAGCCAACACTTGATTATCGACGTCATCACTTGATCATCTTCCCGTGGAATTGGAGCACCGTGCTTTTTGGGTGGTAAAGCAATGCAATTTTAATATTGATGAGGTGGGAACACAAAGGAAGCTTCAACTTCAAGAGTTAGAAGAGTTGAGAAATGACTCTTATGAAAACTCAAGAATTTACAAGGAAAAAATGAAGCTCTTCCACGACAAGTCCATCACCCGAAAGCATTTTGAACCGGGTCATAGGGTTTTGCTTTACCATTCACAATTGAAGTTATTTCCCAGAAAATTGAGGTCAAGATGGATATGTCCATTTGTTGTGCTAAAAGTCTTTGAACACGGAGCGGTTGAAATATAAAGTGAAGAAACGGGACAAATTTTCAAAGTCAACGGGCATCGTTTGAAGCCATTCGTTTTAATGCGAATGCCCTTGAAATCATCCATTTGGATGTCCCGAGTGTTGAATCAAGCTGGAAGGATGTCTCGCCAAAGACGTTAAAGAAGGGCATTTTTGAAAAACTTAATGTTTTCATATTTTCTAATTCCGCATAAACGCTTTAGATAAATTCTTTTTTGCATTTCACCTTTCATCTTCTTCCTTGAAGCCAAGAGAGTGTTGAATTTTAAGCCCCATATGTCAAAAGAGCTTAGAAAGTTTTTGCAAGACACGCGGTCTGCGTGTACTCGAAGAGCCGTCCACGTGGTTTATAAACATGGACAGTGTGTGGGCAAAAATTCGACCGCGTCATTCTTTAATTTTGGATGGTCACAGAACGTTTTACGCGGTCTGTGTGTGGTTGGGGTTAGTCCGCATGGGTTATACAAACAGATTGTGTGTTATCAATGGAAACGACCGCACGAGGGAATGGACAAATGGACCATTTCAGGGCATCTCACGCGGACTGTGTGTACTCCGAAAAACGTCCGTGTGAGGTGTTGACTTTCATTGACCCGTGTTTTGACCAGCTTTGACCATGAATTAAACCCACTGATGCCCCAGTCGACCCTTTCTTCCCCAGTTCTTCTTTACCTTAAACTCCATTAAAACACCTCCCACTTATAACACAAATACTTGATTTCCCATCAAACCGCTTGTCGGAATTATGTGAAACCACCGCATTCTCTCCCATTTTTCGAGCTCTACAAACCTCACCCAAAAACCGCTCCGATCTGTTGCCTGAATTTCGGGCGCCACCTCCACCATTTCGCTACTTTCTGGGCATTTTCCGTCCACTTCTCGCAATTCTGACACCACCATTGTCTTCGTTTTGGTCGAGGCTACAAACCATACTTAAAATATTCCTCAAAACTCGACGGAAAATTTTGCCAGAATCTCGACCCATTGCCGGATTTCTCGGATTTTCGCAGTAAATTACTTCTCATGGGGAATTGAGCAAAGCTTCAAGCTTGGGGTGGAGTGTTGCAAGATTTTTAAATCACGAATTTTTGCGCGTAAAATTTTCGACTTTCAAAAGTCAACGGGTACATTCTTTTCTCGACTTTAATCGACCAATATGCATATTCTAGAACAACAATTTATATGCTATTGCACCAAATGAGTCTACGAATTATTTCTTGCTTTGATTGTTGAACAATTTTAGAAGTCCACAAGGAGTCGATTGGTGATTTGCATTGAAATATTATTTGTTGGTATTGTTGGTCCGTGTGGTTGTTAATTTTCTTGTAGGTTGATCATGTCCACATCTAAAAAACGCCCGGCTGCCGCCCGAGGCAAGGCCCCTGCTAGAGCTCAAAATTATAAACCCGACATTCCAAGGTTTCGAGACGCAAAGATGACTGAAAATTACAAGAAGAGTTTGCGTAGGAAGGTTGCCTCCACCAAATTTGTGTGTAAACCCATGCTCATTTCATTAGGAATTCTTGAGGAGGTCACTCAATTGTTCCGTAACATCGGATGTAAAAACCTTCTCGAACTCATAGCACACACTTACGAGCTCCCTACTAGAGAGTTCTTAGCCGATTGCGGGTTAGACAGTGAGAGAAAAAAAGTTGCATTCCAACTTATGGGGGACTGGGCGTACATTGATTTTGCAACGATAAATGACATTTTGAGCTTACCATCCTCGAACACGTTCACAGTTTTTATACCTTGCCTGTTGAGTTCAACCACGACACTTTTTGGACGGAAATCACCGGGGGGATCTTTTCATGCGCCGGTCGCGATAAATCAACCTCCATCATTCATTCGTGCCTTCGCATTGCCCATCGTATCTTGGTGTGCACTGTTTTTTCCCGCAAAGAAGCCGACCAAGTTACAAAAAATGGGCTCTTCTTCCTTTGGTGCATAACGCGCCGTTAAAACCCCCACCGATCTCAGATTTTGCCTCGTTCTTTTTCCACAAATGTGCACTCATGAGAACCAAAACAACTGGTGATATTTGCATTGGAAGATTTGTCACCCTTTTAGCTCGTGGTCTTGACATTGAGATTCCGGACGACTATACGCCCGTCGACAACAAAATTCTCTTGGCTGAGCGGGTTCTCCCAAACATGCATCACATCGTCGTAGGAACATGAGCAGTTTTACATGGTATTGTCCTTAAGGGGTCGGATATCTTATTCTTCCCGACCCCCAAGTCTCCAACTTCACCTTCCACGATCGCACTCAGTGGAGACTCGCGAGGACCATCATTCCGTCAGTCAATGAGGATGCGCTCTAGGCTCAAGATGATGACAGGATGCATGTGGATGACGAGCCTGGCGATGAGCCCATCCATGGTCCACGACAAGCCCATCCCCAAACACCTCCCGCATATTACCCGCTCCCCCTAATTTTGCCGAACGATTCGAGGCTCTTTGTGTCTCTAGCCAAATCATGTCTCAGCAAATGCACCACATGTGGGGGTGGCACCAATCACAAAACCACTTTGAGAACATACCACTTCCTCCTCCCTATCCATACCCTCCACCCACTCACCCTTATCCACCTCAACCTTACCTACCCTTACCTCCAATACCCATATCCTCCTCCTGATCCCTCAGTTTAGGTACTTTCGCCTTGCCCCAAACATTGAGGACAATGCTTATTTCTAAGCTTGGAGTGGGGTATTCCTTTTTTTTCTTTTTGCTTTCTCATGCATTGTAACTTAGGTTGCATAACATTTTAGCCTTAATTTGCATTCATTTTTTTTATAAAACTCCAAAAAGATTTTATTTTCTTTTTTTTCACTTTTTATTTTTACATGACATTTAGCTTAGGGCATTAGCATTTATGCATTTTTTTTATCTGTTTATTCTCACTAGCTGCAACTTGGGACTTCATAATTAGGATCAGATGCTGGAAGCTTAAAGGGGTAAGTGATCATGGCCAGGTAGTTCCATGAAAAATTATGCATGCAATACTAATAACTGTAGGATATACTATAACAATGGATGTCTTAACCCTGCGATCCATGCCGCCGAGAGGATCACACTTGATCATATTTGAACCGTTAGAATGAAGCACTGGTGATTGTCCCCAAGTAGAATCCATATCCGGTCTCTTTACATCACCATATTCTTTTTTGCGATTTACTTAAGATTTTAGAGAGTCTTTTAACCCATATTTAGGCATTTTCTTTATTTTTGAACAATCACAAATTTGAAAAAGAGCTTGCATATTTACGCTCCACACATTGTCATTTTCACACTTAGACCATTTAGATTATTATTGTTAATCCCTCGGTTCCACTTACATAATTTTGGGAACCAAGTTTTGAGTCAAAAAGTTTTCTTGATAAAAGCAAAAATTCAATATGTTAGTGCATTACATTCTAGTTAAAAAAAAAGACTATAATAATATTAGATAGGTGACTGGTTCAATTACTGAACAAATTTTCCTACATTTTGGTCACCCGACGTTTAATATTCATTTATTTAGGTTTGTCTTATTGTATATAGATCGAGTTGTTTCTTTTCGCAAATTGGTGATGTTAGAGAGACTGTTGAGTCAGATACTACGGGAGGTTTGGGTCAACACTAAGTGAACTGATTCCTACAACGGTTCCCGAGCGATAAAACCCAAACGTGAGATCACACAACTTTCGTAATAAGAGTGTGCACTTAAAAAAGTAGAGCTCCGTACGAGCCCGTCAACTTGCTTTCTCCCTACTACAAATGTTCTTCATTGTTTGCATCTTCCATTAGGGTTGCGACTGACCATCCCTCCTTACTCACCTATAAGAGTTGTCCTAGCTGTGGTTCATGGTCCCATTGTCATCGGATGAAAAAGTAATGAGATAATAGCAAGATCAATTCTGACCATGTTGACTATCGGTGATCAGGTCCGCGGTTTTATCCATTCTATTTATTTTTCTTTGGACTTAATCTTTGGGTGAGGATTCGAGTTAAGGAAGGCTAATGAGGCATTGGAACATCATTGGAGGCTTTGGAATAGCATAATTAGACTTCAAAGAATTGATGCAATCTCCGCGGATACGATCCCTTTGCCACTATACACTGTTTTAGTGTGTAATATTTAGGGTATTTATTTTGTTGGCCTCGACAACCACCAGGTACCATTATGTGTCAGGGTATGGGTGCTACTCGTACCAGGATACTATGATGTTCAATAAATACGATTATGTACAAATTCCTTTTTGATACTATTACGTGTTGAGGTAAAGGAGCATACCAGAGTACTATATTAGTATCCCCCTTCTTTTCTAGATAGTTGGAAAGGATGAATATGAGGGTAGAACTTTGTTCAATAATACCTTAGGGTCAGACTACTGCTAGGCATATCTAAGTCATCTATCGGAATATAGATGACTACCCCTGACTTAACTGTCTTGTGGTGTTAATTAACATTGGTTCATTCAGGTACTCCATTCCTCTCATTTATTGTCTTAATTGATCCTTGTTGGATACCAGGGAATCCCCAAAGCAATATAGTTAATTTGTCATTTATAGTGATCCATTTGATTAGATCTCGTAAGATCTGTGTATATGATTAAAATGTAAGGATCAACGGGACGAGGTAGATTGTCTTATCGATATGATATGTATATGTATATATATATATATATATATATATATATATATATATATATATATATATATATATATGTGTGTGTGTGTGTGTGTGTGTGATGATAGCAATTGATTTTGAAGGTTCAAGATATATGATTAATTATCATTAAAATATTTTGGGATTGAAAAATCTATGTATCTCACAAGGTTTCCTAACCTGACCCAGTTAATTTATATGCATCACAGGTAGCGGTGTTAAGACTGTTGAAGACTTGAATATGATGTTGAGTGATTGAAGAGAAGACTTGCAATAATATTCAGGACCGTTAGTTCTTTACGTTGTAATATATGTCGTGTATCGATTATGACATCCCTTGAGTTTTTATAAATTTTGAGACAAATATTTGTACTCAAAAGAATTGTAATATACTGAGAATTTCCAAAAATAAAGATGTTATGAATTTTAAAAGCATAAAGATTTTTTTTTCGGTTCTAGAAAATAGGGGATGTCACAGGTGAATACCACAAACTCCACTAATACTTTCAACATACAGGAACTTCACATCGTGTGTCTTGTCCTCATACATCTCAACATAATATAATGGTTGAATGGAAACATCAGCATATCCCCTCCCCCCCCCCCCCCCCCCCCCCCCCCGTTTAGATTTTGGGATGAAGCCTTCTTAACTGCCTACTACCTCATAAATCGCATGCCCAGTCGTACTATAGACAACTAAACACCCATCACACGTCTTCTAAAAATAAAACATGGTTACTCCTTTCTGGGCAATTTTGGTTGTGCTTGTTGGCCAAGTCTTAAAAAATATAATTCTCATAATCTTGAGTTCCGATCAAAATTGTGTATCTTTCTTGGTTACAGCTCAATGAATAACGAGTACAAATGTTTAGATAAAAGTATCAGACGTGTCTATATATCACGAGATGTAATTTTTGATGAATCTCTATTCCCATTTGCAAGCTCATCCTCCTACACCTTACCATCTTCTACATCCAAAGTTATGTCGTTTTCTCAATTTGAACTAAAAATTTTAATGATCATATGAGAAATTATGACTTATCTATGTTATTGTCTAACAATTCTAATGCACGTGTAGACCGTTAGCACCTATTCGAATTTTTGACACAACTAGCAATGGTGGCTTATATGCAAAACAACCAATACAGGTGATTCCTGGACCAAATCAGCAAGACTTTGAAATCAATTCTACTGATGCGACAACCATAACCACAAACAAAGTTGTACCCACTCATACCACAAGAACCACTACTAATGATGACACCACAACAGATGTTGTAGGTGATGCCACATCTGCTTTCGTTAATGACGTCTCCCCAAATGTATCCACTCCGTCTCCATCAGTCATCACAATGCATGTTTGTGCATGAATTTTTTTCCTCAAAATTTCAATGATGGAACCATCTCCTATGATCCTAATAGATGCACTTTTTTGTTGTTAATAACTTCGTATCGGCAAGCCCTCTCTAAGCTAGCATGTTATAAATCCAGGGAGGCTGAATTTGATGCACTCCAGGAAGATAACACATAGGCTCTTGTTCCTTGACCACTTGGTGTTAATTTGGTTAGTTATAAATAGGTTTTTGTAACATCTAAAAATCATGATAAATTTTTTCAAGTTAATTTAAAAGAAACCATTGCTTTCAACCCATAACTATATCAAATCAAATGTCAAATACAAATAGTCCCCAAGATCAGAACATCATAAAATCTCCCAAAATGTATCTTCGAAGGATGCGTACGATCACACCTTTGCCTTGCCACGATCATTTGAAGTACCTGAAACAATAAACTGAAACTATAAGCCAAAGCTTAGTGAGTTCCCCTAAAGTACCACATAACACAACTAAACATATATATATATATATATATATATATATATATATATATATATATATATATATATATATATATATATAATGCATGTTGGGTCCACAATCTCCCAATTGGCTTGACCTGGCCCACAACTTCCGGTTGGATTGTGTTGTATATATAATGTACTAGTTCCACAACCTCCCGATTGGATTATCTTGCCTCACAAGCTCCCGGTTGGATTTCCCTAGCCCATAACCTCCCGATTGGATTGCCTCGGGTTTGATAAATAACCGCACAATGAAGTACAGTCTCAACCTATGCTATAAATAGCGCGTTATAGCGGTGCTATAGCAGCGCTATAACGTTTTTGCGGTGTTACTGAACCGCTATTTTGAAAGAGCGTTTACGAATAGCGGTGACGCTATTAGCGGCGATATTGACCGCTATTTACCGCGAATCTCATCAGCGCTATAGCGGCGTTACAACTGCTTTTACATTTTCGTACATATTGGGCTACATTGACAAAGAAAAAAAACGATTGTGTGTTATTTCAATATTAAATCTTTATTTTTTTTAACTAGTTCACTAAACTTTTTTTCTTAATAAGTCCAAATAATGAATATAATTAATTACAAACTACAAAGCAACAAATGACAACTTCCCTTTCTCATCTTTTTCAGTACCTAGAAACCACGAATGACTTAAGCTGCGATGACATTTTGACACTTTCTAGTTTCCATATTAGTATATTAGAATATTATATATAGAATATGTTATGTTTTTATATGATTTTTATGATATTAATTCTATATAGTATTCATAATCTAATATATAAAGTTTTTATAAATATATAATATAAAATATACATAAAATTAAGAAACCGCTATACCACTGCTATACCACCACGATAACCGCGATTTCAAATAGCGGCATGTGACCGCTATTGAAATTTCAACCGCGATAACTGCTTAGGTCTCAAACCAACCATATTATGTCGACATATAACATATATTCAATGAACAGATAATCATATAATCAATCAATAGACTCACAGGCGGATCTACAAATCATGACCTCATAACTACATCCTATATACTAGGACTTAGTTCTATAAGATTAATATAACATACCAACATCCTCAAAACCAGTATACATAACTTAGTGGGCAGGCATTCATAACTTAGTGGGCAGGCATCGGTGCCTTCGACCCACAAGTATAGTGAGGAAACTCACCTCTCATTCTGAAAAGAGCGTTGAACAGGATATAAATCTAAATGTTAGTTCAACCGGTCACCTAATCATCAAATAATGACCAATCTCAAATACCACTAAAAATACCCACAATACCCTTAGGTCAGACTTAGTCAAACCCTGTTCAAGGTCAAAGAGTCAAAAAGTAAACCGATTTGACTCAAGCTGAGTTGTCCCGATGTCTCAACTATTATGCCCAATGTACTCATTATCCAGCATCGAGGGCTTAAGGGAGTACGCACAATGTACTCTGAAGTACGCCCAACGTACTCCGCAGCCAACTTTTCCCTTTTTGACGGGCTTAATCCATTAATACTCTTCCTTCCAAACACAGATCTAGGCTTAAAACAATGCTATTAGTCATAAAGTTTCCACCTTTATGACCCTCCATGGCTAGACAAGGCCTCAAAGCTAAAACCCTAACTTCTTATCCCATTAAGACATTTCAATACTTGTGTGGAGGGAAGGAGGTCCAAGATCACATTTTATCACTAAAACTACCCAAAAACGTACAAAGGACAACTCATTTGGTCAGGGTGGCTCATACCCAAATGGACCAAGATTATGGGGCTAATAAGCATAAACATCTAAAATATCTAGATCTAGGGGTATGATCATCAAGTTCAGAACTTTATACCTCAAAATGAAACTTGGAGGTGAGGTGTTTCAGGATCTAAGTGATATTGATCATCCAAGGTGGTTCTTTAATCTTTACTCGGCTTCAAAGACAACAAAACCCACACTTTCAAGCTTCAAATGAACACACAAGAGATTTGGGTTTGCTATGGACGAAATGAGGGATGGAGGCTGATGAGGGAATGAGCCTTGGTGAGTTAATGATGTTTGTATAGGGTCCAAACCAGAGATGTTATGGTTTGAGGTTCTGGCGGCACGTACGCCCAACGTACGCGAGCTCCGCCCAAAAAATTACAAAAATGCCACTTTGGGACATTGTGTAACAATTTCTCACACAAGGGCTAAAATGTAAATAGTTCTCATACTTAGGGTTAAAAATGGAAATACCTCAACTTCATGATATTACAATTTTCAATCTTAAAGACATCTATACGGTACTATTGAAAAGCTTAAGGCACGTCTAATGGCTTATGGTTCCATTCAACAATATAATATTGATTATCAAGAAACTCTCAGCCCATTCGTGAAACCTGCTAGCGTTTGAATTCTCTTATTGGCAGTTTCTCGAGGTTGGTATCTTCAAGAGATTGATGTCACCAATGCCTTTCTTCATGGGTTATTAAATAAAGAAGTATATATGCAGTAACCACCAGGATTTGAAGATTCTCAACGACCTCAATATGTGTGCAAATTAAAGAAGGCAATTTATGGTCTAAAATAATCTTCACGTGCCTATATATAGGAAAATATTATGAGTAGTGCCATTACTCTTCATCAACACATGAGTATCAATAATGGATCCACTCTTGAGATTCATTTCATCTTTGTCAGCTTTAACATTAGGATTCCATACTATTGCAAAACCATTAATGATTGTAACGTCCGCATTTCTCGCTAAGCATAGTTATGAGTCTGTATATATGTTGTTCGCCGATTGGAACCTCTATGAATTAATGAAAGAGAGTTATATATATATATATATATATATATATGTGTGTGTGTGTGTGTGTGTGTGTGTGTATGTGAATTATATAGATATTACATGTATATAATATTTATGTAAAACGCTAATTTGAAGCTTAAATGAAAAAAGGCTAAAATAGAAATTAAAAATAAAATATTATTTAAGATAAATGATCAAAAAATTGTAGTAATAAAAAAAGCAAATTTGTGCATATAAAAAACGCCTAAATCTGAATTCGTGTGAGCAAATTATAATTTTTGAAGTTTCAGCGTAACAGTGTGTGACACAGAAACGAAAATTAAAATTAGACGATTGTTAGGAAAAACAATCTAAACGACAATCGAAGATCTCGTGAATAGGAATCCATCGATTTAAAAACAGTCTAGAACAGAGGTCGTAAGAGAGACTTATGATTTTTATGTGGACTTTAACAGTCTAAGCATGTTAAAAATATAACTTTAAAAATAAATTGAGAATTATCTAATGGATTCTAAATGAAAGTTGTAGTGCTTATCGATAGCTACATGTGGATATAAAGACTGTCAAAAACGGAGCCCGTAGAAAGAATATATTAATATTTGAAAAAAATCGCATGTGCCGACACAGTGTGCGATGAACACTAACAACCCACCCAAAATTTGACACGTGACAACCTCTGACTAGAACCACGCCAACACCCCTGACCAGATGCATGACATGCCTAGACAAGGTGCACGACATGCCCCTTTTCCCAACTATACATTGGAGTCGTTTTCAGCCTATTTCTTCACTCCTTTCTGCCCCAATCCTCTGGAATCTCTTCCACCCCCTAGTCCCTATACTTTCTAGTTCTCAACTACTTTAGCGAGGCCCCGCAATATCAAAGAGCCAGAGAAATAGAAGTTCTCAGGTTGCACTTAACCCTGCGCAATTACCAACTCTCATTAGAAAACTCTATAAGTTAAGTTGCATGCACTTATCTTAATTCAAGTGTAACATTTTCTAAACGTTATTATGAACCTATAAATAAGATTTATTATTGATTCCAAATCATGATACTGATTGATCTGGAAGAGAGGAGATGACTCTAATGTAAATTGGATCATCTCTTGCTTTGAGAACTTTCTTTCGGAAATTCTTAATGGTTTCTATCATACTGGTTGGGAAGAACTTTAATTCTTGCAAATTGCAGCTTGGATAGATGTTGTCTATTAATCCTGCCAAAAAGGCTTGTTGGATTAATCTTGGATCTGCTCCTTCAAGGAAGTTGTAAAGACTTTTGGTTTTCTTATCTGTTGTGAAAAATCTTTTGTGGATAAAATCTTTTGGTCTTTCCGCTCTAGCTTTACTCCAGATTGTTCTGAAATCTTCAAAGGAGATTGCAGGGTTGTTGACTTCATATTCGACGTCATTTGGGATATCAGCTCTTTGGTATCTGTGTTCTTCTTTGATCTTCTGGACTTTCGGCTTTAGAAGAGGTTTTTTGGTTTGATTGGCTTCGTCATTGAAGGTGGCAAAACTAAGTCGTGCACTTGTTTCATTTCTGAACTTCTTGCATGTTACTTTATCGACCTTACATAAGGTTTATGTAATTCCCCAGTCTGTATGTATTCCGGCGTGTGGCTCAAAAGACAGACTTAGGTAGCTCAAAAGACTCCTAGAAGATTGATATCTTTAGGAAGGAGAAAAAATGAAAGAAAAAGTCTCCGAGCAACTCGAGAAATATTTCTTTAATCTTCAGTATGAAGACTATGATAAACTTGACCAAAAACTCATTCAACTTTCATCCTTGGAAACTGAAGAATGCGAAGAACTATATCAAAAAGAGCCACAACTTTTTGATCAATACTTTAAAGTAGCCAAAGTAAATGAACCTGGTACCGAATCAGAACAAGAAGAAAATCCTAACATAAACGCTGTCAAGTCTACTTACGGGAGTGATGTCTAGGCTGGATTTAGTGAGGTGTTTAAAGTGAGATTTCCAAAAAGTATACTTTGTATACCAAACAGGCCCTATCTCTGATATGATCCTACCTGGTTATTCCTTACTTGATAGATCTTGATATAGACATCGGTATTCTTGAGGAATCTAGACTATCATTATTATAGTCACAAGAAATGTGAAACTAAACTAAGACTTAGCACTATATAAATCTAGGTTTATTGAAAGGATAAGGTGATAGGTGAAGCGCTGCCCTAACCTCAAACCACCCACCCTTGTCAGGTGAGTGTATAGTTACTTTCAAGTGCATAATTTAATAAAAGTATTTATTAAATGCTAATTGTAATAATTATACTATGTGTTATTTGTATAACAATAATAGTACTGCTTGATTAGGATTTGTATTGGAAGTAGAATGACTTTAACTATAGCCTTGTTTAGCTATGAAAATAAGGCTTATAAAGGATGCCTAGCTCAAATTAAGCAGAATGTCGAATAGGTCTCATCCTGGGGTAGAGTGTGAGATCAATGTGAAGTGTAGTAGTCCTCCTCTTTTTGGATGACGAGAAATGGTTGGTCCAGATCAAACAACCGACAGGTACGTTTTGGTCATCGATCAGAGTGGATGACAATACTTGACTAGTCTAGGCGGTCTATTGAATTACGTTGCTAATGTGTAGTCAAACAGTTGCTCAGATGATTAATCAGGTAAGGTGATTCTTTTAGATGGCTGTCGGATTAGGATTTGTGAAAATCGATTGAGCAAGGTAGATGATCTTACATCAGATTATATACATCTATATTATTTGGCAAATGTTTTTTTTTGCAAGAATGTTATTATGAATTATTATCATTAAAATATTACGAGCTTGAAAACCAATGCATCTCACTAGGTTTCCTAAACCTGACCCACTCAATTTAGATGTATCACAATTCACAAGTAACGAAACTAAGGATGCTGGAAACTAATTATGATGCTGAGTAAAATAAGAGATGAACCTATATTAGTATTTTAGGACCTTCTTATTTATGTTGTAACGTATGTTTGGATATTAATGGTGACATCATTGGTATTTTTAATATAATGAAATAACTTATGTTATCTCAAAAATGTTTTAATTAAACTTAGATTTTCCGCAACACAATAACTTAAAGCGTAAATAAAAAGTTTTAATGTAACACCTGCAAAATTCACGCCAATTTAAAACTTTTCAAAACATTTAAAACCAGCAGTTATTACAAATTCATTTTCAGAATAGTCTAATATCAGAGTTTTCCCAGAAACATAAACAAAACATGAGGAGCTGTACGATCATGCCTTCGCCTTGCTGTGATCCCCTGATGTACCTGAAACAATAAACTGAAATTGTAAGCAAGAGGCTTAGTGAGTTCCCCCCAAAATATCAATACACTTCACATAACACATATACAAATAACAGCATGTGCTGGGTCCACAACTCTACAGACTGGATTACCCATGGGCCCACAATGTGAGTCTAGATTGCCTTCCGGGCCCATAGCTCACATCTGGATTGCCACCGAGTCCATAGTACGAGTCTCCCTCAGCTCGTATCTGGAATGCTCCTGATCCCACAATACGAGTCTGACATACCCCACCTGGCCCTCAGCTCGTATCTGGAATGCTCCCGGGTTTGTTGGTTACTGCACGGAGCAATATCACCTCAACCCACCCCACATAATATGTCGACATATAACATAACTAAGACGCATACAGATAATCACGTAATACTATAGGTAGTCCTACATATCTACCTAATTGGCATAACAACTAGAATGCAACACTAACTCATACTCAACATACTATCAACTTGTAGGAAATCATATCCCATGGGCCGACCTTGGTGCCTTCGACCCTTTAGTATAGTGAGGTAACTCACCTCGCAAGTAGTGCTGAAATACTACAAATCTCTGGCTGCTGTCTCACCGGGAATCCCGAATTGTCACATAATAATAAATACCAGGTTAATACCTAACATTACTCCCTTGACTAAGTGTCCTCATAACTCATTAAGTCCATTCCCTTTTGTTGGGCCAAAACCCAACACCAAGTCCTTAACTTGACAGTCCATATACATAAATCCAATATTGGCCCAATTTACTAAATTGGGCCCAACCTCCTTATTGGGCCTAACCCCATGATCCACTACCGCCAATTGGCCCAAAACATCTTATTTACAAAGTTCAGCAAAGGCCCAAATCCAGTTAGTCCATAAATAGCCCAAAACCTGAAGCCCATTTGCCAATGGCCCAACAGAGGACGTACGCGGGGCGTACTCCTCTGGTACGTGGGGCGTACTCATCCAGACGTTGACCACCATCGGGGTGGTTGACCCAGTACGCTGGCCGTACTGGATTTACACTGGGTATACTGGACAGTTTGCCAAAACCTTGTTAAGTGCTTAATGGCTTAAGCACTTAAGCCCAAACTTCAGATCCAGAGATCTATCATGCCTAGGATCCATAAAGTCGTGAACTTTATCACTTTGGACATCCATAAAGTTCTAAATGCTTGGTCTTAATCCATTAAGACCTTATCCTTCCATGCATGGGACACCTTCAGCTAATGGGACCTTATTTTTATCACTCAAGGTCCCTTCAAGAGTCCAGAAGGACAGTCCTTTTCGTTCAAAACACAACATGCACCACCTTGTGATTTTTGGGACAAGAAATGGGTCTTTTAAAGCAAAATGGAGAGATCTAATCATATAAACATAAAGTTTGGAACTTTATACCTTCTAGAGCTTCTTGGGGCTTCTTGTGCACGAGCTAACTTCAGATTTACTAGCTTGGTTTCTTCCTTCAACTCTTTGATGCAATGGTTTCCTCTTAAGGCACTCAAGAACACACCAAAATGAGCTTAACACACAAAGGGGAGGCTAGGGTTTGAGAGAGACGAGTTGTACACCCAGCGTACTCAAGTGTACGCCCATCGTACTAAGGCAAACCTTAATACGCTTAGCGTACTCTTATGTACGCGCAACGTACTCCTTTTTGGCCCAAGTTTGCAAACTTGATCCTTAAACTTATCTTGGCTCTTCACTTCCAACCCCAAGCACCATAAATGACAAGGTAATGATAGAAGAGGGTTCAGGAATACCTACTAAATTCTCGGGATGTTACATTTAATTCGTTCTGAAATTTTGGGGATGTAACAACGACGTCCTTAGTTTCCAACAATAACTGATCAACAAGTATTCCTCTGTTTTTTAACCTAATTTTCCCTTTTGAATTTGTAAGTTTGTAAACATTTTTTTGAAGCCATAATAAAGGTATTCAACGATCTAACACTACACTTCTAAGTCTATATACAAATGTTGATTGTGCTGGATGTCTAGATTATCGCAGGTCTACCGGAGGTTTTACTGTATTTCTAGGGCCAAATTTGATTTCTTGGAGTTCTTGCAAGGAACCCATCGTATCAAGATAAAGTACAGAAGTTGAATACAAGGATCTTGCAAATGGTACAACAGAAGCAACATGGGTGCAATCTTTTCTTAAAGAATTGGGAGGTCAATAGTTACAACCACCAGTATTATGGTGTGATAATCTAGGAGCTACTTATCTAACAGTCAATTATGTGTTTCATGCACGTACGATACATATAGAAGTGAATTCCAATTTTGTCAGAGAGAGTTGTAATGGGCGCTCTTGATGTTCGTTTTATAGCCTCTAGTAATGGTAGGTATCAGATGGATTCATAAAGCCAGCAACTTGGAACATGTTAGATTGTCTGAGATACAATTTGGACCTAATCGCGGTTAAGACTGGAGGGAATGTAAACATGGTACTTAATGTTGGTGATTTTAGTGTCACCATGTCATTTTAAGTAACTGGAACTAACATGTGAGCTAAGGGGCTTCATAATTTGTATTCTAATATATGTACGAGATTGTGTGGAGTGCACGCATGTATAAGATCGAATTAGAAGTCTGTTCGACGACTAGTCGGGGGTCCGGGGGCAGCGTCCTTGGGTCCAGGGTTTCCAAAGGGGCAGCGCCCCACCCCTAGCGGGGTCCAAGGGGTAGATCCCCTGGCTCGAAACATAGTGGAAAATTCAATTTCTTAAGGGTGATTATGGTAAAACTAACGAAACTCGTTAGTTTTGGTAACCCTAAATCCTCATTAAATCCGGATTGTTATGACTTGCTTCCATAGCAACTAATGACGGCCCAACCCTAATGAAACCCTAATCTCATTTAATATATAAACAACTCTTCCTCTTCAGAAGTGGGTTACAATCTTAAGCTCTCGTTTTTCATCATACTTTCACAGAATTCTCTAGCATATTGGCTTATGTTGTGACAACCCAGAATTTTCATTCGGTCAAACCCTAAAAGTCAATCACTTCATATTATAAGTCATGTTCACTTTTACTTGTTTTTAGGAAAAATAAGTTCATTTTCTTATTTTAATAATAAATCTTTAAAACGAACGGGTGAACGGATGTGCCGTCTCGGGTCTCGAATTTTCTAAACCGCGAATGCCACGTAGCTTAGAAGTTCACGACCAAACTTTTATGTTTGGGTCATAAACTACCCCCAAAAAACGTAAACTCATGCCTTAAGCATGAGTTTACTCCCCAAAGCGCAACACTTTTCATTTTCACCCTAAAAGAGTAAACTCAAAACACCCTCAAGTATCATCCAAGATTTAATTCAAGATCTTCAAACTTGTAAGTGTTCTAGCCATTTCAAGTTGGTATAACACTTAATCTAGTGATTGTACATCTTTTCATCCATCCATTTTTGTGTTTTGATTAGATTTCCAAAAACACCAAGAACACACACTAAGTGTTCTTGGACTTTTAGCTCATTTCAAGCTTCCTTATAGTAAGTACTTCCATCCTTGAGTCTTATTAAGCTTGTATTACATGTTAGCATCAAAGAAAAGTCCCAAGAACACCAAGATCAAGGTGTTCACGGTTTTGGGAGGCTCCTAAAACCGTAAACACCAAATATGGTGCAAAGTGGTGCCTTAGGGTGCCTAGATGCTTCACAATGCCTAAGGGACTTATCTAGATTCATCCTTGATGAGTTTATCACACAAAAAGCACCAAAAACCTTACATTTTTATGTGTTTACGGTTTGGGGATCTCCCAAAACCGTAAACACCCCAAAAGGTGTATAAAAGTCCCATGGTTATTCCTTATGTCTAAATCTAACCTAGACTATTGCCATGATTGAGCTAAGGACTTGAAAACCCCAAATACCATAAACTTATGGGTTTAAGGTAGTAAACTCATGAGTTTAAGGTAGTAAACTCAAAGGAAAATGGTAAAGGGACCGTAGTGAAATGGTGCCCTAGATCCTTTCAAAGGCCTAACCACCAAGTAGAAATGCTTCAAAGGACTTGTAAAACCTCAAAACAACATATGGTCATAAAATGTAGAGTTTAAGACCGTAAACCCTTGAGTTTACTGCCGTATACTCCTTGGGTAATGGTCATTAAAACCGTAAACTCCAGAGGAGTTTACCCTTGAACTCCAAACACTCTAACTTTGCCCTACAAACACTTGGATGCAACCCTTGTGATCTTTAACACTTGAAACAAAGTGTTTTCATGTTCTAGAGTGTCCCAACTTAATTTATTAGTTATAAATTGGCTAATTAGTTCTATATATGTTCATTATATGATAACTAGGCTTGTGCGTGTGTACAAGTCTCCATTTGTCACCTAGCACCGTATCCGACACTTCAATCCAATCCACTCACTGCAAGTGAGTTCATACCCATTTAACTAACCTTTGAAATACTTTTAAATGTTTTAAATGCTTTTATGGGGGGAGGGGAATACAAGTTGAGTACTTATAGTTATTACATCAATCACATGTGATTAATAACTACAAAACCAATGATTTTTCTTACTGTTCAAACTGTTTATCAAACTGTTTTGCTTCAAACTGTTTATCAAACTCTTTTACTTATCAAATACTTTTACTTAAACTCTGTTATACTTATTATCAATTACATGTCCATGTATGTATAGTTATATAAGCAATGTTTAAAAGGCTTAGGAAAGCTTGCCCGCCCTATTTCCTTTTCGCGCTTGAGATGTGGTCTGGTGGGATATCGGGTGTCCGTCCGAAGGTCGTTTAAATATTATTTATATATCATGTATACATATATAGTCATAAAAGGTCCTTCCAGTCAAATTCAATACCCTTGGGTAGCAAGGGTATACTTCCATATTCATACGTACAAGTTATATTACTAGTAAACTACAATAGGCGTAGTTTAGGGTTTTACTAATACTAATACAAGAACAATGAATCATACAAAGAGTCAGTTCATTCATGAGTCATAATACATAGCGATGAGAAACAAACATAATACAGGTGGATTGAGGCTCGGAGGGTGCACCAGGCCGACTGAAGGCCCGGTGCGCACGTACCAGTCATACTGTAGACTCAGAGAGTGGACCGAGTGAATTGAAGGCCCGGAGCGGGCGGACCAGTCACACAGTAGACCCGAAGTGTATGGCTGTTCTGTGTTCTGATATGATATGCCATGATATGCGAGTATGGTATATGTGGTTGGTATTCTGGGGGTATCTCACTAAGCTTTCGGGCTTACAGGTGTGGTTTAATGTTTTCAGGTTATTCAGGAGACCGTGGCAAGGCAAAGGCGTGATCGTACCGCTCTTCATGATTATGTTTTATGATGTGATTCTGGGAAAACTCTGATAATAATTGTATTGAAAACCTTTTTGTAATAACATTAAGAAAATGGGTTGTTTTTGAAAAGTTAAAATTGGTTGAATTTTTATGGTCGTTCGGTGTTCCTCTAGGAGTGAGGATTGAGCGTTTGTTATGTATGTTTTTCACTAGGGTGTTGTGGTAGTACTTCATACAAATATGGGTAGGTGTGGAAGGTAGTATGGGCCCGTACTACTAAAAGCACAGGACCCAGACGCGTATCAGGGAAACCATGACCTCTAGGGTTGGGTTGAGAGTTGGTTCCTGGGATAGTGGGAAGTGTCTGAGATTTTGTGGTGTTTTTCAGTATGGTGGTCAAGAGGCATGCTGGGAGCGGATCCGGGTTAGGATCAGGAGCCGGAGAGGGCGGTCAGGGTGGGCGGTACCGCCCGAGGTTATTGGTCAAATGAGCACAGATGAGTTGGATGCTAGGATTCGTGAGATCCTGCATGATGAGGTTGCTGCGTTGTTCTGGGCCGAGCTTTCGGAACTGTTTGGGTTGATCAAGACCGCCATGGTTGAGTATTTTGATGAGCGCTATGCGGCTCTCACTGAGATGGCTGTCGCGGCGGCTACAACGGCTGTAGCAGCGGCAGGGGGAGGAGCCAGTCGAAGTTTTCAGTATCAGGACTTTGATAATACGAAGCCTCCTACCTTCGATGGGATGTAGGACCCGATTGTTGCTATGAGATGGTTGTCGGACGTGGAGGGGTGTTTCTTCACGTGTTCATGCCCTGCTGATCAGAGGGTGAGGTGTGCTCTGAACCTGTTGAGGCTCGGGGCGAAGGATTGGTGGAGATTGACCACGAGGTCATATTCGGATGCGCAGAGGGCTGCGGTTTCATGGGATCAGTTCAGAGAGATGTTCAACACTCGTTATGTTCCGCGGGTTGAGAGGGAGAGATTGGCTCAGGAGTTCCTTGAGCTGAAGCAGGATTCGGAGTCGGTGACGGAGATCACCAGGATGTTCACTGAGAGGGCGATATTTTGCCCTGAGTTCGCTTCGGAGCAGGATCAGATGTCCCGATATCTGAGTATGCTCAAGAAGGATATCAGACAGTTTGTGTCTACGCAGAGGTGCTAGACCTTGTTGGAGTTGCAGGAGGCCGTCAGGCGGCGTGAGTTGGAGATTGAGTTGCAGTTGCGAGAGCTGAGGCAGGCTCCGGTACAGTCGCAGCCGGTGCCGAAACGGTCCAAGACCGTTGATTCTAGGGTGGGAGATCAGAGCAGCCACACTTGTGGGAAGTGTGGGAAAGGTTACACTGGAGTTTGTAGGTCCGGTGGTGCATGTCGCAAGTGCGGAAAAGAGGGGCACTATGCGAGGGATTGTCGGCATTCAGCCCTGGTTCGGGATTTGAGGATTTGTTATCATTGTCATTAGGTTGGGCACTTGAGGGTCAACTATCCACAGCTTGCTGCAGGACCGGTGCAGGCTCCAGCACCGGCCACTTTGAGGATCACGGGTGGGGGTCAGGGTGGAGCGGAGCCCCCAAGGGCTCAGGGTCGTGCTTTTCAGCTTACAACAGAGGAGGTCAGAGAAGTGCCAGATGCAGCTGCGAGTATGTTTCTTTCTTGATGTCTTGTTATCTTGTGATTATTGTGGAGTATTGTTTATCTTCTAGTCTCGTTGTGTGGTTTTCGGTATGGTATTCGTTGTTCTTTGAGGTTTATGGTATGGTTATGGGTTTAGTATTCAGAATTTCGTTGGTTATCATTCATGAGGGTTATTAGTGGAAATCTGGCGTCTGGTTTGAATGTCGGGTAGCATCTGCATTCTGAGGAGTGGTTAGCTGAAGATCGAGTTTCTTTCGAGCTCGGGATGATCAGTGTTGTTATGTGATTTTGTGAAGGTTGCTCGTGCTAGTGGGAATCAGTTCGCGTGTAAGTGTTGTGTTGTGTAAGGTTGTTGAGGGAGGTCGGTGATGGCGACCGGTGATTGATAGTCAGTGCTATAAGTGGGGGAGAATGGGAAAATTCTTCGGAAGATCGATGAGCATGTGAGGTTGTTTAGCTGCTTGGGATTCAGTAGTGTCTCTGTCAGCCAAGAGCGTGGGCTGGTATGAGTAGGTGGCAGGCATGCGGGGCGGGATACATACCAAGGGTATTCGATTCTGGAGGGCCTGGGATCAGGCCGGGATTGAGTATGTAGGATGGAGATAGAGTTCGGAACCCCTAGAGGGCTAGAACAGTATGCATGGGGGAGTCTCCCGGAAGGATAACTCGGAATGATGAATGCTAGTTGAGCGGTCTGGATAGACTGAAGGCCGGTAGGCATACCAGTCAGGCCGAAGGCTCGGAGGACGGTCCAGCCAGACTGAAGGCCCTGGAGGGCGGTCCAGATCTGCTGAAGGTTCTGAGACTGGTCCAGATTGGTTGAAGGCCTGGTAAGGTAGTCCAGTCATGCTGAAGACTCTGCATGTGTTGATAGATCTGTTTGGGGATTTGGAACGAGTATGTCGCGATGTGATAACATTAGAAGGTCTGGCCCCGGGTATTGATCTCGATTAATGGAGTTAGTGCATGGACTCGAGAGTCCTTGCAAGCAGATTCAGAGCATGTGTGTTGCATGGATAGCGGTTATGCTATAGGGGAGTGGTGTAGCGGTGGGCGAGCACCGTGGCACTTGTCGTAGTGACAAGGCGGCCAAGTGGATTTCCTTGGTAAAGAAAGAGAGAGGAATGTAGCTCCGAGAGGGAGTGTAAATTCACGGAAGTGAAAGCGGCAGTGCAAAGTTATGATCGGAGTGATCCAATTATGGTCATTGAGCAGCGTGATTGCGGCAGTTGTATGGAATCACGTCCGGATGGGATGTCTGCTGAGGTTGCGGAAGGAATTCCGCGGGGGTAGAGCCAAGAGGCTCAGAAGGGATGCAGGGATGGAGTCTTGGATTCCCAGTTTGATTCCGATCAAGGAATTGTGTATGTAGTGGTGATTCATCCTGGGGGATGTTTGGAGGTGTCGTAAGTGTGACGGGTTTTCCCAACCCGAGGGTGCTAGAGCTAGTTCAGCATGTGCATGCGATCGCAAGAGGAGAACTCTTGGGAGTTGCTCTGACGCTGAAGAATGTGTCATTCTGTCAGCATGGAATGGATAGAGTGGGACTCGGATCGGGAACTCGGTGGTGCAGGGTTATATCTAGCTCGTAAGAGTCAAGTGATTGTTGTGATCAGGATCGAGAAAAGTGCCATGGAGTGGTACTCGGTTGATAAGTGTAGTATCTGATAAGTGTGGTTATCAAAGGGTGAAGTTGGTGGCCGGCTTGAGGCGGTGGTCAGAACACCGCAAGAAAAGGGAAAGTTGAGTTTCGGATTGCGATGTGTGTGTCTTCAGGAACCTGGTTTGGTTAATGCCAGGTGGTGCGTTGCGGGAGAAGTTCTGGAGTCGAGTTGCCGCAGGCTTCGAGGGCGAAGCCTAATTTAAGTGGGGGAGAATTGTAACCCCCCATTCCTAAAAGTACTTATTTATGAGTTCCCGGGATTTAAGAAGAAGAGTATTTTGGTCCTTTTATGGGAAAAGTGGGAAAAGAAGGCTAAATATGAAAATTTGGGACACGCCGAGTACGCCCAACGTAAGTGAGTAAATGGACGCGGGTGCAGGGTCGAGTACGCCCAACGTACTAGAGGTACGCCCAGCATACTCTTAGAGTTCTAAAACCCTAAAATTAGGGTCAACCACTATATAAGGAACATGTTGGTTCATACCCTAGCCTCCATAAGCTCTCTCTTAACCTCAGAAACCCTAGATAGTCGTTCCACCTCCATTGTTGGGCGTGTTTGGCCTTGGAAAGCTTTTTTGGCAAAAGAAAGGCTAGAAGAAGAAAGAGGAAGTTGTCAAAGAAGGAGTTGAGTGGATGGAGCTTATAGATCTGGAAATATATCATCCTTTGGAGCCTATATGAGGTATAAAGCTTCTTGCTTGACATTTATATTGCATAGATCTAAGTGTTGTGAAGTTTTGACATCATTCTTGTCCCATAAGTCCTCATCTTGATGCATGTTTTGAGTTGGTCGAGATTATCTGTCCTTTCAGACCTTAGGAGAGGTCTTGAGTGAGAAAAATGAGGTCCCAAGGATTGTGGTTGTTCCATGTGTGAGATAAGTAGGTCTTAATGGATTAAGACCTTGGATTAAGAGCTTTATTAATGTCCCAAGTGATAAAGTTTGAGACTTTATGAATCTTAGGCATATTTGGCCTAAGGATCTGAAGTTTGGGCTTAAGAGCTTAAGCCATTAAGAAGTTATGTAGACTTGATGAGCAGCGAAGTTACGCCCCGCGTAACAGAGGAGTACGCCCCGCGTAGCGAGTCAGTGCCCCAATCCTCAATTGCGAATCAGCGTGTACGCCCAGCGTACCAAGGAGGGTACGCCCAGCATACTCCCTCTGTTGGGTTTTCATTTTGGGCCTTAGGGATTGGGCTGTTATTGGGCTGCTGGATTTTGGTCCGTGAATGGACATTATGGATGGAGTATTGTGGACCCATTAATTATTATGGACCATGGGTCTAGGCCCATTTGGTGAGGTGGGCCCAATTTAGTAAATTGGGTCAATAGTGGGCTTTGCTTCGGACTTTTGGTCTTTGGGCCATCAGTGGGCTTGAGAGCTTATCCAGTGTTGGGCCGGATTGAGTTAAGGGTAAATTGGTCAATTTACCCTTGGAAGGGTATTGTGCTTAGCCTAATGATTATTTTGCTATGTTGGCTAGTTCGGGATTTTCGGTGAGTCGGTGATGTAAACAGAATGAAGCCGATAAGATTAGATAGATATGAAGAGATAATGTTTAGTTGTTATCATATTATCTGTTATATTCAAGATCCTATGTTTAAGGATCTATAAACTGTAACTCTTATATATATACATCAATATACTGCTACGGGAATCATTAAGCCAAATTACATCTTTTATCTTGGTATCAGAGCCCAACTCCTAGGGCTGTGAATTTCTCTTCTCGTATTCTACTCCTTCTCAATTTCTTCTCTTACGTCTCATATCAGGTTCATCATGGCTTCCGCATCTGGTACTACCTTCATAAATTCTTCCAAAATTGCTACTACAGTGCCTTGCAAACTTACCCGTACAAATTTCCTGCGGTGGAAAGCCCAAGTTGTTCCAATCCTACGTGGAGTAAAATTGTTTGGTTATCTCGATGGAACCATAGCCACCCCAACAGCCAAGATCACTGTTGGAACAGGAGAGGCTGCGAAAGTTGAAGACAATCCAGCCTATGATGCATGGATCACTCAAGACCAAGCAATTCTTGGCGCTTTACTATCTTCCATGACTGAAGATGTGCTATCACAGCTTACGTGCTGCACAGATACCTCCAACCAGCTATGGACCTCGTTGCAAACCATGTTTGCGGCTCAACACAGAGGTAATTCTATTCAGATTCAAACCCAACTCTCAAATACAAAAAAGGGTGATATGAGTGCATCTGAATACTACCAAAAGATGATCGGATTGGCTGACACTATGGCCAATATCGGTCATCCCATGTCTGATGAAGAGGTTATTGGCTATATTCTAGCCGACTTGGGTCCAGGCCATGGAGATCTATTCACAGCTATTACAGTCTTGAATAATAGTCAGGAAGTAAAGCTGTCTGAATTCTACTCATACCTTATTGCACATGAAGCTCAAACAACTGCAATAAATGGACCCAATGATTTTTCTTCTTTCGCAAACACTGTTACGAAACAGGAGACTACCAACCCTCGCAAAAATCAAACCAACAATGGTTATAATGGTCCAAACAGTGGCAATTCTCGATCAAATTTCCGCAACAATGAGAATCGAGGCAGAGGGCGTGGTCGAGGAAGATATGGTGGGGGCCCACGCTGTCAAGTATGTGGCATTCCAGGCCATATAGCTTTGAATTGCAGAAACCGGTTTAATCATGCATACCAGAATGAAGACTATCGAAGTGCAAACAATGCTATCCATGGAAACTATCATGGCCACTACACCAATGATCAAAATTGGTATCTTGATACAGGTGCTACGGATCATCTAACAAATGACTTGGATCGGCTGTCCATTCCAAAAAGATACCATGGAAAAGATCAAGTGCAAGTTGCTAATGGCACAGGTTTGCATATCTCTCATGTTGGTCATTCTAAAATTAATAGTTTAGGTTGACCTCTTATTCTTAAAGATGTTCTTCGTGTCCCTTACATTAACAAACATCTTCATTCCACTGCTGTGACAACCCGATATTTCGAGTCAACGTAATGTAAAACCGATCAAATTTAGGTCAAAATGTAACCTTCCTAAAATCTTGTTCGGATTAAATAAAGTAGTAGGAATCATATCAAGGTTTGCGTACATAAAAAGAACGTCCAAATCTGACTTCGGATGAGGAAGTTATGAATTTTTGAAGAAATTCCTTAATCACGTCATTTTAATAAATAAATAATAAAAATAATTTCGGAATTTGCCAACGGAATCTAAACGAAAGTCGTAGATCATGGTCTCACATTCGCGTGGATATAAAGAACGTCAAAAACGGAGTTCGTATGAGGGAGATATGAATTTTTGAAGTTTATTTATAATAAATATAAATTTAATTATAAATTCCCGGTAATATCCGAAGGGGAGTCATCGGATTGGACCGAAGTACGCCCTGCGTACCTTCGTACGCCCCGCGTACTGAGATCGAGGGTCTCGGATCGTCCACGTCGCACTATCCGAAGAATTCTAAACCGTCCGACCCGTCCGACCCGCTGTCCCGTCCGACCCGCCGTCCCATCCGACCCGCGTACCCAGCAACCCGTCCCATCCGAACCGAGGCAGTCGAGGCTTCGGTCATGCATGACGTACGTGTACGCGCTGCGTACGAGCGTACGCCCCGCGTACGGAGGCAGTTCAGCCTTCCTATAAATAGGATGCGAGGCTTTCTAAAAATGTTGCTCATTTCTCTTCTCTCTCTCACAACCTTGCCTCGTTTTCCGTGCCCGTTATAACCCGAAGCTCTGGTCTTTTTGCTCAAGTCCCGAGGGTCGATTTTACTCCCGAGATTCCCGAGAATCCCGAGAAAAATCCGTTTTCCGAGACGAAACTCTGTCCGGTTTTCCATCTCGCTTTCTTCAATCAATCATGTGAGTTTCATACCCCTTAATCAACCTGTTAAATATTCTAAATGCTTTTATATGCTTTCAAAGGGGGGGAATACAAGTTAAATACTTATAGTTATTGTTTCAATCACATGTGATTGCACTAATCACATGTGATTAATAACTAGGGAAATCAGTGATTTTATCACTATTCAAACTATCTATCAAACTGTTTTACTTCTAAATATTTTCCAAACCCATTTACTTTTCGAATTTACACTGCAACTGTGATTTAAACAAATGTTCCTTATACTTAATCTGTTTTAATCAAATCTACACCTTCAAATTGTTTTATAGATTGACATCAAGTCAATCTTTCTTTAAAAATAATACTTATGTTTCAAATGTCTTATAAATACTTATTTATGTTTTTATATTATAAATTGCATGCCCATACATGTATAGACGTATAAATAATGTTTAAAGGGCTTAGGAAGGCCATCCACCCTATTTCCTTTTCCTCGATTTGGATGTGGTCTGGTGGGATTTTGGGTGACCATCCGAAGGTCGTTTCCATGTTAATTACATATCAAATATACATATATAGACATAAAAGTACTTCCATAATCATACGTACTAGACGCACCGTTAACAAGTTACCATCGGGGTAACACAGAACTATACTATTACAACTGCTAGATCAATGAGTCAGTTCATTCATGAGTCTATACTAGGAAGAGAATATATACAACTATACTACGAGAACATATACAACTATACTAGAACAAGAAACACTTCATCACATATGCAAGAATACGATAACAAATGTGATCCACTGTATCGGAGCATGCCTTAAATGTCATGGCCCGAGTTGTAGCCAGAATTCTCTTGGAGGGAGAGCGTTGAGTTTGCGTATAGATCTATACTGGATTGACTATCCTACACCTTGCTGCTAGCTACAGCCGGACCTGTAGGTCTGCGGGTGCCAAACGTCATTCCGTTATTACGACCGTTCTTTATGTCGTTGTTATCAGTCGATAGTATGGTGCAATTATCACATTATACCTTAATATAAATCCGGTTTAAGGTAGTAGTAATTAGTACAACAGTAGTTCTTATTATACAAAACTACAGTACTACAATGATTACCCATTACATATTTTGGTGATAATCTCACTTAAGCATTAATGTATGAACTATATTTTATCAAATGATAGTTATACTTGGGTAATTACACACTTTTACAACAGACGAGTTTACAAAACATTTAAGCCTCGGTAGAAGGTTACTTTTATAGAAAATATAGGATTTTCTGAGAGATTCAAACTTTTGCAAACACTTTTAAACATTTACTTACATTTTTACAAACTTATACATTGAGGCAGGTTCAAACGTTTTTGACAACGAACAGTGACACTAAAATACTTATGAACTCACCAGCTTAATGCTGATAAACTCTTTCAAAATAACTTGTATTCTCAGGTCATCAGTAGACAGGTACCGATGCCAGCTTTTGAGATGATGGAGCGTACTCAAGACTCATCATTTTATTATTTTGATTTACGTTATATTTTTGGTGTCTAAAACTGTACAGAACACGCATGTATTAAATTTATATATTTAATGCAATGGATGATGTTGTTTGCCTATTTACATTTACTGTGTTGTGATTACCTTACATGACGTCCTCCGCCCCAGAACGTTTCCGCCGTTCTTGGTTTTGGGGTGTGACAGATTGGTATCAGAGCATTGTTTATAGTGAATTGAGTATATCAACCCATAAAAGATATACTAAACTATAAACCCATTAGGGATTTAACTCTGACCAAGAGTCTATACTTTAAATAATAAAATATTTAACTAAGTATACTAGTCTGCATTCATACTAAAATAAGTGTCACAATGACAAGAACAAAAGTATTACGATTGTTAAATATCACAAGTGAGCTCGGGGATGTATGGTCAGTCCTGGGAACGGCATAGCCTGATCAACTATGCTGATCCTAGGAGTGATTAGCACATGCCTTAGAATGGTTGTGATAGGTTAACAAGTCAAAAAAAAAAAAAAAAAAAACTTACCAACAATACCACAAGAAGATCAATAGAACTTAAACTTAAAATACTATAGGAGTATTTTGCGCTACTGGTTACACGTATACTATATTCTTATACCTCTATTCTCGCGTAGATCTTGATGGCTAGATATCCATCATGGCGACCCGTACCTTCCTAATGAAGGCAATGCCGGGTGGATCGATGAAGAGCCCGAAGTTGATCATCCAATCCCTTTGGATGATCACCTTGCAGAAGGTTTTTCAGATGGATCCGACTCCGAGCCTAAAGTCAACAACCTGAACCGCTGGAGTAATGATCAGGGTCAACCCTTACAATACTTTGGGGACCGAACCTTTTACAACGTCAGCGATGGTGGCTCTACTGACCGGGCTCTGCTTGTCAGTATCCGCAGAATAGCTCGTATTGTCGAGCAAGGTGGAGCAGCCGTCGACCGGGTCATAGAGATTGATGCCGACTCAGGTATCAACACAGTCAGCATCCGCCGTCTTGAAGAAGACATGGAACGGACCCGGAGGACAAATAAAACCCTGCAGTAACAGTTGGCTGCCTCACGAGCTGAAATATTGGAACTTCGAGCTCGTCAAGGGACTCAGGATCGACCCATTCAAAAGGTGTTTCGTCAAGTATCCGACCGCAGTACTCGCCCGAGACTTTCCCATCGCCGTTGGTTGATGTCTAGTACATCTCCGTCTTTTAATTAAAGGATAGCCTTTAACATCTGTGCTCCAAGTAGCACTTGCGTGTAAAATGTTTCTAACTTCCGTACTCAAGTTTGAAATCTAAGAACTGTCAAACTTTTCTATATGGTATGATGTATGACCTACTGTTAGGTCGATTTTCCCTGAACTTATTACATCAGTAATGCCAGTATTTTTGAGATCTATCTATCTGGGAAAAATCTATACACTTATGCCTTCCTTCTAATATTTCTTATTGTGGTTTCAAGCACTCTTTCAACTGTTGGACTATGTTTAGTTAGTCCATGTGTCACTCTCACGTTGCTTACAAATTGATTCTTACCATCTTTCTTATCTTTATAAACTTTTAGCTGAAGGATGCCTCCTCGCAAGTCTCCCAGGAATAGGAATAATCCTGCACCTCCACCACCACCTCCGCCTCCGGTCATCGATACTGTAGCCCTGAATGCTGTCGTAGCTGCAGCAGTGGCAACTGCCATGGCTCAGTATCACTCTTCTGATGCCAGCAGAGGTGGAACCCCTGTGGAATCTATTCCGATCGAAATCCCTGTGCGCTCAAGGGAGTGCTCTTACAAGGATTTTACAAACTGCAAGCCGAAGCCTTTCTATGGCACCGGCGGAGTCATTGCTCTCTCACAATGGTTCGAGAAGACTGAATCAGTCTTCGAAATCTGTTCATGCCCTGCTGCGTGCAAAGTGAAATATGTCGCATGCGCCTTTGAGGGTAAAGCCCTAACGTGGTGGAATGGCCACGTCAAAGCCCTAACTCTCGTCGTAGCCAACGACATGGGCTGGGAAACAATGAAAGACCTCATGACTGAGGAATACTGCCCGAGGGGCGAGATCCAGAAACTGGAGCAGGAACTCTGGAACCTGTCAATGAAGGGCACCAATGTGGTCGCTTATACTGCCCGCTTCAGCGAGCTGGTGGCCCTCTGCCCCAATATGGTTCCTACTAAGGGGAAGAAGATCGAGAGGTACATATGGGGGCTAGTGCCTCCGTATCAGGGGAATGTGTTAGCGTCAAACCCCGCTACCTTCGACAGTGCCAAACGATTGGCACAACGACTCATTGACCATGGAGTCAAAACCCCTGCAACCACAACCACCCTAGCCATCCCGGAACCCTCCAAACCCGCCGATGCTAAGCGGAAGTTCTGGGATGAAAGGAAGAAGCAGCAGGCTGCCAAAAAGCAGCAATTGGTGGCAATTCATGCCGCAGTAACCCCTACTGCTACTACTACTGCTCCGGTGAGTCGGTATGCTGGAAGTTCGCCCAAGTGCAACAAATGCAGCTACCACCACAACGGCCCCTGCCGTGAATTGCAGTGCTCTAACTGCAACAGGAAAGGACACACCGTCCGATTCTGTAAGTTCCCGGCACAACCTATCAACCAAGTCCCTGGCTCTGGCGCGAGCCCAACCTGCTATGGATGTGGTGAAGCAGGCCACTTTAAGAGGGACTGCCCCAAAGCGAGGAATGCGGGAGGAGCAGGGAGGGTACTAGCTATTGGCCACGGGGAAGCAGTTGCTGACCCGACAGTGGTGACCGGTACGTTCCTCCTCGATAACTCCTATGCATGCATTCTGTTCGATAGTGGAGCGGAGTGAAGCTTCGTAAACCATAAATTTGCTCGCATGCTTAATCAACCACCGCACGCACTCAAAGAACTATTCACAGTAGAAATGGCTAATGGAAAAACTGAAAATACGAGTAGCATATACTTAGGTTGTACCCTAACTCTAGATAACCATTCATTTCCAATCGACCTCATGCCAGTCTCAATAAAAAGTTTCGACGTCATCATTGGCATGGACTGGTTAAGCCTTCATCGTGCAGACATCATGTGCTTCGAGAAAGCAGTCCGTCTAAACCTTCCGTCTAACGAAACTCTTATAGTCTATGGCGACAAACCCGGTGCAAGTCTTCGCATCATATCAAGTATTCAAGCACAGAAATACCTGCGTAAGGAATACCACGCATTCCTTGCTCACGTCGTCGACACGAACCTAGAAACGAAAGAACTAAAGAACCTCCCAGTAGTGAGCGACTTCCCCGACATTTTCCCAGAAGAACTACCCAGGTTACCTCCGCAACGACAAGTCGAGTTCAGAATCGACTTAGTCCCAGGAGCTACCCCAGTAGCCAAGTCGCCCTACCGTTTAGCACCAGCTGAGATGCAGGAACTCTCTGGTCAACTTAACGAACTGCTCAGCAAGGGCTTTATAAGGCCAAGTTTCTCACCTTGGGGAGCACCGGTCTTGTTCGTTAAGAAGAAGGACGGATCTTTCCGTATGTGTATTGACTACAGAGAACTCAACAAACTGACGGTCAAGAATCGTTATCCTCTACCACGCATAGATGATCTATTCGACCAACTGCAAGGGGCGAACTATTTTTCTAAGATTGATCTGAGATCCGGATATCACCAGTTACGAGTGCTAGAGGAGGATGTGCCGAAGACCGCCTTCCGAACTCGTTACGGACATTACGAGTTCGTGGTGATGCCATTCGGATTGACCAATGCGCCCGCAGTCTTCATGGATCTGATGAATAGAGTATGCCGACCCTACTTGGATCAGTTCGTCATCGTTTTCATTGACGACATCCTAATCTACTCCCGAAGTAAGAAAGAACATGGCGATCACCTACGACAAGTTCTAGGGACATTACGAAAAGAGAAACTTTATGCGAAGTTCTCGAAATGTGAATTTTGGATCCGAAGAGTCGAATTCTTAGGACACGTGGTAAGCGAAGAGGGAATCCACGTGGACCCATCCAAAATTAAGGCCATTGAGAACTGGTCAGCACCGAAGACGCCTACAGAAATTCGTCAATTTCTAGGTCTCGCTGGCTACTACCGCAGGTTCATTCAGAACTTCTCACAAATAGCGAAGCCTCTTACAACCCTAACCCAGAAAGGCGTGGCCTTTGACTGGGAAGAGAAACAAGAAAGAGCGTTCCAAACGCTCAAACGAGCCTTGTGCACCGCACCAATACTATCCCTTCCAGAAGGAATAGAAGACTTCGTAGTTTATTGCGATGCATCGAATCAAGGGCTCGGATGTGTTCTGATGCAGCGAGGTAAGGTCATCGCCTACGCCTCGAGACAATTGAAGACACACGAGGTTAACTACACGACCCACGATCTTGAACTAGGAGCAGTAGTGTTTGCTCTGAAGATCTGGAGACATTACTTGTATGGAACGAAGAGCACTATCTTTACCGACCACAAGAGTTTACAACACATTTTCGATCAGAAGGAGCTCAACATGAGACAACGACGATGGGTCGAACTACTCAGTGATTACGAATGCGATATTCGTTATCATCCAGGTAAAGCCAACGTAGTAGCAGACGCCCTAAGTCGGAAGGAATATTCTGGTCGCAAAGTCAAGTCGTTATCGATAACCATCCATTCACACCTGACTAAGCAAATTCAGGCGGCTCAACTTGAGGCCATGAAACCTGAAAATGTGTCGAATGAATCCCTTAGAGGAATGGACAAGAATTTAGAAGCCAGGGGTGACGGAGCTTTATATTTCATGAACCGGATCTGGACACCGAAACATGGTGGTTTCCGAGACTTGGTCATGACCGAGGCGCACAACACTCGGTATTCCGTCCACCCAGGTTCAGATAAGATGTATCTGGATCTTAAGAAGCTATATTGGTGGCCTAATATGAAAGCAGAGATTGCTACCTTCGTAAGTAAATGCCTTACTTGCGCAAAGGTTAAGGTCGAGTACCAGAAGCCCTCTGGTTTATTGCAACAACCAGAGATCCCGGAATGGAAGTGGGAGCAGATCACTATGGATTTCATAACCAAGTTGCCCAAGACAACGGGTGGACTTGACACCATATGGGTCATCGTTGATAGATTGACCAAGTCTGCACACTTCCTGCCTATCAAAGAAACCGACAAGATGGAGAAACTTACGAGAACATACATTAGGGAAATCGTACGGCTACATGGTGTACCTATGTCCATTATCTCCGATAGAGATAGTAGGTTCACCTCAAGATTTTGGCAATCACTACAACATTCCCTAGGAACAAGGCTGGACATGAGCACAGCCTACCATCCTCAGACCGACGGACAGAGTGAGAGGACCATCCAAACTCTAGAAGATATGTTGCGAGCCTGCGTGATTGACTTTGGGAAGGCATGGGATACTCATTTACCCCTTATCGAGTTTTCCTATAATAACAGTTATCACACGAGCATCAAGGCTGCTCCATTTGAAGCTCTCTACGGCCGTAAGTGCAGATCCCCTCTGTGCTGGGCTGAGGTGGGTGATACCCAATTAGCCAGGGGCAAACTTCCGACAGTACTCTCACCGGTCCGAAGATCATTCGGGAAACAACAGAGAAAATCGTTCAGATCCGTGAACGATTGAAAGCCTCTAGAGACCGACAGAAGAGCTACGCTGATAAATGAATGAAACCTTTGGAATTTCAGGTGGGAGACCGAGTCCTCCTCAAAGTCTCACCCTGGAAGGGCTTGATACGCTTCGGCAAGCGTGGAAAGCTTAATCCGAGGTACATAGGGCCTTTCGAGATTCTTGCAAGAGTCGGCCCCGTAGCTTACAAACTCGAACTACCAGACGCACTTCGTAACGTACATTCTACATTCCACGTATCTAACTTGAAAAAGTGTCTATCCGACGAGACTCTTGTAATCCCACTCGACGAGATCGAAATCAACGAGAGCCTCAACTTCGTGGAAGAACCTATAGAGATCATGGACCGTGAGGTCAAGCAGACAAAGCAAAGCCGTATCCCTATCGTGAAGGTTCGCTGGAATGCCAAGCGAGGACCGGAATTCACTTGGGAACGTGAGGATCAGATGAAACTGAAATACCCTCACCTTTTTGCTTAGTTATTTGTAATTTCTAACTTGCTTAAAATTCTAATTTCGGGACGAAATTCCTTCTAACGGGGGGATGATGTGACAACCCGATATTTCGAGTCAACGTAATGTAAAACCGATCAAATTTAGGTCAAAATGTAACCTTCCTAAAATCTTGTTCGGATTAAATAAAGTAGTAGGAATCATATCAAGGTTTGCGTACATAAAAAGAACGTCCAAATCTGACTTCGGATGAGGAAGTTATGAATTTTTGAAGAAATTCCTTAATCACGTCATTTTAATAAATAAATAATAAAAATAATTTCGGAATTTGCCAACGGAATCTAAACGAAAGTCGTAGATCATGGTCTCACCTTCGCGTGGATATAAAGAACGTCAAAAACGGAGTTTGTATGAGGGAGATATGAATTTTTGAAGTTTATTTATAATAAATATAAATTTAATTATAAATTCCCGGTAATATCCGAAGGGGAGTCATCGGATTGGACCGAAGTACGCCCTGCGTACCTTCGTACGCCCCGCGTACTGAGATCGAGGGTCTCGGATCGTCCACGTCGCACTATCCGAAGAATTCTAAACCGTCCGACCCGTCCGATGCTCCGACCCGTCCGACCCGCTGTCCCGTCCGACCCGCCGTCCCATCCGACCCGCGTACCCAGCAACCCGTCCCATCCGAACCGAGGCAGTCGAGGCTTCGGTCATGCATGACGTACGCGTACGCGTTGCGTACGAGCGTACGCCCCGCGTACGGAGGCAGTTCAGCCTTCCTATAAATAGGATGCGAGGCTTTCTAAAAATGTTGCTCATTTCTCTTCTCTCTCTCACAACCTTGCCTCGTTTTCCGTGCCCGTTATAACCCGAAGCTCTGGTCTTTTTGCTCAAGTCCCGAGGGTCGATTTTACTCCCGAGATTCCCGAGAATCCCAAGAAAAATCCGTTTTCCGAGACGAAACTCTGCCCGGTTTTCCATCTCGCTTTCTTCAATCAATCATGTGAGTTTCATACCCCTTAATCAACCTGTTAAATATTCTAAATGCTTTTATATGCTTTCAAAGGGGGGGGGGGGAATACAAGTTAAATACTTATAGTTATTGTTTCAATCACATGTGATTGCACTAATCACATGTGATTAATAACTAGGGAAATCAGTGATTTTATCACTATTCAAACTATCTATCAAACTGTTTTACTTCTAAATATTTTCCAAACCCATTTACTTTTCGAATTTACACTACAACTGTGATTTAAACAAATGTTCCTTATACTTAATCTGTTTTAATCAAATCTACGCCTTCAAATTGTTTTATAGATTGACATCAAGTCAATCTTTCTTTAAAAATAATACTTATGTTTCAAATGTCTTATAAATACTTATTTATGTTTTTATATTATAAATTGCATGCCCATACATGTATAGACGTATAAATAATGTTTAAAGGGCTTAGGAAGGCCATCCACCCTATTTCCTTTTCCTCGATTTGGATGTGGTCTGGTGGGATTTTGGGTGACCATCCGAAGGTCGTTTCCATGTTAATTACATATCAAATATACATATATAGACATAAAAGTACTTTCATAATCATACGTACTAGACGCACCGTTAACAAGTTACCATCGGGGTAACACAGAACTATACTATTACAACTGCTAGATCAATGAGTCAGTTCATTCATGAGTCTATACTAGGAAGAGAATATATACAACTATACTACGAGAACATATACAACTATACTAGAACAAGAAACACTTCATCACATATGCAAGAATACGATAACAAATGTGATCCACTGTATCGGAGCATGCCTTAAATGTCATGGCCCGAGTTGTAGCCAGAATTCTCTTGGAGGGAGAGCGTTGAGTTTGCGTATAGATCTATATTGGATTGACTATCCTACACCTTGCTGCTAGCTACAGCCGGACCTGTAGGTCTGCGGGTGCCAAACGTCATTCTGTTATTACGACCGTTCTTTATGTCGTTGTTATCAGTCGATAGTATGGTGCAATTATCACATTATACCTTAATATAAATCCGATTTAAGGTAGTAGTAATTAGTACAACAGTAGTTCTTATTATACAAAACTACAGTACTACAATGATTTACCCATTACATATTTTGGTGATAATCTCACTTAAGCATTAATGTATGAACTATATTTTATCAAATGATAGTTATACTTGGGTAATTACACACTTTTACAACAGACGAGTTTACAAAACATTTAAGCCTCGGTAGAAGGTTACTTTTATAGAAAATATAGGATTTTCTGAGAGATTCAAACTTTTGCAAACACTTTTAAACATTTACTTACATTTTTACAAACTTATACATTGAGGCAGGTTCAAACGTTTTTGACAACGAACATTGACACTAAAATACTTATGAACTCACCAGCTTAATGCTGATAAACTCTTTCAAAATAACTTGTATTCTCAGGTCATCAGTAGACAGGTACCGATGCCAACTTTTGAGATGATGGAGCGTACTCAAGACTCATCATTTTATTATTTTGATTTACGTTATATTTTTGGTGTCTAAAACTGTACAGAACGCGCATGTATTAAATTTATATATTTAATGCAATGGATGATGTTGTTTGCCTATTTACATTTACTGTGTTGTGATTACCTTACATGACGTCCTCCGCCCCAGAACGTTTCCGCCGTTCTTGGTTTTGGGGTGTGACAACTGCTAAACATGTTAATGATAACAATGTATTTATTGAAATATTTCCTAATGTTTTCTTTTTTAAGGACATCCACACGAAGAAAACACTTCTAATCGGTAAAAGCAAACGAGGTCTCTTCCCGGTGCCAATTCGTCATACTCCTCGATATGTTGGTTCAAGCAATAAAGTTTCGTCTTCTCAGTGGCATCAACGCTTTGGTCATCCTACCTCAGCAACTGTTAAGTCTATTTTAAAATCCAATAAATTCGATTTTTCTTGTAGTGAGTCTACAATTTGTGATGCGTGTCAACGTGCTAAGAGTCATCAACTTGCTTACAATAATTCTGTTCATGTCACTTCTTCCCCACTTGAGCTTGTTCATACCGATGTTTGGGGTCCAACTCAAGTGTCTAGTGGTGGTTTTAAATATTATGTTAGTTTTGTGGATGATTATAGTTGTTACACATGGATTTATCTTATTAAATGTAAATCTGATGTTGAACAAGTTTTTTACACTTTTCAAACTCATGTTGAACGCCTTCTTAATGCCAAAATTCGCACCATTAAATCTGATTGGGGTGGTGAGTATCATAAACTTCACCAGTATTTTCAAAAATGTGGAATTGCTCATCGTGTATCATGCCCACATACATCGCAAAAAAATGGCATGGCTGAACGCAAACATCGTCACATTGTTGAAACAGGCTTGGCTCTGTTAGCTCATTCTTCCATTCCTCTTCGATATTGGGATGAAGCATTCTTGACAACGTGTTACTTAATCAATCGAATGCCCAGTCGTACCATTAAAAACTCTACTCCCATTACACGCCTCCTTAACATTGTTCCTGACTATTCATTTTTGCGTACTTTTGGCTGTGCATGTTGGCCAAGTCTCCGTAAATATAATGCTCATAAGCTTGCTTTTCGATCTACTCTATGTGTCTTTTTAGGGTACAGATCCATGCACAAAGGGTACAAGTGTCTAGATAAACGAACTGGTCGTGTTTATATTTCAAGGGATGTAGTCTTTGATGAGTCTAGGTTTCCGTTTGCCACACCCGTCATCGAGTCAACACCTTCTTCCACAGCTCAAGGTGTTTCGTACCCACAAACCGAACCTAGCCTTGTGAATGACCACATGAAACGATATGACCTATCTCTACTATTAGCTAACTCTTCTCATGCAGCTACAGGTTCAGTTCAAAATCTCCCAGCTCAGCCACATGTACTGCTGCTGTCATCCCAATTCCAAGGATCTCACCCTTGAATGTGCCACCAACATCGGTTGTTCAGTCAACTCCTACCATGGTCACAACTCCATCTCATACTCCTGTTACACAGGTTATCCATGATAAACCCGACATTACAACGTCTTCTCAGCCGTCTCCGCCGTCTCATCCTCCAGCGTCGCCTCCTGTTGCTCAGCCCTCTTCACAACCAGGGATTGTTACTCGAGAAAAGACAGGCACTGTGTGTCCGAAACGTTTTACGGATGGCACCATTGTTTACAATCCGAATCGGCGAGCCTTCCTGGCTATCCCAACTTCTCACAAAGCTGCCTTACTTGACCCTCAGTAGAGACAGGCCATGGAGGTCGAGTTTGCTGCACTTCAGAAAAATCACACGTGGGACTTGGTGCCTAAACCTCCTCATGTCAACATAGTGGGAAGTAAATGGATATTCAAAACTAAATAAAATCCTGATGGTTCTCTTGACAAACACAAGGCGCGACTAGTTGCTCGGGGTTTTACACAACAATATGGTATTGACTACCATGATACTTTCAGTCCAGTCGTCAAACCGACCACTGCTCGATTGGTTCTCTCTCTCGCTGTGTCGAAAAATTGGCATCTTCGCCAAATTGATGTTAATAATGCATTCCTCCATGGTCTCCTACATGAAGTTGTCTACATGAAACAACCCCCGGGTTTGAAGACCTTCATTATCCTAATTATGTGTGCAAGTTGAGGAAATCGATTTATGGTTTAAAACAGTCTCCGCGTTCCTGGGTCTCGAGACTTAGTCACAAATTGCACCAACTTGGATTTCGTTCATCAACGGCTGACTCTTCTCTTTTTGTTTTTCATCATGGCAATCACACTATTTATATGTTGGTGTATGTTGACGACATTGTCATCACCGGTACCTCTCAAGCAATTATTGATCAGTTGAATCTCTCATCAACATTTCCTATCAAGGATCTTGGTCGTCTTAACTATTTCTTAGGAATTGAAGTCACTCACAATTCAGGGGGAATAACTCTTGTACAACACGAGTATGCATCTGATCTTATTCATAGAGCTCACATGGAGAATTGTAAGAGTGTCTCAACTCCTATGTCTGTCACTGATAAGCTTGCACAAAATTCTGGAAAGCTACTAAATGAAGATGATGCGTTTAAGTACCGCAGCATGGTTGGAGGATTACAATACCTAGCTTTAACGAGACCCGACGTATCATTTGCGGTGAATAAAGTTTGTCAATATCTATCAAAACCCACTAATATGCATTAGGAAGCGGTTAAACGTATACTCAGATACATAAAAGGTTCGATGAATACTGGGTTACACATCAAGAAGTCCAATTCAAAATTGTTAAGTGTATTTACAGATGCAGATCGGGCAGGCTGCCCAGATTATCGTAGGTCCACGGGAGGATTTGCAGTGTTCTTTGGTCCAAACTTGATTTCGTGGATCTCATGCAAGCAACCTACAGTGTCTCGTTCTAGTACAGAAGCAGAGTATAAAGCATTGGCTAATGGCACAGCTGAAGTAACATGGGTACAATCATTACTTAAAGAACTTGGGGTATGTCAGTCTAGACCACCGGTGTTGTGGTGTGACAACTTGGGAGCTACTTATCTTACAGCAAACCCAGTTTTTCATGCTAGAACCAAGCACATTGAAGTTGATTTCCATTTTGTAAGAGAAAAGGTAGCTAGAGGAGCTTTGGATGTAAGGTTTATATCTTCTAATGATCAGATTGCAGATGGTTTTACCAAGCCGGTTACACGTGCTAAACTCGAGCAAATGAAATACAATCTTAACCTTGTACCAGTCAAGATTGAGGGGGAATGTAAACAGAATGAAGCCGATAAGATTAGATAGATATGAATAGATAATGTTTAGTTGTTATCATATTATCTGTTATATTCAAGATCCTATGTTTAAGGATCTATAAACTGTAACTCTTATATATACATCAATATACTCCTACGGGAATCATTAAGCCAAATTACATCTTTTATCTGGTGATTTGAGAATCTGCTTCTTCAGTTCAGAGTTTCGGCAGTGGCAAGGTGACTTATCCTCACTATATCAACGGGGTCTAAGGCACCAAGGTCGGCCCTTTATCGGATTGAGATCCGGGTATTTGTTGTTATGTTATTGATTTGATATGTTTGCATCCTGGTAGCTAGGATGGTATATGTTAGAGACCTGGTTAAGGTCGGTATCCTGTTATGTAGGATGATGCTATGCTAGTGACCGGTTAGGTCGGTATCCTGGTTAGGATGATGATATGTTATGTGATCTGCTAGATCGGCTTGTTGACTGTGATTTGTTATATGATTGTATGTTTATGTGCACATGGTTATTTGGACTGGGGTTGGGTTGAGGCGGGTCCTGCTTTGTGCTGTAGGCCAAGATACCTAGGGCGAACCGGTTGTCCCGAAGGCCCAGCGAGCGGTCCGGATAGGCTGTAGGCCGCAAGACGGCGGACCAGACGTGCCGAGGCTCGGAGAGTGGACCAGGCCGACTAAAGGCCCGGTGCGTGCGGACCAGTCATACTGTAGACTCAAAGAGTGGACCAGGTGGATTGAAGGCTCGGAGCGGGCGGACCAATCACACTGCAGACTCGGTGTATATGGCTAGACTCGGAGGGTGGACCAGGTGGACTGTTGGCCGGTGCGGCGGACCAGTCACACAGTAGACCCGAAGTGGATGGCTGTTCTGTGTTCTGATATGATATGGCATGATATGCGAGTATGGTATATGTGGTTGGTATTCTGGGGGTATCTCACTAAGCTTTCAGGCTTACAGGTATGGTTTAATGCTTTCAGGTTCTTCAGGAGACTGTGGCAAGGCAAAGGCGTGATCGTACCGCTCCTCGTGATTATGTTTTATGATCTGATTCTGGGAAGACTCTGATAATAATTGTATTGAAAACCTTTTGTAATAACATTAAGAAAATGGGTTGTTTTTGAAAAGTTAAAATTGGTTGAATTTTTATGGTCGTTATAATTGTTGTGATACTATACATGATGTTCTCCGCCCCAGAATGTTTCCGCCATTCATGGTTTTAGGGTGAGACAGATTGGTATCAGAGCATTGTTTATAGTGAATTGAGTGTATCAACCCATAAAAGATATACGAACTATAAACACAAGCGGGATTAAAATACTCTGACTAAGAGATTATACTTTAAATATTTAATATATTTAATTAAGTATACATACCTGCGTTCATACTAAAATCAATGTCACTAAGACAGTACAAAAGTATTACGATTGTTGGGTAACACAAGTAGACTTAGAGACATGTGGTCAACCCTGGGAAGATGTAGCCTAATTAACTACATTATCCGAGAAGTGACTAGCATGTGCCTAAGGATGGTTGTGAGGTTGCAACAAGTCTAAAAACTTACCAACACTACCACAATAAGAACGGTAGAACATAACATTAAACTTAAAAATACTATAAGAGTATTCGGTGTTACTATGATTATTTACCTGAGAACTAAAGGTCTTTATTTGTAAGCCCAAGTCAAGTATTGGGGTAACTGATAGAGATCACCTTATAATTATCTAGTTAGCTCGTCTATTAATTATTTCCTTACCCCTTTTCTCGCATAGATATCATGGCTGGATTTCATCATCATGACGACCCGTACTTTCCACCCAACGGCAATGCGGGATGGCTTGAAGCAGAGTCTGATGATGAACATCAAATCCCTTTGGATGATCATCAAGCTGAAGGCTTCTCGGATGGATCTGACTCCGAGCCAGAAGTCAACAACCTACCTCAAGTAGGTCAAGCTCCGAATAACAACCCCCGACCTGCATTTCAAGGACCCACACCTCTGTGGGCAACAAACTTGAATAACTGGAGCCATGAACAGGGTCAACCCATTCCCTACAATGGAGACAGAAGTTTCTACAACCTCACTGATGGAGGTTCTGCTGACAGAGTCCTACCCATCATGGTTAGTAGGATGTCTCGGAACACGATACTGGGTCAATCATCTATCAATTGAATCTTGGATATTAATGCCAACACTGGTGTTAACACTGTCCACACTCTCCAGCTAGAGTCTGCTCATGAAAGGGATCTAGTTCGCAATGTAGCTCTTCAGAGGGAACTCACTGAAACGCGAGCTGAAGTCAGAGAACTTCGAGCTCAACAAGCAAGAGCTGACAGGCGCATGAGGGACATAGAACGTCTTCTATCGGGATTAAGAACTCACTCTAGTAGTTCTCGTCGCTGATAGATTCTCTTCAACTTCTCTCTTTTGGATATAAACTAGTTATGTAAAACTCTGGTCTAATTCCTTATCTTTGTAAATCGTAGGCCTGTTAGGTCTTAGCTAGGTTGTAATTCTGTCAAAATTTTCCCATTTTGGTTGATGTAAGGCCAATTTCTGTTGGCCATTTTTCCCGAACTTGTTACATCTGTAATTCCAGTAATATTGACAGGTACCTAATCTTATGGGGATTATTATCCAAATGTGATCATCTATTAGTTCTAGATTTCCATTCAATCATATCGTTGGGCTATAGAGAGTTAGTCCATGAGTCATTCTCATTAATTCGTCCGTTAAATTCTTATCAATATTTTCATCTTCATAAAGTATAGATCAAAGATGCCGCCTCGCAGAAATCCGCGGAGAAACCTCAATAACGAAACACCACCTCCTCTACCTCCTCAACCACCTACTCCTCAGTTCGACACTGCAGCCTTAAATGCTGCTGTAGCTGCAGTTGTGGCCACAACTATGGCTCAGTATCAATCATCTGGTTCCGTTGGAGGAGGAACCCCTGTTCAGTCTGTTCAGGTTGAAGCTCCTGTGCGCTCTAGAGAGTGCTCCTATAAGGACTTCACGAACTGTAAGCCCTTGTCCTTTAAGGGGACTGGCGGAGTCATTGCCCTCTCGCAATGGTTCGAGAAAACCAAATTGATTTTCAAAATCTGCTCTTGTTCTGAAGAGAGCAAGGTGAAGTACGCTGCTTGTACCTTTGAAACCAAAGCCTTAACATGATGGAAAGACCATGTTAAGTCACTATCTCTTATAGTGGCTAATGCTATGGGCTGGGATACTTTGAAAGACCTCATGATTGAGGAGTACTGCCCAAGGGGCGAGATCCAAAAGCTGGAGGAAGAGCTATGGAGCCTAACCATGAAGGGCTCCAACGTAACCGCTTATACCGCCAGATTCTGCGAACTGGTGGCTCTCTGTCCCAACATGGTTCATACAGAGGGAAAGAAGATTGAGCGTTACATATGGGGACTGGTGCCACCGTACCAGGGAAATGTCTTGGCATCACACCCCAGTACATTTGATAGTGCCAAGCGATTGGCACAGCGGCTCATAGACCATGGGGTTCGTACCCCGACCGCAACAACAACTACCTTGGCCGTCTCAGAACCTGCAAGAACCGCTGACTCCAAGCGGAAGTTCTGGGATGACAAGAAGAAATCTAAGGTTGCCAAAAAGCAGCAGGTCGTGGCAGTGCATGCTGCGATAGCACCTGCCACTGCTGCTCCGGTAAAGCAGTATTCTGGAAGTTTGCCCAAGTGCAACAAATGCAACTTCCATCACGTAGGCGCCTGCTGGGAAATGCAATGTATGAACTGCAACAGGAAGGGGCACACTGCCCGTTTCTGTAAAGCTCCGGCGAAACCAATCAACCAAGTCCCCGATGCAGGAGTGGGCCAAGCTTGCTACAGATGTGGCGAAGTAGGCCACTACAAAAGGAACTGCCCAAAGGCAGGGATTGCCGGTGGAGCGGCAAGAGTTCTGGCCATAGGCCATAAGGAAGCGGTTGCTGACCCCACAGTGGTCACTGGTACGTTACTCCTAGATAACGCTTATGCATGCATTCTATTTGATAATGGAGCGGAGAGGAGTTTCGTGAACCAAAAATTTGCTCATTTACTTAAGCAAAAATCACGAGCACTTAATGAAACGTTCACTGTAGAAATGGCTAATGGGAAGACAGAGAGCACTAACTGTATATTCATAGGGTGTACCCTAACTTTAGATAACCATTCTTTTTCTATCGATCTTATGCCAGTCTCAATTAAAAGTTTCGACGTCATTATTGGCATGGATTGGTTGAGTCGTCATCGTGCCGATATCATGTGTTACGAAAAGGTTGTTCGCCTAAATCTACCGTCTAGTGAAACCTTAATAGTTTATGGTGACAAACCCGGCACGAACCTTCGTATCATCTCGAGCATCCAAGCTCGGAAATTCTTACGAAAGGAATGTACATCATTCCTTGCTCATGTAGTCGATGTGAGCCAAGAAACGAAGGACATTCAGAACATTCCAGTAGTACGCAACTTTCCTGACATCTTTCCAGAAGAACTTCCAGGATTACCTCCGCAATGTCAAGTCGAGTTCCGAATCGACTTAGTTCCAGGGGCTACCCTCGTAGCCAAATCGCCCTATCATCTAGCACCTGCAGAGATGCAAGAATTGTCCTGTCAACTTAACGAACTGCTCACCAAGGGCTTTATAAGACCAAGCTTCTCACCCTGGGGAGCTCCAGTCTTGTTCGTCAAGAAGAAAGACGGATCGTTTCGTATGTGCATCGACTACAGGGAGCGCAACAAGTTGACAATCAAAAATCGTTATCCTTTGCCTCGGATTGACGATTTGTTTGACCAACTCCAAGGGGCGAACTTCTTTTCAAAAATCGACTTGAGATCCGGATATCACCAACTACGAGTGCTAGGGGAGGATGTCCCAAAGACAGCCTTTCGAACTCATTATGGACACTACGAATTCGTAGTGATGCCGTTCAGATTGACAAACGCACCAGCTGTATTCATGGACTTAATGAACATGGTGTGTCGTCCTTAGTTAGATCAGTTCGTCATCGTCTTCATCGATGACATACTTATCTACTCTCGAAGTAAGGAGGAGCATAGTCAACATCTGCGACAAGTCCTCGAAACATTACGTTCAAAGAAGCTCTACGCGAAGTTCTTGAAATGCGAATTATGGATCCGACGAGTCGAATTCTTAGGGCACGTGGTTAGCGAAGAAGGTATACACGTGGACCCTTCCAAAATCAGGGCCATTGAGAACTGGTCAGCACCAAAGACGCCTACAGAAATCCATCAATTTCTGGGCCTCGCTGGCTATTATCGCAGGTTCATTCAGAACTTCTCTCGCATAGCGAAACCTCTTACAACACTGACCCAAAAGGGAGTGGCCTTTGACTGGGAAGAGAAACAGGAGAGAGCGTTTCAAACGCTCAAACGAGCCTTGTGCACCGCACCAATACTATCCCTTCCCGAATGAATAGAAGACTTCGTTGTCTATTGTGATGCATCGAATCAAGGACTCGGATGTGTTCTGATGCAGCGAGGTAAGGTCATCGCGTATGCCTCGAGACAGCTAAAGACACATGAGGTCAACTACACGAACCACGATCTTGAACTAGGAGCAGTTGTGTTTGCTCTGAAGATCTGGAGACATTACTTGTACGGGATGAAAAGCACTATCTTTACAGATCACAAGAGCTTACAACACATCTTCGACCAGAAGGAGCTCAACATGAGACAATGACGGTGGGTCGAGCTACTCAGTGATTACGAATGCGAAATTCATTATCATCCGGGTAAAGCCAACGTAGTAGCAGACGCCCTGAGTCGGAAGGAATATTCTGGTCGTAGAGTCAAATCATTGACTATGACTATCCATTCACACTTGTCCACACAAATTAAGGCAGCTCAGCTTGATGCTTTGAAGCTTGAAAATGTGGCGGTTGAATCCCTAAGATGGATGGATAAGAACTTGGAGGTTAAGGGTGGCGGAGCTTATTATTTCATGGACCGGATCTGGACCCCAAAACTAGGTGGTTTCAGAGACTTGGTCATGAACGAGGCGCACAACACTCGTTATTCCGTGCACCCGGGATCAGATAAGATGTATCTGGACCTCAAAAAGTTATACCGGTGGCCTAACATGAAAGCAGAGATTGTTACCTTTGTGAGTAAATGCCTTACTTGCGCAAAGGTCAAGGTCGAATACCAGAAACCCTCCGGTCTACTACAACAACCGGAGATACCGGAATGGAAGTAGGAACGGATAACTATGAATTTCATAACCAAGTTACCCAAGACGATGGGTGGGCTTGATTCCATATGGGTCATCGTCGATAGACTGACCAAGTCTGCACACTTCCTGCCGATCAAAGAAACAGACAAGATGGAGAAACTTACAAGAACTTACATTAGGGAGATTATAAGACTGCACGGTGTTCCCTTATCCATTATCTCGGTAGATTCACTTCGAGGTTCTGGCAGTCATTACAAAGTTCCCTAGGAACTAGGCTGGACATGAGTACAGCCTACCATCCGCAGACCGACGGGCAAAGTGAGAGAACTATCCAAACCTTGGAAGATATGTTGCGAGCCTGTGTGATAGACTTCGGGAAAGCATGGGATACTCATTTACCCATTGTCGAATTTTCCTACAACAACAGTTATCACACGAGCATAAAGGCTGCTCCATTCGAGGCCCTCTATGGCCGAAAGTGCAGATCTCCTCTGTGCTGGGCTGAGTTGGGTGATACCCAGTTAGCTAAAGGACGAGTCCCTGAAAGCACTCTCACAGGTCTGGAAATCATATGGGAAACGACGGAGAAGATCGTTCTGATTCGTGAACGATTGAAAGCCTCTAGAGACCGACAGAAAAGCTACGCTGATAAACGTATGAAACCGTTGGAATTCCAGGTGGGTGACCGTGTTCTATTGAAGGTCTCACCCTGGAAGGGCGTGATACGCTTCGAAAAGCGTGGAAAGCTAAATCCAAGGTACATAGGGCCTTTCGAGATTCTCGCAAGAATCAGTCCTGTAGCTTACAAGCTTAACTTACCGCGCGAGCTCAGTAACGTACATTCTACCTTCCACGTATTGAACTTGAAAAAGTGTTTGTCCGACGAGACTCTTGTTATTCCACTCGACGAGATCGAAATCAACAAGAGCCTCAACTTCGTGGAGGAACCAGTAGAGATCATGGACCGAGAGGTCAAACAAATGAAGCAAAGCTGCATCCCGATTGTGAAGGTTCGCTGAAACGCCAAGCGAGGACCGGAATTCACTTGGGAGCGTGAGGATCAGATGAAACTGAAATATCCTCATCTTTTTGCTTAGTTATTTGTAACTACTTTATTTGTTTAGACTTTAATTTCGGGACGAAATTCCCTTTAACTGGGGGATGATGTGACAACCCGAAATTTTCATTCGGTCAAACCCTAAAAGTCAATCACTTCATATTCGGTCAAACCCTAAAAAATATTGGCTTGCGTTTTCTGTGTCTAGAATCCACTTGGATTATCCAAGGCTGAATTTCTTGTAACCCAGACATATGATAGAAATATCAGTTTGAAAAGTGATATCACGATCCAAGTTGGTATCCAGATCCCCACCACAAACCCTCCCAACACTTAGATAGATTATGATAACTTATAATTAGATTTGTTGTACAAATAAGATCCAATCATTTAAGATTTATCGTTATTTTTATCTATGTATTTGTACCTATATAATAGAATGAAGCCTATGGGAATGTTACGGCTAAAACACAATTTTACTTATGTTAGTCTATAATGTACTTTATAAACTACAATAAATTATTTTTATTGTCTTATCAAACATTAAATTATGATAAAAATCTATAAGATAACTTATTTTTATTAAAAAAAAAAAAAAAACTTGCAACCTGAATGATCTTCGTGTGATGCTGCAATCCCCGAGTCAAAACAGAAGGTCGAATCTCTTGAGATTAGCTTCTTTGTGACACATCTGGAAGGAGAGGAATGAATCGTTGTTTAAAAAGGTGAGAACAACTAGCTCCTATAAAAACAACGGATAACATTCAAACTTTTACTTTCAACTAGGTTAAACATAGATCAAATCTGGTCTCGTTAGATTGGTCGAATTAGTTTAGTTCTTCCTTGTTTAAATGTATTTAAAACTATTGTATCTTGCATCTTGTTTTTTTTAATATATCCTTTCAAAAAAAAAAGCTACATTTAAAAATCATAAAAAACATCTGTTTAGTTGGATGCCATTTTCTAATGAAATTTTGGCATGCTGTAGTCCACAAACTCAGAACAGCTTACCACTTTCTATTCAATATCCACAAACCACTAAAGCAGCAAGGCCTTGGATTTGTTAAATCGAGCTCTGGAAAACCGTAGAGTTCGCCTGTTAGGCATTCTCTTCGCATGTGACAAAGCCATCATTTTCATTGGCACTTTTCGAAGTTGTCTAGCTTTTTATAAACTTCACACACTTGATTTAATTAATGGGGATTTCTCAATTATTTAAAAGCAGAATCTTCCATTCTCATTCCAGTTAGTAGTACTTCAATTCAAGAAAATCTCGACCCTTTGTGTGTAATTTCAACAACTGTCTTTCTTTTTTTTGCCGACTTTCAATCCCAGTGAGTCTGATTACAAGCTTTCCCAACTTGCAAAAATTCCAAAAAGAACTTCAAAACAAAAAATCAATCTTTTGGACATTTGATGTTGAGTTTCCCAAAAGGGTAAAAATGGCAACTTTTAGTGGTTTAGAAATTGGTTTGAGTTTTGTATGCGGGTGTGTTCTCTTAGGCTGTGCTGCAGAGCTCTACTATATTCTATGGTGGAAGAAAAGAAGAATTGATATTGAAAACCAAAATCTAAAGCTATCTTTTTCTTCTTGTTCTTCCAATTATACCCCTACTCACCTCTCCTCCTACATTTCCTGTTGGAAAAACCTTAATTCTTCAGAACCCACAAAAACCCAAGAAAAACAACAAGATCCAGAGATGGGTTTGGTGGAAGATCTGGTTTTAATGGGTTCTGAAGAAGAAAGTTTCGATCTTGAACTCATGAGGCTGCATAATCTCCATGGACCTCCAAGGTTTTTAACCACCATTAATGAAGAAACCAAAGAGGATTTGGAATCAGAGAGGAGTAGAAAAGGGTCAAGAACCAGAAGTTTGAGTGATCTTCTTGTTCATTTCGATACCCCACAAGCTTCACCGCCATTGAAGGCGTCACAGTTGCTAAATCCGGAAAGTTTTCAATTTCATCACCATGGATTTAATCCGCTTTATGATATTGATATTAACAAGGTCGGATCTTCACCACCTCCCACGTTCAAGTTCTTGAGAGATGCAGAGGAGAAGCTTTTGAGAAGATTGATGGAATTAGAGTCTGAAAAAGAGGCGAATTCTTCTGCGAAAATGGTGGAGAAAGATGGCTCTGTAAAATTGGTCGAAAGTAAGGGAAAGATTCAACAAAGTCATCAAATTTCAGCTGCTTCAAAGGTGCTTCCATTGTCGTCTTCGCCATCAAACAATGAGTGAAATTGACATGAAACAGTGAGCATGCAGCTACAGGTTCTTGAAGTGGGTGATGCTTTCTTTTTTCTTGATTTTTTTTTTTTTTTTTTTTTTTTTTTTTTTTTTTTTTTTAATTTATTTGTTCTTAGTGAGTTAGTGTTGTCGTGTATGTATAAGTACAAGTTAGAGAATCTGTGTTTATTAAGTTAGATCTTAGATGTTTTCAAAGTGATTACTTCAAGTCTTCAATAATCAGATTACGGATCATATAAATTTTACATATGCTTTAAAATAAATTAATGAGCTATTTAAAATAATCACTTTTTGAGAAATGATCATTTTCTCTAAGATGTCCAACTTAGACTATTTTCTAAATTCCTGAGTTTTTTTTAAATGAAGTATTTCTGCTAATCATCGAAATGTTCATTTTAAAGTATATAGTATCTTCGTTTTTTAAAATGTTTTATTTTATGTCTTAAATATATTTTTTATCAGAAAAAATATTTTTGTTGAATGTCTCATTCTGGATTTTATGGTTATTTTTATCATTTTTTTTAATTATTTTCTTTAAATACATGTTGCACTATGTTAGTTTAATGAATTTCCGTTAAAAAAAAAGTATATTTCATACAGGGTAAATTATAAAATCCATCCCTAAGTTTTACTTGTACAAATAATGTTATCAATTAATATTATTGTTATTATAGAAGAAACACAATTATCTGTTTGTCCTATGATTGATGAGTTCACGTAAGAGCAAACTTTTAAAATCTTCAATTCTTTTGACTAAAACCATTAGTAATAATAATAAGGGACCAGTTTGGTGGGATACACTTAATCGATAATAATAGTTATAATTGATGATATTGCCCACTTACAGGTTTAATCGATTGGAATTTTGGTATAATACAAATAATTAAATAATCATAAAATTTTGTATGAGTTTGCCGAAAACAGTTAGCGACAAAATAAATGTTTTATTTCTATAAATAATATTTATAAGATATTAATAAAAATGTGGATATTATTTTGTGGTTGGCATGTATGGTAATGATTTTGAACAACACTTACCGGTATATGATGGCGATAACCACGAAGCATGTTCTTTTGCTTCTTCGAAAGGAAAACTTGTGGGGTTTTGTGTTTGTTTGTTTTCTCATTAATTCCCTCCCACTTTAATTTAAATATTATTTCACTGATTAAAGAAAACACAATAAATGGAATAATGCAGCATACAATTAAATAAAATATTTAGTTAAATATCTAATTCAAAATATAGAATTTAGAAATATGTTTTCAATTATAAAGAAAAAAAACTACAGATATAGTAGATTTGGTAGTTTTGTGTAATAATTATTTTGAAAACACATGGTTTGAGGGTGTGCAAGGTGGGTGATTGCACATGACCCATGTCGTGGATGAGACCCAATTTTTACATACGATTCATTATAGTAGACTAGTAAATCAGGCTCGAAAACAAAATTAATTCAAAGGTATGGTTACCAAGCCAAAGTCACTACCCCTTTTGATTCACACAAATCTAAGTCGGAAGTCGATATGACGTTACTCATTCTCTTGAACTCGCTAAGTCATTGAGGATGTGTGTGTTTGATTATTGATTAACTAAATTCAAAATAAATGCATCATCTGATTCATAAATCAAAATTGTAAGTTTCAAAATCGAATAACATCATTCAATTTCATAATCGCTTTTGGCCTTTGATTTTATATTATTGATTAATTGATTGTTTTAATTTAAAAAATTAGAATCGATTTTCTAAGAAATCTAATGCTCACTTGTTGTGCTTCAATTTCATAATTGGTCTACTTCTGTTGTGGCTTGTGTGTTTTATTGTTTTAATTTCAAGCGATGATTTATCATAAAATAAGATTGAAAAATACAATAAGTATGAGTATCCCCAGGACCAAATCACAAAATCATGAAATATGAGGATCAGTACGATCACGCCTTTGCCTTGCCACGATCACATGATGTACCTGAAACAATAAACTGAAACCGTAAGCTCGAAAGCTTACTGAGTTCCCCCAAAATACTCATACACACATAACCATACAACCGTCGGGTTGAAATACCCCTGGCCCTCAACCGTCGGGTTGGAATACCAACATACCACGAGTCCAATCATTCTACCAGGATGGCATACTCTCGGCTTACAACCATCGGGTTGGAATGCCCATGCTCCTACACCTACAACAACCACTACTATGGGTCTAATCATCCCTCAAGATGGAATACCCCAGGCCCTCAACTGTCGGGTTGGAATGTCAACCTACTACGAGTCCAATCATCCTACCGGGATGGAATACTCCTGGCCCACAACCATCGGGTTGGAATGCCAACATGCTGTGAGTCTAATCATCCTACCTGGATGGAATACTCCTGGACCACAACCATCGGGTTGGAATGCCAACATACTAACAAACAGGTGCACTTACCAAATAATCACATAATAGTCCACATAAACTACGTACTAGGGCCCTATCATCCTACCGGGATGGAATACCCTCTATAACTACTCAAACATGCGCACATATCACAGGTAATCTCCTACCAGCATACAGACAGTCCGACCAACTACAGGTCACTAAGCATAGCCACATCCAGTCTACCAGGATGTCGATCTAACAAGCCATAATAACATATAATCATCCATTAATTCTAGCAGAATACCAAACTAACATATCACAACAACAATTACTCACATAACAATTCAAAGGGCCGGCCTTGGTGCCGTAGACCCTTGGTATAATGAGGATAACTCACCTTGCAACTGCCGAAATCCTGTGAATCACTGACCGCTGACCCCCGGAAATCCCAACTATCACATGATAATCACCAAGTTAGAATCCAACATGACTTTCTAGGCCAAGTGCCCACACCACTCCTTAAATCCATTTTCCTTTTATTGAGCCAAGTCCCAAAACCAAGTCCTTATGCAAAGCCCAATATTGGCCCAATTTACTGGATTGGGCCCATCCTTCTAATCGGGCCAAGATCCAAGGTCCATAACAATTATTGGGCCCAAATTACTCCATCTATACTGTTCAGTCACGGCCCAAGCCCAGCTAGCCCATAAACAACCCAATACTTCACGGTCCAAATTCGAAAACCCAACAGAGGGCGTATGCGGGGCGTACTCCTCTGGTACGCGGGGTGTACGCACGTCCATACCAAAAATCCTTCCATGTGCTTAATGGCTTAAGCACTTAAGTCCATATGCCAGATCTCGTGACAAAAAGGGCCTAGGACTCATAAAGTCTCAAACTTTATCCTGTTTGACGTCCATAAAGCTCTTAACTCAAGGTCTTAACCCATTAAGGCATTCCTACTTCACACATGGGACAACCAAAGCCATTAGGACCTCATTTTTCTCACTCAAGACCTCTCCTATGATCTGAAAGGTTAGCTTATCTTAACCAAAACACACCATGCATCATATTAGGGGTTTTTGGGACAAGAATGGTGTCAAAACTTCACAACTCTTAGATCTACACAAAATAGATGTCAAGCAAGAAGCTTTATACCTTTAAATAGTTGCAAAAGGTGATGCTATCTCATATCTACAAGCTCCAACCACCAAGGTTCCTTCTTTGCCAACCTCTTCTTTCTTCTTCTAAGCTTTTCTTTGCCAAACTAAGCTCCACAAGACCAAACACACCCAACAATGGAGATGGAACGGCTACTCGGGTTTTTTCTGAGGATAAGAGTAGATAAGGAGGCTAGGGTTGATCCCTTATGTTCTTTGTATAGTGGCTGGCCCTAAAATTAGGGTTTAATGACTCTGAGCGTACTCTGGGTGTACTTCTAGTACATTGGGCGTACGCGTCCTTGCACCCGCGACCATTACTCTGTTACGTTGGGCGTACCCACGCGTGTCCCAAGTTGCATGCGCGGCCTTCCTCGACAACTTTTTCCATTAAGGCTCATAATTGTCAATATCTTCAAAGTGTCATAACTCCTTTATTCTAAGTGCGTTCCCGACGAACTTTATATCCACAGAAAGGTGGCGAGAAGCCCGACGCTTCTAGCAACACACCCCGGTCTGAAACCGTCTCGAATGAAACCCATTGCCCATAAAAGACAGAAACGCCCTTACTCTTGATCTCGGGAATCCATAAATAAATACTTTTAGAATGGTGCATTACAATTCTCCCCCACTTAAATTTGATTTCGCCCTCGAAATCGCTAATTGCCAATTCTGGCTACTTAAAATCCCGAAAGGCACATTCACGCCCCTAAAGCGTGATGAACCCCAGGGGAGGCTAACCCCACTGGAAATCCAACTCGAAGAGATACATACTCATTCCCATCCAGTATCAAGTACCCACCTCTCTGGAATGCTTTTTACTTGGAAGGTTAGATTGGATCCGTCTCCAAAATAGGCCGCCCAAACTAACCATCACCTGACCTCTTCCCATTGCTATCAAAAAGGACTACTCATCCCTGGGAACCTGAGTTTCCGACCCGAAAACAGAACCACGGGTCATATTCTGCTTCTGACAACACTTGCTCTCTTTCAACTCATACCCAAATGTACATACAACAATAGCCTCACAGAAACCAACACTCACACCTGGCTCAATCAACCTCGGGCTGGAATATCAGGCATGCCCACGACGGGTCCGCATATCCCTAGGATGGAATACCCTCGTATCCCTACACATGTTTGGCCCAATCAACCCTTTGGTTGGAATACCAAACACATCCAGTCCAATTAATCATAGGGTCCGGTCATCCTCATGATGGAATACCCTAGATTGGCATACCACTACACATATACTCTAGGGTCATACCCCTGCTGGAAAATCCAAGGATCTCTCCTCGCATCCCTTTTAAACTCCTTGGATTCAACATAACTGAGTGCAACTCACCCAAAACTCAACAATACGTCTATCCCAACAATGCTACCGAAGGGAAACATAAAAATCACGATCTTTATGCCCACGAGCCTAGATGCATCATATGTAGTGTAGTCTTCCTTTTGAGTTTTGAGTTAAGTAACTTAGATTCTTTAATTCAACCAATAAATATCATATTCCAACTAGTAACTTAGATTTTTTAATTGAACTCAAATATAAACTTAGCATGGAAATGCATTCTACATCACAAATGAACATATGAATTAATTAAATGTGAATCACATCACATATGAATCATATGTGATTCACATGTGAATCACACATTAATTATATGTGATTCACATGTGAATCACACATTAATGAATCACATGTAATTCACATGTAAATCACAAGTGAACCATACATGAATTATATGTGATTCACATGTAAATCACATATTAATTACACGTGATTCACATGTAAATCAAAAATTAATCACATATGAATTACATGTGAATCACATGTAATTCACATGTAAATCACAAGTGAATCACACATGAATTAAATGTGATTCACTTGTAAATCACAAGTTAATCATGAATTACGTCTTTATTCACACATGCATGTTCTGTGTTATAAATTTCACATTTATATACATATGCATTTTTGTGAGTGTTCTTGCATTGATCATTTTTTTTTAATTTTCTTATAGATTTAGAAGAATTTGTGGAAAATATTGAAGATGCGAAAAGTGATGAATTGAAGAAAATATGGAAATCTTTACACGAAGACATGAAAACACTTTGAAAATTTCTAGCATTTTTTTTTTTTATATTTTATTTTGTATCAAATAAAATGTTTGTATTATTGTGTTTATAGTTTAGTAATAAAAATGGGTTTATTTAAATGATTTACTTATGAATATTATAGTATAAGAAATATGCATATACACACCTAAAATGTTAATTGTTTGGTTAAAAAAGCTATAGTTTTTTTTTTAATTACTTTTTTCTTAAATTATTGTTTTTAAAAAATTACAGTTTTTTTTATTAAAAAATGCAATTTTTTTTTGAAAAAAATGTAGTTTTCTTAGAAAAAAGTGCAGTTTTTTTGAAAAAAATACAGTTTTTTACAAAAAAATATTTTTTTTGTAAAATACATATTTTCTATAAAAAAATAAAAAATCTGCATTTAAAAAAAAACGAAAAATACTATTTTTAAAAAAATCTGAAAATTTGATTTATGATGTAAATTTTTAGACATTTATATTAATATATTAAATAACACAAAAAAATTAAACATTAAATGAGATTGGTATGTCCTTAACGAATTACTTTTGATCAAACACTCCACTTTTAGTTCTTGGGTTTTCGGGAAACTTTGAGTTCTCAACCGATCTCTACCATATATATATATATATATATATATATATATATATATATATTCACACAAGTGTAGATAATCAATCAGTTTTAACACTATTCTGTTTCATGTTTCATTATTATCCAAGTTTTCGAGGTTAAACCAATGCGCCATAACAACTACATATGAATTGACATTTACATAGGGTTGGGGATTCCAAAACGTTACAAGCCAAACAAAATGATTGTTTTTTTGAGAATCCTACAATTATTTTGGTTTTCACTTTGCTTCAAAGTTTAGTTGCATCTTTTTTTAATAGTAGCCGACTTAGGGGTTGTTTGATTGTTGTTAACTGAGTGACTGAGTGAGACGTAACCCACAATCTTACCAAGTAAGAGATATCTAAGTGTGGTATCAAACAATCTAAATCTAACTGCAGTCAGACACAACCTCTTACCGGACCAATAAAAGACATACCAAACAACCCTTCCTCTGAGATATCACGGTTGAAGCTTTTGATGGTTTGTATGCTGTGAGTTGTTGAAATTGTCGAATAGAAATGTTTCTTGGATGACAAAGTTCACAATTGCTTCTCATACCCCATCATTTTTGTAAATAAATAAACCATCATCCAATCCGATTGATAATAGTTCGCGTCAGATCGGTATTCGATTGTTTCACCACTTTGCACATGCACCATATCTTTTGTGATTCTTCAATCTTGTGTTTCTGATGGCATTATAAAAATATAAAACTTTTCATGTGGTTTGTTACAAGCCTTCTTGGATAAACATTTCATAGTGCAATAATCAAAATTAGAACAAACATCCAGGTTTCAAATTTCTTGTTGAGTTACTTATTTACTTAAAAATTTACTTAAAAATTAATAAACCGGAGTTTCAAGAATAGAGGGAATGTTTTATATTTTAGGAACAAACAACCTAAACAAATTGATCATCTTTTTAAATAACTTTATAAATAAAATAAAAAGGGGACTTAAGTGTTTTGGAATTCAAAATTTATTTTTTGATAGGTTGTGAGTTTTATTTCTAATGTATCACTGTTCGTATGATTTCATGTATCATTGTTTGTATGATTTCTAGAAGTTACACCGACATTGACGGAAGCGGAAGTGAAAGTTTGTAAGGATGTCATTTTCAATTTTAAATTTCAATAAAAGAGGTCAAGAATCCGTGGAGAACCAATAGTGTTTTTTTGTGGTGTACTGAAACAACACTTAGAGGAGAATATGATAATTTTAGGGCTTATAATGGCTAGAAAAAAAGGCCAAATGACCCTTTCTATGAATTCTTCCTGTTTTTAACGGTCATAAAAAACGGTAAAAAGCCAATATATTTATCGATGCAAAAAACCCATACCCTATTTTTCCAAAAACCGCCTGATCGGATAAAACCGTTCGGGTTCTTGTGAATGGTTTGTAAAATATCCGGTTTGGAGTTTGGACCTTTATTTTTCTGGATTATTTTAGAAACCGTTTGGGTTTTGTGGACCTTAATTTAAACTCAAATCCAAACACTAGAAAAAGCAAAGGTAGATGATCATAATCGGGCTTGGGCCCATAAAGATAAATGAGTAATGGGCTGAACCCTCATCATGACATGACCTATTTAATAATTAATACAACTAAACCCCAAACCCACAAAACCTCTCCACTTACGTCCATCCTTCACATATTGTTCAGCGGTAATTCATCTGTCGATCGTTCGGTGTTTTTCTGTCGATTGTCATCAACTTCTAATAAATCATTACATATCTCCTTTTCTGATCGTAATGTTTAGCTATTTGTATAAATTTTGTCAGGTTTACAAGTATATGGAAAAGTGAATATATCAAAACTTACGTTCTTTTGAATCAAATATGACTATCCAACTCATTAATTTCGACTAATCTTCTAAAGCCTTGATTTTCTCTTTGGTTTTTTTCATTTACAAACTTTTGTTAGTATCATTAATTCACCTTTTTTATTCATATATTTGATTTGCTCCTTGCTTTTCTCATTCATATCGTAATCTAACCTCAATTGTGTGTCTTTGACTACTTTTAGCGTTGTAATAGTTTTTAAACGTAACTGAACTGGTTACTTCTCAAAGGAATCTACGTACCTCCACATCGATCAGTTGGATTATTTTTAGTGCAATATATATTCAAATGCTTTCTTGCTTTATTTATATTAGTAATAATTTATGAAGTTCCTATAAAGATGATTTAGTTCCCCTCAGAAAACATATAGGTATCTAAATCCTTGTTTAATGCTCTATTTTGCTGCCTCCAATCTTTTTCTTTTTGTTGCGGATGCTATCTGCTACGAAACATAATTTGTAAACAACAGGAACGTTGTGTAACACTCCTATATTACAAGAGAACGGCATAGATCGATGTAGATATATGAAACTGGGATATATATATATATATATATATATATATATATATATATATATATATATATATATATATATATATATATATATATATATATATAAAATGGTAAAGAGTTATAATATAAAAATAAACCTACATGGTTTTGATGGTTGATTTATCTAAACTTAGGTATATAACAACCCAATATATGAAACTTTAGAAGGGAGATGTAATTACATAATCATCTTGCTATGCCATTGTTAAACGGCGATGCTTGATTTTGAATGCTCTTAATTTCCAAACTACTAGTATTATTTACGTATGGATTTTTGGTAAATGTTGGCTACAAATTGCACAAAGATCTTATCCTATATAGATTTTGCAAATCTTACGAATGATGTTGATTCAAAATCCATCTCACTAAATCTTTTATGTTGGGACGATGGGATCACATGAATGAAGGAGAGAAGGGTGATTAACTGTTGCCGATTCATTAAGATGCTGTTTGTTTTTTCGAAGCAAAAATTCAAAAAGTCTGCGGACCACCTCTGCAAACCTCTGCAGCAGAAGAGGTGGACCAAACGGCTGCAGACTGTAATAAGAAACGTGTTTGTTTTTATTAACATCTGCAGACTGCTGCAGACATTAAAAAATTAAAATAAACTAATTTAATAAACCGAAAATTGTTTTTAAACACAAAAAATTTAATAATTGTAGTCTTAAAACATTGAAATCATAAAATATAATATGTTATATGTTTTATTACAATTTGTTTTTCCATTTCATTTTTTATATTACCATTAAAACAAAATAATAGACACTTATTTAAAACGAAAATAAAAAAATAAAATTCTAGACACTTATTTAAAAAACAACATTAAAATTAATTAACTTATGTAAATTAAATGGGAGAAAAGAATTAAAGAGATATAAATTTAATGTATTAAATGTTAAAGGGATGAAAATAAAATTTAATATATAAGTAAAGGACCATAAATGTAAATTTAAATATACTTCATGGAGGACCATTACAATTTTTGGAAAAAAAAAAGCATCGATGGTTTTTTGGGTTGGATTTTTTTAGTTTAGGTTTGAAGGGGTGGAAAGAGGTGGGAAGAGGTATAACAAGTGCTTCCTCAAGAAGCACACGGGCAGAGGTTTTAAGCCCCGAAGACTTCCGAAAAACAAACTGATGCGGGATAAAAAGTGCTGTGCGTGTGCTGCGCCGCGCATCAATAAGAGTTTTGAAGAGGTTTTTTAAGAAAAACAAACAACATCTAAGTGTTCCACCCATTGTTTGCAGTTAGGTGTATTTTTTTTTTCCAAAGTATTTTAAACTTAAAAGGTACAAAACATATAAAAAGAGTTAATATCGTAAAAAAACTTAAAAGAACTTGTATATTAGGTTTTTTTTTTTTATTATTTTTTTCGGAATCAATTTTGATTTTTTCTTACAAAAACCTTGCATTTTTTATTTTTTTTAGATTTGATCATTTTCACGGATTTACCGGTAATCTTGTGGAGGCAATTTTTTCCAGAAATATCAATAGTAAACCGTGTAATGACGGAATGACCAAAAGTGCATAGTGTTTTTACAGAAGTATTAATTACGAATTAAAATATCAAAAGGAAATTATGATTTAAAACAAAAACAAATCGAGTTGTTTTAGTTGATAAAGCCTTTAAAGAAATATGTAGCATCCATTCCCTGAATCAGGTTATGCAAATAGACTAGATCCTATTGGACGAATTCTAGGTTTTTTTGCCAACTCCAAAGCTACTATATCCAACGACAATAGAATTTGGTCAAAATAGTAGATGTTTATCTAGTTTTCAACTGTTAATCTTAGCAACATTGTAGAATACTATTGCGTTATCGATAAATATTTTTATTTACTTTTTTATATAAGGTATACAGCAAACCAAGTTGGAACTTGATTGATTATGTTTGATTTTAAATTAAGAAAATTGCTATTTGATTTGAGATTCTTTAGAAAACCTTGATTGAGTATGTTTGATACTTTGATTTTAATCTAAGAAAATGGCTTGGTTCTATTTAACCAATGGTTTTGATTACACCACGAGTACTACTAAATTTTCATCTCTTTGGAAAAACACAAGATTAGACTACACAACCTCAAATTATGTATGCTAAGGGTTGATTGTTGAAATCTTGACAAGACTAAATAGTAAATCATTCATTGGATAATACAACATTATCGTACTGAATCAATGGAGTTAGTCGACATTCGTCACATACTGACACTCGATTTGAGCACTCATGTTTTTGGCATGATTGGATTGCTAGAACCGAGTTGGGAAAAACGAGAACTAACAAGCATCCAAGGTTCTCTAGCTATGATTTCTATTGAAGTTGGTTATAGTCGGATTTGGATGAGGAGAGATGCTTCTTGGACTGTGGTTTTTAAATTGAAATTAAATTTAGTTGAAAGAGTATTTAAGAGAGTTCTTCACCTGACCAACAATGGTGATTTGATGTTCAACGCTTACTCTCGTGGGTACCAAGTTTATAATCTTAAGATATGAGTGCAATCAAGACTAGTGAACATCAATGATGGTTCTAACCTAGATGACATTGTTCTGTATGTCGAAAGCCTTCAATTGTTAGACATGGGGACTACTTTTGGAGGAAGCTAACTATTTATCAGCATTGGTTTGTTCTTTAGAATTTTGTTATTCATAACCAATTTGCACTACTTTTTGGTCATTTTGTTGTTTTTATCCCTTATTGAAAACCAACTTTAAGTTGAAGGGGTATGACAATAGAGTCTTTATGCTTCTATAGTCGATGGAAGGGCTAATTTAATATTTGATCTAATGTTTTTGCAAGAGGAATGATGGCTATATACAAACAAGCTTTTGTTCGTGTTCATTTGTTTCGTTTACAACCCTATTTGTGGTGAAGGGGGGAAATTTAATAATTATAGGGGTTTCTACATATTTATCTTTGTTGTCTTAAAACAATTTGTTCTTCATCCGAATATCATTTAAAAGATATAAACTTGGTTATCCAACTTTCTTGGTTAGCACCAGTGTTGTAAAACTCGCCGAGTTGGCCGATTACTCATCCGAGTACTCGCTACTCCCCCCCCCCCCCCCCCCCCCCCTTGCCGAGGCGAGTTACATAATTCCGAGTACTCCCCGATCAGCCCCTTACGAACTGAGTAGTGTTGTGAAATTCGGTTAAATCGGTGATTAATATGTATAATATACTTAATGATTTATTATTTAACACACACACATGTGATTATTGCTACATATATATCTTATATTTTCAGTAATTATTCACAAAGTGAGACCATTATGTGTTTTTCATTTTTTGTGTATTCACATGTATCCAATTTTGTTATATATTTCAGTCAACTTATGATTTTATCTTATGATTTTGACATATATAATTTCCCTAAAAATATTTCTACACAAATTTCCAAATCCGAGTACTCCCCGAGTAATCCGAGTACTCGCTAATCGGTAGTCGGCCGAATAGGTACCGAATAACGAGTTCTACAACCTTGGTTAGCACCACGAAAGCTTAGGGGTTGTTTATTTTTGATTTATTGAACTTGAAGTGTTAAACATGTGGACAACTATAATTGTTATCTTCTTTTTACTTAATTTGGAAAAAATGAATTAATGGTCGAGCCAAAAAACTTAGCTTAGTATTCAGACACTAATTTTTTTTACCTATTTTCATTTCTTATTTTCCAATGAATATTGTGATAATCGTTTGGTAAATTAGTCATTTAGTCTAACTCAGACAAGTTACTTAGTTTTAAAAACAAAGAGACATTATGTATTCACCACTTTATCAAAGACATCATTACTCATTATTCATTCATTAAGTTTATTCATAGAAACAGAAACAACGCCTTCTATATAGGTTTGTAAACCAACCGAACATCCACTAAATTATTCATGAACGGTTTGGCAGAAAATTTGTTTACTTTGGTTATCTAATAAATGAACGAACAGTAACATAATTTTTCGTTCGTTTAGTTAAATGTACGAACACAAACGTGAACAATGGTTTCGTTGGTTTATTTGTGTTCGTGATAGATCGTATTTGAACCCATTTTTTAAACTAGTGTTGAAAACAAGGTTAGAGGTAATCTCTAGATATTTTGAATTTAGATAGATTGTTTGATCACTTTCATTGACTAATATTTCGAGTGCTTCCATAAAATTTAATCTATCAAAACACTTCAGTTGTAGTAGAACATAAAGCATTTCATAGAGTAATTTTGAATAGTTGAAATTCCTAGCTCATAATTTAGAGTATTTTATCTATTTATATTCTCAAAGAGTAAAAGAATATTCTCAAAGAGTAAAAGAAAGGGATGGAAAATGAGTTTTATCCGTAGAAATAGAAATGGTTCTTGGTGGTGGTGTTTACACTTGCTATTCGAAATGGACACTAATCCATCGTGTGTTTCCTACGTGGCACACTAAACCACTGGTGAACACCACCTCAGAGGTTGGTGGGTTGACTATGGAGTAGGCTAAAGTGTGTTGAAGACGAATGAAGACACAAAATTTTAATTGGGTAAACTTTTTTTTGACCCTTTCTTTTTTGAAGGTTAGAATAAAAAATAAAAAATTCCTTATTTTCATTTCTTTTTTGAAGGTTACATAAATAAAGAAGAACGTTTGTGGAGTGATGACCATTTCTAAGAGTAGAAGGTATGAGACATGTTGCATCTCGTTGTTGCTGAGGTGGAGCATCCTCAATGCCGTTAAGATGCATCAACACCACCCCCATCTTGTTGTATCTAGTTGTGTTGCTTTTTATTGTGACCATGATTAGATGAAACGTGATTTTCTATTGGTTGCATAAATTCTCTCTCTCTCTCTCTCTCTCTCTCTCTCTCTCTCTCTTCTTAACATGGTGTTATAACACCATGAACACCACCCCCTCTTCTTGTTGCTTCTTGTTATAACACCACTTCAAGTTGCCCATACAATATGCTCTAAATGCTAATAGTTTGGTGGTGAAGAGATAGTGGAGATGACGTGGCTTATAGGTGACTATATTTTTCTAGTGGGTTGGTGGTGACCACTCCCCTTAGCCTTATAGGGAGGGAGATATAGAGATGGATTGGGATGGTTGGGTCAATATCTTACATAATTATTAAATTTATTAAACAAATAAACAGATAATTTTCTTTATAAAAACAACCTAGTAGTTTCAATTTTGGACATGGACTTGATCCTCGATGAAACATGGCCATAAGAATGTTCCAAGCAAAATTGAACTTTAGGGACTCTAAGGTGCGGTCTGTTTTTTTTTTTTTGAAGAAAAAATTCATAAAGTCTGCGGACCATCTTTGCAACCCTCTGCAACAGAATATGTGGACCAAACTCCTATAGATTGTAATAAGAAGCGTGTTTGTTTTTTGACATCTGTATGCTACTGCAGATAGGGGTGCAAACGAGCCGAGCCAAGCCCGAGCCTGGTCAGGCTCGGCTCGAGCTCGTTTAAGTTATACGAGGCTCGAGCTTGAGCTCGGCTCGATTCGAGCTTTCTTTTACTGAGCTCGGCTCGGGCTCGTCAAGAACTATACAAGTTTGGCTCGGGCTCGGGCTCGGTTCGTTTGTCGTTTGATGTGCCTAAATAAGATTAAGCTCGACTTAAGCTCGTTAAGAAACTCGTTTACTAATACCCGAAATCCATAATTTCCCAAATATGTTTTTATTTTAATATACGAAAATAATAATAAATTATATTATATAAAGGCTCGTTTAGGATTGCGAGCCTAATCAAGCTTAGTGACATAGGCTTGAGCTTGAGCTCGTTTAATAAACGAGCTTAATATTAAGCTCGAGCTCGGCTCGGGCTCGTTTAAAACCAGTTTCGAGTCGAGCTTTTAACGAGCCGATCCCGAGTAGCTCACGAGTAGCTTGACTCGTTTGCACCCCTAACTGCAGATAAGACTGTAAACGAACCGAACGTTCGACGAACCGTTCATGAACTGTTCGGCGGGAAGTTCGTTTATATTCGTTTTATTTAATAAATGAATGGACATGAACATCAATTCTCGTTCGTTTGGTTAAATGAACGAACATGAACAATGATCTCGTTCGTTCATTTACGTTCATGAACGTTCGTTTATGTTTGTTTGTTTAAGCTTTTTTTTTTTTATTTTATATTTTTTTTTTATGTTCATATATCTTCAATTGTTTTTTATTACATTACTATATTATAGTTCGTTTATGTTCATATATGTTCAATTGTGTTTGTTTATCTTTGTTCGTTTGTTTATGTTCGTTTAGCATGTTCACAAACATAAACAAAATAAGACAATTTGTTAAACGAACGAACATGAACAATAAAACTTCGTTCGTTTATCCGTTCGTATTCGTTCATTTGTTCGGCTAATTTAAACGAACGAACATGAACAAACCTTTGTTCGTGTTCGTTTACAGCCCTAGCTGCAGATATTAAAAAATTAAAATAAATTGATTTGATATACCGAAAATTTAATAATGTATGACATTTCAACAAGATTTTATGATATTTCAACAAAAAATAATGATGGTTTAGCAAAAATTATCATTATTCAATATAAAAAAACGAATAAATAATTCAACAAGAATAAAAAAAAAACGAAAAATAGATGAAACAAGAATTTAACAAAATTTCAGCAACATATAATTAAGATTCATCAAAATTTCAACAAGAAAAAAAAATGTTGGAAGAGACAATACAAATGCTGTCCTAAACAGAACACACACATATGTTTTTTACTCCGAAGACTTCTAAAAAACAAATAACTGTAAGATAAAAAGTGTTATACGGATGCTACGCTGTGTAGCAATAAGAGACATGAAGAAAGTTTTTTTTTTTTTTTTTTTTTTTACAAAAGAAAAAAGAGTACCTAAGTTTTTAACACTAATTTTTTTTACCAAATAAAGGACCAAATTTTGCGGTTCTCATTTATTTATAAAAATATTCAGAAAATATGGTCTTGGGTCGTCTAATCATTTAACACGGACCAACATTGCAAGAAGAAGAAAATCATGAGGAGTACCTACGTCAAAATTATGAATATTGGAGTAATGTGATTTTTCATAATAACATCAAGACCATTTATATAATTTACTCTAATAGATATATAATAAAAAAATACTTATAAAAGTAAAATAATATTTTTTTGGTAGAATGGGCCCTTAAAAAAAACAGGAAGGAACATTAATTTTCGAAGGTAATTGACCGACCAAGGGAATCAAGATGAAATTGAAGCGAATGGGAAAAGTCTACACTCAAGTGTTTGTCACTTTTATCTAAAATAAATGCATATTTCGATCCCCCACAAAACCTTTCGATGGCCCACACTACCAAAATGATTCTCTCGTCCCATTAATTACGTAACCCTTATCGGCTCCAGTTGAACCATGTTGGACCAGTTCGACCCCACAAGTCACTATGTTTATGTTGATTGTTGGCTATTCCAAATTAAAATAAGCCACTTTGTTTACACGTTTTCAATTTTATGAAACAACTAGATACATAATGGTCTTAATCGTGTTCATTCCAATCATATTAGTGTACAATTTCGTTTAAGTGTTATACTAAGGAATGGTGCTTTCAAAAAGTACTAACATATTAACTGTATTATCAGATTTAATTATTAAAAGATAGTAAACAACCTTTATTGTAGATCTAATTATTATAAATTAAGATATCATGTGAAGGTAATTGCCATGTCTCAATAGACTCCACTATGCAAAATAAATATATAAAAGGCAGCAGTCTCATGATTTTTTATAGAAAGAAAATGGACCCCAACAATTAGATAATTAACAAAACAAGTGAATCATATCATTTTATAGGGTGAATTGCAAAATCGTACTTTCTAGTTTTTACTTTTTATAGACTTGTATTTTTTTTTTCCTTATTATAATATTAGGCAAATACAAGCATATTTCATCACAACATCAACATGATTAATAACTTAATTTAAATATAATATTATAATATATATAATAATAATAATAATAATAATAATAATAATAAGTGAGAGGGAAGATGTTGTAGCCCATCAATCCTTTAGGTTTTAGTTCTCCGAACTTATTTTTTGGTTTTATGGGAACATAATGTGAATTATGACATACTCTTTTAGTCCTTTTAACATCTAACAACCAATACATCATGCCACATGTATATTTTTAGAACATGTGAATAGTTATATGGTAGAGATAATGACTTGATAGGGTAAGATACTTTTTGAAATGTACACATTTAGTCCTTATTCTTTTTTTCTTGTAAAATAAACTCTTATACTTTATTTTTTGTAACAATGCAGTCCTTGTGACCGGTTATACCCGATATACCGGTCATATACAAATTTTCTTTTAGAGAAAATGACTTGATAGGCTAAGATACTTTTTGAAATACACACATTTAGTCCTTATTCTTTTTTTTTGTAAAATAAACCCTTATACTTTATTAATATGTACACATTAGATCCTTTTCACCGGATTCTACAGGTTTTGCTGATGTGGAAGCACAAGTGGCACTAAATAGCAATTAATTAGCTTAGTCACCGGAGGTGGGTGATCCTCCAGCAACAAGAAAAGGGTGGCGACCCTTCTTTTTCTCGTCTCTCTTCCTTCCGGTCGAACAACAGCCAAACACCCTTTACCTATTGTGTTTCTCTGATTTGTCTCTCTTTGCCTCCATCTTTGAGATATGTTGCCAGAAAAAGAAGAAAGAATCGACGAGGGGGCTACCAGAGTAGCTCCTCGCAGCCAACTACCGTCTCTACTTCCTCCTGCCTCCCCCTTCGTCCTTGTTGTTTTTGTCATCATTCCTCCTTGCTACCAGTGATGTATAGGAACACACAAAGGAGTCGCCGTAGATCGGGGTTCTCCCTCTTTTTCATGATGAATAAAAGTTGGAAAAATCTTGTTGTGGATATGTGAATGTCACCTGGTATTTCATTTCAACAAAATAAAAGAAAGAGAAAATGACTTGATAGGGTAAGATACTTTTTGAAATGTACACATTTAGTCCTTATTCCTTTTTTGTAAAATAAACCCTTCCACGTCAGCAAAACTTGTAGAATCCGGTGAAAAGGACCTAATGTGTACATATTAATAAAGTATAAGGGTTTATTTTACAAGAAAAAAAGAATAAGGACTAAATGTGTACATTTTAAAAAGTATCTTACCCTATCAGGTCATTATCCCTATATGGTATTAACTGACTACATGACTGCCTACGTTTGATGAACTACAATTTCATTTGCACTTATTAATACTATTTCTAAAAACAATTGGGCCCCACATTGTTCTTGGAAAATCGTCACAACCATGCTTTTTCTCTAACATTAACAAAGTGCACACATACATGATCAAACATGCCATATATACAAAATTTTTCAAGGTTTAGGATCTGAAAAGAGCAATTCCAGAAAAATTAAACAAGCAAATCAAACACAGTTAAACGCAACCAAGATTTCGTCACTCTAAAGCCTCCTACTTCTCACCCGGACCCTACCTAATTGTTACCATAAAGTTAACCATCCTGGAAATTGAAATAGGGAGGGAAACTCTTGTTCTCCTACCTTCGGTGACCCTATTCCCCATTACTAAAACCCCATAAAACTCTCAATACAACCCAAAAACACCCTTACTGTGATGACGATCAAGATTAAAGGTGAAGAGAAGTAGGCAACAATGATCGACGATGATGAGATCTAGGCAACAACGATCAATGGCTTTAGAGTGACAAGATCTTAAACCGTCCTCGTTTCTGGTTTCTATTTGTCGAACACAACCATGGAGACGATGGTGACATGATATAGGGTTTATTCAAAAGAATTTTATAGTAAGGGGATAATGGGTTAGATGTAGGAGGATTTAGAGTAGGAGGGTTAGATGATATAGATGTAGGAGGGTTAGATGATATAGATATCCGACACCTTTTCCGATTGTTGGTAAGAGGTTGTCGGTAGCAAATCGGAGGTTCTCCAACAACTTTTTTTATTTTAGGGTTTATTTATAAGTAAGAGAAGAGAGAGAGATACCACTTTAGGGGCACGTGTGTTGGGGGGGGGGGGGAGGGGTAGGATGGGGGATGTGGATACTTTTTATCTATTAAACTTATAAAAAAATTAATTTTATTAAAAAAAGCATAATGGTACACAAAAATTGAAAGAATGATCATTTTATGTTTATTTGTCAACTTGATGGTTAGTATATATATTCCTTAGTTTTGCATGCTCTTCTCTCTTTACACCACAATAATTTTTTTTCTCAGGTTAAGGTCACGAAAGATGAATACGTGAATGCTGATATTGGTGGAATTCACGAAGAATGGTCGATGTTTGTGGCAAACTTTATTCTCATGTGATATTTTGACAAAACTATACATTTTGCAACCTTGAAATGTTTGTTAGTATTTGACATATCATGTCTACAATATTTTTTGTTAACTTAATTGAAATGTTTATTAATAAGTATTTGACATATGACGTTATTCTACGAAACAAGTTGTTTTTCTATATATGATGTTTTATTTTTTTATTTTGAGACATTAATTGTCATTTTTAAAAACTAGTAAACCTAAAAATAACATAATCACTTATGACATACAAATTATGTGTCATAAACTGTCATAGATTGTATGTCATGTATTAAAAACTCAAATATTTCGACACATGTGTTGAAAAAGTATGACACATAAATGTATATCATCTTCATTTATGATTGGAGCTTTAATGACATACATTTGTGTGTCATCTATAGCCTTTCTATGGCACACAATGAGTATTATTAAATGTCTTTTTTTATATAGTAATGAAGAAATTATGCTTACGTCAAGGGAACACGACAGACGAAGTGCGAGGTGGAAGATGGCGACTCGATGGCTAACAATAAGCTGGGAAGAATGTGGCTGAAGGAAACATTGAAGGAATAACATGCACGAGGGAAACAAAGGGGTCTGTAAAATTTTAATGTTTTTAAATAATAAAATACTATTTGGGAAATATTTACAAGATTACAATCTTTACGTCATTATTTATTTGTTTTCGATAGTTGATTTCGATTAAACAAAACTAGTTTTGTTTAATTGTATACAAAACTGCAAGAATGGTCTTTGTGGTATGTTGAAAATTACCACTTTGGTCTAAAAATGTTTGGACTAGTACAGAGCCACCGATCGGAAAAATCAGAACGACACGACCATTACTGTTGGGAACCGCCACCATCGTCAGAAACCACTGCCATTGCCCAAAATCACCGCTATTTACGCCAGATTCTGTTATCAGACATGTTAACTCGTTGGATTTGTCTCCGTCAATCGTTGATTCATGGTTTATAAACCACCAATCACCATTGTCAGTCATCCAAACCAACTCTAACGACCTAGAAACCACGAGAGTCGTCCTTCTTCAGCTTTGAGAGTCGTCCTTCTTCAGCTTTGAAAACCCTTCAATGTAAGAAACCGTCAGAGTCCTCCTTCTCTGACTCAATCTATCGTCGAACGACCACCAAAGCCATCATCTTCTTTCTCAGTTCGTCTTCTCCGGTAAGATCGATTTCATGTGTAGATATGGAACCTAGAGTCGTTGCCTTCTGTGGTTGACTTACATCATCGTCGCCAGAAAACTGTATTCCAGCCGTGACCGCGACCGCTATAAAACCCTATTCAATCAGACCTGATTTTTGTCACAAGAGACATAAAAACCCCAAGGGTTTTCAACGCCACCATCATCGACGTTGAAGATCTGGTCGACTTATAGCATCTCATTTTGTCTTCTCCGCCGGAAAATCGAGGGTCTTCGCTGGAAAATCAAGGGCTTTCTAGCTACTGTAGGTGGTATTGACCGATGTGGTTGTGACATTCATATCTCTAGTCTACGACACTCATATCTCTACTTGGCGACAATGGTAGCGGGTTTATATCCCCGACCGGTGGTGGTGGTGCTATTTCTCTTTGTGAAAATCAAGTAGCAGTTGGTATTGAGAGAGAGAGAGAGAGAGAGAGAGAGAGAGAGAGAGAGAGAGAGAGAGAGAGAGAGAGAGAGAGAATGGTAGCGGGTTTAGGTATATATTTGTTTTTTAATTATTGTAATAAAAAGAAAATAAAAAACAAATTTATAAAGACAAATCCATCAATCTAAGAATTTTCATAAAGTTTTGAATCAAAGTCACAACAAAATTAAACTTTTGGATTACTGGCAGTTTTATCTTAATCGTATTTACTTGCCGAAGTGTTCATTTAGCATTATACAATAACTTTAAACCCCATCACAACTATATTCATCACAAACCCTTTTACACAATTGACAATTAACAATTCCAGATGTAAATATTTAAGATGATTTTGGGAAGAATATTAAAAAATAAATGAACTCATTGTATTTGGAGTTAACCTGTTCAAATCCAAGATTCATCATTAGGTGGCGTGTCATTCAAAATAAAAAAATAGATGATCGTCGTTTAAGAATAACTAAAATCATTAAAAAAAAATTTACACTTCATGAAATATTAACAATAATGTTAACAAATAGAATCAAATTAGCCATTTACCATTTAAAATAAAAAATATACGTTCCAAAAGATGTTATTTTTTTGGAAATAACTTAATTTTCTATATACAAAGCAATGGTGCAGTTTGCCACTACCTCAATTGGACGTAGTCTATTCATGATACCAATCAATATTATACAACATGCATGCACGATTGAATAATCTTTTTCTAGCTAAAAGGATATTCAAATGATAAATTGTGTGGTGCTTAAATCACTTTGTCTTCTTCCACAAATACAATAAATTGGATGCACTAAGGTATAGTGAGAAAAGGAAGTACGATAACTAATGGAAGCTTACGTGAGTGAGGATTTAGAAAGCTATCTACTCTATTATCTGCATGTAGCTTTCCCAGGACCATACCCTTTTATCTGCGTTAAAGAACGACCACTTTACTATACTCTAAATAACCAATTGATGGAGATCTTCGGTTCGCTTCTTCCTTTTAGAAACTGGCAAAGTTCAACTTGAACTCAAATGGGTTTTAATTATTTCCTCAATCTGTTTTCAAATCAGCTTTATTCGGTAGATAAAGGGGAGATGAAGATAAGATACATTCGGTTTTTTTCCCCATCTCTTGAATTAATTTTCAGATTTTTGCCAAGGAGATGTGGTGCGAAATTTCAGTGGGAACTTGATGATCACATTAAGTATTTTGAACTATGCATCCCTTTTATACTCATTTTGTGGTTAGGAAATAAACAACACAATACAGAAATTGTTAACATTTGGAAGAAGCAAAGAGAATCTATTGGCACTTGAGAGGCAAACTAGTGGATGGACGCAGGAGTATTTGCAACTCTCATCACATGTGTCATCATTAGTATGCTTTCTTCCTTACTTTTCTCTATCCGATTATTGCATGTATTATATAAAACATTTGAAACCTTAACTCTTAAATTTTCAATCTAAAATATCTAATTTATCAATTTAATTTTATTATCAAATATAAAATATTATCATAATATAATATACTTATTTTATTAAATTAAATATAATATTAAATTCAAAACCTAAATTAAAATATCAAATAAACTTAAAAATATTAAAAGATCATTTTTCTTAAATAGTTAAAGTTGTTTAAATATTTTAATTGTAAAACCTAAATCGTAATGTCAATTTAACTACAAATATCAATAAATGAAAATTTAAAATGAATGGTTACTAAGTTACTGAATAATAATAATAACTATAAATAACATACAACAAAAAAATTAATTATGTTACTTTACAAACAAAGTTTAGTATTTTAAATAAACATGGTGATCGAAATTAAAAGAAATACTTGCTCGAGAACCAGGTTTAGTTTTTAGTAAAACGCAATCAACGAGTACAAACCATTGAATGATATAATTTTAATAGATGTTTATATAACAATATAATTCGAAATAATTACAATTTTATAAGTCAACTTGGTGCAAAAGTTAGTTATTCTTAGTTGATGTTAATAACATTATTATTTGGAATATTTATTTTTTAAAATCTTTAACTATATAATTTTATTTTGAGTACTGTGCATAAATTTTCTTAGTTTGTGTATATAAAAAGGGTTGTATGCCATTGGAAAAACCACATGCACTCACATTGCTAGTTAGTGAAAACTAACTATCATCATTGTTTTTTACTTGATGTTTCTTAACCAATATTGTCCTGACCAAATCTCTTTGCTAAAGCCTATTCAAATAGCATATTAAGGTCTTATTAACATAGTTTGTTCCATAAAGAGTTTAATCTAATTCCATATCCAAAAATGATCATTCACTTGATTACATAAATTTTATGTTTCAACTTTTTGTCTCAAGATTAATTAAGCTCCATGAATATCTTATCTATATGTCTTAAGTCATTAAGACATGAGCTTAATCTCAAGTATTTTAACAATTCATTTAGTTAGGGTTCACCATCCTTACACATAACTTAGTTGATTCTTTAACAACATCAGAACTAAGTATACTCCATGAATAACTTGTCTAAATGTCTTAATTCATAAAGACATTAACTCACTTTCATATATCTAAAAAAACAGTCAGTTATGGTTTATGACCATCAATATCCAATTCAAGAATTTATTAATTGATTTATCATAAGAAGCTTAGAATCATAAGAAAATACCTTTAAAAAAGATAATACAAGCAATTCTAAACATTTCAACTAAGTTCAAGTAATTCTCTTAAGCTCTACCATGGATGAACATTAAAACATCAATAAAAAACAAAGAAAGTACCTTGATTCACTTAGCTAGCTCAAATCTTGTATTCCATTGGTACTTGCTTCTAGAATTCAGGCTCAAGACTTAAAAGTCACCATGGAGAAGCTCTGAAGCTGCTTAGATGGTAAAATAGAACCTCAGTACCGACCCCTTATCCTTATATTGTGTTCTGGAATGTTCATTTTACGTGTCGTGTAGCTATTATGTATGCGTCACATTCCCTTTAGCTGAGTCATCTAACGTAATGTGCATACGCTTTGTGTTCTTGTTATCATAGATTAGCATGGTACTTTTAGAACACGCCGCATAACACATATTTTACTTGTCATGTTTATACCGTATAATTTTTGTAACATCCTAAAAACTCACTTAAAACAATTCCAAAATCAGAGTACAACATTTTCGAAAACATGGGTTCTGTTTCTATGTGCGTAGCTCGCCACCCCTGTGAGCTTTCATCTAATGAGCACTCTATATATCACGCTACAAAGAATAGATTAAAAATACCTACTGGGGAATGGAAATAGATATTGCTCTCTGATGCCTAAGTTAGATGTCATACTAGGGTCATATTTTAAGTAAGATTGCTAGAAACTGTTTGCTTCTTTCAGAAAGATCGAGCTTCCTCTTATAACTGAGGTTTGGACCAGTTCATGATCTTTCCTTTCAGGTCTTGCTTTGATCGTAAGGTTGCAAGGGTAGGACCCTTTTAATAAAATAAGCTTCCCTTTTCCGTGTTTCTGTGACATCCCCAAATTTATGGTCATTTTAACACTTTTTATTTATGCTTATTTTAAAACAAAATATTTATTTTGTTGCGTGATTGGGCCCAAAAATATTATTTCATTGTGAGATAATATTAACATTAAACATTTTCGAAGAAACGTTCGATATTGATATCTTTTCAAAACTTGGGATGTCATAACTGATACAAAACATAAGCATAAACGTAGGCCTTACATCAACTTATATTCTATAGTCTATATCTCCTCGAACCTCTCATCAAGTCCGAACATCAATATCTTTGTACTGCTTCCTGTGATACAAAGAATCCGAGTAAGTCAAGTTGGGAAACCTGGTGAGTACACACACACACACACACACACACACACACACACACATATATATATATATATATATATATATATATATATATATATATATATGTAATGACCCAAATTTTCAAAAGAAATTTTCATTTTTAAATAGTCAAAACACATATTTCCATAACCACGAAATCCAACTACAATTGGTTTCAAAGTTCATATCAATTAAAATTTTATTTCAAAACATCAGAGTGTCCCATAAAATGTCTGAGAGAGTGCACGTCGCGCCACCAAGCCTTGCCCTTGCCCTTGGGCTCAGATGTACCTGAAACAAATCCACAAACTGTAACCTAATGCTTAGTGAGTTCCCCAGAGCATACCTCACACACAAATCCACATAACATATATCACATTAGCTATAAAAGCTACATCATCAAACAAGCCATGCATAAAACATATATGGAAGCCATGGAAACCCTCTAGGGTCTTACACCTAGTGCCACTAGAACCCTCACGTGGTCTTACTATCTGCCATAGGAACCCCCACATGGTCTTCCTGCCATAGGAACCCCCACATGGCCTTTCTGCCCTGGGAACCCCCACATGGTCTTTCTACCAAGCAAATATCATACAACTAATCATGCAAAATATACTAGGATGCCATGGAAACCCTCCAAGGTCTTATACTACATGCCAGGGGAACCCCCACGTGGTCTTACCCTACTGCCACGGAAACCCCTCGGGGTCTTCCATACATTGCCATGCTAACATAACACATAGTTAATCGACAATCCACATATCATAAAATGGGCCAGCCTTGGTGCCTTAGACCTATTGGTATGGTGAGAAGACTCACCTCTCACGAATGCTGTATTGACAAGATAAGATCCAATAATTCCCAACGCACAGCTGCAACTCAACTTCCTATAATCATCATAAGATTAACTTTTTATAATCCCATAATTACCCTCAAAGTCAACTATGGTCAACCTTGGTCAAAGTCAAGGTCAACAATCCATGTTGACCCCAACTCGTCGAGTGTATCTAGCAACTCGTCGAGTTCTTTCGGAGTCCAGAAAATCTGACCAAACCCTAGCCAACTCGCCGAGTTGCTTCATCAACTCGACGAGTTCACTTGATATCCATAAGGCGAGGAAACCTAATCCGACTCGTCGAGTTGCTAGGGCCACTCGTCGAGTCCCCCTCCCTGTTTGCTTATTATGACGATTCACCAAATGCAGGGATTCCAGGGGTTAGATCTGAAACCCTAAGGTGTCCAGAGGGATAAAGTTTCCAACTTTACCCTCTATAACCACTCCGAATGCTCCAAGGTCCTTATCCAAGATTGGAGAGCTCAAAAGTCTTGCCATGCATTCCCAAAACTTTAGGGATCTGGAATCCCTCCTTTCCAGAGGAGTTTCTCGTCCTCAAAACGTTCCAAAGATGGAGGCTTTATGGACATGCACTTCCAATGCATATCTTTAAGTCAAAATGGCCAAAAAGGGGGGAAATATGCTCTAAGAGCTTTTTCATGGAATCCTTGCTTGATCAAAAGCTGGATCTAGCCCACCTTGGGACTATTTTGCCCTGGAGATCCATAAAGTTGAAAACTTTATGAATCCCATGCATGCAATCAATAGAAATGATAGGGAATAAGGAGTAAATTCAAGATCTAGCCATACTCTAAGGTAAAAATCGAATCTTGAAGGCTTACCACAGTCCACAAGATGGTCAAGCTCAAGAATGAGGGCTTGGTTTGCTGGATCTTCTTCTTCTCACTATATCCTTCTTTTTAAGCTTCACAAGTTACTCTTGCTCACAAAATGGAAGAGAATGGGGATTAGGGCTTTGCACAGACGTTCTTAGGTTTTGGAGGCTGATGGAAGGTCAACCTCAAGGTTCTTAAGGAGATTATATAGGGTGTAAACCCTAAAATTAAGGTTTTTCCTTTACAATACCTACTCGTCGACTTGGCCTTCCGACTCGTCGAGTAGGGTTTAGATCCCGCGTCCTTGAAATGTTCTCTACTCGACAAGTTGGGGCTCGCAACTCGTCGAGTCCCATCATCAAAACCCTAAAACTTAGGAAATTAAATAATACCCGAGAAAGGTGTTACAATATATATATATATATATATATATATATATATATATATATATATTAGTAATATTGTTAAACCAACTATTACCAAACAATATCGATGTGCATCCAAATTGGATATCTACATACCCTCCTTAATTATCCTACCCGCACCCAATCGATCTTTACAGATCCTAGTCTATGATTATCAGGAGGGATTATCTTTCCTGATGAACCGTTTAGAAATATGCATACATACCATTACAGTTGTTTGATCAGGATCTACCATTTATGGTTATCCAAGAATATACAAACATACCATTATAGTTGTCTGATCGGGACCCACCATATATGGCGATCCCAAAGGGAATACTATATTGTACTCCCGTACGGAGCTATCGTATGCCAACACCTTAAAGTGTCAAGGAATAGAATTCTACTTTGCATTCCTAAATTACACACACACACGTCATAAATGAGACTACCCGATATTAGACTTAATTGAATTAGTCTTATATTATTAGCGTGCATAGCTACTAAACCTCTAATACTAACTTTGTCTAGATAATACTATCCTATCTTAGTATGTGTGTATATACATATATATATATATATATATATATATATATATATATATATATATATATATATATATCATAGAGTAATTTAAGTATTAATCTATAGTTTTTTCTATTTCCCTAATGATATTTCTATTATTGTTATCATGCAAAAATAGACGTATACTTTTTTTATCTTATATAGAACCATATCTGGTTTGCATGTCATATATTCTTAAATACATTTCTAACACATAAACCATACAATAAGCATATAACTCGCACATAAAATTTCTAACATATATTTAATACTTTAATTAATACTTGTATTAAAATCATGTTCATGAATGGTATTGCATGTTAACAATACTAGGGAGCAATGTCTCTACTTTGCAAGTTGCAAAATTTGGGAACTGTTTCGCTTTAGTGGACATAAGGGAGAGGGCACTCATACTTCATTTCGAGTCTAGAGGCTTAGAACTTATAGTTTAACTTAGTCAAAGTTATATATGAATAACATGTTGAAATGTTTCAACATTGGAGATTCTATATATGGAAATATTATAACAAGGAATTGAACATATATTAGACCCTTGTAATAATGGTTTGAGTCCCATATGATTCATATATAGGATCAATTACATATGCATATTCTATTATTATAATTTTCAAATGCCTTTAGCATTGTGTGAAAAAGATTAGAATTGCATGTGACTGAAGTTGTCAAACAACTATCAAGAACGTTATAAGGTTTTCCAAAGAATTGGTTTCTTGTGGACAGTGGGAGTATGCTTTTGTGAGGATGGACCGTAGTGACACGTTATGGGTTGAGATGATTCTTGGTCAGAATGTTGGTCATTTGGAATATGGAAATGTTTCCATAACGGGAGAATCTTATAGAATCTACATGTGAGTTGGAACCATTAATGCAAGGAAACTATTCAAGAAGTGTATATTGAATTTGAGACTTCATTACCACAAAATTGTTATGATAACAAGTTCCAATGGAATATTCTGTAATATCGTAGGTTCAGTATCTGTGATTTTAGAGTCTTGACATCACAGAAAGACAATGCATGTAAAGATGAAATTTCCACTACATCTTAGTTAAATGATAAGAATTTGGAATTGTGAAATGTGCATCATTGAAATAGTGTCTATTGGATCTATTCGTAAACGAAGGATCATAGAGAGGCATAGTATGCATGTTTATAACATAGACATGACTGATGTTATCTAATTCAAGTGGTTAGTTGATTAACTAGAAACATTATACAATGAATAATATTGTAATTACTATGGTGCTTAAATAATAGGACTTATTTATATTTAGTAAGTTTGAAACTCTAGTTAATCAATTTATTATTGAGTTTCACTTTGCATGTTTACTTCCTTGAGTAATTTTAATAGTATTCAAAATGTGGTTCCACATTCAATCATACTTTTGGAAGAAAGTATTGAATTAAGACTATCATGAATTGATTGTATATTGTCGATTTAGGTTAAGACATTGCAATTGGAATTGCTACAATATTCATAAGTATTTTGAAAATAGGAATTTCAAGTATTTGATAAATTGAAAGTTAGAGATTACTTCATGGATTTTATCACGAGTAATTCTAAGAAGATAATATCTACTATTCTTAAGTGGATGTATATAGTTCGTAGTTTATGAATCAGTTGTGCATTAGTTTTACCCAAACACATCTCGTAAATGGGTGTTATAAAGTGTAATTCCATGCATGATTTGGTTAATAAAATGTATGACTATATAGTCAAAGTAATTTTTTCTTTTTTCCTTAACATGAAAAGTGATATCCTTGGGCCCCTCAATGATTTGTTGCCGACATCTGAAGTGCTTGGCCGATCCCAAACTAAATTGATGTTTTCAGTTAGTAGTCTGAATTCAGTCGTCATAAATCAAGAAACTGAGAAATAGAATCTAGGGCTATGAGATTGATTCTAATCCATGTCTTATGTCCACACGATATCTTGTAGAATGAAGGAATAGCTGATCACTTATCTTAGGGCCAACATTTAATTTGAATATGAGTTTGGGAGTGGCTTTGGAAAGCACTATTTGTTGTTTTGTTCAAGGTCTATACTTCCAATTGTAGTTACAAACTTATCCAAATGGTTGACTGTTAGATTAAGGTGTCTAAGCTTGTAACTAAATTGGTATATTCTTGTAATTAGAAGCAAAGTCCTTTTTGGATTGCCCTAATAATTAACACTTGGTTAGAATGACATTTATAGAGAGAGGATAATTTATTAGATTATTATATGATTGTTAAACTAATTGGAAATTATGAGGAAATAATTTGTTAATATTGTTGGATTAGGTGTCTAAGCCCATAACTATTTTGGTATATACTTGACCCGATTATGAGCATGATCCTTTTGAATTGCCTTCACCATAGCAACTGATAGGATGAATTATGAATAAAGAGGATTAATTATGATTTATTAATATATTATATGAATAATATACTAAATGAGAAATCATATTGTTTAATTAATATTGATTAAGAATTAATTTAGAATTAATTTTGTGGTCAAAAGAGATTAATTAAATTAAGGGGACTGGTACTATAATTATAAGATAGTTACAGAGTTGGGCTTAAGATCCATAAGGAAGCAATGGACGAATTCTATATAGGAGTCCATATAGAAATCGTCTAAGGGGCCTTCTGGAAGGATCTTTGGGCTGCTTAAGGACTAAGCAACTGGATTAGGGTTTCCAAGTTGAAAACCCTAGTAGCCTCAACTTTATAAGGATCGCTAAGGCTCCCAAAAACGTGGCTAAGCATTCCTAAGAGCATCTAGGACGTTTTGGTGCCTCACCTCTCTCTCTTGTTCATCCTTGTTTCTAATGGTGTTTGTGACTCCATTAGAGGTGCCATAATAGGGGCACTAAGCTTTCAGAAGTCAAGATCAAGGAGGTTTGTGATTTTTATTGCTACATAACAATCAAGGTAAACTTTCTAACCCTAATCATATGTGTTTTTCAGATTTGTATGCTAGTCAATTAGGGTTTATTTCTTTGGTATTCAATGTTGTATGCTCACTTAGAAAAACCTAGATCAAAGCAATTAGGGTTGCATGTACACCATAAGATTGATGTTATGCAAATAACCCAACAAATATATTATATGATTAATATATTAATTGGAAGTAGAAAATTGATTTGTTAATGTATTATGATTAATAAATTAATATGAAATCAATTAGAATTATTTAATTATTAATTAAAATTAATCTGAAATTAATTAGGGACTAATTGGAATTAATTAAAGGTTCAAGGTTTGAATTGTAATTGTTCGCAATTGAGCAAGGAATAAAGATTCTAGAACCCATATAGATGGTGAACGGAATTAGGAGAGATTCTAGGGTTTCCAGAAGCCTCCTGGTAGTAAATAAGGAAAAGATTTGAACTAAGATTAAATCTATTATTTAATCATTCAATTATTGCTTTGTCCCTAAGTTACCTAAACTGTAAATAGGACCCCAAGGCCTATGATTTTCGTTCATAAGATTCCCTAGAGAATACTCTGGCCAAAAATATCCTCTCCCCTCTCTCCTCTTGTCTTATAGTTTTAGGATTTGGGTGTGAGCCATTATATGTACCATCCTTTTGGTGCTAAGATTTCCAAGACCTACATGACAAGGAGACTGAAGTGATTTGTTTACTACAATAAATCAAAAGGTATGTAACTCTATACTTAGTAATTTCGAATTACACTAGGGTTATGCTAGGTTTAGTTGTTCATTATATATTGTTATCAAGGTGTATGGCATAGATCCTTTATAGGATGCATGTACTCTATTAATTGTTAAATGTTTTCTTTATTGTACAATTTTGTTTTCTATAAGTTCATTGTCATTGTATAGTAACAATAATACACACACACACACATATATATATATATATATATATATATATATAGATAGATAGATAGATAGATAGTAATCTCATATATTTTTGAATCAATGAAATATGCTTGCTTATATGGTGTTCAGAGTAGGAAAATCTCTCTTCCTAATTTATCTCCTATTTATTATTCTTGGTAGTATAGGCCTCTACTACCTTTCACACCTACTCAAAATCATCCCAAGTTTTGTCTTGCAGTACACTAAGGTATTATTCCGAAAATCATCAAGAATTTAACACATACTAATGTTTCTAAATAAGCACATGTCCAAATAGACTCTTATAGGGTTTCTTCCTCGCGTATCTTCAACCACGATTCTTCTTCTACTTGGTTGGTGATGGAAACGCCAAATGATGGGACGACTTCAAGAGTTACACCAAAAGTTCTATCATTCATATCTTCCGATAGGTATCATTCACTATCATAAGCCTTCTTATTGACTCAGTCTGCTACAAGTTCTTATCATGACGTTCTGTACACCAAAGCAGACGTTCGCTGTACCGAGATGAGAATATAGAGAGAGAAGGTTTAGACGCGTAATCCTCTTTATTACTCTGAAAAATTATATGTCAGTTCTAATACCGTAATTAAACATTTAGAAACATGAACACATAAAATTTCCTATATCTAGGTTAGCAACATATCTTAAGTCTAATTAAGAAATCATTTAGCATATAAAAGAAAATTAGGCATCTTATCTTAAGGTAAGCTAGTGCTTGTGTTAATTCAGGCACAATACCTAAAATAATATGGACACACACCTCACGATCATTGCTTAACATTCTAAGTTTAAGTCTTGAAATTCGCTAAAATTCCTAGTTCGCTTAAACTAATGATCTGATTCCAACTGTGACATCCCCAAATTTACGGTCATTTAAAAACTTTTATATAAGCTTATTTTAAAATAGAATATTTCTTTTCTTGTGGAACTGGTCCCAAAAATATTATTTCAACGTGAGTTAATATTAACAGTAGACATTTAAAAAAAAAGGTTCGATATTGATATCTTTTCAAAACTTGGGATGTCATAAATGATACAAAACATAAACATAAACATAGGCCTTACATCATATATTATTCTATAGTCTATATCTCCTTGAATTTCTCATCAAGTCCGAATATCAATATCTTTGTACTGCTTCCTGTAATACAAAGAAATCGAGTAGGCCAGGTTGGGAAACCTGGTAAGTAAATAAGGATTTCAATCCCACAATGTTATAATATATATATATATATATATATATATATATATATATATATATATATATATATATATATATTTCAAGAATATTTTTTAAAACCAATAATTACAAAACAATATAGATGTACATCTAATTTGTGTATCTACATACCCTCATACGTAATCCTACCCGCACCCAATCGATCCTCACGAATCCTAGTCTACCATTACCAGGAGGAATTATCCTGCCTGATGAACTGTTTAGAAATATGCCGACATACATTTACATTTGTCTGATCAGGAGCTACCATTTCTGGTTATCCAAGAATATGCATACATACCATTACAATTGTCTTATCGGGACCCACCATACCTAGTCATCCTAAGGGGAACACTATGTCATACTCCCGTACGGAGCTACCATACATCAACACCTGAAAGTATCAAGGAATAGAATTCTACTATCTGTTCCTAACTTACATACACGTCCTAAATGAGACTATCTAATATCGAACTTAACTGAATTAGTCTTATATTATTAACGGGCATAGCTACCACACCTATAATACCAACTCTATCTAGATAACACTATCCTATCTTAGTGTGTGTGTGTGTATATATATATATATATATATATATATATATATATATATATATATATATATATATATATATATTTAGCATAGAGTAATTTTTCGGTTTCCCTAATGATATTTCTATTGTTGTTATCATGCGAAAATAGACATGTACCTTTTTATCATATATAGAACCATATCTGGTTCACATGTCATATATTCTTAAATATATTTCTAACACATAAACTAGGCAATAAGCATATAAGTTGCACATAAACTTGTTAACATATATTTAATACTTTAATTAATACTTGTATTAAAATCATGTTCATGAAAGGGACTATGCATTCACTTGATACAGTGGATTCCGCAGAATTTGGGTAGAACCTCGCCTTAGGACTTTCAATGACCTAAATGTATAACACTAAGTCTTAGTTTAGTTTCATAATCCCGACGACTATAATAATAATACTCTACATTTCTCACTAATCCTAATGTCTACATCAAGATCTATCAAGTAAGGATCATACATGCAGGAATGTTGGGAGGTAGGATCATTTTGGCATAATAGCTTTTCTAAAATCCAACAACCAAGCCAACATGACCATTCTAGACACCTATCCCATAAGTAGATTGATGAGTATAATGACATGGAATTACTGATAAATCTTATTTATAGGTTCATAATAACAACTTTTAACAATAAATATAAGCTAGACTGAAAGGACTAGAGTGTAGATTAACTTACAGAGGTTCATCCTGACAAAATTTAGGAAATTGCATTGACAGAGTTTCTACTCGCTAGCTTCTACTACTTCAGGGGTCACAGGGCTTCGCCGAAGACTAAAACTAAGGGAAAATGGGCTAAAATTAAAAGCAACTTGAGAGAGAAGATCTTGGGAGGTGTAGGAAGGGAATGAGGGTTGGCCTCCTATTTATAGTCATTTTTGGGGTGCATGGTGTGCAAAATGGATGCACGTCGCGCATTTTAAGGCTACATCTCCCCATCCACTCTGCGCCATGTGTCATCCTCCATGTGGTCCACGTTTTCACCTTCTAGAAGCGTGCGTCTCACCACCGTCGTGCACCTGGCACACTTCACTCGGGGCGCAAATCGTAGATTTTATATATTCAATAATTTCTTCATACAGACTCCGTTTTTGAAGTTCTATATATCCCCAGAAAGCTATCGATGAGATTTACAACTTTCTTTTAAACTCCATCATCTAATTTGGACATTATTTTTAGCCATTATTTTTATATGATTTAATGACTTTGCAGAAATCATAACTCTCTCTCCTACGGAATCTGATTTTGGTGTTTCTCTTATGAAATTTTTTATCTTAAGGAATACTACGACTTTCATTTTGGTGACTTTATCCAAAAGTCAACTATTCTCTTCGTACCTTTTGATGTTAATAATTTTTAACTACACGATTGATTTTTATACCTTATAAAATCCGTATCTCCTTCATATGAACTCGGATTTGTACAAAATTTATATTTTTGGGATCATGCCGTCGTATACTTTCAAAATATAATATATATATATATATATACACACACACACACACACACACACACATATATATATATATATATATATATATATATATATATATATATATATATATGTTTTGGCACACTTATTTTTATGATTTATGAACGATTCATTTCTCCTTCATATGAAACCGATTTTGCGGGAGTTACAGTTTCCTAGGGTGATTTCAAATGTACGTGGTCGGTGTATCCTGATGGGCTGATCTATTTGTGGGTTATGAATCTTCATTAAATCAAATCCCTTGGCTAGCTTGGCTTTGTATGGGCTGGTGCCCATACCCCACTTGTGTTGATACATGAAAGTGAACCTCTAGCAATCCGATGTCAAGCCTAAACTGAAGTCAAGTTCATTCAGAGATCTGGTGTGCTCCGAAATAGAAGCAACTTCCAAGGTGAAGACTAAGTTCGAGAAGCTCCTTGTAGTTAGTGCTATTTTGAGTCTACATCAACATTTAATGTTTATTGTCTTTTAGTCTTTGTTGTATTGTAAAGTTGATAGGAAAGGATCAAGAAAATTTGTGTGCCATCTTTTTGACTTGGTAGCCTTGCAAAGTGATGCAGACTTGTTGTTTGTCTTTTATCTCTCCTTTTCTATTTAAGTAGAAGTTATTTTGCATGCAATGTATGACTTGAGGAACATTCTTTTTCACATCAATACTAAGTATTTTGCAAGTCAAATCATTCTCTCTTTCATTCGTATTGTTATTAAATTATCTTTACTTTGTTTATACCCACTCGTTCATTCTTGAATACTTTGTTGATCTTACATTTTGATTCAAGACTGGGTTACCAGACTTGACTGGACTCTTAATATTAGTAGCAGACATTGATCTTAAAATTTAATACAAGGTTTGAGTTTTCTAACCTTGTCCGTGCATTGTTCTTGCCCTCTTAATTGGTATCAGAGCCTAAGTGTCTGTCCTTTGAATCCATAAGAACAGATTATAGTTTATTTGAGATTACCTTGGTATCTCAATCATTTTTGTGTCCAGGATAAAACTTCTTTTATAAACCACTTCGGCTTTAATACTTTAACTTCAATGGCTTCTCTTAATCCAACTCAACAAATGTATCCAATGCAAATAGCAAATGGCGTGGGTTGCCCAACGTGTGCCCCATTGCTAGTTGTTGAAGAGTATGATCACTGGAAAGTTATAATGGAGAGATTTTTATTTGGTAAAGAAAAAAGTGAAGAGATATGGAGGTCTGTGTAAGAAGGGCCTCATGTTCTAGTAAGAAAAATGGTCAATGATGATGTTGCTACTCTCATGGGTCAAGAAGATCAACGTCCAACACCTCTAACCGCATCAGATCTCGGAAAGCTTCATGTAGATCAGACTGCATTCTCAGAAATGGTCTTTGGTGTTCCCTCTTCTCTCTTTGAGCACATTAATTTGTGCAAATCTACTAACGAGATTTGTGACACACTTCAAGATTTGTTCGAAGTTTCTGAGAACAAGAAGGATAAGCGTTTTCCATCTGTCTTTAACAACTTTGATTCTTTTAATACAACTCCAAGTAAATCCGTAGCCTCTACATCAAATAGGTACAATATCTTTGTGAACAACATGATTGCACATGGAATAGTCCGAACTCCACTCGAGTACATTATGAAGTTCATCAACAATCTCGGAAAAGGATGGGGAAACATTACTTCGTGTCTTAAGATTAATGGACTCTGAAGAATTTGAAGCTTTATCAGCTATTTGACGAACTGTACGACCATGAATCTAACATTGCTCAAACGTTGAGAGAATTGTCAGGAGGTCCTCTCACCTTTGTAAGTTCTGTTAACCCATTGATTTTGAACCCACCTGTTTCATATCCTTTTAGAAGTGTTCCAACTGCTCAACCAACATTTCCTACTCCAACTATTCCACATGTGCTGAACTAGTCATTTGTAGAAAACTTCGATCCCAATTTAGCTGATTCCGAACTTCATTTGCAACAAGAATGTTCACTTTTGTCTATGAAGTACAAACGTCCATGGAATCCTATTCAAAAACCTTTTCAAAACCGACTTCAAGCCCCTTATCAAAGAAACCCCCAGTCTTTCTCTAAACCCACAGAAAATTCACCGGCATACCGACCCAACATTTCGAATCAATCCTCGGAACCTTAGGAAGTTCTGAAACAAGTCAAACCCAAGATTGTTTGTCACAAATATGGTCTTGGAAACCACTTTGCAAAGGATTTTTGGTTGAAACATCACAAAAGCCAAAGGTAAAAGATGCTGCTTACTATCCTCATAGAGCACAAGAACTTGCTGGAAGCGAAAAGGCGTTTGTTGCAATAGTGTTAAGAAATGTTGATGGGTACTGGTCTTCGAGTGATGAGAGTGAAGGAAAATATGGAAGATAAACGTGTCTTATGGCAAGACAATGGATTGAGTGTGATGAAGGCTACTGGTCTTCAGGTTCAGAAGAAGACGCTGACGATGCTGAGCCAAACTTTTGCTACATGGAAATAAACGATCCATAAGGCAGAAGCATCATCCAGCAGGTAAAATCCATGATAACTGATAATAATTTTGATTTATCTATTTGTGAACCCTATCTAACTTAGATTCAATCAGATATGACAGTTATTCATAGAGCCTACGAGTCTGCCATAGAAGTTAGTAAGAAGTTGGATAGTGAATTGACTCGTATTAGATTATGTCTTGACAAAATCGGCCACTAGTATCATTCTAGAGAGGGCTAGCCGATTTTCATGAAGTGTAGAATTCTCTCAAGTTATTCCAAGTGTATTTGGTGTTGTGTGAACCATTTGAGGTGTCACACTTGGGGCACTTGGCACTCAAGCTTCATAAAGACTTTCTACATGAAAGAGGTATGTATTATATCTTGTTATATTCATTATTTTATATGCTAGATTAGGATAATACCTTGGATGTTCATATTTGTATGTATAATAGAGAAAACATAGATCCAAGGTATTTGGGGTTGCATGTACACTTAGGAGTGTTAGAATGCTCAAAACCCAACATTAAGCACCTTTGGTTCATTATTTAAGATAAAATTAACATAAAATATTAAGATCATGCATGAATTTTATAACTAAATATGCCCATATCATATATACACAATTAAATCTAATGATTCATCTCATGCTATTTCTTGGGTTCTTGATACAGGGTGTGGTTACCACATTTGTTCTAATTTGCAGGGACTAGGAAAAAATAGGGATGTGGAGCTTGGAAGAATAAATCTAATCATGGGGAACAGAAGATCGTCGCCTGTTACCAAGACTGGAGTGTATTCTTTAGTGCTTAGTAAGGGATTGAATTTAGATTTAAATAATTGTTGCTACTCGCCAGATATGGCAAGAAACATAATTTCTTTTCATGGTTTATTTAGACAAGGATTTAGATATTCGTTTAATAATGAGAATGGTTTGATTTATGCTTATCTAAATGGTGTTTTATATTTTGAAGCAATGCCTTGTAATGGAATTTATGAAACTGCTATGGTTGTAGATAACCTAGGAAATGATGTGTTGTGTATGGATTCTTCTAATAGTATGGATAGAGCATCCTTGTGGCATTGTCGTCTTGGACATGTCAACAAGAAGCGCATAGCCCAACTCCAAAAGGATGGAGTGTTAGAGTCATTCGACCTTAGGGAAGATGACACGTGCGAATCTTGTTTACTTGGAAAGATGACCAAGTCACCCTTCACTGGAACTTGTGAGAGGGGTGAGGGTTTATTGGATCTCATACACACTGACGTGTGTGGGCCCTTTAGATCCACCACAAAGTATGGGAACCGCTTCTACATGACTTTCACCGATGATTATAGTAGATATGGGTATATTTACTTAATCAAGAACAAGTCAGAAACGTTTGAAAAGTTCAAAGAGTTCAAACATGAAGTGGAGAATCAATTGGGCAGGAAAATCAAGATGCTTCGATCCGATCGAGGAGGAGAGTACCTAAGTCTTGAATTCGACGACTATCTCAAGGAATGCGGAATAGTTTCGCAATTGACGCCACCTAGGACACCGTAGTTGAATGGTGTGGCAGAAAGGCGTAATCGAACCCTGTTAGACATGGTCCATTCTATGATGAGTCGTGCTTCACTACTTATCTCATTCTGGGGGTATGCCTTAGAGACTGCCACCCATATCCTTAACCGAGTCCCTACAAAGATGGTTGCCAAAACACCTCACGAGATGTGGACAGGGAAAGCTCCCTCGTTGGAACATATCAAGGTTTGGGGCTGTGATGTTTTCGTAAGACGAGAAACTCATGACAAGCTCGAACCTCGTAGTGAGCGGTGTATTTTCATCGGCTACCCGCAGAAATCCTTTGGATATCTCTTCTATAGACCGAGTGACAATGCTGTCTTCGTTGCGAGGAGAGGGGTTTTCCGAGAGCGAGAACTCATAAGCCAAGGGGACAGTGGAAGACAAATCGATCTTGAAGAGATTCAAGAGTCGAATGATGAAAGAAACTCTAACGCTGTCGCTCAACCCGAGGAGGAAACTCCGGTTAAACCGATTGACGAGTCCTTACCTCTTAGACGTTCCGAAAGAGTTAGAGTTCAACCCCAGTTTTATGGCTTTCATATTACTACCGAAGGGGACACGTATATTAGTGATGGTACACTAATAAATCTAGATGAACCTAATAACTGTAAGGAAGCCATGGCAGGCCCAGAGTCTGTAAAATGGAAAGAGGCGATGGACAACGAGATTCGGTCCATGTATGACAACCAAGTTTGGAATTTGGTTGACAATGTGCCCGGACGTAAGATGGTTGGGTGCAAATGGATCTTTAAGAAGAAGACCAACGTGGATGGGAATGTGCACACGTATAAGGCACGATTGGTGGCGAAGGGCTTTATTCAAACTCATGGAGTTGACTACGATGAGACCTTCTCACCAGTTGCTAAGATAAAGTCTATTAGGGTGATGCTAGCCATTGCTGCATTTCATGATTACGAGATATGGCAAATGGATGTCAAGACCGCTTTCCTTAATGGGAAGTTGGCTGAGGATGTTTACATGGCTCAGCCAGATGGTTTTGTCATTCCGAAGCATCCCAATAGAGCGTGCAAGCTTGAGAAGTCCATTTATGGACTTAAGCAAGCATCTCGCAGATGGAATCTTTGCTTCAATGAGAAAGTCAAAGAGTTTGGATTTATACGAAGTGAAGATGAATCATGTGTATATGTCAAGGTGAGTGGGAGTATAGTTAGCTTCCTCGTTTTATATGTCGATGACATACTGCTCATAGGAAACGATGTCCCGGCTTTGCAGGAGGTTAAGTCCTGGCTCGGGAAGTGCTTCGCTATGAAGGACCTCGGAGAGGCTTCCTATATTTTGGGAATAAGGATAGTGAGAGAACGAAGTAAGAGACTAATAGGACTTAGTCAGAATACTTACTTGGATAAGGTACTAAAACGTTTTAGTATGGAAAACTCAAAGAAGGGAGAACTACCGATACAGAGTAATGCCAAATTGAGTAAGACTCAAAGTCCGAGTACAAAAGTCGAGATAGCTGAGATGAGCCGAGTACCCTACGCTTCCGCAGTTGGCTCAATCATGTACGCTATGACTTGTACTCGCCCTGATGTGGCCTTTCCCTTGATCATGGTCAGTAGATATCAAGGGAACCCTGGCAAAGCTCATTGGATTGCGGTCAAGAATATACTTAAGTACCTTTGGAGGACGAAGGAATGGTTTTTAGTCCTCGGAGGGAGTGATGACTTAAAGGTGCGAGGGTATAGTGACGCAAGCTTCCAGACCGGCAGGGACAACTACCGTTCGCAGTCGGGCTGGGTCTTTACCCTTAATGGAGGAGCAGTGACTTGGAAAAGTTCCAAACAACAAACTGTAACTGATTCAACGTGCGAATCAGAGTACATTGCAGCGATCGAAGCGTCAAAGGAGGTGATGTGGTTGAAGAACTTCATTGGTGATCTTGGAGTTGTGCCTACCATAAAGGAGCCTATGGAAATTTTCTGTGATAATGAAGGAGTGGTTGCCTTGACCAAGGAACCAAGGGATCATGGTAGATCTCGGCATATCAACAGAAAATATCACTTTTTTAGACATCGAGTAGAAGAAGGACACCTCGTAGTAAAGAGGGTATCGTCAGAGGATAACCCAGCAGATCCGCTTACGAAGGGACTGAGTAGGGTTAAGCATTTGTAGCACGCTAGGAGCATTGGGCTGAAAGACGATATTAGTTTAGATTAGATAGTTTTAGAAACATGTAATAGATAAATGTAATTGACATTTGATGATTAAATAAAGGAGTATTATTTATAAGTAAAGCTACTGTCTTATGTTAATAGTTTAACTATTGTTTCACTTTGCATGTTTTGACTTCCTGAATAATTGAGTTATTAAGAATAATCGAATTATTCAAATGGTCCACAATCATTCATATGTTAGAAGTAGGTATGAATGAAGATTGTCATGAATTGGTGTGTAGATTGTCTAAAAGGTATTAGACATAGTAAGGGTTTGCTGCAACGTTCATGAGTGCTTATGAACAAGTTTTGAGCATTGGAATAAACCCACGCTTGTTGGAATCACTTTATGGAATATGACACAAGTAATCGCAAGACGATAATATCATATGGTCTTAAACCCAAGATATATGGTTTATTGTTTATTAATTGGTTGTGCATTGACAATGCGAAACCGCATCAGTAAATTGATGTCATAAAATGCATTGTTGTGTATAATTGATTAGTAAATAATAAATGCATATAAGTCGAAGTTTCTCTGTTACTTTTATCCTAAGAGGGTAAAAGCGATATCAGGGCCCTTCGATGATTTGATTTGACTTGACTTATGTGCCGGGCCCAGTCAGGACTTAATTGATGTGTTAAATTAAGTTCTATGTCAAATGAATCTGAGATCAAGAAACCAACTGCTGGACAATAAGTTCCATGAGATTGTCCACACAATATCTAAACAGAAGACTATACGATCCCTTATCTAAAGGACAGGATACTGATAAGATCAGAGTTTGACAGCGTCTTTGAGAGCTACGATTGCTAATCAGATTGTGTTTGCATATATAGTTACTAGACTTATCCAAGTGGGAGACTGTTGGATTAGTGTCTAAGGCTGTAACTATATTTGGTAAGTACTTGACCCGGTTGTGCATGGTCCTTTTGGGTTGCCTTCACCATAGTTACTTGACAGGATGATTTGTTAAGAGAGAAGAGATATTATTGTTAATATATTATGAGAATAATATATTAAAGGAATAATACTGTTATTTGATTAATATAAGTCATATATTAATTGAGAATTAATTTGGTGACTTAAAGAGGTTAATTGAATAAAGGGGCATAAACTGTCAAATGTGTGATAGTAGTGGTTTGGGCTATGTATCCTTATCGATATAAGGGTGGACGGATTTTAGGGTTAGGAGACCTTAAAATCGTCCAAGCCTAATATCTAGGAGGATCTTTGGATTTCTTAGGGCCTAAGTTATTCAATTAGGGTTAAGGGTGAAACCCTAATAGCTCATAGTCTAAATAGATCCCTTGGGTGAGGGAAATCGGCACTCATGCAAGGCAAGAAACCCTAGAGCCGATTTCTCACCCTCCTCTCTCTCTCTCTCTCTCTCTCTCAAGATCATCCTTTTGCTAGTTGGTGTTTGTAAGCCATTAGAGGAGTGACAATTGTGACTCTAAGCTCCAAGAAGAAGAATTATCAAGCAAGTAATCTAAGGTATTCTTCTAGATCTGTTTTTATATGATAAGATTCAATTGTTAACATTAGATCTAGAATTGTAAGTCTTGGATACAATGCATGTTCAATTAGAGAAACCTAGATCCAAGCATTAGGGTTTGCATGTGCACATAGGAAAGTTCTTATAACTCAAACCCATCATTAACCACTATAGGATGGCCTCATTTACAGCCTCCAAGTCGCAAACACTAAATCTTGAAAACCCGATGCCTTGTGTGAGATTGTGAGTCATTTTTGAGAGAAAACTTGTGTATTTGAAGCTTGTGGAAGAAGGAGAAGCTTGAGGTCCCAAGAGAAAGATTTCAGATCCAGAAACTTCACTCCATTTGCATCATTTTCTGGTAAAGAAGTCTCAAACATACTTAATGATTACGTAGATCTCTTTATTTTCACTTTTATTGGGTTTTGGTCCAAGTAGCATGATCCTTGGGAAATGGACGTCCCAGGTGAGTAGACTTCCAGATCTAGGACCTTGAAGGGATTTTATGGCATAAAGGTGCAAACTATATGGCCATTGAAGCCCCATGCAAGCTTTAGAATGTCATCTTGGCCTTTTAAGGTCCAAATGGGCGTGCATGGAGAGAAAGTCGGAGATTTTACATGTTTATGTAGTGTCTAGGGTCTAGATCTCAGTTTGTATGCCTTAGCTTAAAGTATTAATGGCTTTTGGATCAAGATCTAGGTCTTAAAGTGTTAGGGATTGAGCTAAATCCATGAAGGAAGGGTATTAATGGGTAAAGTTGGAAACTTTACCCTTTAAAGGACATTTTCAGTATGTAAATGAAGTATCGAGCTTAGATCTGAAGGATAGGAGCTTAAAACATTAAAAAAAGGCTTAACAAACTAAAGAAGTCGATGAGTTCATAAATGAACTCAATGATTTGGGTCGCTATGCCCGGACCCTATAGAACGTAAGACTCGATGAGTTCAAGAACAGACTCGACGATCAGACTTGAAAAGTCCCGATTCTGTTGATAGGAGAAACTCGACACATTGGATCACGATTTCAGGGTTTTCAAATTTATGGAACTTGACGAGTTGATGGGTCAACTCGACGACTTGAGTCAACCCAGAATGTTCACTTTGACCAGAATGCTGACGACTTTGACCATGGGTAAAATGGTCATTTTACCCTAAGAAGGATTATTGGATTTTGACTAAGTGTTGTTGTGATAATGATAGTCGGGGAGTCGTTAGAGTAGCCGTTAGAGATTCCTTAACATGAGATTCTACACTCAGCTTTGCGAGGTGAGTTTCCTCCTGGTTTGAATGGGTCGAAGGCCCCAAGGCTGGCCTATATATGTTATGTGTATTGATTAGTAGCTGAGTGTGGGTGGGGCCCATATCTCATAGATAGCTGAGTGTGGGCGAGGCCCGTATCTCATAACATTATTTGAGTATGGATATAGGACTGATTGATAGATTTGATTATCTTTGTTTTCTGTGTGATACTTGTATGTATGCTTAGTAGCTGAGTGTAGGCGGGACCCGTATCTCGTAGTTGGCCGAGTATGGGCGGGGTCCATATCTCGTAGTCACCGGAGTGTCGGTGGGGCCTGTATCTCCTAGACAACAGAGTGTGGGCGAGGCTCGTATCTCCTAGTTAGCCGAGTGTGGGCGGGGTCTGTATCTTCCTGAGTCTGGGCGAGGTCCATATCTCCTAGTAACATGATTATTTGAATGGTATGTGGTTGTTTGGGGAGACTCGCTAAGCTTCGTGCTTACAGTTTCAGTTCTGGTTTCAGGTACTTCCGGTAGCAAGGGGAAGAGCTCGGGATAACTGTAGTGAACACACCATGATTTTAGCCCGAGATGTTTTTACTCTGATATGTTTGATAGATGTTTATGATATTTTGAGAAAAAATGAATCGTGGTTTTCAAGTGATGTTTGATAACTATGCTTTTATTAATAATTAAAAACGAAAGTTTTGGACCATATTTTTTGGATGATTCAAAATTACTGGTTTTGAGGGTAACCCAAAAGGACTCTGCCTTTTATTCAAGTATATACCAATTTAGTTATTGTCTTAGACACCTCATCCAACAATATCCCACTTGGATAAATCTATAACTATAGTTGCAAGTATAATTTCTAAATCAAATAGAAAATGGTGCTTTCCAAAGCAACTTCAGACTCTAATCTGATCATATATCGATCCTTAGATACCTGATCAAATATTTCTACATTCTACAAGATATCGTATGAACTTGAGACATGTATTACTATCAATCTCTTGTCCAAAATTTTGTTTCCCGATTTCCCGATTTGTGATGACCTCAAATGACTTACTAATTGAGCACATAAATTTATTGCTGGTTGGGCCTAGCATTATAATGTCATTACCATATCACCGAGGGGCCCAAAGATATCATTTTTTCGTTAGAGAAAAAGGAACACTTTTTTTGACTCATATGCTTGCATCTTTTACTCACCGAATCATGCGTGCCACTATGTTTTATAACATCTTGTTATTGATGCATTTACGTAACACCAATGCACAACCGACTTGTAAATTACAACACATATTTCTCCATTTTAAGAATAGATGATGTTATCATCTCAGAATTACTTGTGATATAATCCACGAAGTAATTCTCCGAGCCTTGGTTTATCTAATACTCAAAATCTCCACTTTTTAAGTAGTCATGGATATTGTAGCAAGCATTGCAACGTTTAATCTCCATAGACAATCTAGAATCTATTCATGACAATCTTGATTCACTACTTACTTTTAAAAGTATGAATGACTATGGAGTTTTGAATAATCAAATTATTCAAGAAGTAAAATATTTAAAAGGAAATAGAAGATTAAATAATTGAAAAAGGAAGTAACCATACTCATAAATAATCTCTATTATTAAATCACCAAAATCAATAACAATTATTCTGTTACAAGTTTAAAAAATGTCAACTAACTACTAAAACTTATATCATCTCTCGGGCCTATGCTCCTAGCATGTTAGTTGTGTGTAACCCTACTCAGAGACTTCGTGAATGAATATGCGTGATTATGTTCTAAGGATATTCTCTTTACTATAAGATGACCTTTTTAACCCTATGTATAATATAATGGTACTTTCTGTTGATATGGTTGGATCTACCATGATCATTGGGTTCTTTGGTCAAAGCAACCACACCTTCATTATCACAGTAAAGTTCCAATGGCTCCTAAATGATCAGGACTACTCCGAGATCTATGATGAAATTCTTCAGCCATGCCGCCTCTTTTGATGCATCATTTGTTGTGATGCAATCTGTTTCACAAGTAGAATCAACCATTGTATCTTGCTTGAAACTCTTCTAAGTCATTGGTCAACCATTCCACACAAACACCCAACCTAACTGAGAACAAAAGTTTTCTCTATCTGTATGAAAGCTGGAGTCACTATATCATGTTACTCTTAACACATCACTGCCTCTAAGGGATAATATCATATCCTTCATCCTTTGCAGATACTTAAGTATGTTCTTTACTCCATTCCAATGAGCTCTACCAATATTTCCCTGAAAACGGCTCACGATGGTCAAGGAAAAAGACACATTGGACGAGTACACGTCGTAGCATACATGAACGAACATACAACCGAATCATATGAGACTCGACTCATATCGGCTATCTCTTCATCTGTACTAGGGCTTTGAGTCTTACTCAAATTGGTGTTACTTGGTATAGGAAGTTCCATTTTCTTGGAATTTTCCACACTAAATTGCTTAAGTAAAGGTAGCTTCCCCTAGACCCTTCATGGAAAAACACTTCCCGAGCCAATATTTCACTTCTTGCAAGGTTGGAGTATCTTTTCCCATAAGGCTTATGTCATCAACATACATTATCAAGTAAGTTACTATACTCTCACTAGCTTTGACATACACAAAAGACCCATCCTTGTTCCTAGAGAAACGAAAATCATTCACTTTTTCATGGAAACAAAGAATCTAGCTGCGTGATGCTTGTTTCAATCCATAAATGGATTTCTCAAGCTTACACACTCAATTAGGAAACTTTGCATGTACAAAACCATATAGATGACTCATGTAAAAATTCTCAGCCAACTTCCCATTAAGGAAAGAAGTTTTGACATCTATTTGACATATTTCATAATCACGAAAGGTAGCTATGGTGAGCATTATCCTAATAGACTTGATCTTAGCCACTGGTGAAAAGGTCTCATTGTAGTCAAAGCTCATTGGTTTGAATAAAGCCTTTTGCAAGAAGTCGTTCTTTGAACGTGTGTACTTTCCCATCCATGTCGGTCTTCTTCTTGAAGATCCATTTGTAACCTTTTGTTTTTCGACCAAGTTCATGACTAAGCAAATTCCAAACCTTATTGTCATACATGGACTGAATCTCTCTGTCCATTGCCTCTTTCTATTTGACAACCTCAGGGCTCACCGTTGCTTCCTTGTAGTTAGCCGGCTCATCTGAATTTACTAGTGTATAATCACTGATAAACATGTCAGCATCAGACGTTATATGGAAACCACTGAACGTTGGCAGCATACTAACTCTACCTGATCGGCAAAGAGGTAAAGAATCATCAATGGGCTCAACAAGAGTCTCATCCTCTGGTTGAGATATAGTGTCTTCTAAGGTTCCTTCGTTGGTTCATTATGTAATTTCTTCCTGATCAATAGCACCCCCATTGTCTTCTTTGAATATCAGCTCTCTCTCACGAAAGACTCCTCTTCAAGCTATGAAGACCACGGTCTCAATAATCCTGTAGAACAAGATTCCAAAAGACTTTTGTAGGTTACCAATGAAAATAGACCTCTCACTTTTAGGTTCTAGCTTATCACGAGTCTTTCTTCTAACGAAATCTTCACAACCTCAAACCTTGATGTAGCAAAGCGAGGGAACTTTCCGTCATCTAAATATTGTGATGTGTTTTGTCAACCTTCTTAGTAGGGACACGATTAAGAATATAGGTGGTTATCCTTAAGGCATACCCCCAGAAAGAGATAGGAAGTGAAGCTCGACTCATCATGGAACGAACCATGTCTAAAAAGGTTTTATTTCTCCTCTCAGCCACACCATTAAGTTGTGGTGACCTAGTAAGAGTCATTGTGAAACTATTCCACATTCCTTGAGATAGTCGCAGAACTCGATACTAAGATACTCTCCACCTCTATTAGATCGAAGCACCTTTATCTTCCTACCCATTTGATTCCCGGCCTTGTGCTTTTCCTAATGGCAAGGACATGAGCACTTATAGTAGAAGGGACTTAATTCCTTTTCATCCCTGATTCAGCTGTCTGCAACAAGTTGTGAAGTTGGGCTAATGTGGTCTCTATGTTGTTCAAATGATAAGTCAATATAAAATGATCATAAAAAGACAACAATGAGTTAAGTACTATTTCAATAGCCAACTCCTCATGAAATTTCACATTTATTCTTTTAAGACCCTCTGTGTATCTATGCATTCTATGCACATGATTGCAGATAAAATCTCCCTCCTTTAACTTGCAGGACATTAACGCTTTGATGACCTCATACTTTTCTTGACGCACTCTATTGTGGAACGTTTCTGCAAGATCCATGTCCATATTGTACGGCTAATAGTATTCATAAAACTTTTGTAACTCATGTACCATGGTTGTAACCATGATTCTAGCGACCTTTGTTGCGTCGTCATAATGTTTCTTGTAGACGAAAATCTCTTCTGGATTAGCATGTTACTCATCGATATCGACAAGAGCTTTATCGAGGACATATTCTTTTCCCTCTTATCGAATAGTCATCTTGAGATTTACCTTCCAATCCATGTAGTTTGGATGATCTGATTTTTGTTTAGAGATGATCGATTGTGGAGTGAAGTTGTTGTTAGTGGAAGATTGAGTAGCAGTAGCATCTCCTAGAGTAGACATGTATATGAAAAAAAAATAGTTTTGGACAGTTGATATAAATCCTTAATATTTTAACCCATAGTTACTATTCAAGGCTAGGACCCAATATAACTATTCACAACTAAGATGAGGGATGTCGTAATCTTATTACGAATTTATGAAGGTTGGTAAAAAAACAATCACCAATTTCAAACTAAGAAATTCCTAGATCTTTTGAGATTCATTGAATCCTATCAATAACATGTTTAACCTCAGATTATGCTCTTCTATTTGTGACTGGGATGCCGAGAATCACATACAAGATGTGGATAACCTTGCAAACATGCTTGGTACCCTCGATGTCATTTATCATCTCCAATTAATGTATTAGTTAACCTCACACGTTCCATTAACAATGATAATTTTCGAGATGCCTATAATTTCTCTTTAAAGTCCCTATTAGTATGTTGGTTAACCACACATGCTCCACTAACGACATATTAAAGCATGATGTGCGTTTTCATGGATCAGCATACTTTTTGCATTTTTTCCACAAGTAACTAGAGTGGGATTTTTAAAAGAAGGTTCTTGTATTTTTATATCAATATACTTAATAATGAGATTATGTCCTTTCAAAATCGTTTAGCTAACGACCCTCCACCACATAGGAAAGCGGTGGGTGAAAGAGGACACCCATTCAATGGTCGTTATATAGGCTGCTTCCATATACCCTCTTTTATAGTATGGTTTCGTGAATGAGGTGTACTAGCAATTTGATTGACTTGTCTTATACATATAGCAGTTAACTTTTAATAATAATATATAAGGTATATTTTAAAGCTTTTAAAAATATGAAGTTTAAATATTAGTTATTTAAATTAAGTCATTTAATTAATTAATATAAAACGAATTATGATTTATATTTATCTTTTAGTTAATTAGTTAATTAAATTAATTACATCATTATGGATTAAATAATTATTTACAATTAGCTAATTAATAAAAAATTTCAAATTTAATCCTATTCTAAAACCCCTTAATTTTCGAAAATAGGGCTTGGGTTTATCATGTTTTAATTATTCAAATTTTAAGGCTTTTAAAATAACAATTGAGGAAACTAGATAAAACCTAAAAGGCACTCTAATTTTCGAAAAAAGGTCAAGGAGGCTTGGGTTTTAAGAACCCTAGCAAAATTAAAAAAAATCTAAGGGTGGAGGCTAGGGTTTCAAGAACCCTAGAAATTTTTGAAAAATGACTCTATTAGGGTTTAATTTCTATAAACCCTAATTTTGATCTATTCAACATTGTGCAAGATTAATTGGAAACAATGACTCTGATACCACTGATAGGATTTTATAGGTTATAAAAATTTTGTGGAGGAAAAACATAACCCTAAGTTCACATGTAACCTATTAGATCTAAGTTTTTTCTATTGATTGTAACAAACAATTTAACATTAAGAACCCTAGGAATGCTCTACAATTTCTGAAATTCATAAAGGGTTTTGGGGTTTACATACCTTTTAATTATTGTAGTAAATAATCAAACAATTCCTTGTTGAACAAGCTTCAGAAAGAAAGCACCGGAAATCTCGTGCTTCTAATGGTTTGTACCCAAAACCTAAAAATAGAAGACTTGAGAGGAGAGAGGAGGGAAGAAGGGAATTTTTGGCTGTAAGGTTGTTAGAGAAGTGATGGTTGAAAATTCTAAGACCCTTAGGGTATTTGTAGGTGATTAAAGTATCCTAAGGTAACCGTAATTTGAATATTAAATTAATATCTCAAAAAAGGCAGTTTCCTTTTTCCATTTCATTACTCCCCAAGGCACTCTAGAAGCCTTAAGGAGCACCACCAAAACCGTCCCTTCTAGGGAGGTTTTGGAAGCTTTGCTTTGCTTAAATTTTGATGATTATCACCTTTAATCCTTATACTTTTAATTAATCTAATTAATGCCAAAATTAATTCTAATTAATTTATGATTAATTATTAATTAAATAATACTATTTATGATTAATATATTAAACTCATAATATATTAATAAATTATTTATTGCTATTTATTAATCTTATAATAAACCAATAAATTTACCCCTCTTTCCAAAAACTCATTATGTTAATTGCTAGTTTTGAGGGCAACCCAAAAGGATTTTCCTTTTTACTCAATTATATACAAATTTAGTTATTGGCTTAGACACTTAATCCATAAAAAGCAAACACGCTTTCATTATCACAGAAAAGTTCCACTGTTGTTGAATGGTTGGGACTACACGAAGATTGCCGATGAAGTTCTTCAACCAATCCGCTTCCTTTGATGCCTCACTTTCTGCAATGTACTCTGATTCAAAAGTAGAATCAGCCACCGTATCTTGCTTGGAACTTTTCCAAGTTACCACTCCACCATTTAACACAAATACCTAGCCCGAATGAGAACAAAAGTTGTCTTGACCTATCTGAAAGCTGGCATCACTATATCCACTCACTCTTAATGTATAACTACCACAAAGGAGGAGAAACATGTACTTTGTTCTCCGCAGATACTTAAGAATGTTCTTAACTGCATTTCATTGAGCTCTTCTAGGATTGCTGTGAAATCGACTAACCATGATCAAAGCAGGAGACACATCAGGGGGAGTACATGTCATAACATACATGATCGAACCTACACCTAAAGCATATGGGACCTGACTTATGTTAACTATTTCCTCCTCAGTACTAGGGCTTTGAGTCTTACCCAACTTAACAATACGATGGATTGAAAAATCCCCTTTCTTAAAATTCTCCATACTAAAATATCTTAGTATTTTATCCAATTATGTACTCTGGCTAAAACGAATAATTCATTTCTTTCTATCCTTGTAAATCCTTATTCCAAGAATATAGGCTGCTTCCCATAGGTCCTTCATATAAAAACACTTTCCAAGTCAATAATTCACTTCTTATAAGGTTGGAATGTCGTTTCCTATAAGGAGTATGTCATCAACATACAATACTAGGATAGTTACTATACTCCCACTAGCCTTGACATACAAACATGACTTATCCTCGCTCCTAGAGAATCCAAACTCTTTGACTTTCTTACGAAAGCAAAGATTCCAACTGCGAGACGCTCTCTTCAATCCATAAATATATTTCTCAAGCTTACACACTATCTCAGGAAATTTTACATGTACAAAAGCCTTCCACTGACTCCTATACACATCCTCAGTCAACTACCTATTTAGGATGGCAGTTTTAGCATCCTTTTTGTGTATTTCATAATCACATAACGCTGCTATTTCTAACATTATCTTGATAGGAATTATCTTAGCAACTAGTGAGAAGGTCTCATCATACTCAATCCCTTGGGTTTGAGTTCCTTTCGTGCCTTGAATGTGTACACATTTCCATCCATATCGGTCTTCTTCATGAAGATCCATTTGCACCCAACTGTCTTTCGACCTGGTACATGATAAACCAAATTCCAAACTTAGTTATCATACATAGACTAGATATCACTATCTATTGCCTCTTTCTATTTAGTAGCCTCAGGGCCTACCACCGCTTCCTTGTAGTTAGCAGGTCCATCCAAAATTACCAGTGTTCTATCACTAATAAACGTGTCACCATTCAACATAATATGGAAACCATAGAACGAAGGTGGCCTGCTAAACATACTGGATCGATGAAGAGGTAATGAATTCTCAATGGGGTCATTAGAAGTCATATACTCTAGTTGAGAGCTAGTGTCATCTAAGGTTCCTTCATTGGTTGACTCTTGAATCTCTTCAAGGTCAATAGCACTCCCACTATCCTATTTGAATATGAGTCCTCTCTTGCAAAAGACTCCCCTTCGAGCTACAAATTCCACGTTCTTACTAGGTTTATAGAACAATTATACAATAGACTTATGTAGGTTGCCAATTAAAATATGCCTCTCTGGGTTCTATTTGTCATGTGTTTCTCATCTCATGAGTGCCTCATAACCCCAGACCTTGATATGTGCGAGTGAGGGTACTTTACTTCTCTATATCTCACGAGGTATTTTGGAAACCTTTATAATAGGAACAAGATTTAGGATATGGATGGTTGCAGCTAAGGCATAGCCCCAGAAAGAAATAGGAGGAGAAGCTCAAATCATCATGGAATGAACCATGTCTAACAAGGTTTGATTTTTTCTCTTATCTACACCATTAAGTTGTGGTGTCTTATGAGGAGTCATTTGTGAAACTATTCTACATTCCTTAAGATAATCATGGAACTCGATTCTAAGATAATCTATGCCTCTATCAGATCGAAAGATCTTTATCTTTCTGCCTAATTGATTCTTGACTTTGTATGTAAACCCTTTGAACTTTTCAAAGATTTTTGATTTATGTTTGATTAAGTAGATATACCCATATCTGCTATAATCATCCGTAAATGTCACGTAGCATCGATTTTCATCCTTGGTAGCTGATCTGAAGTGCCCACATACATCGGTATGGCTAAGGTCCAACAATCATTCACCTCTTTCACATGTTCCAGTGAAAGGTGATTTTTTCATCTTCCCCAATAGACAATATTTGCATTCATCATCTGATCTTAATTCAAATGATTCAATACTCCATCCTTTTGGAGTTGGGCGATGAGTTTTTGTTTTTGTCCCCAAGATTACAATGCCACAAGCATGCTTTGTCAACACAATTAGACAAATCAAAGAGAAATACATTATTGCCTAAGTTATCAACACAAATCACCATTTTATACACACCATTACAAGGTAAATCTTTAAATATAAAAAACCATTTTTGTAAGCTAATTAAAATCGAACCATTAATATCATCAAAAGAATATCAAAACCTTGTCTGAACAATGCATGAAAAGAAATAATGTTTCGTGTCATTTCTGATGAATAACATTAATTTATTAAATCTATAATAACATCGCCACTTATCACTAGACCATAAGTTCCATTCTTGGTGACAGGTGAAGATCGCCTATGCCCCATGATCATATTTATTCTTCTATGCTCCACTTCTTTAATTTCTATTAGCCCCTACAAATTAGAACAAATATGGAAACCATATCCTATGTCAAGGAGCCAAGAACTAGTAAGTTGTGAGTTATTGAATTGAATAATGTATATACCTACCAAAGATGGATAGACTTCGCCATCCTTCAAATCTTGCAACTATTTAGTGCAAATTCGTTTCTAATTCCCTTTTCGTTATAATTATAGCAAGTGGCTTCTTTGGGGCCACTAACATCAAGAATTTAGAATTAGGCTTTGGCTTCGAGCCACTTCTAGATGTTCCAACATGGGCCTTGCCCTTCCAGTTCGATTGAGGATTAGCTTTCCTCTTCATTTCTCTGTTTTACCCAAATGGCTAGTATAGGATTACTTGTCGCAAGAGGGACGTAATTTTTCTCCATCCCTGATTCAGCTGTTTACAAGATGTTTTGGAGTTGGGTCAACGTGGTCTCCATGTTTTTCGAATGATAAGTTAAGATAAACTTATCATAACCGCGAGACAAGGAGTTTCAGACCATGTCTATGACCAACTCCTTGTCAAAGGATACATTGAGCTTTTCCAACCGCTCCATATATCTCTGCATTCTCTATACATGGTTGCATAAAGATTCTCCCTCCTTCAACTTGCATGCCATTAATTCCTTGATGGCCTCATGCATATCTTAACGTGATTTCTTGTGAAACTTTTCATTAAGATCCAAGAACATCTCGTATGGCCAATATTCCTCATAGAACTTTTGCAACTCAGGTATCATGGTTGCAGCCATGATGCAAGCAACCTTTGTTGCATTGTCATAATGTTTGTTGTTCGTGGAAAGCTCCTATGGAGTAGTAGTTGACCCGTCGACTTCAAGTGTAGGTTTATAGAGAACATATTATTTTCCCTCGTATTGAAGATTCATTTTGAGGTTTCACATACAGTCCATGTAGTTCGAACCAACTAATTTCTCTTTCGGTAGGATCGATAGAAGAGTTAAGTTCAAGTTGTTGGTGGAAGATTGAGCAGTAGTAGCATCTCTAAAAGTAGACATCTCTATAAGAGAGATAGCTTTAGTTAGTAGACATAAATCCTTAATATTTTAACCTAAAAAATTATTTACGGCTAGGATCCAAAAATACAATTCACAATAAAAAGAGGGATGCCATAGTCTTATTGTGAATTTATAAAGGTAGGTAAAACAATTTACCAATTTGAATATACTATGAAATTCCTAGATCTTTTGAGATTCATTGAATCTTATCAATGGCATGTTTAATCTCAGATTATGTTCTTCTATTTCTGATTGGGATACCGATGATCACAAATAAGATGTGAAAAACCACACAAACACGCTTGACAACCGTGATGTCATTTATCACCTCAAATTAATGTGTCAGTAAACCACACACACTCCATTAACAATAATAATTTTCGAGTTGTGTCATCATATAAAATTTATGATCCCAAATTAGTGTGCCGATTAACCACACATGCTCCACTAATGACTTGTAAAGAATGATGTGAGTTTTCATGTATTAAAATGATTTTCATATTTTCCTAAAGTAATTAGAGTAGGATTTTTTTTGTAATAAAAAAGGTTCTAGTACTTTATATCATTGTACTTTTAATGAGATTATGTCCTATCTAACTTGTTTTGCTAACGACCCTCCACCACATAGGAGAGCGGTGGGTGAAAAGGACACCCATTCAACAGTTATTTTATAGGTTGTTTCCTTATACCCTGATTATAGTACGATTTTGTGAATAAGGTTTGCTATTGATTGGACTGATTTTTCTTATACATATATTATTTAAACTTTTAATTATATATATATATATATATATATATATATATATATATATATATATCAGTGTTGTAAAAATCCCGATTAGGTCCCGATTAATCTATGATAAATCCCTAGGCTCTACTTGACCGATTAACGAACACCTAGCGATTAATCCATGCATAGAAAATAACTGAAACAGTAGAATCCGATGAAACTTTAACACTTTGAAGAAGTTATATCTCAATAGAAAATATTTGAGGTATGATTAGTGTAGTATTTATCATATTAACCTATTTTGTTATGATATTAATGGTATTTATGAACTTTTATATGATATTAGTCATATTTAATTTTTAAAATCTAACAAATTAGCAATTAATGTTCCCCGATTAATCCCTCGATTAATCTCCGCCTAGCCGATTAATCCCTTGACCCCAATCCACCGACTAGCTAACGTCGAACGATTTTTACAACCTTGATATATATATATATATATATATATATATATATATATATATATATATATATATATATATATATATATATAAAAGGTGTATTTTAAAACTTATCAAAATACAAGGTTTAAATGATAATTATCTAAATTAAAAGTTTAATTAATTAATTAATATTTAAACCAATTATGATTTAATATTTATCTTTTAATTAAACAATTAACTAAATTAATTTAAATCATTTAAGGATTAAATAATTATTTTCAATTAATCAATTAATAAAATAATTCAAATTTAATCCTAATCCAAAACCGTACTAATTTTCGAAAATTAGGGTTTAGGGTTATCTGGTTTTAACTATTCAAATTTTAAGACATTTAAAATAATAATTCAGCAAACTAGATAAGCCTAAGGGAACCCTAGAGCCATTTTCGAAATTAAGGGGTAGAATCTAAGGTTTCAAGAATCCTAGCATTTTACGAAAATTCAATCCTTTAGGGTTTAATTTCTATAAACCCTAATTTTGATTCATTCAGTATTATGCACAATCAAATAGAAAACTAATGCTCTAATACCACTGATAGGTTTTATATTTTATAAATCAATGCATGAGGCGAGATTAACTTAACTCTTAAGTTCACATGCAACCTATTTGGATGTAAGTTTTCTCTATTGATAGCAATAATCTATGAATATCAAGAATCATAAGCTAAGCCTATAAGAATCGAAATTCATATAGGGTTAGGGTTTACATCACTTTTGATTATTATAGAAAATAATCAAATCAAATCATTTCATGAAAACCTTAGAAAGAAAGCACCAGAAATCTAATGCCTATGATGGTTTGTACTCAAACCCTAGTAACAAGAAGACTTGAGGAGATAGGTTGTGAGAGCAAAATTTCTACTCTCGTTTATGGAGAGGATGACGAAAACAAGGCCCCAAAGGGTCCTATTTATATCTGATACAAGGAGACTTAAAAAATCCTAATATGAATATAATATTAATATTTCATATTAGGTAATTATCTAACTCCTTAATTATCTGTAAAGACTATTCTAGAAACCCTAAGAGGCTCCCTAAAATCGTCCCCTCCTGGGAAGATTCTGGAACCTCTCTTGTTCAACTATTAAACAATTACAATTTAAGTCCATACGCTATTAATTAGTGCATTAATCCTAAAAACAATTACAATTAATTTTTGTTTAATTATTAATTAAATAACACTATTTGTAATTAATATGTTTAATCTCATAATATATCAACAAATTATTTATTACCATTTATTAATCACATAATAAATCAATAAATCAACCTCTTCCTCCAAATGTCATTAAACTCAATTACTAGTTTTGAGGGCAACCTAAAATAAACTTTGCTTTTAATTCAAGTATATACCAATTTATTTATTGGCTTAGGACAACTTAATCCAATAGTTTAAATGCTTCTTATCACACAGAAAGATGAAGCATAACCAATCCAGATACAAGGTTCTACGAAGATCTAGCAGCAAGCTGAGCTCAGAGAACTTGATCTTCTCGAAGACATGCTTCATAATCAGCCTCCAAGAGTGATCGTTGATTTTCTAGCATAACTATCCTTTCTAAAGCAACACGGTACCTATCGAACTAATCAATATGATGTTTCCTGGCCTCAAATAACACTTCCTCACCAGCTAGTTTCATACCCTCAACAACTTGTAAATTAACTTCAACAAAGAGAGAGCGATGCACATAATCAAAAGTTCATCGATCAACTTGGACTTCTTGCCATTTACATTGGAAATAATATCCTTAGCACGGGCAATACGACAACAAGCTTCATCTAATTCCTCTTGCATCATGAAACAGGAAGAGCAAGACCTTTCAACATATAATAGAAACTTAAACTTAAGAACATTAAAAGTAAAAACAAAGATTGTTCAAGGAAAATTATACCATCAACAACAACATGGGGGAGGCCAGAGAGCAGGCGAAGAATATGATGAGGGAATAGACGATGTATTTACCTCACGAACAAAAATCTCCAAACTGATAAGGAACCAAAGAACTTTTATGCTTAAACTAAGTAGTTGGAAGTAATAAAGGGGAAACACCAATGTCTGAGGTCAAAAGAATAGAGAGTGAAATGTCAACCAAGTAGTTAAAAATATGTTCGACCGAAGTCCAACTAACCGCAAAGATGATCTGGATGGATAAATTGGCAAATCTAACCCTTTATCGGAAATCACATTTTCTAACGTAATATCCCAGGGGGATATCTCATTGGAAATATAGGCCGGTAAGTTAAAGGGGCATTTATTCTTGCATGTGTCATTATTTCAATATTACTATCGCCTAAAGAAGTATGGTGATTAGTTTTCCTTCAGCGGTCATCATTTTCCTCTCTCTTATAATCTTTGTAGTACCAATAGTGGTTGGAAAAGCAAATTTTACTGGGTAGACTCAAACATTGTTTGTCTTCCTAATATTGTTGGTTATGTCTCAAGTTTGGACGATGAAGTCTCGTTGACTACATACTTGTACAAATACCTTTCTTTGTTTTCCTGTTACTACATAAAGAGTTGCTTGCTTTATGTCACACAAGCCCTATTTGGAAAGCTCGAATCAAGTGACATTTTTATTAGTCAATCGCCTAGGTTAGTAACAAATGCTTTTTGTTTCCTGATTTGTTAGTATAACTTTTCTTCCTATCTTTTAATTCCTCTTGCTATAAATGTTGCGTTCTTTCTTTATTCTTTGCATTTAACATGAGAAAAGGTTAGTTTAACTAAGGAACATAACGAGATACTAACCTCCATGAAAAAAGGAACTTTGGGTCGTTCATGTTTCTAAGGAGGGGGTTTCATAGCACAAGGTGGTTAAAGTTATCCAAGCTTTGGTTTGAAGAGGTGATGTTCAGGGGACAATTAGTCAACTTACCCTATTTCTTAATAGTTTCAATGTTGACCACAACTCTTTTTTTGTCGAAGTAATAAGGGTCATATGTGGGACTTGGAGGGAGATGATAGGTATACAATTAAGTATTTTATAAGTATCAATGATGCCTATTTGTTAGAGTAAAGCAACTTGATCATGGTTTGGATGAAATGACTCTTGGAAAGGTAAATATTTGTCATGGATATCAAGGCTTAGAAGGCTTCCCACTATTGTCTACTTAAACCGTAGAGGGATGACGATTAATTCATTTGTTTTCCTTATTTGTAATGTAAACTGAAACTGGAGTGCAACTACTTATTAAATGACTTTAAATTTTAAAAAACAAAAAATATTAAAAAAAATATCACAAAGGTTGTTACCGAGTTACTCCTTAATGTGAAATGATTTATTTGACACAAAAGAAGGTGTTATAAAGGAAATAAACAGGATCGTGATTGTATCACTTTCCAAAATATGTAATTTGTCCCTAATGTCTAGGTTACAAAAATTCAGAAGTGGGTAATCCAAGAACTTCAATTCTGATTACATGCCTAATCAGAATTAGAAATACATAATACATTTTTGTGATTTGTGAATTTTAAAGAGACAATGAGATGAAAAGGATTTAAATTTCGATTATATGAAAGTTCTAACCTATGATGTAACTTCCATCTTCCTTTTATACATGGAAGATGGTTGTTAATGGTGGTTATAAAGGGAAAACTTGCAATACATCATCATGATGCAATTACGAAATTTTGGTGTTGAGGATCTACCCCTTAGAGCCCGCTAGGGGCCCTGCCCCTTGGAACCCTTTGCCCATGGGTGCTGCCTCGAAACCTCCGTATTCTTGGAGTCCACATTTAGAACTCCGATTTTGCACCTCACACATCTTGTTATAATGACTAAATTGAACTTAGTTTGTCTAGATAGTAATACTAAATATACTAAAATATGTTGATAACATAAAAATCACCAACCTGATATGACCATTAAACTTGTTTGTATGTTCATAAAATACAATTATTACTAACTAACATATTAGGCAACTTCGATAAGACTCCGATCATCTTCTTCAACCAAATATGATCTTTTTAGCAATATGAGTTATTGGGGGACTCATATTTTCCCGATTTCTCTTTTCTCAATTTCTTATCTTTTCTCTCTTCTCTAAAGTAAATCTAGAAATCGGGTTCACACACATGACAGACAAATCGGAAACCCAAAATTGAGTTCACACACATGAATACAAATATGAAAACGAACAACGCTTATCTCTTCTCTTTTCTCACATTTCTCTTAGTGTGTTCCGATTTCACGTTCATGAGTCTGAAACAAACACACACATGAATCGAGCTTCATCTTCAACCTCATAATCGAGCTTCATTTATTTCTTTAGAATATATGCATCTTTCCCCTTCATGTTTGAAAAAACATGCCATGGATGTACACAAATTCAATCTTCATATTCAAGACCCATGGAACATCTTATTATTGGTTGGTTTTGTTTTTTGGAACTTGTTAAGAACACACATGAACGACACACTCCAGAAATCTTGTAACGAACACACTCCATTAATATTGTCATGAACACAAATGAACAACAACATATACACATCAGTTCTAGAAAAAAAAAGACACACACACAAACATTGTGGGAAATCGAAAGAAAACACACACAACTGTGTGTGAAATTGAACTTGTTCACATACACACACATATGACTTCAATTTTATTTATTTATTTTTATAAAAATCAATTTCATACTCATTTTGATTTCATCAGAATAAAACAAGATGACAGATTTGAAGAGCGCCGGAAAATTCATGTGTTCATTGCCGGAAAACCTACATTAATCTTCATAATTGGTCATATCATGGTAAACAAACTTAATGATCACATACATAAAAAAATACATAAATTAATTACTAAACGTATACCTATGATAATATTATCCCTAGAAGTCGTTAACCTAAAATAAAAAACTTACTGGTTCCATTAAAAAAAAAAATAGTTTAACTGATATCAAATAAGTAAAAACCTGACTTGTATCAGCCGTAGTTCCCAGTAAAAGGAAATATTTACGTTTCCACTCCCTGGATTTATGACTAAATAAACAAATACCCAAAACTAAATCTGTACATCATAAGTCCCTCGACTTATGACAACAGGCTAATATATCCTTCTACAGATGTAACATCAGGTACGTTTTTGATGATGCATTGATGCCGTTGCACAATCTTTATGAAAATCGCTCAATTTTAGGAGTCAACTTCAGATTCCATAATTTTAAAGAAACAGCCACTGCTTTGGTAAAGCAATCATCCGTATATAGTATATACCTTTGATCACCAAAGGCGTAGACAGCATGTTACTCGAGGGGAAGGTAAAAGGTATTTGAAAGGATCTCGCACGCTGAAAAATATCTATCTCATATTTATCGGTATCTAGTATTTCTTTCTGTTCAAAGTTTCTTGATATCTATTGTCCAAAGTAAGTTTGACCTTCTGATATTGTAAACAAAGAAATAACTTTACGATTAATTAATAACGAAACCTAGAAAATATGGCAAAGGAATATATACCAATCTATGGCTTTTTGATATTCGTGCCGCTGAATTCATGGTTAGCGACAATTCAGAACTTTGAGACTCTAAAGTCCTCACCTCTCACCAAGAATTTATACCAAGGAATCCAATTAGTGGACCGATTCTTCTATCAAAGTACATGATTCATAAAATGATTCTGAAATGCGACCTTTGGTATGCTAGGAGTTCCGGAGCCACATCTTTGATAACAGGTATTCAAATTTTCATATGAATGGTAGGGTTCAATTCAAACCCAAATTTTTCTCTATGCTAACATTTACTTGAGCAGAACGTTTGGCTGAAAAATCAAGTTGCCTGATTGGACTAGTGCAGAACTCAACTTGGTTGTATCAGCTTTGTTCATGATAAATCGAGTTTGATGAAATTGTATCTTTTAACGGTTTTATAATTAAGATCCAACAAAACTTAACGAAGTCCATACTAACATGCATGCATATGCAGCGTATAAGATGTAAATGCCATATAAAATGAAATGGGTTAATGGGATACACACAAATATTGATATAACTATATTATATGTTTGTCTTTGACCCTGCAATCAAACAGAAAAAAAGGGGTCAAGAGAAAAAAAAAAAGGAAATAAAGGAAAAAGGGAAAGGGAAAGGAAAAGAGAGAATGTTTGCTGAAAATTGTAGGATTTTGTTAAAGTGTAGAAATTAAAGGGTTCTGTTAAAGTGCCCCTGTCCTAATTAAATATTCAAAATGATAATATACTAACTACATTTCAAATTTCATTAAACTTGGCGTGTTTATTAAAACAATAAAAAGAAAAATAGTTTTAGAGATTTTATTGTATTTAACAGTGAATATTTTATTATTATGGATATATACTTCCATATTAATTTTGTAGTGATTTGTGTAAGCTATATAAACTAATTAACCAAGAACACACAAACATTTAATTTTAAGACTTTTTATAGAAATAATTCAGAGCGATTCAGAGCGTTTGATAGCTTTTAGCTTCTAACGTTTGATAAAACGTTCCGTTTTGAACAAAAAATCATATTTAGTACTACAAGTTTTCGACGTTTACTTTAAACATAACGTTCCAAATCTAAAAGTTATCTCACATAGCATTTAATAAAATGTTGTCACCTACCAACTTCCTGCTAGTTTTGCCAAACACATCTTTATATCTACTACCAAATATTTTGATATTAACAAGAATTTTAATCCTGAACTAATTGGCATGATGCCTTACAAACACTTTTAGAGCATTAGGCAACAAGCCTTAGCTAATCCTAAATTTAAGATGAATTTAATTATTTACACATTCAGTTTGAATACAACTTTATATGATGGCTAACCTAAAATTCAAACTTACTTGTGTTAAACTTGAATGAAGTAAAAAAAAAGGGTGTCATTTTTTTTATTGTTTGTTTTGTTTTGTTTTTGTTATCACACCAGTTTGTTAGTAATGTCATCTAAGCCAATAATTTATTAATTTGAAATCAACTCTTATATATTTCAACAAAGGCGTTTGTTGTTGATTGTTGTTATGATCATGAGATATTGAACTTATTTCACATTTGTTTTTTAGCTCATGGTTTAAAAATTAACTTGCAAGAATCTAAGTTGGTTGGGGTAGGGGTGCATTCAGTTTTGGTGTCTCAGATGGCAGTGCTTATGGGTTACATGGGAGATTAAGTTCTATATTTGTTTATCTTGGTCTTCTGATCGGAGAGAATACAGGAAAGGTGATTGGGTGGAAAAGGATAACCGATAAATTTCAAAAGAATTTGTCTAATTGAAAGGTCAAGATGCTCTCTATAGGTGGTCGTTCAGTTCTTCTGAAATCTATCTTGGAGTCGCTTGGCATTTTTTATTGAAACAACAATACCCAGTTTATTATCTAACAGATATATGGATGTGTTATGCATGCTTTTGTTAGTTCCAATTTGTCATTTTATCTTTATGCAGTACCTTGCTTTGCAATTTAGCTATTGACATTTTCTTAGTTAATGGTAGACAAGTTAGTGGATAGTTTTATTTTCTTTTATGCAGTTTCCATTTTGATGTAAGCCTCTTTTGGAATCTAGTTTTTTATCATTCCAGAAAATCAAGCTAACACGTGAAGCTTAGATTGTTTTTGTTCCCTCCTTAAAGCTTTTATCCCTGTGTGTTTCTGGTTGTGTACAAGCACATGAACCCATTTCCAGTTAACAAACTAGTATCAGATCCAGGTTCATAGGCGATCTTCAAGTAGTAGGCGGCATTAAGAAACTCAGTAATGGTAACTACAATACCTGGTCAACTTGTATCAAGTCGTACATTCAGGGTCAAGATCTCTGGGAAGTTGTAGATGGAACTGAGACAAGTCAGCCAGAAGTTGAAGACAACAATGGGGTGTTAAGGAAATGGAAGATCAAGGCATGGAAAGTTATGTTTATTATGAAAACTACAGTGGAGGATGATATATTAGAAAACATTCAAGATGTAGTAACCCTGAAGGAAGCATGGGATACATTGCTTGCTCTGTTTTCCAAGAAAAATGATACAAAACTGCAACTCCTTGAGAACGACCTAATGCCGGTGTCTCAACGAGAAATGTCAATTCCTCAATATTTTTCACAAGATTAAAACCATGTGTCTGGAAATCTCGGAGCTTGATCCTCAAGCCCAGATTGGAGAATCTAGAATGAAAAGAATTATTATTCATGGTTTAAAACCAGAATTTCGAAGTTTTGTAGCAGCTATATAAGGATGGCCTACACAGCCATCCCTTGTGGAGTTCAAAAACTTACTTGCTGGTTAAGAAACTTTGGCAAAGCAAATGGGTGGTATGTCTATCAAGACAGAAGAGGAAGCTTTGTATGTGGGTAAAAGCAAAGGAAACTCAAAATCCAACCATGGTAGAAAACGATATGGGTACAAAAACAGAAATCATGAAGGTGATAAGAAGCAGCATGAAGGAGAAAAAGGGGAATTATCAAGAGAAAAGAAAAGTCGTCATTCAAATAAGCGGTTTCCGTTCAAATGTTACAATTGTGGTACTCGAGGTCACATGGCTAGAAATTGTCCCAAAAGTACACCAGAAGAAGGTAATCCAGCGACTACTCAGAATGAGGAAGAGTGGGGATGCAGAGGCATTGTTTGCTCAAGAAGAAACCATTTTAGCTCCAACAACTATAACTGAAAGACGAAAGAGTAAACTAGATGAGTGGATTGTTGACTCAGGTTGTTCTAACCAAGTGATAGGGGAGAAAGCGATCATACAAAGTCCAGACAAGTATGGAGGCAGCAAGGTAGTTGTAATTGCAGATGTTTCTAAACTTCCAGTTGCTCATGTTGGTGATGTTAAGTTCTGTCCAGGAGATAACAAGAAAGAATTGTTGTTACAAGGTGTGTACCATGTACCCGAGATGAAGAAAAACTTACTCTCGGTCTCACAACTAACTGGACCAGGTCACTATGTGTTATTTGTCCCTGATGATGTGAAGGTATACACACATTTCAAAACTCTATCACAACCAATAGCGTGTGGACATCGTGTAGAGTCCATTTATGTGATGTCTGCTGAAACGACATATGTTGATAAAACAAAAAGAATCAGAATGTGGATCTATGGCATATGCATTTGAGTCATGTATGCTATGACAAGATGGAGCTAATGATGAAGAAGAAGTTGGTCAATGGATTGCCATAACTTGAGGTGAATAAAGGTCTTGTTTGTGCTAGTTGTCAATACGGTAAAGCCCATCATTTGCCCTATGAAAAATCAAGTTTTCAATCTAAGGTTCCATTAGAGTTGGTGCATTCAGATGTGTTCGGTCCTGTAAAACAGCCATCTCTTCAAGGTATGAAGTATATGATCACATTTATTGATGATTTTTCAAGAAATGTTTGGGTATATTTTATGAAGGAAATGTCTGAAGCCTTTAGTAAATTCAAAGAATTCAGGAGTGAAGTTGAGAGAATAACCGGGAAGACCATTTGCTGTTTAAGGTCTGATAACGGAGGGGAATACCTTGCTACTGGTTTTGTTGAGTATTTAAAGGAACACAGCATTAAAAGACAACTAACATGTCCCAATACCACACAACAAAATGGGGTCTCAAAAAGAAAAAATAGGCATCTAACTGAGATCTCAGGGAGCATGATACATGACAAAAATGTCCCGGGAAGGTTCTGGGCAGATGCTATGAAGACAACCGCATGTCATTAATCGAATTCCTCAACAAGGTTTAGAGTATGTGTCACCGGTTGAAAAGCTCTTGAACATGAAGCCAAATGTGAGCCATCTACGAGTTTTAGGTGTGCTTGCTATGTTTTTGTCCCAGGTCATCTCCGCCACAAGCTAGAAAAAAAGTTGTTTGTTGCATCTTCGTGGGATATGAACAAGAGAGAAAAGGTTAGAGATGTTGTGCTCCAACCAATGGTAAATATTATGTTTCAAGGAATGTCGTTTTTGATGAAACATCCTCCTGGTGGTCAACGAACCGTGAAACTTTGCGAGACTCAAAAACATTGAAAGAGAATCAAGAGTCATCTAAAGTTAAACTTAACCTAGACGAAAGTGAAACAGTGGTTGAAGAAGACAATATTGAAGTCCATGCACATCAACCATAGCAGTCAGGCATATTCCATCGTGTGGAGTCAAATGATGAGATCCCTATAAGGCGATCATCTAGAGTAAGAAAACCGAATCCAAGTTATGCTAATGATGCCATAATCGAAGATGAAATTCAGGAACAAGATAATTATGACTAGGCATGTGAAGTCCCAGAATGGATCATAGCCATGAAAAAGGAGGTATCTACCCTAATAAGCAATCAAACGTGGGAATTGGTTCCTAAGCCCAATAAGGCCATCTCGTGTAAATGGGTTTACAAGGTTAAACGACATGCAGATGGATCTGTGGAGAGGTTTAAAGCTAGGCTTGTTGCCTGTGGATTTTCATAGCAATTTGGGCTGGACTATAAGGAAACGTTCAGCCCTATAGCAAAGCTAACCACCATGCGTGTTCTTCTTGCCCTAGCAGCTAGCAAATGGTGGAACTTGTGGCAAATGGATGTGAGCAATGCATTTCTATATGAAGATCTAGATCATGTTATTCACATGGAACAACCGAAGGGATTCGAGAGCAAGACTCATCCATAATGCGTGTGTAAACTAAAGAAAGCACTGTATGAACTCAAGCAATCCCCAGGAGCATCCTTTGGGAAGATTGTTGAGTTTCTTGAGCATAATGGTTTTTCTCTAAAAATGGTGGATGCAAGTCTATTTGTGAAGACAATTGGTGACAAGGTGGTGGTTGTTCTCGTGTATGTCGATGACTTAATAAAAATGGAGACCTTGATGATAAAGTTTCACTGTTAAAAGAAAACTTATTTACAAGGTTTCACATGAAAATACCTTGGAAAGCTGAATCACTTTCTGGGATTAGAAGTAAAATATGAAGATGGTGACATAGTTCTACATCAAAGGAAATACATGACTGATTTGTTGAAGCGATTTGGAATGGTCCAATGTAAACCGGCTGTGAATCTCATGGATACTAATGCAAAGCTATATGAACATGTGGGTAGAAAACTTGAAGATGCCACAATGTACAGAAAGATAGTTGGAAGTCTTATCTATTTGACCTTGATAAGACCAGATATTCCTTTCGTGGTTAGAGTCCTAAGCAGGTACATGAAGAACCCTAGAAAACCTCAGTGTTGAGATACATCAAGAAAACTTTGGACCATGGAATTGTGTTTAAGATGGAATCAGGAAGTATGTTATCAGATTACTGCGATGCTGATTATGCTGGTGACCTGAACACTCGATGTTCCACTACTGGTTATGTTTTCATGATTGGATCAAGTGTTATGTCATAATGCAGCAAGCATCAACCAACTGTGTCCCTTTCTACTACCGAAGCCGAGTACCGTGCTGCTGTAATGGCAACTCATTAGAGCGTGTGGCTCTTGGAGCTGTTAAAAGATCTAAATCAAGATGTGGAGTACCATGTTCCACTTTTCTGTGATAATCTCCCCTTAATTCGTCCAGCTAAAAATCCTGTGTTTCATGCCCGGACCAAGCATATAGAAGCCCACCATCATTTCATTCGCGAAAAGGTTCCTAGAGGAGAAATTGTTTTATAGTATGTAAACACCAAAGAACAAGCTGCAGATCTGTTTACAAAAAGCTTATCAAGCCAAAAGTTAGTTGAATTTTGTAATATTTTGGGCATGGTGGAAGCAGGTGTTGAGAGGGAATATTGAAACAACAGCACCTAGTTTATTATATAACGGATATATACATGTGTTATGCATGATTTTGTTAGTTCCAATTTTTCATTTTATCTTTATGCAGTAGTTTGCTTTGCAGTTTAGCTATTGACCTTTTCTTAGTTAATGGGTAGTTTTCTTTTTCTTTTATGCAGTTTCCATTTTGATGTAAGCCTCTTTTGGCATCTAGTTTTTTATCATTCTAGAAAATCAAGCTAACACGTGAAGCTTAGATTGTTTTTGTTCCCTCCTTAATGCTTTTATCCTTGTGTGTTTCTTGTTGTGTACAAGTACAGGAACCCATTTCCAGTTAATATTTTTTATTTTTCTATTTTTAGGACGCCAATTTCTGTTTATAAATTCTTAGAAGGACTTTGAGCCAATTTTTTTTTTGGGAGGGGGGGGGGGGGGTTGGAGATGATTCTAAAGGAAAAATTAAACGGGTCAAATGGGATGTGGTGTTGGTAGCAGGGATTGATATTAGCAGCTTAATGGTATTTAATCATGCTTTCTTGTATAAGCAGAAGATGAGATTTTTTTAATAATCCGCAAGCATTGTGGGTTACAACTTTACAATACATACATGGCTTTCATGCATGTTTAAATCTAGATATCTCCTTGGTGAGAATAACAGTGTGTGTTGCAGATTACCAAACTGTGACAATCTAGTGTGTATGGGATTGACTTGAAGTCGGTATTTTGCCTGAATTGTACCTTGATTTCAGAGATTTGCAGCCACACCTTCATTTCGTGTGATCTAGTGACAAATTTATGGGCTAAAATTGGGATACAATGCGATTTGACTATTCCGAGTTCTACCTCAATGGAGGACACTTTTTTTAAATTGATTCGCGTCATATTACAACGAGAAGGTCGATTTTGAAAGTTGTTATTTTGAATCTTGTGTGGGCGATTTGGTCATTCTAGAATAATATCCTTTTTAAAGAAGATTAGAAAATATAGCATATGTGACTTAGTGAAGAACATGTCTTTTAATTAGTTTGTAAATAGATGTAGTAAGGTAAAACTTGCTTAGGTTTCTTGGCTTAATAACCCGATTCTAGTGTCCCCTCTCTAAATGTTTCTATATTGCTAACGTTTTTTTATTATATCATATTGAGCTATTAAAAATAATGTTGTTTTCATATGAAAATTTAAAACTATAACAAAAGATTCAGAACCCCAAACCTTGATATGTGCTAAGGAGGGAACCTACCTTTTCCACATCTTTGGAGGTGTTTTGGCAGCCTTCTTTGTTAGGACAAAATTAAGAATGTAAGTGACACTCTCTAAGGCATACCCCCAGAAAGATATTGGAAGTGAAGCTCAACTCATCATGGAACGAACTATGTCTAACAAGGTTTGATTACGCCTCTCAGCCACACTATTAAGTTTTTGTGTCCTAGGAGGTGTCAATTGTGAAACTATTCCACATTCCTTGAGGGAGTCGTGGAAGACGATACTAAGATACTCACCACCTCTATCAAATCTAAGAATCTTTATCTTCCTGCCTAATTGATTCTCGACTTCTTGTTTGAACTCTTTGAACTTTTCAAAGGTTTCAGACATATGTTTGATTAAGTAGATATAGTCATATCTGCTATAATCATTAGTAAAAGTCATATAGAATCAATTTGCATCCCTTGTGGTGGATCTGAAGGGCCCATACACATCTGTGCGTATGAGATCTAATAATCATTCACCTCTTTCACAAGAACCAGTGAAACGTGAGTTTGTCATCTTTCCTAGTAAACAAGATTCGCATGTATCATCCGAACTCAACTCAAATGATTCTCCATCCTTTTTGGAGTTGGGCTATGCGTTTATTGTTAGCATGTCCAAGACGACAACGCCACAAGTTCATCCTTGACGAGTAGCAACAATTTATTAAATCTCACCCTAACCCACTACTATGCACTAAGCTGTAAACTCCAATCTTGGTAAAAGGTGAAGATCTCCTATTGCCTATGATCAAGTTCATCCTTCCATGCTTCACATCCTCACTTCTTCTTAGCCCCTGCAAATAAGAACAAATGTGAAAACCACATCATGTATCATGGACCCAAGAATGAGAATATGATGGGTTATTAGATATGATAGTGTAAATATTTGCTGATGATGTCTTCACATTGCCATCCTTGATATCTTGAAAGTATTCCGGGAAACTTCGTTTCCAATGCTCTTTGCCGTGACAGTAGAACCAAGTGGCCTCTTTGTGGTCGGAGGTAGGGGAGCTTCAAAACTGGCCTTTCCTTTAGGTTCATTGCTTGACGACACAACTTGGGACTTTCCCTTCCAATTCTTCTTTGGAGGACCTTTCCTATTTTTACCATTTCCTTTCCCAATGGCCATGACTGGAGCAGCAACAGGAGTAGAGGAAATACTTTTTCCCTTCATTCCTGCTTCATCCGTTCGCAGGAGGTTCTGAATTTGAGCCAATTTAGTCTCTTGGTTGTTTAAATGATAAGTTAAGATAAATTGATCATAACAATTGGGCAATGAGTTCAAGACCATGTCAATAGCCAATTCCTCATCAAAGTTCACATTTAGCTTCAACAAGCGATCCATATATCGATGCATCCTTTGCACATGGCTACTAACAGACTCCCCATCTTTCATCTAGCTAGTGATGAGGGACTTTACTACCTCGTACTTTTCTTGATGATCTTGTTGATGGTACTTTTTTGTCAAGTCCTTGTTCATCTCGTACGACTAGTAATCCTCATATAACCTTTGTTGGTCAGGAGTCATAATCGCCACCATGATGCAAGCAACTTTTGTTTCATCATTGCAGTGCTTCTTATATTCAGATAGTTCTTTGGGAGTAGCTTTTGTTTCATCAATTTCAAGGAGTTCCTTTTCAAGGACATACTCCTTGCCTTCAAAGCAAAGAGCCATATTTATGTTTCCCATCCAATCGTTGTAATTGGTGCCATCCAATGTCACCCTCGAGTAGATGTTAAGCAATGAAAAGTTGTTGTTGTGGTTGTTGGAGGAGGAGGAACCAGAAGCATCGGTTAGAGTAGACATCTATAAAAGAAAGATAGTTTTTAGTTAGATAAGAACAATCCTCAATATAACACCCAAAGGAAATATCAACGCTAGGATCCAACTAGATAATTCATAACTTAGAAAAGGGATGTCGTAATCTAATTTTAAATTATTTAAAGGTAAATAAATGACAATTTACCAATTTCACCACAAGAAAACGAAATTTGAACGAATTAAGTTTTTTAATGAAATTCCCTGATCTTTTGAGATTCACTGACCTCTTCAATGGCATGTTTAATCTCGGTTATAGTCTTCCATTTGTGATTGGGATCTCAAGGATCACAAACATGATGTCAATAACCATGCAAATTAGCTTTGTACTCTCGATGTCATTTATCATCTTATTTTAATGTGTTGGTTAACCACTCATGCTCCATTAATCAATGATAATTTACAATACACCCATTGCCGCTCTTTATTCATCCCTATTAGTGTGCCAGTTAACCACACGAGCTCCACTAACGACTCATAAAGTGTAATGTGCAATTTCGTGGGTTAGCATACAAATTCATATTTTTCCTAAAGTAACTAAGATTGGGAATTTTTATAAAAATGTTTAGTTACTTTATGGTTCATTATACTTATTAATGAGGATTAAGTTGTCCTATCAAACCCGTTCGGCTAACGACCCTCCACTAATCAAGGGAGCGGTGGGTAAGAGTGGATACCCAATGGATGTCATTTTATAGGTCACTTCGTTGAACTCCCCTTAAACATCGGCTTCGTGAATGCGGCATACTAGCTGTTCAATTGACTTATTCTTATACATATAGTAATAATTAAACATTTAATTTTACATATAGTATAAGGGTGTATTTTTAAAACATTTCAGAAATACTAGGTTATATTTTAAATTTCGAATATTAATAAATTATTTTTTTTTAATTTAAAATTAAACGAATCCTGAATTCAAGATAAGGATATCAAATTACTTTTGAAAAATATTCAGTTTTATACAATTAAAACATTATTAAAGGTAATTATCCTAATCAATTCATGATCCAATCCATAAACCCAAATTTTATGGATCCGAAAACCCACCATGTCGTGGTAAACAATTACCACACCATAGTAGAGCTAAATTGTAGGTCACAATGCCATGGTAGTGGAACCTAGTGACGATTCTGTTTTCTTTTCCTTGTTCAAGTTCAGACATTGTATCAGTTCAATAGAAAACTAAACCTATGCACTGATACCACTGATGGGAATCATGCAAAACATATAAATCTTATGTGTGCATGCAACCCTAATAATTGATATATGTTTTCTCTAATTGAACATACAAATTGAACAAAAATAGAAACCCTAGAACACTAGTATATAATCAAAAAATACAAACAGGGTTATAATAATCATACCTTGATTGTTGTGTAGTAATAACAATGCAAATCCTTTTCTTGTTGAAGCCTTGAGAGAAAGCGTCATAAATGTCACGCCTCTAGTGGTTCACATCCAACACTAGCAATGGAAGATGATGGAGAAGGAGGAGAGAAGCTAGAAAATTCGGCTATCCCTTCAAAAGAAAGAGTGGAAAAAATTCTTAGGGTTGAGAGTGTATATATACTGTAGTCAGGAAACCCTAGATATGCCCTAATCCAAGATTATCTTAAACTGGGTAATTATCCACTTTCATGTTTATTCACTAGGGATTATTCTAGAATCCCTTAGGCATGAAGAAACCGTCCATGCCTAATGAAGGGTTCTAGATTGCCTCTTGTTTAACTATTGAACAATTACATTTTGTGTCTGCACTTTTAATTTATTCCTTTAATCCCAAAATTAATTCCAGTTAATTTTTGATTAAATATTACTATTTCTAATTAATATATTATTCTCATAATATATTAACAAATCATTTATTTCAATTTATTAATAAAATAATAAATCAACCTCTTTCTCCAAAATCAATAGTCAAATTTCTAGTCTTGAGGGCAACCCAAAAGGATTGCTCTATTATAATTAAATATATACCAATTATAGTTATGGGCTTAGACACCTAATCCAACCGGGACTTCCCCTTGGGAGAGTTGATTTGTTTTCATTGCAATAATACTGACCAAAAAAAAGGCCGATTGTCCGAGGCTGACGGGAGGAGCAATGTTTGTGCATGTACTAGCCACCTTGAGGATTACCCATGGTGCCAAGGCAAGGCAGAGGCACCTGTGATGATGAGCAGGGCATTCCAGCTAACTACCAATAAGGCTCGAGCAGCACTGGATATAGTTATCAGTATGGTTTTTTTTATCATATATTTTATTTATTTCCTTATTTATGCTTATGTTTTATCTGATCATCTATAGGAATTTTCTTAATCAATGGTATGACTCCTCATGTTGTGTTCGATTTTGGTACTACCCGATCTATTGTATCTCTTGCACTTAGCAAGAAGTTTAGTGATGCTCCGGGGATTTTGGATTATCCATTGGAGGTAGGGATTGCAAATGATCATTCAGTGAGTGCTTCGAGGGTTCATCGAGGGTGTGTTCAGAACTTGTTTAGCAATATATATTCTATTGATTTGTTTTTGATTCCTCTACAACAGTCGAAGGTTATCATAGGGATGGATTGCTTGGGTCCTAATAGGGCCATGCTTTATTTTGAGCACCAGTTAGTGAGAATTTGAACCCCTAGTAAGGGAGAAGTAGTTATTCATGGTGAGTATACTCAGCATGAACTGACCCTCTGTTCAGCTACGAGGCCAGAAGATATCTTCATTAGGGCTGTTATGGGTATTTGGATTATGTGGTGGATATTCGAGGTGAGAGCACAACGACGTGGAGTAAGGTGCCCATCATTCGGGATTTCCCCGAAGTATTTCCTGAGGACTTACTTAGAGTGCCTCCCGAGAAGCAGGTTGAGTTCCAGATTTATTTGGTTCCCGATGCAGCTCGGGTGGTCAAAGCACCATATTGTTTAGCACTCCCGAAGATGCAGGATTTGTCTATGAAGTTGCAGGAGCTACTAGACAAGGGGTTCATTAGACTGAATAGTTCGCCATAGGGATCACCGATCCTGTTTGTGAAAAAGAAGGACGGTTCACACAGGATGTGAATTGACTACTGGGAGTTGAATAAGTTAACGGTGAAGAGCCATTACCCACTCCTAAGAATTGCTGATTTATTTGAATAGCTTTAGGGTGTATATTGGTTCTCCAAGATTGATTTGCGGTTTCGTTATCATCGAATAAGGGTCAGAGAGGAGGATGTGCAAAAGATAGATTTCAGAACTCATTATGCTCATTACGAGTTTGTGGTGATGTCATTTGGACTCACCAACGTACTACCTACATTCATGGATCTCATGAATAGGGTGTGTAGACCAATGTAGGATCGGTATATGATTGTGCTCATTGATGATATTTCAATATACTCTAAGGCCAAAGACTAACACAAGGAACACTTACTGGAGGCTTTGGAGACCCAGAGGAGAGAGAGAGAGAGAGAGAGAGAGAGAGAGAGAGAGAGAGTGGGAGGTATGCCCAATTCTCCAAATGTGAATTTTGGTTAAGCGAAGTGCAATTTATGAGGCACATCGTTAACCAGAAGGGTATATTGGTCGTTCGGCCAATATTGAGGTCTTGATGCGGTGAGATATTTCGAAGACACCATTTGAGATTCAAAGCTTTTTAGGTCTCGTGGTTTATTATCAAAGATTTGTCCAAGATTTATCCAAGATTGTTGTACCATTGACCTACTTGACGAAGAAGATTGTTACTTTTCGATGGGGGCCCAATCAACAGACAACTTTTGATGTGTTGAGGCAGAGATTATGCGAGGCCCCGATTCTTGCTTTTCCTTAGGGTAAGAATGATTTTGTAGTTTGTTGTGATGTGTCTATCTTGAGATTAGGGGTTGTGCTCAAGCGGAGGGGTAACGTGATTTCCATGTTTTTCTCTCAAACTCCATGTGTGTGTGTGTGTTTTATTTATCTAATGTATGTGTGGCTTGAGTGCAAATGAATTGGGAAGAAAATGGTAGTTGTTTTGCTGGATGTTCATCTTCTTCATCAACAAAGATGGTGAGCAAAACGGTAAAAGGTTCGTTTAGGCATGGGTGTATAGTGTATATATATAATAACCGGATCTTTCAGGTTAATAAATGTTGCAGTATTTAATGTGCGTGTGAGAGAGAAAAGAAGATGGATGAATTGGGTTTTAAAGAAGATGATGGTGCTTCATTACGTTGCAACACCCTGTTTTCACCCTAAAGTCGGATTTAATATAAACATTTTTTTATAAAATTCAAAGTGGAAATATATATTAAATTTTAGCCAAAGTAATCATCATAAAGATGTTGGAAATGTCAATATGATTTTTATACATATATAGTACGCTCGAATCTGACTTCGTATGAAGAAGTTATGATTCTTCGAAGTTTTTCCTTCAACCTTATACAACAAAGCGCGTCATAAAATACGAATCAAAGATAGATTTCTTATTAGCCTACGTAGTATAAACAAAAGTCATAGTAGTCGTAAAAGGGTGAGTGTGCATATAGAGAACTAAATTTGACTTCGTATGAGGAAGTTATATTTTTTTCGATGTTTTGGATATGGTAGTACACGACATAGTAACTGAAATTCAAAACGGTCAAATAATCTAAATGAGAGTTAAAGATATCATAAATATGAAACCATTGCTATAAAGAAAGTCGAGAATGGATGTTATATGAAAGAGTTATGATTTTTATACAGACTTTAACAATCTAAGCTTGTTAAAAATATAAATTGAGAATTAGCAAGTAATTCTAAATGTAATGTGTAGCACTCGTCGATTGATATGTGCAGATAATTTTTTTTTTGGAAATGGAGCTTGTGTGAAGAAGTTACGAAATTTACAAAATCTATGTTTTATGGGGCACGCACAGGGCGCGTTGTGCGCACTTTTAGAGGCTGGGGCTTGGACCAGCATATTTTTGACACGTGTCAGGCAAAGAGTGGGATGATGTCGACCAGGGTGTGGCGCGCTCCTTGTTGGCGTGTTACAACTCCCTTTAAAACTTCCTACAAATAGCATTTCACCCATCTTCATCTCACATACAAATCTCTCACACATATCTCCATCTCGCTAGTCCGACTTTTGGAGTATTTTTGGGAGTCTGAAGAACTCCACCTTAATGAAGCTCTGAGACTGAGGGACGAGCAGATAGAAGTGTTCAATATCGAAGTCCTGCCTGCATAAATCATGGTTTTTTTTCTAGAAGCTCCTATAAGTTATGCTGCATTTACTACTCTTTAAGTGTAACTTATATTTATATTCATAGTCATTGTTATGAATGTATAAATAAGATTTATCACTAATTCCAGTATAATATTGATTGTTCTACTTACGGGATAGGTGCCTAGAATGGTCACATTGGCCTCGTTGTTGGATTTCAGATAAACTACACGTCGAAATCATCCTGCCACCCAATTGTCCTGCGTGGATGATCCTTATGTGATAGAATTATCGGTATTTATTGGGATTAGTGAAAGATCTATCTTTTATTATGATATTGTCATAGGATTGATAAGTTATATTATTACAGGTTAATTCTTGTTAGCAGTGTTACCCCCCCCCCCCCCCCAGTTAGATCACCAGTAGGATCGCCTAGATAGCTGACAATTCTTTGAGTAACTATCAAGGTGAGTTTTTCTCGCTATATTGTATACTCCAGTATGTATCCTTTGTTTGTTATGATATAGTTTCCCTATAGTATGCTATTAAGAAATTAGACCAACTTAGTTAGTTACATGTTACGTTATAACTATTTGTCTCCTGTATATATGTTAATATATTATGTCGGTTTTAAGGAAGGACCAACTTTGTGCTGAAGGAGAATAGACTTAGGCGGACTAATTTTACGTTAAAGTCCAATGAGCAGACCAACTTTATGCTGCAGGAAAAAGAGCGGACCAGCTTTATGTTGAAGGCCATTATGTGTATGCATTGTATATGTATTGTGGTATATGGTATGTTTGGGAAGTCACTAAGGTTCGTGCTTACCCAGTTTAATATAAATGTTTTCCAGGTTCTTCATTAATTCATGAGGAAGGCAAGGTTCGACTATACACATGCACATTTGCAACATGTTTCCACATAATGCACCTATACTATGATATATTTGAATAAATTAAAAAAATTGTGTTAAAACTCGGGACGTTACAAGTTGGTATTAGAGCCATGGTTTGAGAGAACTGGATCAACACTCGTATCATTCCATACTTAAACAAAGGATTTGAGTAATTAGTAAATCTTTTAGAAAAAGGAAAATACAATGAATGTGATCCATAAAGTCAGCCAGGGATAAGGAAGGAATGTGATATCTTAGACAATACTAGAAGAGTTAATCAGTACCATTAAACAGGTCACATATAGGTTAATCGTCAGGTTCAAGGAGAAAATTATGACCATTCGAATGGTTGATGGGTTGTAAGGTTTGCTCAAGAAGCAGAGCTTGGTTTAGGAACACAACTAGGAAATATACTTAAATCTTCCAATAGTAGCCAAAGGATATAAGTACACTAATTCAAGGCTCGGAGGACAAAGGGGACCTCGATGTAGTAAGTGTAGGAAATCTCATGAGAGAGCTTGACGTTCTTTGGTATGCTACTAGTACGGAGAAGACAAACATTAAAAATGATATTGTAAGAAAGAAACGCATGGGATGCACATTTTTTTCCACTGCAACCAAATGGGGACGTATCAAGGTTAAATATCATATTCTAAAACCAACAGGTGCAATGCAAATTCTAACACCTTGAACTTTTAGGATAACCAATTGATGTATGGCGGAAAGGAACCTCGTGACCAAAAAAGGAGTTGTGTTATCTCCTTTCAAGGAAGAATAAGTGATACCGATGGAAATGTTTGATAATGTACCGCTATGTCTATTTTTATGTATGTAGGTATTTGTATGTAACCCAACAATCTTCGTTATTGCTTGAAAATTTTTATTATGCAATAAAATCCTCTTGTACAAATTTCATATGTGTATGCATTAGTATGTCTTTAAAACGACTAACTACTTGCCAGAAAAAGTTGTTCGGTTTTGGTCTATGACGAAAGAACATTGCTTGCAATGGGTACAAGTACTAATACTACGATGGAAAGATCAAAAGGCATTAGATATGACAAACTAGAGTTTCTTCAAAGACAAAAGGAGATATAAATCACTTAGGCAATGACGTCTTAGATTTTGGCTAGTTACAAGCAGAAATAGATGATGGGTTGAACCCAAGAAGGAGAGAACCATCCCTTAAGAAAGTACGAAAGGCAGTTCAACCTTCGATTTTGACATTAAGGTTTAAGAGAACAGCATCAGGAGGAAGAGGAGGAGGTTGTTAGTTTTGATTTTGTTTTGCGAGCAACAAAATAAGGAAGTCTTCTGCTAGATTACCTATAGGCCATGAGTTTGTTTCTTCTCAAGGAAAGGTAGGTCTTTCCTTCCAAGCAACTGTTAGGATTTAGGAATTTAAAAAGCTTCGAGGTGCGTCCAAATAGCCAAGAGAACCATTTTTGTTCGTACCTTCAAGAATGGGGGTTAAATCCTCACAATGGAGGATCAGGAATTTAATAGGTGGTGTAGTTTTCCATAAAGAGCATCGAGTACTCTAAGGATACATCAGACTTAGGAAGCTTAGTTAAGCTCGTATTAAGGATTTAGTTTCTCTAAGATAAAGACGGAAACCGTAGGATCAATGTCAAGGAGAAAGTGTTTTTGTAGTACGAGCATTTCAAGTCATCGTCTAATATACGTATAGAGATGCCTAAAAGAGGACCATCCGGGATGGACAATTTCGATTAAGAGAGGCAGTAGTGCATTCCAAGGGTTGCAGTTGTAGCAACAATATACATAATAGGATTGATATGTCAAGTTGATGAGAATAAAACTTAGATCGATTAAATCTTTCACAGGTAAAAGATAAAGATCAAACAAAAACAAACACAATAATATGATGAAAACAGAATAGAATCAACATTGTGCTTACGATTCAAATATAGTCACGCCTCAACAGAATGAGATGAAGAACTTCCACTGTAGAGGCAAGCTAGGGTTTACAAAACTGAATCAAGAAAAATAATAAAAGCGTTAACCTCAAAAGACTGCATGCATGCAGCTTAAATACTAAACCCTAGTACAAAACATGCACGGTTGGACAGGCCCAAACTGACAACCAAAACTAGGCTAAGAACCGAGCCCATGACGCAACACTATTAGCCGAACAATCTCCCCCTTTGGGTCAAATGAGGCGAGAGATCACTTTCTTTGAGTTGGCTTCACAGTCTTGACCACTTTGAACAGCCAAGGGATATTGAAAAGAAGAGTCTGCCAAAATTGAATGTACCATCTCAGCATATCAGTAAACATCTTCTTGTCTGCTACAGTGTTCCGATCACACCTGTGACAACCCAAAGTTTATTCCATTACATTACCCCGTTACCGTTAACGGAATATTCCATTTTATAAAAGTTCCATTAATTAGAGGTCGCCAAATAAATAAATATTTTATTTATTTATATTAATGTCGTTATATTCGTAATAAAATAAGTAAATGCATGTAAAAAAATTACATTTCCATTTAATTGGAAAAAGTAAATTTTATTACGACAACTAAATCGGGTGCAACCAAAAGCCCCCTTTAACGGCAGTATCGGGTAGATTCCCACTGAGCCCCAATTCCAACCCCTATATAAGGGAGAGTAAACTCCATTTCCACCTTTTAACTCTCTCTCTAAACTCTCTCTCTACAAAAATCATCCGTTTTGAGCCCCAAACGAGTAGGTAAACTATCCTAACTTGTTGTATAGCCTGTCTAGCATGCAAATTCGTGTTTAAATCATAAAATAGGGACAAAATGATGTGTTTACGGCCCAAGAACACTCTTGGATCGTGAACACCATTTAATGGGGTTTTTAAGCCCCAAAACCCCTCCAAATTGTCCCTAAGGCTTAGATATGACTTGTAGGCTTATGAAATCGGACTTAGAATACCTTGAACTAGCATTTTGGGGGAGTAAACATGAGTTTACTGCCCAAGATTGTTCTTGGGCCGTAAACTCCCCTTCATGGGGAGTAAACTCAAGATTATGTGCTAGAAATGCCCCAAACACCCCCTTATCGCCTTGGAAAAATACCTTGAAGCAATACCATCATTGTAAAAGCCTTAAACTTCAATGAAAATAAGGGAGTAGGAGTTCACGGCTATGAACTCCCATAGAGGTGGTTCATGGGCCGTAAACTCCCATTAGGTGCCCAAATGGTGCCCAAACTCCTTCATTTGACTTAGGAAAATACATAGGATTTATTCTCTATCACTTAAGCCCTTAAAACACCCAAGGAATGTGTCAATAGGAGTTTACGGCCGTAAACTCCCTTGGTTGGGGCCGTAAACTCCCATTTGGTCCATTTAAGTGCTTTAAATCCATTAATACCTTTTATATTTGGACCTAGCAAAATTCCACAATTGAGATAAGGCCTTTAAGCATCCTAGAACACCCTCACCATGAGTTTACGGCCGTAAACTCATGGGGAGTTGTCCCAGGGCCGTGAACTCTATATATAGAGTTTACTCTTGAAGAGTAAACTCCATTCCTAAGCCATTCAAGCCCTTAGATGTTACCCGGGACACTCCAAACACTTACCCAAAGTGTTTTCCGCTCCTTAGAATGCGTATACTTGTTTAATTAGTATTAAATGTACTAATTGTATGTGAACATATGTTACCATATGTTAAATAGGTCACTAAGTGTGTCCAAGTCTTTACTTGACACCGAGCACCCAACCAGCACCTTCATTGGATCCACTTACACCAGGTGAGTTCATACCCCTGAATGAACATTTTAAATGTTTTTAAATGTTTTATAGGGGGAATACAAGTTAAACATGCCAGTTATCATATCAATCACATGTGATTGATAACCCGCATGTACAAGGATTTACCACACTGTTAACTGATTTTACCGAGTTTGATACTGTAAATGGTTTTCTAAAATGTTTTTACTTGTTCAAATATTTACTTATATTGTTTTATCAAAGTTTCATTTAAAACTGATTTATGAAAGGTTTCCAAAGGAATTCTAAAGTTTTTCAAACTTATTTTACAAAGGAATACCCAGTCGTGATTTTCTTAAGTATAAAGTTTTCTTCCATGTTTTGATACCCCACTCGTTATATACCACTGCCTTGTTATACTTTTACTTAGTGGATACTTCTACTTAGTTAAACGCTTATACTTGTTTACACTCTTACTTAGTGATACGCTTCTACTTCACTTATACTGGATATCGCTTCTACTTCACTTATACTCAATACGCTCCTACTTCACTTGTTGTCGTTTCTACCTCGTGATACGCTTATACTTGTTAGACGCTCCTACTTCACTCGTTAGATGCTTCTACTTCACTTATTGACGCCTCTACTTGAAGAACCACTCCTGCTTGTTAAACACTCACACGTAGTTAGACGTATGCCTATGCTTGTACATATGTATATAAATAATGATTGAAAGACTTAGGAAGGCTCGTCTGCCCTATTTCCTTTTCTTCGTTGAGATGTGGTCTGGTGGGATCGGATGTCCGTCCGAAGGTCGTTTGATTCATTAATTATATATTATGTATACGAGCATAGACATATAGGTTTACTCTAGTCAGTTCAGTTATGAGTCTCTACGTCTAGTTCAGCACTTATATTGGAAACCCGCTACCCACTATTTGGGATGCATCTTCGGGACACGGCCTTCTCCATCGTCTAGTTGGTAACCAGAGTCTCCTGTAGGGAGAGCGGACATTTTGTGTATAGATCTATATGTGATTGACACCCCCGCACCCTGACTGCTAGCTACAGTCCACAGCCTACCAAGCCAAGGGGTGACAAATGTCACATTTTATAGACGCTTGTAGGGCGTCAGGTACTCTAGTGTCGGTTAGTATGGTTACGAGTATCCCAGGTTACCTTATAATTCATGGCCTTAAGGTAACGGTATTTCACCAGCAATTTACAATGTATGCTGGAAACCCACTCTTAAAGTCACACTGTTTTAGACCTTACTTAGCTGTATCTTTCATTTGATACTGTCTGGGGTCTGTATCTTCTGTTTTTGGACCTTGCTAGCCGTACCTTTCATTTGGTACCGACTGGGGTCTGTGTCTCTCTTTGTTAGACTGAGCCAGGCGTGTCGTTTGTTTGATACTCTCCTGGAGTCTATGATTCCTTTGCCTTAGTCAGCAGTCTTCACTGCCGAGGCATATGTTATTTCCCTGATTTCTCTTGCTTTCCTTAATAATCAAATTCTGTATTTTGATAATGATAGCGATTAAGGGAAAACTACTTTTACCACATAACTTCGTCCAGTCTTGGTAGAAGACTGTTTTTATTTAAAGAAAATATAGGATTTTCTGGAAAGGACACTAATGTAATGGATACTCTAAGATTACCACTTTTATTAAAGTTATTTGAATAAAATGACACTAAATACTTATGAACTCACCAGCATTTGTAATAATGTTGATACTCGCTTTTCAAATAATTTGTATTCTCAGGTCAGCATTAGACAGGTACATCTCCGGAGCTGTTGATGAAGATAGCTTAGTACCATGCTGTACTTATTATATTTACTTGTATTACTTTGATGTATTGTAATGTAAACCATGTAAAACTATTACTATTAATGCAATGGTTGTTGTACTTTGATTAGTATAATGCATGTGTTGTGATACTTGACATGACGTCATCCACCCCAGAACGTTTCTGCCGTTCCGGTTTTGGGGTGTGACAGATTGGTATCAGAGCATTGTTTATAGTGAGCTAAGTATATCAATTCATAAAAGATATACAACCTATAAATACAAAGGGATAAAACACTCTGACCAAGAATTATACTTTAAAATATAACCATATTTTACCAAAGTATAAGAACATCCAGAATCTAAACACTCGAACACAAGTATCACAAGAAGAACAATAATAAAAGTCTTCGGATGTTGAGCATTACCGTCAAACCTGGGCAGTTATGTAATCGTAAGCCGGAATAAATGTAACCTGATCAACTACATTTATTCGAGATGCGATGAACATGTGCTTGGGAGTGGTAGTGGTGTTGCAACAGGTCTGGAACTTACCAACTAGGAATGTTAGAGCCAAACATAAAGTTAAAATACTATAGGAGTATTTTGGAACACTAAAAGACTCACACAAATCCCAGAATCACATTCAGAAGATAAGAAAACCAACAAGAAATTAAAATACCATAGAGGTATTTTAGAATCCATAACCAACCTTGTGTGAAGAACTAAAAAGATCCTTATTGATATACCTACAACTACAGAGGGTATACTCCCAAGGTTATATATAATAAGGATCCCATAGGCTAAGAATGTGTGGTTTCGCCCTACTTCCTTTTCCTCGTTGGGGTGTGGATATAGAGTAGTATCACATATTCGAAGGCCTATCGGATCTTAGCTATATATGATTTGTGTACCCTGTGTAATCGTAGCAGGACTCGATATGGATCATCCAGTGAAATGTTAATAATCTCTTAGGATTCTTTAGACATTTCCATTCTCGCACGAACCCTGTAGACAACCCTATCCACTTCAGTGATTGACAGAAGAGTTGATGCAGACCTAGAAGAGGTTCATTGAGAAGATTTCCTGTTCGGAAATAAATGAACTGGGTTGAGACTATTGAATTCACCAAGTGCCTATATCTTTTTAGGGACATTGGTGAGAAATTCGCCTAAACTTCTGAAATTTCCAGTCATCCATCATGAAGTGATGACACCCAGAGTCGGATTCGGAAGTGAGGCGGAGTAGAAATTCAATATGTCTTCACAAGAGAAGAACCCTAGGTAACTACCCAAAGGAAACCAACGCCGATTTCAGTCAAAGCTACGAGGTAGACAGAGGGAGCCAGTACATGGAATCCGAGAAGTGTCTTTTCCTCGTGTTCGTCACGCTAATACACCCTTAAAATAATACAATTTAGTGAGTTAGTGGTTACACTACTCACGCTATGTGTTAGGTAAATCGTCGTTTCCTGTTGCCAGTTACACGATTAGAGCGGATCCCTGCACCTCTATTGAGGGTATTTAGCCATAAGTCTTTATAAGCCTCTCTTTCCGCGGTGTTCGTTCCGAACTGTTCTCAAATCTTTCCAGGCCGGAGAGTGAAACCTTCCCAGTATAAAGGTAACGTAGTAGGAACGACTCGCATCTTATGGCCTTTTCCGATACTCATACTCCTACCTTGATTACCAGGACTACATCATAGGGATGTAGGCCGACACTCAGACAACCAGTCGCTGAGGCACGGGAAAAATTTATGCCTAATACAGTCAGGACAGATATCTCCACGGCTAGCCATCGTCTCTCATTATCTTGTATTCCTTTCCGTGTAGGAAAACCATGCCACCGAAGAAGCGTAACCAATCCGCAAGCAAGAAACCTACTCTCCTATTCGATGAAGCTACGTTCCAAGCTGCAGTCTCGGCAGCCGTAGCAGCTGTCATGGCTCACTTGAATGCTAACAACGCCAATGTTATCAAGGGCCCTATCGGGAATTCCGATCCTAGTAATGGACAACAACAACCAACCCCTGCATACCCAGCCACCCAAGAATCCCAACCGAATCCACTAAAGAGAAAACTCAAGATCGAGGAGGGAGGTACCTCAGCTCGAGGACCTTCCGAAGGGCAACGAGCTGAGACAGTCAATGACCCTATCACTCCTTCCTTCCCGACTTCAAGAAGACCATACCTAGGAAACCTTCCCCACTGCAGCAAGTGCAGCTACCATCATCATGGTATATGCCGTGAACTCTTATGTGCTCGGTGCAACATGAAGGGGCATACTGCTCGTGTATGCAGAACTCTGATGGAGCGTATTGCATCAATCACCAATGTGACGGCCAATCCAGTTTTTTCGGCTATGTGGTGAGATTGGACACTTCAAAAGAGATTGCCCAACTGAAGGAAACAACAAGGACACAGGAGGAGCCTAACTCTACTGCTTAGGAGAAGCATCAAGGAACCCGGTAGATTTTGGTACGTCTCTCGATCTCAGATAACTAAACCGAAAACATTAGAAGGCTAATTCAAATGTAAATACTTCCCCAATAAGGCGAAAGTCACAGCACTGTTATAAAATTTAAAATTCATCAGGTAAAACTATAATGGCTAAACATATACGTTACGGCCATGTATAGTTAAGATGGATAGACCTAGAGTGAGTGAATGCCACCTCATTTCCTGTTCCTCGTTTGGTTGTGGATTTAGGGCGGAGTCGCTCAGTCAACAGTCCTCCCCACCTTAATTATACATGACTAGTATATGTTAGGCAATTATAGAAATGCCTCGTGAGAATCCATTCATGAAAAGGTACTCTACTCGGAAACACTTAGGACTCTCTATAGTTCCGCTTCGACTCTATCGGTCCAAGTATCTGTGGCAGTGATACACGGGACGAAACCCTAGACGCCTAGAACTTGTGTGCCTGATCGGCGCATGACTCTATCGACCCTCATTTTTATGTCATGTTGAAGTATGCAAATTTCGACGACTCTATCGATCATGGTTTGACATAGTGCAACCATGTGTACATCCCTAGTGCTGTGTAAAAAGAACTTTCTTCGTAGCCATGTCGGCAAATAAAGGTTCTTCTGAACCTAAAACATAACACAAATGATTAAACCTAATGTGATCCGTCAGTCGTCCCTCTTATCTCAAACCTTCCGAAGTACCCAAGAGAAGGGTACCGCGCCCTGTTGACCGACCCCTCTTAGTCATATGGAAACCGAAGCGAAATACACTGCAAGATACTCCAGAAGACGATAACCATCCGAAGCATACTTCGTAGATTCCCCAGAAAGACCCTTCGCACCTCGCACATCAGGTTCGTGAACCCAGAGGACAGAACTCATGGGACTGACCACTATAACCAGGTATATGCATAAAGGTGGTATATAGTTGAGATCAAAAAGATTTAAGATGTGTGCTTCCTCCCTACTCCCTATTCCTCGTTTGGTTGTAGGTCTAGGGTGGAGTCGCACAACTGAACATCCTGCCGACCTTAATTATATACGGCTTGCATACAACAAGTATTAGTGGTTAAGCCGAGTATGAGCTCTACCGCAAACCTCATAGTAAAGCCCTTCATCCTATTCCATAAAATAGGAGCTGGAGTCAAGATAACTACTACGGGTTGAGCTACTATAATGACCACAAATCCGAAATTTGTTGTCATACCGGTTAAGCTCACATGATGACTAACACCCTCAGTTAGTGAAGAGATTAAATTTCCGAGTAATGGAACCCTATACTCATTAGATTTGACCTAGACCGAGAAAACTCAGAACCTTCGGAAGAGTAGTTGCAGTAGATGCTCGCACTACTCAGGCACTTCGTCCACCCGTTACCGATGAGTAGTGCCTAGGATCCTCCACCCTCTCGCATGGAGGAAATCGTCGTCGCCCTGTAGACGATAGACTGCATTCTCCGAAGGGAACACTAGAATACCGAGAACCACAGGATAACCTCCGCAGCCAAGAATACTTGATCAAAGTGCGAAAGTAGTTGCGTTAACCCTTATGACCCAGATCCCGGATAGATTATAGACTTGACACCAGCCTTGGTGTTAGTCGAGGGGTTATGCAGGAGCATGCGCTTTCTACACTAGAATAAACCAAACACTTAGAGATTCATTGGACTATTAGGTGTTCCACGAATACTATCTCGCGCAGAAATAGTAGAACCACCTCCCGAGATAGTCCAACACTCGTCTGGTGAAACCCTATCTCCCCGACCCTAAGGGTTTCCGTATCTCAAGATTCGTTAGTGCAGGTTCATTTTGCACGAGCTTGAGATAGACACTCTACAGAAAAAAGATATTGTAGATACACAACCCATCCGACGACCTAGAAAGCCTCTAAAAGGCAATTGACCGGAAACGCGAAACCAAGGACAACCTGAGCTTCCTAAGAACCAACCTGAAGGACTACACTTCCAGTATGAGAGAGAACGTTAGGAACTTCGGAATGGCGACCACACCAGTGATGATCTTGCCATAGAAGTACACTATGTTCTAAGTACTGAAAAGCTCTACCCTTCCTAGAGCTTTGGACCATCTGAGAATCCTCATGGAGATTGGTCCAACCCTCGTCAAACCACTACTACTTTCGGATATTCCACAAGTTTCACACCCGATCGATCCACTCCTTAGACTTGATATGTGTTTACCCGACGTCACTCTTCGTACACACATATTGATAGAAACCATTGAGAACCCTAACCTCATAGATACACCAGTCGGAACCTACTAACTACACGAGACAGAATCCACATCCCGTAGGTAAAGGTTTGTTGGAATGACAAACACAGACCATAGTTCACTTGGGAATGCGAGGACAAACAAAATAGGAAGTACCCTCCTGCCTCTACTCGGTCATTCATACCTATTACCTTGCCTAGACCTGAATTTCGGGACGAAATTCCCTCTAACGGGGGGATGATGTGACAACCCAAAGTTTATTCCGTTACATTACCCCGTTACCGTTAACGGAATATTCCATTTTATAAAAGTTCCGTTAATTAGAGGTCGCCAAATAAATAAATGTTTTATTTATTTATATTAATGTCGTTATAGTCGTAATAAAATAAGTAAATGCATGTAAAAAAATTACATTTCCATTTAATTGGAAAAAGTAAATTTTATTACGACAACTAAATCGGGTGCGACCAAAAGCCCCGTTTAACGGTAGTATCGGGTAGATTTCCACTGAGCCCCAACTCCAACCCCTATATAAGGGAGAGTAAACTCCATTTCCACCTTTTGACCATCTCTCTAAACTCTCTCTCTACAAAGTTTTCTCGAGCCAAAAATCGTCCGTTCCGAGCCCCAAACGAGTAGGTAAACTATCCTAACTTGTTGTATAGCCTATCTAGCATGAAAATTCATGTTTAAATCATAAAATAGGAACAAAATGATGTGTTTACGGCCCAAGAACACTCTTGGACCGTGAACACCATTTAATGGGGTTTTTAAGCCCCAAAACCCCTCCAAATTGTCCCGAAGGCTTAGATATGACTTGTAGGCTTATGAAATCGGACTTAGAACACCTTGAACTAGCATTTTGGGGAGTAAACATGAGTTTAATGCCCAAGATTGTTCTTGGGCCGTAAACTCCCCTTCATATGGAGTAAACTCAAGATTATGTGCTAGAAATGCCCCAAACACCCCCCTATGGCCTTGGAAAAATACCTTGAAGCAATACCATCATTTTAAAAGACTTAAACTTCAATAAAACAAAGGGAGTAGTTGGTCACAGCCATGAACTCCCATAGAGGTGGTTCATGGGCCGTAAACTCTCATTAGGTGCCCAAATGGTGCCCAAACGCCTTCATTTGACTTGGTAAAATACATAGGATTTATTCTCTATCACTTAAGCCCTTAAAACACCCAAGGAATGTGTCAATAGGAGTTTACAACTGTAAACTCCCTTGGTTGGGGCCGTAAACTCCCATTTGGTCCATTTAAGTGCTTTAAATCCATTCATACCTTTTATATTTGGACCTATCAAAATTCCACAATTGAGATAAGGCCTTTAAGCATCCTAGAACACCCTCACCATGAGTTTACGGCCGTAAACTCATGGGGAGTTGTCCCAAGGCCGTGAACTCTATATATAGAGTTTACTCTTGAAGAGTAAACTCCATTCCTAAGCCATTCAAGCCCTTAGATGTTACCCGGAACACCCCAAACACTTAACCAAAGTGTTTTCCGCTCCTTAGAGTGCGTATACTTGTTTAATTAGTATTAAATGTACTAATTGTATGTGAACATATGTTACCATATGTTAAATAGGTCACTAAGTGTGTCCAAGTCTTTACTTGACACCGAGCACCCAACCGGCACCTTCGTCGGATCCACTTACACCAGGTGAGTTCATACCCCTGAATGAACATTTTAAATGTTTTTAAATGTTTTATAGGGGGAATACAAGTTAAACATGCCGGTTATCATATCAATCACATGTGATTGATAACCCGCATGCACAAGGATTTACCACACTGTTAACTGATTTTACCGAGTTTGATACTGTAAATGGTTTTCTAAAATGTTTTTACTTGTTCAAATATTTACTTATATTGTTTTATCAAAGTTTCATTTAAAACTGATTTATGAAAGGTTTCCAAAGGAATTCTAAAGTTTTTCAAACTTATTTTACAAAGGAATACCCAGTCGTGACTTTCTTAAGTATAAAGTTTTCTTCCATGTTTTGATACCCCACTCGTTATATACCACTGCCTTGTTATACTTTTACTTAGTGGATACTTCTACTTAGTTAAACGCTTATACTTGTTTACACTCTTACTTAGTGATACGCTTCTACTTCACTTATACTGGATATCGCTTCTACTTCACTTATACTCAATACGCTCCTACTTCACTTGTTGTCGTTTCTACCTCGTGATACGCTTATACTTGTTAGACGCTCCTACTTCACTCGTTAGATGCTTCTACTTCACTTATTGACGCCTCTACTTGAAGAACCACTCCTGCTTGTTAAACACTCACACGTAGTTAGACGTATGCCTATGCTTGTACAGATGCATATAAATAATGATTGAAAGACTTAGGAAGGCTCGTCTGCCCTATTTCCTTTTCTTCGTTGAGATGTGGTCTGGTAGGATCGGATGTCCGTCCGAAGGTCGTTTGATTCATTAATTATATATTATGTATACGAGCATAGACATATAGGTTTACTCTAGTCAGTTTAGTTATGAGTCTCTACGTCTAGTTCAGCACTTATATTGGAAACCCGCTACCCACTATTTGGGATGCATCTTCGGGACACGGCCTTCTCCATCGTCTAGTTGGTAACCAGAGTCTCCTGTAGGGAGAGCGGACATTGTGTGTATAGATCTATATGTGATTGACACCCCCGCACCCTGACTGCTAGCTACAGTCCACAGCCTACCAAGCCAAGGGGTGACAAATGTCACATTTTATAGACGCTTGTAGGGCGTCAGGTACTCTAGTGTCGGTTAGTATGGTTACGAGTATCCCAGGTTACCTTATAATTCATGGCCTTAAGGTAACGGTATTTCACCAGCAATTTACACTGTATGCTGGAAACCCACTCTCAAAGTCACACTGTTTTAGACCTTACTTAGCTGTATCTTTCATTTGATACTGTCTGGGGTCTGTATCTTCTGTTTTTGGACCTTGCTAGCCGTACCTTTCATTTGGTACCGACTGGGGTCTGTGTCTCTCTTTGTTAGACTGAGCCAGGCGTGTCGTTTGTTCGATACTCTCCTGGAGTCTATGATTCCTTTGCCTTAGTCAGCAGTCTTCACTGCCGAGGCATATGTTATTTCCCTGATTTCTCTTGCTTTCCTTAATAATCAAATTCTGTATTTTGATAATGATAGCGATTAAGGGAAAACTACTTTTACCACATAACTCCTGCTGAATAGGGCTTCAGAACCCTGATATTCGTAATTTTTTTCGAACTCTAGGTCAAGTACTGGGGTTGAGCGAACTCTAGGTAGAACTCCAACAGATCCCTATCCACCTTCAGGTCTGGAGACGGGATAGCAACAGTCGAGTTGAAGCAATGAAAGATAAAAGCCTTTCGCGTGATCGGCATGTCAAACTGTGCATCCTAGGAGTTATCAACCCCAAACGACATCACAGGCTCAAGCCAAAGTGTGTTTGGCTCATCAATGGCACACCTTTGAAGCGAATCAAGAGTGCATTCAGGAAAAATGGACTTCTTCTTTTCTAGGAGCTCTTTTTCCTTTTCCTTTTGCTCAAGCTCAGCCTGTTGTTTCTTGAACTTTTCTGCTAGCTTTTTATCAGAAGGTTTTGTCTTCTGAAAAGGCTTTTCAGGATTTTCAGCATAGACATTATCTTCATTATCTGTGTCATCCTCCCCAATTTTCTTCTTCTTCTTCTTGTCTCTATTACTGACCGAAGCTTCATTACCCTTCGGTTCAGTAGATGGTTTCGGTGCAGGAGGAGGTTGAGTTCTTCTTGCCTTCTCCCCCTTGTTTCGGCTGGACACCAGTCACCGGAACAACCTCAATACAACTAAGGATGTCCAATGTTGGCCTGAGTTTGTCAGCCAAGTGCCGTCGGATAGTAATGGTGATAATAGGATCATGGGCTTCATGGAGATGAAGTAAAAGAGAGTGGACATCGCCAGCAGAGCTTCATATAACCTCTCTCTCAGATTTGACATCATTGATCTCAGCAGTAGCAATGCGAAGCTTGAGATTCTGCATCTTCAGCTGAGAGGTTCTTCTGTCAAGTTCATCCATGATACGATTCTCTACAGCCAACTTTGCCTCCAGTTGGGTAAATCGATCATTAGCATTAGCATGCAGAGTTGCGTTGGCTGCTTCAATTGCTTGGCGTGCAACTTCAAGGTTGGACCGTTCAGTTTGAAGAGAACGTTGAAGATTATCCACCGAAGCATTAACAGTTTGAGAATTCTTCTGAGCAGCCCCCTGCTAAGAGTCTAAAAATAAGTGAGCCTCAGAAATTAGTTTATCGACTTTTGCGGTCGCTTCTTTGCACTCCTTGGTGGAAGCCTCAACAGCGAGGGAGGCTTTTTGGCATTGGGAAGTGGAGGCGTCTATAGCCTTAGATGCAGCAGTAAGGGAGGCATTATGTTCTTCTACAACAGAGGAGAACAATTCCTTGAGAGCAGCATACGAGTAATCCCCAGAGGAAGAGGAGGAAAGCAGTTGATCGAGTTTGTCGTTGACTACTTTGAGATGACGCTTGGTAACAGGCTCATCATCATCTTCATCACTCTGTACATGGTAAGGAATGAAATAGGTGGAATCAAATTCCAAGTTCTCACCGCCTAGAACTGGGGTGGTCTCAGTAGAAGGTGTAGGAGATAATGGTTTGGTATTGGTAGGAGGTTCGGTTGTTACCGGTGGTTCGGTTGTGACGGGTGGGGTGGGAGCTGTAGAATGAGCCCTTGTAGTAGTGGTAGTGGTGGTAGTGTCTATGAATATTGGATTAGGGATGGGAATAGTGGTGGATGGTTGAGAGGTGGGGATAGGAAATATTGGAGGGATGGATACTGAGATAGTAACATGTGGAGGAGAAGGAGGTTGGGAGCAAACTGGAATTTCTGGGGTAGGAGAGCGAGGCGGGGTATCACCACGACCCGAAGCCTCATCATCAGAGATTTCGCTCTCAGATTCTGAAGGAGAAGCAAATTTATGTTTTGGAGGAACATACTCTGAGTCTGAATCACTTGAAGATTGGAGTATGAGTCTCCGTGCGGGCTTTCTCTGCTTCTTCGGTTGAGGTTTTGACGGAGCAGCTTTATCTGAATTTCGCTTCTTAGGAGTTTGCCCCTTGGTTGGTTTAGTAACCTGTGTCTCCTTCTGGGTTTCAGCTTTCTTTCCCCTTTTCACTGGTTTGTCAGCGTCGTCAATGGAGCGAAGCATGGCTGGTGTAAGCTCTCTTGGACCCAAGGAAGGAATCTTCCTGTATTATTGCAAGACATTACTTGCTGTAGACACACATGCAAGCATGGTGACAGGAATGGATCCAATGAAGGAGAACTTAGTGGGATCTGTAACAATAATCTTGGTTGTGTGAAAAGTGGCGATGGAGGAGAGAAGAGAGTCCGCCATGATTGGAACGTGAAGGCGATCCATGGCCCACATAGTGATGATAGACCAATATCTCCCACATGAGATCTCTGAGTGTCTTGATGAAGAGACCAAGCTTTGAACCAGTTGTTGCCAGATAATGGTTCCATAATCCAAATCTATCCCATGATATAGACCATAAAGCACAGTCATAAATGACTTGCTTGATCCACCTGAGTCGGCGCTTCGCTCAGAGAGTCCTTTGACCAACAGAGTGAAAAGGTCATTCCATTGAGGAGGAAGGCATGACTTCTTGAACTTGGTTATGGTGGTTAGGGTTTCAGTGTACCCCATTTGATAGAACATTGAGAAGAGCTAACCAGTAGTGATCGAGTCAGGGTTAGCCAAGTTTGGTTCTTGAGAGAGACCAATTAGGGCACAGAAGCGGTGCTTGGAGATAGAAGTCTTCTCGTTGTGGACTTCAAAGTGAATCCTTTCAGCAATTTTGTCGTAATAGGCAGTGGAGTAGATGAGTGAGAGGCAGGACATGGGAACGACTTCAACTTTGGTCAGAGCGTCGACGAGAGGCGAGTATTTGAGACACTCGAAGACATAGAGCATGTAGGGTTCATAGATGAAGGGAGTAAGATCGATGATCAAGTTTTGTTGAGGTTTGATGGTGATAAGGGTTTGGTGAACAGAGTTATCATGAACTGAAGAAGAATTAGCCATTTTTGAAGCTTGGTGAAGATGATGAACATTGAGATAAATCGCCTTTGTTCTTTGAGAGATTTTTGTGAGTGATAAAAGGGTAAAGATCAGCGTGCCAAAACCTTTTATACGTATAGGAGGAGAGAGAAAAATCCGGCTGATATCTTGGATCATTTCAAAAAGATCGCCTGACTTGAAGGATGTACAGTTGTCATACCCAATGATGACGCAGGAAAGAGAAATGACGTTTCCTTTTTCACGACATTCCATAAAAATTGCTTTTTCAAATCGTCAAGACGATTGGATAGCTGCTGAGTCACCCTTAAGTTTATCCCAATCGACACCCCAGATTCCACATGAACCGTCATTGCTTATTAACTTTATCGAACATTGAAATACTTGATGAAACGAAGTTGGAACAAGTAAATCACCATTAATAGAACCAGATTTTGGAAAATTAAAAATTTTCATGCAAGGAGTGTAAAAGATAAAGAAATAAAGCAAACTTTTTGGGATAACTTGTGATGTATAAAAAAACATAAAGTAGTTGATTCTGGGCACAAATCTCTTCCTTCAAAGTCAAGAGAGACTTTAAAGAGCTTTTTTGGTTTCCCATTAAATAACGATCAAGTACTTGTTAATAAGTATTGAAAGGCATCTTTTAAATTAAAGCTTATAACGGGTGGCTTTCGCTTCAATTCATGATTTCGATACTTGATATAAGACCGAAACTGAAAGAAGTACTTGTGAGATCAATGTGATCTATTGAACAAGTAGGTAGGAAAGATATGTATTGACTGTTGGACAAGAGAGAAATCGCAAAAAATTTAACTGGATCCTTGGGGAAGAAAAATTCTTGGTAATAGAAATTTTCAGAAGAATCACTCATAAAAAAAAAAGATTTGTTTTAAAATTTGGAACATAGTGATCATTGACCGTCAATTCAGTAATGGTGTTGAATGGTGGGTTTCACTTAGTACATAGTGGCACGAAACTAAGATCATTAACACATATTTTGTATAACCATAAACCTCAGTGGTAAATGCTGAGAGTCTCAAGGGTTATATTGGTGAAACGAAGTATAATGGAGAAAAATTATGGAGGTGGTATAAGAAACAAATGTACCTCTGCTATAAAAGAAGGACTAAGCAAAAAACTCTAAGCTCAATGTCAGTAGAGTAAGGTAGCTCATGATTAGAGTGAATATTGCAGTCTAGCTTGGGAAAACATGATTTGTATATATCATGTTATTAAGGCCTCACTCAAAATCTTTCGAGGCTTTAGTCAACAAGTAGCAGCATGCTGCTAGGGACGTATAGAATGTGTGTAGAAAAGAAATCATACCTTCTGGATCTTCATCATTGAAAATAACACTTAAAAAATTGATTAAAACGAAAAATATTTTTTCATTTTGTGAAAAATATTTAATTGAACAAAAAATGAAAAATATTTTTGAATTTTATGAATATAAAAAGAAAAAAATTTGTACATGGTAATACAATCAAAATGCCTTGAGAAGAAAAAGAAGCTAACAAGTTCAGAAGGACCGAACCCGAAATAGACCGAACATTCGGTTCATTTCGGTTATTGGTCAAGCTTCACCCGAAATAGACCGAACGTTCGGTTCATTTTGGTTCGCTCTATTTCGCTTCTTACCTTTATTGAAGCGAAGGCGATTTTGGTACTGATTCTGCTTCCATCATTCCTAGGCCTTGCAAAATCTTGTTGAAGCTAGCTTCAAGTAAATCCTTAGTGAATATATCTACCAGTTGATCAGTTGTCCTTAGAAAGTGAATTTCCACGTTGCCATCTTCCACGTGATACTTGATAAAGTGATACCTGAGTGCTATATGTTTGCTCTTTGAGTGTTGCACTGGATTATGACAAATCCTAATTGCACTTTCAGATTCGCAATATAGTGGGATTTTCTTCATGTTCAACCCGTAATCTCTTAGCTGACTTTGTATCCATACAACTTGAGATGTGCATGACGCTGCAACGATGTATTCAGCTTATGCAGTAGAGAAAGAAACACAAGTTTGTTTCTTCGATTGCGAGCATACCAATTTACCTTCTAAAAATTGGCATCCTCCAGTGGTGCTTTTATGATCTAATCCACAACCACCTAGGTCAGCGTCTGAGAACGCTTGAACAAAAAATCCTGAGTTGGCTAGATACCACAGACCGAGAGTGGAGGTTCGCTTCAGATAGCGAAAGATGTTTTTCACGGCTTGCAAATGAGGTTCTCATGGGTTAGCTTTGAATCTGGCACAGTAACAGACTGAAAACATGATGCCAGGTCTACTGGCTGTGAGATACATTAGAGACCCAATCATTTGACGGTAGAGTGTCATGTCAGCGACCGGCTTCTCCAATGAGGGCGTAAGCTTTGTCCCAAAAGCCATAGGAACCTTAACTTTGGAGTCCCCCGTCATACCAAATTTAGCCAATAATGTCTTGGTGTATGCCTCCTGATTAATAAAAATGCCTTAGGGTCCCTGTCTAATGTTTAAGCCAAGGAAAAAAGTTAATTGGACCCATTGAGCTCATCTCAAATTTAGTTTCCATCAACTTCCTGAATTCAGCTGTTAAGTTGGGATTCGTGGAGCCAAAGATGATGTTATCAACATAAATTTGGACTATCATAGGGTGGTTACCCTCTCTCTTTCGAAAGAAGGTTGGGTCAACCGAACCTTGTTTGAATTTAGACATTTTTAAGAACCGAGTTAGAGTTTCATACCATGCTCTGGGAGCTTGTTTCAGGCCATATACTACTTTATCAAGTATGTAGCAGTGATCTGGATACTTCTGTTGGATAAGGTGTCTAAGTCCATAACTAATTCTGGTAAATACTTGACCCGACCTGGCATGGTCCATTTTGGTTGCATGGCACCATGCAATTGGATAAACTAAATGAGAGAAATAACACATATGGTTTATTAATATATTATAACTTCTAATATATTAATAATATTATTTAATTAGTTTTGGTCAAGAATTAATTTAGAATTAATTAAGTGATCAAAAGAATAACTAATTAAATATATGAGTAGATTATGTAAATCTTCCATATCTTATATAGTGGGCTAAAAGGCTCCATGGATTATCAAGTTGGGTTCCACCCATAGGATGCTCCATGGAGTTAATCCATGGATTGAGAAATGAAGATTCATGTTACATTAGGGTTTTACCTAATGCAACACACTATATAAGGACCATGTCTCTCCCTAAAAACGGCTACACTAGTGATACACAGGAGAAACAAGAGGGTTTGGCCGATTTTGAGTGTGTTAAAGTATTCTCTCAAGTTTATACTTTGCATTTTGTGTTGTGTGAAGCATTTGAGGTATCACACTTGAGGTGCTAGGCTCACAAGGTTTCAAGGAACACTTACAACAACAAGGTATGTAGTTCTATCTTTTATACAAAGAAAATTATACCCCATGTATGCTAGATAGGTTCATAACCTTGGAAAACAACTTTGCATGATTATTAGACAAACATAGATCCAAGGTTATTAGGGTTGCAAGTACACTTAGGAAGTGTTAGAATGCTCAAAACCCAACAGTGGTATCAGAGCCTAGGCTTGCTTGTCTGATTTTTGTGCAAACTGCTTGAAAAAATCGAGTTTTCTGTGTTCTGCCCGTATGAACTCGCCGAGTCCATGGGGGGACTCGACGAGTCCATGACAAAATGCAAGCTACTCGTCGAGTCAGTTCATGCACTCGACGAGTAGAGGCTGCAGTTTTCAGAATTTCGGTTCTTGTTGCTTGAAATGGACTAGGAATATTACCCTAAATTGTTTTGGTGTTTTAAAACTTGTTTTAGTTGGTGTAATGTTCATGTTAATCCATTTACAACAACAAGTTATCAAAATTACAAGTTTTTAAGTGTAATTTTTGATTCATGAAAGTGTTCATATTCATGTTCTTGATCTTATGATGTTTAGATGATCATAGGAATTATTTGTAACTTATGTGGTAGTTTAATTCTTGATCATAATGTGTTTTAATGGAGTCCATAACTTGTCCTCAAGTTATGGAAAACCAAGAGTCTCACTTGAATTAAAACCATTAAAAGAACACAAGAGTTAGAAAAATGAAGAGTCTTCAATTTTATTACTCTATTTAACTCATAAGTTACAAGAAATGAAAAGTTTTGAAAGTTTACAAAACTTGCCCTCAAGTTTTGGAACAAGTAAAGTCTTGATTAAAACTTTAGTTCCAACCCTTAGAATTTTAAAAGTTAAAATTCAACACTTATACTTATAATATTATAAGTTAATAATATATATATATATATATATATATATATATATATATATATATATATATATGTATAAGATCAAAGTCGTCTTACCGCTAGTACGCCTCTTTCACGAAGCTGGTCTATAAGGTGGGTATAAGGTTGTTGCCTATAAAATGGCAACTTAATGGGTGTCCACTCTCACCCACCGCTTCCTTGACTGGTGGAGGGTCGTTAGCCGAACGGGTAAGACAAGGACTTATAAATTCTCATTAAAAGTATGATGAATATTATAAAGTAACTAAATGTTTTATTAAATTCCCAATCTTAGTTACTATAGGAAAAATGTGAATAAGGTGCTAATCCATGAAATTACACTTTACACTTTGTCTAAGTCGTTAGTGGAGCGTGTGTGGTTAACCGACACACTAATTTGGACTTAACAAGGGAGGTAAAGGGTGACTTAATATTTATCATAGTATCGATGGAGTGTGTGTGGTTAACCGGCACATCGATTAAGGGGTAATTTATTAAGGGTACCAAGTAATTTGCATGGTTACTTCACACCTCGTTTTGTGATCCTTGGCATCCCAGTCACAAAACTTGGAGGGCACAATCGAGATTGAAACATGCCTATGAAAAGTTCATTGAATCTCAAAAGAATCTAGGAGTTTCTAAGAACCAAATTAAATATTTTAATATTTCGACTTTGGTGGAAATTGGTGAATCGTCATTCACCTACCTTTCAAATATGTTATTACTTAGATTACGGAATACCTCTTCTAAGTATAATATATTGTGATTGGGTCCTAGCCTTAATACTACATTTCGGTGTTTTATTAAGGACTATCTTTATTTCTAAACTAAACTTTTCTTCTCTTCAGATGTCTACAAACACTGCTGCTTCTGGCTCTAATCCTAATGGCTCCTTTTCTCTTATGAACTTGTGTGGGAAAGTCACTTTTGATGGATCCAACTTTAATGAATGGATCAGAAACATCCGAATGATTACCCGCTACGAGGACAAAGAATATGTCCTCGATAAGGAGCTTAAGGAGATTGATGAGACAGTTGCTACTCCTCAAGAAATCGCTGAATTTAGGGCACATGAAAGGGATGCGACCAAGGTTGCATGTATCATGATGGCCCACTATGACAACCGATCTTCAAAAGTCCTATGAGGACTACTACCCTTTTGAAATGCACCAAGATTTGATGGAAAGATACTATCAAAGTGCATGACAAGAGAGGTATGAAATCATCTCCTCCATGATAACAACCCGAATGAAGGATGGAGAACCCATCACGGGCCACATGTAGAAAATGAAAAGATTTGTGGACCGCTTGCTGAAGCTAAATGTGAACTTCCCCGAGGAACTTGCAATAGATATCATTTTGCACTCCTTACCTTCATGTTATGATCAATTCCGCATGACATGCCACATGAACAAGGAAGAGGTCACTCTCAGCAAACTTCAAGGACTCTTAAAGACTGCGGAAAGTGGTCTTAAGGGTAAGGCGGTTGTTACTACTCCTACTCCTATCAACTCTGCCTCTGTCTTGGCAATTGGGAAAGGACAAGGGAAGAAGAGAAAGAGTTCTTTGAAGGGTACCAAGGTTAGGACCCTTGATGGCTCTTCTTCAAGTGGAACCAAGAAAGGTTTCATCACTCCTTCTTCTGACCCAAAAGAGGCTGTATGCTTTTATTTTCATGAAAAGGCACATTGGAAGCGGAACTGCCCAAAGTATCAGCAAGATGTGAAGGATGGGAAAGTTAAACCCAACCATGCAGGTATTTACACTATCTTATCTAATAACTCACCCCATTCTAATTCTTGGGTCCTTGATACCGGTTATGGTATTCATATCTGTTCTGATTTACAAGGACTAAGAAGAAGTGAGAATGTGGAGCAAGGAAGAATAAACTTGATCATGGGAAATAGGAAAGCTTCACCTGTCACCAAGATTGGAGTTTATACTTTATCGCTAAGTAGTGGGCTTAGTTTAGATTTGAATAAGTGTTGTTTTTCGCCAGAAATGGCAAGAAATATTATTTCCTTTCATGCATTGTATAAACAAGGTTTCACCTTTTCATTTGATAATGAAGTTGGTTCGATTAATGCTTTCTTTAATAATGTTCTTTATTTTAAAGCATTACCTTGTGATGGCGTGTAAGAAACAGTATATGTGGTTGATAACTTAGGAAATAATGTATTGCGTATTGATTCTGTTAATAATAATAACTTGGATAAAGCATCATTATACCATTGTCGTCTTGGGCATATAAGCAAGAAACGCATAGGCCAACTCCAAAAGGATGGAGTCTTGGAGTCATTTGACCTAAAGTCAGATGATAGTTGCGAATCATGCTTACTTGGGGAAATGACAAAGTCACCCTTCACAGGTTCTTGTGATAGGGGTGAAGGTTTGTTGGACCTTGTACACACGGATGTGTTTGGACCATTCAAACATGCCACAAGGGATGCTAATCGTTATTATTTGACTTTTAATGATGATTACAATAGATATGGACATGTGTACTTGATCAAGCATAAGTAAGAGACTTTCGAAAGGTTTAAGGAATTTAAACAGGAAGTCGAGAATCAATTGGGCAGGAACATTAAGATGCTTCGATCCGATCGAGGTGGCGATTATCTTAGTTCAGAGTTCCTCGACTATCTTAGGGAATGTGGGATTGTCTCACAATTGACACCTCCCAGGACACCGCAGTTGAATGGTGTGGCTGAGAGGCGTAATCGAACCTTGTTGGATATGGTTCATTCCATGATGAGTCGAGCTTCGCTACCAATCTCATTTTGGGGGTATGCCTTAGAGGCTGCCGCCCATATTCTTAATCTAGTCCCTACAAAGAAAGTTGCCAAAACTCCTCATGATATGTGGACTGGTAAAGTACCTAATCTAGACCACATCAAGATTTGGGGTGGCGAGGCTTTTGTGAGGCGTGAGTCTCATGATAAGCTAGAACCCCGAAGCGAGAGGTGTATTTTCATCGGCTACCCACAAAGATCCTTTGGTTACCTCTTCTACAGACCTAGTGATAATGTGGTCTTTGTAGCAAGAAGAGGAGTCTTTTGAGAGAGAGAATTTAGAAGCCAAGGAGACAGTGGGAGGCAAATTGACCTTGAAGAACTGCAAGAGTCAAGCGGTGAAGGAACTTCAAACCCTAGCCCTCAACTTGAGGAGGAAACTCCTGTTGAGCCAATTGACGAGTCTGTACCTCTGAGGCGTCCCATGAGAGTTAGGAATGCACCTGAGCATTACTATGGTTTCCATATTACTGCGGAAGGTGAGACACTTATTAGTGATGAGACACTAGTAGGTCCCGAGTCTGCGAAATGGAAAGAGGCTATGGATAGCAAGATACAATCCATGTATGACAATCAAGTTTGGAACTTGGTTGAGAATGTACCAGGTCGTAAGACTGTAGGGTGCAAATGGATCTTCAAGAAGAAGACCGACATGGGTGGTAATGTACACACTTATAAGGATCGACTGGTTGCAAAGGGCTTCTCTCAAATTCCTGAAGTGGACTATGATGAGACCTTTTCTCCAGTAGCCAATATTAAGTCTATTAGGGTTATGTTAGCCATAGATGCATTTCATGACTATGAAATTTGGAAAATAGATGTCAAAACCGCTTTCCTTAATGGAAAGTTGACTGAAGATGTTTACATGAGTCAGCCAGAAGGTTTTGTCAGCAACGAGTACCCTAATAGAGTGTGTAAGCTTGAGAAATCCATTTATGGATTAAAGCAAGCACCTCGCAGATGGAATCTTTGCTTTGATGAAAAGGTCAAGGAATTTGGCTTTTCTAGGGGTGAAGATGAATCTTGTGTGTATGTCGAGGCTAGTGGGAGTATAGTTAGCTTTTTGGTATTATATGTGGATGACATACTACTCATAGGAAATGACATCCCAACTCTGCAGGAAGTTAAGTCCTGGCTTGGGAAGTGTTTCTCTATGAAGGACCTAGGAGAAGCTGCTTATATTCTAGGGATAAGGATTTTGAGAAACCGGATTAAAAGACTAATTGGACTTAGTCAAAGTACATACTTGGACAAGGTGTTGAAGAGATTTAGCATGCAGAACTCCAAGAAAGGAGAGTTACCTATCCAGAGTAACGCCAGATTGAGTAAGACACAAAACCCAAGTACCGAGGCTGAGATAGCATAAATGAGTCAAGTACCTTATGCTTCAGCAGTAGGCTCAATCATGTATGCTATGACGTGTACTCGACGTGATGTAGCCTTTGCCTTGAGCATGGTTAGCAGATATCAGGGGAATCCTCGCAAGGCACACTGGACTGCGGTAAAGAATATCCTCAAGTACCTACGGAGGACTAAGGACTGGGTCCTTACCCTTAGTGGGAGTGATGACTTGAGAGTTGTAGGGTATAGTGATGCTAGCTTCCAAACTGATAGGGATAATTTCCGCTCTCAGTCGGGCTGGGTCTTTACCTTAAACGGAGGAGCAATCACTTGGAAGAGTTCCAAGCAGGAGACAGTGGCTGATTCCACTTGTGAATCAGAGTATATAGCCGCAAGCGAGGCAGCAAAGGAGGCAATATGGCTGAAGAACTTCATTGGAGACCTTGGAGTTGTACCATCTATAAAGGAGCCCATGGAAATTTTCTGTGATAGTGAAAGTGCGGTTGCCTTAGCCAAGGAACCAAGGGATCACGGGAGATCCAGACATATCGACAGAAAATATCATTTTATCAGACATCGCATAGAAGAAGGAATCCTTGTGGGAAAGAGGGTATCATCGTATGAGAACCCAGCGGATCCCCTCACGAAGGGACTGAGTAGGGTTAAGCATCTCCAGCATGCTCGGAGCATAGGGCTGAAGGATGATATAAGTTTTAGTAGTTAGATAAATTATGAAATTTGTAAAGTGTAATTGACATTTGATGATGAATAAAAGTTGTGTTTATTTATGAGTAAAGTGTTACTATCTTTTGTCAATCGTTTACTATATTTCTTTTGCATGTTTTGACTTCCATAGTAATTATGTTTGGTATATCATATTATTCGAACCTCCACAGTCGGTCATATGTCGGAAGTAGGTATGAATCAAGACTGTCATGATTGGTTGCAGAGGTCTAAGGTGTTGGACATAGCTACAACAATCATGAGTGCTCATAAGTTCCGAGTATTGGAATCAACCCACGCTCACTGGAATCACTTCATGGAATTTTATCTCGAGTGATCGTGAGACGGTAATATCATATAAGTCTTCAAACCTAGAGATATGATTTGTTACTTACGAGTTGGTTATGCATAGATTGTACGAAAATGCATTGGTAACTCGATGTTATAAAACGTGCTTTTGTGTATAATTCAATAAGTGGTAGAACAAACATATGAGTCGAAGTTTATCTGTTCCTTCTTGGATTAGAAGCTGATATCTGGGCCCCTCAATGATTTTGTTTTGACCTATGTACCGGGCCCGGTCAGAACTAAGTTGATGTGTTCAATTAAGTTCTTAGTCAAACAAATCGGAAATCGGGAAACAAACTGCTGGACAATAAGTAAGACATTGTTCCATGTATTTTTCCGGCTGATATCTAGAACAGTGGATTATATGATCACTTATCTTAAATGGCGTATCAACATCTTCTCAGTTCCGAGATACCTTGAAAGAGCTACGATTGCCGATCGGTTCCTGAAGTATTGCAGTTATAGTTATTAGACTTATCCAAGTCGGAGACTGTTGGATAAGGTGTCTAAGTCCATAACTAATTCTGGTAAATACTTGACCTGACCCGGCATGGTCCATTTGGGTTGCATGGCACCATGCAATTGGATAAACTAAATGAGAGAAATAACACATATGGTTTATTAATATATTATAAGTTCTAATATATTAATAATATTATTTAATTAGTTTTGATCAAGAATTAATTTAGAATTAGTTAAGTGATCAAAAGAATAACTAATTAAATATATGGGTAGATTATGTAAATCTTCCATATCTTATATAGTGGGCTAAAAGGCTCCATGGATTATCAAGTTGGGTTCCACCCATAGGATGCTCCATGGATGCTCCATGGAGTTAACCCATGGATTGAGAAATGAAGAGTCATGTTACATTAGGGTTTTACCTAATGCAACACACTATATAAGGACCATGTCTCTCCCCAAAGTCGGCTACACTAGTGATACACAAGAGAAACAAGAGGGTTTGGCCGATTTTGAGTGTGTTAAAGTACTTTCTCAAGTTTATACTTTGCATTTGGTGTTGTGTGAAGCATTTGAGGCATCACACTTGAGGTGCTAGGCTCACAAGGTTTCAAGGAACACTTACAACAACAAGGTATGTAGTTCTATCTTTTATATAAAGAAAATTGTACCCCATGTATGCTAGATAGGTTCATAACCTTGGAAAACAACTTTGCATGATTATTAGACAAACATAGATCCAAGGTTATTAGGGTTGCATGTACACTTAGGAAGTGTTAGAATGCTCAAAACCCAACAACTTCTCATTCACGAAGCCTGGCGGTAGCTCAACGTACACAATTTCTTCAAGTTCTCCATTAAGAAAGGCACACTTGACGTCCATCTGATAGACTTCAAAGTTTTTGTGTGCAGCGTATGCAAGAAAGATACGAACGGACTCTAATCTTGCAACGTGAACGAAGGTTTCTTCATAGTCGGTACCTTCTTCCTGACAGTAGCCTTTCACAACCAATCGAGCTTTATTACGAATCACGTTCCCTTCCTTATCCATCTTGTTTCAAAATACCCATTTAAGACCTACAACTGAAGCATCCTTTGGAGTTGGAATGAGACGCCATACTTTATTTCTTTCAGATTCATTCAACTCATCTTGCATGGCTTGCACCCAGTCAGAGTGATCAAGTGCTGAATTAACAGTCTTCGGTTCAACTTTGGAAACAAAGGAGTTGAACATACAAAACTTCACTTGAGAAAAGAGTGAAGCTTGTTTCGCTTTGATCTGAGATCGAGTTAACACTTTTTCAGAAGATTCCCCAATAATTTGATTTTGAGGATGATCTTTTGTCCATTTAATAAGCGGCGGGTAATTTGGATCATAAGAGAGATCCAATTCTGCATTGATTTCTTTTTCCAATTCAGATAGCATGTCATCATCATTGACATTGGTGTTCTCCCCCTCGAAGGATAATGCTGGTTCAGAATCTGGATTAGTATCTTCTCCTTCTATTGGATTCTCAGAGAAGCTTGATGATTGTGACGATAGATTCTCACCTAGAATGATGAACCTTGATCGTGTTGTAGTAACGGACCCTCCCCCTGGACATTAGGACGGTCATTCGAAGGTTCGCTTCTGTCTGACCTCTCGGTTGCTTTAGGTGGATTATCAGCCATCTTTTGAGCAGCATCATCGATGATTTGCCTTAGACAATCAACCTTGTTGTCGTTCACCATTGATTCAGAATCAATTGCTGTTTGAGGCTCGTCAAAAAGAAGGATATATTGCTCGAAAACATTTGAAATAGAGGCTGTAACTTGACAAGTCTTTGGAAAGATTTCTTGTGTGACACCTTCGGTTGTCTTCATCTTCTTAACATAGCTATCGTCATAAGTGACATAGTATGTTTCTTCAATCTTCTTAGAGCGCTTGTTTAGAACTCTATATGCCTTAGAATTCAGGGAGTAACCTAAGAATATTCCTTCATCTGCCTTAGCATAAAATTTATTTCGATTCTCTTTAGAGTTGAAGATGAAGCATCTTGAACCAAACACATGGAAGAATTTCACATTTGGTTTGCGATTGTTCAAGATTTCGTAGGGAGTGATAGAAAATCGCTTGTTCATATATGATCTGTTATGAGTGTAACAAGCAGCAGCGATTGCATCAGCCCAGAAATATAAAGGTAATGATGCGAAGCACAACATCGTTCGAGCCGCTTCACACAAAGACCGATTTTTCCTTTCAACAATATCATTCTGCTGTGGAGTATAGGGGGCTGAGAAATTATGTGTCATTCCTTTCTCAGCAAGAAACTCTTCGAAATCTTTGTTCTTGAATTCCAAGTCGTTGTCGCTTCTTACATTACGAACAACTTTCCTCTGTTGAATTTCTATCTATTTTATGAAGAGCTTGAGCTTTGGAGTAGCCTCAGATTTTTGCTTCAAGAATAACACCCAAGTGAATCGAGAGAAATCGTCCACTATGACCAAAATATACTTATTATCACCAATGATTTCAATGGAAGAAGGACCACACAGATCGATGTGCAATAGCTCCAATGGTTCTATTACCTTTGTATTAATAATAGAGGGATGACTTTGTCTACTCTGCTTTCCCATTTCACAGGCTGCGCATAGGTGATCTTTATCGAATTTAAGAATTGGAAGACCTCGAACATGATCTCCTAAAACCATCTTGTTGATATCCTTGAAATTAAGATGAGAGAGTCTTCGATGCCTTAACCATCTTTCATCTGAGTGGGCCTTCGTGAGTAAACAGACTTCTGGCTTACCTCGAATTGGGTTGAGGTTTAAAGAGTACATTTCCCCTTTCGCTTCGATTTCAGGAAAAAGTTATTTGACTTCTTCTCGACAATTTCTTAGCCTTCATCATCAAACGATACCTTCAATCCAGTGCCAACTACCAGTTGTGATACGCTGATAAGGTTGTGTTGGAGCCCTTCAACATAAGCCACCTTTCTTATCGAGAAATCGCCATTAGTGATCATTCCATAGCCTTTGATAGTACCAAATAAGTTGTTGCCGTACTTCACAATACCACCATCCTTGAGAGACCGAAACTCCCTCAGTTCTTCCTTCCTTCCTGTCATGTGACGTGATCAGCCACTATCAATATATCATTCTTCGTCAAACTGCTCGTCACTAATTACCTACAAAAGTTTCTTGGGTCCTTGTGAGCCTTTTACAGGATAGGGAATAGTAAGAGAGATATCAACCAAATAAGTACGTTTAACTAAAGTTGTTTCATCTTTTCTTTTTATAGTGAAAACTTTAACTTTGGTTGGTTTAGGTTCATTGGACGTAGGTTTTGAGATTTTGACATCAGCATTCTTTCGTCTCTTTTGGACTTCTGTCATCTTCTGGATAGAGCTTTCCTTTTCCCTTTAAATCTTTTGAGGAATAAGAATTAGAATTAGAAGATTTGGGTTTAGAAGTGACATTGGGTCTTCTGTTCGTCTGATTGAACTTGTATGGTTGCAGATCGAAACCGCTCTTTCGGTTGATATTGGGCTGAGGACCGAAACTGCTCTTTCGGTTGATATTGGGTTGAGGACCGAAACCGCTCTTTCGGTTGGTATTGGGTTGAGGACCGAAACTCTCCTTTTGGTTCCCTTCATTCATGGGACCGAAATGACCCTTTCGGTTCCTTTCAGTCGAGGGACCGAAACTATCCTTTCGGTTCTTTGATTCCTCTTGAGACTTATGCTTCCTTTCATTCCTGACATAGTGAGGATTTTGTGATCTCCAAAACTGTTTTCTTTCTGAGAGATTCTTCTTGTATCTCAGATTTCGTTGGTGTTTTCGATCAGCCACCTATTTTGGATTTTTGTGGATGTTAGCCTTTTTCTTTGAAGCACGAGCCCAATTTCCGCTCTTTGTTGAAAAAGTTTCACTGGTAGTTTGCACCGATTCGCACAATGATGTTTTGGTGCCACTTGTGCTTGGTACCTCATATCTTGCAGGCTCATTTAGAGGTTCTGTCACATATCTACGTTTCACTCTCCATGAGGTCTTCTGAGATAGGCCTTTCGTCTCATCAACATTGTCTATTGGTGCTGACCAGAAGAACTCGTCACATCCGGCTGCATTATCTTCTTCCACCATAGCTGTCAATTCTGCGGTTTGTTGTGGAGTGACACCTGGAACCATGTAGACTTGATTTGGAGTGGTTTGAACCTATTTATACACAACAACTTTTGCTTTGAGAATTTTGGTCTTGTCTGTTGATGAGCGAGCGAACTCAATAGAATTTTCAGAAATTAGATTTTTGCGAGTTTCAGGTTCGCTTTTGACAAATTCTGAACAGTCCACCAGATCCTCTACAGAGATTTCACTCAGATCATCATCCTCATTAAGTTCAGATGCATTTTCAACATCAATTTTATTTTTTGAACTTAATTTGGCATTCAATGAGTCAAATTTCTGTACAGTTTCGGTTCTGAACTTCAATTTATCATTCTCATCTAACAGATTTTTGAGCATGTCCTTGTGGTCTTTGGACTTTATGTAAGATTCAATTTTGTCAAGACCGATTTTATATGCAGGAGACACCTCGTCAGAAGATACAACGCTTTCACAATTGTAGGCTTCAGCATCGATTTCATCCTCCTTTAACTCAAGGAAGGGTAAAATCATGCGATGTATCTTCTTTCCTATTTCACAATCAAGATGCAACTGAGTGGTATTAAAATAAAGTCTTTTAGCAATCAAACAAAACACATTTCGTTGTATTAAAAGTTTGAGATTGTCTCTTTGCAAATAAATCGATTCATCCTTAGACCTAATTAACTGTGACATCCCCATTTTCACGGCCAGAAAAGACCGATTTGTTTATGCTTTGTTTTATAAATCAGAGTGATCGTTTAAAGAAAACGGTTGCGAAATTTGTTCCCAAAATAAAATATGATAACCATTTATCAAAACGTTTCTCAAAGAGAATGTATTTTCATTAAATAATAAAACCTTGGGATGTCATGTTCCGATACAAACCAAAAAGCATAAACAATAATAAATAGACCTTACAACAGTTATTCATAACTATTGGCCTATAATCCAAAATCTCTCGTCAAGTCCACCAACTTATACTCTTGTGCCATTACCTGTAATGCAAAGAAAACTGAGTGGGTCAGGCTTGGGAGCCTGGTGAGCATATATGGTTTTCAACCCACAATAATATAATTATTATATTCAACCATCAAACAATCAACTCAATTACTCATCCCTATTATCTTTCTTAGGATTTTACCCTAGGAATTCAACTACTCGTCATTCATTCATTCCTAAGGATTGACCTAAGGAATTTACACAAACTTCCATTGCTACATAAGGCGTATCTGCCAACATTATCCTTTAAGCGCCTCTGTCAGGATTACGTCATACACTATGAGGCGCGACTGCCAGGTTTATGACATTCTCTTTTAGGCGCATCTGTCGACATTATCTTATAAGCGTATCTGCCAAGATTATCCTATAAGCGCATCTGCTATTATTATGACAATCTCTATTTGGCGCATCTGCCAAGATCACGACATTCACTACTTGGTGCATCTACCGATATTATTCTCAAGCGCATCTGCTAGCATTATGGCATGCTCTTTTAGGTTCGATCATCTACCAATACTATACTTAAGTGCATCTACTAGCATTATGTCACTCTCTCTTTGGTGCATCTACCCATATTATGCTTGAGCGCATCTGCTAGCATTATGACATTCTCTAATTGGTGCATCTGCCAATATCATTCTTAATCATCTTTCATACCTCATCATTTTATCACATACCAACTATCTCATCTACCCATGTTCTACCCAACATATTTGTAGATATAAAATACATATATAGTTTAACTCATTTAAAAACTATATAAAACATTCATTCCATACTCATATCAAATAAACAACAATATATAAACACATAGCACGTATTTTATAACAAATACTTCATATTTATGTGTTAGAAGAAAGTAACCACACACTCTCCTAAACATATACTTAATACATTCAAACAATACTTGTATTATACCCATTTTATGAAAGGGACTATACACCCACACATATAAACAACTTTATATTATACACATAGCACGTATTTTATAGAAAATACTTAATATTTATGTGTTAGAAGAAAGTAACTACACACTCACTCGTATAAACAACAATATACTTAATACACTCAAACCATACTTGTATTATTATCGTGTTTGTGAAAGGTAGTATACACTCACTTGATCAGAAGATGATCGGACAGCACTACGACTTGCAGAAGTAGTAATCCTCAGCAGATCTGGAAGATCTCCACAAAAATCGAACTTCTCGCGGGCAGAGCTTCAGCTCGGGAACTGCACTTCTCGGGATCTTCGGGATCTCGGGACTTGCTTCGGGGCTCGAGAATAATACCGGGGCGTCGGGGTATTTCTGGCACGCAAATCGATGCAAAACGGGAGAGAGAAGAGTGAAAAATAGCAAAGGAGTCGGTTGCCCTCGCATCCTATTTATAGGAGGCTGGAGCCTCGGAGTACGCAGGGCGTACTGCCTCAGAATCGTCATTGCTTACGTATCCGAAGAACTCGAGTGCGAGTGTTGACATATCTCGGTGTACGCGGGGCGTACACGAGTACGCGGGGCGTAACTCGGATCAGATCGGTGACTCCTTCGGATAATCATTCGAATTAAAGATTAAATTTAAATACAAATTATTTAATAAACTTCGGAAATTCATATCTTCTTCATACGAACTCCCTTTTCGACGTTCTTTATATCCACGCGAAGGTGAGACTACGCTCTACAACTTTCGTTTAGACTCCGTCGGCTAATTTTGAATTTATTTTTATTATTTATTTTTAGTAGGCCGGGACAGGAAAACTCCGTTATAAAATCATAACTTCTTTATCCGACGTCTGTTTTTGCCTATATTTTCATCGTTTCACTACAATTAACGAGATCTTCGATCATCGTTTAGATTGTTTCGGCTATAAACCGCTCGATCTCAAATCGAATATTCGGGCTGCATACCGCTAAGTCGAAACTTAGAAAAATCATAACTTCCTCATACGAAGTCAGATTTGGACGTTCTTTTTATGCACGCTCACGGTTTAACGTATTCTACAACTTTCATTTAGATTGCTAAGGCTAAATATCGCTCTAACGTAAATTCACTTTTTACGTCGCACTGTGTCGTGCCGGTTCTGTCGCGAAACTTCAACAAGTCATAACTTCTTCGTTATAACTCGGATTTTGGCGTTCTTTATATGCACAGAAACCTTGTGACATATACTGCAACTTGGTTAAGATTAATCCTTCTAGATAATATTCCATCAAAAAGTCATTTTTGATGCCTATCGTCTCTAAATTGACTAGCCCTGATCTACGGGCGTTACATTAACTCTTTCTCCTTCAGCTCAATCCACATCCTCCTTTCCTCGCTCTTCGACGATATCCTGCTAATTTGACCAGTCAGGTTAGAATTTGTGACACGGGTTTGGGTAAGACTGCTACTTATGCTTGAAAATTTAGATTTTAAGTTATTTAATTCCCTTTCATAGTTAGTAACAGGTATATTTAGAGAAGCAAGAATATTTTGTACCTTCTTGATCAACTCATCACAATCGTTGATCTGTGCACTAACAGGTTTAGCAGCGAAACACCTGTCCTCTCGCTCCTTCTCGCCTTCTATCCTACCATCGTTTGTATATCCTCTCATTTGAGACACACCTTCAGTCACCATTAAACACCTTCCTGCAACAGTTTCTTCTTTCACCAGCATCGCCGTCCCATGAGTGGGTTTTCTGACTTCTTCATCCTCTAAATCCGTGGACCATACTTCCACACCACCGAATTTATCCCGGTTGCCAGTATCGTGTACAATCAAAGCATTCATAGTTTTATTGTTAGTAGCTGACTTTCTTTTCTTGATTTCCTCCAGTCGTCTCAAGAGGCTCGCTTCCTCCTCATCATCATCATCTATCTTTTCTGCCGTCTTTTTCAACATACAGTCTTTAGCGAAGTGATTCATGCCTCCACAGTAATGGCAATCAAATCCTGAGTCTCCACCAATTTTCACTTCTTTCTTGGATTCTTCTGATTTCAACCCTACCTTTGGTTCCTCCTTAAGCTTTTCAACGCTGTAACTTCCCTGCCAGTTTCGGTTCTTATTGGCTGGGAACTTTCTTTTAATGAACTTTCTAGGATTAGACACCATCAGGGCATATTCTTTGCCAGTTAGATCGTAATCGGCAAGATCCAATTCCTCTTCTTCTTCAACATAGCTTTTTCCTTTAGAAACGAGGGCTAACGAACCCAAACTAGAAACCACACTCGTTTCCTTAGACAGTGCACTTTCATGGGATTTCAAAATTCTCACCAGTTTCGCTAGAGAATACAATTTGAACTGTTCATGTGCTTTGACAGTGGATACAACAGCCATCCATTCAGATCTTAGACCGTTCATGAAAGTAACCTTCTGTTCAATAACCTTCCTTTCGATCCCATGCTTTATCATCTTACTTAAGAGATGATTAAAGCGATCAAAAGCCTGAACCAGTTTCTCTTCGGGCTTCTGCTTGAAATCACCAAATTCAGAAAGCAAAAGAGTTTGAATCGAATGTTCCAGATCTTCATCAGTGGAATACAATTCTTTTAACATGTCCCATATCTCTTTAGCAGTAGCACAAGAAATCACCAAACGGAACGTATCTGACTGCAAAGCAAACCTAATCATCCTCAAGGCCTTGATGTTGCATTGAAACTTTTCCTTCTCGTCTTGAGGAATATCCTTTACATCATTCACAAGCTGATTGTACTCCTTCTGAGTTTTGACAATCTTTGAGGTGCTTGAGTGAGCGACTGGGTCAACAGTGATAGCTTCCCAGATTAAGTACCCATTATCCTCCGATCCAATCACATAATCTTCAAAGTGATGCGTCCAAACTTCATAATCTTGAGTATACAAGATTAGAATCCTTGTCGTAGAACCAAGCTGTTGGAGATGTTGATTTGATTGGTTTGAGAATCATCCATTGACATCGCAATGACGTTTGATCGATTACCTGTTTAAGATCAGACTTCTAATTTATCGTTAGAGTTAGATCGACGGTTAATGAGATACGTCAATATGGAACGACGGCTCAATTAATATCAATCAATGCGGAATAAAACCCAAATAACTTCTTCGGCAAAAGAGATGTGTATGAATTACACAGTCTCCTGCTCTGATACCAATTGATGAGAATAAAACTCAGATCGATTAGATCTTTCATAGGTAAAATATAAAGATCAAACAAAAACAAACATAATAATATGATGAACACATAATAGAATCAACGTTGTGCTTATGATTCAAATATAGTCACGCCTCAGCAGAGCTCGATAAAGAACTTCCACTGTAGAGGCAAGCTAGGGTTTACAAAACTGAATCAAGAAAAATAATAAAAGTTTTAACCTCAAAAGACTGCATGCATGCAGCTTAAATACTAAACCCTAGTACAAAACATGCACTGTTGGACAGGCCCAAACCGGCAACCAAAACTAGGCTAAGGACCGAGCCCATGACGCAACACTATTAGCCCAACACAAGTTGTTGATCCAAGTTCAACCAAATGGTCTTGATCCTATCAATAGAAGTTTAGATTAACTAAGAGTCCCTAGCATAAAGTGGAAAAAGTTCAATTTTAGGAGTAAGTCGGTGTTAAAACTGCATAAGCAGTAGTAGTAGTTGGAGATTCAGTTGTAAGGACGCATCTTCAGATGTTAATAAAAGATAGACCTGGAAGGAAAAGATGTAAGGATTTCCTATAGGTTTAGAACTGCAATAAGATGGTAGAGTATTGTCATGGATTTGTTCGAACTTTTATGATGTAAAGTCTCGGTTGGTGATAGAGAACACAAAAGGATCGTAAGCGATTAGTATAAATTCCTAGACATGTTTGTTTAGTTAAGAGTCACGTTAGATAGATCGTCGAGAGCAACTACATATGCGTCATTGGTATTCGGGGTAAGCTACATGTTTGCTTTAGTTATTCCTTTAGTTGATAGGTTTAAGAATTAATATAAAACTAGGATCGAATTCCAACTTTCATAGGTTGAAAAAGGACGACAGTGAGATTTTAGCATCCAAAAAGTGTAGATTAAGTACCTCTAATCAGTTGTAGCCTCAAAAGTAAAAAAAAAAAAAAAACAAAGCAAAGATCTATTATGATAAGTAGATATCAAGGAAGGATGATGATTGGGCGTCTTTGGGACAGTTAGATAATAGTAGTGAGTCTTTAAGACCACCAAAGGGTTAATCGTCAGTCTTCAGGACCAAAAGGATGATGACAAGAGCAATCTGGCATCATAATCCCAGTAGTTGGGTAGTGTTACGACGTATATTGAACAGACATATGAAAAAATTACTTGAACAATAGTTGTACCTTGATATGGGTAAATTATTTAGAGCCTTGCAAAAAGGTTGTTGGTGACCTAGTGTTCACTATAATCTAGTAGGTTGGAAGATAAACAAGCCCTATAATGAGAATGTTAACAATATTAGAGTACTGGTTCCAGGGTGTACAAAGCAATAAACCCTTTACCATAACTTTTATTTAAGCCTCAAGATGTTGGAAAACCTTAACTAGGTAGAGAAACCATTTGCAATCTATATTTTTGTGTGTTTTAAGGATACATCATAAGCCTTTTTAGAGGCATGCTCCAGAATGTGGATTCCATTAGGATGCCATAGATAAAGTTCCATAGTTAATCACTTCATAACAATTCGACCATGTGGACATTTTACATTTGAAGGCGATGGTTTGTCGTAGACCATAAAATTCTGGAAGTCCAGACCGACAAGTTCCCGATTTTGAAAGACTTTGCAATAATTTTGGGAGTACGTCCAAGGTAGAGAACGAATTCTACAGGTAATATTGATGCGAAAACATCGGCTAAATCATGAGTTGATATCGATGACTCCAACAAGATGATGTCTAGTTGTGTCAGGAACAAGATTTCGGGGATGAAATATTTGTAATTGGGGGAGAGTTGTAACACCCCATTTTCATCTTTTAGTAGGATTTAATTTAAACATTTGTTTATATAATTCAAAGTAGAAATATATTCCTTTTTAGCCAAAGTAATCGTCATAAACATGTAGGAAACGTCAATACGACATCTATAGATATACAAAACGCTCGAATCTGACTTCGTATGAAGAAGTTATGATTTTTCAAAGTTTTACGTTCAACCCTATACGACAAAGCACATCGTAAAATACGAATCAGAGACAGATTGCTTATTATCTTAAGTAATCTAAATGAAATTCGTAGTAGTCGTAAAAGCAAGAGCATGTATACGGAGAATGTCTAAATATGACTTTGTATGAAGAAGTAATGATTTTTCAAAGTTTCCGTACGATGGTATGCAACATAGAAACCAAAATTATAAAACAGTTGATTGTTAGCAGAAACAATCTAGATGAGAGTTTAATATCTCATAGATATGAACCAACTGATATAAAGACAGTTGAAAACGGATGTCGTATGAAAGAGTTATGACTTTTATACGAACTTTAACAGTGTAAACCTGTTAAAAATATAACTCAAAAAATAAAGTGAGAATTAGCCAATGGAGTCTAAATTAAAGTTGTAGTACTCATCGATAACTACATGTGGATATAAAAAAAGTAAAAAACGGAGCTCGTATGAAGAAGTTATTGAATTTACAAAATCTATGTTTTACATAGCGCAAAGAGCGTGTGACACGTGCTTCCAGAAGGTGGAGCGTGGACGAACATATTTTTTACATGTGGCAAGCAAAGGGTGGGACAACGTCGACCAGGGCGTGGCGCACTCCTTGCAGTCGCGGTGCACTTCCCTTTAAACCTGCCTATAAATAGAATTCCACCCCTCTTCATCTCTAACACAAATCTCCCTCTAGTCCAAATTTTGGAGTATTTTGGGAGTTTGAAAAAGGATATATGCCGAAATGGTCATACCTCCGAATTGTCCTGCCTGGATGATCCTTATTTTATAGGACTTAGTGAATGATCTAGCTTTCATTAACAGATTGTCATATGATTTATAAGTATAATATTATAGGTTAATACTTGTTAGAATTGTTACCCACCAGTTGGGTTGCTAGTAGAATCCCACATATAGTTAGAAATTTTATGAGTAACTATCCAGGTGAGTTTTTCTCACTATATTGTATACTCCAGTATGTATCCTCTATACGTTAGGATATAGTTTCTCTATAGTATGCTATTAAGCAATTAGACTTGTTTAGTTAGTTTCATGTTTGGCTAGACTATTTGTTTGATGCATATATTTTAATATATTATATGGGAGTTTAGGGCATACCTTCTTCGTGCTGAAGGCCAATAGACTCGGGCAGACCAACTTTACGCTGATGGCCAAAGAGCGGACTAGCATTATGTTGGAGGCAAAAAGGCATACATGGTTTATGTTGAAGGCCAAGGGGCAGACCCGCTTTATGGTGGAGGCCATTATGTGTATGCATTGTATATGTATTGTGGTATATGGTATTTTGAGGAACTCACTAAGTTTCGTGCTTACCTAGTTGATTATAAGTCTTTTCCATGTGCTTCATTGATTTGTGAGGAATGTAAGGTTTGACTGTACACACACATATTCGCAACATGTTTCAACATAATGGAACTATTCTCTGATATATTTGAATAAATAAAACAACAAATATTGTGTTGAAAATTGAGACGTTACACGTGTCTTCTGGGTATCAATAGAGAGAGAGAGAGAGAAAGAGAGAGAGAATAAGAGATGTGAGGTGGGGTAGGTGGATATTTTGGTCCCTATCTTTATTTAATATACATAAATACGTAGTAGAAAAAAAGAAAATTGAAAAATAAATATAATAAGGGAAATTTAGTCATTTCAATTTTAAGAGGGACCAAATCCAGACACAAACATGGTCAAAAGGATCACCAATCCAAAAAAAAACATGGTTTGGACCAACTCCGGAAAAATTGCATACCACAGGAATCATTTTTGCAGTTTTGTCTAGATACAAATATGACACTTACTTTGAAAGGGTAAGTATATAAGGAGTTGTAGAATTATGGAGATTTTAGTAGTTTCCCATATTTAAACAAGGATATTACATGAAATTCCACCAAAACACTAGGTTAGGTCACATTTTACATGAAGAACTTATAGTGATGTGTTATTAATCATCATATGTGAGGTGTTCAGTAGCAAGTTGAATGATGAAATAAACAAAACTTATCATCACGTGTTTGGAATAAATACTTGGGAATAAATGACATGAAGATTGGAAAATATGTATAAGGTAATTATCAAGGCCAAAGGACTTTTGACACCACCAACAACTTACATTTTAGGTAGGATTAAGACCTAGGGCATTTAATGAAATATGATGTATTGTCAAAATTTCAAGAATTAGGTAACTTGTCCTTAGGATGACCAATATGATATGTATGTTAGTAAAATGACGTGATCATGTAGGAAGTAAGAATTGACAGGTATACTGTGTAAGCATGTTGTTATAGTGAAGTGTTGTAACACCCGTGTTCCAGACTAATTTAGCTTTGTAATTATCAGGGGCTAAAGATGGGAGTTTAGGGAAAAACTATGTGCCATGACGCGGTGTAAGAATGTCCATGATGTTACATCAGATAAAAGAATGTGCATTTCATTGAGCCGCCACGACATGACATAGGTCGCCACGGCATGGCAGCTGTTCTAGCCCAATTCCATGATTCTTTTAAGGTTCTCTTCATATTTAAACCCCTCCAAGTCATTTCTAGGGTTCATTTCCAGCCAGTAACACCCTTTTACCTCAAAGAAACCCTAGACTTATTTCCCTTGGTGATTTATGGCCTTTTTGGAGTATTTGTTGGTTTAGAGAAGAAGAGAATAGGGAGGAGAAGGTGTTCTATGGGTGGATATTGCTGTTGGATTTGGTGTGTAAGCCCATAACTATAACTAGGGTGTACTTGACCCGATTGTAGCATGGTCCTTTTTGGGCTGCCTTGACCAGTGCAATTTTATAGGATGGATTTTGAGAATAAGGATATTTATGGTTTATTAATATCTTACAAGTATAATATATTAATATGAAATCATATTATTTAATTAGTATTGATCAAGAATTAATTTAGAATTAATTTTATGGTCAAAAGAGACTAATTAAATATATGGTGATTCATTATGTAAATCAATGATTCTTGTAGTTTGGGCCAACAATCCATGATTATGTAGATGGGCTAAACTAATCCATGGATAGTCCATGGAGGTTAAATCCATGGAGAATGAGAATGTGGAAAGTCATGGGTTATTATGGTTTACAAAGTGTAACCCTAGCATGTACAACACTATAAATAAGCCCTTTCTAGAGCCAAAATTGATTGCCACTTACTTTCCAAGAGGGTGAAGTTGATTTTGTGCTAGTAACCTATTCTCTCAAGCCTCCTCTTGCATTTTGATGTTTGTAAACCAATAGAGGCAGCACACTTGAGGTACTCAAGCTATCAAAGGTCAAGAACGCTACCCTACTCAAGAGGTAAGCATCCAAACTAAGTTTTTATTGTATAGCTTTAATTGTATGCTAGCTAGGGAGAATGCTTTGGAAAAATTGAAAATGCATGTATTATTAGAGAAAACATAGATCCAAAGCATTTAGGGTTGCATGTGCACCATAGGAATCTTATAGTGCTCAAAACCCAACAGTGGTATCAGAACCTAGGATTGTTTTCTATTATATTTGATGCTTATTAGTTTTTAAAGCTGAAAAAGACGAAATTTTGGCCTCTGACTGGTGAACTCGTCGAGTCCATGAACAGACTCAACGAGTCCACTCAGTAACAAAGCAACTCGCTGAGTCTAGTTCATGCACTCGACGAGTTGAAGGCTCTGTTTGCAGAATTTCGAGTTTCTTGTCCTGGTTTGGATTGGGAACACCACCACAAAGGGGTGAAGGTCTGTTGGATCTCATACACACTAATGTGTGTGGACCATTCAGAACTGCCATAATAGATGCTAACCACTTCTATGTGACTTTTACTGATGATTACAGCAGGTATGGCTATATCTACTTAATCAAGCATAAGTCAGAAACCTTTGATAAGTTCAAAGTTTTTAAGCAAGAAGTGGAGAATCAATTGGAGAGGAAGATAAAGATGTTGCAATCCGATCGAGGAGGTGAGTATCTTAGTATCGAGTTCCTTGAATATCTTAAGGAATGTGGAATTGTTTCACGATTGACGCCACCTAGGTCACCACAGCTTAATGGTGTGGCTGATAGGCGCAATAGAACCTTGCTAGACATGGTTCGTTCCATGATGAGTCGAGCTTCGTTACATATCTCATTATCGGGGTATGCCTTAGAGACTGCCTTCCATATCCTTAATCTAGTCCCTATCAAAAAGGTTTCCATAACACCTCACGAGATGTGGACAGGGAAGGTTCCATTGTTAGACCACATCAAAGTTTGGGGTTGTAAGGCTTTCGTGAGACATGAGACTCATGACAAGCTCGAACCTCGGAGTGAGCGATGTATTTTCATCGGCTACCCGCAAAATTCCTTTAGATATCTCTTCTATAGGCTGAGTGACAATGTTGTCTTCGTTGCGAGGAGAGGAGTCTTTCATGAGAGAGAGCTCATATGCCAAAAGGACAGGGGAGGCAAATTTACCTTGAAGAGATTCAAGATTCAAGTGGTGAAGGAACCTCAAACACCAGCAATCAACCTGAGGAGGAAACTCCGGTTGACCCAATTGATGAGTCTATACCTCTCATATGTTCCAGTAGAGTTAGTGTTCCACCTGTGTTATATGGTTTTCATATAACAGTTGAAGGTGATACATTTATCAGTGAAAGCACACTGGTAAATTTGGATGAACCTAATAACTATAGGGAAACTATGGCAAGCCCCGAGTCTGTAAAATGGAAAGAGGCTATGGACAGCGAGATTCAGTCCATGTATGACAATCAAGTTTGGAACATGGTTGACACTGTACCGGGTCGTAAGACAGTCGGGTGCAAATAGATCTTCAAGAACAAGACTAACATGGATGGGAAAGTACTCACATATAAGGCATGACTGGTTGCGAAGGGCTTTACTCAAACTCCGGGAGTTGACTATGATGAGACGTTCTCACTAGTAGCGAAGATTAAATCTATAAGGGTTATGCTAGCCATAATTGCATTTCATAACTATGAAATATGGCAAATGGATGTCAAAACCGCTTTCCTTAATGGAAAGTTGGCTGAAGATGTTTACATGAGTCATCCAGAGGGTTTTGTCAATGTAAAGTACCCTAATAGAGTGTGTAAGCTTGAAAAATCCATTTATGGATTAAAACAAGCATCTCGTAGATGGAATCTTTGTTTTGATGAGAAAGTCAAACACTTTGGATTTTCGAGAAGTGAGGATGAGTCCTACGTATATGTGAAAGCTAGTGGGAGTATAGTGAGCTTTCTAGTATTGTATTTAGATGACATACTGCTCATAGGAAACGCCATCCCAACCTTGCAAGAGGTTAAGTCATGGCTTGGGAAGTGTTTCACTATGAAGGACCTCGGAGAAGCTGCCTATATCCTAGGGATAACGCTACTAAGATACATGAGTAAAAGAGTAATAGGACTTAGTTAAAGTACCTACTTGGACAAGGTGTTGAAGCGTTTTAGCATGGAGAACTCCAAGAAAGGTAACCTACCTATCATACGCAATACCAAACTGAGTAAGAATTAGAGTCCGAGTACAGAGGCTGAGATAGCACAGATGAGTTGTATTCAATATGCTTCTGCAGTTGGCTCTATCATGTATGCTATGACTTGTACTCGCCCTGATGTGGCCTTTACTTTGAGCATGGTCAGCAGATTTCAAGGGAATCCTGGTAAAGCTCATTGGACTACAGTGAAGAACATTCTCAAGTACATGTGGAGGACTAAGGACTGGGTCCTTACCCTTGGTGGGAGTGATGACTTGAGAGTGACACGGTATAGCGATGCCAGCTTTCAAACCGACCGAGATAATTTCAGCTCTCAGTCGGGCTGGATATTTACTCTAAATGGAGGAGCAGTGACATGGAAAAGTTCCAAGCAGGAGACTGTAGCTGATTCAATGTGCGAATCAGTGTACATAGCAGCAAGCGAAGCATCGAAGAAGGCGATATGGTTGAAAAACTTCATCGGAGACCTTGGAGTCATTCCATCCATAAAGGAGCCTTTGGACATTTTCTGCAATAATAAAGGGGCGGTTGCCTTAACCAAGGAACCGAGAGATTATGGTAGATCTATACATATCGACAAAAAATACTACTTCATAAGACATCAAGTAGAAGGACACCTTGTGGTGAAGGGGAGATCGTCAGAGGAGAACCCAGCAGATCCTCTTATAAAGGGACTGAACTGGGTTAAGCACTTGTAGCATGCAAGGGGCATTGGGCTAACGGACGATATTACTTTTAGTGGTTAGATAAATAGAAACTTGTAATAGCTAAATTGTAATTGACATTTGATGATTAAATAAAAGGAGTTTTATTTATAAGTAAAGTGACTGTATTGTGTCAATCATTTACTATTGTTTCACTTTGCATGTTTTGACTTGCAGAATAATAAGATTTATTCAAAGTATCCACAGTCGATCATACGTTAGAAGTAAGTATGAAAGAAGACTGTCATGAGTTTGCTTGTAGATTGTCTAAGGTGTTAGGCATAGCAACAGTTTGCTACACCATTCATGAATACTTCTGAAATAAGATTTGAGTATTGGATCAACCCGCGCTCACTTGAATCACTTCATGGAATTTATCATGAGTAATCGTGAGACGATAATATCATATAAGTCTTCAAGCCTAGATATATGAGTTATTGACTATGAATTAGTTGTGCATTGATGATACGAAAACACATCAGTAACTTGATGTTATAAAACGTATCGTTGTGCATGATTTAATAAGTAGTTAGTACAAGCATATAATGTCGAAGTTTATCTGTTCCCTTTTATCCTAGGAGGATTAAAAGCGATATCTTGGGCCCTCGATGAGTCTGTTTTAACTTATGTACCAGGCCCGGTTGTGACAACCTGAAATTTCCAATTGTACGAACCTCATCTATTCAATAGAAGCTAGTTCAGTTTCAGTGATTTTCAAGCTTTTCCGAACAAGTTTGTGTACATTAGGGTTTATGTTTTAGATGATATCAGGAGAGTGGATACTCCTGGTTTTGTGAAACTTGGGCATTTCAAGTTTCATAATGTTACAGTCCAATATCAGGAATAAAAATATTTTCTGCCAAAATATTCCAGGACTATAAATAGTTTCTGAATGAAATTAATTCATTATTTACAATTCCAAATAGAGAAACGCCATATTCTCTCTGACGGATCTTCGGGTTTTCATCCCAGATTGTGAGTCTACTTTTCTATATGTGTTTCAATACTTGTTAGGTGCTTATTAACATAAATTACATGTTTAGATTACAAGATCCGGGAGTTTACCGCCCAAGAACGTTCTTGGGGAGTAAACTCCAAAATGGAACATAAAGGCTTCCTAGTCCCGATTCCTTGTTAGACAACTTGTTTAGGGGTTAGGGTATGATCTTTATAGGCCAAAAAGCTTCCAAGAATCACAAGATATAGGAGTTTACGGCCAAGGAACTTCCTTGGGCCATAAACCCCTTTTCAAGGGCTTAATGTGCCCTAAAACTTCCCCAAATACTTAAGGACTTTACCCACTAGTACTTGTGCTTATTTAGAACATCAAAAACCCATCAAAATCACAATTTAGTAGGATTTTACGGCCAAGAACTCCTCTTGGGCCGTAAACCCCTTTTACTAAGGGAAAAATGCACATCAATCACACCTTAAGCCTTAAGACAATTTACCTTGAACCCTTGGGACTAGAATGGAGAGTAGAACACATAAAAATCACTCCTTGAAAGGAGTTTACGGCCAAGGAACATATCTTGGGCCGTAAACTCCAAGTGAAGGCACAAAAGTGTGCCGCTTGTCCCCATAAGCCTTAGATAAATTCATGGAAGCCATCCTTGATGTTTAAGTTCCTTAAAACAATTAAAAGCCATCACCCCATAGGAGTTTACGGCCGTAAACTCTAGGGTGAATGGACTTTGGGCCGTAAACTCCACAATGGAGTATCCTAGGGCCTTAAACTACTTCATGTGTTATTCCAACAAAGCTAGGAGTGTTCTAGAAGCAAGATAGCACCACAAAACACCCAAAACCACCCTTTGAGGAGTTCACGGCCATAAACCCATGAGTTTACGGCCGTAAACTACAAGGTGTGGGGTTTGTTGGGTGGTGAACTCCTATACAAGGCTATTTGATGTTTCAAACCCTTTTGCCTTGTCCCGTAGCAACTTAGATGCAACCATTTGGACCTTAAACACTCATAAAAGTGTTTACATGTTTTCTAAGAGTATTAACTTATTTATTTAAGTTATTATTTGTCTAATTAGTTATATATATGCTTATTATATGATAACTAGGCTCGTGCGTGTAAACCAGTCTCCGTTTGCCACCTAGCACGGTAGCCGACACTGCAATTCAAACGACTCACCACAAGTGAGTTCATACCCCTTGAATCAACCTTTGAAATGATTTTAAATGTTTTATAACACTTTATGGGGGGGGGGGGGGTATACAAGTCTAATACTTATAATTTATTGCTTCAATCACATGTGATTGTGTTTAATCACATGTGATTAATAACTAGGAAAACAACGATTTTCACCACTGTTCAAACTGTTTTTCAAACTGCTTTACTATTGAAATGTTTTACAAACTGTTTTACTATCCAAACTTACTTATAGACTGTGATTCAAACAAATGCTTCTTATACTTAAACTGTTTTATCAACTTATGCCTTCAAAATGTTTTATAGATCGACATCAAGTCAATCTTCTCTTGAAATTATATTTATGCTTCAAATGTTTTATGAAAACTTATTTATGCTTTTATATATCCAATTGCATGCCCATATATGTATAGATATATAAATAATGTTCAAAGGGCTTAGGAAGGCCATCCGCCATATTTCCTTTTCCTCGATTTGGATGTGCTCTGGTGGGATTTCGGGTGACCATCCGAAGGTCGTTTCCATATTACTTATATATCATATATACATGTATAGACATAAAAGTACTTCCATATTCATACTCATTAGTACATCATTAGTTGGTTACCATCGGGGTAACGCAGGATCAATACATATACAGATATACTAGAAACAATACATATACAGATATACTAGAAACAATACATATACAGATATACTAGAAACAATACATATACAGATATACTATAAACAATACATATACAGATATACTAGAAACAATACATATATACAGATATACTAGAAACAAGTACATATACAGATATACTAGAAACAATACATATACAGATATACTAGAAACAATACATATACAGATATACTAGAAACAATACATATACAGATATACGAGAAACATTACATATACATGAATACGATATCAATTGTGATCCACTGTGTCGGAGCATGCCTTAAATGTCATGGCCCGAGTTGTAGCCAGAATTCTCTTGGAGGGAGAGCGTGAGTTTGCGTATAGATCTATACTGGATTGACTATCCTACACCTTGCTGCTAGCTACAGCCGGACCTGCAGGTTTGCGGGTGCTAAACGTTATTACTTTATTACGACCATTCATTATGTCGTTGTTACCAGTCGATAGCATGGTGCAATTTATCACAATATACCTTAAAATAAATCCGGTTTAAGGTAGTAATAATTAGTACAACAGTAGTCTTATTATACAAAGCTACAGTACTACAATGATTTACCCATTACATATTTTAGTGATAACATCACTTAAGCATTAATGTACAAACTATATTTTTAACAAATGATAGTTATACTTGGGTAATTACATACTTTTACAACAGACAGGTTTACAAAACAGTTTAGCCTTGGTAGAAGGTTACTTTTATAGAAAATATAGGATTTTCTGAGAGATTCAAACTTTTACAAACACTTTCAAACATTTGCTTACATTTTTACAAACTTATACATTGAGGCAGGTTCAAACGTTTTTACAAGAAACATTGACACTAAAATACTTATGAACTCACCAGCTTAATGCTGATAAACTCTTTCAAAATAACTTGTATTCTCAGGTCATCAGTAGACAGGTACCGAGGCCAGCTTTTGAGAAGATGGAGTGCATTCAAGACTCATCTCATATTATTTTGTGTTTCATTATTTTTGGTGTCTATAACTGTACATAACACACTTGTATTAAAATTATATATTTAATGCAATGGATGATGTTGTTTGCTTATTTACATTTACTGTATTGTGATACTATACATGACGTCCTCCGCCCCAGAACGTTTCCGCCGTTCTTGGTTTTGGGGTGTGACAGATTGGTATCAGAGCATTGTTTATAGTGAATCAAGTATATCAACCCATAAAAGATATACTAATCTATAAACCCAAAAGGGACTAAAACACTCTGACCAAGAGTCTATACTTTAAATAATAAAATATTTAATTAAGTATACTAGTCTGCATTCATACTAAAATCAGTGTCACAATGACAAGAACAAAAGTATTACGATTGTTGAATATCACAAGTGAGCTCGGGGATGTATGGTCAGTCCTGGGAATGGCATAGCCTGATCAACTATGCTGGTCCTAGGAGTGATTAGCATATGCCCTAGAATGGTTGTGATATGTTAACAAGTCTAAAAACTTACCAACAATACCACAAGAAGATCAGTAGAACTTAAACTTAAAATACTATCAGTGTATTTTGTGCTGCTAGTTACACGTATACTATATTCTTATACCTCTCTTCTCGCGTAGATCTAAATGGCTGGATTTCATCATGGCGACCCGTACTTTCCCAATGAAGGCAATGCCGGGTGGATCGATGAAGAGCCTGAAGATGAGCATCCAATCCCTTTGGATGATCACCTCGCAGAAGGCTTTTCTGATGGATCTGACTCTGAGCCTGAAGTCAACAACCTACCGCTCGTAGGTCAAGCCCCGAACAACAACCCTCGACCAGCGTTGCCAGGTCCTACACCCATGTGGGCAAACAATCTGAATCGCTGGAGTGATGAGCAGGGTCAGCCCTTACCATACTTTGGGGATCGAACCTTTTACAACATCAGTGATGGTGGCTCTGCTGACAGAGCTCTGTCGGTAATCATCCGCAGAATAGCTCGTAATGTCGAGCAAGGTCGAGCAGCCATCGACCGGGTCATGGAGGTTGATGCCAACTCAGGTGTCAACACCGTCCGCATTCGCCGTCTTGAAGAAGACATGGAACGGACCCGGAGAACCAACGAAACTCTGCAGCAACAGCTGGCTGCCTCCCGTGCTGAAGTCTTAGAACTTCGAGCTCGTCAGAGAACTCAGGACCGACACCTTCAAGAGGTGTTTCGCCAAGTGTCCGACCTCAGGGCTCACCCGAGGAATTCCCATCCCCATTAGATGATGTCTAGTACATCTCTGTCTTTTGATTTAGGGATAGCCTTGAACTTATGTGCTCTAAGTAGCACTTGTCTGTAAAATATTCCTAACTTTCGATACTCTAATTAGGAATCTAGGACTGTCAGTCTTGTCCTTATGGTATGATGTAAGACCTACTGTTAGGTCGATTTTCCTTGAACTTATTACATCAGTAATACCCGTACTATTGAAATCTATCTAATCTGTGGGAAAAATTTGTACACTTGTGTATTCCTACTAATATTTCTTATTGTGATTTCAAGCACTCATTCAAACTATTGGGCTATGGTTAGTTAGTCCATGAGTCACTCTCACGTTGCTTACAAATTGATTCTTATCATCCTTCTTGTCTTTATAAACTTATAGCTGAAGGATGCCTCCTCGCAAATCTCCCAGGAATAGGAATAATCATGTACCTCCACCGCTTCCACCGCCTGCGGTCATCGATACTGCAGCCCTGAATGTTGCCGTAGCTGCAGCAGTGGCAACTGCCATGGCTCAGTATCACTCATCAGATGCTAGCAGAGGTGGAACCCCTGTGGAATCTATTCCGATCGAAATCCCTGTGCGCTCAAGGGAGTGCTCTTACAAGGATTTCACAAACTGCAAGCCGAAGCCTTTCTATGGCACCGGCGGAGTCATTGCTCTCTCGCAATGGTTCGAGAAGACTGAATCAGTCTTCGAAATCTGTTCGTGCCCTGCTGCATTTAAAGTGAAATATGCCGCGTGCACCTTTGAGGATAAAGCCCTAACGTGGTGGAACGGCCACGTCAAAGCCCTAACTCTCGTTGTGGCTAACGCCATGGGCTGGGAAACAATGAAGGACCTCATGACTGAGGAGTACTGCCCTAAGGGCGAAGTCCAGAAGTTAGAACATGAACTCTGGAACCTGACCATGAAGGGCACCGATGTGATCGCTTACACTGCTCACTTTAGCGAACTGGTGGCCCTATGCCCCAATATGGTTCCCACTGAAGGGAAGAAAATTGAACGGTATGTATGGGGGCTAATGCCTCCGTACCAGGGGAATGTCTTAGCATCCAACCCCGCTACCTTCGACAGTGCCAAGCGATTGGCACAAAGACTTATTGACCATGGAGTCAAGACCCCTGCAACCACAACCACTCAAGCCATCCCAGAACCCTCCAAACCCGCTGGCAACAAGCGGAAATTCTGGGATGAGAAGAAGAAGCAGCGAGCTTCAAAGAAACAGCAAATCGTAGCAGTACATGCTGCGGTAGCCCCTACTGCTGTTACTGCTCCGGGGAAGCAGTATTCTGGAAGTTTGCCGAAGTGCAACAAATGTAACTTCCACCACAACGGCGCCTTCTGTGAAATGCAGTGTAACAACTGCCACAGAAAAGGACACACCGTCCGATTCTGTAAGTTCCCGGCGCAACCGATCTCCCAAGTTCCTGGCTCAGGCGCGAGCCCAACTTGCTATGGATGTGGCGAAACAGGCCACTTTAAGAGGGACTGCCCTAAGGCGAGGAATACTGGAGGAGCAGGGAGGGTACTAGCAATAGGCCACGGGGAAGCAGTCGCTGACCCGACAGTGGTGACTGGTACGTTCCTCCTTGATAACTCCTATGCATGCATTCTGTTCGATAGTGGAGCGGAGCGAAGCTTCGTAAACCACAAATTTGCTCGCATGCTTAAGCAACAACCACACGCACTTAATGAACAATTCACAGTAGAAATGGCCAATGGGAAAACTGAAAGTACTAATAGCATATACTTAGGTTGTCTTCTAACCTTAGATAACCATTCATTCCCAATCGACCTTATGTCGGTCTCAATAAAAAGTTCCGACGTTATTATCGGCATGGATTGGTTAAGTCTTTATCGCGCCGACATCATGTGCTACGAGAAAGCAGTCCGTCTAAACCTCCCGTCTAACGAAACGCTTATAGTCTACGGCGACAAACCTGGTGCGAGTCTTCGCATTATATCTAGTATTCAAGCACAGAAATATCTGCGCAAAGAATACCACGCATTCCTTGCTCACGTCGTCGACACGAACCTAGAAACGAAAGAACTAAAGAACCTCCCAGTAGTGAGCGACTTCCCCGACATTTTCCCAGCAGAACTACCCGGGTTACCTCCGCAACGACAAGTCGAGTTCAGAATCGACTTAGTCCCAGGAGCTACCCCAGTAGCCAAGTCGCCCTACCGTTTAGCACCAGCCGAGATGCAAGAACTCTCTGGTCAACTTAACGAACTGCTCAGCAAGGGCTTTATAAGACCAAGTTTCTCTCCTTGGGGAGCACCGGTCTTGTTCGTTAAAAAGAAAGACGGATCATTCCATATGTGTATTGACTACAGAGAACTCAACAAATTAACGATCAAAAATCGTTACCCTCTGCCACACATAGACGATCTATTCGACCAACTGCAAGGGGCGAACTATTTTTCCAAGATTGATCTGAGATCCGGATATCACCAGTTATGAGTGCTAGAGGAGGATGTGCCGAAGACAGCCTTCCGAACTCGTTACGGACACTACGAGTTCGTGGTGATGCCATTCGGATTGACCAATGCGCCCGCAGTCTTCATGGATCTGATGAATAGAGTATGCCAACCTTACTTAGATCAGTTCGTCATCGTTTTCATTGACGACATCCTGATCTACTCCCGAAGTAAGAAAGAGCATGGTGATCATCTGCGACAAGTTCTAGAGACATTACGAAAGGAGAAACTTTATGCGAAGTTCTCGAAATGTGAATTTTGGATCCGAAGAGTCGAATTCTTAGGACACGTGGTGAGCGAAGAGGGAATCCACGTGGACCCATCCAAAATAAAAGCCATTGAGAACTGGTCAGCACCAAAGACACCTACAGAAATTCGTCAATTTCTAGGTCTCGCTGGCTACTACCGCAGGTTCATTCAGAACTTCTCACGAATAGCGAAGCCTCTTACGACCCTGACCCAGAAAGGCGTGGCCTTTGACTGGGAAGAGAAGCAAGAAAGAGCGTTCCAAACGCTCAAACGAGCCTTGTGCACCGCACCAATACTATCCCTTCCAGAAGGGATAGAAGACTTCGTAGTCTATTGCGATGCATCCAATCAAGGACTCGGATGTGTTCTGATGCAGCGAGGTAAGGTCATCGCCTACGCCTCGAGACAGCTAAAGACACATGAGGTTAACTACACGACCCACGATCTTGAACTAGGAGCAATAGTGTTTGCTCTGAAGATCTGGAGACATTACTTGTATGGAACGAAGAGCACTATCTTTACCGACCACAAGAGTTTACAACACATTTTCGATCAGAAGGAGCTCAACATGAGACAACGACGATGGGTCGAGCTACTCAGTGACTACAAATGTGATATTCGTTATCATCCGGGTAAAGCCAACGTAGTAGCAGACGCCCTAAGTCGGAAAGAATATTCTGGTCGCAAGGTCAAGTCATTATCCATAACCATCCATTCACACTTGACTAAGCAAATTCAGGCGGCTCAGCTTGAGGCCATGAAACCTGAAAATGTGTCGAGTGAATCCCTTAGGGGAATGGACAAGAACTTCGAAGCCAAGGGTGACGGAGCTTTATATTTCATGAACCGGATCTGGACACCGAAACACGGTGGATTCCGAGACTTGGTCATGACCGAGGCGCACAACACTCGGTATTCCGTCCACCCAGGTTCAGATAAGATGTATCTGGATCTTAAAAAGCTATACTGGTGGCCTAATATGAAAGCAGAGATTGCTACCTTCGTAAGTAAATGCCTTACTTGCGCGAAGGTTAAGGTCGAGTACCAGAAGCCCTCTGGTTTACTGCAACAACCAGAGATCCCGGAATGGAAGTGGGAGCGGATCACTATGGATTTCATAACCAAGTTGCCCAAGACGACGGGTGGACTTGACACCATATGGGTCATCGTTGATAGATTGACCAAGTCTGCACACTTCCTACCTATCAAAGAAACCGACAAGATGGAGAAACTTACGAGAACATACATTAGGGAAATTGTACGGTTGCATGGTGTACCTATTTCCATTATCTCCGATAGAGATAGTAGGTTCACCTCAAGGTTTTGGCAATCCCTACAACATTCCCTAGGAACAAGGATAGACATGAGCACAGCCTACCATCCACAGACCAACGGACAGAGTCAGAGAACCATCCAAACACTGGAAGATATGTTGCGAGCCTGTGTGATTAGTTTTGGGAAAGCATGGGATACTCATTTACCCCTTGTCGAATTTTCCTATAATAACAGTTATCACACGAGCATCAAGGCTGCTCCATTCGAAGCTCTCTACGGACGCAAGTGCAGATCTCCTCTATGCTGGGCTGAGGTTGGTGATACCCAACTGGCAAGAGGGCAAGCTTCCGACAGTACTCTCACTGGTCCGGAAATCATTCGGGAAACGACAGAGAAAATCGTTCAGATCCGTGAACGATTGAAAGCCTCTAGAGACCGACAGAAGAGCTATGCCGATAAACGAAGAAAACCTTTGGAATTTCAGGTGGGAGACCGAGTCCTTCTCAAAGTCTCACCCTGGAAAGGCTTGATACGCTTCGGCAAGCGTGGGAAGCTTAATCCGAGGTACATAGGGCCTTTCGAGATTCTTGTCAGAGTCGGCCCCGTAGCTTACAAACTTGATCTACCCGACACACTGCGTAACGTACATTCTACATTCCACGTATCTAACTTGAAAAAGTGTCTGTCCGACGAGACTCTCGTAATCCCACTCGACGAGATCGAGATCAACGAGAGCCTCAACTTCGTGGAAGAACCTGTAGAAATCATGGACCGTGAGGTCAAGCAGACGAAACAAAGCCGTATCCCTATCGTGAAGGTTTGCTGGAACGCCAAGCGAGGACCGGAATTCACTTGGGAACGCGAGGATCAGATGAAGTTGAAATACCCTCATCTTTTCGCTTAATTGTTTGTAACTTTTATTTGCTTAAATTCTAATTTCGGGACGAAATTCCCTCTATCAGGGGGATGATGTAACAACCTGAAATTTCCAATTGTACGAACCTCATCTATTCAATAGAAGCTAGTTCAGTTTCAGTGATTTTCAAGCTTTTCCGAACAAGTTTGTGTACATTAGGGTTTATGTTTTAGATGATATCAGGAGAGTGGATACTCCTGGTTTTGTGAAACTTGGGCATTTCAAGTTTCATAATGTTACAGTCCAATATCAGGAATAAAAATATTTTCTGCCAAAATATTCCAGGACTATAAATAGTTTCTAAATGAAATTAATTCATTATTTACAATTCCAAATAGAGAAAAGCCATATTCTCTCTGACGGATCTTCGGGTTTTCATCCCAGATTGTGAGTCTACTTTTATATATGTGTTTCAATACTTGTTAGGTGCTTATTAACATAAATTACATGTTTAGATTACAAGATCCGGGAGTTTACCACCCAAGAACGTTCTTGGGGAGTAAACTCCAAAATGGAACATAAAGGCTTCCTAGTCCCGATTCCTTGTTAGACAACTTGTTTAGGGGTTAGGGTATGATCTTTATAGGCCAAAAAGCTTCCAAGAATCACAAGATATAGGAGTTTACGGCCAAGGAACTTCCTTGGGCCGTAAACCCCTTTTCAAGGGCTTAATGTGCCCTAAAACTTCCCCAAATACTTAAGGACTTTACCCACTAGTACTTGTGCTTATTTAGAACATCAAAAACCCATCAAAATCACAAGTTAGTAGGAGTTTACGGCCAAGAACTCCTCTTGGGCCGTAAACCCCTTTTACTAAGGGAAAAATGCACATCAAGCACACCTTAAGCCTTAAGACAATTTACCTTGAACCCTTGGGACTAGAATGGAGAGTAGAACACATAAAAATCACTCCTTGAAAGGAGTTTATGGCCAAGGAACATATCTTGGGCCGTAAACTCCAAGTGAAGGCACAAAAGTGTGCCGCTTGTCCCCATAAGCCTTAGATAAATTCATGGAAGCCATCCTTGATGTTTAAGTTCCTTAAAACAATTAAAAGCCATCACCCCATAGGAGTTTACGGCCGTAAACTCTAGGGTGAATGGACTTTGGGCCGTAAACTCCACAATGGAGTATCCTAGGGCCTTAAACTACTTCATGTGTTATTCCAACAAAGCTAGGAGTGTTCTAGAAGCAAGATAGCACCACAAAACACCCAAAACCACCCTTTGAGGAGTTCACGGCCATAAACCCATGAGTTTACGGCCGTAAACTCCAAGGTGTGGGGTTTGTTGGGTGGTGAACTCCTATACAAGGCTATTTGATGTTTCAAACCCTTTTGCCTTGTCCCGTAGCAACTTAGATGCAACCATTTGGACCTTAAACACTCATAAAAGTGTTTACATGTTTTCTAAGAGTATTAACTTATTTATTTAAGTTATTATTTGTCTAATTAGTTATATATATGCTTATTATATGATAACTAGGCTCGTGCGTGTAAACCAGTCTCCGTTTGCCACCTAGCACGGTAGCCGACACTGCAATTCAAACGACTCACCACAAGTGAGTTCATACCCCTTGAATCAACCTTTGAAATGATTTTAAATGTTTTATAACACTTTATGGGGGGGGGGGGTATACAAGTCTAATACTTATAATTTATTGCTTCAATCACATGTGATTGTGTTTAATCACATGTGATTAATAACTAGGAAAACAACGATTTTCACCACTGTTCAAACTGTTTTTCAAACTGCTTTACTATTGAAATGTTTTACAAACTGTTTTACTATCCAAACTTACTTATAGACTGTGATTCAAACAAATGCTTCTTATACTTAAACTGTTTTATCAACTTATGCCTTCAAAATGTTTTATAGATCGACATCAAGTCAATCTTCTCTTGAAATTATATTTATGCTTCAAATGTTTTATGAAAACTTATTTATGCTTTTATATATACAATTGCATGCCCATATATGTATAGATATATAAATAATGTTCAAAGGGCTTAGGAAGGCCATCCGCCCTATTTCCTTTTCCTCGATTTGGATGTGGTCTGGTGGGATTTCGGGTGACCATCCGAAGGTCGTTTCCATATTACTTATATATCATATATACATGTATAGACATAAAAGTACTTCCATATTCATACTCATCAGTACATCATTAGTTGGTTACCATCAGGGTAACGCAGGATCAACATATATACAGATATACTAGAAACAATACATATAGAGATATACTAGAAACAATACATATACAGATATACTAGAAACAAGTACATATACAGATATACTAGAAACAATACATATACAGATATACTAGAAACAATACATATACAGATATACTAGAAACAATACATATACAGATATACTAGAAACAATACATATACAGATATACTAGAAACAATACATATACAGATATACTAGAAACAATACATATACAGATATACGAGAAACATTACATATACATGAATACGATATCAATTGTGATCCACTGTGTCGGAGCATGCCTTAAATGTCATGGCCCGAGTTGTAGCCAGAATTCTCTTGGAGGGAGAGCGTGAGTTTGCGTATAGATCTATACTGGATTGACTATCCTACACCTTGCTGCTAGCTACAGCCGGACCTGCAGGTCTGCGGGTGCCAAACGTCATTACTTTATTACGACCATTCATTATGTCGTTGTTACCAGTCGATAGCATGGTGCAATTTATCACAATATACCTTAAAATAAATCCGGTTTAAGGTAGTAATAATTAGTACAACAGTAGTCTTATTATACAAAGCTACAGTACTACAATGATTTACCCATTACATATTTTAGTGATAACATCACTTAAGCATTAATGTATAAACTATATTTTTAACAAATGATAGTTATACTTGGGTAATTACATACTTTTACAACAGACAGGTTTACAAAACAGTTTAGCCTTGGTAGAAGGTTACTTTTATAGAAAATATAGGATTTTCTGAGAGATTCAAACTTTTACAAACACTTTCAAACATTTGCTTATATTTTTACAAACTTATACATTGAGGCAGGTTCAAACGTTTTTACAAGAAACATTGACACTAAAATACTTATGAACTCACCAGCTTAATGCTGATAAACTCTTTCAAAATAACTTGTATTCTCAGGTCATCAGTAGACAGGTACCGAGGCCAGCTTTTGAGAAGATGGAGTGCATTCAAGACTCATCTCATATTATTTTGTGTTTCATTATTTTTGGTGTCTATAACTGTACAGGACACACTTGTATTAAAATTATATATTTAATGCAATGGATGATGTTGTTTGCTTATTTACATTTACTGTGTTGTGATACTATACATGACGTCCTCCGCCCCAGAACGTTTCCACCGTTCTTGGTTTTAGGGTGTGACACCGGTCAAACCTAAATTGATGTATTCAGTTATGTTCTATGTAAGACGAATCAGAAATCGGGAAAAAAATTGTTGGACAATAAGTATGACAGTGTTCCATGTATTTGTCCAGATGATATCTTGAGAACAGAGGATTATATGATCCCTTATCTAAAGGATGTGTCACTGATTGGGTCAGAGTTGACAGCGGCTTTTGAAAGCTTACGATTGCTAAGTCGGATCCTGAATTTACATTGGCAGCTATAGTTATTAGACTTATCAAAGTGGGAGACTATTGTATTTGGTGTCTAAGCCCATAACTATAAATATGATGTACTTGACCTGATTGTAGCATGGTCCTTTTTAGGTTGCCTTCACCAGTGCAATTTGATAGGATGGATTTTGAGAATAAGGTTATTTATGGTTTTTTAATATATTACAAATATAATATATTAATATGAAATCATATTATTTAATTAGTATTGATCAAGAATTAATTTGGAATTAATTTTTGTGGTCAAAAGAGACTAATTAAATATATGGGGATTGATTATGTAAATCAATGATTCTTGTAGTATGGGCCAACGATCCATGATTATGTAGATGGGCTAAACTAATCCATGGATAGTCCATGGAGGTTAAATCCATGGAGCATGAGAATGCAGAAAGTCATGGGTCATTAGGGTTTACAAAGTGCAACCCTAGCATGTGCAACACTACAAAATAAGCCCTTCCAAGAGCCAAAATTGGTTGCCACTTACTTTCCAAGAGGGTGAAGTTGATTTTGTGCTAGTAACCTATTCTCTCAAGCCTCCTCTTGCATTTTAGTGTTTGTGAACCAATAGAGGCACCACACTTGAGGTGCTCAAGCTATCAAAGGTCAAGAACTCTACCCTACTCAAGAGGTAAGCATCTAAACTAAGTTTATATTGTATAGCTTCAATTGTATGCTAGCTAGGGAGAATGCTTTGGAAAAATTGAAAATGCATGTATAACTAGAGAAAACATAGATCCAAAGCATTTAGGATTGCATGTGTACCATAGGAGTGTTATAGTGATCAAAACTCAACAATTGCAAGGAAACAACATCCTCAACATCTCACATTGCTTTTGAACCTTTGTAAGTGTCAAAGGTTCAAAATTTATGGCTTGAAGTGGTTAGATCTAAGATATTGTCCCATGTTGTTCATGTCTAAGAAAGTTTCAATAGAAGGAACACATAAAATTGGGAGCTTTACGACTCTCTTGAGTCCTATGAGCAACATATATTGTAGATATAGACTTTGATTGGGGGTTCTTGACCTTGCATGAGATTTTGGTCATATTAGCTCATTTTGGACTAAATTGCATTCTAGACATGTATTGGACATGCATGTCTATAAAGCTTCCATCTTTATACTAGATCTGGTATTAGAAACTCCTATGGAGTGATTGGGTTAAGGACTTTTTTGGATTAAGGGCTTAATGGTTAAGACATTGTTGTACCTAGCCTCATTTGGACCTAGGGTTTGAGATCTTGACCTCTTTCAACGTCTTAATGGATAAAGTTGGAAACTTTATTTATTTAGATCATAGAATGGACGATATCTGACCTTTGGAGGTCTTGGAATTGAAGAAAATGGCTTAATTTGTTATGTTTTTGGAAACCCAGTGCCCACGATGTGGCTCTTGGCCGCCACGACTTGGCGACTAGGAAATGCCCGTCTGTTCGATTGTATGAGGGCCATGGTGTGGCGATAGATGGTCACGACGTGGCAGTTGACTAAAGTCAACATTGACTGTTGACTTTTGGCATGGGTTGACTTTTGGTTAAATTTCTATTTTTAGTAGTTAGACTTAGGGTTTACCTCATGTGGATTGTCAGGAGGTGTTTAAGACCCATCTTTTGGTGGTGAGAGCTGTTAGTTGTGGTCGGGTGCAACATTGAGCTGAGTTTTAGTCGGGTTTATGATTTAGATAAGTCTCCTCACTATACTTATGGGTCGAAGGCACTAATATGGGCCCACTGGATATTATATACATAGGAAAACTAGTTGGTGGCCCATGGCAATTGTAAAAAAGACCTAGATGTGGCTCCCGATAAATTGTATGCAAGAGCAGGGTCCGGAACCTGATAGTTATATGTAGGATGCAAGTTGTCTTTGTGATGGTTGCATGGAAGACCAGGAGGTGGCTATGGTTGACACTCAACATTCTCTATTCTATGCATGGTATGTGGTATTTTGAGGAGCTCACTAAACTTTGTACTTACGGTTTTATGTTTATGGTTTTAGGTACCTTTGGTTTCAAAGTGAAGGACCCGACGTGACTACACAACACCCCCCCCCCCCCCCTTTCGAGTTTTTAGCATCGGTAATTTATGATTTTTACTATGTTGTTTAATTGACATAATCATTTAATTGGTTCTGGAATAACTCAATTTTATGGTTGAATGTCTTTATTTTAAATGAAAATTTTACTATAAATTTTTGAGATGTTACAATTGTAAAATGGTGGTATGTCATAAAATTTAAGTAATGCAGAGAGTTGGTTTGATTAGTGATACTATATACAAACATGGAAGCATGTGGCCTAAAGCTTTCCTACATTGTTATTTGTGTTCATATAAGACTTGTATTAGTACACTATGTACTATGAAGAGTTAATAACTCGATCCATCTATAGTAGGAATGTTGTTCCACTAAAGATTAAGGATTTATCTCGACTTTTGGATCGTATGTTGATATGTTGATTTAGGGGTCTGTTAACAAGGTTCAACGTGGAATCAAGGTGGTTCTTATTGCACTAGAGCTCAATTATTGATGGGAATCATTAGGGATGGCAATTGATGACACGACACGACAAAAATACACGACACGAAACGAAATTGAGATGAAACTGAAATTTGAATTCGTGTTTGTGTCGTGTTCGTGTCAAGTGTAAAAAACACGACGTCGTGTCGTGTCGTGTTTGTGCTCAAAATTTGACACAAAATTGACACGATTTAGCATTTTTGTCGTGTTTTTCGTGTTATGCATGAATAAATATTAATTAAATACATTAATTGTTATTTCATGTTATATTTGTCATGTCGTGTCGTGTTTTTCGTTTTTTAATCGGTTCGTTTTCTTGTTAGTTAAAAAAACCCGAGATCGTGTCGTGTCGTGTTCGTATTACATAAAACTTTGTCGTGTCGTGTCGTGTCAGACAAAAACACGACATGATGGCCCAATTTGCCACCCCTAAGAATCATGGTGGTTCTTATTAGATCGACATTAAACGATCACATAAGTGACCTTGCGGTCGAGGAGAATGAGAATATAGCCTCCCTCAGGGAGGTCATGATGTCAAATCTCGACATGATTTATTTTAGAGGTGGCCATGAGCTTAGGCAACGGCTACATATTGCATGATTATCCTCTTTACTAAAGATGATTCCTCTCACAGAACCTCGCAAATAAGGCTTAATGGGTAGTACGAGTATAGGCAACCAATTTGATTGTCATAACCAATCAGATTCTTTCTTCCTTATCTAAATCCTAAAACCTAAACCCTAAACCCTAAACCCTATTGTGTCGATCTTGAATTTACATCTTCAATTATTAATCGTGAATCCAGTAACCGTAATCTTTATATAGTAAACCAATATATTTTCAAGAGGTTTAGTATCTAAGCTTAGGTGAGGATGTAATGTATATTCTCTTTTCCCTATATATATATATATATATATATATATATATATATATATATATATATATATATATATATATATATATATATAGAGAGAGAGAGAGAGAGAGTTAGGTTCACATGTAGATTGACGTCTATTGTGCGGACGTGTGGCCAGTGTTATTCAGTGAGAATGATAAAGAAAATATATTGTTTGATAATGTGAATACGTTAAATCTTACATAACTATTATCATTATCACGCATTCTGACTAATTAAATCGTCTGTAAGGTTATTACAAACTTTTTTTATTATTATTCTCATTCTGTAAGATTGTTGTGAGGATGTTTATTGAGTTGTATTTTGTAAGAATGAAAATGAGTGAAAAACGATGCGAGAGAACAAAAATAAATGAGTATTAGTAAAAATGCATCGAAATGAAAATAATTGTGTGAGGTTGAACATATTCATATTACTAAACAACTTATTTTTTTAAGTAATTCTTATAGAATAGCATTGTCCACACGTCCGCACAATAGTTGTCAATCCAAATTATAACCTAGCTCTCTCTCTCTCTCTCTCTCTCTCTATATATATATATATATATATATATATATATATATATATATATATATATATATATATATATAACTATTTTAGTCATATCATGAATTTTAAGAGTTATAAGATACAAAGTTTTTTGTGCAGATTAATTATGCATAACAAAACCATTAATACTTACTAAAATTTTGAAAACTTGAATTAAGAAAGTTTATTAAAAAATTAATTTGGAGTAAAATAACAATTTTAAAATATTAAATTCAAATCAATATAAGTTAATTTACATTTCTTAAACTATATACAAATAATACTTAATTTACATCAAATTTATAAACATACAATATAAATATAAGTTCTAAACATAAATATTTTAATTAATTAAAAGTGGTAATTTTTATTATTACATGATAATTAATAACAAAATCTAATAATTATTTTCGCGAAAGAAAACTATTCACCAAAAAATTATTTATCGTCGTTGCTTTGCGGGGCACACATCTATTATATATATAATTTACATACGTTTGGAAAATGCTAAATAGTGTTTTTAAAAATTATTCTAAATTAGAACTATAATATAATTTTGTGTGTTTTTTGGTGTAAACAATTATGAAATGAGTTGTAGATAATGACTATTTACACAAAATACACTATTTATCTCGAAAAAAAATGAGATTGGGTTTGAGTCTTTGAGATGGTCTTTGGCATTGATTTTCTTTTTTAACTTAAGCTAAAAATATATAAATTAAAGAGAAAAAGATAGCAAGACACTTATTAGAATACCTTAGATCACTCTAAAGTATGTCTATAATCCACCATCTAATATCTTGACCATGACTATTAATCTGAATATAAAGACAAAAGTTGTGTACCTTAAGTATTTGCCTAGCCTAAATAATGTGCATTAAGCTCGTCCATTTGCAAGACAGTCCCCCCCACCCACCCACACACACATACAATCACACATCCATATTACTTTTACATGCATGCAGAAACAGATACCGATTTTTGTGTGGGCGTATCAAAGGAGTCAGTGTTCTCTTTTTTACCCAAGCACTAAGAAGAAGTACTGTGCCACAGCGTCACTATAAGAAAGCTTAAAGGCTAAGAAACTTCGTCCACTCACTTCAAGAACCCTAATTATTATAATGAATACAAAAAGAGAGATGCAAATTACAAAATAAAAATAACAATAGAAATAAGCAAAACAAAAGCCTCCTCTCCCTTATCTTTGCCATCCCATCATCTTCTTCTTTTTCTTTTTATCCTCCTCTCCTCATCCTCCTCTCTCACTAATCTCTCTTTTCTGTATATTATTCTCTTGTGTTTGATTCCCCACACTCATATATTATCAAAATTAAAACCCTTGAAAAGTTTCTAAAAGAGAAAAGGAGAGATCAAATTAATTTATACCATGGTTTTCTCATCTGTTCCACCCTATCTAGATCACCACAATTGGCATCTCCAGGTTTGATCTTTAAGCTTATCTCTTTGATACATGATCCTTTTTTTCAATGTTTCATATTAATTTTTCATTCAAATGAAAAAGGAAAAGCATATATGTAAAAGAAGGATGATATATACTCATTCATACATATTCTCTTCAAATCTTTTTCTTGAATATACCATGTACATAACTACCTCTTGTAAGCTCATCTGTTTTCTTTTTTCTTTCTGTTTGCTTGTTTATTTTTTCTTATCAGTTGCAACAATCCAACCATCAACAAGCAAGTGGTGCTGGTGGCGAAAATCCTAATCTCCCACCACCACCACCTCCTTCACAACCTGGTGGCGGGGGTGGTGGTGGTGGTGGTGCAAATGGAGAAGGTTCGATCAGACCAGGATCTATGGTAGATCGAGCAAGGATGGCCAAGTTACCCATGCCGGAGCCAGGATTAAACTGCCCACGTTGCGATTCCACCAACACCAAGTTTTGTTACTTCAACAACTATAGTCTCACCCAGCCTCGACACTTTTGCAAGACATGCAGGCGCTATTGGACTCGTGGTGGTGCTCTAAGAAATGTTCCGGTTGGAGGAGGTTGTCGGAGGAACAAAAGGAATAGCAAAAACAGAAGCTCAAAATCTCCAAGCCAAACCGGGCTTAAATCTGTTAGTGAAAGTCCATCAAGGTGTAGCACAGAGACTATGGCAAGTACTCAACTCCCTCATCCTCCCTCTCTTCAATTACCATTCATGAGCTCTCTGGGTCAATATGGAGGTGGTGGTGGAAATATTAGTTCAAATCTTGGTGGATTTCAGTCTCAAAATGAAATGGGTAATTTTCAATTAGGAAGTGGGAGCTCAACTGGGAACAATTTTAACAATATTTTATCAATTGGAGGGGTTGAAAATTGGAGATTGCCTTTCATGGCTGGATTTGAGGTACCCAGTAACAGTAATCTATTTCACTATCAAAGTGAAGGTGTAGCTGAAGCACCATCATCATCAATGGGAGGAGGAGGAGGAGACATACGAATACCAAACTCTGAGATTGATAATAATCAGGTAGATCCTCCAGTGAAGATGGAAGACAACCGAGGCTTAAATTTATCAAGGCAGTTTCTTGGTGTTTCAGAAAGTACAAACAACCAACCATGGGTGGGAACTGCATGGGCTGGATTTTCTGGTGTCAATAGTACTTCCACTACTCCTACTACACATTTCCTATAATCTGATTTGGTTTTTCAGGGTTTTCAGAGTGAGGGAGAGAGGATTTCTTAGTAGATTAATTAAAGGATGCATTTCAGCTCAAAGTTGCATGTAGCAATCTTATAAGGGAAGCAATGAACTGAAACTTGGATCGTTTAATCCCTAGGTAGCTAGAAAGAATGTGATATGCTCTCCAAGGTCGACTAATGTAGTGTTCCACATCCGCCATCCACTGATGAAGCTAGGGAGAATTAATGGTAGGTTTATGTTGTATGTTAAGTTTAATTTTCCAGTATCATATGATGTTTGTTGATTTTATTTATGTGTTGGTGAGTTTACTTGTACTTCTATGTGGAGTGTTCCGATAATTTGTGTGTGCTTGTGTGGTACATTGCTAATCATGTATTATTTTTGTTAAGAATAATCTGTTTATTTGGGTTTTCTCTAATGAAATTTTTGATAGCTTCAAGAATGTTGACAACTTCATCCTCAATCATCTTGGCTTGGTTGTATATATAAGAAATCAAATCACATTAATTGTGCATTCGGTGCATTTTGTTAGCATCTGCATGCGATTACTTCTATAAAAAATGATGTTCCAAAAATGCAAATGTGTGTTAGAAAATTTTGAGCAACGTTGTTAAGAAAATAAATGATCTAAGGATTTAATCTGTAGGAGATGTTTGATTATCTAACTAGGAAAAATTGATTTGCTCATTGTTGTCTAGAAATTTTATATATTTCGCAACTATTTTCCTTTGCAGTCACTCTGGTGGCTGTCCAAAGAGCAAAACTGAAAGTATATCAAATAATATATGTATTTCAGTAATTTATATATATATATATATATATATATATATATATATATATATATATATATATATATATATATATATATAAATCAGAAAGATTTTAAGGTTGTAATCGTCCATGGTAAGTGATTTCTTACTAGCAAGTCACTTTGATGCTAACAATTGTTTAATTAGGGTACCATAGAAAGCTAAATATTAATCCTCCCTAATTAAGCATGACCAAATACATGCCTAATTATGAACCATTTTCAGTCATGCCTCACGATTCTTTTTTGTAGACTGTACTTAATTTGTTGTGCTAGAGGCAGAAACAAATGATTCAGCTTTTCCTTGCGTACGTCTTGTTTTAAACTTAGCTTCTTTATTTGTAGTTCTAAATCTAATATCATAAACAAATATTAAAGGAAAAAGGAACGTGCTGTAAAATCTTATTTGTCATCATGAAGCACACACAAAAACGTGTGTTAGTATATATATATATATATATATATATATATATATATATATATATATATATATATATATATATATATATATATATATATATATATATATATGTGTGTGTGTGTGTGTGTGTGTGTGTATTGGTATGTATTAACGGCAGCAAGTATGATAATGTTGAAATGAGCGCAAAGTCTGTAGAAAACGTCAAAAATCCACTCAGAACCATGCAACTATATATTTCACCTTCGCTTATCTCATAAAGATTATTGATTTTGAAGATGATGGCGGACTACAATAGCATTGATTATAAGTTCAAAAGAATAAATTTGGTCTCTTCATATTTTGAGGGGATGTCCTGTGTGTGTGAGAGAGAAAAGATAAAGGAGTACGTAGTTTGAGAGCAAATCTTGGACTGATAACGAGGGGAAAAAAAGTGAAATGAAGGGTGATTGCTTGAAAATAGTGTGATGAGAGATTGATTGTTAATTTGTAGACTAAAAAGTAAGGGAAGGAATCTGGCAAGGATAGATATTGCTTTATTGAAAGGACCAACACCCTCCATTAAAGCTTTATGCCCAACCCATGGAACCCTAAGCTCTTCCTACCCCTTAAACCACTCAAAAGAGAAATAAAGCAATCATAGAGAAAAGAAGGTGGCTCAAAAAACCATGAGGTTGTTTCTTCGGTTAGGTGTTATTTGCACAACATTTTAGTATATATACAATTATTACTCTCTTTGTTTTGGAAAAGGTACAAGGATTGATGTATGGTGTAATTTAAAAATAGATTATAAAACGTGAAAAAAGTGATAAACACTTACTGTTATCAGAAAAACATATTTAATTGATTATGAGATGCTTGTTTATGATGCTACGATTTTAAATGAACCATGTAGTGGATAGATCTTCATCTCAAATAATAACCGGTTTGCAAAGTTCAGCATCAACCTAGACAACTTTGATCGTCGTTCTATTGTTGAGTGTATGGAGCAGAGAAGTTATGTTTGATACCCTTTGATACTAGATGTCTGTTGAGCATATCATTCATGAACTCAGTTCCTTGATTTCCTATGATTGGGTGCAATATCAAGGCATCAAGCACATTGAGATCGGAATTATTTTGTTCATGATCAGGTAGTCATGGCCTTGTTCATGTGGTTCACATGCCTTAGAGTTCACAGTGAGATGACTTCTTCACAAAGGGCCACCCTAGATTGCTATTTAATGATTTTAAATCCATTTTGAATGTGTGGGCATGTCCTTTCGATAAAACTCTATGGTATGTTAGACAATATGTAAATACATTGCTTAATTTAGACATGAACAAAAAGATTAGACTTGGATTGGTCCCAAAAAAGACTGAGACCGAACTGAAAAAAGACCGTACTAAAAAAACCAGATTGCTTCTAAAAAAGAACAGACTATTCGGACACAAATCCCAAAAAAATTGGAGCGTTCTGAGACCGACATAAGAACAGACCAACCCAAAAATGGTCAGAGACCGGTCTAAAAATACAGAAGTGAAAATTTATATACATATACTTTTTTAGTTAACTTCACATTTTTTAATTTATATACATATACTTTTTTAGTTAACTTCACATTTTTTAATCACACGTTTACTCAACTTCTACCATTTTTTTATTAAATTTAAATTTATCATTTTTGTTTAATTATAATATATCATTTTTATGTTAATAGATATTTGTTAACAATTAAAACTCACCGTTAAAACTAAAAAAAACCAAAAAATATGAAAACCGGTCCAAAAAATAACTAAACCATTTTGAGACTGCCCATGCACATCTCTAGCGTCTTGTACAAAATGAGCCCATTGCCCATCATAACAATGTTATGTATATTCTCAAAAACTTAACGAATATTAAAGGTTTTTTTACATTTGCCACTAAACTTTTCTATTTTTACATTTGGTTCCTTATTACAAAAGTTTGTAGTCTTCAAAAGCTTAAAAAGCTTAAGGAATAGTAACGTTTCTTTGTTTTAGACATTTGCCATTAAACTTTTCCATTTTTATACTTTTGGTCATTTATTACAAAAGTTTGTTGTCTTCAAAATTTAGCCACAATATTTTTCACGGTTTTCTAAGTTTAGTCCTTTAATTCTCAAAAGCTTAAGGAATAATAAAGTTCTTTTGTTTTAGATATTTGCCACTAAACTTTTCGATTCTTACATTTTGGTCCCTTATTACAAAAGTTTGTGGTCTTAAAAATTTAGCCACAATATTTTTCACAATTTGCCAAGTTTAGTCCATGCTGCCTTTTATTGTAAAAGAAACCGACACCGGGCGAAGCTCGAAGTTTTTTTACTAGTTTATACAAATCAACAAATAATACGTTGGATCTTTTTTGTTTTTAAAATAACTTGCCTAAAAGTTGTGATTGGACAATATACTCATTCTATAGAGGCGGTATACGTTTGAAAACTTATAAGTTGTCGATAAATTAATTTTGTTTTGCATATCACATTCAAATGACAACTTCAATTAGTTAAAATATTGTTGTCTTTAGCATTATTTATTTTTGTATTATGTTTATTTGGATATCTCCTATTTAATCCCAACAGGTAAGTCGATAAAAATTTGAAGGAATGATTCAATTATGACTACATTTTACTTTTTGGATCATGTAAGAATTTTTTCGACTTGTGAAAAAAGATCCTTTCACAGTTCCACTGATGTAACTTGTTTTCTGTGTACCGATTCAACCAGTGCGTATGCAACGGATATTACTATTATTGTTTTATTCATTAGAGACAAAAGATTCGAATCGGGTTTTATGCCTTCCGTATTCTTAGCTACATTTATTCTACATAAAAGAGTAATACATATTTTTTTAACAGCTATCATAAACACCTTCTAAATCTTACCCTTAAAGGACCTAAACTATACCTTTTGCTAACGAAGTGACTTGAACAATCAACCCATTAGGGGATGAACACATCTTCAACACCTTGTTACACCTAGACCAAAAGTCTTGATAAAAGAGTAATATGTTTGAGATCTTTAGCTTTAACCATTAGTATGGTTCACATGATGGTGATTCTTATGTATTGTGCTATTATGGGGCAGGAACGCCTATAGTGTCGGTTAAAGGCTCATCTTAGATCGTAAATTTGTTTTGTTACCGTATAAAATTTACATTAGGTTTATATGGGGTCAATGTTCACTTATACTAGTTGGAAGAGACTGTATCTAGTGAGATAGTTTGTGACTCAAAATGATAAGTGTCAATACCAAAATTTAAGTTATATAACACTTAATTAACAACATGACACGATTGTTTAAGGTTTATTAACTTACAATTAATAAGCTATTTATATTAACCCTTTGTTTTTATATGAAAACACGGTATTTATATGGGAGGAGTTTGCCCCACTGGTTAAGTGTTGGTTTCCAAATTAAGTAAAATAATACTTATTTAATACCACGACATGAATTTACAAAATTTATAAATTCGAAACTTTTGAGTTTTACATATAAACTATACAAATGCTTGTACAAGGTTTCAAGAGTAAAATTGGCTATTTTATGCTTTCACAAAGAGTGATATGACTTTCTTTTATATAAATTGGTATTCAAAATTCTTATATAAAAAGCATTTGGGTCATGGAAACTGTAAAAACATGTTATAAGTTTGATTTACTTATATATTTATCAAATGGTGTATTTTTGGACTTGAACAAATGATATTTCTAAATGAGTCTAAATATACCTTTATAACTCGTTTATACTTTTGATAGAAAAGTATGTATTTATAAAAGCTGGTCAACTAGATAAATTTTATAAAAAACTTTTAGGTATAAAATATTTTTTATCAAAACCTGTAGAACTCACCAACAATTTTGTTGACGTATCTTAATGCATGTATTGTCAGGTTATTTAGCTGGTCAGAAGTGTTCGCTTAGAAGACTCTCCTTTATTTTTATTATACCATGTACACGCCGAATCGTTAGGCGTGTGTTGCGATTTAGCAATAGTTATTGTCAATGTCATTTCTAATTCATTAATAATAAAAGATTTTATTTGTACTGTTCAATGTATATTCAATAATTGTGATTACCGATTTACGTCACGTACCTCGACGTTTCCGCCGATGACCAGAGGTTTGACAAATATAATCTAATTAAATTGATTTTTGGTTTTTAGAATGAATTAAAAGTTGTAAAAAGATATTACACTAGTACAAAAATGACCTATGGTCACACTTTTGCCAAAACCGCCCAGCCACACTTTTGACTAAAAGTGTGTCTAAAGGTTATTGCTTAAAGTAAAAAATTGATTGTAAGTATTTAATTGTCACTGATTAAATTATTAGGTGTGTAAAAGCAAAAAAAAAACAAAAAAAAAAATCTTCTGTTAAATATAAAACATATGACTGTGAGTATTTTATTACTAATTTTTAGAACACATAGTCATGATTTAATCTCTTATGCTTGTTTAATAGTTAACAATAGTCATGATACAAGAAAAAAAATATATGACTGTTAGTATTTTGTGGACATTTATTTATTTCATATGTGTGATTACAAGTAAAAAAATATTAATAATCTTAAAAAAACATGTGACTTTTAGTATTCTACAACCATGTTTTAAAGGAAAAAAAACAAGTACTATAAGTATTATATGGTTATGGTTTAATGAAAAAAGAACCTTGAACTAGAAGTGTTGTATGATTACGGTCTAATTTTTACGTGCGACTAAAAGTGAACAGTTGCCGTGAAAAAAGAACATATCACTATTAGTATTTCATGGTTACCGTTTAATTCTTATGTGTGCCGAAAATGAAGAATTTTCATGATGAAAGAAATTAAAACTTTTGCATATAAGTATTATCATACCGCCATGTTCTACTATATGGGGTGTCGAAAAGTGAATATTTTGTTATGTAACACAGAAAGAAAACATGTGACCATAATTATTCTTTTGCCACTGATACTCAATGTTTAATAGTTGAACTCTAAACATCTTTTGCAAAAATAGTCAAAGTAAATATAATGATGGTTTAATTGATCATTGATGAAATAAAATATTATAAATTCATAGAATTTGAATAGAAACTAAATTATATTAAATTAAATTGCCAACAGAGAACTAGGAATAGTATAATTACAAGGAGAAAAAAACAAAGTACACTCTTATAATTAGAGTTCTTGATCATTAATCCACAATTTTGTTAAAAACAAATAGTTTAGCAATAAGGGTATTATTGTCAATTTTGGGTTAAAACACAAATGAGACAAAGGAGTTTTAATTCTAATTAATATACATCAAGCAATTGACAATTTTTTCAGGGAAACCTAGTAGCAACTGCCAACAAACATGCACTCATTCGAGCAAATTTCAAAGAAACCTTTTTTTTCTCTTTCAGACAACTAACTTTGGGGTATCGAGCACCAGACAACAAAACGTAAAATTAATAACACCATGATTAAGGATTCTCATGTGCCTGATACAAACAAATGAAATCATTAGACTCAGAAAAATGTAGCAAAAATATTACTTATAAACATGTAAATCATGGGATGTTCACAGTTGAAATAAAACAAATGCAAGAATTAGAATGTGAATGAGAAATTTATACCTTATGTATGACTATACCCGGACAGTCAGTCCGAAAATAATCATTCTGTGATTCTTTACACAAGTCAAGTGGATCTACACGTGGCAATATATTGTCATTGTGAGGAAAAAGTACAGTACTAAATTCCTCATCGACGTCGTCATACGTATCTCTATAATTTTTGGGAGGTGTCATAAAGACAATTGACATTTTTTTATTCAGTTGGTCTGTAACGTAGAACACTTGTCGTGCTTGTGAGGCCAATATGAATGGATCATCTTTGTGGCCTAACCTACCAAGTTCAACCAAGGTGTACCCAACCGGATCCTTCTTGACTCCGTTTTTATTGTCAACCCAGTCACACATGAAAAGAGGAATTTTTTTTAAATGATAATCTATTACCCATATCTCTTTTACAACCCCATAATAAGAGTTTTGGTCATAGGTTACAACTTCATTAGAAATATGTGTGTCAGTTGCCACTACACTAACCCCGCTGTTCTGATGAACTTTACCTTCACGACATTTTGTACGAAATGTATATCCATTGATGTCATACGCATCGTATTTCAGTACATTGGTGTTTGGTCCATGTGAAATCCACCTAACGGTCTCTGATACACTTTCTTTTGAGACCAATAACTCTTTTTCAACCTAAATCATATTAGAAGGATAAGCTTCAACTCATATACAACAAAGAAAAAAATAATTTCAATATGAAAATAATGTACCTCCTCTCATAACCATTGACCAAACATTTTACTGTGCTCATTCTCTAGCCATGCATTTCGTTTAAAAGGGTGTTGGTTTCTCAGAAATGCCTTGTGTCGACTGCAAATACATTGATTATTATTATATTAGATACACGATGTTATAAAATTTTAAAATAAATACATACATGTAAATAATACTTACTTAATATATGGTACAACTTCAGTTGTATTTTGCATTACATAGAAATGTGCTTTGATGAAGAGGTCCGGAGAAACTTGAACCGATCGACATGTTGATACTGGAGTGCCATCCCTAAGAGAAATACTATAGTCATCATTATGATTTCCAAAGTTGTTATGCTTCTCAAGTGGAATACCAACAGTATTCATATTTTTTTGGAATTCACTTAAAAACTCAATTGTCTCTTCTGCAATATTCTCTTCTGCAATGCAACCTTCTGGTTTATTTTTATTCCGCACGTGCCCTTTAATAACCTTCATACACCTTTCGAATGGATACATCCATCGAAAGCATACTGGACCACATAATTTTACTTCCCTAATTAGATGCACAGTTAAATGAACCATAACATCAAAAAATGATGGAGGAAAGTATTTCTCAAGCAGGCACAATGTGACACATAATTCTTCTTGCAACTTATCGAGCTCCTTAACTTTTATTTCTTTGCTACATATTGATTTGAAAATGAAACAAAATCTGGTAACATCCCTTGTGGATTTCGGCATAATAGACCGTATTGCGATGGGCAAAAATTGTTGCATGAGCATGTGATAGTCATGTGATTTAAGTCCGATAAGCTTCCTATCCTTTAGACTCACCAAACTAGAAAAATTAGAACAATACCCTTGTGGAACCCTTAAATTGTATAATGTTTCACAAAACATGGTTTTTTCCTCTGTTGTTAATGTGTAACTTGCTGCCGGAAGTGTGGTTTTGTTGCCTTCAATATGAACTTGTAACTCTGGCTTTAACCCAAAATGTGCCAAATCCAATCGAGCCTGCAATCCATCTTTTGTTTTGCCAGGAATGTTGAGCATTGTTCCAACTAGACTCTCACCTACATTCTTTTCGACATGCATAAAATCTATACAATGATGGACAAGATTATGCTGCCAATACCTAAGACGTCGATACCATATATTATATTTCTTCCAATATGTGTTTTCTTTGTTGCTAACATCTGAATAACACACTTCTTTTGATGTTCTTTTTTTTCTTTTTATCTTCCCACCTCTTCCTGTCGAAGTTTTTTGGATGTCTGATTCCTTATTATTAGCTCCCTTTCCCTATTTATTTATAACATATTTGACATTGTTAAATATTTCTTCACCATTCAAAGGTTCTGGAGCAGTTGTGAACTCTTGTTCTCCATTGAACGCATTCCTTTGACTTCTAAAAGGATGCTTATATGGTAGATATCGTCTGTGACCAGCATAGCTCTGCTTCTTTGATTTAGGAAGTCTAATACAATGCGTTTGTTCCCCACACACTACACAACCTTTGTATCCGCTGTAAGGACAACCACATAATGTACCAAGCGCAGGGTAATCATTTATCGTCCATAACACAACTACACGTAAAGTAAACATCTCCTTTGAAGATGCATCGTATGTTTCGACTCCAACATCGAATAAGAGTTGCAAATCATCGATCAAAGGTGCTAAAAAAACATCAATATCGTATCCTGGTGTTCCTGAGATCAATAACGAGAGCATGATAAACTTTCTTTTCATACACAACCATGGTGGAAGGTTGTAAATGACAGTCAAAATAGGCCATACACTATGATTCCTATTTCCTCTATTCACGTCGACCCCGTCAGCCGAAATGGCTAGTCGTAGATTTCTTGGATCATTAGCAAATTCAGGATATCTTTTATCTATGGCAGCCCATGCGGGTGTATCTGCTGGGTGACGTAAAACATCGTCATGTATTCTATCGGTGGCATGCCATTTTAAATTTTGTGCTATTGTCTTTGATTGAAATAGTCGTTTCATTCTCGGGATAATGGGAAAATACCATAACACTTTTTCCGGGATATTTTCATATATAATTTTTTTCTTTCTCATCGACCTTCCATCTTGATTTCCCACAAGTGGGACATACTTTCGCATCTTTGTACTCGTTCCTGTAAAGAATGCAGTCATTGATACATGCATGTATCTTTGTATACCCTGAACCCATTGCTTTCTTAGCCTCATAGGTACGACTCAACATTTCGTTACCTTCGGGTAACATTTTCTTTATCAAAACTAATGTTTCAGTAAAACACTTATCTGAAACTCCATACTTACTCTTCAAGTTTAGGAGTTGCACAACTGCAGACAACTTTGTGAAGTTACAACACCCTTTGTATAATGGTTTCTCAGCATCTTCAATTAGTTTTTGAAATTTGACATGATCTCCTATGAAAGTTTCTTCTGTGGCTTTAACCATGTCTACTGTATCTTTGGCATCCGTTGGAATTCCTATTGTGAAGCTCATGGATTCATCGACGTATGTTGTGTTCATTGAGTAGTTGTCTTTAAACGAAACATTTATTGGTTGGTCCTCTTCTTCTCCATGCTTAATCCATTTTGTATAGTTTTGATCAATTCCATATCTGAATAAGTGATGATCTACTTCTGACACATGAAGACTTATGTGGTTTACACAATTAGTACACGGGCATGGAATTTTTATTTTTATTTTGGAATCTAGTGGGTCCATATTCATCGAGATCTTCAAATTGCGTACTGCATAATCCAAAAATGTTGCAACTCCATCGATGTAAGGCTTTTTGTGTCTATCAGTTCCCATCCAAGACTTGTCCATCTTTTTGTAAGGATCTGTTATACAAGATATTCATCCCAACATGTAAAATTTGATACGGCATTGAACATTCCGTATGGTATGAAAAGTAAAATCACTACAAATTTGACTACATTAAAATAGGAGCAATTTGTTGGATAATTTTAAAAAAATATGGGTCAATATTAGTCTAGTGTTCCTCCCCTGTTCGTTATTTTGTCCACTATGAAGTTTCCATTCTTCAAGTAAAATGACATCACAGAAACAAACTTAACATAAAAGATTACTATTACTGTTTTCAAGAAGTGAATCATCCTAGAAACCATTATGATAATTATTCAGCCACATAAATATTGTAAACCGTGTTTCTACAGAAAATTACTCAGAATAATAACTAAATTGAACTGTGGTGGATTATGAATTGTGAATTGATCAAAGAGGTCACCTGGATGTTTCACAGAAATGAGATCAAAGGAAGGAATTCAATTACCTGCACAGACACTGCTCTTTGGATGCTTCTTGACCAACTTTGTGGTGTTGGACGAGACTACCCCTGGCTCCTAATCACTTCCAACATTGCTAAGAATTTCGTTTTGCAGGTGCGAAGTGGTCATGTAACATAACTGAAATAAACAAATTAAAAAAAATCATCAAACGCCTTATGTGCATAGAATTTAACATGGCAAACTTCTTCAATCACCAGTTCTTCAATAATAACACTTTAAAACAGTACAAAATGTGGATCAAATTAAAACCATTGATTGACATTTATACAAATTGAAGGAATTATGTGACAATGTTTCTAATTAAAATTTGATATCAATAAAGTGAGGTCACAGGAAGAAATTCAATTACCTGAAAACCCATCGCTTCTTAGATGTTTCTTGACCAACTCTGAGGGGTAGGCTGTTTATTTGCGATCAATAAACTTGCTGGAAGGTAACTAGGTAACGACAAAGGCAGAAGGAAATATTGAAATGTAAAAATTGGTATTAGTCGATTAAGTCCAAAAGCAATTTTATTATTTATCCCAATTTACATATATGAAATCCATTACGTTTTTATTGGGCCTCAATATCAACTGAATTATTTATCCCAATTTACATATATCAAATCCATTATTGATTTTCACATTTTTGGACAATATTGCGCTCCACAGTGTTTTTATGGTGAAAAAAAAACATTGTTTTTACAGTTTTAGTCAATATCGGACCTTTCAAACTGTTTTTATAGCAAAAAACTTAAGGATTTTCACATTTTTGTACCATATTGCCCCTGAGCAGTTTTGGTATAGTAAAAAAAATCAATTTTTACATTTTGGTTCAAACCGGATCCTGCACACTTTATAACAATAAAATTATGGATTTCATAATTTTGGACCATATTGCCCCTGCAGTGTTTTTAAAATAAAACAAGTTTAATTTTTAAATTTTTGGTTATTACCGGATTCTGCAAACTGTTTTTATAGCAAAAAATTATGGATTTTCACAATTTTGGACCGTATTGCCCCTGCAGTGTTTTTATAATAAAAAAATTTTAATTTTTACAATTTTGGTTAATACCGGAACCTGCAAACTTTTTTTATTGCAAAAAATTATGGATTTTCACAATTTTTGACCATATTGCCCCTGCAGAGTTTTTATAATAAAAAATTAATTTTTACAATTTTGGTTAATACCGGAACCTGCAAACTGTTTTTATAGCAAATTATTATGGATTATCACAATTTTGGACCATATTGCCCCTGCAGTGTTTTTATAATAAAAAACAAATTAATTTTTACAGTTTTGGTTAATATCGGAACCTGCAAACTGCTTTTATAGCAAAAAATTATGGATTTTTACAATTTTGGACCATATTGCCCCTGCAGTGATTTTATAATAATTTTTTTTTAAATTTTTGGTTATTACCGGATTCTGCAAACTGTTTTTATAGCAAAAAATTATGGATTTTCACAATTTTGGACCGTATTGCCCCTGCAGTGTTTTTATAATAAAAAAATTTTAATTTTTACAATTTTGGTTAATACCGGAACCTGCAAACTGTTTTTATAGCAAATTATTATGGATTATCACAATTTTGGACCATATTGCCCCTGCAGTGTTTTTATAATAAAAAACAAATTAATTTTTACAGTTTTGGTTAATATCGGAACCTGCAAATTGCTTTTATAGCAAAAAATTATGGATTTTTACAATTTTGGACCATATTGCCCCTGCAGTGATTTTATAATAATTTTTTTTTTACAGTTTTGGTTAATACCGGAATTTGCAAACTGTTTTTATAGCAAAAAATTATGGATTTTCACAATTTTGGACCGTATTGCCCCTGTAGTGTTTTTATAATAAAAAAATTTTAATTTTTACAATTTTGGTTAATACCGGAACCTGCAAACTTTTTTTATTGCAAAAAATTATGGATTTTCACAATTTTTGACCATATTGCCCCTGCAGAGTTTTTATAATAAAAAATTAATTTTTACAATTTTGGTTAATACCGGAACCTGCAAACTGTTTTTATAGCAAATTATTATGGATTATCACAATTTTGGACCATATTGCCCCTGCAGTGTTTTTATAATAAAAAACAAATTAATTTTTACAGTTTTGGTTAATATCGGAACCTGCAAACTGCTTTTATAGCAAAAAATTATGGATTTTTACAATTTTGGACCATATTGCCCCTGCAGTGATTTTATAATAATTTTTTTTTTACAGTTTTGGTTAATACCGGAATTTGCAAACTGTTTTTATAGCAAAAAATTATGGATTTTCACAATTTTGGACCGTATTGCCCCTGTAGTGTTTTTATAATAAAAAAATTTTAATTTTTACAATTTTGGTTAATACCGGAACCTGCAAACTTTTTTTATTGCAAAAAATTATGGATTTTCACAATTTTTGACCATATTGCCCCTGCAGAGTTTTTATAATAAAAAATTAATTTTTACAATTTTGGTTAATACCGGAACCTGCAAACTGTTTTTATAGCAAATTATTATGGATTATCACAATTTTGGACCATATTGCCCCTGCAGTGTTTTTATAATAAAAAACAAATTAATTTTTACAGTTTTGGTTAATATCGGAACCTGCAAACTGCTTTTATAGCAAAAAATTATGGATTTTTACAATTTTGGACCATATTGCCCCTGCAGTGATTTTATAATAATTTGTTTTTTACAGTTTTGGTTAATACCGGAATTTGCAAACTGTTTTTATAGCAAAAAATTATGGATTTTCACAATTTTGGACCGTATTGCCCCTGTAGTGTTTTTATAATAAAAAAATTTTAATTTTTACAATTTTGGTTAATACCGGAACCTGCAAACTTTTTTTATTGCAAAAAATTATGGATTTTCACAATTTTTGACCATATTGCCCCTGCAGAGTTTTTATAATAAAAAATTAATTTTTACAATTTTGGTTAATACCGGAACCTGCAAACTGTTTTTATAGCAAATTATTATGGATTATCACAATTTTGGACCATATTGCCCCTGCAGTGTTTTTATAATAAAAAACAAATTAATTTTTACAGTTTTGGTTAATATCGGAACTTGCAAACTGTTTTTATAGCAAAAAATTATGGATTTTCACAATTTTGGACCATATCGCCCCTGCAGTGTTTTTATAATAAAAAACAAATTAATTTTTACAGTTTTGGTTAATACCGGAACTTGCAAGCTTATTTTTTATGGGCCATTTAGGTTTATGGTTATTTGATTACTACAGATAATCATTGAAAGCTAATAACTTGTGTCTTTAGGGCATAAAAAACAGGGGTTATAAGTTTAGTGCCTTAAATAAAACTAAACTATATTTAACCAACATGTCACATTAAAGACATAATGAGTTTTATATTTAACCAAAAATATAAATGAATTTTAATTTTTACTTCAAATTGACAACTTATTTTAAATACTTAACCTAAAAATATTATATTTTTTTAAGCAAAAACAACATACTCCTAATGTATATTGCCAAAAAACTACATTTTTTAATCCCAAAAAATGTAGTTTTATTTTTAACCCTAAACAACCAACAACCACCCTCCCACCTGCATAACAACATTAATCGTTTTTAGAAACTAATTTCCGAAATAAATTACTCGCATTTGATTATTTTGTAAATGGTTAAAATGGAATGATCAAATGGGATGCATTGTATATTACTGATTTACTACTGGGTTAAATGCAAAAATAACACTATACTTTCTTTTTATTTATTTATTGTATTTTAGCATTATACTTTAATTCTTTCTCTTTTATCTATTGGTCAAACATCATTTGGAACCAATGTTTACTATAATCTCGATCTCTCCTATGTGTATTTATATCTCCCTACAACAACCCCTCTCGATTCTAACATCCAAACTCCAGACCCAAGTCTATAGGAACGTCTTAATCCATAAGTTCATGAACTTAGAGCCTTTACATGGGTCAAAAGAACCCAAACCTTACTTTAGCATGATACTTTCACCAAATGGACCTAGACACTTGCATGGTTAATCCACAATCATCTAGATACTAACTTTATGGACTGATCTATTGCCTTTTCGAAGTTGCTTTGCATGAGAACCCTAGATCTAGCCTTTATTATGCTTTTTGAGCCTTTTAATCTTCATTGATGCTTATGGGCACGTAAAGATAGAATCTTTACGTGTTAATCGAGCATAAGAAGCCCAGATCTACAAGTTATATGCGCCGGATTCAAGCAGAATCGAGTTTATAGTAACTGCATGCATGCGACTCGGTGAGTCGTTCTTCGGACTCGGCGAGTCGAGCCGCGAGTCCCCGATTTTTTTCCCTTTTTGAGTGATTCCGAGTGGGGACCACTGAGTAGTAGAATGAAATCAGTGAGCCGGAGGTTAGACTCAGTAATGGAGGGACTCGACGAGTTGTTCATACAACTCGGCGAGTCCAAGGCAATCTTCTTAGTTCAAGAACAACTCGTCGAGTTTTTCATACAACTCGGCGAGTCGGATGCAAATATTCTGAGTTCTAGAATCGAAAGGAAACTCGTCGAGTTGATGCCATACTCGACGAGTAGTAGCGAACAGGGTTGAGAAGTGAGAGTAGGGACTCGGCGAGTTGACGGCCCAACTCGGCGAGTCAGGTCAACTGTAAGTTGACTTTGACCGGGAGAGTTGACTTTGGCCAGGGGTAAAAGAGTCATTTTACCCCTAATACAGTTATTAGTATTTGATTGAGTTTGTTTGTGGAATTGTAGCCGGGGAGATACCGGAGCAGCAGCATATAGCTTCCAGGGCCACACACTCAGCAGCCAGTTCACGAGGTGAGTTCCCTTCCAGTAGTAACGGGTCCAAGGCCACAATGTCGGCTCGTTCAATTAGTAGTAGTTTCCGGACTTCGGTCTGATGCAGTAGTTAGTATGATTGATGCCTTTGTGGCTCAGTAAGGTTTGCGTGTTATGTGTTCCGGGTTATGGCTCGAAGCAGTATGTAGTATATGTTGTTGTGTTAGTTTATATGTTTATGTTATGCTATGTTCAGTAGTTCCAGACTTCTGTCCGATGCAGTTAGTTCCGGACTTCGGTCCGATGCAGGAGGCAAGGCCTGGGTGGTTCCAGACCTCGGTCCGATGCAGTTTCCGGACTTCGGTCCGATGCAGAGGGCAAGGCCCTGGTTAGTTCCGGACTTTCAATGAAGCTGGAAATGATGTGTGAAATATGGATCTACAAATTCTCCTTTGATCAAGGCTCCTTCTTCCAAACTATTTTTTTTCAAATCTCACCAACACACACTAAAAACACACACAAGAGGGTCAAATCTCTTCAAGAGGGTCTAGGGTTTCGAAATGGGGCTCAAATGGCTATGGAGGCTGAGAAATGAGAGGATAAAGGTTCACAATGTTGTTTAAACAGGGTCAAAACCCTAAATTTTAGGGTTTGTCCCTCGCGTGCATACAACCTGCGTATGAGAAGTACGCCCAACATACTACAAGTTTTCCAAAATGGCAAAACTGCCCCCTAGGGACCAAATCTACAAGGTATTTACATACCAAGGTTCAAAATGAAAAGTACATTGAATTGGGTGTTACAGTTGTGATTCAACCATAGTCTTTCATATTAAAGTCACAAAAATTGTCCAGGATAGCATGACACTAAGTGCCCTACACTTCACATACATAGGAAGGGGTTATCCTAGTCAGATAACATACCCATACTCTAATAATACCTCAACCTTACCATACAAAGGATATACGATGTCACATGTGGTATAGTGAGAAGACCCAGTAGAACCTAATAATCACATCTACACCCTCACTCCTTATACCGATTATACTTTTGCAAAAGCCAAAAGTTTTTGATGCGATGCGGTTTTAATATATACACCAACCGCTAAAACCGAAACAAACTGTACTATTATATTATATATCAAATAAATTATATATTTATATTTTATATATAATAATAGTTATATATACTTAGACTAATTAAATAATGAGTATAATATTTATCTTTAGCACCTAATTTAGCAAAAAGAAAAAAAAAAAGTAATAGTGAATATTTTTCTATTAATGCGTTAAAAAAAATGTTACAAACAAAAAATGTAAACTAAAAAATAGTAGTTTTGATAGAATTTTTAAAGAGAGTCAAAAAACCGCTACAAGTTATGTGGTTTAAAACCGAATCACAACTAAACGTGTGTCAAAATCTTAACATTCGTCACTTATTCCTACATTCATGTGACTTTATGTTTTACAATAGTCATAGTTAGAAAAACATTATGTAACTATACGACATTTACAACTATGGTTTAAGTATGTATCTGTGACTATAATAAAAACAATAGTCACATTCTGTAATTTTTTAATGTCTAAACGATAAAACCGGTCATACTTAAAACACATTGTTATGTTCATAAGATGAATATTAGCCACTGTTATATATACTTTTGTGTCTATAAATCAATTATAGTCATGTTTAATTGATTTTCTATGTTGAAAAGATATAAAATAGCCACACTTACAACTTTTTATGTGTTTGAATGATAGTAACGATCATGATAAAATATACGTATGTGGCTGTAATCTATAAGATAACCACAGTTAAAAAATAGGATGTGTCTTTAAAATACTTTTGGTCATTGAAATTACAAATTCATGTGACCATTTTAGGAACATCGTCATTATTTACTTAATTATGTGTGCCTAAAATATTGTTAATAGTCATAATGAACAATTTTTTGTGTGAAAAATCATTAGCAAAATGTCATAGTGAAAATAAATTCATGTGGCCATTTGATGGTTATGTTTCGCTTAATTTTGTGTCTCTAAACGATAGTCGATAGTCATAGTGAACTTTTTTGTGTGACCAATTATTAGCAATAACGCCACAGTAAAAATAACTTTATATGACCATTCCATGAAAGATAGTCACTAAAATAAGTAAAATGTGTGTCTACAAATGGTTTACGGCCACAATATTGGACAAAAGGATAAAGTACAACAGCAAAAATCCCTACCCTATAGCCACACTTTTATGCTATGGTCACAGTTTTTCATATGATATAGCCACTAAATTTAAAAGTGACCGTATGGTGCCTAAAATGGCACGACCTTCGGTGACACTTCCGTTGAAAAAAAAGCGTGTGACTATAGGCATATGGTCACGGTTTTTTGGTGTGACCATAGCCCATTTTTGTACTAGTGTTATTAGTATTAAGGGACCAAATAGTCATTAAAGGAAAATGTCAATTTATTAGGTCATGGGTGTTTGGATTTAAATCAGGGGGATATTGCATTGTTTTGCAAATATAGCTTATAACTCCCCTAAGGGCATGCAATCTTCGATTGAGGGGTATACTCGTCCATTTTTGTCTCGCCATTTATGCATTTCCTTTCATTTTTTCCGAATTTGTACATACCAAGATCGCTTAGTGGATCCTTAGGCATGTTGCTACTGCGTCACTCAATAGGAGGAAGAACAAAAACTCAAACATAGAGGGATATAGATTTCTTTCACTCTGATTCTTTGTATTTCATAGGTGGAATTTTGCTTCATAAAAGTATACATTTTGAACCATTTATAAGTTTCATATAACAATCGGTAAGTGTCTTGATATGTGGCTTAATGGTGGAGGAAACCCAAACCCAAATTGTGTTTTCTCTTTTAGCAACATACTTTCGTTTTTTCCTTTAAAGCAATATACTTTAGGTCATGGTTTGAAGTTTGAATTGTATTTTTGACTCAACGAAGTGTTGCTACCGGTAAGATCTTAGTTTCCTACCGGGGGTCATTTTTACAGTGAATTAATGCGTTAAAATATCAATTAACTCTTAAAAGTAAAAGCTGGGAAATATTGTGAAATAACCTAATATGTCGCTATTTCGTAAAACATCTAGAAAAATCACAGAAGGTCGGATTTAGGATTCGTCAGTCTTTAAAGTTCAGATTTTGGGTCTAGTATATCCCTTGTTTTTCCCTTGACCTGATGTTGGTTCTAACTCGGGTGAAAATCACCATTTTCACTAACTAGTCAGAAATTAGCTGCACTGATAACCCGTTTTTTAAAATCCATAGTAAATTGTATAAAACATGTATGGACCTGTACAAATATTCCTAAAAGGCTAAAAGTCTAAGTTACTTGGATATGGAAAAATATTGTAACTTTTGTAGGCTTTAGTGCTGTTAAAGTGGCTTTGAACAAGTTGTTGTTTCAGGTCAAAATCTGGAAATTTGATTTAGTAATTTGTTTTCATGTTTCGGGTATAGAATTGCCATTTTTACAAAGTAACGTCATTTGATTTTTGATTTTAAAATTATTTCATGTTATTTTAATTGACTTAAAAATGTTTTTTTATATATATTTTTCTATATAATATTGAATTTTATTTTTCTATATAATATAGTACATTAATTAATTAGTATATAATAAAATATAAATATAAAATATAATTACAATGAATAAGATATTGTTATGAGATAAGGGATTTTATCTAATTCATAATAGATATAAATTGTTGAAAAAAATTAAGTGGTCAATAAATACTAGTAAAATATGTTATCTACCTTATTGATTGTTTGATATACTATTAATAGTTCATAAAACTACTATTAAAGATGATCTAAGTTATGAAAATGATGTTTTTTTATTTTACTTAATATTTACGAAAAACGTTTATGAGTAATTTATTAGAAATGTTTTCGAATAAGGTTTTTAATTAATTAACCATAGTAATAGTTAAGATAATACTCAATAAAATAAATAATTATTTAATTAATTAACCTTAACAATAGTTAAAAGTAACACTACATAAAATATGTATTTAATTTTATTCATCCGTACACTGCATGTAGAGGTCATTGAATAAAATAATGTCATATGACAAGTCATTAAAACCTTAGATCACATAACAAGATTTCTCACTAAAGCTTTTCTTGTTTTGCATCTGGCTTCATGCTAGACTCATATAAAATTTTGCTTTCTCCAAAAATATATTACAAGGTTTCATAATTTAGACTCTCAGACTCTCTTCTTTACTTAGAATGAAATAAGATTAATGATTAATTATCAAAAACTCTAATACAAATAGAAGACTTGAATAGATTTCTAAAGTGAATGACTTTTATTATTTTTTTATTAGCTTAGAAACAAATTAGAAAAGTAAAGTCACATAAATCTTCAGATATTTTTGTAGAACAAGATAAATCAAAAAGCAAAATTCAAATTTATCAATTTTAGGCATGATTCAAAAAAGAATAGAAAACAAGTATATTTAATGAGTAGATCTGATTGATAGGAATATACTAAATAGATTTTGTTGTCTTTACTTCCCCCTCAAAGCAACTTCCTTGTGGTTTCCAAATTATAAAACAATAAACTCATGGCATAATACAAACTACAACAAACTCCGTGAGTTTGATCTCATATCTCTTCGAAAAAAGGAATTAAAATCTTCTACCTTTGAGCAAGGCTAAAGAAAGGTTTTCTTACAGTAAAATGTAATCAGAGATTTCTAATATCTCATTCAACTTGTTAATTATATCTTGCATCAACTTGTTAATAATTTCCAAAAAATTATTGACAAACTAATTGTTTTGCAGCTAAAGATAAATTTCAAAAGCGTTCGAAGAAAATTAATGACATAAAATGACAATCACAATCCACCAGAAAACATGAGAAGGCAAGAAAAGAGTGCAAAGTGCAAATACGGATGAATTGGGTTTGGTGTTGGAGGACTTAGTAAGGTCTGATGTGGTCTTAATCTTGGTTTGTTGTAATTTTTTTGGCTTTTTGCTATTTTTCTAGTTGTCACTCAAGGTGTAGTGTACAATTCGGTTTTTAAGATTGCTTTTATATTGGTTTTTTAATTATTATTTATCAGACAAGTTGAATAAATGGATGTAACGTGTTATTTTAATTATATGTTTCCGTTATTGAGCGTTTGATATACTATTAGTAATTCATAAAAACTACCATTAAAGATGATCTAAGTTATGAAAATGATATTTTTTATTTTAATTAACATTTACAAAAAAGTTTATGAGCCATTTATTATGATTGTTTTAAAATAAGGTTGTTAATTAACCATAAAAGTAGTTAAAAATAATACTCAATCAAATAAATAGTTTTTAAATTAAATAATCATAACAACAGTTAAAAATAACACTACATAAAAAATTATATGTAATTTTATTCATGCATAAACCATGTATAGAAGCCATTGCAAAATTTGATTGCAATACATGTTTATTTTATCGTATTGTTAAAAAAAATACAATTTTACATATCAACATAACATAAGAATTACTATCTCGTTGCTAATATTAAAAATAACATAATCTTAACCTACGCAACGGGAATTCGCCTAGTTAATTTAAAAGAAGGAGAAAGAAAGCCGAATATTACGTTTATGGTAAAAAAAAATGATTACAAAAATATATAAATTGGAAAGAAAGAAAAATGTGAATAAAAAAATATTTATTTTATCAATTATAAGTTTGTAACTGATAAACTAGACAAATGAACCTAAGAATAGAAGCCATCCCACATCTAATTTTTTTTGACTTGTGTCATAATTAGTAACAAAAAGATTAATATAAAAGCAAACTTAAAAACTGAATAGCTCATATACCCTCGGTTGCAACTAAGAAATAGCAAAAAGACAAAATTTACAATAAATCGAGACCAAGATGTTATTAAAGCTCAGAAAATCATCCAACCCCAAAAGGTTTATCCTTGTTCAAAGATGTCACACCCCAAAACCAAGAACGGCAGAAACTTTCCGGGGTGGAGGACGTCATGTGAAGTATCATAACAGTGTGAAGTAGTAAACAAGCAACAACATCATCCATTGCATTAAAAGTAATGTTTTAATACATGTGTGTTATTTCATAATGTACAACAATAAAATGAATAATCAAAATAAGATGAGCCTTGTCTGTGCTCCGTCTTCTCAAAACCTGGCCATCGTATCTGTCTAACTGGTGACCTGAGAATACAAGTTATTTTTAAAGCGAGTATCAGCCTAAAGCTGGTGAATTCATAAGTATTTAAGTGTCATTTTCTTGTTTTGGAATGTTGTTATGAATGCCATGTAAATCTTTAAATGAAACAGTTAATGTAAGTATGAAAACCCTAGAAAATCTCATGTTTCCTACTAGTATGAAATGTAGTCTTCTACCAAGACCCGGATGTTTTGCTATAAGAATGATAGTTTTTCCTTCCTTTTTGACTATTACAAACAGTACTTAGTCTAACTCATCGTTTATGTGAATGTATCACAAAATAAAGTAAAATAGGAAAAGAATATAATCGTCTTCTACCAAGACCCGAATGTTTTGCTATGATAATGATAGTTTTTCCTTCTTTTTGACTATTACAAACAGTACTTAGTCTAACTCATCGTTTATGTGAATGTATCACAAAATAAAGTAATAGGAAAAAGAATATAGTCATCTTCTACCAAGACCCGAATGTTTTGCTATGATAATGATAGTTTTTCCTTCTTTTTGACTATTACAAACAGTACTTAGTCTAACTCATCGTTTATGTGAATGTATCACAAAATAAAGTAATAGGAAAAATACAATCATGTAAGTGTTATCCTTTTGTATTAGGATTAACACGACATCACGATTTGCGAAATGTATAACCTTTGAACATCCGTAGATTGTTCAATTTTCCTGTGTAGCTACAGCAGGTGGGAGAAAGGGTTAGTCCCGTAAAAGTATTCCTAATATAAGTATTAACCATAGGCATCCGTAGATGTTCATCAACCTCTGTAGCGAACAGTAGGCCCAAGGAATGGTTAGTCCCGTAAAGGTACACCTAATATAAGTAATAACCGTAGGCATCCGTAGATGTTCATCGACCACTGGTGCTAACAGCTGGGCTTCGGAATGGTTAGTCCCGTCTAGATATCCCGTTGAACTGGGATCGGCAAGACGATTTACACAGAAGGTGCTAATAAATCATCATCGTAATTCTAGGTACAAGTGTCCGTGTAAGTGTATACAAGAAAATGTATCTATGTAAAGGTACTCATGTAAACGTCTCCATGTAAACGTAATCATGTATCATGTAAGCATATGTAAACGTACTCATGTAAGCGTATCTATGTAAATGTACTCATGTATTATGTAATGTACTGGTATAGATTCATGAATGAACTGACTCTTGTGTGATTCCTTGTAATAGGAATAATGTTTTGTATCTCCTAACTATCCCTATAATAGTTACTGGAAGGTAATTGATTGTCCAAACAGGTTTATACACCATTGCTATACAAGGGTGAGGGAAACTGAATGAAGGATGAAAACTATAACATCAATACATATATAAGAACATAAGTGTATAGATATAGTTTTGTTCAAGAAGGTAAAAATGGTTTTGTAAGATATCTATGAGTTTTGAACAATAATTAACAATGACTTGATGTCATTTTAATAAACATTTCAAACGTAATACTTTTGCTACCAAGGTATTTTTAAGATAGAAAACCATTTCATGCATCACATTTTGAAGTATGTGAAATCTACTGGATGAAAACACAATTATAAATATCTATGATTGATTTAAGAACATGTTGTTTTCTACTTGTATTCCCCCTATTTAAAGCATTTAAAATCATTTAAACATTGATTAAGGGGTATGAACTCACCTGTGTGGGTGATACGGATGAACTGAAGAGGTAGGATTGCTAGGTGTCAAGTGAAGTCTTGAACACACTCTATGATCCTAGTTAACATATAATATCACATATATGTAACAAATTAGTCTATAAACAACTAATAAATAAGTCAAGACACCCTAGGACATGCTTAACACCTTTATCAAGTGTTATTAGCCACTAGGATTGCATCTAAGTGTTTGTAGGGGAAACTATTGTGTGTATGGCTCAAGGAAAACTCCACCATGAAGTTCACGGCCCTAATGACACTACAAAATGAGTTTACGGTCATAAACTCATGAGTTTACAGCCGTAAGATCACACCTATATGTCCATTTTGTGTTTGATGCTCTACAAGACCCTAAGAAGCATTTCTACTTAATGGCTTGGTCTATGGAAGAGTTTAGGGCATTATATAACTCCTTTTAGGAGTTTACGGCCCTGGGACCAAATCCCATGGAGATTACGGCCGTAATCTCCCTTGGATGGGTGTTTTTGGTGTTTTCAAGTTCCTAATTCAACTAGGAACTAAACTAGGCTAGTGTACAAGGCTTTAGAAGAGTTTATAGCACCATTTGGCCTTATTGTTTGGAGTTCACGGCCCTGGAACTTCTTGGGCCATGAACACCTTACTCTTGGCATTCTAATGGTGTTTGCTTGTCCTAAACTCATTAGGGTACATGTCTAAGCTAGTCTCTTGGCTTAAGGAAGGCTTTTAGGGCATTTTGACACCTTAAAATGGAGTTCACGGCCCAAGAACATCCTTGGCCATGAAATCACTTCTAGCCTTTGTTTCTTAATGATTTTGTGGTCTAAACATGTCATGGTAGTTTCTAGGTTCAGTTCCAAGGCTTAGAGGGACATTGGACACACTTTGGCCCTTATAAAAGAGTTTACTCTCCAAGTGTTCTTGGGCGGTAAACTCTCAAATCTTGCGGTTTTTATCTGATTTTGATGTTATTAAGCACAATCTAAGCTATATAATAAAACTAGATAGAAGTACTCACGATTTGGGATGAAATCCCGAAGATCCGTGAGAGAGAATTCGGCTTTTCTCTAGTTAGAAATGTAACTAATGAATGAATATGGTTCAGATTTCTATATATAGTCCTGGGATTTTTGGCAGAAAATATATTATTCCCGAAATGAACTCTAATATCATAGAGTTTTGGAATAATAGAGTTGCACAAAACCCTAGTGCATCCACTCTCCTGATATCTCCTTAAGTGTAAATCCTAATATACTCAAACTTATACCCAAAAGTCTGGAAATTCACTGTAACTGTTCTAACTTCTATTGACTTGATATGGTTTGTTCATAATGGAAATTTCGGGTTGTCACATCATCCCCCTTTTAGAGGGAATTTCGTCCCGAAATTAAGAATCTATGTAAGGAAGTAGGTAGAAGTAATCGAGTCGTGAGGTGGAAACTTCCTAATCGATTGGTTCTCGTGCTCCTAAGTGAAACCAGGTCCTTGGTTGGTATTCCAACGAACCTTCACTAACGGGCAACGGCGTTGCTTCGTCCGCTTGACCTCTCGGTCGAGAATCGTTACGGTTCTAATATGAAGGCGAGGATCTCGTTAATCTCGGTCTCGTCGAGTGGGCTTACAAGAGTCCTAACGGAAAGGTACTGTTTAAAAATCGAGACGCAAAGGGTAAAATGTACATTACTGAGTTCGCGGAGTAGGTCTAGTCTGTGAGATACAGGACCGATTCTGCTAAGAATCTCTAAGGTCCTAATTATATTGGATTTAGCTTTCCACGCTTTACGAAGCGTATTAAGCCATTCCCAGAGTAAGACTTCCTAAAGAATTTGGTCTCTCACTTGGAATTCCAAAGGTTCTTTCTCTCGCTTAACTTCCCAGTCAAGGGCCACCCCTTGCTTGGTCAAAGTCGAAAGGGTTTCTGTAAATTGCGAGGAGTTCTGAATGGACTATGATAGTAGGTCTGCACGACCTAGAATTTGGCGAATTTCTGCCGTCGTCTCTGATGTTGACAAATTCTCAACGGTTTTGACAAATTAAAAGAGTACTAAAAAAATTCCCACATCCCTAATAGGGTGTCTTAGGAATCTGACTCTTCAATTTCAAAACTCGTGTTTAGATCTTGCTGCCTTCACTTCACTGTCAAAGCAACTTCCTTGAGATTTCCAAGTTATAAAATAATGAAATCATGGCATATACAAACTACCACGAACTTCTTGAGTTGGATATCGTATCTCTTCGAAAAAAGGAATTAAAATTTTTAACCTTCGAGCAAGGCTAAAGAAAATTTTTCTTATAGTAAATATGTAATATGAGATTTCAGATATCTCATTCACCTTCTTAAGTAAATCTTGCATCAACCTGCTATTACTTTCATACCACATTTCCATAACATCAGTGAAATACTTTTTTTTTGCAACTAAAGATACATATTAAAAGATTTCTAAGAAAATTGATGAAAGTAAATGACAATCACAATCCATCAGGAAACCTGAGAATCGTGAAATCAATGAACATGGATAAACTTTTAGGGGATGGATATTTTATGAGCTTTAATAACGTCTTGGTCTCTGTTTTTTTGTAATTTTTGCCTTTTTGCTATTTCTTAGCTGGAACTTAGGCTGTAATGAGCTATTCGGTTTTTAAGTTTGCTTTTATATTTATTTTTTAATTATTAGTTATGAAACAAGTCAAAAAAAGTATATGTGACGTGACTTCTATTCTTAGGTTCATTTGTCTAGTTTATCGGTTACAAAATTATAATTGATAAAATAAATGTTTATTTATTTATATTTTTCTTTCTTTCCATTTTATATATTTTTGTATCCATTTTTTTATCATAAACATAATATTCACCTTTCTTTCTCCTTATTTTAAATTAACTAGGCCAATTCCCATTGTGTAGGTTAAGATTATGTTGTTTTTAATATTATCTACGAGTTAGTAATTCTTATATTATGTTGATATGTAAGATTGTAATTTTTTTGAACAACACGATAAGATAAACATATATTGCAATTAAATTTTGCAATGGCCTCCACACGGGGTTTATGCATGAATAAAATTAAATACAATTTTTTATGTAGTATTACTTTTAACTATTGTTATGATTAATTAATTTAAAAATTATTTATTTAATTAAGTATCATTTTTAACTACTGTTATTGTTAATTAATTAAAAACCTTATTTTAAAACATTTATAATAAATGCTTCATAAACGTTTTTGGTAAATATTAAGTAAAATAAAAAAAAACATCATTTTCATAACTTAAATCATCTTTGATGGCAGTTTTTATGAATTATTAATAGTATACCAAACACACAATAACATATTTTATTAGTATTAATAATCACTTAATATTTTCAAATATATATATATATATATATATATATATATATATATATATATATATATATATATATATATATGGAAAAGTGAATATGTGGCTGTCATGTATGTAAAATTAGGTATATAACCATCAAAATTGACTTCATTTTGATTAAAAAAACACAATTTTTTTTCATTGTTAGTTTCTTTCTATTGATTTTGAACTCATATTATTTCCAATTTCATAATTCTTCCCCTACATCTATGTATTTCAAATGTGTTTTTTATATTAGACCTCTAGTAGGCTTCATAAATTTCTTTGACACCAACCATATGTATATTTGCATTGTTCTTTTTTATGTATTATGAGAAGAAGTTTATTGGGTTTTTAATGAATAATATCAATCTTTCACTATAGTTTTCTATTTTAAATTTGAATATGAAGATTTATATGTAGTTGATAATGTATTCTTATACATGCTTTGTGTTGCAAAATTAAAAATTTAAAACTATATAAAAGTATGTACAAAGTCTATCATCTAGTCTAATAGAGAATACAAAAAAGATGGTAAAGAGATTTGATTGTATTTCGTTAAAATTATGTAGTTTTTAATGGTTCTATACCTAATATTAGGTACATAACAGCCACATATTCCCTATGCCCATATATATATATATATATATATATATATATATATATATATATATATATATATAGAGAGAGAGAGAGAGAGAGAGAGAGAGGCCATGTCACGTCCACTTTTTTGAATTGCGTCATAATTAAAAATTAAAAAAACAAATATAAAAACAATCTTAAAATCGAATAGTTCACTAGAAAGATATTTAATTTATCGTACGTTTATGGTAAAAATATTATTATTATTTAAATGGAAACAAAGAAATTGTAAACAAAAAACTTTATTTTATCGACAATAAATCTGACTTGCTATTATGCACACTTTGAATCTGAAAAGGTTCACAAAAAAAAAACCATGGATCAGTGTAGATTCATACTGTGAATTTAAACTGTAAATATTTCAATTTTTAACATTCACATTGTGAAAAAGCTTATTCAGATACACATTGTGAATCTAACTTACTATTATGCACGCTATTAATCTGAGAAAGTTCACAATGTGAATATGAACCGGTTCAGAATATGAATCTGAACAGGTTTACAATGTGAATCTGAACTGAAATATCGTTTTTTTTTTGTTTTTTATATGAATCTATGTTTAAAAAGTACAAAAAAGCATGAATTTTGATATATTTATTAATTTTTTTTCTATAAAAATATGGACCTTAACTTTTCAACAAAGAAAATGAAGTGAGTTTTTCTCGAAAAAAAAAAGTTCGTTTTTTGTATATCGTCTTTGATCTCTTTGGAAAAAAGGACGAAAAGTCGTGAACAACGGTATACTCGGATTTTTTCGATAATTAAAAAACATGGGCTAAAAAAATTTTAACGAAAAAAAGGAAGTGAATTTTGTTATAATCCGGTGCATGCGCGTCTATTGTAATAGTCTACAACCCTTCATTTTGCTATTGTTCGCTTTAAATTTCGACACTGTTGAATGGTTCCTTGGTTCCTTGATTAATAATTGTTTTCTATTGAACTTTTCCCTTTATATATATATATATATATATATATATATATATATATATATATATATATATATATATATATATATACATATATATACATATACATATATTATAACATAATTTTACACACAATTGGTCCTTAACACATAGCGGTTCGCGGTGGGTTGACCGTCGAACTCTGACCAATTTTTACCGGTTGTTACAATATTTCTCTTAATAATTGATTAATTCTCTTGGATATTAAATAATACTATTTTTATTCAATTTATTCCATTTTAACATCATAAATGTAGAATCATTCACTTCAATAATTATTCGAGTAATGAAAAGCTAAATCGTTGACCAAATGAGTTTTGGGTCGTTACAAAACCCAGAATATCCTTAGCGTAAACGTTATCGTGAATATCTAATAGCTCACATAACATGCATAAATGACATATCTCTAAGCATGTGTCCTAGCATGCAATCATGAGCACCTCCTTACTCTAACTTATATAATACTTACCATACTATAAAAAAATATAGCATAACATGTAGGGGTATTATGTAAATCACTTAATTGAGCTCCGATTGATTGCACGAATCGCAGCCTTTTAGTTTTGTAAAAAAAAAATTCAAAAAATGTTTTTATAAATAACATCCTCTAGTCCTCAATTTGAGAACATATGCACCCAGTGCTAGCCTGAATCCCTCAAACCGAGGCTCAGATACCAACTTATAATAATCAACCTGTTCAACCTAATATTTTAGTATATAGTTTATTACTGTTGTATTTTACCTTGTATGTATTTCGTCCTACACTTGATGTTTTTATCATTACTTTATAATTTCAATAAAAGAAAGATAGTTACTACAGGAACATATTGAAGCATTCAATTAATTCTTCTAATATTTACTTAAATGAGAACTTGATTTTTTCAAATTGTAAATTTTTTAATTCTTCTAAATTTAATATAAGTTGTATTTGAGATTTTATAATACTTATCATATATTATGATATTGTTTAATCTTTCAAATTTGTAATATATATTTATGTTTAGTTTTGCAATAAAGGATTGTTCCTCACTACATTTGTGTGGCTATTAACTAGAAAGAAAGAGAAAGAAAGAAAATATAATCATTAGAGAAATTAAATATTTTCTATATTTTATTTTTATTTATCCGTTATCCATTTTATATGGTGACAAGTGTATTAAAATATTATTAGTTTCAACAAATATGACACATGTCACCATTTAACATAGATTTGAGGAGGAGTGGGAAAAAATTATATAAAGATATTTAATTTATCATTTGTTTAAGGTAATTTTTTTTTTCTAAAATGGAAAGAAAGAAATTGTAAAAATAACTTTATTTAATCGATAGTAAATTTGCAATCAATAAAACGGATGTCCTCGGAATATAGGCCACACCACATCCACTTCTTTTGCTTCTGTCATAATTAATAATTAAAAAATAATTAAAAAACAAATATAAAAGCAATCTTGAAAAACCGAATAGTTCACTACATCGTCTACGCCAACAAAGAAATGGCAAAAAGCCAAAAATTACAACAAACCAACACCAAGAACACATTAAAGCTTACAAAGTCATCCAATCCCAAACCCAGTTCATCATTGTTTGCAGTTTGCACTCTTTTCAAGCCATCTCATGTTTTCTGGTGCATTGTGATTGCCATTTTCTTTCTTTAATTTTCTTTGAAATCTTCTAAAATTAATCTTTAGTTGCAAAAAAAAAATTAGGGTTGCACTGATTTTCTAGAAACAGGGGACGAAATTATTAGCAAGTTGATGAAGGATATAATTAACAAGTTGAATGAGATATTAGAAATCTCAGATTACATATTTACTGTAAGAAAACCTTTCTTTAGCCTTGCTCAAATGTAAATGATTTTAATTCCTTTTTTTATGAGATACGAGATCAAACTCACGGAGTTTGTGGTAGTTTGTATTATGCCATGGTTTCACTGTTTTATAACTTGGAAACAAAAAGGAATTTGCTTCGATGGGGAAGTAAAGGTAGAAATATCTATTTTGTATATTCCAATCAGATCTACTCATTAATTTTAATTAGTTGTTTCCTATTCTTTTTTTTAATCATGCCAAAATTTGATAAATTAGAAATTCGATTTTTGATTTATATTGTTCTACAAAAATATCTGAAAATTTATGTGACTTTACTTTTCTAATTTGTTTCTAAACTAATAAAAGGATAATAAAAATCATTGGTTTTAGAAATCTATTCAAGTCTAGTATTTGTATTAGTGTTTTTGATAATTAATTGCTAATCTTATTTCATTCTATGTAAAGAAGAGAGTCTAAATTATACAAACCTTGTAATATTTGTTTTTGGAGCAAGCAAATTTTTATACCAGTCTAGCAAGAAACTAGACGCAAAACAAGAAAAGCCTTAGTGGGAAATCTTGTTATATGATCTAGGGTTTGAATAACTCTTTTTAAGGGACAAAATAACTTAGAAAGTAAAGTCACATAAATCTTTAGATATTTTTGTAGAACAAGATAAATCAAAAAGCAAAGTTCCAAATGATCTATTTTAGGTATGATTAAAAAAAGATTAGGAAACAACTTAAACTAATGAGTAGATGCGACTGATGAGAATATACCAAATAGATCTTCCTGCCTTCACTTCACTGTCAAAGCAACTTCCTTGAGATTTTCCAAGTTATAAAATAATGAAATCATGGCATATACAAACTACCATGAACTTCTTGAGTTTGATCTCGTATCTCTTCAAAAAAAGGAATTAAAATTTTTAACCTTCGAGCAAGGCTAAAGAAAGTTTTTCATACAGTAAATATGTAATATGAGATTTCTGATATCTCATTCACCTTCTTAAGTATATCTTGCATCAACCTGCTAATACTTTCATACCCCATTTCCATAACATCAGTGAAACACTTGTTTTTTTTTTCAACTAAAGATACATATTAAAAGATTTCTAAGAAAATCGATGAAAGTAAATGACAATCACAATCCACAAGGAAACCTAAGAATCGTGAAATCTATGAATAAGGATAAACTTTTAGGGGATGGATGATTTTGTGAGCTTTCATAACGTCTTGGTCTCGGTTTTTTTTTGTAATTTTTGCCTTTTTGCTATTTCTTAGCTGGAACTTAGGCTGTAATGAGCTATTCGGTGTTTAAGTTTGCTTTTATGTTTATTTTTTAATTATTAATTATGACACAAGTCAAAAAAAGTATATGTGACGTGGCTTCTATTCTTAGGTTCATTTGTCTAGATTTTATCGGTTACAAAATTATAATTGATAAAATAAATGTTTATTTATTTATATTTTGCTTTCTTTCCATTTTAGATATTTTTGTATCCATTTTTTATCATAAACATAATATTCAGCTTTCTTTCTCCTTTTTTTAAATTAACTAGGCGAATTCTCATTGTGTAGGTTAAGATTATGTTGTGTTTAATATTATCTACGAGTTAGTAATTCTTATATTATGTTGATATGTAAGATTGTAATTTTTTTGAACAACACGATAAGATACACATATATTGCAATCAAATTTTTCAATGGCCTCCACATGGGGTTTACGCATGAATAAAATTAAATACAATTTTTTATGTAGTATTACTTTTAACTATTGTTATGATTAATTAATTTAAAAATTATTTATTTATATAATTATCAATTTTAACTACGATTATTGTTAATTAATTAAAAACCTTATTTTAAAACATTTATAATAAATGCTTCATAAACGTTTTTGGTAAATATTAAGTAAAATAAAAAAAACGTCATTTTCATAACTTAGATCAGCTTTGATGACAATTTTTATGAATTATTAATAGTATACCAAACACACAATAACATATTTTATTAGTATTAATAATCACTTAATATTTTCAAATATATATATATATATATATATATATATATATATATATATATATATATATATAGAGAGAGAGAGAGAGAGAGAGAGAGGCCATGTCACGTCCACTTTTTTGAAATGCGTCATAATTAAAAATTAAAAAAAAAACAAATATAAAAACAATCTTAAAATCGAATAGTTCATTAGAAAGATATTTAATTTATCGTACGTTTAAGATTAAAATATTATTATTTTTTAAATTGAATCAAAGAAATCGTAAACAAAAAACTTTATTTTATTGGTAATAAATCTGACTTGCTATTATGCACACTATGAATCTGAAAAAGTTTACAAAAAAAAACCTGGATCAATGTAGATTCACACTGTAAATATTTCAGTTTTTAACATTCACAAGGTGAAAAAGCTCGTTCAGATTCACATTGTGAATCTAACATACTATTATGCATGCTATTAATCTGAGAAAGTTCACAATTTGAATATGAACAGGTTCAGAATATGAATCTGAACAGGTTTACAATGTGAATCTGAACTGAAATATCGTTTTTTTTATTTTTTTTTTATATGAATCTATGTTTAAAAAGTACAAAAAAGCATGAATTTTGATATATTTATTAATTTTTTTTTCTATAAAAAAAATGGACCTTAACTTTTCAACAAAGAAAATGAAGTGGGTTTTTCTCGAAAAAAAAAGTTCATTTTTTATATATCGTCATTGATCTCTATGGAAAAAGGACGAAAAATCGTGAACAACGTTAGAGTCGGTTTTTTTTCGATAATTAAAATAAATGGGCTAAAAAAATTTTAAACGAAAAAAAGGAAGTGAGTTTTGTTATAATCTGGTGCATGCGCGTCTATTATAAAAGTCTACAACCCTTCCTTTTGCTATTGCTCGCTTTAAATTTCGACGCTTTGTATTGGTTCCTTGGTTCCTTGATTAATAATTGTTTTCTATTGAATGTTTCCTATATATATATATATATATATATATATATATATATATATATATATATATATATATATATATATATATATATATACATATAAAACATAATTTTACACACACAATTGATCCTTAACACATAGCGGTTCTCGGTGGGTTGACCGTCGAACTCTGACCAATATTTACCGGTTGTTACAATATTTCTCTTAATAATTGATTAATTCTCTTAGATATTAAATAATACTATTTTTATTTAATTTATTCCATTTTAACATCATAAATGTAGAATCATTCACTTCAATAATTATTCGAGTAATGAAAAGCTAAAATCGTTGACCAAATGAGTTTTGGGTCGTTACAAATACCTGGAATATCCTTAGCGTAAACGTTATCGTGAATCTCTAACAGCTCACATAACATGCATAAATGACATATCTCTAAGCATGTGTCCTAGCATGCAATCATGAGCAGATCCTTCCTCTAACTTAAATCATACTTACCATACTATAAAAAATATAGCATAACAAAATGTAGGGGTATTATGTAAATCACTTAATTGAGCTCCGATTGATTGCACGAATCGCAACCTTTTAGTTTTGTGAAAAGTTTTTATAATTTTTTTTATAAAAGACATCCTCTAGTCCTCATTTTGAGAACATATGCACCTAGTGCTAGCCTGAATCCCTCAAACCGAGGCTCGGATACCAACTTGTAATAATCAACCTATTCAACCTAATATTTTAGTATATAGTTTATTACTGTTGTATTTTACCTTGTATGTATTTCGTCCTACACTTGATGTTTTTATCATTACTTTATAATTTCAATAAATGAAAGATAGTTACTACAGGAAAATGTTGAAGCATTCAATTAATTCTTCTAATATTTACTTAAATGAGAACTTGATTTTTTCAAATTGTAAATTTTTTAATTCTTGTAAATTTAATATAAGTTGTTTTTGAGCTTTTATAATACTTATCATATATTATGATATTGTTTAATCTTTCAAATTTGTAACATATATTTACATTGAGTTTTGCAATAAAGGATTGTTCCTCACTACATTTATGTGACTATTAACTTGAAAGAAAGAAAATATAATGATTAGAGAAATTAACTATTTTTTATATTTTATTTTTATTTATCCGTTATCCATTTTATATTGTGACAAGTGTATTAAAATATTATTAGTTTCATTAAATATGACACATATCACCATTTAACATAGATTAGAGGAGAAGTGGGAAAAAATTATAGAAACATATTTAATTTGTCATTTGTTTAAGGTAAAAACATTTTTTTCTAAAATGGAAAGAAAGAAATTGTTAAATAACTTTATCTTATCGATTGTAAATTTGCAATCAGTAAAACGGATGTCCTCGGAATAGAGGCCACGCCACATCCACTTCTTTTACTTCTGTCATAATTAATAATTAAAAAATAGTTAAAAAACAAATATTAAAGCAATCTTGAAAAACCGAATAGTTCACTACACCGTCTACGCCAAAAAAGAAATGGCAAAAACCCAAAAATGACAACAAACCAACACCAAGACCACATTAAAGCTTACAAAGTCATCCAATCCCAAACCCAATTTATCATTGTTTGCAGTTTGCACTCTTTTCAAGCCATCTCATGTTTTCTGGTGCGTTGTGATTGCCATTTTCTTTCTTTAAATTTCTTTGAAATCTTCTAAAATTTATCTTTTGTTGCAAAAAAAAAAAAAAAAAAAAAAAATAGGGTTTCACTGATTTTCTAGAAATAGGGGACGAAATTATTAGCAAGTTGATGAAGGATATATATATATATATATATATATATATATATATATATATATATATATATATATATATATATATATATATATAGAGAGAGAGAGAGAGAGAGGTCATGTCACGTCCACTTTTTTGAATTGCTTCATAATTAAAAATTAAAATAACAAATATAAAAACAATCTAAAAATCGAATAGTTCGCTAGAAAGATATTTAATTTATTGTACGTTTAAGGTAAAAATATTATTAGTTTTTAAATGGAAAAAAAGAAATTGTAAACAAAAAACTTTATTTTATCGATAATAAATCTGACTTGTTATTATGTACACTATGAATCTGAAAAAGTTAACAAAAAAAACCTGGATCAGTGTAGATTCACACTGTGAATTTAAACTGTAAATATTTCAATTTTTAACATTCACAATGTGAAAAAGCTCGTTCAGATTCACATTGTGAATCTAACTTACTATTATGGATGCCATTAATCTGAAAAAGTTTACAATGTGAATATGAGCAGGTTCAGAATATGAATCTGAATAGGTTTACAATGTGAATCTGAACTGAAATATCGTTTTTTTTTTGTTTTTTATGTGAATCTATGTTTAACAAGTACAAAAAAACATTAATTTTGATATATTTATTAATTTCTTTTTTTTATAAAAAAATAGACCTTAACTTTTCAACAAAGAAAAATGAAGTGAGTTTTTTTCGAAAAAAAAAAGTTCGTTTTTTGTATATCGTCATTGATCTCTTTGGGAAAAGGACGACAAATCGTGAACAACGGTAGAGTCGGTTTTTTTCGATAATTAAAAAACACGGGCTAAAAAAATTTTAAACGAAAAAAAGGAAGTGGGTTTTGTTATAATCCGGTGCATACGCGTCTATTGTAAAAGTCTACAACCCTTCATTTTGTTGTTGCTCGTTATAAATTTCGACGCTTTGAATTGGTTCCTTGGTTCCTTGATTAATAATGGTTTTCTATTGAACTTTTCCCTATATATATATATATATATATATATATATATATATATATATATATATATATATATATATATATATATAATGACATAATTTTACACACAATTGGTCCTTAACACATAGCCGTTCGCGGTGGGTTGACCGCCGAACTCTGACCAATTTTTACCGGTTGTTACAATATTTCTCTTAATAATTGATTAATTCTCTTGGATATTAAATAATACTATTTTTATTTAATTTATTCCATTTTAACATCATGAATGTAGAATCATTCACTTCAATAATTATTCGAGTAATGAAAAGCTAAAATCGTTGACCAAATGAGTTTTGGGTCGTTACAAATACCTGAAATATCATTAGCGTAAACGTTATCGTGAATCTCTAATAGCTCACATAACATGCATAAATGACATATCTCTAAGCATGTGTCCTAGCATGCAATCATGAGCAGATCCTTACTCTAACTTATATCATACTTACCATACTATAAAAAAATATAGCATAACAACATGTAGGGGTATTATGTAAATCACTTAATTGAGCTCCGATTGATTGCATGAATCGCAACCTTTTAGTTTTGTGAAAAGTTTTTATAATTTTTTTTATAAAAGACATCCTCTAGTCCTCATTTTGAGAACATATGCACCTAGTGCTAGCCTGAATCCCTCAAACCGAGGCTCGGATACCAACTTGTAATAATCAACCTGTTCAACCTAATATTTTAGTATATAGTTTATTACTGTTGTATTTTACCTTGTATGTATTTCGTCCTACACTTGATGTTTTTATCATTACTTTATAATTTCAATAAATGAAAGATAGTTACTACAGGAAAATGTTGAAGCATTCAATTAATTCTTCTAATATTTACTTAAATGAGAACTTGATTTTTTCAAATTGTAAATTTTTTAATTCTTGTAAATTTAATATAAGTTGCTTTTGAGCTTTTATAATACTTATCATATATTATGATATTGTTTAATCTTTCAAATTTGTAACATATATTTACATTGAGTTTTGCCATAAAGGATTGTTCCTCACTACATTTATGTGACTATTAACTTGAAAGAAAGAGAAAGAAAGAAAAATATAATGATTAGAGAAATTAACTATTTTCTATATTTTATTTTTATTTATCCGTTATCCATTTTATATCGTGACAAGTGTATTAAAATATTATTAGTTTCATTAAATATGACACATATCACCATTTAACATAGATTAGAGGAGGAGTGGGAAAAAATTATAGAAACATATTTAATTTGTCATTTGTTTAAGGTAAAAACATTTTTTTCTAAAATGGAAAGAAAGAAATTGTAAAATAACTTTATCTTTTCGATTGTAAATTTGCAATCAGTAAAACGGATGTCCTCGGAATAGAGGCCACGCCACATCCACTTCTTTTACTTCTGTCATAATTAATAATTAAAAAATAGTTAAAAAACAAATATTAAAGCAATCTTGAAAAACCGAATAGTTCACTACACCGTCTACGCCAAAAAAGAAATGGCAAAAACCCAAAAATGACAACAAACCAACACCAAGACCACATTAAAGCTTACATAGTCATCTAATCCCAAACCCAATTCATCATTGTTTGTAGTTTGCACTCTTTTCAAGCCATCTCATGTTTTCTGGTGCATTGTGATTGCCATTTTCTTTCTTTAATTTTCTTTGAAATCTTCTAAAATTTATCTTTAGTTGCAAAAAAAAATTAGGGTTTCACTGATTTTCTAGAAATGGGGGACGAAATTATTAGCAAGTTGATGAAGGATATAATTAACAAGTTGAATGAGATATTAGAAATCTCATATTACATATTTACTGTAAGAAAACCTTTCTTTAGCCTTGCTCAAATGTAAAAGATTTTAATTCCTTTTTTAAAGAGATACGAGATCAAACTCACGGAGTTTGTGGTAGTTTGTATTATGCCATGGTTTCACTGTTTTATAACTTGTAAACCAAAAGGAAGTTGCTTCGATGGGGAAGTAAAGGTAGAAATATCTATTTTGTATATTCCAATCAGATCTACTCATTAATGTTAGTTGTTTCCTATTGTTTTTTTAATCATGCCAAAATTTGATAAATTAGAAATTTGATTTTTGATTTATATTGCTCTACAAAAATATCTGAAAATTGATGTGAATTTACTTTTCTAATTTGTTTCTAAACTAATTAAAGGATAATAAAAATCATTGGTTTTAGAAATCTATTCAAGTCTAGTATTTGTATTAGATTTTTGATAATTAATTGCTAATCTTATTTCATTCTATGTAAAGAAGAGAGTCTAAATTATAGAAACCTTGTAATATTTGTTTTTAGAGCAAGCAAATTTTTATACCAATCTAGCAAGAAACTAAACGCAAAACAAGAAAAGCCTCAGTTAGAAATCTTATCATATGATCTAGGGTTTGGATAACTTGTTTTAAGGGACAAAATAACTTAGAAAGTAAAGTCACATAAATCTTTAGATATTTTTGTAGAACAAGATAAATCAAAAGAAAAGTTCCAAATTATCTATTTTAGGTATGATTAAAAAAAGATTAGGAAACAACTAAAACTAATGAGTAGATGCGACTGATGAGAATATACCAAATAGATCTTGCTGCCTTCACTTCACTGTCAAAGCAACTTCCTTGAGATTTCCAAGTTATAAAATAGTGAAATCATGGCATATACAAACTACCACGAACTTCTTGAGTTTGATCTCGTATCTCTTCGAAAAAAGGAATTAAAATTTTTAACCTTAGAGCAAGGCTAAAGAAAGTTTTTCTTACAGTAAATATGTAATATGAGATTTCTGATATCTCATTCACCTTCTTAAATATATCTTGCATCAAACTGCTAATACTTTCATACCCCATTTCCATAACATCAGTGAAACACTTGTTTTTTTTTTTGCAACTAAAGATACATATTAAAATATTTCTAAGAAAATCGATTAAAGTAAATGACAATCACAATCTACCAGGAAACCTGAGAATGGTGAAATCTATGAACTACGATAAACTCACTACAAGAAAAACAGCCTTTTACGACGCGCAAACAACGACTCTCACTGATTTATGTTACGCAAAAGAGAGTGACACTAAAAAAGCGTCGTCTCTTCAAAAAATTTAAGGATTTATGTCACGCATTCTTGCGTGCCCTTAAATTAGTGTCTAAATAAAAAAATAAAAAAACACGAAGGGCACCTATAATAAAATGTGTGTCTACTAAAGATGTCGCTTTATAAATTTTAATGGAACGCGCCTATCCGGTGGGAAATGAAATCCTAAAAAATTAAAAACCCCGCATCTTTTTCTTCTTTCCCTCTTCCCCACATTATCGACGCTCGTTCCTTTCCCTCTTATCTCTCTCGGTCGCTACCTAGGGTTTTTATTGAAAGCTTGAATCGATCGACTGAGGTAACCAAAGGTCAAGCGAACCGGGAAAGGGTTTTCAGTGAAGTCTACTGTTACTCTTTGAAATCGGATCCAATCCTACCTTCGCCCCATCCTTTTTGTCTCTATCAGTTGCTACGTAGGGTTTTTCGTGAAAGCTTGAATCCATCGACTTGGGTAACTAAAGGGTAAGAGAACCGGGAAATGGAAGCAATAAATCCAACAGTCACTCTCAAATCGATTCTACTGGACAAGGTTTCAATTTGGGGCTCTCTACATTCTTATCGATTCTACTTTCATTCAAGCTTACATCGGTTTTTTTGGTATACAGTAACTGAAGCTTACATTCTCATCGATTCCACTTTCTCTCTCTTAACAAAATATCTCATATTCTCAAAAAGCTCTAAACCAGGCACCGCCGGCTATCACCTCCACCATCGTTCACGTCGTCCTACTTCCCAGATGGTGTGTGTGTGCGCGGCAAGACTGAACAGAAAATGGGAAAGAAAAGAAAAAATGAGCAGAAAGATAGAGAAGAGAGTTTAAGGCCGAGGGGAGGATGCATCGGAGCTATGGTACTGTTCTTAAGTCTTTTCAAAATACAGTAACCTTATTATGGGCTTGAAGAAAAAGATGATCGTTTTCTCTGTTTTGCAGTTCTAGATGGTATGGGTTCACCCTGATATGGTTTAGAGAAGTATACGTCATCTCTGAAGATCACAATCATCCATACCTTATTTTGAATTTCGCTCGCTTCTCTCTCTCTCTGTCTAAACATTTCCTCTCTTCTTTCTTTCTAAAACCCTAGCCTATCATCATTGCAGAGGAATTTTCGTGTTGCTTTCCACCATCTGTGCTGAACAAGACCATTTTCACTAGACCAAGCTTTGAATTTGAAAAAAAGAGTTGTGGTCAAACTTGGTTGTTGGTTCCATTGAAAAGATTAAGTCGGAGGTTGTCCTAAAAGTTGAAGGTATTGTTGTTGAACTTATGGAAGGGGGGCCTAAAAGTTGAAGGTATTGGAGTTTTCATAGATATTCATGAATCAAATTCTTCATTTGTTTCTTTTTCTCCCTTTTGAAACTTAAATTCACAAAATTGCAGGATTAGTGGTAAGATTTTGCAATTGGAGAGTGTTACACAGTCAGAAGCCATGAGGAGGCGGTATCGCTACTTGAGCCATTTTTCTTTAACAACCACGTTTCAGGTATGATTCAAAGCTTGCTTAAATAAACAAAGGAAGCTATGGACCATATGCTTCAGCAACTCCTGCTGGTTATAACCCTGGTTCAGCTGCTACAGCTGCCAATTCCACCTCTAATGAAGACCTTGGTGGGTCCCACTCCCAGTTTAAGGAAACTAATGTTTACATCACTGGCCAACAGGTTAGTTTCATTTATTCTACTTCACATTTTTAATTTTTAATTTTGTTTTGAGTGCTTGAATCACCCATTATACGGATATATTTTCACAGATAGAATGAAGATGTTAGCCATACCTGTATCAAACTATTATGCACATTTTCTATTTTTTTTAAATATTAAGTATCTCTGGGTTATATAAGAAGGAGCGGGACATCCTTATTAAGAAACACATGGTTTGCTATTCTACTTCTAATATCCATTTGTCTACAGAAGCTTAGTTATACATAAAGGAGTAATTTGTAAATGGGTTTACTTAATTATAACACTTGTTGTTATCTAATTGCAGGTTTCTATTGTAATAGTAAGCGAATATTTTATCACAAGTGGGAGATGCTTAAAAACTTTCAGGTACCACTACTACTACTACTACAATTCATTATTAAAACCTCGCTCTTTTAATCTGTTTTATTTCATATTTTTAGTTGATTTTGATTGCAAAACTCGGAGTTTTGTAATCAATTTTATTGGTCTTATTTTGTGTTGATTGTGCAAGAAATATTTGATGTGATGACCGACACTTTCATTTAAGTTGTGCATGTGTTGGTGCTGCAGCACTTATTCTATCTGGTATGTATATCATCTCTAGTCTACTTTTTATTTGAATCATATGCAAGTATATAGGAGTATAATATTTGTTGACGTGGCAATTAATTGTAGGTGGAATCTGGATCATTGACTGAGTCTTTGTGGGACACGTCAACTGTTTCGTATCCGTATCCAAACAACGAGATGTTTGTGAGAGAGTACACTATTAAGCTTCTTGGTGCCTCTTTTCCAAATATTACAGCATCTGAGGTATAAAAACTACAACTGCAAGTGATGTTTGTTTATTTATGTTATATTTAGATATCTAATGGATGGATGTAATGTAATTCTTTCAGGTTGCGAAATTTATGAATGGACTCTTTGCGAACGTGAACCTAATCACTTGACCAGTCAGTTTATTTCTCAATCTTACTCTGCATCATTCACTTCCTATGAAAACCTTGAAATGCCTTCAAAGAAACTTCTGTCTTCATTAATGCACAAGCCTTCAATATTAACTGATGATGTAGATGCTGCCTCAAAGCAAGATGTATCAGGTCAGCAAGTTTATATTAGTCTTTTTTCTACATACAATCATACTTGCCTGCCCTTGCACCAAGGACCTACTTTAAACTCAAGCAAAACAAGAACAAGAAAGGAAAGAAAAACCGGAACAGAGGACAATTACTTGGTGCCAAAGTCTCTTCCTTAATAAGCAAAACAAAGAAGATTCTGAAGACAAATAAAGATGCAACACAGACCTATATTTATACTAGACACATAGTGAGTTTGAATCTAACACAAAAACTAGGAAGAAACTTAATTTCCTATTTTACCCCTAGAACTAAAAAGCTGTTATTTTTTTTAGACTCGATTGGTGATAAACAACAATATTCATGAGTTGGCATCATGGATATTATATATAATTAGGGCTGGTCCGTTGATTTAGACAGGTAAAATGTTTTTTTTATTTTTTTATTTTCTTAATTGATGATTTTGAATTGTTTTTTTTTTGTTCATGAATTTGGTAAGTTAGATAGCCTAGTGTGGTTGTTTGGAGCAGGATGTCAACCAAGTTCAACTAATGACCCTTTTGGTCTACGAAGAATCTCATATGGTCCAAGTGTTGACTGATTTAAATTGTCATATGATCTTGAAGAAAAAGACACTTCTGAAAGCTTCTATAGCCCACTAGACAGAAAGAGAGCCTTTGTTTCTTCTTTATAGTTATCCCATGACAAAATTAGGCCATGAATCAACAAACATTTCCTTCAACAACTCCACCTCTTCATCTCTCTGCACAAGAATCACACATATGCAAAAACAATAAGCTTCCTCATCTATATTTTTCAATAATTATAAAATATATATTATATATATTTATATACCAGTTCTCTAAATAATGGCATAGGGATCCCGATTCTGTGGCCAGAAGGTATCATCTCCCATGGTCTTTTGGCCTTCTCTACATCTCCTTTCTCATCACAGAGGGAAACTTGGTGGGGGAAAGAAAGTTGCTTCAGTACCTGTAGCAGACAAATTGGAAGGATAGTTGTGAGGGTAAGAATGTAATTTTCCATTCCAGGAAAAAAAAGTGTAAATTACTTGCCTGGATGGAAAATGATGGCATAAAAGGCTCTAAAAGGCAAGCAAGAAGATAAACTACTCCCACTGAAGTTTTCATTACTATGGAACATGAAGGTAGGTCTTCTCTGTAAAGCTTCTAGAATTTACTTTCCTACATCAAGTTAATAAATAAACCCATTCATGCATGCTTAACCAATGTCTGAACTACAATTTATTTGGTATGATGGAATGGAATCACAACAATGTAATGGAATGGATTGTTACATTCCATTACCATGTTTGGTTGTCCCTTTTTTTTTGTAGACTTACTTGTAGATATGCGTTGCCCTCACCAGATATACTCATTGTAATTTTCAATCCTTGTTTTAGCTTGACCTGTATGTCAATTTGTAAAATATAATATTCCAATGAGGAGTCATTTCAAAATATCTAGAATGTTCTTGTATCAAGAATTACCTTCTCCATGACCCAAACAAAGTAAAAGAAGATGATCTTTAAAGAAAACACATTAGACGTCAGACCCGAGTTACTGGTTAGGTGAGAATTTAAGTTTTATATAAGTTAGATTATTTTAGATAATAATCAAAATAAAAATTAAATGTTGCATATTCTTAGAATATCATTATTTTATCTTAACATTAAATTATTTATGAGCTTTTTGAAATCATGTCCCAAAATTGGTTACCATGACTTGAGGATATGAATGTGATTAAACGTCGAGTACTCACCATCTAATCAAACTTTTATGATTAAAAAGTACAAATTGGTGGCAAGTTGACAGTTGGACTGTAGCAAAGGAAAGGTCATATTCTTTTATTTTGTTTGGGCTGATTCATGGCCCAATTTTTGATGGGTTTTGGTCATAAGACATCCTATGTGCTCATACAAACCCTAATGCTTGGATCTAGGTTTCTCTATTGTACATGCTTTGAATCCAAGACTATAAACCCTAATTCTAGCATATGGAAATCGATATTAACATATAATTAGGTTTATGATATTACCTTGATTGTTATGTAGCAATAACAATCCTAATTCCTCCTAGAATTGACTTTGGAAGGCTTAGAGTCACAAGTGTCACTCCTCTAATGACTTACAAACACCAAGAGCAAATGGAGAAGGTATAAGGAGAGAGGAGAGGTATAAGAATTCGTCTCTAGGACCTCTTGGGAAGGCATGGACGAATTCATGAGCCTTAGGGGTCTTTATATAGGTGTAGAGATTAGGGTTTTAGTCCTTATCCTTATCTAGTTGCTTGCTCACCAAGTAACCATAAGATAAGCCTTGAAAATCCTTATCCTAGTCGAATTCTAAGGCCTTATCACCTTAAATTCGTCCAACCTATTAATAAGATAATCCTTACCTTATTTTGTAACTATCACATAATTACAATTCAGCCTCTCTAGTTTAATTAATTACACTTGATCACAAAATTAATTCTTAATTAATTATTGACCAATATTAATTAAACAAATATGATCTCTCCTTTAATATATTATTCTTATAACATATTAATAAATCATAATAACCTCTCTCTTTATTTATTTCTCCAATCAAGTTGCTTTGGTGAAGGCTACCCAAAAGGACCATGCACCATCGGGTCAAGTACATACCAAAATAGTTATGGACTTAGACACTAATCCAATAGTCTCCCACTTGGATAAGTCTAACAACTATTCTACATATGACTTCAGATCCTGATCTGCAATCGTAGTTTTCCAAAGCCGCTGTCAACTCTGATCCTATCAGATACGCGTGTCCTTAGATAAGGGATCATATATTCCTCCATTCTAGATATCATATGAGATATGATTTCAAATCATTCTCTTTGTACTATATCTCGATTCCAATTTATGACGACTGACTAACTGAACAAATCAAATTAGCCCTAGCCCGGCCGAGCATTTACGTTTGTCATCACTAAATCATCGAGGGGCCCAAAGATATCGCTTTTATCCTACTTTGAATAAAAGGAACGGATAAACTTTGATACAATGCTTTCTTGCACTTACTAACCAAATCACACACAACAATATGTTTTATAACACCAAGTTACTAGTGCGTTTACATATTATCAATGTGCAACCGATTCGCAAGATACAACTCACACATCTCAGTTTCAAGAATATAAGATGTTATCGTCCCACCAATCACTCGTGATACAATTCATGGAGTGATCCAAGTGAGCGTGGGTTTAATCTAATGCTCAAATTCATATTCATAAGCACTCATGAACGTTGCAGCAAACATTTTCTTATGTCTAATGCTCTTTAGACAATCCACACACCAATTCACGACAATCTTCATTCATACATACTTCCAACATATGAACGACTGTGGCCCGTTTGAATAATTCGTTTATTCTTAATAAACTCAATTATTCTGGAAGTCAAAACATGCAAAGTGAAACACAAGAATAATACTAATCCCATATGGCCTCAAACCTTTTAGTATAAATAAAACCCCTTTTTATTTATCACCATATCGATTACTCATTATTTGTCGTTTCGGGTAATCAACTTCTCACTTGAATTATTACACTTGTCCCATGCTCCTAGCATGCACACAATGTTTACCTATGGTTCTTACTTTGTGAAATAGATCACATTGAACACATTTCCAATCATTCTCATTTCACAACTCCAAATCCATTTTTCATAAGTTTAGGAATATCAAATTCTTGCCACTTATAGAATATGTTAGATTCTAACATTTTATGCAATGATCCTTTTGTAATGTCACTGTATCAAAGTCACAAAGACTATTGCCAATGATATTACAAAATCTTCTATCGGAGATTGTTACAAGACAATTTCTTAGATATGATGTCTCTCACTCAAAGTACATTCCTTTGAACATCCTTTTGCATAAAAGTTTCTAATCTAGTCATAGATTTTCAATATTCAATTCCCAATATGGATACATTTCCATATTTTCCATATGACAACTTATTCTTAATAGAATCTTATCTATTCCTAATAATGTCGATACGGTCCATCAAATATGAAAACATTTCCATTTCTTCCAATACTATACTTCCAACTACTCACAAGTAACCAATCCTCGTTGAACTTGGATTGTCCTTTGATAGTTGTTTAATTATTTTAGTCAAAACCGATTCTAGTCCCTTTTCCCTCTAAATGCGCTCGACATTTGGAAAATTTTAGAATGGTCAAATATCAAAGCATTTGCAATCGATCCTATACCCGAAGCATATGGGACACGACGCATAATGTTTTATTTGCTATGTTCTCAAAATTCGAATTTTGAAGAGGAATGCCATAATCATAATCAAAATTTTAAGAACACACTATGTACCCTTGACTAAATTTATTAACATTTCTCAACCTAAACCTTTAGATTTGAAATGAAGCATAATATTCTCTCCCTTAATTATAGCAAAACAACTTTACAACCCTTACGACTTTGCAAGGTATAACTCTTGTTTTCTATAATTAATATTGTCAACTTGCAATATGTGCCTTAATAATCATACAATCATAACATTTATGCTCCCACTATCATGATGATTATTATAAAACATAACATTTATGCTCCCACTAGCTTCGACATGTATTCATAAACAACTTAACTTTCAGAAAAACAATGCTTATTGAATTTCTTAAGTTCATGTTTCTCATACTTAGTGCTTTGATAATCTTTTATCAAGGCTTCTTGAACTTATACACCTTTGCCTTTGATAGTTCATATGTGTGTCTAAACACTTAAGACTAATTGCCAAACCTCACAATTCAAATTATGGAAAGGGATACCGTAACCATAATCGAATCCGAGAATGCAATTTTACAATCACTATCTTCTTAAAATCTCTCTTAGTGAAAGTATTTCCTCACAATTATTTTCATGAAGGAGGAAATCTTATGACACTTAGATTTAAACGGTGTATGTGTTCCTATCCATGTGAATTTGTTAAAACTAAAGTTTACGACAAATTCAAACTCATATGGACCCAACTTTCTTAATCTTGATTTATTGCCTTATGGTAGCACAGCTGCCCACCATGTCTTCCAAGTAGTTAAGCAGCTCACCCTTTCCTATCAATGTACCTTTCATTGATTAAGGTGCTTTTCCTTTTATGCATTCAAAATGAGAACTCATAGAACTCACATGCATAATTAACTCGATTGGATTGGCACAGAAACAAAATAATGTCAACACGATAGGTTGTAAACCTCAACTCGTGTGCTAGTGATGATCGATAAGGTTTATTTGATTTGTTCTTGAAACCTTTCAAGACCATTAAGACTCCCACTTACTCCTTGACATATAAGATTCTCTTGTTAATAACCATTTCTTGACAAACAAATAGACAAAACTGCACAAATGGTCCCTGTGGTTTGCTCAAAATTGCCACTTTGGTCCAAAAAAGTTTGGACTAGCACCAGAGGTCCAAACTTTTCATTTTGTTGTGAGTTTGGTCCGATTTGCTTTAAACTTTTTTATAAAGACGATTTTGCCCTTGCTTTTTGCTTTTTTTAGTTTTTTATTTATTTAAATATTTTTCTAATTAAAAGAAAAATTAAAAAAATGAAATATCTCTCTCTTCTCTCTCACTCTCTCTCTCTCTCTCTCTCTCTCTCTCGCTTTGAAGAAAATATCTGATCTAGGCATCTTTCCAGTCTCGTTTTCATTTGGGTTTTTCTAACTAATAACTCAATGGAAATATTTGCGAGTTTTTTTTCAAGGGCAACTTAAGAATCAGATTCCTAAATTCGAATCAAAAACTAAAATTGTGTGTGTTCGTGTTTCTGGAAATCAATTTAAGAGTGTGTGTGCGTGTTCTAAATTTCTGGAAATCGATTATTGAGTGTTCATCCCTCATCTTCATATGGAAATCGATTCTGTGTAATTGGATTTATGCTTCGATGGTTATTTACAGGAATAAAAAAGATGAAAGAAAGTTAGATGACTAGATATGAAGAGAAGGATTCGTTTCAGATCGACAGATCTGAAGAAGGATTTCAGACTTCACTGGCTTAGATCTGTTCTTGTCTGAGGAGGAGATCGGAGACATGAGCTCACGACTGAAGACTATCGTTAGAGAGATGAGGTAGAGAAGCAGATTTCGATTCAGGGTTTTTTTTCCTCTGTCGTTTCGTCTTTAGATCATCGTCTGTGTGTTCGGATGAAGAGCCCAAGAACCCACGAACTCGATCTGATTTCGTCTTCATGATTTCGTTTTCTTCTTTCTCCCTTATTCGATCTGCCCACTATTTCGTCTTCTGATACCATGGTACTGGAGGAGTGGAGGGTGTGGTTGGGGTGGGTTTTTTGATGACACTGAAAATCGAGCCACATATGGTGAAGATGAACTGAGAAGGGTGTCGTGTTGATCCTGACAGCGATGAAGAACACAAATAGATATGAAAACAGATGGAGAAGACGAACATATCTGAAAACAGATGGAGAAGACTAACCTTAGATATGATTTCTCATTCTTTTTTCTCTATCTCCAGTGAGAATTGACGTGTTCAACAATTTGTTCTAGGTTTTTGTTCATCTAGACAATTTTCAGGAAGAAGATGGGTAATGAGAGAGAGAGAGAGTGTGTGTGTGTGTGTGTGATTTATTTTTATTTTTTATTTTTTTAAATCTGAAAATCAAAATCACAAAAAACAATTAAGTACACAAAAAAAAATCATATTAAAAGGGGCAAATTCGTCCTTTTGAAAAAAATCAGAATAGAATGGACTAAACAAGCAACAAAATGAAAAGTTTGGACCTCTGGTGCTAGTCCAAACTTTTTTGGACCAAAGTGGCAATTTTGAGCAAACCACAGGGACCATTTGTGTAGTTTTGTCAAACAAATATCCAAGAGTTAGTGTAGCTCATATCAAAATACTTCATAAATTGGTCCTAGTTGGTCTTTGTCTTATCCAAGACATCACAACTTGTCACAATCTTAACTTTAAGACTTGTTATTAGAACGAAGTATGATTGACTTATTGATTTAACCATTTCTTTAATTCTTGATTCCTCTTCTTAGACATACAATTGTACTAAGACTCATTTAGAGGATGAATTGAGATATGGTTCTTAATCATTAAGACCTATCATAAGGCATAAAAGGTACTCTCCCATCTTCTTAGAATGGAGAAACTTTTATCTTTCTGCCTACTTGATTCTTCTTATTCGTTCTGCTATTAATCTAAACCCTTTAATCAATTCAGAATTACACTTAATCTTGTAAGTATAATCATATTTACTAAACCTTTAGTAAATCATGACGAACATCTTTTTTACTCTTATGGTGGACTTGATCAACACGCAACTTTGTGTATTCGATCTCCAAGTCCTTCACTTGACATTCATCGTGCAACCAAGTTGCATGATTCTAAATTTCTGTCCAATTGAAACTTGGGTGATGAGAAACTCTCCATATTTGGTAAATTCTCGACTTTTTCATAAACACCATAAATAAGAATTATATCCATTTGTTGTAGAAATATGCAAACACCAATTTTCATAACGATTTCATTGCAAGGAAATAAACAAATAAATAAATAAGTCAAACGAAAATTTATTTTATTTATAAAAGCAGCGGAAAACATTTGTCCTTACACTGCAAAATCCATTGAAAACTATGTATTTCAAAAGAAAATTTTCTAACTCTATCATAGCTATCCAAGCTCAAAATCTAATCTTCAAGTCCATGCGATCAAGATCCATTCCTTGTGATTAGATTCATCTTGCTCTTTCACCAAGCTTCCTTTCTTTTCACCGATCTTGTAAAACATTCAAATGCAATCTTATTACATTATGTATTAAGAATTAATGAATAGGAACTTAATGGAGTTAGATAGTGGATTTTACCTGAAGCGCAGCCATACTCTTTGACTCTCCCATCTTCTGGACTCTTCAGGCTCTTTGGGCAGACTTGTATCCAACACCCTTTCTTTTGGCAGTAAACGCAGGTCGGTTCTCCTAGAACGTCCTCGGAAGCATGGTCGGTTGGCTTTTCCAACAAATACGCTCCATTGCTTCGCCAAATCATTTCTGATTCAGCAGCAATCAGCATGTAAGTTAGGTCAATGAGGTTGTCATCATGATCCATCATATAATACTTTCTTTTGAACTCATTATATGATTCAGGAAGTGACTGCAAAACCCAATTCACAGCCAACTCATCTGGTAATGACACACCCAACATTATCAACCTATCAATGTGTGATTTCATTCCTAGAACGTGGGCACACACGGGTTTACCATCTTCATGTTTCATTTCCAATAGGGCCTTAGTGATATTGAACCTTTCAATTCTTCGATCTTGTGGGTTAGGGAGAACAATAGGAGGAGGAGGAGGAAGTGAAGCATGGTTTCTCGTTCCTCGATTGAATCGTGGAATACCATCTTCATGTGGAATGCTTGTTCCACGGGATTTGGGAAGACCATAGTTGTCGAAATTTGACATCTACAAAACGGGAGAAAAACAAATTCAAGTTAGTTGATTGATTGAGTCCTTAGTAAATCACCCAAATGAGATACTAAGGCTAGGACCCAACACAATATTCTACAACTCGGGAGAGGGATGCCGTAACCCTAATTGCAGAATATTTGAAGGTAAGTGAATGACGATTCACTAATTTCCACCACGAAAAACAAAAAGGAATTTAAGTTTTAAATCTATGAAAACTCCTAGATTCTTTGAGATTCATTGAACTTTCAATGGCATGTTTAAATCTCGATATGCCCCTCTTGTTTGTGACTGGGATGCCGAGGATCACAAAGCGGGTGTGAATAACCATGCAAACTTACATGGTGCCCTCACATGTTACAATCACCTATTCGATGTGCCGGTAAACCACACACGCTCCACCGAACTATGACAAACATTGAGTCACCCTTTGCTACCTTTGCTTAGAACCATTTAGTGTGCCGGTAAACCACACACGCTCCACTAACGTCTTCGCAAGGGCACAAAGTGTAATTTCATGGAATTGCATCAATTCACTTTTGCCTAAGTAACTAAGATTGAGAATTTTATGAAAACATTTATTTACTTTTATACTTCATTATACTTATAATGGAAGGATTTGTCCTATCCTACTCGTTCGGCTAACGACCCTCCACTAGTCAAGAGTGCGGTGGGTAAGAGTGGATACCCATTTAATCGCCATTTTATAGGCAATTTCCTTAAACACCCCTTATAGACCAGCTTCGTGAATGAGGCCTACTAACGGTAAGACTGACTTTTACTCATACATATATATAAAGTTAGACTTTTAATGTTATATATAGTATAGGGTGTATATTATACTTTCAAAATACTAGGTGGTCTAATTTAACAATTATACTTTTAATTCAATTAAATTGTAAACCTAAACTTTTATGGATTTATTAAACCTCTTTTAATTATACACCTTAATTAATTAATAAAACCATAAGGGTGTGATTTGAACTTTTTCAAAACTATACTAGAGTTTTAGAATTTAACATTCCTAATTAAACTTTTAATCAACTTTTAAATTCCAAAACTTGAGGGGAAGTTTTAAAACATTTCAACACATTAGGGTTTAGAATTTAAATATACATCAAAATTAAACTATTAATCAAAATCTAAATTCCAAAACTTGAGGGCAAGTTTTGAAACCTTTTTCAAAACATTAGGGTTTCAACTATTTAAATTTCAAAACAACAAAACCTTTGGGTTCAAATTTAAACTATAAAACATAAAGGGGAAAATATGAAACTTTTCAAAGCATAAGGATCAAATAACAAATAATCTAAATTAACATTTAATTACATAATTACCCATATTTGATTTATTTAATGGTTTCTTGCAAAACAATTTACCAATTAATTCAAAATAATTAATTAATTATCACATAAGAAAACAATTATCTTATTAATTGATAAATATCTTCAATTAGATCAAGAATATAGTCAAATATATCATAAAATCGGATTAATATTGATCTAATATGATAATGTAACTATCCATAATCAAAAACAGCAAGAAATCCCGGATATACCTCTGTCTGACGAGTTGACTCGTCGAGTCTGGCTTGGACTCGTCGAGTCTGCATGGACTCGGCGAGTTCAACTATGGACTCGGCGAGTCCAGCCTCCAGAACATCAAAAATCGAATTTTTTGAACATGTAATGCATCAATACAATTGAAACCAGTCTAGGCTCTGATACCACTGATGGGTTTTGGTCATAAGACATCCTATGTGCTCATACAAACCCTAATGCTTGGATCTAGGTTTCTTTATTGTACATGCTTTGAATCCAAGACTATAAACCCTAATTCTAGCATATGGAAATCGATATTAACATATAATTAGGTTTATGATATTACCTTGATTGTTATGTAGCAATAACAATCCTAATTCCTCCTAGAATTGACTTTGGAAGGCTTAGAGTCACAAGTTTCACTCCTCTAATGGCTTGCAAACACCAAGAGCAAATGGAGAAGGTATAAGGAGAGAGGAGAGGTATAAGAATTCGTCTCTAGGACCTCTTGGGAAGGCATGGACGAATTCATGAGCCTTAGGGGTCTTTATATAGGTGTAGAGATTAGGGTTTTAGTCCTTATCCTTATCTAGTTGCTTGCTCACCAAGTAACCATAAGATAAGCCTTGAAAACCCTTATCCTAGTCGAATTCTAAGGCCTTATCACCTTAAAGTCTTCCAACCTATTAATAAGATAATCCTTACCTTATTTTGTAACTATCACATAATTACAATTCAGCCCCTCTAGTTTAATTAATTACACTTGATCACAAAATTAATTCTTAATTAATTATTGACCAATATTAATTAAACAAATATGATTTCTCCTTTAATATATTATTCTTATAACATATTAATAAATCATAATAACCTCTCTCTTTATTTATTTCTCTAATCAAGTTGCTTTGGTGAAGGCAACCCAAAAGGATCATGCACCATCGGGTCAAGTACATACCAAAATAGTTATGGACTTAGACACTAATCCAACAATTTTGTCATAGGATAACTATAAATTAAGAAGAAACGAAGGCTCTCTTTCTGTCTAGTAGGCTGTAGAAGCTTTCAGAAGTGTCTTTTTCTTCAAGATCATATGACAATTTAAATCAGTCAACTCTTATCTACTGTTTTTTGATTGATTATAATTTATAGTTGTTGATGGGTGTTTCTTTTAGGTCCAAGTGTTGGTAGAAAAAGATAGGAACTTGGACTTACAACATGCTTTGGAAGTTGCTGCTTCTGTGCAATCTTTGAAAATAGATGTTGTAACAATACACGAGGTAGACATATTCTTGTTTCTTGTCATTTGTATTGCATTTGATGATAAGGATTAGGAGGGAATTTATGTGTTTTTTTTATAAATCTTTTTATAAAAAAATATTTATAAATCTTTTTTTATAAATCTTGTTTCTTGTTATTTGCCGCCAAGGTATATATTATTCTTATATAAAATGAAATTGTAATTTTTTATATTCTTTTTTATAAATCTTTTTATATTTTATAAAAAATTAGGCTGTGGGAAAGGTGTTGCCAGAGCTAAATGGAAAGCTTACTGGAATGGATTTTAGGGTTCATGGTTTGATGGGTTTAACCAACCAAATAGTCTTACGTTATCTTCCACAATTGCCCCTGATACAGGCACGATGCTCTCAACTAGTCGACCATCAAATCTTCTGAATACATCAAGTGGTATGATGATGATGATGTAATACCTTTTCTTATTTTGCTCGCTAAAAGACACAACTGTGATGAAATTTGGGCACACAATGCACTCAGAATGTTGTCACGAGATGATTAAGCGTAATAAGTAAGTCAATCTAAACTTGTCTTGGATTAGTTCATTTCCAAATCTTGTGAAATTTTAGCTAAATTTCAATGGATTTTATTAAAGATACTCTTGTCCCAAATGCTCAAAATCAGTAATGGATATGTCTATGATGTGGAGAGACTAGATGAAGAGGTGCAACTATTGAATCTGTGACTGAAAATTTAATTTTAAACAACAAATTCTTGATCATCTTTCGTTTCTATAAGTTGGTTTGTTTTGTAATTCTCAGATTGAAGTTACTGTGATGCCTGAAGATTACAAAAAAAAGAAGGTATTATATTACGAGTTTCTTGAATTTTGAATCTTGAAGAGATTGAAACTATTAACTTTTAATGTAATTCTTTCTCCACTTCACTTGTGTTGTGTGTGGATTGATTGATTTCGGGAACAGAGAGGCTTCCAAATATGAAGAAAGCTCCTACTTGAGGATACTTTTGGACAGCAGAGATGCATCAAGGTAACATAACATATCTATTTATTGTTGGAGTCTTTATATATTAAGTAGAAAAATTGCTTCAAAATGACAGAAAGTCAACGCCTCCAACGTGAAGTATACATATATTTCCAATTATTCCGATGGTTTGCAATGCCAAAAATTTCCGTTTCTAATTATCATCTTCTCTTTCTATTGCCATATGCTCACACAAATTTTTGTAGCTGATTACACATTAATTTAATTATGCAGGTTTTGAAGTTTTTGATGGAAAAGAATAGTGTTAATGCTCTTCATAGAAAAGTATGTTGGTATTTTAGGAAATTTGGCTAATAATTTAGTTAATTATATAAAAAATGTTGAAATGTTACATTTGTCTACTATTGGAATGATTATTTGATGTATTACATTTGTCTACTATTGGAATGATTGTTTATATGGCATTAACTTTTCTGCAATGTATTGTATTTTTTGTATATGGTATTTTATTTTGTATTATGAGACATGAAATGCAAATTTAATTTGAAAATCAGTAAATCTACAAATAATTTTTTTAAAAAAAAATTAAAATTACGATACGCAAAAATGTGTGTCGTCTTCATTTATGACATGGCCTTTCTTGACAGGGGCTTCCTTGATACACATTGCGTGTCATAAACACGCGCGTCGTAAGGTTACGACACGTAAATGCGTGTCGTCTTCCTTTATGACAGGGCCTTCCTTGATACACATTGCGCATCATAACCGCGCGTCGTAAATGCGCGTCATCTGAGCGTTTTACGACGCCCAATGAGCGTCGTAAAAGGCTGTTTTTTCTAGTAGTGACTTTTAGGGGATGGATGATTTTATGAGCTTTAATAATGTCTGGGTCTCGGTTTTTTTTATAATTTTTGCCTTTTCGCTATTTCTTAGCTGGAACTTAGGCTGTAATGAGCTATTCGGTGTTTAAGTTTGCTTTTATATTTATTTTTTAATTTTTAATTATGACACAAGTCAAAAAAAGTATATGTGACGTGGCTTCTATTCTTAGGTTCATTTGTCTAGTTTTTATCGGTTACAAAATTATAATTGATAAAATAAATGTTTATTTATTTATATTTTGCTTTCTTTCCATTTTAGATATTTTTGTATCCATTTTTTTATCATAAACATAATATTCAGCTTTCTTTCTCCTTTTTTTAAATTAACTAGGCGAATTCTCATTGTGTAGGTTAAGATTATGTTGTGTTTAATATTATCTACGAGTTAGTAATTCTTATATTATGTTGATACGTAAGATTGTAATTTTTTTGAACAACACAATAAGATAAACATATATTGCAATCAAATTTTGCAATGGCCTCCAAACGGGGTTTATACATGAATAAAATTAAATACAATTTTTTATGTAGTATTACTTTTAACTATTGTTATGATTAATTAATTTAGAAATTATTTATTTAATTAAGTATCATTATTAACTACTGTTATTGTTAACTAAATAAAAACCTTATTTTAAAACATTTATAATAAATGGTTCATAAACGTTTTTGGTAAATATTAAGTAAAATAAAAAAAACATCATTTTCATAACTTAGATTATCTTTGATGGCAGTTTTTATGAATTATTAATAGTATACCAAACACACAAAAACATATTTTATTAGTATTAATAATCACTTAATATTTTCAAATATATATATATATATATATATATATATATATATATATATATATATAGAGAGAGAGAGAGAGAGAGAGAGAGGTCATGTCACGTCCACTTTTTTGAATCACGTCATAATTAAAAATTAAAAAAACAAATAGAAAAACAATCTTAAAATCGAATAGTTCACTAGAAAGATATTTTATTTATCGTACGTTTAAGGTAAAAATATTATTATTTTTTAAATGGAAACAAAGAAATTGTAAACAAAAAACTTTATTTTATCGACAATAAATCTGACTTGCTATTATGTACACTATAAATCTGAAAAGCTTCACAAAAAAAAACATGGATCAGTGTAGATTCACATTGTGAATTTAAACTGTAAATATTTCAATTTTTAACATTCACAATGTGAAAAAGCTTGTTCAGATTCACATTGTGAATCTAACATACTATTATGCATGCTATTAATCTGAGAAAGTTCACAATTTGAATATGAACAGGTTCAGAATATGAATCTGAACAGGTTTACAATGTGAATCTGAACTGAAATATCGTTTTTTTATATGAATCTATGTTTAATAAGTACAAAAAATCATGAATTTTGATATATTTATTAATTTTTTTCAATAAAAAAATGGATCTTAACTTTTCAACAAAGAAAATGAAGTGGATTTTTTTCAAAAAAAAAGTTCGTTTTTTGTATATCGTCTTTGATCTCTTTGGAAAAAGAACGAAAAATCGTAAACAACGGTATACTCGGTTTTTTTCGATAATCAAAAAACATGGGCAAAAAAAATTTTAAACGAAAAAAAGGAAGTAAGTTTTGTTATAATCCGGTGCATGCGCGTCTATTGTAAAAGTCTACAATCTTCCTTTTATTGTTGCTCGCTTTAAATTTTGACGCTTTTGATTGGTTCTTTGGTTCCTTGATTAATAAAGGTTTTCTATTGAACTTTTCCCTATATATATATATATATATATATATATATATATATATATATATACAATTGGTCTTTAACACATAGCAGTTCGCGGTGGGTTGACCGCCGAACTCTGACCAATTTTTACCGGTTGTTACAATATTTCTCTTAATAATTGATTAATTCTCTTGGATATTAAATAGTACTATTTTAATTTAGTTTATTCCATTTTAACATCATAAATGTAGCATCATTCACTTCAATAATTATTCGAGTAATGAAAAGCTAAAATCGTTGACCAAATGAGTTTTGGGTTGTTCCAAATACCTGAAATATCCTTAGCGTAAACGTTATCGTGAATCTCTAATAGCTCACATAACATGCATAAATGACATATCTCTAAGCATGTGTCCTAGCATGCAATCATGAGCAGATCCTTACTCTAACTTATATCATACTTACCACACTATAAAAAAAAATATAGCATAACGTCGTGTAGGGGTATTATGTAAATCACTTAATTGAGCTCCGATTGATTGCACGAATCGCAACCTTTTAGTTTTGTAAAAACTTTTTCAAAAAATGTTTTTATAAAATACATCCTCTAGTACTCAATTTGAGAACATATGCACCCAGTGCTAGCCTGGATCCCTCGAACTGAGGCTCGGATACCAACTTGTAATAATCAACCTGTTCAACCTAATATTTTAGTATATAGTTTATTACTGTTGTATTTTACCTAGTATGTATTTCGTCCTACACTTGATGTTTTTATCATTACTTTATAATTTCAATAAATGAAAGAGAGTTACTACAGGAACATATTGAAGCATTCAATTAATTCTTCTAATATTTACTTAAATGAGAACTAGATTTTTTCAAATTGTAAATTTTTTAATTCTTGTAAATTTAATATAAGTTGTTTTCGAGCTTTTATAATACTTATCATATATTATGATATTGTTTAATCTTTCAAATTTGTAACATATATTTATATTGAGTTTTGCAATAAAGGATTGTTGCTCACTACATTTATGTTACTATTAACTAGAAAGAAAGAGAAAGAAAGAAAATATAATGATTAGAGAAATTAAATATTTTCTATATTTTATTTTTATTTATCCGTTATCCATTTTATATGGTGACAAGTGTATTAAAATATCATTAGTTTCATTAAATATGACACATGTCACCATTTAACATAGATTAGAGGAGGAGTGGGAAAAACTTATAGAAATATATTTAATTTATCATTTGTTTAAGGTAAAAACATTTTTTTCTAAAATGGAAAGAAAGAAATTGTAAAAACAACTTTATTTTATCGATAGTATATTTGCAATCAATAAAACGATGTCCTCGGAATAGAGGCCACGCCACATCCACTTCTTTTACTTCTATCATAATTAATAATTAAAAAAATAGTTAAAAAACAAATATTAAAGCAATCTTGAAAAACCGAATAGTTCACTACACCGTCTACGCCAACAAAGAAATGGCAAAAACCCAAAAATCACAACAAACCAACACCAAGACCACATTAAAGCTTACAAAGTCATCCAATCCCAAACCCAATTCATCATTGTTTGTAGTTTGCACTCTTTTCAAGCCATCTCATGTTTTCTGGTGCATTGTGATTGCCATTTTCTTTCTTTAATTTTCTTTGAAATCTTCTAAAATTTATCTTTAGTTGCAAAACAAAAAATTAGGGTTTCACTGATTTTCTAGAAATGGGAAACGAAATTATTAGCAAGTTGATGGAGGATATAATTAACAAGTTGAATGAGATATTAGAAGTCTCAGATTACATATTTACTGTAAGTAAACCTTTCTTTAGCCTTGTTCAAATGTAAAAGATTTTAATTCCTTTTTTTAAAGAGATACGAGATCAAACTCACGGAGTTTGTGGTAGTTTGTATTATGCCATGGTTTCACTATTTTATAACTTGGAAACCAAAAGGAAGTTGCTTCGATGGGGAAGTAAAGGTAGAAATATCTATTTTGTATATTCCAATCAGATCTACTCATTAATTTTAGTTGTTTCCTATTCTTTTTTTTAATCATGCCAAAATTTGATAAATTAGAAATTTGATATTTGATTTATATTGTTCTACAAAAATATCTAAAAATTTATGTGACTTTACTTTTCTGATTTGTTTCTAAACTAATAAAAGGATAATAAAAATCTTTGGTTTTAGAAATCTATTCAAGTCTAGTATTTGTATTAGAGTTTTTGATAATTAATTGCTAATCTTATTTCATTCTATGTAAAGAAGAGAGTCTAAACTATAGAAACCTTGTAATATTTGTTTTTGGAGCAAACAAATTTTTATACCAGTCTAGCAAGAAACTAGACGCAAAACAAGAAAAGCCTTAGTGGGAAATCTTGTCATATGATCTAGGGTTTGGATAACTTGTTTTAAGGGACAAAATAACTTCAAAAGTAAAGTCACATAAATCTTTAGATATTTTTGTAGAACAAGATAAATCAAAAAGCAAAGTTCCAAATTATCTAATTTAGGTATGATTAAAAAAAGATTAGGAAACAACTAAAACTAATGAGTAGATGCGACTGATGAGAATATACCAAATAGATCTTGTTGCCTTCACTACACTGTCAAAACAACTTCCTTGAGATTTCCAAGTTAGAAAATAGTGAAATCATGGCATATACAAACTACCACGAACTTCTTGAGTTTGATCTCGTATCTCTTCGAAGAAAGGAATTAAAATTTTTAACCTTCGAGCAAGGCTAAAGAAAGTTTTTCTTACAGTAAATATGTAATATGAGATTTCTGATATTTCATTCACCTTCTTAAGTATATCTTGCATCAACCTGCTAATACTTTCATTCTCCATTTCCATAACATCAGTGAAACACTTGTTTTTTTTTGCAACTAAAGATACGTATTAAAAGATTTCTAAGAAAATCGATGAAAGTAAATGACAATCACAATCCACCAGGAAAGCTAAGAATCGTGAAATCTTTGAACAAGGATAAACTTTTAAGGGATGGATGATTTTGTGAGCTTTAATAACGTCTTGGTCTCGGTTTTTTTTATAATTTTTGCCTTTTTGCTATTTCTTAGCTGGAACTTAGGCTGTAATGAGCTATTCGGTTTTAAGTTTGCTTTTATATTTATTTTTTAATTATTAATTATGACACAAGTCAAAAAAATTATATGTGACGTGACTTCTATTCTTAGGTTCATTTGTCTAGTTTATCGGTTATAAAATTATAATTGATAAAATAAATGTTTATTTATTTATATTATTCTTTCTTTCCATTTTATATATTTTTGTATCCATTTTTTTATCATAAACATAATATTCAGCTTTCTTTCTCCTTATTTTAAATTAACTAGGTGAATTCTCATTGTGTAGGTTAAGATTATGTTGTTTTTAATATTATCTACGAGTTAGTAATTCTTATATTATGTTGATATGTAAGATTGTAATTTTTTTGAACAACACGATAAGATAAACATATATTGCAATCAAATTTTGCAATGGCCTCCAAACGAGGTTTATGCATGAATAAAATTAAATACAATTTTTTATTTAGTATTACTTTTAACTATTGTTATGATTAATTAATTTAAAAATTATTTATTTAATTAAATATCATTTTTAACTACTGTTATTGTTAATTATTTTAAAACATTTATAATAAATGGTTCATAAATGTTTTTGGTAAATATTAAGTAAAATAAAAAAAAAACATCATTTTCATAACTTAGATCATCTTTGATGGCAGTTTTTATGAATTATTAATAGTATACCAAACACACAATAACATATTTTATTAGTATTAATAATCACTTAATATTTTCAAATATATATATATATATATATATATATATATATATATATATATATATATATAGAGAGAGAGAGAGAGAGAGAGACCATGTCATGTCCACTTTTTTGTATTGCGTCATAATTAAAAATTAAAAAAACAAATATAAAACAATCTTAAAATCGAATAGTTCACTAGAAAGATATTTAATTTATCGTACGTTTAAGGTAAAAATATTATTATTTTTAAATGGAAACAAAGAAATTGTAAACAAAAAACTTGATTTTATCATAGTAAATCTGACTTGCTATTATGCACACTATGAATCTGAAAAGGTTCACAAAAAAAAAAAAAAAAAAAAAACTGGATCAGTGTAGATTCACACTGTGAATCTAAACTGTAAATATTTTAATTGGTTAGCATTCACAATGTGAAAAAGCTTTTTCAGATTTACATTGTGAATCTAACTTATTATTATGCACGCTATTATTATGCACGCTATGAATCTGAGAAAGTTCACAATGTGAATATTAACGGGTTCAGAATATGAATCTGAACAGGTTTACAATGTGAATCTGAACTGAAATATCTTTGTTTTTTGTTTTTTTTATATGAATCTATGTTTAAAAAGTACAAAAAAGCATGAATTTTGATATACTTATTAATTTTTTTTTCTATAAAAAAATAGACCTTAACTTTTCAACAAAGAAAATGAAATGGGTTTTTTTCGAAAAAAAAAGTTCGTTTTTTGTATATAATTATTGATCTCTTTGGAAAAATGACGAAAAATCGTGAACAACGGTATACTCAGTTTTTTTCGATAATTAAGAAACATGGGCTAAAAAAAATTTTAAACGAAAAAAAGGAAGTGAGTTTTGTTATAATCCGGTGCATGCGCGTCTATTGTAAAAGTCTACAACCCTTCCTTTTGCTGTTGCTCGCTTTAAATTTCGACGCTTTGGATTGGTTCCTTGATTAATAATGGTTTTCTATTGAACTTTTCCCTATATATATATATATATATATATATATATATATATATATAATAACATAATTTTACACACAATTAGTTCGCGGTGGGTTGACCACCGAACTCTGACCCATTTTAACATCATAAATGTAGAATCATTCACTTCAATAATTATTCGAGTAAAGAAAAGCTAAAATCATTAACCAAATGAGTTTTGGGTCGTTACAAATACCTGAAATATCCTTAGCCTAAACGTTATCGTGAATCTCTAATAGCTCACAAAACATGCATAAATGACATATCTCTAAGCATGTGTCCTAGCATGCAATCATGAGCAGATCTTTACTCTAACTTATATCATACTTACCATACTATAAAAAGATATAACATAACAACATGTAGGGGTATTATGTAAATCACTTAATTGAGCTCCAATTGATTGCACGAATCGCAACCTTTTAGTTTTGTAAAAAGTTTTTCAAAAAATGTTTTTATAAAATACATTCTCTAGTCCTCAATTTGAGAACATATGCACCCAATGCTAGCCTGAATCCCTCAAACCGAGGCTCGGATACCAACTTGTAATAATCAACCTGTTCAACCTAATATATATATATATATATATATATATATATATATATATATATATATAGAGAGAGAGAGAGAGAGAGAGGCCATGTCACGTCCACTTTTTCGAATTGCGTCATAATTAAAAATTAAAAAAACAAATATGAAAACAATCTTAAAATCGAATAGTTCACTAGAAAGATATTTAATTTATCGTTCGTTTGAAGTAAAAATATTATTATATTTTAAATGGAAACACAGAAATTGTAAACAAAAAACTTTATTTTATCGATAGTAAATTTGTACCCGAAAAAGTGGGCAAATGGTCCTGAGAATAGAGGCAACGTCATATCCACCTTTTTTACTTGTGTCATAATTAATAATAAAAAAACAAATATAAAAGCAATCTTAAAAACAGAATAGTACCATACACCCTCGATGCCAACTAAAAAAAATAGCAAAAAGCCAAAAATTACAACAAACCAAAACTAGGACCTTATTAGACCTCACAATGTCGTCCAACCCCAAACCCAATTCGTCCTTATTTGTAGTTTGCACTCTTATCACGCATTGTCTAACCCCAAACCCAATTCATCCTTAATGTGATTGTCATTTTCTTTCTTTAATTCTCTTCGAACTCTTTTGAAATTTATTTTTAGTTGCAAAACAATTAGTGTTTCCCTGATATTCTTGAAACGGGGGACGAAATTATTAGCAGGTTGATGCAAGATATAATTAACAAGTTGAATGAGATATTAGACATCTCAGATTACATATTTAATATAAGAAAACCTTTCTTTAGCCTTCTCAAAGGTAAAAGATTTTAATTCCTTTTTTCGAAGAGATATAAGATCAAACTCACGGAGTTTGTGTAGTTTGTATTATGTCATGATTTCAGTGTTTTATAACTTGGGAACCATAAGGATGTTGCTTCAACGGGGAAGTAAAGACAGTCGGATCTACTCATTAATTTTAGTTGTTTCCTATTCTTCTTTGAATCATGGATAAAATTGATAAATTAGAACTTTGCTTTTTGATTTATCTTGTTCTATAAAAATATCTGAAGATTTATGTGAATTTACTTTTCTAGAAATCAATTCAAGTCTTCTATTTGTATTATATTTTTTTGATAATTAATCAGTAATCTTATTTCATTCTAAGTAAAGAAGAGAGTCTAAATTATCAAACATTATAATATTTGTTTTTGGAGTATGCGAATTTTTATACCAGTCTAGCAAGAAACTAGAGGCAAAACAAGAAAAGTTTTAGTGAGAAATCTTGTCATAGGATCTAAGGTTTTGATAACTTGTTTTAAGCATGATTCTTGATAATTAAACACAACTATAGGAAAGGCGTTAGAGAGAATTAAACACAAACTGAAATTGTGGTTTTAGTAATAAATTTAGATATATTTTGTTTTTATTGTGTGACTTATGCATAAAATAATGTTAGTTACTATTATTTCTTACTATCAGGCTAAAAACGTGAACTATGTTTGAGTAAATATTGGGATTAGTTTTGTTACAATTTTGCCAAACAAATCCCCATGTTTTCTTAAATAAAAATACTTGAATACTATGTATTGATATTTATGCATGCACAATCTTTTAGAAAGCTTGGAGATTTGTTTGGCGAAATAGAAAAGTAAAGTTCCAAATTAAAACAAACTAGAAAAGTAGAAAAAAGAATAGAAAACAACTTATAAAAGTAAAGTCACCTAAATCTTCAGATATTTTTTGTAGAACAAGATCTCATAGAATGAATGAATATTTGATCAATTATCTTAGGACCAACGTTTAATTTAAATCAGAGTTCAGAAGTAGATTTGAAAATCACACTTTGTCATTTAGTTCGAGGTTATACCCTCGATTGTAGTTACAGCCTTATCTAAGTGGGGGACTGTTGAATTAAGGTGTCTAAGCTCATAACTAAATTGGTATACTCTTGTAGTTAAAAGCAATGTCATGTTTGGGTTTCCCTCACAACCAGAAATAACTAGAAATTATATTAGGAGAGATAAGTATAAATTATTAGATTAGTATGTGATTAATAAATTAAACTAATTGGAAATTATGGAAAAATAGTTTTTTAATATATTATATGATTAATATATTAATTAGAAATAGAAAATTAATTTGTTAAATTGTTACGTGATTAATAAATTAATCTGACATCAATAGTTAAATAATTAATTTGTTAATTTATATGGTTAATAAATTAATAAGAAATCAATAAGAATAAATTAATTATTTATCAAAATTGATTTAGAGTTAATTCGATATTAATTGGAATTAATTAAAGGTATAATGGGTGAATTGTCATTTTTAAATAGTTAAACAAAAGAAGTATTTCTAGAACCCTGATGGGTTTTAGTATACTACAACATCCTATGGTGCACATACAACCCTAAATACCTTGGATCTATGTTTTCACTAATTATACATGTAAATGGTTTCCAAGGCATTAAACCTATAACTAGCATGCAATTTGACATAAACAACACAAGATACTAGTTAGGGTAACATACCTTTTATGTGGCTTGAAGTCTTGATGTATTTGGTGTTGCTAGAAAGACTTTGGCCTTTAAGAACTTAGTGCCCCAAGTTTTGCACCTCAAATGGAATCACAACTCACCTAGAACAAAGGTGACTCTTGAGAGAGAATTTCATGCACCAAAACAAATCCATATTTCTCTAAGAAAAGAAGCACACGTTTTTGGTCATGAAGCATCATATTTATATGGTGGATTCCAAGGGTCATGGGTTTAACCCAAATCCATACCCATGGGTTCTATGATCCATGGTTCATGTGGCCCAACTCTTTATGTGTCCATACATAAACTTGGTCCAACATGGATCATAAGCCCAACACATATAAATATAACTAATTACCATAATTAGTCCCCATAGATTTAATTAGTCTCTTTTGATCACTAAATTAATTCCAAATTAATTCTTGATCAATACTAATTAAAACATATGATTTCATATTAATATATTATAACTTATAATATATTAACAAATCATATATAACCTTCTCTCAAGAGTCCATCCTAACAAATTGTCCTGGTGTTATGCAACCCAAATGGACCATGCTACTCTCGGGTCGAATACATACCAATAATAGTTATGGGCTTAGACATCTAATCCAATAGTCTCCCACTTGGATAAGTCTAAAACTATTATTGAAAATATGACTCCAAGATCCCGACTAGCAATCGTAGCTCTTAAAAGCCAATGTCGAACTCTAACCTAGTCAATGACGTGTCCATTAGATAAGGGATCATATATTCCTCTATTCTAGATACCATACGGATAGAGACATGGATTATAATCATTCTCTCTGTCCATTTGTTGTTTCCCGATTTCCAATTTATGACGACCGACTAATTGAACAAATCGAATTAGTCCAGGCCCGACCGAGCACTTAAGTTTGTCATCACTAAATCATCGAGGGGCCCGCAGATATCACTTTTATCCCCCAAGGGTAAAACGAATGGATAAACTTCGACCCAAATGCTCTCTTGCAATTACTCATCAAATCACACACAACGATATGTTTTATAACAACCAAGTTACTGGTTGCGTTTACATATGTCAATGTGCAACCGACGCGTAACTACAACTCACATATCTCCTTTTGAAGAATATAAGATATTATTGTCTCATGATCACTCGTGATAAAATCCATGAAGTGATTCAAATGAGCGTGGGTTTAATCTAATACTCGAATCTCATTCCAGGAACACTCATGAATGTTGCAGTAACTTTTTCTATGTCTAAACACTTTAGACATCTACAAGCCCAATTCATGATAATCTTGATTCATACCTACTTCCAAAGTATGATTGACTGTGGAGAGTTTGAATAACCTAGTTATTCGGGAAGTCAAAACATGCAAAGTGAAACACAAGATTAAAACTAATCCTATATGGCCCCAAGCACCTTTGAGAGTAAATAAAACACCTTTTATTTAAAAACCATATTGATTACACATTATTCATTGTATAATGTTTCGATTTATCAACCTAATACTTGAATTAAAACAATACTCATGCCATGCCCCAAGCATGCACACTATGTTTGTCCAAACAATAGTTATTCCATACTCCAAGTATGCACACTATGTTTGTCTATGATCCTTACTTTGTGAAATAGACCAATTGAACATGATTCCAATGATGTTCAGTTCACAATCCCAAATACTTACCGCAAATGTAAGAATACAAGATTCTTTGCCATTTACTGAAATCTATTAGATTCTAAACTTATATGCATTGATCCTCTTGTAATGACTATGCACAAAGTCACAAAGACTTGTGAACATACATTACAGAGTATTTCAATGGAGATTAATTCCATGGGAACGAAGTCTCAAATTCAAAGTACATTCCTTTGAACATCCTTCTTGCATTAAGTTTTCTAATCTTACACATATTTAATGAATAACTTCCACCTATGAAACATTTCCATATTCCCATTTTGACTATCACTTCTGAATAAGAGTTGCCTCTTTTCAGAATATGTCAATACGGTCCTTTCCAAAAATTTACACCATACTTCAAACTGTCCATGAGCAACCAATCTTTGGTAAACCTCATATTTTCCTCGACAATTGCTTAATCATTTTAGTCATATCCAATTCTAGACTTTTTCCCCTCTTAATTCCCTAGGCATTTGGAAAATTTAGAAAGGATAAATTATTATAGCACATGTAATCGATCATATACCCGAAGCATATGGGACATGATTCATGATGTCTCACATAAATACATGATCCTAGACCAGTCTTGCACTACAATATTTTTTATTTTCCATGTTTTCATAATTCGACTATGAAGAGGGATGCCGTAATCATAATCGAATTCTGAGAACGCAATATATATAGAATTTCCTTATGTTGAACCCTTCCAACATAAAATTCATATATATATATATATATATATATATATATATATATATATATATATATATCCTTGACTAAAGATGATTGAAATCTCAATATAAGCTTTTAGAATTGAAATGAAGTATAATTTCCTCTCCCTTAATTATAGCAAACAACTTTTCAGCCCTCGCAAAATCACAAATTGAGACCCTTTCGTTTTCTATAATTAACATTGCTAAATTGCAATACTAAACATAGTAATCATGCTCACTAACATGATAACTATTAGCATAACACTTATGCTCCCACTAGCCTTGACATGTATCCAGAAATCAGGTTGACTTCTAGAAATCAATACTTTATTAACTTTCTTACAAAATTTCACATTTTTGATACGAGATTATTTGATAAGACTTTATCAAAATCATACACCTTTTTTAGATAACTCACACGTGTGTCTAAACAATTTTTAGAACTATGAAAAGGGATGTCGTAATCAGAGTCTCAGTTGTTTAGACCTTTGCCATTTCTCACAAGTCCATGTTAGTGTGTCGGTTAACCACACACACGCCACTAACGAGTTTGAGAATGCAAATATCACAATTGCTATCTACTTAAAATCTACTTAGTGAAAGCGTTTCCTTACCATCATTTTCATGAATCGAAGAGAAACCTTATGAAACTTAGATTTCTATGGTGTGTGTGTTCCTATCCATGTAAATTTGTCATAACCATAATCACAAGATAAGTTTAGTGACAAATCCAAACTCATATGGACTGAACTTGTTTAATCTTAGTTTTCTTGCCACCCGGTAGCACAAGGGCCTACCATTGCTTCCAGGTTGTTATGAAAACAATTGAGAGCTCATATGCATAGTCAACTTTAACTAGAATGGGCACAGAAACAAGAATATGTCAACACGATAGGTTGAAAACCTCAAGTCGTGTGCTAGTGATAAACAATAGGTTTTATTCTTGATTAGTTCTTGAAACTTTTCAAGATCTTTAAGACTCCCACTGACCTCTTGACAAATAACATTCTCTTGTCAAGAACCATTCCTTGACAAAACAAATATTCAAGAGTTAGTGCGGATAATTATCAAGATATACACTTCACACAATTGGTCTTAGTTGGTCTTTGTTTTATACAAAACATCAAAACTTACCAAATTCAAATGTACAAGAGTAAGAAAACATTTTAATCTACATTTGACAAGTGTTTGAAACCTTCTCAACATTATGTCACTCAAGGCTCGATCTTGGAGTGTTACTCTAAGATTCAATTTTAGAACGAAGTATGATTCATCTTTTTGATTTAAGCAATTCAACAATTCATGATTCCTCTTCTTAGTCAATTGTGATATGTTTTCATAATCACTAAGATAATCTTAAAACAAGATACTCAAGTACTCTCCCATCTTTTCAAACTGGAGAAACTTTTATCTTTCTGCCCGATTTGATTCTTCTCATTCATCCTGCCATACATTGAAACTTTTCCAATGTTTCAGAATTATACTTAAACTTGTAAGCATAACCATATTTACTAAACTTTAGTAAATCATGACGAATAGTCTTATCGTTCTTAGTGGTTGACCTGACCAGCGCACACTGAAGTGTACCTAATCCCTTAATCCTTCTCTTGACTTACATATACATGTGATTAAGGAATTAGTCTTAATTTCCTAAAGATGAAAATTCTCATTCATCATACAATACACGTTGCATGATTCCAAGTTTCTATCCAACTGAAACTTGGGTGATGAGAATCTTTCCTTATTTGGTAAATTATGACACTACCATAAACGAAAGAATGAAATCCATTTTCCAATATTGCCATCAGTGGAATCATGTAAACACAAAATTTTCACAAATGCCATTGTAAGGATACTTTAAATAAATAAAATCAAAACTTTTCTTTTATTTTAAAACTTGCAGAAAAACTTATCCTTACAATGTAAATGCATATGAAAACTTGTTGTCGCTACTAGAAAACAAGCCTTTAATGACGCGCAAACAATGACACGCGCTGATAGAGGACACACATTTGTGTGCGCCCTATAAAATATTGTCAGTTTTGCAAAATATGAAGGATAGAGGGCACTCATTTTTGTGTGCCCTAAAATTAGTGTTAGAAAAGAAAAAATGGAAATGCGGAGGAGGCCTTTCATAAAATGTGTGTCATCTAAGTGTGTCGCTTTATAATTTTTTAATGAAACACGCATTTTAAGCGGGATTTCACCCGCCTATTGGATCCCAAAAATTAAAACCCCCCCGCCTCTTCCAATTAGCAAGAAAAAGCCCTAGGGCCTTCGTCTTCATAGCAGAATTGCTCTTGCTTTCGTGATCAAAAGTGTTATGATTTTTCCAATCTTTTTCTTAGTGTTGTAAGCCACTATAGGGAGTGGTGTTATGCATTTTCTTTACTCATTGACTCATACGCATTCTGCAATCAGGGAGCTGAACTCATGGAGTCGGCGATTGAGGGTATACGACTCCTCACACTCAAAATGGCGGTGATTTTAAGGTTTTTTGTACCCGGTATCAAAGAAGGACTAGGGATTTTATGCTATGGACGTCACAAGTGCACACCCACGAACTAGGGCTTTTATATCGGCGTGTTCAGCCCCATCATTCACTTTCTCTCTCCATCATCATCAGCGACTTCACCTGATTTTTCTTAATGCTTCGTCTTAAAGCACTCATCGGCTTCTTTCCACTTCCATTGCTTCTTTTCAGACTTACCTCCATACAGCACTCACCGGTTTCATCCAAGTTCTCGTTACCAGATTTAATCGACGGCAATGGATACAACTGCGGCACGTACTTGGTGGAAACTGGGGCGATGGAAGGTAGTGGGATTAAAGAGTTCCGCCGTGGTGGTACCGATCTCACTAAAACTCGTTGTGAAGTCGTCGTGAAAATTTGAGGCTCTACCTGTTCGTTTTGGAGCTGTGAACTTTTCCGGTAAATAAGGGTTGTTCTCTTTTTCGACGAAGTCGTCGACGTCAAGATTGACTAAGTCTCTTGCCGGAGGAAGTGGCGCCGGTATTTTGTAGGTCATGTTCTTGTCGATAAGTGGTTGTTGGTTTTCTTTGCTATCGTCGGAGTTTTTATAAGTATTCAATGGTTTAGAAACAAGTGGAAGTCGATGATCGTCTAGCTGTTGTTGCTGCTTCATTTGCTGTTCGGCTATCTTCGTGTCAACATGTTGTCGTGCAAGTTTTCTCTCTACCAAAAGCTACAATTCCAATTCTTTAACCTAATAACGAAAAAACCCAAATCTGTTTATGATCATGATCTCAAAAACCCAAATCATTCTTGATGTCGCACCTTATCTTGAAGATACTTGTTTTTCAATTCTTTCTCCTTCAACTTCATGTCTAAACCATGGAATTGATCATCCATTTTCTTGATTTACAAGTCTTTGTTCTTCATCTCGTGCTTATATCTCTCGGCCTAAGATCATAATTCACAAACAAATAAAAACTATAAGGGTTTGATTCGATTCTTGAAAAAACAAACATGATCGACAACAAGATTACCATTTTTTTGTATTTCAAAACTTCTGAACTTTCGACTTGCTTCTTTGCGGGACCCAATTCGATTCCTCTCACTCTGCTTGCAAAGTTAAGGGAGCAAAGCGATTCGCTCAAACCATTCTCATTGGGACTGATTTGCACAAACATCAGGTAAGCTCTTCAATACAGTGCGTCTTTTTGTTACTGTGCACAATTCAACTATGTTGAAGAACTAATATCCACCCATCTATGGCTCAGGGAAGACTAATACAGTGTGTCTGCAGCAAGGAAAGCTTTTAATGACGGTCCCTGGCCTCGAATGACAGCTTATGTAAGCTTTCTATTTAACTATTTCTTCATTCTTTTTCATCATTTTTATAACAAATAACTAATGAATATTGTATATATGTTACCAAGAAAGATCTAGAATATTGTTGCGTTTTGCTGATTTGGTTGAGCATATGCTGATGAAATAACAGCTCTTGAAGTTTGAGATAACAGGAAGCCATATGAACAGGCAGCTAGAGATGAAATACCATTATTCATTCGTCTTTTCCGGTATTATGCTGGTAAGCAGTGGCTGATTCAAAATAGAATTTAATGACATAAATTATCTTCAAAATTCTAAAAGTTATCATCTTTCTTGGTTTTTGTTGTGATATTTCATAGGTTGGGCTAATAAAATCCATGGCCTCACAATTCAAGCTGATGGACCCTATCATGTCCAGACTCTACATGAACCCATCGGTGTTGCAGGGCAGATTATACCATGGAACTTCCCTCTCCTTATTTAGGGTGCAGATTTATCACATGTGTTTTGTACTAAAGATGCTGCTCCAATAATAAAAGGTTATAGTCCTGAGTTAATTGTACATCCTTTGCTAGAGGAATCTTAAAATATAAGGTAAGTTAATATAATTTTATAATTTATAATATATATGAGTTTCTTATGTGATTAATTATTTAAAGATATAATACATTGCCCATATTGGTAGGGAGAGTAAAGTACATTGCTATTCTCCTCTATTTGACATTCTATGTTGATTGCAAATGACAGGCAGGTCTTCCTCCTGGTGTGTTGAATATTTGACATTCCATGAGGCAATATTATTATTGTTTATAAGGGTAAATGGTATGACATTCTATTGTAGGAAGGTATGCCCTATTTATTTCCTCTTATAACTCCTATCATTAGAATCCTGACATGCTCTTATGACTTGATTACTTGACTTTTTCTCAGGTTTTCTGTTACATGTTTGTTCTATTTTCAATGCACCAGATGGCTTTTGGTCTCTTTCGTACATTGGCTGCAGATGCAAGAAATGTGATCATTGCCAATACTTTCGGTTCAGCTACCCTGCTCGTGGTATTCTTGCTGGGTGGATTTATCATGCCCATAGGTAATTAAATTGCTAAAGTGTTTTTTAGTTTAATTTTCAAAGAAATCCAATTATCTTCTTTTAGATATGATTTCAAAGAAATTCAACTCAAGGACAATGTTTCTTTTGTAGGATTTGCATTTACTCATGTTGATCTACTAATATTATTATTATTGGTTTCAGTTAATGAATCATTTGATTTAACTCCACAAGATCCATTCACTTCTTCTTTCTGCTTTGAACAATCACTTTCAGCACTCAAGGTCTTTTTTCCATTAGAATTTTTAGTTTTCATGGCTTCATTAATAGGGTCAAAAGTAGGTTGTTAGAGGAGACTCGGTTACTTCTTGTTTTAGTAACTGTGTCTTCATCTTTTTTATTTGAGTTACTGATGTCAATGCTTTTGGACTCCATCTTTGACTTTGTTTGTAGGTTGTTAGAGGAGACTCGGTTACTTTGACCACCTTGTTCAGTTGACTTTTGTGACCATGACATTGAAGCTATCGATCCAGGTTACTTCAAAAACTTGAAGTGGATGCTTGAGGTGAGTCTCACTGAGTCAACCCATTTTCTCCTACTAATAAAAATCCATTTTTTACTTACATATTTGAAAACTCATGTGCAGAACAATATCAATGATATTTTAGATCTTACATTTAGTATCGATGTTGATGAAGAGACGCTCATCTTATGTGAAAAAACAGAAGTAAGAATTCTTAATTTGATTTCTCACTCACTTTTATCGGAATCAATGATGTAATTGGGAGGGTTATTTTTGTAATTATTTTATGGTGTTGATTCAAAGTAATGGACATAAGTCTGTCATTCCCACAACCTTATGTAACGTCCGGGTTTTAGGGCTAAGCATTTTTGTCAATGTAATAGTCTAGGTCAACTCTTGTAACTCTTTTTGAAGTAATAAAGATGAAATATTTGAGTATTATGTGAATTATATGTGTTTATTATTTAATTATAAATGTATAATTAATAAAGAATAAAAATGAGCGTCAAAATTAAAGTGTGAGATAATTCCGATATCTCTACATAAAGTTGTAGAATATGTCTCAAGGTTTCCGTGCATATAAGGAACGCCGAAATCCAAGTTATAACGAAGAAGTTATGACCCGTCGAAGTTTCACGACAGAACCGGCACGATACCGGGAAGCGTGAATAGTGAATTTACGATAGAGCGAGATTTAGCCTTAGTGATCTAAACGAAAGTCGTAGAATATGTTAAACTAAGAACATTGATAAAAAGAACGCCCAAATCTGACTTCGTATGAAGAAGTTATGAGATTTTAAACAGACCAATCCTGTCCCGGCTTGTTAAAAATATAACTTTAAAAATAAAGTCAAAATTAGCCGACAGAGTCTAAACGAAAGTTGTAGATTACGTCTTCACCTACGCGTGGATATAAAGAACGTCAAAGACGGAGTTCGTATGAACGAGTTACAAATTATAATAGCATATTTACGTATTAAAATAAAGTATAAATCCTTTATACGTACACATATATATACATATGTATATATCATTAGAAAGGTATCGACGATGCGGTCATTATAAGACTAATGTTGAGTTCTTTCGACATTAGTTTAGTACAAATATCATTAAATCCATTTATAATAGTATTATAGAGGGGTGTTTAGTTGTTTATATAACTAAAAGGTCATTAAGTAATTGTGGAGGGTAGTTTTTGAAAATTCAATTAGTATAAATAAGAGCCTTGGGCTCTCATATTTCTTGCACCATTCTCTTGATTCAAGAGTCTTTCTCTCCTTATCCCCCGAGCATTTCGGTCCCTCGTGATTCGACTTCTCTTTCTGTAGCTTAGTATAGTAAGATGAGCGCTGAAGCGCTGCATGAATCTTTCTTAGAAAGATTCAGCGACGAAGTTCTGCCCCTGCAGAGCCCGACTCCTAGCTAAAACCCCCTTGTAAGTAAGTTATGCTTACCTTATTTTAATATAGCTTATATTTAAAATTAGTATTGTTATTATGAAGTTATAATAAATATTTGAGCTATTATTATAACTTATATAAGTGTCGTTATAATATTTTTTTTAACTACTCGCGGTACGGGGAATCTGGTTTAAAGGGCCGCATAGGGTTGTTGGATTTCAGAAGTGCTATATGCCAAAATGGTCCTGCCCTCCGGTGTTTTATGTCTGGCCCCTGTCTGTACATAGTGGTTGGAAAATATTGTTTAACGCTTATATAATAATAATAATACTAAGACTAATAGTTGGTCACGGTAAATATTAGACTAAAATTTAGCGATGATAATGCTAGGTTTCGTCGAAGGAAAATAGAATCGTTAGAAGCAAGCGCTGCCCGATTTTGGAATCATCACCTTAACAAGTGAGTGCATAGTTACTTTCAACTTACACATAGATATGAAGTATTTTATATAAATTACGTGCTATGTGTGCATATTATCTGAATACTTGCTATCTATGCTAGATGAACGTTGTTATACATGTTTTCAATGATTTAAACTGTATATGTATTTTATATCTACGAAAATGTTGGGGTAAAACATGGGTAGATGCAATAGGTGATGTGTGATAAAATGATGAGAGGCCTCGATGTTGATGTTGTTGATTCTGTCATCTAGCGGAGTATGGATGACGACCACGGACTCTTCTAGACAGTCCAGTGGAACACTAGCAGGCTCGCAACCTGTAGGTGTTTGTGAACGATATGTTCACCGGTGTACTCCATCCCCCACATGGTTGCCTTTAGGACATTTATTGCTGAGGAATCCCCTTAGCAGTAGTGTCCGTCCCGATGATGATCCTTAGGCTAGGTCCCTTATGATAGGTGTTTAGGGACGTAAAGTGAGGATAACGGGAACGGGTAATTGGGTTATTGTTGATCGATGAAATTAATAAACTTATTTATTGTGGGTTGAAAACCCTATGTGCTCACCAGGCTCCCAAGCCTGACCCACTCAGTTTTATGTATTACAGGTAGTGGCGCATGAGCATAGGTGTGATGTTTTGGACGAGGGATTACGGATATAGGCCTGTAGATATGAAATAATGTAGTAAGGCTTATATTGTACTGTTTATGCTTTTGATCTGTACGAACATGACATCCCGAGTCTTTTAATGAAATACATTTCTATGGAAATGCTTTTGATAAATCTTTATCATATTTTTGTTTTGGGACAAATTCCGCAACACTTTCATTTAAAATGTAACTCTGATTTTTAAACAAAGCATAAACAAACCGGTCTTTTCTGGCCGTGATTTTGGGGATGTCACAGTTGGTATCAGAACATTAGTTTAAGCGAACTAGGAATTTGTAGGATTTCTAGACTTAAACTTAGAATGCTAAGCGATGATTGTGAGGTGTGAGCACTAGCTTATTTTATGAATTGTGCCTAAAATGCTTTTATGTGCTAAATGCTTTGTGCATAATATGCTGTTAATTGTTCGGATCTATGGTCTGTTGCCGACCGGATCTGGAAACCTTATGTGTTTAGGATTCTAAACGTACGACTACGATATTAGAACTAGCATGTAAACGTTTCGGAGTGATAAGGACGATTTAAAACGTCTATCCTAAATAAAGATCTAAATTCACCTTATTCGGTGTATAGATCAAGATGGCAAGGACCCGTAGCGGAAACGTGAACGCAAATGGAGGTAGGAACCAACCCCCAGTGGTTCAGCAAATACCTGTTGTTGAAGAAGTTGCACCTGAGCCAGTCACCATGGCTGGAGTTCAAGCCATGATTCAGGCTATGCTAGCTGAACAAAGGGAAGAAATGAGACGGATGCTCCACGAAAATAGGGACGAACCTACCATACATGTTGAACCGACGGAGCCAGTTCCCGAGCCATCTGAGGAAGGGAACTATAACCGCCAAGTGAGTCAAGTAGGGACTCAAGGTGAGCAAAAGGATGGCCCAGAAGGGAGAAACAACAAGGATGGGCGGATGTACAAAAATTTATTGGGTGCGAAACCACCAAGTCTCCCAGGAAGCCCAAAGCCTGTTGAGATTATGGACTGGATCTCCGAGATGGAGATGGTGTTTGAGAGCTGCGACTGCAGCGAGAAGCAGAAGACTGTCTTCGCTGTGAGACAATTGAAAACTGGAGTCTTTTGCTGGTGGAAGCTATTGGCAGATACAATGCCACGGGGAGAAGCTCTAAAAATGTCATGGGATGAGTTCTTGGAACAACTGAAGGCGCAGTACTGTTCAGAGATAGACCTGATTGATCTGAACAATGAGTTCCAAAATTTGAAGAAGGGGGGAATGAGCATCGATGACTATGCTGCTGCATTTACGGAAAAGATGAAGTTGTTTCCATACCTAGTGCCAACCGAACTTTCCAAAATTGAGAAATTCGCAAACGGACTGCCGGCTGACTTTGGCCCAACAGTTAAGATGGCAACCACTCTGAAATCAGCTGTTCGAGCAGCTAAGAACGTGGAGACCCAACAAAAGGAAAGAGGTCTGGAGAGGGCTGAGGTTGGTGAGAAACGGAAGTTCAATGGATCCTCGAAGTCCAACAAGAAGAGTAGATTCTCGAAGTCTGGTTCGAGGGGAGGAGGATCAGAAGCGAAGTGGTGTGACAAGTGCAAGAAGAAGCACTCTGGGAAGTGTGACGGAGGGGTCACTTGTTACAAGTGCGGAAAGCCTGGGCACTACGCCAATGAATGCACCCTCAACCAGAAATCCTGTTATGGGTGCAATGAAGAAGGGCACATTTTGAAGGACTGCCCGAAGAAGAAGGAGACAGGAAGACCCAACATACCACCAAAGCCGAAGGCGAGAGCCTTCCAGATGACGCTCGAGGCTGCAAAGGAGGCAACAGACGTCGCTTCAGGTACCTTTCTTGTAAATGGTTTGCCTGCAAATATACTATTTGATTCCGGAGCCAACTACTCCTTTGTGTCGCATAAATTTGGTGGGAAATTAGCATTGCCTGTAGAAAAACTAGATAATGCCCTGATTGTAGAAGTTGCTAGTGGCAAATTCGTACCTGTTAGTAATCGTATTAGGAACATCGTCATTGACCTAAACGGAAACGAATTCCACGAAGAGCTATTACCCATAGAGTTAAACGGTTTCGACATCGTTTTGGGTATGGATTGGCTTAGCGCCAATGATGCTGAGATTCAATGCCGAAAGAAGATAGTAAAGGTAAACCCACCCGGAAAAGAATCATTTATGGTGTATGGGGACAAACACAGAGTGAATTCTGGAATCATCTCCCTGATGAAAGCCAGGAAATGTTTGTCCAAAGGATGTGCATCATACTTGGCATTCGTAATCGATGCCAAGAAGGAGAAGAAAGAGGTGCAAAATATACCGGTTGTGTGTGATTATCCGGAAGTCTTTCCCGAAGATCTTCCCGGATTACCACTTGATAGGCAAGTGGAGTTTCGTATAGACTTGTTACCAGGAACAACACCGATAGCAAAGGCACCTTACCGATTAGCACTGACGGAGATGAAGGAGCTCATGACGCAACTTCAGGAGCTGTTGGACAACGGTTTTATTCGACCTAGTTCATCACCCTGGGGAGCTCCGGTGTTATTCGTGAAGAAGAAGGACGGAAGTATGAGAATGTGTATAGACTACCGAGAGCTGAATAAGGCAACGGTGAAGAACAAGTATCCATTGCCGAGGATTGATGACCTATTCGATCAGCTGCAAGGTTCGAGCTACTTCTCAAAGATTGATCTTAGGTCAGGATATCATCAGCTAAAGGTGAGAAAGCAGGATATTGAGAAGACTGCATTCAGAACGAGATATGGACACTACGAGTTCTTGGTTATGTCATTCGGGCTAACCAATGCTCCCACAACATTCATGGATTTGATGAATAGGGTTTGTAAACCATTCCTCGATAAATCCGTGATAGTGTTCATCGACGACATTCTCATCTACTCGAAAAGCCAAGAGGAGCATGGCAAGCATCTACGGGAAGTATTAGAAGTGTTGAAGAAGGAGAAGCTTTTTGCAAAGTTCTCCAAATGCGACTTTTGGATATGGGAAGTCCAATTCTTGGGTCATGTTGTTAACCAGGAGGGAATAATGGTTGACCCCGCAAAGATCGAGGTTGTAATGAAGTGGGAACGTCCAAAGAGTCCCACGGAGATTCGAAGCTTTCTAGGATTAGCCGGATATTATCGACGATTTATCCAAGGCTTTTCTTCGATAGCTGCTCCATTAACAGCTTTGACTCATAAAGGAGCTACGTATACGTGGAGTGAGAAACACGATGAGGCATTCGAGAAGCTAAAGAAGAAGTTATGTGAAGCACCGATACTTTCTCTACCCGATGGAGTCGAAGATTTCGCGGTTTATAGTGACGCTTCTGGAGTCAGGTTGGGTTGTGTTCTGACCCAAAGAGAAAAGGTGATAGCATACGCATCTCGACAATTGAAAGAGCACGAAAAGAACTACCCCACTCATGATCTGGAGTTGGCAGCGGTAGTTTTTGCCTTAAAGATATGGAGGCATTACCTCTACGGCACGAAGTGCAAGCTCTTCACTGATCATAAGAGTCTCCAGTATCTCTTTAATCAGAAGGAGTTGAACATGAGGCAACGACGCTGGCTAGAACTTCTCAAGGACTACGACTGTGAGATACTTTACCACCCAGGTAAAGCAAATATTGTTGCTGATGCTCTCAGTCGGAAAGTCAATCTGGAAAGGAAAAGGCCAAGAGCGTTAAGAATTGAAGTCGTCTCGACGATTGTGGAAAGTATCAGGAAAGCTCAAGAAGAAGCTTTAGAGAAAAATGACCGAAAGGAAGAACGTTTGGGAAGAATGTTAGTGTTTGGTACAAACAGTCGAGGACTGAAGGTATTCCAAGATCGAATTTGGGTACCTAAGATGGGAGGAATAAGAGATCTTCTGATGGAAGAAGCACACAAGACCATGTACTCGATTCATCCCGGTAGCACTAAAATATATAGGGACCTAAAACCCTACTACTGGTGGCCGACGATGAAGCTCGATGTTGCGAAGTATGTGGCCGAGTGCGTAACATGTGCGAGGGTTAAGGCACAACATCAGAAACCGTATGGGAGTTTGGAACCTTTACCTGTACCCATGGGTAAATGGGAAGACATCACCATGGATTTTGTGACTAAACTGCCCAGGACGAAGAACGGTCACGACATGATTTGGGTAGTCGTGGATCGTTTCACCAAGAGTGCACACTTCATAGTAGCCAACGAGAAGTGGTCTATGGATAAGCTCGCAAATGCTTACGTGAAGGAAATTGTAAGACTTCACGGTGTCCCTCTTACGATTGTATCAGATCGTGATAGTCGTTTCACGTCAAGGTTTTGGAGGAGTCTACAAGAGGAGTTAGGTACAAAGTTGTGTTTGAGTACTGCTTATCATCCGCAAACTGATGGTCAGAGCGAAAGAACGATTCAGATGCTGGAAGATATGCTGAGAGCATGTACCCTCGAATTCCAAGGGAATTGGGACGATCACTTACCTCTGGTAGAATTTTCCTACAACAATAGTTTTCACTCGAGCATCAAGATGGCTCCTTATCAAGCCTTGTATGGGCAGAAGTGTCGTACGCTGTCTTGTTGGCTTGAAGCCGGAGAGAAGCAGTTTATGGGCCCCGAGATAGTCTATGAGACTGCTGAGAAGTTGAAGGTGATTAGGGAAAGGATGTTAGTAGCCCAGGATCGTCAGAAGAGCTATGCTGACAAGAAAAGACGACCGATAACTTTCGAAGTTGGGGATTCCGTTTTGCTTAAAGTCTCACTGTGGAAGGGACTTATACGATTTGGGAAACGAGGAAAGTTGAGTCCAAGGTTTATTGGACCATTCAAAGTTCTTCAGAAGATAGGGAACCAAGCTTACAAGCTGGAATTGCCCGAAGAACTCAATGGTATTCATAACACCTTCCATGTGTGTTATTTGAGGAAATTCACAGGAGATGTTCCCGACATAATTCCAATCTCAGAGTTAAGGATGGATGAAAATAAAAGGTTGATCGAAGAGCCTGAGGCAATTGTTGACCGTAAGACTAAGAAGTTATGACGCAAGATGGTCGACTTGGTGCTAGTCCGATGGAAACATTCGAATGGGCCGAATCTCACTTGGGAAACAGAGGATGACATGATGAGTCGCTATCCACATCTGTTTGCTGATGCATGATTCCGGGACGGAATCATCCTAAGGGGGAGAGAATTGTAACGCCCGGGTTTCAGGGCTAAGCATTTTTGTCAATGTAATAGTCTAGGTCAACTCTTGTAACTCTTTTTGAAGTAATAAAGATGAAATATTTGAGTATTATGTGAATTATATGTGTTTATTATTTAATTATAAATGTATAATTAATAAAGAATAAAAATGAGCGTCAAAATTAAAGTGTGAGATGATCCCAATATCTCTACATAAAGTTGTAGAATATGTCTCAAGGTTTCCGTGCATATAAGGAACGCCGAAATCCAAGTTATAACGAAGAAGTTATGACACGTCGAAGTTTCACGACAGAACCGGCACGATACCGGGAAGCGTGAATAGTGAATTTACGATAGAGCGAGATTTAGCCTTAGTGATCTAAACGAAAGTCGTAGAATATGTTAAACTAAGAACATCGATAAAAAGAACGCCCAAATCTGACTTCGTATGAAGAAGTTATGAGATTTTAAACAGACCAATCCTGTCCCGGCTTGTTAAAAATATAACTTTAAAAATAAAGTCAAAATTAGCCGACAGAGTCTAAACGAAAGTTGTAGATTACGTCTTCACCTACGCGTGGATATAAAGAACGTCAAAAACGGAGTTCGTATGAACGAGTTACAAATTATAATAGCATATTTACGTATTAAAATAAAGTATAAATCCTTTATACGTACACATATATATATATATATACATATGTATATATCATTAGAAAGGTATCGACGATGCGGTCATTATAAGACTAATGTTGAGTTCTTTCGACATTAGTTTAGTACAAATATCATTAAATCCATTTATAATAGTATTATAGAGGGGTGTTTAGTTGTTTATATAACTAAAAGGTCATTAAGTAATTATGGAGGGTAGTTTTTGAAAATTCAATTAGTATAAATAAGAGCCTTGGGCTCTCATATTTCTTGCACCATTCTCTTGATTCAAGAGTCTTTCTCTCCTTATCCCCCGAGCATTTCGGTCCTTCGTGATTCGACTTCTCTTTCTGTAGCTTAGTATAGTAAGGTGAGCGCTGAAGCGCTGCATGAATCTTTCTTAGAAAGATTCAGCGACGAAGTTCTGCCCATGCAGAGCCCGACTCCTAGCTAAAACCCCCTTGTAAGTAAGTTATGCTTACCTTATTTTAATATAGCTTATATTTAAAATTAGTATTGTTATTATGAAGTTATAATAAATATTTGAGCTATTATTATAACTTATATAAGTGTCGTTATAATATTTTTTTTAACTACTCGCGGTACGGGGAATCTGGTTTAAAGGGCCGCATAGGGTTGTTGGATTTCAGAAGTGCTATATGCCAAAATGGTCCTGCCCTCCGGTGTTTTATGTCTGGCCCCTGTCTGTACATAGTGGTTGGAAAATATTGTTTAACGCTTATATAATAATAATAATACTAAGACTAATAGTTGGTCACGGTAAATATTAGACTAAAATTTAGCGATGATAATGCTAGGTTTCGTCGAAGGAAAATAGAATCGTTAGAAGCAAGCGCTGCCCGATTTTGGAATCATCACCTTAACAAGTGAGTGCATAGTTACTTTCAACTTACACATAGATATGAAGTATTTTATATAAATTACGTGCTATGTGTGCATATTATCTGAATACTTGCTATCTATGCTAGATGAACGTTGTTATACATGTTTTCAATGATTTAAACTGTATATGTATTTTATATCTACGAAAATGTTGGGGTAAAACATGGGTAGATGCAATAGGTGATGTGTGATAAAATGATGAGAGGCCTCGATGTTGATGTTGTTGATTCTGTCATCTAGCGGAGTATGGATGACGACCACGGACTCTTCTAGACAGTCCAGTGGAACACTAGCAGGCTCGCAACCTGTAGGTGTTTGTGAACGATATGTTCACCGGTGTACTCCATCCCCCACATGGTTGCCTTTAGGACATTTATTGCTGAGGAATCCCCTTAGCAGTAGTGTCCGTCCCGATGATGATCCTTAGGCTAGGTCCCTTATGATAGGTGTTTAGGGACGTAAAGTGAGGATAACGGGAACGGGTAATTGGGTTATTGTTGATCGATGAAATTAATAAACTTATTTATTGTGGGTTGAAAACCCTATGTGCTCACCAGGCTCCCAAGCCTGACCCACTCAGTTTTATGTATTACAGGTAGTGGCGCATGAGCATAGGTGTGATGTTTTGGACGAGGGATTACGGATATAGGCCTGTAGATATGAAATAATGTAGTAAGGCTTATATTGTACTGTTTATGCTTTTGATCTGTATGAACATAACATCCCGAGTCTTTAATTGAAATACATTTCTATGGAAATGCTTTTGATAAATCTTTATCATATTTTTGTTTTGGGACAAATTCCGCAACACTTTCATTTAAAATGTAACTCTGATTTTTAAACAAAGCATAAACAAACCGGTCTTTTCTGGCCGTGATTTTGGGGATGTCACACCTTATACCCTGAATAAATAGAATTATTATATAAGACATGAATAAAAAGTAGAAAGCATTTTAGAACACCTATCTGAATAATTTGCATCTTGGATAGATGTATATATACTTTGTATTGAGATTTAAGAACAATTTGCAATTTGCAGGTGCTATATGTGGGGATTTAACGTTGAAAAAGATAGTAGCTACAAGACCATCTACTAAAGCAAGGTTGGTGTAAGAGTTGATGACGAGAACATTGTTCCAAGACCTTCAGTGAGTTATGATGATGTCCCTTAATAACAATGTAGTATTAGGTTATATAGTTAGGGATGATTATTTGTATTCGACATGTTAGTGCAATGAATTATCTTTCTTATTTATTATATTGTATTTTGTATGACATTAACTTTTGTGCAATGGATTGTATTTTTTGTAAATGGTATTTTATTTTCTATTATGAGACATGAAATGCAAATTTAATTTTAGTAAATCTATAAATAATTATTTTAAAAATAAAAATAGAAATTACGATACGCAAAAATGTGTGTCATCTTCATTTATGACATAGCCTTTCTTGACAGCGATTTTAATGATACGCATTGCGTGTCATAAATGCGCGTCGTCTCTCGTTATGACATGGCCTTCCTTGACGCGCATTTGTGCGTCGTCTGAGCGTTTTACGACGCGTAATGAGCGTCGTAAAAGGCTGTTTTTCTAGTAGTGTGTTATCTATTCCCAAGCAATCTATCATAACTCTTAAGCAGCAGCTCAAAATTCTGATCTTCACGATCAGAACCAGATTACTGTGAGAGAACAAATAGATCTGATACGCAGGGACAAGGTTTGAAAACTCAAACCTTGATTGAATGCTTAAGATCAATGTCTTCTTACTAATGAATGTTCTAGTCCAGCTTGGATAGAGTAGTCAAGTCTGAGTTAATGCATTCAACAAGTGATCAAGCCATAAATGCGGAATCAGAATAAAGATCAAAGTAAAGTTAATAAATGAAGAACAAGAAGAATGTTTGAAAGATAGCAACTTAGTAAATGCCAAGAAATAAGGGAAAGATCTGTCGTTTAACATTGCATTGAAATCTCCTATAAAGAGGAGTGTGTGATACATGGTACAAACTATCAAACATACATATGATCAGATAAAAAGAATGATTCTTACATGCTGATTGTCCAAGTTGACAAACATACTAAGTCCTATGAAATGTCTAATCATGCAATGAGACAAAAGTAATTAATACACAAAGTGACAAAAAACAACGACTCCAGATTATCACACATTCCGGACATAAATTCTACTTTGGAATGTCTCCACTCCTAAACTTCTCATCTTCTGCTCTTCAAGTCTGGACAGATTCCGGACTACTCCTCACTTCATAGCACATGCTGACTTCGGAATTGATGTTTGGACTTATGATTGCTAGAGTTCACTTTCAGGTTCCAACAATCTCCCCCTAAGTGAACTTAGCAATCTAGTCAGCTTAGATGGCTTCTTCCTTGATGAAGGTGTAGGCTCTAAACAACCATTCTCTGACTTCGATGTACCAGGATAGTTGAATTACAAAATTTGCTCCTTATTTATGATCCTTGGCATCCCAGTCACAAACTTGAAGGGCACAATAGAGATTTAAACATGCCATTGAAAAGTTTAATGAATCTAAAAGAATCTAGGAATTTCAATCCATTTAAAACTTAATTCTCAATTTCGTTTTTCATGGTGGAAATTGGTAAATCGTCATTTACCTACCTTCAAATATTTTGCAATTGGATTACGGCATCCCTCTTCCGAATTGTAAAATATTATGTTGGGTGCTAGCCTTATTATTTTATTTGGGTGTTATATTAAGGGCTTAAATCAACTAACTTGAATTTCTCCCATTGTAGATGTCTAGTTCAGACAACTATGGTCTTCCCAAATATTTTGGAGCAAGATTTCCACGTGAAGATGATGTTCCACAATATCATGCTTCACTTCCTCCATCTCCTCTAATTATTCTGCCTAACCGACAAGTTTGAAGACTTAAAAGGTTCAAGATCACTCAAGCCCTATTGGATCGCAAACACAAGGATGAAAAGTATGTGTGTGCACATGTATTGGATATGAAGTCATACATTGACAGGCTGAGAATGTTGGGTGGCGTGTTCCCAAGGAAGTTGGCCATTTACTGGTTTCTTCAGTCACTTCCCGAGTCATATAGTGAGTTTGTTAAGGACTTCTATATGACAGATCACGACATGAACCTTATTGATCTTACTTATTTGTTGATTGTTGCTAAATCAACAATGATTTGGCGCAATGGTCAAGCAAATTTGATTGGAAGATCTACCTCTCAATCTGACATGGGCAATGACATCAGTATCCCAGAAATGATTCCTTCTCATAAAGGAAAGGAATTGTCCAGGATCAAAAGTCTTGATCATAAAGGAAAGGCCAAATCAGAGATTGTTCCATATGCCATTCTTAATGAGCCTGTTTGTTTCTATTGCCAAGGAAAGAGACATTCTGCTTCAGGTAAGTCCAATATCTAACTCTATTAAGTTCCTAATTGTTGATTCTTAATACATGATGTGACAAGGTTGCATTTTGATGTTTTGTAGGATCATGCAAAAGGAAGGAAGCTTAAAGGAAGAGTATGTTGAATCTGATCACGAAGATGGATTTCAATCGCATGGTTCGATGATCGGATTTTTGAGTTGCTGCTTAAAGAGTTATGATAGATTGCTTAGAAACATGTAGTAACATAGTTTTCATTTATAATTGCATTGTAAGGAAAATTTTTTCTGCATTTTATAAATATATAAAATTTTGTTTATTTTATATTATATCTCCTTACAATGACATTTGTGAAAAATTGATGTTTGTATGTTTCTATTGTTAGCAATATGGATTTGATTCTTTCGTTTGTGGTAGTGTCAAAATTTACCAAATAAAGGAAGATTCTCATCACCCAAGTTTCAGTTGGATAGAAACTTGGAATCATGCAACTTGCATTGTGTGATGAATGAGAACCTTTATCTTTGGGAAATTAAGACTAATTCCTTGTTCACATGTATATGTGAGTCAAGTGAAGGACTAGGAGATTGGGTATACTTGGTTGTGCGCTAGTAAGGTCCACCACAAAGATCGATAAGACTATTTGTCATGATTTACTAAAGTTTAGTAAATATGGTTATGCTTACAAGATTAAGTATAATTCTGAATCATTGATAAGGTTTCAATGTATGGCAGAACGAATGAGAAGAATCAAATTAGGCAGAAAGATAAAAGTTTCTCCAATCTAAAAAGATGGGAGAGTACTTTAGTATCGTCTTTTATGATCATCTTAATGATTATGAAAAATCATATCACAATTGATTCTCTAAGGACATTTTAGTGCATTTGTATGGCTAAGAAGAGGAATCGTGAATTGTTGAAATGGTTAAGATGAATCATACTTCGTTCCAAGAACAAGTCTTAGAGTCATACTCCAAGATTGTAACTTGAGTGACATAATCTTAAGAAAGGTTTATAACACATATCAAATGTAGAGTAAAATGTTTCTTACTCTTGTACATTTGAAATTGGTAAGTTTTGATGTTTTAGATAAAACAAAGACCAACTAAGACCAATTGTGCGAAGTGTTTATCTTGAAAAGAATCCACACTAACTCTTGAATATTTGTTTGTAAAGGAATGGTTCTTGACAAGAGAATCTTATATGTCAAGAGGTCAGTGGAAGTTTTAAAGATCTTGACAAGTTTCAAGAACTCATCAAGAATAAACCTATTGTTAATCACTAGCACACGACTTGAGGTTGTAACCTATCATGATGACATATTGATATGTGTGTTTTTATACATATTTTTTTATATATTATATCTTAATATTTTAGCCTTTATTACGTTTATTTAAAACTAAAAGGTACTTATAATGCCTTGAATTGCAATTTACAGCTATTTTATGTTGTTGGAGTGAAATATCTTGAATATTTGTTTGTAAAGGAATGGTTCTTGACAAGAGAATCTTATATGTCAAGAGGTCAGTGGAAGTTTTAAAGATCTTGACAAGTTTCAAGAACTAATCAAGAATAAACCTATTGTAAATCACTAGCACACGACTTGAGGTTGTAACCTATCGTGATGACATATTGATATGTGTGTTTTTATACATATTTTTTATATATTATATCTTAATATTTTAGCTTTTATTACATTTATTTAAAACTAAAAGGTACTTATAATGCCTTGAATTGCAATTTACAGCTATTTTATGTTGTTGGAGCGAAAATGGAGCAAAAAGCCCGAGAAAACGGAGTTGGACTGCAAATATGAAGAATTGGGCTGAAAGCAGACAGAACACCTTGCGTTCCCATAATGAACACGTTGCGTTCGTGTCTTGCTGATTACATGATAGCTTGAAGGAACGCGTTGCGTTCCTTGGACCTACGTGTTGTGTTCGCTTGGCGGTGTAAAGTTGCTATATATTGACATTTAATTCGTTCTAAGAGGGGACTCCAACTTCTAACCTATTTTATGCGAAAAGTAACTTCTGGTAAGCCATTTTGAGGGTTTAGAAGGCGGACGGAAGGACGTCAAGATGACAGGAGCGAAGATCTGAAGGATTAGAGAGCGGATTTGTGTCGATAATCATGTGGTTTGTTAATGTGACCATGCTTAGCATTCTGTTGTGATACTACTATGTTTTACTTTCTGATTTTGGTGTCAAAACCAATTGCTTGAGTTTATGATTAGATAAAACCTTGATTTGTGGATTAATTGCTATATTGGAGTGTTTGATTTATGTTTAATTTATCTTGCCAAGCTTGTTAAAAGATCCTTATGTGGTAATGATAATTATTTTCTGTTAATTGTTAAGTATTTTGAGTTGTATGAACATATGCTTGATTGCTTGTCTCTTATGATTTTGATGACCATCAAGATTATATGCCTAGGAATAGCGAACGTGAAACTACGGTTAAGTAGGAACTAAGTAAGTTAATTTGTGAGCCTTGTGTGACGAACCATCAACAAGAGGTTAATTGAATTATTAATTTAATTAACTATTATTACAAGTCTTTCTTGATACGAACTAGACACTAGGAAGCATGTTAGTTTAACCAATTGATCACTGTTTGAATTAACTTGTTTGCTAAAGGATTAGTAATAGCGAATGTGAATCTAATCATTTTAGAAATTGGTGAACATGAATAAATTAATTTGTGTATGCAATTGTCTATGTTTTTAAGGTGTAATTTGTCTAAACCCAAGTACCTGAAGAGAATTGTCTTCCTGTCAGTTTATCGAGAATTGCTATTAGTTGTTCATTTGAGATTTAATAAACATTTCTTTATTCCTTTCTAGTATTTTGTAAGCTATAATCAAATATTTTAAATTAATTCACTACCGTTAACTACTAGAGAAACAGCCTTTTACGACGCTCATTGCGCGTCGTAAAAGGCTTAGACGACGTGCAAATGCGCGTCAAGGAAGGCCCTGTCATAAAGAGAGACGACGCGCATTTACGGCGCTCATTTACGACGTGCGTTAACGACACACAATGCGTATCAAGGAAGGCCCTGTCATAAATGAAGACGACACGCATTCGCATGTCGTAACCTTACGACGCGCGTGTTAATGACACGCATTGTGTATCAAGAAAGCCCCTGTCAAGAAAGGCCATGTCATAAATGAAGACGACACACTTTTTTGCGTATCGTAATTTTAAATGTTTAAAAAAATATTATTTATAGATTTACTTATTTTCAAATTAAATATGTATTTAATGTTTAATAATAGAAAATAAAATATCATATCAAAAAATAGAATCCATTGCATAAATTTAATGTCATACAAATAATCGTTCAATGGAAAGATAAAACAAATCAATAGAAGTTGTAACAAAAATTAATTTACAAACGAATTAGATACAAAAAAATACAATCCATTGCCCCTTTGCTTATTCAAGATCAACCTGCATTAACTAACTAATCTGTACAAATTCACCCTTGTTTCTAATCATTTTCTTAAATACTTTACAAACATAATTCATCCATAGTACCCGAACTATAGTTGCAACCTTGTTTCTTCTTCTTCTGAACTCATCTCTTGCAACCATTGCTCTAAGCCTAGTCTGAATAGATACAACAGCTCCTTGTCAATTATGTGAAAACGAGAATTGGTTTGTAGAGGAAAGGGATGCATGATTAACAGCAGCACATAAAGGTCTAGGAGCATAGATTAAAAAAAAAAAGAGGCAACAATCTCTCCAAAAGTGCCTTTGACAGATGAAGAAGTGAGTTCTAATATTTTGTAAACAACAAATGAACATTGTGCATCCTCATTACAACATTCTTTGACAGTAATCCGAGTGAATAATCTTATAATCAAAATCATGCAAATCATATTTATATAATATATTTCATCATTTTCATGCAAAATTTATAAAAATGTATGTTAGACTAAGTTAAATTAAAACCTGAAGAATTATTAGTCAAAACCTTATAAAAATCAGATTTACTTTCCTTTTTATCCAGAGTGACAATTAATCAGCACAAAACATACCACCAGACCTGGAAGGCTGCCCTGGCACATAAGCACTGGTTGAAAATGAAAATATTTTTGTCCAACACATTCATACACATTGATTATTAGTCATTGGATACCTGTTGATAAGATTAAGAGGATAAAAGTTTTACTTGCCTCTTCACATGCATACTAATCTGCCCAAGAGGTAGAGGAAGGGCCTGCATTATATTGTTGTTGATATTCATTTGCCCAGTCCCCACCTGTAGGCCTGACCTGGTTGTCCTCAATAGTCAGACCTGGTTGTCCTCAATAGTCAATTCCCCATGACTCATCTTTGAAACAAACTGAAGGAACTTGCAGTTCTGCATATTATTTGCCAAACCAAATAAATAATATACTGATTATAAAATAAAATAAAAAAAAACATTTTAATTCAAAGTAAGTAAAGTAATCTGAAACTTTGAATTGGTGTTTTGAGCAAAAGTGTGTGCTAGCATTCTGGTCTGCTCCATAGCAGCCGAAGATGGAATGTTTGCACCTGCCATTCGGTCCACAGACATCATCTATGTTTGCTCCTGAAATCAATAACATAAGAATTAATAGTAAGTCAACATTTAACTATTATTTTAATTATTGCTGTGAAAGAGCTCACTGACATGCTGGAATTTAAAAGCCCAACCCACAGTACCATTTTGTCGCTCAAAGGATAAAGCCCAAGCATTCGGGTCCCCACCGTGTTATTGGGAAAATTCATCAGCCCAACCATCTGCATGGGGCCTAGGCCGCATGACTTGCGACTCCCCCCCCCCCCCAATACTGATCCAGCTCTGCGTATCTACCAGGCATGTGCTCCCTAACCAACCCCCCATGATTATCGATCTATAAAGAAGATAACAGAGCATTCACCTGAACAAGTATTAATGTATGTATTCAGTTCATCTATCAAGATTGTATCTTAGGTAGGTCAATAGAGTAGCTGTAGCTACTCTAATTTTCATGGTTTATAGAACACGTTGTAATTTCATCTTTAATAGTCCTGCCAAATATTTTGATTTGAATACTTAATTACCAAGCGACCTTTCACATTACAGAAAATGATAAGAACACGAAGCATGGCCATGTCACTAAATGAGGCCTTAACTTATTACAATAGAATTGGTTGTTGTTGTTGGAAAGAAGAATATTTGATTTTCAGCTAACTTTCCTAATTCCTAGTTTAATTCTCTTGTTTATATGTAAAATCTTCATCAACTTCTTTCTGCTCACATTTCTTACATCAGGTCTAATTCCCTTGACCTTGAGCAGAATATCCAACTTCATCCCTTATCAATGAGACAATTGCAGTAGCTACAAGTTTTAAAATTTTATCAAATACTTTTATCCCTTTATCTATTCATTTCTTCATGTACAAAAACTTGATTCTAATTATAAAGACTACAAGGACATTTATGATGAAGAAAACACATACCTGACACAAGATAAACCTTCGATAGAACAAGCCTTTTTTGAATAAGCTAATTCATTTGGGGCATGCAATTGGTTCTATTCATATTAAGTATTATGATTTAAGAAACAAATAAACGATAGACTAGGACATCCTACTTTTGCTTATCTAATAAGGTCGTTCCCTCCCTGAATCATAACATGGAACGTAAAAATTAGGCTACTCCTCTTCAATATAGTTAATGGGTCAAGCACTTAATCTACACAACTTTATGGGGCTGTTTCTTTTTCATGTTTCTACCGTAAAAATTAGGTTACTCCTCTTCAATTCAGTTAGTTTCTTATAGGCAAAAAGAATGGTATCAATTTGTTTGTTTAGTTTTAATAGCAAAAGGTGAAAGATGGAAGAGTTTGGGAGGTTGAAAAGGGATTATTTGATAAAGGGTCCCCTGAACAAAATTCATGGCAGGCATTTCCCGACGAGAATCCCATAAACAACTCCAAATCTGTTAGAACAAGAAACAATGGGCACCAGAACAAGCAAGCGGATGAAGGCGGCACCACCAGTTGTGGTTTTGGAGCGGAAAGCTTCACAACGGTTCCTACCTCTGCTAACTCTCACTCTCAGGAAAACACAACACCTAATATACCACCAAATTACAATAATATCCTTCAAACTTCAAACTATAAAGTAGGAAGCAATATTATAATGTGTTGAACCTGGCACATAATTAATTAAATAATCACAAAAATAGTAATTAATAAATAATTACCTGAAAGTTAATAACAATGAAGAATTCTGGGCTACCATCAGCTGCATATTTGTGAACAATGTTCCCAGGGCGAATAGCCAGATGATCTTCATGCTTGTCAGATTTAAGCCAGTCAGCACCAACAGTTTTTAGCAATGTACTTTCCGCTATAATCTGATAAAAAAATAGACAATGATTTTTACTGTTTTATAAATGGTAAACAAAAATCAGTTTTTTTTTTTTTTTTTTTTTTTTTTTTTTTTTTTTTTACGTTCTTCCAGAAAAGTTTCTCCACGGTCTGGAAATAAAGAAGGTTTTGGTGACGACCAACTGTGGGCCAGATTACCAGTTTGATCTTCTGGAAGAGTGATTATGTAGTCACATTCCGATTCATCATCAAAATCAAAAAATTCATCTGAATAATGATCATCCATTTTTACAAGGTCTGAATCATTTGAAGCTTCATTATGATGCTGCATCAAACTGTTTTTCTTCAATTCTTGTGGACCGAACTCGGTTAAGTAATGCGATAAGTTTGTTTTAACAAGTTCTCTTAATGCTACATATACATAGACTGATTCAGTGTAAAATAAAATTTTTAAAAAATAATAATAAATAAGTAAAGTGTGAAGAAGCAACCTGCAAGTCTCCCAAGCATGTGAATTGTGACACATTGGCCTAAAGATTTTTGCAAATAAGATCTTCAGAATTTCCAATCAATGGAAAGCATGTGTCTTACAACTAATTGTTTATACTGAATCCGTCACTGCCTCCACCTTTAAAATGAAAAAATTGGGACAAATTACAATAATATCCTTCAAACTTCAAACTATAACTACCACTGATTCTGGGCGTTCTGGTTATGGGGAGGAGTTAAAATACAAAGAAAGTAAGTCGGCTACCCGACCTGCTAGATGGGCTGGTTTCTAGTCTTGTTGATGTTATTATTATATAATCACGTGTTAAAAAGATACTGGTCTTCGGATCTTGTCGGCATTTTAAGAAAACTGGTTGGACTTGGGGTATTATGTTAATATTAGGGGTCAAGAACATCTGAAACAAATGATTGTTGATTTGTTGGGCATGGGCTTCTTTTTTCTCTTTTGGATTACAGATTCCAACTCCATTCCATGCATCTTATTAATTAATTAATTGTTGACTATCAGCTTACCTTTTGTTGTGTTATACCTATACATATTACTCTGTTAAAAATCTAATAACCCATATGATAAGAAAGAAGGAGCCATTAGATCATTGATCATTCAGTTTAAGGTGGCTTCATCATGTCATACCGTTATGGTTTCTAAATACCAAAGGATGTCAACACCAACTTCGTACACATCATCGTTTTTCACTAATCTAGTTAGGATATATTTAAGAAATGGTACTTAAGGTTATAATAAGGTAATGAGCTATTTGAAATGCTTAGTATCTATAATGTTACCATAAAATAAAAAATTCAGTTTTTTTTTTATAATGTTTGCCGTAATGGAACCAAAACCTCTGGAAAAAAGCAAATAATCTTTTTAAGTTTTATGAACAATAACAGAGCTGATTTGGCAAGAGGGAGACAACGGAAAAAAGACAAACTTACCCATGAACAAACTTTCTGCCAGGCTTTGAAAGTTCTGAACAAATTGACCCAAGCACTTTAATGTCTGAGGCTATTGGCAATGGTCACGCATGGTTGGTGAATAAAGGTGATGCCATGTAGATATTTTACCATTCTACAACCAACTCACCGGGTTGTGGAAATGGTGTGCACGGGTGGTTTAGTAGTGAAAGTGCAAAAGGAAGAGAGAGATAAAGAGAGAAACAGTGAGGGAACTAATCAATGGGAGTGTCTTCGTCCGTCTCCATGGTCACGCAACAACCAAACCACCGGGGCTTGGGGCGGTGTTCACGCGTCCTTAGCCCCTCCATCTCAACCCTTCACGCGTGGAGAAGTATCCACTCTAGATAGCCTGATAGAGGAATAGAAAGTGAAAAGTGAGTGTACATTCACATAAATGGAAAGTTTGACTTATAAGTTAAAAATTATAAAATAGAGTTGAGTGGTGAGGAAAAATTAGCATTAATTTTTTTTTTTTTATCATTTTTTAGCTTAGTAAGCTTATTTATAGTTTAATGAATAGATTGAAATTGAATTTGTTACTTTCTTTCATATTGATCAAAAACTACCTCAATAGATCTGAAATTAAATTACTTTGCAATAGAGGAATTTGACTAATGACTTCTTTCATATTCATTAGCTAGGCAGGTAAAAAGCTGAAAAAGGGTAAGTTTTTAGTGAGGGCTCATGAATTCACGGTCATGTGTACATCAGGTGATGTTATAAGGCCTGATTTAGGTGAGATAGCTCTTTCAAGCATTTCGTCAAATAGTTGGAGTGCATATAGCTCCTCTCCTTCCTTTTCTGATCTACTTATTGGAATTATCACCACTTTGAGAGCATACAACTCCATAGTTGGTTCTTGATTTTAAGAAGTTATTCTTATAACCTAGTTGTATATATTAATAATTGGATACCTGTTACATGTGCTTGACAATAGCTTCCCAAACAGCAGCTAGTTCTATGCCAATAGCTACAAGCTGAAATGTGAAATAAACTTGTTTTCAGAGATGAGAAGTAGATGCAGAAAAAAAATTAGAGGCATAAAGGAGAAATCGATAATACTTGATGAAATCGCACATGAAGGGAAAAATCATAAGCCTTTTTCTCGATTGAGAAGATGAAGTCGAGATATGAATGAGAAATTGCGTGCCCCCTTATTTGTTGACCGAATGAAGAAATAGGGCAGGGTAGAAGCGTCCTTTTCATACCTTAGTGCAATCAGACCTTGGGCTTGTAAACCTGAGGAGTCTTAGTAGATGCGGTAGGGTGGGGAAGAGGTGGAACGGTGAGCCTGAGGAGTTGATATCTTATGTACCAATGGTGATATATTACTTGTCATTCTTCTATGACGAGTATGAGAGAGATTGATTGATAGGTGTGTAGTCCCCGATGTTGTAGCCTAAGGAGTCGTAGTTGCTGAACGGCGTTGCAAACGAGAGTGAAGCGAATAGGGCGTAAGTCTCCGATAAAAAAAATCCCTAGCTTACGTTGTGTAGGCTTGAAGAGTCGGTGTGGGTTGGAGGTAGTGGAGGTGGGTGAGGGGCGGAGACGAAGGAGAGGAGATGTTAGACAACAGATCAATACAAATATAGGAGAAGAAAGCGGGGTTTAAAATTTTTTGGGATTTCATTTTCCCTCTAAGAAGAGAGACGTGGTTTCTTAAAAAAAATATAAAATGACATTCACAGAGGACACAAGTGCCCTCAGTGTTTTTGATTTTTTTTACATGAGACACTAATTTAAGGGCACGCAATAATGCGTGACCTAGATCCTTAAATTTTTTGAATAGATGACACTTTTTCAATGTCGCTCTCTTTTGCGTAACATAAATCAACGAGTGTCGTGGTTTGCACGTCGTAAAAGGGTCTTTTTTTGTAGTTAAATTCCCCTTGTGTTCGACATCCTTGCTTATGAAAACTATACTATACTCGATCAGGTTCACTGTCTATAAGGTGTGGTTTAGATGCAATAAATTAGAACTTATAAATAAAAAACCAGTGCATTAAAATTCACATCAAGTTTTTGGCGCCGTTGCCGGGGAACGACTTTCAATTAATTTAATTTATTTGATCATTCTTTATTTGCTTTTTGTTTTATTTTATTTTTAGGTTTATTTTCGTTGATACCATTTCACTTGTCGGGAAGGTTCTTGTTGTTATGTGCAGGAATTCGGGATCATACGCATTGCTTTTTTTTTTTTTTTTTTACTTTTTGCATGGGTTTTGAGATTGCAAGCGATTAGGGAATTCTTGACTTGTTTAGCCTACTACTTTGGTGATTTGTCCAACTCAATCCACGATGCGTAGTATAGCAAGGCGTATCATGGTGATTAAGTGGAAGACCGAGCTCTTGCTGTTCTTGACTAGTTGGGCCACTTCTTGTTCTACTTTTAGTTAATGGTGCAAAGAAAACAAAGGAAATAGTCTAATGAGTCCCGAAAGTTTTTGTTTTCACAAATCACTTTTTGCATGCAAGGGGTTTATTCAGCAATTGTTGTTTGATTTCGATGAAGACGAGTGATCATGATATCCTTTTTAGTTATTTTAGTTTTATTTATTTTTTTATTTATTTTCCAAAGATAATGTCACTTGTCGGAGAATTTTGCTGCTGGAAATATTCAATAGACCCAGTGGAGCTAGGAATTACAAGAACACAGTCAAAATAAAAGATGCAATGAGTTTTAATTTTTGAATGGAGTTAATAATAATAATAATAATAATAATCATAATAATAATAATAAAATGAATGAAAGAAATAAACCTGGGCGGAACGTTATGCGTAGTATGTGGGAACGCGCCTGTGTTCCTCTTGAACGCCCAACATTCATAGTTACTGGTTATATTTTCTTACCCCTATTTACTTTTACTTTTCCCCTTCCTCTTTTCTTTTCACGTTCACTGGTCCCCCTCGGTTCTTACTCCCTCCGACGATTTCTTCACAAAGTCACCGATTTCTCATCCTTTTTTTTCCTTTAATCGACTCAAAAGGTATGTTTTTCGTAATCCTTATGCTTTAAGGTTAGTTTAACCCACTAAATTGTGTTGCATTGTGCTAATTGGAAAAAACTAGGGTTTATGTTATTTTCGATTTATGGGTTGATTATGATGAAATTGATGCTTATTATTGTGTTATCGGACCAAATTCATCCTGTAGACCAAAGCCTAGACTGAAATTTTGGCATTAATGTTGATTTTGGACGAACTAGAACCGCTGGGGACGAACAAACGCCCTGCGTTCGCTGGATGAATGCACTGCATTTGCTGGATGAACGCGATGCTTTTGTTAATCTGCCCAACACTTTATCTTTGCTTAATAATGAATCTGTGTTATTTAGAAGGTTTTATGTGCTTAAATTTTTGCAGGCAAAATGGCAAGGAGAAATCAGAAACCTCCCAAGCAAATCACGAATCACCCGTTTCTTGCAATTTCCTCGTTCTTTGAATCCTGCTACACTGACAAAACATCAAGAAAGGCTTAGTACATTACTTGGGAAAAGAATTGATATTGCACCATATTGTGATTGGGAATTTGCAGCCCAATATGGGATTGATGTCCTCATCAGGGATTTTTTGACATACACTCACATGGACGTAGGTGGCATGCCTATGTTTACATGTCGGGGTTGGGACCGGTTATTCAGGATTCAGGAGCCCGTCTATCGGGAGTTTTTGCTGGAGTTCTACGCTACAGTTGCTTTTGATCCTACAAAGCCTCTCAATGATAGGACTGCATTTCCTTTTCGATTAGGTGGTGTTAGCAGGGAATGTAGTGCGATTGAGCTTGCCATCAGGGTTGGGGTATATACTACAGATGAGACGAGGACTCCTCACTTTCATAATTTTCTCTCATCCTGTGTTGTAGGGACACATGAGGAGTATAATGAAAACGATTTTTGGGCTCAGCTTACTGGGGAGGTGTATGTGCCATCTTCTGCTCGGGGTAGCATGATTAGATCGACTACTTACAGATTGTTGTACAGATTGATCGCGAGATCTTTCAGCATGATGGACCCTTATTACACCGGGTAGGCACCTGAACCTTCCATTGGCTTTAGCATTGTTTATGGCGCGGAAAGCCAGCGCGCGTCGGGAGGATATTCCGATTTGGGGGTGACATTTCGTTACTCGGTTAGCGGCATCTTATTAGTTGTTGATCAGGGATACTACGAGGACGATGGTTCGTTATGACATGAGGGTGATGGGTGTTCAGATGCTGGAGTCTATGTTGGTGATTGCACGAGGGGGTGATGGTATTTTTAGGATAGTGCCTGATGATGAGGCATCGGGGGATATTGCACCACTACTTGAGCTACGATGAGTCTAACGGTGTAGACCTGCTCTTCGAGGAGCGCAGCAGGGACCTTCCTTGCTCGGCGCATAGACGAGCATTTTGATATAGTAGAGAGTAGACAGCAGTGGTTTGAGGGAGTATTGACTGGGCTTTGCGCTTCGCTGGGATATCATCATCCAATCCCTTTTCCCCAATCATTCCAGCAGCGATAGGATGGAGCCGACACATTTGGGACACATCAGCATGATGACGAGGATGACGAGTGACTTAGTTTATCCTTTTATTTTATTTTATTTTATGTTATTTTTAGTTTATTTTTGGGTTTCTTAGAATTAATATTTTTATTTGGTATGTAATTAGTTTAATTTAGGTTGTTTATTTTTGTAATTTTGTTTTCCATGTTGATGCTTTTTGATTGTTTTAGATCTTTGCAGATTTTTCGTCTTTAGAAAGCTGGCAGTAAGTTCAGCAGCTAGGTCCGACTGTTGCTAGAGAGAGTCGTGTGAGAGTTTGAAGTTTATAGTCAAGACCTAGAACTTCTAATAAGCATGGGGTGCGTGTCGATTTCGTGAGAGATCATTATTTTCAAAGAGTGGCGTTTCTACCATATTTTGATTCCTATGGTATGAATGAGCTGTTCTCATACTATAGAGTTTTATTTCGACGCGAGGTAGAAGTATCATCCTGGCTGTCACAATATGGTTGACACTTTCCTATGTTGTGGGGGAGTTTTTCATCGCGACAGGAGGCTGCCATTCTAGATATGACAGCGTGTTCGACACTTTCCCACATCATGGTCACTAAACATTGCATTTATTTGCAATCTTTTGCACCACATTTTAGAAGTCAGCATTCTTGATTTTATTTTTCGGCAAATTTAGAAGCAGTAGTTCCAGTTTCCAGTCTTCCAACAATTTATGGAGCAACTTTTAGCAGCCTTATTCGATCTCGCCACAACTATCGCAGGAGAGTCTGTTCCTTTTTCTTTTCTTTTCTTTTACGATTTTTATGTGTTTAATTAGTTTTATGCATACAATGAGGGCATTGTATGGAATAAGTGTGGGGTAGGGGGTCGAAAAAAGAAAATTAAAAAAAAAGAAATTAAAAATTGCTAAATTAGGAAAATTTATAATTTAAAAATTTATAAACTTGAAATAATAGTTTAATTTAGGAAAATCTAGTAATAATTAAAAATTTTGCTAATATTGTATGGGATGATCCGATGAGAACCCAAAAGTTTACCTTAGCCTACACATGTTAGAGTGTATTTGTGGCTTCCCATTTCCTAGTGAAAAGTCATGAGATATGAAAAGGTAATCTGGTAGTTTATATGACATAATATGTTTTGCAGCCTAAATCTGAAATGTATCCGGTAAAGCTTATGTAGTCATTACATATAGACTAATGTCTTAACCAATAAGGGTTGAAGTTAAGCGCCCCGGCTTAAGCATGTAGGTTTTGAGTGATCAAAAAAGTGAGATACATGTAAAAAAAGAGAGAAATTACCAAAAAGTGAAAGAATTTTGGAGTTAGCGAGTATAAAGATCAAAAGATCAAAATTCCAAAGAATCAAAAACTAAAAATACCAAAAATCAAACAAAAAGGTGGTGAATTCAAAGAAATCAAATATCAAATATCAAAGAAGTGAAGAATTTGAAGAACTCCATTATGGTATCAAAAGTTGTAATTTCTAGATTATGTATGCGTGGGTAGCTTTACAAAAATTACCTTGAGGTTAAGAAAGATTTCTGAGGATTGATTCGGAGGGTTGCAAAAATGAGTGCCGTATAAACTAAGGGGTGAATGTTCATAAGGATTGTGAGTATTTAGGAGTGGGAGGTTTCTTAGGATTTTTAGACACAAATACATGCATTGCGGTCTTGGGATAGTGGCTAGGTTTAAAATGGATTGTTTTATGTGATATTGGTAAATTAAAAGTAAGTTTGTTTGGGGGCAAGCAAAGGCTAAGTGTGGGGTATTTTGATATGTGTGTTTTTATACATATTTTTTATATATTATATCTTAATATTTTAGCCTTTATTACACCTATTTAGAACTAAAAGGTATTTATAATGCCTTGAATTGCAATTTACATCTATTTTATGTTGTTGGAGCGAAAATGGAGCAAAAAGCCCGAGAAAATGGAGTTGGACTGCAAATATTAAGAATTGGGCTGAAAGCAGACCGACCACCGTGCGTTCCCATAATGAACGCGTTGCGTTCATGTCTTGCTGATTACGGGATAGCTTGGAGGAACGCGCTGCGTTCCTTGGCAGTGTAAAGTTGCTATATATTGACATTTAATTCGTTCTAAGAGGGGATTCCGACTTCTAACCTATTTTAGGCGACAAGTAATTTCTGTTAAGCCGTTTTGAGGGTCTAGAAGGCGGACGGAAGGCCGTTAAGCTGACAGGAGCGAAGATATGAAGGATTAGAGAGCGGATTCGTGTCGGTAATCATGTGTTTTGTTAATGTAACCATGCTTAGCATTCCGCTGTGATACTACTATGTTTTACTTTCTGATTTTGGTGTCAAAACCAATTGCTTGAGTTTATGATTAGATAAAACCTTGATTTGTGGATTAATTGCTATATTGGATTGTGTTATTTATGTTTAATTTATCTTGCCAAACTTGTTAAAAGATCATTATGTGGTAATGATAATTATTTTCCGTTAATTGTTAAGTATATTAAGTTGTATGAACACCTACTGGATTGCTTGTCTCTTATGATCTTGATGACTATCAAGATTATATGCCTAGGAATAGCGAACGTGAAACTAGGGTTAACTAGGAACTAAGTAAGTTAATGTGTGAGCCTTGTGTGACGAACCATCAACAAGTGGTTAATTGAATTAACTATTATTACAAGTCTTGATTGATACGAACTAAACACTAGGAAGCATATTAGTTTAACCAATTGATCATTGTTTGAATTAACTTGTTTGCTAAAGGATTAGTAATAGCGAATGTGAATCTAATCATTTTAGAAATCGGTGAACATGAATAAATGAATCTGTGTATGCAATTGTCTAAGTTTTTAAGGTGTAATTTGTCTAAACCAAAGTACCTAAAGAGAGTTGCCTTCCTGTCAGTTTATCAAGAATTGGTATTAGCTATTCGCTTGAGATTTAATAAACATTTCTTTATTCCTTTCGTGTGTTTTGTAACCTATAATCAAATATTTTAAATTAATTCACTACCGTTCCCCTTGTGTTCGACAACCTTGCTTATCAAAGCTATACTATACTCAATCGGGGTCACTTCCTATAAGGTGTGGTTTAGTTGCGATAAATTAGGACTTATAAATAAAAAACCAGTGCATTAAAAATTCACATCACATATTCTTATTTATGTGCTCATTCCAATTGAAGTTGACTATGCATGTGAGTTCTATGAGTTCTCAATTGTTTGCATAACAACTTGGAGGTAATGGTAGGCCCTTGTGCTGCCAGGTGGCAAGAAATTAAGATTAAACAACTTTAGTCCATATGGGTTTGGATTTGTCACTAACCTTGTCTTGTGATTATGGTTATGACAAATTCACATGAATAGGAACACATACACCATTAAATCTAAGTGTCACAAGGTTTATCTACAATTCATGAAAATGATTGTGAGGAAAAGCTTTCACTAAGTAGATTTTAAGGAGATAGCAATTGTTTTATTTGCATTCTCAAATTTGATTATGATTATGGTATCCCTCTTCATAGTTCGAATTGTGAGAAATGGAAAAGGTCTAAACATTTGATACATATTGTTGTAAGTTCTGAAATTGTTTAGACACACATGTGAGCTATCTAAGGAAAGGTTTATGAGTTTGAGAAGCCAAGATAAAATCTTATCGAAGCATCTCGTATCAGAAATCTGAACTTTGGTAAGAAAATCAGTAAGTATTGATTTCTAGAAGTCCAACTGATTTCTGAATACATGTCAAAGCTAGTAGGATCATAAGTGTTATTCTAGTAAGATAATAATTATTATGCTAGTGGGAGCATAATTTCTATGGAAAGTGTTGCAAGTTAGCAATGTTAATTATAGAAAAAAAAAGTTTCAATTTGCAAAGATGCAAGGTTTAAAAAATTGTTTTGCTATAATTAAGGGAGAGGAATTCATACTTCATTTCAAATCTAAAAGCTTAGATTGAGATTTTAATCAAATTTAGTCAAAAATATATATGAATGTTATGTTGGAATGGTTTAACATAAGGAAATTCTATATAGGGAAATGATAATTGCGTTTACAAATTCGATTAAGATTATGACATCCCTCTTCATAATTCGAATTGTGAGAACATGACAAATAGAAATATTATAGCAAAAGACCGATCAAGTATCATGTCTTTATGTTAGACATTATGAATCGTGTCCCATATGCTTCGGGTATAGGATTGATTGCATATGCTATAATATTCTCATGTTCTTTGTTAGGGCATTAAGAGGGAAAAGGAATAGAACCAGATATGACTAAAGTGGTTAAGCAACTGTTAAGGAAAAGCTAAGGTTCGCCAAGGATTGGTCGCTTAAGGACAATTGGAAGTATAGTATTGGATGGACCATATTGACATTATTATGAATAGACATGAGTCTATTAATAATGAGTTGTCGTATGATTCATGTCCATGGAATTGTCTTGTAACAATCTCCAAAGGAACATTTTGTAATATCGTTGGTCAAGTCTCTGTGACTTTTGGTACCTAGACATTACAAAAGAATCATTGCATGATAGTTTAGAATCTAACACTTTCTAGCAGTGACAAGAATTTGGAATTCTTACACTTGCAATAAGGATTTGTAATTGTGAAATGAGCAACATTGAAATGTTGTCAATTGATCTATTTCACAAAGTAAGGACCATAGATAAACATAGTGTGCATGCTTGGAGAATGGGACATCTATTGTGTCACACCCCGAAACCAATGGCAAAAACGTTCCGGGGTGGAGGACGTCATGTAAAGTATGACAACCAATGTACATAGCAAGCATAGTAAACACAACCATTACATTACATAGGAATATTTACATTTGTTTGAAAGAAAAGTAATATATGTTTTATATATACATCAGTACGAACAAAAGTAAAGACGAGACTTCTAAACACTTCGTCTTCTCCAAAAGAACGTGGGATACCTATCTAACGAGAACCTGAGAATACAAGCAGTTTTAAAAATATCAACATAAAGCTGGTGAGTTCATAAGTGGGTTGTTTCTGGTGAAAGAATCAGTTTTCCTTTGGTTTTATGAAAAACTTGTTATCCAAGAAAATCCCATATTTTCTTATAAGAGAAGTTTAGTTATCCATTTGTTAAACAGCCTGATTAAGAGAAGGTAAGTTATCCCAGGAAAAACGCTTATTTTCCTTAGAAGTTGGTTGTTGGTTATCGATCCAGAATGAAGTGTACAAGTATCTACCGTACTTGTAACGTTAAGTGAAGTTTCCTGAAAGCCTGATTATCCTTGAAAAGTACATTAGTTTTAACACCTATATAAAACTAATAAGTAGGTAGTAACTAATTACTAAAGTAAATTTCCATAATCTAAGTTGCGAGTTCCATAACCATACAATAAACTAGATAAGGCTCGTAACGGGGCCAATATCATTTTATGACTTTTGTCACCTGTGGACCAGTCGGTCGCACTGTAGCTAGAAGCCAGGTGCGGGGTAGTCAATCCCGTATAGATCTATACACTCAAGTCACGTTCTCCCTCCAGGAGATTCTGGTTACAGGGGTAGTCCTACACTCTCGTATCAAGGGGGGGTGTTACCAAGGACATGTCTCTAATCTTAAGATTAATAAAATTTTAAAAGTAATCATACGAAAAATCATGTTTTATTATTCCTTCACTCTCGTATCTAGGGGGAGTGTTACCAAGGACGTGTCTAAAGTTCTAAGATTAATGTTATTGGTCCTTCACTCTCGTATCTAGGGGGAGTGTTACCAAGGACATGTTTCCAGTTCTAAGATTAATGATTTTACATGTAATGATATGGGAAAATCATTTGTGAAATATAAAATATAACCTTTTATAATGAGTTTCACAAATAAATCAGGAAATTAACTCTACAATTTAAACGGTTGGTAATACGGTTTTCTGTGTTAAAAACATACTGAATATGAAACATTTCATACACAAAAAATAAGTTTGAGTACAAGATTTCCTTGTACTTTTGCTTGTATCCCCCACTGAAAACATGAAAAACACGGAAAAAGGTGTAGGGGTATGAACTCACCAGACGAGAAATGTGCCGGGTAGGATGCTAAGTGTCAAATTAGGGCTTGAACACGTGCGAGGATCCTATGTAACATGAGGAGATACATAATTGTATCTAATTAGACATTGAACTACTAATTAAGTAAGATAATACATTCCGAGGCGTGAAAACACTTTATCTCAAGTGTTAGGAATGATACTGGTTGCACCTAAGGGGATGTAGGGCCTAGATAGGGAGTTTAATCTTCAAGAGTAAATTCTTAGGGGAGATTACGGCCCATAGACCATATCCCCATGAGTTTACGGCCGTAAACTCATGGGTGGGGTGTTCTTGGTTGCTCAAAGGCCTTATAACACTTGGGAAATTAAGCTAGGTTCAATTCTAGGGCATAAGAAGCGACTAAGGCTTCAATTTGATCACCTTGAGGAGTTCACGTCTGTAAACATAGAGTTTACGGCCGTAAACTCTTACTCGCCCTTTTCTTGCATGATTTGGGGTCTCAAATGAAAGAATACAAGGTTCTATGCATTAATCCAAGCCATAAGGGGAAGTTAGGGCACCATTTGACCTCCTTAGGGGAGTTTACGGCCAAAGAACCATTCCCTTGGGGGTTTATGGCCGTAATCCCTTTATGTTCATGTTTTCTTTCAAGTTTAGGGTCCCTAATTCGATGGTGGTTGATTCTAGACATTACCCCAAGCCTTAAATGGTGTTTAAGGGGCAATTTAACACCTTAAATGGTGTTTACGGCTTATGAATGAGTGTTTACGGTACAAGAATGTTCTTGGGCCGTAAACTCAAGTTTACTCCCTAAATGACAAGTTTTTGGTGTGCTAAGTTCATTCATGCAAGCCCCTAAGTCATAGCTAAGCATTAGAAGTGATTTGGAAGGGTTTTGGGGCTTCAAAACCCCATTTAAGGGTGTTTACCGTTTGGGGTTGTTCTAGGGCCGTAAACACATGATTTTTATACTTTTGGATGATTTAAACACAAATTTGCATGCTAAACAAGCATAACAACAAGCTAGGATAGATTACTTACAAGTTTGGAGCTTGAAAGAGGTGTTTTTGGATCAAAATTGGCTTGAAGAGAGAGTAGAGAGAGAAAGTGTTATGGGTGGGAAAAAGCTTCAAATGAAGTCCACTCACCCTTATATAGGGTTTGAGTTTGTGGCCCGGTGGGAATCTACCCGATACCGACATTAAACGGGGTTTATGGTCGTACCCGATTAAGTATTCGTAACCCGACGTGGTCGTGAATTAGAAACCTTTAAAAAGAATATCAAGGGTGTTTCACGTGTTTTTAATGAGTTCCGACACTTACGAAGTCATAATAAAAGTCTTAATTCAATTAACCTAATTTAAAATGTTAACAGAACAATTTGATAAAGACAGGTTTTATTGCCGAAAACGGGTTACATTGGCGGGATAAATTTCAGGTTGTCACATATTGTTTTAATTCAAGTATTAAGTTGATTATTCGAAACATTATACAATGAATAATGAGTAATCAATATGGGACTTAAAAGTTTGGGGCCATATAGGATTAGTATTATTCTTGTGTTTCACTTTCCATGTTTTGACTTCCCGAATAACTAGGTTATTCAAACTATCCACAGTCGATCATACTTTGGAAGTAGGTATTGAGGCAAGGTTGTAATGAATGGGTATGTAGAGGTGTTTTAGTCATAGCACAGGTTTGCTACAACGTTCTTGACTACTCCTGGAATAAGATTCGAGTATTGGATTCAACCCACACTCATTTGAATCACTTCATGGATTTTATCACGAGTGATCATGAGACAATAATATCTTATATTCTTGAAACGGAGACATGTGAGTTGTAGTTGCAATTCGGTTGCACATTGACATATGTAAACGCACCAGTAACTTGGTGTTATAAAACATATCGTTGTGTGTAATTTGATGAGTAAGTACAAGCAAGCATTTGGGTCAAAGTTTATCCACTCCTTGTATCCCATGTGGATAAAAGCGATATCTGTGGGCCCCTTGATGATTTAGTGATGACCACCCGAAGTGCTTGGCCAAGCCTGGACTGATTTGATTTTTTCAATTAGTCGGTCGTCATAAGTCGAAAATCGGGAAACAACAGATGGACAGAGAGAATGATTAAAATCCATGTCTTAGTCCATATGATATCTAGAATGGAGGAATATCTGATCCCTTATCTAATGGACGTGTCATTGACTAGGTCAGAGTTCGACAGCGGCTTTTAAGACAATTGCTAGTCGGGTTGTGGAGTTATACTTGCAATAATAGTTATTAGACTTATCCAAGTGGGAGACTGTTGGATTAGGTGTCTAAGCCCATAAGTATAATTGGTATGTACTTGACACGAGAGGAGCATGGTCCATTTGGGTTGCATATCACCAGAACAGTTTGATAGGATGGACTTTTGAGAAGAGGTTATTTATGATTTGTTAATATATTATAAGTTCTAATATATTAATATGAAATCATATTATTTAATTAGTATTGATCAAGAATTAATTTGGAATTAATTTTGTGATCAAAAGAGATTAATTAAAGATATGGGGATTGATTTGGTAAATCATTCATTCTTATGGTGTGGGCCAATGATCCATGATTATTTATGTTGGGCTAAACCCATGTGACAACCCATGGATGATCCATGGAGGTTTAAACCCATGGAGCCTAAGGAATATGGAAGGTCATGCACATTAGGGTTTACATGGTGTAACCCTAATCTTGCCACACTATACAAGAAGGCCCTTAGCATCCAAAATGACACACTAGTGTTATTGGAGATCATTAAGCCGATTTTAGTGTTAGGATATTCTCTCAAAAAGTCATCCTTTGTCCTAGGTGTGTTGTGAACAATTTGAGGTGCAACACTTGGGGCACTAAGTTCTTAAAGGCCAAACTCAAGAACTTCTACATGCTACAACAAAGAGGTAACTCCATAACTCAATCTTATGTTGATTATGTCATTTCCATGCTAGTTGTAGGCTTAATGCTTTGGAAACAATATTGCATGTATAATTAGAGAAAACATAGATCCAAAGCATTTAGGGTTGTATGTGTACCATAGGATGTTGTAGTATTCTAAAACCCATCAATTACACCTAGTGTAGCTAGTTATGAACTTGATTCCCTTCCAATGGTGTCCTCTACACCCAACATAGAGCTAAGTACACCACGTGTAATGTCAGAATGTTGACCTTTGACTTTCTTTGAGTTTTAACCAATTGTACATTGGGAGGATTTGTGAGGGTGTTGATCTTGGAAGGGGTAAAATGGTCTTTTGACCTAAATGTGGATTCCACTTGGCTGAGTACTAATGGAGTATGGAAAATTATCTAAATTGTTAAATACGGTTAATTGGTGTAATTAATAGGCGGAGTCTAGTTCCAATAGTTCGGGTGTGAGTTATATCAGTCATCTATGCAAGGTGAGTCTCCTCACTATTCTTACATGTGTGGTAGAATATATTTATATATGTGATGACCAATTGGATCTATGTGAACTCACTAAGATTCGTGTTTACAGTTGTTTATTAAATGCGTTTCAGGTACTTCTGAGGATCTCGAGAAGGCCAAGGCTTGATTGTATACATTCCCCTACAGTTCTATTTTCGGATATTTTAGGACATTATGATATTTTGATGATGATGTGTAATTGACACTTGTGATTTTCTCGGGATGGTTTTTATGAAAAAAAAAATTTATGTGTACTTTAGAAATGAAAATTTTAGTTTGAAAATTTGCATGTTACAATTTGGTATTAGAGCCCTAGTTTGAGGGATTTAGACAAACACCAGTGGGATTCCAAACTCAAACTAAGGATCTGAGAGTTTTTATAAAAGATACAGGTTCTTCAGGGTAAAATTGTACATTTCTATTGAATACATATTAGGTAACTGATACGATTATCCCTTATTTTAACACATAGTAACCAGGAAAACCTTTTTATTCAAAGAATTAATGAAATCATAATCGATTTTCAAGAGTCAAGCATGATCACGAAGTGTTGATAAACAAAGCAATATATAACGATCATTCATTCTATCCTTTAGAGTACAAAAAGAACTTGCACAAATAAACGATTGGGAGTGGTGATTCTTAAATAACGAGGAACCGTAGATAGAGTTCATGATTTAGGGAGAACTCCAAGTCGATATTCACAATTCTTAAAGAATGATAATTGAAGACTAAGTTCACGATTCATGTTAGATTTTAGTATTCTTAAAAATTCGGGTTAAGTGGTTTTTTATTTTTGTGTTGGTCCTTTAACAAGCATTAGACATTATAATATTTAAGAATATGAAATTTCATTCTTCTATGTTACTGATTCCTAGTTGTTACTGGTGTATGCAGTTGAAGTTCGAGTATTTTTTTCTTTTTTTGTGCTTTTAGAAAAATGTCATTGTAGAGTTTTGATTCCCTAAGAATGTTTGTATTCTCTTAGAATAATTATGTGAGAATATGTATATATATATATATATATATATATATATATATATATATATATATATATACATATTGTTGTTGTTGTTGTTTGTATAACAATATGTTAGAATGTATACGGTGAATCAGCAGTTAGGGTTTCTGGAAATGGAGAAGAATGTAATAAACTTTTGTGTTAGTTAAATATTATTCTTTTAACCATATTATTTTGGAATCATGTAGCATTCATAGTTTTGCTATAAAACCTGCAGATTCGGGCTGTTCAATTAAGATATTATAAGAGATAAAAATGACATTTTGATAGAAGGTTATTTAGGTTAAATAACCAAAGTTATAGTATATGTGACAAGGATTCTGTGCATATAGGTAACTTATAAATCTAACTTCACAAGAAGAAAATTATAATTTTTCAAAGTATTCAGCGCAACTGTGTTAGCACAGAAACCGAAATTCAAATTGGTCGATTGTTTGGAAATACAATAAGAGAGTTGATGATATTGTCAATATTTATTCGTCAATATAAAGATATTCAAGAATGGATATGGTATAAGAGAGTTATGATTTTTATAAAGACTTTAACAGTTTAAGCCCGTTAAAAATATAGTTTTAAAAATAAATTGAGAATTAGTTGACACGGTCTAAATGAAAGTTGTAGTGCTCGTCGATAGCTACGTGTGGATATAAAGAATGTCGAGAGTGATGTTTGTATGAAGAAGTCACGAATTTTTGAAGTTTCCAAAGTGCACATCACGCAATAGAGGCACAACATGCATCTTCTAGAAGCTACCAAGCAACACCAGCCAAAAGTCGCCACATGTTATGCTCATAGAGAAAGGAATGATGAACAAGTTTGGTCGCGGCGTGCACTTGGTCGGGCCTGATGTGCTCTTCTATTAGTCGAGCTCGACGCACACTTGCCTTATCAATACCTTAGCTGCCTCATCTGATTTCACACACATCCCATTGTTCTCTCTCTCTCTCTCTATATATATATATATATATATATATATATATATATATATCTATATATTTATCTCTCCCTCCTTCTCTTTCTGTCTTTCTTGATTTCCATTGATTCTAGCCCTAATTTACCTTAGTTTGAAATATCTGGCGAAGCCCTAAGGTCCCTGAGAGCCCGACATCTAGCAACTAGCAGGCCAGAGTTCTGCTATTGCAATATCCAAAAATTTTTCTAGGAAATCTCTATAAGACAAATTACACTCAACCTTATCTTAGTGTAATTTATATTTATAGTGATAAGTCATTATTATGAACATATAAATAAGATTTATCAATAATTCCAAGTCATTATTTTGATTGATCTACTTATGGGGATGATGTCTACGTTGGATTTAGTGAGTTGTTTAAAGTGGGATTTCCAAACTGTATACTTTATATACTAAATGGACCCTACCTCCGATATGATCCTACTTGATTGTTCCTTACTTGATAGATCTTGGTGTAGTCATTAGGATTAGTGAGGAATCTAGACTATCATTAATCGCCAGGAATATAAGACTAATACTTAGTAATGTGAACCTAAGTCACGTCAGAGGAAAATATAAAGTATCCAGGAAAAGTTCTGCCCAAATTCTGAGGCATCCACTTTTATCAATTGAGTTCATAGTTACTTTCATCTTACACACACACACACACACACACATATATATATATATATATATATATATATGAAGTATTTAGATAATTAAATTATATGTGCGCCTATTATCTACAATATGTGTCGGATGAATTTATATGATATGATTTTACTATATATATATATATATATATATATATATATATATATATATATATATATATCGGGTAGTAATGAGTGATGAGAGCTGAAAAATGATTAGGAGGTGCCCTGACTCTTACTTGTGATTATAGTGATGTAGTCATCTACCAGAGTATGGATGATGACCACAGACTAATCTAAACATTCTAGTGGAACACCGACATGATTCCAACATTTAGGTGATGAATTGCGAGTTCAAGCGATCTAAGAACCCTATATACATGCAATGTACTCTACTGATGAATTACGAGTTCATGCAATGTAAGAACCGTGTATTAATGAGACATATATTGTGGAGGAATCCTTGAAGTAGTACTGTCAGTTTGATGATATGTGATGAACATAAGGAAAAGTCCTTAGTGATGAAAATATAAAATGCGATGATTAGGCAATGAACCTTAGGAGTGGTCCTTAGCGATGAAATGTGATGTAGGTGATGATCCTTAGGAGATGTTCTTAGAAGTAAATGTAGAAGAAAATGGGGATGGTTAATTGGTTTAATTGTTTGCTTGATAGTTAAACATATTAACTACATTATTGTTTCTAAACCTAACTCACTCAGCTTCTTTGTGTCACAGGTAATGGTACAAAGGTACATGCATGATGAGAGATTCAAGGAGATGTAGATTGTTAGTCTAAAATATTGTAAGTCGCGTTTATGCTTATATTTCGTATTAGTTATGACATCCCAAGCTTTTATAAATCAATGAAAAACATTTTTTTGGAAATACTTTTAAGGACCAAATTCCGCATTTATAAATAAACTTTATTTTAAGTAATCATAAATAAGAGTTTTAAAATGGATGTAAAAATGGGGATGTCACATTTGAAAACTTCTTTGAGAATATGTTTTTGTGTGTATTTGCATAAAGTTGTCATCATGATGTTTTGATTCTGTAAAAATGTTTGTATTCTATCAGAGTGATTATGTTCACAAAATACAAGTAAAAACCATAAAAGTCTTGCTATTTGTGACCGAAAAGTTTGTTCTAAACATTTGATGATATTATTTTAGAAAAATAATTGGTTACCCAATTATGACATTAGACCTTAATCCTTAATCCAATTATTCTATAAGAATGGATAATTTTTTTTTATCATAATCGTTCTTTTAGAATGAAGAGTTATGTGTATATTAACAATTAATCTATTAGAATTGTATGTGGTTAATGTTTTAATGTTAGATTTATTTATTCCTAAAACTTTTAATCCATCCGAATATGATTTTTTTTTCATAATTATTAAGTTACAATGATCATAGGTAAGTATTCTAGTAGATTCTTTTAATAAAATAGAGTAAATTTTTTTTTCTTTTTTCAATTGTTTGTACTATTAAATAATTTGTTAGAATGATGGGTTTTTGCTTATATCCTTTTGCTTGTTGATATCTTTTTCTCTTCATGATTTATAATCATGGGTTTTTGCTTACTAGTTGCTCCATTTTGCCATATACCTAATAGATGGCCATCCATAAACATGTTTTATTTATTTGCTTGTTGTAATTTTTTTATTTGGTTAGGTTGGGTTTCGAATGATGTGTGTTTTGGTTGGTTGGTTTAATTTAGGTTCTTCTTAGAGGTCCAAAGAATTCACATGAAGCAATGACGCACTTTGGAAAGGCTCCTAGTATATCACACAACCACCACAAGCCTTATATGAGATCAAAGGGAAGGAAAATTAAGAAGGCCAGAGGTAGAAGAAACAACATGAGATTTAGGAACTAAGTCACCATCAATGATTTCAATCCCATGCTTTGTTTCCCAAATTCTAAATTCTAAATATCATGTTCTTGATTAAATCTTTAGTTATTGTTTCTGTACTTGCCATTTTGACATCCATATTTTCTAGACTTGGATTTCTCTATAATGTTTCTTGAGTAGAATGGGTTTTATAACTAATGTTGCAATATTTATTTGATATGGTTTTGGCATAAAGTAGGAGGGTTTAATTTTGATGCATATGCAAAAAAATATTATTACTTTATTCTTTTTTTAAGCAGTCAACTAAAATACATTTTGTAGCTATTATGATCTCTAAATTCTCCAGGTACTGGCCCTTATTCTACTTGTGCAACAATACATGTTGTAGATGCTATTCCATATTTATCAAAGGTTACATGCTCAAATAATTTAATTGTAACATCCTAAAATTTACAGATAAAAATTTTCATTTCAAACATCCAATAGTCTTGTCAAAACAACAAAAATTGTATCATAATGAAATGTATAATCAGAGTACAAATCCCAAAATCACATAATGCGGGAAAAGAAACACGGGCGGATGCGATGCGATCAAGTCGGGCCCTTCCCTTTCGAGTTAGAAATACCTGAAACACAAACTGAAAACCATAAGTACAAAGCTTATTGAGATTTCGTAAAATACCCTGTACCATACATACATAACAGTCAAGCTTAACTGGCTCTATTTCAACCCCTTCGGTCTCTTTCAACAGGTATTTGGTCTATTTCAACTCCTTCATTCTCTTTCAACCGGTATTGGGTATATTTCAACCCCTTCGGTCTCTTTCAACCGGTATTGGGTATATTTCAACCCCTTCGGCCTCTTTCAACCGGTATCTGGTCTATTTCACCCCTACATCTAACACATAATCATAACAGTAGGAGTCACATATACGTGCAATATAGGAAATTATCACAAAGACAATTATGATCCTACCAACATAGTCTAGTGGGCCGGAATTGGTGCGTTCGACCCACGAGTAAAGCGAAGGAAACTCACCTCACACTAAAGATATAAAGTCACACTCGAGAAGCTAAATCGTGAAATCCTATAACTAAATCACAAATAATAAAACCCTACTTAGAAATTAGGTCAATAAGCCAACCCGAGAGTCCAAAACCTAAATTCCTAACTTTAAGGGTGAAAGGCTGCTTTACCCTTCACTTATTGGGCCTAAAATACCAAGGCCCAAAGTCCAAACTAGCCCAAAAGTCCAAAAGGTATTCCACGTCCAATATGGGCCCAAATGCATAAAGGCCCACCTCATAAAAACATGTGGTCCAACAAGGGCTCAAAATCCTAAATCCTAAGATGGCCCGAAACTAAAAGCGCACCCCCCCCCCTTTCGTGAGTACGCTAAGCGTACCCCTTAGCAGGCTTGGCATACTCAAATGCTTCACCAGATCGGGACCTCAGGCACGTACGCTCAACGTACATGTGTGTACGCCCCAGTTGGTCAAATTCCCCATTTAAGGTCTTAATCAGTTAAGACCCAACGTCCAACTTCAGATCTAGCCTCTTTAAGATGTCCTAAATGATAAAGTTGGAAACTTTATCCCTTTGCATGACTTAATGGGACTTAATTCCGAGATTTAACACTCTACTTCCATTAAATGGTCGCTAACTCATGCATGGCTGACCTACAACCATCAAGATACAAGCTTTATGGATCAATGGACCTCAAAAAAACAAAAGGGACATCTCATAACCTCACGAATAGCATTTACTCATAAGAGTTCATCCATAGGACCAAAATATGCTATATTCTTCCCCAAAATTTGATCTAGACGTAGGATGTACAAGTTTCAGACTTTATACCTCCAATGAGCTGGAAATATGGAATAACTTCTTGATCTACAAGCTCCTTCTTGTCCAATTATTCTCCTTAAGCCTTCTTCTTCTTCAATAAGCACCACACACACAAAAAAAAACACAAACAAGCTCCATCTCTTTGAGAAATGAATTTGGGTTTCGAGGTTAGCTCAAAAAGGCAATGAAGTCTGATAAGGTGAGGGTTTGGAGGGGCTTAATGTGTTTAAATAGGGTGAAACCCCTAAAAATTAAGGTTTTCCCCTAGCTTACGTAGGCCCAGGGTACGCATGGGTACGTCCAGCATATCTACGGGACATCTTGCCTCAGGAAATGCTTAGAGTACGCCCGACGTACCATATGTATCCCTAGCTCACTAGAATCCATGGTCTTGCACCAAAACTGATTTTTACTAAGTTAATTTGTACCTGAAATTTTGGACGTTATAGTTCTCCCCCACTTGAATTAGACTTTGTCGTCGAAGTCCGATGCCGCAAACAATCCTGGGTAATGCTCCCTTATCTCCTCCTAAGGCTCCCATGTCCACTTAGAAACCTTCCGGTATCGCCACTGGACCTTCACCAATCCCACAACCTTGTTCCTCATGGTTTTCGTCTTCCGGTCAAGGATCGCCACCAATCTCTCAATGTGATTTAGGCAGTCATCCCCCTGAATGTCCCAAAATGGAACCATTATGGAATCATAGACCAAGCAATTCCGCATCTGAGAGATGTGAAAAGTGATGTGAATCTGACTGAGTTCCTCCAGAAGGTCCAAATGATACGTCACTCTGCCCACCCGAACTAAAACCCCAAAAGGACCAATATATGGGGCCTAGCTTGCTCCGCTTCTTGAATCGGATGACACCTTTCCAAGGTGACACCTTCAGGAGTACCATATCTGCGACCTGGAACTAGAAGTCTGAACAACGTCTGTCTGTATAGCTCTTCTGTTGACTCTGTTCTGTCTGAAGTCTACCATGAACCTGATGAATTATATCGGTAGTCCTGAGTACCACATCGGTACTCCCCATGATCTGCTGAACGACCTTACCCCAACATGTCGGGGTCCTACACTTGCTCTCATAGAGCATCTTAAAAGGAGCTCGATCAATGTTGGCATGATAACTGTTGTTATACGAAAATTCCGCTAACGGAAGTTATGTATCCTAACTACCGCCAAAATCCAGAATGCATGCCCGCTTCATATCCTCCAAAGTTTGGATAGTCCGCTCACTCTGACCTTCATTATATGGGTGAAAAGTCGTGCTGAAGTGCAGACGAGTACCTAACTCCTCGTGGAATCTCTACCAGAACCACTAAGTAAACCAAACATCGGAGACCATAGAGACTAGCACCCCATGTCGTGCCACCACTTCCCATGTGTATATACAATCCAGCTTCTCCGCCAAAATGTTCTCCTTAATCAGGATAAAATGTGTTCTCTTGATCAATCGGTTCACGATTACCCATATCGAATCCACTCTGTGCGCCGTTGGAGGCCATTTGGTGATAAAATAAATCGTAATCTCTTCCCACTTCCAAACAAGAATATCCAATGGCTTCATTTTGCCATGAGGGAATTGATGCTCGGCCTAGACTTTCCTACAAGTCAAGCACCTCTCCACATACCATGCCACATCCCGCTTCGTGCCTGCCTACCAATAATCAAGTTGGAGGTCTCTATACATTTTTGTCGCTCCGGGATGAATAGAAAACCTTGAATTGTGTGCCTCCTCCATCAGAATCCGCCGCACACTATCTGTTGGGCTTATAAGTGTTGCGTCATGGGCTCGGTCCTTAGCCCAGGTTTGATTATCGGTTTGGGCCTATCCAACCGTGCTTCTTTCAGTCTAGGGTTTAGTATTTAAGCTGCATGCATGCAATCTTTGTAGTTAACTCTTTTATTATTTTTCTCATTAAGTTTTGTAAACCCTAGCTCGCCTCTACAGTGGAAGTTCTTCATCGAGCTCTGCTGAGGTGTGACTACATTTGAATCATAAGCACAAAGTTGATTCTATTATGTGTTTATCATATTATTCTGTTTGTTTTTGTTTGATCTTTTGCTTTTACCTGTGAAAGATCTAATCGATTTGAGTTTTAATCTCATCAATTGGTATCAGAGCAGGAGACTGTGTAATTCATACACATCTCTTATGTCGAAGAAGTTATTAGGGTTTTTATTCCGCATTGATTGATATTAATTGATCCGTCATTCCATATTGACGTATCTCATTAATCGTCGATCTAACTCTAACGATAAATTACAAGTCTGATCTTAAACAGGTAATCGATAAAACATCATTACAATGTCCATGGATGATTCTCAAACCAATCCAATCAACATCTCCAACAGCATTGGTTCTACGACAAGGATTCCAATCTTGTATACCCAAGATTATGAAGTTTGGACGCACCACTTTGAAGATTATGCGATTGGATCGGAGGATAATGGGTACTTGATCTGGGAAGCAATCACTGTTGGCCCATTCGGTCATTCAAGCACCTCAAAGATTGTCAAAACTCATAAGGAGTACAATTAGCTTGTTAACGATGTAAAAGATATTCCTCAAGACGAAAAGGAAAAGTTTCAATGCAATATCAAGGCCTTGAGGATGATTAGGTTTGCTCTGCAGTAAGATACTTTCTGTTTGGTGAGTTCGTTTGCTACTGCTAAAGAGATATGGGACAGGCTAAAAGAATTGTATTCCACTGATGAAGATTTGGAACATTCCATTCAAACTCTTTTGCTTTCTGAATTTGGTGATTTCAAACAGAAGCCCGAAGAGAAATTGGTTCAGGCTTTTGATCGCTTTAATCATATTTCAAGTAAGATGATAAAGCATGGAATCGAAAGGAAGGTTATTGAACAGAAGGCTACATTCATGAACGGTCTTAGATCTAAATGGATGGCCGTTGTATCCACGGTCAAAGCACATGAACAGTTTAAATCGTATTCTCTGGCAAAACTGGTGGGGATTTTCAAATCCCATGAAAGTGCATTGTCTAAGGAAACAAGTGTGGTTTCTAGTTTGGGTTCGTTAGCCCTTGTTTCTAAAGGAAAACGCTCTGTTGAAGAAGAAGAGAAATTGGATCTTGCCGATTATGATCTAACTGGTGAAGAGTATGCCCTGATGGTGTCTAACCCTAGAAAGTTCATTAAAAGAAAGTTCCCCGCCAATAAGAACCGAAACTGGCAGGGAAGTTACAGCGCTAAAAAGCTTAAGGAGGAACCGAAGGTAGGGTTAAAATAAGAAGAGTCCAAGAAAGAAGTGAAAAATGGTGGAGACTTAGGATTTGATTGCCATTACTGTGGAGGAAAGAATCATTTTGCAAAAGACTGTATGCTGAAAAAGAAAGCAGAAAAGATAGATGATAATGATGAGGAAGCGAGTCTCCTGAGACAACTGGAGGAAATCAAGAAAAGAAAGTTTGCTGCTAACAATATAACCATGAATGCTTTGATTGTACAGGATATAGGCAATTATGATGAATTTGGTGGTGTGGAAGTATGGTCCACGGACTCCGAGGATGAAGAAGTAAGAAAACCCACTCATGGCAAGGCAATGTTGGTAAAAGAAGAAACTTCTGCAGGAAGATGTTTGATGGTGACCGAAGGTGTATCTCAGATGAAAGGATATACAACCGATGGTGCGCTAGAAGGCGAAAAGGAGTGAGAGGACATGTGTTGTGCTGTGAAATCTATTAGTACACAGATCAACGAATGTGATGAGTTGATCAAGAAGGTACAAAATATTCTTGCTTCTCTAAATGTACCTGTTACTAGCTATGAAAAAGAATTTAATAACTTAAAATCTAAATTTTCAAGTATAAGTAGCAGTCTCTCCCAAACCCGTGTCACAAACTCTAACCTGACTGATCAAATTAGAAGGATATCATCGAAGAGTGAGGAAAGGAGAATGTGGATTGAGCAGAAGGAGAAAGAGTTGATTAGGTCAAAGGATGAATTAATTTATTTACAACGAGACAATCTTAAACTTTTGAAACAACGAAATGTTTTTTGTTTGATTGCTAAAAGACTTTATTTTAATATCACTCAGTTGCATCTTGATTGTGAAATAGGAAAGAAGATATATCACATGATTTTACCCTTCCTTGAGTTAAAGGAAGATGAAATCGATGCTGAAGCTTACAACTGTGAAAGTGTTGTTTCTTCTGATGAGAGCTCACCTACATACAAAATCGGCCTTGACAAAATTGAGTCCTACATAAAGTCCAAAGACCATAAGGACACGCTTAAAAATCTGTTAGATGAAAATGATAGATTGAAGTTAAGAACCGAAATTGTACAAAAATTTGACTCGTTGAATGCAAAATTAAGTTCAGAAAATAAGATTGATGTTGAAAACGCATATGAACTTAATGAGGATGATGATCTGAGTGAAATCTCTATAGAAGATTTGGTGGACTGTTCATAATTTGTCAAGAGCGAACCTGAAACACGTAAAAATTTGATTTCTGAAAATTATGTTGAGTTCGCTCGCTCGTCAACATATAAGACCAAAACTCTCAAAGCAAAAGCTGTCGCGTACCTGATGAGAATAAATCTCATATCGATTAGATCTTTCACAGGTAAGAATATGAATATCAAACAAGACAAACACAATAATAATATGAACACAGAATGGAATAAAAAATGTGCTTATATATGATTCAAATAAAGTCACACCTCAGCAGAGCTCGATGAAGAACTTCCACTGTAGAGGCGAGCTAGGGTTTACAAAAACTCAATGAGAAAAATAATGAAAGCGTTAACTACAAAGACTACATGCATGCTGCTTAAATACTAAACCCTAGAACAAAACATGCACAATTGGACAGGACTAATACCTGCAATCAAAAGTGGGCTAAGGACCGAGCCCATGACGCAACATAATAATCCCAACAATCTCCCCCTTTGTGTCAAATGAGGCGAGAGATTATTTCTTCTGTGTTGGCTTCACAGTCTTTATCACCTTGAACAGTTGAGGGATTATCGCAAGAAGTGTCTGCCGAAACTGGATATACCACCTCAGCATATCAGTGAACAACTTCTTGTCAGCTGCAGTGTTATGATCACACCTCTGAATAATCTCCAAAATATGCTCCAAGCAAGCAGTTGAGAAGAGGTGTTTGTCAACAAGAGCGAACATGCATTTCTGTCCTTCGCCCCTGACGAACATTACAGTGTGGTACTTCGAATCAATCTTGCCCTTGACCATTGTATTAACATTGCCTGCTCTGCCCATAGTTTTGATCGTGGTTCGCTTGTGAATGGCAGAAGCAATCTCTTGGTCCATCTTCGCTACCTCGTGAATATAGCACACAAGCATTCGTTTGAAATGGTCAATGATTGGTTGATACTCCTGTGGATTTGACAATAAAATATTGTTGAGGAGTATCCAATTGTGAGGATTAAGGTTCAGTAGATCAGCAAGAGTGAAGTTATGAGCCGAGCCTTTAGAGCCTCGAGTCACTTTGAATTTTACATTAATAAACTTCCCTGCTGAGTAGGGCTTCAAAACCTTGACAATTGTAATTTTCTTCGAACTCCAGGTCAAGTGCTAGGGTTGAGCGAACTCTAAGTAGAACTCCAACAAGTCCCTATCCACCTTCGGGTCTGGAGATGGGATGGCAACACTCGAATTAAAGCAATGAAAAATGAATGCCTTTCGCGTGATTGGCATGTCAAACTGTGCATCCTTGGAGTTATCAAGTCCAAATGACATCACAGGCTCAAGACAGAGTATGCTTGGCTCATCAATGGCACACCTTTGAAGCGAATCTAGAGTCCAGTCAGGAAAAATGGACTTCTTCTTTTCCAGAAGCTCCCTTTCCTTTTGCTTCTTCTCCAGCTCAACCTGTTGTTCCTTGAGTTTTTCTGCTAGCTCTTTATCAGAAGGTTTTGTTTTCTGAAAAGGCTTAGCAGGATTCTATTCGTAAACTTCTTCCTCACTGTCAGTGTCATCTTCACTGATTTTCTTCTTCTTCTTATCTCTGGTACTGACCGAAGCTTCATTACCCTTCGGTTCAGCAGTTGATTTCGGTTCAGGTTAAGTTTTTTATGCCTTCTCTCCCCCTTGTTTCGGATGGACACCAGTCACTGGAACACCCTTAATACGACTAAGGATGTCCAATGTTGGCCTGAGTTTGTCAGCCAAGTGTCGTCTGATTGTAATGGTGATGATGGGATCATGGGCTTCAAGGAGATGAACTAGGATGGAGTAAACGTCAGCAGCCGAGCTTCGTATAACCTCCCTCTCGGACTTCAAGTCATTGAGTTCAGTTGTGGCAGTGCGAATCTTGAGATTTTGCAGCTTCAGCTGAGAGGTTCTTCTGTCAAGTTCATCCATGATATGATTCTCAACGGCCAACTCTGCCTCCAGTTGGGTCAATCGATCATTAACATTATCATGCGGAGTTGCGTTGGCAGCTTCGATTGCTTAGTGTGCAGCTTTAAGGTTGGATCGTTCAGATTGAAGAGAACGTTGAAGGTTATCCACCGAAGCATTGACAGTTTGAGCATTCTTCTTAGCAGCCGCTTGCAAAGAATCTAGAAATAAGTGAGCCTCATAAATTAGTTTATCGAATTTTGAGGTCGCATCCTGGCACTCCTTGGTGGATGCCTCAATAGCGAGGGAGGCTTTCTGACATTGGGAAGTGGAGGCGTCAATAGTCTTAGCTGTAGCAGAAAGTGAGGCGTTGTGTTCTTGAATGACGGATGAGAACAAAGCCTTTAAAGCAACTTCAGAGTAAGCGCCAGAGGAAGAGGATGAAAGCAGTTGATCGAGTTTGTCGTTTACTGCTTTGAGACGACGCTTGGTAACAGGCTCATCATCATCTTCATCACTTTGTATACGGTAAGGACTAAAATAAGTGGAATCAAATTCCAAGTCCTCACCGCCTAGAACTGGGGTGGTGTCAGTAGAAGGAGTAGGAGATAAGGGTTTGGTAGTGGTAGGATGTTCGGTTGTAACGGGTGGAGTGGGAGCTGTAGAATGAGCTCCTATGGTAATGGTAGTAGTGTCTGTGAATATAGGAGTAGGGATGGGAATAGTGGTGGATGGTTGAGAGGTGGTGATAGGGAATATTGGAAGGATGGAGACTGGGATGGTAACAGGTGGAGGAGAAGGAGGTTGGGAGCGAACTGGATTTTCTGGAGTAGGGGAGCGAGTCGAGGTATCACCATGACCCGAAGCCTCATTATCCGAGATTTCGCTCTCAGATTCTGAAGGAGGAGCAGATTTATGTTTAGGAGGAACATACTCTGAGTCTGAATCACTTGAAGACTGGAGTATGAGTCTCTGAGCAGGCTTCTTCTACTTCTTTGGTTAAGGCTAGGACGGAGCAGCCTTGTCAGACTTTCGCTTCTTAGGGGTTGGCCCCTTGGTTGTTTTAGTCACCTTCGACTCCTTCTGAGTGTTAGTCCTCTTTCCCTTTTTGGCTAGCTTGTCAGCCTCGCCAATGGAGCAAACCATGTCCGGTGTAAGCTCCCTTGGACCCGAAGAAGGAATCTTCCTGTATTGTTGCAAGATATTACTTGCTGTAGACACACAGGAAAGCATAGTGTCAGGAATGGATCCGATAAAGGAGTACTTGGTGGGATCCGTGACGATTATCTTGGTTGTGTGAAAAGTGGCGATGGAGGAGAGAAGAGAATCCGCCATTATAGGAACGTGAAGACGATCCATTGCCCATTTGGTGATGATAGACTAGTATCGCCCACAAGAGATCTCTAAGTGCTTGGATGAAGAAACTAAGCTTTGAACCAGTTGTTGTCAGATGATGGTTCCATAATCCAAATCTATCCTGTGATATAAACCATAAAGCACAGTCATAAATGACTTGCTCGCTCCATCTGAGTCGGCGCTGCACTCAGAGAGTCCTTTGAACAACAAAGTGAAAAGGCCATTCCATTGAGGAGGAAGGCAGGACTTCTTGAACTTGGTTATGGTGGTTAGGGTTTCAGTGTACCCTATTTGATAGACCATTGAGAAGAGCTGACCAGTAGTGATCGATTCAGGGTTACCCAAGTTTGGTTCTTGAGAGAGACCAATTAGGGCACAAAAGCGGTGTTTGGAGATAGAAGTCTTCTCGTTGTGGACTTCAAAGTGAATCCTTTCAGCAACTTTGTCATAAAATGTTATGGAGTAGATGAGTGAAAGGAAGGACATGGGAACGACTTCAACTTTGGTTAGAGCATCGACGAGTGGCGAGTATTTGAGGCACTCGACGACATAGAGCATGTAGGGTTCATAGACGAAGGGAGTAAGATCGATGATCGGGTTTTGTTGAGGTTTGATGGTGAGAAGGGTTTGGTGAACAGAGGTATCATGAACGGAAGAAGAGTCCGCCATTGTTGAAGGTTGGAGAAGATGATGAACAGTGAGATACATCGCCTTTGTTCTTTGAGAGATTTTTGGGAATGATAAAAGGGTAAAGATCAGCATGCCAAAACCTTTTATACGTACAGGAGGAGAGAGAAAAATCCGACTGATATCTTGGATTATTTCAAAAAGAGTGCCTGACTTGACAGATATACAGTTGTCATACCGGATGATGACGTAGGAAAGAGAAAGGATGTTTCCTTTTTGCACGCCATTCCATAAAAATTGCTTTTTCAAATCGTCAAACTGAATGGATAACCGCTGAGTCAGCCTTCACTTTATCCTAATCATCACCCCATATTCCACATGAACCGTCATCGCTTTTTAACTTTATCGACATTGAAATACTTGATGAAACAAAGCTGGAACAAGTAAATCACCATTAATAGAACCAGATTTTGGAAAAGTAAAATTTTCGTGCAAGGAGTGTAAAAGATAAAGGGATAAAGCAAACTTTTTGTGATAATTTGTGATGTCTTAAAAAGACATAAAACGACTGATTCTGGGCATGAATCGCTTCCTTTAACATCAAAAGAGACATTAAAGTGCTAGTTTGGTTTCCCATTAAATAACGATCAATAACTTGTTAAGAAGTACTGAAAGGCATCTTTTTAGAGTTTATAAAGGGAGGCTTTCGCTTCAATTCATAATTTCGATACTTGACATAAGACCGAAACTGAACGAAGTACTTGTGAGATCAATGTGATCTGTTGAACAAGTAGGTAGGATATATTTTATAGTGACAAAATAAATTATAAAAATCTCAAAAACAAAAATAAACTGGATCTTTATGGGAAGAAAAGCCTTGGTGTTAGACAAATTCATAAAAGACCACTCAAAAATAAAAAGAGATTTCTGTTGGTAACAAGTAAAATCTTGAATATGATAATTCACCGTTAATTCATTATTGGTGTTGAATTTTGGGTTTCACTCAGCACGTGGTGCGAAACTGAGATCATTAACATAGATTTTGTATACCATAAACCTTAGTGGTAATTGCTGAGAGTCTCAAGGGTTATATTGGTGAGATGAAATATAATGGAGAAAAAAAATGATGGAGGTGGTTTAAGAAACAAGTGTACCTCTGCTATAAAAGAAGGACTAAGCAGAAAACTCTAAGCACAATGTGAGTAAAGTAAGGTAGCTCATGATTAGAGTGAATATTGCAGCCTAGCTTGGGAAAATATGATTTGTATATATCATGTTATTAAGGCTTCACTCAAAATCTTTCGAGGCTTTAGTCAACATGCAACAGCATGCTTCTAGGGACAACTAACTAATTAAAAAAAATACTTGCTTTAGCTTCACCATTGAGAATAACACTTATACAAAGAAAAACATTAGAAAAATAATAATAATAATATTTTTGTATGTTGTGAGAGTTTTTCAATTGAACGAAAGATAAAAATATTTTTGAATTTTATGAATATAAAAAGAAGTATTGAAAAGAGTGTACAAAGGAATACAGTCAAAATGCCTTGATAAGGAAAAGAAGCGATTAAGTTCAGAAGGACCGAACCCGAAATAGACCGAACGTTCGGTTCATTTCGGTTCTTGGTCGAATTTTACCCGAAATAGACCGAACGCTCGGTTCATTTCGGTTCGCTCTATTTCGCTTCTTACCTTTATTGAAGCGAATGCGATTTTGGAACTGATTATGCTTCCATCATTCCTAGGCTTTGCAAAATCCTGTTGAAGCTTGCTTCAGGTAAAGCCTTAGTAAATATATCTGCCAGTTGATCAGTTGTCTTTACGAAATGAATTTCCACGTTGCCATCTTCCACGTGATCCTTGATAAAGTGATACCTCAATGCTATATGTTTGGACTTTGAGTGTTGCACTGGGTTATGACAAATCCTAATTGCACTTTCAGAGTCGCAATATACTGGGATTTTCTTCCTGTTTAGCCCGTAATCTCTAAGCTGACTTTGTATCCATACAACTTGAGATGTGCATGATGCTGCAGCGATGTATTCAACTTCTACAGTGGAGAGAGAAACACAAGTTTGTTTCTTCAATTGCCAGCTAACCAATTTACCGTCTAGAAATTGGCATCCTCCAGTTGTGATTTTACGATCTAATCCATAGCCACCTAAGTCAGCGTCTGAGAACGCTTGAACAAAAAATCTTGAGTTGGCTGGATACCACAGACCAAGAGAGGAGGTTCGCTTTAGATAGCGAAAGATATTTTTCATGGTTTGCAAATGAGGTTCACATGGGTTAGCTTGGAATCTGGCACAGTAACAGACTGAAAACATGATGTCAAGTCTACTGGCTGTGAGATACATTAGAGACCCAATCATTTGACGATAGAGCGTCATGTCAGCGGAAGGGTTCTCCAATGAGGGCGTAAGCTTTGTCCAAAAAGTCATTGGAACTTTAACTTTGGAGTCTCCCGTCATACCAAACTTAGCCAATAGTGTCTTGGTGTATGCCTCCTGATTAATAAAAATGCCTTCGGGACCCTGTCTAATATTTAAGCCAAGGAAAAAGTTAATTGGACCCATTGAGCTCATCTCAAATTTAGTTTCCATCAACTTCCTGAATTCATCTGTTAAGCTAGGATTCGTGGAGCCAAAGATGATGTCATCAACATGAATTTGGACTATCATAAGGTGGTTACCCTCTCTCTTTTGAAAGAAGGTTGGGTCAACCGAACCTTGTTTAGATTTAGACATTTTTAAGAACCGAGTTAGAGTTTCATACAATGCCCTGGGAGCTTGTTTTATGCCATATACCGCTTTATCAAGTATGTAGCAGTGATCTGGATACTTCTCGCTCACGAAGCCTGGCGGTTCCTCAACATACACTGTCTCTTCAAGTTCTCCGTTGAGAAAGGCACATTTGACGTCCATATGATAGACTTCAAAGTTCTTGTGTGCAACATAGGCAAGAAAGATACGAACATACTCTAATCTTGCAACAGGAGCGAAGGTCTCTTCATAATCGATCCCTTCTTCCTAACAGTAGCCTTTGACAACCAACCGAGCTTTGTTGTGTATGACATTCCCCTCCTTATCCATCTTGTTTCTGAATACCCATTTAAGACCTACAACTGAAGCATCCATTGGAGTTGGAATGAGACGTCATACTTTATTTCTTTCAAATTCATTTAACTCATCTTGCATGGCTTAAACCCAGTCTGAATGATCAAGTGCAGAATTAACGGTCTACGGTTCAACTTTGGAAACAAAGGAGTTGAACATACAAAACTCTACTTGTGAAAAGAGTGCAACTTGTTTCGCTTTGATTTGAGATCGAGTTAACACCTTTTTTGAAGATTCCCCAATAATTTGACTCTGAGGATGATCTTTTGTCCATTTAATGAGCGGTGGATAATTTGGATCACAAGAGGGATGCAATTCTGCATTGATTTCTTCTTCCAGTTCTGATAGCATGTCATCATCATTGACATTGGTGTTCTCCCCCTCGAAGGATGACGCCGGTTCAAAATCTGGATTAGTATCTTCACCTTCTATTGGTTTCTCAGAGGAGCTTGATGATTGTGACAATAAATTCTCCCCCTGGAATGATGAACCTTGATCGTGTTGTAGAGATGGACCCTCCCCCTAGAAATCAGGATGGTCATTCGAAGGTTCGACTGCTTCTGGCCTCTCGGTTGCTTTAGGTGTATCATCATTCATCTTTTGAGCAGCATCATCAATGATTTGCCTTAGACTATCAACCTTGTCGTCTTTCACAGTTGATTCAGAATTAGTTGTTGTTTGAGGTTCGTCAAAAAGAAGCATATATTGCTCGAAAAGATTTGAAATAGAGGCAGTAACTTGACCATTCTTTGGAAAGATTTCTTGCATTGCACCTTCTGTGGACTTCATCTTCTTAACATAGCTATCGTCAAAAGTGACATGGTATGTTTCTTCAATCTTCTTAGAGCGCTTATTCAGAACTCTATACACCTTAGAACTCAGGGAGTAACCTAAGAATATTCCTTCATCAGCCTTAGCATCAAACTTGTTTCGATTCTCTTTGGAGTTGAAGACAGAGCATCTTGAACCGAACACATGAAAGAATTTCACATTCGGTTTGCGATTGTTCATGATCTCGTAAGGAGTAATGAAGAATCGCTTGTTTAGATACAATTTGTTCTGAGTATAACAAGCAGCAGCAATTGCATCAGCCCAGAAATATAAAGGCAATGATGTGAATCATAACATCGTTCGAGCTGCTTCACATAGAGATCGGTTTCACCTTTCAACGATACCATTCTGCTATGGAGTATATGGGGCTGAGATTTTATGATTCGTTCCCTTCTCAGCAAGAAAATCATCAAAATCTTTGTTTTTGAATTCCAAACCGTTGTCGCTCCTAACGTTATGAACAACTTTCCTTAGTTGAATTTCTATATGTTTTATGAAGAGCTTAAGCTTTGGAGTAGCTTCAGATTTTTGCTTCAAGAAGAACACCCATGTGAATCGAGAGAAATCGTCCACTATGACCAGAATGTACTTGTTTCCACCAATGCTTTCAATGGAAGAGGGACCACACAGATCAAAATGTAATAGCTTCAATGGTTCTATCACCTTTGTGTTGATAATAGAAGGATGACTTTGTCTACTTTGCTTCCCCATTTCATAGGCTGCACATAGATGTTCTTTGTCAAATTTGAGAACTGGAAGACCTCGAACATGATCACATAAAACCAGCTTGTTGATATCCTTGAAATTCAGATGAGAGAGTCTTTGATGCCATAACCAACTTTCATCTAAATGAGACTTCGTGAGTAAGCAAACTGCAGGTTTACCTCTAATTGGGTTGAGGTTCAAAGGATACATTTCCCCTTTTCGCTTAGATTTTAGCAGAATATTATTAGACTTCTTCTCAACTATTTCTGAGCCTTCATCATCAAACGATACCTTCAATCCAGTGCCAACCACCAGCTATGATACGCTGATTAGGTTGTGTTGGAGCCCTTCAATATACGTTACATTTCTTATTGAGAAATCGCCATTGGTAATCATTCCATACCCCTTGATAGTACCAAATGAGTTGTTTCCATAGTTCACAATACCACCATCCTTGAGAGACCGAAAATCCCTCAGTTAATCCTTTCTTCCTGTCATGTGATGTGAGCAGCCACTGTCAATATACCATTCTTCGTCAAACTGCTCGTCACTAATTACCTGCAAAATATTAAGCAGATTTAGGAACCCAAAGTCTCTTGGGTCCTTGTGAGCCTTTTACAGGACATGGAATAGTAAGAGAGATATCAACCAAATAAGTACGTTTAACTAAATTTGTTTCATCTTTTCTTTTTATAATGAAAACTTTAATTTTGGTTGGTTTAGATTCAGTAGGCTTGGGATTTGAGGTGTTGACGTCAGCATTCTTTTGGATCTCTTTTGGACGTCTGTTAGTTTCTGGAAAGGGCTTTCCTTTTCTCTTTAAATCTTTTGAGGGAAGAGAATTAGAATGAGAAGAGTTGGGTTCAGAAGTGGCATTTGATCTCCTGTACTTCTGATTGAATTTGTAGGGATTAGGACCGAAACTACTCTTTCGGTTGCTATTGGGTGGAGAACCGAAACCGTTCTTTCGGTTGATATTGCTCCGAGGACCGAAACTTTCCTTTCGGTTGAAGGACCGAAACTACCCTTTCGGTTGATATTGTTCTGAGGACCGAAACTCTCCTTTCGGTTCCTTCAAGTGTGGGACTGAAACTACCCTTTCGGTTGATGTTGTTCTGAGGACCGAAACTCTCCTTTCGGTTCCTTTCAGGTGTGGGACCGAAACTACCCTTTCGGTTGATGTTGTTCTGAGGACTGAAACTCTCCTTTCGATTCCTTTTAGGTGTGGGACCGAAACTACCCTTTCGGTTGATGTTGTTCTGAGGACCGAAACTCTCCTTTCGGTTCCTTGATTCCTCTTGAGATTTGTGCTTCCTTTTGATCCTTACATAGTGAGGATTTTGTGATCTCCAAAACTATTTTCTTTCTGAGATATTCTTCTTGTATCTCAGATTTCGTTGGTGTTTTCGATTAGCCACTTGTTTTGGATTTCTGTTGATGTTAGCCTTTTTCTTTGAAGCAGGAGCATAGTAGTCGCTCGTTGTTGAGGATGTTTCACTAGAGGTTCGCGCTGGTTCGCCTAATGATGTTTTGGTTCCACTTGTGCTTGGCACATCATATCTTGCAGGCTCATTTAGTGGTTATGGCACATATGTACCTTTCACTCTCCATGAGGTCTTTTGAGATAGGTCTTTTGTCTCATCAGCTTTGTCTATTGGTGCTGACCAGAAGAATTCGTCACATCCGGCTGCATTATCTTCTTCCACCATAGCTTTCAATTATGCGGTTTGTTGTGGAGTGACCCCTGGAACCGTGTAGACTTGATTTGGAGTGGTTTGTACTTTTTGATACACGATAGCTTTTGCTTTGAGAGTTTTGGTCTTGTCTGTTGATGAGCGAGCGAACTCAACATAATTTTCAGAAATCAAATTTTTATGTGTTTCAGGTTCGCTCTTGACAAATTCTGAACTGTTCACCAAATCTTCTACATAGATTTCTCTCAGATCATCATCCTCATTAAGTTCAGATGCATTTTCAACATCAATTTTATTTTCTGAACTTAATTTGGCATTCAACAAGTCAAATTTCTGTACAGTTTTGGTTCTTAACTTCAACTTATCATTCTCATCTAACCGATTTTTGAGCATGTCTTATGGTCTTTGTACTTTATGTAGGATTCAATTTTGTCAAGGCCGATTTTATATGCAGGTGAGATCTCATCAGAAGAAACAACGCTTTCACAGTTGTAAGCTTCAGCATCGATTTCATCCTCCTTTAACTCAAGGAAAGGTAAAATCATGCGATGTATCTTCCTTCCTATTTCACAATCGAGATACAGCTGAGTGATATTAAAATAAAGTCTTTTAGCAATCAAACAAAAAACATTCTGTTGTTTCAAAAGTTTAAGATTGTCTCGTTGTAATTAAATTAATTCATACTTTGACCTAATCAACTCTTTCTCCTTCTGCTCAATCCACATCCTCCTTTCCTCACTCTTCGACGATATCCTGCTAATTTGATCAGTCAGGTTAGAGTTTGTGACACGGGTTTGGGAAAGACTGCTACTTATGCTCGAAAATTTAGAGTTTAAGTTATTTAATTCCTTTTCATAGTTAGTAACAGGTAAATTTAGAGAAGCAAGAGTATTTTGTACCTTCTTGATCAACTCATTACATTCGTTGATCTGAGCACTAACAAGTTTAGCGGCAAAACACCTTTCCTCTCGCTCCTTCTCGCCTTCTATCCCACCATCGGTTGTATATCCTCTCTTTTGAGACACTCCTTCGGTCACCATTAAACACCTTCCTGCAACATGTTCTTCTTTCACCAGCATCGCCTTCCCATGAGTGGGTTTTCTGAATTCTTCATCCTCTGAATCTGTTGACCATACTTCCACACCACCGAATTCATCACGGTCACCGGTATCCTGTACAATCAAAGCATTCATAGTTTTATTGTTAGTAGTAGACTTTCTTTTCTTGATTTCCTCCAGTCGTCTCAAGAGGCTCGCTTCCTCATCATCATCATCTGTCTTTTCTGCCATCTTTTTCAGCATAAAGTCTTTGGCGAAGTGATTCTTGCCTCCACAGTAATGGCAATCAAATCCTGAGTCTCCATCAATTTTCACTTCTTTCTTGGACTCTTCTGATTTCGACCCTATCTTCGGTTCGTCCTTAAGCTTTTCAGCGTTGTAACTTCCCTGCCAGTTTCGGTTCTTATTGGCTGGGAACTTTCTTTTAATAAACTTTCTAGGATTAGACACCATCAGTGCATACTCTTCACCAGTTAGATCGTAATCGGCAAGATCCAATTCCTCTTCTTCATCAACAGAGCTTTTTCCTTTAGAAACAAGGGCTAACGAACCCAAACTAGAAACCACACTAGTTTCCTTAGACAGTGCACTTTCGTGGGATTTCAAAATTCCCACCAGTTTTGTTAGAGAATACGATTTGAACTGTTCATGTGCGGTGATGGTAGATATAATAGCCATCCATTCAGATCTTATACCATTCATGAAAGTAACCTTTTGTTCAATAACCTTCCTTTCGATCCCATGCTTTATCATTTTACTTAAGAGATGATTAAAGCGATCAAAAGCCTGAACCAGTTTTTCTTCGGGCTTCTGCTTGAGATCACCAAATTCAGAAAGAAAAAGAGTTTGAATCGAATGTTCCAGATCTTCATCAGTGGAATACAATTCTTTTAACCTGTCCCATATCTCTTTAGCAGTAGCACAAGAACTCACCAAACGGAACATATCTGACTGCAAAGTAAACTTAATCATCCTCAGGGCCTTGATGTTACATTGAAAATTTTCCTTCTCGTCTTGAGGAATATCCTTTACATCATTCACAAGCTGATTGTACTCCTTCTAAGTTTTGACAATGTTTGAGGTGCTTGAGTGAGCGAATGGGCCAACAGTGATAGCTTCCTAGATTAAGTACCCATTATCCTCCGATCCAATCACATTGTTATATCATAAATTGTTATATCAAGAACCATAAGGTTTTGCTTCAAAAATTGTTTAAAACAAATTGTTGGACAAAATATTTGGAAGTGGTTAGATTATGAAAATAAAGATATTTTTGAGGACTACTTTCGGCCATATAATTAATTAAGGATTATTTTGGGATCATGGGATAAATTTGGGAAATCATTAAACATCTCAATTTCTAAAGGACCAAAAAATGAAATTTTTGGATAAACAAGGGCTTTTGAACATTTTCTCAAATATAAGTCTAAAATGAATATTTTAGAAGAAATGGGCAATTTTCAACAATTCACCAAGTTTTGAGCCACTTATGACCCCTTTTGACAAATATGGGTCTATTCTGATACTTTATAAAAAGAAGGGTCATTATTGCCAATATCGATAATATTGGATAATCTTTGATAATTATGATTCAGTATGGATTATTTTTCAATAAAAAATACGAAACGATACACCTAGTCAACAATGCACAACTAATGTTACAAAACAAAACGATATATCTAATCAGCGAGTACAACTATTGTTATTTATGTAATAGATAACGGATTTCAACTATTAGCACAAATATCTATTGGTATTCTAATCAGACGCATCTCCAAAGTACCTATATATATATATATATATATATATATATATATATATATATATATATATATACACACACACACACATTTAAAGTCCTGTAAAGAGTTGTAACCAGAATCTCCTGGAGGGAGAGCGATAATTTTTGTATAGATTTATACGGGGTTGACACCCTGCACCTTCGTTGTTAGCTACAGCTAGACCGGCCAGTCTAGGGTGACAAATGTCTTTAATCAAATTGGACGCCTGAGAAACGTCAAGACAAGCCTCCGTCATATTAGTATAGTTATAACGGCTCACTAGAATATGATAATGTTATTTAGAAATTTATGTAAGGCAAACCTTACAAATAAATTGGCACATTGTGTTGACCGCCCCTATGCATGGTAGTGATTGTCCACATTCGTTGTGTTGATCGTCCACCTGCATTGTCCGGATTGTCCACAATCGGCTATTGATTTCTCTCACCTCACCAATCTTAGGGTTTTAAGACCACCAAGCGATTACGCGCACACACACACACACACAGAAAATATAGGATTTTATGGGGGAAAACGATTTTATACAATTCTAAAAGATGATAAACTAAAACACATGTGCAACTATACTCGATTGGAAACAAGAATTACAACTATTTTATATAAGAAAATATAGGATATTCTGGAGAAAACGATTTTATACAATTTCGAAAGATGAGAAACTAAAACACACATGCAACTATACTGGATTGGAAACAAGACTTACAACTATTTTGACAAGAAAACACTAGAATTTTCTGGGTTTCTAAACTATCACAAATTCTTATACAAAAATGCTTATGAACTCACCAGCATATTTTATGTTGACGCTTTTCAAACGACTTGTATTCTCGGGGATCTAGTAAGCAGGTAATTACCATGATCGAGGACCGGCGTCGCTGCATTAGGTTATTGCTACTCTTATTATTTCATGTTTAACTTTTGAACAGAACAAGTATTGTAAACAATGTAAGTTTGTTATCTTAATGTATGATGTATAGGTTTGCTATGTTTCATGTATATTCAATTGTTATGATACTGCACAATGAAGTCACTGGCCTCCGGACGTTTCCGCCGTCTGGTATGGGGGTGTGACATTCCACCTAGTTTCCGAACCTGTATCAGCCAGAGTACTAGAATCCATAATAGCACGAGCAGAAGAGACAGTGAAAACATCTAACACGTCACCAAGCCAACCCAATCTGTCAAGTGTATCCTGCAAGCAGAACTTCATGACCAACTATTGAAAAACGTCCCATTGGGACTGCTCAATACCTCCCCTTGGGGCTCGAAGAAGAATGTTGGGATCCCATCCTAAAAGAAAACGATATCTGACAGAAGCGACTTTATGAATATCAAGAGCATAAATCCTGTGAAACATAACTGCAAGAGGCAAATCATCCAACCGTTTATCATGCCAAAAACTTGTTGAAGCACCGTCTCCCACGCTAATACGACATAGGGAAAGAAGATCAATCCACTTGTTCCTGAAGTTGGAAATCATACGGATAAGGTTATACCAAGGTCCCGACGGATAACCACAAGAAGGTAAGGAATAAAGCCCCCCATCTTGCCCATATATAGCTTTGACAACTCTCACCCACAACATGTTAGGATAATGAAAGAACCACCAATGCCACCTAAACATCAAAGCTCTGTTAAAAGAAAAGATACTTCCCACACCAAGCCCACTAGCCTCTTTTGAAGTTAGATTTTTATTCCAATTGACCCAATGCATCCTCTTCTCGTCCATCTCAGCACCCCAAAAAAATCTAGCCCTCAGAGATTCCAAAATATGAATAACCGTGAGAGGGGTAGGGAATACTGATATAAAATAACTTCCTAAAGAACCAAGAACAAACTTAAGCAGAGTAAAACAACCACCAATTGAAACGCTTTTAACCTTCCAAACCGCAAGTCTACTACGGAATCTATCAATAATAAGAGACCAAGCATTCACCCGATTCATATTCTAGCCTATAGGTACCCCCAGGTGAATGAACCGGAGAGAATCAGAATCACACCCTACGCAAGTCGCAACCTCCATGACCTGTGAAGAATTAACCCCAACTCCAATTAATTTGCTTTTTTGCAAATTAGTTTTAAGACCCGAAGCCACAAAAAAAACACCGGAAGATACAAATAAGATATCTAGCATTATCCAAACTCCAGGGCGACAAAAAAATTGCATCATCAGCATAAAACAAGTGTGAAATCACAATGCCCCCAATAGAGATTCCTTTAAAAACATTAGCCATCCGTGCCCTCTCCAAAGCCACATGAAGACCCTCCATAGCTAAGATTAAAAGAAAAGGAGAAAGAGGATCGCCCTACCTCAGACCTATCTGAATATGAAATTCTTGCGTAGGAGACCCCTTAACCAAAACCGAAGCTCTAACAGAACTTAACATTTCCAGAATCCACCCACACCACTTATGGTCGAAGCCCATATATTGCATAATTTCTATGAGATAGTCCCACAAAAGAGAATCATAAGCTTTTTCAAAATCCACTTTAAAAATCAAAAGAGGATTAGAAAAATCTTTACACCAAGCAACCACCTCATTGAGAAGGAAAGGCCCATCTAAAATCTGTCTACCCTTTATGAAAGCAGACTGCTCCAAGCTAACCACCGAATCAATGACCTTTGCCAATCTATTAGCAAGAAGTTTTCCAATGATCTTATATTGACACCCAATCAAGCTAATATGTATAAATTCACTAACATTATTTGGGTCTCGGATTTTAGGGATAATAGTAAAAAAGGATGCATTACAACCTTTAGGAATAGATGAATGACTATAGAAATGCAACACAAAAGCCACCAAATCATCCTCCAACACACCCCAATATCTCTTGATAAAATCAAAAGAGAAACCATCCGGTCCTTGAGCTTTGGAACAACCACAATCCCAAACCTCCCTTTTTATCTCTTCTTGAGTGAAAGGGGCCTGAATAAAATGGATTTGATCCTCCGAGAGAGAAGGAAAATACGACCCGTCCATCATAGGTCGAGGCCCAGAATGACTCAAAAGATTTTGATAAAAAATCTGAAATTCTTCTTTCACCCGACCCTGATCATACACCTAAATACCATTACTAAACGCTCCACGAATGGCCATCTGGCGCCTCTTGCGGTTAACTGTACCATGAAAAGACCCTGAATTCTCATCCCCCTCAATACCTCACCGAATCCTTGCCTTCTGAGCTAAATCAATATGTGAAAGGTGATCTAACTCATTTAGCTCCTTCTGAACCAAAACCCATTGTTCCCGAAGGGAATCAGAACCATCATCAACCGTGAGACGGGTATCAATGGAATCTAGAAGATTCTGTAACTCCTTTCTTTTAGAACCCAACCGAACACGAGAAGAATAATTCCAAGCCTTAATTTTAGCTTTAAGAAATTGCAATTTTTTCTTAAAAATATCCCACGGGTGATTAGACTCAATAGCTTGACCCCAAGAACTCCTAACCACATCATCAAACCCATCCATACCCAACCACAAATGAAAAAACCGAAAAGGTAAGGGGCCGTAATCAACCATATGCTCCAAAAGAAGACTTAGTCAATGAGCATAATTTTCTTCTCCAACACCAAGCCAGTAAGATGAGGAAAATGGCCCAGAACACCATCCGACACCAAGAATCTGTCTAATTTACTAAATTTTGACCCCTATTTGTTACTCCAAGTGAATCTAGCCCCTCCCAAGGGAATATCCATAAGATCAGCATGATCAATAAATTTATTGAACAAAGTAGTTGTCGCCAAATTATACTGTGATCCCAATCTCTCTGATTCATAACGAACTACATTGAAATCTCCCATAATGATCCATTCACCAGAAAGGAAATTATCATTTGAAGGATTTTCAGCCAAAGATTTTTCTTCTTATCAACCTCTTGAGGAGCATAAACGACAATAAAAAGCAACTTTAACCCCGACCGTTTCCAAACCGCCTCAACCCCAATGAACCAGTCCAAAATAACCACATTTGAATGACAAATAAAAACTGGATCCCAGATAGCAATAATACTGCCCGAAGCTCCACAAGAAGGAGACACCACGTGAGAAAAACTGTTGTACCCCAAAAAGAACGCGCCAAAACAAGTCAACATTTTCCATCTTCGATTCTTGAATCGCAAAAAACTTCACTTTATATTTATGACAAAGAGAACGAATACACACTCGCTTATCTCTTGAACCCGCTCCTTGAATATTAATGGAACGACAATTCATGAAACTACTTTTTCATGCACGTGACCTTTGACAATTTCTTTCACCCACTCAAAACCTTCATCGATATTATAACCTAACGATCTTCCAGTATCCAATGTCTTTTGAATTTCATTCAGGAAGGAATGGTTATTGAAGGATCCTTTAGAAGAAATTTTATTAGCGTCAATGTTTGAGAAACCCAGAGGGTGAGAGAAAGATTCGTCTGAATTAGCTAACCCCGACATTCTACCAAAACTTCCAGAAAAATCCACCAGAGGATCTCGCACACGGAGAAACGACTTGGTGGCAACCGTGTCCGAAGAAAGCATAGGAGTACGCATAACATCCAGACCACAATCAGCTAAAAAATGACCATCACCGTTCCTAGACTGTTGACTCAAATCAACATCGACAACGTCATGGACAGAAATAGGAGGAACAACCCTCGCTAATTATGTAGTAATATCGACAGCATAAAAAACAAGGGCAATTGGCGGACTTTGGGCAGTCCCGATAGCAATCTCGGTATTTAGATTCACTAGTGGAGGATGCCCTGTCAAGATCTCCCATAACCGGCTCATTAGTAGAAAATTCTGCCCAATTTCTTTGACCATGTGCCCTTGTAAATCCACATGATCGTCAAAACCTAGCCCTATATATATATATATATATATATATATATATATATATATATATATATATATATATATATATTATTAAATAATTTCTATAATTGTATATATATTAAATGATTTCCGTAATGACGAATTTAATTAGTTTCTATAAAAAAAAGAACTATAATTATGGATATCATTTAATTCACATTTGACTATGTATGTATGTGTATATATATATATATATATATATATATATATATATATATATATATATATATATATATATATATATATATATATATATATATATATGAACTTAGTAAAATTAAATAATTATTTAATTAAATAAAGATAGATATTAAATGATTTCCGTAATGACGACTTTAATTAGTTTCTATAAAAAAGAGAACTATAATTATGGATATCATTTAATATACTTATTTATGTTTACTAAATTTTTGTTGGTGCATTTTAACACACAGTAAATATAAGAAACACATAAACCTAGCCCTATGTGTGTGTATGTATATATATATATATATATATATATATATATATATATATATATATATATATATATATATATATATATACTAGTTTATAACCCGTGAGAACCACGGTTAGAAAATTAATTAAACTTTCTAAGTAAAAAACTCAAAACTATTTATTACAAATTACTAATTTGAAATTTAAAATGGAGAATTAATAGATTGATAAGTGTCATAATATTAATCACAATTGTCAATAGATTGACAAGTGTCATGATATTTATTACAATGCTTAACATGGTGACACATGACAAAAGAACTACTTTTTTATTAGTATAGGGATATATATATATATATATATATATATATATATATATATATAGAGAGAGAGAGAGAGAGGTAGGTAGGTAGGTTCAAATGTTTCTCACATTTATTGTGTGCTAGAATGCACCAATAAGAATTGAGTAACATTAAATGTATATTAAATAATATCCATACTTATAATTTTTTTTTATGGAAACTAATTTAATTCGTCATTAATGTCAATAATAATATTATACTTTCATTCTTCTAGAATAAACTGTAATTCTGCTAGAATATTATTGTTGACATTAATGACGAATTTAATTAGTTTTTATAAAAAAAATATAATTATGGATATCCTTTAATATACATATAATTATGGAAATCATTTAATATCTATTTTTATTTGATTAAATAATAAATTAATTTTGCTAAATTCTTATTGGTGCATTCTATTACACAATAGATGTGAGAAAAATATAAATTGTGTGTTCCTGAGTCGCGCCGGTACGTTGGAGGGTTTTACAATAAAAATAAATATGAGGTCCAGTTGTGGTTGCGTTAGTTGCGGTGATGGTCGTTTATAATCACGTATGAATATTAAGTTTTTGCATCGCGCTGACACATAGGAGGAAGCATATATATATATATATATATATATATATATATATATATATATATATATATATATATATATATATATATATATATATATATATATAATGCATTAATTAACATTATTTAATGTTGAAATCACACAATCAAAACGATCTAAATTTATTATTAAAACTTAGTTTCAAACTTGTGTTTAGTACCTCTATTTAAAATCTTGTTAGTAGTTTTTAGACAAAATCATTTCCTTTAAAACAAGTTATCAAAACCGTAGATCATATTACAAGATTTCTTATTAAGTTCTTTCTAGTTTTGAGTCTAGCTTTTTTATTTGGATAGTATAAAAATCCGCCACTCCAAAAACAAAAGAATAATGATACTTCTCTTTAGACTCACTTCTTTACTTAGTTTGAATGAAATTTGATTAACTAATTGTGGTTTCATCAACTAATAGCAGAAACTCTTATAAAACCTCATGCAATCCAAAGTCAAACTTCAAAATTATTAAATTTGAGGATGGGCCAATAAGAACCACATATCCCCATCATCACTAATCCTAAACTTTAAATCTCCCTTAAGTTTCTAGAAAATATGGTGATAAGGCTTAAGGGAGCTAGTGGGAGGTGCTAAGCCTTGTCTCTACCCTCGCTAGCAACTCAACTACACCACCCTCACGTTTTGTTAAGAGCCTCGCTAAGAACATCTCGCCAAGGAGAGAGAGAGAGAGAGAGAGAGAGAGAGAGGGAGGGAGAGAGAGAGAGAGAGAGAGAGAGAGACTTGTTGTGATTTGTTCTCAATTCTTTGACCAAATTCCACTTTCTATGTGATTGGTTGTATGTATTTTACATTTATTTATTTATTTTCAAAATAAAACCTATACACCCTACATTTTTCAAAATAAAACCTATAAACCCCACATTTTTTTTTTGCAAAATACATGGTGACAATAAAAAAACCTAGGGAATATGACTTACTAAGGTAATTAACTTTTCGGTATGTTTACATCTGGGTAACTATCTTTTTTTTTGTACACGTGTAGGTAACAAACTTGTTGGAAGTGTTCACATATGACCATTATGACCTGCTATAGCAGGTTAAATCCTAGATGTGAAAGCTTTCAACAAGTTCATTACCTAGATGTATACAAAAAAATAGTTACCCAAATATGAACAAAACGAAAAGTAAAAATTAAATTACACGAATGGTCCCTGTGGTTTGGGGTAATTTGTGTTTTTGGTCCCTAACTTATTTTTTTAACTTGGATGATCCCTACTATTTATTTTAGTTGCGCGTTTGGTCTCTGTCTTACCTAAAAAGACTATTGTTCCCTTATTAATTTATTTGTTAATTAGTTTTCTTATTTATGTATTTATTTTTTACATATTTAAAAAAATTAATAGACCGCACATATTTGTATCTCCTCGGATGATCCCTACCGTTTATTTTTTAATTAATTTAATTTTTTTAACTCGGATGGTCCCTACTGTTTAATTTTGTTACGAACTTGGTCTCTGTCTTACCTAAAAAGACTATTGTGCCCTTTTTAATCTTTTTAATTAATTTTCTTGTTTATATACTTATGCTTTATATATTTAAGAAAAATTGGTAGACCCCACATATCTGTATCTCCTCACCATCCCATCTTTCATCATTCTCAACTTCTATTTATTTTCCATCTTTAGTGATATCGACGTCTTGATCATCACTTCTTTTTTCGATCATTCAACTCTGTCAAATCAACACCACAACCCACTAAAGATGAAGAGATAGTAGGTTATGGTGTTGGTTCGCCAGAGTTGAAGTACAAAAAAAAAAAAAGGATGGTGAAGACGTAGGACCAAACGCGCAACAAAAATAAACAGTAGGACCATCTAAGTTAAAAAGATAAGTTAGCGACCAAAAACACAAATTCCCCTAAACCATAGGGACCATTCGTGTAATTTAATTTTTACTTTTCATTTTGTTCATATTTATGTAACTATTTTTTTTGTACACATCTAGGTAACAAACTTGTTGAAAGCGTTCACATCTAAGATTTAACCTGTTATAGCAGGTCATAATGGTCATATGTGAACACTTCCAACAAGTTTGTTACCTAGATATGTACAAAAAAAGATAGTTATCCAGATGTGAACATACCAAAAAGTTAATTACCTTAATAAATCATATTCCCAAAAACCTATATGACAAGATGCTAGGAGTGTTAACACTCACTCTAACCTAAAATACTTGTATAGATTACAAAATTGAAACCCTTGATCGCATAGTGATTTTTATTATTCTTATTATTTGTTTAAATTTTAGAAACAAATTAGAAAAGCAAGCCACGAAGATCTTTAAATATTATTGTAGAACAACATACAATAAAAAAGCGAAGTTCGAATTTATCAATTCTAACACATGACTAAAAAGAGAATCGGAAACAACTAAAATTTGATGAGTAGATCGTTACATTAATATACGACATAGATCTTGCTACCAATTTATTTACCTGTCGAAACAACTTCTTCCTAGCTTGTGGTTTCCAAGTTATAAAACATGCATTAGTTATATAAATATACCATTTTAATAATACTGATTAACTTTTTAAGACTTTCAAATCTTAAAAGAAGCTTAGAAAAACATGGCACTTGAGAACATTTGCAAGGAAATTAGATTTTATTTTTGAAACGGCACACTATCATACTTTTAATCTAATTCTAAACAACACATATGTTTCCTAGCAAGACATGATCTTTCATTTGAGATAGTCACTTATCTCCAGGCCAAAGGCCACACTATCATACTTTTAATCTAATTCTAAACAACACATATGTTTCCTAGCAAGACATGATCTTTCATTTGAGATAGTCACTTATCTCCAGGCCAAAGGCCATGGTTGCAAGGGAAATTAGATAAGTGGTCTAATCATTATAATTCAAAAGGAAAACACCAAAACCAAACTAGAAAAAGAAAGGAATAAAGATCCTAAAAAGGAGAAAGGAGTTTCATTATAATAATCAAAAACGATAATAATGACTTTTCACATATTGCGCATTCTTTGTGCCCGGCTAGACCCTGACCCCGACCCAACATTTGTTTCTGTCCTCGCCCGCTTCCTTTGCTTGGTGTGTGCGGTTATCATCTCCAGCAACTGTCTCGCCTTTTTCTTCCCTCTATCAGAACCATAATCTTTCAGATTCACTAAATACCGTTCTACTCCAAATTTTTTTGCATCATCTATATGCTTTGGATGTTTAGAACAAAGCTGCAGCAAAACTGATGCTGCATTCTCTTGGTTCAAGAGGGATCCATTCCATACAACATTTACCAGGTCATAAACCGGGTCTTCTGCATCTAAAACATCTGCGGCATCATGATGCCTCTTGATCATGTCTAAAAGAACGAGAGCTTCATCCTTCATACGCCCTTGTGGCTCTCTAATATGAATCATCAGTTCGGTAACAATGCCGTCTCTCAAAGCCTTAGCTATGTTGCTCTTATACAAGAACAAGTTATACAGCGCATTTGAGGCGTCCTTTTGACCCCTTTCAGTCCCATTACCCAACAGCCATACAAGCGGTTTTATTCCTTCCAACGAACCAATAAGAAACCTCCTATCATCGTTCACAGCAAGGCTGAAAAGGATCGCTGCACCATGTTCACGGTTTTCGACTGAACCGCTCTTCATGACCTGAATGATAATGGGGATTCCCTCATTAGAAACTATACACCTTTTGTTTGCATCACAGAGAGAGAGGTTAAGAAGAGATATCAATGCATATTCTTGCGTGAGTGGATCCCTTGTTTTCTTCTCCAGAAGTTCCAAGAGTAGTGGGATTGCACCAGCCTCCGCAATGGCTGCACGGATCTCAGAGTTTCTTCTTGACAGAAGCGAAATCTCACCAGCACCAGTACGTTGTTGACGCAGACCGTTTGATTTGAGTTGCTGGATGTATTTGTTTATCAAAACATAGTCCATAGGAGTGGGAGAAATGGGAGGAATCACTCCATTTCGTGATTTTATCCCATTTGTCTCACACCATTGGGTTATAAGGCTTCGTAATGCAAAGTTGGGTATCAGAGTTTGGTTTGTCAAGATCTGCATAGTCGTAGGACAAAATTCATTCCCAGCATGCATCCATGTTTCAATCGAGGTGCCATCAAAAGTCTACAAGATTAAAAAGGGTACTTCCTTGTTAGAATAATGCAACAGATAATTTATTAATTAATTATATCTATATGTACTTTTCAATACAGTTTATGGCATCCCTATATAATGACTACTGATCAAAACATCAACATTCTTATAAAAGCTAATGTTTTAATTACCTGCCCGGATGCAATAATAACAGGATCCTGCATCAACTGAAGCGATATCGGACATAAGAATTCGTTGGGTGTAGCTTTATTATCGTAATTTGTCTCAATTATTCCTTGTCGTGCAGAAATATCAACAAGTGGACTTTCAGTTAAAGATTTATCCAAACTTTGATTCCCACCTTGCACAAAATCTTTGATGAGTTTTAGTACCATTAACATTTTTTCTATTTTTTCTATTTTCTCCGGTGGATCTCCCCCAGAGTTGGTAACCATTTCATTTAGTGCTTGGGATTCAATTTCAATGTAGACGGCATCATTTAGTTCTAAGGTTTCAACCAATCCCCTCAAGATCGCAGGATCAACCAGAACATCAGTGCCCTTGTCATAAAGGATGAAAAGATCTTCATACAGCTGTTTATCAGGTTGATCAATTTTACCATTGGCTCTTTGGAACTGAGAAAGGACAACACCAGCCTGGATGGGAAACATACGCAATATTAAAGCCTTACTTAATTAAGAAGATCAACAAAACAATTTGTATACAATCGATCGCTACTTCTGTAACTTTGTAATAAATTAATACAATGGATTTAAAGATGTAGATAGAAAACTCTTACACATTCTTTAAAATCATAAAAGATATCATGATCCTGATCATAATAAACTCTATGCAAATCTTTTTCCAACAGAGCTATAACCCCCTTGTATTCCCTCATGATTTGGTTCCTCTCCAGAACCTGCTTTGTAAAATCAAAAATATAAATGCTGAAGAAAGTATAGGAACAAGAAAAAGTTATTTATTTATTTTTTTATAAAAGTCATATGTGCACAAATGCATGTAAAGATGACTAATTAAATCAAGTAAAACACAAGCAATTACATATAGAAGATACGGAAATGAATTGAAAAATATCACATTTACATAAAGGGAATGTCCAAGTAAAACCTCTTTTATTAATTTTCAACCCACTGACAGGAGTACAAATCAGTGTGGTTCCAATGATTTAAAGTTAAAACAGAGGAAAGAATTTATGTTTGTTGTTAAAAATAAAAAAAAGAAATTATGGTAACACTGTTTTATGTTAGAAACACATTGGCAGTTAAAGTTAGATAAATAGTATTGAAACACATGATATGGTTCAATCATGCATCAAAGTTTCACTCTAAAGCCACAATGAAAACAAGAGGATTCAATTTCTTTCCAAGCTTGATTGTAGTCCACTTTATAATCTTATGAACAATAACTAGCTCTTAAAGTTACACAAGATATAGAAGACAAAACCCTATGATGAATATGTAAAAACTTTTATAAACCAAAGTTCCCAACAAAAACATTTTCGGCATATATAAATATCAATGCATAGTATTCAGGTATTTTTATTTTATAAAACTTGCAGATATGTTTGTCAAAACTGTAACAAAACTAACCCCAATCTTTACTAAAGCCTAGTTCAAGTGTTTAGTTTAATAATAAGAAATAACAACAATTTATATTATTTTTGGCATAAATCACACAATCAAAACAAAATATATCTAAATTTATTATTAAAACCACAGTTTTAGCATGTGTTTACTTCTCTCTAATGTCTTTCCAATAGTTTGTTTTTAATTAGTACGAATCATGTCCCTTAAAACAAGCTATCAAAACCCTAGATCATATATATGCCAAGATTTCTCACTAAAGTTTCCCTATTTTGCGTCTAGCTTCATCCTAGGCTAGTATAAAAATTTGTAGTTCCAAAAAAATACAAGGTTTCTATTTAGACTCTCTTCTTTACTTAGAATGAAATAAGATTAATTTATGATTTCATCAATTAGCAAAACTCTAATACAAATAGAAGACTTAAATAGATTACAAAATCAATAATTTTGATTATTCTTTTTATTAGGTCACAAACAAATTAGAAAAGTAAAGTCACATAAATATTTTTATATTTTTATAGAACAAGATGCAATCAAAAACCAAAGTTCCAAATCATCAATTTTAGGCATGATTGAAAAAAAAACGAATAGAAAACAACAAAAATTAACGAGTAGATCTGACAGGAATATACCAAATAGATCTTGCTGCCGTTACTTCCTTGTAGAAGCAACTTCCTTGTTGCTTCCAAGTTATAAAAGAGTGAGATCATGGGATAATACAAACTACCATGAACTCCGTGAGTTAGATCTCGTATCTCTTCAAAAAATGGAATTAAAATCTTTAAACTCCGAGCAAGGCTACAGAAAGGTTTTTTTTACAGATAATATGTAATCTGAGATATTTGATATCTCTTTTAACTTGTTAATTATATCATGCATCAACTTGCTAATACATCCATCCTCCATTTCTAGAAAATCAATGAAAAACAAATTGTTTGCAACCAAAGACAAATTTCTAAGGCGTCCTAACAAAATTGAAGAAAGAAAATGGAATCACAATCCACTAGAAACTTAGGAAGGTGTGAGAAGAGTGCAAATACAAACAATGGTAAACTGGGTTTGGGTTTGGATTTGGGTGATTTTTTTTACCTTTAATGTGGTCTTAGTTTGTTATAAGTTTTGGCATTTTGCTATTTCTTAGTTGACACTAAGTGTGTAATGAGCTTTTCAATTTTGTTTTTTAGTTACTAATTATGACACTGGTCAAAAAAGTGGATTTGATGTGACATTTATTTTAAGGTTCATTTTACAAATTTACTATTGATAAAATAAAGTTTTTTTGTTTTTCTTTCCATTTTATAAAAAAGTTATATTTATTTTTTTAACTTAAATATACGACAAATTAAATATCTTTCTATATTTTTTTATACTCTTACTTTTATCTATGTTAAATGGTGACATGTGTTACATTTAATGATAGTAATAATAATTTAATAATTTAATATATTTGTCACATTTAATAATTTAATACATTTGTCACCATTCAAAATAGATAGAAGATAAATAAAATGGAAATACAGAAAAATATTAATTTCTCTTGACATAATGTTTTCTTTCTTTCTCTTTATTCTAAATTACTAGCCACATAAAGTATTTTCTTTCTCTCTTTCTTCTATTAAGATCACATAATTGTAGTAAAAAGTCAATATAAAGGTATGTTATAAATTTTAAAGATTAAACCATATCATAATATATCATAAGTATTATAAAAAGCTTGAAAATAGTTGATATTAAATTTGCAAGAATTAAAAAATTTACAATTTGAAAAAATCAAGTTCACATGTAAATAAATAATATAAGAATTAATTTAATGCATCAATATTTCCGCTTAGTAATTATCTTTCATTGATTGAATTTATATTGTAATGATACAAACATCAAGTTTAGTACATAATACATACAATGTAAAATACAATAGTAAGAAATTGTATATATACTAAAAGATTAGGTTGAACGGGTTGATTATTACGAACATTCAAGTTGGACAAAAAATCAACTAAGGAAAATGGTGGAAGGTATGTCATTCGTGAATATATTTGCATATTGACATGAAATTGAGACGTATGACGCTTTGATTTGTCCCTTCACAACCTTGTCCCGAACTAAATGTATATGGATCACGATATGTTTGGTTCTATGATGTTGAATCGGGTTGTTAGTATAATTAGACTGCACTAATGGTGTCACATTATACAAGGTTAACGGTGTTGGTAGGTTTATGAAGTTACATAGTAGATAAGGAATCAACCATGTTTCAATACCATTGTTTGCAAAGCCATGATACTTAGCTTCAACACTCAACTGTGAATGTCTTTTAGATGACCTAGATAAAAAAAAATGTGTATGAGGAAAACACAATAACCTAAGGTGGAACCTCTAATTTTTGGGAAGCCTCCCAATCTACATTAGAGAGACTTTGAATCCTCAAGATATCAAGGAAATAAGCTACATATTGCATGCATGTGGTAGCACCACATATGTAAATTCTAGTAACATAAAAGTTTTAACAATGGACGGTAGGGCCAAGAGCATTGATCTGGATGTGGGTATAGAGTGTAAAGGCATCATTGTTGTTGATGTGGTAGCAAGTAAAGGGTAGAAAAATGATGATAAAGCCTACGTGACATTGGTAGTTGGTGTCAACAAGGTGGCATTAGGGAGAGTTAGTTGGGTGAGGAAGTGTTGGAAGTGAGTGGAATATATGTTAGGTTCACCAGTATCAATGTCTAGAAATGTATAATAGATTGTTTGTTATTGTGTATCATGGAATCGAACGCGAACAAAGTTTTATCAAATTTACATAAATTGAAATGATGATTATATTAGTAGTGAGATTTAGATATTAATATCCTCGATGGTGGGAAGGGTATCTAGGGAAGACACACGGAGTAGTACAAGGGGTAAGTTTGTGGGTGGTCACGATATGATGGTAGAAAAGGCGTCCATAAAATTGTAAATAATAGGATATTAATTAAATATGTAGAGATATGTAAGGCATCTACCCAATAAATATTAAAACATAAAGGTATGGATTATATTGTTGAATGTGTAATGTCCCAAAAGGAAAACGCATGACATTATTAGATAACAAAAAGGCAATCGAATTTGAGATTGTATTAAATTTGATACATTGATAACCTTGTTTTTGACAAATCTTATTGTTACCAATTGTTGAAAAAGTGAGACTTTTTTTTGGAAACAGCCAATAATATATAAATCAACGCCCTCGCCTAGCAAGTAACTAGACAAGAGCAAAACGGGAACAAAAAGACAGTGAGTTACAAAGAGGATACGAGAGAGGAATTACACTCCTACGGTTACAAATATCGCCTTTATCTGTACATTTAAGCCATAGGAAAACTAGGCACTTGATGTTATAAACTCCTCTTGAGGGTGTGATGAAATCCCCTTCAAACAATGTTTCATTCCTTGCCTTCCATAATATTCACAGCAAACCATAATAGATAATAGTAAGTTTGAGTTTATTTAGGACACCCCCACCCTCATGTAGCTGCGTATTGGAGAAGGTCACCAACATTATGTATCACGATTTAGTCCAAGACATACCATTTGAAGATCGTTTCCCTAACATAACTAGCAAATGGGCACCTAATAATGATATGTTATGTGCATTTTGAACCGCCAATAAAAACCCCATATATGATAGAACTCAAGTGAATACCCCCTCTAATGCAGTGTTGTTTTTTGTTGATAAAAACCGCCAATAATGTTTGTGTCCCTAATTTAACCATCTGTTTGAAAATGTCATCGACACGGAAACCAAATGATTGAATATCTTTCATAGCCCCCACAATATTATTCCATACTATAGTGATAGACTTCTTAGAGAGATAATCATGCAGTTTATTAGAGAGGTTATGTATACATGATATCACATGGATCCATAGCGATGATGTACATGTTTTCATTCTCCAACACCATCTAAAAATTAAACCAATGTTCAATGCCCGAATGGAACATACCCCTAAACCGTCACGGTCCATTTGGGTAATTACTTTTTCCCAGGAGACCCAATGAATCTTGTTTTTTTCCTCATGTCCTCCCCATAAGAATTTCCTTCGAAGATCTTCAAGTGTTTCAAGCACTCCAATCGAGGCTTTAAACAAAGACAGGTAGTATGTGGGTAAACTGCCTAACACTGATTGAATTAGTGTTAATCGTCTTTGATTTCCATGAAGATAACTTTGAGTGGAATTTGTTTATAATCAGTTTCCAATTTCTTACCAAGTTCATATTAGCCTTACATCTAAGAATGTTATCCCAGTTCAGCGTTTCACAGTTGGAAGCTCCAATTCCAAAGAAAGCAAACATGCTCTGTTGGAAGCGTTTCACTATTGGACCCCTAATATAGTTATGATGCTTGTGTTCCGCACACCTGACAATGAAGAAAGCAAACATGCTCTTCTAAATATTAATGATAAAAAAAAAAGCTTATAGCAACGACATTCATTATTCCTTGGTAAGAAATCCTTATTCATTAAATGCATGTTTTAAGTAACGTCCAAATAATTCATAATGAAAGTTTTCAATATGGAGAATCATTAACTATAAGAATCAAACATTATTTAATGGTGATGTTTTCATTAGATAACGTTACATATTAAGAACTCATCCGTACACAAGATCTTTTCTCCATACACACCAATATGTTTTTTAAAATATTGTATTGTACAACTCTACAAAGCATAAATTGTTGTGTACTGAGAAATATTATTATGTACGAATCACTACCATTCCATATTATCATACGACATCAAGATCATGTGATGTTTCCATAATATTTAATTTTTATAGATATTAATTCAACAATAAAATGAATCCTTAAATTAACCTTCTTGGAAGGGAAATTATGGATAAGAATCTTCCAATAAACTCGGGCGCATGTGTGATTGAAGAATTCGAAGCGTCAAAAGTTTCAGAGTTTGCTCTACATCGTGAGGAAATCGAACAAATTAATGGAATTATAGTTATGATTCCTATTTTTTTAGTACATCAACCAGATCCATGGTTCACATAAGCCGAGTGACGAGATAAAGGTCATATGCGATGTTACTATTACAGAATATGAACACGTATTCTCATTGCCTTCAAAGTGAACATACAAAATTATATATATATATATATATATATATATATATATATATATATATATATATATATATATATATATATATATATATATATATATATATATATATTACATTGGGTTGACCAAAGAGCTTTGATTGATAATGAACTATGAACAGACATACACAAACATATACATATACACTAAAATCCCCCCACCCCCACTCTGGTTTTATCGGGTGGAGTGACACGAACATTTAAACTGGAATGAAAATCATGAAATAAAGTAGTTGGAAGGCCTTTAGTGAAGGTATCTGCATATTGAGCTGTGGATGGGACATGAAGCACACAAATGTGACCAACAACAAGTTTGAACAAAGTGGATGTCATTCTCAATATGTTTTGTTCTCTGATGTTGTACTAGGTTGGATGACACAAACACGACATTGATATTATCACAGTAGACAAAAGTTTCTTTCTCGGTAGGAAGACATAGATCAAGAAGAAGATTATGTAGCCATGACGTCTCGATAACTACATTAGCAACACCGCGATATTCCACTTCTGCATTGAATCTAGAAACAATACCCTGATGCTTAGAGGACCATGAGATAAGATTGTCACCTAAGAAATCACAATAACCAGAGGTAGAGTGGTGAGTAGCTGGATATCCGTCCCAATCTGCATCAGAGTAAGATGTAAGGGAGGCAGTAGTCAATCTATGAATCTAAAGTCCATGATCAATAGTGCCACGAATATAGCGCAAAATATGCCTGGGAGCATGAAGATGTTGCTCATGTAGGTCATACATATATAAACATATATGTTGAACTGCTAAGGCAATATTTGGTCTAGTAAAGGTTAGTCGGCCATGTGCAATTTTGCGACTTTTCTGCCAGTCACGCTACAACTCGACGAGTTAGCACATCTACTCGATGATTCACTAGTTAATTCTATTTGCAAGTTCGTGATTTGACCACATTTGGTACGGGGGTTGGTTCTTTTCTTTGGAAGATCATTTTCCGAGCATTTCCAAGAGTTTTTCCCTTATAATTGGAGCTGTACCACACGAGATTTTGACACCCAAGACATGGATGAGTTGTTCCCATGTCTAAAGTCAATTGAAGATGGAGCTTAAAGATAAATATCAAATTCGCACTACTATCCCAGGGGAGTTTGTTCCGATTCTCTCTTTACTTTTATGTTCTTCATCATGCATAACATGCAATGGGGACATTGCATAAATTAAGTGTGGGGTAGGGGGTTGGTTACATTAGTTGAAGTTGAAATTTTAGTTAAATTCTAGTTAAATTTCGAAAAAAAATTGCATTAAAAATTGTTAGGGCTAATTTAGAAAATTTTGATTCCATGCTAGTATTATGTTTGATGATTCTTTGAAGACTCAAATATTTAGTTGAGCCTATATATGTTCTAGTGCATTTGTGGCCCCCTTTATTCTAGTGAAATCATGGGACAAAAACACAACATTGCTTAGTTTGAGGAATGCAATATGTTTAGCATCGTGTACTTGAAATGTATCCAGGAGAACTATTATCTCTAACCAATAAAGGTTGAAGTTGAGTACCCCTGCTTAAGCATGTAGGTATTGAGTGAAAAAAAATGAGATACATGTTAAAAAAAGAGAGAATTACAAGAAAAAGTTATAAGAATTTTGGAGCAATCAAAGTGAAGATCAAAAGATCAAAATTCTGAAGATCAAAAAGTTAAAGATACCAAAAATTAAAAAAGGTGGTGAATTCAAAGAAATCGAAGATCAAATATCAAAGAAGTGAAGAATTCCAAAGAGCTCCATAGTGGTATCAAAGAGTTGTAATTTTCTAGATTATGTATGCTTGGTTTGTTGGACCAAAAATACTTTGAGGTTAGGAAGTTTTCTGCGGATGGATTCGGAGGGATGCATAAAACGAGAATATTTCAAAAGAAGTGTGCGAGTGTTTATGAAGATTTTTAGTATTTAAAATTGAGGGGGTCATTAGGAAAAGTTTTAGACACAAATGCATGCGTTGCGGTCTTGGCATAATGGTTGGGTTTGATTGGGATTGTTTTATGTGACGCTAGTATGTTTAAAATTCAGTTTTGCTTGGGGGGCAAGCAAAAGTCAAATGTGGGGTATTTTGATATGTGCATAATCAGTCATATATTTTGTGTTAAATATTTATATTTTTTTGGCTATTTTATTGCAAATTATGAACAAAAGGTACTTAAATATGTTTAAAATGTATTTGTAGCCTAAAATATGAGCTCGGAAGCGAAAGGAGCAGAAAAAGCTATAGGAAGCTCAGGAATTGAAGAAAGAAAGAAAAGAAAGAAAAACTCTGAAGAACTCAGTGAGTTGGGTGCCTACACGCCGAGTAGGCTCGAAGATTCGTGAACAAACAAGAGTCCTTATTGTATACGGATATTAAATGGTGGACTCGCCGAGTCAGTCTATTGACTTGACGAGTAGCCTCTGTTTTCAGCAACTATATAAAGGGCTTTAATTCACGAATTTGGGACTTCTCTCTGGAACCCTTGAAGGAGAATTTACGATTCAAACTGATGTTGGAGTTTTGAAACTCGAAGATCAAGTCTAATCATTCGATTTTGGGGAGATCAAGGCAATTCAAGCGTACTCTTTACTTAATCTTTTGTTTAAACTATGTTTGCATCAATTGATTTCATTTTTGAATTGTTTTCTGCTTTAATTATGAGCTAAAAACCCATAACTTCTGTTTAGGATAGATGATTTTATGAACATGGTTTGATTTTATAATTGGATTAATTTAATTTGGTGATTTTTTTTTTGTTAAGCTTGTTAAAGAACCTTATATGTTAATTACAACTATTGTCTGTTAATTAACCAGCATATTAAGTTGCATGAACATCTCTTAATTGCTAATATCATATGATTTATGTGAAAACATTGTTATATGCCTAGGAATAGCGAACGTTAAAATAGGGTTAACTAGAAAAAAGGAAAATTAATGTGTAAGCCTTGTGTGACGATCCATCAGCAAGAGGTTAATTGAATTAGTAATTTGATTAGCTACTATAAGTCTTACTTAACCTAAATCAATAAACTAGAAAATCTATTAATTTAATCACTTGATCACTGCTTAGATTTATTTTTTTTCTAAGGATTAGTAATAGCACCCATGAACCTAATCACACTAATCGGTAGCCAATGCCAACTAATCCGTTGCACTTGTCATAAAATCAACCATAGGAATAAACGATTCAAAACTTAAACAGAAGTCCTTCCCATTATTGAATTTAGTTGATTTTCATTTGCTTAGCAGTTAGTTGCATAGTTGAGTATTAAGTAAGTACCTAAGTTTCTAGTCTTGCAAAACTAGAGAAAACCCTTTTCTTTTATTGCTAGCTTTTAGATAATATTAGTAATTAGCTTTATTGTCGTTCCCTGTGTTCGATACCCTACTTTCTAAACAAAACCACCAATTGACAGGTTCACTGCCTTTTGAGTGTTTAACCTATACAAAAAAGTAGGATTAAAACTAGTGCATTCAACACACATCAAGTTTTTGGCGCCGCTGCCGGAGAACGGTTCTAAAATTAATTTTAATTGCTAGTGTTATCGATCCTTTGTGTAAGATTTTCTTGCACAAAGTTACTACTTTAGGAAAAGTGTTTGATTAGATTTAAGTTTTAGTTTCTTTTATATTTGAAATTTTCATTTTAAACTTTTTCTGTTTTACCTTTGAACTCGCCGAGTCCATTCTCACCGACTCGACGAGCCCAAGCCAATTTTCCAGTTTCGTTTTTCAGTTTATTTTGTTCTTTGTACGCATTTTTCTGTTTCTTGCAGATTGTTTATGACCCGTGGATCAAATTCATCATTGATTCCACCACTTGAAAACCCAGAATCATCGTTTAGCAAGAACAAAGACAAGACCGAAGAAGATACTCCAAAGAAGTCACCTTTTAAGAGTCTTAAACCGGTTTTTGGCAAGAAGAAGGGAAAAACAGTGGGGGAATCCAGGAACACAAAAGAAGACACCAAGTACGAGACCAAGAAGGAGGGAAGTGTTACCGATTTCGAAGAAAGTGATCACGAAGAAGAACCCGACAACACCATGGCCGACATTGCTAACCTTTCGATGGAGGCATACAAAAAGAGGATTCGAGACGACACCGGTCCAAGGCTTATGCAACCTGCCATACCCACCACTGCCACATTTGAACTTAAGGGGCACATCCTTACTGCATTGAAGGAGATTCCTTTCACCGGAAAGGATTATGAAGATGCATACAAGCAACTTGATGAAGTTAATGACATCGCCGACTACTTCAACATTCCAAATGTACCTAGAGAGACAGTGTTATTGAGGATGCTCCCTGTTACTTTTAAAGGGGCTGCAAAGGATTGGCTTAAAGCACTACCACCGGGAGAGATTACTACATAGGCTAAGATGTGTAAGGAGTTTCAGGAGCAATATTTCCCACCATCTAAAATTGCTAAACTCAAGAAGGCCATTGCCAATTTTGAGCAACAAGCAGGAGAGTCTTTATTCGAAGCATGGGAGCGCTACAAATGTCTACTAAGGAATTCCCACAAAATGACCTCAATGTGCAACAATAAGTGTCAACCTTCTATGATGGAGTAAATGTAACTACTAGACAACTACTCGACTCTCAAGGCCCTCTAACGAATTAAAATTCGGCTGAAGTTAAAAGACTCATTAAAGAATTCTCTAAGCACTCTAGAGAATATCATAATCCAATGCATGACGCAACTCGAGGGGTGGTGAACTCTGTGAATGATAGCATGGGAGCTGATGGCCAAATTGGGAAGTATGGAGCGAAGGATGACTAAGATGGACCAATCCATCCATGCCATTAGAGTGGGGTGTGAAAATTGTAGCGGACCTCACCTTACAAAGGATTGTGATCTTGATGAAAATGGGAATCGGAAAGCGCAAATTTGTTACTCAAGTGGCGATAAATACGATGAACATTAAGGAAGACCAAGGAAAGAATGGCTACCTTATGATGATTACAAAAAAGCTAAGGAGGAGAAATATAAAATGAAGACAAGAGGTTTCTTCCAAAAAGAGGAACCAGTACAAGAGAAGAAGCTAGATTTTGAAGACATGCTCAAGAGACTTGCAGCTGCGTCCGAGAAACGACACAACGAAGCTGATGTTGCAACAAGAGAACAACAACTCATGATGAAAGAGCAATAATCTTTGATGAGAAATTAGCAAGCTTCCATCCTCAACATTGAAAAACAGCTAGGCTGACTTGCACTACAAATAAACAAGAGACAGCCAGGTGCGCTTCCTAGTAATACCGAGAATAATCCGAAGGGCGCACATATAAACATCGTAACAACTATGAGCAGGAAGATTATTACTCCTCTGACCCCTATTCAGAAGGAAAATCCGAAAAATGTACAAGAGGAAGAGTCTGAAAACCAAAAATCGCGGAAACCCGATGCGACTCACCGAGTCGAAGACATGGACTCGACGAGTCCCCCGCCTGAACAGAATAATATACCTTTTGTTAAACCATACCAGCCTCCATTGCCATTTCTAGAACGAGCTAAACAAGATAAGAATGATATTGATTATCAAAAATTTCTGGAACATATCAAAGCCCTTCAAATCAATATGCCCTTCATTGAGGTGGTTGCACAAATGCCTAAGTATGCCAAGTTCTTAAAGGAGCTTCTTACAAATAGGAAGAAGATGGAAGAGGTGCATAAGGTGGTTCTAAATGAAAATTGTTCAGCCGCTATGTTGAACAAATTACCTAAGAAGAAAGGTGACCCGAGTAGTTTGACCTTGCCTTGCCAATTCGGGAATTTATTAACTGTCCATGCATTAGTTGATTCGAGGGAAAGTGTTAACCTCATGCTATACTCATTCTCCAAACACATGCGGGTGGTGAAGGGAGGGCCCCAATTGGTAGAAAACAACCCACAACCCCTTGGGGTTATCCTGCACTTGGAAAAAGAAGTAGAAAAAGCAATAAATATAGTGATAATTTGATTCTTCGTCGTCGTAGTAAATAGGAGAGAAAATAGAATTTCTTTCTTCGTCTTTACAAAACAAAAAATAGGAGGAAGTTGTGACACGTTCACTAAAAAATCCGTTTGTAGCGAATAATTTATTAAAAAAAATAAATAAGCTTAACACAAAAGCCTAAAAAGAAATAATAATATCTGGTCTGGGGCATCTACCATTATACCCATAATGGTCGGCCATACTATTGTATCCATAATGGAAAGGAACATTTACCTATTTATATAACAGATCGTATGGTAGGACACAAATTGGGAGAATTTGCACCTACTTTAAATTTTCGAGGCCATGCAAAAAGCGATAATAGATCGCGTCGTTAAAAAGCGTTTGTTTATGTATAATATATATATATATATATATATATATATATATATATATATATATATATATATCACTGATTAGTAGGAGGCAAACTTTATGTTAAATAAGAGAACAACAGAATTATACACTTTAGGTCAACATATATCTATGTCTGCTCACAAAGCGCGAAGGGTAATTGATCAAATTTGTGGGCGTTCCTACAAAGAAACACTTATGATATTAGAACTCATGCCTTATCGAGCATGTTATCCAATTTTTAAATTAGTTATTCCGCAACAGCAAATGCTAGTTTCAATATGGGTTCGCATGAAGTAAATTTAGTCATTAGTAAAGCTGAAGTAAATGAAGGTACTATTGTGAAAAGATTAAAACCTCGCGCTCGAGGGCATAGTTTTGCGATACAAAAACCTACCTGCCATATAACTATTATAATGAAAGATATATCCTTAGATGAATATATAGATACTGACTCTATTATATGGTCACAAAAATCTAAATCGAAAAAAAAAAAAAAAAAAAAAAAAAAAAAAAAAAAAAAAAAGCATACAACTATGTCATAGTATGATATGTATAGTAATGGGGGACCATGGGACAAAAAATAAATCCAATTGGTTTCACACTTGGTACAACCCAAGGTCATCATTCCTTTTGGTTCGCACAACCAAAAAATTATTCTGAGGGTCTGCTAGAAGATAAAAAAAAATAATAAGAACTGATATCCAGAATTATGTAAAAAATATATGAAAACATCTTCTGGCGTCGAGGGAATTGCACGTATAGAGATTCAAAAAAGAATCGACTTGATCCAAATCATAATCAATATGGGATTTCCAAAAATCTTAATTTAAAGTCAACCCCGAGGAATCAAAGAATTACAGATGAATTTACGAAAAGAATTTCATTCTGTAAATGGAAAACTTAACATTGGTATCACAAGAATTGAAAAGCCTTATGGAAACCCTAATATTTTTGCAGAATTTATAGCGGGCCAATTAAAAAATAGATTTTCTTTTCGCAAAGCAATGAAAAAGGCTATAGAATTAACTGAACAAAGTAGATACAAAAGGAATTCAAGTGCAAATTGTAGGACGTATCTACGGAAAAGAAATTGTGTGTGTTAAATGGATCAGAGAGGGGAGGGTTCCACTACAAACCATTCGAGCTAAAATTGATTATTGTTGCTATACAATTCGAAAGATCTATGGGGTATTAGGCAACAAAATTTGGATATTTATAGATGGGGAATAATAAACCTTTATTCCTTTTGCATTCTATCTAGCGATGGAACAAGAAATGAGAAATCCGTTTCTTCTTTTTATTTTGTGTTCAATAAAAAAATGAACAATTATAATTCTATAGGGTTGAATAAAAATTCAATTAATCTTTTGATAAAATTGTCATGCTTAGTGTGTGACTCGTTGGTTTTTTGAGGGTTTGTATAAAAAACCAGCCCCACGGTATAAACAAATAACTATAGAAGTAATAACCAACTCATCACTTCATATTATCTGGATCCAAAGAATCAGTCAAGATATGATATATTGTTCATATTGTTGTAGCAACTGAAATCTTTTTTTATTATTTATTAAAAAATATGCTTCTAAATTGTCAATCGAAATACAAAAGAAAGGGTATGGATAAATGGAAGGATGAGAGAAAGAAACAAAAAGAATATTGATGATATATAAGTCCAATATGTAAGGTCTATGAGTCATCTCAGAAAAAGTTGTGTAATAAAGCATCAATACGGATTCATCATTAACATTAAATGGATATGCTCATCGAAAAAAAAATAAAGAGCTTCGAGCCAGTAAAGGCTAAGAATATTGACTCATGAACTAATAGCTCCATTGTAGAATTCAGGCCTAACCATTAACTAAGAAGCGATGGGAACGAATTGGCTAATAAAACGGTGACATTTCCGAGAGGGATATACGAGGATCTATTAGTAAAATTTGACAAATTCATGTTTCCCACAGACTTCATAGTGTTAGACATGGAAGCAGACCCTCAAGTCACGATTATACTTGGAAGACCCTTCCTCAACACCGCGAGTGCTATAGTTGATATGAGAGATTCAAAACTTACCCTTCGGGTGGGGGAAGAATCAGTTACATTTGGAATAGATCAAGCCATGAAGCATGCAAGGTGTAGTGATGACACGACGTTCTCGGTTGATATGTTGGAGGAGTTAATGGAAGAGTGGAAGGAAGACAAACCAAGCAAGTCCACCATTACTTTTGAAGATGAATTTGATGCTTAAAGAGATGTGTTGGAGATAGAGAGACTGCGTGAAGAAGCCGAAAACAATGAATTGAACAGAAATGTTGGAAGCTCGACTCGTCAAGTAGCATCCTCTGACTCGACGAATCCGTTTGAGAAAACACGACCATACGTGAATTTTTCCCTGGACTCGACGAGTCCCCTCACGGTACTCGACGTGTTTAGCATGCAGAACACGAAATTAGAGATGAAAATTCTACCTAATCATCTGGAGTATGCATTTCTTGAAGAAGGTGAACAAAAACCTGTCATTATAGCTTCATAGCTTCTGACCTTACTAAGGGGCTGTTTGATAGCCTCTTAATTGAAAAATTAAGAGGCAATATCTGAATTTTTAAGATTCATACTGTTTGGAAGGGTATGAAAAAAAGCCTTTTAGTTCTTTAAAAACCTCTTAAAGTTTCAGATGAAATATTACATCCGAATTTAAAAAAAAAAAAAAAAAAAAAAAAAAAAAAAAAGACGTGTGTGGCCCTTGCCCTAATAAAATTTTAGCCGCTTCTTTTTTCCTTTATCGACCCTCATCCCGTTTCTTCTACCTCTTGGTCTGTAATAATCGTTGGTGTGCTCCCCACCGCCATTGATGAAGTTGATGCCCGTTTGGATGCCTCCGCCAACAACTTCGACTATTGCAGGTAAGGTATCTTCCCCCCTAAAAAACCACTCTTAGCATATACATCGATTTCTTCATCTCATTTCAGGTAAGTCGAAAATTTGAGAGGATTTTGTCGCCGGTTCTCCATTCTCATCCACCTGCTACATCCCTCGACGTTTGCCCTTCCTCCTAGTGAGTTCTTGATATCTGATTCACAGTAAATACATACATTTGTTCTTTTTTATTTTTCCCCTGAATTCGGTTATAAGTTCATATATCGTTTTTTTTTTGCCCTGATTTCGACTATAGTGCATAAATATTTATATATCTGTTCTTTCTTCTTCTTATGTAATTTAACAATGTTGTGATATTTTTGTTGATAAAATATGAAATCTGATAATATTGCTGAAATCATATGTTTGTTGTTTGCTTGATGAAATCTAAATTGTGATAATGTGGATAAAATCATATGCTTTTTACTTGTTCTTTTTTATTCTGAAATATGATAAGGTTTTGTTTATGAAGTTGTATGCTTTGTTGCTTTGTTCAACATAATGGTAGCGAGTTCAACTTGTTCATCAGAAAGAATGCAAACAAGACAACAAGGAACAAGGATCATTGCTTTGCCATCGCACTTGATCGAAAAATAGTAACGACGGTTGGGGGAAATTCACCTATCGATGCTTTTAAGTGCCAGTTAGTGTAAGTATGATGTGCTTTACTTCTATTATACTTATATACATACTTAATTTAGTGTTTAATAGATTAATTTTGTTGATTTTTGAATTATAGTTGCAAACTCTTTTGGGATTCTGTAACATCAGACACAATATATAAAATCATAATCGATTAAGGTTTCTTCCATTAAGTGATCAACAATATGAAGTCATAAGCAAATGCATAAAGTTGAACAACCCACACGTACTCTTTAACGATGGAATGGTGCTCTTTTTTTAAGCAATCGGACAATTGCGAATTCAGTTAGTTTTCTATATTTGTAATTTTAAAATTGTATGATTACTTATTGTATGTCAAGCGAAGTATTTTACGATAGGGGAAGAAATAGCAGGGAAACAATTGCTTCAAGATGTAGCTGATCAGGGGCAGTTGGATGCGATCTTCGTTCTGGGAATGATGTTAATGGCTGAATGCATTGAAAGGAAGCAAGAAGGTCTGATCGTGTTAAATAATGCCTACGTTAATACTAGAAGAAGTGGGAATCTAAGACATACTTGTAACAAGGTTCAAAACCACTTGGTAAAGAGATCAAAGCATATAAAATTCCATGGCTTACATAGAAGTTGTGCAAAGCATCCTTCTGTGAGCAGTTATGGAACAGCTTTTATGTATCAATACAGTTGGTTGCTGAATTGTGAAATTTGCTTGTGGGATGCATGTTTTTTAAGTTTGTTAGGATGTTTGACATTAGTTCGGAGTAGTTATATACATGATTGTTGTTTGATTCACACAATTATTGATGCATATTGTATGTGTATTTTGGTGTAATGGGAATACATACTTTTAACTTTATTAAATGTTAATATATATATATATATATATATATATATATATATATATGTTATTTTTGATATGTATGTTATTTTTGTCTTTTTCATTTTACTAACCAAAAGCTCATTGTGACCTATTTGGATAGATTTCAAGGGCACTTTGGTTTGTTTTCAATCTCTAAAGTGAAGACATTTTTGCTATGGAAATAAAAAAAAGTGTTTAATCAAGTCGTTATTAAGGAAAATATTGTATATATATAATTTATATTTTAAGTAGCTCTATATCTATAGTTATTATGAATGTTATTTAAATTTATAATTACCCGTATACTACATGGGTTTTAACCTGATATTGAATAATATCGACCCAATAATTTGACCTAGTATTCATCCAACACATTGAAATCAAAGGTTGTCAAAGGTTCCCTAAACGATACACACTTTGTTTGAATATGTGTTTTGCAAGTGTTGATCTCAATTAAACCATTCTACTAATATTCTAAGCCATTATCCAATTATAAAAGTTATTCAACCATTCAAATTAGAAAACTTTGAAGATTTGTTAACCATTCGGTCATTAGCTTTGTGAAACGAGTCGTTGTTAAGGTACCTTTGCGATGTTTGTATGGTAACTATATATTTACTTCAAATGTTATATATGAATTCAAATCAACGTTAATGAACATAAAATATTATGTTATTTAAATTTATATGTTACTTTACAGATTAAAGACAATGAACAATCCAAGTAGAAAGTCGATGTCTGAAAGAAAAGATAATCGTAGTTGTGTATCTCGTGTTTTCGTACAAGGAGTGAAAATTTTTATAGATTTTGCTACCAGTCAACATAGGTTCATGGACGAATATAAAATCAAATGCCCATGCATGTCGTAATGTACCATGTAGAGAAGTTGATACTATTAAGCATCATTTGTACAAGTTTGGTTTTGTTGAGGAATATTGGTTTTGGGATAAACATGGCGAAACATCAATTGTTGATGACAATACGTTTTTAGGGGTGGATGATTCAAATACAAATTTTAGTGAAGGTGCATGTTCTTATAGAGAAATGGTTATAGATGCAATGGCTCCTGATTTCAATAATAGTGATCCGGAAGAGGAGCCAAATGCACTAGATAAAAAATTCTTTGATATGCTAGATACAACCGATAAAGAATTGTGGCCTGGATGTAAAAAAGTGTCACAACTATCTATTGTAGCTAGACTATTGAATATAAAATTAGAGTATCGCATACTTGAGCAAAGTTATGACGCTATCTGCCAGTTGATAAATGATGTGTTACCGGAGGAGAATAATATGGTAAGTAGTTTATACGAGAGCAAAAAGTTAATACAAGCACTAGGTTTACCTATAGAGATGATTGACTGTTGCAGGTCTGGATGTATGATATATTGGAGGCAACACAAAGATCTTTGTCGGTGCAAATTCTACAATGCAGATAGGTACAAACGGTCAAAAAATTTGGCCAAATGTACTCGCGTATCCTTTAAAAAATGCAGTACTTTCCTTTGACTCCAAGGTTAAAGAGATTGTATGCTTCACAAGCCACAACCGCTTCCATGCGATGACACTCCGAGAATCATGGACAACGCTGGAGTAATGTGTCATCCATCCGATTTAGAAGCTTGGAAGCACTTTGACAAAAGTCATCCTTCATTTGCAGTAGAAGTACGTAATGTAAGATTAAGCCTAAGTACAGATGGGTTTGCACCACATGGAGCATTTGGAAAACAATATTCATCTTGGCATATTATTATAACACCTTATAATTTGCCACCTTCTATGTGCATGAAAGAGCCTTACATGTTTTTTACTGCACTTGTGCCAAGAACGTCAAACCTTAAGAATAAAATAGATGTATTTTTGCAACTAGTTGTTGCAGAGTTAGAGCAATTATGGGAAGAAGACGTAGTAACATATGATATATCTTTAAAACAAAATTTCCATCTTAGAGCAGCTTTGATGTGGGCAATAAGCGATTTTCTAGCATATGCAATGTTGTCTGGATGGTCTACAGCAGGTAAGCTAGCATGTCCACATTGTGGGAAACATACACAAACATTCAGACTAAAGAATGGTAATAAGATGTCATGGTTTGACTTTTATAGAAGGTTTCTACAGGTAAATCACTCATATATAAAGGATAAAAATAAGTTTAAGAAGAATCGTGAAGTGACAGAAGGTCCTCCTCCAAGTAAGAATGGTGAACAAACTTTAATGGAGATTGAACAATTAGGTTTGGTAAAAGTGACTGAACTAAATGTTGATGATGTAAACAAAAGATGTGGCGATCATGGTTGGAAAAAGAAAAGCATATTTTAGGATTTACCATATTAGAAAACAAACTTCATTAGACATAAATTTGATGTTATGCATATTGTGAAAAAAATGTATTTGAAAACTATTTTTACACTCTAATTAAGTGTTTTACCATTATTCATATATGCACGTAAGATCCCGATAAACAACAAGTCTATATATAACCTATCCAAAATGCCATTCAAAAAAGTGTAAGTCCCCAAAAATGCTTGTGTATCAATCAGATTCGTTTGATGGTGCGGAATCCCAATCAAACAGATGATGTCAGATCAAATAGAAGAGAAGGAGAAGAAGAAGATGATGAATCTTGTATGTATTGATATGAATGAAGATCCGGATACAAGATTCACACACACTAACACACATTCTCTTTTCTCTCTCTCTCTAGAACACCTTCAAATGCACACACTTAAGCTCCTCTAGTGTTCATCATCCTTTTCCTCACACCCCTCACCCCTATATATATACACACGGGAAACATGGACCGTAAACAGGGTTTACGGCCGTAAACCTATTTACAGTCGTAAACACTTATATGATATTACATAAAAATACAATTTCCTAGAAAAGCAAAGTATAAACCATAATATTGACTCAACAATCTCCCCCCTTGGTTTATAGCTTTCTTTTCTTTTCTTAAATGACCCAACAAGCTCCCCCTAAAAAGTTGTTGGCTTTTCTTGTTAATCTTCATTAGGAACTTGGCTTCAACATTAATCTTCAATGAATGACTTCATATTGAGCGGTTGGGCTTTTCTTCAGAATTTGGCTTTGAACGCACGTCGGGTGAGGAGGCTTGATGTACTGATTCTTGAAAGATAGCGCTTTCATCTTGAGAATCTTTAGAGAGAACATCAGAGATAACTGAACTTCTAGATCACTTCAGCAGGTACAAAGATAGCAGCAGACTGATTGAGGAGGCTTCAATGCAATCCGTCACATATTCTTCAATTTCAGCTTCACCTTTCTTCTGGGGTTGAAGGATTGAATGTTAAAAGAATAATCTTCATTTCTTGCTCCTTCGAATGCGAATTCTTCGATGCTCACGGATGAATCCTTGGCTCAGAAGTCTTCGACACAAACTTCATGAGTCTTATATGTACCTGAAATCACTTTTCAAGACAAAACAAAACTAAAAGAAAGCTTAGCACAGAAACAAAAATATTTTTGGATTTTTTTTTTTAATTTTCTTGAACAAGAAATAAAACATAAATAACACTTTTTTGGATTTTTTTTTAATTTTCTGATTTTTGTTTGGTTTTTTTGTTTGGTTTTTTTTGTTTTTATTTTAATTTTTAATTTTTAATTTTTAATTCTCCCCTAATATTTAAATTAGAAGAAACTATGAACAAATTTAACAAAAATAAAATGATATCTAACTTTAAGAATGATTTGGGATCAAAGTTTTTGGACAGCCTTAATCCACTTGTCGGTACACTTCATATTCACATCTTTGTCTGGTCGATCGTCGGTATTGTGGTCCACTTAAACACGAAAAATTGTGACAATTTTAGGACATACTAATAATTCTAAGACAAAGTGATCCTAAGTTCCTAGATATTATATATGATCCTAAGTTCCTAGATACTATATCTTAAGGACCATTCAGCTGACGACGACCAGGGATATTGTTGTCCACCTAAATTGAGCAGCGAGATCTATAGACAATCTTTGAGTGTTCAATTTTAATTGTACTGGAACATGTTTCCCGCTTCCTGATATGCCCCGGTAATCAAGGACTTCCAGAGTACTCCTTACATCGGGTGAGCAGACAATCATTAGGAGAGAGGATAGATTCAGATTATTATCACTTATAGTTTTTAGAGGGATTGACAAGTAGAAGGTTGCATATGCTGTGTACCAGGTCGAATTGTTAGTCACGCAAAGGAGACAGCATATGGCTAACAGATAAGAAGAATTTCATAGATTTAATATGCAGAGAAATAGATTTGCATATGTTGTAGTCCAGGTCGGATCTTGAGTCACGCAAAGGAGGTAACATATGACTAACAGACAGATAGAAAAGAAAACAATTTTCTACAGACCTAATTCATCGGAATTTACCAGTCGCCCCATCAATACCGGAATTAAGGACATAATCCGCACATCGAGGAAAAGTTAATCTACGGTTCCAAGTACGGGTTTATTTAATGTGACGAGTGGATTCCCATATATATCTCCCTGCTCAACCTATCCAAGCGTCGTATTGTCAGGCTAAACGGATCTAACTAGGTCAAGATTTGTCAAGTCTACAGATTTCCTAAGTTCATCTCTGCCTAGTCATGTCCATTTAGAATCTTTTGTGCCTACCGACGCATCAAACCAGAGCATAGACCCTTCAACTTTGGGTACGTTACGCAGACTTATATTGCCTGTTATCACTTGATAATATCACTTCCCAGAACATCTCCCTCAAGCACATTCCATTAACAACATATTTTTTGATTTTCTGATTTTCTAATGTTTTTGGATTTTTTAAAATTTTCTAATTTTTGTTTTGTTTTTATTTCTCCCCCTAAATTTGTGCATAGGAGAGAATGACATGACTAAAATGCACAAATTTAAACTATCCTAAAACAAAAATTTGTCTTTAAAGCGAATCAGCTTAAGAAAAACTCGGGAGTATAGAGAAGAAAACTCAAACCGTAAGTCACCGATTGAATTTGCATCCAGAAGGACACATTCTCCCAAACAATGTTCTGAGTGTTGTACAGTTGAGAGATGTCTCATATCAAGTGTCAGGAACAGCCACTACCAACAAACCGAAGTCTGATGATATGCCTCCATAGCTGCTCCGACACAGAGCGGGATCAGTTGGTCTTTGGAACCCAGTCCATTTTGAAACTGGGTTGACCTTTTTCATCCTTGCACGGTACTCTCTCCCATGACATATCCTGCTTATCACAAATAGAAGACGATGAAATATTAGAGTCATTAGTTGATTTGGGAGAGTGAGCCTTTGGAACCCATTTGTAGTCGGGTTTGACCCATTTCTTTTCCGATCTGATGGGTGGCTCAGTACTTGATTTGGAACTTGATGTCGGCCGTTGAGATGACTTTGATTTTGGCTTCACGGGAGCATCTCTTGGATTGGACTTCTTGGCCGACATTCCCTTCTTGCCCTTGGGATTCGGATTCTTGGCCTTTTGGGTTTGATTCTTGGCCTTCTGCACGTTCCAGTCATCATGGTCTGAATGTGACCTTGAGGGGTTTCTTTTGGAGTATCTCCCTCTTGGCGCGTTCTGCCAGCCTAGTGCATAGTAGGGAACGTATGTGCGATTTGGACAGTTTCGGGCAATATGACCAGGTGTTCTACAGTGAAAACAAGTCTTTTTCTTCACTGGGAAATTGTTTCTTCCTGCCCCTGGTGGCGTATCTTTGCCTTGTTTCTTATTGTTCCCACAAGCATAATTGCAGGAGGCACTTTGTTTTACTGAAATTAGTGGCCTGTATTTTTCAACAGCAGGTTGATCAGAAGCAGTTGAGTTCGAAGCAACAGATTCAGAGCTCAAGGAGATGTTTGTTTGTTCAATGGTGTTCTCCATGTTCTCATCCTCTGCTACTTTACCTGCACATAAAGTAGAAGCATTAGTATTTTCAACTTGAATACCTCCTGACACAAATCCAGCTGGTTTTCCATATCGAAGATGTGCCTCCCTATCAATTTCTTCCTGTGTCATAGGGATGGATGTGTAGTTATAATTGAAAGGTGGAGGAACACTATAATACCCTAGACCCTTATTTTGATTATCTTTGAATTTTAATTGGGCTTCAAATAAGGACTCGACTGTCTTACTTGACACAGTATAATTTTTGAAACTAACATCTGTTTTTCCACACTTAATTTTCAAAGCGTCAAGTTCTTCGGTTACGACATTAAGTTGTCTCTTAATATAGTTATAAAGTTCACATTTTTCACTGTATTCTGTTTGAATTCTCTTAAAATCCTTTATTTTTGTTTCTAACGGGGCCTTCAGGGGTTTATGTCCTTTCCTGAGTTGATATCCTTCATATCTCAGGTCCTCAACTTCTCTTTTTAATAAATCAATTTGTTCCCGAAGAAATTTAATCGTATCTTCACTACATAGTGTACATGAAACTTCACATGATTGAGAACATAAAACTTCATTGATCGAGAGGTTTGTGGAACTCATTGTTTTTCCACACTTCAAAGCGTCAATTTCTTCAATTATATCAGCTAGACTAAGACGATTGAGATCTTTTGTCTTCTTGATGACAGCCACGTTCATATCCCACGATTTCGGAAGTGAATTCAATAGTTTTTTGTTTATCTCAGATTTGGACAAGAAGATCACAACTATATTCATCTTAGTAGTGAGTGTGGTAAATCGCTGCAACTGAGCTTCCAGGGTTTCTCCAGGGATATAATCGAACATGTTGAAATTTTGTCTTAACATATCCTGACGACTCTCTTTCATGTCTTTAATTCCCTTGTAGACCTCAAAAACCATTTAAAAACACAACTAGAAGCCAAAATCAAACTTAAAAGTCAAACTTTAAATTCAAAAATGTCCTTTGACTATAAACCTCAAAAGTCAACCTTAAAAGTCAAATTTAAAAAGTCAAACTCAAAAGTCAAACTTGAAAAGTCAAACTGAAAAACTAAATTTGAAAATTTAAAAGTCAAACGAGAAAGTCAAAGTTTAAGGTCAAAGGTCAAATTTTAAAAGTCAAAGTCAAAAATTTAAGTAAAAAGTCAAAAATAAAAGTCAAAATTTAAAAGCTATAATTTTTTTTTTGAAAAAGAAATTTAAAATTGAAAGAAATTGATTTTTTGGGGGTTAAAAGTGTCAAATTTCGAAATTAGCTGCTACAGGAAATGGTTTTAAGTTAAAATCGAAAGGCATGTAACAAGTTGCTGGTTGGTTCAACTGGTAAGACGTGTTGCTGATGAATCAAAGGTCATGAGTTCGATCCCCGGCACCCCTGAATACGCCTCTGATTATTTTTAATGTGCGAAGACGAAGACTGCAGCTTGTTGAACGAGCTGCGAGACCGAGGCTCTTGAACGAGGCGAGCTGCGATGTGCTGATGTGAAGCTTGGCTTGCTGCTGCTGAGAAGTGTATAAAGTTTAAACAATCAAACTATTTAACAAGTTCCCTTGTAGCTTAACTGGTTAAGGCGCATGGTTTAAAGTGTTGGAGGTCCTGAGTTCGAACCTTGGCACCTCTAAATCCTCTTTCTTTTTATAATAAAGAGCTGTTGATGCGAGGGCGAGGCCTCAAACTCCGGCGACCGCAAACACGTTCCCGGCCGTAAACTCCGGACCGTAAACCCTTCAAAGACTGTAAACTCTTCAGAAATCATTGTTCTTGACGAAAAACAGCGTTTTTTCAACCTTTTTGCTCCAAAACTCGATCAAAAACTCGTTTTTAGGAAAACACGAAGAACAAACCCCCCTTATTTTTGCGAGATCTATCCAAAAACACAAGAATCTTTCCAAAATAAGATCAAATCGGCTCCAGATCTGACAAAGATTAGTGATACAACCAAGCTCTGATACCAATTATAAGTCCCCAAAAATGCTTGTGTATCAATCAGATCCGTTTAATGGTGCGGAATCTCAATCAAACGGATGATGTCAGAACAAATAAAAGAGAAGGAGAAGAACAAGATGATGAATCTTGTACGTATTGATATGAATGAAGATCCGGATACAAGATTCACACACACTAACACACACTCTCTTTTCTCTCTCTAGAACACCTTCAAATGCACACACTTAAGCTCCTCTAGTGTTCATCATCCTTTTCCTCACACCCCTCACCCCTATATATATACACACGGGAAACATGGACCGTAAACAGGGTTTACGGTCGTAAACACTTATATGATATTACATAAAAATACAATTTCCTAGAAAAGCAAAGTATAAACCATAATATTGACCCAACAAAAAGTGAAATTATATAGTGTATACTTTGTCAATGGTTACAAGTTTCACACAGAAGCTCATAGTCTAAACAAATCAACAACCAATAGCGGATTGTGTGTTAGTAGCCAAGGAGGTGATTATTATGGTAAGGTAGAGGAAATTTTAGAAGTCAAGTACCCTGGTTACCCAATTAAAACCACTGTTTTGTTTAAATTTCATTGGTACGATCAAACACCTAACATAGGAGTTAAGGTTCACAAACAATATAACTTGGTCAAGATAAATGTCAAAATAAAATACAACAAGCTTGAGCCATTTGTTTTAGCCATGCAAGCCACTCAAGTGTGTTACATTCCTTACCCAAGTTCGAAAACAAACAACTCGGACTGGTGGGCTGTATTTTAAGTTAAACCTCATGTTTGGACCGATGAAAATCATCCTCAGAAAGGCGTTGCTTTCCAAAAAGATGAAGTTGAATCAAATGAAATCATTATACCAAGTGCAGCCGATATATACAATTATGATGATCACGAAATCTCAATTAGCAGTTCAGATAATGAAAATAATATTGATGAAGAAGGTGAAATTCATGAGGACGACAATGATGTTATTCCTGACAGCAATGGTAGTTATGAGTATAGTACATCAAGCAATGAAGAAGAAGAGGATGAAGAAGAAGATGAGGAAGAAGATGATGACTAGATGTTTTTGTGTTTAACGTTTTTTTTTTAGATGAAGTTAATTTGTAATTTGGTTTAATATCAATACATAAATGTAAACTAGGAAGAAAGCCCGAGCTTCGCCCCGAGATGTTTTTTTGTGTTTTTTATGTCAAAATGTAAAAGTATTGACTGTAAGGCCCAAGAGTGTCAAAGCGGCTAAAGAATTGTGGAAAAAACCTAAATGTTTTTCGTGTATATTGTGTCAAATGTATAATTTTTTACAATAAGGACAAAAAGTGTCAAAGTGACTAAAAAATTATGGCAAAAATCTAAAGTTTTTTGTGTTTTTTTTTTACCAAAATGTAAAAGTTTTGTTTCCAAGGGCCAGAAGTGTCAAAGTTACCAAAAAAATGTGGCAAAAATCTTAATGCCCAAAAAGTTCCTATTACTAACTCTTTTGTGCTTATATATATATATATATATATATATATATATATATATATATATATATACACACACACACTAATGTATTACATTATAGATTATGATATATATGTTATTTTTATCTTTTCCATTTCAACAATCAAAATTCCACTGTTACCTATAAAAGGTTATAATATTTGAATAATGTGTTGTGACACAAATATCCTTAGTATTCACATATTTTGAATGATTTCAAGGGCACTTTGGTCTTTTTGCACTCTAAAGCGTTATGCCACATATTACCAATTCAAAAACATTTCATTCAAACCATATCTTACAAATTTCATTGATCATAATAATAATTCATCTATAGAATAAGAAAATTAATTAAGCATACAACATCCTAACAAATGTCGTCACAAATTAGCTACGCGTTTTGTCCCATAGCAAAACAAGCAAACAAAATCATATTCCATAGCAGAATTCCCTAGCAAATACCTACGAATGGTACGTCCATAGCAATTCAACTGTGGAATTGGTTTCCGTCACAAACTTCGTTGTATAGTAACCACGATAATGAATTCCATAGCAGCAGTACAACGGAAAGTGATTTGGTAACAAATTTCGTTGGAAAATTGCTACGAATTTTTGTTCCATAGAACTATCGGTAGCATAATACCAACGGATATTGAGTCGGTAGCATTTTCCCTAGCAAGTCCAATTCTCGCTACCAGAAATAAAATTCATAGACAATGTGGTAGCAACATTATTATGGAACGACATTCCATAACACGATCCATTGCAGATTAACAACGAAAATACGTTCCATAGCAACCTTCCCTAGCAAAATCGCATTTTTCTTGTAGTGACAAAGTCCAATAGAGAATAAAAATTGGGTGCAGGTTTGAGCACCACCATCAATTAAGAAGTCCAAGAGGTTGTTTAACAAGTTAAAGCAGAGCACCAAAAGCCATATGGAATTCCAGAAGCTCCAATGGAGAAATACGCACAAGTATACTTGGACGAAATTCTTGCAAGACACGGTGTGCTACTAAAGATTATTTTCGATCGTGATAGTAGATTCACTTCTCATTCTTGGGCAAGTATGCAATGTGAATTGAAATCTCGTTTCACTCTCAGCACAACCTATTATCCCCAAATAGATGGTCAGAAGGAGAGAACAATCCAAACAGTAGAAAATGTACTGAAGGTATATGAAGCACTATATGGGCGTAAATGCCGTACTCCATTATGTTGGCATGTTGTAGGACAAAAATTCCTTGGTGGTCCTGAAATGATTCAAGACACCACTGACAATATTCAAATTATATGAGAAAGAATGAAAGTGGCCCAGGATCGACAGAAGTCCTATGCAGTAAAGAGAAGACGACCCATAGAACTTCAGGTGGATGAATTCGTAATGTTGAAGGTATCCCCATGGAAAGGAATTATGTGATTTGGGAAGAAAGGAAAAATTGAGTCTTAGAATTGTTGAACTTTTCAAAATCTCTAGAGAATTGGTAAACAAGCATATCGCTTGGAAATTGCCTGAAGATTTGGCAGGTATTCATGATGTGTTTCATATGAGTGATATGCATGAATGTTTAACCATATATGATGAAACAGTTCCGTTATCCAAGGTGAAACTGGATAATAAATTAAGATATGTAGAAGAGCCTAAAGAGATTGTAAACAAGCGAACGATTGATCTACGTGATAAAGAAGTAGAGTTAATGCTTATTAAGTGGAAACACAATCGATGCCCAAATTATACTTGGGAAAGTAAGAATGAGATAAGAACGAAATATCCCCATTTGTTTAAATCGTTGTGATTTCGGGGACGAAATCCTCAAAATGAGGAGGTATTTGTAACATACACGTTTAGTTATCGTGTTTTGTTAGTTTAAAAATGAATATTATTAAATAGTATATGGTTTTGAGCATTGATTTCTAACAAAAAAAGTTTTATTATATTTTAAATAAAACTATGTTTAGAATCATTTGAGAAGTATTGGAAGTCTTATGAGATTCCAATCAACAGTCAAATATTGAAATTAACGAAAATGCAAAATTTAAGTTGGAAATAAGTAAAAATAATGTTATTGATAGTTGTAAATTATCTCATTAGAAGCATTTAGGCGAAACCTCACTAAAATCCGAGTTATAATGAAGAAGTTATGACTTATTGAAGTTTCGCGACAGAACCGGCACGACGCCATATGACGTAAAAAGTGAGTTTATGATAAACTACTTTTTAGCCTTAGTGATCTAAATGAAAGTCGTAGTATTCGTTAAACCTAGAATTTTCATAAAAAGAACGTCCAAATCCGACATCGTATGAGGAAGTTATGATTTTTCTAAGAATCGGCATAACAATACACAACCTGAAACTCGAAATAAAGATCGAATGATTTTTAGCCGACACAACCTAAACGAGAATCGAAGATCTTGTCAATAGTAGTATGACGGTAAAAAGACAGACGAAAACAGATGTCGGATGAAGAAGTTATGAATTTTTAACGGACTTTTCCTGTCCCGGCCTGTTAAAAATATAAATCTAAAAATGAAGTCAAAGTTAGCCGGCGGAGTCTAAACAAAAGTTGTAGAACATAGTTTCACCTATGTGTGCATATAAAGAACGTCAAAAACGGAGCTCGTATGCGAAAGATACGAATTTTTGAAGTTTTGGGCACAAACTTCGAGGTTGGTCCGAAGCTGTACGCCCAGCGTACTTCGCACGTATCCGATCCGGAGTCAGCCACGTCGCCCTTTCCTTCGCATGAAGACACCTATCACCCGTTGATGACACGTCCGAGACCCGGAAACCTAGCAGGTGTCATGCCTCGTACGCCCAGCGTACTCCGAGGCTTCGGCTACCTATAAAAGGGGTGCGAGATCTCCGAGTTTAGTTTACATTAAACCTAAGAATATAACATTAAATATAACATTATATCAATTAAAAAATTTATTAAAAAAATAATAAATATCAAATTATAACAACAAACTATGATTAAAAAAAACCCCTTTGATTCTTAATACATCACATTTAAATAACCAACTGCATTTGGATCTAAGCTATCAAATGAAAACAAGAAGTATCCATTCTTATGAGGCATGATTTCACCTTATCAACATGTTGTTGCACCTTGTCAACATTAACACTTTCATTGTGAGTTCATATCCAATCCATTCTTATGTCCTGCAATGCACAATCTATTCTTGTGAGGCATGATTTCACCAATCAATGCATATTACCTTTTTGTCTATCATAGTTTGTACGCATAACCAATCCATTATTATATGTAGCATACATTCCAGCAACAACAGTAAAACCCAATACGTATTGCTAAAGTTTTAATCATGAACCCATAAATACCAATACCTCATTTTGATAATCAAGACTAAAAGATTCACTCAGGCTATTGATCGAACACTTGGTGGGCAGATGGTTTCATACACTAATTAAGCGATTTCCTAATCATATAAACCACCATACACTATAATTGGTAGCCAATAACAATTAATCTATCATAAATACAAAATAACCATAGGAGTGAATTGGTTGAACCTAAATAGAAACATCTTTGTCAAATTTGGTGAATTAGTTGTTTGCTTTAGTTATTTAGTTAATTAAGTGTGCTTAAGTTTCTAGTCTTGTAAAACTAGAAGAAAAACCTTTTACTTTTATTAATTGCTTAGTTAAAACTAGCCATTAGTTTAATTTTCCGTTCCCTGAGTTCGATACCTTACTTACTAAACTATACCACTAAAAGACAGGTTCACTGCCTTTGTGTGCTAAAATTATTAATAAAAAGTAGGAATAAAACAAGTGTATTTATCACACATCAAGTTTTTTGGCGCCGTTGCCGGGGAACGGTTCTAAATAATTAATCTAATCCCTAATTTTTTCGATCCATTGTGTGAGTTTACTAGCACAAAGTTAATTTATTGCAATTTAGTAGTTAGAAATTAGGTTTTAGCATCTGATTTAGTTTTAAAATTAAGTTTAAAATTTCTTCAAAATGACACTGATACTCGCCGAGTGCAGTCGCACCTACTCGGCGAGTAGCAGCGTATTTGGCAGATTAGTTTTCGAATTTTTTAGTATATTTTTTTTGTTCTTTTTACGTTTTTATCTTGTTTATTTCAGGACTTTCATGACCAGAGGATCAAACACCCCGCTGGTACCCCCGTTTGAAGATCCCGAATCTGCATTGAAAAGGAACAAAGGAAAGGACGTGGACAGCTGAAGTACACCAAAGAAGTCACCTTTGTCCAATTTGAAGACTGTTTTTGGGAAAAAGAAGAGCAGCAAATCAGGAGTATCCAGTGCCTCTTTGACAATCAAAGACCCAATTCAAGAAGATATCGAGTACGAGACCGAGGAAGAAGAGGAGCCTACATACGAGCACAAAACCGATTCCGAGAAAGAGTTAGCTTTTTTCCAAAAATTTATAAGGGAAGAGAATTTTCCAAATTTCTAAATTACTTATAACATGAAAAAAAAAAACGATAATTATTGTTTTCCTTAATTTTGCATTTATAGATTTTTAAATACCTTACACAAGCCCACGCCTCTACTCCCAACCCTAGCCCAATCCCAACATCCACCCCCATTCCCTCCAAGAATGTTGCATAATACTCGAGCTCAAACAATCTACCCACATCAACCAGATAAAAGCAAAGTTGGACACATGAGAATATGAGATCACACCATTGCTACACAACAACCTAAGTTGTATTCACTACGACACCACCTCACACCCCATAAACAAAAGATCAATATTTTCAACATGATTACCACACAAAATGACACATAATGAATCCAAATATACACCCATGTTAATATACATAATTTGGTTGACACCCAATCACGCAAAATTCTCCGTAATCAAATATGGAGTTTTTAAGGACATATTTACTACACCCGGTAGAGTTACCACTAGAATAGCAATCACGAAGCAAACTATATTTTTCAATTTCAAGCAAGAAAAATCTAGGATATTGATCCTTGAAAGAGATATCACTAATCCAACTCCCACCCAAAATTTAGTCAAAGAATTATCACCTACTTTTTTTAGATATTCAAATATAGGACAATACCTTGATTGTTTTCTTGAATTGATAGCATATCTCCATCATTATTTTTGCAATAAATCTCGATTAAACATGAACAAACTTTTAATATTTTAATCCAACTTTTTCTTTCGAATTCAAAACTTTAATCCATCTTACCTATCAAATTTTCTTTTTTCGACACTCCCTCACATAAAAAAATAAAAAAAATGATACCTCAAGGCTCAATCTTTCCAGCCGTCTTACATCTTTATCCAAAACTATAAAGATAAACATTATATTTATAGTGATTATAAAAATCACTAAAAATATAAATTGAAACATTATATTTATAGTGATTATAAAAATCACTAAAAATATAAATTGAACATATCAATAGTTATTTCATGTTCATTAATCTATATCAATAAAATTCTTAATCGCAAACTCAATGTAGTATCAATGTATCATCAATCTTTTCTAACTTAACAATGAACTCTTAATTGAAACCCTGCAAAAGTATTATTTTATGCAAATATTTGTCGACCTATGTACAAATAGAATGAAGCATCATTTAATTAAACACCGGTTTTCTTGTATTAAAAACCTGCAAATTTTTACTATTATTTTATAAGAATATCTGTTGACCTATGTACAAATAACAAATGAAACATCATTGCAACAATACCAACAATAACATATATTTATTCTTCATCGAAATTACAAAGGCGATATACCAATCCTGCTACGCATTTCATCGAACACATGGTGGACGAATCAAATGCAAAAGAAAACAACATTATACCAGAATTATCGACACCCACAACAAAACATAACCAATTAGACTCAGCAATATACACCCATAATTATGTATAATTTTGTAGACGGTGGAATTTCTTTAACCAGAGATCTCAATGGACTTCACATCGGGCTTCTTCACTTCTTCTTTGGGGACAGTAATTGTGAGCACTCCGTTTTCCATGGCTGCTTTCACCTGATCCATCTTAGCATTCTCCGGCAACCTGAACCTTCTTGTGAACTTCCCGCTGCTGCGTTCCACACGATGCCAAGTATCGTTTTTATCTTCTTTCTCGACATTTCTCTCGCCACTGATTTGTAGGATCCTGTCGTCCTCCACCTCCACCTTGATTTCTTCTTTCTTGATCCCAGGAAGATCGGCTTTAAACACATGGGCTTCTGGGGTTTCCTTCCAATCTACACGTGTGTTCACCAAGGCAGAGGTTTCACTTGAAACATGATCTGACGAAGATGAAATTGGGAAATCTTTGAAAGGATCCCAGATGTCGAGTGAGAATGGGTCGAAGATGCTGCTTCGTCGGCCACCGAAGAAACTTGGAATGATCGACATCTTCCGACGTTTATTTGAAACTGTTGTAACTTGAAAGTAGAATTTGCTTAGCTTGATTGACTGTCTGCGATTTTGCTGATTTATCAACGTTTATTTTGATTCGTCACTTCCGACTGGGATTGTGATTTATACTTGATTCAGAGTATGGCCGAGAAATTTCTGGATATGGAAACACGAAGAAACTTCCCGATACTTCTAGTTTGTATTTTTCTTTTAGTCCAAAGTCCATTTGATGTATACTTGTATAGTGTATGTGCTATTTACTTTTTAGCATAAATCACATCCAAAAAAATAATAATGCTTTTTATTTGGTTTTTATTTTCCTGTGCTAATTATTAAATAATCATATCAATAGTGTTTGTTATATTTTTTTATTAAAACCATTATATTTTTTATTGAGATTTTACTGCTTGGTTATTTCTTAGACGTTAAATATAACATTTGGATTTTTACTTTTTGTACAAGATATTGATATGTTATTGGATCAAATTTTAAAAAACATAATAAAACTCGGGAAGAGTTCTGTAGTTTACTTAGAACTTTCTTTTTTGTTTCGTTAGTTCAAAAAATATGAATAATTTTTTTTTCTTGGAAATCTATAAATTTCTAGTTCTAATGTCCTAAAATCCTCGACTTTTGGGTTTTGATATTTTAGACTCGAAGCTATGAAATAGACCTAGAGATAAGGTGAGAAAAACCGACCCACAAATTCCAAACTTAGTTATCATACATGGACTTGATCTCGCTGTTCATTGTCTCTTTCGACTTGACAGACTCAGTGTAACATCCACAGAAATCATGCAAAATTTAAAACTTTTTAAAAACATTTAAAAAACCATTGATTATTACAAAGTGTTTTCAAAATAGTTTCATATCAAAGTTCCTAGAAATCATAATCATAAATCGAGGAAGTGTACGGTCACGTCTTCGCCTTCCCGCGGTCATCCGTTGTACCTGAAACAATAATCGATAAATGTAAGCTCGGAGGCTTAGTGAGTTACCCCCAAAATATCCATACTAACAACAATACACATATAATAACAAACAACATACTATAGGTCCAATCATCCATCGTGATGGAATACCTCAGGCCCCTCAACCATCGGGTTGGAATGCCAACATACTATGAGTCCAATCATCCTCGGGATGGAATACTCTCGGCCCACAACCATCGGGTTGGAATGCCCACACACAATACATACATAACAGATACTATGGGTCCAATCATCCATCAGGATGGAATACCCCAGGCCCCTCAACCATCGGGTTGGAATGCCAACATATTATGGGTCCAATCAACCATCGGGTTGGAATACCCCATAACCAGTCAAACATGTGCATCTATATCAAATAATCATATAACAGCCTATAGAGACAACATACTAGGGTCCTATCATCCTCGGGACGGAATACCATCAACTACCAATCAATCATGTGCACATATAACATGTAATCTCCTACCAGCATACAAACAGTCAGACCAAACTACATGTCACTAAGCATACATGCCCCACAGTGTAAACAATCTGAGGCTAAAGGATTTGATTCCACAACGGTTAGACTCAGACGAGAGTTGCGAAGTAGATCCCAACCCTTCAGTCTAAGATCCTTTAAACCATGTAAGCTAGCACGTACATATAGTCATACAGACCTAACAGATCACTGATCATAACATCATCCTAAACCAGAATACAGATCTAACATAAAATCACAACATGTAATCACAAGATAACTAAGATAACAATCCAAAGGGTCGGCCTTGGCGCCTTAGACCCTTGAGTATAGTGAGGATAACTCACCTCGTAATGTCGATCTGAACTGAAGAATCAAACTCCCGAATCGTTGTCTCACCAAAAATCCCGAACTATCCAAAATAACGAATATTAAGTCAATAAATGGGAATACTAATTTTACCAAGAGTCCCACCTATAATAATAGTCCTTTTTGCCTTCCCTCTAATTTGGGCCAAGGCCCAATACCAAATCCATGATCCACAAGTCCACATATGCAAGGCCCATTATTGGCCCAATTTTCTAATTGGGCCCAACTCCCTATTTGGGCCTTATTCTAAGATTCAAATTCAAAAATGGCCCAAAACACTATTATTCAGAAAGCCCAGCAAGGCCCAAGTCCAATTAGTCCAAAAGCTGCCCAATCCCGAAGCCTAACTTGTCGAAAGCCAACCAGAGGACGTATGTGAGGCGTACTCCTCTGGTACGCTGAGCATACTCTTCCTAACGTTGACCACCATCGGGGTGGTTGACCCAGTATGCTGGGCGTACAGGATTTATGCGGGGCGTATGCGGGGTTTTGCCAAAACCCTAGTAAGTGTTTAATAACTTAGCACTTAAGACCCTCTCTAAGGTCTCAAACTTTAACACTTTGGACGTCCATAAAGCTCTTAACACATGGTCTTAATCCATTAAGACATTTCTACTACATGCATGGGACATCCTAAGCTATTAGAACCTCATTTTTATCACTTAGGACCCTCTCTAAGGTCTGAAAGGACAACTCATCTCGTCCAAATCATAACTTGCAAAAAACTTGGGACTTTTGTGACAAGAAATGGTTCCATAAAGCTAGCATTGCAAGATCTATATCATAAAGCATAAAGTTTGAACCTTTTTACCTTTGGAGCTTCTATAGCACAAGGAAACTTCAGATCTACAAGCTTGCCTTCCTCCTCCAACTATTTGATGCAATGCCTTCACCTTCAAGAGCTTAAAACACACACTAACTCACACTCACACATAAAACTAGGGTTTGGGACGTTTCTAGAATATAGAGGCTAGGAATGATGAGAGAAAATGAACCATAATGATGTTTATATAGCCCCCAACCCTAAATATTAGGGCTTCCTTCTTACATGAGTACGCCCAGCGTACATAAGTGTACGTCCAGCGTACTAGGGCGCGCCTAGTACGCTCAGCGTACCCTTATGTACGCGCAGTGTACTCCTCCTGGTCCCAAAATTGCAACTTAGCCCTTAGGCTTTTCATGGCTTTACCCTTCCATCCCCATGGACTATAAATGAAAAATCTTGGGATGTTACACTCAGGGCCCGCCATTGCTTCCTTATAGTTAGAAGGCTCATACAAATTTATCAGTGTACTATCACTGATAAACGTATAACCATCTTAAGTAATATGGAAACCATAAAACTCAGGTGGCTTTCTCACTTTACTGGAACGCCTAAGAGATAATGACTCGTCAATTGGTTCAACTGAAATTTCTTTCTCAGGTTGAGCCCTAGCATTTTCAGAGGTTCCTTCATCGTTTGACTCCTAGATTTCTTCAAGATCAGTTGTACTCCCACTATCCTCTTTGATAACTTTTTAGATATGCTCAAATGCTCTACTAAAGCATATACACTCGTAGGCCTTGATTTTGAGAATTAGGAAATATGTTATTGACAAATCAAGCCGAAAGAAAAAAAGGTATGCTCTGCATTGGATTATCAAGACAACAAGAATACCAATTACCATGATTCTTTTATTTGCTTTCAGACAAGCATTCGATTTTTATGATTTTGAATTCAAGGTAGGTTGCTTTCATTACTTTCTTTCTTTTATTTGCAATGATGAATCATTTTGTTGTTTTCTTGCACTTTTTACTGATTGTATGATTAAATGTCTCGGCTCATTGATGAAGAGCCCGAAAGGGTCGTGGTTGTGGTTGAAAATTCAAAAGAAGCCAAACTACTAGGGATGATGTGTAAACTATGAAGCTTATATGGAGTACCTTTATTGTGAATTGATATATAGGTTAGATGCCTGAGTATGCTTTGAATGACCTTTAAACTGTTCGACACATTTCAATTTTAGCTTAATATTCTAATATTTCCATTTTGACCCTCAAATGTAAAAGATTTTTATCCAAAATGAAATATTTTGAACATAATTGAGTCTAATATTTGAACATGATATTGAATCTTTTTAGTCTACATCTAAAATGAGTCTAATATCATCAACTGTGGTTGAAATCTTTAGTTTTTTTTATGTATTTACTCCTGGTTTAAAATCTTTCATGAACAACGTAATCATCCTCACATTCTTCAACTATAGATTGGCAACACATTTTACTAGGCGCAACAACATAATTATCCTCACATTCTTCTACTATAGATTAGCAACACATGTTGTAAAATTCTTGGTGGTCGACTTCAGCATGATGAAAATGGTATTATTGTATTTTACAAAACCATCATTGGTTCCACCGATATTTGATAATATGTCTCTAAATATTTTATGCTTCAAGGGTTTCTTTCAATTTTATATTATAAACATTGAACTTTGAGAAATTTATCCAATAATATATATATATATATATATATATATATATATATATATATATATATATATATATATATATATATATATATATATATATGTTCAGGTTTATTTGAGACCATTCTAATTTTGTGAGACCGTGAGACCAAATCTAAAAATAATTTTAAAATCCAAAATAAATGGAAAAATCCAAAAATTCTTTTTTTAAATGTTATTTTCGGAACTTGAATTAACTAAAAAAAATATAAAAAAAATAAAAAAAAAAATCCGTTTTTTTTTTTGAAAAATACGTGAAATATTCTAAATAGAATATTTCACTGACATATTCTAAAAAATAATTTTAAAATGCAAAATAAATGGAAAAATCTAAAAATTCTTTTTTTAAATATTATTTTCGGAACTTGAATTAACTAAAAAAAATAAAAAAAAATTAAAAAAAATAAAAAAAAAATTCTGTTTTTTTTTAAAAATACGTGAAATATTCTAAATAGAATATTATACTGTACATATTCTAAAAATAATTTTAAAATGCAAAATAAATGGAAAAATCAAAAAATTCTTTTTTTAAATATTATTTTCGGAACATGAATTAACTAAAAAAAATAAAAAAAAATAAGCAAATGCGTCTCACGGTCTCACAAAATATAAGTGGTCTCAAATGAACCTAACCCTATATATATATATATATATATATATATATATATATATATATATATATATATATATATATATATATATATATATATATATATATATATATATATATATATTAACCTAAAATAACAAACTATATTTTTTAAAGAGTAATATTATATAAACAAATACTGAGAAAAAAATAGTAACTTATGCTAAACAATAAGATAAAAATCTTTCGTACACTATCTTTAATTTCTAAAATCAAAACGAACATTTAAATATTTTAGTTTGACAAATTAGGAATTTGAGAAGTTTTAATATGAACTCAATTGTTTAATAATAGTTAATTTAACATATACGATGGGAAATTAAAAACTAATTTATCCTTGCTTTTCGTAACTTTCTTCATACTTCCGTAGCTATTGATCTGATTATTGTTGGTTAGTTTTTACGAATGATGTGATTATTTAGATAAGTGTTTTATTTCAATAACCATTACAGCTGAAATTTAACTAGAATAAGGTTGATATAACTTAAAGATGCAGCAGTTTTTCATGCTAATATTGATAAAACCGATCCTTAAAGATGCAGCAATTTTTTATGCTAATATTGATAAAATCGATGTTAAATTTTTGTTAATTTGTAGCTGTGTATGTCAATAAAAATGAGTTAATTACGAGATAACAGGCGCATTTTATTCTTTATCGAAATTACAAAAAAGGTATTGTTCTTCCAGGCATTTCATCAAATACATAGGGGACGAACCAAACACAAAAGCACATTACACCAAATTCATATAGAACATCCTGGACTGTGGATTTTTTTAACCAGATATCTCAATGGACTTCACATCGGGCTTCTTCACTTCTTCTTTGGGGATAGTAATTGTGAGCACTCCGTTTTCCATGGCTGCTTTCACCTGATCCATCTTAGCATTCTCCGGCAACACGATGCCAAGTATCCTTTTTATCTTCTTTGGGGATAGTAATTGTGAACCTTCTTGTGAACTTCCCGCTGCTGCGTTCCACACGATGCCAAGTATCCTTTTTATCTTCTTTCTCGACATTTCTCTCACCACTGATTTGAAGTATCCTGTCGTCCTCCACCTCCACCTTCACTTCTTCTTTCTTGATCCCAGGAAGATCGGCTTTAAACACATGGGCTTCTGGGGTTTCCTTCCAATCCACACGGGTGTTTACCAACGCGGAGGTTTCTCTCGAGACATGATCAGACGAAGATGAAATCGGGAAATCTTTGAAAGGGTCCCAGATGTCGAGTGAGAATGGATCGAAGATGCTGCTTCGTCGGCCACCGAAGAAACTTGGAATGATCGACATCTTCTATGTTTATCTGACACTGTTGCAAGAAGAATTCGCTTAGTTTGATTTGTTGGGATTTTTGCTGATTTTGATTTGGCATTTGTTAATGGGTTGGGATTATATATTATATGCTTAAGAGATGACGAGAACTTTCTGGATGGCTCCTTACGATCGATAATCGTTTGCAGGCTTGGAGAAACTAGAACCTTCTCCATTCTTCCGTTGCAACAGGAAGGGGAAGCTTTGCAATACTTCTATCGAAAAAATTATATAAATAGTCCTGCTATTAAAAGTCAAAAAGACAAAAACTCAGTCTTTTGTAAATCGTTTAACAAATATAGTCCATGTTGTTTCAAAATTTGCATGATTATGTTTGCTAATACAGTTAGTTTTAGTCCCTTGAGGATAATTTGGTATTTTCAAACATTAAAGACCCAGTTTGTGACTCTGGGAAAAATAGAAACCATTTATGTAATTTTGTCTGCATTCAGCTTTTTCACAGTTTTATTTTTTAAAATATCATTTTGAAACATTCATTTTGGACTTTGAAAAAATTTATTTTTACTCACTTATTTATTAAATTTTCATGTTTATCAACTCGTAGTAGATATTATTTAATTTTCTATAATAACTTTTGTTAATCAACCTAAAAAAAATTAATTTTTTACATGCTTAATTTTCTATAGAACTTCCACTCGTTATTCTTTTTAAAAATACTTATTTGTTTTTTTATACATGTATCGGTTTAAATTTGAATTTTTTATGTTTCGACGTAATTTTTTTTACGTTTTTGTGCTTAATTTTATGTATGTTTCCTACGTATTAGTCGGATCACATATAATAACATTTGTCCGTTAGCTTAAAAAGAACGTATATATTTGAGTTTGTCTACATTTTGACATATTATTATTATTATTATTATTATTATTTACTTTTTATGCTTAATTTTGTCTACGTTTCATACATATGAATCGGATCACATAAAATAATTTTTGTTCGTTAACTTAAAAAACTAATTTTTACATGCTTATTTTTATCTATTTGTATTTGTTAGTATAACTTCATAGTTTCAATATAATTTTTTTACTGAAAAGATGTATCCCATTCTTTGTGCATTGTATTCTTGTTGGGAAAATGAGGTGCACTGGGTGGCACCACACCTTTCAATTTAAGTGATAGTATTTTTAACTAATGATTAATATTTTATTTTACAAAATTTTTAAACACTATTATAGCGTTATTTGTTTTCTTATAACTTTTTAAAACTTTTTTTTTTGATTTTTTTTTAAAGAACCTTTCTAAAACTTATTTTGCATGTATTTTTACAACATATTTCTTTTACAAATATTTTTAAATATTTTTTACAACCTATGAAGGTTTAAAAATGTAAGAAAATATTTAAAAAGTTTGAAACGTCAGTAAATGTGTTTAAAATATTACGATTACTTTTTAGAAAATTTAAAAAAAGTTTCAAAAAAAGTTTTTAATAACTTATATGTTTTTAAATTTAATTACATTTTTTATAATTTTTAAAAACTTTAAAACTTTTTTACTTATAATTTTTCAACATTCTTAGGTTGTAAAAAAATTTAAGACGGTTGTAAACTAGTTTAAAATGGTAAGTAGAAAACTTAAAAATGTTGTAAAAATGGTGTAAAATAAGTTTAAAAGGAGTTTAAAACGTTTAAAAAAAGTTATAAGAATTATTAAAAAAAATATAAAAGATTTGTATTTTTTTTAAAGTTGTCAGATAATTTGTAAAAAAGTTTGTAAAAGATGTTTAAAAAAATTGTAAAAAGTCTATAAAAATTTACCTAAAACAAAACTAATTCGAAAACCTAATAACTAGGTTGATCATCTTTCAAAATATGTTTAAAATCAAATTAAAATTTAAAAAAAAAAACCATAAAAAAAAAAGAAAAAAAATTTAAATAATAAAAAAATATAAAAAAAAATTAAAATATTTCTATATAATAAAACTAAAGATAAGTAAAAATCAATAAATTAATAAATATAATAATATATAGGGCGTATTCGGTAAAATTAGCTGGTAGCGGGTAGCGGATAGCTTGTAGCGTTTTGTTAAACGCTACATGAAGTAACATTTGGATTTGGAGCATTTTGTTTAAACTAAACGCTAGAAGCTTGTAGTGTCGAACGAGCCTTTCTGTTCAAAACGGAGTGTTTTGTTAAACGCTAGAAGCTAGAAGCTCTCAAACGCTCTATGCCGAATACGCTCATGATAATATTATTTGAAACTTAAAATATCCGACTTAAAAAAATATATAATCTAATCTTATATTAAACCTAATAAAAAAAACTAATGTTTAAGGGATGAAAACTCAAACAATGTAGGAGAGTTTCAATGTAAAAAAGGTTTGATTTTGAATAGTTGCATTTGTAATTATTTAGCAACACCAAATTAAAAGGCAACGCTCTGTGTAGGATAGAAGGTATGTTGTTGTTGTTTTTTCAATTGTGTTTTCTTTTAATTTTTCTTGTATTGATCTACAAAAATAGGATGTTATAATGCACGAATAAATTAATATTTTCTGTTAATTTTTCTGTCAAAGAAGTCTTCGGTTTAGGGAATTGTCATAAAGCATAATTCTAATTCCATCAAGTACAACAACTTTATAAAGCATAGAGGCATGGATAGGAATTTTACATTGCTATTTTATAAGCTTAGAATAAAGTATATTTCTATTTTTTTGATGCATCCCGTTATGTAGTCCATAACATTGTTGTCCTTTTTTAATCCCTTTTGAACCTACAATTCACAAACAATGATGATCAAGGAAGAAGATAAGTGATAAAAGAAAACTATTTACAGTGAATCAATGGAATTCTTACCTTTTCTTGAAATCTGTAGGCACAAAGAACAAATGTGGATATAATTTACATGCAATGAAAGCAGGAATTACAGCATTGAGCCCAAACTTTCGTGCCTGAAACTTGGAAATTATGCTTTTAATAGAGCGAATTTTATATGAAAAAAAAGAGTAATTGATGCTTAAAAGAGAAATTAAGATCATTAAGTAAGTAAGATCTAGATTATTTACAACAGTTATAGGATTTGCAATCAAGAATGTAACCTAATAAGCTAAGACCTTAGTTTACATGGAATATATTGCCATTTTGTGCTATGTCATATTGCCATTAAGGGAATGATACACCTAAATGGTTATTATATAAATGAGAATATTTCAATAGGTAGTTCTTCTATAGGAAATAAACTTCAAACTTATAATCCAAAATGATTTAAACTTTTAGTAGTTAAATATTACCATGATTGAAATAAAGAAAATTATAGCTGCTACCACCTCCACGCATCACCAGCAATCCATGTCACAGTTCTTGCACATAAATCCAACAATTTTACCCTTTTATAGTTTCGCCTACATACAAATCCATACCACACATGTGAAGTTTGAGCTATATACAAATCTGAATCGGATTAAGTTTTACCTGTAGTTGCTTCATCTCTCTTAACCAATTTTCTGCTTCTCATAAAACGTTCAAGACCTAAAAAAGGGAGGGGTAGGGGTACCCATAGTCAGAATGGAACACATGATTGAAACACACACCATAAAAATAGGGAATTTGAGATCATAACCTTATATTTTTCACTAATGTCAATATCTTCATACTTCAGAGATGTTGCAGCCACCCTGTAGGCACAAATAAGATGAAGCAGATGGTATAAAAATGCACGTTTTTATGAGTGCAACTTTTTTGCTCTTCTGATTTCTTTAAATTCAATAACTTAGTAATTTAGCTTATTAGGCTTAAGGAATTCAAATATACACATTTTTTTAGTAGGAAACATTCTCAGAGATGAAGTAAAATATGGTATAATCGACATGTAGTCACTGGAAGCTTGTAATTTTGTTAATTTCATAAACACGAAAATCTCAAATATTACCATAACATGTGATTCAGGAGTCATTTCCTGTATTTTTTTTAATATCAATTTCTTGTAATTAGTATTACCTTACCCAAATAAGTTAATAAAAAACCATAGCCATCTAACCAAAAAGGCTATAATATGTTAATCAAAGAAAGTTTGAAATTTAATCAGGAAACCAAAGAAGGCAAATGTTACTGAAACTAGGGGTGTAAACGAGCCGAGCCGAGCTCAAGCCTGACCAAGCTCAAGCACAGCTCGTTTAATTTTGAGGAAGCTCGAGCTCAATTCGAGCCTTAAAATGAAGCTCGAGCTCGGCTCATGAACAACTTAGTGGGCTCGCGAGCCTAATCGAGCCTAAACGAGTCTCTATGTATATATATATATATATATATATATATATATATATATATATATATATATATATATATATATATATATATATATATGTGTGTGTATGTGTGTGTGTGTATGTACGTATGTATATATATATATATATATATATATATATATATATATATATATATATATATATATAGTTCAAATAAAAACATATATTAACGTAAAAACACTATTTTTATGTTATTATTCTGCAATGAATTTTATATCAACAACTTTATGTCATTACTCTACAATGAATGAAAGAATAGTCACACAGGTTAAAACTAAAATTAGAATTTACTAGAAAAATGCACATACATAAATTTATAGTAGAATAATAACATTCCAATGAATATATGAATATTGAAACGTTAATATTCATATTAGAATTACTTCAACAATACACATATACAACATTCATTAAATAATAACAACATAAACATATTGTTTTTACGTTCTCACACTATTTACTGTTTTTATTTGAACTTACTTCTCTCTCTCTCTCTCTCTCTCTCTCTCTCTCTATATATATATATATATATATATATATATATATATATATATATATATATATATATATATATATATAGGCTCGTTTAGGCTCGCAAGCCCATTAATTGAGGCTCGACTCGAGCTTGCTTAATAAACAAGCCTCATATTTAGGATCGAGCTCGGCTCAGGCTCGTTTAATTTGATCTCAAGTCGAGCTTTTAACGAGTCCATCCCGAGTAGCTCGACTCACTTACACCCCTAACTAAAACCTATGACCAATTTTATACAAGAAACTTACAATTCTCTATACTCCTTAATGACATCGAAATCAAAATCTCTTTTCATTCCTCATTTCTTCAATTTCTCTGGAAGAACGTCACTGAATCAGTAACTATGGTGATGAAATTAGAGTAAAAGAAGAGAAGTGGTTTACATTAAAAATGTGTATGTATATGAATATGATATTAGGAACAACCAATGAACGGATAGGTGAGGTTTAAATTTCCAGCATCTTCAATTATGTCATATTTCAATACTAAATAAAAAGGTTATTTGGAGGCATTTTACAACAATAAGCAAGGTAATGTCATGCATGTATTTGGGACTTGTCAGTTATAAGAACATCATCCTCCAACTTGGGTGGGGTCTCATGTTCAACTAGTAAATATATACCAAAACCAGTTCTTGACCAATCTCGCTCCAAGGGATAAATACCTTAAATAATTATAGCCAATAAGTAGATAAAATATGCTTTCTGGCATCTACCAACACACGAATTTGTCTTTTTTAGCCCCTTACCCTTCATCAAGCCCATACTGATTAAATTATTAAGGATATTAACAAAGACACATCCATCATGCAGAAAAGGCAAGAACGAATCAGAGTGGCAAAATCCATAGAAAACACGAAATGCAATAATTCTCTATGTGATTAAGAGAAAAATTATTAGTCCCCATCTTGATCCAAGGAACAATCAAATTTCAAAATATAGTGTACGATATACTTGCCCAACATTCGGCTCCATATACAATCATACACTAAGATATAACATGAAATTTGTGGCAGTGGGTTACTAATATCTATCTAGCCTACATTGTTTTAATTTTATTTGAAGGTTATTATGCAGCCAACATTGTGTGTTATTGTAACACTAGGTTTTTTGGATTGGATCAATTTAGGGCTTCAAGGAGTCAAAAGCATGTTTTTTGGGAAAAACCTACGATCACGATGTGACCATTGAAGGGTCACGATGTGAGAAGGGATTTAATAAAGATTCTGATTTAACTGAGCTCATGACGTGAGCAATAAGAGTTCACGGTGTGAGGTACGTTGCAGCCCAACATGATCTTTTAGGGTTTCCATCATGTTTAAACCTCATAAACTTCATTTTAGGGTTCCAAACCAGCCTCCTTTGTCCCTAAACTCAGTAAAACCCTAACCCTAGCCTCTTCTTGTGTTTCTTGATCTTTTGTTGGAGTTTTGGAGGTTTAAAGAAGAAGAGATCACCATGGAAGCATAGTTGCAGCTTGGAAGCTTCATTTGCAACCTTTAGCCATACTTCTGGACTGGTGTGAGTAATCAAGATCCAAGCTTTATGTTTCCTTATTGCTAGATCTAAGGTTATATGCATACTTATCCAAGATCTTAAGAGTTAAAGTGTTAGGACTCCATAAAGTTGGCAACTTTATGGGTCCTTAGGGTCCCTGGATGCTTATATGTCATGGATCGGAATTTTGAATGATGTTGGAGCTCAAGCATGAGAATTTATCTTCTTTTTCTCCATGAATGAACTAATTTGAGACCAAGTCCTGTATTCGACATATTTTAACGTCCTGTTCCGAATCGTTTTCTAATTCGGGGCTGTGGCCCGAAGATGGGTTATCATTAGGCTTAGGGCCTTTGGGGAAAAGATATTTAGACCCAATTGCATGTAGGTAATGTAATTTAGATGATCCAAGAGTTCGGTTTGTGTTTAGGAGCCAAGGCGTATATCGGTAAAGTGTCAGTTCGGGCTTTTTATATCTAAATTATTTTTATATTATACTTGAATAAAATATTCATAAGCACATTACACATATATAAATTGAACGTATGTTGTGTAATATTTGTATAAAACCGTTTCATTTTTGTTGAGGTTGTAAGTAAAGTAAAAAAGAAAGAAAGTATAAGAAATGTACACAACTTGCAAGGTTGTCTAGTTACATATTAATGAGTCATTTTAAAATATAAAAGATGTTTCGCATTAAATTAAAAAGGTTCTTTGAATAGTTCATAAACATGTATGGGGAGTATCTGTTGATGCTCACCACAAGTTGTATTTATGTTATGTGTTAACGGAAAAAAAAACCGAAAACCGAAATAAAAAAAAAACTGAAAAACCGATAGAAAACCGAAAAAAAACTAACGGTTTGGTTGCTCTAAAATAAAAAACCAAAACTATTTGTTCGGTTTCGGTTTTAGTCAAAAACCGAACCAAATCGACTCATACTCACCCCTATTTTGTGATTAATGATTTTCAAGTTTATGGAATTGAAATGTGTAATAAGGGAGAAAATAGTAAAATAGAGCTTCTCAGCATGACCAAAGTTGATTTTTGAAAACCTTTTTTTGGAGGAAAAAAGCTTTCTAATTTCAACTTCATACCAAAACGAGTTTAGAGACCAATCAAAGCCCCTTTTTATTATGCTTCAAGTTCATTCTTCTTAATGTTTGTTCCTTATTGGTTCTTTGAAAAGCAAATCGTAGTTTCTTTTAAGTTGCTATGTTAGACTAAGTTTATGTATTGCATTGTACTTTACTTAAATTACAGGGTACGTAATTGTATTTATCTAACCTATATATTAGTTTGTTTTTGAGACATATGTGTACCATATCAATCCCTTACCATCATGAACCTCATCCAATAGATCACCTTACCAACATGTATTCAATCGAAAAGTTGACTACACCTTTCTTCGGGTTTTCAGTTGTGAATGTTTTCCACATCTTCGCCCCTACAATAGACATAAAATGGATTTTCGCTCCACTCCTTGTACATTTCTTGGTTACAGCCCACTACACCATGGTTACCGGTGCCTTGACACTTCCACGGATCGAATCTACATTGATTGCCATGTTCGATTCAATGAGAATGTTTTTCCGTTCAAACGCCCACCTCCGCCTAGTACCACTCTTGTCACTACCTATGTTTCGTCTCTCCCATGTTGTATACATGATCCTACTTATACTACTACTACTAGTACCGATGACTCACCACCAGACACTCCTCCTACATCTCCTATCACCACTCCTCTGGAAGCACACTACCTCTCATGCAACGCCCGCAGTTCCGAGCTAGTCAATTTAGAGACAATAAGTGTCGAAAAATGACTTTTCGACAAAATATTATTTAGAATAAATAATCTTAACCAAGTTGTAGAATATGCCACAAGGGTTCCATACATATAAAGAACACCGAAATTCGAGTTATAACGAAGAAGTTATGGCCCGTCGAAGTTTCGTGACAAAACCGGCACCACACTGCGTGACGTAAATAGTGAATTTATGATAGAGTACTTTTTAGCCTTAGTAATCTAAATGAAATTCATAGTATACTTTAAATCAAGAGCGTGCATAAAAAGAACGTCCAAATCTGACTTCGTATGAGAAAGTTATGATTTTTCTAAGATTTAGCATAACAGTGCACAACCCGGAGATTTTTGGCCAACGCAACCTAAATGATAATTCATGATCTCATTAATAGGAGCTCAACAATAAAAAGACAGACGAAAACGAAGTCCGTATGTAGAAGTTATGAATTTTACGCAATCATTTAACAGTATAATCTTCTCATACTGTTAAATTTAAAATTAGTCGAGAACTAGCTGATAGAGTCAAAAGGAAAGTTGTATATCTTGTCTTCACCTACGCGTGGATATATATAACGTTAAAAACGGAGTTCGTATGTGAAAGTTGTGAATTTTTAAAGATTAACTGTTTTACCTTCGTCCGGCGCCACGTGTCAGCACCAGACTTCGCCTTGGAGCCTACGCAAAGCTCACGACGTGAGCACCCTTTCTTACGACATGAGAAGGCCCAGACAACCTATAAATAAAGGCGTAAATCACCCCCAAAACTCACACCTTTCATACTCTTTCTCACCCATTACCCCAAACCCTCTCTCCCATTCCCCAGCACTTCCTAAGTGTTAAAGGCGAGTCCCGGAGCGCCTGAAGGCTCCGAGAAGAAGAGCTTTTGGCTCGGAAGTTCTTCCCCTGCAGAGCTCGTCTCCCAGCCAAACCCCCTCATAGGTAAGATTCGCCTACCCTATTTTAAATATAACTTATATTTAAATATAATGTCGTCATTATAAACCTATAAATAAGATTTATCATTGATTCAAAGTCATTATACTGATTAAACTACTTACGAGGATGATGTCTAGGCTGTGATTTAGTGAGGTGTTTAAAGTGGGATTTCCAAACAGTATACTTCGTATACCAAACGGACCCTACCTCTGATATGATCCTACCTGGTTGTTCCTTACTTGATAGATCATGAAGTAGACTTTGAGTTAATGACGAATCTAGACTAATAATTAGTCGCAATAAAGATTAGACTAAAACTTAGCGATAATAATGCTAGGTTTCGTCGAAGGAAAATAGAATTGTTAAAAGTGAAGCGTTGCCCGAGTTTAGAATCATCACTTTAACAAGTGAGTGCATAGTTACTTTCATCTTACACATAGATATGAAGTATTTTATATAAATTACGCGCTATGTGTGCATATAACCTGTATACTTGCTATCTATGTTGGATGAACAATTTCATACATGTTTTAAATAATTTAAATTGTATATGTATTTATATCTACGAATATGTTGGGTAAAACATGGGAAGATGAATGATGAGAGATGAAAGATGATATGAGTGAACATTGGCAACTATAGACTTAGTGCCTAACAAATAACATTGGCAACTATGGAATTAGTGCCTATTGGATAAACGTTGGTAGTTATGGACTTAGTACCTGTTAGATAAACGTTGGTAGCTATGGACTTAGTACCTATTAGATAAACACTGGTAGCTATGGATTTAGTACCCAATGTATGAACTTTAGCAACTATGGAATTAGTGCTTTACAAACGAGCATTGGCAGTTATAGACTTAGTGCCTGTCATATAAACCCTGGAAGCAATGGACTTCGGAATGAACGAATGCAGGATAGATGATTCTTAGGGTAGACCCTTAAGAGTAAAGAAGATAATGGGGATGTGTAATTGGGTTGATTGTTTGATGTTTAAACATAATAATTATACTATTGTTGGTTAAAAGCCCTATGTGCTCACTGGGTTTCCCAACCCGACCCACTCAAGTCTATTTGTATCACAGGTTTCAATATGAAGCCACTTTACACTGAGAGATTAAGAAGATGTAGATCACTAGTATAAATGAATGTAAGGTCTATTTATGCTTATGTTTCTGTATTGACGATGACATCCCAATGTTTTAAAATGAATAAAATACATTTCTTCGGAAATGCTTTGATAACGTATTTATCATGTTTTTCTGGGAACAAATTCTGCAACATATTTCCTTAAAAGATACTATGATTCTCAAAATAAAGCATAAACAAATCAGTCTTTTCTGGTTGTGAAAATGGGGATGTCACATCTCACCACCGAAACCACCCCTACCGAGTCGTCTGATACTTCTCCTGCTGCCACGCTACCTCCTGCTCCACGTACCCGCCCCCATTGTAACGACCCGATTTTCAATTTTTTTTTTCATTTTTAAGTAATCAAATCATTTCCAATAAACCATAAAATATCAAGATCAACTGTTTTTAAATTCATAACATTAACATTTTATTTCAACATCAGAGTGTCCCATCAAATCAAATGTCGGAGAGTGCATGTCGTGCCATCAAGTCTTGCCCTTGCCCTTGGGCTCAGAAGTACCTGAAAAAAAATCAACAAGTTGTAAGCTAATGCTTAATGATTTCCACAGAACATACCACACACAATCCACATAATCACATAATCCATGTTAGTTATAAAAGCTTCCTAAACCATATAAGCCATGCATACAACATATAGGGATGTCGTGGGATCCCCCCAGGGTCTTACTCCAGGATGTCGTGGTTTTCCCACATGGTCTTACACCTAAGTGCCATGGGCTCCCCTATGGTCTTTAATAGAAAAGGCACGGGCTCTCCACATGGTCTTACACCCAAGTGTCATGGGCCCTCCCATGGTCTTGAATAGGAAAGCCATAGGCTCTCCACATGGTTTTACATCCAAGTGCCATGGGCTCTCCCATAGTCTTCCATAAAGGTATACCACATATACAACTAGCATACCTCCTAGCACATAACCAGCTAACATGCCACATAACACTACTTCAACTAGTGTACCACATATCATAAAATGGTCCAGCCTTGGTGCCTTCGACCCATTGGTATGGTGAGGAGACTCGCCTCTGAAAAATGTTGAACTGATGAAATAAGATCAGATAATTCCCAACGCGTAGCTCCAACTCAACCGCTTACAATCATCATGTGACTAGCTTGTCAAAATCCCGAAATACCATAAATACCCTTATGGTCAGACCTGGTCAAAGTCCATGTCAACAGTCAAGGTCAACATTCCATGTTGACCCCCATCTCGTCGAGTGCATCTAGCAACTCGTCGAGTTCCTTCAGAGTCTATAAGACCGGGACAAACCCTAGCCAACTCGCCGAGTTGTCTCATCAACTCGTCGAGTTCACTCATATCCAGTAGACAAGAAAACCCGATCCGACTCGTCTAGTTGCCAGAGAAACTCGTCGAGTTTCCCCCTGTTTGCTTATTCAGACGATACATCGATTGCAGGAACTCTAGGGATTAGATCTGAATTCTAAAGGTTTCTAGGAGGATAAAGTTTCCAACTTTATCCAGTAGAACCACTCTGTATGCTCTAAAACCCTTAATAAAGGTTGGAAGGCTCAAAAGATTATCCATATGGTTCAAGACTCTAGAGATCTGGAATGCCTTCTTTCCAGAAGAGGTTCTAGTCCTCAAAACGTCCCAAAGATGGAGACTTTATGGATATGCATTTCCAATGCATGTCTTGAAGTCAAAATGGCCAAAAAGGGAAAATATGCTCTAAAATCCATGCATGACCAAAATCTAGATCTAGCCCACTATAGGACCATTTTGCCCTGGAGATTCATAAATTTGCAAACTTTATGAACCCCATGCATGCAATCAACAAGAATGAAAGGAAATGAAGAGTAAACTTAAGATCTAGCCATACTCTAAGATAAAAATCGAATCTTGAATGCTTATAATAGTTCACAAGATGGTCAAGCTCAATAGTGAGGGCTTTGTTTGCTGGATCTTCTCCTTCTTCTCACTATCTTCTTTTTCTTAAGCTCCACAAGTCACTCTAGCTCCCAATATGAGAGAAAATGGAGATTAGGGTTTAGCACTGACGTTCTTATGGTTTGGAGGCTGATGGAAGGTCAACCTCAAGGTTTTAAGGAGATTATATAGGGTGCAAACCCTAAAATTTAGGGTTTTCCTTTATGGTGCCTACTCGTCGAGTTGGGCCTTCCAACTCGTCGAGTAGGTCCTAAATATCGTGTCCCACAAGTGATCTCTATTCGACGAGTTGGAGCTCACCAACTCGTCAACTTCTAGTCTAAAGCCCTAAAATTCTGAAAAGAAATTGATACATGAAACAAGCGTGACACCCATATTTACACCCAACCCAAAATGTACTACCCTTTATAACCCCTTGGCCTATCATGGTACTGCTTCTATTACCGAACTCACCTCATTTTTGGTTGCGAGCAAAATCTCAAGAATGGCGGAATGTCATGGCAGAAGAATACACTAAAAATGGTACGTGGACTCTTGTCCCTCCGGTTCCTCATGCCAACATCATAGATTGGAAATATGTTTATAAACTTAAGCGAGGCCCCGAGGGTAATATTTCTTGCTAAAAAGCAAGACTTGTAGCAAAGGGTTTCAAACAACAAGTGGGTGTCGACTATCATGAAACTTTCAATCTTGTGATTAAAGCCACCACCATTCGGGTTGTTCTCTCTCTTGCTGTAACTAACAAATGGTCTATCAGACAATTAGATGTTCAGAATGCATTATTGCATGGTGACTTAAAAGAAACTTTTTATATTCGGCAACCACAAGGATTTTTTGATCCTTCTAAACCTGGTCACGTGTGCCTCCTTCACAAGTCTTTATATGGTCTCAAGTAAGATCCACAAGCTTGGTTTCAACACTTTTCCACTACGTTGCATCGTTTTGGTTTTTTGGGATCTCGTACAGACCCATCTTTATTTATTCTAAAAACTGGTCGGACTTTGATTTACATCCTTGTCTATGTAGATTATATCATTATTACATGTAATGACGTTGCAATGATTGCTTACATTATTCATCAGTTGGGTTCCACTTTTTCCATTAAATACCTTGTTCAATTGCATTACTTCTTGGGTATTGAAGTTTCTTCTCGTAATTCTTACCTCATATTGTCTCAACAGAAGTATATTTTGGATATTCTTCATTGTTCGAGTCTCAAGGATTGTAAACCGGTCCAATCTCCAATGACTATCACTCAGGTATTATCTATTGGTGATAATCCTCTTTTGTCGGATCCGACTATCTATAGATAACTCGTTAGAGCTCTTTAGTATGCTAGTATCTCTCGTCATGACATTGCTTACGCCGTCAAAAAAGTGTGTCAATTCATGCATGCTCCCACCAAAAACCATTGGTCTGCTGTCAAACGCATCTTGTGGTACTTACGGGGCACGACTGATTTTGGACTTCTCATTAGGCATGATTCGAGTTCCTCTTTACAAGCCTTTACGGATGTTTATTGGCAACTGTAACAACCGAAAAACACAACAAATTTTAAATTTTTCAAAAACATCTCAATTCCAATAATTCTTTACAAAATAGTTTTCAATTCAAAATATTTATCGTATTCCCAGAATCATAACACCACAAAATTATGAGGAGCGGTACGATCACGCCTTCGCCTTGCCACGATCTCCTGAAGAACCTGAAAAACATGAAACCACAACTGTAAGCTCGAAAGCTTAGTGAGATACCCCCAAAATACCAACCACAAATACATTACACGCACAACATGCCATAACATATCCGATCATAGAACAACCATGCTCTCCGGGTCTACTGTGTGACTGGTCCGCCGCACCGGCCAACAGTCCACCTGGTCCACCCTCTGAGTCAATCCGCATACATCGAGTCTGCAGGCTGATTGGTCCGCCCGTTCCCGGGCCTTCAATCCACCTGGTCCACTCTCTGAGCCTACAGTATGACTGGTCCGCCCGCACCGGGCCTTCAGTCTGTCTGGACCGCTCGCTGGGCCTACGGGACAACCGGTCCGCCCTGGGTGTCTTGGTCTACTGCACACAGCAGGACCCGCCTCAACCCAACTCCAGTCCAAACATCCATGTGCACATATACATACAATCATCTAACAATTCACAGATAACAATCAGATCAACAGATCACATAACATGCCACTATCCTAACCAGGATACCGACCTAACAGGTCACTAACATAGCATCTCCCTATCTCTCTGGTTACCGATCTCAATTAGGTCCCTAGCATATACCATCCTAACTCACAGGATGCAACAAGATAAAGCAGTAACATAAAACAACTACCCGGATCTCAATCCGATAAGGGCCGGCCTTGGTGCCTTAGACCCCGTTGATATAGTGAGGATAACTCACCTCGAAGCTGCCGACTGAACAGATAATCCAAGCTACTCCGATCACTGATACGATCTCCACCACTGGTCAACCACCAATGCGCTGAACTCAAAACAACAAACAATAATTACCAAAATGCCCCCGGACACCATTGGTCAACCCTTGGACAAAGACAAGGTCAAAGTCAACTCCTGACTGACCCTACTCGCCGAGTCAACCCTATGACTCACCGAGTTTCCATACTCAGACTTCACTCCATCCGCGACCTAACTCGCCGAGTCACCCCGAGACTCGCCGAGCCCACCAACTCAGAGTCCACTCGCACACGACTCACCGAGTCATCCCTTGACTCACCGATTCTCGACTCGACCAGAGAATATCGGAACTCTTCGACAAGACTCGCCGAGTCCAAGGCTATCATCAACCTACTCGCCGAGTTGTTCATACAACTCGTCGAGTTCAAGGCTATCTTCATCCGACTCGCCGAGTTGTTCTTCCAACTCGTCGAGTCCCAGTTCATCTTCAAGCAACTCGCCGAGTTCACCCATGTGACTCGCCGAGTACCACCGATCTGAACCCTTTCAGAAGCATTACAGGCCATGCAAATGATCCAAAACATAGATCTAGCCTTATACAACTCATCCATCACATAAAGTGGCAAACTTTACGTGAATCCCAAGAGATCTAGGCCTTAATCACTTATAACTAGGGTTTGGGGACTTGCAAGCTTCACTAAACACTCCAACACAGGGACTTTCATGCTCTCTGATTCTCCTCCCTTCCAGATCTGAGGTAGCAACCTCAGATCTACCCTTTAGACTTCCATTTACACCCTTAGACAAGATCCCACAACCCCCAAATTGAAGAAACAACATACAATCAGACCAAGAACGGGATATTACCTCCAATGGACGCCCCCAACTGCAATGAAGTTGATTCCAAGTAAAGCCCCTTGCCCCAAGCCTTCAATTCCCACCAAATTCCTTTAATAAACTTCTCCAATGCTCCAATCCACTCAACAATGGAGCTCCTTCGCGATTTAGGGTTTCTGAAACTCAAGAGGGAAGTAAAGAGGCTGGGGAAGGAACATAATGTTCCTTATATAGGGCTCAGCCCCGAGAATTAGGGTTTTCTTCACCCAACGCCTACTCGCCGAGTCCATATCATCGACTCGCCGAGTCGACTACTTATCACGCGACCAAAGTCGCGACTCTACTCGCCGAGTCCAGCCATGGACTCGCCGAGTCACTCTTCCTCAAATAACACTTTTAGCCCTTCAACTCTACTCTTGCTATTTCGGGATGTTACAATTCTCCCCCACTTATATTAGGCTTCGCCCTCGAAGCCTATAGCAGCTCAACTCCAAGATACTCCCGCAACGTGCCACCTGGCCCCAACCAGACCAGGTCCCACAAGGCATACCCAAACGAAACTCGAACACACTTTCCTTTCCTCATGGTGTCCTGACCACCGTCTCAAATAGGGCACCGGATTCGCCCTCTAATAACTTCACTTAACCCCTGAGCATTACCCATACTGAAACACTACTCCAAATCACAACCATCACTCGACTCATAAAGGCTAGAATAACCATGAACCATCGGATCCCCGATCCGAATCCCACTCTATCCATTCCGTGATGACAGAAAAACCCATTCTCTATTTCAGAGCACTTCCACGAGTCCTCCTCTTACAAACACATACACATGCTGAACTAGCTCCAGTATCCTCAGGTTTGGAAAACCCGACACGCTGATGACGCCCTCAAACATCCCCCAAGATGAACCACTAATACATACCTAATGCCCTGATCAGAAACACACTGAGAGTCCAGGACTCTCCCCCCTGCATCCTTTCCAAGCCCCTGGGCTCTACACCTGCGGAATTCCTTCCGCAACCTCAGCAGACATCCCAAACCGGATGAGCTCCTACTTCACTGCCGCGAGCACGATGCCCAAAATCATACTCGAATTACTCTAATCATAACTCTGCTCTGCAGCTTTCACTTTCGCGAACTTGCACTCCCCTTCGGAGTTACACAACTTTCTCTCTTCCCCTTCCAAGGAATCCACTTGACCACATAGCTACTTCAACACGTGCCACGGTGCTCGCCCAATGCGACACCACCCTTTTTGCGTAACCGCGATTCACATACTCTGGCTCTCATTGCAGGGGCTCTCAATCCCAAGCATTCTCTCAACTCATCAAAATCACTACCCGGGGCCAGACCTTCCAATGCAATCACACTGTAACATACACAATCAGCAATCTCAAACTGATCCAACAATACCCGCAGAGTCTTCAGCATGACTGGACCGCCTCATCAGGCCTTCAGTCCATCTAGACCACTCTCTCAGAACCTTCAGCCAATCTGGACCGCTCTCAGAGCCTTCAGTTTGGCTGGACCATTCTACGAGCCTTCGGTCTGACTGGTACGCCTTCCGGCCTTCAGTCTATCCGGACCGCTCACTATCAACCAACATTCCATGCTATCCCCCCCTCAGAATTCCTCCCATGCATACCGTTCTAGCCCTCTAGGGGTTCTGAACTCTAACTCCATCGACATACTCGATCCCGGCCTGCTTCCAGGCCTCCATAACCAATGCCCTAGGTCTGTATCCTGCCCTACATGCCCGACACTTGCTCCTATCAGCCTATACTCTAGGCTGACAGAACACTGCTGAATCCCAGCAGCTAAGCACCCTCAAATACTCATCGATCTCCCAGAGAATTCTCCAATTCTCCCCCACTATAGCACTGACTAACAACCGCCAGCCGCCATCAACGACCTTCCCAAACAACCCTGCACCAAGAGACCACTTACACACGGGCCGCTTTCACAAGCATAAACAACCCTTAGCAAAACACATCTCCTCACTGATCAATCCGCTCAAGAAGAATCCGATCTCCAATTATCCCTTCCATGAACGATGATGTTGCCTGACATATAACCCAATACCGCATCTTCACTAACAACCCATACGAACGATAGCCAACGAAAGCACCAAAACACTAACCATAATCATATCAAACCCTCAAGAACAACGAATACCAAGACGAAAACCCGAAACACAAATCCATAACCCAAACCACAACCCGCAAAACGAAGAATATCACAACGAAAATCCAAACAATTATCGGCTCATGAACATTACACCACAATAATCACAAGATAACAAGACATCAAGAAAGAAACATACCCGCAGCTGTCTCTGGCACTGCCCTGACCTCCTCTGCAACAAGCTGAAAAACACGACCCTGAGCCCTTGGGGGCTCCGCTCCACCCTGACCTCCACCTGTGATCCTCAAAGTGGCCGGTGCTGGAGCCTGCACCGACCCAACAGCAAACTGTGGACAGTTGGCCCTCAAATGTCCAACCTGATGACAATGATAGCAGATCCTCAAATCCCGAACTGACGCTAACTGCCGACAATCCCTCGCATAGTGCCCATCCCTTCCGCACTTGCGGCATGCACCACCGGTCCTACAAACCCCGGTGTGACCCTTCCCACACTTCCCACAAGTGTGGCTGCTCAAATCCCCCACTCTAACATCAACTGTCTTGGACCGTTTCGGCGCCGGCTGCGACTGCACCGGAGCCTGCCTCAACTCACGCATCTGCAACTCAATCTCTAACTCACGCCGCCTAGCGGCCTCCTGCAACTCCAACAAGGTCTCGCACCTCTGCGCAGACACAAACTGCCTGATGTCCCTCTTGAGCATGCTCAGATATCGAGACATCTGAGCCTGCTCTGAAGCGAACTCTGGGCAAAACATCGCCCTCTCAGTGAACATCCTGGTGATCTCAGTCACCGACTCCGAGTCCTGCTTCAGCTCAAGGAACTCCTGAGCCAATCTCTCCCTCTCAACCTGCGGAACATAACGAGTACTGAACATTTCTCTGAACTGATCCCATGAAACCGCAGCCCTCTGCGCCTCCGAAAATGACCCCGTGGTCAATCTCCACCAATCCTTCGCCCCGAGCCTCAACAGGTTCAGAGCACACCTCACCCTATGATCAACAGGGCATGAACACGTGAAGAAACATCCCTCCACGTCAGACAACCACCTCATGGCAACAATCGGGTCCTGAAATCCGTCGAACGTGGGAGGCTTCGTCCTATCGAAGTCCCGATACTGAAAACCCCGACTAGCTCCTCCCCCTGTCGCTGCTACAGCTGCTGTAGCCGCCGCGGTAGCCGTCTCGGTGAGAGTCGCATAACGCTCATCAAAATACTCAACCATGGCGGTCTTAATCGACCCAAACAGCTCTGGCAACTCAGCCCGGAACAACTCCGCAATCTCCTCACGCAGGATCTCACGAATCCTCGCGTCCAACTCGCTCGTGCTCATCTGACCGACAATCTCGGGCGGCACCGATTCGCCCGGAACCCTCTCTCCAGCTCCCGATCCTGACCCGGATCCACTCTCATCATGCCTCGGAATCTCCATACTGAAAAGAAACACCACACAAAATCTCAGACTCTTCCCACACCCTGGGATCCAACTCTCTTACAACCCACCCTAGAGATCATGGCTTCCCTGATACGCGTATGGGTCCTGTGCTTTCAGTAGTACGGGCCCATACTACCTTCCACACCTACCCACATTTGTATGAAGTACTACCACGATACCCTAGAGAACAAGCATAACAATAATCAACCCTCACCACTAGAGAAACACTGAGAATCTCCCATAAGGGACCCTAGGCTACAGGCATCACAAATCAGGCAACATATCATGAAATCCTGAAGATCCCTAGTCTAACAATAGCATGCTGTTCTATCAAAGTTCAAAAACAATTAACATGTATGGTATTTTGGGGTTACTTACTGGCTCCGGCTGATCGTACCTCTGCGTCCTCCTTTACTCATTTTTGAAAACCGTTTTTTAATTACTCTTTCAAAAACTCTCCTCGATTTGAGACTGGAGTCACACGAGTGTTTCTCCAATTCACTCAAACCAAGGCTCTGATACCAACTTGTAACAACCGAAAAACACAACAAATTTTAAATTTTTCAAAAACATCTCAATTCCAATAATTCTTTACAAAAAGGTTTTCAATTCAAAATATTTATCGTATTCCCAGAATCATAACACCATAAAATTACGAGGAGCGGTACGATCACGCCTTCGCCTTGCCACGATCTCCTGAAGAACCTGAAAAACATGAAACCACAACTGTAAGCCCGAAAGCTTAGTGAGATACCCCCAAAATACCAACCACAAATACCATACACGCACAACATGCCATAACATATCCGATCATAGAACAACCATGCTCTCCGGGTCTACTGTGTGACTGGTCCGCCGCACCGGCCAACAGTCCACCTGGTCCACCCTCTGAGTCAATCCGCATACATCGAGTCTGCAGGCTGATTGGTCCGCCCGTTCCCGGGCCTTCAATCCACCTGGTCCACTCTCTGAGCCTACAGTATGACTGGTCCGCCCGCACCGGGCCTTCAGTCTGTCTGGACCGCTCGCTGGGCCTACGGGACAACCGGTCCGCCCTGGGTGTCTTGGCCTACTGCACACAGCAGGACCCGCCTCAACCCAACTCCAGTCCAAACATCCATGTGCACATATACATACAATCATCTAACAATTCACAGATAACAATCAGATCAACAGATCACATAACATGCCACTATCCTAACCAGGATACCGACCTAACAGGTCACTAACATAGCATCTCCCTATCTCTCTGGTTACCGATCTCAATTAGGTCCCTAGCATATACCATCCTAACTCACAGGATGCAACAAGATAAAGCAGTAACATAAAACAACTACCCGGATCTCAATCCGATAAGGGCCGGCCTTGGTGCCTTAGACCCCGTTGATATAGTGAGGATAACTCACCTCGAAGCTGCCGATTGAACAGATAATCCAAGCTACTCCGATCACTAATACGATCTCCACCACTGGTCAACCACCAATGCGCTGAACTCAAAACAACAAACAATAATTACCAAAATGCCCCCGGACACCATTGGTCAACCCTTGGACAAAGACAAGGTCAAAGTCAACTCCTGACTGACCCTACTCGCCGAGTCAACCCTATGACTCGCCGAGTTTCCATACTCAGACTTCACTCCATCCGCGACCTAACTCGCCGAGTCACCCCGAGACTCGCCGAGCCCACCAACTCAGAGTCCACTCGCACACGACTCACCGAGTCATCCCTTGACTCACCGATTCTCGACTCGAACAGAGAATATCGGAACTCTTCGACAAGACTCGCCGAGTCCAAGGCTATCATCAACCTACTCGCCGAGTTGTTCATACAACTCGCCGAGTTCAAGGCTATCTTCATCCGACTCGCCGAGTTGTTCTTCCAACTCATCGAGTCCCAGTTCATCTTCAAGCAACTCGCCGAGTTCACCCATGTGACTCGCCGAGTACCACCGATCTGAACCCTTTCAGAAGCATTACAGGCCATGCAAATGATCCAAAACATAGATCTAGCCTTATACAACTTATCCATCACGTAAAGTGGCAAACTTTACGTGAATCCCAAGAGATCTAGGCCTTAATCACTTATAACTAGGGTTTGGGGACTTGCAAGCTTCACTAAACACTCCAACACAGGGACTTTCATGCTCTCTGATTCTCCTCCCTTCCAGATCTGAGGTAGCAACCTTAGATCTACCCTTTAGACTTCCATTTACACCCTTAGACAAGATCCCACAACCCCCAAATTGAAGAAACAACATACAATCAGACCAAGAACGGGATATTACCTCCAATGGACGCCCCCAACTGCAATGAAGTTGATTCCAAGTAAAGCCCTTTGCCCCAAGCCTTCAATTCCCACCAAATTCCTTCAATAAACTTCTCCAATGCTCCAATCCACTCAACAATGGAGCTCCTCCGCGATTTAGGGTTTCTGAAACTCAAGAGGGAAGTAAAGAGGCTGGGGAAGGAACATAATGTTCCTTATATAGGGCTCAGCCCCGAGAATTAGGGTTTTCTTCACCCAGCGCCTACTCGCCGAGTCCATATCATCGACTCGCCGAGTCGACTACTTATCACGCGACCAAAGTCGCGACTCTACTCGCCGAGTCCAGCCATGGACTCGCCGAGTCACTCTTCCTCAAATAACACTTTTAGCCCTTCGACTCTACTCTTGCTATTTCGGGATGTTACAACAACACTATGGCAACACGAGGCACGACAGGATGCCCTGATGATCGACGTTCCACATGAGGATTTTCTATATACTTGGGATCGAACTTGATCTCATGGACTGCCCGAAAATAACGTACTATCTCAAGATCTTCAATTGAGTCGGAGTACAAAGCCCTTGCACTTACGGTGGCTGAATTAGTTTGGTTGAAAGTTCTTATCAATGAACTGGGAGTTTCAGTTCAACTTCCCACTCTTTGTATGACATTCTTGGTGCTACGTATCTCGCTGCTAATCCGTTTTTTCATGCACGCACCAAACATGTTGAAGTGAATTTTCACTTTGTTCGTGAACGTGTAGCTTCTGGTCAATTATGTGTTCAGTTCATTTCTACTGCTGATCAGATCGTTGATGTTTTTACCAAACCGTTGTCTTCTCAAAGATTTCTCTTTTTAAGATCCAAGCTACAGGTCGTTCCCCGCCCTTAGCTTGCGGGGGAATGTTAGACTAAGTTTATGTATTGCATTGTACTTTACTTAAATTACAGGGTACCTAATTGTATTTATCTAACATATATATTAGGTTCATATGTAAATATGTAATCGTAATCTTTGAGATATCAATAATTAAACACACGGTTTGATTTGCTGTAAAGTGTAATCAAGCATCGGATACTTGGCGTTATTCTTCTCGATCACTTCTTGCATCATCCCACACATTGTAACGCCCGCGTTTCCAGGCTAGTCATTTCGTTGATGTAATAGTCTAGCTTAACCCTTGTAACTCTTTTTGAAGTATTAATGATGAAATATTTGAGTATTATGTGAATTATGTGTATTTGTGTGCTTATTACTTAATTATAAAGATATATTTAATAAAGGATAAAAATAAGCGTCAAAATTAAAGGGTGAGATAAGCCCAATATCTTTACATAAAGTTTTATTGGTCGAAACAAGGATTCTGGAGATATAAGGAATGCCGAAATCCGAGTTATAACGAAGAAGTTATAACCTGTCGAAGTTTCGCGACAAAACCGGCACGACGTCGAATGACGTAAAAATATGAATTTAAGGTAGAGCGATATCTAGCCTTAGTGATCTAAATGAAAGTCGTAGGGTTAGTTAAACCGAGAGTGTGCATGAAAAGAACGCCCAAATCTGACTTCGTATGAGGAAGTTATGATTTTTCGAAGTTTCGACTTAGCGGTATGCAGCCCGAATACTCGAAATAGAGATCGAGTGATATTTAGCCAAAATTTTCTAAATGAGAATTGAAGATCTCATTGATAGTAGTCCAACGATAAAAAGACAGACGAAAACGGAGTTCAGATGAAGGAGTTATGAATTTCGAACAGAGTTTTCCTGTCCCGGTCTACTAAAAATACTATATAAGTAATATACTTATAATATATTAAAAATCAATTCAAAATTAGCCAATGGAGTCTAAACAAGAGTTGTAGAGCATAATCTCACCTTCGCGTCGATATAAAGAACGTCAAAAACGGAGTTCGTATGCGAAAGTTATGAATTTCTGAAGTTCGGGGCGCGAAACCCAAAGCTGTGTCAGAGACCACGACGTGGCAAGCAGTGCCACGACGTGGCAAGTCTTCTGACACCTCCGGGAGTCCCCCAGATGCAACTTGCGATGACGTATGCAGTGACGACCAAGCCCACGACGTGGAAAAAGGGTGCCACGACGTGGCAAGGGCCAAATTTGCCCTATAAATAGATTTGAAGGGCCAGCCGTTTAGGGTTGCTATTTTCTCTCCTCTCTATCCCGTTTTACCTCGATTTATGTGCAAGAAATATCCCGAAGCAAGTCCCGAAGCCCCAAAGATCCCAAGAAGTGCAATTCCCGAGCCGAAGCTCTGCCCGCGAGGAGTTCGGTTTTTGTGAAGATCTTTCAGATCTACCGAAGAATACTACTTCTACAAGCCGTAGTGCTGTCTGATCATCTTCTGATCAAGTGAGTGTGTGGTTACTTTCTTCTAACGCATAATTATAAAGTATTTTATATGAAATACGTGTTATGTGTATATTTTGTGTTATATGTGTGAATGTATATTCACTATCTTCTATCTTATGGATCTGATTTATTTTCTATGAAATACGTGTTATGTGTGTGTGCCTCATCTGTTATGTGGAATATGTATTGATTAAAGCATGCTATACAGGTTTTTAAACTATGTATAAAAATGTATATTTTTATCTACTAATATGTTGGGTAGAACATGTGTAGATAGTCGGTGTGTAATAAACATATGAGAGGCCTCGTTGTTGTTTTGATTTAGTCATCTAGCGGAGTTTAGATGACGACCATAGACTTTTCTAGACAGTCATGTGGAACACTAGCAGGCTCGCCACCTGTAGGTGTTAATGAACTTGGGTGTTCATTCGTTGTACTCCATCACCCTCATGGTTGCCTTATTTGACTTATATTGCTGAGGAACCCCCGAAGCATGTGTTGTCGCCCCGATGAAATATTCTTAGACTAGGTCCCTTATGTTAGTTGTCTTAGGGATGTAATTGGGTTATCGTTGGTCGGTGGAATTAAATATAATTATTTATTGTGGGTTGAAAACCCTATATGCTCACCAGGCTCCCAAGCCTGACCCACTCAGTTTCTTTGTATTACAGGTAGTGGCGCCAGAGCATAAGTTGGATGACTTGTCAAGTTATTTTTGGATTATAGACCTGTTGTTGTAAATAACTGTTGTAAGGTCTATATTTAAATGTTTATGCTTTTGGTCTATTTATCGGAACATGACATCCCGAGTATTGTAATATAATGAAAAATACATTTCTTTAAGAAATGCTTTGGTAAATCTTATTTTATCATACTTTGTTTTCGGGAATAAATTCTGCAACTCTTTCAAATCAAAATGATTTACTCTAAAATTATTTTAAAAGCATAAATGAAAATCGGTCTTTTCTGGCCGAGATTTTGGGGATGTCACACACATCATTTATGATCCTTGTAACTCTTTGGTAAGAAAATAAACACAATTTGAAGGAAAACATCATAACCAATTTCACCTTTGTGACATACTATGACCAGTGGCTTAATGTCTTACTCACACATATATGTAATCTTGTTTAGGAGGCTCAAACAATTTTTCTGATTTCATAAATGAAGCAAAATTTTCAATTGCAAAAAAATGAAGCAGCAACTTACCGGAGTTGCAGAGGTTGGAGCCGACACTGGTGGACGAGGTGGAAGAATAGCTACCGAAGGGTGGAGGAAGAAGATTGTTGCCCGATATGGTATTCTTTGAGCAATGACAAGCGGTAGAGGCAAAGAGATGTTGAAGGAGACGTGGATTTTTTCTCAAGGTTAGAGGGCCGGGTGTGGGCAACGTGCAAAGCGCGTTATCTTACGTGGCAAGCACCTTTAACGGCGCCATAACGGGGAACACCGCCCCAGGTACCCATTAAAGCGTGTTACGCCATTAGGCGTGATCGTGGTAACGAGTCGTAACGCAATAAAATTTAACCATTGTGAATTTTGATCCGTTGAAAACGGTAATATTACGGTTGTGAAATTAATTAAAAAAAAAATTTACTGCTTAATTTAATTTCACTGTATCAATATATATATATATCTCATTTTATTTCACTTCTATTCCTCTATATCTATCTCTATTTCTCTATATCTATCTCTATTTCATTCAAAACAAAAAAACCACTATGGATCAAAACCCGAATACCCCTCCTCCAAAGACAAACACATCCACTCAATTAGGTTTTGCGGGATATGAGGGACACATGAACCTTCTAACCTCCCAAAACTCACCATAATTTCCATATTCCGGCAATTTTTTCAATCCCGCCTCACCCCCACTACAATTCCCTACCTCGCCATTTATGCAACAAAATGCAAACATTCAACAAAACCTTTTTACCACATTCGGTCCCATGCGCCAAACAGTCACACAACCCACACCCACACAAGAACTCGTTGTCGAGACGCAAGTTGGTGGTAGTCAGAGAGCATCGGGAAAAAAGGGAGACCAAAAAAGAAAGGGAAAGAGGTCGTTGTCGGGACGGACGAAACGGAAGCATCTCCAACATGGTGGACACCGAAGGAAGAGCATGCGTTGGCGACGGCTTGGTGCGGTACTTCAAAACAACCAACTATGGGGAACGATATGAAGAGAGTTGCTTTTTGGGATGCCGTAATCGTCAAATTCCGCATAATTTTGAACAAGGGTGACACGTATCGCAATAATGATATGCTTAGTGGCAAATGGACTCAAATTAGCCGGAAGTGCACCAAATTCAATTCCATATACAACAAACTTTCTTCGCAACGTCAAAGTGGTGCCAATGATTTCGATGTGTTTAGAGTCGCTAGGGAGGAATATCACGTGCAAATGGGGCACGTATTTGAGTATGAAAAAGTATGAGAGTTAGTGAGGAAAGATCCAAAATGGATGAAAACGCCACCATCATCGGAACAACAATCCAAAAGGTCTCGTGGTTCGGGTTCGGTTGACGTTTCTGACGGACACACGAACATCGACCTCAACGCGGACACCGATGAGATCCCGGACGAGTTTGACGACATCGAGGAAATCTCTCCGCCACGACGACCCATTGGGCGCGACAAAAGCGAAACGCGCTCAACGACATGCGGAGAAGAATGAAAGTCGGCTTCGAGAGCACGAGGAAATGAAAAAAAATTCGACGCCCACACGGAAATCGCAAATAAAAGATACTAATTGCAACGGGAGCATTTGGATTTCCTTCGTCAAAAAGCCCAAGAAGATCGCATATCGAAGGATTTGACAATTCTTACGACAAACGAACAAAATTTATCACCGAAACGAGCTGAAGTGATACGGAGGATGAAGGCACAGATAGAGAAAAAAATATTTGGGCGAAGAATAGTTTGTGGTGTTTTTTTTTAAAATTATTATAACTATCGTGTGTTTTTTTTCAATGTTTTTTTTTTGGTTTGTAATGGTTTTTTTAAGTTTGTATGGTATTTTTAATTTTCTAGTTAATGAAATTATGTTTTATTAATTTATATGTTTTTTTATAAATATATGACATATATTAAAAATAAAACGAATTAGAAATATATGAAATAAATAAAAAAATAAAACAAATTAGAATAATAGAAATTAAAAAAAAAAAAAAAAAAAAAATAATAATAATAATAATAATATGTATTATAACACTGACGATTGAAGAACAGGTTTTAGAGCTCGATAAAAGGCTAAAAGTGTTGTATCAATTAGCATAGCTATTATCGGACCAAATAAAAGATAATTCTTATTGGACACAATAAAATGTAAATCACACATAACCTTAGACCCATTGCTGGATGTGACTATGCTCGAAAGCCTAGGCCCATTGTGCAGCAAGTAGACCCCTAAAACTAGAAAAGGTAATTATTAATCAAGGATTCATTTTTAATCGAAAATAATAAGCCTGGATATTTAATCCGCCATCAGCCGTCCAATCGAACGCGTCTTGTCTCCCCACCTCTCTCTACTAATTCGGTCATCTGACATACTGCAGAAAACAAGTGACCCCAACAACTTTCACCCCCCCATAAATTACTCTCTCCACCTTTCACACACAACCACACTACTTTTCACTGTAAATTCTTTCTTTGGACCGTTGGGTTCTGGAAGAAAGAACAACAAAAAGTCAAATCTTTATCCGCGTTCTTTGAGTTTTCTGACTCAGTTTCTTCAGTTGCTGTGTCAAGCTTTGTGTTGTGGTGCGTGGTTCCCCGACAGATACATTTTCTTCGTCTTGGAAGAATTCATTGCTATTTTCAACTTACGTCGGGTAAGTGTTCGACAAATTGCCCCACTGAGTATCAATCTCTTTACAGCGTAGAAGCTTTTTGATTTTATGAATGAATGAATGAATGATTCTTGTTCACTCTAGCTAGTCGGAAGTGATTTACTTGCTGGGTCTCTGATTGCATCTAGAGAAATCTTGAAAATATGATTTGAAGCAAAAAGAAAATTTCCACATTTAACCTGTAGTCGCCAAATCAACACAAGTTGAGGATCTTTTTTCTGCTAATCAGGAGCATTAGAAAGTAATAGTGTATGAGAGTACATGTTTTGCAAAGAAAAAAGTTTACTATTTTCTCAATTTTTTATTTTCCCCCTTTTCTTTTTATCATTGCTATAGAGCACTTTTTATGCCTCTGAATCACATCTTGAATCTAGGTCTATTTAACTATTTTTGTGTATGAGATAGAGAGAGGTCTCCTAGTCTCTCGCAGTTTTTAATCATTACAAAAGGGAAAGCAAACAATAGAACAAAAAAAAAAAACCGAAGGCAAAGAGAGAATGTGCTTTAGGTTATTTTTTTATCTTTCATCATGTACTGTTTCCTTTTTATCTGGCCCAATCAGGGTTAATATATTCAAAATATTTTGATCTGTTTATATCACCCTTATTTTACTCATCAGGGAATCTTGTTTATGTGTTTCATGTGACATTCTGCAACTTTTATTGCCTTGTCTTCAACGTAGTATATAAACTGGGACCACATATTCACACTTCCAGTTCCTTTCTTGTCCATATACTCCAGATTTGGTTTCTATGCTTCTTTTATGAAACTTGGAGATCTAGAACAACCAATGGATACACTCTAGTAAATCTTGTTTCACTTGTACTATTGGACTCAACTAACGAGATGTTGAACAAAATATTTTTATCACCTTATTCTTAGTTTATAAGCAATACATCAGAAAAGCTACCTAGAGGTGGTTAATGATCATGAAAATGTTGACTAGTTTAACAAACAAATATCATTTTGAAAATGATTAACTTGTTTATTGTCATCTTTTATCTGGTGCAGAAAGTTTGACTTTGACATGGCAGAAATGATTTGACTTCCATTTGAAGTTTTGTGGACATTAACACAGAAAATGGGTGACCCAATTTCAGCCCGAAAAAGTCATGACACAACATTGAGAAACAGATTTGAATTAGAAAAACGTCGCCTTTCTTATGACAACTATCATTCTGAAGCCATGAAGACCCGATCAAATTTGGTATCATCGCCTTCTATTCATACCCAAAAGCAATCTTTTAGAACAAAAGATGAAATAGTTAGAAACTTATCAAGTTTACCAAGTTACCTTGAGTCAGGTAAAGCTACCCCTGATAGAGCTTTAAGTTTTGGAGTCTTGGATTATGGGAGATTAGAAAAATGGCAATATCAGAATCTTAAACATGGGATAATTAAAAGTAGCAAATGCTCAACCTCTAGTAGTGTATCTTCTTCTTTATTTTCAACTGATGCTTCATCTCCCCAATCCACCATAGGTCAAAGCTGTTCTCCTGCTCCACGTGTAACTTTACAATCTCATTTTAACATATCAAATTCTGGGAATCTTGAAAAGCTTCAAGATTTTAAAGATTCTGAAAAGAAAACGTTAGAAACCAAGCGAAAAGATCACAAAACATACAATTCTTGTCCACCCAAGATTCCAGAATCTAAATCATCCATGAATATGGGAAATCGTCAAACAAATTTGTCATCTTTGAAGGGAAAAATGAAGATAAAAAATGAGGTGGGAAGTGATGAAAGGCCTACAAATTGTGCAAAAGATTCAGTTGTCATCAAGACTTTACAAATGGAACCTGAATCTTCAAGAAATCAAAGTAGTACTTCAACAAGTCATGTTCTTGAAGAAAAAAGATCATCTTTTTCTTCCAAGATTTCAAATCTTGATACTAGGAAACAAAGAAGCATGTCTCCACTTCGTCGATTTAGCTTTACAATGAGCTCTAAGTCACCAATTTCTCAAAAATCAACAACGGGTAATACATGTGTCTCAAATCGATCTTCTTCAAGTCCTTTAAGAAGGTTATTGGAGCCCCTATTTCCATCAAAAGCAACTAACACCCATCGGGAAACTGTCGCGAAAGTATCGGGAAACTGTCGCGAAGTTATAACTGATTCAAAGCAAGCTCTTTTTCAAACAGCTATCAAGAATGGGCGTCCTATGTTCACATTTGCAGTTGAAAATAGCAACGCCCTTGCAGCAACAGTTAGGGATTTAAGTAAAAATAACAACACTTGGATTTATACATTCTTCACCATTGATGAGGTCAAGAAAAAGAATGGAAGTTGGTTATCTCAGAGCAAAAAGGACAAAGATTATGTCCCTAATGTAATAGCTCGAATGAAGGTTTCAAATCGTGTGGTTCCTAATTCAAATTCAAACACTCGGGAGTTTGTTTTGTTTCCTGTAGACAAAAGTCAACCAAATGGTCAAATATCAAATGTCCAACCACGTGATGAGCTGGCAGCCATTGTTGTGAAGTTTTCAAAGGTTGATGATAAAGAAGAGAAATCAGAAGGATTTAACACAACGGTGGTGCTACCTGGCGGCAATCATGGTGTATCAAGTAAAGGAAGGCCTACACCGCTAATTGAGCGGTGGATCACTGGTGGTGCATGTGACTGTGGTGGTTGGGATTTGGGTTGCAGATTAAGAACACTCACAAACCAGGTGGAATCTAGGAGAAGATCAAATGCAAAAAGTGGTCAATTTGAGCTTTTCTTTCAGGTAGATTTCATCAACATCACCTTCATTTCTAGATGCCAATGTGTTCATATATTTTTTTTTCTCATCTTTTTCACAGGGAGATAACTTAAATGAGAGAAGCTTCTTCAGTCTTTGTCCATTAAAGGAAGGGATATATTCGGTTGAATACAATTCATCTCTTTCTGTTTTACAAGCATTTTCTATCTGTATATCGGTTGTGGAGTGCAGGAAATCAACTCAGGATGCAGAGTCAAGAACATACATTGCTAAACAAGTAGATGATCTGAATCCATTAAGTTTTGCTTCATTTCCACCTCTTTCACCTGTTGGAAGGGTTTAGAATGGGGTTATGTTCTTTGTTATAATGTAGTTAAATAGTGTAGGTGGTTTGATGTGTATTAAGATAACAATGGCTCACAAAGTGTTGCATTTACTTGTGTATAAGTAATGTGATAACATATGGTATTTTTGTTAGCTTAATATTTTGGTAGGTGGTATTTATTTAGTCCATAACTCTTGAATAGTAGGTGTTATCTTTTGTGTGAAGTATGTTGTTAGATCCTACTTGTTTTTCTTTTCCTATTAACTATTGTTTAAAATATTTGAGAAAGTGAATGCTATGTTGGAGAAATAAGAGAAATTATAAATATATTAGAGCAAATCTACAAAACGTTTAGGGGGCGTTTTGTTTCGCAAATGTTTTTGGAAGAAAAAGAATTTGGCAAAGGACTTAGAAATTGAATGAATTGGAATATGTAAGGAAAAAACTTCAAAGCAAATTAAATTAATAGAACTTCAAAGTAAAAATTAATAAAAAAATATACAAATTAATAAAACCAAGGGACTAAATATATACAAAGAAAAAACTTCAAAGCAAATTAAATTAAAAGAAAAGGACAAATGCAACTTTATAAAATATTAAGAGTTAAATATATAACTTCTAAAAGTTGATTTGGTAAAAAATTAGGATATGGTATGGACATAGGGATAGAAAATATAACTTGGAAAAAAATATCAAATATCCTTTTTTATTTTTATTTTTTAATCTTCTTACTAATTAAGCCAAATATCAAAATCAAAAAAATAAATTAAGAGAGATGATTAATGAATTACATATATCAATGTTTTATAGGAGTAAAAATATAAATAAGAACAAAATATATGATGATATTTATTTTTTCTAAAATAAAATCTATTAAAAACCAAAACAAAAGTAAAAATAAAGATATGTTTCAGGTATGTTTGAATCCAAACCGCTAGCGTTTGAATCATATATTTCATTTTTACATTTGTTTTGTTTTTTAATAGAATCTTTTTTAAATTAGATTTTTTATACCTACCTATATTTGTGCGAAAAGGATCCTATATGATTTGTTTTGTGTATTTAACATATCTAATCCATTTCGTATATCTATGGCTCTATGCACCTATTCACGTCATTTTTGGTAGAAAGTCGTGGGAATAATAGGATCAATTTGAAATTGTTAGAAAGTTCATAATGGAAATTAGAAATACGAAACTTTAGTGGCGGAAGTAGAATTACTTTTTCTTTATGGTAAGTGGAGACCAGTTTTGAACTTTTTATGTATCTTCCTCTTTACACGCTTTTAAAATTTTAATTTCATTACTAGTAATTCTGACTTAGGGTTTATCAGAGTGTGCAGACTTTCGAAAATCTCAGGTAATTCCGCTTCTCTGTTATTCTTGCCCTAATTTAATGGCGTTGTAGAATCTCAATTAGTCTAGAATTCAAGAAGAAAGTCATATACGGATTATTATGTAAGCATAGTTTTCGACTGGAAGTGTAATATGTTCTTTACCTACTTCTCAAATCAATCGGAGGATTTTATACATGATATGTTGTTCGTTTTTCTTTGGCCATGCCTTCAAACTGTTTGATATAATGTCTCAATCAATCGGTAATTATTTTTGCACACCAACTCCAAATTTTGCCTACTTATCTCTAGATAAGCCTGTTTCCCAGATCAATTGGAGTGTTTTGCATTAACCTACGCTATCATCTATATTTACTTTACCATGCTTTCAAACTGTTAGATACTTCGATATAATGTTTCAACTAATTTGGGCATTTCCCTTTGGATACACTCGTATCAAATTTTGTGTGATTATTTCCTGGATTGATGTTGTTTAGTGTTTCATTGAGGCTCTTTTAATTCCATCTTTTAACTGAAGTTACAAACACAATTCCAACCCCATGGAATCAAAGTTCCCAAAGTTGCCTTGATTGTTTTCACTAATTGTTGAACAACTGAACATGATTTTTTATATGAATAATGGAATACAATCGTTTCCAACTTCCCATTATAGTTCAAAATGACATTCTATGTATGAAACCTGAAAAAAAGTCTTAAGTTTCAAATATTTCTGATTGTTGTTTCTCACTTGCATAAATTTTGTTGAAACCTTTCCAGATTTTTAGTCCAAAAATGGAACACGGATCATATCAGGATCTATCAGCTTCAACACATACCCTGAATGATGAAGATCATACACTAGCAAACTCTCTTAGATTCACTCTTAACCAAGAGTAAGTACATGCTCTCAAATACCTGCAGTTATTCAGATATTACTTAAAGGAAAAAAAAGAAAAGAAACAGGGCCTTAGTGTAATTTACTGTTGTTATTGCCTTGTGTTTTTTAGTCCAAGAGTTGCACTCTGTGGATACAGTATTCCTCATCCTTCAGAAGCTAAAGTAAACATAAGAGTCCAGACAACAGGTACATATAATTACAATTATAACCCTTTTCCAGAAAACATGCATCTTTCACCAAGTTTTAATCATGAACACTATTTACATAGTTATTCCACTATTGCAGGTGATCCAGCAAAGGAAGTATTGAAAGATTCATGCCAAGATCTCATGATGATATGTCAGCATGTTAGGAGCACTTTTGAGCAAGCAGTTGCTGATTTTAAGAACAATGAAGGCTCTGAAAGCCAGTAAACGAAGATCTTATTACTGCCCTCTGTTTGATTTAACATTGATCATAGTCTTAAGGGGTTGTTAATTTTTGATTTAATGATCTTAATGGGTTAAGAACTTAATTTGAACAACTATACATGTTTCTCTGTTTCCTTTTACTTTATTGCATTTGAGAAAACTCGGAGCATTTTATTATTGTTCAAGAAAGACCTTAACTAACATATTAATTACATCATACGAGATATAAATCAGTTAAATAACTGTCTGTTGTGTTGCCCAACTTGTTTATTTATTTATTTATTTTGTTTTTTTGTAAAAATACCACAACAGAGCCAATAATGTTATGGCATACGTGATATTTGTAATGATTTTTTACATATATGATAAAGAATAATTGAACTCGAAAAGATCATGAAACATATAATTCCAGGCTTACAACTTACAAGTATATGTACACTTTTGTAATCCAACGTTCATTCCATACACACATACACTAAGAAACATCAATTGTTACTTTTTTTTTTTTAAATAAAATAATCTGAGTTAAGGCAATACATTAAAGTGAAAAAGCCAAGAAATGATAAATGCAAAAACCATGCAACCCAACAAGATATTCATGATTCTGCGACCCTGCCAGAAGTTACGTGGCTCAGTAGCCACCACCATGGGGCCGGTGGCTGATCGTTCAACCACCTCTGTTTCAACGGTTGCATTGCTCGCCTCATTTGTCTGATCCCCACCAACATTTTGTGCAATCGCTCCACAAATCTCACAAGTCCTGCATCATCATCATCATCATAATACATTCATCATAAATATTTTTAGAAGCATAAAGTTGAAAGAATTAAGTCTTGTCCCCAATAAGTTGTGTACATGGAAAGTGGATGAATGGGAAAAGTGTTGTATACATAAGGTCTGTTTCCTTTCATAAGATTGAATAAACCAAACTGTTTGAGCTAAGACTAAATGACCATTTTGCCCTTGCATCTCAAAAAACAATTTTTACAATGCTCAACGGTTTTAACGTAAGAGGAGTTGGGGGAGAAAAGAAGAAATGCAAATATGTAAAGGGTTAGTGTCTTAATACATTAGATCCATGTTTTTAGTGAAAAAGAAATATCCATGTATTGATGTTCAGATTAAGTACTTAAGTACTGAACCCATTAAGCCTATTAAGTGAAAAGGGAAAAAGCACTTAAGTCTTTGCTTTATTAATCCCTTTAATTAAAAAAAGAAACAATGAAAATGACCCGAGCCTTACTTACATACCACCAAAAAGTTGCCAATTGGCAAGGAAACGATACATAGCGATAAGTCATATCTTGCCATCAACTAAGTTACAAAATTTGTATGCAAATTATATTATTGAATCTTGAAATATTAGAAGTTGGAAATACAAACAAAACAAAAGAAAACAAAACCAAAACATGTAGGTCAATATGATTCTTGAAAAATTGATAAAAATATGTTTGTTTGAGGTTAGGTTATCTCACATCTTACCAAACACGATGCAATTAGCATGAGCAAATTATAATAGTTTTAAAAGCCAAAAGTTGGTTTTAGTTATTTAAATGTTGGTTTCTTATGCATTATTAAACTTGAACTTAAGGCCCAATTGTTATACTCTCAAGATATAACAAAACATTGCAGTCTTGTACTGTGAATGACATACATGGGAGGATGAGACAAAAATTGCAACCCCTCGTCTATGTAAATGACTTAAATGCCCAACACATAGATGTCTTGCTAAACCACACTACTTATCAAAATTTTATCGATATTTCTTGAAATCTTGAGGTAGAACTTTGTACTTTAGATATAGATCGCACATTATGATCAAAACTTATAAACTTAAAACTTTTGTGAATTTCTTTTTGAAAATTAGGATTTCTATGCTATTTCACCCCTATAAATTTCTAACTGAAGTCAAAATTTCAAAAAAGAGATTATAAATTTTGTGCATTATACAGAATTTAGAGATGCTTTTTGACTTTTGTGGTAAAAATATTCGATTTTAGCATCCCATGTTCATAAAAGAGAAACCAAATACAAGTTTATTAATCTTGAAACCTAATCAAATGCATCAACATTAATTTTGACCACAGAAGTCAACGTTTTTTACCATCAAGTTCAGGAACAAGGAGAGGGAATTTCAAATTCAAAATGCAACATTGAAGTGTGATTTTTGTTGAGATTTTACTAGGAAACAGAAATGGGTAGTTGAACTGAACAACTCTTATTAACACACTTTTTGCCCAAATTTTGACAACCAAAAAATCTCAGCAATTTACAAAGAAATTCGAAGTGAAATGCATGAAGATAAAGATGAGAAAAATGCTTAATCGACAACGAACTTCGTATAAAGCTTGAATTTATGAAGTATGTAAGAGAGAATAAGTGAAACTCACATGTTTCCCTTGATTTTGAACCAAGTTTCTGCACATTGTTTGTGGGCAGCACCCAGATCCCCCTTGCAATTACACCCCAACTCAATTGGATCACCACCACCGCAACCACCACCACCATCATCCTCATCCTCCGCCTGATCAACGTCACTAACCTCAAAATTCAGATGGCAAATTCGACATTGTTTCTCGTTTTTAATAGAAGAATGCACCTTCATCTCCAATTCCCCACTCTCCAAATCAATCTCATCTGATGATGACTCCATGCGGCTGTGATTGTAGGAGAAGATTCCAGAAGACCCACATTCGTCACCGGCGACGGATGAATCGAGACGCGCGGAGGACTGCGCATCGGAGTCAGATAATCCAAAGCTGCTACCGCCGTCAGTGGTGGCAGCTTCGCTGCTAAAAGCATGAGAAGGTCGGCGCCGACGGCTGGAACGGCCACGACGGCGGCGGCGTCGGGCAGGAAGCGCTCCCATTCCAACAGCTGGTACTTCAACGTCAGCAAAATTATCGATAGAAGACATATTTGTGGGGAAATCTGTGGAGTGTAAAAATGGTATATTGGTGTGTGTGAAGGAGGTGGTGCTGGAGGTGGGTGTCAGTGTTGAAAATGAAACGCAAAGAAAAGGACTCTCTTACTACAGTTTTCTTTCTTTTCTCCAGACTTCTGTCAGATAAAGAAGACCTGTGGGCCACACATTTCCTTTATCTCTCACTCTATATATATTTATTTAATTTATAAATAACATTATAAGATCCCTAAAAATTCAGAAAATAACAATAAAGGACAAATTTAAACCTTCCATTAAAAATAAAATAAAAAATGGCTTTGATTAAGCTGAATTTATGTTTCACAGGCCCTTGGTTATACTATACAGATTACAGACATGAAGCCTGTTTGTGGCTATATGGTATTGTCCAAGGTTCTAAAAAGCGCGTCACGACTTCAAGGCTTGCACCTGCCGTCAAGCTTTGTCAAAATGCCGCCTTAACTCATATATATATGTATAAAAAAGAATAATAGTTGAAAATGCATATAAAAATATTAATTATATAATAAATTGCCGCCTTAAGTCACGCCTTACAAACGTCGTGACTCGCCAAGGCTCGGAAAAGCTTGAAACTTGACATTACCGTCAAGTCACGCCTTACGTTATTTAGAACCTTGGTATTGCCACCAAGACGATGTACATTAGGTCATCCGTAATACTCTTTACGATCAAAGGTTGTGGAGAGCTTCCAAGTCAGCCACCATGAGAAACCACGAACCACCCAAACAATCTGGCTACTCTCCCCGACCACGAAAAGAAAGAAAGAAGAGTAGAGAAGAAGAAGTCTGAGAGAGAAGAAGAGAATGATTGGGCGTTCTCCTTCGTCCTGCCCACCACAACCGACAACGAAAACGAAGGATAATGATGTTTAGGGGTGGTGTGCACGAACCACTCTCGTTGTCACATCAACAACGAAGCCTCTCGTAGTCGGTATACTAGAAGGCCTTATTCTTATCTTCATGGCCGTGACGTTTTATGGTGTGTGACGCAAAATGTTACACACGAATAAGAAGATAATCCTAATCTCTCTCTCTCTCTCTCGTGGTGCGTGACACGAGACGTTACAAGCGAATGAGAAGATAATCTCTCTCTCTCTCTCTCTCTCTCTCTCTCTCTAGGCGTGCAATGGCGGATCCAAAAATAAAAACTAGGATTGTACTATTAGAAAAAGGGAAAATGACGTAACGACCATATCATGGGGGATGTTTAAGATTACTTTTTAATCCTCAAAAGTCTTTTGTAAAAATCCTTTTTGACTTTAGCTTTTGAAAAACAAAAGTCAAAAGTTGTTTTAAAAAAAAGTGTTTGTCAACTTTCTTGACTTTTGAATGTAATTTATCTTTAAAGGGGCTAAAAGTCACAAAACATAGGATTTCCTGAATTTTGAAAAACCAACATTTTCTTCTTAACAAAAAATTATTTTAACTTTTTGGGAAAGCCAAAAGCCAAAAAGTCATTTGAAAAACAATCCCAAACACCCTCTATGTGTTACGATTTTGCCCATTAAGCTCTTAAAGTTTTTTTTTCGTGCATTTTTTAAGGGAACAAATTGGTTTTTAGCAGGTTGATTTGGTCATTTTGGAGAAAATGAATGGGTGACCCGGTTATCCATTTGCCACATAGACCTTGACTAAGGGAAATTCTATATGTATCCCAATTGCTACGTGTACCCTCCATATGAGTGTAATAGTGTTTTGTGTACCCCTATGATGTGACGATTTATGTGAGTGGGGGGAAGGGGTACATATAGTAGCACCCTTGACTAATCATCAGTCTCTCTCCGGTAAAGAAAAAGTCAAACCCCTTACCTTCATCTTCTTTCTTTCCCAACCCATCTTGTTTCCATCCCTTGCACTATGTGAAGTTTTAATCGACGACAAATCCAATCCCTATGTTTAATGCCACCCAAAACCCAAATCATGCATCTTCGAACACATATACTTCTGTCTACGTTTGTGTACCAGCCTTCTAATTGCTCGATCTTATATGATTTTCTTGCCTAGATCTTGTTTTATTGTTTCATCTAATCGATTGATGTTGCCTTCTAATGTCATTTGCTTTATCTTAATGTGTTTCGATTTGAGTTTTCGCCAAAACTTTTGAAATGACAACCGAAAATTGATTGATTTATTGAATATTGACTATATGATTGAAATTCTGATGAAGAACGGTGATGAATAAATGTTTTTTATCTGAAAATTTATGATTGATCATGTCGATTTGGTGTTTGTTGACTGCCATAAGAGATAAATATTGTTGAAATTGAATGTTTGATTTGAAAAATCGATTGGATTACTAGTTTTGTTGTTTATCGAGAGTGGTGAAATTATTGGTTAGCTTCCAATTCAAATTCAATGCTGGAAAGAAAAGTTAAAATTGGTTTTTGTTCATGTTCGGGTTTAAATTATAGTCTCAAAAACATCTAGCCCTTCATCGCCGGTTACCGGTAAAGGTCGTGTCGGCATTAATCCCTTTGTATACAGATCAATGATAGATAGAGATAAAGGGTTTAGTTGGGTTTTTTGTTTATGTGTGTGTGAGTTTTTTGTTTGTTTGAAAGCTTTGAGATCTGATGATCGATCGTAGCCTGAGACGACTGAAGCAATGGCGAAAACCATTTTTATGAAGATGATTTTGTTGGATTAATGTGTCTAAGCCAGTAAGCAAATTAGTATATTTTGGAATTAGAAGCAAATTTCTTTTTAGATTCGCCTCAAAACTTGTATTTGGATAGAATGACTTTTAGAGGAAGAGGCTGAATTGCTGATTTATTATATGATTAATAAATTGGAATGAATAGTTTATTAATATATTATATGAATAATATATTAATAAGAAATAATAATATTTAATTTGGAATTAACCAGAAATTAATTTGAAATAATTTTGGAATTAAATGAATTGATTAAAAGTGCAGGGACTGGTTGGTTGTTTATTGCAAGTTGAAGCAGGAAAACTCTAGAACCTCATGGGATGGGAGTGAATGAAATTTGTCTATGAATAACAAATAAAAAACCAATAAAGAAAAGATTAAACAGAAAAACAAAGAACACGAGTTATCACAAAGATGCTTTCACTAAAAAAGAAGCTTTTCACTAAGAGTACGAAGGTTACAATGACGGTCACCAAGACATTACATTAGGGTTTCACCCTAATGTTGAATATATATGGTTACAATAATTGAAATCCCACTAATTAAGGGATGTATACCTATCTAAGTAAAGTTCTGATCATAATCACAAAGATTACATATCAGATATCTATTCTATATATATGTATACCTGCCTAATATATAAAGATCATAAAGATCATTATCTTCATGCTGACGTTGATAAGATTTTGTGTTGGTGTTGGCGCTGACACTAGTGGTCAGCGTGTAAAGTGTTTGACTCATCAGATCATAAGGTGTGACGTTACACATTCCATGAATACTCCTTCTCGCAGTGGGATAGTCAAAACCACACAACACCTAAATCTTCATATCTCTTTTGTCTCCCTTATCCCCCCGTCATACTTACAGGCTATTTAGGACCCTAACTGGCATCAAGATATGCATGATGAGTATAATGCTCTTATTTTTAATATGACCTGGATTTGGGTACCAAAACCACCTGGGGTTGACATTATTCGATTTGTGTGGCTATTTCGCCACAAATTCCATGCAAATGGCTCTCTCTCTCTCTCTCTCTCTCTCTCGCGCGCGCGCGCGTGCGCGCACGCGCGCTACAAAGGACTCCTTGTAGCTAACAGTTACAATCAACAACAAAGTATAGATCGTGATGAGACTTTCATTCTGGCTGTTAAACCGACCACCATACATACTATTCTTAGCCTTGTAGTATCTCAGGACTAGCCTATACATCAACTAGATGTCAAGAATGCATTTATTCACATCCATCTTCAGGAGACTACATACATACATCAGCCTCCAAGTTTTCGAGATCCATATTTTGAGATCATGTGTGCCATCTTCGAAGATCTATCTATGGTCTAAAATAGGCTCCTAGATCTTGGTTTCATAGATTTGCTCAGTACGCTACTATTATTGGATTCCAGTACAGTTGCACAGATGCATCTTTATTTATTCTTCAGACCACTGATGTTACAACATACTTATTACTTTATGTGGTGAAATTATTCTCCCCACTTCATCCACATCTATGCTTCAGTACATAGTCTCACAACTTATTCATGAGTTTTCCTTGACACATGTTGGACCTATGAATTAGTTCTTGCACGTCTCTACAATTCTATCCTCCTATGGTATGTTTCTGTCTCAATAGAAATATACCTAGGGATGTCAATGAGACCAAACGAGAGCGAAAATAGTTGGCCCCGCCCCCGCTCCCAAAATCAGTTGTTGCACCCGCCCTCGGTCCCGCCCTGAAAGACCCCTTTCATAATTAACATTATTACTCCAAACACGATACATGCATATTCATAAACATATTTTACATATATGGTTTTGTTACAAAAGACTGGATACAAACCGACTAATGAAGTTGTTACAAAGTTTTAAATATTACATAACTTCCCCGGAATTTATACACTAAATACAAAAGTTATAATATTATCTATTCTACATCTTCTAACAGTACATAACTATATTGGATGCTTACCACCTGCAATAATTAAACACTGAGAAGGATAAGCGGTGACGCTTAGTGAGTTCAATAACAGTTACAATTAGGGGTGCAAACGAGCCGAGCCGAGCTCGAGCCTGGCCAGGCTCGGATCGGGCTCATTTAATTTATATAAGGCTCGAGCTCGAGCTCGGCTCAATTCGAGTTTCCTTGTACTAAGCTCGGCTCAAGCTCGTAAAGAATTATACAAGCTCGGCTCGGGCTCGGGCTTGACTCGTTTTTTATTTGACGTGTCTAAATAAGTTTAAGCTCGGATCGAGCTCGTTAAGAAGCTCGTTTACTAATACCCTAAATCCATAATTCCCCTAATATGTTTTTATTTTAATATATATATAAATAATATTAAATTATATTATATAAAGGCTCGTTTAGGCTCGCGAGCCTAATCAAGCTTAATGACATAGGCTTGAGCTCGAGCTCGTTTAATAAATGAGCTTAATATTAAGCTCGAACTCGGCTCGGGCTCGTTTAAAATCGATTTCGAGTCGAGCTTTTAACGATCCGATCTCGAGTAGCTCGCGAGTATCTTGGCTCGTTTGCACCCCTAGTTACAATATAACGTTATGCCACACACACACACACACACACACACACACACACATATATATATATATATATATATATATATATATATATCATGGTTGTAAAAATCGGTCTAGGCGGCTGATTAATCGGCGCCTAGGCGCTTGGCGGGCTCCAACCGCTTACGAATAGCTGTTATCGGGTAAGCTAGTCGGCCTTGGTCAATATTGGTCAAAGACGGTCCAAATCGGACTAATTCGCCCTAAATCGGACCAAATGATTTCAACCCACCAGCTCAAAGGAGCAAACTTGCCCAAAATATAGTTGGGTCGGGTTTTCTTAGCCCAACTAGTTGGGTTTGAATTTTTGAAGGAACTAATTCTCCTTTTATAAGATATATGTGCCTTCGTCTATTTCCCACCAGCGATGTGGGATACAAACACCAAATTTCCTTCTTCACTGGAAACATGAGCGATGTGGGATGCAAACACAAAACTTCCTTCTTCACAACTCCATCGAACACTCTCTACACCACCATCCTTCTTCACTAGAAACACAAAATTTCCCCATTATTAGGTCGAGATGAAATTCGTCATTTTAGAATATGGGATCAGGTCGAGATGAAACTTCCCTAGGTTCCGTCGAATAATCACCTTGAATACGATGATCATTGGCCATGGAAGTGTGGTGGTTGTTGGGATTTTGTTTAATCGTTTATAGTCTAAATTCAATTTCGTTTACATGATTACATCTAATGCATCGACAGGCCTGATTCCAATACTATCGACCTGATTCTTGATATCATCGACAACCTGATTCACACTTCATTATGGCCGTTCGATGACTCTCTGTCCCTTCTGTGACAACCCGGAATTTCTATTCTGTACAACCATTCACTTCAATAGAATTCAGAACAGTTTCTGCTAACTTTGGAGTTGTGTAAAGTCAGTTTGAGTGTTCCAAAGCCTAATACTGTATCAGATAACTGGAGAGAGGATACCCTAGGGTTTATTGTACAAAACTAAAGTCTCAAAACTCCAAGAGTTTGGAGTTTACGGCCTAAATATGGAGTTTACGACCGTAAACTCCAAAGAGTATAAATATGACACTTAGTCATTTTACTCATTTTTCTCACAATTTCAAAGCTAGAACATCAAATCCTCTCAAGTATCACCCGATTTTCCTTCTTGATCTTCAACTTTGTAAGTGTTTCTTGCCCTAATTAGTTGATATCTTACCTAATCTAGTGATCTTACATGATTCCATCCACAAAAATCATGTTTTCATAGATCTTCAAGTTACACCAAGAACACACACTAGTGTTCTTGGCCAAAACGACCAGTTCAAGCTCCTATATCATAAGCACTCTTGTTCTAACTTGTTTTACACTAGATTAAACATGTTACATGTTTAGGCCTTAGAAACATTAAGAATCAAGGGTTGGATGAGAGTTTACGGCCAAAGATCTCCCAAGGGCGTAAACTCCCTTTAAGGGTGCATTGTTACCCTAATCTCCTTCCTTATGCCTAGAACTTGGATTAGAACCAACCACCATTGAACTAGGGACCTTAATACATCAAAAGACCATGAACCATTAGAGTTTACGGCCGTAAACACATGGAGAAATGGTCCATGGGCCGTAAACTCCACAAAGGGGTGAAATGATGCCACAATCACTTCCAAAGGCTTAGACATGAAGTAGGAATGCTTCTTTATGACTTATAGGCTTCAAAACACAAAATGGTAGAAGTACCATGAGCTTACGGCTGTAAACTCATGGGTTTACAACCGTAAACTCCAAGGGAGTTGGTCCCAAAACTGTAAACTCATAAAGAGTTTACCCTTGGACCCTAAACCCAAAATCCAAGTCCTACAAACCCTTAGATGCAATCCTTAGGACTTATATCACTTAAATCAAGTGTTTTACATATCTTAGGATGTCTTAACTTGGTTAATTAGTTGTTAAATGACTAATTGGATACATATATGTGTTATTATATGTTAACTAGGATCCTTGTGTGTGTTCAAGTCTTCATTTGACCCTTAGCATCCTATACTATCCGTTCATCCAAACCACTCACTACAGGTGAGTTCATACCCCTTAATTAACCTTTTAAATGTTTTTAAATGTTTATAAATGCTTTTATGGGAGGGGGGGAATACAAGTTGAATCATGTTAGTTATTATATCAATCACACGTGATTAATAACTACCAAGCAAATGGATTTACTACACTTTTAGCTGTTTGACTCAATATAACTACTTTGAAATGATTTCTCAAAACATTTCTACATGTTAAACTCTTTATTAAACTGTCTTACATACTGTATCTTTCCTTTCAAACTCTGTTACAATTGTATTTCAAACAAAGGATTTCTTATACTTTAAACTGTTCTTATCAAACAAACTGTTTTCAAATCATTTTATAAACTGACATCAAGTCATCAATTCTTATTTATTAAACTTTTCAAAGGTTTTACAAAACTTCTTTTATACTTTTATATTGTCAAATGCATGCCTATATATGTATAGTTATGTAAGTAATATGTAAAGGACTTAGGACTGCTAACTCGCTTTAATTCCTTTTCCTTGTTTGGATGTGGCCTTAGGGTATCGGTTATTTGTCCGAAGGTCATCTAAATATTAGTTACATATTATGTATACATATGTAGACATAAAAGTTCTATCAGTAAGTTCAGTACCTTTGGGTAGCAAAGGCATACCTTCATTCAGTCATATACATGATGGGTTTTATATAAACAATCCTATGTGTGCATGCAACCCTAGAGTTGGATCTATGTTATCAATATTAGTTATACAATATTATGAGCACATAAAGAAACCTAGAATGCTTCTATTAATTTAGAAAATCAAAAAGAAGGATGAAATACATACCTCTTGTTGTTATATTGTAATAACAACTTAAATCTTGAATCTTCTTGTCTTTGAAAGCAAGCGCCACAAGTGTCGTGCCTCTAATGGTTCACAAACAAACCTAGAAACCAAGGATTACTATGGAGAGAGAAGGGAGGTGGAAAATTCGGCTCTAAGCCTCTCTTGGAGTGCCTTGGACGAAATCCAACCCTATAGGGGTTTATATAGGTGATAAGGAAGGTTTAGGATAAGGCAGGTGTATCTTAGATAACCCTAATCCCAAACTTCCTCCCTAAGGCTTCCAAGGCACCCTTAGAGCCCAAGGAAACCCTAGGACACTCTAGATTTCGTTTGCCACCTCTAAGGTAGGTTCTAGAATGCTTCAATGCTCAACTTTTGAACATTGTCACCTTTAGTCCCTGTAGTTTCAATTAATTCCTTTAATCCTTAAATTAATTCCAAATTAATTTCTGATTAAATATTAATTAAACAATATGATTTCTAATCAATATATTATATCCATAATACATTAATAAATCATTTATCTTGATTTCAAATTAATTTATTAATCAAGTAATAAATTAATAAATCATTCTTCTCTCTCCAACAATTATCCTATTCCATTGCCAGGTTTGAAGGCAACCAAAAAGGACCATGCACAACCGGGTCAAGTACTTACCAAATACGATTATGGGCTTAGACACTAATCCAACAGTCTCCCACTTGGATAAGTCTAGTAACCATAAATGCAAGTACAACCCGATTGGCAATCGTAGCTCTCAAAGACGATGTCGAACTCTGATCTTATCAGTAAACTGTCCTTTAGATAAGGGATCATATATTCCTCCATTCTAGATATCGTATAGACATGAGACATGGATTGAAATCATTCTCTCAGTCTATGTGTTGTTTCCCGATTTTCGATTTACGATAATTGACTAATTGAACAAATCAAATTAGCCCTAGCTCGACCGAGCATTTACATTTGTCATCACTAAATCATTGAGGGGCCCACAGATATCACTTTTATCCAACTTTGGTAAAAGGAACGGATAAACTTCGACTCAATGCTTGCTTGCACTCACTCACCAAATCACACACAACAATATGTTTTATAACACCAAGTTACTGGTGCGTTTACATATTATCAATGTGTAACCAATTCACAAGATACAACTCATACATCTCGGTTTCAAGAATACAAGATATTATCGTCTCACCAATCGCTCGTGATAAAATCCATGAAGCGATCCAAGTGGGCGTGGGTTTAATCCAATGCTCAAATCATATTCTTAAGCACTCATGAATGTTGCAGCAAACCTTTGTCATGTTTAATACACTTTAAACAATCTACACACCAATTCACGACAATCTTCTTTCATACCTACTCCCAAAGTATGAGTGAATGTGGAACATTCGAATAATTTGATTATTCTAAAATAATTTAATTATTCAGGAAGTCAAAACATGCATATTGAAACACAAGAATAATACTAATCCTATATGGCCCCAAACTTTTAAGTATAAATAAAACACCTTTTATTTATCACCATATTGATTACTCATTATTTGTTGTTTCGGGTAATCGACTTATTACTTGAATTATAACAACAGTTGTCCCATGCTCTTAGCATGCACACTATGTTTTCCTATGGTCCTAACTTTGTGAAATAGATTAATTGAACACATTTTCAATCATATTCATTTCACAACTCCCAATCCTTACCACAAGTGTAAGAATACCAAATTCTTACTACTTATAGAATATGTTAGATTCTAACATTTTATGCAACGATCCTTTCGAAATGTCATAGCGCCAAGGTCACAAAGTCTTTGCGAATGAAATTACAAAGTCCTCTATTGGAGATTGTTGTAAGACAATTCCATAGATATGAAGTCTCATATTCAAAGTACATTCCTTTGAACATCCTTTTTTTTGCATAAAAGTTTCAAATCTAGACATATAGATTCTTAACATCCAACTCCCAATATGGAAACATTTCTATATTTTCCATATGACAACTCATTATTAATAGATTGTCTTTTGATAGTTGTTTAATAAACTTAGTCATGTCTGGTTCTAGTCCTTTTTCCTTCTTAATGCTCTAGGCATTTGGAAAATTTTAGAACGGCCAATTATTACAGCATATGCGATCGATCCTATACTCGAAGCGTATGGAACACGAAGCATAATGTCTTACATAAAGACGTGATTCTTTATCAGTCTTTTGCCATAATATTTCTATTTTCCATGTTCTCAAAACTCGAATTAAGAAAATGGATGCCGTAATCATAATCGAATTTTGAGAATGCAATTCATATATTTGACTAAATTTGATTAAAATTTCTCGATCTAAGCTCTTATATTTCAAAACGAAGTACAATATTCTCTCCCTTAATTATAGCAAAACAACTTTTCAACCCTTGCAACTTTGCAAATTAAAACACTTGTTTTCTATAATTAATATTGCTAACTTGCAACTTACCATAATTATCATGCTCCCACTAACATGATGATTATATTCATACCAGCATAACACTTATGCTCCCACTAGCTTTGACATGTATTCAAAAACCAGTTGAACTTCTAGAAAACAATGCTTATTGAGTTTCTTAAGTTCATATTTCTAATACTAAGACGCTTCTATAAGACTTTCTCTAAGCTTCTCAACCTCATACACCTATTCTTAGATAACTCATGTGTGTGTCTAAATGATTCTAGAACTTATAGCAATAAGTCTAAAATGTTCAAACCCATTTGCCATTTCCCACAATTCGAACTATAAAGAGGGATGCAGTAATCATAGTTGAATTTGAGAAACCCAAATTACATAATGCTCTCTTCAAAATCTCTCTTAGTGAAAGCGTTTCCTCACAATCATTTTCATGAAGGAGAGAAACCTTATGACACTTAGATTTTATAGTGTATGTGTTCTTATCCGTGTGAATTTGTCATAACCACAATTACAAGATAATGTTTGTGACAAATCCAACTCTTATGGATCGAACTTATCTAATCTTAATTTCTAGCTATCAAGGGTCCTACCATTGCGTCCAAGTTATCGAGCAACTCACCCCTAAAATTCAATGTACTTTCCATTGATCAAGGTGCCTTGCCTCTATGAAATCCATTGAGAACTCATAGAACTCACATGTATAGTTGACTAAACTGGAATGGCATAGAAACAAGTATATGTCAACACGATAGGTTACGAACCTCAAGTCGTGTGCTAGTGATTATTGATTAGGTTTATTCTTGATTAGTTCTTGAAAACTTTTCAAGATCATTTAGACTCCCATTGACCTCTTGACATATATGATTCTCTTGTCAAGAAGCATTCCTTGACAAAACAAATATTCAAGAGTTAGCACGAAATTCTATCAAGACTAACACTCAACTTAATTTGTTCTAGTTGGTATTTGTCTTTTTCAAGACATCACAACTTACAGATTTCAAATGTGTAGGAATAAGAAAACTTTCTCTATTACACATTTAAGTGTTATAAACCTACTTAAGATGTGTCACTCGATATCACAATCTTAATTCGATATTGGAACGAAGTATGATTCATTTTAATGTCTTAACCATTATAGCAATTCTTGATTCCTCTTCTTAGCCAAACTAGTGTTCTTAGAGGATGAATTGTAATATGGTTCTTTACTATTACTAAGACGATCATAAAACTTGATATAGAAGTACTCTCCTTTCTTCTTAGATTGGAGAAACTTCTTATCTTTCTGCCTAATAGATTCTTCTTATTCGTTCTGCCATTCATTGAAACTTTTCAATGGTTCAGAATCATGCTTAATCCTATAAGCATAACCATATTCACTAATCCTTTAGTAAATATGACGAACAATCTTATTGTTATTTATGATGGACTTAAGTGGTGCACAACATTGTGAACCCGATATCCTAGTCCTTCACTTGACTCTTTGTCAAGGAATTAGTCTTAAAATTTCTAAGTACTAAGATTTCCATACATCACATGATTCAAATCATATGATTCCAAGATTCTTTCCAATTGAAACATGGGCGATGAGAATCTTTCCTTACTAAGAAAATTTCAACATTTCCATAAATAATATAATTAAGAATCTCATCCATTTATTTTAGAAATACGCAAACATCAATTTTTCATAACGATTTCATTGCAAGAATATAAATAAATAAGTCAAACCAAAATTTATTTTATTTATAAAAGCAATGGAAAAACATGTCCTTACAATGCAAAATCAAATTGAAAAACTATGTAACTAAATATTCCTAACAAATCTATCACAACTCTCTAAGCTCAAAATATGATCTTCGAATCCATGCGATCGTAATCCATTTCTTCGTGATCAGACTCATCTTGCTCTTCCACCAAGCTTCCTCTCTTTTCTTCAATCCTGCAAAACATCCAAATGTAATCTTATCACATCATGTATTAAGGATCAATGAATAGGAATTTAATAGAGTTAGATAGTGGATTTTACCTGAAGTAGAGCCATACGTCTTGACTCTCCTATCTCTTAGATCTCTCAGGTACACAGGGCAACGTCTCCAATGCCCCTTTTCATGACAATGGAAACAAGTGGATTTCTCTGGAGTATCCACAGAAACATGGTAGGTTGAGTTTCCAGACAAGATTGCTCCATTTCTTCGCCAAATAATTTCTGATTCAGCAGCAATGAGCATGTTAGTCAGGTCAATGAGGGTCGCATCAAAATCCATCATATAATACTCTCTTATGAACACATTATATGATTCAGGGAGTGACTGAAGAACCTAGTCTACAGCCAACTTCTTTGGAAATGTTCCACCCAGCATTATCAACCTATCGATGTGTGATTTAATTCTTAGAACATGAGCACACACGGGTTTACCATCTTCATGTTCCATTGCTAATAGGGCTTCGGTGATCTTGAGCCTTTCAAGGCTTCGTTCTTGTGGGTCAAGGAGAACAACGGGAGGAGGAGGAGGAAGTGAAATCAAGATAGTCCACAATGATCCTTCACTTTGGAACAGGCTTTCACTTTCAATAGGAACACCTTTTCCTTGGGATTTGGGAAGACCATGGTTAAAATTAGACATCTACAAAACGGGAGAAAATTCAAATTAGCTTATTGAATCGTTAATAAAACACCCAAATGAGATATTAAGGCTAGGATCCAACACAACACCCTACCAATTGGAAGAGGGATGCCGTAATCCAACTTGCAGAACATTTGAAGGTAAGTGAATGACGATTCTCTAATTTTCCACCATGAAAAACGAAAGGAAATTTAAGTTTTAAATGTATTGAAAACTCCTATATCTTTTGATATTCATTAAACTTTTCAATGACATGTTTAAATCTCGATATGCCCCTCGATTTGTGACTGGGATGCCGAGGATCACAAAACAGGGTGTGAATAACCATGCAAATATACATGGTGCCCCCAATGTTACAGTCACCTATTCATTGTGCCGGTTAACCACACACGCTCCATCGATCTATGACAACCATCGAGTCACCCTTTGTCACCATTGCATATAACCCAATTAGTGTGTCGGTTAACCACACACGCTCCACTAACATCTTAGCAAGGGTATGATGTGTGATAAATGCACTTGTTTTATTCCTACTTTTTATTAATAATTTTAGCACACAAAGACAGTGAACCTGTCTTTTAGTGGTATAGTTTAGTAAGTAAGGTATCGAACTCAGGGAACGGAAAATTAAACTAATGGCTAATTTTAACTAAGCAATTAATAAAAGTAAAAGGTTTTTCTTCTAGTTTTACAAGACTAGAAACTTAAGCACACTTAATTAACTAAATAACTAAAGAAAACAACTAATTCACCAAATTTGACAAAGATGTTTCTATTTAGGTTCAACCAATTCACTCCTATGGTTAGTTTGTATTTATGATAGATTAATTGTTATTGGCTACCAATTATAGTGGTTAGGTTCATGTTCATTACTCCTAACCCTTAGATAATTAATTAATTCAAGCAGTGATCAAGTGTTTAAACTAATTAATTCCCTAGATTAATAATTTGGATTAAATAAGATTTGTAGTGGTTAATCAATTTAGTGGTTCAATTAACCTCTTGTTTGATGGTTTCTCAAACAAGCTCACACATTAATCTAACTATTGTCTTATTAATCTTAGTTTCATAATCATTATTCCTAAGCATATGATTTAGTGTTCACATAGACATATGAGGTTAACAACTAAGAGATGTTCATGCAGCTTAATTGTCTTACAATTAACAGAAAATAATTGTGATTAATGCATAAGGTTCTTTAACAAACTTAATTTAATAGATCACCAATAAACAATTAACCAAAAGCTAAGAATTAAACCATAGGAGTTCCTTGGTATTCCCCAAACAGAAACAAAAACATATTTAGCTCATAGTTGCAGTAAAAACAAACACAAAAACAAGTCTAGCTAGATTAAACATACTCAATTCCTAAAGCTAAGTGGAATGATTAACCTAGTTGCTTCAATTCTTCAAAAGGTTGAAGATTAGAATTCCTCAGCGTCTTCAAGGGTTCTCAATCACAGTTGGATCTTTAAAAAAACGCCAGAAAAGTAGTCCCATCGGATAAAGGCTCGGTTTTTATAGATATCTCAAATAGGGTGTACTCGGCGAGTAGCAGACCCAACTCGCCAAGTAGACTCATTGTTATCCGTCTTAAATCAGGAGTCGTGGCTATCTTCTGGAATATTCAGCTGGACTCGCCGAGTAGGCTCGTGTACTCGCCGAGTAGGTAAGTTTTTGTCCCTCAATCTTCTTTCTTTGGTCTCTAATTGCTTTCCCTTGTTCCCTTTCACTCCCAAGCATGTCTTTTGGACTGAAAACAAAATTTAAACAATATTAAGTACCTTTTGTCCATATTATTCACATAATTAGTTAAAAATGTATGCCAAATAACTAACTAATTATGCACATATCAAAATACCCCCCACTTGACTTTTGCTTGCCCCCAAGCAAAACTGAATTTTAAACATATTAGAATTACATATGCCAATTCCAATCTAAACCAACCATTATGCCAAGACCGCAACGCATGCATTTGTGTCTAAAATTGTCCTAAGTACCCCCATACTCCAAATACTCACAATCCTCATAAACATTCGCCCACTCACCCCGAATTATGCTCATTTTATGCAACCCTCCGAATCCATCCGCAGAAAACCTCTTACCCTCAAGGTATTTTTAATTGAGCAACCCAAGCATACATAATCTAGAATTACAACTTTTCGATACCACTATGGAGCTCTTTTGAATTCTTTACTTCCTTGATAATTTGATCTTTGATTTCTTTGAATTCACCACCTTTATTGTTTGATTTTTTTGGTATCTTCAACTTTTTGAATTTCTTGGAATTTTGATCTTTTGATCTTCACTTTATTTGCTCCAAAATTCTTCAACTTTTCTTGCAATTCTCTCTCTTTTTTTACATGTACCTCACTTTTTTTCACTCAAAACCCTACATGCTTAAGCAGGGGCGCTCAATCTCAACCTTTATTGGCTAACGATAATAATTTTCCTGGATACATTTCAGGTTTAGGCTGCTAAACATATTGCATCCCTCAGGCTGAGCAGGGTCGTGTTTTTGTCCCATGATTTCACTAGAATAAGGAAGCCACAAATGCACTAGAACGTGTATAGGCTCAACTAAACATTAGGATTTTCATGCAATCATCAACACAATTCCAATATGGAATCCTAATTTGCTTTTACCAAAATTTTCTAATTTAAATCCCTAAGTAATATTTTTGGTATGCAACAATTTTTAAAATTAGCCTAAATGAAGATTCTAAAATTTCTAATATGTGACCAACCCCCTACCCCACACTTATTTTATGCAATGCCCTCATTGCATACTATGCAAAAAATAAAAATGCAAATATATAGAGGGAATTGGAACAAACTCCCCTGGGGTAGCAGTCGATAGGTTGATATTCTCTTATTTAGCTCCTTCTTCTCTTGACTTTAGCCATGGGAACAGCTCATCCATGGCTTGGGTGTCATGTCTCGTGTGGTTGACAGCTCGAAAATCTCACGGAACAAGCTTCTTAGAAAATCTCCAGTGACAATTCTTGACAAAAAGTGGATAAATGATGCAGTGATATTACTGAAAACAACTCTGGAGTTCGAAAATTCCCAGTCTACTCGGCGAGTAATAGTGTGAACTCGGCGAGTATATCTTGACTTGGAACGGTATCGTGTAGTATCTCAGGTACTCGCCGAGTAGAATTTGTGCACTTGGCGAGTAGGCGTTGTATGCCCAAAACTGATCCAGTTGTTATTCCTTTCGACTCAGGTTTTGAAATTGGTAATTTGAATGACCCTCACTCTAATTCCTTCAGCAGTAACACTCTCCATTACTCTCGACTCTCACAGACGCAATCCTAAGGACAAGACTCCATATTTTTCATGAAAACCTCTCATTCCTTACTTGACCCTCTCAATTTAGTATGCTTCTTAATCTTCTATCCTTGAAAAATAAACAACTAAAAGTGAAAGTAATTACCATCCCAACAGAAAATAAAAATCATCCAAGTGTTTGACAATTGTTCTAAACATAACAAAACATCACACAAAATATAAAAGAAAATTCTTCATCCTTAGTCTTCCATGTCAGCTCCTCCTGCGCCACTTCCTCCTTCTCCATCTCTTCTTCCCATCCGCTCGTCCCAACTCATAATGTATGGATATCCGGGCCCGGGTCTTGGGGCAATATTCATCTGTTGAAAGAGGTATTCAAGAGATTGGTTATTATAATTCACCCCCCATCCAATGTCATCCAAGTAACGTCGGTACTCCAATTGGTTCCATCCATCATTGTCCTCCTCCATCGGAATAACCGGTGGGTCTTCCCGCACCCGCTCGCTACGTTGTCGGACCCGCCTTCCCGGCTCCTCGGGAATTGTCGGCTCGTCTTCATGCGGAATGGTGAATGAGTCGCCAAATTTCTCAACTATCCGTGCCCTTCGATATAGTACAGTGTTGAATGGTGAAGGGTGGATAACCGTGAGTGCCCGAGCTTGTTTCATATCTAGGATCCCATATGACTTTGCTAGCCTAGTCACAAACATGCCTCCATTGATTTTTGAGTTGACTTTTTCTTTAACCGCCCCTTCAGCCAGGAATTTGGCAATGCAATATGGGAGGTTGCAAAAAGCGTCGGGAGTAATAATACTCCATAAATAGAAGATGTCAAGGGTTGGGACCTTGTCCCAATCCTTCCTCATGTTGATGGTGCTAGCCACAAAACGGTGAATGAGGCGGTGGATTGGTGAACGAATGTGGCCTTCTTGGGCGGTGGAAGGGATATACACCCGATTAGCGATCGTGTTCCACCATGTAGAGGCCACCACCGCCTCGGGGAGTTCCTTATGGAAATTTTCCAGGAAAGTTTCAAAATCTTCAGACAACATCGTGCTCTGATCATAAATACCCAATCTCCATGAAAACTCAGCAATGCTGCAGTGTCGCAGCTCCCCGCCTAAAGAAAAAGAAATTGTGTTGTGGTTGTAATACTCACTACCACCTCATAATGAGATGGTGGCAAAGAATTCCCAACACAACTCGGCGTATACAGGCTCTTGAATCTTGAATAGTTGTAACCAACCATCACATGTGATGATGGTATACCCCATACTGCATTCCTTCACCAAGTAATGTGTAAGCTCCTCCTCCAATCCCACATTTCCTAGCCACCCCCAGTCAACTGCATTTGGTAGATGGATTTCCTTTTGTTTGAGCGCTTCCAATCTGTTTTTGGCCCTTGTTTGTGATGACTTGGAAGTGAGTTGTTGAAAAGAAAGCCATGGAATATCACTTTGGCTTCCCCCACGAGAAGACTGCCCCCTTCTAGCCATTGTTCCTGCATAAGAATATCAAAAACACACAAACAAACAATACCCAGTAATTAAAAACAAAGAAATCTGGTCTGAATAGTCATCTACTCGCCGGGTACACGACCTACTCGGCGAGTAGGATGAACATCGGGACTGCTTGGTGCCGGTCCTGTATAAACTGTCCAAAAATCCCAATTCTTCACAGGGGTTTGTTGTAATTAGTTATCTAACCATAAATCTAAAAGAAATTCCTCATGACATTACCTATTTCATGGCTAAATTAAAACCCTAGAATTTGAGAAAACCCCAAACCCGAAATCAAGAAAAATCGGGGCAAATCTATGATAAAGATTGGACCTTTGATGAGTTTAAAGTGTAAAGATGTTACCTTTTTCCTTGAATGATGAAGATTCGGTGGAGAATTGAAGAAAATCGGACGAAATCGCTGCTGCTTTGAGAATTCGCTGTGCACGGCGAGTGTGGGAGTTAAATGGGTGAAAACCCTCTTTTTTACAGACTTATATTTCATCCGTGTAAATCGGCTACTCGCCGAGTATAAATGTTGTTACGCGTTTTATCGGGCTACTCGGGCAGGTACTCGCCGAGTATACGTGCCTACTCGGCGAGTAAACCTTGCAGTTTGAAAAAATTGTGAAAAGTTTGAAAAATTAGTGTATTTTCTCATTTTTAAGCCATCCACCCCACACTCTAGGCATTGCTTGTCCTCAAGCAGTTATGTTCTCAAAAATAGATGAAGAAAAGAAAATAATGAAAATAAAGAAAAGGAAATAAAATGCAAACTTGAAACTCGGGTTGCCTCCCGCGAAGCGCTTCTTTTTAGGGAGTCATTACCTGGACTCCTCCCCTTCTACGTGGTTGCAATCCCTTCCGGCAGCAGCAACTCTTCCATTCCTTCATTCCGGGGGACTCCTTCTTCATACTTTTTGACCCTATGCCCATTTACCTTGAAAGTCGTACCATCTCTTGACAATATCTCTATAGCACCATGTGGAAACACCGTCTTCACTAGAAAAGGACCATCCCATCTTGACTTGAGTTTTCCCGAGAAAAGCTTTAGTCGTGAGTTGAAGAGCAACACTTTTTGGCCTTCATGAATTTCTTTATCTTTAGTCCTTTTGTCATGCCACATCTTGGTCTTCTCTTTATAAAGCCATGAACTAGAGTATACATCATTCCTCAGCTCCTCAAGAGCATTCATTTGCATTAACCGGTTGCTCTTTAGTTCCTCCGTGTTGAAGTTACACCTCTTTAAATCCCAAAACGCCTTATGCTCTAGCTCCACCGGTAAATGTCATTGCTTTCCATAAACTAAGCTATATGGTGTGGTACCAATAGGTGTTTTGAAAGCTGTACGAAAAGCCCAAAGTGCATCATCTAGCTTATCCGACCATTCCTTGCTATTGCTCCCCACCGATTTCTCCAACATTCGCTTTAAGGCTTGATTTGTCAATTCGGTTTGTCCACTAGTTTGTGGATGGTATGATGTGGAAAACTTATAGGTTACCCCATATTTATTTAACACCTTTTCCAATTTGTCATTGGCAAAATGTGTGCCTCGGTCACTTATAAGGGCTTTCGGGACTCCAAATCGTGAAAATAATTTCGTTAAAAACTGCACCACCACCCGACCGTCATTTGTTGGTAATGCTTGTGCCTCCGCCCATTTGGATACATAATCCACCGCCACTAGTATGTATTTGTTTTCTTTAGACATGGGAAATGGTCCTATGAAGTCAATTCCCCACACATCAAACACCTCGCACACTTGGATACTATGTTGTGGCATTTCATTTCGATATGAAATGTTTCCCACTCTTTGAAAAGCATCACATTCCTTGACAAATTGGGTTGCATCTTTAAAAATTGTGGGCCAATAAAACCCAATGTCAAATATCTTCTTTGCCGTGTAGTGTGCTCCATGATGTCCACCCGTGGGCCCGCTATGACAATGCTCTAATATTTTCCGGCTTTCCTTCCCGAATACGCATCTTCGTATGATCCCATCCGCACAACTCCGGAAGAGGTATGGCTCGTCCCAAAAGTAATATTTTAAATCGGAAAAAAATTTCTTCTTTTGTTGACTGCTAAAATCTTTCGGGATGTATTTTGTAGCTAAATAATTAGCTATGTCTGCGAACCATGGCTCTTCTCCCACGGTCACCATAATGTACTCGTCCGGGAAGTTGTCTCCATCTTTATCTTCTTGGAATTGCGGGTTCTACAGCCTTGACAAGTGGTCAGCTGCTACATTCTCCATTCCTTTCTTGTCTCGTATCTCTATGTCGAACTCTTGAAGAAGTAGCACCCATCGTATCAGTCTTGGCTTGGCATCCTGTTTTGCAAACAAATACTTGATAGCCGAGTGGTCAGTAAAAATAGTAGTTTTGGATAAAACCAAGTAAGGGTGGAATTTGTCAAAGGCATACACCACAACTAATAATTCCTTTTCAGTGGTGGTGTAATTCTCTTGGGCTGGATTTAGAGTCTTTCTAGCATAGTATATGGGTCGAAAGTGCTTATCAACCCTTTGACCAAGGACAGCTCCTAATGCAAAGTCACTAGCATCACACATAATCTCAAATGGTAAGTTCCAATTTGGTGCAATAATGATCGGGGCATTAGTTAATTTTTGCTTTAAACATTCAAATGCCTCAAAACATTCTTTAGTAAAAGTAAATGGTGCATCTTTTAGTAGTAATTGTGTTAGAGGTCTAGTTATTTTGGAAAAATCTTTTATGAAACGCCGGTAAAAACCCGCGTGTCCTAGAAAACTCCTAATGCCCTTCACATTAGTTGGTGGGGGTAATTTGGCAATGGTGTCAATCTTTGCCCGATCCACTTCAATTCCCTCTTTGGAAACTTTGTGGCCCAAAACTATACCCTCCTTGACCATAAAGTGACATTTCTCCCAATTGAGGACCAAGTCGGTTTTTTCACACCTAGCAAGAATTAAGTCAAGATTTGTGAGACAATCATGGAAGGAAGATCCAAAAACGGAAAAGTCGTCCATAAAAACTTCCATGAATTTTTCCACCATATCGTGGAATATGGCTGTCATACACCTTTGAAAAGTCGCGGGTGCATTGCATAGCCCAAAAGGCATGCGTCTATAAGCAAAATTCCCACTTGGGCAAGTGAATGTGGTCTTTTCTTGGTCCATTGGGTCTATGGGTATTTGAAAATAACCCGAGAATCCATCTAGAAAGCAATAGTAGCTATGGCCCGATAGTCTTTCTAACATTGGATCAATAAAAGGTAAGGGAAAATGGTCTTTACGAGTGGCATCGTTTAGCTTTCGATAATCGATGCACACTCTCCAACCGGTTACCGTTCATGTCGGAATTAGCTCGTTCTTTTCGTTGGTTATGACCGTCATCCCTCCTTTCTTGGGCACCACTTGGACCGGACTTACCCACGGACTGTCAGAAATGGAATAGATAATTCCTGCATCTAAGAGTTTGACCACTTCCTTCTTGACTACTTCTTGCATGTTTGGGTTTAACCTTCTTTGGTGCTGTACAATCGGCTTTGCTCCTTCTTCCAGATTGATCTTGTGGGAACAATAAGATGGGCTTATTCCCTTGATGTCGGTGATGCTCCATGCTATGGCCCGCTTCCGCTTCTTCAACACTTGCACGAGCTCTTCCTTTTCAGAATTGGACAGATCAGCGGCTATTATTACAGGCTTTTGGTTGCCTTCTTCAAGGAAAAGCATACTCCAAATGTTCTGGTAAATTTTTGAGCTCCGATTTTTTGGTTCTGACTATTGGACTCGTCGAGTGCAGGTAGGGTACTCGGCGAGTTGGTGGCTATATTCACGACTTCTGCCTTTTCTAGAGAGGAACTCGGCAAGTAGATCGGTCCTACTCGGCGAGTAGGACTGTCAATGTTCTTCACCAATTCTTCATAATCCGCTTCTTCTAGCAGTCTTTCAATCTCCATCAAGTCTTTTTCTGGATCAAATTCTTCATCATCAGTTGTCAACTTGATGGAATCTTCAGTTATGCATTCCTCCAATAATTCGTCTAACATATCAATTGAGAATGCCGTGTCGTCACTGTTCCTTGAATACTTCATTGCTTGGTCTACCCCAAATGTGACTGAATCTTCTCCTACCCGCAAGGTGAGCTTCGAGTCCCTCATGTCTACTATAGAACTTGCCGTGTTGAGAAAGGGCCTTCCAAGGATGATTGGCAGTTGTGGATCCGCCTCCATGTCTAGAATGATAAAATCAGCGGGAAAGACGAATTTGTCCACCTTGACTAGTATGTCTTCGCATATGCCTCTTGGGAAGGTGACTGTCTTGTTTGCCAAATGAATTGCCATGCGAATTGGCCTAGGTTCCGGGAGATCCAACTTCTTAAAGAATGAGTATGGCATTAGGTTCACACTTGCTCCCGAATCGGCTAAGGCATGAATGGTGGCCAAGTTGCGAAATTGGCAAGGTAAAGTCAAACTCCCCGGATCACCTTTCTTCTTTGGTAGCTTATTTAGCATAGCAGCTGAGCAGTTTTCATTGAGTACTACCTTCTTCACTTCTTCCATCTTCCTTCTATTAGTGAGAAGTTCCTTAAGGAACTTTGCATACTTGGGCATTTGCATGACGGCTTCAATGAAGGGTATGTTTATTTGAAGAGTCTTGATATGATCTAGAAACTTCTGATACTCCTCTTCCTTCTTCTCCTTCTTAGCTCGGGCTGGGTATGGCATGGGAGGCTGGTAAATTTTTTCAGGAATATGCTCGTTGGGATTTTGTGATGTACTCGCCGAGTCCATACGTGGTACTCGGCGAGTAGGGCTGTCAGATTGTATGTCTTGGTTTTCTGTTTGCTTTTCTGCCTCCTCCTTCTGTGATTTCTTGGATGACTCAATCTGAATAGGTGCCAGGGGAGTGATTATTTTCCCACTTCTTGTTGTTACTATGTTTATGTGCGCGCCTCATGGGTTATTTTCAGTTTTGCTAGGAAGTTCGCCCGGTGACCTTTGGTTGATTTGTTGAGCAAGTTGCCCAAGCTGCGTTTCTATATTGTGGATAGATGCTTGCTGGTTCCTAAGCATGGTCCTTGTTTCTTGAATTGCAGCATCATGGTCACTGATGTGTGTAAAACCCACTAGTTTTAAACCTACTTTTAATTATCAAATAACACACAAAAGGCAGTGAACCTATCAATTGTGGTATAGTTCAAGCAAGTAGGGTATCGAACACAGGGAACGGCAAATTTAAAAACTAATTTATCTAATTTAACTAATAAGTAGGGGTTTTCTCTAGTTTTACAAGACTAAAACTTACTAATGATTACTTGTTAAACTAGAAAACGAAGACTTTGACTAAATTCAATAACGGAAAAGTACTTCTATTTAGTTCAACTTAATTGATCCTATGGTTGATTTCAAGGTAAAAGTGCAATGGATTAATTCTTTTGCTAGTTACCGATTCAATTGATTAGTTCTGTATTCACTTCATTAATCCTTAGCAAATAAATCAATTTAAACAATGGCCAGTTGTCTATTTCAATTAAATTTACTAGATATAATATTCGGGTTAAGTTAGACTTGCAATAGCTAATTAATTTATCTTTTAATTAACTTCTTGTTTAATGGTCATCTCACAAGCTTGCACATAAATTTACTTGATTTCCTTATTAATCCTAGTTTCATGTTCATTACACTAGACATATGACAAAAAGTGTTCACTAAGCATATGAGATTGATAACTAATAGATGTTCATGCTAATTAATTATCTCCCTATTAACAGAAAATCAATTATCATTCATACACAAGGTTCTTTAGCAAGCTAAAATAACTAAATTAACCAACATAGAATTAATCCTACCAAGAATCAAACCATATTACCAATTTCGTATCCCCAAATAGAAGTTTAAAGAATTTAGTTCATAACTAAGGTAAATAAGAGCAAACAAATAAGTTCAAGTTGCTTAATCATGTTGACAAAACAAAAGAAATAAGTAGAATGGTGGAATTATGCCTTAATTACTTCCGGAATTGGATTCTAGCTTCCTTGGTCGACTTCTAGGGTTCTTTTGGCTTCTTATTCGCAGCTAAGCACTTCTGAATCGTCCCAAAACTTCTCCCTCTCGATCTGTGGAATTATCTTTAAATAAGCGGTCCGACTCGTCGAGTCAAGTGGTGACTCGTCGAGTCCCTCTCACATTCTACGTATTGCGATAACTATCTGGGATCCCGAGTCATTATCCTTCTGATTCCTCGACCGGACTCGTCGAGTAGATATATGACTCGACGAGTAGAAGCTTCTTTTTCAGTGTTTTCCTTCTTCATTCCACTCTCAATCTTCTAACCGCTTCTCTTGCTTCCTTTTACTTCCGAGCTTCATCTTTGGACTGAAAAACATAATTTAACACTTTTAAGTACCTTTTGTCCATAATATGCGATAATTTAGCCAATATATGAATAAAAAACTATACTAAATACACACTAAATATGCACATATCAAAATACCCCACACTTGTCTTTTGCTTGCCCCCAAGCAAAATTGAATTTTAATCATATTAGAATTATGTATAACAACTCCAATCTAACCCAACCATTATGCCAAGACCGCAACGCATGCATTTGTGTCTAAAATTTTTCCTAAAGAACCCCCCATATTCCAAATACTCACAATCCTCATAAACATTCACCCACTCACCCCGAACTATGCTCATTTTATGCAACCCTCCGAATCCATCCGCAGAAAACCTCCTAACCTCAAGGTATTTTTAATTGAGCAACCCAAGCATACATATTCTAGAAAATTACAACTTTTCGATACCACTATGGAATTCTTTGAATTCTTCACTTCTTTGACATTTCATCTTTGATATCTTTGAATTCACCAACTTGTATTGACTTTCGGTATCTTCAACTTTTTTGGATTTTTGGAATTTTCGATCTTTGAACTTCATACTTAATTGCTCCAAAACTCTTATAACTTTTCTTGTAATTCTCTCTCTCTTTTTTTTTTAAACATGTAACTCACATTTTTTTTTCACTCAAATCCCTACATGCTTAAGCAGGGGCGCTCAATCTCAACCTTTATTGGCTAATGATAAAAACTTTCCTGGATACATTCTCTCTCTCTTTTTTTTAAACATGTAACTCACATTTTTTTTCACTCAAATCCCTACATGCTTAAGCAGGGGCGCTCAATCTCAACCTTTATTGGCTAATGATAAAAACTTTCCTGGATACATTTCAGGTTTAGGCTGCTAAACATATTGCATCCCTCAGGCTGAGCAGGGTCGTGTTTTTGTCCCATGATTTCACTGGAATAAGGAAGCCACAAATGCACTAGAACGTGTATAGGCTCAACTAAACATTTGGGTTTTCATGCAATTATTAACACAATTCTAATATGGAATCCTAATTTTTACCAAAATTTTCTAATTAAATCCTAAATAATACTTTTGGTATGCAAAATTTTTGAAAATTGACTATTATGTAATCAACCCCCTACCCCACACTTATGTGATGCAATGCCCTCATTGCATATGATGCATAAAAAACATAAAAAAGAAACTAAAGAGGGAATTGGAACAAACTCCCATGGGATAGCAGTCGATAGGCTGATCACTTCCATTTTAAGCTCCAACTTCAATCAACTTTAGACATGGTAACATCTCATCCATGCCTTGGGTGTCAAAACTCGTGTGGGTTGCTCCAAATACGCGGAAATCAGTGTAAGATCTTCAAGAATGGAAATGGAAGAATAAGTGAGCAAGTGGGACCAGTAGCAGCATCAAATCAGCAGTCCATCGGTAAAAAAAATGATCGACTCGTCGAGTACCAGCGCGCCTTCTCAGAATATGTAGAAATACAAGGCGACTCGGCGAGTCTGCTTAGTGCACTCGTCGAGTAGGCCACTGAACGAAAAAACTTGGTATTTTGCAACTGTTTTAGCTTCTAAAAACTTCTTTAACCCTTCCTCACATTTGGACTCAATTGCTCATACCCCCTAGGACCGGACTCGACACTTTGATGTTAAAAACTCGCTTCCTTGACTCGCTCTTACTCTAGAAAACATCTATGCTTTACATCTCTAAACCATCCTAAGCAAGCAATCATAATTCACTCCTGAAAATAACTAAAGCAAACAACCATTAAACATAACAAAATCTCAAAGCATACACACCAAATAAAAAAAAATTAAAATTGTTTGATTAAAAACACAAAAACATCAATCTTCATCTTCCTCATCATCATTAGCGGCTCCACTTCCCCCGGCTCCGCTTCGTCTCGCAGCAATCCTCTCATCCCAAGATGGAATGAATGGGTAATTCCTACCATCAATATGTGGGATATTGAAGTGGTCAAAAAGTCTAATGTGGGATTGGTTACTAAAGTTCAGCCCCCTCGCCAATTGATCCTTCATCCGCCTCATCTCTACATTGTACCAATCCATTGGTACATCTTCATTTTCGACCGGAATCATTGGCAGCTCGTCCTCCACATCCCGTTCTCTTCTCGATCTCACCCTCCTTCCCGGTGCATCGGGACCAACAACGGGGTCATCATTTGGAATGGCATAATGGCCACCACCATAGTCTTCAATTATCCGTGCTCGTTGGAAAAGAATGGGATTAAACGGGGGCGTCGGGATCATTGTCATGAAGTTCCAGGCTCCGCGGTTCATCAACCCGAATGAATTAGCCAATCGAGTGACAAACATTCCTCCATTGATACGGGAGGTTTTGCGATCTTTGACCGCACCCTCCGAAAGGTATGAAGCAATACACCATGGGATGTTGCAAAATACGCCGGGTGTTATTATGCTCCATAAGTAGAAAACGTCAAGGTTGGAGACCTTGTCATCGTCTTTCCTTTGGTTGATGGTGGAGGAAATAAGGCGGTGAGTCGGGGATCGGATGCTCCCTTCTTGTGCAGACTTTGGGATGTAAACTTTGTTTCCTATGGTATTCCACCAACCCGTGCTTGTGACTCCATCGGGGAATGCCATATGAGTGTTTGCCAAGAAAGCCCGAAAGATGTTTGTTGTCACCAAGGGTTGATCATAGATCCCTAGTCGGCAGGCAAGGTCCACCACCGAGCATTGACGATACTCGCCCCCAAGACAAAAAGTAAAGCTCGTCGGGTGATACACATCCACTCCCCCGGTGAAAGACACCGTGGAAAAGAATTCTAAACATAGTTCCAAATAAACCGGTTCTTGAATACGGAAGACCCGGCTCCACCCATCACACACCATACTGTCGCCTTCATGTTGGAACTCCTTCAAAAGGTAAGGAGCTAGTTCTTCTTCATAGCTAACACTTTGCAGCCATTCCCAATCAATTTTGTTCGGTACATACACCTCCTTCTTCTTAATGTCGGAGAGCTTCTTCTTCCACTTCCTCATTGTTGAAGCGGATTCAATTTGCGGGAAGTTTAACCATGGAAACTCCCCTTGGCTATCAGTTGAAGATTGTCCTCTTCTAAACATGATTTTTGCAAAATAGACACACAAAACCCAGAAACACAGAATATAATTAAAAACTGAAATGTATCTGTAAATCGACTGGACTCGTCGAGTCCATGCTCGACTCGATGAGTCGCGCAACCTGCACGAGTCAGTCGACGGGTCGCATAAAATTGGCCCATAAAACTTGTAATTTCTGTCAAGGGTTTTTGTTCAAGGACTTCCTACTAAGTAATAAGGCCAAAATAAACGTTCAAAACAACAATATTCATGAAAAAATCGAAACCCTAGAATTTCATTACTTTTCAAAAATGGGTTTTTTCATGCAATTGCAGGTATAGATGGCCTTATAATCTCATTCTTTCTAGAAATCAAGAATAAAGTTGTTACCTTTTGAGTTTAAACCTTGAGAAATTGGAAGAAGATTTTAAGATTTCTTTGAATGCTTGAGAGAACGTTTGCGAAAGGGGTACCCGGCGAGTATGGTGTGGAAACTGAATTTTTAGGGTTAAAACCCTATTTACCAGATGTAAAAGTAATTTCGAAATTATTTTTTTTTTCTGTAAATAAAACCGACTCGTCGATTCAGGGTCAGACTCGGCGAGTCTAGTCGCGCAGTCAAAGATTTTCAGTAATCAATATATACTCGTCGAGTCAGTGTCAGACTCAGCGAGTCTTTTAAAAATTTGCATATTTTTCAAAATTTTTTTTGTTTATTATGAATCATTTCACCCCACACTTAGGCTAGGCACACTCTCAAGCAGACATGTCCGATGATTTGGAAGATTAAAATTGTGAAAAGAAACAAAACAAAAAAAAAACTAAAGAGTAAAAGAAAGCAAACTCGAACGACGGGTTGCCTCCCGCCAAGCGCTTCTTTTTGAGGAGTCATGAGCTAGACTCCTTCCCATTTACGTTTTGTCATCTTCAAGCATCGGGGATGTACGCCTCATTTTTTGTGGTTTATACTTGGTCTTGTAGGCGTGAATCTTTTTCTTGTAAGCCCTCTTCGATTCGTCTCTTCTCCTTTTCATTGCCTCATCTTCAGCTGCTTGGTCTTTCCTTTTTCTCTTTTTCTGCTTTACCCTTTTCTTTTTCACCAATTCTTGAACATCCTTTTCTTTAAATTTAATGACTTCATATTTCATGATGGTCCGTGCTCTAGGTTTAGTGGTGAATTGGTGATCAGCTTCTTCCTTCCTTTCCTTTATTCCTGCATCTTTTCCCGTGCTTAACCCTTCTCCAAATGGCATCGCATCAAGGCATGCCACATTGGCGTGTTGGACCTCCATTCCCTTTACTTCTTCTGCAGATTGTTCTTCCAAAGAATCAAAAACAGTAACTGAACCCAGTGTATGTGAAGAACTATCAACAAACAAATCAGCTTTGGTCAAGTTTTTATCCAAATCGACTGGACTCGTCGAGTCCATTATGACGACTCGGCGGGTCGGATCGGGTTCGATCAATCCTGGAGTGTTTTCTGAGTTGGCTCCTTCCAGTAGCTTTTCTAGCTCCTCCAAGTCTTTGTTAGCATCTTCAACTCCTTCAGAGTATAGTGTGAACTTACTTGGGTCTTCTTTTAGTAAAATTTCAAGCTCTTTTTGTAATACCTCATCATCCAATTGGATAAATGAGATTTCTTCTCTCTTTTCTTCTTCTTGCTTGACTTCTGGAATAGCTTTAAACATCACCGACTCATTCCCCACTCTTAATGTCAATGTAGACTCACATATGTCAATTAGGGCACACGCGGTGTTTAAGAATGATCTTCCCAAAATAATTGGTATTTCGGGGTCTTCTTCCATTTCCACCACTACGAAGTCTACTGGAAAAATAAACTTGTCCACTTTGATAAGGAGGTTTTCACAAATGCCTTGTGGATTAATTATCGTTTTGTTTGCCAAATGGATTCTCATATTTACCGGCCTTGGTGCTGGTAAATTTAGCTTCTTAAAGAATGAGTAGGGCATCAAATTAATGCTTGCACCTGAATCAGCCAATGCTCGTGTAGAAACTTCATTACCAAATTGGCATGGAATTACTATGTTACCCGGATCACCTTTCTTCTCAGGCAGCTCACTCATCAATATCTCTGCGACTTCAGCCAAATCCTTCCTAGCAGCAAAAAGGCCTTTAAGCAAATTAAAGTATTTAGGAGTTTGGAGCATTGTTTCCACAAATGGCATATTGACTTGTAAAGCTTTAACATGCTCCATGAAGGTTCTATAGGCTTGAATTTTTTCTGCAGGCATGGCTCTGGTTGGGTATGGCAAAGGAGGGTTGTATGGCTTTAGGAGACTGGCAGTATCTTCATTCCCGACTGGACTCGTCGAGTCCATGAGAGTGACTCGTCGAGTCTGGTCGGGTTTTTCTGGTTCTGGTTTTTCTTCCTTCCCTGCCTTCTTCTTGGAGACTCTTAGTGTTTCTATAAGTTCTTCTTCACTGCTGGAGGTTATTACGCTCACATTCTCCTTTCTTGGATTGGGCTCGGTGTTGCTCGGAAGTTGACCCGGTCTTCTTTCATTCACTTGATGTGCAAGCTGTCCCAACTGTTTCTCAATGTTGATAATGGAAGCTTGCTGATTCCTCAACATGTTCCTGGTTTCTTGCATTGCTACATCGTGATCATTATGTCTTTTCTCGGATGCGGTTATGAACCTTGTGAGTATATCTTCTAAATTTGCTTTCTTTTCCGCCACCGGCTCTTCCTTTTGATAGAATCCCCTCTCCCTCTATTTGTATTTCTCCTCTTTAGCCTTTTTATACTCTTCGTATGGGAGCCATTCCTTCTTTGGTTTCCTCCAGTCTTCATCGTATCTATCGCCACTGGAATAAAATACTTGAGCCTTTTTATTTCCATTCTCGTCTCGATAACATTCCTTGGTAAGATGGGGGCCGCCACAATTTTCGCATCCTACCCTAATAGCATGGATCGTTTGATCCATTTTTGTCATTCTTCAGTCTAGGCTATCGAGTTTAGCTATTACCGCCGCCATGCCATCGTTTACCGAGTTTACTGCTCCACGACTCACTTCATTCCTCGGATTGTGGTATTCTCTAGAATGCTTAGAGAATTCTTCAATTAATTCCTTTATTTCCGGAGGTGGCTTTCGGGTGAGCGGGCCTTGTGAATCGAGTAGTTGCCTTGTGGTGACATTAACTCCATCATAAAAGATGGAGACCTCCTGTTGGCTATTAAGATCATGGTGTGGGCAATTTCTAAGTAGGCTCTTGTACCTTTCCCAAGCTTCATAAAGAGATTCTCCGGGTTGTTGCTAGAAGTTGGCAATGGCTTTCTTTAGCTTGGCTATCTTGGAAGGTGGGCAGAAATGGTCAATGAACTCTTCTTTCATCTTGGCCCATGTGGTGACCGATCCGGGAGGAAGTGATTTTAACCAATCTTTCGCAGCGCCTTTAAACGTGACCGGGAGCATTCGAAGAAGCTGGGTCTCGCGTGGAACATTAGGCACGTTGAAGTAGTCGGCCACATCATTTACTTCGTCCAAATGCTTGTAAGCGTCTTCATGATCTCTTCCGTAAAAAGGGATCTCCTTGAGTTGAGCGAGAATATGGCCCTTTAGCTCAAACGTAGCGGTTGCGGGAATTGCGGGTTGCACAAGTCTCGGCCCGATGTCATCACGCATCCTTTTCTTCCACTCCCCCATGGGGACTTCATCGATGTTAGCCATAGTGATAGCTAACTCTTATTCGGAATCGGTTTCGTTCTCGGAAATATGCTCTTTTTCCTCGGTCTCGTACTCGCTACCTTCGTGAATTGGTTCTTCAATTGTTAATGAGGCACTGGATACTCCTGATTTGCTGCCTTTCTTCTTGCTGAAAACGGATTTCAAGTTCTTGAGTGGTGAGTTCTTTGAAGTTGCGGTTTCTCCTACGGCTTTTCCCTTGCTTCTCTTTAGTGCGGATTCCGGGTCTTCCAAAGGTGGTACTAGAGGTGTGTCCGATCCTCGGGTCATGAAACAGCTAAAAAAAACGAAACAAAAGAAACGAAACGCGTAAAAGGAATAAAAACGAAATAAAAAAATAAAGACTGAAACAGCGATGGACTCGCCGAGTCTGCTCGAATGCACTCGGCGAGTTCAAGGCAAAAACAGAAAATAAATATTTCTAGTTATTCTAAAAACGAAATTTTATTAAAACTAAATCTACTTACTGATTTGCTTTATAAATAACTTTGTGTAAGATAAATCCCACACAAAGGATCGATTAAACTAGATTTTATTATTAATTTTAGAACCGTTCCCCGACAACGGCGCCAAAAACTTGATGTGTGTAAAACCCACTAGTTTTAAACCTACTTTTAATTATCAAATAACACACAAAAGGCAGTGAACCTATCAATTGTGGTATAGTTCAAGCAAGTAGGGTATCGAACACAGGGAACGGCAAATTAAATAATAAAAACTAATTTATCTAATTTAACTAATAAGTAGGGGTTTTCTCTAGTTTTACAAGACTAGAAACTTACTAATGATTACTTGTTAAACTAGAAAACGAAGACTTTGACTAGATTCAATAACGGAAAAGTACTTCTATTTAGTTCAACTTAATTGATCCTATGGTTGATTTCAAGGTAAAAGTGCAATGGACTAATTCTTTTGCTAGTTACCGATTCAATTGATTAGTTCCGTATTCACTTCATTAATCCTTAGCAAATAAATCAATTTAAACAATGGCCAGTTGTCTATTTCAATTAAATTTACTAGATATAATATTCGGGTTAAGTTAGACTTGCAATAGCTAATTAATTTATCTTTTAATTAACTTCTTGTTTAATGGTCATCTCACAAGCTTGCACATAAATTTACTTGATTTCCTTATTAATCCTAGTTTCATGTTCATTACACTAGACATATGACAAAAAGTGTTCACTAAGCATATGAGATTGATAACTAATAGATGTTCATGCTAATTAATTATCTCCCTATTAACAGAAAATCAATTATCATTCATACACAAGGTTCTTTAGCAAGCTAAAATAACTAAATTAACCAACATAGAATTAATCCTACCAAGAATCAAACCATATTACCAATTTCGTATCCCCAAATAGAAGTTTAAAGAATTTAGTTCATAACTAAGGTAAATAACAGCAAACAAATAAGTTCAAGTTGCTTAATCATGTTGACAAAACAAAAGAAATAAGTAGAATGGTGGAATTATGCCTTAATTACTTCCGGAATTGGATTCTAGCTTCCTTGGTCGACTTCTAGGGTTCTTCTGGCTTCTTATTCGCAGCTAAGCACTTCTGAATCGTCCCAGAACTTCTCCCTCTCGATCTGTGGAATTATCTTTAAATAAGCGGTCCGACTCGTCGAGTCAAGTGGTGACTCGTCGAGTCCCTCTCACATTCTACGTATTGCGATAACTATCTGGGATCCCGAGTCATTATCCTTCTGATTCCTCGACCGGACTCGTCGAGTAGATATATGACTCGACGAGTAGAAGCTTCTTTTTCAGTGTTTTCCTTCTTCATTCCACTCTCAATCTTCTAACCGCTTCTCTTGCTTCCTTTTACTTCCGAGCTTCATCTTTGGACTGAAAAACATAATTTAACACTTTTAAGTACCTTTTGTCCATAATATGCGATAATTTAGCCAATATATGAATAAAAAACTATACTAAATACACACTAAATATGCACATATCAGTCACTATGTCTTTTTTCTGAAGCAGCTACAAATTTGGTGAGCATTTCTTCCAAGCTTGGCTTCCTTTCTTGCACCGGCTCCTCCTTTTGGTAGAACCCTCTCCCTTTTTGCCTAAACCTTTCCTCCTTGGCTTTCTTGTACTCTTCATAAGGGAGCCATTCTTTCTTTTGTTTGCGCCCGTCTTCATCATATCGGTCTCTACTTGAGTAACACACTTGCACCTTCTTGTTGCCATTCTCATCTAAATCACAGTCTCTAGTGAGGTGAGGCCCATTGCAGTTTTCACAACCCACCCGAATAGCATGGATTGTTTGATCCATTTTATCCATCCTCCTATCCATGGTTTTCAGCATAGCCATGACCGCGGATAAGTCTTCAGTAGTTGCATAAGCGGCTCCCCTAGTGACATCATGTCTAGGGTTGTGGTATTCTCTAGAGTGTTTAGAGAATTCTTCAATCAATTCTTTGATCACCGGGGGTGGCTTCTTTGTGAGCAGGCCTTGCGAGTATAGTAACTGCCTGGTTGTGACATTGACTCCATCATAGAAGTTGGAGACTTCTTGTTGGCTGTTTAGGTCATGGTGTGGGTAGTTTCTTAGTAAGCTCTTGTACCTCTCCCATGCTTCATATAGCGACTCTCCAGCTTGTTGCTCAAAGTTAGCAATGGCCTTCTTCAACTTGGCTATCTTGGAAGGTGGGCAAAAGTGATCAATAAATTCTTCTTTCATCTTGGCCCAAGTGGTGACTGATCCGGGGGGAAGTGACTTGAGTCAGTCTTTTGCAGCTCCTTTGAATGTCACCGGAAGCATACGAAGTAGCTGAGTCTCGCGGGGCACATTTGGAACATTGAAGTAATCAGCTACATCATTGACTTCGTCCAAATGCTTGTAGGCATCTTCATGGTCTTTTCCATAAAACGGTATTTCTTTAAGTAAGGCTAGGATATGACCCTTTAGCTCGAAAGTAGCAGTTGCGGGAATTGCGGGTTGCACAAGTCCCGGGCCAGTGTCGTCGCGCATCCTCTTCTTCCATTCTCCAATGGGGATTTCATCAATGTTAGCCATTGTGATATTGAACCAAACATGTTTTCTAGCTTTTTATTTTTTTCTATAAAACACGAAAAAATTTCAAACCAAAAACACCATTTTCCTTTTACTTTTGAAAATTGAAATTGTCCCGTTTTTCTTTATCCCTTTTATTGGGAAATTGAATTTGTTGAATCAGTCCCTTTATTTTTTTCGTTGCTTAACGGGGGCATAAGGTTTATCTGCTTCATCTCGAATCATCGCAATTTGCTTCAGTGCTTCCTCAGGTAATCGACTACTTCATTGAACTATTAAAATTTGAAGGAACCTGTTAGTTACCATTCAATTAATTAGGTTCATTAACCACTTATCACCCCTATTTGCTTTCTGTGTTTCTTTGATACAATCAACATTTCAATTTGTTACTCTTGATGAATATTATCAGAACGAAGGGAGTACCCATCCTGTACCGGTTACAACAGATGCAAATAATCCTTTTCGTATTTGACCAAATTGAAAGACCCATTTTGTCTATCTGGAACATTATGATCAGATGCTTTGCGTAGAGCGATAGTCCCGTTTTTGCACTCCATTTGTTTGATGAAATGCACGACCGATGATTGATAGTAAATAACCTGACCGCTGATTCAGATATAAAGACTTGGTTTCTTGGAACTCCATTATTTGTGGGTATAGTCAATCTAACAGATATAAAGAGGTTTTAATTATTTTTGATCTTCTTCAAGAAGCTTATCTGATCACTGATTCAGTGACAAGAACAGTAGATTGTCCACAGCTAAGTACATTAAAGATAATACCATTGAAATCACTTGTTACTCTCAAGGTTCTCAATTCTCCGATGCATTAAGTTTCTTTATTGATATGAATAACTCAAACATTAAACCTGATGAAATCATAGTTGCTAGCATGCTCTCTGTCTGTGCTCATCTGGGCTCAATCGATATGGGCAAATCCGTCCATGACTACATTTGTAAAAACAACATAAAACAGAATTTATACATTGGGAACTCTTTGATCGATATGTACTGTAAATGTTGTTCAACAATGAATGCATTGGAAGTGTTTGAAGAAATGGAACACAAAGATCCGGTTTCCTGGACCTTAGTTATTTCAGGACTTGTTGTGAATGGAAATGCCAATTACGCCCTTGACCTCTTCTCCAAGATGTTAATGTAGTTGATATGTTGATTCGGTCAAGGGATGTTGAAAGAGCATATGAGAGATTGCCACTAATAGACTACTTAAATTGGATCCTGATAATAGCGGAAATTATGTTCTTTCATCAAACATTTATGCGGGGAGATGGGATGATGCTATGAAAATGAGAAAGTTGTTGAAAGAAGGTGATGTGTTCAAACCATTAGGCTGGAGTTCTTTGCAAGTTTGAAAGAATCTTGGATAGAAAACATACATTACAAAAGTATATTGAGATCATAGTTGCTCAAGTGTTATTTTAATCCAAAGAAAATATATAATTCGATTATTATTATTATTATTATTATTATATAAATGATGGTAGTAGAAAAAACAAAAACATATGCCATCGGAAGACGAATTGAAGACCAGTATTCAGAAGAAGACCAGTTGTTTGTGGTTTAAAAAACATAATTGATATTATATTAATTGTTTGTGGTTTTAAAGAATAAAATTTGTTTAATATTTATACATAAAAAATGTTTCTATATTAAAATAAAGTAATTTAATTAAAGTAGAAAAAGAAAATAAAAAAATAGAATGTTAGAAGGGTTACCACTCTCTACCAAATGTTAAGATTATGTGCTAAATGATAAAAAATGAGGTGACATTTTAAAATCTGACATGATAAAATGTTAAAAAAGTGTTATAACTCCTCTTAGAGGCTTAGATACCTCATGACCAATCATGAAAATTTATCTAAATTTAAGATTGAGAAACCAAACATGCAAGATTTCAAAATCATAAGGGACAATGGAGATCATTAGGTTGCTATTTTTTTTTTTACAAGGACTATTTGCGAGATTGTCTTAAATTAATAAAGCATATTACTATTTTCTTGATATAACTCAATACTAAAAAATGTATGTAATTACTTTATTATTATTTTAGTAAATTACATTTGAAGAGTAAAACTTAATACTATAATAATATCTAATTACTCTGATTATGTTAATTATTATGTAAGTTGGAAATTTCATTTTAATTTAACTAATTCGATAATAATGCTCTCTATTCTTTAGGGGAACCTTTAAAAACATTAATGTGCATGGTTAATCAATTACAATGACAAAATGAATTTTACCAAATCATCCATGGAGTTTTGTGAAGAACCTCCATGGCTGACTGCAACTTTAATCTGTTCTTGAATCTCCATAGCCCTACACCTCATCTCTTCCCCTTCTTTGCTCACGAAAACTCTTTTGATTGCACTCTCGATTTCCCCTCTCTCCTCAACGATTTCCAAACCCATCTTCCACACATGACTCAAATACCTCGCATTCAAAAACTGATCATTATTAAACGGTTGACACAGCATCGGAACCCCTTCGCATACACTTTCCAAGGTCGAATTCCAACCACAATGGCTCCAAAATCCTCCAACTGCAGAATGTGCCAATACGTCCTTCTGGGGTGCCCATTTTACAATCAAACCTTTCAGCTTCATCTCACTTACCAAATCCTCCGGCAAAAACTCGATCCAATCACACCCATGAACCGAACCCGGTCGAACCACCCATATGAAGGGCTGGTTACTGTTGGCTAGGCCCCATGCCATTTCAGTTGCCACTTTTGCATCCATGGTTGCTAAGCTTCCTACACTTGCGTAAATTACTGATTTGGGTGATTGTTTATCTAGCCATGAAATGCAACTGGTATCTTCTTCAAGAAAACTATTGGAAGGGGTTGGGGATGTTTTGTGTAATGGGCCGATGGTAAAAACTGGAACTTTGTAGCGATGGCGGATCTGGGTCAGTGCCGATTGTTCAAGAAATTCGATGGTGTTCCATATGAAAGCAATCGGGGGTGTTTTTGAGGCGAACAATGTTGTCAATTTCAGGCTTTGTTGGGTTGTGAGGCTAATAAATGGTATATCTTTGTATCTGAGTGGATCGAGTCCCGGAACCATTTCCTGCAACAAAGAATCTTTAAAACAGAATTTTATTATCTGGATTTATAAATTATAATCCATTAATCTGTGATCAGATTTCCTTTTAGATTGTGTCTTGTTTGTGTGGGTTTTTGATCTGCAATTACCTTCTACAGGGAATCGACCTTCTTTATGAAGCTGAGGGATGATTCTGTAAGCAGGAACACAGGCTGCACTGCTGCTGCGCACGATGATGGAGGGTAGACCCAGATCGCCGGCGATGGATCCAGCACAAAACATGAGATTATCATGGATGATAACGATTGATTCCTTTTGAGTTGAGGCCTTTTGTTCATCTATGATCTGGATAAGGTGTTTCTGAAGATGGGGTTTGCAGTTATCGTTTAGAGCTTGCAAGAACTGAATGAAGCCGGAAGAGCCGCCGGTGTCGGATAATTTGTCCGGCAGAGGGAGGAAGATGAAGTCAGGGTGATTAGAAGGGTCTGGTGGGTTGAGCTCAGAGTGAGCAAAGGTTATGGAGAACCCTTTGGAATGAAGGTATGAGCCAAGCTGGAGCATGGGGGTCATGTGGCCTTGAAGGGGACTTGCTATCAACACCAACCTCCTTCTTTTCTCGCCTTGCTCCGCCATCTCTGTCTCTGTCTCTGTCTCTCTCTCTCTCTCTCAGAGTGGATGCCTAATCTTTATGGGTTCCTCCTTTAACACGTGGTGTTTTGTGTTTGATTTTTTATTTTATTTTATCAACTTAATTTGAAGCAACCCACCAAAAATGATCGAATATTCCTTTCATCCCTTCAAAAGAAAATGCCCCAAGTATTTAAAGAAACAAGGTGATATTTGTTTTTTTAAGAATATTTTCTTATTTTTTCCAAGTTTTGTTATTATCTATTTAACATGATGATAACAAATATATAAATTTAATATCTCAACTAAATTTAATAACATTTATCATCATCTAAAATAAATTAGATAAAATAAATTAGAGAATAATAAGAATAAAAAGTAAAAAAATATTTAATTTCTCTTAATTCATATACGCTTGACTAATTAGTCTTCTACCATTAATTTCAACTTTTGCCCATGACTCCATGTTGTGAACTCAAAGTTTAATAATTACTTTGCCTTGGTAATTTATCACATATTAAGCATAAAATAACATTGTTTTAGTATAAGAGAAACTTACAGTTTATTCTATATACTAGTTGTGAAACTCATATATTATATGATTTAATTTAAAAAAAAAGTTAAATATAAAGGTCTAAATAATTGAGAGGTTTGAATTTATATGAAAAGAAGAAAAATAATGATTTATTAAAATTGAAATGTTTTATATCTTTTAAATTTAAACAAATAATTTAAATAGATAAACAAAAAGAAACTAATAAACTTTAATTTAAATTTTTTGAAAATAGATGGTAAGTTCATTTAATGAAATTGATATCCATTTATTACTATATTTATTGCAATTATTACATTAAAATATTATACGAAATTTAATAAAATAGAAAACCCCATAAAATGACATGTGAGAAAAAAAATTAATTCAAAATTACCACAAATTGACATTTATCAAATTGAAGGAGAACATATCATATGGCAAAAACAGTTCTTTATTTATTAAGGATGATATATTTCTCAAACCTTACCTTAGAATCCTTAATATCTACACAACATATTCTATTATTATTATTATTATTATTATTATTATTATTATTATTAAATAATAGTTATCTTAAATTTGAAATTTTAATAAAAGTCATATATTATTTTAACTAATTGAATATATTTTCTTCACTTCTTGCTAAATGTTTTTTTTTTCAAGTTCAAGTAGATTATGAGAGTTCTTAGTTAGGTATTTTGTAAATTTAAATGCTTCTAATTAGTTTGACGGGTATTTTTATATGAGAAAATGACAAAAATAGCCAATTACACTAATTGCATTACAAAAATAGCCAAAAAAAATCGGGATTACATATTTAGCCACCCATTTCGCAGATGAGAAGGTCCCATCTGCGAAATGGACATCTCATCTGCGAATGTACAAGTGCCTGAAGCACATTTCGCAGATGGGACCTTCTCATCTGCGAAATGGGTGATTTTTAGGTATAAAAACGTTTTTTTTTTTTTTTTTTTTTTTTTTTTTTTTTTTTTTTTTTTCATTTTCACCATTCTCTACACAAAAACTCTCTCTAGCTTTGGACTTCTCTCGGAATTTTGGCTAGTTTTTGAAGAAAATGGAGGATTATGTCAACAATCCCGCAAATATGGTTAGATTTTAACTCTTTTAATGTTTAAAGTTATTTTTTTTTTATCAATTGTTGTATTATTTAGTGTTAAAAAAGGGTAATTTTGTTGTGTTTGATAGTTTTAGTATATTTTTAGTATACTTGAAGTTTAAATGCAAGTAGAGACAAGTAGAGACTGCGTAGATAATGTTTACAATTTGTTATTTTTGTAGTTTTTTTAGTTGTTGTATAACCTGAAATCTTGTAAATTTTTATCCTATAATTGTTTATATAAACTGCAAAATAGTTGTTTGTATATATATTTGTCGTATAACATTTGTATAAGTTGAAAATTTGTCGTATATATATTGTTAGAAATTGTTTTTATTTGTCGTATAAGTTGAAAAATTTGTATAAAGTAGTCGTATAACTTGCAAAATTGTTAGTTTGGTTGTCGTTTTATTTTTAAATTTTTTTGTTTATATGGTTATATAATGTTAGTTTTAATTAGAAAGATAAAAATTGTTTATATATTTGTCGTTTAAGTTGAAAATTTGTTTAAGTTGAAAATATGTTTAAGTTGAAAATATTTATATAATTATGTATGATATTGTTTTCTATCGTAAATATATTTGTTGTATAACTTGGAAAATTGTTTATATATGTGTATGTTATTGTTTTTTATCGGGGAAATATATATATTAGTAATTAAGAAAGTATTTGCAGTTCGTAATCATATATTTAAAAAAAAAATATTTTTTAGTTATCTAATTTGTTTTTGTGTTTTTTTTTTGCAGCATGATTTTAGTTTAATGAATACGAAAGCCTTTGCGAACCTAAAAGGCTCTGGCGGTAACATATGGGAAGTCTTTGAAGTTTTAGATGATGCCCGACGTGCTATTTTCAGAAATACCGTCTTTGACTATTTTATTGATGTCCCTCGTTTACAAGGGGACGCTTTATTGTTTCATAAAATGTTCCTTCATCAGATCCGGCCGGACCCTGTTTTATCTCCAGATGGAATAAAACGTTTATATTTTCGAGTAGGCAATACCAAAATGGTTTATGGGCCGGAAGAGTTTTGTTTGATTACCGGCTTCAATTTTGGGGAGTATCCAAAAAACATTGGGAGAAAAGGGTCGGAAAAATTAATAAGCAGTAAAAAAAGATGTTTACTGCGTGAACGGCTATTTCCGGACCATACTAATAGTTCGGTGAAAATCGGCGACCTGAAAAGTTTAATTTTAAATCAAACATTCCTAGCACTTGACGACCTTGATGCAGTTAGAGTATGTTTGATATACATTTTGTGTGAAGGTTTTTTGGGCAAAGAAGTTAACGATCGGGTGCCACAAGATTGGTTTTTTTTGGCTGAGAATTTGGATCTCTGGAATAGGTATATTTTCTTTACGTTAAAGGTTCTATTTTATTAAAGTTATAATTTATATAATAATCAATTTTGTTTTTTTTTTGTTTTGTTAGCTTCTCTTGGGGTAGCTATCTATGGGATTTTACTTTTGTTGACCTTGAGGATACGTGGAATAAGATACATCATTATTTATCACTTCCTCAGCGTGGTCAAACTTTAAAGTATTCCGTCTCAGGATTTACGGCTCCAATTAGGGTATAAAAATTTTCTTATATTTAAATTGTTTTATTGTTATATTTTTTATTTTAATTTTAACTTTTATTACTGTTATTGTACAAAATTGTAGATATGGATATATGAGATGATTCCGGCTGTTCGTGCATGTGGATTTGCATTGAGAAAAAATAAAGACTTGCCTCGGATGAAAAGATGGAGCGGAACAAAAAAATTGAAATGGGTTGACGTGAACAAGATTTGGTCAAAGATGCAGGTTTAAAAATATTTCGTTTATTATTAATAAAGTTGATTATTATAGTTTTATATGCATTTTTAATATGTTTAATTTTTTAGGAGGGACTACCACCAAGACAAAACATGTTACCGGGTGATGGTGAGATGACATCTTTTTATTATATGTCATTTCAAGAGTATGTATATGGTGAAGGGAAAGCAGTTCCATCCCCAGTACGGGACCATTTTAGGAGACAAGACGAATCTTCGTCTAGTATGTCGTCCAGTGGTCGCTCTCATGGTAGAGGTCGGGGCAGTGGGAAACACAAGCTAGACGAGTTGTTGAAACGGGTACATGCACTGGAGCAGCATGTGTTTATGAATCAACAAAAACCTACAGAGGTTTTTGTTGAAGAAGTGAATAATGAACAATTTTGGAACGACATTATTTTTGAGGAACCGACAGTGTCACAAAGAAATTATGATGAACAGGTTAGTTACACGCTACATTATTTATTAACTTTTATTAACATATATGAATACCTGTGTTCATATTTTATATTTGAAAATATAGGTTGTGCAAGATGAAGTGATGAATAAAAACAATACAACTCAAAATGTTTTTGGTGATACTCAAGACGACAAGGTTGTTATAGATGTTACCTTTACGATTTTAATAATTACTTTTTAATAAAGTGTATTTTGTTATTAAGTAAAAAGTTATATTTTTAATGTAGGTGTTGGAGGAGAGTACTCAGTATGCGGGGAACAAATTTGATGATGATGTGTGTGATGTAAACGATTATAGTGAAGTTAAAGAGGTTATTATATAGTTACATTAATATTAATATTTTGTTTATTTAGATATTATTGCTTATTAAATTATGTGTATTTCGTTATTAAGTATAAAGTATTATCTTTAATGTAGGAGTGGGAGGAGAGGAATGACAATGCAGGGAACAAATTTGATGATGATGTGTCGGATGAAGACGAACTTATAATAATGGAAATGTAGATTATTTTCATGATGATGATGATGACAAAGAAGTTACACCCGATAAACCTAGAAGTCGAAAACCATCATAATTTTTATGCACTCCTTACACCGAGGTATTCGTTTTATTTATAAACTGTTGATTTTATGTTTATGTGAATTATCTGAAAGATATACATTTAAACATTTGAATATTGTTTTTAGTTGCACACGACACCGAAACAAAAAAGAAGAACAAAAAAGAAGGTTGGTATGAAATCAACAAGCCCCGTTCCTCCTCCAGTTTTTGGTGTTGCTCATGACTTCTCCAGGTTGCACCTGCAACCTTACGTAGCAGGCGGTGAGGATGTCATCCAAAATTATGTATTGCATTCATACGATGTGCAGCATCGTTTGTTTAATTTCGTGTTAGATAGAGATTTTTGGAGCTCATTGTTTGGGCATACACACGACGGATGGTTGGAGTCAGCGGTAAATAAATTGTTAATTAATTCTTTTAAAAGTTAATTGTTTTTTAGTCAATAACAAAAGTATCATGTGTGCAGCATATAACCATTTGGTACCGACTTTTGATGGAGAGACGGTTTGAGAGCGACCGACATACAATAATGCCTCCAAATTTTTTTGTTTCTCATGCTTTGGAAGAAGGACAGGACTGGAGGGCATTTATGGCTGGTATTGCTACATACCCCAACTTCATGGTTGCTTGGTGGGATGTTGATACGGTAAACTTAATAGTTTATATTGAAAATAATATCGTTTTTTTGTTATGTTTTTGTATTGTGATGTTTTTGTATTGTGATGTAAATAAACATAATTTTATTTTCTGATCCTTATACAGGTCTTATTGCCGATTCATTCATCCCCTAATCATTGGGTATTTGGGGAACTACGATTAGCGTCAATGGAAGTGCATATTTATGACAGTCTTGGTAGAGGTGCTTATGAAAAATTCCAATCCGAAGGAATCTTTTCCAAATTTGAACGTCGGGTGGCAAATTATTTGGACAAGATTAAGTATTGGGCGCGGAGGAACATCCCAAGGATTCCATTGAATATGCAATTCATTTATGAAGAAAACGTTCCCCAACAAAGTAGTCATTTGGGAGATTGCGGTGTTTTTCTTTGTATGTTTATGGAGCAATTGGTTTCAGGTCAACCAATACGTGTTCTTATTGACCCAAAGAACGCAGCTTTAGAGTTCCGTCTCCGGATGGCAAAAATTATTTGGGGGTCTAGTCTTGCTCCTCTGTAGTTGGATTATATAAATGTATATACAAATTAATGTTGGATTTCATTATTAGTTTATCTTTAGAGTTTACTCAACGGATGACAAAAAATATAACGTTACGACAATTACAACAATTTAATGACCTACTAATTACTTATCAATAAATTCAACATAAGAACGACCACAACATTTGTTTTAACGTTACAAATACAACAATTTATTGACCTAACAACTTCAAAACCATAAAAACAATATTGAAAAGCTTACAACTTGTAAACAAGAACTGCCAAGAACAACACCCAACTACAAACCAACGCTATCTTTAACTTCTTATTTTCTGATTGAAAGAGCTTATTAGAGTTAGCTACTTTAGCTATTACCATAGAAGATTGGTCCTTCTCTTCATCAACCCAACTGATAAACCCGAATTTTGGTCCCTGTTAAATTTAATATCCACAGTAAGAAAATAAATTTGTGTCATGTAAACACGAGGGTTTAAATTTGAATGACGGTAAGAACATGATACCAAATACGGGCAAGCGTAGAACAATCTTCCTGGGTTTTTAGTTGTACCCGAAATCCTAACGATATGTTCTCCTCCACAATTGCAGTATGCCATTAGCCTTCTTATTCTTTTAAATCGGAGTTACTTTCTCAGTTAAATTTTTTCATAATGAGTGACACCCATTTATAGAATAAATCATATTACGGACAATTCTTTTTGACTATGAAATAAACTGGTTTGACTATGAATTCAAAAAGTTCAACTATGGAATGCAGACAAGTACATTTTGTAGTATTGTCATGTCGGTCAGTGAAATTTGACTATGAAATGAACTGGTTTGACTATGAATTCAAAAAGGTCAACTATGGAATGCAGACAAGTACATTCTGTAGTATTGTCATGTCGGTCAATGAAATTTGACTATGAAATGAACTGGTTTGACTATGAATTCAAAAAGGTCAACTATGAAATGAAGACAAGTACATTCTGTAGTATTGTCATGTCGGTCAGTGAAATTTGACTATGAAATGAACTGGTTTGACTATGAATTCAAAATGTTCAACTACGAATTTAAAGGGTTAAACTATGAATTTTGATCAGTAGAGATACAATAACTTCTATTTATAATTCCATTTGTGTGATCATTGTAGAGCACAATTATCGGTATCGAAAATAAGTAGTCACAGCCAAAGAACCTTTTCTCAACTACCAATTTTCTTGCATAACCTTCAAAGAACAAATCCTAATACCTTCACAGCCATTACGAAAACCGATAACAACCGCTTTCAATTCTGTTTTGTGGCTTTAGGTTGCGTGGTATAACATACTTCTTTTATTGAGTTATACAATATTTCATGGTAATGTATGTCGATTAGTTCTTACATAACACTAATATGTGTTCGTTTTTATGTAGATTCGTACCTTCCTTAGGTGCATGATACCGCTGATATATGTGGGTTATTTACCCCTTCTTGGGAGCTTTCTGACAACAATGTACTTCGCAGTGGCTTTAGATGGAAATCATGAGCCACTACTCTTAGCACTTGGTTTGGGAACCTTACAGTGTGAAGAATCATGGAGATGGTTCATGTTGAGGTTAAGAGATTGTTTAGGTGAGGACACAGAGGTTGGTTTCATAAGCAACATGTGTGATAACATAGACTTTGGTGTTGACAGTGCCTACCCGGATTCCTATCATGGATATTGTCCTAAAGATATAGCTCGAAAGATACGTGAGTCTATCGGACATAACAATACGGAAGTCGAATCGTTGTTTCGGAAGTCATGCAATGCATATAGCGTTGATGATTTTTACTTGTGTTTCGAAAGGTTGCAAAGTACATGTAGGCAACCACCTTTCTGCACCTTGCTTATGAGTCCAATTTACTGGCTTGACGATATACCGATTTCAAAATGGACAAGAGCATTTTTCCCAAAAATACGTTACAATGTTAAATCGATTGACGTCCCTGAAATTTTGCAAATTATATCCTCACGTGAGTTTCCTATAACAATGATAATTGAGTTAACCACCACGTCGATAAAATCAAAGTATGCTGAACGGGCCGAACTGGCTGGTAAGGGAGATTGTTATATTTTGTTTTTTTTTATTGTGCTGCTATTTTTATTAAAATATCAAATTTTACAGGGAGGTTGTCTGGTGGGTTGACCCCTTACGTTGAGAGTAAGGTTCAAAAAAGTCTCAGCAAGTCTTACAATTGTAATGCAAAACGTTTGTATGGGGATACATTTGAAGTCCATGACACTTTTGCCACCAGCAACGTACAACTTGAACGAAGGGTATGTAGTTGTGGTAAATGGCAAAAAAGCGGTATACCATGTGGCCACGCTATAGCATGTCTAAGAACCCGTACATCTGAGTCCATTCAGAGAATGGTTGAATACAAGTTCACTAATTATGTGTATCGAGTTGCATATGGATCTGAGTTGGTGAATGGTATACCATCATATGAGCATTGGGAAATACCAAATGAAACGGTGGTCCTGTTACCTCCCTCAATGCAGTAGTTATTCATGTAGCACATTTATGTTTTATGTAGTATTATGTATTAGTTTTTTATGTACTCCGTTTTTATTTTACTGCTGTGTTACGTATTAGTTATCCATGTACCCAGTTTATTTTTTATGTCGTATTATGTGTTAGTTATTTATGTACCCCGGTTTTATTTTATTGCTTTCTTAATATTGGTTATTGAGGGAACAACATACATTAAAAGAAATGGACGTTTATTAAATAGTAACGACTAGATACATACAACAACAAGCAACTTAAATAACGAAAAACAATTAACTTAACCAACATGCATATTAAAAATAAGGGACATTCTTTAAAACATTTCATGCATCTAAGTGGGTAAACTCGCTACCATCGTATTGAAAGCGGTATAGTTCCAAAGCCACCTGCCGTAGAATGTCTTCATCCGTATTTGCATGTTCGTTATCCAACTCGTTATAAATACGTTGAAATTGTTTCACCTTCATTTTCATATCCAGAAACTTCGCTTTGACATCTCTTCTTCTTCGATATTGAGTGCAGTTCATTAAATGGTGAAACAAATGACAGACACGAGACCAAAATGATCCAGCACGAACTTGTGGGGGACCCGGTGGAAAATCCACCTCTACAGTTGTAATCCAAGCTTGAACCAAAGCGACCTCCTCTGCGTTCCTCCATATATGTGGTGAGTCCATAATTGCAAGGAGGGAAGTAATAGAATACAATTACAACGGATATTGAAATCTATTTATAACGACTCCTTACTTTCCTGGTGCAATGAGTTGTCAACTCAAACAGCAATGTATTGTGTTGTCATTCAACCGGGGATGAATTGTCAACTCGAACAGTGATCTGTTGTGTTATAAGTATAGTACACTGCATTCGTCAGTTAATTTTGACTATGAATTGCAGACATATTAGAAGTTTGAACTGCGATTTTGTGTAGAAACTACTATAAATTGACCCTAAGTTACATGAAAAACGTTATTAAATTAACCAATATAGTTGTTCAAATATTGTTTTTTAGATTCTACCCTCTTTGTTTCAATCCAAATGACTTCTATATCATGGAGCAATGAAGAGTTCTTGGTTCTTACACATGCTTATATTCATGTGTACGAGACAAGCAAGTTGAATGATCCAATGTTTTGGAGCCGTCTAACAAATATTTTCAATGCTGAAAACCGAATGGCTACAAGAAACGATCGTGACGAACTAGACATCTTAGCAAGATGGTATGAAATGAAAACCGAAGTTCTATTATTCAACGATCTTTATACCAAAATTGACGACACCCGTTTAAATGCTACTGAGGATGTCATCTTGGAAGCTGCTAAGGAGGAATACAAGTCATTAAGTAACGGGTTGGAATTCCAGTTTGAAGCCCCTTGGAATATTTTGAAATATATCCCGTTTATTTAAAATCTATTTTAGTTTATTATTTGAGTACTAGGTTATTTTCATGTACTAGGTTATTTTCATGTATTTCTTATGTATTTCGTATGTATTTCGTTTGTTTAAAATCTATTTTAGTTTATTATGTGAGTACTAGGTTATTTTCATGTATTTCGTATGTAATTCGTATGTATTTCATATGTTTAAAATATATTTTAGTTTAGTATGTGAGAAACTCGTATGATTAAGTTGAGTTAATATATATATTTTAGTTTATTATGTGAGAAACTCGTATGATTAACTTGAGTTAATAAATGGTCATTGCATTAGTTATCAAAATATATTAGAATACATTAGTAACAAGATTCCATGAACCATTAAAACATCACAACAATTACATGAAAAAAACGACATAATACGAACAAAGCATTAACGTAAAACACAAGTCCATGGCTTATTCTTAACACAAATTAGAGCGGTCTACTTGAAATACTGTTTATCTCTAACAACCTTCCAAACTTCCTCATATTCGAAGTCTCTGCCTTCATGCTCAAAGATGTAAAACTCTGTAACAACTTCCAAGAACTCTTCTTCGTCACGACAACGAACATTGTTACGTTTCGCATAACTACATGCTCGATTGAACCATGTCACTTCCTCCTTTACATCCGTCCACTTAGTAACAACATCTGATTTTTCTCTTTTTTGCCCTTCTCCCATCTCATGGTTAAACAAAGATGTGATGCGACTCCATTCATCACCAATTAGGCAATGCGGGGGAGCAAGTAACGGTTCACCATCCTTAACACTTAGCCAGCACCGTGTTAGAACTAACACCTCGTTTGTCGTCCATGGCCTTTCAGAATTGGAACCAGGTACTTCGTTCGAAGAACTTGCTGCATTCGACGACATTTCTAATAATGGGAATTCGTTTCGTTTAGGTGATTTGGGTGTTTGGTTTATAGATCTTAAACATCTATTTATATAAATAAATAGACTATGAAATAATACTTTGACTACGAAATGGTTATATTTGGACTACGAATTTCAGCTTTATGCAGTGTTTTGTCATGTCAAACTGTCATTTATCTCTTGTCCCTTAAGGGACCCACTGGGATGTGCAGGTTACTACAGTGACTTGTCATTACTGTCTAGTCATTTCAAAGTTGGACTTCTCATTACTGTCTAGTATGTATAAATACCACTTATTGCTCCAGTTTAATACAACATCGATTTTATTATGAGTTCCTCACACAAATTCGAAATTTGCTCATGCAACAAAGTAGATTGTTACTACTGTGATTCGGTAGACACTTTTTTTACACCCTCTTCAGCCGGGTCATATATGTCACATGAAAATTTTGAAGAATTAAAGAAGGCTGAAGCACAACAAGAAGAGGACAAAGAGTCATCTCGACTTCTCACTCAACTTGCTAATGATATAGGTTCGGAATGCAAACAAGCTGAAGAATGGATTGACCTCAATAAAAACAAAATCAAAGAGCATAAAGATTGGATAAAAAAGAGTAAGAAGGCAATCAAAACGACTGAAAAACGGCTTGCTGAGAAGGATGAGCAGTTGATACACATTATGGTAAAAAAGGATCGTTTCGAAGACAAAATGAGAATTAGGGATGACTATATAACAATGGAGAAAGAGAAGTACCCGTTGTAGTTCCCTGAGTTTAAAAATTAGTTATAAAGTTGTTGTAATATTATCATGAAACAGATTAGGTTGCCAAAGGATCGTTTGTTGTTTTTTTTTAAATAACATGTTGTAACTGTTAAAATAAATCTGCAAACTATATTTTATAATATAAAGGCTTCATTCATTGTTATAATCAACAAACTTAACTAAAATATGAAAGCATAGCAATGTCTTGTAAGAGTTAATAAAAATATTACAATACATAATAAGCTAACAACTCGTCATTACTCTTAATGTCAAGGTTGTTTTATATCAAAATCAGCGTTATGGGTTTGTGAGCAACCCGCTGAACCACCAATATTATATGCCATTTCTGCAGTAGAAATTATGTGACCTGCTCTACTACCAGACGCCCTTCCAGTACAATTATTTCTCGTGTGTCCTAGTTGACCACATGTAGAACACTCTTTTATAATTGGACCCTCGCCTTGGGATGGAATGCGGTCTGTGTTTCTTGGCCTGCCTGGCTGACGTTTATCCATTATAGGTGGCTTAACAATCATCAAATCATCGGGGATCTCCCATTCGGATGGCTTCGGCAGAGGGTTTATTGATTCCTCATATGTTTTCCTCAGTGTTTCGGTAAAGTAAGCATTTAATGCAAACCTCGAGCAGTCTTGGTAATTGTTCACTGTTAAACATCTTATGACATGACCACAAGGTATCCCATCAAGTTGCCAATGCCTACATGTACATGTCATATGTTGAAAATCAACAATCACATTTTGTGCCCCCTTTTTGACCTCGCATTTCGTATTTGAGATCATGCGAACATCCCATTTGGTAAAAATTTTCTTGTTTTCTTTTACAACTTCATCCGCCCAAGGGGTAAGTGTTGTTGTTGCTTCCGCTAAAAAAACAGCCAAAATGAAGAAGTTAAAATCAATAACATCGAAACTAATAAAACATTAATATTACAAATTTACGTAATACCTGCAAAGTTACGTCTTTGAAACCACCATTGTTGCATTGTAGCACGAAAAAAATCAATCAACATAAGTATTGGCACCTTACGTGCGTGTCTAGATAATGCATTTATAGACTCCGCACTGTTGGACGACATAAGATTGTATCGGTTCCCTTTAAAATGTGCCCTTGACCAGGTTTCTGGATTTATACTTTTTAAGTACTCCCATACTGGTTCTTTTGTCTTTTTCATAACATCCATGGCAGCATCAAAAGCATCAACTGTGTACGCCCTACACGCCTCCCAAAAAATTCCTTTAACCGTCTTACTCTTGCCGAATCTAGATACTATGTTGAAATACAAATGGACACCTAATATTCCATGATGAGCGTGATGAAAAATGTTGGCAACGGATGTTGCTATAGATGGAGACCTATCAGATATAATTGTAAGCTCCTGCATATTTCCTATGCAATCACGTAGTTTTTGAAAAAACCATGTCCAAGAATCAGTACACTCATTTTTGCATATACCATATGCAACCGGTAATATTTGATTTTTTCCGTCCTTAGTAACTGCAAGTAGCATGGTACCTTTGAACTCGCCCTTTAGGTGAGCTCCATCTACTACTAGGGTCGGCTTACAAAAATTGACAAAAGCTCGTACCTACAATACATTGTATATCTATTCAAATACACCAAAATAAATATTAAAAAAAATTAGGACATGATAATACTAACCGAACAACCGAGTGCGACGTACAAAAACTCAAACCGATCATCAGCATCTGTTTTAATATGTGTGACAGTACCCGGATTATGTTTGGCCAAGTTGTGACAATACGCCGGAAGTTTGGTAAAAGAATCCTCTTTCGTACCCCTTAACGACAACAATGCATATTGCTTCGCACGCCATGCCTGATGGTATGAGATATTGATATTCAATTGAGCATTAATATCATTAACAATTTCTTTTCCCCGATAAACTCTACTATAGTCTTCAGCCAAAACATCAGCAACATATTCACCCAAAACATATTTGTTTGCTTGTCGATGATTAGGTTGCAACAATGTTGAAGAACATGTGTGTACATCAACAAATTTATTCACTTGGAAAAGTCCATCAGTATTTTTAATTGCTTTTGCTCTTAGTAACCAAGAACAATTTTTCGAAACACACACAGCTTCATACCTTGATTTGGTGGATCTACTTGTCCTCGTCTGGAAACCTTCTCGAAGACATTTTTTTTACCAATACACCGCTTTAAAAGTTCTTTGTTTTTAAATATACTCTCACATTGAATCTTTTGAAGATTAATGTCTACCATCTGTGTTGGGATATCTTCATTATTATCAACTGGCCATGCTGGTACAGGGGGCATACCGTGAAAAAGGTTATCGGGATACTTAGCTTTAACTTCATCACCTAACTCATCTCTATCGGAATTACTTTGTAGCTCGGTTATATCTAAACATACATCACCAACATCAACATAATGCCCGTAAACATGATTTTTTTCATTTTTTTGAGTTGAGTTTTTTTTCTTTTTAATTTTATCTACCACACGCCTATTCATAAGTTTAACTTCTTGTTCGGCAACATCATCACAACGACCACCAACATGATTAAGATATGTACCAACATCATCATCACCAACATACTTGTAATTCTCGGGATCCACATATTGAATAGGTGAATAACTAACATTAACATTTTCAGCAACATTGTGAAACTGAGGTACACTAGGAGTATTGAAAGTACCTATCGGATCGTTGCTCCCTTTAAAACTGCATAAATTACCAACAACTTCGTTTCCAATTTCACCGCCCCCATTAACCTCCTCAACTTCATCAACCACCACAAACACTTTCACAGCCCTTCCTCCACTACATTTGATTACGTTTATCAACATTCTAACATCCACGTCTTCAACTATAGCTATATAATAATTTAATTCAGGATGGTGGAAACGAAGACTAATTCTATATTTGTCTAACAAACCAATTTTGCTTCTTACCATAGATACAAAATCACTATAACTAATATACTCAGAAAATATCAAAGCAAGTTCAGAAATACCTCCATGTGGACATATGTATTCCAGATTAGTTCCATTAACTTGCCATCTCCCACCGGTTACAAGACAAACCAAATATTCAATCATTTTTTGAGCAAATTGTAGAGATAGAGAGTATTTCACAAACCAAATAACAACCAAAATGATATTTTTTCTACAAAAGTTTTTATATAGCAAAACCCATTTCGTAGTCAAACCAATTCATTTCGTAGTCAACCTTAAAAAAAATAAAATAAAATAAAAAAAATTGCATCATTTCGCAGATAGGATCAGAGGATTTCGCAGATGGGACCTATTCCATCTGCGAAATTACCCCTATTTATACCGAAAAAATTAAAAAAAAAAAAAAATTCTCATCTGCGAAAGTACAAGTGCCTAAAGCACAACTGTGCTTTAGGCACTTGTACTTTCGCAGATGAGAAGCCCATTTCGCAGATGGGACCTTCTCATCTGCGAAATGGGTGGCTATATATGTAATCTCGATTTTTTTTGGCTATTTTTGTAATGCAATTAGTGTAATTGGCTATTTTTGTCATTTTCTCTTTTTATATAAATAAAATATACAATATGCAACTTGGCAGTCCAGCAACCAACTTCTAATTTTCGGTGAATAACTAGTTATATCAAATACATCCATAATATTATAATAACAAACTCTTATGCAAACTTTTATAACACAAAATCAAGAAAAATATAAAACCGAGTTTCGTGGAAATAAATTAGCCTATAAATTAACTTATTTTAATTTATGTGTTTCTTAAAATCACAAAAGCAGTTTATAATAGCTCATATTTAATAATCTTATTGATAAACTAGTTTGATATAATTTATTAATAAATTATTTTTTCATGGCCTAAATTTATGTTTGTGCTAACAATTTAAGGCTGTAGTTTTTATGATAATTATAAATAAAAAATACAAGTTGTTTTTTATATGCAAGAGAAAAACACAAAATTATTACTAAAATATAAAGTTTTAAATAAGAACGAGGTAGTGATTTCGAACTCACCAAGCTCCACATCAACCAAACCCCTTTGTTCCTCTTTGCCGAACGTCAGAAACATACAGAGAAAAGACCAAATTTTGGCATGCATATACATAAAGACGACTGAGACCACCTCGGCTCCGACTCCAATAAACGCCTCTTTGTCGGAAGAACACCCCCCCCCCCCCCCCCCCCCCCCTCTTCAGCCCAATAAAATACATTATCTAATTTTCTAATTTTGTATATAACCATAATAACAACCCCACAAAAAATTGACCATTTCTAGCAACTTCCTATGATACGTTGATACTTTCTAAACATTAATTACAATGACAAAATGAAGTCTACCAAATCATTCATAGAGTTCCGTGAAGAACCGCCAGGGCTAATTGCAATTCTAACCTGGTCTTCAATCTCCATAGCCCTACGCCTCATCTCTTCTCCTTCTGTGCTCACCAAAACTCTTCTAATTGCACTCTCGATCTCTCCCCTCTCCACAACGATTTCCAAACCCATCTTCCACACATAACTCAAATACCTAGCATTCAACATTTGATCCACATTAAACGGCTGACACAGCATCGGAACCCCTTCACATACACTTTCCAAGGTCGAATTCCAACCACAATGGCTCCAAAATCCTCCAACTGCAGAATGTGCCAATACATCCTTCTGGGGTGCCCATTTTACAATCAAACCTCTCACCTTCATCTCACTTACCAAATCCTCCGGCAAAAACTCGATCCAATCACATCCATGAACCGAACCCGGTCGAACCACCCATAGGAACGGCTGGTTACTGCTAGCTAGACCCCATGCCATTTCAGTTGATACTTTCGCATCCATGGTTGCTAAGCTTCCTAAGCTTACGTATATTACCGATTTGGGTGATTGTTTATCTAGCCATGACATGCAACTGGTATCTTCTTCAAGAAAGCTAGTGGAAAGGGTTGGAGATGTTTTGTGTAATGGGCCAATGGTAAAAATAGGAACTTGGTATTGATGGTGGATCTGGGTCAGTGCCCATTGTTCAAGAAACTCGATGGTGTTCCAAATGAAAGCAACAGGGGGTGTTTTGGGGGTTATCATGGTTACCATTTGAAGGATTTGTTGGATTGGGAGGCCATTAAAAGGTAGATCTTTGTATCTGAATGGATGGAGTTCTGGAATTATTTCCTGTAACAAAGAATCTTGAAAACAGAGTATTAGTATCTAACTATCTATAATCCGTAATTTTATAATATTTAGTTTTAGATCTATAGTTTATTTCTATGGGTTTTGGATTTGCAGTTACCTTGAATAGGAAATCGACCTTCCTGATGAAGCTGAGGGATGATCTTGTAAGCAGGAAGGAAGACTGCACAGCTGCTGCGCAAGATGATGGAGGGTAGACGCAGATCGGCGGCGAGGGATCCGGCAAAAAACATGAGGTTATCATAGATGATAACGATAGATTCCTTTTCAGATGTTGCCTTTTGTGTATTTATGATCTGAATCAGGTGTTTCTCGAGATGGGGTCTGCAGTTATCATTGAGAGCTTGCAAGAACTGAATGACGCCGGAAGAGACGCCTGTGCCGGATAAGTTGTTCGGCAGAGGGAAGAAGACGAAGTTGGGGTGATTAGAAGGATCTGGACGATTTAACTCAGAGTGAACAATGGTTATGGGGAACCCTCTGGAATGAAGGTATGAGCCAAGCTGAAGCATGGGGGTCATGTGGCCTTGAAGTGGACTGGATATCAGCACCAATCGCCACCGACTTCCGCCGTGCTCCGTCATGTCTCGAGAGATTGGATGTCTAATTTCTGTAGTGGGTGGCCATTTTTTTATATCCTGGGTTCGTCTTTGATTGTTCTGCCCACAATGTTTGACTTAATTTTTCTTAAACATGAAATACTATTTTATTGGTGAATAAAATGAAATCGAAGATTCAGTTAAATAAGTTCTGTAATTAATCACAATCTTGAGTATCCATAAGTAGATGGTTTAACTCTAGGCTACGAGGTAACACAAGCCTCTTTCCAAAGAGGCGTCGCCACAATTCTTCCATCAAAAAGAGAGAAAGAGAGTAGAGAAAAAGAGAATATGAATACCTTCTGTTACCATACTACAAAGATAAGATAAGGTCCATGACACGATTATATTACTCCACATACATCCAAACTGGAAAGACGAACATGGTCCAATGCGAACACATCATCAACAATGAAACTCAAACTTGGGATCTCACTAATTTTATCTACGAGGTTTAAGTATACGTGTTGCAACCAAGGTTTAAACAATAATTTTATAAGGTTATTCACATAAAAACATACGAAAGTTTCACATTTAGATTTAGCTATCCATTTAAATTTTTTTTGGACCTATTAGAATTAGACCATTAAACTTGAAATATATCAGACTAAAATGTACTTATACTCAAAATTATCAAGTTTCTGGTTACAGTACTGATGTGTACTTTGACTCCACCAAACTATTGCATTGACAACATCACTCTCAATATTATCAATCTTGTTCATGCCGATCTCCATTTAAACTCGATTAAAAGGAATCCCATTTCCACTTTATTTTATTTAACGTTAGTGATTTTCACCATTTTTTTATATATATATATACTTTTTATCTTTTTCTTTAAAACATTATTTAGCAGAAATCAGCAATGAAAGACTTTAAACATCTATTTTCAAATCAATCACCTACCAATGTTACCTTTAAAACCAAAACAACCCAAATCAAAAAACGTTAAAGTGTGTTTAATCAAACTACAATGATAACTAACAAAACATGTTCAAATAGTATCAATATAATAAAAACAAAACAAGACTATAACATCCCAAAAATCATATAAAATTTTCATTTTTAATTCCCAAACCAGCAAAGATTCATTTCAAAACATCCAAAAGTAAGTCATACTAAAATAGTCATCAGAGTACAATTCTCAAAATCATAAAAGTGTAGAAAACATAGGTGGATGCGGGACGATAATGTCGAACATTTTCCTTTCGAGCTGGAAGTACCTGAAATCATAACATAAAATTATAAGCATAAAGCTTAGTGGGTTTCCCCAAAATACCTCATACCATACATAAATAACAGTAAAAAAATAATTGGGTATATTTCACCCCCTTTTGTCTCTTTTAACGGGTACTAGGTCTATTTCACCCCTTTCGGTCTCTTTCAACCGGTACTGAGTCTATTTCACCACCATTGGTCTATATCAACCGGTACTCAGTCTATTTCACCCCCTTCGGTCTCTTTCAACCGGTAGCATGTCTATTTCACCCGTATAGCTAAGCATACAATCATATCAGCAAGAGTCACAAAGACAACAAGCACATACATGCTTAATAGTAAGTGTTATAAGGACAAATATCATCCTACATACATAATCCAGTGGACCGACATTGGTGTCTTAGACCCATGAGTATAGTGAAGGTACTCACCTCGATCTGCTGATAAACAAATAACACTCGGGTTACTGAACCAGAAAAATCCCCGCACTAAATCACAAATAATAAAACCCTAATTAACAATTAAGCCATAATCCAAAACAAGAGTCTAAATCCTTAATCCTGAATCCTAGGATACAATACCATTTTACCCTTCCCTTATTGGGCCTAACTAATCACGACCCAACCCAAAATAGCCCAAGGCCAAGAATGACCCAAATCCATAAAGACCTAAGGCATGATAATGACCTAAACCCATAAGGACTTATCGCCAAACAACGGCCCAAATAGATCAAGTCCTAAAAGCCCAACTGGTGAGTATGCTGTGCGTATCACCAAATTATGCCCAACGTACAAGTCCAACAACGAGGAAGAAACGGGGCTCAAACCTAGTACGTGCAGCGTACTAAGAAGTATGCCTAGTGTACTAGTCAGCGGCTCATTCTCATTCTCATGGCTTAATCCCTTAAGACCTTAACGTCCAAACCTCATATCTACTTCTAAATAAGGTCTTAATCCATAAAGTCGGAAGCTTTGACCTTTGCATGGCTCCAAGAGGTCCAAATACTAGATATATCATTCTTTCTTAATAAAATGACCATAAAGTCTTGCATGGTTAGTCCTCAACCATTAAGATGCAAACTTTATCATCAAGGAACCACCAAAAGATCAAAAGAACAACTCAAGACGTCTGTAGTAGCATTTACTCACAAGAATCATATTATGGGACCAAAGAGCATAAGATTTTACCCATATACAAGATCTAGACTAAAGAGTCATAAAGTGTAGAGCTTTATACCTTATGAGGCTTGCAAAGATGTTGAACATTCTGGATCTTCAAGCTCCAACTCAACCAATGCTTCACCACCAAGCTTCTTCTTCTTCAAGGTACCTAAAAACACCACAAGATCTCAATAAAGGCTCAAGAGCACTCAAATGGAGGCTAGAGTTTTGTGGGGATCTTTTTAGGGTAATGAGGTTGATGAGGGGACAACCTCAAGGTCCATAATGTTGCTTAAATACGGGTCAAACCCTAAAAATTAGGGTTTGTGGTCTGAGCGAGTATGCCTAACGTACGCTATGGTATGCCCAACGTACTAAGGAATCCACGTGACCGAATTATAGAGAGTTCGCCATGCATACTCCAAGTTATGCCTAGCATAACAAGGACAAAAAAATGCAAACTTTTAGAATGCTAGGACCAAATTGAAATATACCTAATAAACGAGTGTTATAACTCTCCCCTATTTAAATCTGACTTCGTCCTCGAAGTCCGCTGTTGTAAATAAATTCTGATAATGCTCCCTTATCTCGTCCTCAGGCTCCCATGTCCACTCTGAACCCTTTCAGTGGCGCCACTGCACCTTCACCAAATCCACAACCTTGTTTCATAGAGTCTTTTTCCTCATGTCGAGGATCGCCATCGGTCTCTCTATATAATTCAGACGATCATCCACCTGAATGTCCTCCAATGGGACCACTACGAAATCTTCAACCAAGCATTTTCGCAACTGAGAGACATGAAATGTGTTTTGAATCTGATTGAGCTCCTCGGGTAGATCCAGACGATACGTAATGCTGCCCACCCGAGCTAAAACCCTAAAAGGACCAATATACTTAGGGCCCAACTTGCCCTGCTTCCTGAATCGGATGTGAAACGACCCAAAAATGCGGCCCGAAAATTTCATTTTTAATATGACCATAATCATAAAACGGAGTATATCATAATAAAACCATGCGTTGCAAATCTCAAAACCATACTAAAATACAAATGAGAAAACGGTGTCATGACTATATCAAAACATATATAAGATAACTGATCAACTCCCAGGATAAAAACTGTGGCTGTGGTGTGTGCGATGCCATCATCCCGAGCCCTTCCCTCTGCTTGCGGAAGTACCTGAAACCAAAACTGAAACTTTAAGCACGAAGCTTAGTGAGCTCCCCCAAACTACCACATACCACACAATATCATATAAAGCACATACTGGGCCTTGCCCACTGCATCGGACCGAAGTCCGGCTAACCGGGGCCTTGCCCCCTACATCGGACCGAAGTCCGAAGCTGGCTGAAACATCGGACCATAGTCCGAAGCTGACTGGGACCTTCGTCCCCTATATCGAACCGAGTCCGAAGCTGACTAGGACATCGGACCGAAGTCCGAAGCTGACTGAGACATCGGAACGAAGCCCGAAGCTGACTGGGACCTACGTCCCCTACATCGGACCGGAGTCCGAAGCTGACATCGGACCGAAGTCCGAAGCTGACTAGGACCTTGTCCCCTACATCGGATCGAAGTCCGAAGCTGACTGAACATAGCATAAACATATCTTCTAGCATAAACACATAACCCTGTCTGAACCACGAAGGCATCAAACATACTAACTACTACATCGGACCGAGGTCCGAAGCTGACTGCTAGCTAAACGGGCCGGCATTGTGGCCTTAGACCCGTTACTACTGGAAGGAACACTCACCTCGTGAACTGGCTGTTTTGTGAATGGCTCTGGAAGCTAACTGCTGCTGCTCCGGTATCTCCCCGGCTACAAGGCCATAAACACACTCAATCAAATACTAAACACTGCACTGGGGTAAAATGACTCTTTTACCCTTGGTCAAAGTCAACTCTCCCGGTCAAAGTCAACCCACAGTTGACCTGACTCGCCGAGTTGGGCCACCAACTCGCCGAGTCTCTAATCCCATTTCGCAACCCCACTCGTGGCTACTCGTCGAGTATGGCATCGACTCGACGAGTACTCTTTCTATCCAAGAACTCAGACAATCTTCATCCGACTCGCCGAGTCATATGAACAACTCGATGAGTTGTTCTTGAGCTTAAGAAGATTGCCTTGGACTCGCCGAGTTGTATGAACAACTCGCCGAGTCCCTCCATTACTGAGTCTGCTCTCCGACTCACTAAGTCCACTCTACTACTCACAGGCTTCCACTCGTCATCACTAAAAAGGGGAAAAACGGGGACTCACGACTCGACTCGCCGAGTCGCTTGCATGCAGCAACTCAAAACTCGATTTTGCTTGAATCCAGTGTATAAAACTAATAGATCTGGACTCCCTTAACTCGATTAGCACGTAAAGATTCTATCTTTACGTGCCCATATGCATCCATGAAGCTAAAATGGCTCAAAAAGCATAATAAAGGCTAGATCTAGGGTTTTCATGCAAGATAACTTCAAAAAGGCAATAGATCTGGGCTCTACAACCCCTAAATGAACAGATCTAAGGATATCTCGACATAATAGGGCATCCATACAATCATAAGGCTTGAGAGAAGCATCAAACTAGATCTAGAAGAGTTCTAATGGAGGTTAAAAGCATAAAACAGGAGGGAATCTGAAGAATACCTCAAAGAACTCTGATTTGCCCTTGGATCTTTGCTCTACACCTCTTCTCCTTGCTCCTTTCTTCTTCTCCTTCTTCAAGCCTTCAAAATTTAACACAAGAACACTTAGATCACTCAAGGATGGATTAGGGTTTTCTCACAGCTTTCTGAGGGTGAAGGAGGCGAGATTGGGGCTATAAGGTGGATTAAATAGTGAGCAACCCGGGGATTTAGGGTTTCTTCCAGGCAGGCAGACTCGCCGAGTCGCCGACTAACACGTGCTCGAAATCCCGTCCCTAGTCGGCGAGTCAGGCTATGAACTCGCCGAGTCCCTCTTGCAAACTTCTAATTAAATACTATGGAATCATCATACCGGGGACGGGTCGTTACAATTCTCCCCCACTTGGCTCAGACTTCGTCCTCGAAGTCTGCTACGGCTGAATCTGCAAATATCTCCGGATAGTGCTCTCTCATCTCCTCCTCAGCCTCCCACGTCCACTCAGACCCCTTCCGGTGCTGCCACTGCACTTTCACTAACTGAATTTCCTTGTTCCTCAAGGTCTTTGTCTTCCGGTCCAGAATCGCGACCGGTCTCTCAATATAATTCAGGCTGCTATCAACCTGAATATCCTCTAGGGGAACGACTGCTGACTCATCCACCAAACACTTCCTCAATTGAGATACATGGAAAGTGTTGTGGATCTGACTAAGCTCCTCAGGAAGATCCAACCGATAAGCAATCCGACCCACCCGGGCCAAGACCCTGAAAGGACCAATAAACCTGGGACCCAACTTGCCCCTCTTCCGGAACCTGATAACACCCTTCCAAGGTGAGACCTTTAGAAGGACCATATCACCCACCCGGAACTCCAAGTCTGAACGCCTCCTATCGGCGTAACTCTTCTGCCGACTCTGCGCAGTCTACAGTCTACTACGGACCTGCTGGATCAACTCGGTCGTCTTGAGCACCACCTCTGTGCTTCCAATGACTCGCTAACCTACCTCGCCCCAACAAATTGGGGTCCTGCACTTCCTCCCATATAGCATCTCAAAGGGAGGTCGATCAATGCTCGCATGATAACTGTTGTTATACGAAAATTCCGCTAACGGAAGGTACGTATACCAACTGCCACCGAAGTCTAGAACACATGCCCTGAGCATGTCCTCGAGAGTCTGAATCGTCCTCTCACTCTGCCTGTCCGTCTGAGGGTGGAAAGCGGTGCTGAAATGAAGACGAGTACCCATCTCGTCGTGAAACCGCTTCCAGAATCTGGATGTAAAGCGGACATCTCGGTCTGACACCACCGATACCGGCACTCCATGACGTGCCACGATCTCGCGCACATAGATATCGGCTAACTTTTCTGCCGATATACTCTCTTGGATTGGGATAAAATGAGCACTCTTCGTCAACCGATCCACTACTACCCATATCGAATCCACTCCTCGTGCGGTCCTGGGAAGCTTGGTGACAAAATCCATGGTGATGTCCTCCCATTTCCACACGGGAATATCTAACGGCTGCATCTTGCCGTGAGGCCTCTGGTGCTCCGCCTTGACCTTCCTGCAGGTCAGGCACCTCTCAACATACCAAGCGACATCCCGCTTCATGCAAGGCCACCAATAATCGGGTCGAAGATCTCTATACATCTTCGTCGCCCCTGGGTGGATAGAAAATCGAGACTTATGAGCCTCATCCATCAACACCTGCCGTACTCCTCCCCAGTACGGTACCCACACTCTCCCATGAAGTGTCAGCAATCCCCGACTGTCATAATCAAACGAAGATGCTCGGCCCACTATCCTCTCACACTTCTGCCTCTCTTCCTTGAGGTCGTCGACCTGAGCCTCCCTGATCTGTTCCAACAACGGAGTAATCACTGTCATCCTCAAACACAAATCTCTGACAGGGGCTGCCGACACTTTGCGGCTTAGGGCATCGGCCACCACGTTGGCCTTCCCTGGATGGTAAAGGATCTCACAATCATAATCCTTCAGCACATCTAACCACCTCCTCTGCCTCATGTTCAGACTCGGCTGATCCATAAGGTACCTCAAACTCTTGTGATCCGTGTAGATAGTACAACGGACCCCATAAAGATAATGCCTCCAAATCTTGAGGGCAAACACAACCACCCCCAGCTCTAAATCATGGGTAGGATAGTTAGCCTCGTGAGGCTTCAACTGTCTCGAGGCGTAAGCTATCACATGGCCTCGCTGCATCAACACTGCTCCCATACCTGTGATTGAGGCATCACCGTAGACTATGAAGTCCTCTACTCCCTCTGGCAAGGTAAGGATCAGAGCCTCGCACAGCCTCTGTCTGAGGGTCTCGAACGCTGCATGCTGCTCAGGCCCCCAACTAAATACCACCGACTTCTTGGTCAGTCGGGTGAGCGGCACTGCTATCTTGGAGAAATCCTGAATGAATCTCCGGTAATACCCTGCCAACCCTAGGAAGCTCCGAATCTCAGATGGAGACTTCGGGACCTCCCACTGCATCACAACCTCTATCTTGGCCGGATCCACCAGAATACCCTTCTGGTTGACGAGGTGACCAAGGAACTGCACCTCGCGCAACCAGAACTCACACTTGGAGAACTTTGCGAAAAGTCTCTCCCTCCTCAAAACTTCCAGCACCTCCCTCAGGTGCTCCTCGTGCTGCTCATGCGTCTTGGAATATACCAAGATATCATCTATGAATACTATCACTGACCGATCCAGCATCGGCCTGCACACGCGGTTCATGAGATCCATGAACGCGACTGGGGCATTGGTGAGCCCAAATGGCATCACCACAAACTCATAATGACCATACCTGGTCCTGAAAGCAGTCTTCTGCACATCCTCATCCCTAACCCGCATCTGATGATACCCGGAGTGTAAATCGATCTTGGAGAACCAAGACGCTCCCTGAAGCTGGTCAAACAAATCATCTATCCTCGGAAGTGGGTAACGGTTCTTCACCGTCACCTTATTCAACTCCCGATAATCTATACACATACGATGCGACCCATCCTTCTTCCTCACAAACAGGATAGGCGCTCCCCAAGGCGAACTGCTCGGCCGGATGAAACCCTTGTCTAGCAGCTCCTGCAGCTGCGTAGACAACTCATGCATCTCAGGGGGAGCTAGGCGATACGGTGCCTTGGCTATCGGAGCCGCACCAGGAATCAGGTCGATCCCAAACTCAACCTGCCTCTCAGGAGGTATCCCCGGTAAATTCTCGGGAAATACATCCGGGAAGTCTCGCACTATCGGAACATCATTAACTGTCGTCTTGCCCTTCTCCCAGGCATCCAAGACATAAGCTACATAACCAGCGCAACCCTGCTGAAAATAGCGCCTCGCCCTTGCGGCGGAACAAAAGGTCGGTCCGTGCTGTGGCCTCTCGCCCAGAATCACTAACTCTCCCCCACTGGGAGTGCGAACCCTCACTAGCTGAAGCTTACAATCAATCACCGCCCCATTGGGGCTTAGCCAATCCATGCCCACAATAACCTTATTACCTCGCAGGGGAATAGGAACCAGGTCCACTGAGAACTGCTCATCAAACAACTGAAGAGAACAACCTCTATTCACTCTGCCGACCCTCACGGTCCTGTCATCTGCTATCTCAACCTCTAATGGACAATCCAGCTCCCCTGGAGCTCTGCTAAATCTCTTGCTAAGCGCAAGCGATACGAAAGATCGGGTAGCCCCCGAATCGAATAATACCATAGCAGAAATGCCGTTCATAGAGAACGACCCTATATAAAACATACAATCATAAGCAATAATCAGTCAATAAATAAAGAGATGAAGGGAAGATACATACCCGTCACCACATCAGGAGTCACTCGCGCCTCCTCTGCTGTCATCTGAAACGCTCTACTCTTCGCCATTGGCGCCTCAGCTCGGCCCTGCCGGCCATCTGTAATCCTCAAGGTAGCAGGGGCAGGTGCAACCACCTTCCCTATTGCAGCTAAACTCGGACACTGGGACTTTTTATGTCCCCTCTGATTGCACTGAAAGCAAATCAGATCTGATGCTGCAACAGCAGTAGCAGGGGCCGTACAATCCCTGCTCAAATGCCCAGTCCGACCGCACTTGAAACAGCCGGAACTCCCTGCCTTGCACACCCCATCGTGCATCTTCCCACACCTGCCACATCGGCTGTGGCTCGGCTGAGACCTGGACCTGTGATCTGAAACCTTGGGCTTTTTGCTCGAACCTCCTGAACCCGAAACCGCCTCCGGTTTCCTCTTCTTCTCCATCTCGAGATCAATCTCCCTCTCTCGAGCCCTAGCAATCATGTCGTCCAGCGTTTTACAGCTGGACCGGCTCACAAACTGGCGGATATTGCTCCGCAACATCTCATAATAATGGGCCTTCTTCATCTCCTCATCGGCTGCATACTGAGGAACAAGAAGAGCCCTCTCCCTGAACTTGGCGGTGATCTCCGCCACGGTCTCCGTAGTCTGGGTGAGGTCCTGAAACTCTCTGGCTAACTACTGCACCTCAATAACTGGTGCAAACTCAACCCTGAACCTGGTAGAGAAATCAGCCCAGGTCATGGCATCCAATGCTGCATCATCTCCCATAGTATGTCCGACCTCTTCCCACCAATCCCGTGCCCTGTCCTTCAGAAGACAGGACGCCAATCTGACCTTGTCCCCCTCGGGACACCTGCTAGTGCGGAATGCGTTGGCCACATCCGCCAACCATCTAGTACTCGCTATGGGGTCCCGCGCCCCATGATAGTATGGAGCTCCACATGCCCTGAACTCCCTGAAAATAAGTGTGCGCGACCCCATCATGGCCGCCACCTCGGCACGGAAGGTGCCCAATCTCTCATCCATCAGCTCTAGGATCCCCTCCTTGATCGAACCGAAGATCACAGGAGTTTGCTCTAAAATGATACGAGTAATCTCTGAAGAAAGAAACTCTCTGGTCTGCTTATCCATGTGCTCGTTCCCCGAGCCTGATCCTGATCCCTCCCCGGCACCTCCACTGCCGACTGCTGTCCTCGGACGCAAAACCACCATACTGGAACACATCATAGCAATATCAGAAAACTGAAATATCTCAAGGGATCATTGATACTACTACTAGCTTCCTGGCCTTGTCTCGGCCTTCCTTGATTTGAGTACGGATCCTCTGCTTTCAGTAGTATGGACCCATACTACCTTCCACATCTATCAGTACTTTCCTCAAGAACCGCCTTGACTCCACCAAGTCACTTCTACTACTACTGATCTCTGCTACTCTCATCCTAGGCTGGCCCTAGGGAAATCGCTGACTCCACTCATACCAGTCCTCAGCTGCCGAAGGCCTCCTTGTAATGTTGATTAGCCACCACCTGAATACCATCACATACAATGAGGCTCAGATAATCCTTCGAGTAAAAGACTCGTCCCTACAACGGTTGGACTCAAACAAGAGCTGCACAATAGGGCCAAATCCAGCACTCTGAGATTATTCAACCCTGATCACATGTGATGTGGCGTATTCACCTAATGGCTAACTCCCACCACTCAGAGTCCCACAAAGCACAAAGCAAGCAGCATTCGGATAAGGGAAACATACTCAGGCAAAACTATTCTCATAACGAGAAGCTACTCTAGCATACAATGCTAAGCTCGCGCTACCAGGCATAACCTAAACAGGTTATCCTACTGCTATTTACTCAATACTAGCATGGAATTTTCATAAAGCTGTAACACATAAAGCAGGCACATAAGGCATCCTCCTAGATCCTTAGTCCTATACTAGCATGCTGTTCTACTGAAGCTGGAACAATTAATCATAATAATAAAACTTGTATTGGTAATTTGGGAGTACTTACTTGAGCTCGGCTGATCGCATGCAGCACACCCTTATCTGGTTTAAAAAAAATCTTTTCTTTCTAAGTGCTTTTCAGAATCTAATTCGAAAACATTTTTCTTTTTGAAAATCTTTTTATCTTTCCCTTAGTTTGAGTTCAGATGCACCCGGAGGTGTATCCGAATCCCCCAAACCAGGGCTCTGATACCAACTTGAAACGACCCAAAAATACGGCCCGAAAATTTCATTTTTAATATGACCATAATCATAAAACGGAGTATATCATAATAAAACCATGCGTTGCAAATCTCAAAACCATACTAAAATACAAATGAGAAAACGGTGTCATGACTATATCAAAACATATATAAGATAACTGATCAACTCCCAGGATAAAAACTGTGGCTGTGGTGTGTGCGATGCCATCATCCCGAGCCCTTCCCTTTGCTTGCGGAAGTACCTGAAACCAAAACTGAAACTGTAAGCACGAAGCTTAGTGAGCTCCCCCAAACTACCACATACCACACAATATCATATAAAGCACATACTGGGCCTTGCCCACTGCATCGGACCGAAGTCCGGCTAATCGGGGCCTTGCCCCCTACATCGGACCGAAGTCCGAAGCTGGCTGAAACATCGGACCGTAGTCCGAAGCTGACTGGGACCTTCGTCCCCTACATCGAACCGAGTCCGAAGCTGACTAGGACATCAGACCGAAGTCCGAAGCTGACTGAGACATCAGACCGAAGCCCGAAGCTGACTGGGACCTACGTCCCCTACATCGGACCGGAGTCCGAAGCTGACATCGGACCGAAGTCCGAAGCTGACTAGGACCTTGTCCCCTACATCGGATCGAAGTCCGAAGCTGACTGAACATAGCATAAACATATCTTCTAGCATAAACACATAACCCTGTCTGAACCACGAAGGCATCAAACATACTAACTACTACATCGGACCGAGGTCCGAAGCTGACTGCTAGCTAAACGGGCCGGCATTGTGGCCTTAGACCCGTTACTACTGGAAGGAACACTCACCTCGTGAACTGGCTGCTGTGTGAATGGCTCTGGAAGCTAACTGCTGCTGCTCCGGTATCTCCCCGGCTACAAGGCCATAAACACACTCAATTAAATACTAAACACTGCACTGGGGTAAAATGACTCTTTTACCCTTGGTCAAAGTCAACTCTCCCGGTCAAAGTCAACCCACAGTTGACCTGACTCGCCGAGTTGGGCCACCAACTCGCCGAGTCTCTAATCCTATTTCGCAACCCCACTCGTGGCTACTCGTCGAGTATGGCATCGACTCGACGAGTACTCTTTCTATCCAAGAACTCAGACAATCTTCATCCGACTCGCCGAGTCATATGAACAACTCGACGAGTTGTTCTTGAGCTTAAGAAGATTGCCTTGGACTCGCCGAGTTGTATGAACAACTCGCCGAGTCCCTCCATTACTGAGTCTGCTCTCCGACTCACTAAGTCCACTCTACTACTCATAGGCTTCCACTCGTCATCACTAAAAAGGGGAAAAACGGGGACTCGCCGAGTCGCTTGCGTGCAGCAACTCAAAACTCGATTCTGCTTGAATCCAGTGTATAAAACTAATAGATCTGGACTCCCTTAACTCGATTAGCACGTAAAGATTCTATCTTTACGTGCCCATATGCATCCATGAAGCTAAAATGGCTCAAATAGCATAATAAAGGCTAGATCTAGGGTTTTCATGCAAGATAACTTCAAAAAGGCAATAGATCTGGGCTCTACAACCCCTAAATGAACAGATCTAAGGATATCTCGACATAATAGGGCATCCATACAATCATAAGGCTTGAGAGAAGCATCAAACTAGATCTAGAAGAGTTCTAATGGAGGTTAAAAGCATAAAACAAGAGGGAATCCGAAGAATACCTCAAAGAACTCTGATTTGCCCTTGGATCTTTGCTCTACACCTCTTCTCATTGCTCCTTTCTTCTTCTCCTTCTTCAAGCCTTCAAAATTTAACACAAGAACACTTAGATCACTCAAGGATGGATTAGGGTTTTCTCACAGCTTTCTGAGGGTGAAGGAGGCGAGATTGGGGCTATAAGGTGGATTAAATAGTGAGCAACCCGGGGATTTAGGGTTTCTTCCAGGCAGGCAGACTCACCGAGTCCCGAATATGGACTCGCCGAGTCGCCGACTAACACGTGCTCGAAATCCCGTCCCTACTCGGCGAGTCAGGCTATGAACTCGCCGAGTCCCTCTTGCAAACTTCTAATTAAATACTATGGAATCATCATACCGGGGACGGGTCGTTACAGGATGACACCTTTCCAAGGTGACACCTTCAGGAGTACCATGTCTCCAACTTGGAACTCTAAGTCTGACCGGCGCCTATCGACATAGCTCTTCTATTGACTCTATGTTGTCTGAAGTATGTCGCGAACATGCTGGATTAGTTCCATCGTCTCGAGTACCACCTTCGTACTCCTCATAACCCGTTGACCGACCTTACACCAATATATCGGGGTCCTACACTTCTTCCCATAGAGCTTATCAAAAGGAAGTCGATTAATGCTAGCGTGATAACTGTTGTTATACGAAAACTCCGCCAAAGGAAGATACGTATCCCAACTCCCGCCAAAAACCAATACACATGCCCAAAGCATGTCCTCCAAAGTCTGAATAGTTCGCTCATCTAACCATCAGTATGCAGGTGGAAAGTCGTGTTGAAATGAAAACGAGTACCTAACTCATCATGAAATCTATTCCAGAACCTGGAAGTAAACCGAACATCCCTATCAGAAACAACCGAAACCAACACCCCATGTCGCGCCACAACCTCCTGGATATAGATGTCTGCTATCTTCTCCATAAAGATACTTTCCTGAATCGGAATCAATTGCGCTCTCTTCCCACTTCCAAACGGGAACACCCAACGGCTCTATTTTGCTGTGAGGTCACTAATGCTCGACTTTAACTTTCCAAAAGTCAAACACCTCTCCACATGCCAGGCCACATTCCGCTTCATGCAGGCACACCAATAATCAGACCGGAGATCTCTGTACATTTTTGTTGCACCCGAATGAATAGAAAATATCGACTTATGTGCGTCTCCCATCAAAATATGTTGTACACCTCCGTAATATGGAACCTAGGCTCTCCGATGAAGGGTCAACAATCCCCGAACTTCATAATCAAAATAAGCCACCTAGCACACTACACGCTCACTCTTCCAGTGTTCCTCCTTCATAGCCTCAACCTGAGGCTCTCGAATCTGTTCTAAGAGTGGGGTAATCATCGTCATCCTCAAGTGTTGATTTCGAATATGTGCGCTTTTCACCTTGAAGATAAGCGCTTTGGCCACCACGTTTACCTTCCTGGGGTGGTAAAGGATCTCACAATTATAATCCTTTACCATATCCAACCACTTACGCTACCTCATGTTCAGATTCTGCTGATCCATCAGATACCTTAGACTCTTGTGATCTGTGTAAATAGTACAATGGACCCCGTACAAGTAATAAAGCCAAATATTGAGGGTGAAAACCACGACCCCAAATCCAAATCATTCATAGGGTAGTTCGCTTTATGAGGCTTTTGTTGCCTCGAACCATATGCGATCACATGACCCCGTAGCATTAACACTATACCCAAACTCGTGATCGACGCATCACAGTATGCTACAAAATCCTCAACACCCTCTAACAGGGTCGGAATCGGTATCTCACATAATCTCTGTCTCAGAGTCTCAAAAGCTACCTGCTGCTTAGGCCCCCAACTAAAGGTGATAGTCTACTTTGTCAATCGAGTCAAAGAAACCGTTATCTTGGAGAAATCTTGAATAAATCTCCAATAGTAACCTGCCAACCCAAGGAAACTTTGAATCTCGGATGGAGACCTTGGAACCCCCCACCTCATCATTGCCTCAACTTTGGCCGGATCAACCAGGATACCGTTCTGGTTGAGAAGGTTCCTCAGAAAATGCACGTCGCACAACCAAAACTCACACTTAGAGAACTTCACATAAAACTTCTCCCTCCTCAAAGTCTCCAACACCTATATTACATGCTCCTCCTGATTCTTGGAATACATCAGGATGTCATCAATAAACACAATCACAAAACGATCCAGCATAGGTATGCACATACGGTTCATGAGATCCATGAACGCTGATGGAGCATTAATAAGCCCGAAAGGAATCACCACGAACTCGTAATGACCATAACGAGTTCGGAACACCGTCTTCTGTATATCCTCCTCTATGAACCTCATCTAATGATAACATGATGTAGATCAATCTTGAAAAACTAAGATGCAGCTTGAATCTAGTTAAACAAATCGTCGATCCTTTAGAGTGGATAACGGTTCTTCACCGTTAGCTTATTGAGTTCCTGGTAGTCGATATACATCCGATGCGACCCATCCTTCTTCTTCACAAACAAGATCGATGCTCCCCGTGGTGAACTACTCGACCGAATGAACCCCTTGTCCAACACCTCCTACAGCTGGGTGGACAACTCCTGCATCTCTGGTGGTGTTAACCGATAAGGTGCATTAGCTATCGGAGCCGCACGTGAAACCAAGTTAATTTGAAACTCCACCTGTCTCTCTGGAGGCACTCCAGGAAAATCCAGCAAAAAAATGTTTAGGTATTCATGAACAATCGGCACGTCATCTAAAGTTACCATATCCTTCTCCTGGGTATTCGTTACATAGGTCATAAATCTGGAGAAACCCTGCTGAAGATAATTCTTATCCCTTGCTGCCGAACAAAGAGTTGATCCACACTAAGCACCCTCACAGTGTATCACCAACACTCCCCAACTGAATCCCACAATCAATCATCTCCCCATTGGGGGTCAACTAATCCATCCCTACAATGACCTTGCTCTCGCACAGGGGAATATCAACCAAATCAATCAGGTGCTGCTCGTTGAATAACTTCATATTACATCCCCTGTGAACACTCAAAACTCACACATGATGGTCGTTGGCAATCTCCACTTCTAACAGATATTTCAACTCCTCCAGAACATCGTCAAACCTCTTTCTAAACGTAAGAGATATAAAGGATCCGGTAGCCCCCGGATCAAACAAAACCAAAACAAGAATACCATTCACAATGAAAGAACCTAAACAAAAACACAAATATATAAGCATGATATACAACATAAATAAAGAGCTAAGATGAAGATACATACCTGTGATGATATCACGTGTCGCATGCGCCTCCTCGGTTGTCACCTGAAAATACCTGCTCTTCACTATAGAGGCTGCTTGCTTGCCCTCCCGACCATCAGTGATCCTCAACGTTGCCGGAGTGGGTGCTGCAACTGCTCCTCCAGTCAAAATCAGGTAATCAACCTTCTTTTGGCCCCTCTGATTTCAATGAAAACATATCAGATTTGAAAAATGGATGGTGGTGGTAGCAGTTCAATCCCTGCTCAAGTGCCTTGTCGTGTCGCACTTATAGCAGCCCGATGCACCCGCCCTACAAACTCCATCATTGTAACTCCAAATTTTTCATTTAAAATAGTTTATCTCTTTAACACTTTTCATAAAAATCTCCTTTTTGTTTTAATTACAATACATGACTCTTTTGTTCAATCAATTAATAAACCCGGATCCTCAAAACAAACTCTTCCTCTGGTGTGTACAATCGAGCTGGTGCCGTCCCGTGATCCTGAGAAAACCTGTAACACATAAGACAAAACACTATAAGCACGAAGCATAGTGAGTTCCCCAAAATACCACACATAACACATACTAGCCACTAAAGACTATAACTCTGTGGGCCCTTGAGCCCTAACTCTGTGGACCCTCTGGTCCTAACTCTGTGAACCTTCCGGTTCTAACTCTGTGGACCTTCCGGCCCTAACTTTGTCAAGCTCTGGAATACACACAACATAAATCACATAGAAATAATGTAGTGCAACACATCACATACATAGCATATGAGATACTCTATCATATAACTCTAATTACCACTCAAGGTAAAGTATAGTGAGAAGACTCACCTCAGATATCTCGGTAAATCTCTGACTCGGTAGAAATATGGTCTAGCCTCCGCCTGATCACATAAGGTAAATACTCTCATAAGTTTAACTCTCAAGACTAGACTCAACTCTCTCTTGGCATCCTCAGAAGGGTAAAAGACCATTTTACCCATCTCTTGGCTCAACGGCCCCATTGTTGACCAAACCCTAAAAGTCAACAAAAGTCAACGGTCAAACTTTGACCCAACTCGTCGAGTGCACTTGGGTGACTCGGTGAGCCTACACGTGTCCACTATCTCTCTAGTCTCGCTTGGCACGTCGAGTCTTTCCCCTTGCTCGACGAGCTACACCTGACATGAATCGTGGGGCCACCCCGACTCAACTCACCAAGTCTCAAGATCAACTCGGCAAGTTCCACCTTGAACTCCAGTCCTCTACCCCCCCCTCTGACTCACTGAGTCATTCCCCCAACTCGGAAAGTTACTCACTGAGTGACTTACGGGAAACCCTAGCCCTACTCGCCGAGTCTGCCCTTGGACTCAGCGAGTTCATGCCATGCATAAACTCAATTGGCCTCTTGAGGTCAGATTTGTTCCTTTAATCAATAGATCTGACCTTCCCAAGCCTGATAAACATGTAAAGCTTGGATCTTGACACTCATGTGACGTCTAGGAGGTTTCACTTGGTGATTTAGCCCCAAAAACAACACCCTAAGCTCATTACCTCCATAGCTCAACATAAAGCAATCTGGAATAAGCTCTTTAGACCACTATGGGTCCAGATTTGAAGTTTCAATATGAATAGGGGCCATATTCTCACAATTCATTCCAATAAAGGACATAAAAACTCTACATCTATGGATTCCTTCAACAAAACAGATAAAGGGGCGATATAATACCTCAAAGATGAAGTCTTTTGCTAGAAATCCCCAGATGCACAACCTCCTTGGTCCCCTCTAAGTTAGAATCACCTTCTTCTTGCAAGAATTAACCACAAAGATCAAGAAATGGCTCCTTTCTTCTCACAAACGCTCTAGCTCTTTTAGAGTTTCTCTATGGGGTTTAACAGTTGCAAATGACGGCCCTAAGGGCCTTTCAGTAGGTCCTAAACCCGGGATATTAGGGTTTCATTAAACAGCACGGACTCGCCGAGTCCACTCATGAACTCGCCGAGTCCGGTCATTAATCCGGATGAGAATTCGCGACCCGACTCGGCGAGTCTAATCACCAACTCGCCGAGTCCCTCCACAAACTCCAAAATAAATGAATAAAATAATATACCTGGGAATCCGGATGTTACAATTCTCCCCCACTAGAATCAGACTTCGTCCTCGAAGTCTCACTCTGCAAAGAACTCTGGATGCTGCTCACGCATCTCTCGCTCCGGCTCCCAAGTCAACTCTGACCCTTTCTGATGCTGCCACTGGACCTGCACCAAAGACACTTCCTTTTTCTTCAGAACCTTGATCTTCCGATCCCTAATCGCCACCGGTCTCTCAACATAGTTCAAGCTCGCGTCCACCAGAATATCCTTTGATGTTACCACTGCCGACTCGTCGGCTATACACTTTCTCAGCTGCGACACGTGGAAGGTGTCATGTATCTGACCCAACTCTGCAGGTAGCTCCAAACGGTAGGCTACCCTACCTACTCTTGCGGTCACCCTGAAAGGTCCAATATATTAGGGCCCCCGCTTGCCCCTCTTCCTGAATTGGATCACTCCTTTCCAAGGAGAGACCTTCAGGAGCACGAAATCGCTGACCTGAAATTCGAGCTCGGACCGGCGCCTGTCCGCATAACTCTTCTGGCGACTCTAAGCAGTCAACAACCTCTGTCTGACTTGCTGAATCTGCTCGGTTGTCTGAAGCGTAATCTCTGTACTACCCATCACACATTACCCTACCTCTCCATAGCAATTGGGGGTCCGACACCTCCTCCCATACAACAGCTCAAAGGGTGGCATACTGATGCTCGAAGGATAGTTGTTGTTATAGGAAAACTCATAGAACTTCAACCCCATAGTTGAACTTCCATGGTTACCCATGACATGATTCCGAATGTCTCACTAACTTCCTCCTCGTGTCAACTATCTCGGCCCAGTGACACACAAGTCACAAAATTCTCTTTACCTCATACGAAAACTACAATTCAACCGAAGATCGACTCAACCCCGACCTCTGATGTCTGTTGCGCATATCTCATGTGCATATCGCGGTATCTCCTGTACCCGATTACTGACCTATACAGGTTTTAGACATCGGGCGAAAACAATACCTTCATCCATGAATTCAACTCAGAATTCCAGAATTTCATCTCATTTACCCATGCACCATCAATGCCAAACTCAACTCGAGAGTTTGGTCCGACCCAAAGTTGGAACCTCACTACCCAATAAGATACTCTTCTCATGACTCGGCGTGCGTCCGGTGCAATACCACTTTTCCAACCTCCTCATGTTGCGACAATCGCAACTCAAAACAAAATATAATGATTCCTGACAGAGACGGAGACCCCAGTCTCACCCCTGGTTCAACCACCAGGCTCCAAAAACACAATACTAGGGCTACTCAAGCCTAAAACTCTTCTGCATCATACACTGATCGGAGAACACTCCATCATCACACTCTCTTGCCGTCTTGTGAGTACTATGGCTCGCCGCAACATCACGACAACCTCTGACTAGTGAGTACTACGGCTCCCCGTAGCACCACAACACCAACTGACTAGTGAGTACTACGGCTCCCCGCAGTACCACGACTCCCTCTCTCTGACTTGTGAGTACTACGGCTCCCCGTAGCATCACAACACCCTCTGGCTAGTGAATACTACGGCTCCCCGTAGCTTCACCCCATACTCTCATTCTCATCACAACGCCACACTACGTCCACTAACCCATGCTCCGTAGACTATCATAGATAGCTACACACCCTTGTCCCACATATGCATCACAGACTCTGGCGGTAACCGCTATAACAAAATACCTACCTATGCGGAGATCCACTTTCTTAATTAATCCCTCTTGATGCCAATACCCGAAGGGCTCCCACTGGAACTGTAGATACATGATACACCACTAGTCGTCTCAAACTCAAAATTCCAAATAACTCCGAAATCGGAACATTATACCCGGGTATTACGGAACATCATTACAGAACATCACAATGTCCTGCCTCAAACACTGATCTCCTACTCCCAGCACCATACAGATACAACAATACATTTCCTCTGAACCCCATAAATATTTCTTCATTTTACCTAATGCGCAACTTTAGTGTATCCAAACACTCAATTGGAATACAAAGAAAGCGCTAACGCTTCAGAACACGCTGATGATCCTTCGAAACCCTTTCCCCTACTGCTCAAAATCCAAGTAGAAATACACATATCGGTCCGGGAGTTGGCTGCTCGATAATCTTCTATCCATACTTCGACCCAGAAGTCCTCAACTGCCCATACCATCATTACGAGCCTTCCACTCGAAACGGCCCTGACCACCACCAGATTCTTGACCATCGGCCACCTGCCGTGGAGACACTCATCCTTTCTCAGACACACACCACATGCATTATCTCGGTCTGCACCTCTCCTTGATCACCAATGACCCTAGTCTCATGAATTCGAGCCGTAGGTCTCTGTATCCAACCGATAACCGCTCTTGCACAAATCTCTGGTTTCCCCCAATAAAATACCCGGTTCTCCCCCACTTAGGGTTCGAACCATCACCAATTGATGCATCTACAATCTACCCACAGACGGTTTCCGTCAGAAACATCGCACCTATGCTTGGAAGGTGCCACACAATGCCCAATGATCTCCCCACGTAGGGATCAAGAAACCTCAAATACCCTAAATCTCCGATGAAATCCTCAGGAATTTCTCATCACGACTGCCCGTAGCTGTCCGGAGCCTCATACCATCCTAATACCAAACATCTCAACTGTCCAGTACTATCACTGACTCTTAGACTGAAATAACAAATCATCATACTCCTCACCCTTGACTTCTCAACCCCTGTTCCGACATGTGAATCATCACGAGAATAGGGACTCCACTACCATACTCAATACCATATCATAGACAGAATAGCCACCGCTCTGATATACTCGTCTAGATTATCCGCTGATACCGCTACCACACACCCTATTATACCCAATTAGGGTGTAATGTGGTCCTTGACCATCTTAGTCCCCACTGACTACCTGCTCATGGTAGATCATTTCCTCGCGGCAGACCTGCTGCCTGCTATACTAGAGGAAAAATCAACATCAATGTCAACCCGTAGGGTTTACTCCTAAACCCAGAACTGAAATCTCATGTGTCTCTTGTTTCCCACAAGAAACATAAATAAAACCCATCAGGTCACAAAATGTGACATCTCCTCCATCGACTGATTGCTCACTCAGACCGCAATCCCCCATAATTGCCTTCTCTACTAATCCCTGAGTCTTGAGACTACATCTGACATCTTACCAATAATACTCTGAAATGCTCTCGACCTCCCTCTCAAGGGATGCCTCTTCAGACTCAATCATGGCCCTTAGGCCTAAAACCCCATCGCGTCCGAACTCCACCAATCAATCCTGACCGGACAACTAGAGAATTGCAAGCATCATTTGCTAAGAACCATGGTACTCATCCCATGACATCTCTCCTCAATCAGCTACAATATATGGTACCCGATCTATAACATCACCCCTCAATCTGCTAAGATGCATGGTACTCGAACCATGGCATCACTTCTCAATCTGCTCCGATGTATAGTACTCGAACCATAACATCACTACTCAATCTGCTCTCAAACCATAACATTATTCCTCAATCTACCCCGATGTATGGTACCCGAACCATAACATCACTCCTCAATATGCTCCGATGTATGGTACTCGAACCATAACATCACTCCTTAATCTGCTCTGATGTATGGTACACAAACCATAACATCACTCCTCAGTCTGCTCCTTAGAATCTTCAGATAGCTGCTCAACCTTCTCGTTCACTAATTCTGTCACGCGTGCTCGCTCCTTAGTGAAATGCTCTACTCCGCCAGCGTACTCATCTGGCTAAGGTTACTCCCTAGGCTCTTCCTTGGTCCTCCCACTTCTCCGCCATCAGCTGCTGAAGAGCTCCTAATGATGCCAACCATCTACCTCCTGAATATCGTCATATTCACTCGGTAGCTGACTCCCATCATCGAGAGTTCCACAAAGCACGAAGCAAGCAGCATTCGGGCGTCAAAGAATACATAGAACTCACTCTGGGTGATAGCTCCGCTTGCTCTGCTCATTCTCCAAAGTACCACCGAACTCTGCAACTCTACCCCTCGCGGGTTCTAACTATTCTCTCGATAAGCATCACAATACTCATCTAGGTGTCTCTCCTAGATTACTCCTCTACTCAAATCCCCTAGAAGGATTCCAACTGAATACTCTCACTCATACTCAAAAGCACATCACATATAACAGAAACTGCTAGGCTAAGGCATCACAAATTAGGCCACTCTAGTCCTAAGATATGAAATACCTAGCCTGTCTCTAGCATGCATAATATCTCATATAATGTATCATAAATATCTCATAACACAAAAGTAGGGGTATTTTGGGAAATCACCGTTCGGGCTCTAGCTGATTGTACACACTGCTCTTTCTCGCTTTCTCTTTGAACTCTTATTCACTTTTAGAAAATCATTTATTTGAAAATTTTCTTACTTCCTCAGATTGAGTCCAGATTTACCCGAAGGTGCATCCGAATCCCTCAAACCAAGGCTCTGATACCAACTTGTAACACCGAATTTTTCAAAACGAAATTTTCATTTAAAATAGTTTATCTCTTTAACACTTTTCATAAAAATCTCCTTTTTGTTTTAATTACAATACATGACTCTTTTGTTCAATCAATTAATAAACCAGGATCCTCAAAACAAACTCTTCCTCTAGTGTGTACAATCGATTCGGTGCCGTCCCGTGATCCTGAGAAAACCTGGAACACATAACACAAAACACTGTAAGCATGAAGCTTAGTGATTTCCCCAAAATACCACACATAACACATACTAGCCACTCGAGGCTATAACTATGTGGGCCCTTGAGCCCTAACTTTGTGGACCCTCTGGTCCTAACTCTGTGAACCTTCCGGTTCTAACTCTGTGGACCTTCCGGCCCTAACTCTGTCAAGCTCTAGAATACACACAACATAAATCACATAGAAATAATGCAGTGCAACACATCACATACATAGCATATGAGATACTCTATCATATAACTCTAATTACCACTCAAGGTAAAGTATAGTGAGAAGACTCACCTCAGATATCTCGGTAAATCTCTGACTCGGTAGAAATATGGTCTAGCCTCCGCCTGCTCACATAAGGTAAATACTCTCATAAATTTAACTCTCGAGACTAGAATCAACTCTCTCTTGACATCCTTAGAAGGGTAAAAGACCATTTTACCCCTCTTTTGGCTCAACTGACCCATTGTTGACCAAACCCTAAAAGTCAACAAAAGTCAACGGTCAAACTTTGACCCGACTCGTCGAGTGCACTTGGACGACTCGGCGAGTTTACACGTGTCCACTATCTCTCTAGTCTCGCTTGGCACGTCGAGTCTTTCCCCTTGCTCGACGAGCTACACCTGGCATGAATCGCGGGGCCACCCCGACTCAACTCGTCGAGTCTTAAGATCAACTCGGCGAGTTCCACCTTGAACTCTAGTCCTCTATCCTCCCTCTGACTCACTGAGTCATTCCCCTAACTTGGCAAGTTACTCACTGAGTGACTTACGGGAAACCCTAGCCCTACTCGCCGATTCTGCCCTTGGACTCGGCAAGTTCATGCCATGCATAAACTCAATTGGCCTCCTGAGGTCAGATCTGTTCCTTTGATCCATAAATCTGACCTTCCCAAGCCTGGTAAACGCGTAAAGCTTGGATCTTGACACTCATGTGACGTCTAGGAGGTTTCACTTGGTGATTTAGCCCCAAAAACAACACCCTAAGCTCATTACCTCCATAGCTCAACATAAAGCAAGTTGGAATCAGCTCTTTAGACCACTATGGGTCCAAATCTGAAGTCTCAATATGAATAGGGGCCATATTCTCACAATTCATTCCAATAAAGGACATAAAAACTCTACATCTATGGATTCCTTCAACAAAATAGATAAAGGGGCGATATAATACCTCAAAGATGAAGTCTTTTGCTAGAAATCCCTAGATATACAACCTCCTTGGTCCCCTCTAAGTTAGAATCACCTTCTTCTTGCAAGAATCAACCACAAAGATCAAGAAATGGCTCATTTCTTTTCACAAACGCTCTAGCTCTTTTAGGGTTTCTCTATGGGGTTTAGTAGCTACAAATGACAGCCCTAAGGGCCTTTAAGTAGGTCCCAAACTCGGGATATTAGGGTTTCATTAAACAACACGGACTCGCCGAGTCCACTCATGAACTCGCCGAGTCCGGTCATTAATCCGGATGAGAATTTGCGACCCTACTCAGCGAGTCTAATCACCAACTCACCGAGTCCCTCCACAAACTCCAAAATAAATGAATAAAATAATATAACTGGGAATCCGGATGTTACAATCATGCATCTTTCCTTACTTGCCACAGTGGCCCCGACCCTGCTGGCCCTTTGATCTAGAGTCAAAAGCATTGGGTTTCTTTGTTGAAACCCCAGTTGTCTGTACCTGCTCTTCCTTCCTCTTCCTGATGTGCTCCAAATAAATTTCCCATTCCCGGGCCCTGTATATCATGTCCTCCAATGTCGGACATGTTGAAAAGCTAACAAACTCCCTGATATTTGATCTCAGCATGTCATGGTACTGAGTCTTCCTCATATCCTCGTATACAACATACTGGGGTACCAATAAAGCTCTCTCTAGGAAATTGGCGGTGATTTCCGCCATGGTCTCAGTCGTATGTCTCATATCTAGGAACTCACTCAGTAGGTGTTGGACCTCAACAGCCGGTGCAAACTCCACTCGGAACCGAGTCACAAAATCCAGCGAGGTCATGGCCTTAATGGCTGGGTCTCCCAAAGAAAAACCACCCTCCTCCCAGCAATCCCAGGCTCACTCCCTCATACAGTCTGCAAGGAACCTCACTTTCGACCCCTCGGGACAGAAACAGGTCATCTGAGAACACTCCATATCTTTTATACATCATTTGGCGGCTATAGGGTCCTTCACCCCAAAGAACTCCAATGCCCCACATCCTAAAATCCTTGAAGGAGAGAGTGTGGGCTCCATACTGACCAACAACTAGAGTCACAAAGATGACAAACACATCATATCAACAAGAGTCACAAAGACGACAGCCACATACATGCTTAATAGTAAGTGTTACAAGGACAAATATCATCCTACACACATAATCCAGTGGGATGACATTGCTGCCTTAGACCCATGAGTACAGTGAAGGAACTCACCTCGATTCGTTGATAAACAAATAACACTCGGGATGTTGAACCAGAAAAATCCCCGTACTAAATCACAAATAATAAAACCTTAATTAACAATTAGGCCATAATCCAAAACTGAGAGTCTAAATCCTTAATCCTGAATCCTAGGGTAAAAGACCATTTTACCCTTCCTATATTAGGCCTAACTAATCATGACCCAACCCAAAATGGCCTAAGGCTTAGAATGGCCAAAATCCATAAAATACTAAGGCCCAATAATGACCTAAACCCATAAGGACTTATGGACCAACGGCCCAAACTAGATCAAGTCCTAAAAGCCCAACCGGTGATCACCAAATTATGCCCAACGTACAAATCCAACAACGAGGAAGAAACGGGGATCAAACTTTGTACGCGTAGCGTACTAAGAAGTACGCCTAGCTTACTGGTCAATGGCTCATTCTCATTCTCATGGTTTAATCCCTTAAGACCTTAGCGTCCAAACCTCATATCTACTTCTAAATAAGGTCTTAATCCATAAAGTCGGAAGCTTTGACCTTTGCATGGCTCAAAGAGGTCCAAATACTAGACATAGCATTCTTTCTTCATAAAATGACCATAAAATTTTGCATGGTTGGTCCTCAACCATTAAGATGCAAACTTTATCATCAAGGAACCACAAAAAGATCAAAAGAACAACTCAAGACGTCTGTAGTAGCATTTACTCACAAGAGTCATATTATGGGACCAAAGAGCATAAGATTTTACCCAAATACAAGATCTAGACTAAAGAGTCATTAAGTGTAGAGCTTTATACCTTATGAGGCTTGATAAGATGTTGAAGATTCTGGATCTTCAATCTCCAACTCAACCAATGCTTCACCACCAAGCTTCTTATTCTTCAAGGTACCTAAAAACACCACAAGAATTAGGGCTTGTGGTCTGAGTGAGTATGCCCAATGTACTAAGGTATCCATGTGCCCGACTTAAAGAGAGTATGTCACGTGTACTCCAAGTTATGCCTAAGCTAACAAGGACCAAATATGCAAACTTTTTGAGTTTTAGGATCAAACTAAAATATACATGATACATATGAGTGTTACAAAGACCAAGTGTCAACACAAACTTAGTGAGCCAATCACAAGTACAATAAGGAATGAAACATACAAAACTCATATGTTTCAGTCAATCATAGATTAACACCTATCATGTTTCCAAACCATGTATCACATTATCAACATTAATATTTGTCAAAATGTTAGATATTGTTCCTAAGATCAAATCCATGTAACAGGATTCTTACTGTAGGTTCATTACTTTATTGCTTAGCCCAATGACATATCCATTTTCTTATGCTTCTAAAAGATAAATGTTGAACCAAATTTCTTTACTTCACTCCTCTGACCCCTCAGTTACCCCCACCGCACCACGGTTTTCTCTCTATTTGTCGACACACATACATACACACAAACCAATAGCACTATTAGGATCACTGCCATACACACACAACACCGTTGCTCTTCCACCTTCGTCTCTCTTAACTACCACATTTTCTATTCTTCTCCGACACCAACACCGTCGTTTGGATTACAAGCCAAAGATATCATTGTTTATCTTCTTTTTTAAACAATATGGTTCATTTTTTTTTTCAATTTTCCTAATCAAAACTAAACCCTAACTTTAATCTTAGAAGAAGTCCAATCCTATTCAACACTAACTTCTACCATCAATAACATCATGTTTCTTAGGTGAGTACCTAATATTTTTATCCTCCAAACTCTTGATTATGGTCTGATATCTTTAATTTTGACATTTTTTTTTCCTTTTTTCAGTTTCTGCATTTGGAATTAGATGACTGTGCACTTCTTTCCTCTCATTGAATCTCACCACCATCGGCTTGAATTTATTTTATCTGACCACTCCTTAGCAAAATTTTCAAGATTTTCACATGTAGTAATAGGATTTGGCATAATTGTTGTTTTATTGAGGAGAACACAATCTCCGTAGATTAATGTTTGTATGTAATATACTTTCGTGTTATGTAAATGCCACTTCATCAATTTTTTGTTGGTTTAAAAGCATCACAAATTTTTGGTCTTTATCCTTATGATCCTTGGGACTTAGATAGTAAATTCAAGTTTTCACTTTCATTATCTCAAATTTCCGAAAACATATATATTAATATCCATAAAAAGAGCACATGATGACTGGTGAGTATATTTATAGTTAAAGCTATGGTGGAAGGGAATAATGGTATTATTTCAGTAGAAGATCGCATACTCGAGTAACAGCCAATGGGTAATGTCGATCTTCAAGTGGTGATGAAAAAATTGTAAGTTTGAATGGTAGCAAAAGAATCGGTATAAGTTAATATCATCAAGTTTATGTTGCTAATTCATTTACATCTACTCATCGAGAATAAGAGACAACTCCAAGGTTGTATGTCAACACCATCAATTTTATGAAATCTTTGTAGAATAAAAGGCAGACTCCAAGGAAATCCAAATCCAATTTTTTTTCATATAAAACGTGTTTTTAAATTTCGAGTCGATATACAATATTTATTATTTTTTTAACGAAACTTTTTCATCATTTTAGGTCAAACGTTACATTTTTATAGCAACCACTATAACATCCTTTAAAATACTCATACTTAATTTAAGATAAAGTATAAGTTACAATATGCATATTATTTCTCAAAGCTAATTTGTACAGTTATTCTTATATAGTGTCTTATAATGATTTTAGGAAGTGGTTTCTATATGTTAATATTTATTTTCTAACATTTACTATATATTGTTCAGGACTCATAACATGCTACTGGTAATATGCTGAGTGTATGAGCATTAGTACAATAATGATGGTCATGAATAAAATGGATGGAGCATTCGTGCTTGGATGAAGAATATTTTTGTCATTAGGTAATTATGACCACGTTATTTATATAAATTCAGAAAAAATTTAGATGTGTTGTTGCATCAGTTGTTGGTTAGTCTCTACCACAACTAGACTTCAGCGCCAATGATGTTGGTAAGGCTGGAGGTATTCTGAGGAGTGTATATGGTATTATGACAAGACTTTCATCTTCTCAGATTGAATTTCATTACAAATGAGACTATAAAGGTAAATGATATTTGAATAGGTATTAGAATGAACTAATAATTTTTTTAACGATCACGCATTTTAATGAGGCATGCTCCTTTCTCTAATTTGAGGATGATTTTCTTTGTCGTATAGAAGCAATGGATGATGCGTGGTTGGATGACCAAGGGTTCTGTAACATCCGGATTTTCAGGGTTATTATTGTGTAGGTTAATCTTTTGATTAAAGGAGAGACTCGACGAGTTGAGGATCCAACTCGCCGAGTCAAGTCGGGTTTGTCACGCGGATTTAATGAGTGGACTCGACGAGTTAGAAGAGGGACTCGCCGAGTAGGTGCTGGGCAGAGAAACCCTAATTTCTCAGGTTTGGGACCTATTTAAAGGTCCTCATGGCCTTCATTTGCGGCCACTACACCCTGAGACACCATAGAGAGCAGAGAGGAAGCTTGTAGTGCAAGAGGAGGGCTAATTCATCATCCTTTGGAGTGTCTTAGCAAAGGGAAGGAAGGATTTCGAGTTGGGCTGTCTTGTGGGACTCAAATCTTCCATCATTTCATTCAGAGCTGCTGTGAGAGGTAAGGATTCATGTCCATCTTCGTTTGTTTAGTAGATTTCATGAATTTAGGGTTTCTTCATGCTTTATTTAGCTTGAATCTACAGTATGAGAGGTCCCATGGTGAAATGATTCCTAGATCCGGACCTTAAGAGGACCAGAGAGTCCCTTCCATTCTGCTTTATGCCTTTTCCTTGGAGTTATGAGCTAGGGTTGTCATGATATGAAGGATTTCACCAAAATAAGCATAGAGAGCCTTGCATGTGTACCAAGATTCGACCTTTACGTGGTTATTGGTCATAGGGAAGTCAGATCTATGGATTAGAGGAACGGATCTGACCTCAGAAGGTCAGATGAATGTTGTCATGGGAGCAACTCGACGAGTCGAGTCGGGGTTGTCCCGCGATTCGTTACTGAGTAACTCGACGAGTAGATAGGGAACTCGTCGTGCCTGAGAGGTTCAAAAAGGATTCAGAGAACCAGCATGGACTCGCCGAGTCACTCGTGTGCACTCGACTAGTCTGGTCAAAGTTTGATCATTGACTAGAGTTGACATCGTTGACTTTTAGGGTTCGGTCAATGATTGGTCTTATGAGCCATTAGAGGGGTAGAATGGTCTTTTACCCTTCTTAGAGGACTTATAGAGGAGGATTAGCCTAGCCTTTAGAAGTTGTATTAATTAGAGAAATTATTTATGTGATTAGGCGGAGGCTAGCGCAGTATTTCAGAGCACGAGGTTTACCGAGTATCCGAGGTGAGTCTTCTCATTATACTTTACCTTGAGTGGTAATTAAAGTTATATGATAGAGTATCTCATATGCTATGTATGTGATGTATTCCAGAGCTTGACAGAGTTAGGACCGCAGGTCCATAGAGTTAGAACCGGAAGGTTCACAGATTTAGGACCAGAGGGTCCACAGAGTTAGGGCTCAAGGGCCTACATAGTTATAGCCTCGAGTGGCTAGTATGTGTTATATGTGGTATTTTGGGGAACTCACTAAGCTTCGTGCTTACCGTGTTATGTGTATATGTTTTAGGTTTCTCTCAGGATCACGGGACGGCACCGACTCGATTGTACACACTAGAGGAAGAGTTATGTTTTGAGGATCCTGGGTTATTATTTATTTGAATATGGAGTTTTGCTTTGTAACATAAATGAAATGAGATTTTTACGCAAAGTGTTTAAGAATTAAGCGATTTTAAATGAAAATTTTAGTTTTGAAAAATTACGGTGTTACAGGTTCTGACATTCTTTCGAATCTTGATACTTTTATTTTAGGGAAAACATTGAAAATATTGAAGATAAGTGTCTTTTCTGTCAAAAACATCTATTATAGATCAGATGGTATTTTCAGTCTTACTCTTATTATGACATTGCACTTTGAAAAAATTGCCAAATTAACGGATTTTTTTATTTTGAAAAAATCTACATAATTATAACAATGAATAGTGCTTTGTATTTTAGATGGCATTTCTATAATTAGAGGGATTTCAAAATATAATGTCATGATCGAAAATAAGTTGTGATTTCTTGCATTTAACCCTTTTAAGTGAAAGTAAGTTGCGACTTCTTTCATTCAACCCTTTTAGCATTTGAATGCACCAAGTATAATTTTGGCATGGAAATAGCAACATACTTTCTATAAATTTCTATAAGTACCGACGTACTTTCTATGAATAACATCCGATCTAATTTTAGTATTTAAATGAATCATGCCTAACTGAAACATGAAAATAGCAAGGCACGTTTTATTATATCAAAAAAAAAAAATTATTCATTAAACTTCTGTCGCAACGCGTAGGCCTAAAACCTCGTTTCTTCACATACATCACACATAACATTACTAATATATTTTGCATATATTAATCTATGATTTAGATCAATTTTATTCTTTTCAATTATTATTGTTTATTATTCTATGCAATAATTACTACTTTTATTATTCATCGTTTGTACATCGCATTATTTCTTCACTTAATTCTTCAGTTGATTCTTCACATTATTCGTCGCTAATATGGGTATAACTCATCACTAATCCCAAAGGAAATTACCTTATTCACTACTAACGTGAGTGACTTGACCCAATTCACTAGGTGAGGCGTGATTCTCACATGTAACATTACCCCCGGTTCGATGTGTTCGCTACTATGACTTGCATGTACAAGTACAATGTGTTGTTGTTTGAGAGTGATATTAGCTGTATAAACTATCATAGATACCCCCACTCAGATGTGATGTTTGATATAGCATCACCATTTTGCCACATCACTCCAGCTCCTCCTCGAGAGACCATGTATCAAATGGTTGCCTAGAAAACCACTCGAGTTTGCCCTAGCTTAAGCTCTTTGCCTATAGGTATTCTTTCAATCTATTAGGATATCCCCAAATCTAGATATGTTACAAACCTGAGTTTACATTACTATCCTTGACCATCTAAGTGTATTCCCCATTTTAAATAATCTTTTTTATTTCACTCACAAGGGTCATACAACATTCGTCACCATTCATCATTATGTAATTATGCTTATTTATTATATAAAATTTTAAGGCATATCATAACAACAGTATTCATTATGTAAACATGCTAACATAACACACCCATTTAAAGCATTTACATCATTAGCATGCAAAATTTCCCTACTTCTCAAACAAGCATATTTTCAAATGTTACTAAAAGTACCTAAAACAAGTAAAACTAAAAATCATAAGCCTAAATCTTAGTGAGTTAGTTAAAATACCACATACAACACATAAAAATGGGCCCTGTCCTAGAGGTATATTTCAACCCTTGTGAATTTTATGGTACGCCCATAGTCTTATAATCACTTACGTTGCTACAGTCCCCTTGTTATGGTCTACCCACAGTCTTTCATATAATTGTTATAGTCCCCTCATAGTTTTTCGTGCAAAAGTCAAAGATAAAATCTAGCATACCATGACACCTAGTTTCCAACATAGTATAGTGATAAGACTTACATGGTTAAAGCTGAAGCACAACAGATTACACAAAATCAGATACACCACCAAACCTAAATAATGGTCAAGCCTCAGTCTACAATCTGAAATCATAAGTTAATGAAAGTTAACTGGTCCAAAAATTCAATTGTTAACTAAATCCAATGGTCCATATCACCCATTCCATGACCTTCTACAGGTCACGCCACGAGTTGATAATCGACAAAATAGTCAGGAACACCTCTGAATCACAATGCGATGCTTATCCAGTTGGGCCGCTACTTCTGGCTTAACAAACGCCTTTTTCCTAATGTCTTAATCCTTCAAGACATGAACTATAACCCTCCAAAGCTCATCAAAACATGGTCTTGATAGATAAGGTGTCTAAGGTGTTAATTAAATTGGTATAATCTTATGAATAAAAGAAAAGTCCTTTTGGGGTTTCCCTCATAACCAGAAATAGCTAGGAATGATATTAGGAGAGAGGGGAAATGATTTATTAATTTATTATACAATTAATAAATTAATTAGGATTAATTCAAAATTAATCATAAATAATTAGAAATTAATTTTGTATTAATTAGAATTAATTAAAGGTGGAAGGGTTCAATTGCATTTGTTTAATAGTTGAGCAAAGAAGACAATTCTATAACCCTCCTAAGCTGGACGGTTTTAGGGAGATGAAGAAGGGTTTTGGAAGACTCTTTTAGTTGATATGGACATCTTATTAAATATGAATATTTTAATATTAAAATTAGGCTTTATCCTATATACATGCTAGCAATAAATAGGGACCATATGCTTGGTCGATATTGTTCCTACTCCTTCATAATGCAAGAGCAAAATTTTCTCCTCCCTCCTTTCTCCTCCAATTCATAATAGGGTTTCTAGGGTTTGGGTATAAGAAATTAGAGGCAATTATATTTTTGGTGCTATATTTCCAGAGCATATATGAGGATTCAAGAGTGCTACATATGATTATAACATTAAAGGTATGTATTCTAATCTATGGGTTTCAATCATGGTTAGGTTATATGATTGTTTCATTAGTGTGTTGCTATAATGAGAAAAGACAGATCTCTAGGTTTCTTGTGCTCATAAATTAGATTTTATAATGTTTCCATTGTGCAGTTAATTGTTTTGTAACCTAGAAAAACCATTAGTGGTAATAAAAAACCATTAAGTTCGTCAGGCGCCCTCCGCCCACTCCGCCATGCGTGATGCATTTTTGGGTTCTTCCAAATCTGAGATTTGCTTTACTTTTTCAAATTATAGGATAATTACTTGATATTAGTTGTTATTGTAATAGATTAAAATCTAAACATTAAATCTAGGTAATAGATAAACCCTGATTCGAAAATCAAGGGAGTTATATATGGAATTAATATTATTTAATTAAGATAATTTAATTCATAAAATAATATTAATCTTAGTTGTTTTGAATATTAATTTTTTTAAAGTTAAGTCAATTAATTAGATTCAAACGTTGTATTCTTAAAAGTTTAGCAATACACCCTTACACATACATACAGCCTATAACGCCCGTGTTCCAGGTATTTTTCATAAAGGCTCATTTTATAAAATTGTTTGCAAATTGGTCCCTACACTGGGCGTACTTGATTAGTACGTAAGGCGCAGGTTATTAAAGTGGGTTGTTGATGCTTGTGAGTACGTGAGGTGTACGTGTTTGGTACGCATGGTATACTCTTGTAGGTCCCAAACCCTAATTTTTGGGGTTTGGATCATATTGAAACACGTTAAGACCATCAAGGCCTCCCACATCACCAACCTCTATTGTCCTAAAGCATCGTTTCGAAACCCTAGCTACCTTGTGAGGTCCTTTGTCTCTTAAGGCGATTCTTGGGTGTTTTGGTTCATGGTATGAATTCCCCTTCTATCGAAGCCTAGTACGCAGGGCGTAATGGGGTGGTACTCATGGCGTACTCGCCAGAAGGCCATTTGGGCCATTTTTAGGCCATGGGTCATTACAGGTTTGGGCCATGGTTAGAAGGGTCAAGTAAGGGAAGGGTAAAATGGTATTTTACCCTTCGCATGATAGAATATAATCTGGGGCATTTATTATGGGTTATTACCCTGATTATTAATTAGGGTTGTTTTTGGATATGTATAGTGTAGGGAGCCGTGGTAGTAGCAGCCTGAGAGTATGATTTGTTTATCATCAGATTGAGGTGAGTCTCCACAATATACTTGTGGGTCGAAAGCTCCAATTCCGGTCCACTGGATTATGTTGTAGGATAGTAATGGTCTTCATGATACTTACTGATATGAATGTATGTGTTTGTTGTTTTTGTGGCTCTTGCTAGTATAACTGTAAGCTTAGCTGTAGGGGTGAAATAGACTCGTACCATTTGAAAGATACCAAAAGAGTTAGAAGGGACTTAAAGATTCGGAAGGGACTTAGTGAGTCGGAAGGGACTCGGAGAGTCAGAAGGAACTCAGGGGTGAAATAGGCCTGTTACATGCTTTAGTATGATATGTTTCTATGATGTGTATGTATGGTATGTGGTATTTTGGGGAACTCACTAATATTTGTGCTTACGGTTTATGTTTAATTGTTTTGCATGCACTTCCTGTTCAAAAGGGAAGGGCATGACATTATCACATTGCATCCACTTATGTTTGACATTTTATGATTTTGGGATTGTACTAGAATACCTATTTTTTCTACTATGACATACTTGATGGGTTTTGAAATATATGGTTGATGGATTGGTTGATTTTAAAAAAAATTACTTAGTATTTTTGGGATGTTACAAGTTGGTATCAGAGCCTTGGTTTGAGGGATTCAGGCACACTCTTGTGTGTGTCTAAACTCAAACTGGGGAATTAAATGAAAAGAAAAGGTTTTTCAAAAAGGATTTTTATAAAGTGGGTTGTGATGCATGAAATCAGCCGAGCTCAACTAAGTCTTCCCAAAATATCCATACATGGTTATTGATTTAGTATGTGAATATATGAATTAACATGTTAGATTAGGGACAAGGGTTTTCTCAGAATTGTATGTTAGAAGAGATGCCTGTGTATGCCTATTATATGAGCCTTTAGAATAACATGCTAGTTTTGATTGTAGATGATATAATAGGATGGCATGTTAGGCAGTGCGCTAGCTAGAACTCGATGCTTGAATGTTGCTTGCTTTGTGATTTTAGGAAATACTATTAATACTAGTTAACTATCAAGCGAATATTATAGGTTACATGTTACAGAAATTAGATAATTTGATAAGTTTAGGTTTAATAATATTGTGCAAATCTTGTTTGAATCCAATCGTTTTAGTGTGAGAACTTGCAGTCAAAGAATTATCTAGTGTCTGTTGCATGTAACTATATTCGTAAAGTAATTAGAGGGTGCTACTGGGAGTTTCTTCTGTAGTTGATGGTGGAGAGTGGCTAGAAGGAATCCTAGGAGAACCTATGAAGCATGTTAGCTTAGCAGTTGTGTTGTTTGGCGGTAGTGTAGAATGTTTGGTAGCAGGGAGTCACTTAGGAATTGGGATGGCTCTTGAGGAAAGCATGGATAGGTGTGGAAGGTAGTATTGGGCGCGTACTACTGAAAGCACAATATCCGTACTCGAGACAAGAGAAGTCACGAGGATACTAAGGGACTCGCTATGTATTGAAATTCTTCGAGTGTTTTCTGATGGCTGTGTTGTTTATTTTCAGTACGGTGGTCACTCGAGGTAGTTTAGGTCCTGGTGAGGGATCGAGTTCGGGATCTGGAGTAGGGAGCTTGGATGACCAGATACGAGATTTCATTTCGTCTATGATTAACCGCATGATTCTGGAGCAGGATCCTGTGATCTTTGGTATGATTAAGGAGGGCATTATGGAGTTGATGGATGAGTGTCTGGGCGCATTCCGTACTGAGATGGTGGCTATGGTGGGTGCACGCTCTTTCACTTTTCAAGAGTTTCGTGCATGTGGAGATCCTGAGTTCTTCAGGAAGAAGGACCCATTTCTAGCAGACGGTGGTTGGCAGACATTGGGAATGCTTTTCAGTCCAGCATCTATCCCGAGGAGGTGAAGGTCAGGATTGTATCTTGTCTTCTGAAAGATAGACATTGGGAACGCTTTTCGGTCCAACATTGATTTTCTGCATTCTGACTAGTGAGCTCGATGATTCCACTGGCTGACTCGACGAGTCCACTCAGAAACTGACCAACTCGATGAGTCCAGTTCATGCACTCGCCGAGTTGGTGCTCCTATGTGCATAATTTCGAGTTTTTGACTAGAATTGGATTTGGATCATTACCCCAAATCGTTTTTTGAACCATGAAATCTGTTTTTTGATATGGTAATGATCATGCTTGTCCAACTAATATTACATTTGGGTGTTTTATTAAGGACTCTCTTAATATCTAAACTAATTTCGTCCTCTTCTTTCAGATGTCTTCAAACATTGTTGCTTCTGGCTCTAATCCTAATGGCTCCTTTACCCTTATGAACTTGTGTGGGAAAGTCACTTTTGATGGATCCAACTTCAATGAATGGACCAGAAACATCAGGATGATTACCCCGCTACGAGGACAAAGAATATGTCCTTGACAAGGAGCTTAAGGAGATTGATGAGACCACTGCAACTCCCTAGGAGATCGCTGACTTCCGGGCACATGAAAGGGATGCTACAAAAGTGGCATGCATCATGTTGGCCACCATGACAGCGGAACTCCAAAAGTCCTTTGAGGACTTCTACCCCTTTGAAATGCACCAAGATCTGATGGAAAGATACCATCAAAGTGCAAGACAAGAGAGGTATGAAATCATCTGCTCCATCATAACAACCATGATGAAGGACGTGGAATCCGTTACGAACCATATGCAGAAAATGAAAAGGTATGTGGATCGGTTGCTGAAGCTTAATGTGAAATTTCCTGAGGAGCTTGCGATAGATATCATTTTGCACTTCTTACCATCATGCTATGATCAATTCCGCATGACATATCACATGAATAAGGAAGAGGTCACACTCAGCAAACTTCAGGGACTTCTCAAGACCCTAGAAATAGGTCTTAAGGGGAAGTCAGTTGTTAACACTCCTACTCCAAAATCCACCCTGGTTTTGGTAATCGGAAAAGTCGAGGGAAGAAGAGGAAGAGCTCTTCGAAGGGTACCAAGGCTAGGAACCTTGATGGATCTTCTTCAAGTGGAACCAAGAAAGGTTTCATCACTCCTTCTTCTGACCCAAAAGAGGCTGAATGCTTCTATTGCCATGAAAAGTCACATTGGAAGCGGAACTGCCCAAAATACCAGCAAGATGTGAAGGATGGGAAAGTTAAACCCAACCATGCTGGTATTTACACTATCTTATCTAATAACTCACCCCATTCTAACTCTTGGGTCCTTGATACCGGTTGTGGTATTCATATATGTTCTGATTTGCAGGAACTAAGAAGAAGTGAGAATGTGGAGCATGGAAGAGTAAACTTAATCATGGGGAATAGGAAAGCTTTACCTGTCACCAAGATTGGAGTTTATACTTTATCGGTAAGTAGTGGGTTTAGTTTAGATTTGAATAAGTGTTGTTATTCGCCAGAAATGGAAAGAAACATTATTTCCTTTCATGCATTGTATAAACAAAGTTTTACCTTTTCATTTGATAATGAAGTTGGTTCGATTAATGCTTTCTTTAGTAATGTTCTTTATTTTAAAGCATTACCTTGTGATGGCGTGTATGAAACTGTATCTGTGGTTGATAACTTAGGAAATAATGTATTGTGTATTGATTTTGTTAATGATAATAACTTGGATAAAGCATCATTATGGCATTGTCATCTTGGACATATAAGCAAGAAACTCATAGGCCAACTCCAAAAGGATGGAGTCTTGGAGTCATTTGACCTAAAGTCAGATGATAGTTGCGAATCATGCTTACTTGGAAAAATGACAAAGTCACCCTTCACAGGTTCTTGTGAGAGGGGTGAAGGTTTGTTGGATCTTATTCACATGGATGTGTGTGGACCCTTCAAACATGCCACAAGGGATGCTAATTATTTGACTTTTACTGATGATTACAGTAGATATGGATATGTCTACTTAATCAAGCATAAGTCAGAGAATTTCGAAAGGTTTAAGGAATTTAAATAGGAAGTCGAGAATCAATTGGGCAGGAACATTAAGATGCTTCGATCCGATCGAGGTGGTGAGTATCTTAGTTCAGAGTTCCCCAATTATCTTAGGGAATGTGGGATTGTCTCACAATTGACACCTCCCAGAACACCGCAGTTGAATGGTGTGGCTAAGAGGCATAATCGAACCTTGTTGGATATGGTTCGTTCCATGATGAGTCGAGCTTTGCTACCAATCTCATTTTGGAGGTATTCCTTAGAGACTGCCACCCATATCCTTAATCTAGTCCCTACAAAGAAAGTTGCCAAAACTCCTCATGAGATGTGGACTGGTAAAGTACCCAAACTAGACAACATCAAGATTTGGGGTTGCGAGGCTTTTGTGAGACGCGAGACTCATGATAAGCTCGAACCTCGAAGCGAGAGGTGTATTCTCATCGGCTACCCACAACAAACCTTTAGTTACCTCCTCTACAGACCTAGTGAAAATGTGGTCTTTGTAGCAAGGATGGTTGTCTTGAGAGAGAGAGAGAGAGAGAGAGAGAGAGAGAGAGTTCATAAGCCAAGGAAACAGTGGGAGGCAAGTTGACCTTGAAGAAATTCAAGAGTCAAGCGGTGAAGGAACTTCAAACCCTAACACTCAACTTGAGGAGGAAACTCATGTTGAGCCAATTGACAAGTCTGTACCTCTGAGGCGTTCCACAAGGGTTAGGAATGCACCTGAGCATTACTATGGATTCCATATTACTGCGGAAGGTGATACACTTATCAGTGATGAGACACTGATAGGTCTGGATGAACCTAACAGTTATGCGGAAGCCATGGCAGGCCCTGAGTCAACCAAGTGGAAAGAGGCAATGGACAGCGAGATACAATCCATGTATGACAATCAAGTTTGGAACTTGGTTGAGAATGTACCAGGTCGTAAGACTGTAGGGTGCAAATGGATCTTCAAGAAGAAGAATGACATGGATGGTAAGGTACACACTTATAAGGCACGACTGGTTGCAAAGTGTTTCTCACAAACTCCGGGAGTTGATTATGATGAGACTTTTTTCTCCAATGGCCAAGATTAAGTCTATTAGGGTTCTGTTAGCCATAGCCGCATTTCATGACTATGAAATATGGCAAATGGATGTCAAAACCGCTTTCCTTAATGGAAAGTTGGCTGAGGAGGTTTACATGAGTCAGCTAGAGGGTTTTGTCAATACAGAGTACACTAATCGAGTGTGTAAGCTTGAGAAATCCATTTATGGGTTAAAGCAAGCACCTCGCAGATGGAATCTTTGCTTTGATGAGAAAGTCAAGGAATTTGGCTTTTTCTAGGAGTGAAGATGAATCTTGTGTATATGTCAAGGCTAGTGGGAGTATAGTTAGCTTTTTGGTATTGTATGTGGATGACATACTACTCATAGGAAATGACATCCCAACTCTGCAGGAAGTTAAGTCCTGGCTTGGGAAGTGTTTCTCTATGAAGGACCTAGGAGAAGCTGCCTATATTCTAGGGATAAGGATCTTTAGAGACCGGAGTAAAAGACTAATTGGACTTAGTCAGAGTACCTACTTGGATAAAGTGTTGAAGAGATTCAGCATGCAGGACTCCAAGAAAGGAAAGTTAACCATCCAGAGTAACGCCAGATTGAGTAAGACACAAATCCCTAGTACTGAGGCTGAGATAGTAGAAATGAGTCAAATACCTTATGCTTCGGCTGTAGGATCGATCATGTATGCTATGATGTGTACTCGAACTGATGTAGCCTTTGCCTTGAGCATGGTTAGCAGATATCAGGGGAACTCTGGCAAGGCACACTAGACTGCGGTAAAGAATATCCTTAAGTACCTATGGAGGACTAAGGACTGGGTCCTTACCCTCGGTGGGAGTGATGAGTTGAGAGTTGTAGGGTATAGTGATGCTAGCTTTCAGACTGATAGGGATAATTTTCGCTCTCAGTCAGGCTGGGTCTTTACCTTAAACGGAGGAGCAATTTCTTGGAAGAGTTCCAAGCAAGAGACAGTGGCTGATTCAACTTGCGAATCAGAGTATATTGCAACTAGCGAGGCAGCAAAGGAGACGATATGGTTGAAGAACTTCATCGGATACCTTGGAGTTGTACCAACTATTAAAGAGCCAATGGAAAATTTTTTTGATAGTAAAAGTGTTGTTGCCTTAGCCAAGGAACCAAGGGATCATGGGAGATCCAGACACATCGACAGAAAATACCATTTCATCAGACATCGAATAGAAGAAGGACTCCTCGTGGCAAAGAGGGTATCATCGGATGAGAATCCAGCCGATCCCTTCACGAAGGGACTGACTCGGGTTAAGCATCTCCAACATGGTCGGAGCATAGGGCTGAAGGATGATATTAGATTTAGTAGTTAGATAACCTCGAAATTTGTAAAGTGTAATTGCCATTAGATGATTAATTAAATGTGTTTTATTTATGAGTAAAGTGTTGCTATCTCTTGTCGATCTTTTACTATATTTCTTTTGCATATTTTGACTTCCAGAATAATTATGTTTGGTATATCATATTATTCAAACCTCCACATTCGGTCATATGTCGGAAGTAGGTAAGAATCAAGACTGTCATGATTGGTTGCAGAGGTCTAAGGTGTTAGACATGGCTACAACATTCGTGAGTGCTCATAAGTTCTGAGCATTGGACTCAACCCACACTCACTGGAATCACTTCATGGAATTTATCTCGAGTGATCGTGAGACGGTAATATCATATAAGTCTTCAAAACTAGAGATATGATTTGTTACTTACGAGTTGGTTATGCATTGATTGTACAAAAACGCATTGGTAACTCGATGTTATAAAACGTGCTCTTGTGTATAACTCAATGAGTGGTAGAACAAACATATGAGTCGAAGTTTATCTGTTCCTTCTTGGATTAGAAGCTGATATCTAGTCCCCTCGATGATTTTGTTTTGACCTACGTACCGGGCCCAGTCAGAACTTAGTTGATGTGTTCAATTAAGTTCTTTGTCAAACAAATCGGAAATCGGGAAACAAACTGTTGGACAACAAGTAAGACATTGTTCCATGTATTTGTCCGGCTGATATCTAGAACAGAGGATTATATGATCACTTATCTTAAATGGCGTATCGTCATGTTCTCAATTCCGAGAGACCTTGAAAGAGCTACGATTGCCGTTTGGTTCCTGAAGTATTACAGTTATAGTTATTATACTTATCCAAGTGGGAGACTGTTAGATAAGGTGTCTAAGTCCATAACTATTTCTGGTATGTACTTGACCCGACCCGGCATGGTCGATTTGGGTTGCATGGCACCATGCAATTGGATAAACTAAATGAGAAAAATAACACTTGTGGATTATTAATATATTATAAGTTCTAATATATTAATAATATTATTTAATTAGTTTGATCAAGAATTAATTTAGAATTAATTAAGTGATCAAAAGATAACTAATTAAATATATGGGTTGATTATGCAAATCATCCATAACTTGTATAGTGGGCTAAGAGGCTCCATGGATTATCAAGTTGGGTTCCACCCGTAGGATGCTCCATGGGAGTTACAAACCCATGGGTTATGGAAATGAAGAGTCATGACACATTAGGGTTTACATGGTGTAACCCTAGATGTGTCAATACTATATAAGAAACCCATTCTCCACCAAAATCGGCTACACATAAGAAACAAGAGGGCTAGGTCGATTTTAGAAGTGTGTATTCTCTCTAAATTCATTCAAAAAGCATTTGGTGTTGTGTGAAGCATTTGAGGCATCACACTTGGGGTGCTAGGCTCACAAGGTTTCAAGGATCATAAGCAACAACAAGGTAAGTTAATTTATCTTTCATTCAAGTTAAAAATTGTTCCCCATGTATGCTAGATAGGAATATAACCTTGGAATTCAACTTTGCATGATAATTAGACAAACATAGATCCAAGGTTATTAGGGTTGCATGTACACTTAGGAAGTGTTAGAATGCTCAAAACCCATCAGAAACCCCCTCACTCACACATATAAACGTTTGAGGATGTGATGTTCTCCTTAGGTGCGAGACCCAAGACAAACTAGAACCCAGAGTCGAGAAGTGTATATTCATTGGTTATCCATAGAAGTCATTTGGATACTTGTTCTACATACCAAGTCATAACATGGTCTTCGTAGCTCGAATAAGAGAGAGCTCATATTCAAAGACAACAGTGGGAGTGCAATTGATCTTGAAGAAATTTAAGAGTCAACCGATGAGGAAACTTTAGTTGACACTAGCACTCAACCTGAGGGTGAAATGCCTATTGTTCCCATTGACAATTTGTTAACTCTTCGTTGATCCAGTAGAGTTAGCGCGCCACCCGGATTATATGTATTTTACATAACTTCGGATGACGACATGTTTATTAGTGACAGAAAATTAGTAAATTAGGATAAACCAACTATCTACAAGAAAGTGATGGAAGGCCATGAGGCTACACAAAAAAAAGAGGCAATGGATAACGAGATTCATTCCATGTACGACAATCAAGCGTGGAACTTGGTTGATCATGTACCCAGTCGGAAGATGGTGGGTTGTATATGGATCTTCAAGAAGAATACCAACATGGATAAGAATATACACATATTCAAGTCTAGGTTGGTTGTGAACGACTTTCCTTAAACAAAAGGGGTTGACTATGATGAGACTTTGTCACTAGTATCCAAGATCAAGTCAATTAGGATAATGCTTGGCATAACCGTCTTCTATGATTATGAGGTATCCAAATAGATGTTAAAACTACTTTCCTGAATGGGAAGCTTACTGAGGACATCTATATGAGTCTCCTAGAAGGTTTTGAATATGCCCAATATCCTAATAAGATGTGTAAGCTTAATAAGTCCATTTATGGACTAAAACAAGCCTCTTGTAGTTGGAATCTTTGTTTCTGTAAGAAGGTCAAAGAGTTTGGATTCTCTAGAATTGAAGACGAGTCTTGTGTGTATGTCAAATCTAGTGGGATTGTTGTAACCTTCCTAGTCTTGTATGTTGATGACATACACCTTATAGGAAATGATATTCCAACTTTGTAAGAGGTAAAGTCTTGGCTTGGAAAATGTTTCGCTATGAGGTATCTATGAGAGGCCACATACATTATGGGAATAAGGATTTACAGGGACATAAAGAAATTTCTGATTGGACTTAGCCAGAGTACATATTTAGATAACATATTGAAACAATTCAATATGGAGAATTCCAAGAAAGGGGATTTGCCCATTCATTATACTGTTAAATTGAGTACGACTCAACGTACCAATAGTGATAAGGAAATAGATGATATGAGTCGAGTCCCATTTTCTTCGACTATACGATCGATCATGACATGTACTCTTCCTGATGTATCTTATACCTTGAGCATGGTAAGTCAATTTCAAGATAATTCCGGCAGAGCCCATTGGACAGCTGTAAAGACTATTCTTAAGTATTTGCGAAGAAACAAAGAAATGTTCTTAGTTCTTGGTGGCAAAGACGAGTTAAGAGTGATTAGTTATACTGATGACAACTTTCAAAGGGATAGAAATAACTTTTGTTCACAATTCAGCTTGATATTCCTATTGAATGGCGGAGCAGTGACTTGGAAGAGTTCCAAGTAGAAAACAATGGCTAATTCAACTTATGATTTAGAGCTCATCAACCATGGTTTTGATGGATAAATTTCCAAACATTATCCATTAGGGAGCCTTAAATGCTTAGATCTACAACCTATGTCATAAAAGGGACAAAAATGAGCTCATGAGCTTGTATGTATTCAAATGCAAGGTAACCATCCATATTTCCTGACAAAAAGGTTCACATGACCACCAAGAATAACCTTTGGGTCTGAAGTTTTCCAAACTCCACATAAATTACAAGATGGGACCAAAAACCTGTTGGATTAGAGTGTTTAAGGAATTAACTAAATAAGTATAATCTTATGAATAAAAGCAAAGCCCTTTTTGAGTTTCTCTCATAACAACAAAATAGCTAGGAATGTTATTAGAAGATAGAGAAAATGATTTATTAATTTATTATACGATGAATAAATTATATAGAAATTGATTAGAATTAATCAGGAATAATTAAAAATTAATTTTGGATTAATTAGAGTTAACTAAAGGTATAATGGTTGAATTGCAATAGTTCAATAGTTGAGAAAAGGAGGCAATTCTAGAACCTTCCTAATGTGGATGGTTTTAGGGAGACCCATAAGGGTTCTAGAAACCTCATTTAGCTGATAGGGATATATGATTAAATCTGAATATATTAATAATCAAATTAGGGTTTATCCTACATACCTACTAGTTATAAATAATGGCCATATCCCTAGTTGGAATCATTCCTACTCCTTCACAAGGCAATAGCCAAATTTTCTCCTCCCTCATCTATCTTCTAATTTGTCCTATGGTTTCTAAGGTTTTGGTGTGTGCCATTAGAGGAAACCATATTTTTGGTGCTAGCTTTCTAGAGTGGATCTGAGGATTCAAGAGTTCTACATACGATCGTAACACTAAAGGTATGTATTCCAATCTATGTATTTCTATCATGGATAGTTTATATTATTGTTTCATAAGTATGTTGGTATAATGAGAAAAGACATAGATCTCTAGGTTTTACGTGCTCATAAATTAGATTTTATGATGTTTCCGTTGTGCAATTAATTGTTTTGTAACCTAGAAAACTAGTTAAAACCAAGATATAATCAAGATCTCATAAGGTATGAACATAAAGCAACAAACTTGAATACTCATAGAGGTCCAAAGCAAGAAAAAGTAGATTCCTAGCTGTTGGCAACGACTAAAACAACATCCTCTTCAACTCCAAACATCTTCAGGATACACCAAAGGAAAAAATAACACAAGGGTGTGGCTAGGGTTTTCATAGGAGATTCTATGGAAGATGGAGGCTGAGATAAAGGCAAAACCCTAAGGGTTTGCGCCATTAAATAGGACCAAAGATCGAGGCCTCTAGGTTTTAGGCTAGCAAACTCATCTCTTCGAATTCATTTGAATTCGTGTCACATATATGTCGCAGAGATATTCCCAACTAGTACCTATAAATTAAACAACTTTAAAGGATTAAAGGATTGAGATTACTAACTAGAAAACGAATGTTACATCTTCACTCTAGGATGCACCTAACTCCATAATTCATACAAATTCATCACAAGGATTTATCTAGCATGCATATCGTCTTAAATAACATTCCCTACAGCAGAGCATCATATTTCCAACAAACATTTCACATACAAACAGGGACATAATATAAAATAACAAGTTCTAGACTAACTGAATTATTCTAAGACATGCAATTTCCCAACTATGTACTAGATTTGCAACAAAGATTGACTCGCCTTGTAACATCCTGCTTCGAGAAGTTTTTTTTATTTCGGGATTGTGGACAATAAATGGATCAATTAAAGGCCTTAAACTTCAATAGAATAGGGTTTAGACCTAATTGGATGTTGATAATATTGGTTATGTCATCTAAGCCCTTTGTTTTTGTTTTGGAGTTAATGGTTAAAATGGGAAAAGTGATGTTTCAGACTTATTTCATGCATTATGGTTTTTATTTCACATGTGTTAAGCCAAAATTAACTAGATGTAACTGTAGGTCTCGTTAATAGCTTTCCGTGGAAATAAAGATCGCCGAAAACAGACTTAAAACGGCGAAGTTATGGCCATTTGAAGTTGAGGTGGACATGGGTGAAAACCATCGCCACGAACCAACGAGAACTGCCATGACGGTGATCAGTCAGACCCAAGCCCATGATATTTAGGGTTTTCAACGTATTTAAGCATAAGGTTCCAAATTTTTGGCCATTTTATTAGCCTTGATCACCTCTAGAACCTCTTGGGAGTGATCCTAGCCTTCACCTTCAAGATTTGAGCATCTCCTCTCTCCTCTTTTGGATGCTTTGTATGATATTTCAATGAAGTTGAAAGATCAAGTAGGTTCTTTTGATTGCAAGGAATGATGCTTCAAGTTTAGATCCATCAAAGACACTACATTTCCATACTATTGTAGGTATAAAGTTCTAATCTTGCTATCTAGTTCTTTAGAATTGTCATTTGGGTTTTTTTTGGCACTTTTGGTCCATTTTATGGGTGATCATGGAGTTGAGTTGACTCCAACATCTTTTGATCATTTTAGAATGCTTCTTTGACCTCATGGACTAGGAATGTTATGATATTTTGCTTTCCTTTTTAGTCCTGCAAGTTATCTTGGTCCTTTAGGTTATTTTGGTGTATTAAAGTTTAGATCTTGAAAGTTTGTGGCATTGTTATGGATAAAGTTGGAAACTTTATCCATCTAAATATCATGTTGATTCATATCTAAAAGTTGGAGACTTGGACTTAATCGATTAATTAGAGAAAGATGCATTTTTGGGTCCCTTTGAGACTTAAGGTCTAGATGTTGGTGGTTTGGACCTTCCTAATGGATAAATGTGGAAACTTTATCCATTATGAGGCTATTAGGATTTATATCTGATGATTTTAGGTTTGGTCCTTATGGTTTAAGCTCTTATTGAATAAAAACATTTCAGACTAAAGACCACAACGTGACCTTAGGTTGCCACGACGTGATGACTAGGGATTTATCGTCTTTTTGTCATTTGTGGGCCACGATGTGGTCATGGATGGCCACGACATGGCATTTGACTAAAGTTAATTTTGACCATTGACTTTTGGTCTTTGACTTTTTGACAAGCTTGATTTTTGGTCAAACTTAGGAAGAATTGAGTTTTTTGACTAAGGGTTGGTCTCGGTTTTGGTTTTAGGAAGCTTGGGTTGACTGTTCCGATGCTGAGGTAGATGTTCAGCTTCTGTTGAGTTGTTTATGTGAGTCTTCTCAGTATACTATGTAGAGTTCTAGTCGTCTTTGTGATACTTTCATGGAAGACCCTGGGGGCTGCCCGTGACATTTATATGAAAGACCATGGGGGCAGCCCAAGACATTTGTATGAAAAACCTTAGGGGCAGCCCATGAAATTTGTATAAAAGACAATGGGGGTAGCCTATGGCATCTACATGAAAGACCATGGGGGTAGCCCATGATATTTATATGAAAGACCATGGGGGTAGCCCATGGCACTTAGACGTAAGACCATGGGGGCAGCCCATGGCATTACAAGGGAAGACCATTGGAGTATACTATGGCAATGTATGTATGGTATGTGGTATTTTGGGATAACTTGATAAGATTTGTGCTTACGGTTTTGTGATTTAAAAATTTTTAGGTACTTCTAGTTTCAAAAGGAAGAGCTCAACTTGATCCCATTGCATCCCCTGGAGACTTATTCTGTAAAGATTGTTTATGATTTTACTCTGATGGTTTTGAGAATACTTTTACTCTGATCGTTTTTTGGGATAATGAATGAATGGTTTCGACTTATTTAAAATGAAAATTTTGCTCGACGTTTTTGGGACATTGCAAGCTGGTATTAGAGCCTTGGCTTGAGGGATTCGGGCAAACTCTCGGGTGTGTCTAAAATCAAACTGAGGGTTTAGAAAATCTTATAAAAATGATTTTCTCAAATTTTTTTTTATTAATGAAAGGTTTGCGATACGTGCAATCAGCTGAGCTTAAGTAAATGGCTCCCAAAATACTCGTACTTGTTGATATGTTATATGTGTTTTAGTATGATGTGCATGCTAGAAGTTAAAATAAGGATCTGCTCAGGGTTGAATACTAGAATGCATGCTTATGAGATATGCCTTTTATTCCTGATAGTGAGTAGGCTAAGGATACCTTTAGGAAGTTCATGATAGAATGACCTGATTTGTGATGCCTTGTAGCCTAGGAGGAATTGGATGTTATGTCAAATTTGGATTCAATGTAGGTGGAATTGACTACTAAGTGTATACTTTAAAAATTGTATATGATTAGGATCATATAGCCATTGAAGGACTTATTTGGCATTGTTTCCTGTTCCTTGTCTCGTTGTGGGCTTAGGGTAGAATCATTCATTCAACAGTCTATGTAATCCCATTTTGTGTATAAGTTGCATGCATAAGGCAACCAACAGTGTTGGTAGAAGTTCTTTATATCACAAAAGCAAGTTAGTTGGAGGATTACTTTTTATGTTTTGTGTCCTATAGAGTGTTACTACAAAAATGTTGCTTGCTTTGTACTTTGTGGATCCATATTGATGTGAGCTAACTATTAAATAAATATGTTAAGTTATATACTGCAAAGGTTACATAATTTAGGATGATTGATTAGGCCCTATTGTATAATTCTCGTTTGAGTCTAATCATTGTAGGATTGGGCATTTTATTTAAAATACTATTTAAGTTTTGTTGCATGTAATTGTTGGATTAGTTGTCTAAGCCCATAACTATAATTAGTATGTACTTGATTTGATATGTAGCATGGTCCTTTTGGGTTTCCTTCACTCATGCAACTTGACAGGATGACTAGTGGAGAGAGAGAAAGAGAGAGAGAGAGAGAGAGAGAGAGAGAGAGAGAGAGAGAGAGCAAGATTTATTATATGAATAATAAATTGTTACTCAGAATGATTTTATTAATATATTATAAGATTAATATATTATTTGGAAATCATATTATTAATTAGTAATTAACTTGATATTAATTTTGGGATTAAAGGAACTGATTAATAATGGAGGAACTGTTTTGCAAATCATTGATAGTTGCAAAATTGGGCTGATGGACTCCATAGAGTGGAGTGGACGAAATTTATGGGTACGCAATAATATTTCGTCCAAAGGCTCTAAAGAGGGAGTCCATGGGTTGTTTAATCCTTAAGCAAGGAATTATCGCTTCCTCCAGAAACCCTAGCAGCTTACTCAGCTATATAAACCTTCCATACACTTGGAATTTTGGCCTATGCATTCCAGATAGAAACCCTGGCCGATTTCTTGTCTCTCATTGTCATCCTTCTTGTGTTGGGTGTTTATGACTCCATTAGAGGTGCAACACTTGAGGCACTAAACTTTCAAGAGTTAAGGACTTCAAGGATTGTCTTGTTATTACAATATAACAAGTGAGGTAATCATCTAACCCTAGTTTATACATGAAATCGAAAATTGAATACTAGTCTATAGGGTTATTGCTTTGGTATTCAATTTTCATGTTTAATAGAGAAAAACTTGGATCCAAAGCAATTAGGGTTGCATGATCACTTAGGAATGTAAATATGCTCAAAACCCGTCAGTGGTATCAGAGCCTATGATGTTTTTCAATTGAACTGGTGCAAGAGTGAACTGTCAAAAGAACAAGAAATCGATTTTTTGGCTGTCTAACACATGAACTCGACGAGTTCAGAGCCCAACTCGACGAGTTGACTCGCCGGTTACCTACAAATTCGATTTTTTTTATCATATTTTAATTTGGATAATTACCATAATTCATTTTTATTAATTATTGCCTAAAATCGGTTTTTCTAATTGATATCATCATATCCTTATCAAAATTAATGGATTTGGTTAAATATGGATAATATAAGAATATTTTGATTCAAAGATTTAACGTAGATTTTGAAAAGTTTCAAATTACACCCTTTTTGTTTTCTAGTTTGAATTTGAAATTAAAAGTTTTAATTTTTGGAAATTTAAATGGTAAAACCCTAATATTTTTAATAGTTTAAGAATACACCCTGATAGTTTTTATTAATTAATTAATTAAGAGTTTTAGTTAAAAGACTATTAATAAATCCATTGACAGGTTTAAATTGAATTAAATTAAAAGATTAACCATTTAGTATTTTAAATGTTTAAAATGCACCCTTATACTATTATAAGATTAAAAGTATAATTTATTATATGTATAAGAAAATTCAGTCTTATCGTTAGTAGGCCTCATTCACGAAGCTAGTCTATAAGGGGTGTTTAAGGAAGCAACCTGTAAAATGACCATCATTGGGTATCCACTCTTACCGACCGCACCCTTGACTAGTGGAGGGTCGTTAGCCAAACGGGTAGGATAAGACTCTAAAACCTCATTAAAAGTATAATCAATTATAAAGTAACTAAATGCTTTTATAAATTCTCAATCTTTGTTACTTTAGGAAAATGTGAATTTGATGCTAATCCATGAAATTGCACATTGCACCTTATTGGTCAGTTAGTGGAGTGTGTATGGTTAACCAGCACACTAATGTGGACTAATGAAGGATGGCAATGGGTAGCTCGTAAATTATTGTTGATCAATGGAGCGTGCGTGGTTAACCAACACATTGATTAGGTGATAAATGACAATGAGAGTACCAAGCTAATTTGCATGGTTATTCACACCTTGTTTGTGATCCTCGGTATCCCAGTTACAAACTTGAAGGGAAAAATCAAGATTAAACATGCCATTGAAAAGCTCAATGGATCTTAAAGGATCTAGGAGTTTCATCTAAAACCTAATTCGTTAAAATTATGTTTTTGTGGTGGAATTGGTAAATCGTCATTTACCTACCTTCAAATAATTTGAAATTATTCTGAATTGTGAATTATTGTGTTGGGTCCTAACCTTAATATTTCATTTGGGTGTTATATTAAGGATTGTATCAACTAACTTGAATTTTTCCCTTTTTGTAGATGTCTAGTTTTGACAACTATGGTCTTCCTCATCCTTGTGGAAATGGCTTTCCATCTGAAGATGATCTTCCATGTGTCGATCAAGGTGAAATGTCATTCCCTTCTTCGTGCATTGGTGGAACTAGAAATCATACTTCCCTTTATCCACCTCCTCCAGTGATTCTCCCTGACCCAAAATTTCAACGGCTTGAAAATTTTAAGGTCACTCAAGCCCTATTGGCATGCAAGCATCGAGATGGAAGTCTTGTATGTGCACACGTTCTGAAGATGAAGCTGCATATTGACAGACTGGGAATTTTGGGTGTCATTTTCCCGAGGAAGCTAGCTGTTGACTTGGTTCTTCAATCACTTCCTGAGTCATATGGTCAGTTCGTGAAGGACTATTATATGAAATACCACGACGTGACCCTTATTGATCTATCATATTTGCTAATTGCTGCTGAATCAGAAATGATTTGGCACACTGGTAAAGCAAAATTGATTGGAAGATCCACTTCCCAAATTTCCATAGGCGATTACACGGTGATAGTCCAGAAATGATTTCTTCTCCTAATGTAGAGGAATTGGCCAAAGTCAAAATGTTTGACCGTAAGCGAAAGGATGACTCAGAGATAGTTCCACGTGTCACTCCTAAAGAGTCCATTTGTTTCTACTGCCAAATGAAGGGGCATTGGAAATGAAGCTGCCCTGAATACCTGAGAGATCTAAGAGATGGTGAAGTCAAATTGCATGGCTCTACTTCAGGTACATTCACTATCTAACTCTATTAATTTCCTATTTATAGAATCTTATTACATGATGTAAAGTTACATTTTGATGTTTTGTAGAATCTAATAAAAAAAGGAAGCTTAAAGGAAAAGTAAGTTGAGTCTGATCATGAAGAAGTGGATTTCGGTCGCATGGTTAGATGATCATATTTTTTGAGTTGTTGCTTAGGAGTTATGATAGAATGCTTGGGAATATTTAGAAATATAGTTTTCATATGTATTTGCGTTGTAAGGAAAATTTTTCCGCACATTATTAATAAAATTGTTTTTTATTTACTTTATGTTTCCTTGCAAAGCCATTTATTGAAAATTGCTGTTTGTATTTCTATTGTTAGCAATATTTAAAATGGATTTGATTCTTAGTTGTATCATTTGTGGTAGTGTCATAATTTACCAAATGAGGAAGGATTCTTATCACCCAAGTTTTAATTGGACAGAAACTTGGAATCATGCGATATGAATTGTGTGATGTATGAGAACCTTGATCCTTGAGAAATTGGGACTGATTCCTTGTTCACATATGTATGTGAGTCAAGTGAAAGACCAAAAGATCTAGTACACATTGATGTGCACTAGTCATATGCACCACACAGGACGATAAAATCTATTCGTCATGATTTGATGTTGGTTCAGTAAATATGATTATGCTTACAAGTTTAAGTGTAATTTTGATACATTGAAAAGTTTCAATGTATAACAGAATGAATAAGAAGAATCGAATTGGGTAGAAAGATAAAAGTTTCTTTAATCTGAAAGGAAAGGAGAGTACTTTAGTATCGTGTTTTATGATAATCCTAGTGATTATGGAACCATGTCACAATTGATCATCTAAGGACACCTTATTACATTTACATGACTAATAAGAGGTATCGGGAATTTTTGGAATGGTTAAATCAAAAGGATAAATCATACTTTGTTCCAAAATCAAGTGTTAGAGTTATACTCTAGTTACTCCATGTTGTACCTGTTGGGTTTTGGTATAATACAACATCATATGGTGCACACACAACCCTAAATACCTTGGATCTATGTTTTCACTAATTATACATGCAAATGGTTTCCAAGGCATTAAACCTATAACTAGTATGCATTTGACATAAACCATATAATATACTAGTTAGGGAAACATACCTTTTATGTGGCTTGAAGTCTTGATGTATTTGGCCTTAAGAGCTTAGCACCAATAGTATGAAATGCCTCAAATGGAATCACAACACACCTAGGACAAAGGTGGCTCTTGAGAGAGAATTCCATGCACCAAAACACCTCCATATTTCTCTAAGAAAAGAAGTGGTGATTTTGGCTATGGAGTAACCTATTTATATGTAGGATTCCAAGGGTCATGGGTATAACCCATAATCCATACCCATGGGTTTTATGATCCATGGTTCATGTGGCCCAACTCGTTATGTATCCATACATAAACTTGGTCCAACATGGGTCATAAGCCCAACACATATAAATATAACTAATTATCATAATTAGTCCCCATAGATTTAATTAGTCTCTTTTGATCACTAAATTAATTCCAGATTATTTCTTGATCGATACTAATTAAAACATATTATTTCATATTAATATATTATAACTTATAATATATTAATAAACCATAAATAACCTTCTCTCAAAAGTCCATCCTAACAAATTGTCCTAATGATATGCAACCCAAATGGACCATGCTACTCTCAGGGTCAAGTACATACCAATAATAGTTATGGGCTTAGACATCTAATCCAACAGTACCTTGAGTGACATATACTAAGTAGGTTTATAACACATCATGAAACATGGAGTAGACATGTTTCTTACTTTTGCACATTTGAAATTGGTAGCTGTGATGTTTTGGATAAAACAAAGACCAACGAAGACCAATTATATGAAGTGTTTCTTAATAAGAACCCACACTGAATCTTGAATATTTTTTGTCAATGATTGTTCCTTAAACAAAGAATATTATATGTCAAGAAGACAGTAGGAGTCTTATTGATCTTGAAAAGTTTCAGGAATAAACCTTTTCGTAAAAACTAGCACATGATTTGAGGTTGATAACCTATCGTGTTGACAAAATCTTGTTTCTGTGCCCATTCCAGTTAAGTTGACCATGCATGTGAGTTCTATGAGTTCTCATTTGATTGCATAAGGCAAAACACCTTGATCAGTGAAAGTACATTGATCAGTATGGGTGAGATGCTCAATAACCTGGAAGCAATGGTAGGCCCTTGGGCTGACGGATGGCAAGAAATTGAGATTAAGAAAGTTCAGTCCACATGAGTTTGATTTTTTCATAAACCTTGTATTATCATAGTAGTTGGAAATGAAAAATTCACATGGATAGGAACACATATACCTTAAATCTAAGTGGAAATAGGTTTCTCTCTGCTTCATGAAAATGATTATGAGGAAATGCTTCCACTATTAGATTTTAAAAGGATTAGAGTTAGCAGGTGTGATGATTGCATTCTCAAATTCGAGTATAATTACGGCATCCCTTTTCATAGTTCGAATTGTGAGAACTGGAAAAGGATTGTTTGAACATTCGTGACTTACTATCATAAGTTCTAAAAGGGTTGAGACACACACATAAATTGTCTAATGAAAGGTGTATAAGCTTTAGAAGTCTAGATAAAGACTTATCAAAGCACCGCGTATCAGAAATCTGAACTTTGGTAAGGAAGTCAATAAGTATTGATTTCTAGAAGTCCAGCTGATTTTTGGGTACATTTCAAAGCTAGTGGGAGCAAAATTCTTATGCTGGTAAGAGCATAATTGTTATGCTAGTGGGAGCATGATCATTATGATAAGGTGTTGCAAGTTAGAAATGATGATTATGGGAAACAAAGGTTACAGATTTTCAAAGTTGCAGAATTTAGAAATTGTCACGTTCTAGAAAGTTTTAAGGGAGAGGGCATTTATACTTCATTTCGAATCTAAAAGTTTAGATTGAAATTTTAATTGAACTTAGTCATGAACATATATGAATGTCATGTTGAAATGTTTCAACATAGGAAATTCTATATATGGAAATATTATAGCAAGAGATTGGTTTGTATCATGTCTTTATGTAAGACATTATGAATCGTATCTCATATGCTTCGAGTATGAAGTTGATTGATCGAAACATTATACAGTGAGTAAAGTCTAATTAATATGGTGATTAAATAATAAGTGTTTTATTTATATTCAAAAGTTTGAGCCAATATTGGATTAGGTTATTCGTGTGTTTCACTTCGCATGTTTTACTTCCCGAATAACTAGGTTATTCAAACATCCATAGTTGATCATACTTTTGGAAGTAAGTAGTGAATTAAGACTGTCATGAATCCGACTGTAGATTGTCTAAGAGCTTAGACATGGCACAAGTTTGCTGCAGTGTTCATGAGTACTCCTGAAATAGGGATTTGAATATTGGATTAAACCTACGCTCATTTGAATCACTTCATGGATTTTATCACGAGTGATTATGAGACGATAATATATTATATTATTGAAACGGGGACATATAGTTGTTGTTCACAAGTCGGTTGTGCATTGATAATACATAAATGCATCAGTAACTTGATGTTATAAAACATATTGTTGTGTATGATTTGATGAGTAAATAGTACAAGCATATGAGTCGAAGTTTATCCATTCCTTTTACCCTTAATGAGATACAAGTGATATATATGGGCCCCTCGATGATTTAGTGATGACACCTTAAGCACTTAGCCAAGCCTGGACTAAGTTGATGTGTTCAGTTGTAGTCTGGGTCAGTCGTCGTAAATCGGAAGTTGGGAAACAACACATGGAAAGAGAGAATGATTATAATCCATGTCTCATGTCCATATGATATCTTGTAGAATGGAGGAATATTTGATCACTTATCTAAAGGACACGTTACTAATAAGATCAGAGTTCGACAATGGCTTTTGAAAGCTATGAATGCTAGTCATTTTCTGAAGTCATAAAAGTTATTAGACTTATCCAAGTGGGAGACTATTGGATTAGGTGTCTAAGCCCATAACTATAATTAGTATGTACTTGATTTGATATGTAGCATGGTCCTTTTGGGTTGCCTTCACTCATGCAACGTGATATGATGACTAGTCGAGAGAGAGAGAGAGAGAGAGAGAGAGAGAGAAAGATTTATTATATGAATAATAAATTGGTACTCAGATGATTTTATTAATATATTATAAGATTAATATATTATAAGATTAATATATTATTTGGAAATCATATTATTAATTAGTAATTAATCAGAAATTAATTTGATATTAATTTTGGGATTAAAGGAACTTATTAATAATGGAGGAACTGTTTTGCAAATCATTGATAGTTGCAAAACTGGGCCGATGAACTCCATAGAGTGGAGTGGATGAAATTTATGGGTACGCCCATAATATTTCGTCCAAAGGCTCTAAAGAGGGAGTCCATGGGTTGTTTAATCCTTAAGCAAGGAATTAGGGTTTCCTCCAGAAACCCTAGCAGCTTACTCATCTAGATAAACCCTCCATACACTTGGAATTTTGGCCTATGCATTCCAGATAGAAACCCTGGCCGATTTCTTGTCTCTCATTGTCATCCTTGTTGTTTTGGGTGTTTATGACTTCATTAGAGGTGCAACACTTGGGGCACTAAACTTTCAAGAGTTAAGGACTTCAAGGATTGTCTTGATATTACAATATAACAAGTGAGGTAATCATATAACCCTAGTTTATACATGAAATCGAAAATTGAATACTAGTCTATAGGGTTATTGCTTTGGTATTCAATTTTCATGTTTAATAGAAAAAAACTTGGATCCAAAGCAATTAGGGTTGCATGATCACATAGGAATGTAGATATGCTCAAAACCCGTCAGTGGTATCAGAGCGTATGATGTTTTTCAATTGAATTGGTGCAAGAATGAACTGTCTTAAGAACAAGAAATCGATTTTTTGGCTGTCTGACACATGAACTCAACGAGTTGGGTGAACTCGACGAGTTGACTCGCCAGTTACTTACAAATTCGATATTTTGATCAGATTTTGATTTGGAAAATTACCATAATTAATTTTTATTGCCTAAAATCGATTTTTTTGATTGATATCATCATATCCTTATCAAAATAAATGAATTTGGTTAAATATGGATAATATAGGAATATTTTGATTCAAAGATTCAACCTAGATTTTGAAAAGTTTCAAATTACACCCTTTTGCTTTTATAGTTTGAATTTGAAATTAAAAGTTTTAATCTTTGGAAATTTAAATGGTAAAACCCTAACATTTTTAATAGTTTAAGAATACACCCTCATAGTTTTTATTAATTAATTAAGAGTTTTAATTAAAAGACTTTTAATAAATCTATTAAAATGTTTAAATTTAATTAAATTAAATTTAGAAGCCAAGGGTCCTATTTATAGCTATGGTATCACAAGATAAACCTTGATTTGAATAATAAAATAATCAAATTTTATCAATTCAAGATAGTTGTCTTTATAAGTTCTAGAAGACTTTTAGATAGCCTAAAAGCCATCTATAAAATTATCCACTCCTATAGAACCATCTAGAATTGTTCTTTTGCTTAATTATGAACAATTATAATTCAATCCTTACACCTTTAATTAATTATTTATTATCTTGAATTAATTCTATATTAATTCTGATTAACAATTAATTAATTATAGTTATTTCTAATTAATTTATTAATCATATAATAAATTAACAATTCATTTTTATCTCTCTCCTAAAGTCATTTCTAGTTATTAAGGGAAACCCAAAAAAGATTTTACTTTTATTCTATAAAGTTATACCAATTTAGTTTTGACTTTGACTAATTTAGTTCTGGTCTTTGACACATATTCCAACATTTTAATCCAAATTTCTCAACTAAAGCTTTAGAAGATCAGTTGACAAAGAAATTTGAACGGTGTGTAAAGGATTGGAGAGAGAGGGCTAAACACTTAAAAAAGTTGTAACTAAACGAGCAATGTAAAAGGCACATTTTACCCTCATATGTTATGTACGTGATAGACATTAAACGACAAGTGATTGATGTTGTCTAACGGAAGGACCAAGTTTGTAATATCAAATAACACAAGCAGTGAATTTATCCATTTTATTGAAGTTGAACTTTATGTGCCTATTACACCATACCATAGGGACCACTTATATATATATATATATATATATATATATATATATATATATATATATATATATATATATATATAAGGGTATATAAGCTTAGGTACCAAACTCAATATAATTAGTTGTTTTGTTTGATAAATTCATTATAATGTTATTATACTTCAACCCCTAACTTGATTTACTTTGAAGATTTTCGAAATTTCAGTATTGTCTTCTTCTTATATCACATCTTTTTGTAGAACACTTCATAGGCTATATATATTATTGTTGAAAATGAAAATTATGTAAGAGGAAGATAAATGTGAAATTTATAAAAATCTTAGAAGTAAATCAAATTAAAAGTTGAATTATAAGAACATTGGACAATTACAATATATATGTATAATGCAAAACAATATAAAATAGTTAGTTGGGGTATCTAAACTTATATACCCTTAAGGGTATATTCACTTTTCCCATATATATATATATATATATATATATATATATATATATATATATATATATATATATATATATATATATATATATAGGGAAAAGTGAATATACCCTTAAGGGTATATAAGCTTAGGTACCCAAACTCACCATAATACGTCGTTTTGTTTGATATATTCATTATAATGTTCTTAAACTTCAATCCTTAACTTGATTTATTTTCAAAATTTTCAAATTTTTAATATTATTTTCCTCTTACATCATATTTTTTGACGAACACCTACTAAGTTATATATATTGTAGTTGAAAATGAAAATTATATAAAAGGAAGATAAATGCGAAATTTATAAAAATCTTTGAAATAAATCAAGTTAGAAGTTGAATTATAAGAACATTAGACAATTACAATGTATATAAATGATACAAAACGACATAGTATGGTGAGTTTGGGTACCTAAGCTTATATATCCTTAAGGGTATATTCACTTTTCCCATATATATATATATATATATATATATATATATATATATATATATATATATATATATATATATATATATATATATATATATATATATATATATATATATATATATATATATATATATGCTAAAGAATTGTATTATGGTACACGTCGATGATCTCTTTCGTCCTCCAATAAAAACGTTGTGGGCGGCCTTTTTAACTTTTGTTTCTTCACCGCCTTATAGATTGTTAGCTCTATCTTCTCATCTGAAACGTGCTGCTGTTACTTTTGGCTGGATTTTGGTCCAATTAAAACAAGCGGCATATTTTTGGTCCAATTAAATTAATCGGTGGTACAGCCATATATTGAAGGTAAGGAGGTGTCAATGGTCGTCATTTTGTAAGCCGTTTAACTATTTTCCTCACATCGTCAGTTGTATTGCCAACCCCCATGGACCAAAGTAAGGTTTCTCAATTGTGTGTTTATAGTATATGTTTGGGGACCATCATCTTCAAAGACGTCGTCTTTCTTCTTCGACGTGTCTTATCCCTAATACTTCTATGTGTTTCACTTGATTTCTTCTGTATAGTTTCCTGGAATGTATTTATCTTACTTTTTAAAGTTCATTTTTGTGGTTTGTGGTTGTTATTTGTTACAGGTACCAGAGATAATTTCTAGGTTTCAGAAAAAACGGGTTCAAATTGAAAGGCTTAAAGATTTATGAATGCTCCAAACATCTAGCACGTATTTTTATTCCCTACGAGTTTTAGGGCTATTAATACACTAATCTCAATTTTCCGTTAATAATGGTTTTATATGAACATTAAATTCGATCCTTCTTCCTCCTCTCTTTCCCTTCTTCTATACAAGCAGGTGGTTACTCTCATTAAAATTTACAGCGCGGATTATTCCAAAAAAATGTTGCCTCTCTCTTGTTTTCATTATGTTTTAACAAGATCAAAAAATCTCATTTCATTTGTTAATGGATTTCAAGGTGCAATATGGGGTTGGTTGATCAGTGGGGATTGCAGTGTATGATATTTGATCCAAATGCCAATTCCTTGGGTAATTTTCATTTTCTATTTTATGAATTTCATTGCTATATTAGAAGACAAAAAATGTCAATTGGATTCTAAAGTTATGCCCTGTCTTAGGATTTTGACTTCGAAAAACAGAAGGAATGCATTTACCGTACATAATATACATATTTCAGAGATAAGCCTTCTTCTTCAAGCATCTATACCAGTTACATCGTGTTTACAGATGGTCCTTCTTTTGGACGATTTTATGTACATTTCTACCCTCTGTCATTGTTTTTGATGGATTCGTTAATGTTTTTTTTCACATAATTAATTGTTTTTTTATGCACACGAGATGTTTGGTTAAATGCTTGAGCCAAAATACATATTAGTATAATAAGTAAGTTTGTTCAGTCTTCTACATCTTCAAATTTGCTAGCTAAGAATCGTATTTAACACATACAAACTTTTCTTTCTATGATTATTTTTATTTCCTTGAATGCCACGTTCCTTTTCAAAAGCAAAAATCAAACTCCTGAGAAATAATTATGTTTTGCCTTTTCCAACAAAAGACGATTCTACACTAGATATGGTAAGGTTTCATCCTGCTATTTTTGAAAAGTAGGTAATAATTATGTTTTGAAGATGTTGTATATATATATATATTGTTTTCTTTTTCAGTTTAAGGTTCTTAAGGCAATAGGAGTCGCTGATTTTTTTTTTTCAGTTTTCCGGGTATTTCATCTGTAGTTTTTGATTTGTTCGAATAATTTGGTTTGATATGGTATTATGGATATAAATGGCCGGTATTAAACTACAAATGAATTAGTGCTTCTTTATGAATCATTTAGATAAAATGCTCGACTTCTTTGAGTCAAACTGGGCATTCTTTGCTGTTTTTGGTGATTTTCTTTTTCACTTGCATTTGATTTGCATGCATCTCCGATTATTTAAAGTGCATGTTGATTATTTAAAGTATGAACAATGTACTTCGGATATCCTTGTGTCCCGGCTACGGTGTAATGATATTCTTTCCAATGGTAAATGCTCAAAAATCTTTATGTATGTATTTCACGTATAAATGAAATAAAGTCAATACTATTATTATATCAGAAATAGAAAAATCATACGTTTTCACTATATTTATTTCTTCACTCATTTGTCGATATAATGACACTAATTGTTTGTGTCGTAGTTTGTTTTGACAATAGCAGACTAGATGTTGAGAGCCTCATCAACTCTCAAAAATAGAATGGAGTGGAAGAAACGAGAAAGCTTCCTATTATTTATGTTCTATATAAGTTATTTGTAAGAAATCTATCGGATCTTAGAAAACTGTCGAACAAGATCGCCCTTTGATATCAATACACCACACTAATCCCAAGTACTTGGACAGTTACATTGTTTTATAGTTTTGTTTCTCATCCAAATTATCGACATGTTATGAAGAAAAAACCTCAATGTACAAACGTACAAAAGAGCTACGTACTTTATTTTGAACAAAAAATATCTGCTATTTTTAACTCAAAACAATATACATATCTTACCAAATCTTTAGTTATTAAAAAACTTGGTTTGTAACTCGATTCTTTATATAACGGACAATATACTTATTTAATATATGTACGGTCCAAAAAAAAGATTTATTAAAATTGATGTACTTTATTTTGAACAAAAAATATCACTTATTTTTAACTCAAAACAATATACATATCTTACCAAATATTTAGTTATTAAAAAACTTGGTTTGTAATTCGGTTCTTTATATAACGGACAATATACTTATTTAATGTATGTACGGTCCAAAATAAAAGATTTATTAAAAGTGATTACATATGTATTACACATCTTACCAAACAAAAAGTTTATTTGTTAACCTAATTAGGTGTGAGATCCGTATATTATACGGGTTGATTAAAACAAAATGTTAATATAAATGAGATCCGTATATTATACGGGTTGATTAAAACAAAATGTTAATATAAATGATTAAATTGAAAATTTATTTGAATTTTGAAATTTAAGATAACTGAAAATTATGAGAAAAAAACATGCAAAAAATAAATAAAGTAAAATTATGTGTTTAGTTATCAAATTTGTATCCTAACGGGTAATTATAACAAAATGCTAAACACAAAGGTTTAAATTGTAAATTTATTTGAAATTGAAATTAAAATTTAGAATTTGAAATTTGAAATTAATAGTCACTATGGTAGGTTTAATTTATGGAAGTTATATTAATGATATATTGGAAATAAAAAAATGAAGTAAATGACAAGTGGAAAATAAATATATATCTCAAAATAATGACAAAATGACAAGTGGTCAATTGAATGAGAGAATGACATGTGGCAAAATCATTCTTATTTACTATGGTAGATACAATGGCAACGTAGGTTTTTAACCAAAAGACATTAATACAATGTACTTTTTTACCAACAAATGTAAACATATTTTTTTAACCTAAAAGACTAAAATAGGAATGAACATTTGGACTGGGGAACCGGCCGTAACCGGTACTGAAACCGGAACCGGATAGAACCGATCGGCCGGGACTAGGACAATATTCTCGTGGATTTTTGGAACCGGAAACTTGTAGGAACCGGAATTGGTAGAACCGACAAATACCAAAACCGTAACTAAAATATTTCTCAAAATATGTTGCTATTTCTTAAAGATTGGTTCCAACATTGAAGACCCGAAAAGAACCCACGGTCCGGTTCGATTCCTATTTTCCACCAAAATCAGTTCCCGGGCCGGTTCCAATGCTCAACTAAAATATTGGTGACCTACTTTTGTTAACCTAAAAAATAGCAATGTACTTTTGTAACCTACAAGTACCAACGTACTTGGTGAAACCAAAACATGAAAACACTTTCTTAAACTCAAAACATGTTTATTTCTAACCTTAAGCATTAAGACAATTTTATTGTTAACCCAAAACCATAAAACACTTTTATTTAAATCCAACACATCAACATACTAATTATCAAAATAAAATTGGTCGCTGAAAAGAATCGAAATTGTATATCAAAATAGATGTGATATAGTCTACTGAAAAACTTAATCCCAAATGATTAAAAGATATAAATCAATCATGATCTGATTACAAAAGAATTACAAAATTGTTGATAATCACAAAAAAACATTAGTTCTTGAAATTTACAGACTCAATAGATAATCTGCACCAGTTCCTTAATGCATTTATCATCAAAATCATTAGGATCAAACAGTTTGAGGATTTACATCCCTTATACTATTACAAATAATAATAAAATAATTTTCATTCAAAAGCTATATTCACATTATAAATTGTGGTTTTCTGGATTCACTTAAAACTAACTTACTGATCATTTCTTTAGGGCCGTGATTATCACGGCCCGAATAAGTTTACTAGTATATATATATATATATATATATATATATATATATATATATATATATATATATATATATATATATATATATATATATAGGAAGAGATGTTAGAATTTTTTATTTTAACTAGAAAATAAGGAAATTGATAAACAAAGACACGATTTTTTTTCAATAATGGTCCCTTTAGTATTCGAAAATTGGCAAGGCAACCACATCTTTAAAATACGCTTTAAATATGGACCCGTTGTTTTCAAAAAGTTGCAACTTTGGCTCCATTTTAACATTTTGTTAGTAAATCTAGGTTAATTATACGTGAAATGAAAATGTTAAAACTTTCTCACCCTTTTGCTCTCTCCTCTTCTCTTCTTATGAACGGTGGATGAAGGTAAGGGTGAGCAAACCCAAACCAAGAAACCGAGAAACCAACTAAAACCGACGAAATCGAAACCAAAGCAAAACCGACGGTTAGGGTTTGGATTTTTTAAAAACCGAAAAACTAGGTGCGATTTCGATTTTTACCCAAAAACCAACCCATCTAACCCGAAAAACCGACCCATATTTAAAACTGACAAACCTCCCCAAGAAATTGACCCATCCAACCCGAGAAACCGACCCATACTTGATTGTATTTTGGTTATAATAAACTATTTTGGGCTTTGGTTGTAGCTTGTAATAGACTATTTGTTGTAAGACTCATGTTTTTTGAAGTATTTATCTTAAATTTGGTGGTTTTTGAAGTATTTAACTTGTTGCTTCATTTATGGAAAATGGGTTAAAACCCAGAACCCGTGAGTGTATGGATTGAATCCAAGAAATCGAAAAACTGCCCAAACTTACCTCAGAACCCAATAAACCAAACCGACCAAAACCGATCCTATTGGGTTCTGAAAACCAGAAACCGACCATTTATGGGTTGGGTTGGGTTTGGGTTCAAAACCGACCCATACGCAACCTTAGATGAAGGTAGTTGTGATGATGGTGGCGACAGTAGCTGAAGGTGGTGGTGGCGGAGTGGCTAAAAGCAATGGTGATGATGGTAGTGGCTGAAAGTGGTGGCGGTTTAAGTTGAAAGTTGTGATGATGGTAATGGAAGTGGTTGAAGATGGTGGTGGTGGTAGTTGTTGGAGGTGGTGGCGATTGTGATTTTTGAAGGGGTTGATGGTTGTGCTTGTGGTGCTAGTTGTGGTAGTGACTGAAGGTGGTGGTGGTGGCGGTGGTTGAATCTGATGGTGGTGGTAGCGGCTGAAGGCGGTGACAGTTTTCGAAGATGGTGTTGGTGCATGTTGAAGGCGATGGTTGAGACAATGATGGTTAAAACAAAATCAACTTGATCCTTTATGAAAAGCATATGGACAAATTTTGAAATTTTAACAATAAAAAATCGGCCATTTAAAAAAATAATGGCAACTAGAGGGAATGTTTAATAAAATGGACAATCTATGCCATTTTTTGAAACTAATGGAGCAGATATGTAGTGTTTCTAAAGTTAGCCTCACCCACCATATGAACCATTTTTTCAAATATGTCAAAAACAAATTAGAACAAATATTTAAAAGGTATATTAATATTATTTCAAAGCCGAGCAAACTCAGTTTTTTTGTGAGCGACAAAAACCACAGCGATTTTAGTCATTTATGTATATATAACCCCACTAAAAAATGGCATTTCTAAATTACTCTATTCGGCAACATTCAATGATACTTTAGAAACATCGATGTGGATGCTCATTGCCACCTAATTTACAATGACAAGATGAACTCTACCAAATCATTCATGGAGTTTCGTGAAGAACCGCCATGGGTAACTGCAACTCTAACCTGTTCTTCAATTTCCATAGCCCTACGCCTCATCTCTTCTCCTTCTTTGCTCATCAAAACTCTCCTGATTGCACTCTCGATCTCCTCTCTCTCCACAACCATTTCCAAACCCATCTTCCAGACATAACTCAAATACCTAGCATTCATCATTTGATCGATACTAAAGGGTTGACACAGCATCGGAACCCCTTCGCATACACTTTCCAAGGTCGAATTCCAACCACAATGGCTCCAAAATCCTCCAACTGCAGAATGTGCCAATACGTCCTTCTGGGGTGCCCACTTTACGATCATACCTCTCACCTTCATCTCGCTTACCATATCCTCCGGTAAAAACTCGATCCAATCACACCCATGAACCGACCCCGGTCGAACCACCCATATGAAGGGCTGGTTACTGTTGGCTATGCCCCATGCCATTTCAGTTGCTATTTTTGCATCTATGGTTGCTAAGCTTCCTAAGCTTACGTAAATTACTGATTTGGGTGATTGTTTATCTAGCCATGGAATGCAGCTGGTATCTTCTTCAAGGAAGCTAGTGGAAGGAGTTGGAGATGTTTTGTGCAACGGGCCGATTGTAAAAATCGGAACTTGGTAGTGATGGCGAATCTGGGTCAGTGTTGACTGTTCAAGACATTCGAGGGTGTTACAAATGAAAGCAGAAGGGGGTATTTTGGGGTTGATCATTGCGATCAAATCAAGGACTTCTTGTATTGGAAGGCCAATAAACGGTAGATCTTTGTATCTGAATGGATGGAACTCTGGAATCATTTCCTGCAAAAAAGAATCTTTAAAGCAGAATTTTAGTACTTAGATTGTTTGTTTATGTGGGTTTTGGATTGCCGATTACCTTGTACAGGAAATCGACCTTCTTGATGGAGCTGCGGGATGATCCAGTAACTAGGAAGGAAGGCTGCACAGCTGCTGCGCAAGATGATGGAGGGTAGACCCAGATCGCCGGCGAGGTTTCCGGCAAAAAACATGAGGCTATCATAGATGATAACGATTGATTCTTTTTCAGATGTTTCCTTTTGTGTATTTATCATCTGAATCAGGTGTTTCTCGAGATGGGGTCTGCAGTTTTCATTGAGAGCTTTCAAGAACTGATTGATGCCGGAAAAGATGCCTGTGCCGGATAAGTTATCCGGCAGAGGGAGGAAGATGAAGTCAGGGTGATTAGAAGGGTCTGGTGGGTTGAGCTCGGAGTGAGCAAAGATTATGGAGAACCCTTTCGATTGAAGGTATGAGCCAAGCTGGAGCATGGGCGTCATGTGGCCTTGAAGTGGACTTGATATCAGCACCAGCTGCCACCGTCTTCCGCCGTGCTCCGCCATATCTCTCTCTCGGAGATTGGATGGCTAATTTCTGTAATGGGTGACAATTGTTTATAGATGTATCTCTACTTTGGTTGTTCCGCTCACAAGGTTTGACTATTTAGTCGTTATGTTGAAAGATGTTTTATAAATATACTATTCTATAGACATTGAGTTTTAATTTTCTTATTTATTAAATTTATAACTTTTATTCTATTTACTTTATAAAACACAACCTATATGTATATTATACACCTATAAAGTTGTTTATACAAAGTACAGACATCATTACATCAAGAAACACCCATTTATTTAAAAGCAAAAAGAGCTTCTTTTATTTACCATTAAAAAAAATTAAAAAAAAAAATAAAGATTTTATTAACATTTTATTTCTAATAAATAACATTGCGTTTTTTACGGGACAACCAATGGATATGAACGTGCTCAATAAGACACACTAAACTATACGCGTCTGTCTCGCAAAATATGGGTGCCAAACTAAATATTCCAAATTTAAGAATTTGAGAATTCTAAGAATTTAAATTTTATGAATCAGAAAGAGGTATACAAAAAGTAAATATATAGAGAGAATAAACAAGAAAGAAGAAACGATCCCCAGGTTCCGTTCGAAGTGCATCCATCTCCAATAAACATGGATATGGACCACCAAGGCGGCGGATCAAAGGGGATGATGGACAACGGACCAATAGGAGGAGTGTCGCCAACAACACCAATGTCAATGGATGGTATGATGGGATTGGATCACGGCATGACACACATGACTTTTTATTGGGGGATGAATGCTTGGATTCTTTTTGAAGGATTTCCTGGAACAAACACAATATTGTATATCTTGTCACTTATTTTGATATTCCTTCTTGCTATGATGATGGAATGGTTGGCTCATTCCAACATGACTCCCACAAAATCCAACCGTATAGCGCGTACAATGATACACGTTATGCATGTTGTGTTCTCATATATGCTAATGTTGGCGGTGATGTCGTTTAATATTGGTGTATTTGTTGTGGCGGTAGCTGGTCATGGTCTTGGGTACTATTTCTTTCATGCAACGAGAAAGGCAATCGATTCAGAGATAACTCCAATGGCCTTTTAGTTCTATGATTGACTAGATTTTGTAAATATATTGTATGTTGTAGTAAGAGGAATTCTCTCTATTCCAAAAGATACCATTTTGATAATATTATTTAACTAAAAATTTAAAGCATAGTTATTTATGTTATTACATAAATCCCATTCCAAAGTGTTATTTTTAATTTTTTATATCATACTACTAAGCTACTAGATATATGATTGATAATTAAAGGTTTCATTTTTTTTTAACCGACAAACCTAATCTACTCCTAAACTAATAACACCTATTTCACCTAGGTCCATATATACTAATATAATTGAATATTGTCTACGTATACTAATATAATTAAAGATTAAGAGCTTTTATTAGTTGATTCACTATTAAAGATTAAGAGCTTTAATTAGTTGATTCACTTGTTTTTTCATGTAATCTATTATGTTTGTTGAATTAAAGATGGGATTGGTTATGAATTGAGAGGATTATGTTTACCCTGTTTATTTATATATATATATATATATATATATATATATATATATATATATATATATATATATATGAAGATGATCAAACCAGAACACTTAAAAGATTGAGAACGCGAGAACAATTGTAGACCAATCATTTTTAGATGGCATAAATAGAATTTTACCATCTAATTAAATTATGATTTCCTAAATTTTAGTGATTATGATGACAATTACCCAAAATATCTTATTTTTTAGATCCTATTCTTTTAATGAACCAATAATTAATAAAATCATGATTTAATTTCTATCTAAAAAAACGTTTTTTTTTTTCATTTCATTTTTCATTTTTATGTTTCATTTTTAGCAATCAAATATCAAGAGAATGAATAATTTATCGGTTTACCTCATTTTTTTTTTTTTAAATATCTTCATAAATAATGATTTATACATTTCATTTTAAAATGAATAAAATTGTAAATTATAAATGAATTAACTCAGATGTATTTATGAATACACTTGTAAAATAATAAATTAATAAAACCCGAAAAAAAGATTATAAAATCAACTAAAATGATACTCATATATGAATAAATAAAACACATTTCTATTCATATAAGAATATAATTATAATAGTAAATGAATAAGTTACAATATATATTTTTTTGATACGGAAACTAGTACTACAATTACAATCATAAATGAATAAAACATCTTTGCGCTCCTTCCGAAATCTATTTGTGTCAGTGTTTCATTTGGTAAATCTCCCACCTCCCACTATATGCATGTTTATTCATTGGATCTACAAAAATGTTAAAGAAACAATTATGTATAATTAAATAGTTATTCACACATAAATACACTGATATCACAAATGAAATTGGGTCGGTTTTGGACCCAACCCCAACCCAACCCATAAATGGTCGGTTTCTGGTTTTCAGAACCCAATATAATCGGTTTCTAATCGGTTCGGTTTCTTGGGTTCTGAGGTCGGCTTGAGCGGTTTTTCGGTTTAACCCATACACTGACGGGTTCTGGGTTTAAACCCATGGGTTTTGGGTTCAAACCCATTTTCCAAAAATAAAGCAAGAAGTTAAATATTTCAAAAAACACCAAATTGAAGTTAATTACTTTAAGAAACATGAGTCTTATAACCAAATAGTCTATTATAAGTTACAACCAAAGCCCCAAATAGTCTATTACAACAAAAACACAAACAAGTATGGGTCGGTTTCTTGGGTTGGATGGATCGGTTTCTTGGGGCGGTTTGTCGGTTTTAAGTATGGGTCGGTTTCTTGGGTTGGATGGGTCGGTTTCTAGGTAAAAACCGAAACCGAACCCGAATTTTTGGTTTCTAGAAAATTCAAACCCTAACCGTTGGTTTTGCTTCGGTTTCGGTTTTTTCGGTTTCGGTTTCGTCGGTTTTTCGGTTTCTTGGTTTGGGTTTGCTCACCCCTACTATTCATAAATAAATACAAAATAAAAATAGTGTAAAAATTATCATTTCTTATTCTTCGTTCTCTGCCAAGAATAACCACCAGGATGGGGTTGTGTTTCTGGTGAAATCAAAAGAGGCAACCGCCTCTTGGCTTTTTCCCCTCACCTGCATTGTCGTGGCTGCTTTCCTTGCTCCTCTCGAACCAGCCTCATGGAGTATTCATTGATGATTAACTGCAAATGAGACATCTGACATTGTATTCATATAAGATTACAAACTGAATATTTATTGATTGATTCATTGATGATTAACTGCAAATGGAAGATGTTAATATAACCAATGGCTTGTGTATTAACTATTAACTATGAAACATAAAGGGTTTGTAACTTGTAACAACTTACTGAGTGTAAAAGAAAAGTACATCGGGTCCAACAATTATCAGATTTGCAAGAAGAACTGCTCATGACACCAATTGCAATTAAATATGTAAACAAGCAGCCAAACAGGATGGATTGATTTCAAAGAGGTCTTCCAAGTTTCATCTTCATACAAGATCCCAATTGGTGAATGAACACAAAATTGAAGCTAATTCCCATTGAGTTCCTAATTGTTTTAAGCTGTAATAATTACACCAAATTTGATACTCACATAGTTTCAAAAATTACAGAAAACAAAACCAACACTACGATTTTTGGAGATAAACGTAGCATTTTTTAATCATACGTACAACCATGTTTATAATCATGACTGATTATAAAGAACACAACTGGCGATGACCCGTCTGCCATCATCAAAATTGATTAAAAATAGGATGAAATTGACTGATTAAAGCATATGGGAAGGTAGATAATTGGTTTATCAGAAAGTATGAACAATTGGCAGTAACAAGAAAACTCAATCAATAGCGCTTACCCTCTTCTCTAGACACGGCTCATGAGATCGAAAAAATCACCAGATAACTCGAAAAATCGCAGATCGTCGTAGACTTAAGGTTGCTGTGTCAGTTTTGTTGTCGATTACTGAAGCCATTGTGGCCACTGGAGACTTGAGGTTGCTGTGTAGGTTTTAGTCGGATTGTCGCCTTGCTGGAGGCGAGACCCAACTATCCTTCCTTGTTAATTTCATTCACCTGCTTTCGACATATGAGGTCTAACAACCGATAACCCTAGGATGTTGAAAGGTATGGTACTCACGAATGGAGAAGACATTCGATTATAGAGATGGTTGGATATAGAAGTGTAATCAGGCTTTTAATGTGCAAGATGGTGGCTATCATCGACGATCATGGTGGCGAAGGCAGAGGCGATGCTTTTTCATTCTCCGACAGTGAAAGTGGTTCGTGGATGGCGGTGACGCAAGTGGAAAATAATGGAGTGAATGATAAAGTCGTAGGTTTAGGTATATATATATATATATATATATATATATATATATATATATATATATATATATATATATATATATATATATATATATATAGAGAGAGAGAGAGAGAGAGAGAGAGATTCAATGATTTTAGGAGTTGTTTAAAATAAGGGAATGATTAATTACCCTGATACCCTTTCTTAATTTTAATTCAAATTAATTGATTTTAAAAATTTTAATAATAACAAAATCTCTAATTAATTATAGCCTTAGATCTAAGATAATAGATGGATCATATCTGTTCTCACGTTCTCAACCTTTTAGGTGTTCTCATTTGATCCAACTCCTATATATATATATATATATATATATATATATATATATATATATATATATATATATATATATATATATATATATATATATATATATATATAGAATCAAGATCAAATAAGAAGAAATTTTTTGGTAAGAAGGTAATAAGTTTTTTTTCTACATATTTTTTTCGCGAACAAACAAAATGAATCATTAGATGATTCATTTGTAAGATGATTCACAAGAAAAAATTCTCAAAAAAACATCTCGATGATTCATTTATACAATGATTTTGTTGTTATTCATTAAAATTGTCACAAAAGTGAATTTTTTCTTAATTTACTTAAAAATGAATCATAAAGATGTTTTTTTGGGAATTTTTTCTTGTGAATCATCTTACAAATAAATCATCTGGTGATTCATTTCTTTTGTTCGTCAAAAAAATATGTAGAAAAAAAACTTCTTACCTTCCAACAAAAAAAATTTCTTACCGGATCTATATATATATATATATATATATATATATATATATATATATATATATATATATATATATATATATAATTTTAAATCATAGTTATTTATGTTATTACATAAATCCCACTCCAAAGGGTTATTTTTAATTTTTTATATTATACTACTCGAGCTACTAGATATTTGATTGATAATTAAAGGTTCCATTTGAATATTGTCTATGTATACGAATGTAACTAAAGATTAAGATAGTTGATTTGTAAGATTTTATTAGTTGACTAGGTTATAACCCGTAGAAACGATGGTCAATATATTAAAATTTTTATATAGATAAAAAAAATGTCAAAAAACCCAAGATATTGTCGATTGTAAGTAATTATGAATTAATTTGTTAAGTAAAATAAATATAATAATGTTATTAGGATATGATTTTGTATTTTGAAAATTTTAATTGAATTTGATTTGTTACAAAAAAAAAGGAAATAATAAAAATCATGAGATTATGATGATAATCGATGATAGATGGTAAATTGTTTCATATTAACAAATTATCATTTTTAACATTTTTATTAAGAAAACATGAATTTAAAAATTGATTAAGGACGTGAAAAAAATCTAATTATCAAAACCGTCTTTAAATTTATATTACCATAACACCATCCAATGTAAATTTATTATCTTTAATTTATTGCTAATAATTTTTTTTATAGTACATGCGTTTGATTTTTATAAGATAAAATATGTTTTCGCGTTTTCGCAGGATATTTATATTTTCGCATAAACTTACTTTTATATATATATATATATACACACACACACACATAGGGTTAGGTTCATGTGAGACGGCTTAATTTTGTGAGACCGTAAGACACATTTTTTTATTATTTTTTATTTTTTTAGTTAATTCAAGTTCCGAAAATAATATTTAAAAAAAGAATTTTTGAAAATTTTCATTTATTTTGCATTTTAAAATTATTTTTTAGAATATGTACAATGTAATATTCTATTAGAATATTTCACGTATTTTTAAAAAAAATGAGATTTTTTTTATTTTTTTTATTTTTTTAGATAATTCAAGTTCCGAAAATAATACTTAAAAAAAGGATTTTTAGATTTTTCCATTTATTTTGCATTTTAAAATTATTTTTTAGAATATGTACAATGTAATCTTCATTTAAAATATTTCACGTATTTTTCAAAAAAAAGGGGATTTTTTTTTTATTTTTATTATTTTTAGTTAATTCAAGTTCCGAAAATAATATTTAAAAAAAGAATTTTTGGATTTTTCCATTTATTTTGCATTTTAAAATTATTTTTAGATTTGGTCTCACGGTCTTACAAAATTAGAATGGTCTCAAATAAACCTGAACTTATATATATATATATATATATATATATATATATATATATATATATATACACTCACATATTCTAAAAAATAATTTTAAAATGCAAAATAAATGGGAAAATCTAAAAATTCTTTTTTTAAATATTATTTTCGGAACTTGAATTAACTAAAAAAAACATTAATAAAAATCCATTTTTTTTGAAAAATACATGAAATATTCTAATGGAATATTACACTGTACATATTCTAAAATATAATTTTAAAATGCAAAATAAATGGAAAAATCCAAAAATTCTTTTTTTAAATATTATTTGCGGAACTTGAATTAACTAAAATAAAAATAAAAAATAAATAAATAAAATAAAAAAAAAATTTTAAAAAATGCTTCTCACGGTCTCACAAAATTAGGTTGTCTCACATTACCTAACTCTCTCTCTCTCTCTCTCTCTCTCTCTCTCTCTCTATATATATATATATATATATATATATATATATATATATATATATATATATATATATATATATATATATATCAAAGGTTAATACTATAAATAGGTAACGAAGTATTTTTCATTCTCCACAAAACATTATCCTTTTATAGTTAGTTATCATAAACGTTTAAATATGTTGTAAAATAAGATTGTAAAGAACTTTTAAAAATTGTATAAAAAATTAAAAAGCTAAATTTATAAATGTATAAATGACATGCAAAACGTATAAAAAAGTTTATAGAAATTTTGTGCAAAAAGTTTCTAATAAATTGTAACAAAATAGTTTTAAAAAGTAATAATTCTAAAATAATATTGTAGAAAATAATTCAGACCAAATTTGAAATAAATTTTAAAATTTAGCCAAAAATATAAAGATATAAATAAGCTGATAAACTTGCAACATAACCCTAAGTTTATTCATTTTAATTCTTTACACAGTAAATTAAATTTGTTGGTCCATTAAAGATAATTTAAGCAATTTATTTTAGTCGGTTAATAATAACTATTTTTAATGTTAAAAAACAAAATTACATAAATGGTCTTTATGGTTGACATAATTTACCAACTTTGATCCTTATGACAAATTTTGTGGATAGATAGTCCTTGTGGTTTCACAATCTTCCAAAGACACTCCTTTTAGCAAACGATGTTAACTTTTTCAGTTAAATCCCTATGAAATGACACATTTGTCCTTAATGCCATAAGGACCATTTATGTAATTTGTGTTGGGTTATGAGCAAAACAGCATTCCAATGGTGTTCATGTAAATCCTAATGCTTGGATCTAGTTTTTGTATTTGTACATGCAACAATTGTCCAAGACTTGCTAACTCTAATCTAGCATACAACAAAACTTAAAATCAACATAAATAAACTAGTAAGAATGTTACATTGATTGTTGCTTGAAGATCTTGAGCTTTTGAGAACCTTAGCACCTCAAATGTTGTTCCTCTACTAGATCATAAACACCAAAGCAATTGGAGAGCAATAGAGAGAGAGGGAAGGTAATTTTTGGCTCCAAGGAATCCTTTAGGATTAGTGTAGCCGAAAATATGAAGCCAAGGGTTCCTTATATAGGTGAGTTGCTAGGGTTTCAGTCAAAACCCTAATTTGATTACTTAGGCCTTAAGCAGTCTAAGGATCCTTCCAGAAGCAAGGCCTTGGACGAATTCAATGTGGGCTTCCTTCTTGATTTGCTCCATCCCCTTCTAAGGGATCCACAACCCAAAATTCAATTATCTTATAATTGCAATTCCAGTCCCCCAGGTTCAATTAATATCTTTGATCACAATATTAATTCTTGACCAATATTAATTAACCAATATGATTTCTCCTTTAATATATTATTCATATAATATATTAATAAATCATAATAACCTCCTTCTCTATTATTCTTTCAGTCAAGTTGTTTCGATGAAGGCAACCTTAAAGGACCATGCTACAACCGGGCTAAGTACATACCAAATATAGTTATGGACTTAGACACTAATCCAACAGTCTCCAAATTGGATAAGTCTAATAACTATAAATGCAAGTATGACTTCAAGATCCGATTAGCAATCATAGCTCTCAAAAGTCGTTGTCGAACTCTGACACGTACTTTAGATAAGGGATCGTATAGTCCTCCGTTCTCAAGATATCGTGTGGACATCACATGGAACATATTCATACTTACTGTCCAACAGTTTGTTTCTCGATCTCTGATATGTCTGACATAGAACTTAATTAAACACATCGAGTCAGTCCTGACCGGTCCCGTCACATAAATCAAATCAAATCATCGAAGGGCCCAAGATATCACTTTTAGCCTCATAGGATAAAAGGAACAGATAAACTTCGACTTATATGCTTTTACTATTTACTCATCAAATCATACACAACAATGTGTTTAACATCAAGTTACTATTGCGTTTACGCATTATCAATGCACCACCGATATGCAAACACTAAACCATATATCTAGGTTTAAAGACTATATGATATTATCGTCTCACAGTCACTCGTGATTAATTCCATGAAGTGATTCAAGTGAGCGCGGGTTTAATCCAATACTCAAATCATATTTCAAGAGCACTCATGAATGTTGCATCAAACATTTGCTATGTCTAAGTGCTTAGACAGTCTACAAGCCAATTCATGACAGTCTTCTTTCATACTTACTTCCAACGTATGATCGACTGTGGATAGTTTAAATAATCTTATTATCTAGGAAGTAAAAACATACAAAATGAAACAACAGTAAATAAGTAACACAAGACAGTAACTTTACTTATAAATAATACTCTTTTATTTAATAATCAAATGTTAATTACAATTTATCTATTACAAGTTTCTAAAATCTATCTAATCACTAAAACTAATATCGTCATTCAGCCCAATGCTCCTAGCGTGCTGCAAGTGCTTAACCCTACTCAGTCCCTTCTTAGGGGATCTGTTGGGTTATCCTCTGACGATACCCTCTTTCCTACGAGGAGTCCCTCTTCTACCAAATGTCTAATAAAATGATATTTCATGTCGATATGTCTAAATCTGCCATGATCCATCGGTTCCTTGGTTAAGGCAATCACACCTTCATTATCACAGAAAATCTCCATAGGCTCCTTTATGGCCGATTGGCCGGTATAACTCCAAGGTCTACGATGAAGTTCTTTAGCCATATTGCCTACTTTGACGATTCGCTCGCTGCTATGTACTCTGATTCGCACGTTGAATCAGCTATAATTTCCTGCTTGGAACTCTTCCAAGTCACTGCTCCTCCATTCAGGGTAAAGACCCAGCCTGACTGCGAGCGGAAATTATCCCGTTCAGTCTAAAAAATAGCGTCACTATACCCTCGTACTCTCAAGTCATCACTCCCACCGAGGATAAGAAACCATTCCTTGGTCCTCCGAAGGTACTTCAGAATATTCTTTATTGCGGTCCAATGTGCTCTACCAGGGTTCTCTTGATATCTGCTAACCATGCTCAAAGCAAAGGCCACATTAGGGCGAGTACATGTCATAACATACATGATTGAGTCAACTGCGGAAGCATAAGGTACTCTGCTCATCTCTGCTATCTCGGCATTGGTACTCGGGCTTTGAGTCTTACTTAACTTGGTATTGCTTTGGATTGGTAACTCCCCTTTCTTGGAATTTTCCATGCTAAAACGTTTCAACACTTTATCCAAGAAAATACTTTCACTAAGTACTATTAGTCTTTTACTCCTATTTCTCACTATCCTTATCCCTAAAATATAAGCAACTTCTCTGAGGTCCTTCATAGCGAAGCACTTCCCAAGCAAGGACTTAACCTCCTACAGGGTTGGGACGTTGTTTCCTATGAGCAATATTTTGTTCACATACAAAACGAGAAATCTAACTATACTCCCACTGGATTTGACATATACACAGGACTCATTCTCGCTTCGCAAGAAACCAAGGGAAGTTGCGTTCATAACCAATATGGACGATACCATTTCTTCTTTTGTGGGTTAGATATTCGCTGAGGCTTATCATGGTTATTCATCTAAGAGTGTTTTGATTTGTTGTCGCTTAAGAATTGGTCAAAGCACAAATTTAGACTACTTGTTCTTCCATGCATGCAATGCATATACCACGCAGGATTTTGAAAAATCATTTTCTAAGTTAAGCCATGTTGCACGTGAGGTTCTTGCCAACATCGGAAAAAAAATGGGCACGGACCTATTTCCCTAATATATGTTGGAATGTACTAAACATTAATATTCCAGAATTCCTATTGGTGTTATCGGTTACTCAACGCAATGTACCGATAATAACGTTAATTGATGTAATTGTTCAGTACATCCAGCAAACGTTTGTAGAACGTTGTGTCGTGGGAGGTAATTTAGAAAGTTTTTATAAACCATTAAAATATCCATAATGTACTATCCTTTTACTTTTCAGGGATGTTGAGCACCATATTCACCCCTTACGCATAGATGGTCCATCACAGGAGGATGAAAAAGTCTCTACGATGGAAAGCAACTAGAATTCCACCTGAGTTCCCGTCTCCGTTCCCCTCTAATATTTTCCGAGTTTTTGATCTAAAAAGAAGATGTGTTATAGATCTTAATCTACACACATGTTCTTGTGGGAAATGGCGCAGTCTGGGTATAACATGTGGTCATGCTATTGCTGCAACATGTTATACAGAAAACACGGAATTAACTGATATGGTTCAAATATATTATCGGGCTAATGTGTTTTGAACTACATACCAGACTAGAAATGTGAACGTTATTCCCCCTGCATCTGAATGGGAAATACCAGATTTGTTGATGGTCATTTTAATCCCTATGTAATCCTATTTTACTAAAATTTGCTAATACTTTTCTTTTTAAATCGATATGGAGTAACCTGAGACTGTGGTTTTAATAAATGATGCAAGCGTATAATATTCGATGTGGAGTAACCTGAGATTGTGGTAATGAACATTTCCATTTTACAAAACCATATTGTTTATATTCCATTAGGTGGTATAAATCAAAAAATATTTACTAAACATTAGGTGGTAAAATTCAAAGAAATTGCATTGCAACATTTACTCTTCTTTAACAATTAATAGCATCTACAATATATAGTTATTGTAAAATTAAAAGAATATATTTATGTAAGTTATACTACAATTTGACTACTCCTTCACATTATTTCACAACGGTTTCATAAATTTTGATTACTAGTTTCTAGAGTGAATAATGTTTTATCATTTCGAACAGTAAAATTTTCCTTTCAAACAGTACTTCTATGTTGGTCTCACCCTATTAATATGCAACTAACATACATCTTAAACGTGATACATTACAACATTCAAAAAATTAGAATGAATTCATCTGAGTTCGGTGTTTGGCATTGTGAAGAAGAAGATTGTTATGTTTGTTCTGATAACAACCCAATTCCGGAAGGCCCATATTTCCCACTCCCAGATAACATGTTTGACGACATTTTCCAAGCTATGAAGGCCGTTGAAGAAGCCAACGAAAGGGGCTCTCAAATTAGTCGCATACTCAACCAACGTGCAAATGACCTAGCAGATCAAGTAATTGAAAAAGATAAATGGATTACTGAAACTACAAAAAAAATCAAAGAGGCTAAGAAATGGATTCGAGATGCAAATATGGAGTTTAATAAGCTTCAAGCTGAACGGGACCGTCTAACAAATGTTGTTAGAATTAGAGGGGATTTTGTCTATCGTGAACAAAATTTGTATCCCAAACAGTTTCCTTATCTGTGGAAACCAATTAATTATGTTATGTTTATTATGTCGCAACTTCTGTTATTTTATCGTAAGCTAAAAATGACAACTTATGTTATTTTATGTCGTTTTTAACAGCACGAAGCATACTTTGGAGGGTAAAACCAATGATGTAATGATATCGGATTTCAAATCCGGATATTTTCCGACGAACAACTATGTAAAAACAACGTAACCAACATATAAAACATGAAAATCACACTAAGAACATACTTTTATCATAAGCTAAAAATGACAACTTATGTTATTTTACGTCATTTTTAACAGCACAAACAAATGGATAATATATTACAAACATAATATATTTCAAATATATTACAAACACAATGTCAAATATATTAAAAACATAATATATTACAAATATATTACAAACACAATAGCAAATATATTACATAGACAATGACAAATATATTACAAACATCATTATTTAATGGGAATAAAAATTACATTGGCAATAAAACAGTCATCAACGGGTCAGGTATTTCCCATTCAGATAGTGGGGGAAGATGGTGAACGGTTTGCGTCTGGTAGACGAGCTGAAATACATCAGCATAGTAATATACTTGCACCATATCAACTAATTCATGCATGTTTGAATGGCGTGCTGTTGTGATAACATGACTACATGCTATACCGAGACTGCGACATTTGCCACATGAACAAGTATGACCGTTAAGGTCTACAACACAAGTTGTTTTAAAATCAAAAACTAGATAAACATATGTCGGCAAGGGAGACGAGATCTGTTGGGGGATCTGTGTTGCTTGCTAACCAACAAACTTTTGCATCCTTCTTTGAAGCACCATTAGAGCATACGATGTTAGTACAGTAGTCAAACTCCCTGAAAAATAAATATGGTTATAAAAGGTTGTTGTACTAGTTATTTAGTACTTTTATATTGCACCCAAAATTTTACCTGCCATTATACTTCGTTCAACAAAAGTATTTTGCATGTACTCACGAATTCTCTCGATAAGCGTTATTATCGGTACATTACGTTGATTAAGCGATAATACTGAAAAATATTGAGGAACTTCCATGTTGAGTACATTCCAATGGATGGTAGGGAAATAGGCTCTTTCCCATTTCGGATGACCGATATCCATAAGCACTTCACAAGCATCATGGCTTAGCTTAGAAAAATTTTGTTCAAAAATAAACATAGTGTAGGATTTTGATGTTATCCAGAACAAAGTTTCCAATGATCTTCCAGAGTCTACTCTTGTGCGTAAATATTTGTGGATGCTGTTACAAGTGTAACCATGATAAGAATCAGTGAAAATATTATCTACGCATAAACTAACGAAATCGTCAATAATAGATATGAACGCTACTTCCCTACCCTGTCCGAGACTTTCTTTTAACATCATAAGGAACCAACTACAACTTACCAGATTATTTTCAACCGCCATACCAAATGCTATAGGGAAAGTAAGATTGTTCCCGTCTTTAGCAACCGCTACAAACATTGTTTTTAGGTAGGTCCCTCGAAGACGGACACTACCAATGAAGATTACATGCAAGAAACAATTTATGAATGCATGGACCTGTATTTTTGAAGAGTGCAAACCAATTAGTTTAAATGTACAAACATTATCAAATGTAAAGAAACAATAGAAATTTGGAAAACAAATATACCACCTATCCAATAGCCAGAAAACAAGATTGGAAACGATCCATCAAATCTGTTTTGATGTGAGTGTGAGTATGCGGGTTGGTTCGCCTTAGGTTATGAAGGTAAACAGGCAAGTTATTAAAGATTTCTTCATGCTCACTGTCAGAGAAACTCATTTCGAATCAATTATAAGAGACAATTACCAATTACTTAGCGTGCCTAAGGTTGTGGAGGTAAGGGGCTTACCACATGCGGACACATATGTATGTAGGTGCTATAAAGGCAAGGTCCATAATGTATTGTCTTTTTGAACAATAGATTTATCGTTTCAAACAGTATCTTCGTGTAAGGTATCTGAAAATTGGACTACTCTTTGACATTTTTTGAATACGGTTTCATAGACTTAGACTACTTCTTTGTACCCTGCATAATGTATTGTGTTTTCGAACAGTAGATTTGTCGTTTCAAATAGTATCTCCGTGTAATGTATTTGACAATTGGACTACTCTTTGACATTTTTTTACTACGGTTTCATAGACTTTGACTACTGCTTTGTACCCTGCATAATGTATTTTCTTTTCCAACAGTAGATTTGTCGTTTCAAACAATATCACCGTCTAAGGTATCTAACAATTGGACTACTCTTTGAAAATTATTTGACTACGGTTTTATAGACTTTGACTACTGCTTTGTAGCCTGCATAATGTATTGTCATTTCCAACAGTAGATTTGTCATTTCAAACAGTATCTCCATGTAAGGTATCTGACAATTGGATTACTCTTTGACAATTATTTGACTATGGTTTTATAGACTTTGAATACTGCTTTGTAGCCTATATAATGTGGTTTCAAACAGTACTTATGGGAATCCACTTAATTGTTTATCAATCTTTTTTCTTATTTAAGTACTCCTATAAAATTCAAACAAACTAACAAACAACTTTAAAAAATGGCATCCAATCAAACAACTTCTTCCGATGTAGCTGCTCTGTCCAATACTCCACATCCATGGACGATAAGAGATGTAATGATGGTAACACGATGTTGGATGAACGTTTACGAGGATGTAACAACCATGGTTAACCCTGATTGCTTTGAAGGTGATGAATGGACCCGCATAACTGCTATGTTTAACCTCTCGTTGGGAGAAGGAAAACACCGAACACAAGAAGATATTGTTGGTAAGTGGATGGATTTAAAGGAAAAAATCACATGGTTCAATCGATGGTATCATCATCTTAAAAATAGGTATCATTATCCAAACAACGATGAAGATCTTTTAGAATTGGTTAAAGATCATTACATTTTGGAGCACGAAGGAAGTGACTTCGAGTACGAGGATGCATGGATTCTAGTTAAAAATAACAAATATTTCATGTAGAAGACTCTTATATGTGAAATGTCTTATGTAATGTTTGCTACTGATGTATCTCGTTTTCTATAATGTTTTATGTTTGTGTTTTATTTTTCATGGAATAAAGTAGATAATAAGTAGGGTACTAGATTTAATTAATAATGTCAGAAGTGCAGTTTAATACAAGCAATACAAATTACAAATACGGGAATTCATTACTTTCGTACATTAATCTAAGGACAATTTAAATCAAATGTGCTGTTGAAATCAAAATTAGGGTACACACTTTCGTTCTGTGACCCGCTTCCGGATGCGATTTCATCAGTCATTATGCCCTTTTGTGTCGATTTTTTCCTCCCCCCAGATCCGCTCCCCGATCTCCTACCCATACAATCGTTCCTCGTGTATCCAAAATGACCGCATGTAGAACATTATTGTCGTATGGGATGCTCGCCTTGAGATGGAATACGGCTAGTGTTTCTTGATCTACTCGGCTGACGTCTCTCCATTATGGGTGGCTTCACAATCATCAAATTATTGGGGATTTCCCACTCAGATGGACTTGGTAAGGGGTTCACAGACTCCTCGTAAGTTTTCCTTAGTGTCTCTCTAAAGTAAGCTTTTAAAGTAAATTTCGAACAATCTTCGTAACAGTTGATTGTGAGCACTTTTATGACATGGCAACAAGGTAAGCCATCTATTTGCCACCGCCTACATGTACAGGTTCTTTACTGGAAATCAACAATGATACTTTTGTGAGTAGAGTTTTTCACTTCAAATCTACTATTTGAGATAGGATACACCATCCAATTATTACAAGCATTCTTATTTGCTTCTATAATCGTTTCAACCCATGGGGTGAGTGTTGTTTTTGCTACAGCTAAAAAAATAGGCATAATTTCATAATATCATATGAGTAGTAAAATAACATTTCAAGTACTATTAAATATAACATATTAGTACTTACAACATCACGTTTCTGAAAACTCCATTGTTGCATTGTTGCATAGAAATACTCAATCAACATCAATATTGGCATCTTTCTTGCAAATCTTGACATTGAATTTATCGACTTTGCACTATTTGATGTCATAAGAAAATACCGATTCCCAAGAAAATGTGCCCTGGCCCATATTTCTAGATTGATGTTTTGTAGGTATTCCCATGCACAATCATTTACCTTTTTAATTTTTTTTATCCCATTATCGGATTTTTTAATAGTATAGGCTTTACATGTCTCCCAAAATAATGCGTGTATTGTATCGCTACTTCCAAATTTTGCTGAAATGTTGAAATACACATGGACACCACATTTTCCATGATGGGCGTGAGGAAATATATTTGCAATTGATGTCGTTATGGATGGAGCCCTATCAGATATGAATGTAAGGTCTTCCATGTTGCCTATACATTCATGTAGTTTTCGAAGGAACCAAGACCATGTCTCCGTACATTCACTTTTGCATATGGAATAAGCAACAAGCATGATTTGGTTTTGACCGTCCATTGTCACTGCGAGCAACACCGTATCCTTGAATTCACCCTTTAGGTGACCACCATCAATTATTAGGATCGGCCTACAATATTTGATGAACGTTTGTGCCTACAATTATTTTTGATGGCATTAACAAATACCAATTAGGATTCATATGTTATATTTGTCATAAAAAATGATCACTGCTCACCGAGCAACCCAGCGCGATATCCACGAACTCAAACCGATCATCATCATTTGTTCTTATCTGAGTAACAGTTCCTGGATTATGCTTGACCAAGTTGTGCAGATACGCTGGTAGTTTGGTGAATGAATCCTCATTGGTACCTCTTAACATCAACAACGCATATAATTTTGCCCGCCATGCCTTTTGGTATTAGATATTGATTGGAAATTTTGAATTGATGTCCCTCACAATTTCATTACCCCGATAAACTCTATTATAATCTCCGACCAATACTTCAGCGATAAAGTGGCCAAGTACCTTTTCCTTTGATTGTCGATGATTAGACTCCAAGTTTGTTGCACAACAAGTGTGCTGGTCAACAACTTTTGTGACTTGGAAAGCAATAGTCGATTTGATTCCCCTTGCCCTAACCATCTAAGAATAATTTTCTACCAAACAAACCACATCGAACCTTTCTTTACTCGATCTGGTAGTGTTATACTGATTACCTTGTTCCATGCATTGTCTTCCAATTGCAAGCTTGAGCAACTCTTTGTCATCAAAAATGTCTAGAACCTTAATCTCTTCATTTATATCCACCTATGACATGGAATGTTCACGTCATCGTTTACAGGACACGAAGGCAATGGGGGCATACCATGAAACATGGTATCTGGATAAATAAGTTTAGGTTCATCATCAAATTCTTCTCCGTTAGAATCACTCTCTAGGTCGGATATATCCAACTTGTCATATCCTTCTAGTTCACCATCATGCAAAAAGGAACTTCTTATTTTCCAGATTCATTACCAACCTTATTCACCACGTCTAGAGCTTTTTTTGGTCAAAGTAATGATTTACACCAACATCATTATCACCGATATATACTTATAATTCTCTGGTGTAACATACATAATCGGTTCTAGCACTATAGACACTACATTTACATTTTCAGCGACACTATGATATTGACTTTTACTTGGACTTTTAAAATTATCTATTGGGTTGTTGCTTCCTTTCCATTTGATAAATTAGCTGCAGATGCCTTTCCTTTATCATCCACTTCATTACGCGAAACACCTTCTTCAACCACCACATAGACAAACACAAATTCATCTCCAATGACATTTATTACCTTGATCAGCTTTCTAATATCACGATCATCAATAATACCACAATAATAGAGTTGTTATGGATGTTGATAAGCCATATTGACTTTTGATTATTCGGGAAGACCCATCTTGCACTTCACCAAATGAACAAATTCGGTGAACGTGGTGGTTTTTCGTAAAATTTAACACCTAAATAAGACATTCTCGAATTGTATTCGGGTGGCCAAACATATGATAATTGGGAATTAATAAACTCTCATCTTCCATCCGTAATGAGCAATACGAAATACTCGTTACAACTCATTATGTTAATTTTGAGAATAAAAAAGCTAGTGAGAAGTGCAGTTTTCAAGATACTAAATAATTTCAAAAATATGAAATACTGAATATATAGTAGAAAGGTGACCCCCGCGTAAGAGTCGATGTTGTTTTCAAAACGATGTGCATATAGATTTATATGTTTAAGTTTGTATTGTTTTGTTTTTTTAGCAGATAAATATATGAAGAGAGGAGTTAAAATGGCATTAGATTACGAAACGGTAGAAACTTACGATTACATGCCATTGGATTACAAAAAACTACTAATCATTACAGGGCATTCGATTACAAAATAGTAGGAGCGCTATTAGATGCTGTCTACGGCCTACGATTTTCGTAGATTACGGTGTTGGGTGGTCTTGAATGATTTTTTTGCATGTGTCCATTGTTGTTGTCATGTTCTCCTGTATCATCTGGAACATATCGAGAATTAGTACCGTGTCCTTGTCGAGATCGCTGATAAGGGTGTCAGTGATCACAAAGTGCCTGTATGGCAGTTCGGCTGGAGCTTGTTGTAGTAGATTCTGCCTAGATTCGTTAATGCTGTTGTAGGTGTTTTCGACTTTGGCCAAGGATTGCTTCATGGTTTCGAGTTGGTCGAGCGGTTTTTGCATGATGGTATCCATGCTGTGTATTTAGTTTTTGGTGGTAGGGCCGGTGAGTTTGTAGTATGGTTATATAGGGGATGATTGTGGTTGTTGGGTGGTATTAATTATGGTCAATTAATTGTTTTTCTGGGAAGGCATAGATATAGGATGGCTGTGACATTTTTTTACCTGATTTGGTAGATATAATTCTTGGGTATGGTTCCGGTATTTAATTCGAAATGCACTGTGTGGTGATTTTTTATGAGTTGGGTCAGAAAATCTTGGTATATCTTATGTATTTAAATAGGCAAATAGTACGATATCATTAGTTTGAATAGAATACTCATAATTTTATTTCAAGAATAGTATATAATGATGTGGATATTTGCGTATGGTATTTTTGATTTTATCGGAAGAAACTTTAAATTTGTTGTCATTTTTTTATATCATCATAAGAGCTGAATTTTAGAATATGTGAGATTATTTTTTTTAACGTTTTGTTAAAGTCACTAAGAAGATAATACAAATTATTAAGATTGCAAAGATAGTTTGTTATCTTTTTCTTAATCTAATTTGTTACCAGTTAAATATTATCAAATATTATCGGATATAGACATAGAACAAGATCGAATAGTTGATTTGGGACTCTTGAAGTGGTAAATATTTTTTGACTTACCGATAAGGTAATATATTATTTATTAATGGTTTATGTATATTATTATGTGTCTATTGATGGTTCTGGTGATGGGTAGCGTCTATGATTTTATTTTGGTGGTACCCTGGTTTATATAGAAAATAATTATGGATTGATGTGTATATTGTGTGTATTTTCTTTGTGTGGTAATCTATGAAATATAGAGAATAACAGGATTCATGGAAGGGTTTTTGATCAATTTGTGTGCGCTGCAGTACCACTTTTCACCTCTTATGAAGATGGGATCCTTACAGGTTGGACATGTACATTGGTACCAAGTGTTTTGAAAGTGAAAGTGTTTGATTGAAGCCCGTACAATGAATGTTTTGTCCTATAGATGTAAACGAATTGTTTTTAGGTGTGTGATATGGATCGTATCTGTAAATAGGGATATTATTAGTATCGTGTTACCAGTAGATCATATCTGTTTTTGATCTTCATGTTGTATATGGTGGAGGGTGTTCCTGACTGTGTTGACACTGGTCTCGAAGGTCCTGTGTATCTGAAGCCATGTTGTTGTTACCATAGGGTGTTTACCTTATCAAATGAACTTTTTTTTCCTAGTTTATTTGACTTACAAGTTAATGAGTAATGTTGTTTCTGGTATCTCTGGGTTAACGTAGACATGTGTAGCATGTGATGACCCATGGCGTAATGCTCTTGTAGAAAAGTTATTTGGAGATTATAATGGTCATAGCAGATGATGTTATAGGAAATGTATATATTGTGTTGGTGATAGAAAATATATATAGCGACTTATCTACAAAAGGGTACCGTTGGACATTGATGGTTTTAGGTTTGTGACTGCAACAACGGTTTTCGCGGGTGGTGAATGTAATAACGAACGGTTGAATCTTTGTGGATTAGTTATACACTCTTTCCATAGATTGACCGCAAGTTCATTGGAACTAACGAATTTGGAAATGTTTTTAGTGTTAGATAGCTATCATAAAATTGATAAGTGTAGTTTGCTGGTTAGCATGTATACCTTTCGTCGGTTGGTATAAGTAAGATGAAGGATTCTTGATTGGCTTTTGTAAAGTCCCTGATCTTTGATAAAACACCAATGTAGTATGTCTAGAAGTAAATGTAATCGTGTTAGAGATAGGTATGTAATTGGATGGGTTGGTGTGATGAGTACCTGGATAATATGCTAGGCTTTCTCCAAGGTCTATCAGTTGTGACTTTGATACAAAGCAAAACCAGCTTTTTGGTATGGTCGCTGTGTCAGGAATTGGTTGTATAACAAACATGAGGACAACATCAATATAGAAGTCATTGTCTAGGAATTTTTGATATTTGTCTAATTGAGGGCAGTTGTAATCCGATATGATGTAGCACTCTGAAACTTTGAGAACATATTCAATGTAGCTCTAATTTGTTCGCTGGCCAAGAATTTGAATGTTATACGCCTATAGAAATGGAGTTGTGTGATATTAAATTAGTGGTGTACGTGACTGATTATGGTAATAGACTGGTGTGTGTTATTGTTTAGATAAGAAGTTAGGTATTGTTATAAATATTGAAGAATGATAATTACTAATTTTGTTTCAACAATAATCATTTGTGGAAAATATAATATCTGAAAGCTGTTTTTATTGTATTTATTTTTGGTGACTACTTACGAATCTGTCGACAGCCAGGTACCAGGTTTCGTATCTGCGTACATCATGCTTCCATTTACGTACTATCCTAACCTATAAGGGCCCTCCAATACCATCAGCTTTCAATTCGGAGATGGTTTTCATAACCTTGTTGTGTATTTTAATACAAAGGAATATGTAGAGATAAGTGGGTTATTCAAATAAAAATGTAATATTCTATAAATATGTAAAATATAGTTGAACGGTGAAGGGTAAAGAAGGAAAATGAAAGAATAGTAACGGTGATAAAAGATTTGATAGGTAGTGATACTATAGACCTCGATTGAAGTAAGTTTTTGTAGTAAATCTTTGAAGATAACATTTTTGGTTTGATTGTATTCCATTGTGTTTGTGTTGTTTATTAGTATTTTTATGGAATCCAGTGATGTTGCTCGGGATAGGGCTACATAGAGTTGCCCGTGGGCAAATACGGGCTGCGGCAAATAGATCCCGATTCTACGCAGTGATTGTCCTTGATTCTTGTTGATGGTCATTGCGTAGCAAACTTTCACTGGAAACTATTTTCGCGAAAAGATGAATGGAAACTCTGATGACTTATGTATGAATTTTATGCGCGGTATATATGCACGTTTTCCGATGGAAGTGCCAGTTATGATGGTTTCCTTAATAACGTTTGGTAACAATTGTGACACAATCAGTCAGGTTCCATTACACAAACCTTCTCTCTGATTTATGTTTCTCAACAACATTATTAGGCAGTGTAGCTTAAGTGTAAGCTCATGTGGCGGTATTCCTGGAAAGGTCAGTTGGTTTAGGAATTCGATTGGATACAGGCCTTCCAAGTCCGATGTGAGCTTTCCATTTGGCTGCATCATGTTTGTGCTATTGTATGTCCTGCCAACGGTTGTGACCATTTTTAAAATGTGAGCATTTATTTCATCGGCTGAATCATTTGTGGGAAAAACTATTGCTCTCATTGAGAGGTGTGTGCCGGTCGGGTCGTCGAGTGTACCGTCCCCATAAACAAAATGTATTAAGGTTTGTAGGGAGTTAGGGGCAGCAGATATTAGGATAGAAGACGGAATCTCTACCCAACTCAAATCCCATGGATCCTCTTTGTCTGGTACTCCTACGACTCCATTTCCAATAGTCAGCAACCATACGGAAAAGCTCGAGACAGAGATTGAGTCGTGACTGATTATGTTAGACGACTCTAGCCTCATGTTTGTATGTAGAATATGAATTATGAAGTATGGCCATAGGTACGAACTCCGTAAAGTTAGTGCAATGATTTCTGAGCGTGTGCTATTTGGTAGAACGGGAAGAGTTTGGCGGAAGTCACCACCAAGAAGCATCAATATGCCTTCAAATGGTTGTTGATCACAGTCTAGGACGTCTCTAAGTGACTGGTCCAAATATTCAAAGCACCTTCTGTCACTCATTAGTGTTTCGTCCCAAATAATCAGTGTTGTACGCTGCATAAGATCTCTAAGGAAGGTGCGTTCTTTTATATCGCATGATTTTTTGTCTGTTAAGTCAATAGGTATCTTGAACCTTGAATGTGCAGTTGTCCCGGAAGGTAACAAAAGTGATGCAATTCGAGAAGCAGCAACAGCGAGAATGATTTTTCCTATAGACTTGAAATAAGATAGAATTGTCGTCCATAAGAAAGTTTTGCCGGTACCCCCATGTCCATAAACAAACATCAGTATTTGTTTTTTTTTCTATGGAACTGACAACTTTGTCGTACACTAATCGTTGGTCGCTGTTTAGATTTGGTAGTAGATTGTAGTGCTGTTTCAACAGGTCTGCCTTGTCGTAACTCATTTCTTCTAAAAGGAGTCGATTTCGTAAAATACCGTTGGCATCTAATGAGGGAACTGGAAGGCCAAAGTCTGCCATCGATTTAGATGGGACAGCGGAAAGGAGTGTGTCATCTAAATCGTGGAGCAGCTGTTGTTTGATTATGTAAACAGCTAAACCAATGGTCTTATCTGGCAGTTGGGTCGTCAAGGTATGTAGATAGTCATCTTTCATCCTATCACACACAGTTTCCCACAATAAACGCGGATTGCTGACTTCACAGAAAAACAGTAGGTGGCAAAAAAGGGATCGTAACTGTGATGCATTTGCCCATGTTGAAGCTTCTATGAAACAAGTAAACCATTCGACATCGTCACCTAATAATCCAAGTGCATTGTAGGCGACCCTGAAAGTTGGGTAAACGGTACCAGATACGGTTCGCATGTCTTGAAACGATGTACATCCCTTTTGGTGGAAGAGTAGCATCCATAAGTAGAATAATTCACCAGAGGTAGGATGTACGAATGCAAGTCGGCCTATCATTTTTGATGACTCATAAACCCTTCGGCCCCATGACTTGGATGGCTTATCCCATTTATAACGTTTTGGATAATCTAGGTATGTCAGATCATGACCTTCTGTGTCTTTCGAATTACTTTCAAACCATCCAAGTAGGGTAGTTATGCTGGAATACGGATTGGATAATACTTTAGGTATTGAGATGTTTATGCTAAACACCAACTGTTGCATGTTTTCTTCATGTACCGTTAGAACCTGAACAGGTGGGTGGCGATGGTGTATATGGAAGTCGAAAATCCGTCATGCCGCCTCGTGTGGGCATATATAGCGTCCATCCAAAAAATTATGGACCTCGTTTATAGGATGAAAGTCTTCAGTTTGCATACTGTTATGACCAGCAATCAATGTTGCATCAGATGATTCGGTGAGAGATTCCGCCTTTTGGATAGTGTATCTCACACGGTCCGCTCCTTTGGAAATGTATTTAAAAAGATACTTAATCATCATACTCCAGCCGCAGTACTCGACGTTGATATGTGCACGGAACCGTGAACAAAGTCTTTTGTTGTAGGGGACGACATATCCATTGTCGATAACCTGTCCATATTGAGTAGTATGGTATGCAGCTGACATACGTTTGTAACATACGTATCCCTGTTTGTCGAAATATGTATCATTAAGAAAGAGCTTCGGGAAATGTTTGTTGCATTTATCGTCTTTGATACATGGAGCTTTTTGGTGGAGTGTTCCACATTGGCCATGGATCATGCAGGTTGTTATCGTCTCGAACAACTCTGGTTCTTTAACTGGATTCGACAACTCGGCTGTAATGTACGCATCAACATCGCTTGCATTTTTTATTCGGTCTGAACTTTTTACCCAGAGTAAGGTATGGCAATGAGGAAGACACCTCTTTTGGAACTCGATAGTATACAAATCTGCAATAATGAATATGTGCAACATATGAATACTTAGTAAATTTCATTTCGTTTAAGTAATGACATAACCATAAATTGAACTTCATACTGTTAAACACAACAAAACGATCCCATTAAATATCATAAAAAAAAAAAAAATACAATTGTTTAAACCAGGTATCAAATATAATGTGGGTGCGTCACATTTACTAATAGAAATGAGAAAGTAAACACAAAAACGGGTACCAAAAAATATATGTTAACTATTTGTCAATAACATTAGAGTGCAAATAACAGAACATGCTAATGATCTGATGGTAAAATTGAAAATGAAGGAGCAATATGGAATAGACCTGTTCGCACCAGGCATCAAATCTAATGGGGGTCAGTTACATAAACTATTTTTAAAATAATAATCCATGTAAAAAATGATGAAAGCAATCAACAGTAAAGAACCTATGTAGGCAGAAATATTTCCATATTTTACATCAACTATTTTTTGAATAATAATAGTGTCACCATTTAATTATGTAACGAATACCATATAAGCGGATAAAAAATTGTTAAGGAAAATAAAGGAAAAGACTGATGAGTGTTATTAATACGTAGCTAGGGGTAGAAACAGTAACATACATATAATCGGATAAGAAAAATGTTAAGGAAAATAAAGGAAAAGACTGATGAGTGTTGTTAATATATAGCCAGGGGTAGAAACAGTAACATATGTAGACATGGGAAGCTTTGGAAAGAATCATTAGCATGATTGATGTTTCCAAACACATGAAAGTTAGTAATATGTAAGAAGGGATAGAGTTAGCAAAACATATAGATTTGTAACATATGTAGACAGGGGAAGCTTTGGAAGGAATCATTAGCATGATTGATGTTTCCAAACACATATATGGTACGATACGGTTGACATACAAAAAATAGGGGTATATTATAAAGGGTGTAATTTCATATTTTACATCAACTATTTTTTAAACAATAATAGGGATACCATTTATTCATGTAACGAAAACCATATAATCAGATTTTAAAATACTTAAAAAGGTTAAGGAAAAGACAGATGAAAGTTAGTAATATGTAAGCAGGGGTAGAATTAGCAACACATATAGAGAGGGTAAGACCTGGAAACAACCATTGGTATGATTAATGTTTCGAAAAACATATAGGGTACGATACGGTTGTGAAAGACACAGCCCATTAAGGACTTCATGGTAAAAATGAAAGACAAAGTCTAAGATATGAAGAAAATTCCAAAAAATTAAGTCCTTATAGAAAATGGGAGTATATTAATGAATAATGAAAATCCAATTATATTTACTGTAAGGAAATAAAAAAAGGATGCATGGCGAAGATGGCAGATTGGAAGAACTTTTTGGTATAAAAGGACCAACACGCCATATTAAAAAAAACACATATACGTTCATATATTCAAAAAAAAATAAAAGATATACATTTACATATAAATATAACACATATTTGTAAATATGTATCGTTTCCTCCAAGACATTAAAACACATGTAACATGACTTTCATAGTATAACAAACCAGAACGAATAAACATAACATGAAATCCAAAATACAGGGAAAAAGGACGCAAAATGGAAAACATGTTGGATTAGGTGTCTAAGCCCATAACTATAATTGACATGTACTTGAATTGATAGCAGCACAGTCCTTTTGGGTTGCCCTCAAACCTAGCAACCAGACAAGGAAATTATGAAAGGAGAGATATTAATTTATTATAAGATTAATAAATTAATATAAATGAACTTATTAATATGTTAAAAGATTAATATATTAATTAGAAATCATTATGTTTAATTAATAGTTAGCCAGAAATTAATCAAAATTAATTTTGGGGTTAAAAGTATTAATTGTAAGATGCAGGGACTAGTTTGCAATTATCTAATAGTTGAGTGGAAGGCTCTAGAACCCCTTGGAAGAGGGTGGACGAAATCTATAGGGGAAACCCTAATGATTTCGTCCATAGGGGCTTGGATAAGGCCCTTGGGTTTGCTTAGGCCCTAAGCAAAGGATAACTAAGGTTTCCCCTAAACCCTAGATCCCTCAGCTATATAAGGAGCCTCCTGGTTCACATTTTGGGCACTCTTTCTTTTGAAGAAACCCTAAGGCCGAGATTTTGCATACTCCTTCTCCCCTCTCTCCTCTACTTTCCTTCTTGCTAGTTTGGGTGTGATTCCATTAAAGGCATTACACTTGTGGTGCTAAGCTTCCAAGAAGATCAAGATCAAGATCAAGGGAATTGTCAATTGTTTGCTATAACAATTGAAAGGTATGTAACTCCTAAACCTAGTTTGTTAATTTCGAAATTAGCCTCTCTCCTCTAGGGTTCGTGTTTTGCAATTCAAAGTTGTATGTTCAATAGTTAAAACATAGATCCAAAGTAGGTTGCATGTGAACTTAGGAATTGTTTTCTAGTTTATTTGTTTTACCTAAAACCCATCAAAACATACATGCTTCAACCTTGCCAAACGTCTTGTCCTCTTTAAGAAACCGAATAAAGTCATGAACCTTAATGTTGAACACCCTTGTAATGATATCTGCTCTGTTGTGGAGATCTGTTTGCTGATGTGCATCTATGTAACGGGTGATCTCTGGCCACTTCACATTACATGTAAACGTGATAAAGTACTGTGGGTTGCCATACACCCTACATATCGAAATCCAGATAATGAGCATACATAAACCGGGGACCGCCAGTAAGCGGGCAAGAAAACACGTTTCCCAACTACACTTGCCTCCCTATCTCCCTTCGAAAGTGCGTCGTAGAGGCCGCTAACATAATCAGACCAAAGATTTGACTGATGCTTTACAATGTAATCCAAACGGCTTTCTTCTATACACGTATATGTATCAACCAAATACTGTTTGAATAGGCGAGATGAGTTTATAATAGGTGACCAGATTTGTTGACGGGCATGTATATGATAGGCATAATACATATTTACAGTGAGATTTTTAGCCGTTGCCCCTTTCCCATTACTAATCTTCAAACGTGGTGACCAACCTTCCTCCCCATATGGAAACAGTAGCGGGTATTGTAAAGGCATGTAGGTTGGATGCAGCTTGCTGATACGTTGTGGCCTACCCGATTGCGATTGGATAACAATGTCATACGTCGTGGATGTTGTGTCATCGCCACTTACTATACAACCCAAAGACCCAGGCGACGGCAAATCATGCCGACGGTCATTAACGTAGTTAAACAGCCGCACCGCATACGAATGTAGATTTGTTTCTTCAGCTATCCGTTTTGCAGTCTTGAAAGTCCGTACATATTCGTTATTAGCTCCCAAAAACTCAACCAGAAAGTTGACAATTTTAGAATCCAAACACCCCTTTCCAGGACCATCGAAAACCCTCAATCTATTTTGTACTTCGTTCTTAGTATCAAACAGGTAAAGTTGTAGAAACCTGGGACCCTTTGTAGGATCCAGACAGAGGGACCTAATCTTGTGACTAATCTGACCAGATATTTTACAAACATAAGGACCATGGCCATCATTCACATCCTTATCCACATTTGCCCCAAAGGAAGTCATGGAAAACATACTATTATAAGCGCTAATATCTTTTAAAAAATTCCGACTTCGATACAGGGTAAGAAATTCGGCATGAAACCTAGAAGGGTAAGGAAGTACTATACTTCCAGCCCGACAACAATGGGTATACCTCGGATGTGCGGCTGTAGATAACTGAAGAGATCCCTCAGCGTACCAGAAAAACGCAGCACATAACTCACAAACCTTGACGCAGTCACCATGATCGACATACTCTGGGAGAACAGACAGGGAAGCCAAACGCCGACATTTCCTCCGGCGAACACCAAAGACACCAGAGGACGATGAAGGACCCGCGTCACCCATCCGATTAACCGGAACAGCCATGACATAATAAACGTACCACACAGCGACAACAAAGAAACAAAACCAATACGACAGCGGAACAAATAAAATAACAATAACAGAAGAAGATTACCTGGGACAGAAAGAGTGAAGAATGCAGTGAAACAGAAGGAGACGATGAACGAAAAAGGAAGAGAAAAGAAAAAGATATTAGGAACCTCAAGAAATAAGTCAAACAAAAAGAATAACACACGTGGGATACATTAAGATATGCCACGAAAAAATAAGTCTATTAAAAATACATTATATAGATTTATCCTATTAATAAATTAAAGAAGCGACACAAAAACAAAAATACAATTAAAGAAGTGGCACAAAAACAAAAATACATGAATAAATTAACAAAGCAACACACAAGCAAAAATAGAGGGACCGGAAATGTAATTTAAGGGACTGAAACTGGTAAAATTGTCTCACCTAGTTAACTTTCCTTTTGTTTACAATTTTAATATATATATATATATATATATATATATATATATATATATATATATATATATATATATATATATATATAATAGGGTAGGTTCAAAACAATAGTCAACTCTGACAAAAAAGTAGTCAAGTTTAACAAAACAGTAGTCCACTCTGACAAAAAAATAGTCAAGTTTAACAAAACAGTAGTCCACTCTAACAAAAAAATAGTTAAGTTTAGCAAATATTACTCAACTCTGACAAAAAAGTAATCAAGTTTATCAAAAAATTAGTCAAATTTACCAAAAAAATCAGTTAACAAATTCAAAAAAATAATCTACAATTTAGCAAAAAAAATATTGTATTAATTCTTAAAAAACTAGTTTATATTTTACAAAAAATACTTTTTAACAAATTAATTGTCAAAAACAACTCTACATTTTATAAACAATATTTTTCCCTATTTTTTTAATCAAAATAATTCTAAAAATATACTCTATATTAGAAAAAAAACCGTAACTTTTTTGCACAAAACCGTAGCTTAAAAAAAACGTAGCTTCTTTACCAAAACCGTAGACTACGGTTTGGGAAACCGTAGTTTTGTCAAAAAATACCGTAGGTTTTTAAAAATTATTAAAAACCGTAGACTACTGTTTCGTGGGCTAGTTTGGGACAAAGCCTAATTTTTGGCTAAAAATTATTAATTACCTCCTTAATTTGGCTATTTTAGTAATTACCCTAAATAAAAATATATTTAAAATACTATCTGTTAATATATTATCATTAAAAAATAATATATTAAAAAAATTATTTAAATGTTATTAATAATATAATAAAATAATATTTATTAATGTACAAATATGATATATTAAAAATAATATTTATTAATATATAATAATGAAATAAGTAATGCATTCAAATTAAGTAAAATTAATTAAAATAATTAATGTATAAAAAATGAATAAAACTTAAAAAAAGAAAAAAAAAATTAGTTGTAGTTTGGCTGTAAAAGTAATCCAAAAAAATAAAATTGTAATGTTAAAAAAGTCAAACCATTATACTGTTTAAATATTTTTGGATTAAAAGCACATAATATATCCACTTTTACTCTACAGAATATTTTTAAACAAGAACAACAAAATTTTAAACTAAAAAGACAATTTTTAATTTTGTCAAAGTTTTAATAACCTCTTAAACTCGATCAACATTTTTTTTGGTTAACCACATTACCAAATTTGCGGTAAGGAATACATACCGGGTCGAGAAACCGAATCCGTTTTCTAAGAATCCAAGTTTTGAAAACAAAATTTTGTTTACAACTTGAATGCGTCTACGTACAACTGACTCTACCCATACCCATCGAATTGTAGAAGTACTTCACTGTCTTTATATCCCCAACGGCCACCCATATGCTGTGTGTCAGAGAGAGAAAGACAAAGGGAGAGAGAGGATAATGGACGAGGGTCACATGAACGGAATGACGGATATGTCACCGCCACCAATCGCTGCCACAGGAGCATCACCGAAGATGGCAGGCGACATGATGCATCATCACCCGATGATGCACATGGCCTTTTTCTGGGGCAAAAATGGTGATATTTTGTTCCCGGGTTGGCCCGGAACTAATTCGGGTATGTACGCTTTCGTTCTCATCTTCGTCTTCTTCCTCGCGTTTCTCGTCGAGTTCTTATCTCACTCGAACTTCGCCCGGAAAGGGTCAGGTCCGTTGGCGGTGGGATTGGTTCAGACCCTGGTTCATACACTGCGAGCCGGATTGGCTTATATGGTGATGCTGGCGGTGATGTCGTTCAACGGCGGTGTGTTTCTGATGGCGGTGGCAGGTCACTCGCTTGGATTTCTTGTGTTTGGGACCTGGATTTTTAAGAAGCCGCAGCCGCCGCTCACCGGCGATAAAAACTCCGATATATCTCCGATGATCTGTGCTTAAATTATGCAATTATGGTTGTGTAGTTGTGTTTCAAATCGATTTCTTCATACTAGAATTACATTGGGATTATAGTTTTTCATTTAGTTTTTTTTTTATTAATAATAATACAGATTAAGTACAATTATAAAAAATATGATTGAAAAAATAACTTTTTGGGTAAAACAATCATCGACAACCTTTGATTTATACGTTGATATTCGATACTGGTTAGAAAATCTTTACTTTTATTTGTTATCTATAATAAATAAAGAAGCTATAAATGCACAATTAAAAAGATGGATCATAATTGCAGTAATCTATAAATGCAAAATTAAAAAAATGGATCATAATTACATTAATTTCGGACTACGACTCTACCGTCATCTTAAACGGCGATATACCTCTTATTTTTTTTTTCAGAGACAATTACATAAATATCAAGGAATTATCACAATTCAATTTATTCGGTAGGTTATAACATTAAATTTGGATTTTATATCGTTTATTCATTTTACATATAAGTTATGTAAACCTGGTGACACGTCATATTTTTTTTTTCAAATCTAGCGATGTCATTTGTCAAATAATCTATTATGGGAAAAATTAAACTTAGGGGTTAACCACTAAAATAACAAAAAAAAATAAGCCATTTATAAGAAAATAGTATGACTAATCCATCACTTAATTTGCTAAAATCATCGCCAATTCGTAATAAGCCATTTATAAGAAAATAGTATGACTAATCCATCACTTAATTTGCTAAAATCATCGTCAATTCGTATAGCTAATCATGTCAAATCGATCTCTACATCGCGTATTCGTATAGCTAATCATATCAAATCGATCTCTGCATATTTTGTTTCTTATATTTTCATTCAATAAGTATACTACTACCAGGTTAGAAGCTCTTTGATAAATACAATTTGATATGTCTCTCTATCCTGGTCTATAGTGGCAGACCTTAGTGGAGCCCGGGGGTCCTGGGTCATTGCTCCGATTCCGGCACGTAGTGTAAAAAAAATTTAATGTTTTTTCTATTAGGTGCAGTGGCTTAAAATACGAGTACCACTACTAATTTAGATTTTTTCGGAAAACTTTTTTAGTGTCACCCTACTAAAACGTTCTGCGTCTACCATTGCTGGTCTACATACATCTCTAGTTTGATCTTCAAGTGTGCGCTTGTGAGTTTTTTAGTTACTCTATTTTTGGGATAATGACTTGAGAGAGTAATGTACTTTAGCTTTTGGTCATTAAATTATTTTTCGTGTTTTATTAACCCTTAAATTTGTTGAAACGTTTACCTTATACCATTATGACCTGTAACAGTGAGTTTTGCTGGTTTCCGACGTGGTTTCCGACCAAGTATGATTTTCCGGGCATCTTCATTTGAGATTGTTTCATAGGTTTAGATGTACTCAACTCAAAAACCAGAAATTGGATGAAGACAAACAAGATACGAACTACGATGATCTGAAACAAGACCACAAACGTGATGTACTTGTATTCTTATGTGAAAAATTTTCAGAAAAGTTTTGGTTTGAACACAAATCTTCAAAGATCCAATGGTGGTTCATTAAAACCTTTCTTAGATTTTTAAGGTTTTAAGGGTTTCAATGGTAGTTCATCAAACCCATCTCTGAAACAAAACCTATATCAGATGTGTTCATCTTTCTTGTCACCGAATCGAAAAATCAAAGCTTGAATACGAACAAAGGAAAAACGAGCTTGAATCTGAAAAATAAACCAATAACTTGTTCTTATGCTCATCATGTGTGTAGAACCCAATAATTCCTAAATCGACGAGCTTGGATTTGAAAGGACGCTCGAAATCTGAAATGAATCTTCGAAATCTGAAAGAGTTACAACTCTGCCATTGATGAACGATATGAACAACAAAGAAAATTTGAAAACTTTTCCCTTAAAACCCAGATCTGAACCATATGTGTTAGGGTTTGTAGATCGGAGCTTGGTTTTGCAGAAAATCAAAAGGAAGAAATGTGGCGTTCCGGAGAAGACGGCGACATTCCGATAAGGGTTTACCGTCGCTTGTTCTGACAAGGGTTTGCAGATCGGAGGCTACGATTTGTGAGTTCATTTTCGTGTGTTCATGTTCATGTTCAACTTCATCGGCTTCGAATTTTCACACACAAACACCAAGAACACACAGTTGGGTATGTTTTATGAGTTCATTTTCTGATTTTTGTGTCTAATTCCTTCAATAAAACCTATATTAAAAGTGTAGTCGGAGGTAAGGAACGCCGGAAATATCACCGGAGAAGATGACCGGAAATCATACTTGGCCGGAAACCATGTGGGGAACCAGAAAACTCACTATTACCGGTCATAATGGTAGAATGTACACGTTTCAACATGTTCACGAGTTAATAAATCACAAAAAATAATTTAGTGACTAAAAGCTAAAGTACGTTACCCTCTCAAGTCATTAACCCCTCAATTTTTGTGAGTATTATTCTAGCATTCAAGTCAAGAATGGAAAATCACGTAGAATATTAAATTGAATTCAACTTTTACGATTCAAGACCTCAAGTTACTAAAAAAATCGTTGTTTGTGATTTTTTTGTAACACCGTGAACTTTTCAAACAAATTTTTCATTTTAAAATCACAAAAATGCTCATAATACATTTCACAAAAATCCCAATTATCAAATTAACAAAACATAAATACATAATTGTTTAATTAATGATCCAGGATCCTCCAAAGCACAACTCTGTATCTCGTGTGTACAATCAAGCCGTCGCCTTCCTATGAACCTGAGAAGTACCTGAGACACATAGCACATAACACGGTAAGCACGAAGTTTAGTGAGTTCCCCAAAATACCACATACAACATATACGCCACTCGAGGCTAAAGCACGACCCTTCGGTCGATGTGTCTCAGCGGGACCCTCTAGTCCCGTAGCTCGTTGGACCCTTTGGTCCGGTCATAGCTCGTTGGACCCTTCGCTTCGATCTATATCATTGGACCCTCCAGTCCGGTCTATACAACACATAACATACATATAACAAATGCACATAATCTCATACATACACATAGCACACAAGACTCTCCGGTCTACACATGGATACCACTCTAGGTAATGTATAGTGAGAAGACTCACCTCATAAGCCGACTAGTGTAATCTTGTACTCGGACATCTCGAACTAGTCTCCGCCTAACACATAGATTACACATCTCTAATTATCACTTTGATCCTACTCAAAAACCCCAAGGACCACTCTCTCTTCCTTCTTAACTCCTGGAGCGAATAAAAGACCATTTTATCCCTCCGAAATCTCCATTACTAATGTTGACCAAACCCTAAGGTCAATAGAAGTCAAACTTGGTCAACAACTCGTCGAGTGCATATAGTGACTCGCTGAGTTTCATCGACTCTCAGGGGCCCTCTGGCTGACCCAACTCGACGGGTCAACCCTCCGACTCATCGATTCATTATGCGACTCAGCTATTCGGGACAAACCCTAGGCTACTCGTTGAGTCAGCAGCTGGACTCGGCAACTCTATTCAGACTCTCATGCATACAGACGATTTCAGGGCCTGATCTCTTCCCAAACTCCAGATCTACACTCATGGGGCTCAGAAATCACGTAAAGTCATTAAATTTTCACCCATGCATGGCATCTAGAGCAATATATGCCATAAACATGAGTTAGAAGGGTTGTACACACTAAAAGCTACAACAAAATTGAGAAAGGCATGGGTCATAAGGCGTTTGGGACCTCCTAGGGTCCAGATCTGAGGTTAAACTTCCTCACAACTCTCAAATCCACAAAGCCCTAAAAAGATATGAAGAAGAAAAGCTCTAGTTATCCACAAATGAGAAAGCTACACTAAGGAGAGGTTAGGAATCGAGATTTATACCTCCCCTGATGCTTTGAGGATGAAACCTTAGCAGATCCAACACCTCTTCTTGATCCTCTAGCTTGGCCCTTTACTTCTTCCTTTCAAAAATGACCACAAAGCTTCACAATAGCTTTCTTCTTCACTCCGAGCTCTCACACACGGTTTAGGGTTTTCTTCTAGAAGAGTAGCTGCAATAGTAGGCCGTAAGGGCCTTTAAATAGGTCTCATGCCCAAGGATTTAGGGTTTCTGTCCACAACGCTGACTCGGCCACACATGGTTTAGGGTTTTCTTCCAGAAGAGTAGCTGCAATAGTAGGCCGTAAGGGCCTTTAAATAGGTCTCATGCCCAAGGATTTAGGGTTTCTGTCCACAACGCTGACTCGGCGAGTCAGATACCCGACTCGTCGAGTCCATCCATTTGATATGTCTTCAAGCCGTGACCCAACTCGACGAGTTGAGGAGCTAACTCGTCGAGTCCCCCACTCAAACTCATGCCTATATATCAAAATGTCATACCTCGGATATCAGGATGTTACCACTCTCCCCCACTTGAATTAGATTTCGTCCTCGAAATCACTCCTTAATCACACATAGATTGAATCCAACAACCCAAAGGCACCACCGAAAGGATCTCGTACTACACCGATATCTTCCTATGGGCTCCTAAATCCTCACGGAAATCCCAAGTCCGGAACAAGACCAACCCTTCTGCCTCTATGGTACTCCTTTCTAACACTGAGTACCAAGTCTGATCTCGACCCATCAGTTGGACCTCCAAGGCCATCCATTGCACTATCCCAACTGTCTCAATGGTTTCCTCCTCCCTATAACTACACCGGCCCATTGTGAGACACAAGTCACGAAGTTTTCTGTACACCGAGCGAATGCTACGCCCCAACTGAAAATCAACTCAATCCCCACCTCTGTCGTCTACTGCTCATAGTTCCATGCATCTCCCGGTGATTCCCGTACCCGAGTATTGACCTACACAAGTCTAAGACATTAGATGATAAACAATTCCCTTCAACATGGAATCCACCTCAGAATCCAGAATCTCATTCCGCCTACCCAACGCACCACCAGAGCCAAACTCAGACTCGAGAGTTTGGTCTGACCCAGAGTTGGAACCGCTCGATCCAATGAAGCACTCAATTCATGACTCATGGTCTGCAACCCGTGTGTATACCTTTTCTCCAATTCCCTTGGGTTGCGACAACCACAACTCAAATCAGAGTATAACGATTCCCGACAATATAGAGACCTCCGTCTCTTTCCTGATCTGGACCCCAGGCTCCCGAATACTCAATCCAATAAGGCTACTCAAGCCTAAGAACTCTCCTGTGTCATGCTCTGATCAAAAAATAACGTGGCTCCCTATCGCACCATGACACCCTCTTACTGACTAGTGAGTACTACGACTCCCCGCAGTATCACAACACCCTCTCGCTGACTAGTGAGTACTACGGCTCCCCGCAGTATCACAACACCCTCTCGCTGACTAGTGAGTACTACGGCTCCCCATAGTATCATAACACCCTCTCGCTGACTAGTGAGTACTACGGCTCCCCGCAATATCACAACACCCTCTCGCTGATTAGTGAGTACTATGGCTCCTCGCAGTACCACAACACCCTCTCGTTGACTAGTGAGTACTACGGCTCCCCGCAGTATCACAACATCCTTTTGCTAGCTCGTGCATGATGCAGTTCCCTGCAGCCTTACCGCACTTTCTCTTACCACCCACGGTCTCAACCTTAAGTCGGCTCCACACGTTGTATCCATTAACCCACGTTCCACGACCCAACATAGATAGGTGCACACATACCCATCTAAAAGTAAGTGTCACTACTCCTGACGGCAATCGACATGACAACTCCTTTTCTTGCTGCAATCATCATTCTTTAATAATCTCGTTTAACATCAACTAAACGATGTGCTTCCCCCGGATACTTTGGTACACCAACACAGAATCTCACGATGTTTTTGCCCAATCTACTGATCGTATACTCACAACCCGTGCTTGGATACCACATTGCTCTTTCGGAACCTCTCAACCGATCTTCCTCTCGCACCACTTGAACCTTCAGAGTATTCCATCTCCCAACTTGAAACATCGAGGCATCGACAATGGCTCAAAACATGTTGTCGGGAACCTGAAACTACCCCTCTACTGGTCACCACTCATACGGAACTACTCATCTCGACCTTGAAATTGGTTAACGAATCAACTGTTGGCCTTTCAGGGGTATAAATTACAATCTATACCTTCACTTGCAAATCTCAGCTATTGCATCCGCAATCCAGCGACCCGATCGCACTCGAACTCGACATATGCTAACCCCGAGAAGCACAGACCACGAAGAATCTTCCAATTCACTCATCCTTTCTCAACACATACCACATGCATTACCTCACTCTGCACCTAGCCTCGATCACTATTAACCCTGGACTCATGAATCCGCACCGCAGGTCTCTATATCCAGATCTTTAACCTCTCTTGAACAAATCTCTGATCCCCTCAAAAAAAATACCCGGTTCTCCCCCACTTAAGGTTCAAACCATCACCAATTGGCGCACCAACAATCTATCCCACATACTGTTTCCACTAGTAACATCACACCTACTCTTGGAAGGTGCTATCATCCCCCTCATCCTCAACTCCTCAACCCATGTCCCATCACGTCTCTCATGATAGGAGTAAAACCCACATTATCACTCTCAATACCCATCCAAGACAATAAGAGCCACCGCCCTGATATACCCCTCTTGATCATTCGACACTGCAGCTAATACATGCCCTACTATACTCAATAGGGTGTATCCTGGTCCTTGACCATCTCGGCCCCCACTGACGACTTGATACGACTATATCTTTACCTCGCGGCAGGCCCACTGCCATATAATCTGATTGAAGATCACCCTCAATGCAATCCCACAGGGCTCACCCCCAAACTCAGGAACCGAAATCTCAACACCTCTTACGTCTCCCACAGGAAACAAAATTAGCACTACTCAGGCCACAGAAAGTGACATCTCCACTATCGGTAGGTCACCCAGCCCAGACCGTATTCTTCCATAACGCACCATCCCTACTCATCCCTGAGTCTTGCGACTCCAACTGGAATATCACCAACAATCCTTCGGAGCTAACTCGATTTCCCTCTCTAGGGATGCTCCACTAAAACTTGTTCATCGTGGCCTTCTGGCGCCAAACTCTTTCACATGTGATCTTAGTCTAGACAATCACCATGAAATAATCGGTAAAACTAGAAGCACTAACTGCCGCATGTCATGGTACTCAAACCATGTGGCCACCGCTCGATCCGCTATGAATCATGGTACCCGTACCATGTTATCTCTTCTTAATCTACTAAGAATCATGGTACTCTAACCATGTCCTCTTTTCTCAATCTACCTCAAATCATGGTACTCGAACCATGACATGACCTCTTGATCTGCTACTTATCATGGTACTCGAACCATGACATCACCTCTCGATCTGCTACTTATCATGGTACTCAAACCATGACATCACCTCTCGATCTGCTACTTATCATGGTACTCAAACCATGGCATCACCTCTCGATATGCTACTTATCATGGTACTCAACCATGACATCACCTCTCGATCTGCTACTTAGATCCTCTGGAATACTCCCTGCATCGGGTATGGGTCCTCTGCTTTCAGTAGTACGGGCCCATACTACCTGCCACATCTACCCATACTCTCTACACGGACTATCCCAGATTCCCTAAGTAGCTGCTCAATCTTCTCAATCGCCAATCCCAATACACGTGCTCACCCCCCAACGAAATGCTCTACTCTGTCAGCATACTCATCTGACTAAGGTCACATCCTAGGCTCTTCCTAGGTTCTCACACTTCTCTGCTATCAGCTGCTGAGAAATTCCTTATGATGCCAGTCATCTACCTCCTGAATATCATCACATTCACTTGGTAGATGGCTCCCATCATAGGGGATTCCACAAAGCACGAAGCAAGCAACATTCAGGCATCGAATAAACACGTTAAACCCACTCTAGGTGATAACTCCACTTGCTCTACTCATACTAAAAAGATATCACCGGACTCTGCAACTCTACCCCTCGCGGGTATCTAACTACCCTCTCGATAGGCTCTGCAACTGCTCATCTAGGTATCTCTCCTAGATTACCCCTCTACTCAGATCCCTCTCTAAAAGGATTCTTGCTAGATACTCTCACTCAGCACATACTCGAAAGTGCATCACAGTTATCAGCAACTCCTAAGCTAAGGTATCACAAATCAGGACACTCAAGTCCTAAAATATGAAATACATAGCCTATCTTTAGCATGCAGAATATCTCATAACATCTCATAAATATCTCATACTACAAAGTGAGGGTAGTTTGGGAAATCACCGTTCAGGCTCTGGCTGATTGTACACACTGCTCTTTCTCATTTTTCTCTTAGAATCTCTTACTCATTTTTAGAAAAATTGTTTCTTTTGAAATTTCTCTCAAATCCTCAGTTTGAGTCCAGACATACCCGAAGGCGTATCCGAATCCCTCAAACCAAGGCTCTGATACCAACTTGTAACACCGTGAACTTTTCAAACAATTTTTTCATTTTAAAATCACAAAAATGCTCGTAATACATTTCACAAAAATCCCAATTATCAAATTAACAAAACATATATCCATAATTGTTTAATTAATGATCCAGGATCCTCCAAAGCATAACTCTTTATCTCGTGTATACAATCAAGTCGTCGCCTTCCTGTGAACCTGAGAAGTACCTGAAACACATAGCACATAACACGGTAAGCACGAAGCTTAGTGAGTTCCCCAAAATACCACATACAACATATACGCCACTCGAGGATAAAGCATGACCCTTCGGTCGATGTGTCTCAGCGGGACCCTCTAGTCCCGTAGCTCGTTGGACCCTCTGGTCCGGTCATAGCTCGTTGGACCCTTCAGTTCGGTCTATATCATTGGACCCTCCAGTCCGGTCTATACAACACATAGCATAGATATAACAAATGCACATAATCTCATACATACACATAGCACACAAGACCCTCCGGTCTACACATGGATACCACTCTAGGTAATGTATAGTGAGAAGACTCACCTCATAAGCCGACTAATGTAATCTTGTACACGGACATCTCGAACTAGTCTCCGCCTAACACATAGATTACACATCTCTAATTATCACTTTGATCCTACTCAAAAACCCCAAGGACCACTCTCTCTTCCTTCTTAACTCCTGGAGAGAATAAAAGACCATTTTATCCCTCCGAAATCTCCATTACTAATGTTGACCAAACCCTAAGGTCAACAGAAGTCAAACTTGGTCAAAAATCCCTTTTGACCTAACTCGTCGAGTGCATATAGTGACTCGCCGAGTCTCATTGACTCTCAGGGGCCCTCTGGTTGACCCAACTCGACGCGTCAACCCTCCGACGCATCGAGTCATTACGCGACTCAGCTATTCGGGACAAACCCTAGGCTACTCGCCGAGTCAGCAGCTGGACTCGGCGAGTCTATTCAGACTCTCATGCATACAAACGATTTCAGGGCCTGATCTCTTCCCAAACTCCAGATCTACACTCATAGGGCTCAGAAATCACGTAAAGTCATTAACTTTTCGCCCATGCATGGCATCTAGAGCAATATATGCCATAAATATGAGCTAGAAGGGTTGTATACACCAAAAGCTTCAACAAAATTGAGAAAGGCGTGGGTCATAAGGCGTTTGGGACCTCCTAGGGTCCAGATCTGAGGTTAAACTTCCTCACAACTCTCAAATCCACAAATCCCCAAAAAGATATGAAGAAGAAAAGCTCTAATTATCCACAAATGAGAAATCTACACTAAGGAGAGGTTAGGAATCGAGATTTATACCTCCCCTGATGCTTTGAGGATGAAACCTTAGCAGATCCAACACCTCTTCTTGATCCTCTAGCTTGGCCCTTTACTTCTTCCTTTCAAAAATGACCACAAAGCTTCACAATAGATTTCTTCTTCACTCCGAGCTCTCACACACGGTTTAGGGTTTCCTTCCTGAAGAGTAGCCGTAATAGTAGGCCTTAAGGGCCTTTAAATAGGTCTCATGCCCAAGGATTTAGGGTTTCTGTCCACAATGCTGACTCGGTGAGTCAGATACCCCACTCGTCGAGTCCATCCATTTGATATGTCTCCAAGCCGTGACCCAACTCGACGAGTTGAGGAGCCAACTCGTCGAGTCCCCCACTCAAACTCATGCCTATATATCTGTAGCACCTAGCTTTTGGTACGTATTCCTTGTGATTAACTCTTTAAATATTTTCATTTTTGGCCTTGGACTCAGCGAGTTGAGGGGCTAACTCGTCGAGTAGAAGCGAGACAAGACACGGGGTTTAAGCTATGGACTCGGCGAGTCGGGTCCCGGACTCGGCGAGTAGGTACTGGTCGGACAAAAACCCTAATCTGAGGGTTTGCACCCTATTTAAACACTTTAACTTGGCCTCTTTCTTCCCATTTACCTCCAGAGAACCTCCATAGCAAACCATAGCCGTCGTTGAAGCAAATTAGAGCATTTGAAGAGTTTTGGTGTGCTTGTGATCCAAGGTTGGAAGAGAAGCTTGAAGGAACAAGGAAGGACTGGAGGGGATCCGAGTTGGCGCATCTTTAATTTGCAGCTCATTCAAGGTAAAAAGTCTGTACCTTGATCTTCCAAAGTTAGATCCCATTTTGGTGGGGTTTTAGGGCTTTATGAGCCATTTTAGCTAGCTAACCATGAATTCAAGCATGGTTGGGGATGAGGGTGCGGATCTAGGACCCTTGAAGGGTCACAAAGCAGAAAGGGGGTGCTTTTCCACCCAAGAAAGGCTCCATGCAACTCAAGGGTTTGTTTTAGGACCTTTTGAGCTTAAAGTCCCATGCAAGCACGTAAAGGTTGTAACTTTACGTGCTAGAATGGTCCTAGGAGTATAGATCTATCCTTTGATCAAGAGTTGTGCATCAGAAATCGAAGATCTAGTGAGAATATGCGACAGACTCGTCGAGTCCATCCTTGGACTCGGCGAGCCCAAGCTTGTGTCCCAAATCAGTTGAGGGTCAAAAGGACCCAGTTGAGTGTGGAAAGGTTTTAGGAAGTCCCGGGGGAGTGACCCAACGTTCTGGACTAAGCCATTGTTCAGGATATTCATGGGACTCAGCGAGTGCATGAGCAGACTCGGCGAGTCCAAGGCAATTTTCATATGGATGAAGATGAACTCGACGAGTTGTTCATACAACTCGGCGATTCAAGGGTAGGACCTGTTTATCAGTTGAAGATGAACTTGACGAGTTGTTCATACAACTCGGTGAGTCGGATGAAGATTCAGTCGATGTTCATTTAGAATGAAAACTCGTTAAGTCATTGACTAACTCAACGAGTAGAGTCGGGTATAAGGACAAATGGAGGGATAGGGACTCGGCGAGTTGGCAAGCCAACTCGACGAGTCAGGTCAACTGGAAGTTGACTTTGACCTTGACTTTGACTTGGTAGGGGTAGGATGGTCATTTTACCCTAAGGTCAGTTAGCAGTGTTTGATTAAGTGTTTTGTGGGAAGTGCAGTCGGAGGATTTTTGGAGCAGCGGCAGCAGATAGACAGTTCCCACGCAGATCAGCAGCTACTTCGAGGTGAGTTACCTCCCAGTAGCGGTGGGTTTACGGCCACAATGCCGGCCCACCAGTAGGAGTTGTATGTTAGATGATTGTCTTTGTGATATCATCTAGGTTTGCTACTACTTGATATGTTATATGTTGGCATGATATGTTATATGTGATAGTAGTAGAGTTCGGTTGTTAGGACCGAAGGGTAGGTCAGGCACCCCAGATATGTCTGACAGTATGTGATGGTATGTTTCTATGCTGGCATGATATGTTATATGTGATAGGGGTAGTAGGAGGGGAATAGTCCCCAAGTTCGGTTGTTAGGACCAACGGGTAGGTCAGCACCCCAGAATAGCTTGACATGGGTAGATCAGCACCCCAGAATGGCTTGACACGGGTAGGACGGCACCCCAGAATGGCCGCACGGGTAGGTCGGCACCCCATAATGGCCGTACCGGGTAGGTCGGGCACCCCAGAATTGTCCGACAATATGTATGCTATATGATTGTATGGTATGTGGTACGATGGGGGGGACTCACTAAGCTTCGTGCTTACAGTTTTCAGTTTTGGTTTCAGGTACCTCTTCTTCGAAGGGGAAAGAGCTGGCGTGGTAGCGACACATACACACTGTTTTTCCGCCTTCCGAGATTGTTCTGGGATTTGTACTCTGACTTTTGGTTGATTTCATATTTTGGTTTTCAAACACGATGTATGGATGCGAAATGATTTGATCAGACAATGTTTTATTTACAAATGTTTTGCAAAGTGTTTAATTAAAAATGAATTTTTTGGACGTGAAATTTGGGTCGTTACAATATCAAAATGCGATACCTCGGACATCTGGATGTTACATTTTTGATATTGTTTATACAATCATAGATATTTTGTAATTTAAGTTGATATGATCTTAAGGGAAAATTGGTATGATACTTAGCATGTGGAATCACAAAGGAATGAAACGGTTAAATAACATATTATACTGTAAACTAATGTACGAAATATTGTTATAGTTTTATTATTAAATTATAAAAGTGTACAATTATAAACGAAATAAAAATACAATATAAATAGGAAAACTAAACAAATTAAACCTAGTTATAGGGCTAAAGAGACAAATAGGGTCCAAAACCAGAAAATGTATAATAACTTTATTACGTTAACATCTCCCCTCAAACATATAATGCGACAAAAATAAGCATTGAATGTTTTTCAGGCATAAAACAAAACCAATGAGCAGTCAAGGCTTTCGTAAATATATCAACAATTTGCATTGTGGATGAAACACGAGGAAGATAAATAGTCCCCTGTTGAAGTGGTGACGAGTGAAATGACAATCAATCTCAATATGTTTTGTCCGTTCATGAACACCGAATTCTTGGAAATCATTATCACACTCTTGTTGTCACTTTGCAAATGGGTAGACTGATAAATATGAACACCCATGTCTGCAAGAAGCCATTGTAGCCACATAATCTCGCAAGTAGCAACAACCATAACTCGATACTCATATTCTATAGATGAACGAGTGACAACATCTTGTTTCATACTTTTCCACGAAATCAACGAATCTCCAAGAAAGATACAATACCTAGTAGTAGACTTGCGGTCATAAACATTGCTATCCCATTCAACATCACTATAGGCACGTGACTCAAGAGAGGAAGTAGAAGGAAACACCAGACTGCAAAACCGAGTACCAGGAATATATCTCAAAATACGAAGAACAACTACCTAATAAACGATGGAATGAGCAATGAAAAACTGGCTAACCACATGAACTTCATGAGAAATATCTGGTTTAGTGACGGTAAGATAGACTAAACTCCCCACAATGGTACAACAAAGACTCAGATCTGATAAAGGAACACCGCTAGTTGAAGAATACTTGGCATTACTATCTAGATGGGTATCGACTGTCTGTTGTCCGAAATTCGAGAGTGTTCAAAGAAATCTTAGATATACTTTTTCTAAGATAAAAGATAACCCTTTGTAGATTGAGAAAATTCAATCCCTAATAAATAATGCAGTAAACCTAAGTCTTTCATTGCAAAACGGCTAGCCAAATCACGCTTCAAGGATTTTATACCATCATGATCATCGCCAGTATCAATCATATCATTAACATATGAGGAAACAAGGATCCGATCTTTACTTGTAGATCTAACAAAAAAAAAGCAGAATCATGACAACTATATTAAAAACCAAGAGAAGTAATTACCATTGAAAATTTCTCATACCAAACGCGAGGGGCTTGTTTGAGACCATACAATGCTTTCCGAAGCCGACAAACTTCACTTGGCCGGTGAGCAATACCTAGAGGACGATACATGTAAACCTCCTCATGAAGATCATCATTCAAAAATCCTTCTTGACATCCATTTGATAAATCTTCTATTGTCAAATAGAAGAAACAACAATCAGAGTGCGAACAATTGTAATTTTTGTAACTGGAGCAAATGTCTCTTCATAATCCACACCATATTCTTGTGAGTATCCTTTTGCAACAAGTTTGGATTGATGACGTTCATTATACCCATCAATACTTGGTTTTGATCTTATATACCCAATGACAACCAATATTGTGTTTTCCATGTGGAAGCGGAACTAAATCTCATGTATGATTATGATAAAGAGTTGCAAGTTCCTCAACCATAAAATTTTTCCAAAGAGGATCAGAGACGTCCTCTTTGAAAGATGTTTATTCTCAATAAAGAAGGCAAAGGGTAGCGAGTAAGAGGAATATACAAAATTTGGAAGCTTGGTGGACTTTCAAGTACAAGTAGGTCTTGATGGTGGGGGTTCTTGAACATATGGGGGATTCTTGAGTAATAGCATGTGGGGGTTCTTGAGTAATAGTAGGTGCGGGTTCATAAGTTGGAGGGCTAGATGAAGTAGTGGAAGCATCTGAATAAACGTCATCACTATCAATTCTAAATGGATCAATAGCCCGAAGTTCTGACTGAGTCATGTTGTGTGGCTGAATAGGAATGCTATAGAAAGGAATGTGTTATAGAAAGGTGAGATGTCGAGAAACATACAATTTTTGACTTTTTCAGATCATAACATCGATGTCCTTTTTGACCAATACCGTACCCCAATAATACACGTAGAGTAGATTTTGGAGACAACTTGGTTCACTCAGCGTGAGGTCGTAAAACAAAGCATGTACACCCAAATACACGCACTGAAGAATAATCAAGAAGTTTTCCATATAATTTTTTATAGGGAGACATCCTAGAATTGTGTGCGGTAGCAATGTGATTAATTGATAAGGAATAATATCTCGAGGATATTGCAGGAGAAAGTTTAATTTCTTAAACCTTAAATGAACAACAACAATGGAGGTTGGTAACAGATTTCTAGTCAAGTATGGAGTAAATCCAGTCAAGCCTTAAAAAAGAAGAAGAACAATAACCAAGTATTCAAATAAAATACAATATTAAAGTAAAGAGAATGAACATAAAGAATGAGATAATGAGAGATACACTCTTTTGCTTTCAGTGTAACTTATATTTATAGTCACAAGTCATTATTATGAACCTATAAATAGGATTTATCAGTAATTCCAAGTCATTATACTGATTAATCTACTTACGGGGATAATGTCTAGGCTGGATTTAGTGAGGTGTTTAAAGTGGGATTTACAAACATCATACTATGTATACCGAACGGACCCTATCTCCGATATGATCCTACCTGGTTGTTCCTTACTTGATGTAGACATTAGGAATAATGAGGAATCTAGAATATCATTAGTCACCAGGAATATTAGACTAAGACTTAGTGTAAATCATACGTAGGCCACGTCAAAGGAAAAGCTAAAAGTGTTAGGTGAAGCTCTATCGAAATCACAAGTCATTTACCTAAGTCAAGTGGGTGCATAGTTACTTTCGGCTCACACATAGATATCTAATATTTAATTTGCTTAGATACCCTATATGTTTATTATATGCGTTCCTGATAATTGAGCTAAATGAGATAATGATTTATACTCGCAGTAAATTCTGTATGTATTTTATTATACTTGTTTTGTATCTGGTAAAAAGGGATAGAGAGAGGAAAAAGATAGTATAATGGTGAGAGACCATGCCAGAGATATAATAGTGGTGAGAGACCATATCAGAGATAATGGTGATAGACAATGCCCAACTAAGAGCAATCATCAAGCAGAGTACTGATGACAACCATGGACTCTTCTAGACAGTCCAGTGGAACACTAGTAGACTCGCAATCTGTAGGTGTTAACGAATCATACTATCTAGGAGTATCGATTGTATGTTCATTCGAGTACTTTACCCCCCTCATGTTTGCCTTACTAACATGTATTGTCAATGAATCCCCGAGGCAATATTGTCAACTCGTTGTTAACGAAGATCCTTTAGGATAGGTTCCTTAAGAATATCATTTAGGACCAAAGAGTGAGACTAACGGGAATGAGTAATAGAGATTAATTTGATTGATGTGGTATATATAATTAAAACAATATAATAATAATAATAATAATAATAATAATAATAATTTTAATAATTTTTAGTTGAAAACCCTATTTGCTCACCAGGTTTCCCAACCCGACCAACTCAATTTCTTTATTTCACATGTAGTTATACGAACGTATTTATAGATAATGCAATTATCACTGAGAGATTTAAGGAGTTCGTATGTAACATCCTGTTTATTAAATAAACAAATAGATAAAATTGATGAACGAATAGTCGCCCTAAATCCATATTATTTAGTGGGGTGTTGGTTTTGGGGAGCCAAATGTTATAAATTGGATTATTCGGGGGGTTAAAAAGTAATTTTGGGATTTATTTTGAAAAGATTTTGGAGGATAAGGGGTTGTTTGGTAAATTAGGGATTGAATTTGAGAGGAATTATGGAAGCAGGGGCTGATTGGTAAGATTTGGACTTTATTTGTAAGGGTTTTCAGAAGGAGGGGTTAAAAGGGTAAATTTAGGACCCGTTTTGATAGAAAATAGAAAAGGGAGGACCATTGTTGTTATTATGGGGAGAACTTTCATGGGGCTCGGGGTATCAGAGCCGTCACCCCAGTAAACCCTAACCCTAGTAGCATTGCAACCGCCACCTCCTTCCTCTATTCTCCAGTCGTCGTTACCACTCCAACTCCCTATTGTCTCTCCGATTGGTCGAAGTCCCAAGCCACCAAACGACCATCTCATGTCCATCTTGCTGCCGGACATTGTGGAGGGTCGAGAGAGAACCGCCGAAGGCAGTTTGGAGTTGTGAACGCCGACGCCACACTAGGCCTGGCAATTGGGTTGGGTTTGGGTTGGCGGGTCACGGGTTGACGGGTTGACGGGTCAGAAAACATAAACTTAACTCATCCCATATAATATATGGGTTGACAGGTTGGCGGGTCACGGGTTGGTGGGTTGGGAACCTCAACCCAACCCAACCCATATAACCCATTTAAGTATATGGGTTCGTGGGTTCACAAGTTAATGGGTCAAACCCAACCCATATAACCCACTTAATAAATAAGCAACACATTTTAAAAGGTGAGATTTTTTCAACATAAATTCATAAAATGATTAAAGTAATTAACATAAAAAAGGTTTTCAACATAAATTCATAAAGTCAATATCATCCAAATAAAAATGAAAAATAAAAACATTCATAGAAAGTGGATGTGTATATATAATTATAAAAGAAATAAAGACATGTATTTTTTTCGTTTTTGATTAACGAACCACAAACACACATTAGTCACATACGAATACGGAAGAAATACAATGATACGAAATATTACGAATAAGAATGGAAATCAAATTTCATTAATAATTAAATATATCATTTTTTAAATGTAATATATATATATATATATATATATATATATATATATATATATATTACATTTAAAAAATGATATATTTAATTATTAATGACCCGCGAACCCAAACAGATAACCTAACCCAACCCATGAAATAAACGGGTTGGCGGGTCAAAAATCTCAACCCAAACCCGTATATTTTCAGGTTGGGTCAGTGTCGGGTTACGGGTTGGGTCGAGAGTTTCCACCCCTACGCCGGACGCCACGACTGCCATTTCCGGAGCCTTCTCAGCCGCCTCCTTATGAGTAGATGACTAAAGATGCCACCCCCGTTGCGGAGGCCGAAACCACTGGCTATTGCCGCCGTGGGTGTTGTTGTTGGAGACGAGGACCACCAGCGGGTCCGTTCCTTCACTGATGTTTCTATCATTCGAGGTAGCCATCGACGTGGGGGGGGGGGGGGAGAGATCCGCCGCCTTTAGCCACTAGTGTTGCTGCTAGAGCTGCTGCCGCCATGTTACCCCTTTGTTGCCGCCACCAGCCACCGTGAGAGGTGGTTGTGTGCGTGTTGCGATGTTTGTTCATGAGTGTTGTGATGGTTTAGAGCTGCATAAGCGTTTCTTGGCCAGATATTCGAAGAAAACCCCACCGCCACCACCATGAGGTGGTGGCTGCCACTCTCTACCACCGCCTGCCGCCACAAGGTGGTTGTGCGTGTCTATTTTATTTGGCGTGTGTTATTTCTGTGATGTAAGGTTGGGTTTGTGTGGCTGGAAAACCAAGAAGGCCACCACCACCACCATGTGGTGGTGGCTGCCACCATGTGCCACCGCCGACCACTGTTAGGGTGGCTGTGTGTGTGTGTGTTAGTGAGGGTTTTGCTTTGTAATATTGTAACCGATGCTATAATGATAAAAGAAACTCGTAACCACCACCGTGAGCCACCGTCGAACACCACTACCCGGGGTGGTAGTGGGTGGTGACCGCCTTATGAAACCCTAATGGGCCTTATGAGACCCTAGTGGGCCTAATGAAACCTTAATTGATATAAGGACCTAATTTTGGGGCTATTGGGCTATGATTGGGTTGGAAACCCTAATTAGGGTTTAGAAAATTTAATTTTGGAATTATTGGTTTGGACTTATGGGGACCCGCATTTTGGACCATTGGAGTGAAGATATGACTCATGCCTGATTTCATTACATGTTTGGACTTAACGGATTAAGTCCTTAATGGGTTAAGTAGGAACACTTAACCCTAATCAACATTTTATGTGAAAAACCCTAATTGGGTTTGGGTTCTTATTGGGCTTCAGGATAATACCCATTAGAGAGGGTTGGGCCCAATTTGGAAAATTGGGCCATAATTGGGCCTCGAGGATTACTAGCTATTGGGCCATCAGAATGCCAATTGTTTGGACTAGAATAATTGGTTGGGCCTTAAGATAAGACCATATAGAGGTTTGGTCCCAATTTGGAAGATTGGGCTATATGTTAGGCTTTAGTCCATGGTTTGACTTTTGGGCCTTTGGATTGGGCCTTGGACTGAATAAAGCTAAGTTAGGATAAAGTAGTCTTTTACCCCAAGTATGGAGTTGTGGTTGTGCATTGGAACCCAATTATTAATTGGGCGTTGTTTGATGTTGGCAGTTCGGGAATCTGTCAACCATCAGTTGGAGTTCATCCGCGGGACTTCAGCAGTGCCAGGTGAGTCTCCTTACCATACCAATGGGTCGAAGGCACCAAGGCCGGCCCATTACACGTTACGTGATATGCTAGTTGGTTGTGTGCTATGTAGTATGCTAATTGATTATATGGTACGTGATATGCTAGTTGTCTTCATGATACATGCATGGAAGACCTCGGGGGGTTCCCGATGCACTAGGGTGTAAGACCTTGGAGGGTTTCCATGACATCCTTAGTTAAGATCATGTGGGGGTTTCCATGGCACCCGATGTAAGACCCTGGAGGGTTTCCAGGGCATCCTTATGTGTTTGCATGTTTATGTTGTTGGATTAGGTGTCTAAGCCCATAACTATTTTGGTATGTACTTGACCTGATTGTGAGCATGGTCCTTTTGGGTTGCCTTCACCATAGCAACTGATAGGATGAACTAAGGAGAAAGAGGATTAATTATAATTTATTAATATATTATATGAATAATATATTAAAAGAGAAATCATATTGTTTAATTAATATTAGTCAAGAATTAATTTTGTGGCTAAAAGAGATTAATTAAATAAAGGGGACTGATATTGTAATTATAAGATAGTTGCATAAATGGGTTAATGGACTCCATAAAGGTTGGAGTGGACGAAATCTATGGGGAAACCCATAAGAATTCGTCCAGGGCCTCTAAGGAGGGAGTCCATGGGCTACTTAGGGCCTCAACAGTCAAATTAGGGTTTCCTTGTTTGATAAACCTAATAACCTACCTATATAAGGAACCCCTAAGGCCCCAAAAACATGGTGAAGTAATCCCTATGGGTTTTTGGACGTTTTTGGTGCTCCTCCTCCATCTCCTAGGTCATCTTGTTGCTTATGGTTTTTATGACTCCATTAGAGGTGCAACATTTGAGGCACCAAACTTTCAAAGGTCAAGATCAAAAGGAATTGAGATTGTTATTGCTACATAACAATTAAGGTAAGATCTAAACCCTAATTAATATGTTAATTCGATTATTTTATGCTAGATCTAGGGTTTATGAGCTTCGGATGATTATTACATGTATATTAAACAAACTAGATCCAAAGCTTTAGGGTTTGCATGTACACCATAGGATTGATGTAGTTCGCATAACCCATCAGTGGTATCAGAGCCTAGGCTGTTTGTTTGATGTTTTTGATGCTTGTTTAATCATTCATTGCATGAAAATCAAAGTTTTTGGTTCTCTGCCTGACTAACTCGGCAAGTCAGTTGATGAACTCGACGACTCAGGTTGACTTGGCGAGTCTAAGGGTCAGACAGAGAAAACTTCGGGATTTTTTTGCTGATTTGGCTTGGGAAAGTTACCAAAAATGTTTTAACACTTAAAATTCAATTTTTTATGTTTGGTATTGATTATCCTAATCCAAATAGTAGATAATTGTCAATCAATTAGATAATCATTGCCTTATATGATAAACTTGATTTATTTGAATTAATTGTTTTGAATTATCATGCAAGAAATTGAATTAGGTCAAATTTAGATAATCACAAATTATTTGATTAATTGAATTATATGTAATTTGATCTAGATAGTTTTGAAAAGTTTCAGAACTTGAAAGTCCATAATATTGTGGTTTGAGCTAGGCATTAATTTTGTATAGTTCTTATTAGGGTGGCAGTGTTTGTAAGGCAGTGTAGTGATTTAGACTTGATGTATGTGTGTAGCCTCACTCGTGTGTGCGGCCGCACACTTGTGTGCTGGTGAGGGTACTATTTATAGGGACTGATTTGTGTCAGATTGTACTTGTTGCTGAACAAGGTGTAATGACATTTATGATATCGATGTGTGCATGCTTCCGCACACTTGTGTGCTGGTAAGGCTAAACAAAGTGTACTAACATTTATGATATCGATGTGTGCATGCTTGATGTTATTTCTCTTCTACTCCTTCTACACTCTATTTTTTAGGGTTTCGGTGTGTGGCTCTGTGTGCGGCTAGGGTTTCTCGGAGTGTATGGCCCAGCACATGTTCGACCCCAGCGCTTGTTAGAAAAAGTAAAGGGATTTTTGGTGGTGCAAAGATTCGAACACGGGACCCATTGTTCGTCTTACCAGTTGAACTACCAAGCCACATGCTAACCATCTTTCAATTTTATCTTATATAGTCTTCGCAAGCGTCCAGCGTACACTTAAAAAAAATCATGAGAAACGATTTTGAGGGTGTAAGGAATCGAACTCTAGACCTCTAGATAAACAACACTCACGCCTTACCAACTCGGCTAGCAAGCTTTTTGGGTCATCTCTTTGAAATTTAAAACATAACCTCTTCTTTTCGGTTCCTAATTTTTCAAATTGACTCTTTTAACCCAAAAATCAATTTCTTTTATTTCTAAATTCTATTTTCAACCCAAATTTTTTTTAGTTATTAATTTTTTATTTTATTTTTACCTTTTGACTTTCAAGTTTGACCTTTGACTTTAAACTTTTACTTTTGACTTTAACTTTCAAATTTCCAAATTTAGTTTTTCGGTTTGACTTTTAAATTTGACTTTTTGAGTTTGACTTTTAAATTTGATTTTTAAGGTTGACTTTCTCAGTTTTTAAGTCAAAGGGCAAATTCAAACAAAATATATAAAATATAATTAAAAAAAATGAGTTCCACATCAATTCTGGTAAATGAAGTTTCATGTACTCCATCTTGTGAAGCTACGATTAAGTTTCTTCGAGATCAAATCGATTTATTAAAAAGAGAAAATGAGGACCTCAAATACGAAGGTTATACGCTTAGGAAAGGTCAGAAACCTCTAAAAGCTCAATTAGAGGCCAAGACTAAGGACTTTAGGAAATTACAAGAAGATTACAGCAACAAGTGTGAAAAGTACGATCACATTAAGAAAAAACTTGTTGCTGTAACTGAAGAACTTGATGCTTTGAAAATTAAGTGTGGAAAAACAGATGTTAGTTTCAAAAATTACACTGCGTCAAGTAAGACAGTCGAGTCCTTATTTGAAAACCAATTAAAATTCAAAGATAATCAAAACAAGGGTCTAGGGTATGATAGTGTTCCTCCCCCTTTCAATCATAACCATATATCCATACCTTTGACATAGGAAGAAATTGACAAGGAGGCACATCTCCAATATGGGAAACCTGTTGCGGTTGTGCCAGAAAAGGATGAAGTGAAAGTTTCTAATGATTCTGTTACATGTGCAGGTAAAGTAGTAGAAGATGTGAACAAGGAGAACACCATTGAACAAACCAACATCTCCTTGAACTCTGAATCTGTTGCTTCGAACTCAGTTGCTTCTGATCAACCTGCTGTTGAGAAGTACAGGTCACCAAATCAAGTGAAACAGCCGACTTGCTGCAAGTTTGCTTGTGGGAACAATAAGAAACGAGGCAAGGATACGCCACTAGGGTCAGGAAGAAACAACTCCATAGTGAAGAAAAAGACATGCTTTCACTGTGGAACACCTTGACACATTGCCAAAAATTGTCCACATCGTGCATACGTTCCCTACTACGCACAAGGCTAGCAGAATGTGCCAAAAGGGAGGTTTTCTAAAAGAAACCCCTTTAGGTCACGTTCAGACAATGGTGATTGGAATGCGCAAAAGGCCAAGAATCAAACCCACAAGGCCAAGAATCTGAATCCCAAGAACAAGAAGGGTATGTCGGCCAAGAAGCCAAATCCAAGAGATGCTCCCATGAAGTCAAAATTAAAGTCATCTCAACGGCCGACATCTAGATCAAAAACAAGTACTGAGCCACCCATCGGATCGAAAAAGAAATGGTTTAAACCCAACTACAAATGGGTTCCAAAGGCTCACTCTCCCAAATCATCTAATGCTTCTAATATTTCTACATTTTCTGTTTGTGATAAACAAGATATGTCATGGGAGAGAGTACCCTGCAAAGATGACAAAGTCAACCCAATTTCAAAATGGACTAGGTTCCAAAGACCAAATAATCCCGCTCTGTGTCGGAGCAGCTATGGAGGCATATCATCAGGCTTCGGTTTGTTGGTAGTGGCTGTTCTTGGCACTTGATAGGGGACATCCCTCAACTGTACAACATTCAGACATTTGTTTGAGAGTATGTTTCCTTTGCGGGAAGGGAAGAAAGGAAGTGATCACTCACGGGGTTTGTGCTTAATGACATGATGAATTTTCGGATATGTTCTGGGATTACTCATGCTGTTCTCAGACCTTCTGGATGCAAATTCAATCGTTGACTTACGGTTTGAGTTTTCTTCTCTATACTCCTGATTTTATCTTATTCTGATTCGCTTCAAAGACAAATTTTTGATTTAGGATAGTTTAAATTTGCGCATTTACTTTCGTTTCTCTCCTATGCACAAATTTAGGGGGAGAAATAAAAACAAAACAAGAATTTTAAAATTTTAAAAAATAAAAAAACATTAGAAAATCAAAAAAATATGTTGGTTATGGAATGTGCTTGAGGGAGATGTTTTGGGAAGTGATATTATCAAGTGATAACAGGCAATCTAAGTCTGCATAACGTACCCAAAGTTGAAGGGTCTATGCTCTGGTTTGATGCGTCGGTAGGCACGAAAGATTCTAAATGGACATGACTAAGCAGAGTTGAACCTAGGAAATCTATAGACTTGAAAAATCTTGACCTAGTTAGATCCTTTTAGCCTGACAATAGGACGCTTGGATAGGTTGAGCAGGGAGATATATATGGGAATCTACTCGTCACATTAAATGAACCCGTATCTTGAACCGTGGTTTAGCTTTTCCTCGATGTGCGGATTCTGTCCTTAATTCCGGTATTGATGGGACGACTGGTAAATTCCGATGAATTAGGTCTGTAGAAAATTATTTTCTTTCTTTCTTACTATTAGTCATATGTTGCCTCCTCTACGTGATTGGAATAGATCCGACCTGGACTGCAACATATGCAAATCTATTTCTCTGCATATTATATCTATGAAATTCTTCTTATGTGTTAGCCATATGATGTCTCCTTTGCGTGATTAACAATCCAACCTAGTACACAGCATATGCAACCTTCTACTTCTCAATCCCTCTAAAACTATAAGTGATAATAATCTGAATCTATCTTCTCTCCTAATGATTGTCTGCTCACCCGATGTAAGGAGTACTCTGGAAGTCCTTGATTACTGGGGCATATCAGGAGGCGGGAAACATGTTCCAGTACAATTAAAATTGAACACTCAAAGATTGTCTATAGGTCTCGCTGCTCAATTTAGGTGGATAACAATATCCCTGGTCGTCGTCAGCTGAATGGTCCTTAAAATATAGTATCTAGAAACTTAGGATCAAATATAATATCTAGGAACTTAGGATCACATTGTCTTGTCACTTATAGTATGTCCTAATTTTGTCACAATTTTTCGTGTTTAAGTGGACAACAATACCGGCGATCGACCAGACAAAGACGTGAAGATGGAAGGTACCGACAAGCGGATAAAGGCTGTCTAAAAACTTTGATCCCAAATTATTCTTAAAGTTAGATATCATTTTATTTTTGTTAAATTTGTTCATAGTTTTCCTCTATGCACAAATTTTAGGAGGAGAATTAAAAATAATTCAAAAATCAAACAAAAATCAGAAAATTAAAAATCCAAAAATAGTGTTATTTCTTGTTCAGAAAAATCAGAAAATCCAAAAATATTTTTGTTTCTGTTTTTATTTTTCCAGAAAATATAAAAAATCCAAAAATATTTTTTTGTGTGCTAATTTGTCTTTTAGTTTTGTTTTGTCTTGAAAAATGAATTCAGATGTAGATGAGACTAATGGAGACTGTATCGAAGATTTTCTGAGCCAAGGCTTCATCCGTGAGCATCGAAGAATTTTCATTTGAAGGAGCAAGAAATGAAGACTATTCTTCCATCATTCAATCTTTCAACCTCAGAAGCAAGGTAAAGCTGTTCTTGAAGATTATGTGACAGATTGCATTGAAGCCTCCTCAATCAGTCTGCTGCTATCTTGTACCTGCTGAAGTGATCCAGAAGATTATTTCTCTCTGATGTTCTCTCAGAAGATTCTCAAGCTGAAAGCGCTATCTTTCAAGAATCAGTACATCAAGCCTCCTCACCCGACGTGCGTTCAAAGCCAAATTCTGAAGAAAAGCCCAACCGCTCAATATAAAGTCATTCATTGAAGATTCATCAAGTTTATCTTGAAGCTGTGAAGAATTTGAAGATTAATGCTGAAGCCAAGTTCTCAATGAGACCAGATCTATTCATGAAGGAGAAGGAACTGATAAATGAACAACGATTGTGTAACAACTTTGATCCTTCATCTCAAAAGGTTAAAATAATTTATAGTATTAAAATTAAAATTTAATTTTTGTTGTTAATAGTATTTCCATTTTATTTTATTTTAGTCTATTCTATTTTTATTTTTATTTTTATCTTAGTTGTAAGTTTACTTTTAGTTTTATTCTTAAAATCCCTAGGAATAATAAATTTTAGACCTTTAATCCTCAAAATGTTTTGTTTTTGAAAAATGCTTGAGTATGGGTATCTGTTTTTAATGATTAAAAGGCTGAGGGGGAGAAAATGAAAATTTATTGAGTATATAAAGGGTGTGTGCGGTGAGACTTTCACCGGCACTATTTCCATTTTTCTCTCAATCGCACACACAGCTCTCTCTCTCTCTCTCTCTCTCTCTCTAAAACTTTGAATATTCCATCATTTTTCTTGAAATCAAAGCACATTTCTGGTAATTCTCATGAACACGACTCTCATAATGAAGTTTTTATGAAAAATGGATCATCGTTTGCTGTTTAATCGAAGTAACTAATGTTTCGTCTGCAAGTGCGACCGCACACGGTGTGTGCGGCTGAACCGTGTGCGGCTACACAAAATTGTGATAGGTTGAGCGTGTGCGGCTACGGCTGCACACTTGCACGTGTGCGGCTGTGTGCACTTTCATGTGCGGCTGCACCATCTCTGTTATAATCAAAATTATTTTTGCCCGAATGATTGCTTGTTTCTTTTCAGGTTAAGATGGGTGATCTGGAATTTGCTAAGGTTCACAACTCTGCCATTTTTCTTGAAGACCATTCTGCAGCTCACAATGACTTAAAGTTCATTTTTGATGGTTTGAAGAAGTCTTGCCTGGTCCATGCATTAACAACATGCCCTGCAATTTACCAGAATCTGATTAAGGACTTTTGGAGAAGCGCAGTTGTAAAGAAGGATAACAAGGGTGAAAAGTTCATTGAAGCGACAATTGAAGGAAAGAAAGTTCAAGTATCAGAGAGTATCATTCGGGAATCTCTCCAAATAGACGACAGATTTGAATACTCTATGGAGATTAAAATTCATCAAACCCAGGATATTTTAGACCAGATGGGGTACGAGGGAACTTTTCCCCCTACCATCAAGAAATTGCTTCCTCCTTGTTGGAAATATCTGGCTCACGTGTTTATGAGCTATATTTTTGGCAGGAGATCCGGTGCAAATGAAATCTCCTTGGGTAACACTGGTGCAATCATAGCCTTGGCTGCAGGAATTGATTTCAACTTCTTGAAGTTTGTAATGAATGAGCTAGTTCTAAATCTTGAGGGGAGCAAGAGAGATAAATTTTTGATGTACCCAATATTTCTGCAAATCAACTTCAATGTTATGCATCCCGAGCTGCAAAGAGGAAACGAAACTTTGGATCTTAAATCCGTTGGTCCAAGTGCTTTCGGGCTAATAAAACAGAAGAGAGGTGGACAATTCGTCTTTGAAGGAAAGTTCCCCTTGATCAAATTCGGAATCTTTGAGGAAAGTGATCGGTCGGAATCAGAAGATCAATCCATCCCTACGGAGTCTGAAGACATTGTGCATTCAACCTCTGAACCAGAATTTGAGGAAATTCATGATTCTCCTGCGGCCACAGTGGTGGAGGAACATGACCATCATAAGGAGGATGAAACTAAATCTACTCATGAAGATGATGATGATGATTTCTATGATGATGTGGAATTTTTAAAGGAAATTGACTTCACAGGGTTCAGTGATGATATCCCGACAAACATTGAGCTTGATCTTAATGATGAAGAATTTGGTCCTCTTCCAGGATTCCCTAAAAGCTGCCTTAATAAAGTCAATAAAGTTGCCTCTTCGGCAACCAAGACTAGGGAAGAAGGAAATGCTTTCAAAATTCTGCTCTCCACGTCCAAGCCCATGGAGGTTGCGTCAAGTCAAGGAGATGTGATCTCAGAGATTCCTCCCTTTATGTCATCCATCTCAACATCTGCTCCAATTGTTCCTAATTCAACTCAGCCCCATATCTCTCAGTCCTCCATGGAAAGAAGTCAATCAATTATGAGTCTGGAGGTACCTATTGTGAGTAGTGCACCTCAAGTTTTCTCCACGGTCACTGCTACTACTGCTTACACTCCACCAACACAACCTGATGAAGGCCCGAGAACCATGTTTGAAACAGGCGGCTCATCATCCATCCCAGAATATTCTACCACTAGACCTTCAATGGATGAAGCTTCAATTAGATTGGTGAAAAACCTGGCCCAACACAGCCCAACCTCTTCTCGTGGCAAAGGAATATCATTTAGAGAGGAGCGCACAGGTGATGATAAATCTTCTTCGTCTGAACTTCGAGAAGAAATTGGAGTTCTCCGACAGGAACTCATTGAGAAGACCATTCAGATGGATCAACTCACTTCTTACATTGAAGATCTCAGAGCAGAGGATGAGGAGAAGACAAAACAGATTAAAGATCTATAAACGAGTCTTGGTTCAGTGACATCTAGCTACTTCAATCTCAAGAACATTTTGTATGACGCATTTGGAGACAGAGTCAAGGCCCTTTTCCAACAGCCACATAGAATTGATGATCCTCCCACAGCCCACTCACAATCTGTTTTTGATGACCTTCCTGGCGATCCACCTGCTCCTAGAACAACCAGTATTGTCAATAGATTTGAAAAGGAGCCAGGAGGAAGCAGAGCCTGAATAACGATCAAACAGGGCAAAAGAACCGTAACAGCCAACAAGAGCAAAGGTCTTCTATGTATGAAAAACTCAAATGAGAATCGCAAGGAAAAAGACCCTGTTTTGACCGTGACGGATCTAAAGAAAAGAAAATTTGCTGACGAGTTTGGAGATAGGTCCGGAATCCGAATGTGGGCCTTTGATCCAGAGACAAATTTATGGGTTGTAAAACGAAACTCAGGAACCTCTGAGTTTTAGAAAAACACTCATGACTTTAACTCTTGGACCAAAGTTGATCTAGATGAATTATCCAGAGCCCCATTCCACAATCCCTCGGAAGATCCAAGTGCTTCTAACTTCAAAAGGTTTCTTGATAGGCAGGTAAAAGAAAATTTTCCGTCAATGATGACTGCAAGAGCCTTGTATCGAAAAGACAAAGAAATTCTTGATCTGGAATCAGGCGAACCCATGAAGATCATTCTTTGGCCTGCGACAAAACAGCAGAAGGAAATTCCTATCCCTCAACACTTCTAGGAAGGATATCTTGATAAAATGGAATTTTGGGCTTATGATGACGAAACTGCAACTGCTACTATTAAATTCAAGGATCGAGAACAAGTTATGAGGTTGATAAGTGTCAAAGATCTTCTTTGATTCAGAAAGAGGGATATCCGAACTCTGGCTCATCACCATATTATTTATAGAAAAGATGTAATGGAGGCTGCTGCCAAAGAGTTTACTGCAATGGTGGCTACAATCATTAACGGAAGGATGTGGATGGGCTCCATGGGAAGATCAGATCTAAAGTTGTATGAGAAGCCAATTGAGAAGCCAAATGAATGAAGATCAAGACTATGCTAGCCTCAAACCAAGGGGAGATTGAAAGTCCATAATATTGTGGTTTGAGCTAGGCATTAATTTTGTATAGTTCTTATTAGGGTGGCAGTGTATGTAAGGCAGTGTAGTGATTTAGACTTGATGTATGTGTGCAGCCTCACTCGTGTGTGAGGCCACACACGCGTGTATGGCTGCACACTTATGTGCTGGTGAGAGTATTATTTATAAGGACTGATTTGTGTCAGATTGTACTTATTGCTGAACAGTGTAGTGTGTGTACTTATCAAGGTGTACTTGACATTTATGATATAGATGTGTGCATGCTTGATGTTATTTCTTTTCTACTCCTTCTACACTCTATTTTGATTGTTATTACTTCATTGATTACTGATTTGGATCCATAAGTCTGGGACTAACACCTATAGTATTTTTATGTTTTGTTGTGACGATGACTCGTTGTATGGATATTTGGTAAGTTTTAGGCCTGTTGTACACCATAGTCACTCCCAAGCACATGTTAGCCGTGTCTCGAATGAATATAGTTGATCGGGCTATATTGACCCTAGACACGACTACATAACTGACTAGGTTTAACCGCATTTCCCAACACCCAATTACTTTTGTTTTGTTCTACTCGTGGTTACTGTTTCTGACGTTTAGGTATTCTTGTATACTTTATGTAAAATACTTGTATTTTAAAGTATACTTTTAACTTAAAGCGCTTCGGCCCCTTAGTGTTTATAGTTATATACCATGTAAGGTTTGGTATACTTAGTTCACTATAAACGAAAACTCTGATACCAATCTGTCACACCCCGAAACCGACGGCGGAAATGTTCCGGGGCGGAGGACGTCATGCGTAGTATCACAACCATTTTACATAGTAAGCATAGTAAACACAACCATTACATTACATAAGAATATTTACATTTGTTTGAAAGTGAAGATTATACATATATTAAGTACATCATTATAAACAAAAGTAAAGACGAGACTTCTATATGCTCCGTCTTCTCCAAAAGTAAGCGAGATACCTGTCTAACGTGATCCTGAGAATACAAGCAGTTTTAGAAATATCAGCATAAAGCTGGTGAGTTCATAAGCATGTTTTGTAAGAAAAAACTGGTTATTAAATCTTGTGAAAATACTTCAGTTTCACTGATAAAGAAAGCAGTAAATATTGAAAACCATTATTACTGAGTTATGAAATACAATGCATGTTTTCCAAGAAAATCCCATATTTTCTAACATGTTTGCTGGTTTCTATATGAAAGTACATTCCGATTTGGAAAACCCTGGTTACCACCAGTAAGTATAGTAGTTTTACTACTTAAGATAAAACCATAATTTGTGTCCCTGGAATACCCTCCAGTAAGTAGGTAGGTAGTTTTATTACATAAATAAAACTATAGAAGAAAGAAAGAAATCCGTGAACAAAGTTAGTTTATATGTATTGTGAGTAGTATAACAATACTAAATTGCCCCGTGACCTCCTTGACGTTCTTCAGGCGTCGCACGATTTCCAAAATTTGTCACCCCAGGCGTGCCCGCCTAACTGTAGCTAGCAGTTTAAGTGTGGGATTGTCAGTCCAGAATAGATCTATCCACAAATTTCACGCTCTCCCTCTAGGAGACTCTGGTTATACTTTTGGAGATGATTTATTGGTACCCCGAAGGGCATAACAAAGATAAGTATCACAAGCTAGTATTAACTAATTCACGGGATAATTGATTGATATCGAGTTTCGAAATCGTTTGGAACAAAGTAGAGTATAAATAATTAAACACAAGGTAATTATTTAGCATGATACTCTAGATTAATAATGGATAAACTAAATCAGGCATAGTTTATATAATGACTTTGCATGAAATTTGAATCCGTAAAACAAGTAATGAAAATCCCTAATTATTCCCATAATAATTTGAATGGTTTCATAAGTTCCCACGCTGTTTTGAAAACTATGTAATTATATTTAGAAAGCGTCCCTTATGCTCCACATATTACAAAAGGGATAAAGATATCTAAAAGTTTGATAGAAATTTGTTATAATTACATCAGCTTTTGAATTACGAAATCCTTTATGATTTGCTTGTGTTCCCCCTGAAAACATGAAAAACTCGGAAAAGTGTAGGGGTATGAACTCACCTGCAGTGAATGGATGGAAGTGTCGGGTAGGAATGTTAGGTGTTAAGTGAGGACTTGAACACACGCGAGGATCCTATGTAACATTAAGTGATACATATTTGTATATAATTAGTTATTTAATCAATAATTAAGTAAGTAAATACACTCTAATGCGTGAAAACACTTTATTTCAAGTGTTAGGAATGATACGGGTTGCATCTAAGGAGTGTATGGCCTCATTATAGAGTTTACTCTTCAAGTGGTGACCTTATTGGGTGTTTACGGTTTCAAGACTATATCCCCCATGAGTTTACGGTCGTAAACTCATGGGAATGGTGTCATTGGGTGCTCAAAGGTCTTAAACTATTCAAGGAACCATGCTAGACTCGAATTAAGGGCTATGGAAGTGATTGGGGCTTGAAATGGACCTTCCTTGGAGTTTACGGTTTTGGGGACATCCGATAAAATTGGAACGATACAGAGAAGATTAGCATGGCCCCTGAGCAAGGATGACACACACAAATCTAGAAATGGACCTTCCTTGGAGTTTACGGTTTCTGAGTCCGGCCGTAAACTCATGTTTGTCACTTTCTTTCATGGTTTGGTGCTTCTAGGGTAAGCCTACAAGGTTCTAGCCACTCATTCAAGTCATAGAAGGTGTTTAAGGGCACTTTAACACCCTAAAAAGGTGTTTACGGTTTTGGGATAATCCCCAACCGTAAACTCATGTTTATTCCTTTCATTCCATGTTTTGGGGTTTCTAAGATCATCCATGCAAGTTTCTAGGTCATTAGCCAAACATTGGAAAGGTTTTGGGGCATCAAAATCCCCTTTTAGGGTGTTTACGGTTTTGGGATGTTCCCAAACCGTAAACATATGTTCTTGGGGTTTTTGGATGATTAAACCACAAATTTGCAAGTATACTAAGCTAAACAACAAGCTAGGAGGGTTAACTTACAGTTGTGAAGCTTGAAAGTGGTGATTCTAGATCAAATTCCAACTTTTGTAGAGAGAGAAAGTCCCTAGATTGTGAAAAGGGTTCAAATGAAGACCACTCAACCCTTATATAGGGTTGAGTTTACGGTTTGGGTGGGGGTCCATCCACCACCAACCGCAAACGGGATTTTTCGCGTGATTTATCATTTTCCGACACGTATGAAATTACGACAATAACCCTAAATGATTTACTTAACTTAAAAGTTAACGGAAAACTTTAATAATAAAAATAAATTTTATTAACGGAAGTGGGTTACAGTGACGGAATAAATTTCGGGTTGTCACAGAATATAGGCAGCCTCTCCGAGGTCCTTCATAGCGAAGCACTTCCTAAGCCAGGACTTAACCTCCTGCAGGGTTGGGATGTTGTTTCCTATGAGCAGTATGTCATCGACAAATAATACGAGAAAGCTAACTATACTCCCACTGGCTTTGACATAAACACATGACTCATCCTCGCTTCGCAGGAAGCCAAACTCTTTGACTTTCTCATTGAAACAAAGATTCCATCTGCGAGATGCTTGTTTTAACCCATAAATGGATTTCTCAAGCTTACACACTCTATTAGGATGCTTTGTATCGACAAAACTCTTTGGATGACTCATGTAAATATCCTCAGCCAACTTCCCATTAAGGAAAGTGGTTTTGACATCCATTTTCCATATTTCATAGTCATGAAATGTAACGATCGTTTCCGAGGTATAAAAAGTATTTAATTCTTCAGTTTATTTTGGGCCATAGTTGAATTCATATTGTGAGTGGACCTTTATTTTGGGCCGAAGTGTAAGCAGCCCATAAGCCGTACGCAGGGCGTAACCCCCTTGTACGCTGGGCGTACTGCTTAAATGAAACGCGGGGAGGCTGAGCATACGCGCAACGTACCTTATGGTACGCCCAGCGTACGCGACCAGGTGGAAAACCCTAATTTTAGGGGTTGAGGCGTATTTAAACCCCATTATAGCCTCCCATTTGGACTCCTCACTTATCATTCACTCCATAGAAACCCTAGTTCGTCCCCTTTGCTACTTGTTTGTGTGTGTTTGATCTTTGAGCTTATTTTTGTGTAGAAGGAGAAGAAGAGAGGTGGAAGAAGAAGAACTTGAGCACCTTGAGCTCATAGTTATGGGATCATCCTTTCTTTTGGCATTCAAAAGAGGTATAAAGCTTCCAACTTTCCTCTTGTAACTTTAAATCTAGGAGTTTTTGGAAGTTTGGACCTTTTAGGTCCAAAGGAAGGACCTTTATCTTGCAACTTCGTTTTTGGAGCTTGGGATTGCTATCCTTGAAGCTCAAGTGTCCCCATAGCAGTAAAGTTTCGATCTTTGTGGCTTATATGGAACCATGCATGAGATCTTGTTGGTTTTATGGAAGTAGAATGTTATTTGAGGAAGTTTGAGCCTTTATGAGACTTGTAAGCCATCAAGTAAGCAACTTTATGGCTTAAGTCATGGAATAAGCTTAGGATCTGCATTTGTAGCTTCTGGATCGGATTATTAAGAACTTAATGAGATGCTGGCTTAACAGAGCTGTACGCTGGGCGTACAAGGAAGTACGCGCCGTGTACAAGCCAACAGCCAGTACGCTCAGCATACCTTGGTGTACGCCCCGCGTACGCTACCAGTTTGGGCTTCAAGTGTTGGGCCTCGGTGTGGGCTGGGTTTCAGGCTTAGGGTCCTTGAGCCTTTATGGCCCATCAGAATTCAGTTGCTAAGGACCAAGGATTTAGTATTGGGCTTGGGTAAGGCCCAATAAAAAGGGTTCTAGGCCCAATATAGCAAATCGGGCCATTAGTGGGCCTATAATGGGGCCATAGATGGATTGAGAAGGAATTGAGGTTTTGGGACATGTTGTGTCCCACACCATAGTAGGGGTAAAACGGTCATTTTACCCATAGAGGAATCCCTATTCTGATTTAGTATTTATTTCCCATTCTAGCTGGGAAGTAGCCGGAGCAGCAGTCAGGGATTTCTCATTTAGGAGTTCAGCAGTTAGCATTGCGAGGTGAGTTTCCTTCCAGTAGGAACGGGTCTACGGCCACAATGCCGGCCCGTTTAGTTAGCAGCAGTTCCGGACTTCGGTCCGACGCAGTAGTTCAGTGTGCTTGGTGTCTCTGTGATTCAAGCATGTTTATGTGTTATATGTTCCGGACTTCAGTCCGATGCAGTATGCAGTATATGTGTTTATACTAATTGATATGTGTTTATTCTATGCTATGATCAGTCAGTTCCGGACCTCGGTCCGATGTAGGGGACATGGTCCCACTTAGTCCGGGCTTTGGCCTGATGCAGTTTCCGGACTTCGGCCCGATGCAGTTTCCGGACTTCGGTCCGATGCAGGGGGCAAGGCCCCAGTTAGTCCGGGCTTCGGACCGATGCAGTTTCCGGACTTCGGTCCGATGTAGGGGGCAAGGCCCCAGTTAGTCCAGGCTTCGGCTCGATGTAGTTTCCGGACTTTGGTTCGATGCAGTGGGCAAGGCCCAGTATGTGTTTACATGTTATTGTATGGTATGTGGTAGTTTGGGGGAGCTCACTAAGCTTCGTGCTTACAGTTTCAGTTTTGGTTTCAGGTACTTCCGCAAGTAAAGGGAAGAGCTCGGGATGATGGCATCGCACACACCACAACTTCAGTCTTTTCCTGGGAGTTTGTTGATTTATAGTTTTATTTGGCACAAATGTTCATGACATTTTATTATGGGTTGAGATAATTGACACATGGTTTTATGATGTGACGATCAGAATATGATTTTTATTATTATTAAAACAAAAAACATTTTGGGTCGTATTTTTGGGCTGTTACATGAAATGCAACAATGGCTAGCATCACCCTAATGGACTTTATCATCGCAACTGGTGAGAAGGTCTCATCATAGCCAACTCCGGGAGTTTTAGTAAAGCCCTTCGCAACCAATCGCGCCTTATAAGTGTGTACTTTCCCATCCATGTTGGTCTTCTTCTTGAAGATCCACTTGCACCCGACCGTCTTACAACCTGGCACAATGTTAACCAAATTCCAAACTTGGTTGTCATACATGGATTAAATCTCGCTGTCCATAGCCTCTTTCCATTTTGTAGACTCCGGGCCTGCCATGGCTTCCTTATAGCTGCTAGGTTCGTCCAAATCTACTAGTGTACTATCACTAATAAACGTATCTCCTTCCGTAGTAATATGGAAACTATAAAACTGGGGTGGAACGCTAACTTTTTTGGAATGTCTAAGAGGTAAGGACTCGTCAATTGGTTCAACATGAGTTTCCTCCTCAGGTTGAGCGCCAGTGTTTGAGGTTCCTTTATCGATCGATTCTTGAAGCTCTTCAAGATCGATTTGCCTCCCACTGTCTCCTTGGCTTATGAGTTCTTGCTCTCGGAAAACTCCTCTCCTCGCAATGAAGACAACATTGTCACTCGGTCTATAGAAGAGATATCCAAAGGATTTCTGTGGGTAGCCAATGAAAAAACACCTCTCACTTCGAGGTTCGAGCTTGTCGTGAGTCTCTCGTCTTACGAAAGCCTCGCAACCCCAAACCTTGATATGTGCCAACGAGGGAGCTTTTCCTGTCCACATATCGTGATGTGTTTTGGCAACCTTATTTGGAGGGACTAGGTTAAGGATATGGACGACAGTCTCTAAGGCATACCCCCAAAATGAGATAGGTAACGAAGCACGACTCATCATGGAACGAACCATGTCGAGCAAGGTTCGATTATGCCTCTCAGCTACACCATTCAACTACGGTGTCCTAGGTGGCGTCAATTGCGAAACTATTATGCATTCCTTGAGGTAGTCGTGAAATTCAAGACTAAGGTACTCTCCACCTCGATCGGATCGAAGCATCTTGATTTTCCTGCCCAATTGATTCTCCACTTCTTGCTTAAACTCTTTAAACTTTTCAAAGGTTTATGACTTCTGCGTGATTAAGTAGATATACCGATATCTGCTATACTTATCGGTGAAAGTCACATAGAAGCAGCTTGCATCCCTTGTGGTGGATCTAAAAGGGCCCACACACATCGGTGTGTATGTGATCCAATAAACCCTCACCCCTTTCACAAGTACCAGTGAAGGGTGACTTGGTCATCTACTATAATCATCGGTGAAAGTCACATAGAAGCGGCTTGCATCCCTTGTGGTGGATTAAAAGGGCCCACACACATCATTTTGTATGTGATCCAATAAACCCTCACCCCTTTCACAAGTACCAGTGTAGGGTGACTTGGTCATCTTTACAAGTAAACAAGACTCGCATACGTCATCGTCCCTAAGGTCGAATGACTCCAACACTCCATCCTTTTGGAGTTGGGCTATGCGCTTCTTGTTGACATGTCTAAGACGACAATTCCACAAGCATGCTTTATGCAAATCATTGGAAGAATCGATACACAACACATCATTTCCTAAATTGTCTACAACCATCACTGTTTCCTATATTCCATTACAAGGCAATGCTTCAAAATAGAAAACACCATTAAAGAAAGCATTAATAGAACCCTTTTCATTATCAAACGAAAATCTAAATCCTTGTTTATATAAACCATGAAAAGAAATGATGTTTCTTGCCATTTCAGGCGAATAGCAACAATTATTCAAATCTAGTCCTAATCCACTACTAAGCACTAAAGAGTAAACTCCAATCTTGGTGATAGGTGACGCTCTTCTGTTCCCCATGATTAAGTTTATCTTCCCATGCTCCACATCCCTATTTCTTATTAGGCCCTGCAAATCAGAACAAATGTGAAAACCAAACCCTGTATTGAGAACCCAAGAAATAGCATGCGATGAATTATTAGATTGAATAGTATAAATATATTCGAAGGACAGCTTGATCTTTCCATCCTTGATATCTTTCAAGTACTTCGGGCAGCTTCGTTTCCAATGCCCTTTCTCGTGGCAGTAGTAGCACTCTGCATCCTTCGGGTTGGAGGTGGGTGCAACGAGACCAGCCTTGGTTCCACTTGAAGAGGTACCATCATGGGACTTTCCCTTATGGTGTCTCTTGGAAGGAGCCTTCCTCTTATTACCCTTCCCCTGCCCAATAGCCAAGAGGGGGGGCAACAGTAGTATGAGTTGATGCAACGAATTTGTCCTTGAGGTTGCTCTCAGCAGTCCTCAACATGCCTTGAAGCTTGCTCAACGTGACCTCCTCTATGTTTATGTGGTAGGTCATGCGGAACTAGTTGTAGCAAGGAGGCAGGGAATGAAGAATAATATCAATTTCCATCTCTTCATCAAAGTTAACACTTAACTTTTGCAGGCAGTCGACATATCTCTGCATTTTCTGCAGATGAGCAGTGACAGACTCTCTGTCTCTCATCTTGGTCGTGATCATCGAAGTGATGATCTCGTACCTCTCCTGCCTGGCAATTTAGTGGTACCTGTCCAATAAATCTAGATGCATCTCATAGGGTAGAAGTCCTCGTAGGACTTTTGGAGTTCTGCAATCATAGTAGCGAGCATGATGCAATGGACTTTCGTAGCATCTCGCTCGTGGGTCTCAAAGGTAGCGATCTCCTCAAGAGTAGCAGTGTTGACATTCACTTCCTTCAGCTCCTTGTCGAGGACATACTCCTTGTCCTCGTAGCGGGTAACCATTCGTATGTTGCGGATCCAATCATTAAAATTGGTCCCATCGAAGATCACCCACTTACACAAATTCATGATTGATAATGAGCCAGAAGAGTTCGAGCCAGAAGCGTTGTTGTTTGACATCTGAAAAAGAAAAGAAACAAAGTTCGATTAGATAAGAATCCCGAATTAAACACCCAAATGAGAAATTAGGGCTAGGATCCAACAACATTATTTTCCATTTAGAAGAGGGATTACGTAATCTAAACAACAAATAATTTGAAGGTAAGTGAATGATGATTCACTAATTTCCACCATGAAAAACGAAAAAGATTAAGTTTTAAATGAAGTGAAAGTCCTAGATCTTTTGAGATTTATTGAACTTTTCAATGGAATGTTTAAATCTCGATATGCCCTTCAAGTTTGTGACTGGGATACTGAGGATCACAAACAAGGTGTGAATAACCATGCAAATGTACATGGTGCCCTTAATTTTACAGTCACCTAATCAATGTGCCGGTTAGCCACACACGCTCCATTGATCTATGAAAAACATTGAGTCACCCTTTGCCACCTTTGCTAGTCCATATTAGTGTGTCGGTTATCCACGCACGCTCCACTAACAACTTGTCAAGGGTATAAAGTGTAATTTCATGGAATAGCATCATTTTCACATTTTTCCTAAAGTAACTAAGATTGAGAATTTTTTTAAAAACATTTAGTTACTTTATTAATCATATACTTTTAATGAGGAATTAGTTGCCCTATCCTACCCGTTTGGCTAACGACCCTCCACCAATTAAGGAAGCGGTGAGTGAGAGTAGACACCCATTAAACTACCATTTTATAGGCAACAACCTTATACCTCCCCTTATAGATCGGCTTCGTGAATGAGGCCTACTAACGATAAGACTAGAATTTATCTTATACAAATATATAATCATTATTCTTATAATATTATAATAATATAATGGTTGAATTTTAAACTAGTAAAATTCTAGGGTTTTAGAATTTAAATATTTCGAAATTAAACTTTTAATCAAAAATTTAAATTCAAAAACTTAAGGGCAAGTTTTGAAACTTTTCAAAACTATCTAGATCAAAATTCAAATAATATAATTAAATAATTAATTGGTGATTATCTAATTTTGACCTAATCCAACTCCATGCAAGATAATTTAATCAAATAATTCAAATAATTAAGGTTTATCATATAAAGCAATAATTATCTAATTAGTTGATAAATATCTTTTATTTTGACAAGGATAATAACATCATATTAATAAAAATCGGATTCTATCAATCAAAAACAATTTTGGTAATTATCCCAAGTCAAAATAAGCCAAAATCCCGAAATTCCATCTATCTGACACCCTGACTCGCCGAGTCACCTTTTGGACTCGTCGAGTTCATTTGACTCGTTGAGTTCATCTGGTGACTCGACGAGTCTGTTAGGCAGAAGGCAGAATTTTCGATTTCAAGCAATGAATAAACACAAAAAGCATCAAATACAATAGAAACCAAACGAGGCTCTGATACCACTGATGAGTTTTAAGCAAAACATCAGTCTTATGGTGCGGATGCAAAACCCTAAAGCTTTGGATCTAGGTTTCTCTATTGTACATGCAAGTTATCCAAAGCTTATAAACCCTAGATCTAGCATATCATAATCGAAATAACATATAAAACATGTTTATATGATTACCTTTTGATTGTTGAAAGAATCTTCTAGTTTTGAGAGCCTAGTATCACAAATGTAATACCTCTAATCGATCACAAACACCGACGCAAGAAGGATAATCTCGGAGAGAGGATATGGAGGCACAAAATAGGCTCTAAGGACTCTAGGGTTCTTCTAGTAGCTGATTTTGGATGCCCTAGGGGTCCTTATATAGCTAAGCTGCTAGGGTTTTAGTCAAAACCCTAATTGGATAGCTTCGGCCTTAAGCAGCCCCAAGAACCTTCTAGACTAAGGCCTTGGATGATTTCAAGGTGGGCTTGCACCCTAATTTCTTCCACCCCTTTAATCTATAAGATCCATAGCCCAAAATTCAATTATCTTATAATTGCAATTCCAATCCCCTAAGTTCAGTTAATCTCTTTTGATCACATAATTAATTTCTTAATTAATTATTAGCCAATATTAATTAACTAATATGATTTCTCTTTTAATATATTATTCTTATAATATATTAATAAACCATAATAACCTCTTTCTCCATTAATTATCCAGTCAAGTTGCTTTGGTGAAGGCAACCCAAAAGGATCATGCTACAACCGAGTCAAGTACATACCAAAAATAGTTATGGACTTAGACACCAATCCAACACAAACACTATGAGAAAATACTGGCTCTACGTTGTTTACAACAGCTTCACCGGAAGAGCTAATGTCGTCGACCTACCGGAGGTGCTGTGGAAAGATTTTCTGAAGTTTGCAGTCAAGAGGAAACCAAATGAAATTTTGTAATACCCGCAAATTTGGGCTAGGCAATAAAGTTATTACAAGCCATAATAATGAATTTTAAATATGGATTATTTAGGATAAATAATGTTAAATATATTATAATATATGTGATGAGGATTTCGTATATAAAAAGAACGCCCAAATCCGACTTCGAGAGAAGAAGTTACAACCTTCCGAACTTTCGCGTTCAAATAGTATGTCATAAGTAGTGAGTTGGTGATAGGTTGCTTATTAGCCTTAGTAATCTAAAACAAAGTCGTAGATATTGTAAAATCGAATTCGTGCATAAAGATATCGTCTAAATCTGACTTCATAAAAGGAAGTTGGGATTTTTAGAAGTTTTATCGCAGTATATGGTTTAGAAACCAAAGTAGAAAGCGGTTGATTGCTAGGAAAAGCAATCTAAATGAGGGTTTAAGATCTCGTCCATATGGTTTCGTCGATATGAAGACAATCGAGAATGGATATCATATGAGGAAATTATAAATTTTTAATGGACTTTAACAATCTAAGCCTGTTAAAAATATAGCTTTAAAAATAAAGTCAAAATTAGCTGACGGAGTCTAACGGAAAGTTGTAGATCTCGTCAAGAGCTTTATGAGAATATAAAAAATGTCGAAAATGGAGCTCATATAAAGAATATACGATTTTCTAAATTTTTCTGAAAAGCGTCATGCACAGGTGGGTTGTATGGCGCGCACATTCTAGAAGGTGGGGCGTGTACCACCATATTTGCGACACATGGTAAAAGAGTGGAAGGAGCGGAGTCTCAGGTATTCATGGTGCGTACACTAGGCACGGCGCACAGTTGTGCTATAAATAGAATTTGAGTGCTCATTTACTTCCTCACTTCGCATCCTCCTCTCTCTCAAAATTCTCTCAATTGTAGCCTATTTCCCTTAGTTTTAGCCTTCGGTGAAGCCCTGTGATCCCTAAAGAAGTAGTAGCTAGTGAGTAGAAGCTCTGCCAGTTCAATGTCCTAACTTTTATCAGGAAGAACCTCTATAAGTTAAGCTACACTCTAGTCTTTTATTTGTAACTTATATGTATAGTCATAAGTCGTCATTATGAACCTATAAATAAGATTTATCTGTAATTTCATGTCATTATACTGATTGATCTACTTACAAGAGAGGTATCTAGAATGGTCATGTTTGCTTGGTTATTGGATTTTAGAAAAGCTATTATGCCAAAATGATCCTGCCTCCGAACTGTCCTACCTGGCTGATCCTTACTTGATAGATCTTGAAGTAGACATTTGTATTAGTGAGGATCTAGACTATTCTTAGTCTCTAGGATCATTAGACTAAAACTATGTGGTAATTAAATTTAGGTCACGTCAAGGAATACCTGAGGTGTTAGATGAAGCTTTGTTCTGATCACTAGCCACCGATTTTATCAAGCGAGTGCATGGTCCCTTTCATCTTACACATAAATATGAAGTATCTAGATAATTACATGCTTATGTGCTTATTATCTGTGCCGAAGGTGATACGTGTTAGATAAAATAATATCATATGATTTTTAATTGATTTAATTATAGTATTTTACACTTATAACATGAATTGGGTAGTGGCAGGTGATGAAAAATGTTGGATAAGGTGTCTCAGTCCATAACTATATTTGGTATGTACATGACCCGATTTTGGCATGGTCCATTTGGGTTGCATGACATCGGAACAATTTGGATAGACTTTTGTGAGAAGAGGATATTTGTGGTTTATTAATATATTATAAGTTCTAATATATTAATATGAAATCATATTATTTAATTAGTATTTATCAAGAATTAGTTTGGAATTAATTTTATGATCAAAAGAGACTAATTAAATAAATGGGGATTGATTTTGTAAATCATTCATTCTTAATATAGTGGGTTTATGATCCATAGTTTTTAATGATGGGCTAAACCTATGTGGTTACCCATGGATACTCCATGGAGGTTAAAACCCATGGATCATGAGGAATGTGGAAAGGCATGAGTTACATGGTGTAACCCTAATGTGCACACTATATAAAGAAGCCTCATCCAAGCAAAATTGGCACTTAAGTGGTTCTAGTGAGGGCTAGCCGATTTAGTGCATATCAATCTTCTCTTAACTTATTCCAAGTTGTTGGTGGTGTTCTGTGAAGCATTTGAGGCATCATATTTGGGGTGCTAGGCTCAAAAGGTCTTAAGGAATCCAAGCAACAAGAAAGGTATCTCATTCTACAAGTTTTTATATTACATATACCCCCATCATATGCTAGTTAGGATGAAACCTTTGAAATTCAAAGTTTGCATGTATGATAGAGAAAACATAGATCCAAGGTTTCTAGGGTTGCATATACACCATAGGAGTGTTAGAATGCTTAAAACCCATCAGTCGTATCAAAGACTACGTTTGTTTTCAATTATACTTGATGCAAATTGCTAAAAAATCAATTTTCTACTCACTGTTCAGTGAACATGCCAAGTCCATGGGGGGACTCGACGAGACCATGTGAAAACTCATCCTACTCATCGAGTAGGTTCTTGCACTCAACGAGTAAGAGGCCCAGAGTGCCGAATTTCGAGTTTTGTTGTTGGAATTGGACTACGATCATTACCCTAAACTATATTTAGATTGTTAAACCTGTTTTTGATGAGGTAATGATTGTGCTTATCCAATTTCAATGATAATTGTCAAAGTTTCAAGTTTTATATTAAGTTCATATGATTCTTGAAAATTGTTGATATGAATTATGCATGCTTATGAGTTTGTTAGATCATAAAAATTATTTGACATGCTTGTTAGTTTAATTGGTGATCTAAATGCATTTTAATGGATTCCATAACTTCTCCTCAAGTTATGGAATTCCAAGAGTCTTTTTCATTAAAATCACTAAAACTCATAAGTTATAGAAATGAAAGGTTTTGAATAGTTTCAAAACTTGCCCTCAAGTTTTGGAATTTGTAAAGCCACTTTAGAAAATTTTAATTCCAATCCGTCGAATTTTAAAAGTTTAAAATTCAACCCTTGTACTTTATAATATTATAAGTTAATAATATATATATGTATAAGATCAAGTCAGTCTTACCGTTAGTAGGCCTCATTCACGATGTCGGTCTATAAGGGGGGGGTATAAGGTTGTTGCCTATAAAATGGCAGCTTAATGGGTATCCACTTTCACCCACCGCTTCCTTGACTGGTGGAGGGTCGTTAGCCGAACGGGTAGGACAAAGACTATAATTCTCATCAAAAGTATAATGATGAATATAAAGTAACTAAACCTTTATTAATTCCCAATCTTAGTTACTTTAGGAAAATGTGAAATTGATGCTAACCCATGAAATTACATTTTGCACCTTGCTAAAGTCGTTAGTGGAGCATGTGTGGTTAATCGGCACACTAACTTGGATTTAACAAGGGTGGCTTAAGGTTTATCATAGATCGGTGGAGCGTGTGTGATTAACCAGCACATCGATTAGGTGATAAAATTAAGAGTACCAAGTAAATTTGCATGGTTATTCACACCTTGTTTGTGATCCTCGGTATCCCAGTCACAAACTTGAAGGGCATAATCGAGATTTAAACATGCCATTGAATCGTTCCATGAATCTCAAAAGATCTAGGAGTTTCAATCCAATTAAAACCTAATAATCTATTTCGTTTTTCATGGTGTAAATTGGTAAATTGTCATTTACCTACCTTTAAATATTTTGTAGCTTGGATTACGACATCCCTCTTCTAAGTTAAAAAATGTTGTGTTGGGTCCTAGACTTAATATTTCATTTGAGTGTCTTATTAAGGACTCTTTATCTAATCTAAACTTTTCTTTCTTCCTTTCAGATGTCTTCCAACAATGCTTCTGGCTCAAACCCTTCTGGATCCTTCTCTCTCATGAACCTTTACGGGAGAGTCATCTTTGATGGTTCCAACTTCAATGATTGGATTAGGAACATCAGGATGGTCACTCGTTATGAGAACAAAGAAAATGTCCTTGACAAGGAACTAAAGGAAATCAATTAGTTTTCTGCTACTCCAGAGGAGATTGCTGAGTACTCTAGCCATGAGAAGGATGCCACTAAGGTGTCTTGTATCATGTTTGCTACCATGACAACAGAACTCCAGAAATCCTATGAAGATTTCTACCGTTATGAGATGCACCAGGACCTAATGGAAAGATACCACTAGAGTGCTTGTCAAGAGAGGTATGAAATCATCTCTTCCATGATAACAACCAGAATGAAGGATGGTGAACCCATTACGGGCCACTTGCAGAAGATGCAACGGTTTGTGGACCGATTGCTAAAGTTGAATGTGGAGCACGGGAAGACAAACTTGATCATGGGGAATATGAAAGCTTCACCTGTCACCAAGGTTGGAGTTTATTCTTTATTTCTTAGTAGTTGGTTAATATTAGATTTGAATAAATGCTATTACTTGTCTGAAATGGCGAGAAATATTATTTCCTTTCATGGTTTGTATAAACAAGGATTTACTTTTTCATTTGATAATGAATGTGGTGGTATTAATGCTTTTTATATTAGTGTTTTTTTTTTATTTTAAAGCATTACCTTGTGATGGTTTATATGAAACTGTGTCGGTTGTAGACAACTTAGGAAATAATGTTTTGCATATTGATTTTTCCACAAGTTTGGATAAGGCATCCTTATGACATTGTCGTCTTGGACATGTCAACAAGAAGCGCATAGGCTAACTCCAAAAGGCTGGATTCTTGGAGTCATTTGAATTAAGGTCAGATGATAGTTTTGAATCTTGTTTACTTGGAAAAATGAGATAGTCACCCTTCATTGGTACTTGTGCTAGGGGTGAGGGTTTGTTGGATCTCATACACACCGATGTGTGTGGGCCCTTCAGAACTGCCACAAGGGATGCTAACCGCTTCTATGTGACTTTTACTAATGATTACAGTAGATATGGTTATGTCTACTTAATAAAGCATAAGTCAGAAACCTTTGAGAAATTCAGAGAGTTTAAATAGGAAGTGGAGAATCAGTTGGGCAGGAAGATACAGATGCTCTGATCCGATTGAGGTGGTGAGTATCTTAGTATCGAGTTCCTTGACCATCTTATGGAATGTAGAATTGTTTCACAATTGACACCTCCTAGGACACCACAACCGACTGGTGTGGCTGAGAGGCGCAATCGAACCTTGTTGGACATGGTTCGTTCCATGATTAGTCAAGCTTCATTACCAATCTCATTCTGGGGGTATGCCTTAGAGACTGCCGCTCATATCCTTAATCAAGTCCCTACAAAAGAAGGTTGCCAAAACACCTCACAAGATGTGGACTAGGAAAGTTCCCACTTTAGACCACATCAAGATTTGGGGTTGTGAGGATTTCGTGAGGCGCGAGACTCATGACAAGCTCGAACCTCGAAATGAGCGGTGTATTTTCATTGGCTACCAACAGAAATCCTTTGGTTATCTCTTCCACAGACCGAGTGACAATTTTGTCTTCATGGCGAGGAGAAGAGTCTTTCGTGAGAGAGAATTTATAAGCCAAGGAAATAATGGGAGGCAAATTGACCTTGAATAACTTCAAGAGTCAAGTGGTGACGGAACCCCAAACACTAGCAATCAACTTGAGGAGGAAACTCATGTTGAGACGATTGATGAGTCCGTACCTCTGAGGCGTTCCATGAGAGTTAGGAGCACACATGAATTTTATTATGGTTTCCATATTACTACAAAAGGTTATGCATTTATCAGTGATAGTAAACTGATAAATTTGGATGAACCTAACAGCTTCAAGGAAGCCATGGCAGGCCCTGAATCTGCCATATGGAAGGAGGCTATGGACAGTGAGATTCAGTCCATGTATGACAATCAAGTTTGGAACTTGGTTGACAATGTACCTGGTCGTAAGACAGTCGGGTGCAAATGGATCTTCAAGAAGAAGACCGACATGGATGGGAAAGTACACACTTATAAGGTGCGACTGGTTGTGAAGGTCTTTACTCAAACTCCGGGAGTTGACTATGATGAGACCTTCTCACCAGTAGCAAACATTAAGTCTATTAGGGTTATGTTTTCCATTGCTGCATTTCATGACTATGAAATATGGCAAATGGATGTCAAAACCGCTTTCCTTAATGGAAAGTTGGCTGAGGATGTTTACATGAGTCAGCCAGGGGGGTTTGTTAATGCAGAGTACCCTAATAGAGTGTGTAAGCTTGAGAAATCCATGGATTGAAACAAGCATCTCGCAGATGGAATCTTTGTTTCGATGAGAAAGTCAAAGAGTTTGGTTTTTTGAGGATCGAGGATGAGTCCTATGTATATGTTAAGGATAGTGGGAGTATATTTAGCTTTTTGGTATTGTACGTGGATGACATACTACTCATAGGAAATGACATCCCAACCCTGCAGGAGGTTATGTCCTGGCTTGGGAAGTGTTTCGCTGTGAAGGACTTGGAGAATCTGCCTATATCCTAGGGATAAGGATATTGAGAGACAGGAGTAAGAGACTAATTGGACTTAGTCAAAGTACCTACTTGGATAAGGTGCTGAAAAGATTCAGCATGTAGGATTCCAAGAAAGGTGACTTACCAATCCAGAGTAACGCCAAGCTGAGTAAGATTCAGAACCCGAGTACAGAGGCTGAGATAGCTGAGATGAGTCGAGTACCATATCTTTCCACTTTAGGCTCGATCATGCATGCTATGACTTGTACTCGCCCTGATGTGGCCTTTGATTTGAGCATGGTCAACAGATATCAAGGGAATCCTAGCAAGGCTCACTGGATTGCGGTGAAGAATATTCTCAAGTACCTGCGGAGGACTAAGGACTGGGTCCTTACCTTTGGTGGGAGTGATGACTGATGGGTTTTATACAAAAAATCCTATGTGTGCATGCAACCCTAGATTTGGATCTATGTTTTCACTATTAGATATACAACATTATGAACACAAGAGGAACCCTAAAATGCATCTAGGTATTTCGAAATTTAGATAGTAGAATGAATCACATACCTCTTGTTGTTATATTGTAATAACAACTCAAATCTTCAATCTCATTGTCTATGAAAGCAAGTACCACAAGTGTAGTACCTCTAATGGCTCACAAACACCAAAAGCTAATGGAGAGGCAAGAGAGAGAGAGGGGAGAGGCAGGAAATCGGCTCTAGGTCTTCTAGGGATCAAGTGGCCGATTTCCCTTAGCCAAGGGGTCCTTATATAGGGTAGAGATTAGGGTTTCAGTCCTTATCCTTATCTGATTGCTTGCCCACCAAGCAGCCTATAAGATAAGTCTAGAACCTTACGCTTGGACGAATTCTAGGGCCTTATCCCCTTGAATTCGTCCACCCTATCCATAGGGCATCCATTGCCCTAATTTGTAACTATCACATAATTACAATTCAGCCCCTCTAGTTTAATTAATTACTTATGATCACATAATTAATTATTAATTAATTATTGACCAATATTAATTAAACAAATATGATTTCTCCCTTAATATATTATTCTTATAATATATTAATAAATCATAATAACCTCTTTCACTATTATTTCTCTAGTTAAGTTGCTTTGGTGAAGGCAACCCAAAAGGACCATGCATAACCGGGTCAAGTACTTAGCAAATATGGTTACGGGCTTAGACACTAATCCAACAGTCTCCCACTTGGATAAGTCTAGTAACTATAAATGTAAGAATAACTCGATTAGCAATCGTAGCTCTCAAAGACGCTGTTAAACTCTGATCTTATCAGCAACTTGTCCTTTAGATATGGGATCGTACGGTCCTCTGTTTCAGATATCGTGCGGACAATCTCATGGAACATAGTCATACTTATTGTCCAGCAGTTTGTTTCTCGATCTCAGATTCATTTGACATAGCAATTGTTGTTGCAACATTCATGAGTGCTCATTAGTTCTGAGTAGTGGATTCAACCCATGCTCACTTGTATCACTTCATCGAATTTATCTCGAGTGATCGTGAGATTGTAATATCATATAAGTCTTCAAACCAAGAGATATGAGTTTTTGACTATGAGTTGGTTGTACATTAATAGTACGAAAACGCATCAGTAACTTGATGTTATAAAATGTGATGTTATGTATGATTTGATGATTAGTTAGTACAAGCATGTGAGTCGAAGTTTATATGTTCCTTTTAGTCCTTAGAGGATTAAAAGCGATATTTTGGGCCCCTCGATGATTTTGTTTTTACATATGTACCGGGCCCGGTCAGAACTGAATTGATGTGTTCGATTATGTTCTATGTCAAACAAATCAGAAATCGGGAAACAAACTGCCGGACAATAAGTACGACGCTGTTCCATGTATTTGTCCGACTGATATCTTGAACAGAGGATTATATGATCACTTATCTAAAATGGCACAACTTAGTTCCGCGAGACTTTGAAAGAGCTACGATTGCTGGTCGGATCCTGAAGTCGTACTTGCAACTATAGTTATTAGACTTATCCAAGTGGGATACATTTGGATCAGGTGTCTAAGTCCATAACTATATTTGGTATGTACTTGAATCGATTTGGCATGGTCCATTTGGGTTTCATGGCATCGGAACAATTTGGATATACTTTTGTGAGAAGAGGATATTTTTGGTTTATTAATATATTATAAGTTCTAATAATATGAAATCATATTATTTAATTAGTATTGATCAAGAATTAGTTTGGAATTAATTTTGTGATCAAAAGAGACTAATTAAATAAATGGGGATTGATTTGGTAAATTATTCATTCTTAATATAGTGGGCTTATGATCCATAGTTTTTCATGATGGGCTAAACCCATGTGGTTTCCCGTGGATACTCCATGGAGGTTAAAACCCATGGATCACGAGGAATATGGAAAGGCATGAGTTACATGGTGTAACCCTAATGTGCACACTATATAAAGAAGCCTCATCCAAGCAAAATCGGCATTTAAGTGATTCTAGTGAGGGCAAGCCGATTTGGTGCATATCAATCTTCTCTCAAGTTATTCCAAGTTGTTGGTGGTGTTGTGTGAAGCATTTGAGGCATCACATTTGGAGTGTTAGGCGCACAAGGTCTTAAGGAATGCAAGAAACGAGAAAGGTATGTCATTCTACTAGTTTTTATATTACATATACCCCAATCATATGCTAGTTAGGATGAAGCCTTGGAAAATCAAAGTTTACATGTATGATAGAGAAAACATAGACCCAAGGTCTCTAGGGTTGCATATACACCATAGGAGTGTTAGAATGCTCAAAACCCATCAAAAAATAGGTGATCTTAGATAGGTGATGTTAGATTGGTGATAAATTGGTGATAACTGTTGGACTGATTGATGGCAACCCCGTAAAACATTGGCAGTGATGGACTTCATGCCTATAATTGTTGGTGGCCATTGACTTAGTGCCTGTTAGATAAACACTGGCAGCGATGGACTTCGTCCCCATTTGATATAGGATATGATAAGTCAATACGATGTAGGTGATGACCCTTAGGATATAACCCTATGGAAGAATAGATAAGAGAACGGGGATGGGTAACTAGGTTAATGGATTGATAATTAAACATATTAACTATATTATTGTGGGTGTAAAACCCTATGTACTCACCAAGTTTCCCAACCTAACCCAATCAGTTTATTGTATCATAGGAAATTATATATGATGATATATGTATTGAAGGGTTTTGAGCATTCTAACACTCCTAAGGTGTACATGCAACCCTAAATACCTTAGATCTATGTTTTCCCTATTATACATACAAATATCAATATTTCCAAGGTATTGTTTAACTAGCATAATATGAAGAGCATATAATATAAATTCTAGTAGAATTACATACCTCTTTGTTGTAGCTTGATTCCATGGAGCTTAAGAGCCTAGTGCATCAAGTGTGACACCTCAAATGGTTCACACAACATCACCAACATCTTGGAATAACTTGAGAGAAAAGGTTCATGTGCTCAAATTGGTTAGCCCTCAAGTGTACACACACTAGTGCCAATTTCTTGAGTCATGGGGTCCTTATATATAGTGGCTATTAGGGTTACACCATGTAACTCATGTCTTTCCATATTCTTCATGCTCCATGGGTTAAAACCTCCATGAGTATCCATGGGTTACTCCATGAACTATGGATCATAAGCCCACATATATAAGAATGAATGATTTACACAATCAATCCTCATATATTTAATTAGTCTCCTTTTGATCACAATATTAATTCCAAATTATATCTTGATCAATACTAATTAAATAATATGATTTCATATTAATATAATAGAACTTATAATATATTAATAAATCATAATCATCATTTTTGCACAAAAGTCTATCCAAATTGTTCTGATGCCATGCAACTCAAATGAACCATGCCAATCGGGTCAAGTACATATCAATTATAGTTATGGACTTAGACACTAATCCAATAGTCTCCCACTTGGATAAGTCTAAAAACTATTATTGCATATGACTTCAAAACCCGACTAGCAATCGTAGCTCTTAAAAGCTGCTGTCGAACTCTGAACAGATCAATGACGCGTCCATTAGATAAGGGATCATATATTCCTCCATTCTAGATATCATATGGACTGAGACATGGATTTATGATCATTCTCTCTGTCCATTTGTTGTTTCCCAATTTTCGATTTATGACGACCGACTAATTGAACAAATCCAACCAGTCCAAGCACTTCGGGGTGTCATCACTAAATCATCGAGGGGCCCACATATATCTCTTTTATCCCTTTAAGGGTAAAAGAAATGGATAAACTTCGACTCATATGCTTGTTCTACTACTTGTTGAATCATACACAAAGGCACGTTTTATAACATCGAGTTACCAATCCGTCTTCGTACAATCAATGTATAACCAACTCATAGGCAACAACTCATATATCTAGGTTTGAAGAATATAAGACATTATCATCTCATGATCACTCGTGATAAAATCCATGAAGTGAGTCAAATGAGCGTGGGTTTAATCCAATACTCGAAACTTATGAACACTCATGAATGTTGCAGCAACTCTTGCTATGTCTACTACCTTGGACATCTACAAACCAGCTTCATGACAGTCTTGATTCATATCTACTTCCAACATATGACCGACTGTGGATGGTTTGGATAACTTAGTCATTCAGGAAGAACGACCTAGTTATTTTGGAAGTCAAAACATGCAAAGTGAAACACAAGAATAATCGAATCCAATATGGTCTCAGAAATTATGAATATAAATAGAACACCTTTTAGTTATCACAATATTGATTACATATTATCCATTGCATACTGTTTCAAATTATCAACTTTATAATTGAATTAAAACAATAGTTGCCCCACGATCCAAGCATTTACACTATGTTTTCTAAACACTAGTCATGCCATACACCAAGTATGCACACTATGTTTATCCAAATATTAGTTATGCCATACACCAAGTATGCACACTAAGTTTGTCTATTATATTTACTTTGTGAAATAGATCGACTGAACATAATTCCAATGATTCTCATTTCACAATCCCAAATCCTTACTGAAAATGCAAGAATTCCAAATTCCTTCCATTTACCGAAATCTATTAAATTTTAAACTTATATGCATTGACCCTCTTGTAATGATTATGCACAAAGCCACAAAGACTTGTCAACAGACATTACAGAGTATTCCAGTGGAGATCATTCCATGTAAATGAAGTCTCAAATTCAAAGTACATTGCTTTGAAAATCCTTCTTGCATTAAGTTTCCTAATCTTACATAGATTTAATGAATAACTTCCACCTATGGGAACATTTCCATATTCTTATTTTGATTATCACTCCTGAGCATGAGTTGCCTCTTTTCAGAATACGTCAATATGGTCCTTCCAAAATTAACACTATACTTCCAACTGTCCCTGAGCAACCAATCTTTGGTAAACCTTAGATTGTCCTCGACAATTGCTTAATCAAATTAGTCATATCCAGTTCTAGTACTTTTTCCCTCTTAAATTTAGAACAGATGAATATTATATCACATGCAATCGATCTTATATCTGAAGCATATGGGACACGATTCATGATGTCTCGCATAAAGACATGATACTAGACCAGTCTTTTTTCTATAATTTTTCTATTTCTATTTGCCATGTTCTCATAATTTAGATTATGAAAAGGGATGTCATAATCATAATCGAATTTTAGAACGCAAATAATGGACCCATATATGGAATTTCCTTATGTTGAGCCATTCCAACATAAAATTCCTATATATATATATATATATATATATATATATATATATATATATATATATATATATATATATATATCCTTGACTAAAGATGATTAAAACCTCAATCTAAGCTTTTAGAATTAAAAAGAAGTATAATTTTCTCTCCCTTAATTATAGCAAAACAACTTTTTCCTAATTGAAACTTTTGTTTTCTATAATTGACATTGCTAACTTGGAACACTTATCATATTTATCATGCTCCCACTAGCTTTGACATGTACTTAGAAATCAGCTGGACTTCTAGAAATCAATACTTTATTGACTTTCTTACCAAAGTTCATACTTCTGATATGAAATGCTTTGATAAAACTTTATCAAAATCATACACCATTCCTTAGATAGCACACATGTGTATCTAAACAATTTCAGAACTATGAAAAGGGATGTCGTAATCATAGTCTTAATTGTTTAGACCTGTTCCATTCCTCACAAGTCCATGTTAGTGTGTCGGTTAACCACACATGCTCCACTAACGACTTTGAGAATGCAAATATCACAATTGCTATCTACCTAAAATCTACTTAGTGAAAGCGTTTCCTCACCATCATTTTCATGAATCGGAGAGAAACCTTATGACACTTAGATTTTATGGTGTATGTGTTCCTATCCATGTGAATTTGTCAAAACCATAATCACAAGACACGGTTAATGACATATCCAAACTCATATGGATTGAACTTGTGCAATCTTAATTTTTTGCCACCTGGCAGCATAAGGGCCTGCCATTGCTTCCAAGTTGTTATGCAACCAATTAAGAACTCTCAGAACTCATATGCAAAGCCAACTTTCACTAGAATGGGCACAAAAATAGAAATATGTCAACACGATAGGTTATAAACCTCACGTCGTGTGCTAGTGATACACTATAGGTTTTTACTCTTGATTAAATCTTGAAGCTTTTTCAAGATCTTTAAGACTCCCAATGTCCTCTTGACATATAGGAATCTCTTTCCAAATATTCAAGAGATAGCGGATTCTTTATCAAGACAAACACTTCACACAATTGTCCTTAGTTGGTCTTTGTTTTATCCAAAACATCACAAATTACCAATTTCAAATGTACAAGAGTAGGACACTTTTACTCTTACATTTGACAAGTGTTATAAACCTTTCTTTAAGATATGTCACTCAAGTTACAATCTTGGAATATGACTCCAAGAATTAATTTGGAATGAAGTATGACTCACCTTCTTGATTTAACCATTTCAGCAATTCTTGATTCCTCTTCTTAGCCATAGGAATGCACTAAGATGTCCTTAGAGAACCAATTGCGATATGGTTTCTTAATCATTGAGATAATTACAAAACATGATACTAAAGTACTCTCCCATCTTTTCATATTTGAGAAACTTTTATCCTTCTACCTAATTTGATTCTTCTCATTCGTTCTGCCATACATCAAAACTTTTCCAATGTTTCATAATTATACTTAAACTGGTAAGTATAACCATATTTACTAAACTTTAGTAAATCATGACGGATAGCCTTATCGATCTTTTGTGGTGGACTTGACCAGTGCACAAGAATGTGTACTCGATCCCTTAGTCCTTCACTTGACTCACATATAAATGTGAATAAGAAATTAGTCTTAATTTTCCAAAGGTGAAAATTCTCATAAATCATACTATACAACTTGTATGATTCCAAGTTTCTATCCACCTGAAAACTTGGATGATGAGAATCTTTCTTTATTTGGTAAATTTAGACACTACCACAAATGAAAGAATCAAATTCATATTTCCATTATTGCTAGAAATATACAAACATCAATTTTCCATAAGTACCATTGCAAGGACATATTAAATAATTTTTTTTTATTTATTTATCAAATGCAGAAAAACTTTCCTTACAATACAAATTTAAATGGAAACTATGCTATTACATATTTCCTAGCAATCTATCATAACTCTCTAAGTAGTAGCTCAAGAATCCGATCTTCGAACCATGCGATTGAAATCCATCTCCGCGTTCGGATTCAAGATACTCTTTCTTTAAATTCCCTTCCCTTTGCTTGATCCTGCCATACATCAAAATGTATTAAGAATCTTCAAATAGGAACTTAAGAGAGTTAGATAGTGGACTTACCTAAATCAGAGTCAAACTTTTGACTAGACCTTCTCTCAGATCTTTCAGGTAGTTAGGGCAGCTTTGCAACCAATACCCCTTCCTTTGGCAATAAACACATATGGACCCTTTGGGAAAGGTACATGGGACTATCTCAGACTTAGCCATTCTCTTTACCATTTGGTCAACTGAGTTGACTATGGGCGATCCTTTTCCATTGGGAAGAGAAAGCTTTTTTGGATATTCAATGTTACCATTGTCAATGTCCATGGAAGTCTGGGAAGTTGATATTCTTAATCAAATTTGCTCTACCAATGCTCCAAATCATTGCTGATTCAGCAGCACCAAGCAAATAGATAAGATCATTAAGGGTCATGTCATAGTTTTTTACATAGTAGTCCCAAAGGACACTCACTATGAGACTTATCAGGTGATTGAGCAACCAACTTTCTCAAGACTTTGACACCCAACTCTCCCAGCTTGTCAAGATGTGACTTCATCTCCAAGATGTGAGCACACATAGACCTTGCTTGCCATTAGGGCTTGAGTGACCTTGAACTTGTGGGTTAGGGAGAATAATTGGAGGAGGTGGAGGGAGAGAAGAATGATTTCCGGGACATCATCTTTTGGAAAGCTTGTTCCAAGAGTTTTTGGGAAGATCATAGATGTCTAAACCAGACATGTTTTGGGAGATATTCAAGATGGTTGATTTAAAGTCCTTAATATAACACCCAATATGAAATATTAAGGCTAGGACCAAACACAATATTTTATAACTTGGAAGAGGGATGTCATAATCAAAGCTATAGAATATTTGAAGGTAGGCGAATGACGATTTACCAATTTTCACCATGAAAAACAAAATAATTTATTAGGTTTTAATTGGATTTGAAACTCCTAGATCTTTTGAGATACATTGAACTTTTCAACGGCATGTTTCAATCTCGATTGTGCCCTCTCAAATTTTGTGACAGGGATGCCAAGGATTACAAAACAAGGTGTGAATAACCATGCAAATATACTTGGTACCCTTAATATTTATACCCCTCAATCGATGTGTCGGTTAACCACACACGCTCCATCGATACTATGAAAAACATTAAGTTACCCTTTGCCTACCTTGTTAAGTCAAGCTAGTGTGTCGGCTAACCACACGCGCTCCATTAACCCACTTAAGCAAAGTGCAAAGTGTAATTTCGTGGGTTAGCACCAAATTCACATTTTCCTAAAGTAACTAAGATTGGGAATTGATAAACGGTTTAGTTACTTTATATTTATCATTATTACTTTTAATGAAGGGAGAATTCTAGTCCTTGTCCTACCCGTTTAGCTAACGACCCTCCATCAGTCAAGGAAGCGGTGGGTGAGAGTGGACACCCATTAAACTGCCATTTTATAGACAGTAACCTTATACCCCCTTATAGACCGGCTCCGTGAATGAGGACTACTAACGGTAAGACTGACTTGCTCTTATATATATATATATATATATATATATATATATATATATATATATATAATTATTATTAACTTATAATACTATAAAATATAAGGGTTGAATTTTAACTTTTAAAATTCTAAGGGCTTAACTTGGAATTAAAGTATTCATGAGGGGAAACTTTACAAATTCCAAAACTTGAGGGAAAGTTTTGAACTATTCAAAAAAATTTCAATTCCATAACTTATGTGTTTAAAGTAGTTTTAATAAAAAAAACTCTTCAAGTTCCATAACTTGAGGACAAGTTATGGAAAACTTTAAAACATTTAAAAATGAGACTCTCCATTTTTCATAACTTATGGAAATCTTATGAGTTTTAATAATCATAAATGTGACTTTTCATATAACTTGAGGACAAGTTACAAAAACACATATTATGAACAACTTTTAGATTAATTTGGATTGAAAACATATTATCACATAACTTTTCTATTAATCTAAATCAACTCATAAGAACAAGATAATTCAAATCAAACACTTTTTCATGTAATTAGCCTAACCATTAAACTAATACAAAACATGAATCTATTGACAATTATCTATAAAATTGGATTAGCATGAACATTATCACATCAAAAACAAGTTTAAAAGTTCAAAAACAGCTTAGGGTAATGTTCCTAGTCCAATTCCAGCCAAAAAACTCAAAAATATGTTGTCTGGGGCTCCTACTCGCCGAGTGTATGAACCTACTCGACGAGTAGGATGATTTTATTCATGGAATTGGCGAGTCCATCAGTGGACTCGGCGAGTCCAGTGCCCAGACAGCCAGAAAATCGATTTTTTTCAACTTTTTCAACAATTTGCATCAAGTATAATTGAAAACAAGTCTAGGCTCTGATACCACTGAAGGGTTTTGAGCATTCTAACACTCCTAAGGTGTACATGCAACCATAAATACCTTGGATCTATGTTTTCTCTATTATACATGCAAATATCAATTTTTCCAAGATATTGTTCTAACTAGCATAATATGAAGAACATATAATATAAATTCTAGTAGAATTACATACCTCTTTGTTGTAGCTTGATTCCATGGAGCTTAAGAGCCTAGTGCCTCAAGTGTGACACCTCAAATGGTTCACACAACATCACCAACATCTTGGAATAACTTGAGAGAAAAGGTTCCTATGCTCAAATTGGCTATCCCTCATGTGTACATACACTAGTGCCAATTTCTTGAGCCATAGGGTCCTTATATATGGTTGCTATTAGGGTTACACCATGTAACTCATGTCTTTCCATATTCTTCATGGGTTAAAACCTCCATGGAGTATACATGGGTTACTCCATGGGTTTAGCCCAACATGAAGAACTATGGATCATAAGCCCACATATATAAGAATGAATGATTTACACAATCAATCCCCATATATTTAGTTAGTCTCCTTTTGATCACAATATTAATTCCAAATTAGTTCTTGATCAATACTAATTAAATAATATGATTTCATATCAAAATATTAGAACTTATAATATATTAACAAATCATAATCATCCTTTTCTCACAAAAGTCTATCCAAATTGTTCTGATGCCATGCAACCCAAATGGACCATGCCAATCGGGTCAAGTACATACCAATTATAGTTATGGACTTAGACACTAATCCAACATGTATATGCTGAGAGATTCAAGGAGATGTAGACTATTAGTGTAAAGAAATAGTGTAAGTCTTCGTTTATGCTTATGTTTCTTTTATTAACGATGACATCCCGAGTTTTATAAATAAAATACATTTCTTGGAAATGTCTTGATGATATTATTATTATGTTTTTTTGTACAATTTCCGCAAAGTAAATCTTTTTAAAATGATACTCTGATTTATTAAGCATAAACAAAATCGGTCTTTTTTTGCCGTAAAAATGGGGATGTCATAGTTGGTATCAGAGCACTAATTTAAGCAAACAAGGAATATTATAGGATTTTTATGTTGGGTTTTATTAAAAACTTAGTTTCAAAAACTACAAATAATTGCAAACGGAAGACTTGAGTTTTATAAAATTACATAAACATTTTATCACCCACGAAGGATCATCTTGCAAGTATTAGAAAGATTTAAAACACAACCATAGAAGGAAGAAGTGGTAACAACCTTTGAAGCACTTTGAGTCCTCTAGGGTAGGATTGGAAGTTGATGGAGTGAGGATGAACCCTTGAGACACCAACAATGTACAAAATAGATGTAATGCTAGCTACAACTCTTAAGCTTTAAGTAAAAAAAGATTATGACTTAAAGAGAGGATGTAAGCAACAAATATCTTAAAGATACAAGACTTGAGAGAATATGGAAAGGGAGAAAAGAGCTCTCGGCCAAGCAAGAGGGAGTGAAAAAAATGAAAGCATTCACCTCTTACTTATAATAGAATTATGGTCCAAGAGTCCTTAACCATTAAGTACTTTAGACAACTTTGTCCCCTATGTCATGAACATGTCTCCCTAGGTTTGATTTTTTTTCATTAAACCAATGCAAAGGCCATACTTCTTGTCCTTTCTCTTCATCTCATGTTTTTTCAAGAAGAAAAGACAAGTTAAGAGTTTATATGCTATAAACTCAAAGTTTATAAGATATAAACTTTGTCTTTTGCTAAAAGACAAAAGGCTTACTAGGTCCAAAAAGATGTACATGACATATTATATTCATACCATATGAAATAATGTGTTACTTGTATTGTAAAATAATTATTTCCTTGAAATAAATATTTTCTCAATTCTAAGAGTTTATGAATATTTATTAAAATCAATTTCTAATAAATAATCATTTGTATCAAGTTGTTGTAGTGTGACCCTTATGATCATATGTTATTTAGTAGGATCATTTTAATATGACTCTTGAGCATACTGATCTTTCGTTCTAAACTTAAACTTAGAATGTTAAGCGATGATTATGAGATGAGTGTCTACCATATTTAGGAAGTATGCCTGAATAGACGCTAGCACTAGCTTATTCTAGAAAAGATGCCTAAAATTGCTTTTATGTGCTAATTGATTTATATGATGCACTTAGATGCTTTAGGATGTTCGGATCTATAGTCTATTGCCACCCAGATCTAGAAATTCACGTGTTCAAATTTCTAAACGTATAAGTGCGGTATTAGAACTAGCATATAATATTTCAGAGTCATAAGCAGGATTATATGTCAATCGTCTATAGAATATCTCTATCTATATTCTCGTCACTATATACTGAACGTCTGCTTTGGTGTATAGAATGTCATGGTTAGAACATGTAGTAGATTAGGAAACCTCAATGGTGACCAGCACCCTAAGCCATGCGTGATTGAGCGTGCACTAGAAGTAGCAGCTGCACCTGAGCCAATCACGATGGTCGAAGTTCAGGAGATGATGCAGATGATGTTAGACCATAAGATGGAGGAGACAAGGCGTCTACTTTGGGAGAATGGGAGAGAACCTACTACACTCGTTGTGCAAAGAGGGTTGGAAGAGGAACAGTCAGAAGAGGGGAACTTTAGTAGGACAATCAGTCGTGTGGAACCTCGTGTGGTTAAAAAGAACCAACCAAATGAAGGAGATGATGGACGTGGTTGCAAGTAAAAGGATTTCATAGAATCCATGCCACCAAGTCTTTCTGGAAGCCCAACACCGGTGGAAATCATGGATGGGATCTATGAGATGGAGATGATGTTTGAAAGTTGCGACTGCAACAACAAGCAGAAGACCATTCTCGCGGTTACACAGTTGAAGAATGGGGTATTAAGTTGGTGAAAGCTAATAGCTGATACCATGCCCAAAGGAGAAGCTAGTAAGAAGTATTGGGAAGACTTTTTGGTGCAACTGAAAATACAGTACTGCTCTAAGACGAATCTTCTAGAGATCAACAACGAGTTCTAGAATCTGAAGAAGGGAAGGATGAGTATCAGTGAGTATGCTGCAAGTTTTATAGAGAAAATGAAGCTTGTTACTTATTTTGTTCTAACTAAACTCTCCAAGGTCAACAAGCTTGCTACTGGATTGCCAGAAAATTTTGGTCTAATGGTAAAAATATAAAGGACTCTAAAGGAGGCTATCTGGTCAGCACGATAAGTGAAGACCCAGATTAGGGACAAGGGTCTGGAGAAAGATGAGAAAGGAGAGAAAAGGAAGATCGAAGGGTCTTCGAAGTCTGATAAGAATGGGAAGATTTTTGAAAACAGAACCCAATGATAATAAGTATGGATATAACAGTGACGACACGTGGTGTGAAAAGTATAAGAAGAAGCACTTAGGAAGATACGAGGGAGACGTGATTTGCTACAAACACAGAAGAACGGGTCATTATTCCAGAGAATGAAAATTTGATGACAAGAAGTGTTACGAATGTGGAGATGGTAGGTATATTACAAGTAATTTCCCAAATAAGAATGAAGCAGCAACGTAGAACGTGCCACCAAAGCCGAAGGCACGGTCATATCATATGATCCTCGACGAAGCAGCAATCGGTCGAGAATAGAGAAGCGTCTTATCTATAGTTTGGAATATGAAGAAGATAGATGATTTGTATTAGGTTATGTAATAGGTTATGTAATAGGCATAAATAAATCTCATAGTCATTTAAAAGGCAATATAATTTCCTAAATTTTGTTATACATTGAATTTTTGTGTGGTTTGTGAGAACAAGATCTTTGCGCAGGGACAAGGTTTGAGAACTCAAACCTTGAGTGAATGCTTGAGATCAATGTCTGCTTGCAAATAGATGTTCAAGTCAACGCTGGAAAGACCAGTCAAGTCTTAGACAATTAGTTCAACAAATGATCAAGACATTAAGTAAGAATAAGTAGATAATCCAATTGATGATCCTAAGCCTTTAGAGCCAAATGATGAAGAAAATGAAAATGATAAGAAATTCAAAAGCTCCACCTCAGACACAAGATCCTTAGATGAGAACATTGCAGTTCCTTTTGCTATGTTGGAACTTCAAGACAACATTGCCTCAGCTAACTCCAAATTCAATTCACTTAATAAGAAAGTAGCAGGCCTTGATACTAAGCTTGATAAAAAATTCATAGGTCTATACTCTAAGCTCGAGCTCAACCTTAAATCTCTTTTCGAGATGCAAGTTGTTGCTCCCTCGAAACTTGACCGAGCCAATCAGTTAGACCAACTCATTTCACTTCGACTCAAACGCACTATCAAAGAAGTTGAGAAAAAAATACAATGACAGTCTCGATCATCACATCTCCACCACCACCATCATGCTTAAAATCCATGACGATATGATTACTGCTACCAGTGAACTTATCAAGTAGACTCATGTTCATCATGAGAAACAGATTCAAAGGCTTGAGAAAGAGATCTGTCAAAAAGATGCCATGAACATGGTCATGCAAGAGGTGCTCATCAAGATCATTCGTTCAACTTGGAATATTGTGGATGTTCCGAACAACAAATTCGATGAGATGCTTATTATTCTTTATGAAACATTTACCCACCTCAAAGCTCAAGCTCCTACAACCGAGGCATACGACGCACTTACCAAGCAGCTCAATACAAGTTTTCAACGAGTCTTCGAACGATTGGAGGAACTCAAGTTGGAGTCTGTACTTGCATCGGAGGCAGGACCATCCCATGCAAGATATGAAATTCTAGAGGTAAAAACTATTGAACCTCTTGAAATAGAAGATAAAGAAGATGAAGATTTGATTGAAGATGTAATTTTAGGACTTCAAGCCATCAGGGAACAACCTGTTAAAGTTCTTTCGGAAGCGGAGAGGATGAAATGGTCCTCGGTTTCTTGGCCATCATCTTTAGCAGAAGTGTTCAAACGGAGTTAATACATGGCTAATCTCAAAACCAAGCTGAAGATAGACGCCTTCCGAGCCACTTAGTCTATGCTTCCTCCAATTCCTGCTCCGAGGATCACTCAAATTGATGAAGGTTCTCCCACTCGGAAATAGGATGATATCCCTGAAGAGCCTCGAATTCCTCCTCCATCTAAAACAAAGAATTTACCATCACAATCACAAATGCAGACTATACTTTCGACTTTTCTACCATGACCTCGACTGTCTCATGTACAGTTTGAAATATATATATGGTGTTTGGTTTTTCTACAGTACTGGTTTTCTTTTACAGATGAGACCAAGTTTGAAATATTCTTTTTTAATATATTTTTGAAAAATATTTTGTTTATTTAACAACTCCTAAATATATATATATATATATATATATATATATATATATATATATGAATTTTTAGAGTATTGGGTGTCGGCAATAAGATGCAATACCAAGTTGTGTCACCTCCAATCGTTCGAAGACTCGTTGAAACCTCGACTGTCTTTGTAAAAGAAATAGGATGATATCCCTGAAGAGCCTATAAAAAAGAATATTTCAAACTTGGTCTCATCTGTTATTCTAGCAACCTCGACTGTCTCATGTATAGATAATATATTTCTTGAAACAAAGAATTTACCATCACAATCACAAATGCAGACTTTACTTTGGTTATTCCAAATAACATTCTTATCATTGTTGCTCACCTTTGAGATCGCCAATCCAATCATTCAAGCACCGGAGCCTACAACTCAACTATCTGCTTCTTGAGGAACTAAATCGATGAATTATGTCGATCAGATGTAGAGTTTGCTCATCTCTTTGGAAAAGAAAAACTCTTAGCCAAAATCACTACCGAACTGTCTAAAGCTCAGATTTTAGATGAAGGACCCATCAAAGAACCAAAACTTGGTTACATCTACCTCAAGAAAAGAACCAATCAAAAGGAATTTTTCCGAGTGCTATACAACATCTCGTTCCTACGAAGATCATTCAAAAGTTCATCTCTAATGCGGCCAAGAGTGATTCTTCGAAACATGTGAAAAAAAGATTTATTGAGCATCTCAGATAGTACATCGAGGCTAGCTCCAAAGTGCTTATCTATTTGTGTTTGATGAAGCGAAGTGATGAGTCAAGTGATTGCTAAGGTTACTTAGGGGGAGACTGTCGATACATGAAAAGTGATCCCTTAGCAATCCTAAGTGAAGCCAATTCTGAAGAAAGAAAAGTTCCAAGATGATACCAGTTTCGAAGTGAAGATCTGTCCGAGACACGTCCTTTTGTAACTTGCTATTTGAGTCTGTATAGTGCATTAAATGATCCTACTACTACATTGTCTTTTAATAGTTTTTTTATTATACAATACATGTGACAAGATCAACAAATGCGACTTTGACCGTCTATTGATCTTCAGTTGTCTTCTAGCACATGCACTTTATGGGATTTGTCTTATTTGTGTCTATTTAAGGAGATGTAAGTTTGATTGTTTACACACATACGAGTGCAACATTATTTATCATATCAATACCAATAATCATTCAGTCAAATCACTATCTCTTACATTCTTATTGTTCTTGAATCACTTTACATTGTTCATACTTGTTCATCATTTATATCTTGAATACTTTGTTGATTATCTCGAGACAAGACTGGTTTACCATACTTGACTAGATTTTCATTAGCATCACACATTGATCTTAAGTTAATTCAAGGTTTGAGTTTTCAAACCTTATCTGCGCAGATCGTTTCTTACTTTCACAGTTGGATTATTATGTTTATAAACACAAGGTAAGGAACCCAACCAAAATATGAGCTCAAGTGTTGCCTCACTTTCTATTACACCCTTTTTCCCATCAAACTCATGTGTAGTCTCAAACTTGCTACTACACCGTTTAACTCATCAAACTATGTACCAGGGAATCATCACACTAGATCATACGTGGAGAAACTAACCCACATGTACCTAAATCCCGCCAGGGGAAATAAATAAAAAAAACCCTTAAATAGGGTCACGACAAACATCTTATAATTAGGTCAAAAAAATATTTTCTGAGTGCTCAAATCATTATGATTACACATGTCTAAGTCTCATCCTAAGTAGATGCCCGTGATTTCAAGACTTTAATCGAAAAAACAGTTATTTATCTTTGTTTTTCAAACTCAATAAAAAAATCCAAAGTATTTTTCACCATTTCATAGCTCAATCAAAAAATCCAAAGTATTTTTCTACAATGTTGTATATAAGATTGAAGTTTATTATAACCAAAACAAAACTTTTGGATCCAAATTTCTACAACAATTTCACATTTGAATGTTTGGGTAATCTAAAAGTGGTAATTTTCAATAAACCACTTTCTGATTGTGCTTACGGGGTTGTCACATTAGGTTATGTAAAAATTAGAACATGTTTAGTTTAATGTTAAAATTGAAATAGTTATCTTATATTTTCAAACAAAACTATTTAATATTGTATGAGCTAGATGTTATATAGATATTTATAATCGGTTTGACACATATTTTTTTTTTCATTTTGGCTATTTGATAAAGTAAGATGTAGTTATATTTAGTTACCAATTTTTTAGTATTTGCATGGAATTTAGAGATCTAAATTTAGTTGATTTTTTTGTTATAATCTTGAATCATATTTTTGGGTTACTTAAGGAGTATCTAAACCTGTTAACATAGTTTGGGATCAAATATTCTTGTTAAACAATATTGTAATATAAATATTATATTCATTTCAAAGGTTACAAACATGTAACTTTGAGACGCCAAATTTATGGTGTTTTAATGGGATATCTAACTAATTCATCTTTTTTTATGGGTTATCAATCTGTCATGCATTTTTTCAGTGTATTATTAGTCGTTGGTTTCATGGTTGATAGCTGGTCTAAGACATAAGAATCGGGTTCATACATTTGTACATACTTACACTTTCAAATCCTATTTTAAGGGATAAAATTATTTTATTTCTTATTGTTGTTAATTCACTTTATATGTAAATGAAGAGATTCTAATGAGAAAGCATTAGTTATGGAAACCTCACCGCATGCCCTAGCCCCTAAAATATGAAAGAACTTTTGGTCCACCCTTCAAACCCAATATTCTTCATCAGAGGGCTCAAATTTGAAATTTGATCTTTAAGATTATTCGGTTTTAGTACAAATTTTGTGAACTTGAATATTTTTCTCAAAACACTTGCTACATTAGGAAATGAATTTAAGTTATTAAGTGTTTATTGTTGGTTGTTGAACTTTTGGCCGAACCTGCCAAATCTAGAACTTTAATTTATTGAGAACTCTATTTTGTAACTTCAAAAACCATTTTGCCATAATATTATTTTCTTTTTACAATGTGTGTTTATACAATTGTGTTTACATATATTCTGCGTCAGATCCGGATTTATGACATCAAATTTCCCAACCCTCTGAACAAACATATAAGCGAAGTGGATAGAAATGGTTAGGGTTTTATATTGAGAGAAAATTACAAAGAAAAAGAAATAAACACTATAAATAGAAAAGTTGTTTGGAATTAACCTAACCAAAATGCTAAAATAAAATCTCAATATTTTATTACGATAACATCATCCTCAAACTCACAAGGTGACAATAATATACAAAAGTTTGTTTTATAAGAAACGAAAAAAAAAATCGGTTAAAAAAATAAGAAACGAAAATAAGATAACAGATGTGTCTTAAGTCCCGTTTGATCGTTTCTGAATGAGAAAGTGCTGACTGAGAAAGATCTGTCTGAGTAATAAATTATGGCCGAGTAAGAAACTATGCTGTTTGATTGTACATCTGACTGAATTTGCTGAATGATGCAAAATGACTATTTTACCCCGATGCTTAAGAATCTTTTTATTAAATATACTATTAATAAAAAAAATTAAAATTATTTAATACATGTAATATTAATTTAAAATATACTATTAATCAAAATTTTATGAAACTTGATAAAAATATAAATTTTATACAAAAATTTATTAAACTTGATAGAAATATAAATTATATGCCAAAGTGTGATATAACATTAAAATTATTCACCCAACCGAATTATGCAATTATGCATGTGAGACCTTCACCTTTAAGCATCAAATCAAAAGCCTTAATGATCTTACAAAATGGCAATTCATATGTTATGAATTTTTCCAACTCAAGTTCCTACACAAAATCAACTCAAGTAATAAGATTAAAAAAGACACTTTGTGTTACCACAAAATCAACTTAAACTCTATCACTCCAAATTTTGTTTCTTGTTGAAAACAATATATATATATATATATATATATATATATATATATATATATATATATATATATATATATATATATATATATATATATATTAGATTTATCAAACATATCTATCAGATTCATTAAACATATATATCAAATTCACCAATATATATCAGATTCATTGATCAAAAAAGATTTTGCACAACATTTTTCTATAAAAAAAGTTTTGCATGACATTTTTCATTCAAATTTTTTTTTGCCCATCAAATTTATCTTTTAACTTCAGAAACAGCAAAGGACAAGCAGAACAAAAAAACCAGAACTTCAACATTAAAAAATCAGAACTTGAACAACAACAAAATTGGAACTTGAACGAGAATAAAATCGGAACTTGAGTAGAAAAATAGTCGAATTGAACAGCAAAAATGGGAGCTTCAAGCAGAAAAAAAACGCAATTGAGAAGAGAGGGAACAAATTGAACAACAGAAATAGGAACTTCAAGAAGAAAAAACGCAATTAAGAAGAGAGAGAATCACACTAGATGAGAAGAAGCAGCAAACTCGACAATCTGTAGAGTTGTAGAGGCCCAAATCATCGGTCGATGGGGAGCACAGCTTCGTCGATCGCTTGAAAGAGAGAAAAACGAGATGAGCCGCTGAAATATGGAACGTATTAGGGCAAGGGTTCTTTTGGAAATTATCTCTTCCTTTCTTAGTCAGCGGATATCCAAAGTCTTTCCTACTCAGTTCTATCTTACCGAGTCAGACATCTCATATATGCTTATCAAACAAGTTCAGCTGACCGAGTCAGCAAAAAACGTCTGACTCGACTTGGTCAGACATATATCAAACGGGGCCTTAGTAAGCACATAGTCGAGTCTATAGTTATATAAAAGATGTTCATGGCAAACCTAAATTTAAAATTTGATTTATAAAATATACCATAAATTATAGCGGACACTTGTTGTATATAGTAACATAAAAAGAAAAAAATAATAGTACAATATTTTGATCTTTCACATTTGTCGATCATAATCTATTATTAATCTTTAAAACTTATAAAAAAGATTAAAGAGTATATATTTAGGAGTTGTTAAATAAACAAAATATTTCTTCAAAAATATATTAAAAAAGAATATTTCAAACTTGGTCTCATCTATAAAAGAAAACTAGTGCCGTAGAAAAACCAAACACCATATAATATATATATATATATATATATATATATATATATATATATATATATATATATATATATATAGAGAGAGAGAGAGAGAGAGAGAGAGAGAGAGAGAGAGAGGGGTGGGTTCAGTTGAGAAAATAAAAAAGGTTGAGAATGAGAGAATCATTCTCAGCCACTCATTTAATCTAAGCATAAAAGACACGGTGACATACTTGTAAATATCGTAATAACCTTCAATCTCAAATACGTAACTATAGAGAATTCGATAATTGTTCGTTCATCATCAAAAATTTTCCTCCAACCTTCAATAATCATCCAGATTTCTTCAACTAAACCGGAATTTCTTCGCTGTTCATGAAATTGGAATCGGAGTTCTGGACTCGCAGTCACAGTCGACATTGAGGGACTTAGAATCGGTAATCACAGGTTCCCAATCGGATTTTCGGAAAATCAAAATCAAATTGAGAAATCGATCAGAGATAGAATGTCGCATCTGAAGTCGAAATCGAAAGTATATGATGATTTGGAATTGATAACTTGATGTTTTTAACATTTTTAAAATAGTTAACTTGTTTGTACTCCAACTGTTTGATGAAATGCATAAACTAAATTACCACGTTATATTCACATATGAATATGTTTTCTCACCTGAATCAGTATATGATTATTAAAAACACAAAACAAATATGCAAGTCTGTATGTTATTCATATGTGAATAACATATAAAAATTATATATATTTGTCAAAATACCTTCAATATTCATAAGTGAATATACCTTGTAATATTCATATATAAATATACTGTATAATATTCATAAGTGAATATATCATCTAATATTCACAAGTGAATATACTCTGTAATATTCACATGTGATATACCATATAATACATGTAATATTCACATATGAAATATCATTTAATACTCATAAGTGAATATATCATCTAATATTCACAAGTGAATATACTATGTTAATATTCACAAGTGAATTCATCGTCTAATCTTAAAATATGAATATACTATGTTTATTATCTGTTATATTCATATATGAACGATACTTAAATTGTAAAAAAAAAAAATCATACTTTTTATTCATAAGTGAATAACGAATGTACTGTAATAAAACCTGATGTATTGTTATTCATTTATGAATAACGATAGCTGAAAATATAAAAAAAAAAAATTTTTTATTTTATCTTAAAACTATATCAATATGGATGTCTATTTGTAGAGAATAAAAAATCATCAATTTTGGTATATTTAAAATCATTTTTTGATAAAAATAGCATACAAAATTAAAAAAAAAAACGAAAAAACTATGTTTTTGTATATATTAAGATAATGATTAGCATAGTTTAAGGAAATATGTTATGTTGGAAAACACATGTGCATTCGTTTCCTATTTCCGTCGGTACGTTGGAGGCTTTTGCGACAAAAATAAATGATTGGCTGAGAATGATTCCTCCATTCTCAACCTTTTTTTTTCTCAATTGAACCCTCCCCTATATATATATATATATATATATATATATATATATATATATATATATATATATATATATATATATATATATATATATATATATGAATTTTTAGAGTATTGGGTGTGGGCAATAAGATGCAATACCAAGTTGTGTCACCTCACATGCTACATAAACATATGGTGTTATAACACCAAGTAGGGAAATGGCAACAAGATGTAACACCAACTTTTTAAGAATAAATATTTTTTTTTATTTTTTTTCGAAATTGATTTTTTTCTTTTTACTTTTTCGGGTTTTTTTTTTTGTTTTTTGTGTTTTTTTAATCACTAACATAAATATATTTTTATAAAACATAAAATTTTAAAAGAAAAAAAAAACATAATATTTAAAATCTAAAATTACGATTACAATTAAAAAAACATAATTTTAAACCTAAAATCATAACTAAAATACCTTTCAAATTACTCCTAAAATCCTAATTGACCTAAATATTGCTTCCTAATTTGTTCCTTCATCGCTTGTAGCATCGCTAGATCAGCAGACGCTAAACCGTCATCGCTCGTCCAAAGAATTGATAACTGATGTGTCATTAATTCCCTCTCTTTTTGCGTCAGCTTCTTCCGTGCCTGCCTTTCTAGAAACTCCAAATGACGACGTTTCAACTCATTTTTTTTCTTTTGTTAATAAACTGTGCTCGTCGAATTTTGCTCTCATTTCCGCCGCATCTTTTGCTTTCGCCTCAACCTCATTTGCATGCCTTGCAGCGCTGCTCGCTTTGTTGCATCCGGGCGGTCGTCGTGGTGGGGATATCTCCTCGATATCATCCGGGATCTCATCGGTGTCAGCGTTTAGGTTGATGTGAGTCTGTGCGTCCGACACGTCTACTGAGCTCGAATTGCGAGACCTTTTGGATTGAACCTCCGACGATGTAGGCATTTTATACCGCCTTTGATTCACTCGCAACAACTCCCATGATTTTTCAAAGTCGAAAACATGTCCCATTTCGACCCGATATTGTTCCTTAACAGATTTGAACAAATCAAAGTCGTTGGTTCCGCTTTGCTGTTGCGCCTTAAGTAGGTTGTAAATACCGTTGAATTTGCTGCATTGCTTAGTTATTTGACCCTATTTGCTGCTCAACATGTCATTGTTGCGATACATATTTTTCTTTAAAATAGCGTGAAAATTGTCGAGCACCACCCGTAATAAACTCCTTTTTTCATTCCATTTCCGCGGAGTTCGTCTTTTGAAGTAGCATACCAAGCCGTCGTCAAAGCATATTCCTCATCCGGTGTCCACCATTGTGGAACATCTGCATTTTCTATTGCAACCGCTATCGATTTCCCTTTCCCTCTCTTACTAGCTCCCGCTTCTACTTGAACTGATGGTTGTTTTGTAGGCGATGGTTGGTTGATGGTAGATGATGGTTGGTTGTTTGTTTGTTGCATCGAAGCAAAAGTAGGGAAAAGATTTTGTTGTAAATTTTGGTTTTAACCAAATAAATTTTGTTGAAGGTAAGGTGAATTGGGAAATTGCAGTGGCAGTAAAGCGGGATTGAAAGCAGCGTCTTGGTATGGTATTTGTGGTGAGCTTTGAGACGATAAAAGGTTGAAATAATTTTCATAACCTGCGAATCCGAGAGGTGAAGTTGTGTTTGGGTTTGATGATGGAGGGGGGGTGTTTGGATTTTGCTCCATTTTTTAAAAATTTTAAAGAAAATATGTGTATAAGATATAGAGAGAATGAGAGAAAGGTTTAAAAAAATGGTTTAAAAGTAGTATTTATGAGGATAAAAGGTAATTTTTTTTTTAATTTTGACCATTTGCATTCGGTTGAGTGAAGAAACATTCAAATTTTAATACGTTGCAATCCGTCGTAACGCCCACGAGTTTCGCCATAACGAGCTTCAACGAGTGGGGGGGGGGGGTGTTCCCCGCGTCGTGACATCGTTTCCCTCTTCCACCTCAGCTCTGTTGCTTCTCGTTCTGGCCCATATCGCGTCGTCTTAGTGCCTTCATCTTTAAAATTCGAACTGCCACCTTCTGGATGCCACTAATTCTTTGGTCAAAGTTTTGGACTATTGTTGTCTCCCAACTCCTCATTGCCACTCACATCAGATATCATCTCCACCATTGGTCGGCGGCGTTGCAACTAAGACTAAACAGAGTGGATGCTCACTACTGGCTCACTAATTTCGCTGAGAGGACGAGAACATCGCCCCCTAGCGCTCGCTAGGGGGCTCACTAAGTTTCCTTGCTAACTCATTGGCGAGACGAGAGAGAAACGAACGGAAGACTGTGATTGGTGGAGGAATGAAAAATTTTTTACATCTAGATTAAGTGATTCTTCATCTATTCGATGAAGAAAGAAACGGATGGAAGTAAGATAGGTGATGCACCTTCGGTGCCTAAGTGGTTCGAAGAAGGAAGAAATCGACCTCAGCAGCGGGTGGCTCGGTGGTGGCAATCGATCGCAAAGAGGAGCAATACAAGCTTGTTGCCTCTTATAGACTAAACACACTACCTCCGGTGAGGTGATTTTGGCAAAATCAAAGAAGGAAGGGGGCACAAACACAACAAGGGCTACTCAGGTAGCGATATGCGAAGGAGAGGGAAGGAAAGCAGGTCTGAGGGAAGAAAAAAAAAGCAGTGATGTGTATTTTAGGTTTTGACAAAGATTTGCATACCTCCATAAAGATTGAGGGTTGAGAGCTTGAGATGCAGTGTATTCTAGAAGCCATCTACAAAACATGGAACTGTCGTTGACGCTTCGATTTTACTCTCTTCAATGTCATCTTAATTTCTTTTTGCGATTTCCAATGCTTAAGATAAAAAAACAAATTAAAGTGATATTATTGAAAATAATTTATGTTACTCTCTCAAGTTATTATCTCTTTAAAAAAATGTGTTTCTATAGTTAATTAAGGGTTATATTTGAAAATTTTGAAAAAAAACTCCTAAAAAGTTACTCTATGTAATTTTTTAAAAAAGCAAGCTTATAAGTTATTTTTTATTTTGCCAAACATGACAACTTAAAAAAGTTCGACAAATAAGCTAAGCTTATCATCTAGTTGTGGCACGCCAAACACAGCCTTAGTTGTGTAATGAAAATATAGATAAATATTTTCAAATATTAAAATACACATATTTTTCCACCATAGAAATAAATTCTCCTTTTTAAAATTTGGGTTCGTCCGTTGTTCTATTAACTTTCTTTAGATTTTAAGCTTGTTATAATTTAAACCATATTAACTTTGTTATGTGGTTTCCTTTCGAAGTTTTGGTTCCGGTGCCCTTACTTTTAGTTTTTGTGTTCCATCCCTATTTGTCATGTTCGTAATATGCAACATGCCATTTTACAACCGGATAATATTTTACACAAAATCGAAGTACTCCCAAATAATCCAGTTCTTGCGTGCATGACGATATTTTGAATACATGATCGGTTTGTGACTTATGAGGACCTCAACCCGATAGAAGGTTCAGGTTGAGAACCCAAAAACCGTTTTGATCTAATGTTATATTCACCAAAAAAACAAAAATGTGTAAAATAAAATACATACTATCGAAAAGTTATCAGAAAAACCGATAAATATGACGAGAATAATAATATGAAAATGAATAACACAAACAACAACAATTGATGACCTGAAAATGGAAGCCGAGAACGTAGAATATAATATTAGAAAACATAATTTTAGGGTGTGTTTGAAACCAAATAACATTGATAACCCTATTTATATTCAACTAAGGATGAGGAAATCATAAAAAGAAAAAACTACATATATTTTCTAAGCAAAACAACTAAAATCCGGACAAAGCCCAGAACACTTCCAATTTCTGTAAATCGGTTGTTGACCCGGTCGATACCTTTATTGCTTCACAATTCACAAATCGCCTTGCACTGGTCTAATATGATGGTTGAACCTAGGGATGAGATTTAGAACCGGAAAACCGGATCGGAACCGAAATCGGACCGGAACCGGAACCGTTAGAACCGGAATATGTAGAACTGGGTCCGGTTTCGAGTTTAAAAATTGGCTTTATCCGGGTTTAGATCCATCGGGTCCGGGTAATCCGGGTCTAAAAACCGGAACCGATTTTTGGAACCGGAACCACTTTTAGGGCCGGAACCGGTTTTTGTGAAACGTTTAAAAGATGCATATCTTATTCGTTTCAACTCCAATTGACATACGGTTTTTTGCAACATGTAGTTTAGAGTTTGTACATGATTTTAGACTATAAATTTGTCATTTGTAGTTTTATATTCATTGACTTACAGTCCTCCAAAGTCGAGATATCAAAGCTGGAAGTTTTTAGTTTTTCAGTTTTTTTATATTCGATGAAAGTTTTAAAACATGCATATCTAATTCGTTTGAAGTCGGATTGACATGTGGTTTTTTCCAACTTCTTATTTTCAGTTTTTACGTGAGTTTAGACTATAATTTTGTCATTTTTGGTTTAACATTCAATGGTTTACAGTCCTCCGAAGTCGGGATATCAAAACTGAAAATTTTCAATTTTTCAGCTATTTGTTTTTGTACTTTGTATTATGTGAAAATATTAACACAAGCATATCTTATTCGTTTAAAGTCGGATAGACATGCAGGTTTTTCTAGAGTGTATTTTAGAGTTTGTACATGATTTTAGACTATATTTTTGTTAATTTTGGTTTTGGTATTCAATGAGTTACAGTCCCCCAAAGTCGGGATATCAATATGAAAATTTTCAAAGTTCAACCCACTAAGTAGTAAGTAATTACCAAAAAATTCCGGTTTTTCCGGTTCTAAACCCACTTTATCCAGTTCCAACCTACCCACTTTGATTTTTCCGGGTTTTCCGGTTCTAGACCCACTTTACCCAGAACCATACCCGGAACCGAACCGGAACCGGTTCCTATATACCGGTCCGGTTTCCGGTTCTATAAAATCTCATTAACCGGTTCCGGGTTTTCAGGGTCCGGGTCCATCCGGTCCGGGTTTGGACCCACTTTCATCCCTAGTTGAACCAGTCCAAACATGTCATGATGTGAACCTTTGCCTAGATTCGGAGGTTGGGCTTGTAGCCATCGATTATATGGGCTTTTAGTTTTTTCAATACACGCCCATTTAATATATAATTTAGTCTATGAGTTATGAAACTCATTTGTCAATTTCAATTTTTATGTTGAATAAAATAAATATTAACATATTTCTATTAATTTATCATTGTATCAACTTATTTTATATTCCTTGACATTACACTGATGTAATTTGAAATTCTTAACAAGTATATCACTGTTATTGTATATAAATTAATTTTCATTGTTATAATCAAAAACAATTTTCAAAATTTAATATTATAATAAAAAATTAAAAATACAATGGTATATCTAAATATTTTGCAAAGTGAAAGCCTTATTAAGAAAAATAAATTAAATAAAAGTACGGTAATGTAATAAAAAAAGTGTTTTAGTACTCAAAATTGATGAATGTTTATATTTTTAAATACTTATATATTAAAAAATTGTGGATATAAAATTAATGTATCAGTATCAAAAATTTATAAATAACAACAATGGCAGTCTACAAAAATAGATACTATAAGAATTTATAAATTTTCTATAGGGAAGCAGGAGGAAAAACACAAGGAATTCATTACTGTATTAAAGTTTGAGTAAATTGTACCAATCATATTTGTATAAGTGTAAGATATTTTTAGTTTTTATTTTTAAAAATTAACTTTAACCGTTTCTTATATCGTAAAAAAGGATGTACGATTCATTAATACAAACATGAAATGACTATATTGTCTTTATTTTATTTCTTTTTTATTTCATTTTCAGGTTTATTCTAGGTTTTTTTATTCTTTTATTGAAAGGATTGCCCAAAGATTACTACAACAACCATTTCTCTCTTCTATTTATTTTTCAAGAACATTCTGACGACCCTAGACATCTCATCACCATCAACGCCAGAAACCATTGACCACCACCGACACCAGAAACCAATGCCTATTGTCGACTACCATCGAAAACCATCTCTCTCTCTCTCTCTCAACTCATTTTGGGATTCTAGTGTTTTAGCGGAAACGCGACCGGATGTAGTCATTTTAGTTTTGCTTTGATTGTGCATGACGAACCGGGTGAACAAAGTCACGATTAGAAGAAATGGTAGTTCGTTGGGATTGTCTTCATTTCCCAGAGGTGCTGGTTCGAGTCCAGCTCGTGACAAGGCCTTTTTGGTAATCTATTCATGAATAGCTCTTCTCTCTTGCTCTTCTATCGGTTCCACTAAGTTCTTCCATTTCTTCCATTTCTTAAGTATTTATAGCCCAAGGCTCTTAAAGCCCACATGCCTATAGCAATTCGATACTATCTATACCCGAAGTTAAAAAAAGAAAGCGCTATTTATGGCAAACCGCGGATCGGTAGACTGTGCTGTCAGTAAGAAGGTAGCTGGCGCCTTTGAAGCCTAAGCCCTTTCTTTTCTAGTGTGCGCTTGAGTTTGATTGCAACTTGTGCGCTTGACTAAGAAGATAGAAAGGGATTTTCTCGCTTGGTTAGTAAATTCAAGTTTTTGGCCTTATCTTGCAGGTGACGACGACATCGAGTTGACGGCAGAGAAAGGTTGAGCCAAGCTACTTGTTAACTCTGGGTCCCATCCGTCCTGCCAAGAACTCGAACTGCCAACTCCGTTCACTGCCTTCTCTCCAGAACTCCAGTTTGGCTTGATTACTAGAACTCAAAAGCCCTAGCTTCTCTTACCTTCTAGAACTGTAAGGAATCCTTCCATGGATGAGAAGGTTAAGTTACAGTACAGACTCTGTTGGCTTTCGCAAGGAAGCATCTCGAAAGTTCCGCAATCTATGGTTGATGCCTCACTCGAACTCGGGTGGGCGCCGGCCGGTCTTTCGACCAGGTCTCCCTAAAAACCGTACGTGCGGGTCTTCGCTCCTTAGTAAGTGAATTGGTAGAACTTTAATACACTTGACCTTACTGGCTTTCATAGTCCGACGTCGACTACATCGAAAGAGACTCTCTCTCTCTATCTCTCTCTCTCTCTCTCTCTCTCTCTCTCTCTCTCTCTTTTCTTGATAGAATTTAAGGAATGAAAGATTCTATATGGAAAATGTCAACAAAAGAATTGAGTTAAAGGACTAGAACAAAAGCGAATAATAAGGTCAGATTTGATTAATAGGCACTGTAGAATAGTTCGTTACAAGAGTTCATAACGATTTTGTAAATGCTCCTAAGAACAACATGCATATTCTACTAACAAGTACTCTATATATAGGGTGTGAAAAGAGTAACTTGAAAGGATACATAAAATTCCAAAAACAACATACTAACTTCGGAATTAAAATAAAAACTAATACAATTCAGAACACTACAACATTGACACAAAAAAAATCTAAAACCTAATAATCTCCCCCTTTGTGTCAATTTGGAGCAGTTGTAGTCTTCATCAACACAGGATTTGAATTGTTATTACTACATAACAATCAAGGTATGATTCTTCTACTTATTTTGTGTATTTCAAAAATATGCTAGAAGATTAGAGTTTTCTATTCTGTTGTTCAAGTTGTATGTTCAATTAGAGAAAACATAGATCCAATTTTTTAAGGTTGCATGCACACATAGGATTTTGATGTTTTGCATAATACCCATCAGTGGTATCAGAACATAGGTTTAGTTTTCTATTGAATTGATACAATCGTTGAACTTGAACAAGAATAAGCAAACAAACTCGTCATTTTGTTCCGCAAACACAGCGTGGTGTTCTTCCACCACGATGGTTTGGCCTGCAGAATCGTCTTGACACGACGTGGGTGATTGTTTACCACGACGTGTTAGACAGTCAGATCCTCAATTTTTCGTTTTAAAGATATCTCATGAATTGATTAGGATAATTACCTTTAATAATGTTTTTAATTGTATAAAACTGGAAATTTTTAAAAGTAATTTGATATCCTTATCTTGAAATCATGATTGATTTATTTTAATTTAATTAATTGAATATTAATTTTTAAATTTAAAAATATAACCTTAGTGTTTTTCAAATGTTTTAAAAATATACCCTTATACTATATGTAACATTAAAAGTCTAATATTACTCTATGTATAAGAATAACTTCGTTGAACCGCTAGTAAGCCTCATTCACGAAGCCAATCTATAAGGGGATTTTAAGGCCTATAAAATGAGCGTCTTTGGGTATCCACTCTTACCCACTGCTCTCTTGATTGGTAGAAGGTCTTTAGCCGAACAGGTTTGATATGAAAGCCTAATACTCATTAATAAGTATAATGAATTATAAAGTAACTAAAGATATTTTTATAAAAATTCTCAATCTTAGTTACTTTAGGAAAAATGTGAAATTGTATGCTAATCCATGAAATTACACATTGCAATTTATGAGTCGTTAGTGGAGCGTGTTTGGTTAACCGACACACTAATAAGGACGAATAAAGAGTGTTAAGGGGTGTCTTGTAAATTATCGTTGATTAATGGAACACGTGTAGCTAACCGACATATTAAAATAAGATGATAAATGACATCGAGAGTACCAAGTTAATTTGCATGGTTATTCACATCTTGTTTGTGATCCCCTCAGTATCCCAGTCGCAAATGGAAGAGCATAATCGAGATTAAATATGCCATTGAAAAGTTCAATAATTCTAAAAAGATCTAGGAATTTCATTTAAAAACCATATTCGTTAAAATTTCGTTTTTCGATGGTGAAATTGGTAAATCACCATTTACCTACCTTTATGTAATATACAATTAGATTACGACATCCCTTTTCTAAGTTGTAAATTATTTAGTTGGATCAAAGCCTTGAAATGTCATTTTGAGTGTTATATTTATTATTCTTATCTAACTAAAACTATCATGCTCTTTCAGATGTCTACTCCAACTGATGCTTCTGGTTCCTCCAACTCCTCTAACAACAACAACAACAACATCTCTCTGTTGAACATCTACTCGAAGGTGCAATTGGATGGCACCAACTACAATGATTGGATGTGCAACATAAAAATGGCCCTTTGCTTCAAAGACAAGGAATACGTCCTTGAGAAACCTTTGGATGAGATTGAAGAAACGAAGGTCACTCCTGAAGAAATGGACGCCTACAGAAAACACTATAATGATGCCACAAAAGTTGCGTGCATCATGGTGGCAAAAACGACTCCAGAATTGCAAAGGCACTATGAGGATTACTGTCCATATGAGATGAACAATGACCTTATGGATAAATACCTTAAGGGAGCTTGTTAAGAAAAGTACGAGGTAGTAAAGTCCCTCACTGCTAGCAAGATGAAGGATGGAGAGTCTATGAGCAACCACTTTTCGAGAATACAACGATACATGGAATGGCTAATCAAGCTCAATGTGAATTTTGACGAAAAGCTGGCAATTGACATAGTGTTGAACTCTCTGCCAAGTTGTTATGATCAGTTCATATTAACCTATCATTTAAACAACAACAATGAAACTACTTTGTCATAATTACACAACCTCCCTCGAACAGCTGAAGTAGGAATGAAGGGAAAAGGTATTGCATCATCTCCTACAAGTGCACCTATTCTGGCCATTGGGAAATGGAAAGGGAAGAAGAGGAAAGGTCCTCCCAAACAAAATTGCAAGGGAAAGTCCCAAGTTGGGTCGTCAAGTACAGGACCCAAAGGAAAATCCAGTTCTGAGGCTCATCGTATTGCAATGACAAGGGGCATTAGAAACAAATTTGCCTGAAATACTTTCAAGATATCAAGGATGGAAAGGTGAACCCAACATCAACAAGTATTTACACTATCTTATCTAATAACTCATTGTATTCTTATTCTTGGTTCCTTGATACAAGATGTGGGTTTCACATTTATTATTATCGGATTCGAAAGTAGAACCTTTTGGTGGATTCTCAATTGTGGTTGTTGTAAGAGTCACAGTGGATTCAATAAAGATTAGAGTGGATAAAGATATAGAAATATGAGGTTAAGATGTATTTACTGAGCTAAATTTTGGTAAAGGTGGAATAGATGAAATCGGAATTGATGTTGTCATTGGAGAAGTAGATGTAGGAAAAAGAGGTGGTGGTGGAGTTTAAGATAAATTCAGAAATGCCTTAATACTCTCAAATATATCTGACTCAGGTGGAATCGATGAAGACGATGGAGTTGATACCTACGGAGATGCCTCTTTTTGTAGGAGGTTCCGAAACAATTAGAATTGTAGTATTATTAGTGTTGGATTAGGTTTCTAACCCATAACTATAATTGGTATGTACTTGACCCGAAAATAGCATGGTCCATTTGGGTTGAAACTCTCTGGAACAATTTGATAGGATGGATATTTGAAAAAGAGGTTATTGTGATTTATTAATATATTATAAGTATAATATATTAATTGAGAAATCACATTATTTAATTAGTATTGATCAAGTATTAATTTGGAATTAATTTAGTGATCAAAAGAGACTAATTAAATTAATAAGGACTGATTATGTAAATCAGTGATACATATGGTTTGGGCTATTGATCCATGATGGACTAAGTTTATGTAAAAATCAATGAAGAGTTAGTCCATATGAGTTATGGATCATAAGCCTAAGTGTAAGAATTAGGGTTTTCATGACTCTTGGAATTCTACACTATATATGTATTTCCCTAAACCCTAAAATCGACACTTGTGTGTTCTAAGAGAATCATAGCTGATTTTGTGTCTCCTTAACCTCTATCTCAAGTTCCTCTTTTTGTTCTTGGTTTGTTGTAATACATTTGAGGCATCACACTTGAGGTGCTAAGCTCCTAAAGGCCAAATACAAACAAGCTACAAAAAGAGGTAATATTGGTGGTTTTCGAGGCCAACACAAATAATAACCCTAAATATTACACACTAAAATAGTGTATAGTGGTAAAGGGATCGAATCCACGGAGATTGGTTCAACTTATAACTCTATGAAAAATCTCTTTGTAAAAGTACTTGTAAAATGACAATAAAAATAAAATTGGGGGGAGGGGGGGTTGGTGTTTTGAAATACTTGAAACAAACTAGAGTTAACTATGATTTAAATAGACAAATGCAACAAAAATAAGACTTTGATGTAAAATCAATAAAGGAGAGATGGTTGACTTAAAGTTTCCTCACTTTGACTTTTGATGAACATATCATTAGAATCCAATGGTGCAATACTTTGATTTAAATCCTTAATTTGGCTATAGCAATCCAAGGAGCTTGAGATTACCTAGACTTTTCTTAATTGTTGAAATGGATAGAGAAGCTCATAACAATTTCCTTAGTCAAAGTCACTAATTCCAAATAGCATGTAATTAGTGAAAGTCAACTAGCATTAAGAACCAAAAGGTCACCAAATCCAACAGGGGTCAAATGCTTTCACCACCATGTTGGAGGACATGTTTTTATGATTGTGTGAAGCAAAAACAACACAAAAATCATTTGTTGCTTGCTAATTTGAGGATCATTTACTTAATCAAGAAATTAGCCAACTAATCACCACAAACATATTTAAACTCATGAATAAAAATATACTAGTAGTGATAATATGATAAAACACAAAACAATTCCATAAAGATTTAAGATCAAGTTCTTGGATTCTTCAACATCCAACAAAAGTTCAAAAGATTCAACAAAAAGTCAACCAAGATTTGCTTAGCCAAACATGGCTAAACTCAAATGAACAAAGTTAGATGATATTGTACCAAACATTTGACAAGATTCAAGAGATGAAAAGAAGATATTCTTCAAGTGTTCTTGGCCTCCAAAAGTGCTCCAAAATCCAGAGAGAAAGTCTCAAAATCGGACCTTCAAGATTAGGCTAAAGAGGCACACCAAACTTCCCAATATAGAGCTGTTAGCAAAATCCCGAAATTGCCCTAGTCAGGAATCCACGCGGGCCGCGGGGAATCTTACGCGGGCCGCGGGCTCTGACGGGTAATTTTGGGCTTCTTCAAGTTTTGGGCCCCCACAGCTAATCCATTGGCCCAGTTCGAATCCAATCAACTCCTAGCCCATTTTTCTTCAATATTTCTTCAATTAAAGCCCAATTTGTCTATCCACATCACTCTAAACTTCCGCAAAATCCCAAATATTGATCTTGCACACTCAAGAATTCTCCCGCGTCTTTCAAATTTAAAGCTCAATTCTTCCAAGCCTTCAAGCAATTGACAAGTCCACCCCATGAGTCACACTCATAGCCATCAAGCACGAAATCCCCAATTCCTTTCAAGCCCAATCGCCTCCCAAGAGTGCCGCCCTGCTAGTTTCCAAGAAAATCTGCAATAATGCTCAAGAAACTAGAAAGTACCCCGAAATGGTCATAAAAATAACAAAAGGGAAAATATGCATGGAAGTTAACTAAAATGCGAATGAAATGTACTAAAATAAACTATAAAAAGTAAATAAAATGAAGCTATCAAATATTCTAACTAGTTTTATGATTCATATATCGAATTTTGTATGCTAGTTTAGGTTTCATACTTTGGAAACCAATATTGTTTGTATAATTAGAGATAACTTAGATCCAAAGCATTATAGTTGTATGTGCACCATAGGAATGTTAGAGTACATAAAACCCAACAGTGGTATCAGAGCCATGGGTGGTTTTCTGTTAAATTCATGCATGGCTAATTGTTCAAAGTTTAAGCAAAATGAAAAATTGTTTCTATTAGCATGAACTCGACGAGTCCACTATTGGACTCGACGAGTTGCATGATTTTGGTCATGAGCTCGATGAGTCCATAGCCTGGCTCGACGAGTTGGATCATCAGATGGCAGTTTTTTTTTGGGTTTTTTTGGCCTGAATTGGATTAGGATCATTACCACAAACTGTTTTGTATCATAAAATCTATTTTTTCTGATATGGTAGTGATTATCCTCATCTAATTAAAAGATAATTTTCAATATTTTGAGATAATTGTTAGTTTATATGATAGGCTAATTACTTGTAAATTGTTGATTTAAATTATCTTACCTTATGAGCTAGATTAGATCAATGACAAATTACATAATAGATTTATTGGTTAAAATTGATCTAAATGTTTTTAAAGAATTCCATAACTTGTCCTCAAGTTATGAAAATGACAAGTCTCATTCATAAAAAATGCATTAAACTCATAAGTTATGGAAACCAAAAGTTTTAAAGAGTTACAAAACTTGTCCTCAAGTTTTGGTATTTGAAAAGTCTCAAATTAAGAAACATTGAATTCTAAAACTCTTGTAATTGAAAGATGCAACTCTTGGGTTCATAACTTAAAATTTAATTAAATAGTTTTTAATTTTGAATTTTTATATTTAGAACCTTAATTTTTTTGAATAGTTCAAATTGCACCTTATGGACTTTATTAAATTGATTAAAGTATTTAATTAAAAGAGAATTAATAATTCCATAATGACATGGTTTAAGTTTAATTAAATTAAGAGTATAATTTATTAATAGATTAAACCATATAGTATTTTAAAAGTTTAAAATACACCCTTATACTATTATAATATTAAAAGTTTAATAATTATATATATGTATAAGACAAGTCAGTCTTACCATTAGTAGGCCTCATTCATGAAACCAATCTATAAGGGGGGTATAAGGATATTGCCTATAAAATGGTGGTTTAATGGGTGTCCATTCTCACTCACCGCTTCCTTGATTGGTGGGGGGTCGTTAGCCGAACAAGTAGGATATGACATTAATTCTCGTTAAAAGTAGAATGATAATTATAAAATAACTAAATGTTTTATAAAATCCCAATCTTAGTTACTTTGGGAAAAATGTGAATTTGATGCTAACCCATGAAATTGCACATTGCACCTTATTGGTCAGTTAGTGGAGCGTGTGTGGTTAACCGGCACACTAATGTCGACTAATGAAGGATGGCAATGGGTTTCTCATAAATTATCATAGATCAATGGAGTGTGTGTAGTTAACCACCACACTGATTAGGTGATTAATGACATCGAGAGTACCAAGCTAATTGCATTGTTATTTACACCTTGTTTGTTATCCTCGGTATCCCAGTCACAAACTTGAAGGGCATAATCGAGATTAAACATGCCGTTGAAAAGTTCGATGAATCTCAAAAGATCTAGGAATTTTAACTCATTTAAAACCAAATGTCATTTTCGTTTTTCATGGTGGAAATTGGTAAATCGGCATTTACCTACCTTCAAATATTTTGCAATTGGATTACAACATCCCTCTTCCAAATTGTAGAATATTGTGTTGGGTCCTAGCCTAAATATTTCATGTTGGGTGCTATATTAAGGACTTAAATCAACTAACTTGAATTTCTCCCTTGTATATGTCTAGCTCTGACAACTACAGTGTGACATCCCCATTTTCACGCCAGAAAAGACCGATTATGTTTATGCATTATATAAATCAGAGTACTTCTTTTAATAAAAATGTTGCAGAATTTGTTCCCAGAAAAACATGATAAATACGTTATCAAAGCATTTCCAAAGAAATGTATTTTTTATTTATTTTAAAACATTGGGATGTCATCGTCAATACATAAACATAAGAATAAACATAACTTACATTCATTATCATTAGTGATTTACATCTCCTTAATCTCTCAGTGTAATTAAACTTCATATCGACACGTGTGATACAAATAAACTGAGTGGGTCATGTTGGGAACCCGGGTGAGTACATAGGGTTTTCAACCCACAATAATATAATTAACTTGTTTATTCACATAATACATGCCAAACAATTAACTCGATTACCCATCCTTATTTTCTTCATTTGATATTCCCTAAAGTATTACCTTAAGGTTCATCTCCTATATCGTATTTACCTCTCATCTCTTTGCATCTCATTTCCTTATATGTTCTTTCCTAAGGACTTTTCCTACGGATCATCACAAACATCATACAGACAATAATGGTTCGGGGATTACTCCCTCGATATGCACCTAGTAAGGGTTGGAATATCATCGCATGTATACGTATTTACAACATCGCCTGAACTCGTAATTCATAGTAAGGGTTAGAGTATCATTACATGAATACGTAGTTACAACATCGCCTGAACTCGTAATTCATATTAAGGGTTAGAGTATCATCACATGAATACATAGTTACAACATCGCCTGAACTCGTAATTAATCACCTACAGGTCGTGAGCCTGCTGGTGTTTCCACGGGGTTGTCTATAATAGTATGTGGTCGCCATCTATACTCTAGTAGATGACTACATCTCCAAATTGTCGGATAAGGTTATAGTATCTTTCATCCTACATCACCGATTCATCATCATCTATCCATCACCTAATTATCATCATCTTCTTATCATCACCTATCTCTCATCATTTTATTTCATCACACACCAACTATTTCATCTACCCATGTTTTATCCCAACATATTTGCAGATATAAGATAAATATATATATATATATATATATATATATATATATATATAAATCATTTAAAACATGTATAAAATCATTCATCCATCATAAACATCAAGTATTCAGATAATATGCACACGTAGCACGTAATTTATATAAAATACTTCATATCTATGTGTAAGATGAAAGGGACCATGCACTCACTTGATAAGGTGGTGACTCGGTACTCGGAAAGCGCTTCGTTTACTTTAAAATAATTTCTTTCGATGAAACCTAGTATTATTACCACTAAATTTTAGTCTAATATTTACTGTGACTAATTATTAGTCTTATTATTATTATTATTATTATATAAGCGTTTAAACAATACTTTCCAACCACTATGTACAGACAGGGGCCAGACATAAAACACCGGAGGGCAGGACCATTTTGGCATATAGCACTTCTGAAATCCAACAACCCTATGCGGCCATTTAAACCAGATTCCCCGTACCGTGAGTAGTAAAAAAAGATATTATAACGACACTTATATAATAATAGCTCAAATATTTATTATAAGTTTATAATAACAATACTAATTTTAAATATAAGTTATACTCCCTCCGTCCCAATATTTTTGTCCACAGACAAAAAACACACAGATTAAGAAAAGCATTAATTACCACTAACTTTATATAATAAAATGACAGTTTTGTCCTTACTTTGCATTTAATGTTCAATTAAATGTTTAGTTGGTTAAGTAATAATGAGGGGGTATTTTGGTAAAAATGTTATTTATTTTTAGAAGTTGACTATTATTTTGGGACAAACCAAAAAGGAAAGATGGACTATAATATTGGGACGGAGGGAGTATTAAAATAGGGTAAGCATAACTTACTTACAAGGGGGTTTTAGCTAGGAGTCGGGCTTTGCAGGGGCAGAACTTCATCGCTGAATCTTTCTAAGAAAGATTTGTGCAGCACTTCAGCGCTCACCTTACTATACTAAAACTACAGAAAGAGAAGTCGAATCACGAGGGACCGAAATGTTCGGGGGATAAGAAGAGAAATACTCTTGAATCAAGAGAATGGTACAAGAAATATGAGAGCCCAAGCCTCTTATTTATAGTAATTGAATTTACAAAAACTACCCTCCATAATTACTTAATGACCTTATAGTTATATAAACGACTAAACACCCCTTCATAATACTATTTTAAATAGATTTAACGATATTTTTACTAAACTAATGTCGAAAGTACTCAACACTAGTCTTATAATAACCGCATCGCCGATACCTTTCTAATGCTATATACATTTGTATATATATGTGTACGTATATATGATTTATACTTTATTTTAATACGTAAATATGCTATTATAATTTGTAACTCGTTCATACGAACTCCATTTTTGAATTTCTTTATATCCACGCATTGGTATTTATGAGTACTACAACTTTCATTTAGACGTCGTCAGCTAATTCTCATTCTATCTCAGATTTACAAAACTGTATCGAATTTATCGTGCTCGAAGAGTAGGGATCAAGTTTCATCCATATCTTTAGCATACGAGCTCTACTCTTGACATTCTTTATATCCGCGCGTAGGTAAAAATAAGATCTAAAACTTTCATTTAGACTCTGTCGGCTAATTCTCGACCGATCTTAAATTTGACAGTAGGAGGAGATTATACTGTTAAATGTCTACGTAAAATTCATAACTTCTACATACGGATTCCGTGTTCATCTGTCTTTTTACTGTTGAGTTCCTATTAATGAGATCTTCAACTCTCATTTAGGTCGCGTAGGCCAAAAACTGCTCGAACTAAAATTCGAGTTTCGGGTCGTGCAATGTTATGCTAAATGTTATAAAATTCATAACTTCCTCGTACGAAGTCATATTTGGGAGTTCTTTTTATGGAAACTCTCATTTTAACATATTCTATGAATTTTTTTTAGATTATTAAGGCTAAAAAGTCTTCTATCGTAAATTCATTATTTACGTCTCCCGGTGCCGTGCCGATTTTGCCGAAAAACTTCGACGGGCCATAACTTCTTTGTTATAACTCGGATTTCGGCATTCTTTATATGTACCAAACCCTTGAGACATATTCTAAAAATTGGTTAAGATTATTTATTCTAAATAATCTTTTGTCAAAAATTCGTTTTCGACCCCTATTGTTTCTAAATTAACTAGCCCGGATCTGCGGGCGTTACATATGGTCTTCCTGAATCCTTTCCTCATAAATATGATATTCCACAAGACGATCAAGGTGAAAGATTAATCCATTCTTCATGTTGTAGAAGAGCTTCACTTCCTCCACCTCCTTCAGTAGTTCTCCCTGACCTACAAGTTCAAAGACTTGAAAATTTCAAAGTCACTCACGCCCTATTGGCTAGCAAACATCAAGATGGAAGGTCTATGTGTGCACATGTCTTGGAAATGAAGTCACACATTGACAGGCTGGGAATGTTAGGAGTTGATGTCTTAAGGAAGCTGGCTGTTGACTTGGTTTTTCAGTCACTCCCTGAGTCATATAGTGAGTTCATTAAAGACTACTATATGACAGACCGTGATATGACCCTTATTGATCTTACATATTTGTTTGTTGAAGCTGAATCAGCAATGATTTGGCGCACTGGTAAAGCAAATTTGATTGGAATATCTACTCCCCAAACTTCCATGGACACTGACAATGGAAACATTAGAAGTCCAGAAAAGTCTTCTCTTTCCGATGGAAAGGGATCGGCCATGGTCAAGTCATGTGACCAAATGATAAAGAGAAACGCTAAGTCTGAGATTATCCCATGTACCATTTCAAAAGAGTCTGTTTGTTTCTATTGCTAAGAGAAGGGGCATTAGTTGTGAAGCTGCCCTATTTACCTGAAGGACCATAAGGATGGTAAAGTCAAAATGTTTGACTCTACTTCAGGTAAGTCTACTATCCAACTCTATTAAGTTCCTATTTGTAGATTCTTAATACATGATGTGATGAGATTACATTTTGATGTTTTGAAGGATCGAAGGAAAAAAAAGGAATCTTAAAGGAAGAGTATGTTGAGTCTGATCGCAAAGAGATGGATTTCGATCGCATGGTTCGATGATTAGATTTTTGAGCTGCCACTTAGAAGTTATGATAGATTGCTTAGGAATATGTAATAAGATAGTTTTTATTTGTAATTGCATTGTAAGGACTAGTTTTCCGCACTTTTTATAAATGAATAAAATTTTGATTTTATCTTGTTTTATATTTCCTTGCAATGACATTTTTGAAAATTAGTGTTAATATATATTGTTAGCAATATTGAAAAATATATTTGATTCTTTCGTTTGTGGTAGTGTCAAAATTTACCAAATAAGAAAAGATTCTCATCACCCAAGTTTCAATTGGATAGAAACTTGGAATCATGCGACTTGTATTGTGTGATGAATGAGAATCTTCATCATTGGGAAATTAACTAATTCTTTGTTCACATGTATATGTGAGTCAAGTGAAGGACTAGGGGATCGGGTACACTTGGTTGTGCGCTGGTTAGGTCCACCAAAAAGAACGATAAGACTATTCGTCATGATTTACTAAAAGTTTAGTAAATATGGTTTTACTTAAAAGAATAAGTATAATTATGAATCGTTGAAAAAGTTTCAATGTATAGCAGAACGATTAAGAAGAATCAAATTCGGCAGAAAGATAAAAGTTTCTCTAATCTGAAAGGAAGGGAGAGTACTTGAGTGTTGCGTTTTATGATTATCTTAATGATTATGAAAGCATATGACAATTGATCCTCTAAGGACATCTTAGTGTATTTGTATGGATAAGAAGAGGAATCGTGAATTGTTGAAATGGTCAGATCAAAAGGTGAATCATACTTCGTTCCAAAATCGAGTCTTAGAGTCATTCTCCAAGATTGTGACTTGAGTGACATAATCTTAAGAAAGGTTTATAACACATTAACACTCATCAAATGTAGAGTAAAATGTTTCTTACTCTTGTACTTTTCAAATTAGTAAGATGTGATGTCTTGGATAAGACAAAGACCAATTGAGTAAAGTGTTTATCTTGATAAGAACCCGCACTAACTCTTAAATATTTATTTATCAAGAAATGTTTCTTGACAAGAGAATCTTATATGTCAAGAGCTCAGTGGGAGTCTTAAAGATCTTGAAAAGTTTCAAGAACTAATCAAGAGTAAACCTATTGTTAATCACTAGCACACGACTTGAGGTTTATAACCTATCGTGTTGACATATTCTTATTTATGTGCCCATTTCGGTTGAAATTGACTATCCATGTGAGTTCTATGAGTTCTCAATATTTTGCATAAGTCAAAGCACCATGATCAGTGAAAGTTCACTGATCAGTATGGGTGAACTGCCAAACAACTTGGAAGCAATGGTAGGCCCTTGTGCTTCCAGGTGGCAAAAAATTAAGATTGAACAAGTTCAGTCCATATGAGTTTGGATTTGTCACTAACCTTGTCTTGTGATTATGGTTATGACAAATTCACATGGATAAGAACACATACACCATAAAATCTTAGTGTCATAAGGTTTCTCTCCAATTCATGAAAATGACTGTGAGGAAACACTTTCACTGAGTATATTTTAAAGAGTTAGCAATTGTGTTAATTGCATTCTCAAATTAGATTATGATTACGACATCCTTTTCATAGGTCTAATTGTGAGAAATGGCAAAAGGTCTAAACATTTGAGACTTATTGCTGTAAGTTCTAAAATTGTTCAGCCACACATGTGAGCTATCTAAGGAAAGGTGTATGAGTTTGAGAAGCCTACATAAAGTCTTATCAAAGTATCTCATGTCAAAAATATGAACTTTGGTAAGAAAGTCAACAAGTATTGATTTCTAGAAGTCTAGCTTATTTTTGGTACATGTCAAAGCTAGTGGGAGCAAAAATGTTGTGCTAGTAAAAATGTAATTATTATGTTAGTAGGAGCACAATTATTACGTTAGGTGTTGTGAGTTACAAATATTAATTATAGAAAACAAAATTTTCAATTCGCAAAGTTGCAGGGTTTGAAACGTTGTTTTGCTATAATTAAAGGAGAGAAATTCATACTTCATTTCAATTCTAAAAGTTCAGTTTGAGATTTTAATCAAATTTAGTCAAGAACATATATTAATGTTATGTTGAAATGATTCAACATAAGGAAATTCTATATGTGGAAATATTATAGCAAGAGACTGGTCAAGGATCATGTCTTTATGTAAGCCATTATGAATCGTATCCCATATGCTACGGGTATAGGATCGATTACATATGCTATAATATTCATGTGTTCTAATTTTCCAAATGTCTAGGGAATTAAGAGGGAAAAGGACTAGAACCGGATATGACTAAAGTGGTTAAACAACTGTTAATGACAATCCAAGGTTCGCTAAGGATTTGTCACTTGTGGCAGTTGGAAGTATAGTATGGAATGGACCATATTGACATTATTATGAATACATAGGATTCTCTTAAGAATGAATTGCCATATAGTAAATATGGAAATGATTCCATAATGGGAGTTGGATATTAAGAATCTATGTGTAGGTTAGAAACTTTTATGCAAGAAGGATGTTAAAAGGAATGTACTTTGAATGTGAGACTTTGCATTTATTGAATTGTCTTGTAACAGTCTCCAGTGGAATACTTTGTAATTTCATTATCCAAGTCTTTGTGGCTTTGGTGCATTGACATTACAAAAGGATCATTGCATAAAGGTTACAACCTAACACATTCTAATAGTGGCAAGAGTTTGGTATTCTTACACTTGTGATAAGGATTTGGAATTGTGAAATGAGTGCATAATTGGAAAATGTCTTCAATTGATCTATTTCACAAAATAAGGACAATAGGTAAACATAGTGTGCATGCTTAGAGCATGGGATAACTATTGTTATAACTCAAGTATTAAGTTGATTAGTCGAAACATTATACAATGAATAATGTGTAATCAATATGGTGATTAAATAATAAGTTTCTTATTTATATTCAAAAGTTTTGAGACCATATTGGATTCGATTATTCTTGCGTTTCACTTCGCATGTTTTACTTCCTGAATAACTAGGTTATTCAAACATCCACAACCAATCGTACTTTGGAAGTAAGTAATGAGGTAAGGTTGTCATGAATCTGACTGTAGATTGTCTAAAGTGCTTAGACATAGCACAAGTTTGATGCAATGTTCATGAGTACTCCTATAAGATTTGAGTATTGGATTAAACCCACGTTCATTTCAATTACTTCATGGATTTTATCACGGGTGATCATGAGACGATAATATCTTATATTCTTGAAACGGGGATATATGAGTTGTAGCTTACAAGTCGGTTGTACATTCATGATGCGAAAACACACCAGTAACTTGGTGTTATAAAACTCATTGTTGTGTGTGATTTGATGAGTAAGTAGAGCAAGCATATGAGTAAAAGTTTATCCGTTCCTTTTACCCAATATGGGATAAAAGCGATATTTGTGGGCCCCTCGATGATTTAGTGATGACAAACCTAAGCGCTTGGCCAAGCCTGAACTGATTTGATTAGTTTATTTAGTCAGTCATCATAAATCGGAAATCGGTAAACAACACATGAACAGAGAGAATGATTATAATCTATGTCTCAGTTCATACGATATCTTGTATAATGGAGGAATATATGATCCCTTATCTAATAGATGCATCATTGATTGTTCAGAGTTCGACAACGGATTTTTGAGAGCTACGATTGCTAGCCGGTTCTTCAAGGTGTACTTGCAGTTATAGTTATTAGACTTATCCAAGTGGGAGACTGTTGGATTAGGTGTCTAATCCCATAACTATAATTGGTATGTATTTGACCCCAAAATAGCATGGTCCATTTGGGTTGCAACTCTTTGGAATAATTTGATAGGATGGATATTTGAAAAAGAGCTTATTGTGATTTATTAATATATTATAAGTATAATATATTAATTGAGAAATCACATTATCTAATTAGTATTGATCAAGAATTAATTTTGAATTAATTTAGTGATCAAAAGAGACTAATTAAATTAACATGGACTGATTATGTAAATCAGTGATACATATGGTTTGGGCTATTGATCCATGATGGACTAAGTTTATGTAAAAGTCCATGAAGAGTTATGGATCATAAGCCTAAGTGTAAGAATTAGGGTTTTCATGACTCTTGGAATTCTACACTATATATGTGTTTCCCTAAACCCTAAAATCGACACTTGTGTGTTCTAAAAGAACCATAGTCGATTTTTTGTCTCCTTAACCTCTATCTCAAGTTCCTCCTTTTGTTCTTGGTTTGTTGTAAGACATTTGAGGCATCACACTTGAGATGCTAAGCTACTAAAGCCAAATAAAAACAAGCTACAATAAGAGGTAATTAACTGGTTTTATGATTCATATATCGAAGTTTGTATGCTAGTTTAGGTTTCATGCTTTTGAAACCAATGTTGTATGAATAATTAGAGATAACTTAGATCCAAAGCATTAGGGTTGTATGTGCACCATAGGAATGTTAGAGTACATAAAACCCAACAATTAGTAGTATCATCTTCATCATTTCTAATCATATATTCTCCTTGAAGATCACTATATGTACACTCTTAAGAATCATCCTCGAACACAGGCGATGGTGACTTTGGCTGTTTCACAAGCTTTTGAGTTTCTTAGAGACATTCACAGCAACAGTTGTAGCTGCTTTGGCTTTCCTTTTCCCTCCTCACTTCGGTAAATCACTAGCTTCAATAATCTTCTTCAAATCAATAGGAAGTTCCCGAACACCAGATGTAGGCAATTTTTTATAAGCCCTAATGATTGAATTGTTCAAAGGGACTTTCTACATCATCACTTCAGGAATCGGTCCAACAAAATCAAAATTCCTCGGATTTGTAGTAACAAAAGTGGTTGTTTGCATCATTGGAATTTCGGCCGTCAACGAATATGTCACCTCTGGAACTTTGTAGTGAAAAAGAGCTCTCTTTACCACAATAGATCAAAATCGAGCACAAGAAATTTCCATGTGTCGAGTAGTCGAATTAACACTCTGAGCAAAATGATTCCATATGACTGTACCAAAATCAACTTTTTTTATAGTGAAAAGCCCATAAATCAGTCTGTAAAAGAGTTTATTTGCACTGTCAGATCCTGAAACCCTCTCTAATAAAATTTTGAATAAAATAGCGAACAAACCATTACAAATTGGTGGCAAAAATGATTTTCTGAATTTAGAGAGCAATGAATATCATAAGTATACCCCCATCAAAAAGAACATCTCAATCATACATGTTGCTTGAATCGATTCTGGATCAACAGACTCAGTGGACAATTGTAGCCCTAGCAATTAACAAAAAAATATTGAATTTTTGTGCCCAACAACTTCAAAATTGATAATCTCGAGTGGTTTGCTGTAAATTGCAGTAGAATACTCCTTTGAGAGATGAGAAAGAGGAACTATTTAATGCATCGCCAGAGCCTTTATCAATGGTGAGTAACATAAACACTCGATTAAGGGCTTGATTAGTGTGTTGTATTTTAAAGCATCAAGATCATCAACAAGGTTTTGATTGGCCTTGATTCAACATAACAGTTGAAGCAGACTAATCAACAAATGAAATATGATCATATGAAGTCATGATTATTGAAGAAGATGATGAAAAGTAGAGAAAATTTTAAATAAATGTATGAGCTTTGATATGGTAGAAAAACGTTGTAGCTTCCTTTTTAATCAAATATAATAAGTGGTGAGAGAAAACCGCCGCTTCCCATGTCTTTCACGTCTCAGTTAGAGCCAATAATTGAATTCCAACTCACCATATTCATGTAACCATCAAGCATCGTTTGAATTTTCAAAGCATACGTCATTGAATACAAGTATTTCAAATTGGGGAAGAACAAGTATTTCGATTTGTGACGTCCTTTGGTCACACATCTGGAAAGAGAATTAGGGAAGAACAAGTATTTTGATTCGAGTCCTCTCACTTTCAACGAATTTGCAAATTCTATCCAATTTCGATATGGGGATACTTTGTTGAGAAGAATGATGAGTTTCATTTCAAATCCCAGAAGTTTCAACACTTTGACAGATTTTACCCAGTTTCAACATTGGGTTAAAATCCATAGAAATGGGAAAATATTTCAAATCTGGTTCCTACAGTTGATGTGAATTGTCACTTTATGCCCAATTTTGCATTTGGGGAAAAGTTTCGCATCGGAAGCTGAATTTGCGCAACGGGTCCCTGCAGAATTTGGGAAATTGACAGCTTTTACCCACTTTTCGAAATTCTTGCAACTCTCACCCAAAAGTCGAAAATTTTCACAAAATTTGGAAATTGTTCTAGGCTTTTCGTGATTGTTTTTCGTGCAAGATTTGCGTGGTTGAATTTTTGTCACACATTGAGGGGGAGTTTCGTCAAGTTTATTCCTCGAGCACTTCTGATCCTTTGTGGGTTTTATAATTATTTGTTGATTATAAAAAAGGGGAGAATGTAAAAATGGGTATTCGAAGCTTCTTGGGTATTCATTTTGTGAATTTGAAGACCAATGTTACTTCGAGGAGGAGTTGGTCTTGATCGCGCAAGCTCGTTTGGAAATTGAAGCCGATACATCCAATCCTAACTTTAAGGGGGAGGATGTTAGGGTGCAAAGTTCTCCTTGGATGTGGCTTACCCTCTTGTGATGTGTAATGGGTTTAGTCTTTCTTATAAATATGAAGTGGGTGGGTCCTATTTTATGTAAGACCCATTTTAGAGAGATTAGTTTTAATGAGAGAAATAACCATACCCACTTACACTCTTAATATTCTAACGGATCTTAAATGTGTTTATTTACTCTTTGTTTTCCTCATGTTTGTGTGATTCACTTTATCTTTACTACTCCGCACATGTCATCATAATCCGGGTCACTACATATGCATTTAACAAATATACCAGATAATAAACATTCAATTCACATATAAACTTTCAACATATATTTAATAATTTTTAATAACTATTTGTACAAAATTGTGTTCATGAAAGTAGCTATGCACTCACTTGATTTAAGTGGAAGATTCGTTGGAAAGTCAGCTCTTTGACTGACACTTCAGATTTCCCCTTAAAACGACCTAAATACGAATATTAATAAGCTTTAGTATTCGTTCGTATATATATATATATATATATATATATATATATATATATATATTTTAATTGTTATAATGTTTTTATCATATTTATCAATAATCCCAAAAGAATAGATTGTTTGGAAAATCCACTTTAAACACCTCACAAATCTAGCCTAGACATCCCTCCCGTAAGTATATCAATCAGTATAACGACTGGTATTACTGATAATTTTTTTTATAAGTTGTTAATCACGACTACGACATCAATATAAGTTATACTTAAATTACGATAAACATAACTCAACTTACAGGTTGTTTAGCGAAAAACTTGGAAAGTCGCAGACAAAACTTCGACTCTGAAACTTCTTTTCGTCGGGCTCTCTGACGTCACACAACCTTGCTAATGTATTCTAAGAACTTAAGAAAAATCGGACAGGGAATTAGAGAAATTCTATAGACAATTTGGAGAAAAGTTGAGCAAGAATGAACCAAAATCGAACTTGTATTTATAGGTGCTACGTTTGCTTCATATATTTCGCGCACAAGCTCCGTTTCTTACGTTGTTTATATCCCTGACTTCATATCGACGAGTACTAAAACTTTCATTTAGACTTCATAAGGATAATTCTTGTTCTATTTCAATTTTAAAAATCTGTAAATATTACATTGTGAAAGACGTTGCATATCAAGCTTTGGGACCAAGTTTCCTTCGTATCTTTCGCATACAAGCTCCATTTTCAACGTTGTTTATATCTTCTTGTATTGTGAAACATCCAAAAAATCAAATTAAATTTTTTATTGTTTAAAAAACAACCCAATGACCACAATTTTTTACAAAACATTTTTTGGAAAGTGATAATCAATAATCAGAGTATCCTAAAATCCTAATAACATAAAATCTGAAGGATGTGCATGATCACGCTGTCGCCTTGCTATGATCATCAGAAGTACATGAAACAATAAACTAAAACTATAAGCCAAAGCATGGTGAGTTCCCCCAAAGTACCATCACACAAACATATAATCAAACAGATATCAGGTCCACAACCTTCTAGTTGGAATACCCCCGGCCCACAACCTTTTGGTTGGCTTGCTAATACATATTGGGTCCACAACCTCCCGATTGGATTACCCTCGGCCCATAACCTTCCGGTTGGAATGCCCTGGCCCACAACCTTTCAATTGGATTGCCTCGGTCTATTGACTAACAACAGAAATCAGTACAGTCTCAGCCCCACCATACCATGACGACATATACATAACAAATAACATATATCCAACAACAAATAATCATATAATCAGTCAACATACAAACATGCAGATCTATAGATCACTACTTATAACAACATTCTATATACCAGGACACAAATCTAATAGATCACTAACACATAGCAACATCCTCTATACCAGGATACATAATCTAATGGGTCGGAATTGGTTCCTTCGACCTACAAGAACAGTGAGGAAAACTCATCTCTCAATCTGAAAAGATTGTTGAACAGGACATTGCTCCAACTATGAGCTCTACTGGTCACCTATTCATTGGAACATGACTAAACGTAACTTATAATCAAAATACCCAAAATACCCTTAGTCCAAACTTGGTCAAAGTCAATCCGAGTCAACTCAACTGAGTACGCCGGGCATACTCAGCTTCTACGTTGGGCGTATTAGAGCTTTGAACAATTATGGGTTGTTGACTATGTATGCATAACGTACCATTTGGTATGCCCAACGTACACGACTACCTCTTCTCGTTTCTATTAAGAGTTTAATCCTTTAATCTCTTTCGTCTAAATTCCAGATCTTGTCCTCAAATGATGTCCTTAGCCATAAAGAGTCCAACTTTATGGTCTTGTATGTCTATTAAGTGCTCAATACCAAAAACCAGTGTTGTAAAAAGTGATCTAGGCGGCCGATTGATCGGGGATTAATCGCTAGGCGGTCTTCAACCGAACAAGATTAAGGATAATCGGTTTTGGTCAAAGGGGGTCAATGTCGAAGCTAGACGGTTCTAATCGGTCCTAGGCGGCCTAATCAGTTAAATTTTCAAATTTTCAAAATTTTAAATATTAAACCAAAATTTTCAAAAATTCACAAGTTCATAGTACCATGCCTATTAGACCAAAATGAACACAAAACCATGACTAAACAAGATCTAAGAACTTCATCAAGATCAAATCCCTTTACCTTCAAACGGTTTCAAATGATGATGTGATTCTAGATCCAAAGTGCTCCACTCTTCTAAGATGGTCTCCTTTTCTTTCTTCCTCCTTCAAGGTCACCAAAACACACACAAACGGCTCAAAGATTCTCTCAAATGGATTAGGGTTTGCAAAGGGTCGAAATAGGGTTGGAGGTTGATGAAAGATAGACGCCTTGAGAGTTAAGGGTGTTTAAATGTGGTCCAAACCTTAAAACATTACTCAAACCAAAGGTCAAAATGCAAAATACCTGAAAATCGAGACGTTACATATTGAAGAGTACTACAACTTTCATTTTGAATCTTTTGTCTAATGCAAAACCAATCTTTATCTCATGTTTTTATGATGCATATATTATATTGTATCAAACGCGAAATTTCGAAAAATTATAATTTCCTTATAAGAAATCATATTTAAGCGTTCTTTATATCAAAATGTTCTTTATATATTGAATATTTATTATCGTGTAACGCCTACGAAGAACAATTACTTTATTCAACGATTTTAATTGTTCGATAAAATGTATAATTATGATTATTATTATACTTAAAACGTTTAGCCCGAAATTGTGGGCATTACAGTTACAGCGTAAAGACCTAATGGTCCCGAACACTATTGTAGGTTGTCTCTTAATCACTTGGGTTTTAAATCCCATAATATTTTTATCATAATAATCCTACAAAACCAACTGTTACAAAAACAATATATCATATAACATAGATATCTCTAAGACAGTCTACCCATCGTCACCCATCTCGTCGATTCTCACACACTAATCCTATAACAGTGATTTTATGTACACACATGCTTGAGGTGAAAGACTCACGGGAAAGTCTTTTCCGTGACTAATACTTCATTTTTCCCTTTTGAAAGACCTAAATACGAATATTACTAAGCCTTAGTATTCTTTTGTATTTATAAAGTTATATTAATCATTACCGAATTCTTCAATAATCCCAAAGAAATACCGAGTTCTATCAGATAAGGAATGACGAAGTAAGATCGCTCTGTAGGTAGGATCCATTTAGTAAAAAGATGTACTATTTGGAAAATCCACTTAAAACACCTCACATATATAGCCTAGATATCACTCCCATAGTATATCGATCAGTATAACGACCGATATTACTGATATTTCATATAACATAGATAATTCAAAGACAACCTACCCTTAGTTACCCATCTCGTCGATTCTCGCATGTTGATACTATAACAGTGATCTTATGATATATCTCCTTAAGGATCATTGTAAGCAACGAATTGACTGTACCGCTTCAGGGATTCCTTAGCAGTGGAAGTCAATAAGGCAACCATAAGGGGGATAGAGTAAAACGAATGAACACACCATCCTTTTCCCTAGATCGGTATAATTCAATAATAACTCAAGAAGATTTAGAAATAACTAGTGGTTTTCATCTTACTCTGGAAGATGACCAGGCATACGAGTCGAAGGAACCGTAGTGATGATGGATTCTCTTTGTCTTCTCGGAACAAGCTAAAATCTGGAGTGTGATTGGGTATTGTAAATACGGTATGGGACCTGCATAATAGAGGCTTATTATATTTTGATTCCATGTGTAGGAAGGTGGGAAATGGCTAAAGTATTAGCTTTTGGAATGATATTTGGTGTAGTGGCATTATGTTAAGAAGTAGGTTTCCTACGAGGATGAATTTTGATAGAAGAGGTCTAGATATTAATTCAATGTTATGCCCAGTTTGCTAGCAGGATCGATAAGATACAAAGCCTTTGTTTTTTAATTGCAAAGTAGCTCGACAACTTTGGATTAAGGTGACGACGTGGATGGACCAGCATATACCCACCTTTTCGAATGTCATTGATCAGATGCAGTGGGTTGATGGCTTGATGTCTATGCGATTTAAACGGGTTATTGTAGACTCAATTTGCTCTAACTTGATTTGCGTGTTGTGGACGTTTTGGAATGATCTCCTATTCGTAACCAAGAAGATGAAAAAAGAATTTTTGTTTGATTATGTTGTTTCATTTTCTTTTAATTGGTATTGTTATAGGAATCGTAAAGTTAGTCGAAACTAAAATGAGTGGATGAAATCCCCTCATGAACTAATTGTTTTTCTTTTGTTAGTTTTTCGCTAGCTTTTAATACATATAGTCATTCAAAAAAAATTACACTTTAATAACAAAAGGAAGTGATTGATACCATATCCCAATCTTTTGTATTCAACTTACAAATGGAGAAGACAACAATGGTGTGTTTGAAACGTAAAACCACATGATTCACTATTTAATTATACCTTAAAAGAGTCGGGCTTTTGAAATTTAGAATATAGCTGCATATTTTATTTTGCAAAAAATATTAAGATTATTACTATAAATATTTATTACCTCCACAATTAGCGACAAAAAGGTTATTTTTAATTAGATGTTACTCATAGAGTAGCGCGCGGGTAGTATACTAAACGATAGACACAGGCTTGTAAGTCTTTTATGCATTCAAGCTTATAACCTTGTTGAGTTTGGTCTTTCTACCAATGTCGGACTCATTCCCACATTCATCTCTTTTGCTAAATTTATTCTCAAATACCTATATTTGAGTATCGATATCTTATTCACATATACTCCATTTTGGACATATAATATATCGTTTCGAAGTTCTCACGGAGGAGAACACAAACCCACATAGAGTTAATTATATACAACATATGTATATATTTATATATGTCCAAAGTTAGTACTATATTTTCATTACCAAACTAGTTTATAACCCATGAGAACCACGGTTATAAAATTAATTAAACTTTTATAATAAAAATTTCTAATTATTAATCAATTATTTTAAATAAGACATTTTAAATAAATTATTAATTAAAAGATATATCAAAATTTTAAAGTTATTATAACTTCAAATTTAACATATAATTTGAAAATGTAAATTTGAATTTTCAAATGTGTTGCCCAATATATCTATATAACACATGACATAATATTAATCAGAAGTTGTATTAGAATGACACTTGACAAAAGGAGATTAAAACTATTCATTTATTAGAATATGTATTCAAAAGAAAGATTTAGTACTATATTGTAGAAATTGAGCATATTTCTGCCTAAAAATATAATTGCTATTTTAATCTCGATTAAATGGATCATAGATACTCCTTTCAAATTGTTGGAATTTGATTGACCCCTTTTCTTTCTTAAATTAGAATCTACCCTAATAAATGAAAATGACTTTGACACATGTCATTCTCTCATAAAATTAGCCACATGTCATTTTGTCATAATTTGAGATATATTTATTTTCCACTTGTCATTATTTTAATTTTCATTTTTAATATATCATTAATTTAGTTTCCATAAATTAAACCTACCATAATAACTATTAATTTCATATTTTAAATTTTAAATTTCAAATTCAATTTCAAATAAATTTATACTTTAAACCTTTTTGTTTAACATTTTGTTATAATTAACCCGTTTAGTACACACTAAACACAATTTTAATTTATTTATTTTTTGCATGTTTTTTTTTCTCATAATTTTCATTTATTTCAATTTCAAATTCAAATAAAATTTCTATTTAATCGTTCATACTTAACATTTTGTTTTAATAAACCCGTATAATATACGGGTCTTACAACTAGTTAGGGTAATAAACATAAATCAAGTAAAGGGCAAACCGTAACACATGGCTCGAAAGAAGGGAACTTGGGTAGTTAAAACACAAATGTATGTTAACGTTTAGTGGTAAGTACCTAAATATTTTTACTAACTTCTAATTGTTATGATACAAACTTAAATGCAACATCTGATATGTTTTTGGGTGGTTAGAAGATGAGGCTTCAGAAGAAAAAATTGTTGAGGTTGTTAACAAGTGAAAGAAGGATAAGAACATGCTAAATGCAACATACCAATCCACATATCATTTTTTTCTTTATTATAGCATTTTTCCTTTGTGTATCTCTATTATAGCATTAGTTTTCATATAAATTTTCTTGCATCATTCTGTATTAAAAAAATTCTATCGATTATATCAATGACAAAGTTATTGAGTTGAATTTTGGTCAAACGACAAAAATTAACAAGGTTTGAAAAATAAAATAGAGTTTCAATTCGGGTGTGTAGAGAAAGCAATCATAGAGAACTGGAAAAACTATTCTTAAGGTTTGACGATATTTTACGTATTAATCTTGATAAGGTGTTTGATAAGATATTCATATGAGAAATAAATTGGGTTTCTTTTCTATACACCATCATTCACTGACGCGAAAAGCGGAAACCCTTAGCTACAAACAAATTATCAAGGAAATGAATATGTCACGATCGCGACTTAAAAGTTGAACCGAATCAATTTTAATTTACAAGAACGTCCACTTGAAATTAAGAATTTAAAACAAACACCCCTTAAATTAATAAAACTTCACTTTTCTCTCCACATTATCAACTTTTCACCTTTTAACCCCCTCGGTACACCAATACTTAATGTACTTAATGTACATAGATAATTACTCGAACTAACTAGGCCTTGACTTATTTATGCACTTCTTGGATTTTCATAGAGGTTCCTTATTACTAATACCTCTAACTTGAAAAATCATTTGTTAAAGATATTTATTTGATCAAATTTAACATTATTATTATTATTATTATTATTATTATTATTATTATTATTATTATTAATCTTTCATTAATAAGTCCATTCTTGAGGGAGTTTCCTCTCTAAATGGTCAGTTGAGGTCGACGACACTTGCAACTTGTGATGCATACCACCTCTTTGGCCTACAATATAAGTAAGGACAACTTAACATTAAGAATTTGTTTGTAGTCATATATAAATCCAAGTAATATGTATTGTTCAAAAAGTTAATAATTTAGTAAAACATAAAACATACCATTGGAATTGGAATTATCATATTGAATACGATGCATATTATTTGTAGGTGAACGTGATTTCATGTTGTTGAAATGTTGTTCTAATGCATGTAACACTCTCGTTGGAACGAGCACTGTTGAACAACCTGTATAATCGATTTGAAAATTAATAAATTCTTCAAAGAAAAAAAAACTTATAAAATGTTACCAGAAACTTCTAGTAAAGCTTTTCTCTAATGGACCATATTAAATTTATATTTATATCAAATACCATTTAATATTTTGAAAATATTAATAGGAAATACATCCATTATTTGTAAATAATTATTTTATTATTGATAGCATATGTCATGCTAAAAAGGTAAGAGGAAGAAACAAGTTTTTTTATTCTAAAATAATATGATAATCTTTGGATGGGCCCAATGGTTGTGTCTGTGTGAACTAATAATCCAAGAATTTTGAATATTCCAAAAAAAAAAAAAAGAATCATTTAGGATATACATTTAAGATTCCAAGCCAATGGAAATATTCCAAGTATACATGGAAGCCAAATACATCATGCAAAAATTTCTGCTGAAAAAATATTAATGCATAGGGTCTCAATTATTAGAGCAGCACGAATGATATTTTTGCAATTAAAAGGCATAAATATAATCAATTGTAATTTTAATTAAAAAAAAAGTAATTTAAATGTGTAAAAAGTTTAATTGATATTCAGAGAACTCAAAATTTGAAAGAAAACTATAATCGATCTAGTTTTCTCTAATTTTATGAGCTTGTTGTTTTGATATCAATGGCATCTTAATGGAAATTGGGGTAGCTGGTGCTCTACCCCTTCAAAAATTTTGGTGCAATAACAACTTTTTTGAAGAAAAAAAAAATCTGTATAGTGTAATTTTTCGATCTGTTATCTTTTAAAACTACATAAGTTACTTTTGACATTTTGTTATCAATCCTCTGATTGATATAGATCGATATGCATTGTTTGATTATGTTTATTATTATTATTATTACTTTTTACATTTGAGGCTATCAATGTGATAACTAATAAGCACATACACTATGGTTTTATGAAACAATAATAATAACATTAAATGAGATACATAAACATTCGAATCTAAGGATATTTAAATTAGCGGACATGAGAAATAGGCTATTTCTTAGTATGTGTCATGTCCACTTCATCCTTGCTTTTTTTTTTCTACCCTACATTTGTCTTCATCATAATTACTAAGGACCACGACTATCCCTGGTTTCCCCACCTTGATATGTTTTGTTTGTAACATTTTTAAGGATTCTTTAAATCTATAAGAATAAGAATATATTGTGTTTCGTTTTCGCTAACGAAAAACAAAATATATAAAAAGATTCACAAAATAACCTTAAACATATACATGCATATTTTATGTTGACATGAACCATATATTTGGGTCCACAAAGAACTCGTGTCAATTGCCGTTCATAACTTTATAGCACAGATATTTTGATGCTTTTTATTTTTATTTTTTTAATAATTCTTTTACATGTATTTAATGCCATAAAACGTTCTTTCATAACTATCAATCAATTTTTCGATGATTCCAAGGTTGAAACTACTTTAAAAATCTTGTAAAGCTTATGGGATTTTACACTATAGATGTCCAATAAATCATACTATCAATTGTCTATAAATAAGCCTAAAATTGACTAACAAGATTATGTTTCGCATGAAAATGGCATCTATGTTGTTAAAAAACACAAATTCAATTTAATTAGCATAATTTTGGATACTTCTTAGATATTTATTTAAAACGTAAATAATAGATATTTTATTTAAATACTGTATATAATTATTTACAATGACTTTTAATTAGCAAGATTAAGATACTATAAGATTAGTGGATGTTTAAACTAAGACGCAAGTGGTACCTGGTTTTTTGCGGCGGTTAGCGGTTGCATCGGTGGCTGAACGAGGCAAGAACACACCGGTACCATTCGACCCGTTTTTTGAACCCGGCCCGTTGAGGAAAATGGCTCTCATACCCGACCCGGTTGGAGACGTCATTGCTCCATAACACACTGGACGCATTCTCGATCCTTTGGAACTGCAAGATTTCAACTGCTGAGTCGACTCAGTCATCTTTCCTTTCCTTCCCCGCTTCGAGTCTTCCGTAACTCGGTTTTGATTTGGATGCTTTACCTGATACGATTACATCAGCAGATTACAAAACAAGCAAATAAATCGTATTACCTATTACGTAAGAAATCAGGGTTTTCCAGTAACCTCGGAGATCGGTTTCTGAGAAACATAACCTTCGGTAGATGTGTACTTATCGTAAGAATTATCATCGTCATCTTCTTGAAGCATGTAATCCGCCATTTTTCGAGTCAACTCAGCAACGAACTCGTCTCCATCGTCGTTGTCAGTCTCGCTTGAATCCTGCTCCGACCCGAACGAGGTATTCAGAAAGGAAGAAGAAGACCCCCATGAGCCGGTGAAAGCAGACTCGGAACTCAATGGATTCGGATTAACGATGTACTGATCAGCACCGAGTAAGCTCGAGTGATTTGAATCATTAAACTCATCAGCCATGGGAGTTCAATGCTTTCAAGTTTCAACAGAAAGTATATTTATTCACTGTGTGTTGATTTATGAGAGAGAGAGAGAGAGAGAGAGAGAGAGAGAGAGAGAGAGAGAGAGAGAGAGAGAGAGAGAGAGAGAGAGAGAGAGAGAGAGAGAGAGAGAGAGAGAGAGAGAGAGAGAGAGAGAGAGAGAGAGAAAGAGAGAGAGCTAGAGAGGGAGAGAGAAAGAAGGTGGGAGGGAGTTGTGGTTTTAGTAGTTACACAAACACCATTATTCATTAACAAATAATACATCGAAATTTTAAGAAACATGTATTTAACGTTAAAAATATACTTATTTGTTTATAAAAACTGATTTATAATAACTTTAAATAAAAAATTATATCTACATTAAGAATATTATGAAACAAATAGAAAACATAAATACTAGTCGAATTGTTAACATATAATAACTTTAAATAAAATATTATATTCATATTAGTAACAATGAGTTAATGAGTTAGGTAATAAGAATATCTTGGTTAACCTATACTAAAATTAAAAGTTATTTTTATCTCATGGCTTTATTGATTTTAGAGAAAATCGTAAAAATTGTCTATAGTATATCAAAAATTACTACTTTGGTTAAAAAAGTTTTAGAAATGCATCATAGTTTTATTGTAGACTAGGTGTAAGACCCGTATATTACACGGGTTTATTAAAAATAAAATTTTAATATCAATATATAAATATGAAATATTTTATAATGTAATACTTACATAACATAATTAAATCATTTGAAGTATTTATAAGAATTTATTACCAAGTTAATAGGATGATTTTATTTCAAACCCATTACAATTTTATTGAATTTTATTTTAAGAAAATAGAAATCCTTAAAAAATGACAAGTGGAAATAAAATTTCTAAAATTCTCACAAAATGACAAGTGTCAAAATGAAGGAGAAGATGACATGTGGCAAAAAAAACTTTCATTTATTAAAGAGGATTTGATCCATTTTTTTTTAAAAAACCCTTAAAATAATTGATTTACACTTTAAATTTTCTTTTTTTTTTTCTTTTATTACATCAATTTTAAAAAAACAAAAAAATATCATCTTTCTCTCTCTCTCTCTCTCTCTCTCTCTCTCTCTCTCTCTCTCTCTCTCTCTCTCTCTCTCTCTCTCTCTCTCTCTCTCTCTCTCTCTCCTTATTTTCTTGCTTTGTTATTAAACACACACACTCCATATTTCTAGATTTGTTCTTCAACACACATAGATGAACTCCATGAATGAACTCAGATTTTGAATAAAACCCCAAACACGGTTTTTAATTTCAAAAAAAGAAATCCATAAATGATTACTCATGAACACACAATCCATATTTCTAGATTTTTTCTTTAACACATATAGAAACTCCATCAATGAACCCATATTTCGAATAAAATCGTATAAACGATTCAGACCGAGTCCTAAAAAATGAAATATTCTTAAAGGCCCAGGACGAACAAGAAAAAAATGGTCATTATCTTTATTATAATTTTGTATTTTTAAATAAAAATATATAATGAAAAAAATTGGGCCCTGAGCAACTGCCCACTCCCCCCCCCCCCCCCCCTCTAAGCCCCCATGAAACGATTTTTGATTTTGTATATGTATGGTCATCCTCATGTTTTGAATCTTACTTCTTGAATCCACGATCCGGTAATCGGGCCCCACCGAATTGGTTCCTTATTCATGTATATAAAGTTTCGACGACTGACAATATTCATTTTCTCCAACAAGTCGTTGTCGCTGGTGGTACATAGAGAATAAAGAACGAAGCTTCACTGGAGTTTCCAAACCATATTTGGAAAAGATGTGTTGTCGCATAGTGTTGTCATAGATCATCCTAATGAGCTCTGAAGAAGACAAACAGAGCTTCATTGATGTCGATGGTGAACGAATGAAGGTCAGAGTGCATCTATCACTGCCAGTAACCATAGGTCCAAGAAAATTGAAGCACTCGATACTTTCAGGTAAATTCCTTCACTTATTATTTTAAATTTTGATATTAGGTTTGTGTCTACGTAGGGCGTAGATAGCCTTCTACGCGCTATGTAGAAGGAAACTTGGAGTCGGGGTTTTAATGATCTACGCAGAGCGTAGATCTTGGTATGTAGCATGTAATTGCCCATAGCCCAAACCTTAATTTCGGGGTTTTGAGCCCTATTTAAGGGCTCTAACTCTCATGAGACCCTTCCATTCACATCCTCTATTCCCCTAAATGTTTTTGTATGCTTTTAAAGAAAGAAGAAAGTAGTGGGGTTGATTACAAGCTTGAATCAGCCTTGGATCTGGAAGTCCTTTTCCCTTATACATCTCAAGGAGGTATAAAGTCTCCACCTTTATGATTTTTTATGATAAATCTAGGTTATTCTTAAGAAATTCTATGTTTTGTCCTCATAACTTTGGTTCTTATGAGTGTAAGTTATCCTTGGCCATTATGGTATCATTTCCATTCGATTTTGGAGTTGTTAAGACATAAAAATGAGAGCTTGGTCACTCTCATTTCCCCATGCATGAATTTTTGGACAATGGATGACTTTTTGGACCTAGGGTGTGGTTTGGTGTCCTTAAGATGCATGCAAATGGATAAAGTGAGAGACTTTATCCATTAAGACGTTCATTTAGCTTAGATCTGGAAGTTTGCTGGTATAATTGGTAACTTGTTGTTGTGGGCGTATTAAACAAATAAAATTTCACTGCTGGTTGCACTAATAATATAGCACATGGAAGCATGGTCGAATCCTCAGGGATACAACCTAATGGTCAATGCCTTTTTGCACCAGGCACATTCTAGTCAATAAAACAAAATTTATAAAAAGGGTTTTGAATTAAACTAAAAAATAAAAATTACAGTGAAAATAAATTAAAAGAAAATCAATAATAAAAACGATTTCAGTTCTGCACGACTTTCCTAATCATGCATCATTTTAGATCTAGTTATTCAGAATGCGTTTTATCTAAGCTGGTACTGCGAAAAACTAACAAGATCTAGTATAATATATTTTACCTACTTAAATTAACCCAAACAAGCTCTTCATTTAACCCTAACTTTTATTGTCTAATTAAACAAGCTCTTAATTAAGATCAGAAAAGTTGCATTAAGATCTGCGTAAAATTGCCAGCAATACCCAATACTTCGCTCAAGCTCGAAAGCGTAAATGTATGACCTTTTACAGTTTATATCAGAGTTAAATCTCAAACATGCAACCAATCTGATTGTAACATCCCCATCTGATACGTATCATAATATTGTCCGCTTTGGGCTCCTGGCATGAAAACTTCCCAAGGGTCACCCATCCATGGATTGCTCTCGCCCGAGCTCGCTCGTTCGGAGAATATGTTATGTTACTTGAAATTTGGGTTAAATAATCCCAGAGTAAAGGATTTGACACTGTTGCGCAGTTCTCATATGAGTCTAACTGTTGCAGGGATACGTCTTTTACTCGAAGGATTATCTGAGCCATCTGTCAAATATAAGTGTTCTGTGATTTGTGATTCCGTTTTCTAATGGGAACCTGAAGTTATCGGAAATTGGGTAGTCAGTTGGGAGATAAGTGGAATGGCTTTAGTAACGGTTCGTATGAGCGGCCTGTCAGGGAGTCAGACCATCTCGATACTTCAGATTTCAGATTGAGTAGATGTGGTAATTTTGCAAGGGATTATTGTTGGGTGGTGAAAGGATTCGTTCGTCTTTGGGTTGTAGAGCCCTGCTAGGGTTGGTTCGGTTGCCTTGAAAAGGTTGTGGTATGCTCGGGGTCATGGCCATGTTGTTTGGCATGCCGAGGATGGTAAGGAATGATTTCGAGGACGAAATCTAATTTAAGTGGGGGAGAGTTGTAACGCCTTGTTTCGAATCGTTTCCTATTACGGATAGTGATCAAGGAGTGGGTATTATCAAAATTAGAACCCTTGAAGAATTGAGGTTTGGGCTCATTTGTAGGTGTATGATGTAATTTGGATGATCTGGGTATTCGGTTTGTGTTTTAGAGCCAAAGGGTATTGGTAAAGGCGTTGGTTTGGGCCTTTTATGAACTTTGGATTTGATTTTGATTAGTTTTTAGGAAAAAGTAATTTGACAGGAGTGTAAGGATTCTCGTTACCTTTCGGTGGATATAAAGAACGTCGAAAACGGATAAGGAATGCAAAAGTTATGATCATTTGAAGTCAAAAGGGTTTTGGGCCAAACCGGGTATGCGGGGCGTACCAGAAGGGAACGCAAAGCATTCATGAGAAAAGTGGACGCGGGCACTTTTGGGGAACGCTGGGCATTCATTGGGAATGTTGGGCGTTTGTAGGCCAGATGAAAACCCTAATTTAGGGTCATGGACCTTATTTAAAGACCTTAACTCACCTCCAACCCTCATTTCCTTCAGCCTCCATCCTCTCTAACCCTAAGAACGAAAACGTAGCCTTTATTTGAGTGTTCATTGAACTTCATAGGGTTTTAGGTGTGTTATTAGTGCTTGAGGAGGAGGAAGGAGCTTTTTGAAGAGTCATTGATTGGCTTGGAGCTTTTGGGTCCAAGCTTTATTCAGATAGATCTAGCCTATGGAGGTGTAAAGGCTCAACCTTGATGGTTTTCTCATATGGATCTACTTGGGTCTTGAGTTGTTATGTTTTTGTACCTTGAAGAAGAAGAAACTTGGTAATCAAGCCTTGGTTGGAGTTGAGCTTCTAGATCTAGATTCTTCATCAAAATTTCAAGCTACTAAAGGTATAAAGTGCTCATCTTGTTGCCTCTACATCATAAGATCTAAGTTAGGGCTTGAATTATGCATGGTATGGTCTTTTGAGAGCTCTTTGTGAGTTTGAGTCACTCCAAGAGCCTAGGATTGTAGATCTTGCCTTTTCTGAGTTGGATTTGATATAAAGTTAGAGTCTTGATGCATTAAGTTCTCCCGTGCTTAAGTTATTGGTCACTTAGTGAAGTTTGAGTGCTTGAAATTATGATTGGACCTTTTTGAGCCATGCAAAGGCTTAAATCCTTCGATGTTATGGATTAAGTCACTGAGGTTATGCTATTCTGGTTTTTGGACGTCTTGACTTAAGGGATTAAGACGTTTTCGAGGTTGGTTATGGGTTGGGTCAGTATGCGGGGCGTACTGAGCTTCTTGTGCGTTATGACATCCCCATTTTCACGGCCAGAAAAGACTAATTTGTTTATGCTTTGTTTAAAAATCAGAGAAACCTTTTAAAGAAAAATGTTGCGGAATTTGTTCCCAAAAGAAAATATGATAAAGATTTTATCAAAGCATTTCCGAAGAAATGTATTTCATTATATTAAAACCTCGGGATATCATTGTTAATGCAGATCAAAAGCATAAACAAATCGGTCTTTTCTGGCCATGAAAATGGGGATGTCACAGTTGGTATCAGAGCATCAGCTAAGCGAACTAGGAATTTGTAGGATTTCTATACTTAAACTTAGAATGCTAAGCGATGATTTTGAGATGAGTGTCTAATATATTTTAGACACAAGCACTAGCTTATTTTAGGAAATATGCCTAATATGCTTTTATGTTCTAAATGCTTTATGTTATAGCCATAAGGATGCCTTATATGCTATTATTTTTCCCATCTATGGTCTATTGCCGATCGAATCTGAAAACCTTATGTGTTCAGTATTCTAAATGTACGATTACGATATTAGAACTAGCATGTAATGTTTCAAAGTGAAAAGAAGGTTTTAAACGTCTGTAGAAAATAAATATCTAATTCACCTAATTTGGTGTATAGATAGAAATGGCAAGAACCCGAAGTGGAGTCGGAAACGCGAATGGAAATGGGAATCAACAGCCTCAACCCCAAGTGATCAGGCAGGTACCGGTGGTAGCAGCTGTTGGATTAGTGTCTAAGCCCGTAACCATATTTGGTAAGTACTTGACTGTAACGCCCGGGTTTCAGGGCTAAGCATTTTTGTCAATGTAATAGTCTAGGTCAACTCTTGTAACTCTTTTTGAAGTAATAAAGATGAAATATTTGAGTATTATGTGAATTATATGTGTTTATTATTTAATTATAAATGTATAATTAATAAAGAATAAAAATGAGCGTCAAAATTAAAGTGTGAGATAATCCCAATATCTCTACATAAAGTTGTAGAATATGTCTCAAGGTTTCCGTGCATATAAGGAACGCCGAAATCCGAGTTATAACGAAGAAGTTATGACCCGTCGAAGTTTCACGACAGAACCGACACGATACCAGGAAGCGTGAATAGTGAATTTATGATAGAGCGAGATTTAGCCTTAGTGATCTAAACGAAAGTCATAGAATATGTTAAACTAAGAACATCGATAAAAAGAACGCCCAAATCTGACTTCGTATGAAGAAGTTATTAGATTTTAAACAGACCAATCCTGTCCCGGCTTGTTAAAAATATAACTTTAAAAATAAAGTCAAAATTAGCCGACAGAGTCTAAACGAAAGTTGTAGAGTACGTCTTCACCTACGCGTGGATATAAAGAACGTCAAAAACGGAGTTCGTATGAACGAGTTACAAATTATAATAGCATATTTACGTATTAACATAAAGTATAAATCATGTATACGTACACATATATATACATATGTATATATCATTAGAAAGGTATCGACGATGCGGTCATTATAAGACTAATGTTGAGTTCTTTCGACATTAGTTTAGTACAAATATCATTAAATCCATTTATAATAGTATTATAGAGGGGTGTTTAGTTGTTTATATAACTAAAAGGTCATTAAGTAATTATGGAGGGTAGTTTTTGAAAATTCAATTAGTATAAATAAGAGCCTTGGGCTCTCATATTTCTTGCACCATTCTCTTGATTCAAGAGTCTTTCTCTCCTTATCCCCCGAGCATTTCGGTCCCTCGTGATTCGACTTCTCTTTCTGTAGCTTAGTATAGTAAGGTGAGCGCTGAAGCGCTGCACGAATCTTTCTTAGAAAGATTCAGCGACGAAGTTCTGCCCCTGCAGAGCCCGACTCCTAGCTAAAACCCCCTTGTAAGTAAGTTATGCTTACCTTATTTTAATATAGCTTATATTTAAAATTAGTATTGTTATTATGAACTTATAATAAATATTTGAGCTATTATTATAACTTATATAAGTGTCGTTATAATATTTTTTTTAACTACTCGCGGTACGGGGAATCTGGTTTAAAGGGCCGCATAGGGTTGTTGGATTTCAGAAGTGCTATATGCCAAAATGGTCCTGCTCTTCGGTGTTTTATGTCTGGCCCCTGTCTGTACATACTGGTTGGAAAATATTGTTTAACGCTTATATAATAATAATAATACTAAGATTAATAGTTGGTCACGGTAAATATTAGACTAAAATTTAGCGATAATAATGCTAGGTTTCGTCGAAGGAAAATAGAATCGTTAGAAGCAAGCGCTGCCCGATTTTGGAATCATCACCTTAACAAGTGAGTGCATAGTTACTTTCAACTTACACATAGATATGAAGTATTTTATATAAATTACGTGCTATGTGTGCATATTATCTGAATACTTGCTATCTATGCTAGATGAACGTTGTTATACATGTTTTCAATGATTTAAACTGTATATGTATTTTATATCTACGAAAATGTTGGGGTAAAACATGGGTAGATGCAATAGGTGATGTGTGATAAAATGATGAGAGGCCTCGATGTTGATGTTGTTGATTCTGTCATCTAGCGGAGTATGGATGACGACCATGGACTCTTCTAGACAGTCCAGTGGAACACTAGCAGGCTCGCAACCTGTAGGTGTTTATGAACGATATGTTCACCGGTGTACTCCATCCCCCACATGGTTGCCTTTAGGACATTTATTGCTGAGGAATCCCCTTAGCAATAGTGTTCGTCCCGATGATGATCCTTAGGCTAGGTCCCTTATGATAGGTGTTTAGGGACGTAAAGTGAGGATAACGGGAACGGGTAATCGGGTTATTGTTGATCGATGAAATTAATAAACTTATTTATTGTGGGTTGAAAACCCTATGTGCTCACCAGGATCCCAAGCCTGACCCACTCAGTTTTATGTATTACAGGTAGTGGCGCATGAGCATAGGTGTGATGTTTTGGACGAGGGATTACGGATATAGGTCTGTAGATATGAAATAATGTAGTAAGGCTTATATTGTACTGTTTATGCTTTTGATCTGTACGAACATGACATCCCGAGTCTTTTAATGAAATACATTTCTATGGAAATGCTTTTGATAAATCTTTATCATATTTTTGTTTTGGGACAAATTCCGCAACACTTTCATTTAAAATGTAACTCTGATTTTTAAACAAAACATAAACAAACCGGTCTTTTCTGGCCGTGATTTTGGTGATGTCACATTGACTCAGTTGTGCATGGTCCTTTTGGGTTGCCTTCACCAAAGCAACTTGATTGGAGAAATAATAGAGAAAGAGGTTATTATGGTTTATTAATATATTATAAGAATAATATATTAAAAGAGAAATCATATTAATTAATATTAGTCATAAATTAATTAAGAATTAATTTGGTGACTAAAAGAGATTAATTGAATAAAAGGACTTAAGTTGTCAAATGTGTGATAGTTGGATTTTGGGCTGGGAAACCCAATGGGACAAAGGGATGAACGAAATTATGATGGGAACTCATCATATTTTCGTCCATGGCCTTATTCCAGAAGGTTCCATGGGCTGCTTAATGTCTAAGATGTCCATTAGGGTTTTGGAGGAAACCCTAGTTGCTCACAATATAAACAAGGCCCCTAGGCTACAAAAATCATCCACTTGCTTCTCTAAGAACCCTAAGGCCGAATTTTGTAGCCTCCCCCTCTCTCTCTTGCCTCTCCATTTGCTCTTGGTGTTTGTGATCCATTAAAGGTACTATACTTGTGGTACTTGCTTTCAAGGATAAGGAGAATCAAGATTTAAGTTGTTATTACTACATAAAAACAATAGGTATGTAATCCCTTTTACAATCTAAATTTCGAAATACCTAGGAGCATGCTAGGGTTTTTTATGTGTTCATAATGTTGTGTATCTAATAGTAAAAACATAGATCCAAACCCTAGGGTTGCATGCACACATATGATTGTTTGTATATAACCCATCAGTAGCTGCACCTGAGCCAATCACGATGTCTAGAGTACAAGCAATGATCCAGATGATGTTGGATCGTCAGATGTAGGAAACAAGATGCATACTTCAACAGAATCGAGATGAACCTACGATGCCTATTGAACAGCCCGAACTAAATGATGGGCAGTCGGATGAAGGGAACTACAGTAAGATTGTTGGTCAAGTTGAACTGCCAGTGGATAAAAGGAATAACCAAGACGGGGGAAATGAGGGACATGGATGCAAGTACAAGGATTTCATGGCATCCAAACCACAATGTCTTTCTGGAATCCCAACACCGGTGGAAGTTATGGATTGGATCTCTGAGATGGATACAATGTTTGAGAGTTGTGAATGTAGCAATAGACAAAAGACCGCTCTCGCAATTTCCCCTGTTAAAGTGTGGAGTACTGAGCTAGTGGAATCTACTAGCTGATTCGAGGCCCAAGGGAGAAGCTAGCAATATGTCTTGGGAAGATTTCCTGGTGCAACTGAAAATGCAATACTGCTCCGAGCAAGATCTTTTGGAAATCAACAATGAGTAATCTGAAGAAGGGAAGAATGAGCATCACTGAGTATGTTGAAAGTTTTACAGAGAAGATGAAGCTTGTTCCTTACCTAGTTCTAAATGAACTCTCCAAGGTCAAAAAATTTACCCACGGATTACCAGCAGAATTTGGTCCGATGGTCAAACAAGCAACCACTTTGAAAGCCACCATCTGGGCTACAAAGAATGTGGAGACCTAGATAAGGAAGAGGGTTCTGGAGAGAGCTGAGATTGGTGAGAAAAGGAAGTTCGATGGATCCTCGAGGTCCAAAAAGAAAAGTAAATTCTCGAAGTCTGGTTCAAAGAAATTCAGAGGAGGAGGAGGTGAAGTGAAGTGGTGCGAAAAGTACAAGAAGAAGCACCATGGGAAATGTGATGAACAGGTCACTTGTTTTAAGTGTGGAAAGCCTGGTCACTATATCAATGTATGCACCCTCAACTGAAAAGTTTGTTATAGGTGTAATGAGGAAGGGCACATCTCGAGGGAGTGTCCGAAGAAGAAGGAGGCGACAAGGCCCAATGTTCCGCTGAAGCCAAAATCTAGAGCATTCCAAATGACCCTGGAAGTCTTGAAGGATACAACGGATGTCGCTTTAGGTACCTTTCTTGTAAATGGATTGACTGCTAATATATTGTTTGATTCTGGAGCGAATTAATCCTTTATATCACTCAAATTTGGTGGAAGACTAGCATTGCATGTAGATAAACTTGATAATGCTCTAGTTGTAGAAGTTGCCAGTGGCAAATTCATACATGTTAGCGATTACATTAAGAACATCGTCATAGACTTAAACGGCAACAAATTCCACGAGGATTTGTTACCCATTGAGTTTAATGGTTTCGATAACTCGTACTGGGAATGGATTGGCTTAGCGCCAACGATGCCAAGATACTACGCAAGAAGAAGATAGTAAGAGTAAACCCACATGGGAAAGAGTCATTTATGGTGTACGGGGACAAACACAGAGTAAATTATGGAATCATTTCCCTGATGAAAGCCAGAAAATGTTTGTCTAAAGGATGCACATCATACTTGGCATTTGTAATCGATGCAAAGAAGGTCAAGAAGGAGATACAAAGAATACTAGTGGTGTGTGACTATTCGGAAGTCTTTCCCGAAGATCTTCCTGGATTGCCCCCTGATAAACAAGTGGAGTTTCGAATAGACTTGTTGCTAGGATCGACTCCAATACCGAAAGCACCATACCAATTAGCACTGATGAAGATGAAGGAGCTAATGACGCAAATTTAGGAGTTGTTGGACAATGGTTTCATTAGACCTAGTTCATCACCATGGAGAGCTCCGGTGTTATTCATGAAAAAGAAAGATGGAAGCATGAGGATGTGCTATTCGATCAACTACAAGGTTCGAGCTATTTCTTAAAGATCGATCTTAGGTCAGGATATCATTACCTGAAGGTGAGAGAGCAAGATATTGAGAAGACTGCATTCAGAACAAGATATGGACACTATGAGTTCTTCGTTATGTTATTTGGACTAACCAATGCTCCAGCAACATTCATGGATTTGACGAACAGGGTTTGTAAACCATTCCTTGATAAATCTGTGATAGTGTTCATAGATGACATTCTGATTTACTCAAAGAGCCAGCAGGAGCATGGCAAGCACTTGCGAGAAGTATTAGAAGTTTTGAAGAAGGAGAAGTTGTATGCAAAGTTCTCTAAATGTGATTTTTGTATTCGAGAAGTCCAATTCTTGGGTCATGTGGTTAACCTGGAAGGGATAATGGTTAACCCAACAAAGATTGAAGTTGTGATGAAGTGAGAACAACCGAAAAGTCCCATAGAGATTTGAAGCTTTCTGGGATTAGTTGGATATTATTGAAGGTTTATCCAAGACTTTTCTTCGATAGCTGCTCCATTGACATCTTTAACCCATAAAGGAGCACCATATACATGGAGTGAGAAACATGAAGAAGAATTTGAGAAGTGAAAGAAGAAGTTGTGTGAAGCACCAATTCTTTCTTTACCTGATAGAGTTGAAGACTTCGTAGTCTATAGCGATGCATCTGGAGTTGGGTTAGGATGTGTGCTGACCCAAATAGAAAAGGTGATAGCATATGCATCTCGACAATTGAAGAAGCATGAGAAGAACTACCCCACTCATGATCTGGAGTTGGCAGCGGTAGTATTCACCTTAAAGATATGGAGACATTATCTCTATCACACGAAGTGCAAACTTTTCACTCATCATAGGAGTCTCCAATATCTCTTTAATCAGAAGGAGTTGAACATGAGGCAACGACACTGGCTAGAATTACTCAAGGACTACGATTGTGAGATACTTTACCGCCCTGGTAAAGCAAATGTTGTATCTGATGCTCTAAGTAGAAAAGTAAACCTTGAAAGGGAAAGGCCAAGAGCGTTAATAATTAAAGTTGTCTCAACGATTGTGGAAATCATAAAGAAAGCTCAAGAAGAAGCTTTAGAGAAGAATGACCAAAAGGAAGAACATTTAGGCAAAACGTTGGTGTTCGGTACGAATGGTTAAGGATTGAAGGTATTCTAAGATATGATTTAGGTACCTAAGACAGGAGGAGTAAGAGATCTCCTGATGGAAGATGCTCACAAGACTATGTACTCGATTCATCCCGGTAGCACTAAAATGTATAGGGATCTAAAACCCTATTAATGGTGGCCGACAATGAAGCTCGATGTTGCAAAGTATGTGGCTTGGTGTGTAACATGTACGAGAGTTAAAGCATGTGCGAGAGTTAAAGCACAACATCATTAACCATATGGGATTTTAGAACCTTTACATATACCCATAGGTAAATGGGAAGACATCACCATGGATTTTGTGACTAAACAGCCCAGAACGAAGAACGGTCACGACATGAATTGGGTAGTCGTGGATCGGTTCACTAAGAGTGCATAGTTCGTAACAGCAAATGAGAGATTGTCTATGGATAAGCTTTCAAATGCTTACGTGAAGGAGGTAGTAAGAATTCACGGTGTTCCTTTAACGATTGTATCAGATCGTGATAGTCGTTTCACGTCGAGGTTTTGGAAGAGTCTGTAAGAGGAAGGGATATGAAGTTGTGTTTAAGTACAGTTTACCATCCACAGACTGATGGTTTGAGCGAAAGAACGATACAAACACTAGAAGATATGCTAAGAGCATGTACCCTGGAGTTCCAAGGTAATTGGGATGAGCACTTACCTCTGGTGGAGTTTTCCTACAATAATAGTTTCCATTAGAGCATCAAGATGACACCTTATCAAGCCTTGTACGGACAGAAGTGTCGTACACAGTCTTGTTGGATTAAAGCTGGAGAAAAGCAATTTATGACCCCTGAGATAGTCCATCAGACTGCTGAAAAGCTGAAAGTGATTAGAGAAATGATGTTAGCAGCTCATGATCGTCAAAACAACTATGTTGACGAAAAGCGAAGAGCAATGACATTCAAAGTTGGAGATTTGGTATTGCCCAAAGTCTCACTATGGAAGGGACTTATAAGATTTGGAAAAAGATGAAAGTTAAGTTCAATGTTTATTGGGCCATTCAAAGTTCTTCAAAGGATCGGAAACCAAGCTTACAAGTTGGATTTACCAGAAGAACTAGATGGTATTCATAACACTTTCCATGTGTGTTATTTAAGGAAGTTCACGGGAGAATTTCCCGATATAATTCCAATTTCAGAGTTAACGATGGATAAACATAAGAGGTTATTGGAAGAGCCTGAAGCGATTGTTGACCGTAAGACGAAGAAATAACGACGCAAGATGGTCGAATTAGTGCTAGTGCGATGGAAACATTCGAATGGGTCGAACCTCACTTGGGAAACAGAGATTGACATGATGAGTCGCTATCCACATTTGTTTGCTGATGCATGATACCGAGACAGAATCATCCTAAGGGGGAGAGAATTGTAACGTCCGCGTTTCTGGCTAAACATTACTATGATGATGTAATAATTAGGGTCAACAATTGCAACCTATTTAACGTAATAAAGAAAAAATTATGTGAATATTATGTGTTTCATGATTATTATAATATAATAAAATAGGAAAAATCAGTCAATCGTTCGTAAATCGTAAAAATAAGTGCACCAAACCATATATATTATTAAATATTTAGAAAGTACACGTCGTCCCGATCCCGAAAATATAAATTTTGTCGAAATCTGAATCCGTATGAATTAGATATGATTTTTATAAGATATAAAAGTTAGCCGCACACAAGGAATGTGTGACGTAAAAAGATACAAAGAAAATTGTTGACTTTTAGCTAATGCCACCAAAACAAAAATCTTAGTACTCCTTAAAATAGGAATTTTGAGAAAAAAATGCAAAAAATGAGTCCGTATGAGAGAGTTATGATTTTAGCAAAATCATTTAATTTTATTAAAATATAGACAAAAACATAAAGTCAAAATTAGTCGACGGAGTCTAAACGAAAGTTGTAGAGCTCGTCGATAGCTATGCGTGGATATAAAGAACGTCAAAAACAAAGTTCGTATGAACGAGTTATAAAGAGACGATGTTTAGTACAAATATCATTAAATATCATTAAATCTATTTAAAATAGTATTATAAAGGGGTGTTTAGTCGTTTATATAACTATAAGGTCATTAAGTAACTATAGAGGGTAATTTTTGAAAATTCAATTACTTTAAATAAGAGTCTGTAGGCTCTCATATTTCTTGCACCATTCTTGATTCAAGAGTCTTTCTTTTCTTATCCCCCGAGCATTAATTCGGTCCCTCGTGATTCGACTTCTCTTTATGTAGTTTTTACTATAGTAAGGTGAGTACTGAAGGGCTGCAAGAATCTTTCTTAGAAAGATTCAGTGACGAAGTTCTGCCCCTGCAAAGCCCGATTCCTACTAAAACCCCCTTCTATATAAGTTATGCTTACCCTACTTTAAGTATAGCTTTTGTTTAAGTTTATTATCATTATTATGAAATTATAAACAATATATATATATATATATATATATATATATATATATATATATATATATATATGTGTGTGTGTGTGTGTGTGTGAGATATAAAAAGGGTTATTATAATATCTTTTAACCGCTCGCGGTACAGGCATTACTAGAAAAAAGGCCTTTTACGACGCTCATTGCGCGTCGTAAAATGCTCAGACGACGCGCAAATGCGCATCAAGGAAGGCCCTGTCATAACGAGAGACGACGCGCATTTATGACACGCAATGCGTATCATTAAAGTCGTTGTCAAGAAAGGTCGTGTCATAAATGAAGATAACACACATTCTTGCGTATTGTAATTTTTATTTTTTTTTTAAATTATTTATAGATTTACTGATTTTCAAATTAAATTTTCATTTCATGTCTCATAATAGAAAATAAAATAACATATACAAAAAATACAATCCATTGCACAAAAGTTAATGTCATACAAAATACAAAATAAAATACATGATAAATAAGAAATATAATTCATTGTACTAAAATGTCAAATACAAATAATCATCGCTAACTATATAACCTAATATTACATTGCTATTAAGGGACATCATCATAACTCACTGAAGATCTTGGAACAATGTTCTCATCATCAACTCTTACACCAACCTTGCTTTAGTATATGACTTTCACACAACACCTGGATGAGTACGTTTCAAACAGGAGATAAAAGCAACTTTCTCCCATATTGTTGAGTGACTTCACAGCGTGATACCTTAGTTGATCAAGAAACAAACCTAAGATCCTACATGCTTCAATTGATAAATCGCTAACATTAAGTATAGGATCCCTACAGCACAAGTAACCATGAAAAAGTAACCATAACTTATTTTCATCAATTGATAAACCTGACCGATATTAAATTCAAGCATCTTCTCTAACCTTATTTATAGCAAGCAATGATTCCTGTCAAAATAAATATTTTATTTCAGCATTTTATGTGGCTGAATGAAAAACTAATACTGTGGGAAATGACCATTCTGACCTTTGTTAGGGTTGTTACTTTTCTAGGTGGGGACGCCCTTGAAATACTCCTGTCACCATCCAATAGCAAATATCGATACCCTTTCATATGATAAGCATTCTCACCACCCCATCCCTTTGCAAGCTTCTCCTCAACTTTAACAATCTTTCTAGACACCTTCCAGATAGATAAATAAACAAATAAAAATAATAATCCATTCTTAATGGACAAGGGTAAAATAGGAAACTAACATTTTCAAGAAGTTGTTGCTTCAACATGGAGATCCCTTCTTCTCCATTAATAATAATAATAATAATAATAATAATAATAATAATAATAGCTACAACCTCATTTGAAATCCTCGCTCGAGATATGACTTTATCGCTTACACATAGGTCCATTTTTTTGGAACGTCATATTGTTACTTACTGAATGGTCGACTATAGGAATTAACAACTGCAAGACCTTTGCGACATTAAACTTGATATTCGGCACTCTTAAGAAAACAAATAAATTAAATAGAAAATAGAAAATAGAAAGAGGAGAATAAAAAGACATTAAAAAGATGTAACTAATTAAATAATTACCTGTCTTTGGATAAGGTAATAAGTGTTGGAAGAAGTTTAGAAAAAGTAATTTCTGAGCCCATAACTGGGGCAAGTAGAGAAATTGCACGAACAACTATCATTCGATATAAATAATGCGAATTATTAATCATCTCCAACACCTGCCACAAATAAAAAAATACACCCAAATTAAAACATAATAAATCCAAGACTAATTTACACTTTTGGTCCCCAAGTATATCTTTTTTTTACAATTTTGGTCCTTATTTGAGGTTCTTGTAATATATTGTCATTATATGTTCAGTTTGAGACCAAAATTGCAAGAGAAAACTTTTTGGAACCAAAATCGGAAAAAAAATCAGTTAACTCAGGGACAAAAATGTAATTTACTTTATGCACTGAACAAATAATAACCTGTGGGACAAGAATATGCCTGCATTGCTTCCACCTCATCCATCCAGACTCTATCATTACTCAGGGACAAAAATGTAATTTACTTTATGCACAATTCCATGAAATTTAAACATGCTTCCCTGATGAAATTGACATGATATTCAAACATAGTGGTATAGGAAGACCTTAAAAGAGACATATCTTAATGGATTCTTGAGTTGCTTAATGTGTGATGAAAACAGGTTTATACCTTAAACGAAGAGATCCAAAAGCATAAGAAAAAGAGATGAGATCTTCAAGGTATTATGGTTTCAGTTTCTAGACCCACTAACACAGCTGCATAAAGTAAGTGCGGAGTCAGCTTGAGACACATCCTCTTGTGACAATGACATATGATATATATATATATATATATATATATATATATATATATATATATAATGAACATGTTTCTTTTCTAAATATTATCATCCCAATGGTTCAAGTTGTCAGCTTCAGGGGCGCCTTTACTTTTGGCAAACTGCTTCAGATCTTCCATATCTACAAGATACAGAGGAATATGTATCATGAACCATTTTCAATAGAATTTTAGTGAAAAGAACATCAACAATATAAACGTGGAATCAGATATGAAAATGAATGGTAACAAAAACATTCATTAGAAGTGACAAGAAACTACAATCAGTAAGATATATGTGGGTATATTACCCTGAATTGCAGCATTCCAGGAAACACTCCTGAGTTTTTCCAGAAGCTCTTCTGCTTTGCTAACAGTAGCCAACTTGGAGCATCCAAAGTAAACACCCATGGCCCATTTTCATCAGTTGCATTTTCATGACCCTGATTTCAAATAAGCACAATGAAATAAAGACAATTGGGACAATGGTGTTGCATAATAGAAGCACCCAACAGCTGTTGTAGCAATCACTTGAGTCTACAGCAAAAACAAAAGGGTAGGAAGGAAAATATAAATATTAGAGTCAAAGGGAAGTATGACCAAACAATATAAATGAACTGATAGTGCTTGAAAGTTCAGACTACACATGCTTCAATCAAGAAGAGTCTGAATAGCTTTTGCATCACGCATCAACTTTGCTTACTATAAATGGAAGTAAAGACATTGGACCCCCATATGCTAAAGCCCATAAAGCTTCTGCAGGGCTGCAGGCCGCATCCTTGTAGCTACATGTACTTTCCCAAGCACCTCAGCATGTTGTCTGAGCATTCTTGAAACAAAAACAAGTATCTTTTCAAGCACCAAAATTACCTTTTTGCCCTTATTAATTGTTACAATATCCTAGAAAGATGTTGATGAATGTATATGAGGTCCTTAAGCATTAAATTTGTTTCCAACAACTCAATTAATTCACTCTGAGATTAATCAATTAATCCAATATGAGATTCCTAATCTTGAAAGCTGATTTTGCTTAAAACACCTTAACAAATGATCACTTTATGAGTTTAATTATTTAGTTCGACATCAGATTCATAACCTAGACATTACTTTCGTATGGATTAACATGAGGATCTGAATTAATTGAAAGAAAATTAAACAAAACCTACAGTCAATACCAGAGAAGGAAGGACGAATGATTTACCTGAGAAGGAAGGACGAATGGATTTCCAGCATGGTGATAATCTTTCATATGTATTAAGCCAAGTTGCTTCAGCTGGTACATCAAGAGAATTCTCGAAAGGTAACAAAAGGCAATGAGTGCATCAGATGGATTGTCGACAAGGGTAAATGTTGATTTAAACCCTAGAAATCGCTCCAAAAGGGTCAGCGATGGGAGGGGAAAATGATTTTCAATGTAAGATAGAGGAGGTTGTTGCGAGCCCTAGAAATCACACGACGTCGATAATAATGAAGAAGCTAAGGGGGTGTTTGAGAGTGATGTATGTTATTGTTCTGGATGTGTAGCTGAGAGGCATCGTGCTTGAAGGTGGTTGCAATCAACATTTATTTTTGGTAGACGATAGGTGAAGCGAGGAGTTCAATCGATGTTTTTAGAGTGAAATTGGAGATTGCAGAGCCGAAGACGAGAGAATCACAGAAGCCATAATCGCCAAAATCGATGAGTCTTTCAATAGATGGTCATGAAGAAGAAGACCAATCGGAAGGACCGATGAAAGAAACAACACCAAGGTAGAAGGATGACCGGAAAAAGGCGTGCGAGCATCTGCAAAATATAGGAATTGAAATTAGGGCTATAAATCATACAAATCGAGATCTGGAGTGAGGTTTAGAGAATGAAAAATACACATGTTGCAAGAAACACAGGCGGATAAACAGAAGATTATGCGATGTTTTGGTATGCAAAGTCGGCAGGGTGCTTATCAAAAGCTTTGAGAAGCATCTGAGTCGGTGTTCTTATCAAAAGCTTTGAGAAGCATCATAAGTCGTAACAACGATAGGTGCATTCTTCATGTTTCTTCTCTTTTCGTCTCTGTCTCAGAGGGAGACTAGGGCTTGAAATTTGTTGATCTTCATAGTCACTAGAGTAGATATCCTATGATTGCGAAGATGAAAGATAGAAAGAAGGTAGAAAAGAACAAGGCGGGTTTTCAAAATTTTGGGGATTTCATTTTCCCCCATATCTACTAAACACGCGCGTTCATTAAAATTATAAAGCTACACTTACAGAGGACGCCCATTTAAGATACAGCGCCCTCTGTGTTTTTAATTTTTTTTTTCTTTTGACACTATTTTTAAGGGCACGCAATAATGCGTGACCTAAATCCTTAAATTTTTTGAAGATATGACAATTTTTTAATGTCACTCTTATTTGCATAACATAAATCAATGGGTGCCATTGTTTGCGCGTCGTAAAAGGATCTTTTTCTTGTAGTGGGGGAATCTGGTTTAAAGGGTCGCATAGGGTTGTTGGATTTCAGAAGTATTATATGCCAAAATAGTCCTGCCCTCCAATGTTTTATGTTTGGCCCCTGTCTGTACATAATGGTTGGAAAATATTGTTTAACGTTTATATAATAATAATAATACTAAGACTAATAATTAGTCACGGTAAATATTAGACTAAAATCTAGTGGTAATGATACTAGGTTTCGTCAAAGGAAAATAAATTAATAGAAGTGAGGCGTTGTCTGAGTTCGAAATCACCACCTTAACAAGTGAGTGCATAGTTACTTTCATCTTACACGTAGATATGAAGTATTTTATATAAATTACATGCTATGTGTGCATATTATCTGTTTACTTGATATCTATGATGGATGAACATTTTTTATACAAGTTTTAAATGATTTAAACTGTATATGTATTTTATGTCTACAAATATGTTGGGGGGTAAAACATGGGTAGATGAAATAGACGATGTGTGATAAAATAATGAGAGGCCTCGATGTTGACGACGATCCAGTTATCTAGCGGAGTATAGATGACGACCACAGACCATTATAGACAGTCTAGTGGAACATTAGTAGGCTCGCAACTTGTAAGTGTTTGTGAACGATGTCTTCACCGGTGTACTCCATCCCCCTCATGGTTGCCTTACGAACATTTATTGTTGAGCAACCCCCTAGTAGTAGTGTCCATCCCGATGAAAATCCTTAGGTTAGGTCTCCTATAATAGGTGCTTTAGGGACGTAAAGTGACGATAACGGGAACGGGTAATCGGGTTGAATGATTTGATGAAAATAATAAACTTATTTATTGTAAGTTGAAAACCCTATGTGCTCACCAGGCCCCCAAGCCTAACCCACTAAATTTCTTGTATTACAGGTAGTGGCACAAGAGCATAGTTGGATGACTTAATGAGGGATAAATAGGCTAGTAGATATGAATAAATGTTGTAAGGCCTATGTTGTTCTATTTATGCTTTTGATGTGTATTGACAATGACATCCCGAGGTTTTAATATAATGAAATACATTTATTCGGAAATGCATTAATAAAGTCATTATCATATTTTCTTTTGGGAACAAATTCCGCAACATTTTTCTTTAAAAAGTTACTCTTATTTTTAAACAAAGCATAAACAAATCGGTCTTTTCTGGCCGTGAAAATGGAGATGTCACATGCATACACTTAGCGTACCCACTAAGTAAGTGGGGTGTACTCAATTAGAGGAGACTGCATTTTGGGCTTCAAGTTTGGGCTTTCTTTTGGGCTTGGGTGTTTAAGTTATTAATGGGCCATATGAGTATAAGTGTTTTGGGCTAGGAAGAATGGTTGGGCTTTAGGGTATGGCCCATGTAAGGGTTTTGGGCCCAATTTGGAAAATTAGGCCGTAATTGGGCCTTGGTTGATTATTTGGCTTTGGGCCTTTTAGATTGTGAGTTTTGGCCTTAGTCTTGGACCAAGCAGGGTTAGGGGTAAAATGGTCTTTTTAGCCCGAGTATGGATTTATGGATATGGATTGGAACCAAATTGTTTATTGGGCGTGGTTTAGATTTTGACGGTTCGGGGATCCGTCAGCTAGCAGCCAAGGATTTTCTGTATGTTTCGACAATGCGAGGTGAGTCTCTTCACTGGGTTTAGTAGGTCAAAAGCACCACCCTGTAAGAAAACCCTAAGTTCACTGATGTTTTCTTCTATCCCTTCCATGCAAGAGTTGTGATGTCTTATTAGGTTAAGAACTTAGTCTTGGCCCTTTTATCCCTTCTATCCCTAATCCGTATCTAATGGTAACACTAAACATTCCTTATAAAGGGTATGGATAGCTTCCCTATCACAACGTGTTTTTAAGCCGTGAGTGCAGCATATCCCATAAGAACTCTGCAGTTAAGCGTGCTCCGGCAAGAGTAGTACCGGGATGGGTGACCCCCTAGGAAGACCTCGTGTCGAGTGGCCCGAAGCAGATAATATTGTGATACGTGCCAGAGGGAGATGTTATAATGGTTTAGGCTTAGAAGTGGTCCAGCTTATTGTTGAAGGCTCAGGTCGCGGTCTAACCATGTGTTGTAGGTCATATACGCATGCATTGTTTATATATTGTTGTGTGGGGTACTTTTGGAAAGCCCATTAAGCGTTGGCTTATAGTAGTTGGTTTTGTGGTTTCAAGTCCATCAGATGATCGGGGCAAGACGAATGTGTGATTGTACATGACATCATTGGGATTTATGATTGATAGATGTTATTAGATACTTTGATTTTATGTTCATGCTTGGAAACAATGTTTGATATGTCTTGTGGTTTATGAAAATTATTTTGAAAAACCAAAAAGTTTATCATTAATTTTGGATGTTACAAAAACATAAAGATAGAGAGGGGATGGCACTTTTTTGTCGAAGTTATCTTTCGAGAGATAGAGAGGGAGATATATATATATATATATATATATATATATATATATATATATATATATATACACACACACATATATATAGAGAGAGAAGGGGTGGGTGGTATTTTTTTTATAAATTGATGTAATAAAAGAAAAATAACAAAAATAAAATTCAAAAGATACAGCAGTCATTTTAAGGCTTTTTTTTAAAAAAAAAAAACTGGACCAAATATACAATAAAACTCATTTTTTTGACCGGTTTTGCAACTCCAAAACTTTTTGAACCAAAGTTGCAATTTTTAACATACCATATGGATCATTTTTGCAATTTTATATTACTTTATAATTAAATATTTTTTCAATGTGTAACCTATTTCAATCGCTTTTTAGTTTATCTAATCTATTATTATCAATTTAAAATGTTCTAAAAAATCTTTTCCATTTAGTTAATCATTTTTCTAAAAACATCATATTTTAGAAATATTGAATAACACACACAAATGAAACATAAATTAAAGTATTTCGAGTCTTTATTTTATAAACATCAAATACAAAATAATAATAATAATAATAATAATAATAATAATAATAATAATTAGAAAAGATTCTCCGGCGTTGCCGGGGTCGGAAGGTATTGCTTTGTAAAGTAAAGTAGCATGTTGAATTGCATTGAGATAATCTAATAAAGGAATATAAACAATGTCATCTAATTACATAAGTAAAGAAATCTAAATCATTATTTCTTGCAATAAATGAGGAAAATAAAGAAATGGTCTCACAAATTGAACTTTTGTTGTCATGTATGGCAGCGGCCGAAAAACTAATCCGGAAAATATAGACTGTTGTTTTTTGTCCGTTAATGTGAGGGTAATTTGGTCTTTTAAGGTGGTAGGGACTGAATTTGTGACGACGGGTAAACCATATGAACTATTTATGTAGTTTTGGCGGTGGTGGTGGTGGTGGTGATGGCAGTTGGTGGGTGGATTTATGGTATTGGATGAGTATTTTCTAATAAATAAAACATTATTTTAAAACCAAAAAGACAAATATAAATTAATAAAAAAATAGGATTAGGAGTAAAAGAGTGATTTCGGTTTCCATCTTTGTTCTCAATGTGTTAAATCTGGTAAACCATAGGGACCAATCGTGTAATTTTGTCTAACAATAATAATAATAATGAGGGACCATTTCTGCCAAAAGACTAAATACTAATAATATGTAACAAAAGGCGAGGGTTATGAAAAATTCAAACGAAAGTGAAAGGGTTGTTTGTGAACAAAAGCATAAAGGTGAAGGGTGTAAGTAGTTTTTTAAAACCAACATAAGTTGGAGGACCAAAAGTGACAAAAAAATTGACAAGAAAAATGAGCAAACATACATAACCTTAGGGACCAATCTTGCCAAATACTTAAGAAGATTACTATTCCTAACTTTCATATTTTTAATATATACTAGAAAGGTTACCCCAGCTACTAGGGGGCCAGAAGATTTCAATGTTGTTTCCGAATCGATAAAATGACAGACGTAGAAAGTGCAAGAATGAAAAGCCTGGGCTTTGCTCCAGACCGTTTTTTTCATTTTCATGAAAAAATGTAAAAGTTTTGACTGCAAGGACTAGAAGTGTCAAAATGGCTAATGAATTAAAGGGATTGAAATTAGCAACTTTTTAGAAAAGGGATCAAAGTTGTCAAACCGTTAAAGTTTTGTGGCCAAACTTTAAATATTAAAAGGTTCCAAAAAAGTGTAAAAATATTGATTGCAAGGAACAAAAGTGAAAAATGTAAAAGTTTGGACTGCAAGGACCAGAAGTGTTAAAATGGCTAAAGAATTAAAGGGGTAGGAATTAGCAACTTTTTAGAAAAGGGATCAAAGTTGTCAAACTGTTAAAGTTTTGTGGCCAAACTTTAAATATTAAAAGGTTCCTAAAAAGTGTAAAAATATTGATTGCAAGGACCAAAAGCGTCAAAATAGGTAAAATAGTACAAGGACCAATTCTGCCAAAAAAATTACAAGTTTATTATTCCTCTTCTTCATAATTTTAATATATATATATATATATATATATATATATATATATATATATATATATATATATATATATATATATATATATAGATAATAGAATGTCATTGTTATAAAAACAATTAAAAATATTATATAATCGTTATAAATTTATATTCCAGTCATAAAATATTTATTAACTAATAAATAAATTATAGATATTTAAATCTGAATTATAATTAAGGGATAAAATTAAATATGATTTAAAGATGATGGGGTTAAATATATTAAAATAAAAGTATATTGACAAGTAAATATAGATTAAGTGGTCAATAGGAAAAAAAGAAAAAAAAAAGCTACCAGCTCTTATGGTAATAGTTATAAATAGAATAAAATAAATAGTCTCCCATTGGAGATTTTTTAGGGTTTATTGTTTAGGGTTATATTTGCAGATGGTAATATATATATATATATATATATATATATATATATATATATATATATATATATATATATATATTACCATTGCAAATATAACCCTAAACCATAAACCTTAAACCCTAAAGAATCTTCAATGAGAGTCTATTTGTTTTATTCTATTTATAACTATTACCATAAAGCTGGTAGCTTTATTTTCTTTTTTTTTTCTATTGACCACTTAATCTATATTCACTGGTTAATATACTTTTATTTTAATACATTTAACCCCACTTAATCTCCAATGGAGACTCTTTTTTTTTTCTCTATTGACCAACGAATCTATATTCACTGGTCAAATATATATATATATATATATATATATATATATATATATATATATATATATATATATATATATATATATATTCGGTTTTTATAGGATTTACTAGTAAAGTAAAATTTGTTATTCAATAACCATCATTTTTATCGGCAATAGCCATATGATTACTTTACTTATAAGCCGTCTATGTGTACTCTTCAAGTCTGTTTTCGTCTTTATCACCGTTTTGTGACTTTCGTATGTGCTTTTGTTCAAGGTAATAATACATATACTAGGTGAATATCCGCGCATTGCACGGAATAAAAATATGCAGTTAAACATATGGTAATCATAGGTTATTGAAAATATTTATGTCATTTATATTAACTATAAAATAATGATTATTATATTTAGTAGATGTAAAATTATAATTAATTTGAACAATAGATAAAATAACATTTATTAAAATCAAACTATTTAATGGTCTCTAGTCACTCTTTATGTGTGTATAAAATTATTTATATTTCTCAGCTATTCTAATTAACAACTATTATGATTTATTAATTTTGTAAATTGTTTGACGAAGATTTAATTTCATCATGATGATTGTTTAAATTATAAACCATTGGTTGTAACATAACATAATTTAAACTATAAATTTATGTTATTTTTAATAATTAATTTAAAAACAATTTAATTGAACTGTAGGTAATATAAAAAATAGGTTGTGGACGTCTTTTAGTTAATTCAACTTTTAACATATTATACTTAATTTATTATATTTAATATGTTATTGTATGTGATATTTTATTTTAGGTTTTAAATTTTACACTATATTTTTAAGTTTGGTTTATATTTTAATTTAGGTTATGTAATTAATAATATATTTAAGTTAACAAATTAAGTATATTATATTGATAATTCAAGAAGTCATTCATTTATGATATTGTTATAATATGCAACACATTTAAGTTAATAAAAGTATATTATGTGGAAATATGAAAAATTGAGAGTTTCAAATAGATGTGGTGAAAAGAAAAATGTTTCCATTATAATAGTACTAGGCAAATGTCCGCGTGTTGCGCAGAAACACCTATATATTTGAAATCTTTACAAATATATGTTTTCTTAATTATAACAATAACGTTGTTATTAAATTTGATATAATAATTTGTATACTAAGTTGATATAATATATTAATTATTTCGACTTATATGATAATATATACATCTATTAAAACTATATAATCTCAATCGTTTGAGTGACCTCTACCCGTGGGTTACTCATTAATAAAAATAAAAAATAATATATGGTTTAATGTTATTTATAGTTGTTGTTATTGTTAATTATTTTTTTAAAATTTATTAGCTTAAAGTTTTAATTTAGATCATTGTACTTATTTATAACATCAAACAATATTTTTTGTTTTTAAAGATAACAATATAATCATTTATATGGAGTAGTTTTTAATCATTGTTATTGAAAGTTATTTTAAACTACTTATTTGAAAACTTTTAATAATTATAAAAATAAGTTTAAGAAATATTTTAGTTAAATTGAGATTACAATTTATTTTTTTGCATTTAGCACTACAATTTATCACTTTTAACTATTCATAAATATTCATTGGGTTTTTTAAGTGTAACTGAAATTTATATTTAAATTGATATTGTAATGTTATATTTAAATTAACAATTTAAGTATTTTGTCCAAACTGTTCAAAAGTTATAACGTTAAACTGATAATGGTTTACATACAACAACATATTAAATATAATAAATTAAGTATAATATGTTAAAAGTTAAAGACATAACTTTATAAGTAGAAGTAAAGATATTATTTTAACATTGAAATTTAGCTTATTTATTATTACACTTTAAGTTTCATATTTATTTAACCTTATTAACCAACTTATAATCATTATTAGAAAGACAATATAATTTATAACTTTTAACTATTTAAAAAATATTCTTTGGGTGGTTTAAGTTAAACTAAAATTTAAATTTAAGTTGATCATGTAATGTTATATTTAAAGACAAAATTGCAAAAATGGTCCTTGTGGTATGCATTTTTTTTAGGGTTTTAGTCCTAACTACGACTTTTTTGGATTAACGATCCTTTTGAGGTAGTTTACTTGTGATTTTAGTCCTTCGGTTAACTGAAAAGACTAAATTGCCCTTTATATATTTATTTTCTATTTTTTTGTTTTTTTCCTATAAGTATTTATATATATAATAAAAAAGGGCCTACATTCTCTCTCTCTCTCTCTCTCTCTCTATATATATATATATATATATATATATATATATATATATATATATATATATATATATTTGGCTAAAATAAGAGTTAGATACCCCTTCACCAGCAATATTAGCCCCCTCCTTCAAACATAGCAGCCCCAAACAATGTCATTGCAACCGAGAGGAGGCCACTGAAAACACCAGCTGCCCACCTCGTTTCACCGTCATTCAAAGCCCTCTTTTACCACTATTTTATTCTCTAAATCACGACCACTATTTTTGTCTCTACATCACCGTCATTCACAGTTTACAAACCCATTCCGCTGAATGCCTTTTCACTATTTCTTGGAGATCCTCATCACTCATCGATTTCATCCACGGGTATGTGCTTCAAGTTCGTATATCATTATCAATTTCAAACACTAACAATTTTTTTTGGATTAAATAGTTGAGGAATATGATTCTAGGGTTTTCTCGATGTTCTTCATCTTGATCTCATACTCCAAATTTTGCTCAAATTAATGATTCACAAAATATTGTAAAGCTGGATTGTGGGATAAATATGTTAATATATTATTGTGGGCGAATTAATATATAACAAGAAGATTGATTATGGAACCAATTTTCTAGAAATCGGCTGTTGATGATCTTTCACCGGGGGTGTTCTTGACCATTTTGCATCTGGGTCTCAATCGTATTTCTGGTTTGTGTATGAGTGAGTGAGAGAGAGAGAGATATATATATATATATATATATATGAAAGCTTATTCAGAGGTATAGAGCTCTAAGACTAATCAGAAGTGGTTGTCGGTGATCGATAGAGCTTCTGGGTTTCAATCCAAAATGTTTCCAGATGGCCTCCCTTCTTCTACTATACATGATCATGGTATTAAAAAGAAAAATTGTACAGATGGTTACCGGTGGAGCTCCTGGTTTTCAATCAAGTTCAGAGAAGGAGAAGAGGAAATAAGAAAAAGAAGAAGAAGAATTGTTCTTTCTTGGTAAGAAAAAGTATACAGAGAGAGAGAGCGAGAGAGAGAGAGAGAGAATAGGGTGTGGGCCCCATGTTATTATAAGAATAAAACATTAAATTAAATAGAAAAACATATAAAAAAAATATATCAAGAGGGAAATTTAGTTATTTTAATTTTCGAAGGGACCATTTCCACATAGAAACATAGCCAAAAGGACTATCAATCCAAAAAAGTTGGGGTTTGGACAACCCCCCCCCCCCCCCCCCCCAAAAAAAAAAAAAATGCATACCACAGGGACCATTTTAGCAGTTTTGTCATATTTAAATTTATAATTTAAGTATTTTATACAAATTGTTCAAAATTTGTAGCTTTAATATGATAATTGCTTACATCCAACAAAATATTAAAACTAATAAATTAAGTATAATATGTAAAAAGTTAAAAAAACATAACTTTATAAGTAGAAGTAAAAATATTCTTTTAATATTGAAATTTAGTTATATGATTACACTTTTGGTTTCATATTTATTTAATTTTATTAACCAACTTATTATCATTATTAGAAAGAAACTGAAAAGTCATGGGAGTTTCAAATGAATGTGGTGAAAGGAAAAATGCATGGGAGTTTCAAATAAATGTGGTGAAAGGAAAATTGCTTCATTTATAAATATACTAGGCGAATCCCCGCGCGTTGCGCGATAATAGAATTATATAGTTAAGATAATAACTTTTACCAAATTATTATTTAATATTTCTACTTTGAAACAAAATTTTAGTAGTAAAGCAAACATATATTTAACATATTAGTTTTATTAGACATTATAGTTTAATTTTTAAGTCATTGTGATATATACAATTATTTGATAATTTTATAAACCGTTTAAAATTATGTAAATTATATATCAAATGAATGATAATATAACGGGTAACAAAACGTATGAACAAAAATATGAACTGCAACTTTTAGTAACATAACTAGATTATGACCCACGTAAAACGCGGGGGACATATAAAAAAATACATATAAAAGTAAAAAAGTTGACACAATAATTAAAAAGAAAGTAACATCAATAAAATTTGTTTTATTGGTAACAATGAAAAAAACAATGAAATGCATGAATATCTATAACCGATGAAGGACCTCTTTGTAAACAACGTTTTTTGTTTTATTAGTTGGACGACCTTGTCACATATGAGTACCTTCAATACGATATCTTTTTAATTTATACTCTTCTTAGGTTCGGGAACCAATATCAGTTGTCTTTTTTCTTCCTTGTTGATGTATCAATTAATGCAATACAAATTGGTGCTACATTTGGAGTTTTTAGTGCTATTAGTCGATTTGTTAATCATCTTCCAGTAAGTTCATGTTTTTTTCAAAAAAAAAAAATACAACTTTTTATATTTTCTTCGAGTTAATGTTTTATTGATTTGTATTAATAATAATATGATTGATGTAGGAGGGTCCTCAAACACTTGTGGGAATTACATTTGACTCATTGCAACATGTATTTTTTTTAAATAACCTTTCAAAAAGAATTATTCCTTCAAGCTCTTTTGCATTTTTTATTACAACCATTGATTTTCTTAGTTCTAGACATATATGATGTTTACACTCCTCTCCCCTCTGATGCTATTGTTCAACTTTCTAAGATGATGAAGTTACCAAAGACTGGTGTTGACGATCATTGGACGTTAGCAAATAACATGAATCATTTTTCAAGAATTCTGTAAGTAAATCTATTTCTAACTCAAGTTACGACAACACCCTTGTGTTTGTTTGTCGCGTGTTTATCATAACATTTATTAAGGGGTATTAGTATCAATTTATACATATCTCCAAATATAAGTCAATTTTAATCAAGGGGCAAAATACTCTTTTTTCTTGAGTTGGCAAAAAACTTTAACCTGGAGAACACGAGTGCAACCTATATGAAAACTGTCAATTGTCCTCTAGAATCTGAAATGTTATAAGTTGTCTTTGTAGTTGAATTATCTATTATTTTTCATTTCCATTTAAGTTCTTTTTGGGATTAAACAAAAGGAAAAACAACATAATTTCGTTATATGAAAAAAAAATTCGGAGTACAAGGCTAAATTGGTATAAAACCCTAAAATGATAGCTCATTGGCCTAACTCATCTAATTTTGTATCATACACTAAAAAAAACAAATAAAAGAATAAAAAACAGTTGCAATGAAAACCTTGTTGTACCAATAAGTTAGCTTAAAACTCAACAGTTTTTGAATATAGGAAGAGTCTACTATTCAAAAATGAAATCGGAAACTATAATAAGGAATCAGTTCGTGTAGATGTGCAACCCATAATCAAATCCAACCGTCTGAGTATACATGAAGGGATAATTTTCTCATGGAGAGCATGGCAAAATCACCGATGAGAAATTCATTTGGTGGCAAGTTAAAAAGATTTTTGAATGTCGAATTCCAATGAGGTGACTTCATATTGAGTTGTCAAGAAGATAGAATAATTCGTATAGATGTGCAATCCATAATCAATACTCCTATAATGCAATAGTTAAAAGATTTTACAAAAAAATGAAAATAAAACGCCCTAAAAAGAAGTGAAAAGGGTCATTTACCAAACTTTAGATGGATGCAAAAAAGAAACGCTATTTGTTCATACTTACTTCACACATACATCATTTTAATAATGCAAATGTCAATTTACCTATAAGGAAATTAAAAATAAATAGATAAGCCAAACATGAGATCCTTTTTGACAACATATGCATCCGACATAACTATATTGGATCTTGGAAAGCAAATATAATGGTTAATGCAAGTGAAGGATATGGAATTGATTTTCCAACATCCATTTCTGGGTAACATCCACTTTCATATCCCTTTTACACATACTTCGGCTCTCATCATGTGCGATTATTGCTTCTGTTAAAAAATCCAAAGTTATACAACCATATAAATCAGATAAGAATTGCACTTTTAGAAAGCATGTATATTATGGAATAAGGTTAGAACACGTTTGGTCTTCAAATGTAAGAATCTTAAGAATGGCCTAACTACAAAGATTCCCAAGTATAGTGTCTCACAGTTGGTTTTTTATTCCAGTGAAGGGGATTGTATCACATTACCTCGATGGTATATTATCTAAGAAAGTAAGAATTAAGGCCAAATGAAACTTGATGGCAAAAAACCATTCTTTCGTTGGTTATACTGAAAAATATATAATTTTTTTAAATTCTTAGAAGTGGATATATTTTGTTTTGACAATCAACATTCTATACATAAAAATCCCAAATCTTTCCGATGATAAACTTTGATAGTACACGGTCATTACAATTTTTTTTGTCTCAATAGCTTAAGCATCTAATAGAGGCTTAAGGATATGAAAATAAACTAAAGAACTACATACAATACATACCTAATAACCTCAAGTGCTCCAGAGCTTCAAATATTTTTCTCACACTTCTTCTCTCAACTTTTACATATTGACGGCATGTCTCCAATTGGTTGAAGCGCTTTAATATTTATGAAATTGTTCATAATCTATAATGATAACATAATACTTTTTAATCTTAATCAAAATATAAATTCTATTCGAGTACCTAAAAAACTACATTACGGTGTCCCTGCTTTACAGTATTAGAAAAATAAATAAAAAAATTCATACATTTTTTGCAACTTTTTCATAAATTGCATGAAAAGATCTATCAATCTTTTTCTGGTCAAGGATTTAATCTCTCTCATCATACCAAAATCATAGTATATTAATGATTCATGATTCATTATTCATCCGAGCCAATTGTAAGGTTTCTAGGAAGAGTATCAACATGAAAAAAACTGGTTGGTATCTACATAAAATAGGGAAAATATATTAAAAATTCAATAAAAAATAAAAAGCATTCTTTATTTTTTTTAATGAGCGTGTTCATCTGAGTGTTGGGTGTCTTATTTTGGAAGTTTTTCGATACTCTTTATTAGTCCAAAAAGAAAAGTTTCATTTTATTTTAGAGGCAAAATTATAAAATTATTTGACCACTTCTATTTTTTATGATCATACAGATAAATATTGACCACTTTTTTATATTATTTTACAAAATACTCAATCAATCTGAACTCTGGATAACTCACATAATATATTTTGATGACAACTTCTTTATATATTCTATCGTTTTCTACAACTAAAAGCAAATAAAAAAAGAGATATATTTAACTATCATGTTACTTGCTCCATCACTAACAAAAAAAATCTAGCAAGAAACATATTTGAAGATTGAATTGCTACCTGATGCAAATCGAATCATTTTTTATTCCTTTTTTTTTTGTTTATCTTCATCTGCTGATACCATAAAAAATGGTATTTGCAAGATGGTGTTAGATGTTCGAGGTACTAAGTGAATGCTAGCTGACATCAAGAACACATATCATAATTGTGTTCAACAAAAACCCAAAATCAACATCAAGATAGCCTTGAAGAAAAAAGTAAGCACACAGAAACTATATATATATATATATATATATATATATATATATATATATATATATAATAATAATGAAAAAACTGAGGGAAAAGAAGAAAACAATAACAAAAATAGTATAAAATGCAAAGCAATAGGTTGGAGTGATGTAGAAAGCAAACCTATGAATAAATAAAAAAGATGAACGCGTTAATTATGTGTGTGTGTCGTCTTTCTAGTTTCTGCAACAGATAGAAAGAGGGAGGCAAAGAAGGAGCGGCGATTCCCTTAATTCCTGAAAGCAAGGGTAGAAATTAGGTTTTTTTAATCAAAATATAGAAATAAACACCAGAAATTGAAACATAACAAATCAATTATAAGTCGTTGTGCGGAGAAACAAATAACTGAGTGGAAGAAGGAGAGCCCTAAAGTGAAACGCAAGAAATATGAAGAAAGGGAAAGAGACGAAATAGATTAGTGCTTGCGGTTGTGATCATAAGATGAAAGGGATTTGAGGTTACATAAGGAGGAATCAAAAAGATAAGATTGTGGATTGTTTGCGCATAGAGACATGGCAAGAAAAATTGTATCTGGATTCGAGGTTGTAGAAGGGAGAATCGATAGAATCGCTATGAAAGAAGATGTACGCAACATTGAAATTAGTGGAAGAATCTATATTATGTAACTTCCAGCACCATTGATCTTCATATTTTCTTCCCTGCAATAAATTGAAAAGAAAATAATGATTGTGTTCGTGATTTTCAAACCAGAACAAAAGAAACGGATAATGAGGGGTGGGGTTGACCAAATGATGATGTCATTAATAAATTTTCTAATTTTAAAAATAATTTTATTTTTGGTGAGATTTAACTGTCATTAATAGATTTCCTAATTTTAAAATTAATTTTATTTTTGGTGAGATTTAAATGTCATTAATACATTTCCTAATTTTAAAAATAATTTTATTTTTGGTTAGATTTAATTGTAATTAGTAGATTTTCTAATGTTAAAAGTAATTGTCATTAATAGATTTCGTAAAATTTGTGGTACAAAAAAAAAAAGATTGACCAAATGATGATGTCAGCATAACCATCTAACGGTAGAAAATATATGAATGAAACACAATCAATGACCTTGATTATTGAAAATGATGTCACAAAGTTTCTCTTTTAATAATATTTAAAGAAAATAGAAAAACATCTATTATAACCTATATATATATATATATATATATATATATATATATATATATATATATATATATATATATATATATACAACGAATAATAAAAAATATGAAAAATAAACACTATAACTTTTAATATCATAAAAATACTAAAACATCTATTATAAGATTTATATTAACTCTTCGTATTTAAATCACAAATCACTTCAAATACATTAATATTTTTAATGAGCAAAACTTTACAACCTTATAAAAGAAAGGAAAATAAAACGTTATTAGTGGTTACTAATTAATAATCATAAGTTAAAAACTATTGAGTTGTAACTAATAAATATACATAAATTAGAAAACTCTTGAATTGTAGTGTGAGTTTCAAATGAATGCGGTACTTGGAAATGTATTATTATTATTATTATTATTATTATTATTATTATTATTATTATATTCTTCTAAATAATTGATTTTAATGCATCATTTTAATCCCTTCAATTATTAAACATAAAGATATTTAATTATAAATTTACAACATACATAGGTGCATATACATGATAATTACATATCAAATGTTCAAAATTATGTTATCTTTTAAATATTGTCTTTTAAATATGTTGTGTAGGATAACCCAACAAAAAATAATAGAAAATAAACGTAATCAAAATAGAAAAACTACAATCAAATAAATAAGAGCATTGGGTGGTTGAATATATAAATAAAAATGTTACATAAACATACATTTAAATCAAAAGAAAAAACTAACATTTGTCAACTTTGCTGAAACAAAAAAACATATATCCATTTTATGAATCTTCTTTCTTCATTTTTCACCATTCAACCATAGAAACTTGATGACAATTCTTCACTAACCTGCAATCCAAATATTTTTCTTGAAAAAGAAGAAGCAAAAAGATATTCCAAGCAAAACATTGATGTTTGAAAAGTCACATTCAAGATTGAGTAATACACACAAATCACATGTAAAGATCAAATGAGAAACTGGATATAAAGAAAGAATAGAAAAGCTTCATTTGTTTTGGTTGAAAGAAAAAAAAAATCATATTACAATTATCATCGATGCGACATAACCCATTTCTTCAAATCATCATATTTAGATCCTGAATGCTTCAACTATATGAAAACTTTTGAATCACAATATCTTCAAATCCTTTTTACATGTAAGATTTTATATAACACAAAAGACACAAAAGATTGACATTTTTATAGTAAACTTTTCACTAAATGCTAATTAAACATAATATAAGTTATAAAACTTTTGAGTGTTAAATCATAATTAGGAAAACTTTTGAGTTGCATTAGTTAAAAAAGGGGGTTTCAAATGAATGTGGTTTGAGAAAGTTAAAAAATGGGGTTTCAAATACATGAGATTCAAGAAAAAATGCTAGCTTTATAAGTATGTATGACTAGGCGAATGCCCGCGCGTTGCACAGAAACACATATATAGTTGAAATCTTTACAAATATATGTTTTTTTAACATAACAATAACGTTGTTGTTAAATCTGATATAATAGTTTGTATACTAAATTGATATAATATATTGATTATTTTGAATTATATGATAATATATACATCTGTTATAACTGTATAATCTTAACCATTTAAATAAAATATATGGTTTAATGTTATTTATAACCGTTGTTATTGTTAATTAATTTTTTAAAATTTATTTGCTTAACGTTTTAATTTTTATCATTATAATTATTTAAAACATCAAACCATGTTTTTTTTTTATTTTAAAGGTAACAATATAATCATTTAAATAAAGATATTTTTAACTGTTGTTATTGTATGTTATTTTAAGCTACTTATTTGAAAATTTTTAACGATTATAAAAATATCTTTAGGAAATATTTTAGTTAAATAAATATTATAATTTAGTTTTTGTATTTAGCATTACAATTTATCATTTTTAACTATTCATAAAATATTCATTGGGTTTTTTAAGTAGAACTGAAATTTATATTTAAGTTGACACTGTAATGTTATATATTTAAATTAACAATTTAAGTATTTTGTCCAAACTGTTCAAAAGTTATAGCTTTAAATTGATAATGGTTTACATACAACAACATATTAAATATAATAACTTAAGTATAATATGTTAAAAGTTAAAGACATAACTTTATAAGTAGAAGTAAAGATATTATTTTAATATTGAAATTTAGTTTATTTATGATTACACTTTAGGTTTGATACTTATTTAACCTTGTTAACCAACTTATAATCATTATTAGAAAGACACTACAATTTATCACTTTTAACTATTTACAAAATATTCTTTGTGTTGTTTAAATTAAACTAAAATTTATTTTAAGTTGATGTTATAATGTTATATTTAAATTTATAATTTAAGTATTTTATACAAATTGTTCAAAAGTTGCATAATCTTAATAATTTGAATAACTTCTACCTGCGAGTTACACATGAATAAAATTAAATATAATATATGGTTTAAAGTTATTTATAGTTGTTGTTATTGTTAATTATTTTTTTAAAATTTATTTGCTTAATGTTTTAATTTCTATCATTATAATTATTTAAAACATCAAACATTGTTTTTTAATTTTAAAGTTAACAATATAATCATTTATATAGAGTTATTTTTAACTATTGTTATTGTAAGTTATTTTACGTTACTTATTTGAAAACTTTTAACGATTATAAAGATATCTTTAGGAAATATTTTAGTTTAAAAGAGATTACAATTTATTTTTGCATTTATCACTACAATTTATCACTTTTAACTATTCACAAAATATTCTTTGGTTTTTTTAAGTGGAACTGAAATTTATATTTAAGATGACAATGTAATGTTCATTTAAATTAAAATTTGAAGTATTTTTTCCAAACTGTTCAAAAGTTGTACCTTTAAACTGATAATGTTTTATATACAACAATGTTTTAAATCTAATAAATTAAGTATAATATGTTAAAAGTTATAGAAATAACTTTATAAGTAGAATTAAATATATTATTTCAAAATTGAAATTTAGTTTATTTATGATTACACTTTAGGTTTAATATTTATTTAACCTTATTAACTAACTTATAATCATTATTAAAAGACACTACAATTTATCACTTTTAACTATTTACAAAATAATTTTTAGGTTCTTTAATTTAAACTAAAATTTATATTTAAGTTGACCATGTAATGTTATATTTAAATTAATAATTTAAGTATTTTATACCAATTGTTCTAAAGTTGTATCTTTAAAATAATAATGGTTTACATCCAACAATATATTAAAACTAATAAATTAAGTATAATATGTTAAAAGTTAAAAAAACATAACTTTATAAGTAGAAGTAAATATATTATTTTAATATTGAAATTTATTTTATATATGATTACACTTTAGGTTTGATATTTATTTAACCTTATTAACCAACTTATAATTAATCTTAAAAAGAAATTGAAAAGTAATCGGAGTTTCAAATGAATGTGGTGAAAGGAAAAATACATGGAGTTTCAAATGAGTGTGGTGAAAGAAAAAATGTTTCCTTTATAATATTGTATGATATTATATGATGATATAGATAGATAGATATAGATATACACTAGGCGAAAACCTACGCATTGCACAGAATACAACAATATATTCAAACTATTTAGAAATATTTGTTTTTAAATATATCAATGACGTTGTTGTTATCTCTTGTATAATAAATCCAATAATAAGTTGGTATAAACATTGTTTGTTTTGAATTATATGATAACGTAGACATCTTTTAAAATCTTATAATCAAAATTGTCTCAATAGCCTCTACATGCAACTTACATATGAATAAATTAAATATAATATATAGTTTAATGATTTTTATAGCTGTTGTTATGATTAATTAATTTTAAAAAGTTTATTTGCTTTAGATTTTAATTTCTATCTTTGTAATTATTTAAAATATCGAACATTGTTTTTGTTTTTAAAGGTAAAAAAGTACTTTTGTATATAATATTACGTTTAACTACTGTTTTAGTTAAATTAAGATTACAATTTAGTTTTTTGCATTTAGCATTACAGTTTATCACTTTTAACTATTCACAAAATATTATGTGGGTTTTTAAAGTGGAACTAAAATTTATATTTAAGTTGACACTGTAATGTTATATTTAAATTACCAATTTAAGTTTTTTTGTCCAAATTGCTCAAAAGTTGTAGCTTTAAACTGATACATATTAAATTTAATAAATCAAGTATAATATGTTAAAAGTTAAAGTCATAACTTTATAATTCGAAGTAAATATATTATTTTAATATTAAAATTTAATTTATTTATGGTTACACTTCATGTTTGATATTTATTTAACCTTATTAACCAAATTATAATCATTATTAGAAAGACACTATAATTTATCACTTTTAACTATATACAAAATATTATTTGGGTTGTTTATATTATACTAAAATTTATATTTAAGTTGATCCTGTAATACTATATTTAAATTAATAAGTTAAGTATTTTATACAAATTGTTCAAAAGTTATGGTTTTAAATTATAATAGTTTACATCCAACAATATATTAAAATTAATAAATTAAGTATAATATGTTAAAAGATAAAAAATATAACTTTATATGTAGAAGTAAATATATTTTTTAATATTGAAATTTAGTTTATATATAATTAGACATTAGTTTTGATATTTATTTAATATTATTAACCAGGTTATAATCATTATTATAAAGAAAGTGAAAAGTAATGAGAGTTTCAAACGAATGTGGTGAAAGGAAAAAAAATGCATGGGAGTTTCAAATGAATGTGTTGAAAGGAAAAATGCTCTAAGTGGTTAAAATCATTATTGGAAAAAATAGAAATATGTTGAAATTTATGTTTTTAGTCATGTTTTGGGCATTAACCGAATTATCAAATAACATAAAAATCCATCAATTTATATTTTGATACTATCTAATATAGTCCATATCTTATAAACTTTACTTTTACTTTTATAATATCCAATATATTATAAGTTTTTGTATAACATTAATATAATCTACTTTTCTTATGTCCAATAATATTTTTTGGATAAAATAATAAATAAGTTGTTTTGAATGAGTTATTAATAAACGATATTAAACCAATAAACTTTGTATTACACTATTTATATTACACCAAAACATCCAAGGTTTCATATATGACCTTTCAAATATTAAACATTGAAATTAAGAATGAAGTCATACAGAATATATCATTATACATAAATTTCATCAAGAGTTTTAAAATAAGTTGATTAGTAAATACGATATTTAATTTTATTTACCTATTTTGCAAGGCGTACGTTTGACTTTATGTTGGTGCGCCGAGGATCCTCTTCATTAATTTGTACCTAAAAAATTAAGGTGAATAGGAATATAAAATAGATATTACTATGCATTAATATAAATAATTAAAAAGGGTATGTGGATCTCCTACCACCAGTTAAAGACAACATACATCTCTAGTGGCATCGATTCCAATGTGAAATTGAAGTAGTTATTCTATGTACACCTTGTTTTCTAATTACATTAACAAATATGAGTAACCAAACATAAAAATGTTATCTTTATATAGGAAAAATATTTTATTTAACTAACAAATTAAATAATATTAGTTTAAGAGTTACAACGATTGTATTACAATAATCCAAAAACGAAGAAAATATAAAAACGAATTAGTATAACAACCTTAAAAATTAAAAGCTCTAATATAATAGCATATCTCCAAAAGTGCTCATAAGACCTCAACCCAACACAAAAACCTTTAAGTTTGTTTTCTTTTTGAAATTTGTATATATCTTGTATGTATGTCTTCCCAAAAGATTGGCATTTTTATAGTAACTTTTCATTAAATGCTAATTAAACATAATATAAGTTATAAAACTTTTGAGTGTTAAATCATAATTAAGAAAACATTTGAGTTGCATTAGTTTAAAAAAAATGGGGTTTCAAATGAATGTGGTTTGAGGAAGTAAAAAAATGGGGCTTCAAATACATGAGATTTAACAAAAAATGCTATATATATATATATATATATATATATATATATATATATATATATATATATATATATATATATATATATATATCTCCAAAAGTGTTCTTAAGACCTCAACCCAACACAAAAACCTTTAAGTTTGTTTTCTTTCTGAAATTTGTATATGATTTGTATGCATGTCTTCCCAAAAGATTGGCATTTTTATAGTAACTTTTCACTAAATGCTAATTAAACAAAATTTAAGTTATAAAACTTTTGAGTGTTAAATCAGAATTAAGAAAATATTGTAGTTGCATTAGTTAAAAAAGAGGGTTTCAAATTAATGTGGTTTGAGGAAATTAAAAAAGGGGGTTTCAAATACATGAGATTCAAGAAAAAATGCTAGTTATATATATATATATATATATATATATATATATATATATATATATATATATATATATATATATATATATGATTATATTGTTACCTTTAAAATTAACTTTATATAAATGATTATATTGCTACCTTTAAAATTAAAAAAACAATGTTTGATGATAACCTAAACCTATATAATCATTTATATAAAGTTATTTTTAATTCTTGTTATTGTAAGTTATTTTAAGCTAATTATTTGAAAACTTTTAACGATTATAAAAATATATTTAGGAAATATTTTAGTTAAATTGAGATTACAATTTAGTTCTTGCATTTATCACTACAATTTATCACTTTTAACTATTTACAAAATATTTTTTGGTTTTTTAAGTGAAACTGAAATTTATATTTAAGTTGACCTATAATGTTATATTTAAAATAACAATTTAAGTATTTTGTCAAAACTGTTAAAAAGTTGTAGCTTTAAACTGATAATGGTTACATACAACAACTTTTTAAATCTAATAAATTAAGTATAATATGTTAAAAGTTAAAGACACAACTTTATAAGTAGAAGTAAATATATTATTTTAAAATTGAAATTTAGTTTATTTATGATTACACTTTAGGTTTGATATATATTTAAACTTATTAACCAACTTATAATCATTATTAGAAAGACACAATAATTTATCACTTTTAACTATTTACAAAATATTTTTTGGGTTGTTTAAGTAAACTAAAATTTATATTTATATTAACCCTATAATGTTATATTAAATTAATAATTTAAGTATTTTATACAAATTGTTCCAAAATTGTATCTTTAAAATAATAATGGTTTACATTCAACAATATATTAAAACTAATAAATTAAGAATAATATGTTAAAAGTTCAAAAACATAACTTGATAAGTAGAAGTAAATATATTATTTTAATATTGAAATTTAGTTTATATATGATTACATTTTAGGTTTGATATTTATTTAACCTTATTAACCAACTTATAATTATTATTAGAAAGAAATTGAAAAGTCATGAGAGTTTCAAATGAATGTGGTGAAAGGAAAAATGTTTCTTTTATAATATAGTATGATATATATATATATATATATATATATATATATATATATATATAGAGAGAGAGAGAGAGAGAGAGATGGAAAGTATAACATATGTATACGTTTTAATTAATTATCTTTTTGAAACAGTATAATTACAAAACAAAAAAAACATATTTAAAATATTTAATTATATATTTTCGACATCACCCTATATAACATATAATCAATATATTAACAATTAAACCACAATATACAACGACTGTATTACAATAATCCAAAAACGAAGAAAATATAAAAATGAATTAGTATAACAAACTTACAAATTAAAAGCTCTAATATAATAGCATATCTCCAAAAGTGCTCATAATACCTCAACCCAACACAAAAACCTTAAAGTTCGTTTTCATTCTGAAATTTGTATATGATTTGTATGCATGTCTTCCCAAAAGATTGACCTTTTATAGTAAATTTTTCACTAAATGCTAATTAAACATAATATAAGTTATAAAACTCTAGAGTGTTAAATCATAATTAAGAAAACTTTTAAGTTGCATTAGTTAAAAAATGGGTCTTCAAATGAATGTGGTTTGAGGAAGTTAAAAAAGGAGGTTTCAAATACATGAGATTCAAGAAAAAATGCTAGCTTTATAAGTATGTATGTATGATATAGATATTTAAGCTAATAAAAGTATATTATGCGGAAATATGAAGTGTTTGCAGTTTCAAATGGATGTGGTGAAAGAAAAAATGATCCCCTTATAATATAACTAGGCGAATACCCGCACGTTGCACAAAATACATCAATATATTTGAAATCTTTATAAATATATGTTTTTTTAAATATATCAATGACAATGTTGTTAGCTCTTATATAATAAATGTTATAATAATTTAGAATAAACATGGTTTGTTTTGAATTATATGATAATATAAACATTATTTAAAATTCTATAATCTCAATTGTCTTAATGGCCTCTTCCTAACGGTTACTCATAAATAAAATTAAATATAATATATTGTTTAATGATATTTGTAGTTGTTGTTAACATTAATTAATTTTAAAAAGTTCATTTGCTTAAGATTTTAATTTCTATCTTTGTTATTATTTAAAACATCAAACATTGGTTTTTTTTTATTTTAAAGGTAACAATATAATCATTTATATAGAGCTATTTTTAACTACTGTTATTGTAAGTTATTTTAAGCTACTTATTTGAAAACTTTTATTGATTATACAAATATCTTTAGGAAATATTTTAGTTAAATTGATATTATAATTTAGTTTTTTGTATTTAGCACTACAATTTATCATTTTTAACTCTTCACAAAATATTCATTGGGTTTTTTAAGTGAAACTGAGATTTATATTTAAGTTGACACTACAATTTAAATTAACAATTTAAATATTTTGTCCAAACTGTTCAAAAGTTGTAGCTTTAAATTGATAATGATTTACATACAACAACATATTAAATCTAATTAATGAAGTATAATATGTAAAAAGTTAAAAACATAACTTTATAAGTAGAAGTAAATATATTATTTTAATATTGAAATTTAGTTTATTTATGGGTTAATGTCATAAAAACCATCAAGTTTTCAGGGTTTCGTTGGTTTTGCCCAAAATTGAAATTTATGTTTGTTTTTACCCAAACATTTTTGAAAAAAATGTTCGGTTTTACCCTTTTACCGGTGATAGCAGGTTTTCCAGGTTACCATTATATTAAATTCACAAAAAACCCTTAAGTTTACCATTTTTTTTGCGTTTTTACCCTTAAGTTTATAATTTTCTTTACACTTTTACCCTAAATATATCTTTTTCATAATATATATATTCATATGATTTTTCTGCTTGAATACATATAATATGAAAAAAAAATACATAAGATAAATGTGTAAAAAAAATTATAAACTTAAGGGTAAAAACGTAAAAAAAACTATAAACTTAAGGGTTTTTTGCGAAGTTAATATAATGGTAACCTCTTATGACCGGTAAAAGGGTAAAACCGAACATTTTTTGGAAAATGTTAGGGTAAAAACGGACATAAATTTCAACTTTGGGCAAAACCGACAAAACCCTGAAAACTTGAGGGTTTTTATGACATTAGCCATTTATTTATGATTACACTTTTAGTTTGATATTTATTTAACCTTATTAACCAAATTATAATCATTATTAGAAAGACATTACAATTATATCACTTTTAACTATTTACAAAATATTATTTGGTAAGTTTAAGTTAAACAAAAATTTATATTTAACTTGGTCCTGTAATGTTATATTTGAGTTTATAATTTAGATATTTTATACAAATTGTTCAAAAGTTGTAGCTTTAAAATGATAATGGTTTACATCCAATAATATATTAAAACAAATAAATTAAGTATAATATGTAAAAAGTTAAAAAAAATATATAACTTTATAAGTAGAAGTAAACATATTCCTTTAATATTAAATTTTAGTTTATATATGATTACACTTGAGGTTTGATATTTATTTAATATTATTAACGAACTTATAATCATTATTAGAAAGAAATTGAAAAGTCATGGGAGTTTCAAATGAATGTGGTGAAAGGAAAAATGCATGGGAGTTTCAAATGAATGTGGTGAAAGAAAAAATGTTTCCTTTATAATATAGTATAGCTAGGCGAATACCTGCGCGTTGCGCAAAATGTTGGGTTTTGAGCAATCTAACACTTCCTAAGTGTGCATACAACCCTAATAAACCTTGGATCTATGTTTGTCTAAATACATGCAAAATAATAATTTTTCCAAGGTTCATAACCTATCTAACATGGCATGGGGTACTTTTAAACATAAAAGAATTAGATGATATTACATACCTTTTGATGATGAGTTTGATTCCTAAGGAGTTTGAGGGCCAAGCACCAATAGTGTGAATGCCTCAAATGGAATCACAAATCACCACAAACTCTTGGAAAATTTTGAGAGAGTGTATACACACACTAATTTTGGCCACACACAAGCACACACACACTAGTTCCACTAGTTACCCTTAGGGGCCATTTCATGCAACATAAGCATGCTTATATAGTGTACATGATTAGGGTGAAACCCTAATAACCCATGACTTTTCCTTTTCCAAGGATCCATGGGTTAAAAGCTCCATGGATCATCCATGGACTTCCATATAAGCCTAGCCCATTAACAAATGAGTGTTAGCCCACACCATATAAAACCAATAGCCCATAATCTAATTAGTCTTCCTTTTAATCTCTAAATTAATTCATAATTAATTTAAGACTAATACTAATTAAATAACATAACTTCATATTAATATATTATAACTTATAATATATTAATAAACATATGTGTATAACTCTCATAAAATTATCCATAAATAGTTCGGGTGAGATGCAACCCAAATGGACCATGCCGGGTCGGGTCAAGTATATACCAAATAAGTTATGGACTTAGACACCTTATCCAACAGACTCCCACTTGGATAAGTCTAATAACTATATTTGCGTATGTTACTTCAGGAACCAACCAGCAATCGTAGCTCTCGAAAACTCTGTTGAACTATGAAGCGCCATTTTAGATAAGTGATCATATAATCCTCTGTTCTCATGATATCAGCCGTACAAATACATGGAACAACGTCGTACTTATTGTCTAGCAGTTTGTTTCCCGATTTTCGATTTGTTTGACAAAGAACTTAATCGAACACATCAATTTTAGTTCTGACCGGCCGGTACATAGGTCACAACAAAATCATCGAGGGGCCCAGATATCGCTTCTATTTCTAAAAGGAACAGATAAACTTCGACTCATATGCTTGTTCTACTACTTGTTGAATTGTACACAAAGGCACGTTTTATAACATCAAGTTACTGATGCGTTTACGTGCAATCAATGCACAACCAACTCATAGGTAACAACTCATATCTCTAGGTTTGAAGATTTATATGATATTACCGTCTCACGATCACTCGAGATAAATTCCATGAAGTGATACAAGTGAGCGTGGGTTTAATCCAATACTCATAACTTATGAGCACTCATGAATGTTGTAGCAACCATTGCTATGACTAAACCCATTTAGCCATCTACAAACTCGATTCATGACAATCTTGATTCATACCTACTTCCTACATATGAACGACTGTGGAGTGTTTAAATAACTTAGTCATTCGGAAAGAATAACCTAGCTATTTTGGAAGTCAAAACATGCAAAGTGAAACACAATAATAATCGAATCCAATATGGTCTCAGAACCCTTTTGAATATAAATAGAACCACCTTTTATTTATCACCATATTGATTACACATTATTCATTGTATAATGTTTCAAACAATCAACTTAAGACTTGAATAAAAAAAACAACAGTCGTCCCATGCTCCTAGCATGTACACTTTGTTTTTCTAAAACAATAGTTATGCCATACTCCAAGTATGCACACTATGTTTGTCTATGATCCTTACATTGTGATGTAGATCAATTGAACATGATTCCAATGATACTCATTTCACAATCCCAAATCCTTATTGTAAATGTGAGAATCCCCGATTCCTATCATTTACCAAAAAATCTGTTAGATTTTAAACTTTTATGCAATGTTCCTCTTGTAATGATTATTCACAAAGTCACCAAAACCTTGTCACCAGTCATTACAGAGTATTCCAAAGAAGGTCAACTTCTATGGAACGGAAGTCTCATATTCAAAGTACATTGCTTTGAACATCCTTCTTGCATTAAGGTTTTCTAATCTTACATAGATTGAATAACTTCCACCTATGGAGACATTTCCATAGTCCCATTTTGACTATCACTTCCGAACAAGAGTTACTTCTTTTCAGAATATGTCAATATGGTCCTTTCCGACATCATACTTCCAACTGTCCCTGAGCAACCAATCTTTGGCGAACCTCAGATTTGTCCTCGACAATTGCTTAATCACTTTAGTCATATCCAGTTCCAAATTTTTTCCTCCTCAATGCCTTAAGCATTTGGAAAATTTAGAAAAGATGAATATTATAGCACATGCAATCGATCCTATATCCGAAGCATATGGGACACGATTCATGATGTTTGACATAAAGACATGATACTAGACCAGTCTTTTGCTACAATATTTTTTATTTGCCATGTTTTCAAAATTTAACTATGAAGAGGGATGCCGTAATCATAATCGAATTTTGAAAACGCAATATATATAGAATTTCTTCAAGTTGAACCATTCCAACATAAAATTCATATATAAACCATTCTTGACTAAAGATGATTAAAACCTCAATCTAAGCTTTAGAATTGAAATGAAGTATAATTTCCTCTCCCTTAATTATAGCAAACCAACTTTTCAACCCCTACAACTTCACGAATTGAAACTTTGTTTTCTATAATTAACATTGCTAACTTGCAACACTAAACGTAATAATCATGCTCCCACTAACATGATGATTATCAGCATAACACTTATGCTCCCACTAGCTCTAACATATTTCCAGAAATTTGCTGGACTTCTGAAATTTAGATTCATACACCCTTTCTTAGATAGCTCACATGTGTGTCTAAACAATTTTCAGAACTATGAAAAGGGATACCGTAATCATAGTCTCAATTACTTAGGCATTTGCCATTTCTCACAAGTCCATGTTAGTGTGCCGGTTAACCACACGCGCTCCACTAACGACTTTTGAAAATGCAAATAACACAATTGATATCTACCTAAAATCTACTTAGTGAAAGCGTTTCCTCACCATCATTTTCATGAATCAGAGAGAAACCTTATGACACTTAGATTTTATAGTGTATGAGTTCCTATCCATGTGAATTTGTCAAAACCATAATCACAAGATAAGGCTAGTGACAAATTCAGCCTTACATGGATTAAACTTGTTCAATCTTAGTTTCTTGTCACCTTGGTAGCATAAGGCCCACCAATGCTTCCAAGTTGAACTCTGATAACTCACATGCAAATTCAACTTATTTGAAGTAGGTACAGAAATAAGAATTATGTAAACACGATAGGTTGCAAACCTTAAGTCGTGTGCTAGTGATAAATTACAGGTTTTACTCTTGATTAAATCGTGAAACTCTTTCAGGATCTTTAAGGCTCCCACTGTCCCCTTGACATATAAGTTTCCCCAGTCAAGAACCATTCCTTGACAAAACAAATATTCAAGGGACAATGCGGATTCTTATCAAGACTAACACTTCACACAATTGGTCTTAATTGGTCTTTGTCTCATCCAAGACATCACAACTTACCAATCTCAAATGTACAAGGGTAGAAAACATTTTACTCTTACATTTGACTAGTGTTAATAAATCTTCCTTTATGTCACTTAAAGTTACAATCTTGGAGTATGACTCTAAGAATTGTTTTGGAACGAAGTATGACTCATCTTCTCGATCCAACAATTCATGACCTCTCTTCTTAGCCATAACAATGCACTAAGACGTCCTTAGAGTATGAACTTGTGATATGGTTTCATAATCATTAAGATGATCATGAAATATGATACTAAAGTACTCTCCCATCCTTTCAGATTTGAGAAACTTTTATCTTTCTGCCTAATTTGATTCTTCTCATTTGTTCTGTCATACATTGTAACCTTTCCAATGTTACAAAATTATACTTAACCTCATAAGTATAATCATATTTACTAATCTTTAGTAAATAATGACAAATAAATCTTTGTGGTGGACCTTGACCAGCGCACACCCAGTGTACCTAATTCCTTAGTCCTTCAACTGACTCACATATACATGTGATCAACGAATTAGTCTTAATTTTCAAAGATGAAAATTCTCATTCATCATACAATACAACTTGTATGATTCCAAGTTTCTGTCCAATTGAAACTTGGGTGATGAAAAACTTTCTTCATTTGGTAAATTCAGACACTACCACAAATGAAAGAATCAAATCCACTTTCCAATATTGCTACTACTGGAAACATATAAGCAACAATTTTCCACAGGTGCCATTGTAAGGATATTTTTAAAATAAATAAAATTAAAACCCCTTTTTTTTCTTTTATTTTAAAACTTTGCGGAAAAACTTATCCTTACAATCCACATGAAAACCTTGTTGTTATCTATTCATAAGCAATATATTATAACTCTTAAGCAACAGCTCAAAATTCTGATTGTCGAACCATGCGATCGAAACCCACCTTTGCAATCAGAATCAACATATACTTACTTTAAGCTTCCTATCTTTTCTTTGATTCTTAAAAACATCAGCATGTGACCCATTCACATTATGTAATAAGAATCTCCAAATACGAACTTAATAGAGTTAGACAGTGGACTTTACCCGAAGTAGAGTCAAACTTTTTGACTTGATCAATCTTATGATCTTTCAGGTAAATAGGGCAGCTTCGCAACCAATGCCCCTTCCTTTGGCAACGAAACACATGGACCCTTTGGTAATGGCACATGAGACTATCTCAGACTTAGCCTTTCTCTTTACCATTTGGTCAACCGAGTTGACTATGGCCGATCCCTTTCCATTGGGAAGAGAAATCTTTTTCTAGATATCCAATGCTACCATTGTCAATGTCCATTTAAGACTTGGGAAGTTGTTCTTTTAATCAAATTTGCTTTACTGGTGTTCCAAATCATTGCTGATTCCGCAACACCAAGCAAATAGATAACATCATTAAGGTTCATGTCATAGTCCGCCTCATAGTAGTCCCAAAGAGACTCACTATGTTACTAAGAAAGTGATTGAACATCCAACTTTCACGAGACTTTGACACCCAACTCTCCCGGCTTGTCAATATGTGCCTTTATCTTCAAGATGTGAGCACACATAGACTATGCTTGCCAATAGGGATTAAGTGACTTTAAACTTTTCAAGAACTTGTGGGTGAGGGAGAATAATTGGAGGAGGTGGAGGAAGTGAAGCATGATGTTGAGGGACACCATCTTCAAGAAATTTGGGAAGATCATAGTTGTCTGAACCAGACATCTATAATGGGAGAAAATTAAGTTAGTTGATTCAAAGTCCTTAATATAACACCCAATATGAAATATTAAGGCTAGGACCCAACACAATATTTTATAATTTGGAAGAGGGATGTCGTAATCCAAGCTATAAAATATTTGAAGGTAGGCGAATGACGATTCACCAATTTCCACCATGAAAAACGAAATAATTTATTAGGTTTTAATTAGATTTGAAATTCCTAGATCTTTTGAGATTCATTGAACTTTTCAATGGCATGTTTCAATCTCGAGTGTGCCCTCTCAAATTTTGTGACTGGGATGCCGAGGATCACAAAACAAGGTGTGAATAACCATACCAATTCACTTGGTACCCTTAATATTATCACCTAATCAATGTGCCGGTTAACCACACACGCTCCATTGATCTATGACAAACATTAAGTCACCCTTCGTGATCCTTACTAGTCCAAGTTAGTGTGCCGGTTAACCACACACGCTCCACCAACGACTTGGTAAGGTACAAAGTGTGAATTCCATGGGCTAGCACCAAATTCACATTTTTCCTAAAGTAACTAAGATTGGGAATTAAATAAAAAATATTTAGTTACTTTATAATAATCATTATACTTTTAATGAGAATTTAAAGTCATTGTCCTACCCGTTCGGCTAACGACCCTCCACCGATCAAGCAAGCGGTGGGTGAGAGTGGACACCCATTAAGTCGCCATTTTATAGGCAACAACCTTATACCCACCTTATAGACCGGCTTCGTGAATGAGGCCTACTAACGGTAAAGCGACTTGTTCTTATACATATATATAATAATTAACCATTAATGTTATAAATAGTATAAGGGTTGAATTTTAACTATTAAAACTCTAAGGGTTGGAATTAAAGTTTATTAAAGTGTGTGAAACTTTATAAATTCCAAAACTTGAGGGCAAGTTTTGTAACTATCCAAAACTTTTCATTTCATAACTTATGAATTAAAGGTTCATAAAAATGAAGACTCTTCATTTTCATGTAACTTATGTGTTTAAATGTGTGTTAAAGAAAAGTGACCTTTGGATATCCATAACTTGAGGACAAATTATGGACTCCATTAAAACACATAAATGATCAAGAATTAATTCTAAACAATTCAGCAAATAATTCCTATCATCTTCTAAATTCATAAGAACATGAACATGATCATCAAAATTTCAAAAATTATATGAACACATAAAAATCATGCAATTTTGGTATATGCTATTGTAAATGGATTAGAACAACCATTACACCAACTAAAACAAGTTTTAAAACACCAAAACAGTTTAGGGTAATGTTTCTAGTCCATTTCCAGCAGCAAAAGTCGAAAATCTGCATTCTGATCATTCTACTCGCCGAGTGCACGAACCTACTCGCCGAGTAGGATGAATTTTGCCTTGAACTCGGCGAGTCCCCCCATGGACTCGGCGAGTACATCAGCCAGACAGCAACAATTTCAACTTTTTTTCACTATTTTGCATCAAGTATCAAACAATCAAGCCTAGGCTCTGATACCACTATTGGGTTTTGAGCAATCTAACACTTCCTAAGTGTGCATGCAACCCTAATAAACCTTGGATCTATGTTTGTCTAAATACATGCAAAATAATAATTTTTCCAAGGTTCATAACCTATCTAACATGGCATGGGGTACTTTTAAACATAAAAGAATTAGATGAGATTACATACCTTTTGATGATGAGTTTGATTCTTAAGGAGTTTGAGGGCCAAGCACCAATAGTGTGAATGCCTCAAATGGAATCACAAATCACCACAAACTCTTGGAAAACTTTGAGAGAGTGTATACATACACTAATTTCGGCCACACACAAGCACACACACACTAGTTCCACTAGTTATCCTTAGGGGCCATTTCATGCAACATAAGCATGCTTATATAGTGTACATGATTAGGGTGAAACCCTAATAACCCGTGACTTTTCCTTTTCCAAGGATCCATGGGTTAAAAGCTCCATGGATCATCCGTGGACTTCCATATAAGCCTAGCCCATTAACAAATGAGTGTTAGCCCACACCATATAAAACCAATAGCCCATAATCTAATTAGTCTTCCTTTTAATCTCTAAATTAATTCATAATTAATTTAAGACTAATACTAATTAAATAACATAACTTCATATTAATATATTATAACTTATAATATATTAATAAACATATGTGTATAACTCTCATAAAATTATCCATAAATAGTTCGAGTGAGATGCAACCCAAATGGACCATGTCGGGTCGGGTCAAGTATATACCAAATAAGTTATGGACTTAGACACCTTATCCAACACAAAATACAACAAATATATATTTTAATGACGTTATTGTTAGCTCTTATATAATAAATCTTATAATAAGTTGATATAAACATTGTTTGTTTTGAAAAATATGATAATGTAGACATTTTTTAAAATTATATAATCTCAATTGTTTTAATGGCTTCTAACTGCAGGTTACTCATGAATAAAATTAAATACAATATATAGTTTAATGATGTTTATAGTTGTTATGTTTAATTAATTTTAAAACGTTTATTTGCTTAAGATTTTAATTTCTTTCATTGTAATTATTTAAAACATCAAAAATTATTTTTGTTTCTAAAAATAATAATATAATTTTTATATATAATATTACTTTTATTTATTGTTGTTGTAGTTTATTTAAAATAAATTACTTAGAACTCTTAAGTATTTTATTTTGGTTTTAAAAATTTAACTTTTTTAAAATGTATTTGATGAATATTATTAGTTTCGTTGATTGTAATTATTTAAAACAACAAACATTGTTTTTGTTTTTAAAGATAACATTATAATTTTTTTATATAATTTTACTTTTAACTATTCTTATTCTAAGTTATTTTAAACTACATATTTGAAAGTTCGTAATGGTTATAAAAAATAGTTTCATGTTTTTTTAAAAAAATTTAGGATTATAATTTAGGTTTAACACTATAATTTATAATTTTTAACTATTTATAAAATAGTCTTTCGATTTTTTTCAAGTTTAACTGAATTTTTGCTTTAAGTTAACCATTTTAACATTATATTAAAATTAAAAATTTAACTATTTTACATAAAATAAGAAATTATACAAAAGTTGTGACTTTAAAATGACAATTGCTCATATAAGACAACATATTTAAAATAATAAGTTAACTATAATATGTTAAAAAAATTAAAGTCATAGTTTTATATATAGAAGTCAAATATGATATTTTAATATTCTAGTTTACTTAATTTATGATTAAAATTTAGTTTTTACATTAATTTAACATTATTAAACAATTTATAATAATTATTAGAAATAAAATGAAAAGTCATGGAGGTTTCAAATGAATGTGGTGCAAATAAAAATGCATCATTTATAAGTATATACTAGTCGAATGTCTGCGCGTTGCATAGAAACACCTATATATTTGAAGTCCTTACAAATATATATTTTTTTAATATAGCAATAACGTTGTTGTTAAATTTGATATAATAATTCGTATACTAAATTCATATAATATATTGATTATTTGAATTATATGATAATATATACATCTATTATAACTGCATAATCTCAATCGTTTGAGTGACTTCTACCTACGAATTGTACATGAATAAAATTAAATATAATATATGGTTTAATGTTATTTATAGTTGTTGTTATTATTAATTATTTTTTAAAAAATTTATTTGCTTATTGTTTTAATTTTTATCATTATAATTATTTAAAACACCAAACATTGTTTTTTGATTTTAAAGGTAACAATATAATCATTTATATAAAGTTATTTTTAACTATTTTTATTATAAGTTATTTTAAGCTACTTATTTGAAAACTTTTAACTATTATAAAAATATATTTAGGAAATATTTAGTTAAATTGATATTACAATTTAGTTTTTGCGTTTATCACTAAAAATTATCACTTTTAACTATTTACAAAATATTCTTTGGGTTTTTAAGTGGAACTGAAATTTATATTTAAGTTAACATTGTAATGTTATGTTTAAAATAACAATTTAAGTATTTTGTTCAAACATTTCAAAAGTTGTAGCTTTAAACTGATAATGGTTTACATATAATAACATATTAAATCTAATAAATTAAGTATAATATGTTAAAAGTTACAGACATAACTTTATAAGTAGAAGTAAATATATTATTTTAAAATTGAAATTTAGTATATTTATGATTACATTTTAGGTTTAATATTTATTTAACCTTATTAACCTACTTATAATCATTATTAGAAAAACACTACAATTAATCACTTTTAACTATTTACAAAATATTCTTTGAAAATTTTAAGTTAAACTAAAATTTATATTTAAGTTGACCCTATAATGTTATATTCAAATTAATAATTTAGGTATTTTATACAAATTGTTCCAAAATTGCATCTTTAGAATGATAAAGGTTTACATCCAAAAATATACTAAAGCTAAAAAATTAAGTATAATATGTTAAAAGTTAAAAAAAATCACTTAATAAGTAGAAGTAAATATATTATTTTAATATTGAAATTTAGTTTATATGTGATTACACTTTAGGTTTGATATTTCTTTAACCTTATTAACCAAGTCATAATATTATTAGAAAGAAATTGAAAAGTCATGGGAGTTTCAAATGAATGTGGTGAAAGGAAAAATGTTTCTTTTATAACATAGTATGACTAGGCGAATGTCCGCGCGTTGCGCAGAAGCATCTATATAGCTGAAATCTTTACAAATATATGTTTTTTTAAATATAACAATCACGTTGTTGTTAAATTTGATATAATAATTCATATACTAAGTTGATATAATATATTGATTATTTTGAATTATATAATAATATATACATCTAATAAAACTGCATAATATCAATCTTTTGAATAACCTCTACCCACAGGTTACTCATGAATAAAATTAAATATTATATATGGTTTAATGTTATTTATAGTTGTTGTTATTTTTAATTAATTTTTTAAAATTTATTTGCTTAACGTTTTAATTTCTATCATTGTAATTATTTAAAACATCAAACAAATTTTTTTTTATTTTAAAGGTAACAATATAATCATTTATATAGAGTTATTTTTAACTATCGTTATTGTAAGTTATTTTAAACTACTTATTTGAAAACTTTTAAGGATTACAAAAATATCTTTAAGAAATGTTTTAGTTAAATTGATATTACAATTTAATTTTTGCATTTAGCACTATAATTTATAACATTTAACTATTCACAAAATATTCTTTGGGTTTTTAAGTGGAATTGAAATTTAAATTGAGGTTGACCTAGTAATGTTATATTTAAATTAACAATTTAAGTATTTTATCCAAACTGTTCAAAAGTTGTAGCTTTAAACTAATAATTGTTTACATACAACAACAATTTAAATCTAATAAATTAAATATAATATGTTAAAAGTTAAAGACATAACTTTATAAATAAAAGTAAAAATTTTATTTTAATATTGAAATTTAGTTTATTTATGATTACACTTTAGTTTTGATACTTATTTAACCTTATTAACCAACTTATAATTATTATTAGAAAGACACTACAACTTATCACTTTTAACTATTTACAAAATATTCTTTAGGTTGTTTAAGTTGAACTAAAATTTATATTTAAGTTGATCCTATAAGGTTATATTTAAATTAACAATTTAAGTATTTTATACAAATTGTTCAAAAGTTGTAGCTGTAAAATGATAATGGTTTACATACCAAAACATATTAGACCTAATAAATTAAGTATAATATGTTAAAAGTTAAAAACATAACTTTATAAGTAGAAGAAAATATATATTCTTTTAATATTGAAATTTAGTTTATATGTGATTACATTTTAGGTTTTATATTCATTTAACCTTATTAAACAACTTATGATCATTATTAGAAAGAAATTGAAAAGTAATAGGAGTTTCAAATGAATGTGGTGAAAGGAAAAATGCATGAGAGTTTCAAATAAATGTAATGAAAGAAAAAAAATGTTTCCTTTATAATATAGTATGACTAGACGAATTCTCACGCGTTGCGCATTGTAGTTTAAAAATATATTGTTAAAATGTTGAAAAATATATGTTTAAAATGGTTATGTTATTGACATTAACTTTGACATAATATTTGGAACAATATTATTCATTGACATCTACCCACATTCCTCACTAATAAAATTAAATATAATTATCTATTTAATATTATTTTTAACAATTGTTATGATTGATTAATTTAAATTTTTACTTATGCAACTCTTGGCTAATTTCAATAATGATGTTCATTTAAAATACAATTTATTTTTTGTTAACGTTATGTAATTTATAAAGTGGTGTTATTATCATTTAAAGTTATGTTCTTCAGTTTTAAACCACTTATTATTATTAATAAGTTAAAAAAGACTTTTAAGAAACACTTAATATTACTTTTAAAATGTGAAACATACACTAAATAATAAATTGATAAGATAGACAATCTGCATTTCAAAAGAAACTTGCATGAATAATATGACATATCCATGATTTTTATAGTTTGATTTTATTATTTATAACTATGGTTCATTAGTTTTAAAACCACTTATTATTATTAATAAACAAAAGAAAACTTTTAAAAAACACTTATTATTATAATTAAAATGTTAAACATATACTAAAATATAAAGTGATAACATAGATAATTTGCATTTTAAAGAGACTTACATGGATAATATTGCATATCTTTGATTTTTTATTAATTATTCATTTGAAGCAACACAAACATACAAACATATATACAATATTTAATTAAGGGTAAATATCATTATAGCCCAATCAACTATCGTCATTTATCTGATTTTGTCACTAAAGTATTTTTTTTGCTCAATAGGTCACTAAACTTACAACTTACATGTCTATTAAATCACTTTCGTTAGTTTTTAACAGATCATCTGTTAACAAGTTATTATAATTTACAATAATGGTCCCTTCGGTTTTAATTTCTTTTGTGGTTGGTCCTTTACCAACATCGTTCATCACCTGCACAACCACTGTTCACTTTCAGCACCGACCAACGTTCACCTAAAGCATCCCCCATGATTTTTGATTTAGAGTTTAGTTTACCAGTCGATTTTAAGTAAAAATATGATACATTTGGAAAACTCCAACCACTTAAATCCCTTAAATCGACCAAAAATATGCTAGATCACTAAAAAAATGTCATCGTAAGAGTTTGCAAACTGCATTTAATATTATTTGGTGAAATAGTTGCATTAAAAATGCTTAGTTTTTAATATGGGTTCTTATCGCAAATAAAAATGTATACCTTGGTAGTTAATGAACTACATTTAATGTTGCATGGTGTAACAATTTCATTCGTTAATCCAATTCAAATAAGCATGTCATGTATATACTTAGTGAAGGTAATGAGTATTGATGCATTTTCTGTAAGAAAAAGTTAAATCACGAATATCTTATTGGTAATTAATTTCTTATTTAGCAAATAGATATTGTTACACTTTCATTTAATGTTTATTTTATATATATATATATATATATATATATATATATATATATATATATATATATATATATATATATATATATATATATGTGGGGGGGGGGGGGGGGGGGTGGGAAGGCTCATACAAAAAGGTAAATATTATGTGAAAATGAAAACGACCAATAAGGAGATGACACATTATTAACCATAATATTTAACTTAAAACTCTTTTAATTATGTAAAAATGTTATTTATGTAATTTTCAAAAATAAGAATTCCTCACTTTTAGGATCGGTTATAATTTAAAGACTGCAATTTAATAACTTTTGTAAATCAAACCATTACTTCAACTTTCTCACGACATCTTCATAAATTCAAAATTAAGTTTCTTAATCCCATGAATACGTAATATGTCTTAGTCATCATATTAGCATTCAAAAACAAATTTAACCTGCAATTCTTTTGTTGGGTTGATTATATATATTAAGATTCTTAATCCCATGAAGACGTAATCAGAAAATTAAGTTTGAAAAAAACTACATTTTTCATAATCATATGGAAAATGGTCCATAAAGATCAAAACTTTTCAATTATTTAACCAATCTTGGGTTCTGGGCATTGAGAGACTCCTGATCAAGATTAAGGATCTCATCAAAATAAGTAAAATTCAATGAACAGAAGACTTTGACCAATTGGAAACTCAATTAGTCAATTATAAGAAACAACACAAACTAATAGATAAAATTCTTACCCACAAGGCTATACGGAGTGGTAACATTACTAGCATTATGTCACATCATTTTTTTTGCTTGCATGTCATTTTTTGGCTTGCTACCTTGCTAGCATCTTTTCCTAACATTTTATAGGGAGTGATAGCACCCTTAGCACTCTTTGATTTTTTTATTATAATTTTCTCTATCAAATTTAAACAAATTATATTTTTTAATATACAAATATTTCATATTAAATAAATAATATTTTTATAAAACACAAAATTTTAATATTAAGTAAAAATGTTTTTATTTTTAGACAAAAAATACTAAGTTAATGCAACTTTGGGGACCAAATGTATTAACTTTTTTATTTCTTCCTCAATAATTCTCACGCATCTTCTTCTCAAATTCTCTGGTTAAACGAACGCGGCAAAAATAATCGAACCATTGAAAAAAAAGAAGAAATTGAAGCCAGCAACCAATGATTTCCCTTTCTTTCCTCTTGCTCTTTCTCTTTCTTCTCGTTGTCCGGCTAGCGAGACGTCTTTGGCGAGGGACCTAGCGACTTCAATTAGAGTGGTGGACACGATGCTAGCGAGCTGGAGGCGAGCTTGACTAGCGAGCCACTCCTTCCAGCCTAAGAATTTGAGATATGTTGACCATGTCTAAATTCTGTCTCTCCTTACGTCTCTCAACTCCTGTAATACCTATTACAGAAAAAGTTGTCGCATTAATAACCTTAAGAAAAGTAACCCTATAATTATAAGGCTTTAACTTGGTCAAATTTTTTTCTCTTGTGAAACTTCAATTTGAAGAAATAAATTACACGAACATTTCAACTTTTGGAACGTCAATTGAGAATACATTTTAACAAAATACACATTTGGGCTATCGATAAACAAATCCTAAAGAAATTTCAACAATTACTCACAGTTTTTGTTTAGAAATCATAAAACCAAATTATTTAAAAAAAATCAGAAAAATGACAAAGAGAACGAGATGGGGAACAACAAGATTTGAGTAAACATGACCCGAGAATGTTACCTTTCTTGACCAGATGTTTCCTTACTTCAACATTCAAGCTTTTTGTAGAGAATTCGAAGAGAGAGGGAGGAGAGGGTTGTTGCTTGGAGGATAGGGTTGGCGGTGGTGGTGTAATAAGAAGCGTTAGTATGAATGGTTGAGGAGGTGGAGTGAATCGAATGGATCAGGCGGTGCAAATACTTTTGCAATCGGCATCGCAACCAATCGCCGGAAAAATCAAAAGCTATCTCATCTTTCCTCGCTGACAGGTGTCACAATTTTCTGTGAATAACAAAGCCGATCACCGGGAAAATCACGAATACCTAAATTGGAAGATGAGTATCATACTTTCGGAAACGGAAGAAGGTGAATACAAGCCCTTCATTAAAGTACAACGCCGGAGACGGAAAATAGTATACAACCAGAAGGAAGAAGATAAGGAGGAGACGTCGAAATTGGGATGAAACAAGGGTTGGGGGCTACTGCTCGGGCATCGGTTACTAACCGTAATGTTTCGTAGAAAAAATTGATAACATTGTTCCTAAAATACCCTTCTGTGTGGACTTTTAATTTAATATAACAATTATTTTTGTTGCAAAATTACATGTGTCTTCTTATTAGTGGTTATTTTCGTTTTCGCAAATTATTTGTGTTTTCATATGAACCTACTTTTTATATATATATATATATATATATATATATATATATATATATATATATATAATTGAAACTCGCTGAAATTATTTTTTTATAAAAATTAAAATCAATTGAAATTTTTTTTATGAGTGATCGTATGTTAGAATAATGGTTAAAAAGATTCCCCAAGGTGAAGGGTGGTGGTTGTCGGAATTGAATGGTGGTGATGTCGGTGATGAATTGTGCTTGTGTGGGATCAATCACGAAAGAAATAGAAATCATAGGGACCATTCGTGTAATTTATAATAACTAGTTAATGGAGGATATGTTAAAAACTAACGAAAATGATTTAATAGATAGGTAAGTTGTAAGTTTAATGATTTATTGTGCAAAAAAAAATCTTTAGTGACCAAATCGGATAAATGACGATAGTTGATTGGGTTATAGTGAAATTTACCCTTTAATTAAATATTATTTATATCACTTTCTATAACATATGATCGATAACATGAATCTAATCTAATTTACATTAAAGTTTCAACCATAACATACAATGATTGTCTTAAAAGAAGAGAAAATGACAAAAATAGCCAATTACACTAATTGCATTACAAAAATAGCCAAAAAAAATCGAGATTACATATATAGCCACCCATTTCGCAGATGAGAAGGTCCCATCTGCGAAATGGGCTTCTCATCTGCGAAAGTACAAGTGCCTGAAGCACAGTTGTGCTTTAGGCACTTGTACTTTCGCAGATGAGAATTTTTTTTTTTTTTAAATTTTTTCGGTATAAATAGGGGTAATTTCGCAGATGGAATAGGTCCCATCTGCGAAATCCTCTGATCCTATCTGCGAAATGATGCAATTTTTTTTTTTTTAAGGTTGACTACGAAATGAATTGGTTTGACTACGAAATGGGCTTTGCTATATAAAAACTTTTGTAGAAAAAATATCATTTTGGTTGTTATTTGGTTTGTGAAATACTCTCTATCTCTACAATTTGCTCAAAAAATGATTGAATATTTGGTTTGTCTTGTAACCGGTGGGAGATGGCAAGTTAATGGAACTAATCTGGAATACATATGTCCACAGGGAGGTATTTCTGAACTTGCTTTGATATTTTCTGAGTATATTAGTTATAGTGATTTTGTATCTATGGTAAGAAGCAAAATTGGTTTGTTAGACAAATATAGAATTAGTCTTCGTTTCCACCATCCTGAATTAAATTATTATATAGCTATAGTTGAAGACGTGGATGTTAGAATGTTGATAAACGTAATCAAATGTAGTGGAGGAAGGGCTGTGAAAGTGTTTGTGGTGGTTGATGAAGTTGAGGAGGTTAATGGGGGCGGTGAAATTGGAAACGAAGTTGTTGGTAATTTATGCAGTTTTAAAGGGAGCAACGATCCGATAGGTACTTTCAATACTCCTAGTGTACCTCAGTTTCACAGTGTTGCTGAAAATGTTAATGTTAGTTATTCACCTATTCAATATGTGGATCCCGAGAATTACAAGTATGTTGGTGATGATGATGTTGGTACATATCTTAATCATGTTGGTGGTCGTTGTGATGATGTTGTCGAACAAGAAGTTAAACTTATGAATAGGCGTGTGGTAGATAAAACTAAAAAGAAAAAAAATTCAACTCAAAAAAATGAAAAAAATCATGTTTACGGGCATTATGTTGATGTTGGTGATGTATGTTTAGATATAACCGAGCTACAAAGTAATTCCGATAGAGATGAGTTGGGTGATGAAGTTAAAGCTAAGTATCCCGATAACCTTTTTCACGGTATGCCCCCTGTACCAACATGGCCAGTTGATAATAATGAAGATATCCCAACACAGATGGTAGACATTAATCTTCAAAAGATTCAATGTGAGAGTATATTTAAAAACAAAGAACTTTTAAAGCGGTGTATTGGTAAAAAAATGTCTTCAAGAAGGTTTACAGACGAGGACAAGTAGATCCACCAAATCAAGGTATGAAGCTGTGTGTGTTTCGAAAAATTGTTCTTGGTTACTAAGAGCAAAAGCAATTAAAAATACTGATGGACTTTTCCAAGTGAATAAATTTGTTGATGTACACACATGTTCTTCAACATTGTTGCAACCTAATCATCGACAAGCAAACAAATATGTTTTGGGTGAATATGTTGCTGATGTTTTGGCTAAAGACTATAGTAGAGTTTATCGGGGAAAAGAAATTGTTAATGATATTAATGCTCAACTGAATATCAATATCTCATACCATCAGGCATGGCGTGCGAAGTAATATGCATTGTTGTCGTTAAGGGGTACGAAAGAGGATTCTTTTACCAAACTTCCGACGTATTGTCACAACTTGGCCAAACATAATCCGGGTACTATCACACATATTAAAACAGATGCTGATGATCGGTTTGAGTTTTTGTACGTCGCACTCGGTTGCTCGGTTAGTATTATCATGTCCTAATTTTTTTTTAATATTTATTTTGGTGTATTTGAATAGATATACAATGTATTGTAGGTACGAGCTTTTGTCAATTTTTGTAAGCCGACCCTAGTAGTAGATGGAGCTCACCTAAAGGGCGAGTTCAAAGGTACCATGCTACTTGCAGTTACTAAGGACGGACAAAATCAAATATTACCGGTTGCATATGGTATATGCAAAAATGAGTGTACTGATTCTTGGACATGGTTTTTTCAAAAACTACGTGATTGCATAGGAAATATGCAGGAGCTTACAATTATATCTGATAGGTCTCCATCTATAGCAACATCCGTTGCCAACATTTTTCCTCACGCTCATCATGGAATATGTGGTGTCCATTTGTATTTCAACATAGTATCTAGATTCGGCAAGAGTAAGACGGTTAAAGGAATTTTTTGGGAGGCGTGTAGGGCGTACACAGTTGATGCTTTTGATGCTGCCATGGATGTTATGAAAAAGACAAAAGAACCAGTATGGGAGTACTTAAAAAGTATAAATCCAGAAACCTGGTCAAGGGCACATTTTAAAGGGAACCGATACAATCTTATGTCGTCCAACAGTGCGGAGTCTATAAATGCATTATCTAGACACGCACGTAAGGTGCCAATACTTATGTTGATTGATTTTTTTCGTGCTACAATGCAACAATGGTGGTTTCAAAGACGTAACTTTGCAGGTATTACGTAAATTTGTAATATTAATGTTTTATTAGTTTCGATGTTATTGATTTTAACTTCTTCATTTTGGCTGTTTTTTTAGCGGAAGCAACAACAACACTTACCCCTTGGGCGGATGAAGTTGTAAAAGAAAACAAGAAAAATTTTACCAAATGGGATGTTCGCATGATCTCAAATACGAAATGCGAGGTCAAAAAGGGGGCACAAAATGTGATTGTTGATTTTCAACATATGACATGTACATGTAGGCATTGGCAACTTGATGGGATACATTGTGGTCATGTCATAAGATGTTTAACAGTGAACAATTACCAAGACTGCTCGAGGTTTGCATTAAATGCTTACTTTACCGAAACACTGAGGAAAACATATGAGGAATCAATAAACCCTCTGCCGAAGCCATCCGAATGGGAGATCCCCGATGATTTGATGATTGTTAAGCCACCTATAATGGATAAACGTCAGCCAGGCAGGCCAAGAAACACAGACCGCATTCCATCCCAAGGCGAGGGTCCAATTATAAAAGAGTGTTCTACATGTGGTCAACTAGGACACACGAGAAATAATTGTACTGGAAGGGCGTCTGGTAGCAGAGCAGGTCACATAATTTCTACTGCAGAAATGGCATATAATATTGGTGGTTCAGCGGGTTGCTCACAAACCCATAACGTTGATTTTGATATAAAACAACCTTGAAATTAAGAGTAATGACGAGTTGTTAGCTTATTATGTATTGTAATATTTTTATTAACTCTTACAAGACATTGCTATGCTTTCATATTTTAGTTAAGTTTGTTGATTATAACAATGAATGAAGCCTTTATATTATAAAATATAGTTTGCAGATTTATTTTAACACTTACAACATGTTATTTAAAAAAAACAACAAACGATCCTTTGGCAACCTAATCTGTTTCATGATAATATTACAACAACTTTATAACTAATTTTTAAACTCAGGGAACTGCAACGGGTACTTCTCTTTCTCCATTGTTATATAGTCATCCCTAATTCTCATTTTGTCTTCGAAACGATCCTTTTTTACCATAATGTGTATCAACTGCTCATCCTTCTCAGCAAGCCGTTTTTCAGTCGTTTTGATTGCCTTCTTACTCTTTTTATCCAATCTTTATGCTCTTTGATTTTGTTTTTATTGAGGTCAATCCATTCTTCAGCTTGTTTGCATTCCGAACCTATATCATTAGCAAGTTGAGTGAGAAGTCGGGATGACTCTTTGTCCTCTTCTTGTTGTGCTTCAGCCTTCTTTAATTCTTCAAAATTTTCATGTGACATATATGACCCGGCTGAAGAGGGTGTAAAAAAAGGGTCTACCGAATCACAGTAGTAACAATCTACTTCGTTGCATGAGCAAATTTCGAATTTGTGTGAGGAACTCATAATAAAATCGATGTTGTATTAAACTGGAGCAATAAGTGGTATTTATACATACTAGACAGTAATGAGAAGTCCAACTTTGAAATGACTAGACAGTAATGACAAGTCACTGTAGTAACCTGCACATCCCAGTGGGTCCCTTAAGGGACAAGAGATAAATGACAGTTTGACATGACAAAACACTGCATAAAGCTGAAATTCGTAGTCCAAATATAACCATTTCGTAGTCAAAGTATTATTTCATAGTCTATTTATTTATATAAATAGATGTTTAAGATCTATAAACCAAACACCCAAATCACCTAAACGAAACGAATTCCCATTATTAGAAATGTCGGCGAATGCAGCAAGTTCTTCGAATGAAGTACCTGGTTCCAATTCTGAAAGGCCATGGACGACAAACGAAGTGTTAGTTCTAACACGGTGCTGGCTAAGTGTTAAGGATGGTGAACCGTTACTTGCTCCCCCGCATTGCCTAATTGGTGATGAATGGAGTCGCATCACATCTTTGTTTAACCATGAGATGGGAGAAGGGCAAAAAAGAGAAAAATCAGATGTTGTTACTAAGTGGACGGATGTAAAGGAGGAAGTGACATGGTTCAATCGAGCATGTAGTTATGCGAAACGTAACAATGTTCGTTGTCGTGACGAAGAAGAGTTCTTGGAAGTTGTTACAGAGTTTTACATCTTTGAGCATGAAGGCAGAGACTTCGAATATGAGAAAGTTTGGAAGGTTGTTAGAGATAAACAGTATTTCAAGTAGACCGCTCTAATTTGTGTTAAGAATAAGCCATGGACTTGTGTTTTACGTTAATGCTTTGTTCGTATTATGTCGTTTTTTTCATGTAATTGTTGTGATGTTTTAATGGTTCATGGAATCTTGTTACTAATGTATTCTAATATATTTTGATAACTAATGCAATGGCCATTTATTAACTCAAGTTAATCATACGAGTTTCTCACATAATAAACTAAAATATATATATTAACTCAACTTAATCATACGAGTTTCTCACATACTAAACTAAAATATATTTTAAACATATGAAATACATACGAATTACATACGAAATACATGAAAATAACCTAGTACTCACATAATAAACTAAAATAGATTTTAAACAAACGAAATACATACGAAATACATAAGAAATACATGAAAATAACCTAGTACATGAAAATAACCTAGTACTCAAATAATAAACTAAAATAGATTTTAAACAAACGGGATATATTTCAAAATATTCCAAGGGGCTTCAAACTGGAATTCCAACCCATTACTTAATGACTTGTATTCCTCCTTAGCAGCTTCCAAGATGACATCCTCAGTAGCATTTAAACGGGTGTCGTCAATTTTGGTATAAAGATCGTTGAATAATAGAACTTCGGTTTTCATTTCATACCATCTTGCTAAGATGTCTAGTTCGTCACGATCGTTTCTTGTAGCCATTCGGTTTTTAGCATTGAAAATATTTGTTAGACGGCTCCAAAACATTGGATCATTCAACTTGCTTGTCTCGTACACATGAATATAAGCATGTGTAAGAACCAAGAACTCTTCATTGCTCCATGATATAGAAGTCATTTGGATTGAAACAAAGAGGGTAGAATCTAAAAAACAATATTTGAACAACTATATTGGTTAATTTAATAACGTTTTGCATGTAACTTAGGGTCAATTTATAGTAGTTTCTACACAAAATCGCAGTTCAAACTTCTAATATGTCTGCAATTCATAGTCAAAATTAACTGACGAATGCAGTGTACTATACTTATAACACAACAGATCACTGTTCGAGTTGACAATTCATCCCCGGTTGAATGACAACACAATACATTGCTGTTTGAGTTGACAACTCATTGCACCAGGAAAGTAAGGAGTCGTTATAAATAGATTTCAATATCCGTTGTAATTGTATTCTATTACTTCCCTCCTTGCAATTATGGACTCACCACATATATGGAGGAACGCAGAGGAGGTCGCTTTGGTTCAAGCTTGGATTACAACTGTAGAGGTGGATTTTCCACCGGGTCCCCCACAAGTTCGTGCTGGATCATTTTGGTCTCGTGTCTGTCATTTGTTTCACCATTTAATGAACCGCACTCAATATCGAAGAAGAAGAGATGTCAAAGCGAAGTTTCTGGATATGAAAATGAAGGTGAAACAATTTCAACGTATTTATAACGAGTTGGATAACGAACATGCAAATACGGATGAAGACATTCTACGGCAGGTGGCTTTGGAACTATACCGCTTTCAATACGATGGTAGCGAGTTTACCCACTTAGATGCATGGAATGTTTTAAAGAATGTCCCTTATTTTTAATATGCATGTTGGTTAAGTTAATTGTTTTTCGTTATTTAAGTTGCTTGTTGTTGTATGTGTCTAGACGTTACTATTTAATAAACGTCCATTTCTTTTAATGTATGTTGTTCCCTCAATAGCCAATATTTAGAAAGCAATAAAATAAAACCGGGGTACATAAATAACTAACACATAATACGACATAAAAAATAAACTGGGTACATGGATAACTAATACGTAACACAGCAGTAAAATAAAAACGGAGTACATAAAAAACTAATACATAATACTACATAAAACATAAATGTGCTACATGAATAACTACTGCATTGAGGGAGGTAACAGGACCACCGTTTCATTTGGTATTTCCCAATGCTCATATGATGGTATACCATTCACCAACTCAGATCCATATGCAACTCGATACACATAATTAGTGAACTTGTATTCAACCATTCTCTGAATGGACTCAGATGTACGGGTTCTTAGACATGCTATAGCGTGGCCACATGGTATACCGCTTTTTTGCCATTTACCACAACTACATACCCTTCGTTCAAGTTGTACATTGCTGGTGGCAAAAGTGTCATGGACTTCAAATGTATCCCCATACAAACGTTTTGCATTACAATTGTAAGACTTGTTGAGACTTTTTTGAACCTTACTCTCAACGTAAGGGGTCAACCCACCAGACAACCTCCCTGTAAAATTTGATATTTTAATAAAAATAGCAGCACAATAAAAAAAACAAAATATAACAATCTCCCTTACCAGCTAGTTCGGCCCGTTCAGCATACTTTGATTTTATCGACGTGGTGGTTAACTCAATTATCGTTGTTATAGGAAACTCACGTGAGGATATAATTTGCAAAATTTCAGGGACGTCAATCGATTTAACATTGTAACGTATTTTTGGGAAAAATGCTCTTGTCCATTTTGAAATCGGTATATCGTCAAGCCAGTAAATTGGACTCATAAGCAAGGTGCAGAAAGGTGGTTGCCTACATGTACTTTGCAACCTTTCGAAACACAAGTAAAAATCATCAACGCTATATGCATTGCATGACTTCCAAAACAACGATTCGACTTCCGTATTGTTATGTCCGATAGACTCACATATCTTTCGAGCTATATCTTTAGGACAATATCCATGATAGGAATCCGGGTAGGCACTGTCAACACCAAAGTCTATGTTATCACACATGTTGCTTATGAAACCAACCTCTGTGTCCTCACCTAAACAATCTCTTAACCTCAACATGAACCATCTCCATGATTCTTCACACTGTAAGGTTCCCAAACCAAGTGCTAAGAGTAGTGGCTCATGATTTCCATCTAAAGCCACTGCGAAGTACATTGTTGTCAGAAAGCTCCCAAGAAGGGGTAAATAACCCACATATATCAGCGGTATCATGCACCTAAGGAAGGTACGAATCTACATAAAAACGAACACATATTAGTGTTATGTAAGAACTAATCGACATACATTACCATGAAATATTGTATAACTCAATAAAAGAAGTATGTTATACCACGCAACCTAAAGCCACAAAACAGAATTGAAAGCGGTTGTTATCGGTTTTCTTAATGGCTGTGAAGGTATTAGGATTTGTTCTTTGAAGGTTATGCAAGAAAATTGGTAGTTGAGAAAAGGTTCTTTGGCTGTGACTACTCATTTTCAATACCGATAATTGTGCTCTACAATGATCACACAAATGGAATTATAAATAGAAGTTATTGTATCTCTACTGATCAAAATTCATAGTTTAACCCTTTAAATTCGTAGTTGAACATTTTGAATTCATAGTCAAACCAGTTCATTTCATAGTCAAATTTCACTGACCAACATGACAATACTACAGAATGTACTTGTCTGCATTTCATAGTTGACCTTTTTGAATTCATAGTCAAACCAGTTCATTTCATAGTCAAATTTCACTGACCGACATGACAATACTACAAAATGTACTTGTCTGCATTCCATAGTTGACCTTTTTGAATTCATAGTCAAACCAGTTTATTTCATAGTCAAATTTCACTGACCGACATGACAATACTACAGAATGTACTTGTCTGCATTCCATAGTTGAACTTTTTGAATTCATAGTCAAACCAGTTTATTTCATAGTCAAACAGAATTGTCCGTAATATGATTTATTCTATAAATGGGTGTCACTCATTATGAAAAAATTTAACTGAGAAAGTAACTCCGATTTAAAAGAATAAGAAGGCTAATGGCATACTGCAATTGTGGAGGAGAACGTATCGTTAGGATTTCGGGTACAACTAAAAACCCAGGAAGATTGTTCTACGCTTGCCCGTATTTGGTATCATGTTCTTACCGTCATTCAAATTTAAACCCTCGTGTTTACATGACACAAATTTATTTTCTTACTGTGGATATTAAATTTAACAAGGACCAAAATGCGGGTTTATCAGTTGGGTTGATGAAGAGAAGGACCAATCTTCTATGGTAATAGCTAAAGTAGCTAACTCTAATAAGCTCTTTCAATCAGAAAATAAGAAGTTAAAGATAGCGTTGGTTTGTAGTTGGGTGTTGTTCTTGGCAGTTCTTGTTTACAAGTTGTAAGCTTTTCAATATTGTTTTTATGGTTTTGAAGTTGTTAGGTCAATAAATTGTTGTATTTGTAACGTTAAAACAAATGTTGTGGTCGTTCTTATGTTGAATTTATTGATAAGTAATTAGTAGGTCATTAAATTGTTTTAATTGTCGTAACGTTATATTTTTTGTCATCCGTTGAGTATACTCTAAAGATAAACTAATAATGAAATCCAACATTAATTTGTATATACATTTATATAATCCAACTACAGAGGAGCAAGACTAGACCCCCAAATAATTTTTGCCATCCGGAGACGGAACTCTAAAGCTGCGTTCTTTGGGTCAATAAGAACACGTATTGGTTGACCTGAAACCAATTGCTCCATAAACATACAAAGAAAAACACCGCAATCTCCCAAATGACTACTTTGTTGGGGAACGTTTTCTTCATAAATGAATTGCATATTCAATGGAATCCTTGGGATGTTCCTCCGCGCCCAATACTTAATCTTGTCAAAATAATTTGCCACCCGACGTTCAAATTTGGAAAAGATTCCTTCGGATTGGAATTTTTCATAAGCACCTCTACCAAGACTGTCATAAATATGCACTTCCATTGACGCTAATCGTAGTTCCCCAAATAGCCAATGATTAGGGGATGAATGAATCGGCAATAAGACATGTATAAGGATCAGAAAATAAAATTATGTTTATTTACATCACAATACAAAAACATAACAAAAAAACGATATTATTTTCAATATAACCTATTAAGTTTACCGTATCAACATCCCACCAAGCAACCATGAAGTTGGGGTATGTAGCAATACCAGCCATAAACGCCCTCCAGTCCTGTCCTTCTTCCAAAGCATGAGAAACAAAAAAATTTGGAGGCATTATTGTATGTCGGTCGCTCTCAAACCGTCTCTCCATCAAAAGTCGGTACCAAATGGTTATATGCTGCACACATGATACTTTTGTTATTGACTAAAAAACAATTAACTTTTAAAAGAATTAATTAACAATTTATTTACCGCTGACTCCAACCATCCGTCGTGTGTATGCCCAAACAATGAGCTCCAAAAATCTCTATCTAACACGAAATTAAACAAACGATGTTGCACATCGTATGAATGCAATACATAATTTTGGATGACATCCTCACCGCCTGCTACGTAAGGTTGCAGGTGCAACCTGGAGAAGTCATGAGCAACACCAAAAACTGGAGGAGGAACAGGGCTTGTTGATTTCATACCAACCTTCTTTTTTGTTCTTCTTTTTTGTTTCGGTGTCGTGTGCAACTAAAAACAATATTCAAATGTTTAAATGTATATCTTTCAGATAATTCACAGAAACATAAAATCAACAGTTTATAAATAATACGAATACCTCGGTGTAAGGAGTGCATAAAAATTGTGATGGTTTTCGACTCCTAGGTTTATCGGGTGTAACTTCTTTGTCATCATCATCATCATGAAAATAATCTACATTTCCCATTATTATAAGTTCGTCTTCATCCGGCACATCATCATCAAATTTGTTCCCTGCATTGTCATTCCTCTCCTCCCACTCCTACATTAAAGATAATACTTTATACTTAATAACGAAATACACATAATTTAATAAGCAATAATATCTAAATAAACAAAATATTAATATTAATGTAACTATATAATAACCTCTTTAACTTCACTATAATCGTTTACATCACACACATCATCATCAAATTTGTTCCCCGCATACTGAGTACTCTCCTCCAACACCTACATTAAAAATATAACTTTTTACTTAATAACAAAATACACTTTATTAAAAAGTAATTATTAAAATCGTAAAGGTAACATCTATAACAACCTTGTCGTCTTGAGTATCACCAAAAACATTTTGAGTTGTATTGTTTTTATTCATCACTTCATCTTGCACAACCTATATTTTCAAATATAAAATATGAACACAGGTATTCATATATGTTAATAAAATTTAATAAATAATGTAGCGTGTAACTAACATGTTCATCATAATTTCTTTGTGACACTGTCGGTTCCTCAAAAATAATGTCGTTCCAAAATTGTTCATTATTCACTTCTTCAAAAAAAACCTCTGTATGTTTTTGTTGATTCATAAACACATGCTGCTCCAGTGCATGTACCCGTTTCAACAACTCGTCTAGCTTGTGTTTCCCACTGCCCCGACCTCTACCATGAGAGCGACCACTGGACGACATACTAGACGAAGATTCGTCTTGTCTCCTAAAATGGTCTCGTACTGGGGATGGAACTGCTTTCCCTTCACCATATACATACTCTTGAAATGACATATAATAAAAAGATGTCATCTCACCATCACCCGGTAACATGTTTTGTCTTGGTGGTAGCCCCTCCTAAAAAATTAAACATATTAAAAATGCATATAAAACTATAATAATCAACTTTATTAATAATAAACGAAATATTTTTAAACCTGCATCTTTGACCAAATCTTGTTCACGTCAACCCATTTCAATTTTTTTGTTCCGCTCCATCTTTTCATCCGAGGCAAGTCTTTATTTTTTCTCAATGCAAATCCACATGCACGAACAGCCGGAATCATCTCATATATCTATATCTACAATTTTGTACAATAACAGTAATAAAAGTTAAAATTAAAATAAAAAATATAACAATAAAACAATTTAAATATAAGAAAATTTTTATACCCTAATTGGAGCCGTAAATCCTGAGACGGAATACTTTAAAGTTTGACCACGCTCAGGAAGTGATAAATAATGATGTATCTTATTCCACGTATCCTCAAGGTCAACATAAGTAAAATCCCATAGATAGCTACCCCAAGCGAAGCTAACAAAACAAAAAAAAAAACAAAATTGATTATTATATAAATTATAACTTTAATAAAATAGAACTTTTAACGTAAAGAAAATATACCTATTCCAGAGATCCAAATTCTCAGCCAAATAAAACCAATCTTGTGGCACCCGATCGTTAACTTCTTTGCCCAAAAAACCTTCACACAAAATGTATATCAAACATACTCTAACTGCATCAAGGTCGTCAAGTGCTAGGAATGTTTGATTTAAAATTAAACTTTTCAGGTCGCCGATTTTCACCGAACTATTAGTATGGTCCGGAAATAGCCGTTCACGCAGTAAACATCTTTTTTTACTGCTTATTAATTTTTCCGACCCTTTTCTCCCAATGTTTTTTGGATACTCCCCAAAATTGAAGCCGGTAATCAAACAAAACTCTTCCGGCCCATAAACCATTTTGGTATTGCCTACTCGAAAATATAAACGTTTTATTCCATCTGGAGATAAAACAGGGTCCGGCCGGATCTGATGAAGGAACATTTTATGAAACAATAAAGCGTCCCCTTGTAAACGAGGGACATCAATAAAATAGCCAAAGACGGTATTTCTGAAAATAGCACGTCGGGCATCATCTAAAACTTCAAAGACTTCCCATATGTTACCGCCAGAGCCTTTTAGGTTCACAAAGGCTTTCGTATTCATTAAACTAAAATCATGCTGCAAAAAAAAAACACAAAAACAAATTAGATAACTAAAAAATATATTTTTTTTTAAATATATGATTACGAACTGCAAATACTTTCTTAATTACTAATATATATATTTCCCCGATAAAAAACAATAACATACACATATATAAACAATTTTCCAAGTTATACAACAAATATATTTACGATAGAAAACAATATCATACATAATTATATAAATATTTTCAACTTAAACATATTTTCAACTTAAACAAATTTTCAACTTAAACGACAAATATATAAACAATTTTTATCTTTCTAATTAAAACTAACATTATATAACCATATAAACAAAAAAATTTAAAAATAAAACGACAACCAAACTAACAATTTTGCAAGTTATACGACTACTTTATACAAATTTTTCAACTTATACGACAAATAAAAACAATTTCTAACAATATATATACGACAAATTTTCAACTTATACAAATGTTATACGACAAATATATATACAAACAACTATTTTGCAGTTTATATAAACAATTATAGCATAAAAATTTACAAGATTTCAGGTTATACAACAACTAAAAAAACTACAAAAATAACAAATTGTAAACATTATCTACGCTGTCTCTACTTGCATTTAAACTTTAAGTATACTAAAAATATACTAAAACTATCAAACACAACAAAATTACCCTTTTTTAACACTAAATAATACAACAATTGATAAAAAAAAAATAACTTTAAACATTAAAAGAGTTAAAATCTAACCATATTTGCGGGATTGTTGACATAATCCTCCATTTTCTTCAAAAACTAGCCAAAATTCCGAGAGAAGCCCAAAGTTAGAGAGAGTTTTTGTGTAGAGAATGGTGAAAATGAAAAAAAAAAAAAAAAAAAACGTTTTTATACCTAAAAATCACCCATTTCGCAGATGAGAAGGTCCCATCTGCGAAATTGGCATCTCATCTGCGAATGTACAAGTGCCTGAAGCACAGTTGTGCTTCAGGCACTTGTACATTCGCAGATGAGATGCCCATTTCGCAGATGGGACCTTCTCATCTGCGAAATGGGTGGCTAAATATGTAATCCCGATTTTTTTTGGCTATTTTTGTAATGCAATTAGTGTAATTGGCTATTTTTGTAAATTTCTCTTAAAAGAATAATTAAACCAAGAAAAATATTTAAAAAAAAAAAAAGAATTAGTATATATACGGAATCCTTGTCACATACAATATGACTTTGTCTAAGATTATTTATCCTAAATAACTTTATATAAAAATGTCATTTTTATAGCTTATTCTATTTAATTGACTAACATAAATCTGTGAGTGTTACAATTAACGTGGGTTACACACTTGCACCTGATTTCACATCGGCCGGAAAGGAGAACTAAATATTCCTTATAAGGATGTGGATACCTTCCATATCACAACGCGTTTTAAAGTCGTGAGGGCATCAGATCCCATAAGATCTTTGCAGTTAAGCATGCCCGGTCGGGAGCAATTCAGGGATGGGTGACCCATTGGTAAGTTTTCATGTCGGTAGCCCAAATCGGACAATATTATGATACGTGCCACAGGGGGATGTTACAGTCACGATCCAAGGAGTATTGTACAAGAAATTCTTTGTAGGACCATATCTAAGGTGCCTAGAAGATCATGAATGTAGCACCTGGTTCTTGAAGGAAGAGCATTGAAGGATCAAGAGGAGACTGAAGGATTCGAGTTTGGTTCACCATTTGCAGTCTACAGAAGGTATAAAGTCTGAACCTTGCTCATTCATTTGTTAGATCCCTCTTTGGGGTGATTTAGGGCTTTTATAAGCTATTTTTGGTGGCCAACCATGTTTGCAAACATGGTTGGGGGGTTTGAGCTTCTGGATCATGTCATTTTTGGAGTCACAAGACAGATTTGGGTTGCTTTTGCACTCAAGGAAGGTCCCATGCAACAAAAGAACCATTTTAGAGCCTTTTAAGCTCAAAAGTCCCATGCATGCACGTAAAGTTTGTAACTTTACGTGCTAGATCGAGTTTAAGGGCCTGGATCTATCTTTTAATCAAGTGTTGTACATCATAAATCGAAGTTTTAAGGAGGGGATGTGACCGACTCGACGAGTCCATTCCTGGACTCGGCGAGTCCAAGGGTTCTGTCCCATATCAGTGAGGGTCAAAAGGACCAAATGAGTGTGGAAAGGTCTTAGGGAGTCCCGAGGGGGGGGTGACCCAACGTTCTGAACTAAGCAAATTGTTCTGTAAATTCATGGTACTCGGTGAGTGCATGAACGGACCCGGCGAGTCCAAGGCAATCTTCATAGAACTCGACGAGTTGTTCATCAACTCGGCGAGTCGAGGACAGAACGTGTTCATAGGATGAAGAGTAACTCGACGAGTTGTTCATATAACTCGGCGAGTCAGAGGCAAGACATGAGTATCAGTTGATGATGAACTCGACGAGTTGTTCATACAACTCGGCGAGTCGGATGAGGATTCAGTCGGTGTTCATTTAGAAGGAAAACTCGTCAAGTCATCGTCTAACTCGACGAGTAGAGACGGGTATGAGGTCTAATGGAAGGATAGGGACTCGGCGAGTTGGCGAGCCAACTCGGCGAGTCAGGTCAACTAGAAGTTGACATTGACTTTGACTTGGTCAAGGGGTAAAATGGTCATTTTACCCTAAGAGTAGATGTCAGTTTCTGACTAAGTGTTTTGTGGGAATTTTAGCCGGAGGATTTCCGGAGCAGCAGCAGCGGCAGTCGGAGGATTCCCACACAGTTCAACAACTACTACGAGGTGAGTTACCTTCCAGTAGCGATGGGTCTAAGGCCACAATGTCGGCCCACCAGTAAGAGACGTATGATAGATGATTATCTTTGTGATATCATCTAGGTTTGCTACTACCTGATATGTTATATGTTAGCATGATATGTTGTATGTGATAGTAGTAGAGTTCGGTTGTTAGGACCGAAGGGTAGTCAGACATCCCAGATACGTCTGACAGTATGTGATGATATGTATGCATGTTGGCTTGTTATGTTATATGCGATAGAGGTAGTAAGAGGGGACTAGTCCCCAAGTTCGGTTGTTAGGACCGAAGGGTAGTTCAGGCGCCCCAGATATGTCTGATAATATGTTTATGTTATGTTATATGTGATATTAGTAGTAGGGGTGAAATAGTCCCCGAGGTTCGGTTGTTAGGACCGAAGGGTAGTCGGTACCCCAGAATGGCTCGACATTAGTAGGTCAACACCCCAGAATGGCCGCATGGGTAGGTCGGCACCCGAGAATGGCCGTACAGGGTAGGTCGGGCACCCCAAAAATGTCTGGCAGTATGTACGTGATATGATTGTATGGTATGTGGTACGATGGGGGAACTCACTAAGCTTCGTGCTTACAGTTTTCAGTTTTGGTTTCAGGTACCTCTTCAGCGAAGGGGAAGGAGCTGGCGCGGTAGCGGCACATCATACACACACACATTGGTTTTCCACATTACGAGATGTTCTGGGATTGTACTCTAACATTATTATTATTTTCATGTTTTGGGTTTTCAGACTCGAGATATGTTTTATGAAATGATATGATCGGATGATGTTTTACTACAAATATTTTACAAACCACTTATTTTAATTGAAATTTTTGGGCGTGAAAATTGGGTCGTTACAATGAAGCTATGGAAGTCTTGAAAGACATACACGAAGGGGATTGTGGAAACCATACCAGGGGCTGACTCTTATGTTCCAAAGTGTTAAGAACGGGATACTACTGACCAACCATGAAGAAAGATGTTTTCTTACATGCTCAGAAATGTGATGGTTGTCAAAGACATAGAAACATCCTTCACTAACCGGCAGAACCGTTACATCCCATCATCTCACCTTGGCCATTCACGAAGTGGGGAACGGACATAGTTGGTAAATTGCCTAAGGCACCTGGAGGAAAGGTTTTTATGCTAGTCATGACAGACTATTTCTCAAAATGGATAGAAGTTAAGGATTTTGTTCAAATAAGAGATAAAGAGGTAGTCTCATTCATCAAGAGAAACATCCTCACCATATTCGGGATCCCTGTTGAAATCATATGTGACAACGTTCATAAGAAAAATAACACATGACTTCTGCACTAGTTGGGGAATTAAAATGATAATGTCCACCTCATTTCATCCTTAAGCTAATGGACAAGCAGTCTAGCAACAAGATCATAGTCAATAACCTGAATAAGAAATTAGGTGAAAAGAAGGGAAAATGGGTTGAAGAACTTCCTTTCATTCTGCGGGTAGATAGAACCACTACTAAAACGGAAACATGACAAACCCCATACTCCTTGGTGTTTGGAGCAGAATCCATGATCCATACAGAAGTAGTGATCCCAGCGACAAGATACAAACTCCAAACTCAAGACAAAAACGATAGGATCATAGTTGATGATCTTGACACCATTGATGAAATAAGGGATCTCGCCAAGACCTGTATTGCAGCTCACCAACAAAGGATTGTTAAATCCTACAATAGGAATATTAAGATCTAAAGACTCCAAGTAGGTGAATTGGTTGTAGGAAAAACATTCCAAAACACCAAGGATCTTAAAGATGATAAGCTAGCACCTAAATGGGAAGGCCCCCATCTCATTGATTTAGAAGCAGGAAAGGGGGCATATTGGTTGCCTGCTATAAAAGGAAACCTCTTGCCAAGGTCATGGAATACAATACATCTCAGGCATATTTCATGTAAGTCAAATTCATGATATTTCATTATGGAAAAGACAAGGTACGCAACCACTCCCTACCTTCACCTTTCCCTTTTTATTAAATTTCTCTCTTTAAGATCATTACTAACTTAATTATCGGAGGGGCATTATCCAGGATAACGCTCTCCCTATGCTAATATTTATTTTCAACATGCAGAAATTCAAGGATCCTAGCCGCTACGAATAGAGACTGATCATCTCTCCTCCGATCAAGGGTACTTAATCCTCTCTAAGGTATAAAGAGTTGATAACCTCTTTCATATGTGTTTATATTTCTACACCTCTCTTGGACGCACGATATCTAACTATGGGATGTGAATTAGGGGATCATTTCACACCTTAGTGACTAGGCAAACCTCTTATTTCTTAAGATATGTTAAGATCCTAAACTTTAATTTACGGTTTATAACATTGTCATGTTATCTTAAGTTGGGATCTTCCCCACAATATCTTAAGTTGGGGTCTTCCCCATAATATCTTAAGTTGGGATCTCCCCCAGAATTTCTTAAGTTGGGATCTCCCCCGGAATATCCTAAGTTGGGATTTTTCCCAAAATATCTTAAGTTGGAATATTCCCCAGGATACGTTAAAGTTAGGATATTCCAAAGAATATCATAAATTGGGATTTTTCCCAGTAAAACTCCAACTTGGGTCTCCAACCAATGAATTACTATGTTGGAACTTTCCCAATATTACTTGAATTCTAAAGCTATGGGCATGTTAAGAAAAATTCTCCTAATAATTGGATCAGAATCCTAAAGAATAAGTTCAAAAAAGTAGTTATAGGTCTAATGGAAATCAAAAGAAGAAGTTTGCATCAGGTTCTATTCATCCTTATCTTTTGATGAAAAGACTTCCCTACCCTTTTGATCAAAATTTATCTTCTCAAATCTCATGATCCTAACTATATCAAGATCCTGATCAAATAGCTCAGATCTTTAGGATCCCAAAGATTTTTGCAAACCCTAAGATTCTTAGGATCCAAATCGTCTAAGAAGCTTTATAAAAACATGTTGCAACGGCGTCAACCTCACAAGAAAAAAGAGATAAACCAAAGCATTAAAATAAAAGGGGTTGCCCACTAACCCCACATAAAAATATTGTTTTACATACCAAAATCTCAAAATGTTTTTAAACTAATCAAACCTAATCATATACTTGATCACCCTACTTGGGGTCTTTTATGTCTTCTTCTTCTTCTCTTCCTCCTCCTTCTTCTTCTTCTCTTCTTCTTCCTCTTCTTTCTTATTCATCTCTGTAGGATCCTGATCAGAGTTAACAGGCTTGCCAGTGATTTCAGTTAGGGTTTCATGCCAAGCTTCCACATTCTAGGATCATGCATTCTCCACGTCCTCCACCAACTTGATATTTACCTCCCAGATGGCCTCAACGACACTTCTTCTGAGTTCATAAATCACCTCATTGATTTCCAGAGCGTGCTCTTCCTCTCTGTGCTTTCTCTTTGCTCAGCTTCTCCACCTTCTGCACAGGATCCTTGTTGATCCCATCTTGCTCCTTTAAGGCATGCTCTGCCCATTCCGCTCTAATCCTTATATCTTCAGTAGATCGAGAGACATGATCAGCAACCTGTGGAAGATCATGACAAGTAAACAATAGTATAGTAGAAATGAGCTTGAAAATACTTACAAATTGCGAGAAGGAGATTAGCTTCAACAGTGCCTCCTCTACTCCAAGGTTCTTTAGGCCAAGGTTTGTGGTTCCTGCCGACTTCCTCTTTTTAGATCCTGGAGTCTTGACGGTCAGGTATATCGATGTCCTCTTTGGAGGGAGAGAGGATGAGGCCTTTTCCTTCTTAATAACGAGTTGGCCAGTGGATATTGCGAAATCGATGTCAGCAAGAGAGAACAGTGTTCTAGAGCATGTAGCCTTGGATCTTGCGCAAAGAAACTTAATCAGATCAGGATCCTTCAAATAAAATAGACGATCGAAGGATCTCACCTGTCGATATAAGTCGCATATAAACTCTCTTGGAAGTTGGGTGGCTCAAACTTTAAGGATCTCTCGGTCTTGAGTAAATCAAAGAAATTGCCAATCTTCACCTTTGTATCCTCAGCGGTAGGAACGATATCATCAAACTTAAAAGATGCATCAAAACAAATAAAATAAGAAAGCATAAATTCTAGGATTCTTAATATAACAAATAAGATCCTACCCTTTTTTATCCAGGTTTTTGGCAGGAGATCCCTGCCGAGGATAGAGTCACGCCTCACAAAAAAAATATTTTTATTTCCAAGTGTCGTCATTGTGTTTTAGTTTCAGGATAAGAGGTGATTTATTAATTTTGACTTCGATCAGGAAACGGGAATTCCCAAAAGTTGAAAGATCGTAGACATAGGCCAACTCTGCTAGACTTATGTCTAGATCATTTGATTGATTCAATCAATCAATACAAGACAGGATCCTCCAAATTACAGGCATGGCTTGGATGTATGAAATTTTGGTGACTTTGAAAAACTCAGAAATGATACCGGAAAAAGGGTATGACAAACTCAAAGAAAATGGGTATTCAGGAAGGCAAACCCAAGAAGGAGAGACAAAGTATGGTTGATCCTTGGCATCAAAAGGATTGAAGATGACATCAGATAAAAAAGCGCCAACCATTTTTAAAGACTCAATATCGTTGTCATCAAAAGATCAAGTCTCATCGTAAGATGGTATCTTTTGATCAACGAAGTCTTTGTCAGAAGGAACAATAATGTTATCACAAGAATGGAGCATCTTATTTCCCATGATCAATGACTAAGAAAATTAAGAAGAAAAGATCAGGAAAGAGTACCTTTAAAGACAATCGATAATGTTTCAAAGAAAGCTGGAACAAGTAAAAAAGATCAGGAACCCAAGCACCCTATTTTGTGAAGATCACAGAAGAAAGAGAAATGATTTCATAGATAATTATGCCTACATTAATGGTTAGAATTCTATCCGTTAGAATTTAAATTTCTCTATCTATTAGGATTCTGGAATCCTTATTTTCATTTTCATTTTTGTTTTAAGTATATGATGAAATTATACTCTTTTAAATATCATGAATTAATCCAAAACATTTTACAGGTATAATTTGGGGGCAATTAATTAGGGTCAAGATCTTCAATCCTATCCACGATCCCAAATCTCAAAGAAATCTAAGCATCCTGAAATATATGTCAGGATCCTGACTATCATGATTATTATTTCCTAACAATATTAACGGGTATATTTCTTATTTATTCCTTACTTATGCATAAATAGTCAATTAAAGATTCCTTAAGTCCGAAGAATCATCTCAAACAGGCTTAAGACCCGGGAATACCATGTCAAAACAATGTGCAAATACTTGTTCAAGAGGATCCCAAAAATATCGGACTTTTAGTTATTAGGGTTAGACTATAAATGCACATGTACTCTTCACACTAAGGACACAACTAGTATTACTAAAGCATTCATACTTGTATTCTGGTCATCATTTCTGTAATTTTTGTTCTAATCAATAAAATCAAATGAGGCAGTTGATCATTATCACCAACAAAGGTTTTATGTCAAAGATCCCATCAAGGATCAAGAGCTTTCCTTGTAAACCACTTTTTTCATTTTAATCTTAATTCGATTCTTGTAATAGCTACAACACCACAACCTCTCATATAACTTGGTTGATTTTCATGTGATTTATTTTTGCCCAAAACAATATACACACCCATTATAAGACAATGCTTAGTTCTCCTATCCGACCAATGTGGGATCAAGGATCTCCTTCTCGTATCTCTCCTTCTACATGGTCTGACGTCCCTGCCGAATGCATAAACCTCGTTTTCCTAACTCTAATACCCTTTGTAACATCCCCAAAGTCACGTACCATAATATTGTCCGCTTTGATCTACCCAATATCGAAACTTCACAGAGAGGTAATGTTTTGGTTATCACACATCAACCAGGTAAGAGAACTAAGCATTATCTTATAAGAGGTATGGATACCTACCTATCACAATGAGTTTTAAATTCTAGTGGGACAACAAATATCATAAGAACTCTAAAGTTAAGCATGTCATGGCGAGAGCAATTTCAATATTAGCGACCCTTGAGAAGTTTCCGTGTCGAGTGGCCCAAGCAGACAATATTGATCTTTGTAATGTATTAGAAAGTTAAGTTTTCCGTTAACTTGAACCGATTAAATGATGGAATAAGTTTTAGTAACTAGTCAATCTCCATTTAAGAAAACAAATTCATTTAAATGTTTGAAGACTACGTTAGCCAAAGAATATCAAAGTTGATATTCTAAGGACTTGTCGGTTCAAATTTATTAAATATCAAATTGGAGGCATTATCAGTTCACAGTTCTCTCGGTTATTAAAAACAAGAGGGAGTTGTAACTGTCAAACCGGAGCACTTATCAGTTTATGGTTCTCTTAGTGGTTAACAAAAGAGGAAATCTTGTAAACTTGGACTGATATTAATTTGATAGTTGTCGAACATAAGTTACTCCATCAACTCTTCCCATGATCTTCAGAGTAAGGATTAACTACCTAATATCCAAAAGTACACATAGATCATAGCAATCGAGTGTAACTGGATTTTATGTGTATGAAATTCAAACTAAAGAGCTTTAAGTTTTATGAATTTGTTAAATTGACTCTTCGCATATATTTTGTAATTTGATTTTGCTTTAGGGGTGTCATTTTAAAATTTTTAACCATTAAACCGGGTATTATCAATTCATGGTTCTCTCTGGTTGTTTGAAAAAAGAAACTCGTGTAAACGTCAATTGATATTTATCAATTTGATGATTGTCAAACATAAGTAACTCTCTCAACACTTTCCGTGATCTTTAGTGTGAGGATTAACTTCTTTATATCCTAAAGCACACATCATACATACTTATAAAGTTAGCCTTTTTTTCTTGAATCTTATGCATTTGATACCCCCATTTTTAACTTCCTCAAACCACATTCATTTGAAACTCCCATTTTTAACTAATGCTACTCAAAAGTTTTCTTAATTATGATTTAACACTCAAAAGTTTTATAACTTATATTATGTTTAATTAGCATTTAGTGAAAAGTTTACTATAAAAAGACCAATCTTTTGTGTCTTTTGTGTTATATGAAATCTTACATGTAAGAAGGATTTGAAGATATTGTAATTCAAAAGTTTTCATATAGTTGAAGTATTAATGATCAAAATATGATGATTTGAAAAATGGGTAATATGATTTTTTCTTTCAACCAAAACAAATGAAGCTTTTCTATTCTTTCTTTATATTCAGTTTCTCATTTAATCTTTATATGTCATTTGTGTGTATTCCTCAATCTTAAATGTGACTCTCCAAACATCAATGTTTTGCTTGGAATATCTTTCTGATTCTTCTTTTTCAAGAAAAATATTCTGATTGCAGGTTAGTGAAGAATTGTCATCAAGTTGCTATGGTTGAATGGTGTTAAATGAAGAAAGAATATTCATAAAATGGATATAGGTTTTTTTTGTTTGAGCAAAGTTGACGAATGTTAGTTTTATCTTTTGATTTAAATGTATGTTTATGTAACATCTTTATTTATATATTCAACCACACAATGCTCTTATTTATTTGATTGTAGTTTTTCTATTTTGATTATGTTTATTTTCTATTTTTTTTTGTTGGGTTATCCTACACAACATATTTAAAAATATTTAAAAGATAACATAATTTTGAACATTTGATATGTAATTATGATAGACTTATCATGATATGTTCTTCATAGGAAAATAATTAATCCATATTACTACGACAAGAATTACATATGACATTTATGAATATATATATATATATATATATATATATATATATATATATATATATATATAGGTTTAGGTTCTATGGAAAACAATAAACCCTAAAAAAAACCTTAAAAATCATTAAAATGCATAAAAAAATACTTAGAGATCACAAAACTTATTTTTGAATTTTTTTTATCAAAAAATCACAACTTTTAGGACAAAATGTATACGCATCTATTTATGCTATAAATTTATAATTAAATATCTTTATGTTTAATAATGGAAGGGATTAAAATTATGCATCAAAACAAATTATAATAATAATAATAATAATAATAATAATAATAATAATAATATATTTTCAAGTATCGCATTCAATTGAAACTCACGCTACAACTCAAGAGTTTGCTAATTTATGTATATTAATTAGTTACAACTCAAGAGTTTTTAACTTATGATTATTAATTAGTAATCACTAATAACTTTTTATTTTCCTTTCTTTTATAAGGTTGTAAATTTTTTCTCATTAAAAACATTAATGTATTTGAAGAGATTTGTGATTTAAATATGAAGAGTTAATGTAAATGTTATAATAGATGTTTTGGTGTTTTTATGTTATTAAAAGTTATAGTATTTATTTTTCATATTTTTTATTATTCGTTGTATATATATCTTTTTTAATACAAATGTTATAAAAGATGTTTTTCTATTTTTATGTTACTAAAAGTTACAGTTCATATTTTTGTTCATACGTTTCGTTAACCATTATATTATCATTCATTTTATATATAATTTACACAATTTTAAACAATTTATAAAATTATCAAATAATTGTATATATCACAATGACTTAAAAATAAAACTATAACGTTTAATAAAACTAATATGTTAACTATATGTTTGCTTTACTACTAACATTTTATTTCAAAGTAGAAATATTAAATAATAATTTGGTAAAAGTTATTATTTTAACTATATAATTTTATCCTCGCGCAACACGTGAGGATTCGCCTAGTATAATAATATAACAGTGCATAGCTGAATTTTGTGTGTATGAATATGAACATAGAGAGCTTTAAGTTTTATCATTTATGCCTTTGTGAAGTTAATGTCTTCACATTTGTTTTCTAGTTTTTTTTTTTTTTTTTTGAGATTGATAATAAAAGTTCAATACATATCGATTGAAGGCAAATATGCAACAAGCTGCGCCGCTAGCCTTTTCTGGATGGCGAAACCAATTCTTTTGAAAACAATATTTATGATTCTTGAAGATATGACATTAGAATGCATGACCCGTTGGACTATATTGAGGAGCTTCACCGCCTCTGGTGTAAGAAAACCAAATGTATCGAATGCAAAAGGTACAAACACATGTTGATTTTCTATACATGCATTCTCATGCTTTACAACTTTGCACGCAACGGCTTTAAAAGCGGCATGTCCAACTGTGAAACCCCCGCTCCCCAAACCAACGAGAGGAGAGACCCCAGTAAGATCCACGCACGCATGCTTCCCTCCTATCCATCCAAAGACCAAAATGTCCACTGGTCTAAGTGTGGACCTTCCATCCTGCGGGTTCATCAAAAAGTTCATTGATGCTTCTTTCTTCACAGAAATACCTGCACGCCGACAATCATCAAAGAAAACATCCCGAACCATATCATGTCTGTACTTGAAACCATGGAGCTCTCTACAATGAACCGTGTGTTCCCCAAATGTATCCAAACATGCATTGCCGCAAACTGGGTATATCTCGTCAATTGGGAATATGGGAATCATGAGGCGGTACCGAAGGATAGTTCGGTACTCCACATGAGACATATGCTGGCCAAGACCGTCAATAAGGATAGTTAGCAGAAAATCCTGAGCATGAGGTGTCCACAGACACTCAAAGACTGTTTTCTGTCTGACATTCATGTCGAAGTCGACTTCCATATCTTGATTACGATTTAAAGATTTCTCCATGTATTTGATTATACCCATCAGTGACTTAATTCAAATTCATAATTTAATCCATGTGTCAATTTAATCTTTTAGTTAGTATTCATCTCATCCTTTTACATACAACAGCTTCTACAAACTAATTTATTTATTGATAATATCAATAACGTAGGCATAAATAACTTAGGTATTTGAAATTGGTGATCAAAACCTATAGTTGCTATTTATCATTTTCTAATAAAAATAAATGGGCATGTGACACATGTTCCATCGGTTTCATTATAATGTCGTTATATGCTTATTATAATATCTATTGAACACTTCTACCAAACATGAACATTATCTAATACAATTAACTCAAATTATCGCTAAATTTTAGGAAAATCATTTTTGTGGCCTAACCTGGTTTATTCTATTTTGACTTTTCTTATTTGGTTCGTACTTGAAACATACAGAATTTACGAATCAACTTTTAGGTTTTAACATAAATAAACCGGATTTCAAATTTGGTTGGTTGGTCTAAAATCAAAATAAACAAAGTTTACTTGCTATTGAAGGAAAACAACTTCATACAAACACTACAAAAACATTCATGCCACTTTAAAATATTTTAACAGAATAAATATAGTATATCGAGTTTCAACATTTACATCAAATCGAAAATCAATAAATGAGATTCAAAATTAAGAATCGTAAAACCAAAATATTAATTAAATCAGTTTAAGAAAATGAACATCTGGTCGTTGTAGTATAGTGGTAAGTATTCCCGCCTGTCACGCGGGTGACCCGGGTTCGATCCCCGGCAACGGCGTTTTTGACTTTTTTTTTATCTTCCAACGTTGTATTTTCCAAAGACGTCGTTTTCCTCTACGGATATTTTCTGTAATTGAATCTTGCCCTGCCTTCCACTCCTCAGTTTCTTGCCGATAAAGAGACCCAAACATTCCAAATTTCAGCTTCAACCCACCAACAACACCACCTCATTCTCGATCCAATATCCACAATCCGCCACCACTAATCAACCAAATGACCACCACCGACCACCGTAACCTAAACAGCACCACCATCCACGTCATGGCATTAGACGGAATCGTGAACGTCAATTCCCTTTTCACACTCGGTCTCTTCCTTGGTCTTGCCGTTAACCCCGCCGACCCAAATTACACCCTCGTGGACTCCTCCTCCGCGACCACATGCCTCATGTCCTCCTCCACCGCCGAGAAGTTGGTCGCCTTCCATGTCTATTCTTTCAGTTCCTTCCTGTTCTCGAGCCTTATTGCTTTCGCGCTCAAACAAGCCATTAGAACAGCCAAAGATGGGGACACGCGGATTCAGGTGAGTGATGACACCATCGCTCATGTTAATTTGAGGGTCTTACGAGCTGGGATTTTGGCGTCGGCTACTGGATCGGTGTCTGGATGTTTGTTTTTGACTGCTGCGCTGGTTGATTTGGTTGAGATTAAGCTCGGAAAATTGGGTTGTTCCGATTGGTATGGTGTGGCTGCGGTTGTGCCGTTGGTAGTGTTGGTGCCTTTGGCTCTTGTTTTTTATATATGCATTGTGTTGCATGCATTCGCTACTTAGTAGCTTCATAATTGTACTCTACAAATATTTATAAGTCAAAACTCAAATCAAGAAAAAGCATTGTTAAATTTTTTGATTTTATTCTTAGAATGTTAGTGAGTTATATGTTGACAAGTTACATTTTATCCCCCTTGTTCCTTTAAGTTTCGGTCAAGCGGCCATTGCAGAACACGTTTTTGCATTATTGAAACCACTGAAAAATAAAAGAATAATCTTTCAAGAAAATGGAACATTAAACCTTGATGACGGAGATTAGAAATTGTATGCATCTAATGTCAACTTTTTGGAGTTTACATATGTTGAAACCAATTTTAGATCATAATGCGAACGTTCAAGATGGGTAGTAGTCATATTTTTTAAAGTATTATTACTCATGTTTTTAATGGGCTCTCTAATAGGAGTAGTAGATGTAAAATTTCTTGGTTTCACCGGATGAAAAATCCTCTTATGTAAGACTCTTTATTATTGTTTTTTCTCGCTAGCTTCTTGTTACTATAGTTTTTCATAAAATTTAGTTGTTCAAAAAAAAGATCATAATGAGAAAACTTCAAATTGATATTATGTCGATAGAGAAATCATAGATAGAAAGTAGCGACCAAGAATTACTTTTCATCTACTAAAACCTTTTTATAATTTTAATATGTATAAATGGGTTCTCAACCGTCTACTATGGCTCCCTCCTTTTGCAAGGATAGGGGATAGAGTGGGCTCATCTTTTGGAGGATATGCTAAAACACAAAAGTATGTTGAACACCCTTGTTGATGATTTTAGTGTCACCTGACATTTGGTGTAATTGGAATTGACATGTGAGCTAACGGGTTTATCGTTTGCACTATATATTATATGTTTGATTAATGTGAAGTGCATGTATATATAAGATCAAATTATAAGTGGTACAACAGGAAGATAGGGGTCAAGTGGGCCGCAACCCTTTGCATGGTCCTAGGGGCAGCGCTCCTAGCGGGGTCCAAGGGGCAGAGCCCCTGGCGGTAGTTTGGAGCAGCGCTCCAAAAGGTTTTCGGAAATTTGAATTAGTTTCATTATGAAAAATCTGAATTTTAGTGGGTGATTATGGTGAGCAGTGTTCTAAAAGGCGTATCATGGCGCGTGCCAAGGCATGTCGTGGCGTGAAGTGTGGTGTCGTCGTTACAAAAAGTCGCATAAGGTTGTTATTACGCGTGTCGCGTGGCAAGGCGTGATATGGCGTGCCATGACACGTTATGGCGTGTTATGGCGCATGTTTTTTTTGTTTGAGACACATTTTTTCTTTGCTCTTTGTTATGTATTTTCTAATCGTGGATACAAGTATTGTGTTTTTTGTTTACTTTTTGTTATTAGTTATTGATATAAGACTTCTAAAAAGTAGTTATATGTAATATAAATTTATATTTATGTGGTGATACAATTATAAATTAATACAAAATCGTCACCTTACATCACGCATTGAAAAATGTCATGACTCGTTAAGCTTAAGCCTTGGCCTTGCCGCCAGGCCACGCCTCACGTCATTTAGAACCTTGATGGTAAGATTGATAAATCTTGTCAGTTTTGGAAACCATTGATTATGCCATTAATTTCGATATTTGTCTAACTAATTTATAAGATTTGTAACATCACGACTCCCATGTATAAATTTAAATTGTTTATATTCATATTGACAGGGCAACTCGACGAGCTGGAGGCCCCAACTCGTCAAGTAGAGATTTAGATAGTCGCGTGGATCTTAGAATCAACTCGACGAATTGGGGGACCCAACTCGACGAGTTGAAGCTGAGCGTGAAAACCCTAATTTTTAGGGTTTGCACCTTATTTAAAGGACCTTAAGCCCTCTACCTCGCCTCCCTCATCATCTTATCAACCTGAGACAAACCCTAAGCTTTATGCTTACAGTGTTGTGTGAAATGTGTTTCAGGTACATCTCAGGATCGCAGGAAGACATCGGCATGATTGTACAAACTAGCTAGAGATTGTGTTTTTTGAGGATTCTGAGATATTGTCGAACAATTTATTGTATTGTGTTTGGAACAACTTAAAAATTTGGGTTTGAGAAATGTTAAATTGTGTTTTGTGTGGATTTAAAAATGAAAATTTTATGTGAGAATTTTGAGCGCTACAAGATTAAACCCTAATTTGTCATGCATATATATATATATATATATATATATATATATATATATATATATATATATATATATATATATATATAGGGTTTAGTCAAATGAGAACACTATTTAATGTGACACGTGAGAAAACTACTTTATGTTACTATTCTACTATGAATTTTGTATCTACAACGATATGACATTATTCATCAACAAATATACGAACAATCACACATTAATATTCACATTAAAATTTTGTATGTACAACTTTATGACATTATTCATCACCGAATATATGAATAATCACATATTTAACATTCACATTAGAATTTACTAAATTACTACACATATATATAAATTTTATAGTAGAATAGCAATATAAAATTGAATATATTCATATTATAATTATTACAATACTATACATATTAAATTCATAGTAGAATAGTAACATAAAGTAGTGTTTTCACGTTCTCACATTAAATAGTGTTCTTATTTGAACTTAACCCTATATATATATATATATATATATATATATATATATATATATATATATATATATATATATATATATATATATATATGGCTCCTATTTGAGTCGTAGGGGGAGCCCTTCTTAACTCTCATTCTTCTTGAAAGAACTCAGAATTCTCTGGCGACTTGGTTTGTGTTTAGATGTCTAGATACACAAGTGTCCTTTTGGATTATCCTAGACTGGATTTCTTGTAATTCAGACATACCCAGATATAGGGTGGAAATATCAGTTCGAAAAGTGAACATACACGATCCATCAGGAATATGGTTTTCCACCAATACCCTACTCATATATCCCCCCCAAAACCCTCTTTTGGCCAACACCTAGTTGAAACCTCCAAGACTTAAATACGGTAGGTCACTAGGTAGTTGGTTATAATTTTGATATGTATAACCTACTCATTATTATATTAAAATTATGATAATTTAAAACTTATAATCAACTTAACCATATGAAAAAAAAATAAAAAAAATAAAAAAATAAAAAATAAAACATATAAAAAAAATATTAGAAAAACACATGTTATATAGAAGTTTTCACTATCATTGGTTTATAATGGGCTATATTTTTTTAATATTTTAAGTTTTTTTCCTTTATAGCTTAATTGCATTTTTCCATTTAAAATAACTTGCTTAAATTTTAAGGAAACAAATGTAATGATGCTTGATAGCAGGGACGGATCTAGTATGGTGCCAACAGTGGCACCGGCAACATCTAGTTTTTCCCGATATAGTGCAAAATTTTCGATTTTTTTCTTTTTTCTACTATAAAATGTGCCACCGGCAACACCTACTATGGATCGGCAACACCTATTACGGACAGGCAACACCTACTACAGAATCTTGGGTCCGTCCCTGCTTGATAGACAAGAAGGGTATGTTCGGCATGGAGCGTTTGAGAGCTTCTAGCTTCTAGCATTTGACAAAACGCTTCGTTTAGAACAAAAATCTTCGTTCGACACTACAAGCTTCTAGCGTTTAGTTTAAACAAAACGCTTCAAATTCAAATGCTACTTCATGTAGCGTTTAACAAAACGCTACAAGCTACTCGCTATCCGTTACAAGTTAATTTTGTCGAACACGCCCAAAATTGAAAGTACTTATCATCTATAAATAAGTGTAAATTTACTATTACGAATTAGATATTACTAACTTATTATTTGTACTTTGTTGTTAGGAGAAAAAAATACATTTCTTAATTCTTACATCAATAAATTCGTATAAAGCCATAACTATGTCCCAAACATTTGCCTAATTTCACAACAAACTGTGTCCCAAATTCCCCCCATGACTATTGTCGCATAATACTTGCATCGAACACTGAAATTTCCCCATGACTATTGTCGAATAATGTTTGCATCGAACACTAAGATATTGAGATTCATGATATCATGTGAGAAATAATGGCAATGAGGTCATGGGGTGTGGTCACTACATGTTCACTAGAAAAGTGATGACACGTATGTGCCACATCACATCCCCTACATGTCCACTAGCCCTAGAAAATTGTTATCATTCCATTTTGATTTTCATTTCTTTTTTTATTTTTTTATATTTAAATTTAATAAAAAACATAATTAATAAACATAAATAAATATTTCACATTACATAACTTAAATTACTAAAAAAACATAAAAACATAAAATTTCAAACCTAAATTACTAAAAAAAACCTAAAACCATAGAAATTTAAACCTAAAAATGACTTAAAACCATAGAAAATTAAACATAATAATTAAAACGTCAAAAACCTAATTTCCATACTTGTCACGAAATTGTTTTTGGATTTTCAGAAACACGACGAAATTTTCCGGGTCAATATCCGGTTGCAGTGTTGTGTTTAAATTTTGAAGATCGATCAATGCTAGTTTCCGGCAACGAAATTCATCTGTTGAGTCATATTTTTTGTTTTGCAAAAAACTTAGAGTTTTGTCAAATTTTTCTGCAAATATGTCTTCATTACTCGTTTTTCCGCTTGAAGACGCCGCTTTTTTCCCTTTGTCCCTTCTCGGTGGTCGACGAAGTTGGACTTTCGATGGACCCTCCCCTTCGGTGTCGTCGAAATCTTCGTTAAGGTCGACACCAAAATCCACATCTGACTCGGAAGTTTTTGGTCTTTTGTTGGAGCCGGTGGTCGATTCCGAATGCGAAGTCTCCGGTTTAATTAAGGACTCATTTTGGACCCATACGACAAATTTTCTACACTTTTTGGTAGCTAAATGTTTTACCTCCATTGGTGACCTTGTATTGTTAGCAAGCGGTGGATAGAATATTGAAATCGTTGCTACCACTTTTATGCATATTTTTTAAATTTTCAAATATGTCGTGAAACTTGGTGCAAGTCGCTCCTAGGTCACATCACTTTCCATTCACCGCGTCGTACGTTCGAACCGTTTGCCTTCCCAAAAGCGAGTGAAAGTGATCTAAAACATTATCCGAATAGTTTAAAATAGTGTAGATTAGATCAATTGTATTTATCTAATAGCTGTTGTGTTTATCAAGATCTAATTGTTATGGATCTAGTATTGTAATTGCTATCTATATAATGACACACGCACTCCTACGGGAGATTCAAGCCAATAATTCTTGTTTTCAACTTGGTATCAGAGAATAAGATCCAAATGGCTCTCTCGCTAAAATTGCCTCATCTGTCACAACCCTTCAAATTCCCATGGCTACAACACTCATCAATTCCTCCAAAATTGCCACCGCAATAACCTGCAAGTTGACACACACAAATTACCTTATGTGGAAAGCACAAGTTGTGCCGATCCTAAGAGGTGTCAAGCTCTTCGGCTATCTTGATGGCACCACCCAAGCTCCAACAGAGAAGGTCACCACTGGCACAGGAGACGCTGCAAGGCAAATCGATAATCCTGAGTATGAAACATGGTTCACTCAGGATCAGGTCGTACTCGGAGGTATACTATCGTCTATGACGGAAGAAGTTCTCTCATATTTCACCCGCTGTACAGAGACATCAAATCAATTATGGACCTCGCTTCAAACCATGTTTTCGCCACATCACAAAGGTAATTCCATCCAAATTCGTACACAATTGTCTAATACAAAGAAAGGAGACACGAGTGCCTCTGAATATTACCAGAAGATGACAGCATTAGCTGACACTATGGCTAACATTGGACACCCTATGACGGATGAGGAGGTCATCGGATATATCCTAGTCGGACTAGGTGTCGGGCATGGTGATTTATTTACCGCAATCACAGTATTGAGCAATAATCAGGAAGTCAAACTTTCTGAATTTTATTCATACCTTGTCACCCATGAAGCTCAATCAGCGGTTATGAATGGATCGATAGAATTTGCCTCTTCTGCAAATGCTGTTACAACGCAAGAACCCAGCAATCCTCAAAAACCTCAAGGAAATAACTCCGGGCATAGTAATTCAAACAACAACAACAACAATGGTAACCAACGCAACAACAATTATCGGAATAATGGTTAACGTGGACGAGGGTGTGGGAGAGGAAGAGGAGGCCCCCGGTGTCAGGTTTGTGGCATACTGGGACACATAGCATTGAACTGTCGAAATCGTTTTAATCATGCCTATCAAAACGAAGAATATCGAGGTGGCAACAGTGTCACTTATGGCAACTACAACAATGATCCAAATTGGTACCTTGACACGGGAGCAACGGATCATCTCACAAATGACTTGGACCGCTTGTCCATACCGAAGCACTATCATGGGAAAGACCAAGTCCACGTAGCTAAAGGCACAAGTTTGCATATCTCTCATGTTGGTCATTCTAAAATTCAAAGTTTAGGACGACCTCTCATTCTTCAAAATGTCCTTCGGGTTCTTCATATTAACAAACATCTTCTTTCAGCAAATAAACTTGTTAATGATAATCATGTGTTTATTGAACTCTATCCAAATGTTTTCTTTGTTAAGGACATATGCACGAAGAAAACGCTACTAATCGGTAAAAGCAAATATGGTCTGTTTCCGGTGCCCATCCGTTATGCACATCGATATGTTGGTTCAAGCACTAAAGTGTCGTCATCTCAATGGAATCAACGTCTGGGTTATCCAACTTCAACAATTGTCAAGTCTATTTTAAAGTCTAATAATATAGGTGTGTCTTTGAATAATGAATCATTAGTGTGTGATGCGTGTCAACGTGCAAAGAGTCATTAACTTCCTTATAAAAGTTCAAGTCATGTCTCTTCGTCACCACTTGAGTTGATTCACACCGATGTTTGGGGACCAGCTCAAGTGTCCAGTGGTGGTTTTCGATATTATGTTATTTTTCTAGATGATTTTAGTCGTTACACTTGGATTTATTGCATTAAATCCAAATCTGATGTTGCACAAACCTTTTATAAATTCCAAAAACATGTTGAACGTTTACTTAATACCAAAATTTGTATTGTTCAATCTGATTGGGGTGGTGAGTATCATAAACTTCATAAATATTTTTAGCAATGTGGTATATCTCACTAAGTTTCTTGTCCACATACTTCACAACAGAATGGTATGGCGGAACGCAAACACCGCCACATAGTCGAAATTGGCTTAGCACTTTTAACTCACTCCTCTCTCCCACTTCGTTTTTGGGATGAAGCTTTTCTCACCGCGTGTTATTTAATCAACCGAATGCCTAGTTAAACCACTCATAAATATACTCTCGTCACTCGTCTCTTAAACATTATACCTGACTACAAGTTCTTGCGCACCTTTGGGTGCGCCTGCTGGCCAAGTTTACGTAAATACAACACCCATAAGTTGTCTTTTCGATCCACCATGTGTGTCTTCTTGGGTTATAGTCCTATGCATAAAGTTTACAAGTGCTTGGTTAAACAAACAGGTCGTATCTACATCTCGAGGGATGTAATCTTTGATGAGTCAGGATTCCCATTTGCAAATTCCTCTTCTATTCCACCGCCTCTTTCGTCTCCCATTGTGTCTTTTCCTGAGTCTAAGCCCAATATAATGCATGACCACATGAGAAAATATGACTTATCTATGCTATTAGCTAACCCAGTCAATGCAGCTGCAGCACCTATGACCGCTAGCATCTCCTCTACTACGGTTTCACAACAACCACCGCTTCCTACTATCTCACCGCCAACATCAGCTACTACTGCAGCTTCTAGCATCGGCGGTACACCTCCAGATGCCTCTGCTGCACCGGCCACCCCCTCACCAGCAGCGCCATCCCCAACGCCTTCTCCGGAAAATTCGTCGTCGCCACCATTTCCATCCGGTGTCACTACTCGAGGGCAGGCAGGAAAAATTTTCCCAAACCAATTTTCAGATGGCACCATTCAGTATAATCCAAATTGGAGAGCTTTCTTTGCGATACCCACTTCACATCAACATGTGTTATCTGAACCTCGGTGGCGTCGAGCTATGGAAGAAGAATTTGACGCCCTATGCAAGAACAAGACTTAGACATTGGTACCCAAACCGGCTGGGTCAAATATAGTTGGGTGCAAGTGGATTTTTAAAACAAAATTAAAACCTGAAGGTTCTTTGGATAAGCATAAGGCACGGCTAGTTGCTCGCGGATTTACACAACAATACGGTATCGATTATCAAGACACTTTCAGCCCTGTTGTTAAACCTGCTACTGTTCGATTGGTGCTTTCACTTGTAGTTTCCAAAGGTTGGCATCTCCGTCAACTTGATGTCAACAATGCGTTTTTGCATGGGTTGTTACATGAAGAAGTCTACATGTGACAGCCTCCCGGATTCGAAGACTCTCGTTTTCCACATCATGTGTGCAAGCTCCACAAGGCTATCTATGGTTTAAAACAGTCTCCTCGCGCGTGGTTTTCTCGTCTTAGTGACAAGTTACATCATCTTGGTTTCCGTTCTTCCAAAGCAGATTCCTCCTTGTTTGTTTTTCATCAAGGCAAACATGTCATATACATGCTCATGTACGTGGATGACATTGTTATAGCAGGCTCTTCTACAGCTCTCGTGGATCAATTGATGCACAATCTTTCATTGTCTTTTCCTATCAAGGATCTTGGTCGACTCAACTACTTCCTTAGGATTGAAGTCACTTACAATTCAAGGGGAATTACCGTGTTTCAAGATAAGTGCATCTGATCTCATACATCGTGCTCATATGGAGAATTGTAAGAGTGTCTCAACTCCCATGTCAGTTACAGACAAACTTGCACAAGACTATGGAAAACTGTTGAATGATGATGATGTCTTTAAATATAGAAGTATGGTTGGAGGTCTTCAATATCTTATTCTAACTCGTCCAGATATTTCTTTTGCAGTAAATAAGTTATGTCAGTATCTTTCCAGACCTACTGATATGCATTGGGAGGCGGTAAAGTGTATTCTTAGATATGTTAAAGGCACGATTAACACAGGGTTAAACATCAGGAAGTCAGATTCGACACTACTTAGTGTTTTCACAGATGCAGATTGGGCTGGATGTTTGGATAATCGAAGGTCAACCGGGGGATATGCAGTATTTCTAGGACCGAATTTAATATCATGGAGTTCTCGCAAACAACCCACGGAGTCACGCTCTAGTACGGAAGCAGAGTACAAAGCGTTGGCAAACGGTACGGCTGTGTCACAACTGGAAATTTTGTGTCATGTAATATATACACTCAAGTTAATGTGAATCAAAAACTTAAGAACATGTGTGACACCTATTATTATGACATCAAAAACTTCAATCCAATACATCATACAAGTACTACAAATAGTCATCAAACAATTGGAAACCCTAGAAGTTCTTGTTTAGGTCCACTTTGGACTAGGACTTCCTTATTGGACCCAAATGGACCAATAAGTTTCCAATTTGACTACCATGGGCTTAGAACCCTAATTGGGCTCTAATTTGGACCCAAATCATTTATTTCAACATTTTGGGCCATTTTGGGCCTAGAATGAAATGAATTAAAAGCTTTGATCCATGATTAACCTAAACTAGCCCAACAAAGTGTGAAAATCATATTATATTTTATTTTAGATTAAAACTCACCCAACTTAACTTACACATGGGCTTGTGGGCATTAAAGCCCAATACCCTTTTTCTTCCTTCCATATTTTCGGCCCAAGACAAGCCCAAGAGGAAGGGTTGACCTTGTGAGTGACACCTCACTATTAACCAAAGGACTTCCATGCAAGGAGACTCATACTTCCATGCACCATCCTTTCATGCATCTCTCTTCTTCTTCCTCTCTCTTGCTCTCGGCCATTTCAAACACACACACACCTCACAAATTCTCTCTAGATTACTCAAGAAACCATCCTCCCTCTTCATCAAAAATTTCGAAACTTTGCTTGTGAATCAAGAGGATTTCAAGAAAATATCATCACTTCTTGGTAAGTTACACATATCTAAGGAATTTATAACTCTTTTTCTCATGATTAGATCCTTTCTCTTAAAAAATTTTGGTGAATATACTCCTAGAAAACTCCATAAACTCGAGATCTTCATCAAGGGGTGCTAAGGCCAAAAAAATCACCAAACTTTCTTCCATCCTTTCTTCAAAAACCGAATCAACATCCAAAGGTGAGCTTCATACCCCCTATTTTCTGTTTTTATGAGTTTTGTGGGGGGGGGGGGGGAATACAAGTGCAAGTGTAGATCTATATATGTTTTGTATGCCTTGTATGATTTCTATGCTTATATGTGTGTTTTTGTGTGTTATAATGTTGGATCTAGCCATAAAACCCCTAAAAACCGAGATATACTTTATGTTAAATGATACTAGCATCAAGTATATTCCTACATACAAAGTGTTCCAAGAAAAAAATAGCTAAATGGCTTAATAACATTTTCTTTGGGCTAAAAACTCAATTTTTGGACATAAAATGCTAAAAATATAAAGCTAAAGGGCCCAAATTGAAATATTTCGAAATCTGATGGGGGAGATGAGCCAAAACAGTTTCCATAATGTATTTTCTGGAAAAATACTTGTTGGAGGATTAAAAACATAAATTTCAAGCTTAATGGGCTAAAAATGACATTTTCGGCCCAATAAGGCCCATTATGCAAAATTTTCTGATTTGGAGGGCCAAAACTGTGTTTTTCTGTAAAACAGTGGACTACTAGTGTTCCAAGTACTTTTCAAAGGTTTAAAATGCTTTTTAAATTTAAAAAGGACCAAAGTTGCAAAAATTTTACAGTTTGGGCCAAAATTGTCAAAACTGCGAAAAAGAGGGGTTATAACCGAGAAAACTGCATTTTCAAGGACTTAAACTGTTTTCAATGAAAAATATGCTGAAAAATATTAATTTCAATAATTTTTGGTGTTAAAATGTCAAGAAAAATGATTTAAGGACCAAACCGGAAAGTTATTTAATTAAAGGGTTGAAAAAGTAAATTTTACAAACAATGAGGGGCTGAAAACAGAAAACTTTCAAGGCTAATCCAATACACGCAATTTGATCAAATAATGGCACCGCGACTACCAACGAAATACAATACACCACAATACCAAAAAGTCGTTGTTAAACGAATTGGTTCGGTCTCGAACCAATAAAAATCCGAAACTACTAACGAGACGATACCTCGATTCATACAAGTAACATTTGGGAATTCAATATACACGCGAGAGTGCACAGACGTCTACGCACCATCTTTGGGCCCCAAAGTGTAAAATCTTGTTTGTTGGGCCTAGCTAGCCCAATGACCTGATCTTAAGGCCCGAAGACTTCTACCTTACGAGGTGTTGGGTCTTACACGATCTAACACAGCGTAAAAGGACTTTCAATGGCTTGTATACTATCGGTCCCCAAGGGTCCTTTGGTATTGCTAGTAAAGTCGGTATTTCATGCGAGGCGGGTCAGGGACCCCTCGTACCTTTTTTTTTATCCCCAACCGGTTAATGGAGTCATCGGGGTCTTCGTGTCCTCTTTCTCTTCGGATGTGGGGAAGTCAGGGCGGTTGGATAACGTGATTAGTACGGACAACGCCTACGGGATCGTTAGTACAGTTATAACTGGTCGTTTGTGTAACGCGTGTTTATAGCAATTAATCATGCTCAAAAATAATCCGACGTCGCCTGGAATTAATAACTTCACGCGTTGCAATGGTTTTACTTCAACTTCATGGAATTCAAAGAATTAGGAAAACATCGGGTTTTCCTAGGGTTTTTCAATACATACGGTTTTCAAGACGTACACAATTTTGATGAACATTTTCTTTACAACTATAGAAACAAACAAGCATACTTATGGATCTTCACAAATGTTTTCAAGAACTCTTTTCAGAAAATATCGGATTTTCTGGTGGTTTTCAAAATGATACAAAACATTGTTTTTCAAATACCGCTTATGAACTCACCAACATTTCACATGTTGACGTTTTTCAAAATACTTGTATTCTCAGGTAACCAGTGAATCAAAGGAAAATGTACTCAGTGATGGCTTGCAGTTTACTTATTAACGAATCGAACAATTTATGTTGGGAATGTAATGTTTAAACAATGTACTTCATGTAAACTTTATTGGTTGTACTATATTAATGCATGGTGACGAATGTTGTTACGTTTCATATATATTCAATGTTATGGTATTCAATTAAGTCACGACAACCCTCAGACGTTTCCGCCGTCTGGTTCGGGGGTGTGACAGGCTGAAGTAACTTGGATGCAATCTTTACTCAAAGATCTTGGTGTTTCTCAACCAAGACCACCTGTTTTGTGGTGTGACAATCTAGGAGCCACATACCTAACTGCGAATCCGGTGTTTCACGCAAGAACAAAACATATAGAAGTTGATTTTCATGTTCTCAGAAGGAAGGTGACAATGGGAGCTTTGGATGTTCGTTTTATATCAACACATGATGAGATAACAAATGTTTTTACTAAACCTATTACACGTAAGATGCTCGATAATATGAAGCGCAATCTTAACCTCGTCACGGTCAAGATCGAGGGGGAATGTAAACAGAAGGGTTGCCTGAATAGTTTTAAATAGTGTAGATTAGATCAATTGTATTTATCTAATAGATGTTGTGTTTATCAAGATCCGATTGTTATGGATCTAGTATTGTAATTGCTATATATATAATGACACACACACTCCTACGGGAGATTCAAGCCAATAATTTTTGTTTTCAACTCACGTCACTTTCCATTCACCGCGTCGTACGTTCGAACCGTTTGCCTTCCTAAAAGTGAGTGAAAGTGATCTAAAACATGACCCCAAAAACGGTTTCCCGTTTGCAGGTTGTCCGTCCTCGAGTCACACGATATAGAAATCCAAGCTTTAGCCAAAGTTTCCTTCTCATCTTCGTTCCAAGCCATCCCTCATTTTTTTGTAGCTTTTCTTTTTGGTTGCCTTCTTCTAGATGGTTGTGTTTCTTCGACCCGGTCGTCCTCGTCTTTATCCAAGTTTATAGGTGCGGATTGAGATAAAGGAACTTGAGATGGTTGTGTTTGGAATTATTGAGGTTGAATTTGTTGAAAACCTTGGAAGTGGGGTTGATTGAATTATTCTGGTCTTTGTTGTTGGAAGTAGTTTGGTTGGTATGTAATGTTGGTAAATAGAGGTTGTTGTTGGATTAAGGATGTTAGCATTTGAATGTAGCTTTGATATTGATCATTTGGAGTGGTTGGGGTTGTCGGGGTGTTTGGAGTGGTTGGGGTATTTTGATTTTGCTTCATACTTTTGAGAAAAAATGAGAGAATAGAGAGATATGTGAATGATTTTGTGGTGTGAAATGTTGTAAAAATGTTTAGTATTTATATGAGTTTTAGTAAGGTTAAAAAGTTAATATATATATATATATATATATATATATATATATATATATATATATATATATATCTAACAGGTCAAAAATTGACCGTTTGCCACAATTGAATTTGATTGGTCGTAACAACACGTAATTGGCCTCACTTCACCTCACGATTACGGACCCGGACCCGGACCATGGGGCGGAGTGGTTGGGGTTGTCGGGGTGTTTGGAGTGGTTGGGGTATTTTGATTTTGCTTCATACTTTTGAGAAAAAATGAGAGAATAGAGAGATATGTGAATGATTTTGTGGTGTGAAATGTTGTAAAAATGTTTAGTATTTATATGAGTTTTAGTAAGGTTAAAAAGTTAAAAAAAAAATATTTCTAACAGGTCAAAAATTGACCGTTTGCCACAATTGAATTTGATTGGTCGTAACAACACATAATTGGCCTCACTTCACCTCACGATTACGGACCCGGACCATGGGGCGGTGTGCACGTGTAAACACCCCCACCACGCCACCCTTTATGTGTAATTAACCCTATCATACCCTTCGGCCTGATATGGTTTGTCTTATCTATTCTAATAAAAAAAATAGTTTTATTCTCATTTTGTAATGTGTCATCCTATTAAGGCTTCTAATTAATATCATAATACTTGTCAACCTATTGATTCTCCATTTTAGATTTCAAATTTTAAATTTTTCACTATAATTACATTAAATTAATAATATTAGAATAAAATTAAAACAAAACTAATTTAAATTATAAGATAACATAATTTCACGTATTTATTTAAATCAACGATTATAATTTTATATAATTAAAAAATCTTTTAAATAATAATTTATTTAAAATAATCTATTTTAGTTTTAAATTTTTATTATGAAAATTTAACTAATTTTATAACCGTGGATTCCAAGGTTATAAACTAATTATAAGATAAATTCCTTTTCTACACAAATCTTCTGCATTGCTACCAACATTCTTTGTGCTTTTGTTTCCCATGGCAAAAGATGGTGTTTAAATACGTGTCACACACAACAAACATTATTCAGTAATTATTAAATCATAATATTATATATAATAGTATGTATCGTAATAAGAGAATAAAACATTAAAATTACATATTGTTAAAAATAATAAACAAGCCAAATTTTTACAATATTTTTTTACAAGGCTTTCATCTTATAAAAACTATTCTTTACAAAATTATAGAAAGAAAAAACAATATGAGAAGAAACAAAATAAACCTCATAGTACTTTATAGGATTATAACAAAAATTAACCTTATACAGTCTATTATAATTTAAAATGAAAAAAAAAAAGCAAATAAAAAATTAAACAAATTGATTTTGCCGTACCAAACTACCAATTATAAACCAAAAAAAAAAAACATACTTTCTATTTCAGCTAAAAAAACAATAATATTTATCTTTAGCAAATCTAAAAAAAATAACAATATTAATCAATAAACATATAGAACGGATGAAATTTTCAAAGATAAATAAATAAATTGATACTTGCCGACCAAAATTTTAAATTACAGACGGATAAAAGTAATTTAGTTCATTCATATCAATATAATGATATTGGTCTTGTAAATACGTTAATCAATTTTTATAATTATATGTATATCAATACAATATAAACATTTTATTAAAAGTGTCTTTTATTGATCACCCATTAATTATCACTTTATATTTTGTTAAACATATATATTTGATATTTATTGTTATATAAAATTAACATTGTTATAATACGTCATTACGACAAAATAATTGGAATAATTGGGGCATCTCGCTGTAAAATAAGATGATAAGAAGAAGATTTTTATTAACGATAATATCTTATATTCTTGAAATCGAGACGTGTGAGTTGTAATTTACAAGTCGGTTGCACATTCATAAGATGTAAACGCACCAGTAACTTGGTATTATAAAACATATTGTTGTGTGTGATTTGATGAGTAGGTACAAGCGAGCATTTGAGTCGAATTTTATCCATTCATTTTACCCAAAGTGGGATAAAAGCGATATATGTGGGCCCCTCGATGATTTAGTGATGACACCCTAAGCGCTTGTCCAAGCCGAGACTAAGTTGATGTGTTCAATTGTAGTCTGTTGTCAGTCGTCATAAATCGGAAATCGGGAAACAACACATGAACAGAGAGTATGATTAAAATCCATGTCTCAGTTCATACAATATCTAAAATGGAGGAATATATGATCCTTTATCTAAAGGACGCGTTACTGATAAGATTAGAGTTGACAGCGGCTTTTGAAAGCTACGATTGTCAATCAGGTTCTAAAGTCGTACTTGCAAAATAGTTATTAGACTTATCCAAGTGGGAGACTGTTGGATTAGGTGTCTAAGCTCATAACTATGTCGGTATGTACTTGACCCGATTATGAGCATGGTCCTTTTGGGTTGTCATCATCATAACAACTGATAGGATGAATTATCGAGAGAAATAGTAGAATTTATTATATGAATAATAAATTGGTACTCGAAAGTGGTTTTATTAATATATTACAAGTTTTATATATTATTTGGAAATCATGTTATTTAATTAGTATTGATCAGAAATTAATTTGGTGATCAAAAGAGACTGATTAAATAAAGGGGACTGATATTGCAATTAACCGTTAATTGCTAGTTGGGTTGTTGGACTCCATAGAGTGGAGTGGACGAAATTTATGGGGAAGCCCATAAGATTTCGTCTATGGGCTCTAAGGAAGGAGTTCATGGGCTGCTTAAGGATTAAGTTGTCATCTTAGGGTTTCCACCTGAAAACTCTAGCAGCCACAAGTATAAATAGACCCCCTAACATAAGGATTTTGGCCTCTATGCTTCCTGGTGTTGCCCTGGCCGATTTCCTCCCCTCTCCTAAGTCATCTTGTTGCTAGTGGTGTTTGTGACTCCATTAGAGGTGCAACATTTGAGGCACTAAGCTTTCAAAGGTCAAGGATATTCAAGGAGAACTTGTTATTACTACATAACAAGAAAGGTAAGATCTAATATGTCAATTTGATTGTTATATGCTAGTTCATAGGATCATTGCTTTGGTATTCAATGTTGTGTTCATAGTAGAAAAACCTAAATCAAAGCAATTAGGGTTGCATGAACACCATATGAATGATGTTATGCTCATAACCCATCAAAGTAGTGTTCTAAAAGGTGTGTCATGGTGTGCGCTAAGGCATGCCATGGCGTGAGGTGTGGTGTTGTCGTTACGAAAAGCCCCATAAGGTGGTTGTTAGGCGTGGCGTGTGGCAAGGCATGATATGGTCTTCCATGGCGCGTTATGGCGTGTTATGGTGCGTGTTTTTTTTGTTTGAGACACGGTTTTTTTGTTCTTTGTTATGTACTTTCTAATCGGGGATACAAGTATTATGTTTTTTGTTAACTTTTTGTTATTAGTTATTGATATAAGACTTCTAAAAAGTAGTTATATTTAATATAAATTTATATCTATGTCGTAATATAATTATAAATTAATACAAAATCATTGTCTTACATCACGCCTTGAAAAACATCATGGTTCGCCATGACTCATTAAGCTTAAGGCTTGCCTTGCCGCCACGCCACGTCTCACGCCATTTAGAACCTTGATAGTAAGATTGATAAATCTTGTCAGTTACCATTAATTATGTCATTAATTTCGATATTTATCTAACTAATTTATAAGATTAAACCCTGATTTGTCATGCATATATATATATATATATATATATATATATATATATATATATATATATATATATATATATATATATAGGTTCAAATGTGGATTGAAATCTATTGTGTGGACGTGTGGATAATGATATTCTGTGAGAATTACAAAGAAAATATGTTGTTTGATAATATGAATACGTTCAATCTTATATAATTATTTTAATTATTAAACATTTTCACTAATTAAATCGTCTATAAGGTTATTATACACTTTTTTTAATTATTCTTATTCTGTCAGAATGTTATCAGGATGTTTATTGAGTCGTATTCTGTAAGAATTAAAATAAATAAAAAACGATGAATGAATACAAAAATGAATTATAATTGGTGAGAATCCATTAAAATAACAACAGTTCTGTGAGATTGAACGTATTCACATTACTAAACAACATATTCTCTTAGTAATTTTTATAAAATAACATTATCCACACGTCCATGCAATAGTTGTACATCCACATTATAACATAGCCCATATATATATATATATATATATATATATATATATATATATGTGTGTGTGTGTGTGTGTGTGTGTGTGTGTGTGTGGCTCCTCTTTGAGTCGTAGGGGAGCCCTTCTTAACTCTCATTCTTCTTGAACGAACTTAGAATTCTCTGGCGACTTGGCTTGTGTTTCTACGTATAGATACACAAGTTTCATTTTGGATTATCCTAGACTGGACATACCCAGGCATAGGGTGGAAATATCAGTTCGAAAAGTGAACATACACGATACATCAGGAATCCGGTATTCCACCAATACCCTACTCATATATCCCCCCAAAACCCTCTTTTGGCCAACACCTAGTTGAAACCTCCAAGACTTAAACACTATAAGAGGCAATTAACTTATACGGTAGGCCACTAGGTAGTTGGTTATAATTTTGATATGTATAACCTACTCATTATTATGTTAAAATTATGATTATTTAAAACTTATAATTAACTTAACCATATGAAAAAAAAAATAATAAATAACTTATATAAAAAAAAATAAAAAAAATAAAAAAATAAAAAAAAAACTAATGTTAGAAAAACACATGTTATATAGATGTTTTCACTATCATTGGTTTATAATAGGTTGTACTTTTTTAATATTTTAACTTTTTTTTCCATTATAGCTTAATTGCATTTTTCCATTTATAACAACTTGCTTAAATTCTTAGGAAACAAATGTAATGATGCTTGATAGACAAGAAATTGGAAGTACTTATCATCTATAAATAAGTGTAAGTTTACTATTACGAATTACATATTGCTAACTTATTATTTGTACTTTGTTCTTAGGAGAAAAAATACATTTCTTAATTCTTACATCAATAAATTCGTATAAAGCACATAACTATGTCCCAACATTTGCCTAATTTCATAACAAACTGTGTCCCAAATTCCCCCCATGATTATTGCCGCATAATGCTTGCATCGAACACAAGATATTGAGATTCATGATATCATGTCAGAAACAATGGCAATGATATGGTTTGCCTTATATAGCATAAATTCCTAGCTTTTCTTCACAAGTCTTGCACAGTGCATGCAACATTCTTTGTGTTTTTGCTGCCCATGAAAAAGGCAAAAGATGGTGTTTAAATACGTGTCACACACAACAAACATTATTCAACAATTATTAAATCAGAATATTATATATAATAGTATGTATCGTAATAAGAGAATAAAACATTAAAATCACATATTGTTAAAAATAATAAACAAGCCAAATTTTTACAATATTTTTTTACAAGGCTTTCATCTTATAAAAACTATTCTTTACAAAATTATAGATAGAAAAACTAATATGAAAAGAAACAAAAAAAACCTCATAGTACTTTATAGGATTATAACAAAAATTAACCTTATACAGTTTATTATAATTACAAAAATAAATAAATAAATAAAAATAAAAATAAAAATAAAAAATTAAACAAATTGATTTTGCCGTACCAACCTATCGATTATAAACCAAAAAAAAAAATCACTTTCTATTTCAGCTAAAAAACAATAATATTTATCTTTAGCAAATCTAAAAAATATAATAATTTTAATCAATAAACATATACAACGGATTGACATATAAAAGATCAACAATTATTTACGCATAATTTATAAGATTTATCCGGATGAAATTTTCAAAAAAGTAAGTAGGAGGAAACCAGATAGATAACTACACGCCAGTTAATTTTATCTTTTGCAATGTTTTAAAAACCGGTTTGAACCGGCCGGTTGAACCGGTTGGACCGGGAACCGGAGGAGGAAGCGGTTCAATTATCACCGGTTTTATATTGATTTCTGAACCGGATTGAACCGACCGGTTTTTCGAAAAACCCGGTTGAACCGTTTAAATATTAAAACTTATGGTTATGTGTTATTTTAATGTATTTGGATTTATTTACAACTTATTTTTATGTGTATTTTTAATGTTTGAATTTATAAACATTAAATTCATATTTTATATATGTATATATGTGTAGCAAAAAAAAAACATAGAAACCGGTCTCAATCGGCGATCAAACCGGTTGAACCGGAAACCGGTCATCATACCGGTTCAATTAAAAAACCGGTTTTTAAAACATTGATCTTTTGTCACACACCCATAACCCTCCCACCTCCACCCCACCCCACCCCCCCACAAAAAAAAACTAATAATAATAATAATGAGAATTAAATAAATTGATACTTACCGACCAAAATTTTAAATTAGAGACGGATAAAGGTAATTTAGTTCATTCATATCAATACAATGTTATTGGTCTTGTAAATACCTTGATCAATTTGTATAATTATATGTATATTAATACAATATAAACACTTTATTAAAAGTGTCTTTTATTGATCACACATTAATTATCACTTTATATTTTGTTAAAAATATATTTGATATTTATTATTATATAAAATTAACATTGTTATAATACGTCCTTACGACAAAATAATTGGAATAATTGGGGCATCTCGATGTAAAATAAGATGATAAGAAGAAGATTTTCATTAACAAAGAGCACTTGACAAAGTTAGAAGCCATAATGAAATCATTCTAGCAGGACTTTTAGGTTGATCTGAATAATATTAAACTTTTGTTTTTATTGAGTTTTATATACCAAACAGATCAGGATGATGGTGGTTGTATACGATTCATTACACATATGATTCACTTGATTCATCATAATTCATAAAATGCTTTGTTATGTATTCTAGATAGTAAAGTAATGCATAAGTTTGGTTAAATATGATTCATTCTACATGTGAATCATTATACATTTTGTTAGTAAAAAATGTATTACATTCTACATGATAGTGAATGACAAGTTTTTTATTACTCGTTGAAACATTGAAAAACTACAATTATTGAAAGTGTTTTAATTTTTTTTTCTTAAAAATCCGTTTTAGTCTACAGACTTTAAAAAATATAAAAATAAAAATAAAAATAAAAATAAAAATAAAAATAAAATAAAATAAATAACTTTGCCTCTTAAAAAACAAAGAGAACCTTAAATCACTAGATGCCAAAAAGTATAGTCTAACGTTTTCCAAGCCTCGCTAGAGAAATTTGGTGTAATTTATAATCAGAAAGGGTGCCTTTCAAAAAAAATCACAGCATAAAATATCACATGATGATAAAAAAAAAAAAAAAAAATTCTTATGGGTTACATGTGAAACAAAATATATAAAACCCAAAACGATTTGAATGAAAATTTGTAAACAATCAACAACCATCTGAATCTAAATGATATTCTAATTTCTAAGCGATAACTACTATATAAATCAGTTTAAAATAGACAGCTTATATAAGTCAAATATATCGGTAGTGGTTAGACTTAGTGGTTGGACTTTGCTTAAACTCCCCTCAAATGTCTAGTAATATCCTATTATTTCTGACACAAAAAAGACCGAATCTTAACTTTAATCCATGGAGTCAACTAAACTTGTATCCAATCCATAGCTTCAGATCTGCTTCACCCCCATGTGCACAAAGTCTCCCCTTGTCATTTTATACCCACCCCATTTGGATCTTGAAGAACTCTTGATCCTCGTAAAAAAATCTTATCCTCAATTGTACAGAAATGATCAATACCGAAACTTGATCTTGATTAAAGATTGATCCATGGTTTCTGGTTTTCGAGGTTTCTGCTCCATTCTAGTCCTCCTCTCGGTTCTCTCAACTATCTCATTACTCTACCGTGCTTCCTTCTACTCTCATGAACAGAGTCTGGAACTCGGACTGGGACTAAGACAAAACCAGAACCGTCAAATCGATCTCCTAACCTTTCCATCGGCATGGAACCATCTTTCGTTCCCTCCAAACCCACCTCAAAAGCTCCTCAAAATTGCACTTTTTGTCAAGAAATGGCCCGACAGGCGCCACGCTGGCGGGCTGGAGCGTCACGCTCTGACGCTCCACCTCGCTCTGGCCAAACGTGCCCATGAGCTTCACATCTTCACCGCCTCCTCTCCCAACTTTTCATTCCCGAATTACCCTTTCGAAAATTTACATTTCCATCTCTCGAAACCTACCGATGCCGGGTACCTCAACCAAGCTCTCATTTGGAAACAATTCCAAGATCAAAACTCGTCCGGAAAACCATTTGACGTTGTCCACACCGAGAGTGTAAGCTTAATGCATACGCGGTCAAAATACGTTTCAAATTTAGCGGTTTCTTGGCACGGAATCGCGTATGAGACGTTACATTCCGACATCATTCAAGAACTCCTACGTGCACCCAATGAAAACCAGACGAATCACTTGACCGAAAGAGCGGGAAAAGTAGTCAACGAGATAAAATTCTTTCAAAATTACGCGCACCATGTTGCCACAAGTGATCATGTTGGGGACGTATTGAAAAGGATCTACATGATACCGGAAGATCGAGTTCATATCATACTCAATGGTGTAGACGAAGATGTTTTCAAACCGGATTACAACACCGGAATCGAATTTCGGTCGCATTTCGGTATTCCAGAGACGAAAACACTGATTCTAGGAATGGCGGGTAGGTTGGTTAAGGACAAAGGACACCCGTTAATGTTCGAAGCTCTAAAGCAAATCTTTACTGAAAACTCGACTTTCCGGGAAACTGTGGTAGTTTTGGTCGCCGGAGATGGTCCGTGGGGCGTTCGATATAAAGAACTCGGGGATAATTTACTTGCTTTGGGCCCACTACAACCGGTTCAAATGGCTAGATTTTACAATGCGATTGATATATTCGTGAACCCGACTCTTCGAGCTCAAGGTTTGGATCATACTTTGTTGGAAGCGGTTCTTTCCGGGAAGCCATTGATGGCTACAAAGCTTGCGAGCATTACCGGGTCGGTGATTATCGGGAAGGAATACGGGTACACGTTTTCACCAACTGTTGATTCGCTCAAGAAATGTCTTTATGAGGTTTGGGAAGATGGGAGAGGTGTGTTGGAAGAGAAAGGGAAGGTGGGTAGAGAAAGAGGCATCAAGCTTTTTACTGCATCAAAAATGGCTGCGGCATATGAAAGACTATTCCTATGCATCTCAAACGGGAAAAAGAATCAAGAATATTGTAAATATTAGTCTACAAAATGTTACATGAGGAAGAAAGATAGTATCCGGGTTCAAGTCTCAAGATCCAAATCCATTGTGGATCGAGGTATTATTATGTCAGCCACCTAACAACAGGTATTTGTATCTGATTTACATCTTGTGGAAAAACAGTGTGTCATAGATTTGTTTGTACCATTTTTGCATAGACATGACAACATATCAGTATGATTATTTTTTTTTTTAACAAAGTAGCATAATATATTTTTGGCACAGGAATTGTACTATTTTTGATAAGATGTATAGCAAGAAAGCTTTTTATTTATACTGAAACCTCGAAAATATCATATATCTAAAGCAACAAAAATGTCGATATGCATTGAAAGGAGAAGAAACAAAGAAAAAGTTAAGGTAATAGAGGTGAGATGACGAAGTACATGACGCGACATCTTTCATATATATCAACAAAAACTTCAAACTTCTATAAAGGCTTCATGAATTTCCTGCACAATCACATCACAAAAAGTGCAATTTATACTGTACAAACATAAATGTAACTGTGATTTCAGATCTACTATATAAGAAAATGAGTCAAATTTGTAAAAGTTATGACTAAATAGGGAAAGTTCCCTTTCTCTACATTTCCCTATTAAGTCTCCATCTGAATTAAATAAGTAAAAAACGAAAAATCCACTAAAAGATACCTTGGTTAATAGGCGGAAAATCCATGTTGTTGCCTAAAAGGGACATGGTCTTAATAATAAAGGGACCCTGTATCAAAAACAATAATTACAATGTTATATCACGGTTTTCAATTTCAAACAGTGAAACATCACAATTCACAACTAACCTTGCCACCAATTTCCTCTAGAAGCACTATGCAAATGATTAGGATCATCTTTTCCATCGAATTTCTTGAACTAAAACACACAGAAGAAAGAAATTCATCAAACGGGAGCGTTTTAGATTTCTTGATGATAGCTAAATGGAAGATTATGCTTACTTTGGAATATGATTGTGATGTTGGATCACTTGAAGAACAGACATACATATCTTCTTGCCCACCATAGTATAAAGATGAACTTAATGGAGAAGGTTCCACTCGTTCTTGAAAGATTGACCTTCTCTCCATGTTCATTACGCCATTTGCAATTGCAGTATTCTTAGCTACAGCTGCTCAATTTACATTAACAATGGCGTTAATATGCATTTCAATTACCATATTGTTCATTGATTATAGTAATATGGGAAACTTGCTTTGCATTGAATTCTGTAGCAAATTACATTAAAAGGGATCAATCGTAATTAGTAAAACTACCATATAACATGCAGTTTTTGGATTCTGAAACTTAATAAAGAAAGAGATGCGAACCTGAAGTTCCATGGGTGGCTGTCCACAACTGGCTCTCCGAGGTCTTCTTTTGTGTAGCTCCGGTGAACTGTGGACAATTAGGGTTTCTTGCTAATACCTAAACAGATTGAACATTGTTGAACCTGATCAATTACAGTTTTGAGTTTTAACAGAGTAGCTAATTAGCAGTAATAAGATCAATAAACCTAGGTTAATGTATCTTAAAAACTAATAGGTAATACTCAGTCTTGGTGTTCGAGAAACTAATAAGAAAAAAAGCCCTACAAGGGTTTTAACTCGAACTTTAATCACTGCAACTTACTTTAAATTAGCCCTAAAAAATAACAAGATCAGGAAGAACAGACGAATAGATCAATAAGAAAAGTCCAGAGAAAGAACAAACGCTTTCCCTACGGAAGCTTAATTTCATAACATCAAATCGAAACGAATAAAAATCGTAATTCGTTTCATGATTGTAAGATAGAATCTACCCTTAATTTCAGACCCGAATTAAAATTAGCAATCACCCGAATAAATACTAAATAAAAAATTGATTTATAAGAATCGAACCGACTCACGAAAAAGGATAATACCGTGGACGGAGGAGGAAAAATTGAAGAGAAAACTCCGGCGGAGGACGGCTGTGAGTCATTGTTACCGAAAAGTTCAGCAGTGAATGAAGAGGAGGTGGATGACCGGGGCGGAGACGGAGGCGGCGGCGGCGGCGACGACGGGGAGGAAGTAGATTGATTCTTGTTTTCCATTAATGTGTGTAGATTTGTTGTTTGTTTGTTGAATCAAAATAGAGAAAAACAGAGGAATCGGTGGATAAGATTTGCATATAGAGCCAAAACAGAAGTACCAAAAGGAGTGAGAACAGAGCACGTGGATATGATTCACATGAAGAAATCGAGCTATCGACATATCTTTCATTTATCGACATTACATTCTCGTGCCCAGCACGTGTTACGTAAAAGTATGGATGGCCATTTTAACCGAAAATCCGAACCCAAAACCCGGATCGACCTGAACTAAATTAGGACATAATAAGTTATACGGGTCGGTTTTCGGATATTTATTTTAGCCTTATTCGGTTTTTGGGTTATTCAGTTCATGTTACCCGAATAATGGTTTAATCAGACCAAAAAGACCAACCTGGAAAATGATGGATTTAGAATATGAATTATTAATATTTAATATATTTTTTTCTTGAACTAGATTATTCGGGTCAATTCGATTTATTTGGCTTATTCTGATCATTTAGTTCAAAAGCATAGTGTACATGTTATTTCGGTCTTTTCGGATTAATAACCGAACCGAAATTTGTATTACCCGAACTGAACCAGTCTCGTATTAGTATAATCGGTTCAGGTTTCAATTCCAACTTTTCATCCAATCTGGGTTTCGGATTACTCGGGTCCGGTCTGGTTCGGGTCGGTTCCAACCTGAAGCACATCCCTACATAAAAGCACTCTTGAAAAACATATATAAAGTAAAGACTAAGGGGTTGTTTGTTTTTGGCTACGGATCTGCAAAATCATTTTTGTCTGCGCCGCACAGATCAAGCGCAGACATATGTCATCGCGGTGTGTTTGTTTTTTCGAAGTGGGCAGATCTAAAAACGTTTGCGCGAGGTCTTCACCACACAGACATGAACTACCCTCCTCTCATATTTGTTAAGTGTTTAAACCTAAAAAACCACGCCCTTCTTTTCTTTCTATATGTCGCCTCCGTTCTTCCCAACATCCCACCCACCATCGACGCTCTCTGTCTCGCTCCAGCATCGTCTTCATCATCCATCATGTGAGATCAGTATGGTCGCCCTCTGCTTCGATCGCAAGCGAACAGGAAACACCTCTCCCATCGTAGCAACTCTTCTACGCATTAAGACGTTTTCTTTTTTCTTCGTTTTTTTTTCAGTTCTAACATGAAATTGATGATTAATCTTGCTTGAAAACTCTATAATATACTGAAATATATGGTTTAATTTTGCTAAAACTGTTTCTTGTTGCTTGAATTTGTTGTTGGATGTTGGAAACCCGGAAATATGATTGAAAATAGTTTTTTGTTTAAAATTCTTGTTAAATGTTGCTAAAAATCAATATTCCTTATGTATTTTGCTGGAAATTTCATAATATTGCTGAAAATCAAGTTTTTTTTGCTGAAAATATGAAAATAGTGTTGAAAATGTAAAAAAAATGTTGGAAATTCCATAACATTGCTGAAAATCAAGCTTTTTCTTGCTGAAAATATAAAACTAGTGCTGAAAATATGAAAATAATGCTGAAAATTCCATAATGTTGCTCAAAATAGTCATTATATGCTGATTTTTTTGCTAAAATGTGTATGATATGCATGTTGTTTCTTGCTGAAAATAGTCAAGATATTTTGCTTTTCTTGCTGAAATTAATTTTTTGTTGCAATACCTTATGAAACCAGATTTGTGAATAATGCAATACCTTATGAAATCTAATTTGTCTATGATATATTAGAAATGGGAGAGAAACAACCATGGACCAATAAGCATTTAAAATGCTTGTTGGATACTTGTATTAAAGAAATAGATAATGTGGGTAGAAAAGGATTGAGTTTACACAAAGATTCATGGATTAGGCTTGGAAGAGTTCTTAAGGAAAAATGTGACGTGGATTTGTCTCAAAAACAAATGAAAAATGCATATGACAATCCGAAAGCCAGACACACAGGATGGCTATATTTGAAAAACAAAACCGGCAATATATACAATTCTCAAACAAACACTTTTAACTTAACAACCGAGGAGTGGGATGATTTTAAGAAGGTACATATATATAGTTTAAACATTTATGTTTGACATTGTTGGTGATTTTAGTGTCACTATGTCATTTTATGTAACTGGAATTAACATGTAAGTTAAGGGGTTTCATAATTTGTATTCTAATATATGTTCGGGTTTGTGCAGAGTGTATGCATGTATAAAACCAAATTAGAAGTCAGTTCGACGACAAGTCGGGGGGTCTGGGGCAGCGCCCCTTTGGCGAGGTCTAGGGGCAGCGCCCCTAGCGGGGTCCAAGGGGCAGAGTCTCTGGCTTGGGTCCCACTATGCCTGGGTTGCAAGAAATTCAGCCTGGGAGAACACTTTCCGAACTTCATGAAAACACTTTCCGAACTTGGATCGTGAGAACACTTTCCGAACTGATATTTCTACCCTATGTCTGGGTTGCAAGAAATTTAGCCTAGGATAATCCTAGTGGACACTTACGATACTAGGCACAGAAAACGTAAGCCAAATTGCAAAAAAGATTTTGTGAAAGTTTGAAGAATATGAGAGCTACATTCTGCGTCCCTCTTCTAAGAATGAAGAACCTTTTACATAATAAACGAGATTAGGGTTTCATTAGGGTTGGGCCGTCATGAGTTGCTTTGTAAGCAAGTCACGGTAATCCAGATTTTAATGAGGATTTAGGGTTACCAAAACTAACGAGTTTCGTTAGTTTTACCATAATCACCCTCAAGAATCCTAATTTCCCACTATGATCCCATATATAAAATCCGGAAAGGTTGCCAAGGGCTCTGCCCCTTGGACCCCGCTTGGGGCACTGCCCCGTTGGAAACCCCAGACCCAGAGGCGTTGTCCCCGGACACCCGACTTGTCGTCGAACCGGCTTCTAATTTGATCGTATACATGCATGCACTCCGCACAAACCCGGACATATATTAGAATACAAAATATGAATCCCCTTAGCTCACATGTTAACTTCGATTACATAAAATGACATGGTGACACTAAAATCACCAACATTGCCAAATATCCTTATACTAGTTTTTGTTACATTTAGGTTTAGGGGCATCCGAAGGCTGCTTCACTGAAAACTATTCCATTACTCCTTCAATATCTAGTGCTTCACCCTCAAGTAATCCCAACAAAAGGGCTAAACCCTCAACTCCTAGAGCTCGTAGTGCCTCACCTGATGAACCTTCTATTACTGCTACCGATTTAGCATTTGAAATGAAAAAGATCTACAACATTTGACTAAAGGGTATATAATTCCTCAGTGTTTAAAAAAGTTAGAAGTTCTTGAGTTAGGCCCTACAAATCCTCTACGTTTTATTGCATATCACATTTTTGGAGGGGCGATGAATATGAGAGAGATGTGGATGAATTTTCCCGATGTTCCCGAGATATTACGAGGATGGATCGAGATGATGGGTACAAGTTTAGGAGTTTTAAAGTACGGGAAGATTGTTTGATTATTTTTTCTTGTGTTGAAACCATTGTTAAAGGTTTTTTTTGCTCACGTTGGAACTATTTGTTAGGTTGTTTTGCTTGTGTTGGAAATATTTGTTAGGGTTTTTTTGCTTTTGTTGGAACTATTTGGTTAATGTATTGTTTTTTTGCTAAATATGGTTAATATAATGTTTTTTTGCTACTTGGAATATGGTTATGTGTTGTTTTTTTTTTTTGCTACTTGAAATTTGAAATATGGTTAATGTAATGTTTTTTTTGCTACTTGGGATATGGTTAAGTGTTGTTTTTTTGCTACTTGAAATTTGAAATATGGTTAATATAATTGTTTTTTGCTACTTGAAATATGGTTAAATGTTGTTTTTTGCTACGAGAATTTGGTTAATGTTGTTTTTTATGTAACATCTGGATTCTTGGAGGTATTTAAATTAATGTATTTTGGATTTTGGACGGTACCATGTCGTGGTGAAGGCATCCCACGACGTGGTGATGGTCAATGTGTAGCGAATTTTAAAACGACATGGTAGTTGTTTAATAAGAAACCATAATATTCAGGGCTTACGCCCTATTTAAGAGAATGTGATGGCTAGGGTTGCTCACCCTCCACCTCTATCACAATCTCTCAGCCTCCAAGCAAACCTTAAACTCCATTGTTGCTCACTAAGCTTTTTGTGTTGATTTTTGGGATTAGAAGAAGAAGGAGGTGACTTTTAGACTTGGATTCAGCAAGCAACTCTTCTTGCCATCTTATTGTGCATCTTCTGGACTCTTTTAAGTCCCCAAGTTCCATGTTTTTTTATTATAAAAACCTAGATCTTGTATTTTGTCTCATTTTTTTCTTGAACTTGTTAGATGGGATGGAGAGATTTCAAAAAAGGTTGCAACTTTATGAGTGTCTGAATCATTTGGAGTAGTTCATGGTTTGGATATCATGAAGTTTGGTGGTTGGTTTGTGTCATGCATAAGATTTTGGTCATAAAATCCCATTTTGACATAAGTTGAGTCCAAGACTTACATTGGACATGCAAGTCTAAAAAGCATCGATCTTTAGGATGTTTTTGGTGTTATAAGCTCTTCTGGAGCAAATGAGATTGATACTTAAGGGATTAAGTGTTTTTTGATTAAGTCCTTGCCATTTTTAGCCATGTTGGATCTAAGACTTGAGATCTAGACCTCTCGGTGGATTTCAAGGGATAAAGATGGAAACTTTACCCGTTTGGAAATTAGAAATGATCAGATCTGGACTTTTGAACCTTTGGAATTAGAGGATTCGACTTAACTCATTATGATGTTTTGGATCCAGTTCCCACGGCGTAGCCTAGACTGCCACCACGTGGCGACTAAGGGAAACGTGTATTTTGTCGTTTGAATGCCACGACATGGAGGGTCAACCTTGACCGTTAAATATGACTTTTGACTTTTATTTGACTAAGTTTTACCTGCGGGTATTTTGGGTATTTTGAACTATAGTCGATTTTGGTCAGTTTTCATTGAATATGTGTTCGGTTGAGCTGATTTTCGGAACAGAGTCTCGTCAGCTACTTTTTTTGTCTGTCTGAGAGGTGAGTCTTCTTACCACCTTAGTAGGTCGAAGGCACCAAGGTCGACCCATTATATTGTATGAGTAGAATGTATGTTATTATATGACTTTGACTGATGTGATTGCGTGATTTATGTATAGAGCTAATTTGGGATCGGAGTCATTATGGACTCAAGGTTGATATGGACCCGGGGTTGATACAGACCCAACACAACTAAGTGGTGTATTTGGGGTTGATACGGACCTAACACAGCCACGTGCTATTATATTATGTATATGATGTATGTGGTATTTTGGGGAAGCTCACTAAGCTTTGTGTTTACAGTTATGTTTGTGGTTTCAGGTACTTCTGGTACAAATGGGAAGGGTCCGACATGATCGCAGCGTATCCACCCATGTTCCATATTTTCTCTAGGATTTAGATTTGTACTCTGATGATTTCTCTGATTTGACATACTTTGTTTGGGGTTGTTATGAACACTTGATGGTTTCCAATTAAATTATAAATGAAAATTTTATCCATGTTTTTGGGACGTTATATTTTAAAGTTCTGCTTTTTTTTATTAACAGGTGCATAATGGAGCACTATCAAAAGATACTTCACGTAATTCTTATGTATTTGTAAATACATTATTTTTGGAAGAGGGGTGTGAAACGAGTACGTGACAATGATTCGGAAATGATGGGACACAAATACACGTTAGAGTTAATGCAACGTAATCCTTTACAATGTGTTTAAGTACTACACGTATCTCTTGAATCTTTTGCCAGACTATGTACTCATTTTAGAGTAAACTACTCGTTAAGGGATATCAAACATGTATCATTTGAGGAAAAGATGGCTATGCTTTTGATGATGATCGGTCATAATCAACTTTACATGATTATCAAGCGGAGATTTCAACACTCAAAGCAAGCAATTCATAATTTTTTTTATGAAGTGTTGGACAAAATGATGTTTTTCGCAAAAGACATTATAGTTCCAACTTCTTTTAATCTGAATCCAAACATTCCAGGATATAAAGGAGGTTATGACGGGTTTCGAAAAGAGCGGTTGGTGCACTTGATGACACTTTGATACATGTTGTTGTCCCTGCTAAGAAACAAGATTTATATAGAAGTAGGGGAAAGGGCGATTGTTACAAAAACGTATTGGAAATTTGTAACTTCAACATGATTTTTACGTTTGTTGTAGCCGATTGGAAAGAGGTAGCACATGATTCTAGAATAGGGAAAATGACTTAGGAGGGTAACTACCTCTTATCCGTGTTCACATATTAGCAACTTCTTCTTTTTTGTACATAATAAAGCAACCAACTTGTTTTAACTGTTTAAATTACACCAATATTATCGGCTAATACATGTTTTAACCGGTAACTCAAAGGGAAAATGACTTCGGAGGGTAACTACCTCTTATCCGTGTTCACATATTGGCAACTTCTTATTTTTTGTACATAAGAAAGGAACTAACTTGTTGTAACTGTGTAACCTCCCAAAAATCATGACCAAAAAAATTTGTTTTTAATTTAATACTAAAACCATAATTGTCAAACCATTAATTTAATACTCCGGCATCGGGCCCCGACCGGCATTAGGCCCCGCCTGGCATCGAGCCCCGCTCGGTATACAAATCTGTCTCTTTTAGGCCCCGCCCGCTAAACACATACAATCATATAACATGCTAACACATAAAGAAACATACTCTATTGTATCATTGTCCTAAGAAACATACTCTGCTAATAATGAGATACGAAACATCGTCCGTACTCAGCTAGTGATGGGATACGGGATCTCGCCCACACTCACCTCTTTACCAAGCACATACAAGTATCACACAGACAACAAGTATAATCTAACATGCAAACATTCATCGGGCACCCGCCCGACATCAGACCTTGGTCTGGAATAACATACTAGCATACAATGTCTAGGGCTAACCCCCGAGTCTTCTTACTTATAGACTACATGGGCTGGCATTGTGACCTTAGACCCATTCACATAGTGAGGAGACTCACCCTGCACTACTGAAGCTCTGGCTAGAACTAGCTGAGTACGGACGAAGTTCCGTATCTCATTATTAGCAGAGTATGTTTCTTAGGACACGAATATAGTAGAGTATGTTTCTTTACATGTTAACATGTTATATGATTGTATGGGTTTAGCGGGCGGGGCCTAAGAGAGACATATATGTATACCGAGCGGGGCTCGATGTCAGGCGGGGCCTGATGCCGAGCGAGGCCCGATGCCGGAGTATTAAATTAATGGTTTGACAATTATGGTTTTAGTATTAAATTAAAAACGAAATTTTTGGTCATGATTTTTGGGATGTTACACAATTAAAACAAGTTAGTTGCTTTCTTATGTACAAAAAATAAGAAGTTACCAATATGTGAACACAGATAAGAGGTAGTTACTCTCCTAAGTCATTTTCCCTTTGAGTTACCGGTTAAAACAGGTATTAGCCGGTAATGGTGTAATTTAAACAGTTAAAACAAGTTAGTTGCTTTTTTATGTACAAAAAATAAGAAGTTGCCAATATGTGAACACGGCTAAAAGGTAGTTACCCTCCTAAGTCATTTTCCCTTCTAGGATATTATCAGAAGCATTAGTCGATCGACATGCATCATCCCCGTTTCCACCACCAAGTAAGTTTTTGGTTTCTTAAATATTTATATCTTAGTTAGAAAATTGATTAGTGTTTTGCATTTTTACAGAGAACTATTATCTTTGTGATGCCATGTATGCACATACTCGAGGATTTATGGTCGTGTAATGTAATTTGAGGTATTGGCTTGGGGATTTTCGTTAAAGACGTACATTAACCAATAAAGAAAAATTTAACCATCGACATGTAAAACTTTGAAACGTTATTGAGTGTGTTTTTGGTGTTTTGAAAGCACGATTCCCTATATTAAAGAGGATGACATCATTCCTATTTGTTACAAAAAGAAACATTGTCTTGGCATATTTCGCGCTTCATAACTTTATAAGGAAAGAAAGAAAGAGTGATGAGTATTCTTCACGATACGATGAACCAACTGTCTTGTTTCGAAATAACAATGTGTTTGTTGATGATGATGATAAAGACGAGATTCCAACACATGGTACGACAGCAGACCGTGAATATATGACTAAGTTACGAGATGAAATTATTGAGCAGTAGATGCAAAATATGGAATGAATTATTTTAAATGAAATTGTTAGAATTTTATTTCATTGTTGTAAGACTATTATTATTAGAATTTTGGTGTTTAAAAACCATTTTAAGATTGTAAAATTAATTTATTTGAAATTCAGTTTATTTCATCAGCATGCAGACGTTAAAAAACAAACAAACTTTTTATTGCAGACGGCACACATTTGGTCTACATTTTCTGTTGCAAAGGCTTGCAGATGTGGTACGCCGACTGCAAATATTTTGGCATCAGAAAAACAAACATCACCTAAATTACATAATGGTCCTTTTTGTTTGTTAAATCGAACAGTTTGAGTCTGGCTTTCAATTTTTCCACCAGAAATCCTTAAGATGGGTTCTTTCTAGCAAAAATGGTATGTTAACCATCAACACATGGTCTGTATGTGAGGACATGGTTGTCCAATATTTTGTGATTATGGCTTTTGAAAGTTTGAATCAATGTATTTATAAATAGAACTATTCCCTCTTTTTATATTGTATTTCTTCTTCCGATACTCATACGTATTAGCTATCTATGATTGAAAAATGCAAAAGAAAAAAAAATGGCATTTTACACTTATGCCCAACCAAAGATGGTACTAACCTCATGGATGATCACCAATCATGGTATGGTCTTGTTCAAAACTCAAGTCGAGATGCCCCTTCCATCTTCATAAGTTGGATTGATCCACCCATATGCTCTAGGTTCATATTCCATGGTAATCATACAAAGTTTGTTGAGGGCAATAAATAAGGTATAAAGATTTTTGGAATGATATTAGTGGGAATGATATCAATCGTCTCTAATACAATGATAATATTTGTAAATCAACCCAATGTCTTGATGTTGCATTCAAAGCCCTATCTAACATAGAATATCCTACCCTAATAATAAGACTTCTCTAATAATATTTAATGTTAAATATAAACAAGAATGTAATAATAAAATATTCAATATAAACATATCAGATATAAAGGTTTAGTCGCATTTCCCATATAGGGACCGGATATACACTTCAATGCTCATGATAAAATGTAGCTAAGGGTTGAGTAGGTTTGTAACAACCTCATGATGGTACTTTTTTGTCGTTATGGAGATAAAAGGTAGTGGGATTGTACCATACCCAACAAGTGGTAGGCCAAAGTTGATATGTATCGACTATAGTTGTCACTTGCTATAAAGTTGGCATTTATGCCTAATCGAAGCTTTTAACAGTAGAATGACATGTTTGGAATTCAATTTGGATAAATGGGACTTATTTTTCGGATCAATAGGTTATACGTGTATCGAGATCCCTTTTTTTGTTGCAATTTTTTTCTTTTAAGTGTTTTTAATCATTTATGAATACAATTCATGTGTTGTATTCATTACAATGTTCATTGTTTTATTGATACAACTAAAGCATTTCAATATTTTACGATTACAACTGTGTTGGATTTTTTTATTTCCAAATTTTGTTTTATTTATTTATGATTATAATTGTATTCATAATACTCAAATAATGTTTATTCATTTATGAATATAACTCTATAAAAATAAAATTAAAAAAACATTGTATTCTTTTATGCTATAAACAAGGTTTTAAAAAGTTTGTCATAGCACGTTATGACTTCAAATCTTGTACTTTATGTCATGCTTTAACAAGATGTCGTCTTAAGTCGTATATGTATATAAAAAATGAATAATGGTATATATATATATATATATATATATATATATATATATATATATATATATATATATATATATATATATATATATACACACACAATAAAATTCATTCTCCTTTTATTCAATGGTTTGAATTAATTTGTCCCTAAACATAAAATAAATTATCCATTTAAAAATGATTCTATTACTCCCATTTTAGAGAACAAATATAAAGATATTATTTATAATAAAGAAATTATTGCTAATTTTCCACCAAAAGGAGAAATTATTGTTAACGATATGTTTATTGAAACTCCTTTAGTTCAAGCCCCAAATCAATTAACTACTGAAAAGGGTCTTCAAAAAATTATTTACCAAAATAATTATGCAAATGAAATCTTATCTAGTATTACCGACCATTTAGTTAAAATTGAAGAAAAAAATTTCAAAGATAAAAACGTTAACAAGCAAGATATGGCAAGCACTAGTAATTTAAGTTTTGTTCCTTGCCAAATCAATGGTAATTTTAATCTAGGAAATACAAATTTAATTAACGAATTAGAAAAAAAACTTTCAAAACTTCATATCTCAAACACTAATAATATCAATACTCTTACGAATGAAGAATCTAAAAATAGTGATATTAATAGTGAAACAAATTTTGAAATTCTTGCTAAACAATCTGATACAAATGATGATATTAATCAACTCACTAATGACTTTTCAAATTTTAATAAAATTCATCAATCAAAACAAAGCACTTTCGGAAAAAATCCAAAACCAACCATAAGAAATTATTGGAATAGACCCTCTCTTTCAGATGTTCAACTTGAAAAACGAACTTTTCAATTTGATCGTTCTCAATATGATGGTAATTCTGTTTATGAATGGAATATTGATGGTCATTCTGAACATCAAATTATGAATATTGTACAAGAAATGACTATGGTTGCTAATGCTTATAAAGCTCATAATAATACTCAACTCCAAATTGTTAATATTATTACTTCTGGTTTCACTGGCAGTCTTAAAGGCTGGTGGGATTTCTATATTTCACAAGAAGAAAAAAATTATATTTTATGTGCTAAGAAAACTATTATAAAACAAGAAAAAATTCATTCTCTAAAAAATGTTCATCTCATGTCTAAAAAATCTCCAAGAGTCTCTCTTTCTACTAGTAGATGTTCAAAGTCTTTAGATTTTCAAATAATTCTTTCTCCAAAAGTATGTATTGATTGTAATTCAAGCTTAATTCAAGAAGGTACTATCTAAAATATTTTATCGTTGTGTTGTTTTTATTTCTCTATGATAATTTCATTTCGAGTTATTCTAACTATTAATTCTACAAGATTTGAAATTTTTGTTAAAATACTACCCGTTTTTAATAATCAAATTAATCAAATTCATGCTTAAATCATTTAATTATGTCTAACAAAATCTTAATGAATTGTATTCCTAATAAAAATATTCTTTTAAAAATACAGCAAATCCAAGAATCTATAAATAACTCTGAGCAAAATCTTAAAGATTCTTATAAACCTACTAATCAAGGTACAATTTTAAACAATAATCATATTCATGATGTTAGACAGTTCATAAGAGCAAGTATTAAAATTCGTTACAAACAGATACGATATCTAAAAACAAAACTATTTGTTTTCTAAGTTCCAAAATTGATTATTATCTCTAAAATTCAAATTGAAAATTACGTCAAAATAAAATGGTATCAGAGCCAATAAAAGTTTTTGGGGGTGTATATATATTGTCGCCTTAAGTTATGACTGACAAACGATGTGGTTCGCCATCGGTCGTAAAAACTTGAGGCTTAACATTGCCACCAAATACTCGTTTAGTGTTATTCAGAACCTTGAGTATAAATATATTTTATTCATATATATGATTACAAATATTCTAATAAAATGATATATAAGAAAAATAACGTTGATTTTTTTTTTAATTTTGAGTGGAAAAATAATAAAAATTATTTATATTTAACATTAAAAAATATATGTTAATTTCTTTATATAGGTAAGTACATTTAGGAAATTTTAAATTAATTTTATTTTGTTATATTTTAAATTAAATACACAACTTCTTATATACCTTTATAAAATGATTAATCCAAAATTGTTTTTACTTCTTGATTTAACCTTATATATATATATATATATATATATATATATATATATATATATATATATATATATATATATATATATATATATATATATATATATATATATATATATAATACAGAAACCAGAAAACAAACAAAAAAAGTTATGAGACGGTACACTTATATGCCTAAACAAATAAACCTTTTTTTACAAAACATATCAGATGAATGTACTCCTTATTGTATTTAAGTATATTTTATCACAATTTATTTCCTAAAAGTGCATGCTTCAAATTCCAAATACTCAAAATAGAACAGACAAATTTAATTGGCGACTTTAAAATTTGAGACAATGGCCAAGGGTCAAGATTCAATAATAGTATGTCTCTTTATTATTGGGTCTACTCTTAACTAGGTCCTTAATCGGTCCTGCACCCAACCAAAATATTCCTTAACTGGTTTGGACGTTAACCGTGCATGATTCTACAAAAATAGAATGGAATTTTTTTTGTTTGTATTCATTTTTTTGTATTTTACTTAAATAACTTATAAGTTAGATATAAGACATTTGGTTGATCAAAATATAAAATATGTATTTTTTCCCCCTCATTTACAGGAAATGGTTTTCTAAAACCTCTCTGTTTATTTGTAAAATGACCATATCGAACAACTTCTTGAAATTCTAAAATTGTTTATTAGATGTCAAAGTTGTTTTCATATTCCGGAATACTTTTTTCTATCCGAAATGTTTTATTATTGTCATAAAAATATTTTTAATGTGACATAAATTTTGTCCAAAATGACTCTTTCATTCTAGGCAAAAGATCATTTTTTTCAGAACACACAAAAATTCAAAAAAAAAGTTCTTTGGATAAATCTTTCATTCCAAATGGTCATTTTTATGAATATCTCATATTCATTTAATGGTTCCTAGCTCTGGCTTTTTAACTGGTTTTTTCAAAATATAATTAATAAATTTATACACATCTAAAAAAAAGGTAATATTGTTAAAAATAATGCCAAAAACTTATTAAAACGGCTACATTACCATTTTTCATTTCCAAATTCCATATCAAAAAAGCACTAAAAGACGAAAAACAGCTAGAAAGCACGACGGGCCTTCAACCGGGCCTTGCATTGGGCCCACACCTATAAACACAATGTACTAGTACTACTTCTGTGTTATTCAACAATTCATTATTTAGTATTTACAAGCACAATAACAATTACACATATAACCAAGATTCAAACATACATATTGTTCCTATGCTTTTATGGATATGCAATTCCTAACACATGTCTTACAACTACAATAAAAAAACATCTGCCACTTTGGTCATAACTCCTTCCACCTACACACGTGCTGATTTTCACAAACCATCCTCAAGCATTCTTGATCTAACAACAATAACCAAAAAAAGTACAACAAGATTCACAAATACGTTGTCATGTCACAAATATTGTAGTTTTAGTAGAGGAAGGAAAGGGTACCCATGGTCAAGAACAAGATGCTTCCAATCAGGAGATTTGTCAAGTGTGCAGATAATTAGCAGCCATCATCAATTCCAGTGTCAATTCAGGTTCAATGTGGAATTCAGTCTCCTTCCCACTGCCATGTTACAAAAGGGTAGAAATGTCAATTGTCACGCTCACACCTACTAGATAAATCAAATGGCAAGTATGATAATACATTATCACATATACAAGTTTGCTCTCTGATGATGATCACATCCACCAATGTTTACCAAATATACAGTAAATTTATTCCTCGATAAAGGAACAAATGAATTTTAAGTTGGATGAAGGGATATATGATACTCAGTTTTGATCTTGTTTGTTGATAATGCCCTTTTCTTCATTATTTTCAATCTATTGGACGCTCATATATCTGTGTGCTTCGTATAATGGGTCTTAATTGTTAAATCAGAATCCCAATTCTGAATTCTATACCCTTTATGATTTACATGTTTTCAGAAAACAATAATGACACATGATAGATAGATACGAAGCGAACCTAGCATATTGAAGAGACCAGTAAAAGTACTGGCAAATTTTCTCCAGAATGGTGGTGCTTATTTCCGGAAAAGTCACTTCTTGATGCTCGGTTTCCGCAAAATCGCCTGAACAAGATATCAACAGATAATAAATCTCAGATTGAAATCAAGACATACACCAATCCAATTTAAGACTTAGACTTTTAATTAACATCGCTGATTTTAGAAACTGAAAATGATGGGATTAGGGTTAGGGTTAGGGTTAGGAAAAGGATATAACGAACCTGGAGAAGTGAGCATGTTACGGATGGTTTGAGAAACCATGGCGGCATTCTTATCGATGACGAATTCGAAACCCTCTGCACTGATGAGCTTTACGGTGTCTTCTTTCTTCATCTTTTCTATATCTTTCTCCCACAACTTTCCGATGCTTTTGCAATCGACAAAACCTCCTCGATGAGGAAATCATAAATGTTAGACAAAACTTCATAATGTCCTTGTGGTTTTTCAAAATGTGGGTTTTAGTCCTTAATTTTGTTTGTCTTTAAAGAAGGTCAATGTGGTTTAAAAAGATTTCATACACAGTCCTTTTTGTTTCCCTCTGTCACTTTTGGTTCGTTTAGTCGCAACAAATGCAAGGCTTGAGGAAAAAATGTCTTTTACAAACCACAGGATCCTTCATAAAGTTTTGTCAAAATATAAAATGTTTTCCATTTGACCAAATTAGAGACCTAAACTGTAACTTGCTATTAAAATATACAAAACCAAAGATTTTCCCTTTCCTCATGGTCGCTTTCCTGAAAACCCTCATCCATCAACATCGTTCCCACCAAGAGAGTCTAACATCGATAGTTTCAACGTTGGTAGCTTCAATGCCATTCTTCGTTGCTAATCAGATCTTCACCAAAATGCATTCCTCGTATGTAGTATAATCATGACTCGAATCCCTAAAAATAGAGAGACCCCACTGTGTGTGGCACCTTCAACGGCGCCTTCGAGAACACCTAGTTGGACTCCACCCTTGGTTGTCGTTACACACTCCTTCCATGAAATCGTCTTCACTATCCCCATATATATTTGTGCGACCCCGTCTTTTCTATTAATTTGTCGTCGACAACTAGACCATCGTCCATGTACGACCACGTATTTGATGTTTTTTTTAGGTTATAAAAATTTCTTGTGGCGGAAAAACTATTAAACCTTTAAGTTCGCATGCAACCTAGGAAGGATTTGTGTTTCCCTTGTTGATTGCAACTAACTATGAACATCAAGAAACCCTAGTATAATCGAAATTACACGAAGGTTTAGGGATACATACCTTTTGATTAATGTATCAATTAATCAACCAAAATCTCATTTTACTTCCTTGTAAAGCAGACACCAAAATCTTGGATGCCTCTAATGGCTTGTACCCAAAACCCTAGCAACTAGAAGACTTTAAGAGGGGGGAGAGGAGAGCAAAATTTCGACTCTTTTATGAGGGAATAAAGGGACGAAAATAGAGAACCCCTAAAGGGGGTATTTACATGTGAATAATGAAGCTTAAGTAAGTCAGGTAGCCCTAGAGGTGAGATTAACATATTTGTCATGGATAGTTGAGAGTTATTGACCCGATGTGGTCGGGTCTAGGTCCCAATTTCTGGTGGGGTCATACAGATTGTGTTAGAAGAGGCTCATAAGTCTCGATTTTCTATACGCCCGGGAGCCACCAAGATGTATCAGGATTTGAGATTGAGCTATTGGTGGTCGTGTATGAAGACGGAGATAGATTGGTATGTCGAGAGATACTTGACCTATAGGATGGTCAAGGTTGAGCATCATAGGCCGCATGGAAAGCTACAGCCGCTCGAGGTTCTCATGTGGAAGTGGGAACAAATCACCATGGACTTTATCACCAGGTTATCGAAGACGGCAAAGGGTTTTGATGCTATATGGGTCATCGTGGATCGATTGACCAAAAGTGCCCACTTTTTGGCTATCCAAGAGAGCTCTTCAGCCAAAAAGTTGGTCGGTATTTATGTTAGATAGATTGTTGCTCGCTATGGGGTCTCGATTTCCATTGTTTTTGATCGAGATGTTCGGTTCTCTTCTCGATTCTGGCAGAAGTTCCATGAGGAACTGGGACGAGGCTACACTTCAGCACTGCATATCATCCGCAGACCGACGACCAAAGTGAGCGGAAGATACAAAACCTTGAGGATATGTTATGGGCATGTTTTATTGATTTTGTTGGGATTTAGGATTCGTACCTACCTCTTGTAGAGTTCTCTTACAACAACACTTATCACTCTAGCATTGGTGCTCCACCATTTGAGCTCTAGCATTGGTGCTCCACCATTTGAGCTCTTGTATGGTCGGAGGTGTCACACCCCAGTTTGTTGGGGAGAGGTTGGTCACCTGGTTATAGGAAGGACCGAATTAGTCCTTTAAACCACAAGGCATATCCAGCAGATCAGGCAGAGACTGTAAACCGCTCATAGTCAACAGGAGAGCTATGTCGACCGACGCCGATCAGAGTTGGAATTTTAGGTCGGCGATATGGTAATTCCAAAGGTCTCACCCTGGAAGGGTGTGATATGCTTCGGTAAGAGAGGGAAATTGGGTCCCCGGTTATTGGACCTTTTTTGGATGATTGTTAGGGTTGACAAGGTAGCTTACAGGTTAGGTGTACCTGAGGATCCCAATCAGATTCGCAACACTTTCCATGTTTCACAGTTGTGAAAGTGCGTATTGGATTATGAGGCAGTTGTTTCCTTGGATGATATTCAAGATGGTGAGCGCCTAAATTACGTTAAGAGACCGGTGGCTATTTTAGAAAGGAAGATGAAGGCTCTGCGTAACAAGGAGATACCTTTAGTAAAGGTATAGTTGCAACATAGGAGAGGCACTGAGTGGACCTAGGAGCTGTAGGTTGAGATGCATGAGCATTATCATGAGTTATTCGTCGCGACAGATTTCGAGGACGAAGTCTAGTTTAAGTGGGGGAGAATACTAACATCCTGATGACATGGTACTTCTAAATTTAACCCTATAATTTTATTATGTTGCATATTGGGTCCCTAAATAGAAGGAAGTGTTCTTGGGACGCCCTAGTGGCAATTTTGTAATTTGGAGGGTTTGAGAGTACGCTTAGTGTACTAAGGCGTGCCTTAGTACGCAGGGCATACATAGGTACATGGGGACTACGTGCCCAACATGCAAACCCTAGTTTTTAGGGTTCAGCTCGTATTTAAACCCCATTATAGCCTCATTTTTCCTCACATTATCAGCCTCCACCATCTAATACGTGTCTGCAACCCTAATATCCTATTGAGAAGCCATTTTTAAGCTTGTGTGTGTTTTGGTGCTCTTGAAGAAGAAGGAAGGGAGAGGAGACGACTTCGAAGGAGTGAAGCTCTCTTGATTCAGGATCACACCACCTTTTGGCACCATTTTGAGGTATCAAGTTCTGAACTTGTTGTAGTTTCTTGTAGATCTTTTTTTTTTTGGATTAGTTTTAGGTTCTTTTGTCTCAAATGTGGTGTTTCATGAACAAAGCATCTTCTTGACCCATTAAGCTGTCCTTTCAGACCCTTAGGAGGGTCTCGCGTCATAAAAATGGATTTCAAATGGTTGGTTTTGCTTCATTCATCTTGCAGAATGTCTCAATGGATTAAGAAGTCGGATTAGGAACTTAATGGGCATTCAATGTAGCACCCGGTTCCTGGTACGTAAATGTTATTTGAGTATTTCCTTTCTTTTAGCCTTGGACTCGGCGAGTCATAGGTCCGACTCGCCGAGTGGATGCGGGACCCGGGACACGTTTAAGTTGGTGACTCGGCGAGTCCATATCCTGGACTCGGCAAGTCACAGCTGTTGGATGAAACCCTAAGTTTCAGGGGTTTGCACCCTATTTAAAGGACTTATCAGCCCCAAGTCGGCCCCCATTGACCCTTAAAGCCCTGTATCTCTCGTTCTAAGCTATTCTTTGAGAGTTTGAGGTTAGTGGGTGTGTTTTTGAAGGCTTTGAAAGAGGAAGGAAGTAGATCCAGAAGAAGGGAAGCCATCCAAGCATTATTTGTGTTCTTCCAGCAGTTCCTTTGAGGTATAACCCGTTTTCCCCTTGATTCTATGCTTAAAACTTCATTTGGGTCCTTCTTGATCAAATCCCCAAGCTTGTATGTGCATTGTATGTTGTAATAAGGCGTTTGGCCTTTGGATCTAGGCAAGATTGAGCTCCAGGGGCTCAGATCTGTTAGCTTTTTGGCCCCATGTTGCTTGTTAGTCCTAGATCTACCCTTTTGAGACATTTTGAGCCCTAAAATCCATATTGGTGAATATCCACACGTAAATTTGGAAACTTTACGTGTGATTCGTGTCCTAGAGGTCCAGATCTATGAATGGCATGGACTGGAATCGAGCAAATCCGTGTATTCAGTAGGTGCATGGCAACGACTCGGCGAGTCGTTCATATGACTCGGCGAGTCTATTCGCGAGTCTCCGAGTTTGTCCCCTTTTTGTAGTGTCGAGTGACCAGTGAGTCACGGGGTGTGGCTCAGTGAGTCGGAAGCTTAACTCATCTATGGAGGTACTCGGCGAGTCAATGCCCTGACTCGGCGAGTTCAAGGCAATCTCCTTAGATCAAGATCAGACTCGACGAGTTGTTCATACAACTCGGCGGGTCGCTGCATGAGTGTTCTTCGGATGAAGATGGACTCGACGAGTTGTTCATACAAATCGGCGAGTCTTCGCATAAGTGTTCATCGGATGAAGATGAACTCGGCGAGTTGTTCATACAACTCGGCGAGTAGGATGAAGGACTTAAATATTGGTTAAGAAGGTGAACCCGTCGAGTCGTCGCCTAACTCGACGAGTAGGACCAGGATTCAGGGCAGTCGTTCGCGTAGGGACTCGGCGAGTTGGAAAGCCAACTCGGCGAGTCGAGGTCAACTGAAAGTTGACTCTGACTTTGACTTAGGGCAAGGTCAGGGGTAAAATGGTCATTTTACCCAAAGGTCAGTGAGCAGTGTTTGATTGAGTATATTGTGGGAATTGCAGCCGGAGGGTTTCCGGAGCAGCAGCAGCAGTAGTAGGTGATCAATTCCCACACAGACCAGCAGCTATTTCGAGGTGAGTTTCCTTTCCAGTAGGAACGGGTCCAAGGCACCAAGGCCGACCCGTGTAGACGAGATGCTAGTACTAGAGTGTGGGCCGAGCCCGTATCTCTGGGTTTAGTCAAGTATGATATATGTGTTAATATGATAGAATTGCTTATACTTGTTGTCTGCGTGATACTTGTATGTTATGGGTTGGCGGTTGAGTGTGGGCAGGGCCCGTATCTCTCCGAGGTTGGAGTGTGGGCTAGGCCCGTATCTCCCAGATAGCGAAGTGTGGGCAGGGCCCGTATCTTCACAAGTGTGGGCGAGGCCCGTATCTCCCGGCTAGCGAAGTGTGGGCAGGGCCCGTATCTTCCCGAGTGTGGGCAAGGCCCGTAACTCCTAGCTGAACAATGGTTATTATATGTTGCATGGTATGTGGTATTATGGGGGAACTCACTAAGCTTTGTGCTTACAGTTTTCAGTTTTGGTTTCAGGTACCTCCTCAGCTAGGGGAAAGGGGCCGGCGCGGTAGCGACACGTCACACACACACTCTCCGGTTTCCGCATTTACGAGCTTCACTGGGATTTGTACTCTGATATTTTGATCGAATGTATGAGTTGGCTTTTAGACATGGTTCACTTGTGTGATAACTTGATCAGACAATGTTTTAGCTTTTAATATTTTCTAAAAGTAATGTTTTTAAAACGAAATTTTTGGTCATGAAAATTGGGTCGTTGCATTCAAAGTCATAAAGTTGGAAAGTTTATGGCTCTTGAGTGTATTTTAGCCATGGATATGAAATATGGACGTAATTGTTTAAGCCATTAAGCACTTAATGAGTTTTGAAGTTCCTGGGAGTACGCCCGCATACTCGGAGTACACCCTACGTACGAGGTCAACCACCCCGATGGTGGTCAACATGTGAGGACTCAATTACACCCATCGTACCTTCTGTGTACTCCCCACGTACTCGCACTTTGGGTTGACTCGGCTGGGTTGACTTAGTTGGTTTGACCAAATTGACTTGGACTTTGACCAAGTTTGACCTTAAGGGTATTTTAGGATTTTGATTTTGATCATTTGGGTGGATAGGTGACAGTTTGAGCTGAGATTCGGAGTCGGGACCTCATGAGCTACTATTTAGTATGTGAGGTGAGTTTTCCTCACTATACTTGCGGGTTGAAGGCACTAAGGCCAACCCATAAGTTGATATTCACTAATATGTTGAGTATGGAATAGATATGCATGATTATGCTAGTTACTAATATGTCAGTCTGGTAGATATGTAGGACTACGTGTGATTCTGTTTGCATGATTATTTGTATATGTTTATTATCTAGTATATGTCGACATATTGTGTTGGGTTGAGGTTGTACTGCTCCGTACGGTAGCCAACAAACCTTGGAGCATTTCATATATGAGCCGATGGCCGAGTAGTGCATGCCAGACTCATACTAAGGGCTCATGAGCATTCTAGATACAAGCTGAGGACCAGGTGGTATGCTAGACTCGTACTAAGGGCTTAATGATATTTTAGTTTGATGACTGATCTAGTCAGTGAGCAAGCCAAACATAAGTTGTGGGCCCCGAGGGTAAGTTGGACTTATGGTGAGGGCTCAGGAGTAATCCATTCTTTTAGTTGTGGACCCATTGCATGTTGTTATTGTATATGTTATTTGGTTATGTGTTGGTACTTTCGGAGAACTCACCGAGCATTGGCTTATAATTTTGGGTTATGTTTCAGGTACTTTAAATGACCGCGGGAAGGAGAAGGCGTGACCGTACACATCCTTTGTTTATGATCTATGATTTTGGGAAACTCTGATGACAGAAATGTTTTGAAAACTATTTTGTAAGCACTTTATGGTTTTGGGGTTGTATTTAAAAAGTTTAAATTTATCATGATTTTTATGGATGTTACAAAATAGGGGGTGAATGTAGGTTGCACCTGATCCCACATCAGCTTGGAAGGAGAACTAAGCATTTCCTTATAAGGGGTGTAGATATCTTCCTTCACACAATGTTTTTTTAAGGCCGTGAGGGCAGCAGATCCCATAAGAAGTATGCAGTTAAGCGTGCCCGTGAGAGAGCAATTTAGGAATGGGTGACCCATTGGGAAGTTTTTGTGCCGGGAGCCTAAAGCGGACAATATTGTGATACGTGCCAGAGGGGGTGTTACAATTGGTATCAAAGCTAGGGTAGGGGTCGATGTGTTCAATAAGGACATCGAACCCTATAATGGAGGGTGAAGGTAGGTTGCACCTGATCCCACATCGGGTTGGAAGGAGAACTAAGTATTTCTTATAAGGTGTTTGTATACCTTCCTCGACACAACGCGTTTTAAAGTGGTGAGGGCAATAGATCCCATAAAAACTCTCATAAAAACTCTGCAGTTAAACGTGCTTGGGCGAGAGCAATTCAGGGATGGGTGACCCCCTGTGAAGATTTCGTGTCGGGAACCTAAAACGGACAATATTGTGATACGTGTCAGAATGGTGTGTTACATACAACCGTATGTTCACAACAGGAATTAGTTGGTGTGTGAAAGGTGACCCAGAAACCCACGTTAGAGAAGTTCCTTTAAAAAAAATCCAAAAAATACAAATAACAAAGTTCCATCAATCCTCATAAAATGTCTTAGGCGGTGTTTGAGATTGCTTTTCAAAACATTTGGCTTTTTGAAAAGCCAATAAGTCAAAAAAAATGTTTGGCAAACTCAAAAACACTTTTAAGAATAAATTTTCTATTAGCTTCAAAAAGTTGTTTTTGAAAAACATGTAAAACTTAGCCTTTTGAAACTGCTTATGGTTTTTTAGCAAAAATAACTTCAGAAATGAGTTTTTAAGCCAAACATTTTTTTAACTTATTGACTTATTGGTTTTTTCACCGTAAAAATTAATCTAACACTTTTTTTAAAACTTATTTACCATCACTATAAACCGATAATCACTTTTGTCTAAAAATGCTTTTAGAGTTTAAAAAACACTCCAAAACCCCCTCAAAAATATGAAAACCCATGAACCTAACAACTAAATGCAACGCAGCTAAATGACATAAACATGTTAAACAATGATACTTAAAATAATAAATAATAATAATGGACTTTTATGATTTAACTATTTAAGGGCATTCGTGTATTTCTATTTATACAGGATAAAAGAATTTAAATTTCTTTCATCTCTCTTTATATTAATAAATAAAATCAAGAAGGATTTATTTCCTTTTTGCCTGACAACAAAAACATATGACATCTAATACTCAGTTGTTTTGGTTTGCACTAAAATACGCAAACCAACCACGTCTTAAAAAGTCATTATCATTATCAAATTAAGTTTCCCTTAAAATATTGTTATTTCTCGTAACAAATCATTTTTAATTTTGGAATTGATGAAAATAATTTGTTTCCACATTTTTATATACTATTAGGACGGTGCCAAGATACAGTCCTTGTCTAACAACACATCACACGTATTCTCCCACGCATGACTCGTAGATATTCCCATTGTCGTTTCAAGCCCCCCTCTCCATTGTTTCTTCCGTTCTCTTCAACCCCATTTCCCCCAAAATTCTCCCTATTTCAACTTCTTCCAATTGCTGCCTTCACGTTCCCGGTATGATTTCCAACACATTACTGTTACACACCCTGTTTATGTAATGATTGCTTAATTTGATTTTGATTACTAATTTTCGATCACTGTGGGGTTTTTTTGAAAGTAATTTGTGGGTTTTGTTCGAAACTAAACTTGTGAATAGGGTTTATCTGGGATCTTACTAGATCTCGATACTGTCATTTTGATGTTGGTGTAGGTCTACAAGGTAACGAGCGAAGAAAATGGCGAGTAGGGTAGACCATGAATACGATTACTTATTCAAGATCGTGTTGATAGGTGATTCAGGTGTTGGGAAATCCAACATTTTATCGAGGTTTACGAGGAATGAGTTCTGTTTGGAGTCCAAATCCACCATTGGAGTTGAGTTTGCTACGAGAACTATAGAGGTTTGTGTTCTTTCTTTCTTTCTTTTCTTTCATCCCAAAATTGATGTCAAATGAGTTGATTTTTGGTCATAATGGCGTTATAATCAAATGATTTTAAATGAATTGGAAGTTTGTGGAGATTCACCAATGATATGAGATATGAACACAGGTCGACGGAAAGACGATAAAGGCTCAAATTTGGGACACGGCGGGGCAAGAGAGGTACAGGGCAATCACGAGTGCCTACTACCGAGGCGCCGTCGGAGCTCTTCTGGTGTACGACATAACAAAAAGACCAACCTTCGGCAACCTCCAAAGGTGGTTGCGTGAGCTCAGGGAACACGCCGACGGTAATATTGTTCTGATGTTGGCCGGAAACAAGTCGGATCTGAACCATCTGAGATCGGTGGCTGAGGAAGATGGTCAATGTCTTGCTGAAAAAGAAGGGCTTTCGTTTCTGGAAACATCGGCACTTGAATCGTATAATATTGAGAAAGCTTTTCATACGCTTTTGACGGATGTATATCGTATTGTTAGTAAGAAAGCGTTGGCGGCGAAAGAAGCGGCGATGGGCTTACCGGGAAATGGAACCACCATTGATGTTGGTGATGCGTTGGGGAACACAAAGAGAGGTTGTTGCTCTTCTTGAGCGCCATGTTTGGTGAAGTAAAGATTTGGTAGCAAAGCACATATGTGATTTGTATTGCATTTTTTTTAATCTTTGATGAGGTCTTTATAGAATAATGTTTTTGAAGAAATGTTATTGTGAGATTATTGACATGCAATTACGCACCTAAAATATCTGTGCTCGTTGTCCCGGTTTGTACATGTAATTTACACTCAACTTGTTTATCAAACCAAGATCTTGTTATATTAGTAATCATTTTATTTTCTAAAAAGCTTATTTTAATGATTATTATAAAGCTGCATCCACAAACTATTAGCTATCCCAATCAAAATGGATTAATATCTAGCTAGGGAGCCTAATCATTATACATTTATGAGTGATTTAGTTCCTTAAACTTTTACTATTCTATATATATTTATATTTTATTTGTAATATTATAATTGTTTATAGGAAGAAAAATGTTGTATTTTAACTACTTTATATGTTGTTGTGTTATCAATCAAAGTATTGTGTTTATTGTTAATTTGTTACCAAGCTTAAGTGTTTGAGGATGATCTTTGTGGGATTAATAAAGAAGTGAAGGTCTAGGCAGTAGACCACATGGTCTCATATATAAGCATACAGAGGAACATCGAGGAAGAAGATTAAAATGTTACATAACAATGTGTTAACCACAAGAGTAGGAAGATTACCAGGAGGTTTAGGATGTGGAAGGATGCTAAGAAGGATTAGGTGAAGACAACCATAGAAAACATAGTTCTAACAATTATGATGCTTACGGAGGAAGCGAAGAAGCATGCCATCAAATCCATCGAAATATTTGCTTAGAAAAATGTATGATTCCATGAGAATACTTCATTGTGTGTCTAAACTATAGTGTATTGAAAACTGTATTGTCCTGTATTCAGTACATTTACAAGATGTTTGATGAAAGGCAAGTCCATGATTGATTAATCCAGTGGAATATTGTTTATGTCTTGGTCCTTTTGTAGAGAGTTAACTATCTTAAAGAGGTCAGGTTACCATGGATTTTTGGTATTCTTTCAACAAGGAAGGAGATAATCAGAAATGTCCAAATAGTGAAGATGGGTGAAATTACATAGGTATAAATGAAGAGAACTAGATAAATTATAATAACTAAAGTTAATAAATCTAAGATGCTTCAAGCTAAGTTTTGGTCTTATATAAACTTGTATAAATGTATAAAGTAATTAGACAAATTGAGCATCTAAATGATTGTTAGATTGCAATGAACCTCAACCCATGCATAAAGGTGTTGGGTATTCTCTAGGGATGAAAGTGGGTTTAAACCCAACTCGGATGGACCCGGACCCGGAACAGGTTAACGGGATTTTATAGGATCAGAAATCGGACCAGTATATAGGAACCGGTTGCGATTCGGTTCCGAGTAAACTGAGTCTAGAACCGGAAAACCTAGAAATATCAAAGTGGGTGGGGTGGAACCGGGTAAAGTGGGTTTAGAATCGGAAAAACCAGAATTTTTGGTAATTACTCGCTACTTAGTGGGTTTAGAATCGGAAAAACCGAACCTTCAATCCACTTGGTCCACTCTCTGAGTCTACAGTATGACTGGTCCGCCCACACCGGGCGTTCAGTCGGCCTGGTCCACTCTCCGAGCCTCGGCACGTCTGGTCCGCCCTCTTGGGGCCTACAGCCTATTCGGACCGCTCGCTGGGCCTTCGGGACAACCGGTCCGCCCTGGGTATCTTGGCCTACAACACAAAGCAGGACCCGCCTCAACCCAACTCCAGTCCAAACAACCATGTGCACATAAACATACAATCATATAACAATTCACAGTCAACAAGCCGATCTAGCAGATCATCTAATATATCATCATCCTAACCAGGATACCGACCTATCCGGTCACTAGCATAGCATCATCCTACATAACAGGATATCAACCTTAACCATGTCTCTAACATATACCATCCTAGCTACCAGGATGCAAACATATCAAAGCAATAACATAACAACAATACCCGGATCTCAATCCAATAAAAGGGCCGGCCTTGGTGCCTTAGACCCTGTTGATATAGTGAGGATAACTCACCTCGAAATTGCCGACTGAATAGATAAACCCAAGCTACTCCAACCACTGATACGATCTCCAACACTGGCCAACACCAAGACACTGAACTCAAAACAATATTCAACAATTACCAAAATGCCTCTGGAAAATAACTGGTCAACCCTTGGCCAAAGCCAACCCCTGACTGACTCTACTCGCCGAGTCATCCCAATGACTCGCCGAGTCCACATACACATAATCTCCCCCATCCGCGACTTAACTCGCCGAGTCACCCCAAGACTCGCCGAGTCCAGCAACTCTGAGTCCTTTCTCACTCAACTCACCGAGTCATCCCTTGACTCATCGAGTCACAGCTCAACCAGAAGAAACTTGGACCTCACGACCAGACTCGCCGAGTCCAAGAACAGACTCGCCGAGTCTAAGGCTATCTTCTACCTACTCACCGAGTTGTTCTTCCAATTCGTCGAGTTCCAGACCATCTTCAAGCAACTCGCCGAGTACACCTTTGTGACTCGCCGAGTGCCTCTAGATCTCATCCCAAACAGAACCTTCCAGGCCATGCAATTGATCCAAAACGTAGATCTAGCCTCCTACAACCCATCCATCACGTAAAGTGGCAAACTTTACTTGAATCCAAAGAGATCTAGGCATTTTACACTTTAGGGCTAGGGTTTGGGACATGATGGCTTCACTAATCACTCAAGAACAGGGACTTTAATGCACTTAAGACCTCCTCCACTCTAGATCTGAGGTAGCAACCTCAGATCTACTCTTCAAACTCAAGATACCACAAGCTAAACCTCCCATACATTCCAAGAATCATGAATCTAACAGAATAACAGCCCAAGAACGAGATTATACCTCAAAAGGAAGCCCCAACAACAATGAAATCTGAATCTAAGCAAAGCCCCTTGCTCCAAGCCTCCTAACTCTCCAAGATCTTCCTCCAAATCTCTTTTCCAAGGTTCAATTGCACTCCAATCCTTCACAATCGCGTTTCTAGGGTTTTCTGGACTTAAGGGAAGGTAAGGAGGTTGGGGAGAGGATATAATGTCCTTTATATAGGGCTCATCCTCCGAAATTTGGGTTTTCTCCACTCAGCGCCTACTTGCCGAGTCCAGCTGCCGACTCGCCGAGTCGGCCACTTAACACGCGACCAAAATCGCGACCCTACTCGCCGAATCCACTCGTGGACTCGCCGAGTTGCCCTTTCCAATTTACTCTTTTATCCCTTCAACTTTACTCTTGATATTCCGGGATGTTACACCAAATTTGACAAAATTATAGTTTAAAATCATGTACAAACTCTAAAATACACTCTGGAAAAAACCATATGTCAATCCGTTATTAAACGAGTAATATATGCATGTTTTAATATTTTCACGAAATACAAAGGACAAAAACAAATAGCTGAAAAGTTGAAAATTTTCAGCTTTGATATCCCGACTTCGAGGAACTGTAATTCATTGAATATTAAACCAAAAATGACAAAATTATAGTCTAAACTAATGTACAAACTCCAAACTACAAGTTGGAAAAAACAACATGTTAATTCGACTTCAAATGAATCAGATATGCATGTTTTAAAACTTTCACAGAATATAAAAAAGTTGAAAAACTAAAAACTTCTAGCTTTGTTATCTCGATTTTGGGGGATTGTAAGTTAATGAATATAAAATTAAAAATGACAAATGTATAGTCTAAAATCATGTACAAATTATAAACTAAACGTTGGAAAAAATCACATGTCAATCCGACTTAAAAGGAACGAGATATGCATGTTTTAAACTTTTCAAAGAAACCAGTTCCGACCCCTAAAAATGGTTCTGGTTCCTAACATTGGTTTCGGTTCTTAAACCCGGTTTACCTGGACCCGATGGACCCAAACCTAGATTACTAGGAACCGGGATAAAGCCATTCTTTAAACTCAGAATCGGAACTGATTCTATATAATCCAGTTCTAACGGTTTCGGTTCCGGTCCAATTCCGGTTCCGATCGGGTTTTCCTGTTTTAAATCTCATCCCTAGTATTCTCTCATACTGTTTCTTGATGATAGCCAAAGATGACAATGCGAATGTGTTTTAGTTTAGGGAGGAAGGAGAATGTGAGGGGGTTCCAAACCAATTAAATTTATAATTAGCAAATAAGCTACATGAACCATTTGTGCAAGAAGTCCAACATAAAGGATGCAAATTTAGAAATAGAAAACTTGGATTGAAAAATACAACTTTCTACCAAACATATAGATTATTTAGGTAATTTACTCATCAAACCAATCTTTGGTTTTATAGATCAAATGATTTATTGGATGACTATCAAGATATATTATATCAATTGGATCATTCACGACAGACATAATATAATTTAAAAGAAATCTTAAATAATGAACTCTAATAATGGTACATATATGTATGTGTATGCATGAGGTCCATAGATATACATACACACATATGTCTCATCATTATGGTTTTTTAGCTGTCATTATCTTGTGAAAACGAGAAGCCACAATCATATTGTTTATTAAATTATTATACTCCACCAACGGGTTTGTAGCCCAACGGTATCAGGTGGTGCTCTCTCTTTTTGATGTTGAGGGTTCAAGTCTTGTCGTGGACATACCTAGAATAGATGTTGTTAGCTTAGAAGTAAATTAGTTTTGACGGTTTAAAAAACCATTATACTCAAAAAAAAAGAAATCTAGAACAAAAAATGTGGTATCTAGTTCGGGTTATGATTTTATTTATGAATTCTCTCATACCTTTATAGTTATTACTATGCAAAAATACCAAGTGCTGAACACGTCAATCAAAATAAATGAAAACATTGACATATAAATTATTAAATCTTTATTATAAACTAAATACTTATATAAAACAAAATATAACAATCAATTGAATTTCTTTCAAAAAATTATTTTTACGATGGAAAGTAGAACATGTTTTTGACTTGAAAGCAAATTGTCAAACTATTAGATTATTGTGTACTAGTGAAGATATTTTTTCATAATGAATCTCCATTAGGTATGCCAAATAAATACACAGAGAAATACAAACAATAAAATTACAAAGGCCTTGGGCCAAATACCGATGGAAATCCTAACATTATTATTTTTATTTATTTTTTTTTTTTTTTTGCAAATGACAAGGAAATTATGCTACAGTAGTATTTGTGAAAGTATATAAATATTTTGATTAATTTTTATTTTAAAAGATTTAGTTTCGGAGTCAACACTAAAAAATCATTAAAATATGAATTTAAATTTTGCCATAATCAAAACCCTAGATTTCATTCCAAAATTGAGCCATTTCTAATTAGTTAAATCGAAAGGTAAAGTTTAATTGGGGGAATATTCATGGCAGAACACTGAAACAACACGACCGCCACGGATTCATCGTCCTCGGCTCAAAGAAATTTGATTTTAGAAGGTGGGATTCGGCATCTCCGCCCCCATCAGGGTTGCAGTCGCTGTCTCTATATTCCCCCTCCTCACCATTTTATCTCTTTCTGTCAAAAACAATTTTATCATTTCGTTTGTTATTTATTGATCCATCGCCGCTTGTCCATGCGCTCACAACCCTATATAAATCGCCTGGGAACATTGTTTCTATCGTTTTCTTGATGTTTTCTATAACAAACACCATCAACGATTACCTAATAAGTTTTTGTTTTCTCGGTTCATTTTGAAAACCCTGGTATTTGGGGATTCTTTTGTGAGAATAAGAAAGAGATAATGGCTCAAAATGGTCAGGGGATAGAGCCTGCTTTACTTGATGATATAATCAATCGGCTATTGGAGTTCCGGCAGGCGAGAACGGTTCGCCAGGTTCAGCTGTCGGAATCGGAGATCCGTCAACTTTGCACCGCTTCTCGAGAAATATTTCTTCAACAGCCTAATCTTTTAGAGCTCGAGGCTCCGATTAAGCTATGCGGTAAACAAAACGAAATAAATCCTTCTCTGTTTGCATATCTGTACACATCATGTGGTTCTTTTTGCAATTTTCGTTTCATTATTATGTCTGTCATCTGTTTGTTGTTTTGACTTTTCATTGGAAATCTCTTGTTTCTTCTGTCTTCATTGTTCATGCGTAATATGGGATGAATATGTGTTTTCTCTTAGGAGTATATCCACTCAAATATAGTAATGTCAAATATGATGATCTTGAGCGATAACGTTACATTTTTAGGTGACATTCATGGGCAATATGGTGATCTTTTGAGGTTATTTGAATACGGAGGATTCCCACCAGAGTCAAATTACTTATTCCTAGGGGACTATGTGGATCGTGGCAAACAAAGTCTAGAAACAATCTGCCTTCTACTCGCGTACAAAATCAAATACCCTGAAAACTTCTTCCTTTTAAGAGGCAACCATGAATGTGCTTCTATCAATAGAATATACGGATTCTATGATGAATGCAAACGCCGTTTCAATGTTAGACTTTGGAAAACTTTTACCGATTGTTTCAACTGTCTCCCAGCAGCCGCTTTGATTGATGACAAGATCCTATGTATGCATGGCGGGTTGTCTCCGGATCTAACAAATTTGGATCAAATAAGGAATCTGACCCGCCCGACTGACGTCCCGGATTCGGGTTTGCTTTGTGATTTGCTTTGGTCGGATCCTAGTAGGGATGTGAAAGGGTGGGGGATGAGTGATAGAGGGGTTTCTTATACTTTTGGATCTGATAAAGTGGCTGAGTTTTTGATGCAACATGATATGGATCTTGTCTGTCGTGCACATCAGGTGATTTGAATGTTTTTTTTTTATGAGTTTTGATTGATTTTGTAATTAATAATAGTTATTGGGTAGGTTGTGGAAGATGGGTATGAGTTTTTTGCGGATAGGCAGCTTGTGACGATATTTTCTGCTCCAAATTATTGTGGGGAATTTGATAATGCGGGTGCAATGATGAGTGTTGATGAAAGTTTGATGTGTTCTTTTCAAATCTTGAAGCCGGCTGATAGGAAACCAAGATTCTTATGACAGAAAAGCTTTTAAGGTTAGCATCAACAATTCTTATAACATGCTTTTCTATTAGACTATTAGTATATGTATATCATTTTGTTTTTCGAAACTTTGATTTTGCTGAGTCACATTTATCATTTTTACCAAATCTTTACTAAGTAGTACTAATCTTTCTGTATCAAATATATATATATATATATATATATATATATATATATATATATATATATATATATTTTATTACAAGTATTTTGATATTTTCTAAATTTCTATATCAAATATATTTATCGTTATGTATATATTATAATATTAACTGTCAAACTATTATATTATAAAGACAAAACTGCAAATTCGTTCCCTGGGGTTTGATGTTTTTTGTGGTTTTGGTCTTTGTAGTTCCAAAATTGCAAATTTCGTCCTTTTCAGCAGGTTTCATTAATTTTTAATAGATAATTAAAATAAATTATTTTATATATAAAAAGAGGGTAAAATCGTCATTTCATAATATTTAACAGACAGTTTAAACGGGTGTTAAAACCAGGGACCAAAACCATAATGAACCCTGCTGAAAAGGACAAAATTTGCAATTTTGGAACCACAGGGACCAAATTTGTAGTTTTCTATTATAATTTTATAAAAGTCAAAAATGCGGTTGAACAATTGTTGTTTAGTATTATTCTTTTTGCATTTTCCAACCTCATTCTGCATTCTTTTTGTTGTGAGTTGCTGTAAAATCTTGTTATATTGCTTCTAATCATTTTTGCGTATGTGATTTTTTTTTTTCACATTTTTGCACATGCAGAATCCCCCCAATGCTGGCTGCTGTTTTAGTTTTTTTTATTTTTCTGTACTTTTTTTTTAATTGAAGTGTTGCTGTTTTAAATGGGAGTTCCAAGCTGGTGCTATGGAGATATATTCAGATGATCAAGTGCCAAATTTTCAATTTGTCATGATTATCGAATCACTTTTGTTTGTGTGTGGGTTGTTGCCTAATTTTACGACACTGTAAATACATTTGGCGTTGTAAATTTTGTCAACGCGGTAGTTCATTGTTGTTGACTCATGAAATTTCTCAATAGACCATTCTAATTGACCCCTTTGTAGTTTGCTTGTGGACTTGGGCATTATTATCCTAATGGCATGAATCATATAAATCTTGTGTCGTTTTTAATTTGTCTTTGCATCCTATAATTGTGTGTGTGTGTGCGTGTTGTTCTAGCCCTAACTAAAGTGCAACTTATTTAAAGTTTATCAAATGTAATTTATTCATGGAGATTTTTTGAAAGTTCTATTGTGACCCTTTGATGTGTTGTGCCACGAAATCAAATATGAGAATCTAATTGGATGCAACTTCGATTTTTGTAACAAAGCAAGTGATCTACTAGATTCATGTAATGGGCTAGATTGAAATCATTGAAAATGTTATAATGGATAAATGCCATAAATTAAAGTTGTGAGACGGTCGTAAATAGTTTTAAACATTGGCAGTCGGTCTTGGGATCTCGTATCTATGCCCCCTTGACTTCCACCACCCATACGTTTGGAGGAACGTCGCCTCATATACTAAATCCTAGACAATCTTAAGAAAACGTTGGTGGCTAGTAAGAGAAAACAGCTTGATTTTGTATAATAACTATATTTCCTTTCTAGTAATAAAAGTATGGAAATTTGCCACCGTGTCATGTATCATTTTATAAAAAAAATACCAATTACATGTCATTTAAGTGTAATTACTGGATAGATTTTGATTTAGTTAAGTGTAATTAGCACGGTAGAAAACACCTAGAGAGAATTGGAAAAAGATTAGATGATTATAGTACATTAAATAAAGTCCATAAATACAAGATCCAATGGATATAGGCATGGGGAGTGGAGACTATATATTAGGCATCAAAATGTAAATGTCATATCTTTTAAAAAAGCTATTGGGTTAAATGGGGTCAACCCCAAAGAAATTATTAGGCAAGTTATGAATGCTAGCAAGGGAAAAAAATAGAGGTAAAAACTTGGTCCAACAATGAAGGTGAGCTATTGGGATCCATTATGAGAAACAAAAATTATATAAAAAGAAAATCAAATAATTTCCCATGATGAACTAAACAAATTAGTTCAAAACCATTTTTTTTAAATAGGTTTCTCTCTAGATTATGATGATAACATGTCTTTATGAGGATATTTTAATAACTAAGATATGGATGGAACATAACTCAATTCAAAAGAACGAAGAAAACTTCAAATATCAACTCCGAAGAAGATGCAACCAGCAAGAGAAACAATTACTAAAACTTCAAATCAAGCCAAATTAAATGGAATATCTGTAGAACTTTTCAGAAAAATCAGACTTCAAAATAAAAACAACGAATTTTCTGCAAATAGAAGACAAAAACTACACATTGCGAGGATGAATACAATTTGATATACGGATTGGAAGTTCGACTCTTATCTAGAAATAGAGTCTTACTCAGATGAAGAGGGTAACCAAAAAATTACATTTTTTTCCAAGAGATCATTTAAAAAAAAATTGAAGATTATATTTGTAAAATTTCTAATTTTCTAAAAATATAAACTCTCAATTTCGTAGTGATTAAAATTTTAAATAAGTTCGGATGGTTATGTTTGAGATATTTTATCACATTTTTTTTCTTGTATTTAAATAAATACAGAATATAAGTTGGTTTAAATACTATCTAAAACTAAAAGACATGTGCTATTTGAGCGCCACGGTTGTTCCCCATTTATCTTCTTCTTGGTTTGGTATAGAAGAAGCGACTTCTATCAACGACGAATTTCACCACCGTTGATCGGAACTTCTACAATTCATCTCCGACGAATTCACTCTCATGTGGTTGTTTTGCCAGTCTCCTCAAACCATCCAGCAATCACACTTTCCACTCCGCACGCGCCACCACCCATCTCGACTTCTCTCACACACGCGCCACCAGACATCCGTCACTCTCCCTCCTTCCACCACCAACACCAACCACCTAATCCAGACTCTCTGTCAGAAAGGACTCGTCAAACAAGCCATCCAAGCTCTCACTCAAGAGCCTAATCCAACTCAACGCACTTACGAACTCTTAATTCTTTCCTGCGCCGTTGCAAATTCTCTCCACGATGCCATTACAATTCACCGTCGGCTTGTCGAAGATGGGTTTGACCAAGACCCGTTCTTGGCAACTAAGCTTATTAACACATATTCGGAGCTGGGTTCAATGGAACACGCACGCCAAGTGTTTGATGAAATTCCCAACAGAACTATATACGTCTGGAACGCATTTTTTCAGGCTCTAACACTTGCTGGTCATGGGATAAACGTGTTTGATCTCTTATGCTCAATGAGCACAGACGGGATTAAACCAGATAGATTCACTTACACTTACGTCCTCAAAGCCTGTGTTGCATCCGACACTTCAGTTTCATTGTTACCCTATGGAAAAGAGATACACGCCCACATCTTGAGACATGGGTTCGAGACCAATGTTCATGTTACAACTACGTTAGTCGACATGTATGCTAGATTCGGGTGCATATCAGAAGCCAGTCACGTTTTCAACAAAATCCTTTCAAAAAACGTTGTTTCTTGGAGTGCTATGATTGCTTGTTATGCCAAAAACGGGAGACCCTTAGATGCACTCCAACTATTCAGTGAAATGATGCTTGAAGTTCACGAATCAACACCAAATTCAGTGACAATGGTTAGTGTTCTTCAAGCATGTGCAGCACTTGGAGCCTTAGAGCAAGGTAAGCTATTGCACGCGTATATCCTACGAAAACGTTTAGATTCGGTGTTACCAGTTATCGCATCCCTCATTGCCATGTACACAAGATGTGGTGATCTTGAAATGGGAAAACGGGTTTTCGACCAAATGGTTAGGAGAGATGTTGTGTCATGGAATGCAATGATTTCAGGGTATGGAATGCATGGGTTTGGTGAAAAAGCAATTGAAGTTTACAATGAAATGTTGCGTAACAAGATCGATCCTAGTCCTATCACGTTTGTGAGTGTTTTAGGAGCTTGTAGTCACGCTGGGCTGGTGGAAGATGGAAAGAGATTATTTGAATCTATAAGAAAACCTATCATTGAGCACTACGCATGTATGGTGGATCTTCTTGGTCGAGCCAATAGATTAGAAGAAGCTGCCAAGATTATACAAGAAATGAGAAGCGAACCCGGGCCTAAAGTCTGGGGTTCCCTTCTCGGATCGTGTAGGATTCATGGCAACATTGAGCTTGCTGAGAGGGCAAGCAAGCGGCTTTTTGAGCTTGAACCTACAAACGCGGGAAATTACGTGCTTTTGGCTGAGATATATGCGGAATTAGGGTTATGGGATGAAGTGCAAAGAGTGAAGAAGCTTTTGCAAAGTAGAGGACTTGAAAAGAAATCCGGGTGTAGTTGGATTGAAGTGAAACGGAAAGTTTACTCGTTTGTTTCGGTTGATGAATTCAATCCACATGTTGAGCAACTTCATGCTTTTCTCCTGAAATTATCAATGGAGATGAAGGAGAAAGGGTATAAGCCCAAGACTAAAGTTGTGTTGTATGATGTTGAAGAGGAAGAAAAGGAGAGGATTTTATTGGGTCATAGTGAGAAACTAGCGGTTGCATTTGGATTGATTAATAGTTGTAGAGGACAAACGATTAGGATCACCAAGAACTTACGGTTATGTGAAGACTGTCATTCGGTTACAAAGTTTGTGTCTAAGTTTGCTAATAGAGAGATTTTGGTTCGCGATGTGAATCGCATACACCATTTTAAAGATGGGGTTTGTTCGTGTGGAGATTATTGGTGATGTTTGTAAGCATACTTGATACTCAACTCCTAATCTTTCATATGAACATGTAAAAAAGTTTTTATAAATGAAAATATGATGGTTTTTGAATGTCGGTTTACAAGAACAAGTTTGTGTTGATTGTTGAACTTGAACCTCCTTCAGTTTACTGCACAATCAAAGAGCCCTCTTGCTTCATTTTCAGTAAATTAGTCTCAATGTTGCGTAACACAGGTTTGTAGCTGCAATTATCAATCACGTATTAACATCAGTCTAATTCATGTCAAATACAAACAAACGGGATAGAGTAAAAAAAGAAAACGTACAGGCGAGCAAGACCGTTGTAAGCTTGAATGGCTTGTTGGAGCTGAGCTGAGAGTTGCAAAACCTCAGCAGACAGTGTCTCCGCCTTGCTCTGTTCTTTAGCAAGTTGACCCTGCGTCCATAATTCCATTTGGAAGCATAAATTAATTTAAAAAAAAAAAAAGCTGATTTAAAGATGTATAATTATATGTGTAACCTTTAGGGATACAAGTTCAGTAGTATGAGCTTCCCCCTCTTTGTAGGATTCTGATATACCACTGTGAATGTGATTCTCATTATTCATAATAGATTCTGCTCTTAATTTATCTAACATGCTACGGAGTTCCTCGTTCTGCTTGAGACAATCTTTTACCTGCATACATCACATGTAACTTAAAGGAAATGTTCAATTTAAAGGAAAAAACATAAAAGCGTTTTATTAAGAGCATTTGACCTGATTTTCCCAGTGTGACATAATGTCTGTTGCCTCTTGATAAGCTGATGACAAGTTAGAATTCTCCTCAAAGAGCCTTTCTATCTCAGAAGATTGGGAATCAATCTGTATAAAAAATGTTACATTATTTATTATAAATGTTTACATTAATAATAGTGTAAATGAATTTTAACCCAAAAGTTTGAACCTCACCTCCATCAGTAGCTTTTGTCTGCTACTTTCCAGCCTCTCAACAGCTACAGCCATATCATGCAACTGTGTCTCATATCTCTCTTTCTCTTCCTACAATCATCACATACCCTCTATAACAACAACTAAAAGAAAATAATAATTCACATGAAAATTTAAATTCAGTTTTCAACAAAATCTTCAACATTCAAGAGTAAATTCTAATAGTAATTTTATCAGCTTCTGCTTTTCACTTACCATTGTGAACTGTGCTTCTCTGTCACTAACTCCTGCAAAACAAACAAAAAAAATTAAATGTAAACATTATAACAAGTTTCAGTCTTAGTTTTGTATAAACAATATATAATTAATTATTTGAATTTAAACTGTTACCTGAGACCTCTCTTGACATGGCTGCTAGCTTTTCTTCCAACTCTTTTTTCTCAGAAATGATGGCAGATATCCTTCTTTGCTCCTCCACTAGTTGTTGTTGTTCCTGCCTCCTCATCATTCCCTCTTGACGCCTCAGCATCGACTCTTGCTATTTATTGAAATGAATATTAATTATTTATTATCACACTCCTATTTTTTCTTCAAATAAAAAAAAAACAACAGATAAAAACTCTCAATCTAACCTCCAGCTGGGTCTTCAAATCAGCAAGCTCCTTCTCCATAGCTTGCAAGTCATCTGGTGGGCTTCCTATGGAAGTTATGGCACCACTGATTGCTTGTTGTTGTAATAAATTTAGTTCTGATCTTAGTGCAGCTGCATCTTCCTCAGCCTATTTCAACAAGATTATAAACAATTAACATGCTTTGAATTTCGTTGCTATTTCTTGCATTTAGCTGTATGTAATATGAAATAACAGCTGAGAATGATTACTCGATATTGCTCTTCTTCTGCTTCCTTTAGACGCTTCTTAAGTGCTCGTACCTGAGCTGAGAAGTCCTCCTACTTTAAAACATTTATTAGTTGTGAAATCTTCAATGAAACAAAACAGAAAATGATATGATGTTCATACCCTTGCAACAACTGCTGCATCCTTTTCCATTGCAACATCCTTAAGAGCTCTTCTCAATGAGGGTACAGTATTTTGTTCCTACAATGAATAGCATGTATCATGTATATGAATCTATATATATATTCAATATCACATCCAAATTATTACACAACACCAGGTATAGATGGAAGATTGTACATCCATGAAAGGATTGCAATTTTCAAACATCTGCAAGGCCATGGAGGTGATTATCTTGTCTTCTTAAACACTAGGGAAGAATCATAAAATCAAACACTCATGGACATTTTGGATTGTAATAGAAAGCACATCAAAACTTTGTCCATATTGATGTTTTAGAACTAGAGAATTAACTTCATGATCCAACAAGAGAGCATATATTTTCTCAAAGGAACATACCAGGTCATTCACACGCTTCCGAAGCATGTCATTCTCCACTTCATTAGAATGAAGCTGAATCACAAAAATCAAAAGTTGAGTTACCATCATTGATCACAAAGTAAAGAGTAGGATTCAAGAACAAGGGTGTATGAAGCAAAAAGTTATAAACCTCTGAGCTCAGTTTTTTGTTCTCTTCATCTAGTTCTAAGTTCTTTTTCTGCAACTCTTGTAACTGTGATACCAAGCCACTAATATCACTCTGCAACAAAATTCTCTAGTAAGAATTACAATTTAAACTTTCTAATGACCTGCATCATCTTATTTGAACAAAATCTTTCCCCAATGGCATATACCCAAAATTCAAAACGTTTTTTACTATTGCTAACGAAACTAGATCAAATGAGAAGAATTAAGCAAGAAGCAACCTCAGAGATTCCACTTCCGCTTGATGATTTCTTGATTCCAAAAATCTCTGACACCAGAACACAACGCAGATCCAATTAACACGATGCACGATGTACAAATTGATCTGTAAGTAAGAGATAGAATACATAACCATATATTTAACAGAAATGTTACCGCTAGGGTTAGGAGGTCTTGTAAGATCAGGTCCAGATGAGGTTTTGCTTAATTTCTGAGCTGCCCTCTTTTGACGAATATCTTCCAACTGTAATGTAAATGTACAAGTTCCAAAATTAATCAATTAAACACATGGTGTACGTTGATTGATAATAGAAACTGAGACAGATCGCTTGAATACCGTCCGTCGGCCGAGAGATGCATGATGCGACGCCATTGCGGAGAAAGAAAGCTGGTTGAAGTTTTAAGTTTTGACTTGCCGTCGTCGACAGCTACGGCGGTGAAAGGAGACTGAACTTTCGTACAATTAGAAATCTGTTGATCTGATCAACAAGTTGTCTGGGTGGTGTAGTCGGTTATCACGCTAGTCTCACACACTAGAGGTCCCCGGTTCGAACCCGGGCTCAGACACTAGTTAACTTGAATGGAATCAAGTTGCTAAATGTTACTTTTTAAAAAAACTTGTACATTTCAATTTTCTTATGCTTTTCACGGTATTCTTATAATTCTTTACCAATAATTAAATTTTATAAAACACTTTATAGATAGGTATTCTTATAATTCTTTACCAATAATTAAATTTTATAAAACACTTTATAGATACTGCCAAGTGGATTCAAGTCGGGATAAGACTACAATGACCGGTCCAAACTGAAGCAAGAATAAAGCTACTGGTTCACAAGATCCATTGTACTTTGATCCATACCATACATACAAACTATAACATAATGTTCCCTTGCCACACTATCAAAATATTAAACTCAATACCTCGACAATCAATTCCCAAAAATTCCAACAAAATGTTCTTATAACTAATTCTTATAAAGTGTGCTACAAAGCCGCTTACAGTGATTTCCAAATCTTGCAAACTCCATCACAAGTAACCTACAATGATTTTTGACTCCCATCGGACACACAAAACCCGAACCTAATCTACCGTCAATCCCTAACTCAAGATTCTATGAAGACTGATGAAACCCAATCCAACACACAGTTTCACGAAGGATCCGACGAGTCACCAGAAGACCCACACCCCCATGGAGTTCTTCTAATCTGAAGTCAACAGTGAGATATCCAAGAAGAAGTCATGCTTGCAAACGCTTAGGCTTACGTTTCAGAAAACTCGAAAACTGAGAATCAACAACGATTTGATTCATTTTGTTCTCAACCTCCTTAACAAAAGATGCAACTTTCAAATCGATCTCGTCATCATTTATGTTCTTGTACCTAAATAAAATTTTCAAAAAAATGTTCGATAAATGAGGATTTCATTGTCGGGTCCAACAAAATCGTAAAATAAATAAAGACATTAAGTTTCTCAAAATCCTCACAATACTTGTCATATTTGTTACATATTTTCGTACTTGTGCACAAAATTGCATTTTTACTTGCCACCCCCATAGATGTTCTAATAGTTCTCTAGAAAACAAATGTATCAATGGTTTTAAAATTCTTGATACATGCTCAGTTTTACTTTATAATTTCTCAAGAAAATCGACTAATTCTTTGCATACAATAAAGGGTTATTAACACAAAAGCCCCCAATTTTACTCAAAAAATGGTTATGCCCAAATTAATTTTTGTTTTTGCCATAGATGCCTCACATTTTCCCCTCTTGTTTCATTTAATGATTTTCATCGTTTTTCCCTTTACTAACTGGTTACATCTATCTCAAATTAACCCCCAACACACATTTGTTAACATCGACCCCAAATTAACACCCCTTATTCTTTTACCCCCCCCCCCCCTCTTTGTCTCTCTCTTTCTCTCTATCTCTCTGTAAAATGTAAACTTTTTTCTGCCAAATCGAGCTTTCAAGGTGGTTCAAGATCGAGAAACAAAAGAGTAGTTAGATGTGGTTGTGGAGATATGTGTAAGGTAGTTGTTGCTCGAACACCTGAGAACTATGGAAAAAATTTAGGGTTTCCCTAATTACCAGGTAAACAATTTGCCTTAATGTTTAAATTTCTTTAGAAACCCTAAAAAAAGGTATGTAATTTATCTCCATTGTTGTTTTTTCTAGGTGGAATGAAAGGACTGTGGTTTTTTCAAATGGTACAATGAAGAAGATGGTCACATCATTATCGACCCATCTCACACAGAGCAGTGGCAGAGACAGATGAAGACATTGGTAGAATTAATTGTAGGGATTTTATTTCTTATTTTTGTCATGCTGACAATAGTAGTTTTGAAGGTGTAAATCATTTGGGAATGTTTGGGTTTACTTTTGGATTGACAATGTAAAAGTGTTTATGCTTATGTAACTGTTGTTTTGGTATGAAGTTGTTACTTGTAGTTATTTGTGAAATATTTATGAAATTATTATGTTTATAGTATAGATGATTACTCTAATGGTAAAGTATAATGCTGAAATTGGTTAAATGTATTAATAAATTGTAACGACCCGTCTCCGGTATGATAATTCCTTGGTATTTATTTTGAATTTTTGCAAGAGGGACTCAGCGAGTTCATAGCCTGACTCGCCGAGTAGGGTCGGGATTTCGAGCACGTGTTAGCTGGCGACTCGGCGAGTCCATATTCTGGACTCGGCGAGTCTGTCCGTCTGGGAGAAACCCTAAATCCCCGGGTTGCCCACTATTTAAGCCACCTTATAGCCCCCAATATCGCCTCCTTCACCCTCTAAAGCTGTGAGAAAACCCTAATTCGATCTTGAGTGTTTTTTTTGGTGATCTTGTGTGCATTTGTGAAGGCTTGAAGAAGGAGAAGAAGAAAGGAGCAAGGAGAAGGATTTCACAGCAGAGATTCAAGGGAAAGCAAGAGCTCTTTGAGGTATTCTTCAGTTTTCCCTCTCTTTTATGCCTTAAAACCCTTTCTAGATCTTGTTAATGCCTTTCTCAAAGCTTTATGTTGATATGGAAGCTCTCTTATGCCGAGATAACCTTAGATCTGTTCATTTAGGAGTTGTAGAGACCAGATCTATTGCCTTTATGGAGCTATTTTGCATATTAACCCTAGATCTACCCCTTTTAAGCATCTTTTAGCCTTTATTCCCTTGTTCATGCGTTTGTACACGTAAAGTTGGAAACTTTACGTGGTAAATCAGCTTATTGGACTCAGATCTATCTTTTGGATGTATTGGATTCGAGCAGAGTCGAGTGTAGAATAGTTGCATGGCAGTGACTCGGCGAGTCGGAAGAACGACTCGGCGAGTCGAGTCGCGAGTCCCCGATTTCTTCCTTTTTGAGCGGTGTCGAGTGGGACCAGTGAGTAGTGGAGTGGACTCGGCGAGTTTGAGGGTAGACTCAGTAATGGGGGGACTCGGCGAGTTGTTCATACAACTCGGCGAGTCCAAGGCAATCTTCTTAAGCTCAAGAACAACTCGTCGAGTTGTTCATATGACTCGGCGAGTCGGATGAAGATTGTCTGAGTTCCTGGATCGAAGGGGTACTCGTCGAGTCGATGCCATACTCGACGAGTAGCAGCGAGTAGGGTCGAGGAGTGAGAATAGGGACTCAGCGAGTTGGCGGCCCAACTCGGCGAGTCAGGTCAACTGTGGGTTGACTTTGACCGAGAGTTGACTTTGTCTGAGAGTTGACTTTGACCAAGGGTAAAAGAGTCATTTTACCCAATGCAGTGTTTAGTATTTGATTGAGTGTGTTTGTGGACTTGTAGCCGGGGAGATACCGGAGCAGCAGCAGTTAGCCCTCAGAGCTATTCACTCAGCAGCCAGTTCACGAGGTGAGTTCCCTTTCAGTAGGAACGAGTCTAAGGCCACAACGCCGGCCCGTTTAGCTAGCAGTAGTATCCGGATTTTATCTGATGCAGTAGTTAGCGTGTTTGATGCCTTCGTGGTTCAGACAGGATTATGTGTGTTCATGTTAAATGATACGTTTATGTTATGATCAGTAAGCTTCGGACTTCGGTCCGATGTCAGCTTCGAACTTCGGTTCGATGTAGGGGACACGGTCCCAGTCAGCTTCGGACTTCGGTCTGATGTCAGCTTCGGTCTTCGGTCCGATGTAGGGGACAAGGTCCCAGTCAGTTAGCTTCGGACTCCGGTCCGATGTAGGGGACAAGGTCCCAGTCAGTCAGCTTCGGACTTCGGTCCGATGGAGGGGGCAAGGCCCCAGAATGTGCTTGATATATTATTGTGTGTATGTGGTAATTTGGGGGAGCTCACCAAGCTTCGTGCTTACAGTTTCAGTTTTGGTTTCAGGTACTTCCGCAAGCAAAGGGAAGAGCTCGGGATGATGGCATCGCACACACCACAGCTTCAGCTTTTATCCTGGGAGTTGATTTAGTTCTTGATTTTTATATGACATGGATATGATACAGTTTTCCGCACAGTGTTTTATTATTATTTTGAGATACATCATGTATGGTTTTATGATATGACACTCAGATTATGGTTTTTAGTTATGTTGAAAAACGAAATTTTTGGGTCGTATTTTTGGTTCGTTACATAAATGGTATAGTTGATTACTCTAATGGCAAAGTACAATGTTAAAAATGGTCAAATGTATTAACAAATGGTATAGTTGATTACTTTAATGGTAAAGTGCAATGTTGAAATTGGTTAAATGTAAATGCAAATGGTCTAATGCAAAGTATAATGTTGTAATGATAAAGGCAAATGGTCCATAATATAAACATAACAAACATACCATAATGTAAAGATAACATAACATAATGGGGGATTCATTACATCAGATTTATTACATCATCCAAGGTCCATTACTGTAACATCCCAAAATTCAAGACCAAAAATTTCTTTCTAACAAATCATTACTTTAAACAAAGACATCATTCCAAAACATAATCTGAGTATAAGTTTTCAAAACACATGTTTATTATCAGAGTAAACATTCCCAGGCTGACTAATCTATGGTGTGTGCCATGCGATCACCCCGAGCTCCTCCCTCCGCTACTGGAAGTACCTGAAAACAAAACTGAAAACCGTAAGCACGAAGCTTAGTGAGTTCCCCACCTTACCACATACCATGCAAAACCACGTACTGCACATACTGGGCCACGCCCGCTATCTGGGCCTCGCCCTCTACCCCAGGCCTCGCCCGATACAACGGCCCTGCCGCTCCAGGCCCCGCCTGGCTTCGAGCCCCGCTCGGATACAGATCTGTTTCACTCAGGCCTCGCCTGTCACAGGGCCTCGCCCACTAACATATAATAGCACATAAACACATCACATAACATTACATAAACTAAACATATACTAACAACTCTTGCTCTAAGGCCTCGCCTATCTCTGGGCCCCGCCCGTGTCCTGCTACTGGTGAGTCATGGAACCTCGTCCATACTCCTGTTGATAGTGAGATACGGGCCCAGCCCACCCTCACTCCTTTCCTAACTTGGGCCTTGCCCCTGCTCTGCTGCTACTGAGATGTGGAACGCCATCCACACTCTGCTATTGGTGAGATACGGTACCTCGCCCTCACTCACCTCCCTACCAGGCACATACAAGTATCACACAGACAACAAGTATAAACTATCACATAAACCATTCCTTAGGCACCCGCCCTCTATCATTGGACCTCGTCCGAATATCATACTAGCATACTGTGCCTAGGGCTAACCCCCGGGTCTTCTACTTATAACTACATGGGCCGGCATTGTGGCCGTAGACCCATTCATACAAAGGGAAACTCACCTGATATTGCTGAACTGCTGCTGCTAACCCTTTTTGACCGCTACCTGACCACTGACTCCGAACTGCTGCTCCGCTAGCTCCCCGAGCTACCAATATCAACATAACACTTAGTCTAACTGACCTTCAAAGGTCAACCAAGTCAACTCTGGTCAAAGTCAACCTTCCAGGTCAACCCTACTCGTCGAGTCACCCTACTGACTCGCCGAGTTCATAATTCCAGAGTCTTTCCACTTGCGACTCTACTCGCCGAGTCAGCCCCTGACTCGCCGAGTCTACTGATTCCCGATTCCTGTCTGTCCAACTCACTGAGTCCTGGCTCGACTCGCTGACTCGAGACTTAACTCGAAGGGTTTGGGACCACGCGACCTGACTCGCCGAGTCTAAGAACAGACTCGCCGAGCACACGGCAATCTTCATCCAACTCGCCGAGTTGTTCATCCAACTCGCCGAGTTCATGCCTATCTTCATCTGACTCGACGAGCTGTTCATCCCACTCGTCGAGTTCCTCCTCATCTTCAAGCTACTCGCCGAGTCCACTCGAAGGACTCGCTGAGTCCATTAAGATCCACTTACATGCAGAGGACTTCCGAGTCATGCATGAACTCCAAACTGTAGATCTACCCTTCCCAAGCCTATTCCCCACGTAAAGTTGCAAACTTTACGTGTAGAGAGGGAGATCTAGGCAAAATACACTAATAACTAGGGTTTAAGACCAAGAGGCTCCAATTTCCACCCAATGGCTGATACTTTACGGGATTCTAAACCAAAACAAACATAGATCTGAGGTAGCAACCTCAGATCTGGACCTCAAGCTCAAGATTGATCTTAAACATGGCTTAAAAGCCCCAAAACTCATAACCAAGGAAAATCTGGAGGAGAGGAACGACTTAATACCTTCAAATGCTCTGAAATGCTCCCCAAACTTCGGATCCAAGACCACTCCTTGATGCTTCAAAGATTCCCACTCCTTCTTCTTCCTTAAAACCACTCAAAAATGGCTAAAAGCTTGAATGAACACAATGGGGGCTTAAGGTGCGGCGTTCTGGGTGTGAGAGGCTGTAAAGGAGCCCTAGGAAGAAGATTGAGACGTTTAAATAGGCTCCAAGCCCCGGATTTAGGGTTTTCCTCGCACAGACCAGACTCGCCGAGTCCACTTGGCCGACTCGCCGAGTTGGTCACTTACTCCTTGACCCGGACCCCGCTCCGACTCGCCGAGTCCCTCCTAAATTTAGGGTTTCCTTTACTTTCTTGGCTTTCAAAATCTTGGGTGTTACAACTCTCCCCCACTTTACATTTTCCTAAAGTAACTAAGATTGAAAATTTATAGATAACGTTTAGTTACTTTATTAATTTCATTATACTTATTAATGAGAATTAAGTGTCCTATCAAACCCGTTCGGCTAACGACCCTCCACCAATCAAGGGAGCGGTGGGTAACAGTGGATACCCAATGGTGGTCATTTTAGAGGCTGCTTCCTTAACCTACCTTTATAGATCGGCTTCATGAATGAGGCGTACTAGCGGTTCGACTGACTTGTCTTATATATATATATATATATATATATATATATATATATATATATATATATATATATATATATATATATATATATATATATATATATATATATATATATATATATATAGTAATATTAGACTTTTAATGTTACATACAATATAAGGGTGTATTTTTAAAATTTTTCAAAAATACTAAGGTTTTAATAATCTTTTAATTTTTTAATTAAACCATTTAATTTTCAAAGATTAAATTCCAAATATTTGGCATTTAATTATTAAGTACAATTAATATTCAAATTAATTATTTCACACATAAAACTGATTAATTATATTAATCACAAAATAATTAACTTATACAAATATTTAACTCCTAATTTCTTGGCAATCAATTTATGATCAAAACATATTTGGAAGATAAACATGGCAAGTAATTATTACTATTAGATTAGAATATCAAATTATAATCAAAATATTTAGGTTTACACAAGTAAACAATATTATAGAAGGTAATTATCCTAATAAATATTAAACCTTTCAAAAACCGAAATTTTTGCACCTGATAGCTTACCACGTCGTGGCAAAGCGAAAAAACGAAGGCACCACATCGTGGTGTCGAAACATAATGTGAATTCTAAAAAATTTCACTTGTTTAAGTTCATGTTAGTATCAATTCAATAGAAGACTAAACCTACACTATGATACCACTGATGGGTTTTAGCATAAACATATAATCCTATGTGTGCATGCAACCCTAATTTGATCTACGTCCTCTCTAATTGAACATACCATATAAACAACAACATGCAAACCCTAGATCTATGTGTTATAATCGAAAATCACATAATAAGGATTAAGATACATACCTTTGATTGTTATGTAGTAATAACAATCCAAAACCTTGTAGATCTTGAAGCTTAAGAGCAAGTATCACAAGTGTAATACCTCTAATGGCTCACAAACACACTTAGCAAGAAGATGAGTTATGAGAAGGAGGAAGAAGCTCTAAATTTCAGTTATAACTCTCTAGGGTTTCATGGTGGCCGAAAATCATAGGTGAAAGGGTCTTTATATAGTGACTTGACTTAGAGAAAAAGCTAGGGTTATGATAAGGAAACCCTAATTGCTTTGCTTAAGGACCAAGCAAACCTTAAACTTTCATAAGATAGCCTTTGGCTGAAAATTCTAGAGCCTCTCTAGAAGATTTTCGTCCAAGCCTCTTAGGAGGGTTCTAGGGATTCTTCCTTAACTATCAATAAATTACCAAACAACCCTTACACTTTTAATTAATACAATTAATCCCAAAATTAATTCCAAATTAATTTCTGATTAACTTTTAATTAATAATATGATTTCTAAATAATATATTATTTTCATAATATTAATAAATCATTTATTTCAATTTATTAATCAAATTAATAAATTCTTTCTCTTTCTCAATTAATCATCCTGTCTAGTTGCTAATGTGAAGGCAACCTAAAAGGACTATGCTACTATTAATTCAAATACATAGTAAATATAGTTATGGGCTTAGACACCTAATTCAACTCCAACAAGGCCCAAACCAAAAAACCCAAAATTTAACATATTGGGGAGTACGTCCAACGTACCAGAAGTGTACGCCCCATGTACTCACCCTCTAAGCACAAAGTACAAGTCCTTAAAGATTGAAACTCCATTTACGTTGAGCGTACTTCTGAGTATGCCCAACGTACTTATCAGGGGCCAAAAATTCGCATTAATCTCTTGTTGGGTTAAGTCAAAGGCATCCAACCACTCCTCTTAACCCTAAATGATGTCTTAAACCATAAAGTTGAAACCTTCAAACCTTTGCATGGCTAAAGAGGGCTAAATCTCCAAAATCCTTCCTTTTACAACATTCAAAACCACTTAACTCTTCCATGGTGCTAAGGAAATGATTAAGCAAGCATTTTCATGGCTCAATACACTTCAAGACCTCAAAAGGGACAATTAATTTGCTTTGGAGTACTCCATACTCACATAGATCCAAACTTTGGGACAAAAGCTCATGAAATTATGCCATAACAAGATATATGAATAAAAGTCATCAAGTTTGAAGCTTTATACCTTGAGAAGATAGATCATGATGCACAAAGCCTGGATCCACATGCTCCAAGCAATCCCACACTTCTCCAAGAATCTCCTTCTTCTTCCATGAGCATCAAAAAGCATGAAATACCACCAAGAACTCAAGAACCACACCAATGGAGGCTAGGGTTTCATTTCTAGGGTTTAGGGGGATGGAGGCTGAAGATAATAGGGTTTCGTGGTGAGTTAAGGTACTTAAATAGGGTCCAAGACCCTAGATTAGGGTTTTGGTCTGACTGTAGTACACTCAAAGTACTTCTGGTGTGCCCAACGTACTTTCTTAAGGCCCCACGATCATTTCCCTTAGTACGACCAATGTACACCAATGTACGCCCCGCATACTGGCCTTTACACTAGTACACCATGTGTACACTTATGTACTCCCCGTGTACTCGGTTAACCCTAAATTCCCTAAACTTACGAAGACTATAACTTATTCGTTATAAGTCCGTTTTTGATGATCCTTATATATACAAAAAGGTAACGAGAAGCTCTACACTTCTATCAACTCATCCTCGCCTTAAAACTTTTCGAACAAAAATCCAAAATTCATAAAAGACCCGACTACCTCTTTACGGTTATATCCTTGGGCTCCAACTCATAAACCGAATTTCCATATCATCTATCCTGCCTTATCCACACCCAACTGTGTATAAATCCCCTTTTTTTCAAAGGCCCTAAGCTTTATGATAATCGGTCTTCGGGTCGTGACCCCGCATTAGGAAATGATTCGGAACAGGGTGTTACAATTCATAAGATACAAAATATTTTGAAAATAAACCATTTGTAAGAGACCAAAATGAATAACAAGTGACACCGTTGAAATAATAGCCTTTTGATCCTCCATCAAATCAATGGTATTCGATTACCTGAGGTTGAGGATGTATAAATCTTCAATTCAATAGTGAAAGTTCATACTTTCTTAATATCTTGTAACAAAATATTAGGTCTTTTACGTTGTGGCCTTGTAGCTTGTGAATATGGAGTTTTAGAGACTTGATTTCATTTAATAGAAATTCTCTCTCAGCATCCCACCGTTGTTCCTCCCCATTCGACCGATGCTCCACCCTCATCAATCGTTGTTCTTCCCAAAGCCATCTGGTTTCTTCCCCTTCGTATTCTGAATAAACCGTTAATGATTTCTGCCGTGAAGGAAGATAAGTAAAGCTAAGATAAAATTGGGCATCCAATATCTGTAATGGAACACACAATCTACGACGATGGTCAACTGATTTGCATACAAGACTAGAGATGAAGGCGTAGGCGATTGAAATCAATATTAGGGATTTTGTTGGGCACCACCGGTAGTGGTAGAAGATACCCAAAATAGATACGACACACAAAACCTAAATAGGAGATGATATTAGTGTTTACAGTGGGAAGCACAACATGTGGAAGAGACAAATTGGAGAATAATGACGATGAGTGAAAAAAATTTTGGCTCAAAACCAGACAGTATTCGAGCCACAACTAAACTGGAAAAGTCGTGGCTCCAAACTTGTATTGTTCATAAGCCAAATACTCAGTAAGACTATATGTAATATATGAATCATGCACCATCATACATATTTGGCGATTTTTTTAGTAAAAATTCAATTGTTGTATCGTTTGAAGATGCACTGTCAACCGTCATATGCTAATAACGTTCTTAATTTATATCCATGTATGCAACCTAATAACTCAAGGGCTATATCCTCACCCTTTTTAATTGGTCTAAAATCAATAAGTTTTTTATATATACCCCACTCATCATCTACAAAATATGTCGTGACAGTCATGTAAATCACTCGTTGACACGAGGATGTGAAAATGTGTGGTTAAATGATCCACGTGGGATTATTTAAGTAAGCAGACAATCTGTTTCTTTCTTCAATGTAGTACTTTGAAACGTGTCTACTAACTTTAGGCTATCCAAAATGGAGCCTCAAGTCACACGTGAGTTCCTATGTGGCACACTAAGCCACTCGTGAACATCGCCCTAGGCTCCGATGGGTTGGATGTGGAGTGGTCATGGAGACAAAGGAAGATGTTGCATTTGATTTGCTAAACCATTTTGACCGTTTCTTCTTATTTTGTGATTGGCTAAGCATTATTATTTTTATTTAATCTCATGAAAAAACAAAAATAATAAATAAATAAATAATGTGGAGTGCTAATTATTTTCAACGACTACCGATTTGATAGTGAGCTTGTTGTGACACTGAATTGACAACACTTTTCTGATGGGTTGGTGGTGACCACTCCCTTAACCTTATGTAATGAAAGCAAACTAACATTCACATTTAAAGCATTTATATACTAAATACAAATTTCTTTCTCAGCAAATTAATATATATATATATATATATATATATATATATATATATATATATATATATATTAAAGATATGAATGTTAGGAATAGTAAAGTTATCATTTTTTGGCAGAATTGGTCCCTGCACTTTGCTCCTCATTCTTTACCTATTTTGACATTTTTGGTCATTGCAATCAATATTTTTACACTTTTTAGGAACCTTTTAATATTTAAAGTTTGACCACAAAACTTTAACGGTTTGACAACTTTGACCCATTTTCTAAAAATTTGCTAATTCACACCCCTTCAATTCTTTAGCCGTTTTGACACTTTTGATCCTTGCAGCTAAAACTTTTACATTTTTTCATAAAAAAATGAAAAAAACGGTCTGGAACAAAGTTCGGGCTTTTCATCCTTTCACTTTCTACGTCTGTTATATTTATCGATTTGGAAACAATATTGAAAGCTTCTGGCCCCCGCGTAGCGGGGGTGACCTTTCTAGTTTAAATGATACTTTACCCACAATAAACAAGTTTAATAAAACATTTTGATTGTATTTTCATCACATCCATATGCTTACATTTCCCTTTCCATTAGCTTTTTTCCTAAATTGTAACGTAGTGTGTTTTTCATAGCTATTTTGTTTTCCTAATTTTTATCACAAATAGCAAAATATTTTTTTTAAGCTTGAAGTTCCGTTTTTTACTAGATTGGCTTTATAAACCACATAGCAAACTTGCATTTTTCATTATTTCACGTAACTCCATCCTTTTTATCTGTGTAAAACGTCAAAGCATATCCATCTTTTTTTGTTCGTTTGTTCAACCAACAAAGATATCATCATCCTAAACAACATACTTCCATTAAACTTAAATGTTACAACTTATTACAAAACAAATTATAAACTTTATCTACATTCTACAATAGCATGAATTATGTACCGTAGCCCAATAAATATATACAAAATAACATCATCATCTTGATGTATAGTAGCCCAAAAATTATATATAAACAACACCAAAAATCCGTACATATCCGAGAAAATATGACATAAATGCCTAAATGGATTCACAATGGAAAGTAGTCAAGTAGCCCAAAAATCAATAATGTCCATAGCCCAAAGGGAATATACAAATAACGCCGAAAACTAATGTATTTGAACAATTGGTATACAACAAGTATCTAATACTACGTATATTATTTTGCATAACAAGTTTATTATACACTTAGCAGAACTTTGTATACTAAAGTAATAGAACATATCATCCATAGGGAACCATTTTTCCATGGATTTTCGGTTTTCTTCTTAATCATTAAGAATGGGTGAAGGCTTAATTGTTTGTTGAAGACACTTGATTTTTGAGTGATATTTTGATGCAGATTAATTGTGATTTTTCTTTGTGTGTGTGGGGGTGATTAGCCTTGGATCAATTGTCGACATCAAAAAGAATAAAGGAATGGAGGTTTTTTTTTCAGGATCAGTAGAAGGATGGCCGGGATTAACTGATTTTTTTGGAGTCCCACCGGGTTACCCGGTTCGGTTCGGTTAAAAACCAAAAATGAGTTTAATCCTCATATTTGTAGCTAAGGGTACTACTGAAGATGCACAATGTATAAATATCTTAATGCGTAAAGTACAACTTTAATCCCCAAACTTTGTATAATCCGTTACTTGCAACCATTGTATTTTGTAAAATGATATTTATCATCCGTTTACTTTTTAAAATATCATTTTTATCTTTCAAACTTAATCTTTTTAAAATTTTACTTTTATCCATTTGTTTTTCATTTATAATAAGTAACAAAAACACATAAAATAATCGCGTATTAAATTACTAGTTAAACCCATATAGTGGTCCCGGTTTGGTTCCAATGGGTTTGATTTTTCAAGCTCACTCCTAATTATCACGTTGCTAATCGGGTGTACATATAGAATCGCCATTAAAAAGTATAAAAATTCAAAATAATTTACTATAATAAATGAATATCAATTTTGCCACATGTCAATCTCTTATAAGTTTTGACATTTGTTATTTTGTGATATTTTTAAAATAAAATAAAATCCACATGTCAATTTCTAGATTTTTCAATTTTTAAAATTATAATATTTACATGTATATATGTAAAGTATTAAATATAATAAATATGATAATAAATTGCAATTAATATGTTTTTTATTCTTTATTTCAAAATTTTATTTTAAAAAATATTTATTATTTACATTTTGATTTTTTTAATCAATCCGTGTATTACACGGTTTTACACCTAATAATAATAATAATTTGTTACGTGCATTTTTGGGTTGGAACTCGATTTGATTCGATGCTAAAAACCAGCCATCATTATGACTAGTATAAAGTGTCTACGTCAACGTGGATGTATATCAGGTCATGACCCCACGAGCTCAGATTCCTTTTGACTGTCTGTTATCTTCCTCCTCTCATGTTAATTTGTCATCTCTCTAACCTTCACCGCTCCTAAATCTCATCGCCGGCTGGATTCCATGGCTTCCGTCATTGAAGCTGGTTGGACGGTATATTCACTCCTCTTAACCTTCAACTAATTCTCTGCCTTTTGATTTATGTTTACTTGTTTTTTTGCCCTAATTTGATCTCATTGACGGATGATTCTTATTACTTTTTCCCGATGCATTACTTCATACGACATTCTATTGCTAGGATACACGAATCTCTTAATTCAATGGAGCATCGAGTTTTAGGTTTACGAGTTAGAACCTGTGATATTGTTTAACTGATAAAACGATGCATTGGTTTCGATTGGTACATTGTAGAGAAAGAAATTTTGGATTATCGATTTCAATTTCATGTTAATGAACTGTTCTTCGCAAATGCATTGTGAATTTACTATTCCTATGGCGTACGTACTCCAGATTCTGTACACGATGCGTTGTTATGTGTACTGATTCAAATCGGTGTATGGAAGATTATACCGTGACGTGAACTTTAACATAGAACACACAGGTCAATGAACGGATGCAATCATGCAAGGCAGATGACCTGAAATTGATCTACATTATAGAGAAACGGGTTTAAAGTAGTAGCTGATTAAAATTATGATCAAACTGAAGGGATATAGTCCCACCATTTGCAAATTTTGGTGTACAAGTGGTTTATGATAATCACATAGTCTGGACATGAGAATTTTAGCAGATCATCATGGAAGATAGTTCTATTTGTTGACCTATCCCTTTTTTTTTTTTTTTGCAGTACTTGATTACTCATTTCAGTGACTTTCAGCTGGCTTGTGTTGGTAGCTTTATTCTTCATGAACTTGTCTTCTTCTTGTCGGGACTTCCTTTCATATACATAGAAAGAGCAGGATGGCTCAGAAAGTACAAAATTCAGGTTAATTTCACTATGGATTACTCTAATAAGTTGTTACCTCTATTGCTAATCTCTGTTTGTTATACTTATAACTTATAAGTGAAAGTTTCTGCTATTTATTTGTACATGTTACCTACATGATTCAATGTGACTTGACATTTTTGTTTGAAGGCCAAGAATAACAGCAGTGAAGCTCAAGAGAAATGTATTACTCGGCTACTGTTTTATCATTTTTGTGTGAACCTTCCTGTGATGCTTGCTTCCTATCCTGTATTCAGATTCATGGGAATGAGAAGTAGTCTTCCTCTGCCGTCCTGGTATTTACAGGTTCTTTATATTATATATACCACTTTATTTGTAGATCAATAGTGGTATGGTATGCAGTATGCACCCCAGATCAACTACATCCCCTATGTTTCAAAAATAATCCAATTTTACCCTTCCTTTTTGAATTTTTCATCTACTGTGCAGGAAAGTTATGTCGACTCAGATTCTATTCTACTTCATTGTGGAAGATTTCATATTTTACTGGGGACATAGAATTTTACACACGAAATGGCTCTACAAGCACATCCACAGTGTCCATCATGAGTACGTGACGTGAGATTCTGTTTTTTTACATTTTTTATGGTGGAAATGAGGAGTGGGCATTCACGTCATTTTCACAAATGAGAGATCAAAACGAGTCCTTGCAGTACATTCTGTTTTGTTGTGTTGTTATTAATTAATTAATAGATTTGTGTAATTTGACAGGTATGCAACACCTTTTGGATTGACATCTGAATATGCACATCCAGCTGAAATATTATTCCTTGGATTTGCTACAATTTTCGGTCCTGCCATCACAGGGCCTCATTTGATAACTCTTTGGTTATGGATGGTAGTGAGAGTTCTTGAGACAGTTGAAGCACATTGTGGTTACCATTTCCCATGGAGCCCTTCAAACTTTCTCCCTTTATATGGAGGGTTAGCACTTCCCACTCAACTTAAAATTCACCATTTTGCTTTCTCAAGTTATCTAATTTTTTTTTTTCTCAGTTCTGATTTTCATGATTATCATCACCGACTGATTTACACCAAGTCAGGCAACTACTCGTCTACTTTTGTTTACATGGACTGGTAAAGATATTATTAAAATTATTTTAACTTTAAAAGTATTTATGTATGTTTAAATTATTTTGTAATTTTATTTCTCAAAAAAAAAAAAAAAATTGTCAGGATATTTGGTACAGACCATGGGTACAGAAAACTCAAGGCTTTGAAAACTGAAGAAGAGGTAGCTGAGTTTAAAGAGAATTAAATTAAAATAAAGGTAATCCCTTTTATATTGTCTGTGATTTCTTCGTTACTGATGTAGAATCAGTTTAAACTTTTTCTATGATGAGTGTACTAGTTTCTTTAATTTCGTATGTAATGTTCTTAATATGGCTATGAGGTTTTTTGTTAATTGCTTAGACTATTAGACGTGACACATTGGTTCATTTGATTTGATTAGATTCTGGATGATTGGGTCAAATAAATAAAACGCTAATGAACATAAGGTCATTAATATAATTTTAAAAACTGTCTCAAATCCAAGTTGATAATATCCCTAATCAAGTCAGATAACTAAATCAAAATAAAAATGAAGGTTAATTTTGGTTGAACTTTAAACAAAATATAAAATCCCCCCCCCCCCCCCCCCCCCAAAAAAAAAAAAAAAATTAAAAAAAATCACCAAGTCATTTCATATTTCATGCAAGGCCTAAGCTTGATCGTTGTAGAATTCTCTTTCTCCACTTGTATTATGTCACAGCATTCTCTTCTGCTTCCCTCCTGTAAACAAACATAAAAAAAAAAAATAATCAACAAGAAAATTAAAAAAACATATATACCACATTTCTTTTTGTAATAAAATCTAAATATCAAACTCACAGTAACAAGTCTCTTCACTGGTGAGATCACGAGAATCTTATCCACATAATCCGCTGAGTGATTTCCATTAACCAAGCAAGGCAGCAACCGCCGTGGCAACCTCCGAACATAGGTTGTCACCACCTCCCTCCGCCATCCTCCACCGCCGGATTCTTCCACGGAATAAAAGTAAAAAACATGAGGGATTTCACAAGGGTCCTGGCTAAGACCTCTAGTATTCACCATGAAAGCAGGCCAACCTCCTTTCTCCCACTCCTCAAACGTTTGAAGGGGTAACTGCAAAAAACACGACGGGAGAGTTTTTTCATAAATATGCACCGAGTATCCCCACGACAAAGAAAAGGTCCAGTTTTTCGGGTGGTGGTAGCAAATGCTTTGTTGGAGTAGCCTTGACTGGTCGGTTTTTGCTGATGTCATCAAATGGTTTAACGATTGTTGGCGGTCTGTGGCGGGGAAGAGCGGCTCTACGGCGTCAAGGTGGTGGAGGGACACCAAAGGAGTTTGTGGGTGTGCTGAAAGAAGACCTGAAATGTCCCCACGTAGATCAATCTGCAAATACAAAAATCCTTTATTTGTTCCTTTAATTTTCTCAAACATGCTGTCATGTTTGCAAATATTTTTTAACATCAATGTGTGAAGATTTTATTAAATTTTATAAGGAAGTTTACCTGATGAAAACCCTTTTCTTGAGTAAGTGAAACCCCGAAATCAGCTATACAAGATCGCAAAATATGGTCACTAGTATGAAGATATTGATATTTGTTTAAACAAACATCTAAGTTCTTAGCCAAAGCCTCAGCGAGAGGGTAACTCAAAGCAAATCCGGCCCCACCAAAACCCATATCAAACGAAAACCAAGTATTAGATAAGATACTTTCCGAATTCGTGCCTATATAATAGTAACCCTCGTGATCATATTTCTTTAACACGTTCAACAAATTCTCCAAAAAGAAAATGGTGTCGTCATCTGCCATCACATACCATCTTACATTTTTGTTCTCTGCCTTAAATGTCCCCTGGATCACTCGTGCCATTCTGATAGTGTATGGCGTGCCCTTGTGATCACCGGAGACACGTACAGGCGGAGAGGTGGGAGGCCAGGGGAGGTGTTCGATAGGGGTTTCATCTAGGAAGAGGAAGCCACGGGTTACATTTGGGCGCCACCAGGATTCGATATAGTGTTTCTTCGTGTGCCAAGTTTTTACGGTACCCGTAATACCGAATACAACATGGGAGATGTTAGTAGGGGTAGTTTGGGTATTCTTGAAATAATTGAGATTGAAATTGGGTATCAAGATTTGGGTCGTTTGGGAACAAGGATTGATGGAGAAAATCAAGATCAAGATTATGGAGAGGAATAGTGAGATTATGACCATGGATTTGCATACTCTTCTTGTTCTTGATAACTTATGGATTTGTGTCAACATTTCAAATTATTTCAAAGTGGATTGGATCTTGAAGTAAATTGTGTGTATAAGGCTGTTGAGAATTTTTTATTAACACTTTAAGGTGTTGATTTTTCATGAAAAATGTGCAATGCTTTTTTCTTTTAACATGTTTTTATGGCAACATTTTCCATGCCCATGGTTATTTATTTATGTGTTCATGTCATGAAAAGCTAGTAAAGACGATTGTTTTGGAAGGATTGAATCAAATACTAAAGTGGTCCATGACAATTGACAGAAATAAAATTCTGGTTATTAATAATGCCTTTAATCGAAGTAGATAACTAAACATATATAAACATGAAGATGAATTTTGGTTGAATTTTAACAAAATATAAAAGTCAATAAATTCAACCAATCAGTTCATATTTCATGCAAGGTCTAAGCTTGATCGTTGTAGAATTCCCTTTTTCCACTTGTATTATGTCACAACATTCTCTTCTGCTTCCTTCCTGTAATTAAACAAACATAAAATCAATTAATGAAAAAGAAAATGAAAAAACTTTTTTTAACCAATTATTACTTTTGTAATAAATCCAAAATACCAAACTCAGTAACTCACTGTAACATGTCTCTTCACTGGCGAGATCACGTGAATCATATCCAAATAATCCGCAGAGTGATTCCCATTCGCCAAGCAAGGCGACAACCGCCGAGGCAGTCTCCTAACATAGGTTTTCACCACCTCCCTCCGCCATCCTCCACCAGATTCCTCCACGGAATGAAAGTAAAAAACATGAGGGATTTCACACGGGTCACTGCTAAGACCTCTAGTGTTCATCATGAAAGCAGGCTTAGCTCCTTTTTGCCACTCCCCAAATGTCTGAAGTGGTACCTGTAAAAAACTTGATGGGAGGGTTTTCTCGTAAATATGCACAGAGTAGCCCCACGACAAAGAGAAGCTCCAATTTTTTGGGTGGTGGTAACCAATGCTTTGTTGGAGTATCCTTGACTGGTCGATTTTTGCTGATGTCATCAAATGGTTTAGGGATTGTTGGCGGTTCATGGCGGGGAAGAGCGGCTCTACGGCATCAAGGTGGTGGAGGGACACCAATGGAGTTTGTGGGTGTGCCGAAAGAAGGCCTGATATGTCCCCATGCATATCGATCTGCACAAAAAAACAATTTAATAAAATTAGATAAATGAGTTTTCCATTAACCCTTTAACTTTTTACAGATTTGGCTTCTTTTTTTAATTTACTTCCATTTCTCCAAGTAAAACTGTCTTTTTCTCAAATATTTTTTGTAAGAGGAGGAAATAATAAATAATCAAGGTTTTAGGCTATCTTTGGCAAACTCACATTATAGTTGAAACTAGTTGATATAAATGTTGGTTGGTAAAAGCTAACAGAGAACATAAAATGACATGTAGAAAAATAATTTTTTTATAATTAATAAATATATATATTTAAAGGATTTAAAAAAGTCTCGAGAAACTGTTGAAACATTAGTAGTTTTTTCAAAAACTAATTTATAAGATGCTTTTTGGTTTGTCAAATATTATAATTAAAAAAATCCTGAAAATTAAATTAGTTTATAAGACAATGTGACGTGCTAAATATCACTTTAGTTTGTGTCTTCTTTTTTTCTTTGTAAATAATAGTGGGTCCAAACTTGATACACGGAATTCATTTATGAAGAAATTTACCTGATGAAAACCTTTTTCTTGAGTAAGTGAAACCCCAAAATCAGACACACAAGATTGCAAAATATGATCACTCCCATGAAGTTTTCCGTACTTATTTAAACAAACATCTAAGTTCTTAGCCAACGCCTCAGCTAGAGGGTAACTTAAAGCAAATCCCGCACCACCAAAACCCATATTGAACGAAAATAAACTATTAGATATGATACTTTCTGAATTCACACCGATATAATAGTAACCCTCATAATCATATTTCTTTAACATATTCACCAAGTTCTCCAAAAAGAAAATGGTATCATCATCTGCCATCACATACCACCTGACACTACTGTTCTTTGCATTAAATGTTTCACGGATCAATCGTGCCATTCTTATAGTGTATGGGATGCCTTTGTGATTACTAGATACACGTACAGGCGGAGAAGTGGGAGGCCAGGGGAGGTGTTGGATAGGGGCTTCATCTAGGAAGAGGAAGCCACAGGTTACATTTGGGTGCCACCATGATTCGACATAGTGCTTCCTTGTCTGCCACATTTTTATTGTGCCCCCGATACCAAATACAATATCGGAGATGTTGGTAGGGGTAGTTTGGGAATTTTTATAATAATTTAGGTTGAAATTGGGTACCAAGATTTGGGTTGTGTGGTAACAAGGATTAATGGAGAAGATCAAGATGAAGATTATGGAGAGGGATAATGAAATTATGACAATGGATTTGCATACTCTTCTTGTTCTTGATTTCTTATGGATTTGTGTCGACATTTTAAATGAAAAATAATGAACAAGTGAATTGGATCTTGGTGTAATTTGTGTTTATAAGTTTCTTGAAATGCTTTTTATTAACACTTTAAGGTGTTGATTAATCATGTGAATGTGCAAACGCTTCTTTCTTTTTAACATATTTATATGGAAACATTTTCCATGCCATGGTTAATTATTTGTGTTCATGACTTCATGTCATGAAAAGCCATAAATCGGCATAAATTTTGGGTATCTGTCATTGTAGCTAATGTCTTAACGTGTGTGCTTTCTTGGGTTTTATACTTTTTTGTATTCTAACTCCATACAGCAAGTTCACTTTTTAGTCGTGATCTTTAATTTAAAAAACAATACCAAGTGAGCGGTTATGATCATCTTGTGTGTTTGTTTGTTTTCTTAATGTTACCTTAATATCAGATGTAAATGAATATGGTTACATTGTTTACTCACAATTCAAGGTTTTTTTTTTTTTTTTTTTTTTTTTTTTTTTTTTTTTTAATTAAAGTAAATCTCTTGTAATTAATTCCATTACGTTTTAAAATAATTCTTTAAAATAATATTATGGCAAAAAGGTACAAGATTAATCAATCAAATCATGATGCTTTAGCAGCAGATGAAATCATGAAAATGTGGTATGCAGACATACAAGTCATGCTTAAAGGAGGCACCGTAGAATGGTTGGTGTGAACATTTGATACCAAGTCACGTTATCCACAAGGTTATGTAATTATTCTTCTGTTTAAAAATAAATATAAGATTTTTACTTGGAAATTGGGAAAAGTTTCTTAAATTTTGGTTTTTATTTTTGTCCTTTTCTGTACATATTGTAAGTTTGTACTCAATTTGCATTTTGGCCGCTCATCTTTTAAATTACTCAAAAGATCAACAAACAAATTTTTAGGTTCTTTTTACACAATTATGATGAATTTCAACCGGGTAAAATTAGACGACATCCTATATGGCGTCTTAAAAAAAAAGAAGTGACATATTAAACAAAGTATCAATACTGTTAACAATTAACCTTGAGAGCTGAATGACTAATATATTGGTATTTTCCGTCTTAAAACTGAATAAATATATATTGGTACTCTGAAAAAAAAATATACGAGATGAACAAAAACAAAACAAAAGGATACAAGTGAATAAGTTGATGCTCGAGCTAGTTAATTAAACCAGCATTCGACCATCGAAGATTCAACTACAATTCACATATACATTTAACATAAAGAAATGGTCTCAGTCATCAACATAAATGGTCTCCTGCTGAAACACGCCCCCAAAGATCTTCCTTTTTTCAGCTTTCGGCTCTTTAGGCTGCACCCGTGGCTCCTTTCTAGCCGCAGCTTTCTTAACCACGGCTTGTTTTGGAGCCAAAGCCCGAGCCTTGGCTTGTCCTCTAACTGTTGCAATCTGCACTTTTGGTAGCTGAATGTTGTTCTTCTTAACCGCTGATGCGAACCCTGAGCTCAGTTTATCCCATGACATGGCTAACCCTGGTGCACCATTTTGATCCTCCGAGGTTTCTTCTTCTTTTTCTTCTTTTTCAGGTTCCTGGGTCACGGATTTGAATCGATCCATGAGTTCTGTGAATGATTTTCGGGCTGCTGTTGTCGCCTTCTCTTGAACATCTTCTGCTAAACTCGGTGTTGCAGTTGCAGCCTCCTCTTTTGCTTCCAATTTTTTCACCTCTTTTTCTTCAACTTCCTCCGCTTTTGCTTTTGCTTCTGCATAAGCTTTTCGTCTACCATCCTCCGGAATTGCACTAAAAGTAAAAGGGCCAAATATGTAAATACACAACTCGTACTTTAAATTATATAATACTTGACTTATTATATTCACAGCATTACCTGAAAAGTTCACTCACTGACTTCGCAGCTGCATTGGGACTTGTAGCCACTTCCACAACCTAACACCAAAAATAACTCAGTCTTTTCACATAAAGACTTAATAACTAAGTTTGAATAACTTTTTTCACCTTATTTTCTGCTACTTCTGTGTTGGAAAAGACATCTGCTATCAACGATGCAATCCGTGACTTCGATACCTACAGTTTCCAGGAAAAAAATCCAGTCAGATATGAACAAATCCGACCTGAATCGAATGTGATTTCAACTCTCCCAAATTGTTTTCTAACTAATCTTTCCAAACATCTAAGACTACTCAAATCAAAGAAACAATGGCATACATTACATTACATTACTTTGTAGTCGTTTTCTGCAGTGATCCCTTCGGCATTCACAACAACATTGTATGAACTCTCCAAACTATAATCATCGGTTAGTTTGGTCTTGATCAGGGTGTACTTCACATCGGTTGCAATCAAACCATCTAGAAACTCTTTCAATGTCAACGGCTGTGATTTTGTGAAAAGATTGTTGAAAAAGGATGAGATCCCGTCTAATACGTTGTTTGTTGAGGTGGATTCAGGGGCAGTGTCGTAAATTATGGCCACATGGCTGACACCGGCTAATTGTGCAGCTTGAATGAATTCAAGAGCTTCTGATGTGGTGACCTCTGTTGTTGGACCGTTTTCAAATGGACCGATTGTGACTACAGCTTTGCTGGCGTTCCCAATTGCCTTTGCTATGGCTTCAGGGTCTTGGAAGGTGGATTCGACTGCATTCAGACGTTTGGATTCTTCTAAGGAGATGACCTGAGTTTGTAAATATCCCAAGAAGAAAGTTATATACTAAGCCAATAACTTCGTATCTCATGACCATCTTATTATCTGGTTTTGGTTTTCAAGGTGGTTATTGCAATTAGAAGAGATTAGAACAGATAATTGGTTGCTTAGAGAAGTAATTTTACATTTACCCAATCGATTTCTTCAAATCTAACTAGTTTACATTGAAAACTAACTATTTCTGCTTCAAAATGGGATGAAGATGAAGCTAACCTTGTAATTTACGGCCAAACGAGCCAAATCCTGGGCAGCGCTGAGCTCCGGCACGCCAGCCCTAACACTAAAACCTTCCCGGAGCAGAGTCTGAGCAATGCTAATTCCGGCCTGTCCAGTAGCTCCAGCAACAAACACCGTATTCGGATCCTTACGTCTACCAAACAAAGAACCCGAGGATGACGGATTACTCACAACTGGAATCAACGATTTCATATCGGAAACCTTCCCGAAGTCGAAATTGAACCGAAATCGATTCTCGGTTTCACCTTCTCCGGCAGAAGATACATCGGATTTCTTCGCACATACGATTAATCTCCTAGGGTTTTTGAGTGAAGCGAGACTGGTGTGAGGTGTAGTGGCAAGGAGAAATGAGTTAGAGCTAAGAGCCGGAGCCATGATTGAAAGCAAATGTCGGTTGACTCTCTACCTCTGACTCTTTTGAGTGGGATTTGGGGGTGTGATTGAATCCATTCAGTGTGTGAAAACCGCCATTAGAGGCAGAGCTTTGACACTGCGTGTATGTGTGTGGACATATTGGGTGGGTGGATGATCTTGTTTGAATGTTATCTGGATGATGAGGTATAAATGAGGTATCCAATCGTATTGTGCCACGTCTCAGATATTATCGGTTTATCCATTTTAGGTGACCAGTCGTTATGACTAGAAATACTCCCGCGAAAAAACGCCACTAACGCATGATCATTGTTCGAGATGACTCTACTTGTGGAACAAATGATTTTGAGGGTTTAAACGTTTTAGTTGGTTTTCTAATTTTATTAATAATGAATTAATATGACTTAACTAGAAAACGCAACATGGACCATCAAAGTTCCAAACTACAACCAATTTTGATTTATGAAATTTGATCCAACTAGGTCTGGGGGAGGGGTTGAGTTCGGAATAGAGAGCACCATGTGAAGGAAATTCTCGTGAATGGCAAAGATCATATGGTATTTCGATCGCAACGAAAATCTAGGGTTAGATGTGATCTAGGGTTGGGACCAAGATTACATTATGACGTCCGAGTTAGAGGGTGCAAACTCAAGAGAGTAATAAGAGTGATTTAAGAGTGAGAATGAGAGAACAAGATTGCTTGCTAATACCTCTAATGGGTGGTATTTATAATGTTGTTGTGGAAGACAATGTCTTTCCATTCACACAAGATACAATATGTTTTTGAAGGTTTTGCTTGATATGCCTTTCTCTTCATAATGGTTGGAGCACGATTTGGTAATGGTAAAAGTTGGCATTACGATAAAGATTGCGAGTCTGGAGTTGAGTTCTTGCAGCCGGTCCTAGGTCAATAATTTGAATTGTGTTACAACTCGATTGGTCGGTGAGATACACTATTAGGTCCCCCTAATATGGGGTTTGTAGAAGAGCATGCTCGGCTACAAGTTTCGAACTTATTAGATCCGGTTGTGGATACTAGCGTGTATGTCATGATGGTAGTTTGTAACATCCTAAAATTTAAATGTACACTTGTACAAATAAATGTATGAGAATGGATTAATAAGCACATAATGAAATAAAGGGAATACAAGTGGATGTTAAAACTCAAAATGGTCAAACGGACCATGTTTTATATTAAGTGGATGTGCTTCAATGAGTTATACACTGAGCATTTAAGACGTACCATGTTTCATATAATGAGGGTGTGCTTCAATGGGTTATACACTAATCACTAAAGGAAGTTCAAGTGGAGGTTAATGTTGGATTAGTGTCTAAGCCCGTAACTATATTTGGTATGTACTTGACCTGGTTGTGCATGGTCCTTTTGGGTTGCCTTCACCAAAGCAATTTGACAAGGTAATTTGATGAGAAAGAGAAAGAGAGAGAGAGAGAGAGAGAGAGAGGATAATATGATTTATTAATATATTATAAGAATAATATATTAAAGGAGAAATCATATTTATTTAGTTAGTATTAGTCATAAATTAATTAGGAATTAATTTGGTGACTAAAAGAGATTAATTAAATAAAGGGGCATAAACTGTCAAATGTATGATAGTTGAGTTTTGGGCTGGGAAACCTAATGGACTAAGGGGGAACGAAATTATGATGAAGGATCATCATATTTTCGTCCAAGGCCCTGTTCCAGAAGGTTCCTTGGGCTGCTTGGTGACTAAGTTGTCCATTAGGGTTTAGACTGAAACCCTAGCAGCCTACATTATCAATAAGACCCCTAGCCTTCAATTTTCATCCACTTGCTTCCCAAGAGAAACCGTAGGCTGAAATTAAGCATCGTCCCTCCTCTCTTATAGTTGCCTTGTTGCTTGTGGTGTTTGTAAGCCATTAAAGGAGATACAATTGTGAATCTAAGTTGTAAGAAAGAAGATTCAAGCTTCCATTGAAGAGGTAAACATCTAGATCTGATTCTATATGTTAAATTATGAAATATGTATGCTGGTTTAGGGTTTGTAAGTCTTGGACTCATTACATGTACAATAGAGAAACATAGATCCAAGCATTAGGGTTTGTATGAGCACATAGGATTGTTCTTATGCATAAACCCATCAGTGGTATCAGAGCCATGATTGGTTTCTGTTGTATGGATGCTTTGTATGATTAACATGCTGAAAATAGTTTTTATGGCTTCTGTTCGACATGACTCGGTGAGTCACTTCATGAACTCGGTGAGTCAGCCCAACTCGGCGAGTCCATGAGTGACTCGGTGAGTCGGATCGTCAAACAGAGGCATTCTCGGGATTTCTTGCTATTTTTGCTAAGGGATAGTTGCCTAATCTGCTTTTACTGATAAAATTCAAAATTTAATGTCATTGTAACACTATCCTTGCCAAAAACAAAAGATAATTACCAATTCATTAAATAATAAATTCCTTATGTGATTAAAATTGATTATTTGAATTAATTGGGTAACTTATCTTGCAAGAATACGGATTAGGTCAAATATAGATAATCATTGAATTAATTGTGTGATTTATATTATTTGTTATTTGATCCCTTATGTTTTGAAAAAGTTCAAAACTTGCCATCAAGTTTTGAAATTTAAATTTTGATTAAGAGTTTAATTTTGAAAAATTTAAATTTCAACCCTTAGATTTTTACAAGTTTAAAAATCAACCTTATACTTTATTATTACAAGATTAATATATATATATATATATATATATATATATATATATATATATATATATATATATGTATAAGAATAAGCTAGTCTTATCGCTAGTAGGCCTCATTCACGAAGCCAATCTATAAGGTGGGTATAAGGTTGTTGCCTATAAAATGGCGCTTAATGGGTGTACACTCACACCCACCGCTTGCTTGACTGGTGGAGGGTCGTTAGCCGAACGGATAGGATAGGGCACTTAATTCCTCATTACAAGTATAATGAATTTACAAAGTAACTATAATGTTTTACAAATTCCCAATCTTAGTTACTTTAGGATAAAATGTGAAAAGATGCTATTCCATGAAATTACACTTTGCACCCTTGTCAAACGTTAGTGGAGCGTGCGTGGTTAACCGGTATGCTAATTTGGGATTGACATTGGTGGCGAAGGGTGGCTCGATGTTTATCATAGATCAATGGAGCGTGCGTGGCTAACCGGAACTTTGATTGGGTGATAGAGAAATTGAGTGCACCATGTTGGTTCGCATGGTTATTCACAACTTGTCTGCGATCCTTGGTATCCCAGTCACAAATTTGAAGTGCATATCGAGATTTAAACATGCCATTGAAAATTTCAATGAATCTCAAGGATCTAGGAGTTTTCAAATATATTTAAAACTTAATCTTCTTTTCGTTTTTCATGGTGAAAATTAGTGAATCGTCATTCACTTACCTTCAAATTATTTACTTTTAGATTACGACATCCCCTTTCTAAGTTGTAAATAATGTTGTTGGATCCTATCCCTAATTTCTCATTTGGGTGTTTAATTGGGGATTCATTTCTAATCAAACTTTGTTCCTTTCTATTTCAGATGTCTAACTCAAATGCAAACAACAACGCTTTTGGGTCATTCTCGCTAATGAACCTATGCCAAAAGGTGACATTTGATGGGTCGAATTTCAATGAGTGGATGAGATACATTCGTATGATCACTCGCTACGAGGACAAAGAATATGTCCTCGATGAGAAACTTGAAAAAATCAACCCAGATGTTGCTACTCCTGAAGAGTTGGCTGCCTTTGAGGCCCACGAGCGTGATGCTACGAAAGTTCATTGCATCATGCTGGCCACCATGAAACTCGAACTCCAAAAGTCCTATGAGGACATGTATCCATATGAGATGCATCAAGATTTGTTGGACAGATACCACCAAAGCACGAGGCAAGAGCGCTATGAGATCATTACTAACATGATCACCGCTAAGATGGGGAGTGGAGAATCCCTAACCTCGCATTTGCAGAAAATGCAGAGGTATGTTGATCGTCTTCTCAAACTTAATGTTAAATTTGATGAGGATTTGGCTATCAACATCATCCTCCACTCCTTGCCTTCCTGCTACAACCAGTTCAGAATGACCTACCACATGAATAAGGAGGAGGTCTCCTTGAGTAAGCTTCAAGGACTGCTGAGAACTGCTGAGAGCAACCTCAAGGACAAATTTGTTGCATCATCCCGTGCTGTGGCTGCTCATGTGTTGGAAATTGGCCAAAGGAAGGGAAAGAAGAGGAAGGCTCCTTCAAAGAGCCACCAAAAGGGAAAGTCTCGTGATGGCTCATCCTCTAGTGGGACCAAAGCAGGTTCTGCTAAACCCTCCTCTGACCCTAAGGAAGCAAAGTGCTTCTATTGCCACGAGAAGGGCAACTAGAAACGTAGCTGCCCAAAATATATGCAGGACATTAGAGATGGGAAGATAAAGCCCACCTATGCAGGTATGTATTCTATTAAATCTAACAACTCATCACTTGCTACTTCATGGGTTCTTGATACAGGATGTGGTTTCCACATTTGTTTTGATTTGTAGGGCCTAAGAAGAAGTAAGGAGGTGGAACATGGGAAGATAAACTTGATTATGGGAAATAGAAGATTGTCGCCTATGACCAGAGTCGGAGTTTATTCTTTAGTGTTGAGTAATGAGTTAGGATTAGATTTAAATAATTGTTGCTATTCGCTAGATATGGCAAGGAACATCATTTCTTTTCATTGATTATATAAACAAGGTTTCAGATATTCATTTGATAATAGTAATGGTTCTATTAATGTTTATTTGAATGGTGTTTTTTATTTCAATGCATTGCCTTGGAATCGGATTTATGAATTTGTGTTAATTGTTGATAATTTGGGAAATGATGTGTTGAATATTGATTCGTCCAATAGTTTGGACAAAGCATGCTTGTGGCATTGTCGCCTTGGCCATGTAAACAAGAAACGCATAGCCCAACTCCAAAAGGATGGAGTCTTGGAGTCATTCGACCTTAAGGACGATGACGTGTGTGAATCTTGTTTACTTGGGAAGATGACAAAGTCACCCTTTACTAGCACTTGTGAAAGGGGTGAGGGTCTATTGGATCTCATACACACCGATGTGTGTGGGCCCTTTAGATCCACCACAAGGGATGCTTGTCGCTTCTACGTGACTTTTATGGATGATTATAGCAGATATGGATATATCTACTTGATCAAGCAAAAGTCAGAAACCTTTGAAAAGTTCAAAGAGTTTAAGAAAGAAGTAGAGAATCAGCTGGGCGGGAAAATCAAGATGCTTTGGTCAGACCGAGGAGGAGAGTACCTAAGTCTTGAGTTTCACGACTATCTAAAGGAATGCAGAATCGTTTCACAATTGACGCCTCCGAGAACGCCACAATTGAATGGTGTGGTTGAGAGACGTAATCGGACCTTGTTGGAAATGGTTCATTCTATGATGAGTCGGTCTTCGTTACCAATAGCTTTCTGGGGGTACACCTTAGAGACGACCGCCCATATCCTTAATTTAGTTCCCACCAAGAAGGTTGCCAAAACACATCACGAGATGTGGACAGGGAAAGCTCCCACGTTGGTTTATATCAAGGTTTGGGGTTGCGAGGCTTTTGTAAGATGAGAGACTCACGACAAGCTAGAACCTTGTAGTGAGAAGTGTTATTTCATCGTCTATCCACAGAGGTCTTTTGGCTATCTCTTCTACAGACCAAGTGACAATGTTGTCTTTGTTGCGAGGAGAGGGGTTTTCTGAGAAAGAGAACTTATAAGTTAAGAGGACAGTGGGAGGCAAATTGATCTTGAAGAGATTCAAGAGCAAAGCGATGAAGGAACTTCTAACACTGACACTCAAGCTGAGGAGGAAACTCCTGTTGAACCTGTTGACGAGTCCTTACCTCTTGGATGTTCCAGTAGGGCTAGTGTTCCACCCCAGTTGTATGGATTCCATATTACTACTGAAGGGGATACATTTATTAGTGATAGTACACTAGTAAATTTGGACGAACCTAGCAGCTACAAGGAAGCCATGGCAGGCCCGGAGTCTGCTAAGTGGAAAGAGGCAATGGACAACAAGATTCAGTCCATGTACGACAACCAAGTTTGGAATTTGGTTGATAATATGTCGTGTTCGTAAGACAGTCGGGTGCAAGTGGATCTTCAAGAAGAAGACAGACATGAATGGGAATGTGCACACTTATAAAGCGTGATTGTTTGCAAAGGGCTCTACTTAAACTCCTGGAGTTGACTATGATGAGACCTTCTCTCCAGTTGCCAAGATAAAGTCTATTAGAGCAATGCTCGCAATAGCTGCGTTTCATGATTATGAAATATGGCAGATGGACGTGAAAACTGCTTTTCTTAATGGAAAGTTGGCTGAGGATGTTTACATGAATCAGCCAAAGGGTTTTGTTAATGCAAAGCATCCAAATAGAGTGTGTAAGCTTGAGAAATCCATTTATGTATTGAAGCAAGCATCTCGCAGATGGAATCTTTGTTTTGTATGTCGATGACATACTACTCATAGGAAACGACATCCCAACCTTGCAGGAGGTCAAGTCCTGGCTTGGGAAGTGTTTCGCTATGAAGGACCTCTGAGAGGCTGTGTATATTCTGGGAATAAGGATAATAAGAAATAGAAGTAAGAGACTGATAGGACTCAGTCAAGATACATACTTAGATATGGTACTAAAGCGTTTTAGTATGGAAAATTCCAAGAAAGGGGAGTTGTCAATCCAAAGCAATACCAAGTTGAGTAAGACTCAATGCCCGAGTACAGAGGCAGAAATAGCTGATATGAGCTGATTACCTTATGCTTCCGCAGTTGGCTCTATCATGTACGCTATGACTTGTACTCGCCCTGATGTGGCTTTCACCTTGAGCATGGGCAGCAGATATCAGGGTAACCTTGGTAGAGCCCGTTGGACTGCAGTTAAGAACATTCTTAAGTACCTACGAAGGACCAAGGAATGGTTTCTAGTCCTCGGTGGGAGTGATGACTTAAGGTTACGAGGGTATAGTGATGCCAAAGCAACTTGACAAGGTATGTACTTGACCCGGTTGTGCATGGTCCTTTTAGGTTGCCTTCACCAAAGCAACTTGACAAGGTAATTTGATGAGAGAGAGAGGATAATATGATTTATTAATATACTATAAGAATAATATATTAAAGGATAAATCATGTTTATTTAGTTAGTATTAGTCATAAATTAATTAGGAATTAATTTGGTGACTAAAAGAGATTAATTAAATAAAGGGGCATAAACTGTCAAATGTATGATAGTTGAGTTTTGGGATGTGAAACCTAATGGACTAAGGGGGAGCGAAATTATGATGAAGGATCATCATATTTTCGTCCAAGGCCCTATTCCAAAAGGTTCCTTGGGCTGCTTGGTGACTAAGTTGTCCCTTAGGGTTTAGACTGAAACCTTAGCAGCCTACAGTATAAATAAGACCCCTAGCCTTCAATTTTCGGCCACTTGCTTCCCAAGAGAAACCCTAGGCCGAAATTAAGCATCCTCCCTCCTCTCTCATAGTTGCCTTCTTGATTGTGATGTTTGTAATCCATTAGAGGAGTTACAATTGTGACTCTAAGCTCCAAGAAAGAAGATTCAAGCTTCCATTGAAGAGGTAAACATATAGATCTGATTCTATATGTTAAATTATGAAATATGTATGCTATTTTAGGGTTTGTAAGTCTTGGATTCATTGCATGTACAATAGAGAAACATAGATCCAAGCATTAGGGTTTGTATGACCACATAGGATTGTTATTATGCATAAAACCCATCAGTTAAAACTTAAAATTTAGTCCATAGGTATTTATAATGTTTTAAAATGAGTTTGAACATTTTTGAAACATGTTAGATTAATGGGTGAAGCTTTAGTAGTGAAATTGAAACATGGTTCCTTTGACCATTTATGTAAAGTATATTGCCTAAGTCGGATAAGTTGGTGGAAGAAGTATTTGAAATATCAAATTTAGTTATAGTTTTTCAAAATTGAAATAAAGGTTACAAAGTGTGCACATGAAGCCAATGATTTGAATATAAAATGTTATAATACTTTAAGTAGCCGTATTGCAGACATGATGTTTTTGAGTGATCTGTTAAGATGTTTATAGAATTTTGGGGAAAATTACAAAAGAACCATAAAAAAGAAGTAAAACAAGATCATCATGTTATCCTAGTTGTGGTTTATGGTCCCAATGTCATCGGATGAAAAAGTAATGAGATAATAGCAAGATCAATTTTGACCATGTTGACTAACGGTGATAAGGTTCTGCGGTTCTATCCATTCTTTTTATTTTCTTAGGATAGTTCATCCCGAGTCCATTATAGTCTTGTCTAACTTGAGGACAAGTAAGGTTTAAGCTTGGGGTGATTTGATAGCTTCATTGTAACATCCCGTTTTGAATAGAGTAATTAAATAATAAATCAGGAACCCCGGGAAATAATTATTTTGATTATTTTATATTATTAGAGCTTAAAATTTAATAATAATTATTGGAATGTAGATTCAGGGGTTAAAGAATGATATTGGACTTAATTTGAAAGGATCTTGAATGACTGGGGTTAAAAGAGTAAATTCTGGACCTATGTTGAAAGGAATTGTTGAATGAGGGGCTGTGGTGTAAATTACGGACTAGATTTGAAAAGATTCTTGAAGCCAAGGTAGAAATGGTAACATTTGGATTTAAATTGAAAGAAAGAATGATGGAGGGCATGATCTTGTAATTATGGGAAAATGTCTATAAGGGGCGGGGTATTTAGCCGTTACCCATCCGGTAACCCTAACCCTAGTCATGACTTGTGCAGCTGCCACCCCACTCCCTCTCCACTATTTGTCTCCAACCTCCGCCATCTGAAGAATCGTCGGACGTCGGGGTCGCCGGAAGAAGCCGCCACAACCATTGTTGTTTCGGGAAGGATCGATCGAGTGTGCTGGTCGAGCCTCGTCGCTGCCACGGCCGCCATATGGTTGTTTCACCGAGTTGTTGCTGCCGCTGCTGTTTCCTGTGTTGCTACCACCGCCACCCACGGTGTTGGGTTTATTTTCCGGGCATGACACATGCACTGCTGCTGTACTCGGTGGTTCGAACCACCTTATCCTCTCCTCTCCGTTCTGTTTATTGATACGTCGCCACCACCACTGTTGGAGCCTTAAGACCACCGGGATAGTCGGGGACGTCTCTCTGCCGTCAAAGATGAAACGCCGCCGCTGCGGACGTTAGTGCGGCTACTGTCGTTATTTTTCCGCCACGGGTGGGTGCCACATCTGTTGTGGGTATGTAAGTCGGGTACTGTTGTGATTATTGTTTTTGGAGCATTTCTATTGGCCGGAAATTCGAGGAAAACCCCGCTGCCGCCATGCACCACCGTAGGTGGGTGTGTTTTAGTGGCTGTGTGTATGTATTAGTGTGTGTATATTATTAGTATGTGTGTGTGTTCTTGGATGGTATTGTAATTATACAAATGGAATAAAGGAAAGAAAGTCAAAGCCACCACCGGCCGCCGTGTCGAGTGGCGGTGTGCCTCGTTGATGTTGTGATTTGGTTTGGATGTTTGGACAAGGGACTAAAACCCTAATGGGCCCAAAGAAGCCTTAATGGGCTTAGTGAAACCTTATTGGGCCTAATGAAGCCCTAATTGACATTAAAGCCCAAACATGTGTCTAATGGGTCTAATGGACCCTAATTAACCTTAGGAAACCCTAATGGGCTTAAGGACCTAGCTATTGGGCCTATTCGGCTTAGATGGGCTGGAAACCCTAATTAGGGTTTAGAAAACCCTAATATTGGATTTATGAGCTTGGAATTTGGGACCCACTTTTGGGCCATTGGAATGGAATTGTGTGATTAAGCCCAATCACACCATATGACTTATTTAGAAGAATGATGGACTTAATGGATTAAGTCCTTAATGGGTTAAGTGAGAAACACTTAACCCTAATTATCATTTTATGAGAAAACCCTAATTTTCGATTGGGTTTATTTTTGGGCCTTTTATTGGGCCTTGATGACTGGGTTATTAATGGGCCATCCAAGATCAAGCAAATGGACTAGAATAATTAATGGGCTTTGTGGTAAGGCCCAAATGAAGAGTTGGGCCCAATTTGGAAAATTGGGCCATAGATGGGCCATAGTTTGGGCCTTTATGATTATGTGATATTGAGTCATGGGAATTGGATGGGAATAATTGGATGGGCCTTAAGGAAAAACCATGAAGAGGTCTGGGCCCAATTTGGAAAATTGGGCCATATGTTGGGCTTTAGCCCATTACTTGACTATTGAGCCTTTAGTGTGTGAGTTGGACTTTGGGCTTGGAATCCAATTATTAATTGGGTGTTGTTTGATGTTAACAGTTCGGGAATCTGTCAACCAGCAGTTGGAGTTTTATCGGTGGGACTTCAGCAGTGCCAGGTGAGTTCTCCTCACTATATCAACAGGGTCTAAGGTACCAAGGCCGGCCCTTTATGGATTGTATTCAGATTATTGCATGTTATGCTTACTGATTTATATCTTGGTAGTTAGGATTGTGAGATGCTATGTTAGTGACCTGTTAGGTCGATATCCTGGTTACAAGATTGTTGTTATGATTTGTGATCTGTTAGATCAGTTTGACTGTTATATATATATATACATGCTAGTGTTATATGATATCTATGTGCACATGATTGTCCTGGATATAGGATGATGCTATGTTAGTGGCCGGTTAGGTCTGTATCCCGGTTATTGGGATGTTTCTATGATTGGTGATTTTTTAGATCGGTTTGACTGTTATATGAAATGAGCTAGCATATGGAATTTATGTGCACGTGTTTGTTTGATTGGGGGTTGGGTTGAGGCGGTCCTACTTTATGCTGTAGGCCAACATACCCGTCGAGCGGTCCAGATAGGTTGTAGGCCCTGCGTGGCGGTCCAGACGTGCCGAAGGCTCGAAGAGCAGTACAGATAGACTGAAGGCCTGTGAGGCGGTCCAGTCAGGCTGATGACTCCTTATGCATGCTGTTCTGTATTGGTTATATGATATGGTTATGAGGCTTATTGGTTATGTTTGTATGGCGTTGGTATTTTGGGGAAACTCACTAAGCTTCGGGCTTACAGTTGTTGATTTTGTTTCAGGCACTCCTAATGATTGCTGGAAGGCAAAGGCGTGATCGTGCACCTCCTCATATTTTCATGATTGATTCTGGGAATACTCTGATGTCTAAACTATTTTGAAAACAACCTGTAATAACTTAATGGTTTTAAACGTTGTAAAAAGTTTTAAATTTGGCATGATTTTTTTATGGGTGTTCCATTTATTTTATTTACTTCTTTTTATAGTTTATTTTAGCACATTTCATTCGCATTTTAGTTAATTTCCATGCGTATTTTCCTTTTTGTTATTTTATGACCATTTCGGGTACTTTCTAGTTTCTTGAGCATTATTGCAGATTTTTTGGAGACTAGCGGAGCGGGATTTTTGGGTGGCGATTGGACTCGAAGGGCAATGGGGATTTCGATCTTGGTGGCTATGGAGTTGATGCTTGGAGCGGGCTTGCTTATTAATTGAAAACTTGAGAGAAATAAATTATAAATTTGCAAGGTGCGAGAGAATATTAGAGTGTGCGGCGATTGATGATCGGGCAATTTCGGAATCTATGTATCATTTGGAGAAGGCATATTGGACTCAAATTGAGGAAATCTTGAAGAAAAATGGGCTAGAAGCTGATTAGATTCGAACTGTGCCAATGGAATAGCTGTGGGGGCCTAAGACTTGAAGAAACCCAAATTCTGTCACCCTTATGCGGCCCGCGTAAGGTTTCCATGCGGCCCACATGGATTCCTGAAAGGGCAAATTCAGGATTTTGTTGAGAGCTCTATATTGGGAAGGCTAGTGTGCCTCTTTAGCCTTATCTTGGACATCCGATTTTGACTCATTTTCTCTGGAGTTTTGGAGCACTTTGAAGGCCAAGAACCCTCAAGAACTTCATCATTTCTCCTCTTGTTTCTTGTTAAATGTTGGGTACAATCTTTATTAACTTTGTTTTCCTAAGATTAGCCATGCTTGGCTAGACTAATTGTGGCTGACTTTGGTGGAATCTTTTGACTAATTGTTGAATGTTGAAGACTCCATGAACTTGTGTTTGAATCTTTATGAAAATGTTTTATGTTTTATCATCTTATCATTACTTGTATGTTTTTATTCATGAGTTTAAATGTGTTTGTGGTGATTAGTTGGCTAATTTCTTGATTAAGTAAAGGTCTAAAGGATCTTCAAATTAACAAGCAACAAGTGATTTTTGTGTTACTTTTACTTCACACAATCATAAAAACATTTTCTCCAACATGGTAGTGGAAGCTTTTGACTCCTCTTGGATTTGGTGACTTTTTAATTCTTAATGCTAGTTGACTTTCACTAATTACATGCTTAATGGAATTAGTGACTTTGACTAAGGAAATTGTTATGATCTTCTCTAACCATTTCAACAACTAAGAAAAGTCTAGGTAATCTCAAGCTCCTTGGATTACTATAGCCAAATTAAGGATTTAAAACAAGTATTGCACTATTGGATTCTAATGATATGTTCATTAAAAAGTCAAAGTGAAGAAACCTCAAGTCAACCATCTTTATCTTATTGATTTTACATCAAAACTCTTGTTTTTGTTGAAATTATTTATTTAAATCTTAGTTTAATTCTAGTTTGTTTCAAGTATTTCAAAACACCAAACCCCCCATTTTTATTTTTATTGTTTTTTTTCTTTACAAGTATTTTTACAAGAGATTTTTCATAAAGTTATAAAATTGAACCAATCTCCGTGGATTTAACCCCTTTACCACTATACACTATTTTAGTGTGAAAGATTTAGGGTTATTAATTTTGTTGGCCTTGACAACCACTAAATTTTGGTGCCGTTGCCGGGGATTGGTTTATGTTTAATCAATTTGTTTCTCTATGCCCAGATTTCAACATACAGGTGACTTGATTTATAACCCGGAAATTGAAAAAGAAGCAAGACATTTGGCGAAGGAAAAGATAATAGAACGTGGTCAAACTTCTAATCCTCACGGGGATCCGGAGGTTGAACCCGCTTCATCAAGTGACACGGAACCCGATTCTAGTCCTGACCCTCGCCAAGAAATTCTCGAAACACCACCTCTACAATGAAATCCACCTATTATTGAACCAATTGCAATGACGGACGGAGGAGAAGCTCCCGAAAGAACTTTGAGGCAAATGATGGAAACCAATGATACACAAACTTAAAACGGTATCAATTATCCCGTTTTGGAAGGAGGTTCGGAATTAAAGTCAAGTTTAGTCCATCATCTTCCAACTTTTCATGGATTAGAGAATGAAGACCCTCATAAGCACTTGAAGATGTTTCACATTATTTGCACTAGTATGAAGCCACAAGGGTCAACCGATGACCAAATCAAGCTAAGGGCATTCCCTTTTTCATTGGCTGATAGAGCAAAGGATTGGTTATTCTATCTTCCCCCGGGGTCAATCAACTCATGGACCGACATGGCAAGAGATTTTCTTGATAAGTTCTATCCTGCTTCAAGAGTCTCAAGTCTTAGAAATGAGATTTATGGAATCCGCCAAGGTCAAAATGAGAGGTTCAACAACTTGTGCTATAGTTGTCCACAATATCAAATTCCGGAACAACTCCTCATTCAACACTTCTATGAATGATTGTTACTAATGGAGAGAAGACTAGTTGATGCCTCAAGTGGTGGTGATGTCTTTAGTAAAACTCCATAACAAACAAGAAAACTTTTCAACACCATAGCCGCAAATTCCCAACATTTTGGCCCACGCCAAGATATGAAGAGAGAGACACAACACAAAGTCAATGAAGTGGGAACATCAAATCTCGAGTCTCAAATCAAAGATTTAACCTCCGTTGTCCAAAAGTTAGCTATGGGACAAACTCCACAAGTGATGGTTTGTGGAATATGTGCAACAATGGGACATCCTACGGATATGTGTCTCATTCTTCAAGAAGATGCGGAACATGTAAACGCCACGAGAGAGTTCCAAAATTACCACAACAAGCCATTCGGTTACTAAAATGCTTACAATTCAAGTTGGAAGCCAAATCCCAATATGAGCTACAACCCAAAACCATTGCCTCAAAATGCATCGGTAAGACCTTCCTACTCACCACAACAATCTCATTACCAACATTCGCAACCACACTATCAACATACACCGTACCATTCACATCATCATCAACAACCTCCTTAATCCCAACTGAGTAGCTCTGGAATGTCTCTTGAAGACATTGTCAAATCCTTAGCCACTAGTACCCAACAATTCCAAAAGGAAACAAGGACTAGTATCTCCAACCTTGAAGCACAAATGGGAGATATAGTTACATCCATAAGCAAGTTGGATTCCCGTGAAAAGTTGCCTTCTCAAACTGAAAATAACCCAAATGTTAATTTGGTGACCTTGAGAAGTGGAAAACAAACCGGAAAGAGTAGTTCAAAGAAGAAGCCAAGGGATGAAGAGGAAGAAATAGAAGTCATTCCCATTGAATAACCTATAGTCAAGAACGATGCACAAGTCGGAGTTCCAAAGAAGACTATTCCCCTCGTAACACCAATAGCCACTCAACCGCCATTCCCCTCCCGAATTGCGACTTCGAAAAAGAACATGGAGGAGAAAAAAATTTTGGACACCTTTCGAAAGGTTGAAGTAAACATCACTCTACTTGATGCAATCAAGCAAATCCCTAGATATGCAAAGTTTTTGAAAGAACTTTGTACCAACAAGAGGAAATCGAAGGGGAATGAGAAAATCTCAATGAATGAAAATGCATCCGCGGTTTTACAAAGGAAACTTACACCCAAGTGCAAAGATCCAGGAATGTTCACGGTTCCTTGTAAGATTGGAGATGTCACTTTTAGTAGTGCTACGCTTGATCTTGGTGTCTCTATCAATTTCATGCCCTATTCGGTGTATGAATCATTGAATGTCAGACCCTTAAGTGAAACCGGTGTCATAATCTCTCTTGCGGATAAATTGAGTGTCTTTCCTAGAGGTGTTCTAGAGGATGTTTTGGTACAAGTGAACTAATTGGTCTTTCCGGCGGATTTCTATGTGATTGATCTATATGAGCAAGTGTCCTCCAAATCGGCTCTAATCTTGCTTAGGAGACCATTTTTGAAGACGGCTAGGACGAAGATCGATGTGTATGCGGGAAGTTTGACAATGGAGTTTGATAGTGAAACAATAAGTTTTAATATTTATGATGCCATGAGATATCCTAGTGATGTTTCATCTTTGTACATTGTTGATGTTGTTGAGCCAATAACCCAAGAATTGTTCGAGTTGTCTAATAGTGATGTGTTGGAAATGATCTTAAGCAAGGGTTTTGATTGTGGGAAGCTTGCCGATAAATTAAAGCTTTATTCTTTGGACCCGGAGGTTGAGAGGTTGGTCAACAATTTAGAGGTGAAGAAATTTACGAGATTTGATGTCAAGAAAATTGAGTTGCCCCCAACCCACACGAAGTTGTCTCCATCCCTTGTTCAACCACCCGAATTGGAATTGAAGGTCCTACCTCAACACTTAAAGTATGCTTATTTAGGAAAGAATGAAACCCTCCCGATTATTATTTCAACTCATTTAACCGAATGTGAAGAAGAGCAACTCCTTAAGGTTTTGAAGGAGCACAAAGAAGCCATGGGTTTGACAATCGCGGATATTAAGGGATTAAGCCCCTCCACTTGTATGCACAAGATCTTGATGGAGGATGAATGCAAGACAAGTCGGGACGTACAAAGAGGATTGAACCCGCCTATGATGGAAGTTGTGAAGAAAGAGATTTTGAAGCTTCTTGATGTGGGGATGATCTATCCAATATCAGATAGCAAGTGGGTGATCCTGCTGCAAGTGGTACCAAAGAAGACGAGAATCATGGTGGTCGAGAACAACAAAGGTATGATGGTCCCCACCCGCGTGCAAAACCGGTGGAGAGTATGTATTGACTACCGCAGACTCGATGCAAGCATAAGAAAAAATCATTTTCCATTACCTTTCATCGACCAAATGTTAGAAAGGTTGGCCGGGAAATCTCATTATTGTTGTCTCGACGAGTACTCTGGTTTCCACCAAATCCTGGTGGCACCGGAAGACCAAGAAAAGACAACATTTACATGTCCATTCGACACTTTTGCATACCGGAGAATGCCATTTGGATTGTGTAACGCCCTGACCACTTTCCAATGTTGTATGGTTAGTATCTTTTCAGAATATGTCAAGAATATAATTGAGGTTTTTATGGATAATTTTACGGTATATGGCAACTCCTTCCAAGAATGTTTGACCAATCTCACCAAGATTTTAAAAAGACGCATTGAAACGAATTTGGTTTTAAATTTTGAGAAATGTCATTTTATGGTGAGTCAAGGTCTTATTTTGGGTCACATTGTGTCTAAGAAAGGAATAGAGGTAGATAAGGTCAAAATTGATGTTATTCAAAGCTTACCTTACCCGACTTGTGTTCGGGAAGTTCGTTCTTTTTTGGGCCATGCATGTTTCTACTGAAGATTCATTAAGGACTTTTCAAAGATAACAAGACCAATGTGCCAACTCTTGCAAAAAGAAGTTGATTTCGAGTTCAATGAGGCGTGCAAAGAAGCTTTCGACAAGCTCAAAGAGTTGCTTATATCCGCTCCCATCATACAAGCGCCAAATTGGGATCTCCCCTTCGAGATCATATGTGATGAAAGCAATTATGCTATTGGCGCCGTTTTGGGTCAAAAGAATGGAAGAGCCTCCCATGTGATCTACTATGCATCGAGGACACTAGACAATGCTCAAAGCAACTACTCTACCACGGAGAAGAAGCTATTGGCCATAGTGTTCGCTTTGGAGAAGTTTAGGCAATATCTACTTGGCACTAAAGTTATAGTGTATTCGGATCATGCGGCTCTCAAGTACTTGACAACAAAGAAATATGCAAATCTAAGACTCATCCGGTGGATCTTATTGTTACAAGAATTTGATTTGGAAATCCAGGACAAGAGTGGATGCGAGAACCTTGTTGCCGATCACCTAAGTCGGATCACTTGAAATGAAACTCCCCTCCCGTTGCGGGAAAAGTTTCCAAATGAGCATCTCTTTTCCCTTACTCAATCTACTCCTTGGTATGCCGATATCCTTAACTTTTTGGTCACAAAAAGGTATCCCAACGCATTCTCACATGCTCAAAAAGACAAATTAAAAAGTGATGCAAAGTATTACGTGTGGGATGAACCTTATTTGTTGAAACATTGTCCCGATCAAATCATTAGGCGATGTGTGCCCTAACAAGAACATCAATCAATTTTGTAAATTTGTCATGAATTTGCTTGTGGGGGACACTTCGGGCCTAGCCGAACTTTGAGAAAAGTTCTTGAGTGTGGACTATTTTGGCCAACCATGTCACACGATTGTTATATGTTTTGTAAAAGTTGTGAGCGGTGCCAAAGAACGGGAAACATTTCACAAAAGAACCAAATGCCACAAAATCTCATCCTTGTTTGTGAAGTTATTGACGTATGGGGGATTGATTTCATGGGCCCATTTCCTGTTTCGTTTGGCAACATTTACATCTTGCTCGCGGTTGATTATGTTTCTAAGTGGGTTGAAGTCAAAGCCACAAGATCGGATGATGCCAAAATGGTTATCGAGTTTTTAAAGTCTAATGTTTTTGTGATATTTGGTGTGCCTAGGGAGTTGATCAGTGATCGAGGGACACATTTCTGCAACAAGATGATGGAGGCTTTATTGAAGAAGTATAATTTGACCCATCGTGTCTCAACCGCCTACCACCCTCAAACGAACGGTCAAGCAAAAGTTTCAAATCGTGAGGTGAAGAGTATTCTAGAGAAAAAGTGAATCCGACAAGGAAGGATTGGAGTTTGAGGGTTGATGATGCCTTATGGGCCTATTGGACAACTTACAAGACCCCGATAGGAATGTCGCCCTTTAGGTTGGTTTTTGGAAAGCCATGTCATCTACCCGTCGAATTAGAGCACCATGCATTTTGGGTAATCAAGCAATGCAATTACGATATTGATGAGGCGGGAAGACATAGAAAGCTTCAACTCCAAGAGCTAAAAGAATTGAGAAATGACTCTTATGAAAACTCGAGGATTTATAAGGAGAAAACGAAGCTCTTCCAAGTCCATCACCCGTAAGCATTTTGAGCCGGGGCATAGGGTCTTACTTTACCATTCATGATTGAAGTTATTTTTGGGCAAGGTAAGGTCAAGATGGATTGGATCTTTTGTTGTGATAAAGACCTTTGACCATGGGTCGGTGGAAGTTCAAAGTGAAAAGACGAGACAAATTTTCAAAGTCAATGGGCACCGTTTGAAGCCATTCTATGAAGGTTTCAATGCTTATGCTCTTGAAATCATCCATTTGGATGTCCTGAGGTGTTGAAGCAAGCAAGGAAGACGTCTCGCCAAAGACGTTAAAGAGGGGCATTTTTGGAAAGCATTGTGTTTTCACCTTTTCCAAATCCAAATAAATCATTTTAAAAAGTGTTTTCAGGAATTTGAAAATAAAATTTTCAAAGGTTTCACCCTTCATTCCCCGTTTTATTCCAACTTTTGTCGAAAATTTTGAAACCGGACCTTACAGGATCATTTTGAGCTAAAAATCAAGTTTTTGAAAAATGTCATTCTTTGAAGTGCAGCAAAGGCCCGCGGCCCACGTAAGAAATGGGAAGAAAGCCCATGGTCCGCGTAGATCAAAGGTACAAATCTTGTTCAGCAAGCACGGCCAGCACGCGGCCTGCACCCAACCCGCGTGTATGAACATAGCCTTTTCTCGCAACTAGACGCGACCTCAGTGCAGCCCGCGCCTAGCCCACATGGGGGGGGGGGGTCGAACACTTAGCTTTTTTTTTCAATCGCATCAGATCTCGCGGCCTCTACAGGACCCGAGCTAAACCCGCGTATATGATCAAAACTTTTTGAATGAACTAGACGCGGCCAGCACGCGGCCCGCGCCTAGCCCGCGTGTTGATTGTTGACTGGATTTCTTAAGCTGTTGACTCATTTGACTTTCTTTGACCAGGAGTGTTAACTGGTTTGAATAACAATGACCGGGTTTGACCTTTCTTGACCAAAGATTAAAACACTTCAGCCTCATTCTTCTCCATTCTAACCCTACACAAAACCACCATTTTCTCTCTAGAACTCAAGAACACTACCACCCACTTCTCACAAAAATCCAATTTCTCGGAGTTATACCGGTCAAAATCTCGTGAAACCACCGCCATTCTCTCCCATATTTTGAGCCCTACAAACCCCACCCAAAATCCGGTTCGATCTGTGGCCGAAATTTCGGGCGCCACCACCATCCACCACCACCTTCTTTCGCATTTTCTGGCCAACTCCAGCCACCATTGGAGATTCCGAGCACATGGTTTTGCTTCTCTCATCAAGGCCTTTCTATCCATACCAATTTTTTGCCAAAAACTCACCAAAAAATTTCGCCCGATTCCAAGTGCCGCCACTCTAGTCGTCGGAAAATCACGTTGAAGCTCGTTTGTGGGGGTCATTCTAGAAATTTAAGGGTGAATCGTGGAGAAAAATCATTAGCTTGGGGTGTGTCTTGTAGAATCTCTTTGGTGGCTCTAATTCTGCTACCGCCATTCGTCCCGAGTTTGAGCTAATTGAGTATCCTCGTTCCTTTAACTTGATTATTTGTTTGCTAAATACTCGTTTGTTGTTGGAATTGTGTCATCACCCGTGTGGTATTTGGTGTGATTTGAATATTAATATTGTTGTCAAACTTTTGTCCCGAGTCAATGTCTAAGCGTGCCAAAACCGGACCTAGTTCATCTAAGGGTGGGTCGAAAGGAAAATCCAATGACCCCCTATTTCGTTTGTTGAATCGTGAACACCGCAAAACATATGATTTTTTTGTTTCCAACAAGCGCAAGTTCAAATCAACAAAGTTCCTCCACTAAGAGTCTTTTGAAACTCTCGAAGTGCTTGAGCGAGTTCAACCACTTTTTGACAACATTGGTTGGGGTCAGTTTCTTCATAATCGTGCAAGCACCTACGTTGAGCCGACTTTGGAATTCCTCTCTACATTCCACATTGATGATGATGCGAACACCATCACCTTCCAAATGCTAGGCGAGAGTAGTACATTGCTATTTCGGGTCGTTAATGCTTTAATTGGTACCCTGGTGGACCACACTTACTCCCAATAGGATCCTTGGCCCGCCACCTTTAACGAACACCACTTTTGGCAACAAATCACTCACGAGCCACGATACTCATCATATTCCTCCAAGGCTTCCTCAATCATTCATCCATGTTTACGCCCGACCCTCCGATTTAGGTCATTTCCGTCATTTCCTTAAGCATTGATGACAATGCTTGTTCTTAAGCTTTGGGTGGGGCATTTCGTTTTACTTTTAATTTTTTCATGCATTTTTTTTAGTTAGGTTGCATTTTTTTAGTTAGGTTGCATTTCATTTTAGTTTTAAGCTTATTTGCATTCATTTTTTTATTTTTATAAATTCCAAAAAGATTTTATTTTCTTCTTTTCTACTTTCTATTTTTGCATAACACTTAGCTTAGGGCATTAGCATTCATGCATTTTTGTTATATGTTTATTCTCACCCCCTTGGATACCATGGAACAGGTTCGCAGTTATTGTATCATTATTGGTCCAGGATCTTGTTACTATCTCACCCATCGAACCGGGACCACTAGTTGCAGCTTGGGACTTCAGACTTGGGATCAGATGTTGGAAGCTTAAAGGGGTAAGTAATCATGGTCAGGTAGTTTCACGAATAATTATGCATGCGATACTAACAACTGTAGGATATACTATAGCAATGGATATTCTTAGCCTTGCGGTCCATACCGCCGAGAGGATCACACTTGATCATGTTTGAACCGTTTGGATGAAGTACTGGTGCTTGTCCCCGAGTTGAATCCATATCCGGTCTCTTTACATCACCATATTCTTTTTGTGATTTACTTAGGATTTTAGAGAGTCTTTTAGCCCACATTAGGGCATTTTCTTTATTTATGAAAAATCAAAAGTTTGAAAAGGAGCTTGCATATTTACACTCCACACATGGTCAATTTTACACTTAGACCATTCTGATTATTATTGTTACTCCCTCGGTTCCACTTACATAACTTTGGGAACCAAATTTTGAGTCAAAAAAGTTTTCTTGATAAAAAAATGGCTGCAATAAACTTAGATAGGTGACCGGTTCATTTACTGAACAAATTTCCCTACATTTTGGTCACCCGATGTTTGATATTCATTTATTTAGGATTGTCTTATTGTATATAGATCGAGTTGTTTCTTTTTGCAAATTGGTGATGTTAGAGAGACTGTTGAGTCGGATACTACGGGAGGTTCGGGTCAACGCTAAGTGAATTGATTCCTATAACGGTGCCCGAACGATAAAACCCAATCACACTTGAGAGTGGCCGACAAACGTGAGACCACGCAACTTTCATGATAAGAGTGTACACTTAAAAAGAAGAGCTCCATACGAGCCCGTCCATTTGCTTTCTCCCTACTACAAATGTTCTTCATTGTATGCATGTTCCATTGGGGCTGCGACTGACCATCCTTCCTTACTCACCTAGAGGAGTTGTCCTAACTGTGGTTTATGGTCCCATTGTCATCGGATGAAAAAGTAACCTGATAATAGCAAGATCAATTATGACCATGTTGACTAACGGTGATCAGGTTCTGCGGTTCTATCCATTCTTTTTATTTTCTTAGGATAGTTCATCCCGAGTTCATTTTAGTCTTGTCTTACATGAGTACAAGTAAGGTTTAAGCTTGGGGTGATTTGATAGCTTTATTTTATTTACTTCTTTTTATGGTTTATTTTAGCACATTTCATTCGTATTTTAGTAAATTTCCATGCATATTTTCCTTTTTGTTATTTTATGACCATTTCGGGTACTCGCCTTTTTGATTTAACCATTTCAACAATTCATGACTCCTCTTCTTATCCATAAGAATGCACCAAGATATCCTTAGAGGATAATTGTGATATGGTCTCACAATCATTAAGATGGTCATAAAACATGATACTAAAGTACCCTCCCTTCCTTTCAGATTTGAGAAACTTCTATCTTTCTTCCAAATTTGATTCTTCTCATTCGTTCTGCCATACTCGAAACTTTTCCAATGCTTCAGAATTATACTTAAACTTGTAAGTAAAACCATATTTACTAAACTTTAGTAAATCATGACGAATAGTCTTATCGATCTTTTGTGGTGACTTGATCAATGCACAAGAATGTGTACTCGATTCCTTAGTCCTTAACTTCACTCACATATACATGTGAACAAGGAATTAGTCTTGATTTTCCAAAGATGGAAATTCTCATTCATCATACTATATACAACTTGCATGATTCCAAGTTTCGGTCCAATTTAAACTTGGGTGATGAGAATCTTTCCTTATTTGGTAAATTTAGACATTGCCACAAAAGAAAGAATCAAATTCATATTTCCATTATTGCTAGAAACATACAAACATCAATTTTCCATAAATGTCATTGCAAGGAGATATGAAATAAAACAAAATTTTATTTATTTATTAAAATGCGGAAAAAAAAAAAACTTTTTCCTTACAATGCAAATTTAAATGAAAACAATGCTATTACATATTTCCTAGCATTCTATCATAACTCCTAAGTAGTAGCTCAAGAATCCGATCTTTAAACCATGCGATGAAATCCATCTTCGCAATCAGATTCAACATACTCTTCCTTTAAGTTTCCTTCCCTTTGCTTGATCCTGCCAAACATCAAAATGTAACCGAGTCACATTTTGTATTAAGAATCATCAATTAGGAACTTAACAGAGTTAGATAGTAGACTTACCTGAACCAGATTCAAACTTTTTGATTCTTCCTTCTCTCAGATCTTTCGGGTAGTTAGGGCAGCTTCGCAACCAATGCCCCTTCTCTCGATAATGAAAACATATAGACTCTTTGGGAATGGGACACGGGGCTATCACAGACTTAGCCTTTCCCTTTACCTTTTGATCAACCGGGTTGACCAAGGCCGATCCCTTTCCATTGGGAAGAGAAAGCTTTTCTGGACTTCTAATGTTACCATTGTCAATGTCCATGGAAGTTGGAGAAATAAACCTTCCATCCACATTTTCTTGACCATTGCGCCAAATCACTTCTGATTCAGCAACAACAAGCAAATAAGATAGATCTATTAGGGTCATGTCGTGATCTGTCACATAGTAGTTTCTTAATGAACTCACTATACAACTCATGAAGTTACTAAAGAACCCAGTCAATAGCCAACTTCCTTGGGACAACGACACCTAAAATTCTCAACCTGTCAATGTGTGACTTCATTCCTAAGACATGAGTGCACACAGGTTTTCCATCTTTATGTTTCATTGCAAGCAGGGCTTAAGTGATCTTGAACTTTTCAAGTCTTCGAGCTTGTGGGTCAGGGAGAATAATTGGAGGAGGTGGAGGAAGAGAAGTATGATTTCCATGAGATTTGGGAAGATCATAGTTGTCTAAACCATACATCTACAATGGGATAAATTCAAGTTAGTTGATTTAAGTCCTTAATAGAACACCCAATATGAAATATTAAGGCTAGGACCCAACACAATATTTTCACTACTAGAAAAACAGCCTTTTACGACGCGCAATGTGTGTCATAAAATGCTCAGACGATGCGCAAATGCGCGTCAAGGAAGGCCATGTCATAACGAGAGACGACGCGCATTTATGACACACAATGCGTATCATTAAAACCCCTGTCAAGAAAGGCCATGTCATAAATGAAGATGACACACATTTTTGCGTATCGTAAATTTAAATGTTTAAAAAAATATTTTTATATATTTATTAAATTTTAAATTAAATTTGCATTTAATGTCTCATAATAGAAATAAAATACCATTTACAAAAAATACAATCCATTGCATAATATAAAATAAAATTTCATACACAAAAAATAAAATAAACTGCACTAATTATAATATGTCATACAAATAATCATTCAAATGTTAAACAAAAATAATACATTGCTAACATGGGTTATACATTCCTATAAAACTAACAAATAATCATCCAACTCTGTTTCTTACTGGAATATGTGTGAAATTGTCTCCTTCATCAGCCTCCATGTCCAAAGTCGGATCTACCTTTCTAATCTCTATGTATAACAAAGACACATAAATATATTGTGAATTTGTGATCTGGTCTGAAGTAAGAATCTTGAATGTTGGTTGTACCTTGTGCTTAATTTTCAGTAGCCAAAATAGCATATTGCCTTAAGAAAACTGCTAGACCATAATTTTTAGAAATGTAATTCTTTAAAAGTAAAAAAGCTGAAACTACCAGACCATAAAAGAAATGTACAATTGTTTCAATAGATTACTAAAGGGGCAGAATAATCTTTTTGTCCATGAGACTGCTGAAAAGTTAAAAGTGATAAGGGAAAGAATGTTAGCTGCTCAAGATCGACAAAAGAGTTATGCTGACAAGAAAAGACAACCGATAAACTTTGAAGTTGGAGATTCGGCTTTACTTAAAGTCTCATCGTGGAAGGGACTTATAAGATTTGGCAAAAGGGGAAAGTTGAGTCCAAGGTTTATTGGACCATTTAAAGTTCTTCAGAGGATCGGGAATCAAGCTTACAAGCTAGAGTTACCGGAAGAACTAGAGGGTATTCATAACACCTTTCATGTGTGTTATTTGAGAAAGTTCACGGGAGATGTGCCCGACATAATTCCGATTTCTGAGTTAAGGTTGGATGAAAACAAGAGGTTGATCGAAGAACCTGAGGCAATCGTTGACCGTAAGACTATGAAGTTGCGACGCAAGATGGTCGATTTAGTGCTTGTGCGTTGGAAACATACGAATGGATCAAATCTCACTTGGGAAACGGAGAGTGACATGATGAGTCGCTACACGCAGTTGTTTGGTGATATGTGATTCTGGGGGCGAAATCATCCTAAGGGGGAGAGAATTGTAACACTCGTGTTTCTAGCCTAGGCATTTATATTGAGGTGATAGTCTAGTTTAACCTTTTTAACTCATTTTGAAGAAATGAAAAGGAATTATGTGAATATTATGTGAATTATGTGTTTTATGCTTAATTATTAGGGCTTAATTAATTAAGAATAAAAATAAGCGTCAAAATTAAAGTGTGAGATAAGACCGATATCTTTACATAAAGTTGTAGTGGTCGAAACAAAGATTTCGGGGATATAAAGAATACCAAAATCTGAGTTATAACGAAGAAGTTATGACCTGTCGAGGTTTCGCGACAAAACCGACACGGTGCTGAATGTCGTAAAAATTGAGTTTTTGATAAACTACTTTTTAGCCTTAGTAATCTAAATGAAAGTCTTAGTATTCGTTAAACCGAGAATTTCGATAAAAAGAATGCCCAAATCTGACTTCGTATGAGGAAGTTATGATTTTTCGAAGTTTCAGCTTAGCAGTAGACAGCTAAAAACTCGAATTTTAGATCGAGCAATTTTTAGCCGACACAACCTAAACGAGAATTGAAGGTCTCTTCATTAGTAGCACAAAGGTAAAAAGTCTGATAAAAACGGAAGTCGGATGAAGAAGTTATGAATTTTTAACGGATTTCCTGTCCCGGTCTGTTAAAAATAATAATATAAAAATTAAAGTCAAAATTAGCCGACGAAGTCTAAACGGAAGTTCTAGAGCATAATTTTAGCTACGCGTGCATATAAAGAACGTCAAAAACAGAGCTCGTATGCGAAAGTTATGGATTTTAGAAGTTTTGTCGCGAAAATCGAGAAAATTCGCATAGTCACATTTTGCCACGTCACCTTCGCTGAAAGAGTGCCACGTGTCCTGCTGAGTAACCCGAGCTGCTGAGTCATCCGAGCACATGGACTTATCCAAAGTGGTCCACTGAGAAGGCGACACGTACCCTCTTGCACGAGACGGAGCCCTCGCAACATGCCACGAACCCTCTACTTCGGACCCTAGACCTCGGTCCAATCACAAGCTGCCAGCGAGCCCCTCGCAGGTGCGAGCCATGTGCGAGCCATGCGTAGCCACGTGCAAGCCTTCCCTACGAGCCCTCGGATCTTCGAGGCGTGGCTTCCTCTCAGCCGTCCGATCAGAAGCTCTCCCCTATAAATACAAGGGTGCGAGACCTCCCGGGTATATTTTGGAAATTTGTCAATTTTAGCCCCTAAACCCATATTTCTTTCATCTTAATGTCCCGCGAAGCCCCGGTATCGATTGTAAACCCCGGAATACTCCACGAGGTGCCCGTGAAGCCCGAAAAATTTATCTTTTCGGTTTCGAAGCCCGACTTTTGCAGAGCCCGGTTTCTCAATAAAACTCTCGGTTTTATTAGAAACGATCGTTTTAAGAAACGAATTGCTGCCTGATTTTCATCAAAACATGTGAGTGTGTAGTTACTTTCAATTTACACATAGATATGAAGTATTTACCTTGAAATACGTGTTATGCATAAATATGTTAATTGTTTATTTGAGGTGACTGTTGAATTGATGTTTTATACAAGTTTTAAACTGTATATGCTTTTTATCTAGAAAATATGTTGGGTAGAACATGGGTAGATAAAATAGTTGATGTGTGTTAAAATGGTGAGAGGTCTCGATGTTGTTGTTGTTGTTGTAGTCATCTAGCGGATTATAGATGACGACCATAGACTTTTCTAGACAGTCCAGTGGAACACTAGCAGGTTCACAACTTGTAGGTGTTGATGAATTAAATGTTCATTGGCGTACTCCATCCCCCTTGTGGTTGCCTTTAGGACATGTATGGCTGAGGAAACCCCTTAGCAGTAGTATTGTCCATCTCGATGATAATCCTTAGGCTAGGTCCCTTGTGATAGGTGCTTAGGGACGTAAAGTGAGGACAACGGGAATGGGTAATCAGGGTTATTGTTGATTGGTGAACTTAATAAGTATATTATTATTGTGGGTTGAAAACCCTATATACTCACCAGGCTCCCAAGCCTGACCCACTCATTTTTTATGATTACATGTAGTGGACCCCGAGCATAGTCGGAGGACGATGAAAGATTTTTGGATTATAGGCCAGTAGTTGTAAATAACTGTTGAAAGGCTTATAATGTCTTGTTTATGCTTTTGATCTGTATCGGAACATGACATCCTGAGGTTTTGATATATATGGAAAATATATACCTTCTTAATGAGGGGTTTTGATAAACTTTTATCATATGTTGTTTGGGGACCAATTCCGTAACATCTTTTAAAAAAGATTTCTCTGATTTTATTTTAAAAAGCATAAATTAAATTGGTCTTTTCTGGCCGAGAAATTAGGGGATGTCACAAGTTACTAGGACTGTTCACTATTTGGATAAAACCGAATTGTCCAATTGGATAATTTGGATCGGACTATTTGGTTCGGATATTTGGATTTTTGGATTGGGTTTTAGAAAAAACCGAATTATTATTTTGGATTTCGGATTGGTTTTGGTTTTTAAAATAAAAACCGAATAGTCCAAAAAAAAAAAAACGAATTGCAATTTATTATTTAGTTCTTTTTAATATATATCTTTAATAATTTATAAATTTATTAAATTATTCTTTTAATATATTAAAAATTTTCATCTATTATAATCCTTAATATGTACTTCTTATCAAAAAAAGATTGTCTATAAAGTAGTAAACTATAATATATTTTTCTTGATAGTTATTTATAAGTTTTAGTTAACAACTAATTAAACAATATTTTTTAGTTTATATTATAGAGTAAGTTAATACTAAAGTTATGTATTTGTTGAAATATCTTGATTCTTGAAAACCGAATTGTAAAAAACCGATCCAACCGAATTATAATTTGGCTGGATCGGATCGGATTTGAATTTAGCTTGGATTATTTGGATCTACGTTTTGAAAACCGAAATTAATTTGGATTCACTTGATCGGATCGGATTAAACCGATCCATCCAAACGAACACCCCTACAAGTTACAAGTGGGCCTCTGAGTTTATTGGTGGAACAACATTTCTAGAAGCCTGAGTTTAGGAATAAAAGCTACATCATGTGTTCCAGAAAATGGGGTTTCTGCCAAAACAATTGGAGTGGATGTTTGTGTTACAGTGATTGTAGTGCCTTGTTGAACTACATTAGAAAAAATAGTCCCAACAACTGGAGGAGTATGTATAGACACAGGAGAAGTTTGAGTGTGTGTCTGAATTGATGGGGTCAAAACTGTAGACACAGGGGTGGTTTGAGTGGTGTCGGTGGGTGGTTGAGTTGGTATTTGTGGATTGATTAAGGATGGTGAATAAGTTGCAAGTGTAGACACTGGGATACTTGGTGTCTGAGTTGGTATTTGTGGATTGATTAATAACTTATATTTCACAAGTTCTACAGTCTTCAACCTGTTAAGTGATTTTTTCTGAATATATAGAAGGAAGGTTGAAAGGAAAGCTTGGCCATATCTAGGGGCATTTCTTGTAAAAAATCGTCACCATAGTGAATTTTACTTTAAGACCGTCACGCTACACCATATTCCTAGTCATGGCCATTTCCACTTTACTCCACGAGGGTATTCCTGTAATTTTGTGTAACAACATTAAAAGTGGACACTCTACTTAATTTAAAGAACATTTAACAGAAGCCCACCACCGTCGCTCTGTTTTTGTTTTTTTTTTACTTTATAAGTTAATATTTGTTTTTGTTTTTTTTTTCATTTGTTTAGGGATTTCATATCTGCTTCTGAACATAACAACACTTTCCTCTCATTGCTGCTGTTGCAAATCAAATTTAGGATAACCAACAAACAACAACATTATTATTATTATTATTATTATTATTATTATTATTATTATTATTATTATTATTTGTTGAGAGAAAAACTTTGAGACACACTTGAACAAATTGTTAGAACAAGTATATGGCGGAATAATTAATCTCGAAGGATCTGTTAGCTCAACAATATTATTAAGAGTTAGAAGTTAGTGAGTTAGATGCGGAAAAGTAAAGGAATGTAAATGAAAACAATTGTTATATCAAGTATACACATAAGCAGATTCATAACAAGGAATGCATTCAAACCAAGTTAGTAAATGAGATCTAGCTTAGTGATTAAGTCACAAGTGACTTGATCTTTAAAAGAGATGATAATTGATTATGAGAGTAAGAAGGTTTGATAAGTAACATAGAATGAGAACTGATGTGTATTCGAATTTGATGAGAGATTCACACCGGTACCGATACATGAGAAATGAACTCTATTTATAGAGACAAGTTTACAACTCTAAAAGTAGCCATGCAAGGCATACTGGACATTAGAGTGTTTTACAGAAAAGACAAAATAAACTAAGTAAAGATAAAGACTGCGGTGCTGAAGACTTCGGATGGCTATAGTTGATGAGATTGCTTGATTGCGGTTGCTTGGAGGCTGCGGTAGCTGAAGTTCAAGAGGGTCACTTTTTGATTCAACATTATTATTATTATTATTATTATTATTATTATTAATGTTATTATTATTATTATTATTATTATTATTATTATTATTATTATTATTATTATTATTATTATTATATGATTTGATTTTCAGGCCAAGGGTCTTAAACTACACAAGCAAGCATAATATTATTGATATCCCTTACCTAGTTGTGGGGACCCCCTGGGTAACTTGTTCACATCTTTAATCATCTTCTCTTGCCTGCTGCTGCTAAATCTCTGGTTATAATGTGACGGATTTCTAGGACTAGGATTATTATTAGACCTTCCTACTAACAATCATAAATTTCTCCTCCATCTTAATTTTGCACATGATATCCGTCTTAATTTGCCTTATGACCTTCTCGATGAACAGTGCTTTCACCTATTGAGTAACTGAAATTTTGTGATTTTCTCACATATGATTCATCTACAAGTTTATACAAAAAAAGAAAAAGTAAATGATATGTTATATGATTAAAGAAATGTGTGAGTTTTGATAAATGAAACATGTTATTCACCTGAAAGTATTGAGGGTTTAATGGACAAATCCCACCGAATGTTGTTACTATTTTCACTTGGTTTTTTACACAATCTTTGTGGTCAAAGTTTGACAAAATTTTGAAGTTGCTGAAAGGATCTTCTAGAATGTTGTCATCATTTGCCTATTGACATGTGATGAAATTACAAATCTGTTGTAGAAAAATGTAAAAACTGAGTTTATAATGCAAGAGAGACTTTACCTCTGTGATATGTATCCTTCCATGTAAACTAGAGCCAAATTTCAGTTTAAAGTTCAAGAGTAAACTGGCAGCTGTTAAAGAATCTGGAAGAGACATGATAGATGCAATCACCCTACAAAAAAAAGAATATATTTATCATAAATCAAAAAGTATAACCTTATTAAAAAGTCAAAAATCTTTCATTTTGATCTTTTTACCTTTGTCCACTGACAAACTGTTTTGGTTGGAATGCTTGGGTGTTGTAGTCACTTACAGATGGATATCCCAATGCAAACTTAGCATTTGGAATAGATAAAACCTGAGCCAAATATATACAAAAAATGGGTATTTGCGAAATTGAGATTTCTTAAATAGAGATGAATAAAAATACTTGCCAAATAATTCTCCTTCACAATTTCCTCTATTGCATTTACAGTTTGATTCACTTCCAAATCCTTGTAAGCTGACTATTTGCGCATCTGAAAGACAAAAGGAAACCAAGGATTATAGAAAAAGAAGAGTAAAATTTACAAAAACGCCACTTAAGAATTAATAAGAATAAGGATAAGCTTTTGTGATTGAACCATATTGACTTAAACCAGTTCTCGATCGAGACAATTCATTAAAGCATTAAACAATAACCAATTAACTCAAAGCCTCAATCAACGTAAACATATTCATAAAAAAGAAACAAAAATTATCAACGATCTAAGCATAGTAAGTTCTTTAATGGAAGAATAACCTAAAAAAAATTACGAACCTGAGACAGAGACTAGGCTGATTGACCATGGTCGATCTAGTAGCCACCAACAACGCGGTTCTGAGTTTGCTTCTCGATCGCGACCATGACGATTTAGTACCCACCATTGCTCCCACATTGCAGGTTGGGGGAGTTTCATCATAGAGGGAAGGAAGAATGGGAGAAGGAGTTGTGGTCGGAGGTGGGTGGTGTAAGGGTCTACCCAGCGGTGGATGGCCTTGCTCGGTCCATAAACAATGTCTCAATCTTTGGTCGTCGAACAAGAATCGGGTGTACAGAGAAAGCTGACAAGAAGTTGAAGAGAAGTTGTGGATAAGTTATGGGAACAAGTGACGCAGATGCGAAGGTGTGGGAGGATCGTGCTGGAGATGTGAATTTGGAGAGCTGATGTGGAGAAGTGAAGCGGTGGAGGTTTGATAATCGAGAGAGAAGAAAGAAAGAAAGAAAGAAAGGGGGTTTTCGACAGGGACGAGCTAGGGTTTTCAACCGGTGGAAACAAAGCGGGGTTTTTAATTTTGGGGATTTCATTTTCCCCCCTTGAGATGAAACGCGCCTTTCATTAAAATTTATAAAGCGACATGGTTAGACGACACACATTTTATTCGAGGTGCCCTCCATGTTTTTCTTTTTTTTATTAGACACTAATTTTAGGGCATGCAAAAATACGTGTCCTCTATGCATCATATTTTGGGAAACTGACATCAATTTTTAGGGCACGCACAAATGCGTGTCCTCTATCAGTGCGTGTCATTGATTGCGCATCGTAAAAGGCTGTTTTTCTAGTAGTGTTTATAACTTGGAAGAGGGGTGCCGTAATCCAAGCTATAAAATATTTGAAGATAGCGAATGACGATTCACCAATTTCCACCATGAAAAACGAAATAAATATTAGGTTTTAATTGCATTTGAAACTCCTAGGTCTTTTGAGATTCATTGAACTTTTCAATGGCATGTTTCAATCTCGATTGTGCCCTCTCAGGTTTGTGACTGGGATGCCGAGGATCACAAACAAGGTGTGAATAACCATGGAAATTAACTTGGCAACCTTAATTTTAACACCTAATCGATGTGCTGGTTAACCACATGCGCTCCACCGAACTATGATAAACCTTAAGCCACCATTTTCCAACCTTGTTAAATCCAAGTTAGTGTGCCGGTTAACCACACGCGCTCCAATAACGACTTAAGCAAGGTGCAAAGTGTAATTTCATGGGTTAGCACCAAATTCACATTTTCCTAAAGTAACTAAGATTGGGAATTTATAAAATGTTTAGTTAGTTTATATTTGTCATTATACTTATAATGAGAGTTATAGTCCTTGTCCTACCCATTCGGCTAATGACCCTCTACCAGTCAAGGAAGTGGTGGGTGAGAGTGGACACCCATTAAGCTGCCATTTTATAAGCAACAACCTTATACCCCCTTATAGACCGACTTCATGAATAAGGCCTACTAACGGTAAGACTGACTTGATCTTTATAGTAATATTAAAAGTTAAAATTTCAAACCCTAGAGTTTTAAAAGTTAAAATTCAACCCTTATACTTTATAGTAATATTATAAGTTTATATATATATATATATACATATATACATATATATATATATATATATATATATATATGTATATATATATATATGTATATATATATATATATATATATATATATATATATATATATATAAACTTATAATATTACTATAAAGTATAAGGGTTGAATTTTAACTTTTAAAACTCTAGGGTTTGGAATTAAAGTGTGTGTGAGACTTTACAAATTCCAAAACTTGAGGGCAAGTTTTAAAACTATTCAAAAACTTTTCATTTCTATAACATATGAGTTTAATATGGCTTTTAATGGCAAGACCCTTGGACATCCATAACTTGAGGACAAGTTGTGGATCTCATAAAACAATTTATTAGAAAAGACTCTTCAACTTCATAACCTAAGATTCTTTAATAACTCTTTTAAAGAAAAACTTTTGGTTTTCCATAACTTAAGGACAAGTTATGGAATCCATTAAAGGCCATTTAGATCATCTAATAGGCGTACAAACATGTCAAGCAAAACTATTATCTAGATTAAACTCACATGAACAAGACAATTCAAATAAAAAAAAATTCATGTAATTAGCTTAACCATTAAACTAATACAAAACATGAATCTATTGACAATTATCTTTGAAATTAGATTAGCATGAACATTACCACATCAAAAATAGGTTTACAAGTTCAAAAACAACTTAGGGTAATGTTCCTAGTCCAATTCCAACCAAAAAACTCGAAAATATGATGTCTAGGGGTCCAACTCGTCGAGTGCATGAACCAACTCGACGAGTTGGATGATTTTATGCACGGACTTGGCGAGTCCATCAGTGGACTCGGCGAGTCCACTGTCCAGAACAACAAAAAATCGATTTTTTCAACATTTTTCAGCAATTTGCATCAAGTATAATTGAAAACAAGCCTAGGCTTTGATACCACTGAAGGGTTATGAGCATTCTAACACTCCTATGGGGTACATGCAACCCTATAAACCTTGGATCTATGTTTCCTCTATTATACATGCAAATATTCAATATTCCAATGTTTCATCCTAACTAGCATAATATGAAGCAATTATACTACAAGAAACTAGTAGAATGACATACCTTTTGATGGAGCTTGAAATCTTGATCTTTAAGAGCTTAGCCCCAATAGTGTGGAAGCCTCAAGTGGAATCACAAATCACTAAAAACACCTTGGAAATATTGAGAGAATAGAATGCACACTAGAAATCGGCCCACTCTTGTATACTCACAAACTAGTGCCATTTCATGTGCCAAAGACCTCTTTATATTGTATGGAGGATTAGGGTTACATTCATGTAAACCCTAATACTCATGACCTTTCATTTACATAGGATCCATGGGTTAAAAACTCCATGGACTATCCATGAAAGCTTAGTCCAACCTTAATGAACTTGGACCATGTTATATATATAAGAGTCCATATTTAATTAGTTCCTTTTTTTATCACAAAATTAATTCTTGATCAATACTAATTAAATAATATGATTCCATATTAATATATTAGAACTTATAATATATTAATATAAATCTTAAACATACTATTCTCAAAAGACTATCCATATAAATTGTTCCGGTGAAGTGCAACCCAAATGGACCATGCTACTATCGGGTCGAATACATACCAATAATAGTTATGGGCTTAGACATCTAATCCAACATCTTTAAGGGCTGATGGGGGCTGAGGGTGAAGAAACCCTAGCCACCTCATTCCTTTAAATAAGGAGCAAACCCGGAAGATTAGGGTTTCATTTCCAGCGACCAACACATCGTGTTCCATGAGGCATCATGTCGTGTTGCTCTTAATGGGACTCGTGTCTTTTTTTATCTCGACATGCTATGTGGTGCCTCCAACACGCCGTGTCCAATCCAAAAAGGTGATTTATACCCAAAGTTGATCCTCAAATTCTGGGTGTTATAACTCTCCCCCACTTAAATTAGATTTCGTCCTCGAAATCATTCCTCGTTGTCTCCTTTACCGAACTAACAATCCTGACAGGATTTCCCGAATCCCAAATGAGACAACCCGACACTTTTCCAGTCAACAAAAGTCAATTCTGTTAAATACTATTTCGAATTTTATTTATTTCGTTAAGTTCGTGAGGGTTAGAAAATGATTTACTACATATAAATAAAATTTATATAAGTTTCGGAACCAAAAACACTGGAAAAACCAAGATTTTTCCCTCGAAACCGCAAACCTCGTTCAACCATATGTTTTCGGCCGAAAACCCTTGGACCGAAAATGGATCTCGGCCGAAAACCCGACCGGATATATTGATTTCATCCGAACACTTAGTCATTTTCTCATCTTTTCAATCGAAAATACTCTCAATTCTCTCTCAAGTATCATCCAAGAACACCCCCATCTTCAAGTAGAAAACTTTGAATCTTCATATTTTCACCAAGAACACCAAGAACAACCTTCATATCTTTAAGGGCCGAAAACACCAGTAGATCGAACACTTGATTTCGGCCGAAAACCAGTTTTCGGGCGTGAACACCCTTGGAAACGAAAACCCCTTTGACACTTACATCATTTTCGATAATTATTCCTAACATAAAGACCAGTGTTTTCTAACACTTTAAATTAATGGTTTCACAAATTTAAATACAATTTATGTGTTTAATCATCATTATGATTCCGTTAATTCCGCATACAACAACTCGAGGGTCATCTTTTCAGTCCGCTGTCTAGCTACAAGCACACACTATCAGTGAGTTCATACCTCTACATTTTCACTGTTTGTAATGTTTTCAGGGGGAATACAAGTAAAACACAAGGATTTTTGTGTTTTTATACAAACGGTTTCAAACAGATTTAAAACCTTTTTCAATTAATACAAACCAAGAAATCACTACATTTTATAAAAAATATTCAGATATTTTTAACCCTTATGTAACATGTTGAGCATGTGGGTAGTTTTCAACATACAAAGATAATTGCAAGGTTTTCAGTACACTACATATTATACAATCAAACTATGGTCGACATAGTTTGGGATCAGTACAAAACTTTTCCAGAATTTAATACATGCAACGAGTACATACATACAAAACTATAATAAGTATAGTCTGGGATTCAATACACAGTTTTACTAATTCAAGAGCCTTATACAGTAACGAACATATAAACTATGGTATGATATAGTTTATGGTATACAACACTATTTTACGAATACAAGAGTACAATACTAAATAATTATTTAAGTATAATTATTTTTACTCTACAAGTCATACATACAGTTTCAAGTACAAGAGAACGCGACAATACTACACGTAAACTAGTTACTACAGGGTTGTGAGGCACTACTTCAATTGTACCCTCCAGGGGTACAAAACTAAATCCTACCACAGTATAACTAGAGTCTCCTGGAGGGAGAGTGTGAGATTTGTGTATAGATCTATACAGGATTAACAATCCCACACCTAAACTACTAGCTATAGTTAGGCAAGCATGCCTAGGGTGACAAATATCATAACGTCCGACGCCTGAAGAACGTCGTAGAGGTCACTAGGTCACATCAAGAATGGTTATACCAAACTTACAAAAGTATAAACTAACCATTTATTTATGGGATTTCAATTCTTCAAATAGTTTTATTTTCATTAATAGAACTATTATACACTACAACTGGAGGATTCCAGGGGTTACAACTCATGGTTTTATTCTATGTAATAAAACTACTATACATACTGGTAGCAGTCAGGGTTTTCATATAGAACATACTATACATACTGGTGGCAGCCAGGGTTTATGCTTGTAGTATGATAATGAGGTGAGTTTTCTTCACTGTATTTGTGGGTTGAAGGCACCAATGCCGACCCACTAGTTTATGCTTGTAGTATGATGATTGTCTTCGTGATAATTGTTTGTTATGCATGTATTTGCTTTATGTCTTTGTGACTCTTTCATTATGATATTATGTGGTAGTGGTAGGGGAGAAATAGACCCGATACTGGTTGAAAGAGACCGAAGGGGTTGAAATATACCCAATATCGGTTGAAAGAGACCGAAGGGGTTAAAAGCACCCATATATTCTTGATTGTTATATATGGTATGGGGTATTTTGGGGGAACGCACTAAGCTTTTTGCTTATGGTTTTTCAGTTTATGTTTTGGGTACTTCCAGTTCGAAAGGGAAGGGTCCGACCTGATCGCACTGCATCCACCAATGTTTTTCCGCATCACGTGATTTTGGGATTTTGGTACTCTGATAATATTTGATTATGATACACTCTTTACTATTTTAGTATGATTATTGTATGATTGAAATGAATTTAAAAATGGAAATTTTATCTGAAATTTTTTGGGATGTTACATGTCATCTCCGATGTTGATGTTGCACCTTGTGATCACAATGTTGTTTAAATCGTCTATATCGATTCCATCATTGTTTGGGGGTATTTAAATCTCCATAGACTGACACTTCATGAATGTATGTGTTATCAAATTGCACCGAATGTAAACTACAATAAAAACCATAAAAATTCCAATTGTACACTTAATTTTGACAATTTTTTTGGTAATACATAAATTTTGACTTCTTAAATGTGTGTTTTAGCTCTACAATATGTTTGTGTGTGTTAATTGGAGGTTTATAGAGAGACATAATGTAACGTCCCAAAATTTAAGACCAAAAATTTCATTTTAATAATGATAAAACCATCATCCAAAGCGTTTATAAACCATAAAAAATCAGAGTGTGTTAATAATTATCCAAGTACATGAAATCAACAAAATGTGGAACAACGTAGTGTGTGCGATGTGATCATCCCGGGCCCTTCCCCTTCAATCCGGAAGTACCTGAAACATAAACTAAAAACCGTGAGCACGATTCTTATTGAGTTTCTTAAAATACCTCATACCATACATATCAAACATACGATGGGTCATGCCCAACAACCATCAGGCCCCGCTCGGCATCGAGCCCTGCTCGGAACAGATCTGTCGATAATATGAGATGGGTCCTGCCTCATCACATTCATCAGGCCTTGCCTGGCATCAGGCCCCGTTCGACATTCATACAGACACATAAAACACATGCAAGAATCACTAAGACAAATAGCATACAGTACATTCATCAGGCCCCACCCGATATACATATCACATACTACACATGCAAGAGTCACAAAAACAACTAATATCCTAATCATAATAAATCATGGGCCGACATTGGTACCTTTGACCCACTAAACACTGTGATGAGACTCATCTCAAACTACTGAAAATCAGATAAATGCTCAGACTGCTGATCCAGAAAAATCCCCGCACTAATCAATAAAAAAAATCCCAATTAATAATTGGGCCATAAACCATAACCATGAATCTCATTCATTTGTCCAACTCCCAGGGTAAAAGACCATTTTACTCTTTCCTCACTTAGCCCAATAACCGAGCCCCAACCTAATGGCTCCAAAAGCCTAATATGGCCCAAATTCCTAAATGAGGCCCAAATCCCATTATGGGCCTAAATCCAAAAAGGCTCGAAGCCTAATAATGTCCCAAAGTTAGAAAGACTATTGGACCAACAAGGCCTAAAACCCTACTAGTCCAAATATGGCCCAAATCACAAAAGTCAACAAAAGTCAAAGTTGCTGAGTACACCCGACACACGCAGACTTACGCCCCATGTACGCTTATTTTGGCCAGTACCCTGTAACATCTCGAGCTTTTAGTTATTTTCAAATCCTTCATTTGGTATTTTTAATTTCTCATTTTGGCCCTTGAATTGTTTGGAATTAGCCATAGTGGCAAATTGGTAATTTATTGGGAGCTTGAGTTGTACGCCGAGCGTACATGTGAATATGCTAAGCGTACTAGGGAACGCCCTAGTGCACTGGGCGTACACATATGTATGTTGGGCGTATGTCTGTCCGGGTGAAAACCCTAAATTTTAGGGCTTATGGAGTATTTAAGCATCTTTATGGACCCTTTACCCCCATGTTCTCAGCCTCCAAGTTTTGGAATCGTTTTTGGAAAACCCTACCTTCTATAGTGTATGTGTGTATGTGTGAGTTAAGAGTGTGTTTCTTCTGTGGTTGAAGAAGAAGAAGTTGCATCAAGGTGATTGGAGAGTGAAGTAAGTTAGTAGATCTTGGATCATCACTTCATTAAGAAACTCTAGAAGGTAAAAAGCTTCTACCTTTATGCTTGGATTGTTTAGATCTTGTTTTAGTAGCTTTTTGGTGTTCTTCTTGTCCCAAAATTCCCATTGATGTGCATGCTTTGTTTTGGACGTGTTGGGCTGTCCTTTCAGACCCTAGGATGGGTCCTAAGGCATAAAAATGAGGTTCGTTTAGCTAGTTTGGTTCCTTGTTCTTTGTAGGAGGTCTTAATGGATTAAGACCATGTATTAAGGACTTTTTGGTCGTCTAAAGTCTTAAAGTTTGAGACTTTATGATTCTAGAGTACTTTTGAGTCATGGATCTGAAGTTTGGACTTAAGTGCTTAATCCATTAAGAACTTATAAGGATTTTAAGACCTGCGAGGGTACACCCCGAGTAAGGCGATGTACGCCCCGCGTACTGAGTCAACCACCCGATGGTGGTCAATGCGAGGTGAGCGTACCGAAGGGTTACACCTCGCGTCCACCTTCTGTTTGGGCTTCGGACTTTAGGCTTTGAGTTTTGGGCCACCTTTTTGGGCTTGAATGCTTGGGTCCTCTTTGAACTTCTAGATATGAGTGTTTTTTGGGCTAATCGGAGAGTTGGACCTTAGGATAAGGCCCAATAAGGAGTTGGGCCCAATTTGGAAAAGTGGGCCAAGTGTGGGCCTTGATGTAATCTGGGCCTTTTTTGGATCAAAGATTCGAACTTGGGCCTTGGACAATTAGGGAAAGGGTAAAATGGACATTTATCCTAAGTATGGATCCTTAGTCAAGAATGGTATTCCGATTGTTAATTGAATATTTGTTTATTGTGATAGTTCGGGATTTTTCGTGAGTTAGCGGTCAGAGGTTTCAGTACAGTTTGACATTGTGAGGTGAGTTTTCCTCACTATACTTAGGGGTTGACGACACCAAGGCCGACCCATTGGTTTGATAACCTAGTATTGATATGCTGAGTATGTATTCGATATGCATGCTAGTTGGATATGCTAGTCTGGTAGATCTGTAGGAGTACCTGTGATACTGTCTGCTTATCTGTATATGATATTATTTGTTATATGTCGACATATTGTGTGGGTTGGGTTGAGGTTGTACTACTCCGTGTTGTAGCCAACAAACCCTAGAGTATGCCGGATATGAGCTGAGGGCCAGGGAGGGCATGCCAGACTCATACTGAGGACTCATGAGCATTCCATATACGAGCTGAGGGTCGGGAATGGCATGCCAGACTCGTACTGAGGGCTTAGCGGTATTCAGTCCACGGACTAACCAGGCTAGGGATCAAGCCAGACATAAGTTGTGGGCCGAGGGCAAGCCAAACTTAAGCTCAGGGGTAATCCAGTCTGTTAAGCTGTGGACCTATTACATGTTGTTATTATATTTGTGCTATCTGTTATGTATTAGTATTTTGGGGAAAACTCACTAAGCTTTAGGCTTATAGTTTTGGATTATGTTTTAGGTACCTTATAGGATCTCGGGAAGGCGAAGGCGTGATCGTGCACCTCCTCATGCTTTTTGTTTTACGATTTTGGGATTTCTCTGATGTTTTGAAAACAATTTGTAAACAATGATGGTTTTAAGTTTGATTAAAAAGTTTAAAATTTTCAAGAATTTTATGAATGTTACATACGCGTTGCGTACGAGCTGGGTACGTCTCGTGTACTCACAACATGCACAACTTCGTAATTAAGAGATTAATTGGTTAAGCCACTATGTCCAATTCTCAGATCTGGTCCTAAATGATGTCTTAACATGTAAAATTGTCACCTTCACACCCTTTCATAACTTAATGGGGCCCAAAACTCAAAAAAAAACATAACAATAACCCTAACTGATGCATGAGCCAAGATTACTCATCAAGATTGCATTTTTATGAACAAGGGACCTCAAAAATGCCAACATCTGCCATCCCTAGCTTCTGAAGTAGATCATACTCTCAAGCATGGCTTAAAGGCCCATAAAAAGCATAAAAAACAAGCCTTAACTAGATCTAACCAAATGATTCATCAAGTTAAGAGCTTTATACCTCAAATAGCTTACTAAACTGATGAAGATCATGGATCTTCAAGCTCCAAGTCCACCAGAGCTTCACCTCCTTCAAAGGATACAAAAACACCACAAGATCACAACAATGGCTCACAAACACTCAAATTAAGGCTAGGGTTTTGTTCTTAGGGTTTGGAGAGATGAAGGCTATTCATAAGAAACTCCCAAGGCAACTTAAGGTGTTTAAATAGGACACAAACCCTAAAAATTAAGGTTTGTCCCAACCGAGCGTACGCCTCGCGTACGTGGGCACCTTCGTGGCCAACTTAGGAGCCAATACGCACATCGCACTCGTAGGGTACACCCAACATACTCAGTAGGGACCAATTTGCAAAGATATTTAAATGAAGGGCTTAAAGGGAAAAACCTGAAATACAATGTTACACATAAAGAGGACAAACCATTAATAAGCATACTTGATTAAATGAGCATCCCAAACCCCTAACATTTTTGGATCTGATGAAACCAACTAAGCTTAGCTTATATTTATCATCAGAACATGCTCCAGTTTTATTCCAACTCACCATGACATTCTCTCTATCTTATCAAACCTCACCACGAACTCCAACCCATTGACCATTGATCTAACCGCCGCCGATGATTCCAACGTTCTCTGCATCCTCCACCAACACCGTATACCATCTGCTTTGCTCCATCGGATATCCTCCGGCATAGTCCCTCTCAACATCGTGTTTTCTATACCTTCAACACCACTCTGGATTTCAGGAACATTGTCGCGGACAAGTAATTCCCCACCAAAAGAAGACGGGGTGGGGAAGAAGACAAGATGGGGTGTTATTTATTTTATTTTTTCTCAAAAAAATTTATTTATAGAAAAATATTAAAGAAATTCTAAAAAATAAAAGTCTTTTCATATTGGTGAGATACTAACCACAATAGAAATCGAAACTATAAGGATCTTCCATAAGATCCAAAAAAAACTAAGGGCTAAATATGGTATTCTAAAAAATCATAGGGACTATTTGTGAAGATTTGTCTTTTTTTAGGAGACTACAAGGGCTTACTCGAAAATATTGGATGAAAAGAAGTAGCTTTGGGCAAGTAGTTTGAATGGGAGGATGGGAAACAGGCGTACGAGTGACGGAGTATCAAGACACGTAGACCCTTCGCACATATAAACGGATGCAAACCTATTTATATTCCCCTCTTTATTCCCTTTTCTGTTCCGCACCCCCAATCTCTCCCATCGTTTCACCGCCGTTCTCCTCCACCGTTTCCAAGCCCTAAACCTTCCCCAATCTCCAATTCATCATCTCCAAATCCAATTTTCACTACCTAGGGTTTTTCTGTAAGCCGGGGGTTTCAAGGATCCGGGAAATGGCAAGCTCGACGACCAGCACTGTCTATATCCAAGTCATCGAGGACGTCATCAACAAAGTCCGAGAAGAATTCATCAACAATGGTGGTCCTGGCGAAGGCGTCCTCAGCGAACTTCAAGGAGTGAGTGTTTTTTTTCCGATGTCGACCAAATCGGGCGGATTTTTTCTAGTATAGATCTAGTTTTACGGGGTTTTGATTTCGTTGCTGTGATGTTTATTTGGATCTGTTTTTGTGAAATTCATACCGTTTGTTTACTGTTTTGGTGGTTCTGGTATTTTGGTTAGTTATGGGAGTTGAAGATGATGCAAGCTGGGGCTATAGTGGGTCCGATTGACAGATCTGCTGTCGCCAAGTCGATGGTCCCTGGGGCTACATCGAACACTGTTCATGATCTTAATGTTCCATATGAAGGGCCAGAAGAGTATGAAACTCCCACCGCTGATTTACTTTTCCCTCCGGTAAGTATCTGTTAGCTCATAACTTATGCGAACAATTATACCTACATGTACCGGATGCTTGGACTTCTTTATAAGTGGATACAGATGCAATTGTTCATGCTAATTCATTTCTCTGAGAAAATTGCAGCATATAGAAGTTAGGCCTTTGTTGTTTTTAGATTCACCTAGGGTAGATGAGTATATAAAGAATCTCCGAATGAGTGTACATTTCCTGTTCATAATTGTGTAGCTTAGTTATGCGAAAGAGAACAACTTTGTTGAGAGTAAAGAAGGAAACTTGGTTATGCATCCGAAATATCGGGGGTCAACCAAGTGTATTTATGATGAAATATTGGGCTGTCTTTATTTCATTTATTGTTCATACTTTCATGGTTTGTTTCCTTAAGTTTGTTGTTATCTGCAGACACCATTGCAGACACCAATGCAAACACCTTTGCCTGTTCAAACACCATTACCAGGAACAGCTCCAACACCTTTACCAGGGACCATGGACAATTACAATATACCTACTGGAGGTACCCCCATTACCCCAAGTGACTATCCTTCCATAAACGAGAATGGAGTTTCAGATGGCAAATCTGGGAGGCCTAACACATACATGGCAAGTGCATCTTTCTTATCCTCTTCATTGCTTTATGTAGAATCATTCCATTAGTATATTACATTGGTATCTTAATTTTCATTTGAGATGATTATATGGGTACTCTACATGCCCCCATTCAAAACAAAAATTTATCGGATGTAATTTGTTTTGTGATTGAAGTTGTAGAGGTTATTGTTATACATTAAAGTTTTATTTTTTGTGCAGCAACCACCATCTCCTTGGTTGAACCAAAGGCCCCCTCTTGATGTGAATGTTGGTAATGTCTCTCTCTCAATGGTGATATTAAACATGTATAAATTTTTAAACGTATGCATGTATTGTATATCTACCCTAATTTACTAAATCTTTTATTGTTGCAGCTTACGTGGAAGGACGTGAAGATGCTGACAGAGGAGGAGCAGCCAATCAACCAACAACTCAGGTTACCATAGTGATGTTATTATCATTTAAAAATCTTGTCAGCTTTCCCTTTATAGTTTCATATGTCCAAAGGCAGAGACAAGTTTTGTTGGTGTATTTTTCTTGTCATTTATTCCATGATTATAAGCTCAACCACTTGTTTGTTTATATGTTCAAAAATAGGGTTTCTAAATTCCGATAAGACGAGTTCACTTTTAGCTGACAATCATAAGATGGAAACAAACATCAATTACCCAAATGCGTTCGTATCACAATAAATGCAAACATTCAACAACATATATACTCATTTAAAGTGTCATTAATGACATAGTCGTTGTTTTCATCCATATAAAAAGAATAATACCCTTTTCTCTATGTGTCATTGTGTTGTCAACAATACCATGTGGCTAATAGTTAGGAAGCAACCTTCGCCAATGGCAATATGTTCCTCATATTTTGAAGCATCAGTTTTCAACTCGAAAGATTTGGTTACGCGTAGTTGTTTTGCACACTATTATTATCTTGTCTTCTTTTGAAAAGATACTGATACCCATTTAATAGCTCATTTAAGAAAGAAAAGGACAAATATTTCTGACCTACATATCGTCTCACTTCATTCTTTACGTTTGAAAGTTGTTTCACTTTTAGAAAAAGTCAACTGAATTTGAAATACAAAACCGGAAACGGGAAATAGAATATATGTGGTCTGGTTTTGGTTCATGATTGTAAGTAGGAGTCTTTTTTAACGATGGTGGTTGATTAAATATCGGATATCTTTCTTTTATGTTTATGTTTATAATGTAATGTAAGTGTTTGATAAATCTTAAATTAATTGCAGGATTTCTTTCTTTTATCTGGAAAGCGTAAGAGGGATGAGTTTCCTTCACAATATCGCCCCTCAGGCGGATATATTCCTCAGCAAGATGGTGCAGCTGATAAACTTGAGGTATTATATTATATCTTTTAATTAACACATCTCATGTTTAATGTTTTTTTTTTATTCCATATAATATTAATATTAATATAAGATGTGTTTGTTTGTTTGTGAACTCAGGTTGGTGAAGGGAGCAACAGTATTGTTGTTGGTGGTAATAATAGGATTCCTCAACTGGATGGACCTATTCCTGATCCCTATGATGATGCACTCTCTACACCAAATGTAATTAATAATCCTTTTTTTTTTAAAAAAAATATTATTTGGAGGCATAGAAATGTAGTAGTGATATTGGTTGCATTGTAGTTACTTGTTTGTTAAGTTAGCTAAGTGAAGTGATTTGTTTTGACTTTTGACTTTTGAGTGAAGATCTACAACTATCAAGGAGTTGTGAGTGAAGACTACAATGTAGCCAACACACCTGCCCCACAAGGTAAACTACGTATAACCTATCTTAATTAATGCTTCATCTACATCTTCTGGTCTTTAGGAGTCTGAAATTGGTTTTTTTTTTTTTTTTTTTTTTTTTTTTTTGTGTTCAGAGCTGCAAGCAGCGACTCCTGCCATGGTGAATCAGAATGATATTCTAGATGACGATGAAGATGAGCCTCTGAACGAGAATGACGATGATGATGATCTTGATGACGTGGACCAAGGCGAGGAACTAAACACTCAGCATTTGGTGTTGGCCCAGTTCGACAAGGTACATCACATCACATACATACATACATACATACATATATACATAAAAGGTACAAGTCTCCAATGCATGAAACTGGTTGGCAGGTGACTCGAGCCAAGAGCAGGTGGAGGTGCACTCTCAAGGATGGCATTATGCACATAAACAACAAAGATGTTTTGTTCAATAAGGTTTCTCCTCTCTCTCTCTCTCTCTCTCTCTCTCTCTCTCTCTCTTTTAAAAAATATATATACCAAGATAAATTATTTGAGTAATTGTGAAAATTGGTTTCGTGTGTGATTCAGGCGACTGGAGAGTTTGACTTCTGATTATGCCTGTTGCTGAGTCATGAGAAAAGTATGTAGAGAAATGACTTTGTCGTCTCTTTTAAGAATCCAAAAAAAAAGAAAAAAAGAAAAAAAAAAAGAGAGGAGGTGATTGAAGGGTTTTCTGAGTCAAACAGATTTGTATATAAAGTCGGAGAGCTTTTTGTTTGCTTTGGCCCTAGTATTTATGGGCTATCTTTTAGTTCCATGAAAAAACCAAACAAACTACATGCCTTTCATTCATGGAACTAACTAGTAGTAATTCCGGTTGATGATTGTACCTTTTGGATTTTGGTCAACTTTTATATCCAACTCAACTACATTATTTAACTCAAACTTTATTTATTTATGTTGAATGTACCTCTCGTGTTGTGTCCTTCATTCCGGAGTTTATGGATACATATTACTACTACTAAAACACCTACCTAAATCATTAATATTTAGATAATAAACTTAACTTGTCGTTGTTATAATTATATTTCATATATCAACAAAAAATACTAAAGAAAGAGAAAGTGAATTTGTTATCAACCTAATTCCACCCATGTTAACGTATTACGTGTTTTAACTACCACGTCATTTTAGCAAAGGTTTGTTGTCTTATGTCTAGCGGTCATGTAGTAACACTTGAATTTAACAATTGCAATAAACTTACGAATAACCTTTTATTTGAATTTTAATAATAGCTTTAATAAGTGATTAATGATATATCGTTGTTTTCTTAAAAGGAAAAGTTAACTCAGGAACATATTATTTCAATTGATGGATACCGACTATTTCATCAACCCCCTCTGCTACTATATAGACGTCACACAACATAATATATTGGTTCACCAAATAACATCATTCAATCACTTTTTCTTTTAAGGAAAAAGAAACTGGAAATTGCTTGCATCCAACAGATAGTGAAATGGGAGCAAACCAGAATGTCTAATGTGTATAAGTTGTGGTATTCAAACGCGCA